>NC_141140.1:50409087-53394087 GCF_053477565.2 Lygodium microphyllum | reverse complement strand
AAGGTTTGCTTAGTATTGGTCCACTCTCTCCAAGCAGAGACTACATGGTTATTGTGCCTTGGGTAAGTTACATTTTTCTTCTCTATCTCCAATGGGATGTTTGGAGCATGGATATAGATACAGTCGATCCTCTCCATTAAGCTTGACAAAAAGGCAAGCACAACACATAGTAGAACCTCATGGATACCTTGAAAGGTAAATAAAGCATAGCGAGGCCTTCTTGAACCTTCACATTTGAGAGGAAACTTAAAAATGTCCAAAGAATAGACATACGTTGAAATCATAAGCCCTTGGTCTCTATGCTCCAAATGATCCCGTGACTACATGTGATCTATGAAGTACATAGACAACCTCTTTGATGCTTGGTAAATTGGGGTGGGTGATGGGAGACTTCAGCATGTGTGTGGATTCATTGCAGTCTACTTTTGGGCATTCAATGATAGATGCTCCTAAGAATCGGGTCTCGCAAGAGTTTGCCCTGAATATTCTTAAACAAGACCTTTGGTCCTAGTTGTATCTATCGGATACGAGATTCACATTTCATTGGACGCAATATTCCGCTACATGATCTAGATTGGATCGCATGCATGTCATGCATCATGATGCATTTCTACCAAAAATCCTAGACATGCAAGTGCTAAATCAATATGCCTTATCAGACCATTTTCCTTGGCAAGTTAATATACCTACGCAATCTATTGCACCTTTTGCATAATTCTTGGAAAAGCTTCCTTTGCACTTTAATTCCTCTTATTTGAAACACTCGGTTTTTAATGGCTATATGGGAGAGTTGCTTAACTACTTTTTGTCAGACTTTCTAATGAGTGGCAATCGATCCTTTCAGCAATTGATTAGTAATGTGCAACGGGTCGCTCAATAGTATGGTATTCATCATGCATCCCTTGGCCTTCGTTCATTCACCACTTCTTGAGTCACCAGATGATACGTTTTTGGCCCCATTGGCCACAAGATTGGTTGATCTTATTCAGCAATTCTAAATAAGATCTTACCAACAAGCGAATTGAAATCTCTTACTAAAAATTTACAAGATACCTCCTACCAAACCCATAAATTATTTCCGGGTTTGCTTGGTTGGGAGATGAGAGAGAATGTTGTAGAGAGAGAAATTTTGAAGTTTCATCACGAGAAATGCTGAAAATTTGTTGCTGCCCTGCTCAAACAGCCGTACAAGTTATCAGCTATAGCTTAGGACCACCAGAAATATTGTTGTCCTCCTCTTATATCTGCACCAAAAGGACCTTGGGCTACTATCACCTACTTCTGGAGGGCTCCAAGCTGCTCTTGCTTGTTATGATATTGATCCATGGTGGCTGCAAATTACATTAGCAGCATCTTCATGCTCTCTAAGAGCCTCCTTCTCTCTCACAATGCTTGGAATAGACATTCACCAATCCCTAAAACGTTTTTTCCACTTGCATGGGCAAGTTTTGCCAAGTGGCAATGTTCAAATCCCATTTTCAACATTATCCAACTTATTAAATAAATTGATAGAATATTAATTCTGAAAATTAATGTAACAATTATTCTAGTGTTCAAAAAAATAGATTTACCAACCAATAATTAAATTGGCTAGGCCAATTTGTCTCACAAGTGTCCCTAAGCAGTTATTCATCCCTAGACCAGCATTAATTAATTAATTAATGTCTAGTCTCTAATATCACCGCTGACATTAATGGCCAATAAATTGGTCTAGACCCAAATTTCACACCAGGTACCGCCTAGTATCTATCAAGCATAACTTATTACAAATTTTGCCAAGCAAGTCACGTTAGCACATTTGATTAACTTTTAATCAAATTCTAAGCAAAGCAATAAAATTTCACGTCCTCGAGACAGTATAGTTGTCAAGTATAAAAGGTACAATACCCTACTATACAATAAACTACGGTACTAAATGGTATCTTAAGATTTGATAAGTTACATTACAATATTAGTGCAAAAAACAAAATCATCTCGAGTATTTTGGATTACAAATGATAGAATAAATATATAAAGTCTAAATAGCAATGCTTTTAGAGTATACCAGATGATTACTTAAAGGTAACATGCCAAAACCTCTATGTTATTTGACTCATACGCAATATGCGATACATCATAAATAAATGATCATTCAAATAAGAGAAGAGTAGATTAGAGAGAGAGAGAGAGAGAGGTTTTTTTTTTGTTGGGGGGGGAAGAGAGAGTGTGTGTGTGTGCACGCAAGCACGGAAGATTGATTCTTGAAAAAAAGGGGGTTACAAAGAAAGAGAGAACAAATTTCATAAAATTCAAGGAAGGATAAGAGACTGTAAATCTTTAATCATTTCAGCCATAAAACTTTTGAGAGGAATTAAACAAGGATGCAAGACCTTTTTAATCTTTGCTAGAGAGTTGAAGCCAAAGGAGAAAGAGAGGAATCTTGAATACATAAATAATGTATTAGATGAATACAATGATGCTTTTCCTAATGATCTACCAACTATGCCGCCTCATAGATCAGTTGACCATGCTATAGAGTTGTATTCAGGAATAGAACCCTACTCTAAAGCACTGAATCAGTTCAATATAGAAGAGTTGAAGGATCTTAAACTGCAATTGATCGTACCATACTACATACAAAGACAACCTTGCGTGACAGACCACTCCCTTGAAATCCTTGCATCGTTCCTGATTGCATTGCAATGTACCAAAGCATCCATTGCTACTACCGGAAATGCATGCTAGCATCATAGTCGAACCATGTTTGTGCCCTCTACATGTCTGAAATTCCAATCACTTAAACAAATTGCGATCCAAACACATGAATCATAACCACTATCAAAACCATAAGGCATGCATTAACATGCCAAACCCCAACACTGTTCTAACCACCAAGGCATTGTAATGCATGAACTAAGCATAACTAGTGCCTCATCGCAATGATGTACTACATGATAATCGTGTAAGGTATCACTTGCAAATGTATATTACATGTCATGCATGTATCCCATACATACCTTACAAATACACATTACATGGAAATGTACATTCCATGTATTCCATACATGCTAGTAACCTTGCAAATATATAGTTTCAGAGCTGGGAACTTGCATACTACCAACCATACCAAGATATATGTTCCCTTACATTGCATGCATTACTAGTTGCAATTTTCATCATGCCCAACACCATATGGAGCATTTGCATGACCAGTATTAATACCATGAGTCCCAAACACAATGGGCTACATATATGCATTGCCAAACTTGCCACTTTGTGCCCTAACATCATGCCAATATTGTTATACATGGGGTTATGCATATTAGCAACCATATCTAATTACATTGGGCCTTACACAATATGCATTGGTTGTTGCATACCATAAGAAGTTGTATCATACATCCCTGTATGCGTTCCTTGACCCACCATAGCATAAAAACTAGTGCCACCATCAAAGTACCCTAGTTGCCCCATCATTGTCTGTATGCCGTATGCATGGGAACTTGCATACTACCAACCATACCAAGATATATGTTCCCTTACATTGCATGCATTACTAGTTGCAATTTTCATCATGCCCAACACTATATGGAGCATTTGCATGACCAGTATTAATACCATGAGTCCCAAACACAATGGGCTACATATATGCATTGCCAAACTTGCCACTTTGTGCCCTAACATCATGCCAATATTGTTATACATGGGGTTATGCATATTAGCAACCATATCTAATTACATTGGGCCTTACACAATATGCATTGGTTGTTGCATACCATAAGAAGTTGTATCATACATCCCTGTATGCGTTCCTTGACCCACCATAGCATAAAAACTAGTGCCACCATCAAAGTACCTTAGTTGCCCCATCATTGTCTGTATGCCGTATGCATGGGAACTTGCATACTACCAACCATACCAAGATATATGTTCCCTTACATTGCATGCATTACTAGTTGCAATTTTCATCATGCCCAACACTATATGGAGCATTTGCATGACCAATATTAATACCATGAGTCCCAAACACAATGGGCTACATATATGCATTGCCAAACTTGCCATTTTGTGCCCTAACATCATGCCAATATTGTTATACATGGGGTTATGCATATTAGCAACCATATCTAATTACATTGGGCCTTACACAATATGCATTGGTTGTTGCATGCCATAAGAAGTTGTATCATACATCCCTGTATGCGTTCCTTGACCCACCATAGCATAAAAACTAGTGCCACAATCAAAGTACCCTAGTTGCCCCATCATTGTCTGTATGCCTTGCTGTCCAAAAAGAATTGGATTGGCACTTCCAAGTTGGCCTTGCATATGCATCAATTACCCCACTCGCATCATTTGCTTATGCTCATGACCCACCTTTGGAACATCATGCTGTTGTATTGGCTCTTCCTTCAGTGCATCTTACTATCTTGAAGCTCTTCGAAGATGATTTCTCCTTTTCTTTGTTGCCCTCTTCTAAGGGGTACGAAAAGCGCACATCAAATTCCTTCGATGCCCTCTTTGAAGATCTTTATTGGTCATCAAACTCCTCTTCCTCTTCCTGGTCATCATCTTCAAGAGACCTAGAAGGACCTACCTCTTGTCAAATTTCCTCATTCTCATCTTGCTACCCATGGAGCGTACCTTGTCCAAGATCAGAGGCATTGCATTTTCCGCGACACTTTGTGAACTTTTTGATTGAGAGGCATCATCCCTGCTTGATCCCATCTCACTATCTGAATACATTCCTGTTGTAATACTCAGTTGAATACAAATTCAACACTACAACAAAGCTTCTGACCTTGAATCAAGTGCCACAAGCACACCAATTTGAGGGAATTGATGGTATCTCAGCGATGGAACCATGAAATCAACCTTCCTCCTCAGATAGGGTGGTACTAACGTAATTCAATGGTAATTCAGCAAGCATAAAATTCACATAAATTGAAAATGCAAATGTTACCACTTAATCTTGGACAATGGACAACTTGTTGGCTCCAACAATGGCGCCCCTTGCAGTATTTCTTTATCTTGAATTGCAATCTGGATGGATACAATGAGATTCCCTGAATCTCCTTTGCTCTCAAATTGCTTCTTGCTATCATAAATGACCAACAACCCTCCAAACCAATTGGCCCCTTAATTTGTTTGGGGATTGGTCTTCACCCTACTCTTTAAAAGACAAATTCATCCCCAAATCTGATATTGGCTGGCTAGCCTCTTGAATCTCCATGAAGTTCCTCAATTTCAGCTACTCCAATTCAAGCCGTAGGTCCTCGAATTGATGCGAAGACTCACATGGTGGCCCTTCGCTGGTCACTCTTTCGAGTTATGTCCACTAGTTATCACCCCTGCATCTTTATTCTCTGGTTTTTCTTGGAAGATTGACGCCTCATCCACAGTAATACTAGCATACAAGCTTCATGGTGACACATTCTTAATTCTGATGTCGACTTTTTAACACCTTCCTCTTTGGTGAATTATTTGGTTTGTTATTGGCGCTTGGTTCTTCAAAAGGCACGTTGGCATCTTGCGAAGAATCACTCGATGGCTAATTATTTCTAGCTAGAGCTACTAGATGTGTCACAGTTCCTCTCTTGGAATGGGAAACAGGAGAATCAACCAAACTTAACCGCATGGCACGTCTGGGTTCGACTTCTATTGTTGATGCCACTCTTTTCAACCATGGCAGGTTCATGTCCTTCGGCACAGCCAAGAGACCTTAATTCCTCCTGGATATCCTTAGTTGTAGGGTCGGTTAGACCGGATGTTGCAACCTAAGCAACCCTTTCCTATACATGTTCCAATGTCCCCAGCAGAACTAGGACCTACTTGACCATCTTAACCTTCAGGAGGCTTCACCTAGCTAGGTTTATCATCTCTTGATTAAGAATCTCATTGGCTGGTCGATAAAGCCAATGCAACTTGGGGTATGCATAAATCTAAGATCTGGTGGAAGATGACTATGATGGAGGGTTGGCTAAATAAGACACCCTTTAAATGCAAGGTCTTTCTTTGGTGAGTCATCATTGGTGGACTGTCTCTCATGTTGGCTCTTTTGAAGCAACGAATACCAAATGGTAGTTCCTTCTGTTACAAGACCACTGTGGAGTCATCACGTCATCGATTTATCTCCTACCCTTTGGCCAAGAAAATCTTAACTTTCTACTCAGATATTTGGAGAACTGTGGCTAGTTGATTATTGCACTCCTCTACTTGGGTTTTTTCCCCATCACATCATTGATTTACCTCCTACCCTTTAGCCAAAAAAATATGGACTTTCCACTTAGATATTTGGGAAACTATGGCTAGTCCGTTTTTGTGCCCCTCTAATTGGGTTTTGCCCCAGCCAAAATACCCACCGCATCGCAACAGCATACGAAGCTAATGTTTATTTTCTTAAATTTTGGGATTGTTGGCATAATTGGGTTACTCGAAATGCTTTCGTCTTCGACTCAACTACAACTGCTCAAGGACATATTGCCAAAATCAAAGGTCTCCTGCATTGGCAGTCAGATCTTATTCATTATGTTGATTTTCTTGCTTGGGAGGATTTGGTACCCTGGCATACGGCAATGTCCTCTATTTAATTGATGTGACTTGTATCTTTTTAAATATCATGGCGTAGAGCCATCTTGCCTCTTGTAATCTTGCACTTTTTTCATAATTAATACAATTACCTATTACAAGAGAGAGAGAAGAAAGAAATATATTAACATCTACAAAAGATCAAATTAGCCTATAAGACCAAAATGTTACATCTGAAAAGTTAGGGAATTTTTCCAAGTCCCAAAACAGTTGTCATCTAATGCTATGACTAACTAAATGGAAAATAAACAACAAACAAAACATAGCTGATGAGAGAGAGAGAGAGAGAGAGAGAGAGAGAGAATTACGGAAAAAACCTATTATGATATAAAAAAGAATTACAAAAAAAAAGAGAGAGACTCACATACTCACCAGAAACGTTTCAACTTGTTTCTTGTTTCAAGATTTCAAACAATATTAATTATGATAACTAAAATAAATATTAAATATACACATATATTATTAGTACCTAGGTTCTAGATCCTAGACTCTAGAGTTAAAAGTCAAAGCCTAGAATATAAATATTCATTTCACCTAGATTCTAGTCTTTGGAAATTTGCAATCCATGATTCACAAATCATGGACCTTCTTCGCAAGTTCAAATCTTGCCTTAACAACACATCCATAGTACATCTAACATAATGCAAACTTTAAACTAAGTGTGCAAATATCAACCTAAAAGTAAAATCACGATTTTAATTCTGGATGATCAATAGAGGTGGATGCGCAAGCACCTCGTGTAAAATCCTTGTAAGGAGCCATGAAGATCCAAGCTCAAGCCTTAAGGCAGAGGAGAATGCGATGAAGGAGTACAAACCCTGAGAAGAGTGTGGAGAAGAATGAGAAAAAGGAAGAGATGGAACTTGGGAGTGGACTTGGAAGAGAAAGAGATGGAGGAGAAAAACGAGAAAGCCATGGACTAGGAGTAGAAAGAGATGGAGGAGGAGCGATAGAATAGGAGAAGAAGAAAGTGATGGAGAAAACAATAAGATGAGTATACAGAAAATGGGTTGGACAAAGTCATGGGCTGGAATCGAAACAAGCAATCGACACGCTCAAGATGGTTTAGTCTAAGAGAAAAACAAGACGAGATGAAAGCCAAACAAAGTGAAACACGCTCTGTATAGAACTACATGATGGTTTGGGACAAACACATTTTTGGGTTACACACACACTCACACACAAATGATAATGATGATGGCCTAGAGCCACATTGCACCTTGTAATCCTGAAATCTTGTACTTTTTTTCGTAATTAATAAAAATCACCTATTACGGAAAAAAAAAGAGAGAAAGAAAGATAGTTACATTAACATCTATTACCTACAAAAGGCCAAATCGGTCTATGAGACCAAAAGGTTACATTTGAAAAGTCAATGAGTTTTCCCGAGTCCCAAGATAGCTATCATCTAATGCTATGACTAACTAAGTGGAAAATAACCAAAAAACAATACATGGCTGATAAGTACAAAATGATGTCTAAGCCAAATACAATGTGTAACTGCTCAAGAGGCACTCTTATCCCAAGATATCTCTCATGGGCCTATCTAGCATAGAGAAACAAAAGCGACAAGGTATGGTCCCCCAATGACAATGTAGTATCTTCTATGCAAATGATACTTCCTATAGGGACGTGGACGATAGGCTCTACAGCTCTCTATGGCTATGTCTAGGGTGGTTCCCTATGGTGGGGCTGATGCTCAATAGAAATCTATAAGTGCATGTTGGTGTGCGGCTCCTTGTCTCAATTGTTGGGTCCATAAGAGGTGCTCTCTATGACAACATAGCTCTAGTAAGAAGAGCCCAAGACATCTCTGATCTGGGAAATCCATCACCCTAGATAGTGACCAAATCCCTCTCTATACACACAATAGAAATGCCCTCCAATCTCACAATACACTAGACACCTGCATAAGTTGTGCTCCTTTGTCTCTGGCTCGAGATGATAGAGCTGGCAAATTCTATCCTCTGGGGGGAGGGGGTCTATGACGTATCTACCTGTCTCGGTTTGTAGTTGGTGTGAGGATGTGCAAAGCTATCCAATGGTGCATCGTATACCATAAGACAAGTGTGCATCCATGTATCTCACGCAGATAACAAAGCCATTGGGGAATATGTGCAACAGATGCTTTTGGTAGAAAGCCATCTTCGTTCCCAGATCAATAGGTGTCACCCATGTCCTAGCTGTGTGTATCTGAATAATGTCCATCTTAATGACGCGATTCAGATCCCCTTGGCTGAGCCAAGTGAGGGCAATCCAAGTTGCACTATAGTGGTGGGAGGTGATCCATATGTAATCCATATGGCCATAACCATGCATCTGTCTGAGCATACCAACACTCAGTATCCCCCTATAAGGCTAGCTGTCTAGATGACTCTAGTCCAAGCTGGGAGCATCTTTGTCTCGGCAAGTCCTACAATCAATGTAGGAAGGTCATTGTCTCGAAAAGGATCTCTGCCACTATGGCTGGTGCACCCATCTCTGCACTAATAATCCCATGTGGTCTGTGGAATCATTGGTACTAGGGGTCTCTCCATCTTCTCCCATCCCTCATATATCTCCTCTCCCCCTAGTAGCGGCTGATCTTGCATGGCTCTCCTCCTGCGGTAAAGGCTCCATCCCCATATGGGGACCCCTTATAGAACTGCTGGTGTGACCAAACTGCTGAAGAGTGAGAGCTTCATCCTAGGTTCAAGGTCATTGTCTCGAAAAGGATCTCTGCCACTATGGCTGGTGCACCCATCTCTGCTCTAATAATCCCATGTGGTCTGTGGAATCATTGGTACTAGGGGTCTCTCCATCTTCTCCCATCCCTCATATATCTCCTCTCCCCCTAGTAGCGGCTGATCTTGCATGGCTCTCCTCGTGCGGTAAAGGCTCCATCCCCATATGGGGACCCCTTATAGAACTGCTGGTGTGACCAAACTGCTGAAGAGCGAGAGCTTCATCCGAGGTTCCTAAAACTCTACGTGTGAGCATTAGCTAGCCTTGTGTCATTCTATTCTCTGCTGCCCTCCTCTCCTTCGGTTTGTGATGGTTGGTGGGCTTCCCCTCTCCGCGGCACTTGCAAAACAGGAAATTTCTCTGTTTGGTGTATTAAATTACTTGATACAACAATCACCACAAGCAATCGGATATCTAGAACTGAAAGTGGTCCAAAGCACCATTTATCCAAGCACATAAGATGATGGCCTCTTTTTTTTGCATGTTGTAGCTAGTCTTGAATAACATTATTGAAATTGAGTTGAGTAGCCTGATACGCAATCGGGCACTAGTGGTGCTCTTGAGCAGTGATGGGCTTACTCCTATAAGATACCATTCTCCTCCTGCACTGTTGTGACCTATGCTCAATAATAAGGTACCCCACATAGTGTTAGGCCATATTTGGGTTATATTCCTAATGGAAGGTCAACACTAGACTAGAACTTGGGAGGAGGCTAAATCAGGTTAGTATTTGGGATGCAATAATCTCATAGTACCAAACACAATACTATCTATTTGGGAAGCCAATTCCTCATGAGCTCACTTGACTCCACATGCTAAGCTCGTCTTTGCAAGAGGTGCTCCTACATACTTCATCATTCTTCAGTTGCATATTCTTTGTATTTACTTGAGATCAGTTGGCACTTCATTGTACTGATTTCTCCCTCCATTTTTCTGAGTCAAAAGAGAGTGAGAGTTCCCACACTCAGTTTTCTTGTGGTTTTTTTGAAAACCTATTGGTTCTCTTCTTACAGGAGAGGTGTGAATGCCTTCGGGAAGGCTAATCCTCATTTCACCACTTGTGTTAGACACTACAAGAACCTCAAAATATAGCTGTACGCAAAAAATAGTGAGCTATAGACAAAAATGGTGCAGTATAGATCAACTAGAAAGCTCTACTTTGTAGTTCAGTAAGTCAGTTGTAGTTCTGTAGCATTTAATACACCACTCTTAAACCATCCTTGAAGACTATCCATACATTAGCACCAATAGTTAAGAAAATGTAAGGTTTTGTCTACTTTTATCCACCACGTCAACAGCTTGAGCAGATAACTTTATGCTGAAGATTGATGACCTTACCATTTTCTGTGCCGTAGAAGATCACGAAGTAATCTACAGCATGACAAGTATATCTCCAACATCTTAGCACAGAAACAAGAATCATGAGGAAGAAAACTTTGACGCTGCACACATTCAGGTCCCTCCTTTGGTGATTGGAGTGAAGAAATTTGTATGGGCCCTTGATAAAATGGTTTGAACAAATAGGCAGGGAACGAAATAGCTTGAGCTATATGATTGGCCTTCATAGGAAAAATTACTTCTCTAGATACAATCTCCCTAAAAATGTCAACACATTTCAAAATGATAGCCATGACATCAATAGGTCTGCTACCCTCTGCATCTCCTGAGCTGACCATTCTCTGATGAGGTATGTGAAATTCTCTTGAGTGGTTTAAGTTGAATAAGAATCTTTGAGATTGAGTGATTAGACTTAATAAAGCTGCCAGAAAGTTCGAAGAATATTTGGCCAAAATCTGGAGTCTCTTCGGACCTGCAAGTCTTAATATCAGTTAACTAGGCTTCAACCTTCTTTACCAAACTGCAAGTCATGAAGATGAAAATCTGTAAGCACCATACAACTTTTCTTTTCAGTATTAACTAGCATATTCAATCTCCAAGGGCTCCGCCATGCTATTTAACAAGAGAGTAATTGAGAATCCAGCTTATTATGCAAAGTGGAGCTTTTGGAACTAGGCTCACCTGAGACAGCATCTAGGGTAATCGACAGGCATTCTAGGCCTGCCATTACACTGCCATTCAGCTTCATGTTATGGACAAAAGATGTGTTGATCTTTCTTTCGCTTGATCCTTCCTCCAGTCCCAAAAGATGTCGCTCAATCGTTTGGAGGACCAAACGAAAATGCAGCCCAAGAGGTTGTTTTAGAACCATTGTGAATGCATGTTGAATGGACAACTTAAGCTCATCATGAGTTCTCTTATCTTGAGTCATCTGTAACAAAACAAACATGAAAGACACTTGATCTACCCCGCTGAGCAAGAAGTAAAAAGCATCAACTAAATAGCCATCTACCACATCAATTGGATGTGAAATTTTCCTGATAAAGAAAGTAAGACACATGAATGTTCATACAGTAGAATCCTTTCATACAAACTGTTTCTGGTTCTGGTTTCTAGACATTACAAAATCATTTCACAAATCCAATGAAGCACTCTGGAGTCCCAGTCATATTGCACTAGAACATTGTGATCTTGCTCAAAGGAAGGCCACTATATCTTCTGAACCAATCACAACACATCTGGACAAGTTATCTTCATGTCACAAGGTGCAAATGGGAGTAAGAGAGCACAGACACAGGTTATGCACTATGAAGAGGGAAATGTTAAGGTTTATGTTCTACTGTAGGGTGCATAGATGTATCATGTTAACTTCAAACTGACCTATGGAGTAGTAAAAATGAATCTAATTAAGGGTGAGCCTCACAACTTCTCACTTGCCTTTCAGGGTTTCACTGTTGAACTTTCCATTGATAAAACCTAGGGCATCTAAAGTCCAAAGGAAGCTTTTGAAGTAGGTTTTAGTCTAAACTTGCAAGTTTGGTGATTGATTAAACAACCCTTAAGCATATCCTTCAGCATCAATACAGACTTTTTACATTAACATGGAATATTTAATCACCTATGGTCTAACATTGATGTGACAACTTCTCAGCAACTTTTACAGCCTTTCAAGTTGGTAACTGCTCATCAGCCTTGCACATGTGAGGCTCGGGTTAGTTATTTCACAGTATGGGACTTCAGAGCCCAAAATATCAATGAGTGCCAAAGGCAAAAGTTGTAAGTAGTTATATTGGACAAGTACTAGGTGGTACCTAGTGTCAAAATTTGGCCAAGACCATTTATTTAGCCCTAAGTGTCAATTGGTGACACTACAGAATTGGCATCAATTAAGTAATTAATGTCACTTCCGGGCTGACGAGTGCTCACGATCACTTGAGTGGTAAATTGGCCTAGCCAATTTATTTGTTGGCTCGTCAGATTATTTTTCTACCTCACAAATGATTATTAAATTAATTTTCAAAACTAATATTCTAAAAATTAATTTAATAAAGCTGTGAAAATTGTTTTGAAAAGCTGCCACATGGCAAAACTTGCCCATGCAAATGGAAAAAATGTATTTAGAGGTTGGGGGGGGGGGGGGGGGGGGGGGGGGGGCGGGGTGGTGGGGGAGAGCGAGGAAAACAATTCTAAAGGTGGAGTTGCAAAGAGGAGGCTGAATGCAAGTAGAAAGCCACTAGAGCTCTTGGTAATCGATTGACAATCTATAGGGGATGGCGACAGTAGTTGAAGGCTCCATAACGGCAAGCTTAAATGTGGTCCCAAACAGGGCAGCGACAAAACTCTCTAGTCCCTCACAAATTCTCTCTTTTCAACATTCTCTCTCATCCTCCACCTAATTCCCATACTTCCACAACAATTACAAGATCAACCATTCAAGGGGCAATTTTGACTAATCTCCATTGTAAACCCTAATCTACAACAGATATTAGGGTTTAACAGCTACCTCAAGAAGTGTGCTCAAAATTAAGGCCTAGAAACTTGAATTTCAATCATTGAAATTGGGGCAATTTCAAGAGATTCAAGTGGCCATTCAACTAGCAGACATTTGGGGCTGAATTTGTCACCCAAGAAGCACAATTGAAGGTCAATCCCCAAGTAAACCAATTGGCAAATTGGTTTGAAGGCTTGTTGGTCATTCTTGACAGCAAAAGACATTTGGAGAGCAAAGGAGATTCAACAAATCTTAGTGTATTCCATCCAAATTACTATACAAGTTAAAGAAAGACTACATGGGGCACCAATTTTGTTCAAGATTAAGTGGTAAATTGTGCATTTCTGTTTTATCTAATTAATTGCATGCTGTAATTGTTGATTAATCAGGTCATTACCACCCTCTTCGAGAAGGAAAGCTAAATTCATGGTTCCATTGCCAAGATACTATCAGTTTCAAAGGCTGAGATAAAGGGCAGATCTGAAAATCAAGCTGAAAAGAGGTCAAAACAGCAAGAAAAGGGCTAGAAAACAATTGCATAACAAAGGGAATTAAAGGTTGCAAATAAAGGCTTTCTTATGAACAAAAGGGTAACATGGCTAAGGATTGTCCCAATCGGCAACAAGCTGAAAAATCAGAAAAATTAGAAAGATCCCAAGGAAAAGAAGCCCAAAACATCCATTGGTTTGGTGCTAGATGTTGTTTATGATCAGCCCAATAATGACTTATGCAAAGCATGGGCCAAAATCAAAGATCAACATGCATAAATCGTCTTTGATAATGGGGCACGAGCCAATTTTCGCTACAAGGACATGGCAGCCCGTCAAGGCAACAAAGAGGATGAGATAGGACCAATGGGAGAAATTGGTATGGCATGCAAGGGCCATGCAAACCCTGTCACACTACTCATTGGGAAGCTTCAACTGAACATTCAAGGATATGTGGACAGCGAAGAGTTTTTCATAGCACTACTTGAGGGTTGTGATGCCTTGCTTGGTATGCCCTGGTATCATCATGTTCATGCAGTGATTGATTCACATGCTAATGGATCACTATTCAACATAAAGGCAAAGCCCATACTTTGGATGTAAAATTGAAAGTAAAATCTATCCCTTTTGTACCAGATGCTGCCATTTCTAAAAAAATGAAAAAATCACCTTTCAACGTACTTGGTTTTCAATAAGGATAAGGTCAATAATCAAAATGTTGGAAACATGTCTAAGTTAAAAATCATCGCATGTCGTTTCTGAAAATGTATGCTAATTGCTTTTCTCAATCACTTTCTTGGGCAACTACCGCCTGAAGTATCCTAATAAGCCACCCTATAAGGTAAGTGCAGCCCTGCAAGAGGAGATAATATGCTAGATGAATGAGTCGTCGGAAAAAGGGCTAATTCACCCCAACTCATCTCCCTTTTATTCTCCAGTGCTTTAGTTCGGAAGAAGAATGGATCATGGCATATATGCATTGACTATCAAGCTTTGAATAAAATCACAATAAAGAATCAATTTCTGATTCCTCAGATCAATGATATTATGGATAGATTGCAAGGGGCAGCCATATTCAGCCGTATTGATTTAAAAAGTAGATATCATCAAATTCACAGTAAACCAGAGGATGTGCCTAAGACACCTTCCATGATATCTTTTGGGTTGAATGAGTTTCCTATCATGCCTTTTGGACTTATTAATACTCTTGCCACATTTAATCCGATAATGGATCACGTCTTTAAGCCACATAGGGGATTTGTGGGCACTTTCTTTGATGACATGATTGTCTATTCAAAGAATGAGACAGAGCATAGGCAACATTTGGACATTGTGTTCAATGACTTAATCACAGGTTGATCATAAATGACAAGAGAGGTTTTCGCAAATGAGATCCACTTTTTGAGGCACATTGTTTTGGTTAATGACATTCGTATGAATCCTACAAAGCTTGAGGCAATATGATCATGGCCAACTTTGAAGAATGTGGAGAAGATCTACAGCTTCTTGAATCTATGTTCCTATTATAGAAACTATGTGCGCAACTTTGCTGAAATTGCACCTCCATTACATAGCTGTAAAAGAATGGTATGGCAACAATGGAAATTTCAGCATTTGAGAAGTTAAAAGGAAAAGATAACATATACCTTGCGCTTGTGTTACCTAATATAAAGAAGTCATTTTTTGTTCAATCTGATGCATATGGGAACAGCATAGGGGCTGCTTTACTACAGCATGGCTGAGCTCCGGCTTATCAGAGTCGTGTTCTCCATGGTGCAAAGAGAAATTTACAAGTGCGTGAGAGAGAGTTGCTTGTTGTAATTCACATTATTTCGATATGAAAACACTATCTCTTAGGGATTGATTTCACAATGCAAACAGACAATCAAAAATTACCCTACTTTTTGACTTAGGCCAAGTTGTCTAAGAAGCATATGAGATGGGCCGACGTCTCATCTATGTTTCACTTTCAAATTGTGAACATAGATTTTAGTTGTCACTATGGTATACCAAACTAATTGGATGCTATAAAAGTTCAGTATACTCTTGATTCAGATTTTGCAAATGTATATGATCAACTTTACAATGGCCAAAGGCATGAGTACTTTGTACTTAGAGATGGTTTTCTGATGATCCACAGACGGCTATGTGTCACAAAACAATTGAGACCTGAAGTGATCACTGAAAAGTCATGTTGCTTCTTATGCAAGGCATAGAGGTATTGATGCTATAATTAGAGCAATGGATTATTTCTTTTTTTAGCCTTCTTTGAGACAGCATATTGAGCAGTTTGTCAATCCATGCATCATATGTCAAAACGTGAAGTATGATAAGCAAAAGGTACTGCGTTTATTATACACCTTAGCTACTTTAAATAGTCCTTCGCAAAGCATTGCTATAGCCTTTATCTCTGAGCTTTATAAAACACCTATGGCGAATGATGGGATATGGACATTATTTGGAAGTTTAGTAAGCACTCCCATTTCATTGTGTTGAGAGAGAAGATAAAGGCTAATCATATTGTATGTTTATTTTTGCAACACGTGTTTAAGTATCATGGCATGCCAGAGTGGATCATCAAAACCCTCGAATGACCAGGTTGTTTCGGAAATGATTGTTTGAAGACATGGGTATCATACTGAAATCTTCTTCGAACTTTCATTTGCAAACAAATGGTCATTCAAAAGAGGCAAATTCTACAATTCTTGATCTCTTGAGATGCTATATATTGGAGCATAAATCGATGTGGGAGCAATACTTGGCTTTGGTAGAGTTTGCGTACAATAACACAATGCGTAGTTCCATTAGCAAAGCTCTGTTTCGCGTTGTGGAGGGTGGCAAGAAAGTGCCTCCTATTTGGCACACAAAGAAAAGATCTTTGAGGCTGATCGATAAGTAGAAAATATGGATGCGGCCTATGCAAAGATTAAGTTTACTCTTCAAATGCAAGGCAAAGAAAGATGAAAGGTAGAGAGAGGTTGTATCCAAAGCTCAATATGAGATATTATGGGTCCTTCCAAGCATATCATGGATGTTGCTTATAGGCTAAAATTGCCTCCACACTGGCAGATGCACAATGTCTTTTATAAAGCTTGTTCAGGTCTTTTCATGGTGATGTGTCTAAGGGTGTATCTACTGAAATTCAGCCAAAGGTTAAGGAGTGGGATGAGACATTGTTACCCGAGCAGATCTTGGCACGTAAGGAGAGAAAGATTAGACTATTTTTGAAAGAAGGTTTTTTTGGAGGGAGATTTTTTTCCTCAATCGGAGGAGGAGGCGACAGACCAGGAACACGAGAAGAACAGGGGAAAAAGCATACAAATTGGAATTGGATGAAAGGGAGACTCCTTCTTTGAGGAGAGCTGAAGTTGACGAGGGTGCTGAAGAAGTCGAAGATGGTAGCAGAAGAGAAGGACGAAAAGATGAAGACGAAGACTTCAGTAAACACGAAGCTGAGGAGGGGCGAACGATGAAGGACCATCAAGGGAGTGCATCGGCAAGCTCGATGAAGACAACTCTGCTGCAGTTTCTAAGGATATGTACTCAGAAGACTTTGTGCTCTGCATTGCATCGGGTATACATGGTATTGATGCCGTGAACGGGGTGATTAAAGTGGGATGTAGTTGATGCTGGAAGGGCCATAGCGGAAGAATCGGATGAGAAGAAGGCGAAGGGTACCATAAGGTAGTTGGTGAAGTTTTAGAATTATTCATCAATGGATGCTAAGTGGATGGAAGAGGATGACTTGGCGAACCATCCTCAATTGTTGCATCTTTACCTCGATACATTTTAAATAGAGCCGACTTTGGATGAGACTCATCGGTTATCAATGGTACTCAGATGATTTTGTGGACAGTTGTGCTTTATGAATGCCATTGAAAGTTCAAACATGGTTTATGCTCAGTTTGAGCTTTTCTATATTTGTTTCGCTAGAACAATTGAGGTGAGAAATGTATTCTATGGATTTCTCACAATCATTTTGGATTCTTTATGAGTTTTATGTTATGATTTTGTAGGCTGGAAATTTCCAGTAAGTATTTGACATTAGCATTGTTAAGCAATAACTGTCAATCTTGTTTTGAATATGATGCCTTCTAGGAAATCCCAATACAGTATGTCTTGCTTTGGCACATTGCAATGCAACTAAGGACAATTGCAAGGATTTCATCCAAGGGGGAGATTTGTCACGAGAACGTGAAATTTTGAGGCTTTGCTTAGCATTTGAGTAAAGAGTTAATCAAGTGTGCAAATGTGGCTTGCACATGTAAGGTGCAAGTTAGTTATTTCACAATGTGGGACTTGAGACCCGAAATATCAATGAGCACCAAAGGTAAAAGTTGTAACAAGTTATATTGGGCAGGTACTAGGTGGTACCATCAGAATTTGGCCTCCGCCATTTAATAAGCCCCAACTATCAGTGGGAACACTAGAGAATTGGTATTAATTAATTAATTAACACCAATTCCAAGCTAATGCATGCTCAAGATCACTCCGGTCATGGTCTAGCCAATTTAATTACTAGTCAGTCAAATTTATTTTTTTTAGCAATAAAGTATTATTTAAGAAATGTTCAAAATTAATATTCTGAAATTTAATTTAATAAAGTTGAATAATGCTGAAAATTGTATTGGAGGTTGCCACTTGGCAAAACTCGCCCATGCAAGTGGAAAAAATGTCTTTGGCGGGCATTTTGAAGGTGAAGCTACATGAGAGGGGGCTGGACAGAAATTTCCACCAGGTAGGAGGCCATGGGAGAATATGCTGATCAGCCTAGGCAGCAGGCGACAAGTTGTGGGAGCTCTTGGCAGCCAGATGACAGCCTACAAGGGCTGGTGACAGCAGTAGAAGGCTTCAAGATAGCAAGCAACAGCAATTAATGCTGTCCTAAACAGGGTAGCAATAGATTTCTCTCCTCCCTTGCAAAGAAACTCAGAATTCTCTGTCTTTTCAGCATTCTCTCTCATCCTCCAGCTAATTCCCATACTTCCTTACCCATTTCCAGCAAGATCAGCCATTGGAGGCACAGATTTTTTACTAACCTCTGCTGTAAACCCTAATTTACAGCAAAAGTTAGGGTTTGAAAACCACCTCAAGAAGCGTGCTCAGAATTAACACCAAGGGACTTGAATTTCATTACCTAAAATTGGGGCAATTTCACAAGATTCAAGTGTCTATTCAGCCAGCACACTTTTGGGCCTGAATTTGTCACCCAAGAAGCACAGTTGAAGATCAATCCCCAAGGAAACCAAGGAGCAAATTGGTTTGAAGGCTTGCTGGTCATTCTTGACCACAAGAGGCAATTGGAGAGTGAATGAGATTCAAGTAATCTCAATATATTCCATCCAAATTGCAATACAAGTTATAGAAATACTACAACGAGTGCCAATTTTGGGGCCAACCCGTTGTTCATTGTCCAAGATTAAGTGGTGAATTGTGCATTTCAATTTTATGTAATTAATTACTTGCTGTGATTGTTGATTAATCGGGTCATTACCACCCAGTGGTTGTTCATTGTCAAAGATTAAGTGGTGAATTGTGCATTTCAATTTTATGTAATTAATTACTTTCTGTGATTGTTGATTAATCAGGTCATTACCACCCTCTCTGAGAAGGAAGGCTGGTATAGCCACCAATAGCTTTTTCTAGATCTAGCAATAGATGTTTATACAAGAGACGCCAAATACCTTTTTTTTCTAGAGAAAAGTAAAAACTCTATTAATACACCTCAGAACAAAGTGTCCCAAGGCAAAAAACCAAGTACTAAAGCAACCTGGTAAGGGACTTCCATATCAAGAATTATATAACAAGGGGAAGTCTATTACAAAGCTAGAGTGCATAGCCAATCATGAGGTCTATAATGCCAGACCATGTGGGTCTGGAAGAAGGAAAGGTGCTAGAATCCCATGTCTTGAGAAAAGTATCTCTCCTCTTCCTCATAGTCTCCGAACTGCCCTATACCCTATATTCTCTCCGATTTCCCACGAAGAGTATGCACAATCTCTATCTAGATCCTACAGAGAGTCTTTGCAACAGAGATATCCAAAGACTCAATAGTCTAGTTACATCTAGCTGTCCATATGTACAAAGCAATAATGCTAGCTATGAGCTCTCATCTATGACAATGCCCTTGAGTCCACACTATTTGTGAGAAATCTCGGACTGTTTATGAGAAATCTCGCATGATAGTCCTACTCACAAGATGATTTGGAGACGATGCTAGGAAGAGGTGGAGAGTGACGAGCACTACATATGCACATTGTAGATGCAAAGCCTACAGTATAGTCTAGTCGAGATACCCTACAACTATTCCGAGGGAACACCTCCCTTAGACTAGTCACGGAGTACCCAAAGCAAAAACACTTGGGTCAATTCCTCCTTGGGACTCAGAACCTCCACACATCATTACTACAATTCGACACCATGCAAGGGGAAAGGGGGGATGGGTGGGTGGTGTGGGGATGTGTGGTTGGGTGTGCATGCATAAGGTAGGGGTTGGTGGGGTCACAGCTCACTAACCTTTTCCCAACAATGACCACACACACTATCCCCACACAAAGGGGTGACACTTTAGAGAGTTGACAAGATCAAAGCTCCATGCCAACCACGGGCGCAAGGATATTAGACACAAAGTTTACATCAAAGAGAGATGATAGAGATCCACCAATAGCTACACACACACACACACACACAAAATATCTCATCAAGGATGTATGATATATCATACATGCCGATCCTAACAAGATGGAGCTAGAGAGGATTATGCCACATAGTTATATCCTTGATGCATGTAGCAGCCCATCATTCTTTCACATACCTAGTCATATATTGCTCCATCCACTCACCCTTGCTATCCCTACAGTGACATTGTATTGTTCATCGCTTTGAACTTTTCTATGCACTGCACATCACATGTTACATTTTGCCCGATTACTACCCATTGCACATGATTTTGTCAAAGAGAGCATTTTTGGGCTCAAAACTTAGACAATGCACCCACAACTATCTACCCAACATAGCTTTGTACAACTTTTGTCGATGTCACCCATTCATCACTTGGTTCACTAAGGTATTCACAGTCAGTTATCTAACTTTGCACTTCACATATGCACCTCACATGTGCACAACCTAATAATGCCAAAACTAAGAATTAAAAATACACGTCCTCATGACAATAGCCGCCATCAAGGTAGAGCAACTCATGAGAGCCTATGAGCACTAAGTGCCTCTCACATTTTTGCTTATGACATCTTAGATACGATTTTCCTTATGAGTTGTCGCATCGACAAATAGTTGAGGGTCTTCCACGCCGAAAGCTATCTAGAGATATTTATAAAGCATATCAACTCGGGAGCAGCACCACAGCACTATACTCCATTCCCTGAGCAATCAACACACAGAGCTCAAGTGCCTCTTAGATTTATTCAAGTTGATCTTTGTGGGCCGACATCCACCGTCGCATTGAATGGTGCACAATACAATTTTTTGATAGTGGACGATCATTCTAGGCATATGTGGATATACTTCCTCAAGCATATGTCCAATAGATTTCTCTATTTCTCTACTTGGGTATTGCTAGCTCATAACCAAACTAGTCATCGTGTAGGATACATAAGGAGTAATAGTGGTGGGAAATTTACCACCCACAAGTTTTCTGAGTTTCTACAGGTATATGGCAGAATTTGATGGCGCCATGTGGACTGTTTTGGCCGTCGCAGATGGCGTGATTGGCGCTGCCTAGTCAGTCATCATATTTAGATCTCTTGGATTTTTTGATAAGGTGTAATATGACTCATTAATGATAGATTCTTTTAGATTTGATTGGCACTTTTAAATGAGATAAGGATAATGATAATGGAGAAAAGCTGGAATGGAGAGAACTAGAAAGAGGGGATTTTATAGAAGATATGGTGGTGGGCCCTGTTTGAGCCATGTCTAATGTCGGAAATTTGTTATCATAGGAAATGATGGGATAAAGTATGAGAGATTGAGATTTTGTGTGGAACACTCTCGTGGCACAACGCGGTCACTAGATAGCCATAACTAAATTGAATTAAGATATAATGAGGATCAAGATGAAAGGCCGCTGCAAAAATCCACCTCTTGCAATAGTGAGCATCGAGTATCCACACTCAATGTTGGTGGGGAGGTATGAAACCCTCAAGCTCTAAGAACGGAGAAGTTTACAAATGAATGTGTAAAAGATGTGTTACATTGGCACCCTCTTGCCTTTTATACCCTAGTATAAAATAAGCCAATTAACCACACTAAAAGGGCATGAATTTATTTTATTACAATCCATCCCTACCCAAAAGTTTTGTTATCAAAACATTGAAGATTAGATCTCATGTTATAGCATAGGAATCAAGATACTCTTTACAAAAGCATTGACTTTGGTACCATGTGAAGATCGCTAGGATTTGCAGACAAACACAAAGTGTACAAACACAACTAACACACAATGAACTCAGACAAGCCCACAAAAGAAGAAGAGACTGAAGAATGAACGAATATCAATAAATGATGAAAGGAAGAGATACAACTGAGGAAGCTTAGGGAGCAGAGGCTGTCCAACAGCCACTCTCTCTCACGAAGCGGGCTGAGGCAATGTGCCAGAAAGTATCCTCCTCAGTGAACAGATCCCAAGTGCAAACACCAATGTCTACAAAGAAACCTGATGAAGAGGGCTGAAGACAGCAGGGCAGCCAGGTTGGATGTCAAAATCAGCAGTTTCTGGGGCTCAGAACAACAAAATGCAGCAATGTACAAGCTGACAACAGCCTTGGCAGAGAAGAACAGAAATTGGTATCAGAGTGCAGCCATCCTGTTAAGGAGCATCCAGAAGCTGGGAACAACCTAGTGGAGGTTTTGAGGCAAGTAAGTTAGAGGTAAAGTTTCCATGTGCTTCTTGGTGAAGCTTCAATATAGTTTTACCCATGATAGATGCAAGGGATGGAGGAGTGGTGACTTGGGAGATGATCCTCACTGATGCACTTTACCTTAATGTGTTTTAGTTAGAGCGGATTTTGGATCAAGCTCTTTCAGGTTCAGTAGCCAACAGAGAGCTGACAACAGCACCAGCAGGTCTAGCAACACCTTCTAGGGCAGCATGCAGCACCAGCAACAAGGGTGGCAGTTGGCTGGGCAGGGTGGAGCCACCTGCTGGCTGTCCGCCAAGGCAAGGCAGCAGCCTGTGAAGAGAAGAAGGTGAAGGATGCTGATGATGGAGAGCTGGCATAAGGTGGGGATGTGGGATGATGTGGGAGTGCACACTAAGCACCCTTGTATAGAACATTCTGAGCCAATTGTCCTACTGAAAAGTCTCATGTGACGTCTAAAATACAAAATTACTTTTTGAGCTGTTTTCTGTTTTAAGAGCCAGAAAAATACTAGAAACATATGATAATTTGATAGGCACTTTTAGATAGCTTAA
Organism: Lygodium microphyllum; assembly: GCF_053477565.2. Taxonomy (NCBI): domain Eukaryota; kingdom Viridiplantae; phylum Streptophyta; class Polypodiopsida; order Schizaeales; family Lygodiaceae; genus Lygodium; species Lygodium microphyllum. The sequence goes on along the minus strand of NC_141140.1, from coordinate 53,371,049 downwards.
CATAAATAAGCAGTCCTCCAATGAGGGCTTCATCCACTCTTAAACTTCAAAGACACCCAGAAGGCCCTCCCTAAGACTAGTATGTATCAAGCCAATGCTCTCCCACAAAAATTGAACACCAGTCTGAATCTCTAGCACCTGCTGACATGTATAGTTACCCTTCCGATTCAATACAAATGCCTTAAGTTTGTAAAACCATCCCAACATCTCTTCAAGCCGCAGGATCAAACACCCTGACCACAGCTGACATACCATGCACATGTGGCCTCATTTCACAATCATTGGTAATTAGGAAAAAAGAACATTGATTTCTTTTTCACCACCTACTAAGTAATTATATTATATCAAGTGACTAAAAGAGTACAAACATCACATGACTAAAAGAGTACAAAAGTCACAGCAAAGAGGCAGCAGAAATTGCTGTATGCTTTCTGAAACCACCTTAGAGAAAAATTTCACTCAATGCTGATACTTTTAACTGCAGAGAAAATTTAATATCATCTATTCACAAATAGAGATACCTATATTTAAATCTTTTGGCAAACGCAGTCAGCAGATATTTATCCATAAATAATCTGTAAAACGGTGGAATGGCACATGCAAGCATGCAAATAATACAAAACAGGTTATGTATCAGATATGTTGAATGTCATGCAATACATAGGAACAACTTATGTCAGTGCCATCACATGTGAGAGCTGGTTTGTGGGTTTATCGTGTCATTGTAAGTAGCGGCTCCAGCAGATTGAGCAACAAGTACGAGTACGAATATAAGTGCTTGTCGCATTCTTGTTATGTCAAACATCAAAAAGTGAAAACTTTTGCTGCCTCCACTGCTATGCAGATGAATAGTAGAGATATGACATCCACAAATCATGGCAAACAATCAAAAACCCTCTTCGCTGGCCATATAAGTTTATAAACAGTAAAAACTGACAATTGCAATAGAACGCTCATAAAACAGGGAAAAAGTTACCCACCTGGTCACTAGAAAGTAAAGCTGCCAGGAAATACATCTTTGTCTGAATTAGTTTCACAAATGCAGCTGATGAAAGAGCTGGTCTTCCAAATGGAAGGAAACTCCCAACAGATTCAATGTATTTGATAGCTCCCAGTAGCAGTATGGACGAGCTAGGATCTTTTGTTTGCAATGACGAAGATGCTTCAGACAAGATGCTGACTGCAGCTCCAACATGTAAGCTCATAGAAACAGGCCACAGGTGACTACAGAGTCCTGTTGTATCATTGACTACATTGGGAGAGTGAAACAAGCTTCTGAGTCGGACAAGTGCACCAATGGCCATGAACAAATCCCCTACAAAATACGAATATCTAGCCTGATCTCCAAAGATAATCTCCCTGAAAAGAGAGACTTGTGAATCTGACATCTGTAAAATATCTGCAGATGATTTAATTGATGCAAATTTTTTGCTGTGTGACATGACTGCTGAAGCACCTGGTTTGTCAGTAAGATCAAACATCACAGCACCATTCTCATTACCATCCCTTGACCCATCACTTGAGTCGCTAGATTCCCATCCCGTTTGATGGCCTTGCTCCCAACTACTCTTCGCTTCATGCTTCTCATTCACCTCTGTTTCACACCTTCCAGAAGTACAAAGTTCACCCTCTAGTACCCTTGGTGACCTTTCTTTTTTTTGCAATACCCTTGGTGACTTTCTATCCCCCCTCTTCTGTGAATCTTCATTTACAAAAAGGTTGAAATTCCCATTTGAAGAGTCCTCATCTAACAGTAGAACAGCACGCATACATCGTACAAGAAGTTTCTCTGTGGTTTTTATAAATTGTAACAGGGGTTCAGGAAATTGACCCAACCACTTCGTACAGCTAGTCCTATCTGAATGGCATGTTTCATCCAGAGACTCTATAGACCCTGTAATACTCCATAAAACACTGCTAACAGCTGCCAGTGAAGCAAGGATGCCGTAGGGAATCCTTTGATTTATGGTGTCTTCATTTGTTTGTGCCTTGTTAGCTACTTCCATAGATAATGTTTTGGAGAGTCTCATAAGAAATTCCAACTTGACCGTCTTAGCAAACTCAAAACAGTCGCTGGCTTGAGCAGTCAACATACTGAGGAGAGGTGACATATCATATATGCCTGTCCTATAAGACCCTGGAAACGGTGTATTCTCAGTCTTCTGTAGTAACGAGCTAAGAAGGCCTTTCATCCAATTCTGACTGTGAAAGGTGAAAAGGCCCGAAGTTGATTGTAACAAAGAAATGAGCAGATTTTGTATCTCTCTTGATGCATAATGATCCTTACGCTCTTTGATCATGTCATAAGTGCAAATCTCAACAGAATGCATTGAGAGCAATGGCCAGTACATAGATTGTGACTCAGACAACATGATTTCTGTAGTGGAGTCTTCTTCATTGTTAAGCAGCAAAGACTCTAGGATCCTATGACAGGCCAACTTACATCTCAAAGTGCACAGTATCAATGAAATGTTCCTGCTTTGTTGTAAATCAGCAGTGATCCAAAAGCACTGCCTCCTGTATTCTAAAAGCCCAGCCACAAGCAACCTGAATTCAGAACAACATTCAGCTATGTGAAATACTCAAATAATTGCTTGGATCTAAGAAATTTCAAGTAGCTTACTTTTCCAACTTGAGTATTAGACTGGTAAATTTGGCTGCATTATTTGCTTGTATAAATCTTTTAGGAAGCCTTGATATGCATTGCAACAGCTCAGTGCATTTGCCTATGTTTTCCTTTTGAGCTTCCAAGTTCTGACCCAATTCTTCCTGGATTTCTGAACCTTCTCTTGATATTTTATGCCTCTTCTTATATTTTCTATTCTGTAATTCCCAATGCTTATTCCTAATTTCAACTCCAGGTTCCATCATTGCAGATCTGCCAATCAATCCTACTTCATTCTCAATGCTGAAAAACAGTTCTTGGCCTACTTCTTTGGTGCAATATTTTTTTAAATCACCAGTAACAATAGAAGCACGATCTTTTCTGAACATGAATAATCTTTGCTCCAACTCTTCATATAGAGAATCCGGAAGAACTTCACAAACTGGCTGCAGAAAACTAGTACATGTGAGATCCATTAGCAAAAGAAACAGGGCATGATCAGGGCATGCCTCCAACATATCAACTAACTAGCCATTTTATTGTGAAACCATTGTATTTTCTTTCATCAGTTTTAAGGGGACATTCCTCAATGCAAGGACTATCCCGAAATCGTCAGAAACAGTGGTAAATTTGTCAGAAACAGTGGTAAAACACAGTGGCATAAGTATTCTTCTTTAATTCATCACTTTGTTTTTCCAGAGAAAAGTAAAAATTCTATTATCACTCCTCAAGACAAAGTATCCCAAGACAAAAAGCAATATACAAAACAGCCCCGTAAGGGACTTCCATATGTAACAATGGGAAGTCTATTACGTAGCTTGAATGGATAGCCAGTCGGGAGGTCTATAATACCACGCCATGTGGGTTTAGAAAAGAAAGAAAGTGCCAAAACCACATGTCTTGTCTTTAATGTCTGTTCTCGAAGCAAGTACTATCCAAAGCAAGTACCATGTGGGTCTGGAAAAGAAAGAAAGTGCCAGATGTTGAGCTAAAACATGCTTTTGAGCTGATTAGCATTCTTAAGCAGCCCCAAAACAAACTTAATTAATGAAAAACCCTAAAAAGGGGAGTGGTCCAAGAGAGTTTCAGTGGTCCCCCAAAAATCCTAATTCTTTGGGGCACCTTTCAACATCTATAAATAGACAAGCTGCCCCCATTCAGCCTTATTCCGTCTGTGCAGGTTTCATAAGCCAAACTCTAATTTGGGAGGATCCACTCATCCATAAATAGACATGCTTCCCACCACTCAACCCATCCTCGGATACTTCATGTTGGTATGCACATATGTCCACCTGGCTTGAGCTGCATGGCTTTAGCATGGACAAGTTACCCCCTTTCCATTACTCCCTTGATGCACCATCTCTTGATCTGAGCAGGTTAGAGATTCGTAAGATCATTGGGATGGATCTTACCCAGTTGGATATCAGGCGGACATGTTTGACGCCAAGGCAGGAGCTAGGGACAAAGATGGCTTTCTACCGCGAGCATTTCCTTCATACTACAAATGATGGATTTATTGTTCGCCCAAGATACATGGACACCCACCTTTCCCATGGGATCAGATGTACTATTGGCTAGTTGCACACCTCCTCACATCAGCTAGAGATTGAGACTGGCAGATATAGATCCATCCCACCAAAGGAGCGCATATGCCAGATATGCCAATTAGAGCCAAAGACAGAGGAGCATTATATCTGCCAATGCCCAGCGTATTATGAGGTCCGTGGTCGTTTCCATTGTCTCTTTAGAGTTGGATTTGGACCACTATCCAAAGTCATGGATTTTACCAATCAGCGATGCCTTGGCCTCTTCCTTCTTGAGATACGACGGCTTCGTGACATGCGCCTCAAGAGTACAGCTGCTCTAGGACACCAAGGCCCTTCATAGAGGCAACTCACAGACTTCTTTGTAAAGGAGACTCAAAAGACTTCAAACAATTACAACCACAGTCCACACGAGAGTCTCTCTCACCGCCACAGTCCACACACAGACAAGGAGTACTGATTGATCGAGCCGTTTAGCTTAGCCAATCCAGACGTCCTAGGCCTCGACACAAACACCGACGACACCTTCATAGGTGGATACAGGGGATTATTGTTCGGGCTAGAGCTAGGCCCTCCATACCCACACAAGATTGTACCATTTGGAGCTCATTGTTACTAGATAGAGCTCTATGTTTTACACATAGCCATAGTTAGTTTCTGTTCTTATTTTGCTTTGTGCTATATATTTTGCCCAAACAGTTTGTACCATCATACACATGATTGTAACTCATGGTCTCATAGGTCATTTTGGCCTTCTGTAGACGTTAATATATCATTTCATCTCTCTCTCTCTCTCTCTCTCTCTCTCTCTCTCTCTCTCTCTCTCCCCCCCATGAAGATAATTGAATCAAGTAGAAATATTTATATCAGACCATCAGGTCAGCTAAGAAAAAGAGCAAACACAAATCACCAAGACTCTTAACACACAGACATCACACAAAAAGGACAGTTGGTGTGGAGCGAACAATGTCCAGCCAAGAAGCAGCAATGTCTAGAAGAACAAGATTAGTTGAAACCATAAAGGAGATCTGCCATAACATTAAACCACGAACGGGGGCCACATGACCATGGATGCCTGAGGCCAAATCAAAAATACACGCATTCTGAGTACGCCAAATATGCCACAGAGCTATCCATCTAAGGAAATGGAAGAGGCAGGAATAATCTGATTGCAAAGCAGACATAGAAGTCATCCTTCCCATAATCCACGAACAGTAGGCTGAAATTTGCTGCTAAGTCACTAAGAACCACACACGGGAGACAAAGCTCCAAATCTATCAAGCAACAAGGCAAGAGACAAAGAGATGAAGCAATGTCTCGTCACATGTAGTGCAAAATATACAACAACCACAAGAGATCTTGCGAGCATGCAACACATCCCCAGTTTGGAAGACCCCCAATAAGCAACCTCCACATGAATACTTTACCCTGATAAGGAACCTTAGATTTCCAGAGTTGGAGGAGTCTTTCTTGCCACTTCTTTTTGCTATCCCGGATATGCCATAACTTATTAGCCTTTCCAATAATCCATTTCTTGATCTCAACCATCTAATGATAGATTTGATTAGCTGACCTTTTCTCAAAATCATCAAGAAGCACAAACATCCAATCTCGCCAGGGAGATGATGGTTGTAATGCAAGCAAAGGAGAGAACCTCTGAAGCTTGTCCTGTATGGATGACCAAATGTCATGATAGCCACGAGGCACCCGAAAGTGCTGACGAATACACCGGAAAGATCTCTCTCTCTCTCATAGGTCATTTTGGCCTTTTGTAGACGTTAATATATCATTTCTTCTCTCTCTCTCTCTCTCTCTCTCTCTCTCTCTCTCTCTCTCTCTCTCTCTCTCTCTCTCTCTCTCTCTTTTTTTTCGTAAAAGGTAATTGTATTAATTACGAAGAAAGTACAAGATTACATGATTACACGAGTACAAGAGGCACGAGGGCCATAGGCCAACGTGTGGGAAATCCCCGGACTAGGGTACTAAAAAGTTACACCAATCATGGCAAGGACCCAGAGGCAATTGCCAAATGCCAGGAATACAAATCCTCCCGAGGGAGCAAGTCAGAGTGCCTGATGAGATCTAGCTGCCAATGCAAGAGCCCTTTAAGCCTTGCAATATGTCGCGGTACATTAGAAGCCGAATCAAAGAGAAAAGCATTTCGGGTGGTCCAAATGTGCCAGCATCCCCAGTATCTGAAAAAATGGAATAAGATCTTCATATGTAACGGTGGTGGTGTGGGATACTTCGGGCGCACAAAAACCCAATCGAAGGGAGTCAGTGAAGACCCCACCACCGCGTGCCAGATTCGTGACAAGAGTGACCAGATATTCTTGGCGAGCGGGCAAGAAAGAAAACGATGTCGGGCCGATTCCGCCGAAGTGGTGCAGAAGAAGCAAGTGCCATTCGAGATTCGACGCTTGGAAAGGGCCGAGGCAAGAGGAAGACCACCAATCATTACCCGCCACAGAAAGACCTTGCATTTGAAAGGTGTCTTGTTCTGCCATCCCTCCATCAGCGTTGCCTGCCACCATGACAGTGATTTCCGCAGGCCCCAAACAGCATTAACTTTCACGCCCAACCATTGGTGATCTTTAATGAGAAGATGATACACCTGATTAGTAGAGGCCTTTTCCAGACTCAACCGGCCTGCAAGGTCCCAGTCCTGCCAAGGGCGATCCATAGCCAGGGCAGGAAAGGGTTGCCTACCCTGAAGTTCCGAGGAAAGCTTCCCCCATAAATCACGGTATCCGCGCGGGATCCTGAAAAGTCTCCTAGCAGTCCGAAATGATGCAAGGACATTGCGAGTGGCAAGGGTAGCATCCGCAATCGAAGTCACACCCAAACGGGCCATGCGGTTAAATCTTGGTCTGAGCTGATCTTTATCTTCCCATGAAAGTAATGTGGATACCGCCAACAATTCCAGCTGAAAAGAATTTGTCTGCACGCGGTCCCCTACAGGATGCCAACGGGCCTTTTGGAGCACCTCTCTCTCTCTCTCTCTCTCTCTCTCTCTCTCTCTCTCTCGTAAAAGGTAATTGTATTAATTACGGAAAAAAGGTACAAGTTTACTTGATTACAAGATACACGATGATACTAAGCCATCATGTGTAAAGGCCCAATACTAAACTACAAAAGAGTTACAAAAGTCATGGCAAAGACACCGAGGAAATTGCCATATGCCAGGAAAGTAAGTCCTCCCGAGAGACTGAGCCAGAGTGCCGAATCAGATCTAGCTGCCATGCAAGAGACCTTTAAGCCTCACAATATGTCCCAAGACATTAGAGGCCGAATCAAAAAGAAAGGCATTCCGAGTGGTCCAATTGTGCCAGCATCCCCAGTATCTAAGAAAGTGAAACAAAATCTTCATATGCGACTGTACTGGTGTGGGGTATTTCGGTCGTACAAAAACCCAATCAAATGGGCTTAGCGAGAAGCCAACCACTACTCGCTAAACGCTGACAAGAGCGACCAGATATTCTTAGCGAGAGGGCACGAAATAAATCGATGACGGGGCGATTCCACAGTAGTGGTGCAAAAGAAACATGGCCATTAGAGATTCGACGCTTGGAAAGGGCTGAAGCAAGCGGGAGACCACCAATCATCACCCTCCAAAGAAAAACCTTGCATTTGAAAGGTGTCTTGTTCAACCAGCCCTCCATCACAGTTGTATTCCACCATGATTGAGATTTCCGCAATCCCCATACAGTATTAGCTTTAGTAACCAGCCATTGATGGTCTTTAATCAGAAGATGATACACCTGGTTAGCTGAGGCCTTTTTCAAATTCAACTAACCCGCAAGGTCCCAGTCCTGCCAAGGACAATCCAAAGCAAGGGCAAGAAAGGGTTGCCTACTCTGGAGCACTGACAAAAGTTGTTCCCATAAATCACGGTATCCACGAGGGATTTTGAAAAGTCTCCTAGCTGTACAAAAGGATATCAAGACGTTACGACTGGCAAGGGTGGCATCTGCAACTGAAGTCAAGCCCAAACGTGCCATGTGGTTAAATTTTGGCCTGAGCTCATGTTTGCCTTCCCAAGAAAGTAATCGAGAAGCTGCCAACAATTCCAGTTGAAAAGAGTTAGTATGTAAGCAGTCCTCCACTGAATGCCAACGCGCCTTCTGGAGAACCAATTTCTAGGAGCAGACCAAATGAACAAGCAGGGATGAGGAAGGACTAGAAAACCGAGAATCTGCATTAAGAACATGCCACCAGGAGCTTCGAATTTGTGTATTACCATGCAGAAGCCCGTGATTCTCAAGAAAATAACGGCTATAACAACCCACGGGTGATGATCCACGCACATGGCACGAAAAACAGACCAACGAAGTGCCAGCATATGAGTTTCGGCATCCAAAATAGCCCCACCGCCCATGTGTTTGGGGGTACATGTATGCAACCAAGAAACCCATGAAATGCTTGCCTGCAAGGAATCCTTCTTTCATAACATGAAACGAATGTGTTGAGTGAGAGCATTCAAAGTAGTAGTAGTCCAAGGTAGCAATGGCAAGAAATATGTGAGCATTGGCAATATAATTGTCTGAGTCACTTTGAGACAAACATGGAAGGGCCAAGCCTGCAACTTCCAATACAGAAACTTAGCTGCCAGTTTCTGTGAAATCCACTTGAGAAGTTGCTTTGGCCGAACATCAACACCCAAAGGGTACCCAAGATGCCTGACAATGGAACCACGGGAAACAACCTGTCCCTGCCAGCCCAATGACTGTAAATCGGACTCCGTGTAACTGAGAATGGCTGATTTGAAAGCGTTGATATGAAGACTAGAAGCATAACCAAAGAGCGTCCAAACATCTAATGCTTTGCGAAGATTGTCCTTGTCCGCACGCAAAATCATAAAGCTGTCATCAGCCAAAGATTGAGTAATGAAGTGCTGCACAAAAGGGAAGGGACAATCCAACCAACTGAGTAGAAGCTGCCATAGAAGATAACATCGAAAGAACCGGATGAGTCGCAAGGGCAAAGAAGAGAGGGCTCAAAGGGCAACCTTGTCTCACAGAGCGTGCAAGGACAACCAGTTGGGTAGCAGAAATCTCAAAGAATTCATTGGTGAGACCATCCCAATCGGGACTTTTATCCTTGGGCACGTGTAAGAGAACATCCATAACCTCCGCCTCACAAATATCTGTCTCCAAAGTAGTTTGCATATCAAGTGGAACCTGATTGCGAACCAAATCATAGAAAACTGAACGTGTATAAGGAACTTGGTCAGAAGGGGAAGAAGAAGAACCAAGAAGGTCTATAAAATAATTCCTGCACATATTCACTATAGTCTGTGGATCAATGACCATTCGACCTTCTGGATCCTGGAGTCTGGTCATATTTTCTCAAGCAGGAGATGCATATCAAGTGGAACCTGATTGCGGACCAAATCATAGAAAACTGAACGTGTATGAGGAACTTGGTCAAAAGGGGAAGGAGAAGAACCAAGAAGGTCTATAAAATAATTCCTGCACATATTCACTATAGTCTGTGGATCAATGACCATTCGACCTTCTGGATCCTGGAGTCTGGTCATATTTTCTCAAGCAGGAGATGCATGTAGAGCTCGAAAGAACTTATGCGTCTGACAAGCACTGTCTTGCAAATTCTTAGTCAAATTTTGCAATTCGGCCTGCTGATAAGATTTCAACTTAAACTCTTTAATAAGATCAGCCAAACGCATTGCCAATGACAACAGGAATACATCATCTGGAGTGTCCCCACCAAAGAACGCCAAAGCCAGTAAGTCCTCCGCTGCATGCCGACGCCGCCGACAAAGAGAGGCATGATGGATCCCATACTGCCGAGCAACCCGCTGCACATTAGAGAGCAATCGTTCAAAAGAAGCATTGCCCTCAGCGGCAAAGTTCAATAAAAATCGATTAATCAATTGCTGCATATAGCCCTGAAAGATTGAATGCTTCAAATAAGAGGAGTTGAAGCGTAAAGGAAGTCTATCAAAGGAATTGCTTAAAAGGTGCAACGGGTTGTGCAAGTATCTCAAGCTGTAGAGGGAAATGGTCCGACAAGGCATATTGCTACAACACTTTCATTTCCAGCATCTCAGGAAGAAAATCATCATCCTGCATTATGTACATGCGGTCCAACCGCAACCATGTAGTTACATACTGTGCAGAATGGAAAGTAAACCTTGTAGAAGAACGGTGGAGCCAAGACCAGAGATCTTGCTTAAGTACAGCAAGAGCAAAAGCATTCCACACATGACTTTCCGGAGCGTCCATCACCGAATGTTCAGAAGTGGACTGTGAAGAATCAACACATATATTAAAATCCCCCATCAAAAAACCCCGTCTGCCAAGTGACAAGGAGGTCTGCAAAGTATTCCAAAGATCCCAGCGGGATAACGGGTCATTCGGAGCATAGGGGCCCAACAACCATAAGATCTCTCCTTCAAATAAAACTTCAATCACCACAAAACGGCCATGTACATCATTTTTAATAAGAACAGGCTAATATTTCTCATGTACAATCATAAGGACACCAGAATAATGCATGGCATGTGTCCCTGCGTAAAACAAGCGAAACCCATGACAATCCACAACTTTTCCTGCTTCACCGTGACTCTTGTGCTCAACAGCACACAAGACATCCCACTGATTCTCATGCAATACAGTCCACATGGCATGTTGCTTATGGCGAGAACAAATGTCTCGCACATTCCACGTGGCTATCTTCATGTGTATTCAAAAGAAAATCAGGAACGAGGCACAGCTTGCCTCGATTTAACCTTGTCTGCTAGAATGTCAAGGACTCCCTCATCCAAAAAATCAGCCAATACGGCAAAAGAGTTCTAACGGCCTACTTTAGAGGTAGACGGAATATCCACTGTCTTGGGGGTGGAGCGAGGATAACGACGATCCCATGGGGTAATCACATTACCTCTAGTATCAAAATCCAACTTAGCAGGTGGGCCCTTTGGACCGTCCGAATATACTTTCCTAGTAGACTGATTCCGAGGTGCAGAAGAAACCATAGGATGAGCAGGATGCTCTGAAGACAACATCTCTTTCCGGCGCATATAAGTGCGCATGGAATCTTGTGAAGCATTAGGCCCAGAATCCGCCAGGCCAGCATCAAACCTTTTACCTTTTTTTGCACGTACATCCACCCAGTCATTGCCACGGGAATCAAAACCCGAAACATGTTTACCTTTATCCAAAACTTTAGGTGGCTGGGTGGCATCCTGCGACGGAGCATCACACACCATATCTTCCATGGGTAGCACAACATGCTCAGCATCTGAAGTCTGTTGCTTCTCTGGGCATTCGGCCATAAAATGCCCCAATTTTTCACACGAAAAGCAATGTCCTGCAAAGTTGCCCCATTTCAAACGGAAATGCAAAGGATGCATACCAGAGCAATTAAGACGTAGCCACGCAGGCCTTTTCCGAGCAGTGTCCCATAACATACACAAACGGTTACGATTCATGGCCCTTAGGCTCGGGGGGACCAAAACAGTGCCCACAACGGCCATGGCATCCTTTAACAGTGGCCAATAAATAGCTGGACAATTTTCCACTTCAACCCACACAGGGCATTCACGTTGAAGCAGGCGCTGAAAATCTGCCATTAGGCGCCAGGGCACAACATGGACCAAACGGCGATCAAAGAACAATGCCAGTTTAGACAGGAGATCAGCACAGTGCTTCTCAGATTTCAACAGCACCTCATAGAAGCCTCGGGGCCCAACAAAAATCTCCTCAACACCCTCCCCTTGTAGTAGATTGTGCAGCCACTGGCGAATATGGGAAAGCACTGGGATCCTGCCAGTGAAGAAGAGTATAACAACACGGTCATAAAACACCGAAAATGAGTGCAAGACATTTTTCGGGTCCACCGTGGCTTCCAGCACATCTTCAGTTCCAGAGTCAGAAAAAGCTTCATGATTATGTTGGACATAATCGCCAAGTAGAGTGTTGGCAAATTCCAGCAAATGCTCCCAGTCAACATCCTGAGAATCCACAAAATCAGAGGCAACCTGAGCATAAGAACGTTCCTGATGATCCATTGTCGCTTCCGAAGCATGCTTGGTGCGTTTGCCCGTAGGCTGAAAATCAGGACCAGGGGGCATCTCCTCTGTGCAAGGAACCATATCCTCTGGTTCCTCTGTGCAAGGATCCGGACCATGGGCTGCCACCGTTTGGTCGATAAAAGCCATATCCAGACCAGCCATGTTGAATCACCACTTGTGCAGGTCAGATGCAGAGACAGGAGCTCTCGGGTGGTAGAAACGAACTTAGGCCTCTCTCTCTCTTTTTTTTTTCGTAAAAGGCCTCTCTCTCTCTCTCTCTCTCTCTCTCTCTCTCTCTCTCTCTCTCTCTCTCTCTCTCTCTCTCTCTCTCTCTCTCCCTCCCTCCCTCCCTCCCTCCCTCCCTGTGTGTGTGTGTGTGTGTGCGCGCGCGCGCGTGCAAAGGCAGGGTTGCTTTGTCTCCGTGCACTCGACTAGATTGCACGAGGCGCAAGTCGCAGAATCCAAGGGCGCAGGCTCAGGCTCGAACGATGGATACTGACTCTCGTTGGGACGAAGAAGAGATCTGTGCGCCCTGTGAAAAACTGTGACAGACGAGCTATTACCTGGGGCGAGCAGAACGTCGGCTGACAAGCAATGGCGGGCAAGTCGGACAGCGGACAGTGGGCAGGTCTGATAGCGAGCAAATCCGACGAGCAGGTCTGATGGCGGGCAGGACGGACGGGCACCAACGGCAACCAAGACCCGCAGGTTTGACGCCCAACGGCGGGCAAGAGTGATGGCGGGCAGGTCTAACAGCTGACGGCAGGGTGGAACTCGCAGGCGGCGACATCGCGTCCTCTCTCTCTCTCTCTCTCTCTCTCTCTCTCTCTCTCTCTCTCTCTCTCTCTCTCTCTCTCTCTCTCTCTCTCTCTCTCTCTCTCTCTCTCTCTCTCTCTCTCTCTCTCTCTCTCTCTCTCTCTGTATGTGTGTGTGTTTCGAGAGGGTTTTGGACCCTGAGACGGATCATGCAGTTTGAGGATCCCTCACATAGACAGAGAGCAGCAGTCACTGACTTTTTCACTGATACACGACAGAGTATTGCAGATACCACTACTACTACCACACAGCCTACAGGAGTACATCATCATTGGACCTCATCTTCTGTAGGTGTCCCTTTGGATAGAGCAGTGGCACTTGGCCAGTCTAGGCGCCCACATCCACCCGGACGAAGGCCTAGACATCCACACCACAGACAAATTAAAGCCATCATTGAGCGCCACAGGAGACAGATGCCGAGACGCCTAAGCCATGCAGAGATACACCTCCTTAGAGGACAGACATATCATTGATGGAGAGTTTTCCTTTTTCTACTCTCACTTTTAGATCATTGACATGTTTCCCTTTTATAGGACACTATTTCATTTTTTCAGTCTTATAGGCATGTTTTTCATCTTTTCTCGTTCCAGATGAGAAACACACCATCATTGTATGTATTGCTTTGGTCTCATAGGCCACATTGGCCTTTTAGAGACGTTAATATATACTCTCTCTCTCTCTCTCTCTCTCTCTCTCTCTCTCTCTCTCTCTCTCTCCTACACTTTCTGCTTTCGGATACACACAATTTCATCACCAACTCCTCCACCTTTATTGCCATCTTTGTGTTCAGCCATCATCACCATCATATTAGCCTGCCATCAGCATCTGACAACATCCGTCAGCCATTAGCCTGCTATTGTTGCACCTTGTCATTCCAAGAAGATTGGCACTATTGTTCCTGATATGAATGCAGCGCTTGCTGCCCCAGCAACTCCTCAGACTGCGCTATGGGCAAGCATCTTTGATGCCTAAATGACCCACCCCTCCCCGTCCTCCCTTCATTTCCCCACCCTCTCATCCTCCAACACCTTCAAACACCCCCCCCCCCCCCCCAGCCCCAAGAAAACGCATCTAAGCCTTCCTATCTACCTACATTATTTCATTGAGGACTACACCCCAGCTGTCACACATAATCTCTCCATAAGCACAATGAGCGTATCCAAACCACTAGGCCCAAAAATCATCAAGGGTAGCTTCATCATCAATATACTCAAAAACTCTTTGTAACGATGGCCTCCATGGCCACAATAGGAGCATGTAGGTGTTCGGCAAAAAGATGCATTATCACTTAATTAGCTCTTAATAAAAGTTCCAAAACTCACATTAACCAAACTTTTATTAAAAAGAAATGTGATCCTAGAGAGTGTCTATGCCCCATAGGCCAAACCCTAATTTGGGAGGACCCATCCATCTATAAATAGACACGCTGCCCACCACTCAGCCTTAATCTCGTTTTTGCACCTTGTTGATGCCATAACTCTACTGTCCACACCCCCCATCTACTACTGTTTGCTGTAGGTGCCTGCTGTTCAGCCCTCCAAATCAGCTGGTGATCTGATTCAGTCTATGTTTACTGCCTGTCCATCATCTATTGCTGCTGTTCAGGATCTGCCAACTATCACCAGCCTCCATGTGGACAGCTGAGCCTGCATTTTGCTGTTCCAATTGCCACATGTTACTGCAGCCTGCATTTTACGATTTGCAGCCACTAGCAAACCACCATATCATCAGCTGATCAACATTTTGTTGATTCTTCCCCTACTTGACTCATCTGTCATTAATCCAGCCACGCCTGAGCTACATTTGCTATTGATTCTACCCCTGGTTGACCTGTCTGTCATTGATCCAATCACATTTGAGCTATGTTTGCTGCTTCCAAACATCTGTTCAGCATTCATTCATTCACTATCTTCTTCAATGTTCACTGTCTCTGAGTTACCCTAATCCTAACTCTATTCTTTATCAATCTATGCTTTGTCGTACAATTGCGTTGTTATCTATTGATAAGTATTTCTTTACATGGTATAAAAGCTAGGTGCTCACAATAGAATTCTAGGCTTTTGATTGGAGAGCTTATCATCAAAAAGTTTGTAGAGGAAAAATGACTTCAAACATTTCTACACCATTTTAGTCTCCAAAACCCTCCATGCAAACATCACACTACCATGGAGTCCACAGACTGTATGAGATTACACGAGCTAAGTACGATCTTATCCTTATGGATCAAGCGGCTCAACAGCTACTAGGAGGTAAACCTTTGTTATCCACTTTAGATTTGGTCCCTCTTGTTTTGCAAGATTTTGGTGATACCCTAGAGGAAAAAGAAATTGTTCTATCAATCCACAACAGGTTAAGTCTTAAAAAGCATTGTTATCAATATGTAAGCACAAGAAGAATGTTTATGAGGAAAATTTGTAAACCCTTTTGTAAGTTTTCCTTCTCCTACTTTTCCTTCAATTTTTTCAGTTTGAAGCAAGTTAAATATCTTCTTCTTCTTTTCCGTCTTTATCCACATCTCAATTCCAAAAATCAATCCAAAAAATCAATTTAAAGAATTCAATCACATATCATCATCACCTAAATTAAATTTCCCAACCATCCCACCCATTTCTTCCACTCCATTACCATTCATTCCATTCACATGTCATATGCATACACTGCCAATAGCATCTCACGTCACACTATGGGGGTTCTTCAAACATAGACACATCCTTTACGGCCTTTTCTATTCCAAGTGGTGTAAATGCACCTAAGCAAGAGGTTTGACCTCTATCTTACACACTTTTAGAATTTACGAGTGAGATTCCCTCCCAAGCTTTCCCAACTGTGGATCAGTTGTACCACAATTCGCCCAAATGGTTTTACCTAGTGGACCAATAGGCTATGTCCTTGTTCCAATATCTCCTCAAGAAGCACCTTTTGGACCATCTCAGCCTATTTCTACCTACCCACCTTATCCATCTTATCTAACACCCCAAAGTTATTCCCCGTCATCAGCCAACCATGCATTTACTAGCCAGACTCATTTTAACAGTTCTAAGTATACTAGTTAGTCAAACTTGATGCGGCATGTCTTAGACTCACAAAACTTGTGGGACATTCCACAAGGGAAAGAACCCCAACTAGACCCTTGCCTTGTTCCATATGAGGTTATCTGTTCTTGGAAGGCTAGAGACACACTTTCACTATCATTGAATTGATGCAAGGATTACTGCCAAAGTTTCATTCTCAATTACAGCATTTTGACCTTGCATCGATGCAATGGGAACACTTGACTAACCACTATGTGACTCAAAATAGGACCCATCATATAAATCTCAACCATGAGCTCTAAGAATTTCAGGATCATAGACTAGGATGACTTTAAGGTCAAGTTGGCTGAAGATCAACGATTACTTATTGGGTTCTCCACTACAAGGGCTCCTAAGTCCCCTCAAGACTAGGTCACATTGTTCCTTCATAAGCTACCAAATAATCTCACAACCAACTATGCCCACATTTTATGAGTTTGAGTGTCAACTACTATGTTACGTTCAATTGTTCGATTAGTTCCATCGCACATCCTCCTTAGATGGGGCTCTAGTCACCACCTCTCATAGGGGGCCACAAAGGCAAGGCAAGAAGGCACAAAACCAAAACCAAATTCAAAATCAAAACAAAAAACAAACCAATCAAGTGAATCACATGTTTCTATAGAGACATCAATGGATACGAGCTTAGTTCATATTCGCAAGTTACCTCCTAAAGAGGCCACCACAAAGGTCCACTATACCTGACCAAGCACATCTTCATCTCTTTGGATTGTGGATAATGGAGCCACCCATTATAGGACCCCCATCCAGGACATTTTGTCTCCCAAGCCCTTGCAGCACTGAGAATGTTTAATGTGGGAACAATCCTCAGCCAAGATCCATAGCCTAGGTTACATCAAGTTTAATATTGACAAGGGCCAAGATCTCACTTCCCTGGATGATGTTTACTATGTCCCCTAGCTTTGAGTGAACCTTTTATCCATTCAACAGCTTTGCCAATTGGGGTGAGTAGTCTTCTTTACTACAACCAGAGTCATAGACTCTCAAACTGATTTAGTGATTCTTTGCACCAGTGAGGCACTGCTTGGCATGTTCTACATTTTTATCATAGATGACTAATCAAGATATATATGGATATATTTTTAAAGCATAAATCTAGCACCTTCACATACTTCTCTACTTGAGCATGTCTTGTATAAAATCAAAGTAATAGTCGTATCAGAATCATGAGTGATAGTAGTAGTGAGGTTATCTCCCACAACTTTTCCAAGCTCTTGCATACACACAACATTTCTCACCAGCTCATGTCTACCAACTCCCTCTCTCATAATGGTGTCGTTTAACATAGGGACTGGACTAGGATGAACTTGCACACTCTATGTTGTTTGTAGTAGAGCTCCCTGAGTACCTATAGATTAAGGTTGTTAACACATCAATGTATATCCTCAATGCATGCCCAACTATGACAATCCCTTAAAGATCCCCTTCGAGATATTCTTTGGCACTCGACCTCTCATCTCCCACTTCAAAGTCTTCAAGTGTCATGCTTACACACTAGTGACAATAAGATAGGAAAGCTCAATCCTCGATATGATCTCTTGAGCTTTGTAGGATACTTCTTCAAGAGACGAAAGCCTATCGCTTGTTTGATCCTCAAACAAACAAGGTGATTACCTGGTGAGATGTAAAGGTTAGACTTTTTTTTAAAACGTGTAACATGCCCGACTGAGAAGCCCTTGGTGACACAATTTTAGTGGTCCATCAAGAGTTTTTCCTAAGCAAATCCACCCGGTACTCCTTGGAATAACACGAGGTTTGTCGCCTAGGTTTTCTCGAGTCCACTTCACAACAGAAGGTTTTGCCCGTAATGCATAAGGACCAACTTGAATCCGAGTTTCTCAAGCAAACTAAGTTCACCTATTGGTTCAGCTAGCATCGATCTTCAAGCGCCTACTTGATCTGCCCGCCACCAGAAAGCTCCCATCAAATGCTACAGTCAAGCTCCCGTTAAGTCGTCATGCAATGTCTCGAATGGCTCATCCACCACCACTCTCACTAAACATCGCAGTCTAGCAGATCCACACCACCATGCAACCGAACAACTGTGCGTCTATCATTAGCCTTGATAATGTCGAGAGGGACGAGCCGATATATACAAGGTAGAGAGGAAGGATACCCCTCTCAAGACTTATATAAATCCTTAGGTTCTAGTCTTTAAAAGGAGGTGTTTTTGGTCTGTCATCAAGCTAGCATGCTAGAGTAAGGGGGGAGAGAGAGAGAGAGAGAGAGAGAGAGAGAGAGAGATTAACGTCTACTAAAAGACCAAATCATCGTATGAGACATATCCATGTACAAAGGAATACCCTCATGATATCATGAAAGTGAAAAGTGAAAAGAAAATTATTATCTAAATGTGCAATATAAGTATAAATATGTCCAACGTGCTTATTTGACCACACAAGAGGCCAAGACCAACCCCAAATGCAAGAAGTCTCTCCGTAGGGAGGACATTAGGCTAGGAGGCGACAAAGGTGCCAACACGCTTTGGCTATAAATCCCTTGGATCTGTCAAGGACCGCTGTCAAGGACCAAACTAACCCCTATGAGCCCAAGATGAACTTCTTGGAAGGCCCTAACGCTAGATAAGGGCGGATTGGTCGATCGTGTACCATGAAATCTAGACACATATCCTAGATTAAGAAACAGAATACCCGATTGGCTTTGCACCTTGGAGAAGGTATAGATAGATATTCTTATTTTGCATTTATTTTCAAAAGAATGTTTGATACTATCTTTGTGTTGTGGATTAATTTATGTGAAGAAACGTAGTGCCCTAAAAGACTAATTAAGGAAGCTACCTTTACAAGTTGAAACATAAACATGGTAGAAAATTAAATAGTAAAACACACCATCGAGGAAAGTGGAGGAGCAAAACCCCCAATAGGTTCATCCTACAGATGGATGGTCTCAATTACCCACATGCTGCTTCAAAATATTGCATTAGCTAGAAATTCAACATTGACCAATTAGAGAATTAATTAGACCTCTGACTCTGTGTCATTCTAGGGGACCGGAGTGAGGCTATGCCTTATGGATAGAGGGGTTGACCTGTTGCACTCCCCCTCGTTTCTCACTCTCTTTGAACCAAGTGCGACACAAGTTGGGTTTAGTTCAAGTGATCTAGCACAAGCAAACACTCGAAGATTGATGCTAGATGAACCAATAGGTGACCTTAGTCTCCTCTAAAAACCCAAATTGCGGTCAATCCGTATGGGTTACAGTCAAATCCTTCTATTGCGAAGTGGACTCGAAATAACCTAGGTGACAAACCTCTTGTTATTCCAAGGAGTATTGGATCACGTTGCTTAGGAAAAATTATTTATGGACCACTAAAATCGTGTCACTAAGGGCTCCTTAGTTGAGCATATTACATTCTCCCAGGGACCCATTACCTCGCTAGTACCAACAAACCATGTGGGATTCGAGGATCCTTTTAGTAGATTCCATCTCAGTGTTGGGGGTAAAGGCGCCTCTGCCTAGCCACCCGTGTATTACTACACTGACAGTCACCGCCACTACACACTGCAAGTGGCGGGCGTCCGTCACCGTCACTTTATTCTTTATTCTTTTAGTGACAGTTTGAATAAAGGAAGGCCCCGTTACACATTGTGACTGTCGGAGTTCCCATTTCTCTTCTCTCGCTTTTCTTGCTCTTGCTCTCCCGCCATAGCTCTCGCGTGCAAGCTTCAATCCTTCTTACCTTTCAACTAGTATCAAAGCACGGCTTCCGACTCTTGAGCTTGGCTCATGGCATTCTCAGCTTTCCATCGACTCTCCACTCGCATTGGGTCTCCTTCCCGACAGCCATAGCTCATTCTCTTGAGCTCCCGTCACTCCCTAGCTTCCCGAGCTTCTTCCCGGCCTATTGAGGCACCATCAGGGCATTGACATTGAGGTATTGCTTCATTATTTCAAAGTTTTACTTCAATCCACAGGTCTAGGTAAACAGGGTTTTCACAGGTTATGGGCAGCCATAGCTCACACCTCTTGGAGCTTCCTTCACCTGGATCTTGCTTCCAGCCTATCAAAGTCTTGGTGTAGGCCTTCTTTGGCCCCCATTTGTGCCCCCTTTGGGCCCCATTGTTGACACATGGGACAGCAGACCCCCCCAACCAGCTCACGTTTTTTTTACGCATGTTTCAAAATCTGACCCAAAAATCACTCTTTTTGTCATATCTCGAGCATTCGAACCCGATTCAGGCAAGGTAAGAGTCTAAGTTGGGGTTTTGGCACGCGATGGTGATGTCGAATTTGCCAAATTCTGATGATAGAATATTCTGCAACAGATTTCAGGTCTGAGATAGCATGTATTTGTATGCCTATGGCTTATGTGATGCTTCTATTGATGTCTATTGATACCGGATCACTCGTGGATGTTATGCCTCTTATGTGATACGCATTTGGAGCTGATTTAGCTCAGCCATTGACTGTTTTGAACAATCCCAGATCTGTCCAAAACAAGGCAACCACCTGTTACTTCAATTTTATGCTTACAGGTCTTGGCATTTGATGCCCGGTTGGTACCTATACATACGGGAATGTATGCCTATGTTTTGCCTATGGATTTGAGCTTGGATTGAGCACTGATTTGCTCAATTTACAGAGGTTATATGCAAAAAACAATAAGAATTGACCAAAAATAAAGGAAAAAGATAGTTTCACCTATTGCTATCACACTAATCACAAACAATCATGTGCTTCGCATTGAGTAAGTAGAGTAAAAACCTCAATTCAAAGAAAATTAGCGTGCATTTTGGTCCGATTGAACTCCACAAAAACAGCTCCAAAAGGAATTATTTATGAAAAAGTCATTCTTAGTTTTGACAAGAGGACAAATGCCCAAAAGATCACCTATATAAGGACGTGTTGTGGGCATCCATTTCCAATTCCTCTCTCTCTCTCTCTCTCTACGCTAGGTCTCCATCATCTCCTTCTAGGCTTCAACATGGTGTTACTATAGTGCAACAAGTTTGCACTAGGCTTTTACCCAACTCAACCAAGCTATTGCCCCTAGCCATTTGGAGCATCCTCTCATCCTCAAAAGCTACCATCCCGGCTATTGAGCTAAAAATTCATTACCCATTGGTTAGCTCTTTTAAACAGCCCCAAAACAGTAAATTACCTAAAGTTTCATTAAACTGGGAGTGGTTCTAGAGAGTTTCTATGTCCCACATGCAAAATCCTTATTTGGGAGGATCCTTCCGCATCTATAAATAGACATGCTGGCCACCATTTAGCCTTATCCTTGTCTTGCAAGTTTTAGCCATCAGCCCTCTTCCACTAGCTGTCCATCCCCCAGCAACTATTGCTGCGTGGTCTATAGCTATCACCTAGTCTCCCACTGCTACTGGTGATCATATTCTATCATCTTTAGTAGGTCGTTTTTGTGTTTTCAGCACTTTTCTTTATCAGCCTCTTCTCCAACTAGTGGTTACTGCACTCCAGATCCGTCTCTTGTGGATGACACACATCGACACCTTCCTCAACCCGCTCCAATGAGAGCCACCAACTATTGCACAACTCTATCCTTGAGCATCGTGTACATTCCCTCCTTCATTTACAACATTGAATCATTCACTTCAAAGTTCTCTTTCTTCTCTATTTGTGTTTGTATTTTTGCGTTTTGCATTTTGTGATTTGCATTTAGGGTTTGAATTTTGCACATCATTGTTCGAGTCTTTGCGTTTCAGTTATGGTCGTATTTTTTTTGTTTCCTCAATACGTTTAACCCTAGCATATCTTCACAAAGATTACGATGATCATGCAATGCAAAGGAAAGGTACAACAGAGGGGGAAAGGCCAATGTCAAAGACAAGTGCCGAATCCTTTGGAATACCAAGAAAGGTTATTTTATAATGCTTTCCTCTTTCAATTAGTGTCATTGTCATTGTCAGTCTAATACACAAGATTGTCTTTATGAGTCCAAGCTACCATCTTGGAACCTAATTCACTTGTGTAACAATTGTCTACTCATTGTCCATGTCAACATGAATTTAGTCTTCACCTTCCAACCTCCATAGCTCTTGCCATGCTCTAGATCTGACATTTTCACAAAAAAGGTCCCAAAGACCATAAGATTCAAGCACATGTTCCATGAAGTTTGACCAATTGGTGAAATCTGACCCGTTAAAACGAGTCTTATCCATGAAGCCATTTCTTGGCCATTGCAATAGTAGTGATAGTGATAGGAGATGGATAAGGCGTGTAGGAGAGATAGGATGGGTAGGGTGAAGGGCCATGGGCTAATTGGGCATGGGAATGATAACCACACAAGGATCCCATGGAGAAGGGATAGGGAGACATGGAGCAAAAGATGAAAATACCTGCATAGAAGTGACCCATGAGGTGTGTGATGGCGCACCATGAGTAGAGAATGAAAAGCCTTGTGTCTAAGAGGCGAATAAATGGGGAGGTGAGTGACCCATGAGGGGTGTGATGGCGCACCATGAGTAGAGGATGAAAAGCCTTGCGTCTAACAGACGAATAAATGGGGAGGTGAGTGACCATGAGTAGAAAGGGGAATGCCCATCACAACTGCCCTAAGGTGAGGTATATGGGAGGCACAATGTTAAAGCATGCCGTTCTCCCTAACATATTGAAGATGATGGAAGATGATCAGCAGTAGTAGTGGCAGATTGGGTGACAGCTATAGACCAAATATAGCAACAATCGTTGGGGATTAAACAACTAGTGGAAAAGGGATGATGGCTAACACCTACAAGACAAGGATAAATTTGAATGGTGGGCAGCATGTCTATTTATAGATGTGGAAGGATCCTCCCAAATTGGAGTTATGTATATGCCACATAAAAACTCTCTAGAACCGCTCCCTGCTTAATGAAACTTTTGGTAATTTACTTTTTTGGGGCTGTTTTAAAGAGCCAATAAATTGGTAATGAATTTTTAGCTCAACACCAACTGTTCATATTGCTACCCATATCTCAAGACTATGGCCTTGCTACCAATGCTACTATTTGACCTCCTAGTAATATTGTCTGCTCTTGAACCCTCTTGTTCAAGACCCAAATGCATGATGTCGAGAGTCAAAACAGCTAAATGAAACGTGATGCCAAGTAGCAAGTCCAAGATACATTATAGTAAAATCTAGATATATGTAGCATCATCTAATCAAAAACCTATGTGGATCTGCCATCATAGAACATAAGACTATAGAGCATAAATGATGGCACATGTCTATGCATCATCTGAGGATCCATGGAGATGTATGCAAATGCAATGTCCCAGACTAGAGTGCTAAAGGTTAGGTTGTAGTCATAGACACCTAGAAATTCCCCATGACTATTGAGAATGTCACAAGACACATAACAATCTACTAGAGAATTATTGTCATTGGGCAGCCGGACATATCTATGCTGCTATCAGTTTGAACATAAGGCAACAACATGCACTTGGTTTGGGCAAAAGCCATCCACCAAGAGTCCACCTGGCAAACAAAGCCCACTTGTGGATTCACCAAAGTCTAGTGTCACTAGGGCAAGGGTATAGTGATAAGATGGACCGATAGCCCCAGCTGTGTGCTAGGACTATATGGGGTGCAATGTCTGCATAGTGTGTGGTCTCTCAGAGGCAACATGGGAAATCATTAGGCTGGTCAAAGATTCAAGAAAAATGAAGACTTAAGGTTCAAGAAGGTTCAAGACTCAAATTGACATTGAAGAACAAGAGTGAGATTCACCAAATTTGTATCATCTATAAGAAAGCAGAAGTGAGAGAGACAGAGAGTGATGAGAGTGAGTGAGACTAAGAATCAAGATAGCTCTAAGGTGATTGGCTGGTTCAAGCTCCAATATTCTAAGAGTGATTTTAACTTCAAGGATTTGCAAATCAATATTTTGCTTGATTATGTGCTTGGAAAAGATATATCTCGAATTGAATGGGTATACAAAGATCTAAATTTTTACTCAGATTTATGGATTATTGAATATGATCATTTTTAGAGTGTTACACATGGCATCGAAGCATAACTTGGGGTATATTTTATAAGCAAAGAATTGAATACTATTAAATAATAATTTTAGGAGAATACAAGAGGAGAGGTGCTTTTCTTCACACTTGGGATTCTAGCACCTTCTTCCATTTAGAGTCATACGTGAGTTAGCATCATAAACCACCTAATTGGCTATTCACTCAGCCCTTGTATTAGACTTCTTAATTCATCTTTGATGTATCATTGTGAGGTCCTACAATAGGCTTATTTTTTATTTTAATCTCAGGAGGTCTTTTCTAAGGTGTTTAAAAGTAGGTTTGACTTTTCTTCAGGGGCAAAATGGATCCTGCAATATGGCTACATTGGTGAAGCTGTCGACAACGTAGGAAGAGCAAAGCAAAGAAACAAGCTAGACACAAGCTCTCGTACCCAAGGCCATGAGATGGGAAAAATGAAAGAAAATAGGAAAAACTGAGATCTGCAAGCTGTTACCGCAGATATAGAAAATTGTCTGGAAAGAGAGAGCAGAAAAGTGAACATATTGTTGAAAAACCCTCCAGATTTTGTGGTTTGGATCCTCCCCTATTCCAGTATAATTATAGCTAGACTATTACAAAAAGAGCTCTCGTGTTTATTAAACAGTGTGAGGATGATTGTCAAACCAGGTAAGACTTTTGAGACAGTTTTTATTGGCATACTTCTTTGTTGTCACACAAATTCTTCATGAAATTTTAACGCTAGATAACATTCAGGCCATACGAAGAATGTTTACTGTCAAGCGTATTTAAAAGTTGCACCATGATCACATCTTCACTGCTGATTACATCATTTTCTGTATATGCAATCAGATAATACATAATTATATCCAAGAGGCACTCATACAAATAGCTTTTTTCTATGAGTATTCACACATTAAAGACACAATTTGCATAATCATCCTAGGGGCAGCTGATATACTATCAAACAACTCAAATTCCTTGACAGCCGGTAAAATCACATTGAAAACACGCTTTAAGCCCAATTATTCAAATTATCAGTCAGTCTAATGCAATAGTTTCTAACTAGATTGCTACCCAGATAGCAGTTCAAGACTTCAATGATTCTCTTAATCTGCGGAGCAGCAGCTAAGCTGGTCCACTCAACCAGCTTTCTATATTCTAAACAACTGATTTGTATGATGCAAACTAGTGATTCCTCCTCTTATGAATGCAGGTCATTTTCTTAGCTAAAGCATTACAATATGCAGGAAAGCTCACATGCCAATATGTGATGGATTTCACCAAAGACACTCAATCTCTTACAAAGCATTATGGTATCAGGAAGATTTTCAGATTCTTGCAGCAGCAATTACACTGCTATACAAGCTTAACCTATAATGTGTATACTTCTGACAAGGGAAAGATCAAAACTGCAGATTCTGCAAAGCCTATCTCAATTGCTGTAAGAACCCAAATTTTTCTTTTAGTATATGAACTTATTACGCATGACCTTCTAAATAAATTCATGGCCTTCTACCAGGTGTGTAATAATGTGATTCTAAAGACTGTGGAAGCGTGTCAGAAGCCTACATGAATCACACAAATAAAATGACAGATACTTTGCATCATTATTCATCTAGCTATGGATAATATAAGAAGTCCAGGGAAAAAGCATTAAACTGAAGAACCAATAGAAACAATTGAATAAATAATACAAACAAAACTCCATTTACCTTCTGCTCGTAAAACAAATCATTTTCTAGCAGTTCCCTGGTGAATGAAAATACACTACAAACTGTATGATTGTCCCCTCCTTTTTCTTTTCCCAGTATCATGCTTCCTGTAATAAACTGAAGGAAAGCCCTCAAATCCTTATGCTGAGTAAACTCCGACCAAGCATCAATGTTCTGGCAAAGTAAACCCCACTTAGCAATTGGCAAAGTTTGACTATCAAGGGTGCCAACCACCCTGTCCCACATGTATGGAACCATTTCCAATGGCTTACTAGAACTTATCTCTTGCAAGTTAGAAGTGTCTTTGTCAGAATTGCTGGCATGGACATCGAAAACCCCTCTTAGCAAAAGATTAGTCAAACACAATCCTTTTTGCACTAGCTTCTTTGCATGTTTTAACAACTTTTTCTTTGATTGTCTGGTCGTCATTAGGCAGTCGCTGCTTATAATATCATTGAGCTCATAACTCTCATCTACTTTTGACTCTGGCTGACCTGTCATAAACTTAATTGCCTTGATCTGCCTCCTTAAGTCAATTAGACTATGCATGGCAATGCACTGAAGCGTGAAGCATAGAGATTCTACATTCTTATATGCTCTCTCCTCCAACCACTCTTGAACATTATTCAAGACATCCAAAACAGAAACTGGCACCTTAGCAGCACTAGAAAAGAAATCATCTGCAGAAGGCACAGGATCCATTTGAAGAAAATCACCTGTAAAAAAGATCATCACAGGGTCACGCATTGCTATGCTGGATTTTCTTGCCATCTTAGGGGGCATTAGGCTGATGCATTGCCTGTGCAAGGTCCTAACAGAAATATAGAGCCGGAGGAGAAAATCCCAGACTAGCAGAATAGCAACTTCTTCATTGGCATTGCCACATTGCATGCTTATTTTCTTGGACAAGGACGGTTTCTTTGTGATTTGATCCATGTCAATTGAGAACTCTGAATACTTTCTAACAATGTTTCCACCAAGAACTGCAACATCCACCAGTAGACCTACCCATGGGCTAATCACTCGAGTCATTAAAGTCCTCAAAGCCATCCCAACCAGCACAGAGTTAGACAATGTTATGTTTTCATGATCCAGCATGCAAAGATATGTCTGAGTAAGACCTCTGAGTACGGCTTGTTGCAAGAGATAACACCTTTCTGTAGGTTGAGAGTCAAATTGATGTGCAAATTCTAATGTTAGCTCAATGTCATCAGCCAAAAGTTTTGTGATGGATGATACCTGACCTTCAGGTAACTCCTCCATACAAGTAGCAATAGTTTTCAAAAACGTAGGTGATAAAAGAAAAGCTTTGATTGCTTTTCTATGATGCTTGACAGGAAATGATGGAGCCAAAAGTGATTTGGATCTTGAAAGATCTCTCACAGCACTACATAAACTTAGTATGGGACGATCAACCTACCAAAATAAGAAGTAAAAAGTCAGTTTCAAGGTCTCACAAGTCATTTGTTGCAAAAACAGCATATATATCAAAACTCCCACACAACCCCCTCCTTCCCTTTTCCCACCCTCTCCTCCCCCTCCCCGTCCCTACCCACCAAATAGACTTTTGGAAACAGGTCTTACCTCAGAGAAAGAAATGTAACTAGGTAATGACATTACCTTGCACATGTGAAAAGAATTATATCCAAGATCTAAGATGCATGGAAGCAATAAAGAAATAGATATGCATTTAAAATGTTGTACACCAAAAACGTGGACCTACAGCCTGTCACTGAGCCCTAAGCCACGAGTATCTTCTATGGGACCCTCTAAGGGCTTCAGTCCATGAGTTGTTTTCCAACTTTAAAATTCAGAATGTCGATCATCAAAGTCTCACATCATCCAAAAACAGTGTATAAGACTAGTATAGTAGACTGACTGCCAAAATCTCAAATGACAAAACTATCACTAACACATATTAAGAACAAGATACAACTTGCAGCCCAAGGGCAAGGCTGAATATCTTCTTGTGTTTACCTCCGGGTCACATTCTTCATGAGGAGTTGTTGATGATCGAGACTCATACAAGGGTCTACAACCCTCACTCCGTTCCAAAGAGTGCACTCAAATCCTAGTTCCGAGAGCCCAGGACAAAGTTATGTCTTTTTAACACACTAGTCATTCAAGCGACAATGCACAGAGGTGAAGTTTGGAGACCTGGTCTTCACAATGGTTGGCAAAGAATGAAATGGCCAGTGGTTATGCCAAGTTGATACGCAGCAAAAAAGAGATCATGCAAGTGCAACTTGCTACTTTACCCATTGTGGTTCTAAAAGGGACGACACCCAAACAACTCTCCCTCGTGCCACTATGCTTCTCAAAGTACAACTAGAGAATGTTGGTTTGCACAAACTAGTGCAAGGCTAGGGATCCATGGCCTCCAGATGGCTGTGAAACAACCACATAGCAGCCTAAACACACTTCCCATGTGGCTTAGACACAGAGTTGAACAACATTATTGGAAAGGTCATTGCCAAGATAGACACCGTGAGGCAGTGCTTCTTCACCCTCTTAAGGATGGCTTCATTGTCAAACCAAGATACATGAGTGTGCACATGCATAACAGCATTTGGCATGGGATGCTATATCCTATGTCATAAGCAAACCTCCTCGCACAAGCCTATATTTCATAAATATACAGTTAAGGGGACAACTGATATAACACACGCATGTGCGTGCACCCCGCTCTGTATGGTGCCTACTTGTAGTAATGACGTGCAGAGTCTTTGAGTTGAACGACATCATTGGAAAGGTCATTGCCAAGATAGACACCGAGAAGACATGCATTTCGCAGAGATAGCGCTTGCTATGAACAAAGCCTCTACAAGGGCTAGGTTCTCCACCTTCTTAAGGATGGCTTCATTGTCAAACCAAGATACATGGGTGTGCACATGCATACAACATTTGGCACGGGATGCTATAGCCTATGTCAGATGCAAACCTCCTTGCACAAGCCTATATGTCATATGTATGCAGTATGGCATCTCAAGGGGATGGGCTACTAGGATGCAATCCATGTATGTTGTATGTGCAACTAATGTAGCACATGCGCGCACGCATCCCCTGCTCTGTATAAAGTTGGGGACTCCATAACTAGTCTGAGGGAGGTGTCTCCTCCAAATAACAAGGAGTATGTAGCTCGAACTATGTTATAGGCTCCACATCTGCAAGTAAAGTGCTCCTCACTCTCCACCTCCTCCTAGCATAGTCTACACATCCACTCAGCTCTAGGGATGTGGGCTGCCCTCTCAATCTCAATCTGATGAGAGGATAATTTGAGCTGGCCAATGGCTACTCGCACCTCATGTGGCACGTATACATCTACGTATACCGGTCTCACAATGAAGCCATCCCCTATAGTCCTCATAAAACGATCCTTGTAGTACATCTTTGATGGAAGAGGCTACTAGTGTAAAATCCATGTGTGTTGTATGTATAGCTGGTAAAGGTCCTATCGCATGACCAAGTTCCTCTTAGCGTGGAAGAGGTGTATAAAGGGGGAGTCAAGATTGTACTAAGGGGGGGGGGGGGGGGGGGGCATGCCATTCGATCCCATATCTTGTGAGCCACTCCTAGACTTATGCATAACATGACGTCTCATGTCCTACCTAAGCTAGTTCTCGAGAGGCCTCGAAGGCTCTCCTAGATAGTCTATCTAGATGCATGTCACATACTCTCTGTATGAAGTTGATAATTTGAAAAAGGGCCTCCATCATAATGGAGGGTGCAACAAACTTGGTTCTAATAATCTCATCTAGTATTGATGGTTTGTTGTGGATCATCCGTGAGAGTATGGTGACCTATGGTCTCTCAATCTGTGTCCGTAAGTATATAGCTAGGGCCGAGGGTCCAAATAGGTGCACCATACATCATGGCCAGTGTGACCAATGTGTCGAATAGCCACCTCCGTGTGCAAGGCTCCTAGAAGCGTACCTGGTGGCACTCTCTCTCCATCATGGCAAATGTTGCATATCCTCGGTAAGTCAATCTCTAGCTACGTGTGCCACAGTGAATCTCCCAACCAATGGAGTGAATGTGACCCCTAAGTAGACATATGAGTCTACAACCTCCACATGTCCTCCTCCTAGGGTGAAGACTGATCTCCTCCTCACTGGGGCTGATGTGTCCTCATGTCTTCTGGTCATCATTGTAGATGGTTGTCTTATGGGCTGGTTTTGCCATTCGATCCCATATCTTGTGAGCCACTCCTAGACTTATGCATAACATGACGTCTCATGTCCTACCTAAGCTAGTTCTCGAGAGGCCTCGAAGGCTCTCCTAGATAGTCTATCTAGATGCATGTCACATACTCTCTGTATGAAGTTGATAATTTGAAAAAGGGCCTCCATCATAATGGAGGGTGCAACAAACTTGGTTCTAATAATCTCATCTAGTATTGATGGTTTGTTGTGGATCATCCGTGAGAGTATGGTGACCTATGGTCTCTCAATCTGTGTCCGTAAGTATATAGCTAGGGCCAAGGGTCCAAATAGGTGCACCATACATCATGGCCAGTGTGACCAATGTGTCGAATAGCCACCTCCGTGTGCAAGGCTCCTAGAAGCGTACCTGGTGGCACTCTCTCTCCATCATGGCAAATGTTGCATATCCTCGGTAAGTCAATCTCTAGCTACGTGTGCCACGGTGAATCTCCCAACCAATGGAGTGAATGTGACCCCTAAGTAGACATATGAGTCTACAACCTCCACATGTCCTCCTCCTAGGGTGAAGACTGATCTCCTCCTCACTGGGGCTGATGTGTCCTCATGTCTTCTAAGGCAAAAACCAGCCCATAAGACAACCATCTACAATGATGACCATCATTAGAATCGAAGTGTGATATAATAGAAGATAATCAATGATATATTGTGCAAAGAAGCTGAAGTGATGTACATAACAATACCCATGTAGGGATACAACAAGAAGATGATGGGGTAGATATATGGAGCAGTATATATGTAGTTGTGTGGCTGAATATAATACATAGATAACTAGCTCCACCTCGTTAGGATTGGCATATACAATACATCATACATCCCTAATGGACAGACCGTGACTGTGTTTCTTTTTGACTCCATGGGATCACCTCAACACCAACCCCACTCTTACCTCTTTTTGAGATGTACAAATTTTGTGCAGACATATCCACACCACAATGAAAGTCTAGAATGAATTGCCATATCTTTACTAGGTCCAAACATTTGAGCATCGCATAACCCTCCAATTGAAGCTTTCACATCTCTTTGCCCAAAATTCCCCTATGATGAAGGACTAGGTCAACAAGCTGAAGGAGATTCAAGATGAACTTGCATCCCAAAAAAGATTATGACTTCAAAAAGACTTTGCTATAACACTTCTAGTCACGTCTCTCATCATCAAAGTATTACATATTCTACACCAATCTTCTCACCTCTTGTACAAGGGATACTATCACTTGGAAGGAGCTAATCCCTCTAGTGCTACAGCAACATGCGGGTAACAAGGAGACAAATTCTTGCAGAGCAGAAATGCATAGCCGTACCTTTGTAGCATCATCATCTTCAAGTAAAGAACAAGCCAAGTAGAAGAAAGGGAAAAAGGAGTCCAAGAAATCAGTGTCATCTTCTGACTCATGCAAATATAGAGGGGAGCTGCAAAGGATATCCTCAGAGTCCACACTATGGAACGGCCTCACGCCTCAAGGAGAGTTACTAAACAGAATACCCTCGCCTTTGCCTAGGAGCAAAGGATGAAACTATATCAAAGGCTCCCTCTATCCCGACTTCTACACCCACTATCGTTACCAAGTAAGCTTTCCTTCATATCCATCAATTGGAGGAGCCTTCTTTGGCTATCTCATCTTCTAAGAGACCCTGGCTCATAAACAACAGTGCATTGAGTCACGTGACTCCTCAAGGAGATTGGCTCCAGGGTCTCCATGCTCATGAGGATACAATCACTTTATAGTTCATTTGTGGTGTTGGCACCTTGTCTCTATTGTTTGACCTCCAACTTCGATCTCTGTATCCAAAGTCCTACATATTCCAGAGTTGGACTTTCTTCTCCTCTTAGTTCATGGCCTTACTAGATGTGATACCCACACTGTCTTCACCAAGCAAGCCATCTTTGTAGAAGACTCTTCATCAAGAGCCATTCTTGCAATAGGGTAGCAATCACAAGAGAGGATGGTATACAAGCTCCATTCCCCTTCCAACATCAAGGGCCCTCTAAGGTAGGTTCCTATTGCCACACTCCTTCCTATTTGTGCACCACCCACCCCACAAGTTCTACCTCACCCCTAACCATCTCCTCTAGTAGTTCTCTTGTATCACCATCCCTCCTAGAGGGGAACACGATTGGTGATGTGACTATAAATTTCCTCACCCTTTTTGTTTCAAAGTCAGATTCCTAGGACCATGAGGCAATTCTTTAGGAATCTCAATCTACTTCGCCTTTTCTTCATGAAATAGCTTATTTCCTTTGACATCAAGCCACCATCCCCTA
The DNA here is from genome assembly GCF_053477565.2 of Lygodium microphyllum. Lineage (NCBI taxonomy): Eukaryota > Viridiplantae > Streptophyta > Polypodiopsida > Schizaeales > Lygodiaceae > Lygodium > Lygodium microphyllum. The sequence continues at coordinate 53,338,815 of NC_141140.1, read as the reverse complement.
TTACTTGCTTATTGTTCTTTCTTGGCATGTTATAGCACCTTCAATAGCTCCTTGCTACCATCTTGCTTTTGTATCACTCATGTAAGTTTGTAATTCCAAATGCATAATACACTTTCTTACAAAGGAACCCTACATTTGTACAACTCCAAAGCAGTTCAATGTAAACATCTTGTCCATGTGAGAGTGTGAAACAAAAAGAGGAAAGTGAACAGGGATAAAAGAAGCAAACAAAGAGAATACACGAGAGAGAAGGAACAATGTGACTACAATGGCTAAAGGTAGATTTGGCTGATCACAAAGGATCAATGATGGATAATGAAAGTGGGAGGGCAAGCCGCGTTTATATAGGTGAAAAAGAGGGAAAATGCTAAATGTAGTCAAACCCCTAAAATATGGCCAAAAGTGCAGAAAAATAAAGGCACTAATGTGCCCTCCATCTAAAGTGTCTACAACACATAAAATGATAAACAAATGCAATGTCAGAGCTTCTAATGTTCTCATCTCAGATTGAGGCTCATAGGCAAGAGATGATCACACAAGACACACAACTGCTAACACCCCCTCTCAAATGTTGGATGTGGCAGAAGCTTGAAGATGCCGATCCAAGGGTGACAAGAAGAGTGCTAAGGCCAATGAAGTCTATCGATGAAGAATGCCAGCCAAGGAGCAAGACCCCCTCTCCATACAAGGATCCAATCAAACAGAAGGCCACCAAAGGGCAAGGAAAACGGAGAGACCTCAAACGAATCACTCCTAAAAACTCCAGTTGGGGATAGGTGACCCCACCCCTAACACAACTGTGAGATGATAGTGAGTAACTATCAAAGGCGCCATAAGCTACATAGAAACAGCATGGACCAAGAGCCAAGTGGCAAAGGATGGTGGCTCGATGACGAAGAAATAAGGTAGCCACATAAAAGGCCCAAAGTAGAGTGAAAGCCCTAAAGTAACGTCACAATCCTCGGAAGCCCCCTCTGAAACACAAACGGCCACAAAATCCATAGCCCCATTACGAGAAGGTGGGAGATGGGAAGGAACCTATGGGATGAATGGTGCACAATTGGAAACAAGTACAGCAATAGAAAGCTACCTAAGAGGGCCTTGCACAATGAAAGGAAAATGGAGCCTAGATAGCCTCCTCTCCTGCCAACCTATCACAAGGGACTCCTATGGAAGAATCCTCAACAAAGACAACCAGCTTAGTGTAGACAACACCAGTCCCAAGACTAGGAAGACCATGAATTGAGAATAGAAGAAAGCCCAAGTCAAGAACATGTAGGGCCACAAAAACGGAGCTCAATGGACAATCATACAATAGAGATAAGGTACCAATACCACTAATAGACACTGAAAAAGTATTACTGGTAGTGACGATACCCTCTAACGGATGAAGATCCTATAACAATCACCTCAGGGAGTCGTAGGCTTCGATGTACCACTGTCAATGAGCCAAGGCTACTCAAAAAACAAGATAATTGTAGAGGGCTTCTCCACCTGATAAATATGTAGAAACATGGACTCAGTGGTAATAGCAGGTGACAAAGTAGAGGTAGACGAAGGCTCCAATGTAAAACCCATTCTTTGCTTCCAAACGAAGGTGAGGGTATATCCTCTAACACTTCTCCTTGGGGTGCGAGGTCTTCCCACAATGAGACGTAGGATATCCTCTACACTTCCCCACAAAAGCTATATCAAAATCAAAAGATGACTCCAACTTCTTTCTCTTCCCTTTCTTCTGCTTGGCTTGTCTTGTACCCGTAGATAAAGCTGCATAGCCATGTGCATGGGCTCCACAAGAATCTGGCTCACTCTGACGCGCGTCTTGCGCAAGCACCAATGGGACTAGCTCCTCCTATGTGAGAGTCTCCTAGTTACGAGAATTGAGAAGACTGGTATAGAACACATCATGTGTCACTAATTGAAGATGTGAGGGAAGTGTCACAGCTATGCCCCAAATGTCCAAATTCAGAAGAGAGATGCCAATCTCCTCCAAATCTCTGCAGTAGTGCAGAGATGTCTAACAAGCACGAGCATAGTATGGTCACACCGCATGGAGTATCTCCTTGATGATTGTGACCTTTGGGATTTTGTTATTGTCCCTATACCTCAACCTATGTAGGGCTGAATGCATATCTATGAAACAGGCTACTAAGAAGCTGAGAGCATTGGGGTTGTTAGCTGAAAATGATGGCAGTCAATCCTAGAGCTAGTAAAGGACCAAGAATGTCCGAAAATCGAGTCCCTGTAATAAACGCAAATCTGCCTTGATGCTCGCCTAAAATGGAGGCTGCCTAGACGAAATATGATGTCACCAAGGTCAAAAGAACCTGTCCAATGTGAAACACAGCAAAACAACCCACATTTCCAGCCTAGAAGCTGCCACCCACATCTGAAATATGACACCCGGATCTGTAATATGGCTGCCTGCTCAAAATAATGGCTAGTCAGCTAAGAAAACAGGCCACCTAACTAATACGCAGTCTCTCCTGGACAAAACACAGAAAAACAAGGATCTGTCTACAACCCTGAAAGAAAACACAGATAGGAGAAGACCCAAAGTGGCTGCCCTAGCTGGAAAGATGGCCGCCCAATGAGCTGAGTGGTCCTTGCAGCAAACGCAGATGGGCTAGAAGTGATCCCTGCACAAGAGGTACCGCCCTAAGCAGAAGAACATGGACAGATTTTAATCGCAGCAAGCAGAGGCAAGATTACACAAAGTGCAGCCCCACAAGGGGTGCCCCTGCAAAACGCAAGGGGGATAGGGCAAGATGAAGGCCGCCCAACACTAAGATCACCCCCTATAGATGACGCTTGTTGACCAGAATGGTGGTCAGACAGCTCCTCTTCATAGATCTCCGACTCCCATGAGTGGCTTGGATACCATGTAAGAGTGCACAACGGAAAGAGGAAAGTCAACATAAAGGGGAGACAAAGAGAATGTAGGAGAGAAAAGGAACAATGTGACTACAATGGCTAAAGGTACAAGGCTACAACAACAGTCAGCCCCAACACGCAACTCTACGCATTAGTGTGGGCGCCAAATTGTAGCAAGGAGATAAGAGAATGAGGAGGGCTGGCTGATCATGAAGGATCAATGATGGATAATGAAAGTGGGAGGACAGGCTGCCTATATATAGGTGAAAAAGAGGGAAAACCCTAAATGTGGTCAAACCCCTAAGAAGTAGCCAAAAGTGCACAAAAAGAAATGCACTAATGTACCCTTCATCTAAAGTGTCTAAAACACATAAAATGACAAACAAATACAATGTCTAAGCTCCTAATGTCCTCGTTTGACTCAGATTGAGGCTCATAAGCAAGAGATGACCACACAAGACACACATGACTCGTGACAACCCACAACAGCAAGACTATGATCTTTGCACATCCAAATTTGGAATAGACTGTCATATCAAGGTAAAAAATGGAGGAATGTTACATATCTAACTAGCAGCAGCAACTTATGAAGCCTGTCTATTACAATGCCATAGTCCAACTAGTTCAGAGCCCATTTTCAACACAAGCATGCTGCAAAAATATTATTATCAACACTATACAGTGTTTTCTATAAGTCTCTTTTTTGTGGGGCAACAATTGTTCCATTCATAGCAATCTAGGTCACACGCATCAAGATACAAACATTTGAAAAGACTGAAGCTGACCTTGATGTACCAATCAAGGTCAACCAAGCAACAATGCTAAACAGATGTCATGATAGACTAGATACACACAACATTTTACATGACGGTCGACCAAGCAACAATGCTAATCAGATGTTGTGATGGACTTGATACATACTACAATAATAAAGAGAAAAGGGAATCCTCCCAACTCAATGTACAAACTAGATCTGAGAAGGAAACAAGAAACATCTCACTAAACCTACATTTCAGTATCAATATGGCAAAAGAAACTAGTAATAATATAAGTGATTGTTTAAAATACCCATTAGTTGCCTTACGATGAACAACTTGTGTGTTATTTTCCAAAGAACAGGGTTTCCTGACCTGCCTCAATTCAGCAAAGACTTCTATCATTTTCGAAGCTAGACAAACTGCCCCATCCAAAACGGCCTGTGCTTCATATTTGGCTTCAGAAACTTTCAATGATAGAGATGACAATGCTGTAGCAGCTAGAAGAATGTTCCATATCTCAATCAAGCATCCCTCAAGAACTCGATACTCCAGCTCAAGAATATAGCCAATTCCGGTAATTAATTCCTTTAGGATAGAAATTGTCATTGGTAAATCTTTTTCACTCCATTGAGCATGCTTGTCTACAGTGTAGAACTTTGGTAGTGAGATGCCATACAAAATGAAAATAGTGAATATCCTTTTCAGAAACTCCAGGTGTATCTTATTATCTGAATCTTCAGTTGGCATATAAAGATGCTCCTCTTTCGTGACACCCAACAGATCATTTGTGGCAAGGAATAATGGTTTAGTTACGTGAAACCCCGTCAGTGTTACATCAGTAGTTGCAATGCAAGCCTCAAGCTCCTGAGCTAAAGGAGAGAGAAGTTCCCCAAAGAACCAAAAAGCATTCTTTCCATCTTCTTGGGAAACTATTGTTTCTGCTGAGAGAGTTGATCCTTTACTGCAGTCCTGATCCACAAGATGACCATCTTTGTTGCCAAATGCACTCCTTAGAACCCGGCTACCTTTCACGCGAAGTAAAGTTTTAGATATTGGAGCACCCTGGGTTCTAAGCTCCAATATATAGGCTCTGCAAATCCATGCCAGTGATCCTAACATACATGTTTTGCCTGCCTTCCTTAAAAGCTCTAGCTGCTCGAAAAGCAACTTGTGATAGCTCAAAAACGAATTTGAAACATGTGTCACTCTTCTCAGAGTCACTTGATCTTCAGTTGTAACCAAGTCTTTAGTGGCCACTTCATTACAAGATTCTGCTATTTCCTTTCCCATTTTACAAACATTTGAATAACCTCTTACATGCGATGGATGAAACAAGCTATGCTTCAGAATATCTTCAACCACATTCAGTAGCTTCTTTGAGTAGGGATTCATGCCTTCACCTTGGCTCACTGATAGAGAAGAAAGGATATTTAAAAGACTTTCTAGAAGCTTATCCACCACAGCTTGGAAAATCTTGCGAGGATTTGGAAATAATCGCACAAATCTGTCAAACCCTCTGCACAAGAGAAGTGTAAGCTTGATGAGTGCTATACTGCTTTCAGATGCAGAAACATCTGGCATCAATTTGTGATTACCTACTACACATGCAACCTTCAAACATGCTGATGCAGAAGAGACCCAAAGATCCAAATTTGGTCTAAATGAGCCCTCATAAGCGCATAGCAGGAGGTTAACCACATCAAGCACCACTTTGAAGAGGCCTTCTGGATCACCACAACTCATTTTTGAATCAGCACTAGAATTGGGTGTCTCAAGGCACTCCAGTAATGGCTCAGCTCCAGAAATCAAGTCATATGAATCAATCAGCACACATGTAATTGATCGCATAATACCAGGCGAAATAGTCCCAACTTTATGCTGTGCGCCTGACACTAAGCACCATTTGAAAATTGTCCAACATCTCCCATCCAAATATGCTGGATGTGTGATTTTCTTTGGCAACCTGGATGAAGATGCATTCCCTTGTCCAAGTGGGACAGAATGAGGAGATCGAGATTTAGATGAATTGATTAACATTGTCTGCACCCAATCGCCAAGAAAAGATATAATGTAAGAGAGAGGAGCCCATTCTTTATCGGTCAACAATTCACTGCCACTAATTGCTGGACTCCTTTGTCGGCCCATCACGAAGTTGAATGCCAACTGTATTTTCCTACACAGTACAGTCAAAAGCATATCACTGTCTGTAAAGGAAATTACCAAGCAAAACAGTTTTGACCAAAATGTTTACAGTTGCAAGTGTCAGCCTTCAATGCAGTTAATAAAGACACCTTTTTAAAAATCTTGAAGGAGTTAGTGACAGAAATCCATGCATGACGTAAGAAGCATCGCCACTTCCTTTCAACAGATAAGGAGTTGAAGCTTATGCCTTTTATATACCATTTGAAAGAGTGTGGTGGCCAAAAGACCAGCTGAACTATTCTATGATTTGGCATAATCCTTAACAAGAGTTAAATGTACAGAGGGTGAGCAGTATCCAGCAAGCAATAGCCAGTAAACGGATGCTGTGCAATTGAGATTATGGGTGATTGAATGTGTAATAATCATGATGTTGTCATGGTCACCTATAAATGCCCCATACGCATAGTATGCCTAACAATTATCATATTTTCTTATTTCCAAGACTTGTCATTTCAAGAAACTGAAAAGGATGTCTACTTGAAACTGAATATGACAATTATTCAGAAACTTACAGGCATGGACGCATAAGAGACCTGGAGACAAGTCGATGATTGATGCTGAGCAACCCTCTTTGTAAATAAATGCTTGACCAAAGATAGAGAAACTCAAGAGTAAAGGAGAGAAAATGACAAGAGCGAGCTGGGAGAGAGAGTCAATGATGGCGGGATGGCTCCTGCCCTAGGGCTTCTACGCCTGCATGCCAGTCAACAGACAGCCCCAACCTCATCGTTTCCTACCTGTGCCTTGCTCACCTGCAGCGGCCGCCAGTCCCTGCATGCCCCCATTCGCCCTCAACCCCTGCGCCCTGTTCGTCTCTCCTCTGCACCTCCCTGTCTGCTCTGCAAAGGCACTGTCTGCCTGCAATGGGCACGAGAGAGAGAGAGAGAGAGAGCGCCCAGTCACCCTCTCCTCCTCCAGCCTGCAGCCTGCCTGGAGGCCCTGTGCCTGTTTGAATTCTGCCTGTACTGTGCTCCCTGCTGCACACAGGCCCTGTTTCCTGCAGCGCCTGTCCAACAGCATCAGCCAGCCACTGTTTGTCAGTACCAAAGGCAGCACCAGCCTGAAACCACACCCTGCTGTTTGTCACCTGATGTGTGCTGTACCGGTGCCTCTGCGCAGGACCAGCCTGCATGAGAGAGAGAGAGAGAGAGAGAAAATTATAACAGGCACGTGCAATCAGAAGGGTAAGACCTGCAGCATGTCTAAGCTCAATACAGCATTTATAGATCAGGTGGTTGATGCTTTGGGGCCCGATTCAGAGGGGGAGGATGAGATGGTCCCATGCACGGAGGAGATGGCTGAGGAAGCAGCTCCAATCTCTGATCCACAACCTGTAGTGAAAAGCAGTAAACATGATGAGGATGCTCCGATGATGACTCTTGATAACTCGGCATCTTTTTTGGAACCCCCACCGCGTTCGTACGCACAGACTGCCAATGCTTCCAATAATCCCCCAAAACTGGATTGGGAACATCTACTAGAGTTTGCTAACTCTTTGCTGGGAGAAAATGTTCAGCACAAGTATAGTAATCTTCCAAATTGTGATGAGTAGGACATTGTGGATGCACAAGTTGACACACAAAACTGCTTCGATCTTTCTCTACTTTTTATGAACGCGGCATCATACTCTTCTTCACGGATAGGATCCCAGTGATCCCTTCGATCCGTCAATGGTTGGCTTCCATCCTCAGGTGTGATTGTGTTGACAAGGTTTTCATGGGCCCCAAAGGCTTCTATGAGGTCATGCTCATGTCAGCCACAAATAGAGATGTATCTTTTGGGCAAGCTGCCCCTCTTTTCTGACAGGCAGATGGCAGCAATTGGTACTGTCTTGGTGCCTCCCAGTATGAGGGCAGGCAACAGGAATTATTTATGTATGCTATGGGACACCTCCAGTAAAAGACCCAATTGGCTGCCCCTTAATTGCAACGGTATGCATTCTCTATGATTTAAGCTTTAACTGGGGCACCTTTGCAGATCATTGTTTCACTTGCACCAAGCTTGGTCATTTCATGGCTGAGTGTTTGGACAAAAAGGGTGCTACCGTTACACGCCAAGCAAATACTAAAAAGATGATGGGGGCACTACTCATTGGGGAACGATCTCTGCACAAGGATGTGGTCCAGCAAAAGCAACCTATGCTTTCTTAAAACCCTCAAGATTTGGGATGGGTTCATGTTCAACGATGAAAGGTAAAGAAGATTGAAATTCAGCAACCGATGTGTTTAGGCTCAAACACTCAAAATGCCTTCCCTACATATGTGCATAGAAAGGATAAATCTTTTGAGCTGCCACGTACAACTATCATGGACCCCTCCAATTCAAAGCAGGCGGTGTAGCCAAGATTGCAAATCGGGCACCCTAGGGATCCTCCAACACGCCTTGCTTTTGATCATAGAGGCAAGGTGAGCACCCCATGTGATCACAAATATCTTCATTTTCCTGTGAAAAATGGAAGCAATCCTTCCCCTACGAAAACTCCTCGCATAGGATAGGACACTTTTACTGTTTTGGCAGGTTTCTAGATAAAGGAATTTTGGAGGCTCTAGCTAAGAAGATGCAAGCGAGGCGTGAGCAACCTCACCCATGAATCCCTTGATTTCACGAATGGGGATTGCCACTTGGAATGTCCGTGGGATTTGTTCCCCCAACAAGCTAACCAACACGTGGCATTAGAGACTAGGCATTATTTAATTAATTAATGCCGGTGTAAGGGCTAATAACTGCTCAAGGATACTTGGAAGACGAATTGACCCAAACAATTTAATTAGTGGCTAGTATAATTAATTTTTTGAGCACTGGAATAATTGTTTAGTTCATTTTCAAAATTAATAATTTGACAATTAATTTAATAAGCTAGATAATGTTGAAAAATGAGATTAGAAGGCTGCCATTTGGCAAAACTTGCCCATACAAGTGGGAAAAACGTTTTTAGGAGCTTTATTTTTAGAATTAATATTTTGAAAACTAATTTGATAAGCCAAATAATGCTAAAAAATAGGATTAAAAGGCTGCCACTTAGCAAAACTTGCCTATGCAAGTGGAAAAAACGTTCTTAGGGGTTGGTGGAAGCCTATTCCAGCCGTCACGAGAGAGGAGGTTGTTAGAGGGCAAGGAGATGTTGATGTGATTTGCAGCCACCATTGACAACAGTTTGGAGTTCTCCAACAGCAAGTGAAAGCAGCCCAAGGTTCTTCTAGTGTAGATGACAGTATACAAGAGTATGTGGTAGTCTTTCTAGTGGTCCTAAGCTGTAGGTGACAGCTTCCATGGCTGTTTGAGCAGGGCAGCAATAGCTTTTCAACGTTTCTCGCGATGAAACTCTGATATTTCTCTCTCTACAACATTCTCTCTTATCCCCCAACCATCTCTCAAGTTATTTCAACATTTTCCAATAGTTTGAGCCATTAGAGGACGAGGTTTCAATCAATCTCTACTGTAAACCCTAATTTACAACAAAAATTAGGGTTTGACAGCCACCTCACGATGCATGCTCAGAATTGAAGGCCTAGGACTTGAATTTCAACAACTAAAATTAAGGAATTTCAAGGAGATTCAAGAGGCCAATCAGCCAATATCAAATTCGAGACTGAATTTGTCTTTCAAAGAGCAAGGTGAAGGCCAATCCCCAATTAAATCAAGGGGCAAATTGGTTTGAAGGCTTGCTAGACCATTTTCACAACAAGAGGCACTTGGATGAGCAAAGAAAATCAGAGGATCTCAATTATACTCCTTCCATTTGCATTAAAGAAATACCAAAAGGGGTGCCAATTTAGGGCCAACCGAATGTCCAATGCCCAAGATCAAAGTGGTGAAGTGTGCATTTTCAGTTTATGATAATTTTATGTTTGTTGTAACTAGTATTTAATCAGGTTATTTACCACCCTATCCAAGGAGGAAGGCATGTTTCAATGTTCATCGTTCCATTTTTGGAATACCATCAATTACCTTGACTTACTAGGCCCAAGGCACCTAATTAAAGGTCAGAAGCTTTGCTCTAATGCTGAAATTGTTCGAAGCATTACAGCAAGAATGTCTTCAGATAGAGAGATGGGATCAAGCAAAGATATTGTCTCTTGATCTGAAAATTCACAAAGTGTTGGGAAAATGCAATGTATAATCTTGGATAAGGCATGCAACATGGACACCAAGCTAATATTGTTGGTTAGACTAAAATGTAGGTCCTTCTAGGCCTTTAGAAGTTGATGATCAACAAGAGGAAGAGAAATTTGATGACCAGTTTAAAGGTCATCTAAGGATAGCAGCTGAAATGTTTATGCAATTGGCAAATGATCCTCAGATTATGCACTTTTTGAACCCTTAAAGAAGCGCAGCAAAGACAAGAAGAGAAAATTGTCTTTGAGAGCTTCGAGACAACAAAATGCACCGAAGGAAGAGCCAATACAATAGCATGAAGTTTAAAATGTGGATAGTGAGCATAAGCAAATGATGCCAATGGGGCAATTAATACATATACAAGGCTAACTTGGAAGTGCCAATCCAATGGCTTTTGGATTGCAAGGCATGCCTGCAATTATAGGGCAACCAAGTTCCTTTGGTGGTGACACTAGTTTCCATGCTATGGTGGGTTAAGGACCACATACAGGGATGCATGGCACAACTCCTTATGGTATACAGCAACCAATGCATGGTGTGCCAGGCCCAATGTATCAAGGTATGGCTAGTAATATGCATAACCCCATGTATAACAATGTTGGCATGATGCTAGGGCACAAAGTGGAAAATTTGGCAATGTATATATGCAGCCCACTATATTTGGGACTCATCGGATTAATGTTGGTTATGCAAATGCTCCGTAGGGTGTTGGTCATGAGGAAAAATGCTGCTAGTAATGCATACAATGTATGGAAAAATGTATCTTGGTATGGCTAATAGTATGCAAATTCCCATGCATAGTCACATTGCAATGGTCCAAAGTATACAAACAAGAATATTTCCTAATGCATCTGGTGCTCCTAGCATGTCAGATACACATGAGGTGCTAGTCAACCGCATGCAATATTGCATATTAATTAAGTTGCAATTGCAGCAATGTGAAAGTATAAAGCATCGCAATGCTTAAGGGAAAGAAAGGCCTACAACCTAGTGGAGATTTTGAGGCAAATAAAGGTAAAGTTTCCATATGCTTCTAGGTGAAGCTTCAACATTGTTTCACCAATAGATACAAAATGGATGGAAGAGGATGACTTGGTAGACCATCCTCACTTGTTGCAACTTTACCTAGATGACTTTCAATTACAGTCGCTTCAGTTCAGGCTCAATCAAGTTCAATAGAGCAAGGATCCGAAGTATTGCCTGATGCTCAAGGGAAAGTAGCACTTCCACTCCACCAATTGTGGACAACTCTAGTATGTAGTGAATCTCGGATGTATTTAGCATGCATCCAAGGTATTGTGCTAATAGTATGTCTGGAATGAGGCCACTACTCAGTGTAGTAGTCACTGTGAGATATATGAAAATAAATATGAGTTTCACCCAGGCATTGAAACTATAGTTTTGTATCAATTCATGATCAATTCGACATGAGTTTTTGCCTCAGTTTTGAGATCAATTTCAGCTCAGTTTTCGATTGGTTTGAAAACCATTTACGATCACTTTTGGGGATCAGTTTTTGCATTAGTTACTGATCAGTTTGTGATCAATTTGAGGTCACATTTACAGTAGTTTGTGATCAGTTCTTAGATCAGCAAATGATCAATTTATGATCAGAATATGCTCAGTTTTCAATGGTTTACAACTGGTTCCATGGACAGCAGCATGTTAGTAAATGACGTTGATAGTCTCAATCATGGTTTATGCTGAGAATATGCTTTATTGTGGTTCATCTAGCAAATGATCAGATTATGCTCAGTTTTCAATGGTTTACAGCTGGTTCCAAGGACAGCGGCATGTTAGTAAATGCCATTGATAGTCTCAACCATGGTGTGTACTAAGAATATGCTAGGATGAACTTGTTCTGCTGCCTACGCATACCAAATCTCTATGTATTTCATCCTTGCAGCTGCAAGCAGCTGCTGTCGCCATCATTCTTCTAATCTTCCTCAGCTTGTTGCCCACAATTCTGAGCTGACACTGCTATGTTTAGCCTGATCCAAACTCCCAAACCTGTGTTTGCAGTAGTTGATCACATAAATTGCAAGAAGCGCTACACAAGTGATGCGACCTGACTTCTCCAACACCTTTCCAAGACGACGCAGCAAAGTCGCTCCATGCAAGGAAATCCCTCAAAAGCATCGTAGAATGAGATTCTCGCCAAGATGAGGGGATCCACTAGAGGAGGAAGAGACACTAGTGCATCGGCACCAACACCTATGGCTACTCATGAGGAAGCCTCGAATGCAGGCTTATCTTTGATTAATACCTCCACCATTAGCAATGGCAAGTCCACATCCGCATTCGGCTCTGGCAAAATGCAAAGAATGGAGATTCATGGAGCATCGAAGAGGCGATCCTCTCTCTCTCGAGCCCTCAATCGTACATGTGTCGGAGGCAACAACTTGCAGACATTGAGATTGCATGCACGATGATTAAGTGCGATCTTGCATTCAATGTCCTAAAGCAAGAGCGATGGAAGAAGATGGTAAATTTTCATGGAGTTGGAAAGAGCAAAGTTGGAAAAACATTGATATGCATTCAGGTGATGTAGCCATGCTCTCTAAGTACAAAGGCAAGGGTAAAGCAAAGTAGTATGTGAAAAATCAACCCAAAGCTGATGTGGGACAACCATCTAGCAAGGCTGCCCAAGACATAGAAAAGGCAAAAAAAAAAGGAGAAATGCCAGTATTATAAGAAACCTGGACATTGCATTGATGAATGCAAGAAAAGATTGGCCAAAGAGGAGAAGAAAGACTTCGGTTTGGCTATTCAAGAGACATCAGCCTCAAGATCTACTGATGGTGATTAATAATATGTATTTATAACACTCCATGGCTGATTCTACATTTAATACTAATAAAATGCAACGTACTTGGTTTTGACGATGAGGCATCCAAGAGCATCACTTCACAAAAGTGTTTATTTACATCTTTGTATTCACTCCCTATAGTGGAGCATGTTATCTGTGCAACTAACAACACAATTATGATATCTGTGGCATTGGTTCAGTGTTGATTATTGCTACAGATTGCTCAAATTTCATGCTTCTAGATGTCTCATTTATGCCTCATAAAACTAGAAATCTATTGTCAATTTTTGCTTTCAATAAGCATGGATCTCAAGTCATCTTTGAGAATGACAAGTGACTTGTCATGAACAGGGAGCTTGATCACGCTTTTCAACTGTCAAGCACCTTGTATAAGAACCTTTTCTTGTTGGATACATATAAGAGATCTCATGATGCTCTGGCAATTAGAACTCTTATGCCCACAATGCAAAACGCGAAGCTATGGCATGCCCAATTCAGTCATACAAGTTTTGGCAAGCTGACGACTCTTCAATGTTGTCGTATAGTGGATGTCTTACCTCTTGTGGAGACCCCACCTCCCCATGCATGTGAAGAATATATCTTGGGTAAAATGCATATGTTTGATTTCTAAAAGAAGTGTCATGCATACTTGTTTTGCTTGAAACAAGTATTACACATCATGCCACTATGAGGATAACCCAACAAAATGGTGTTGCTGAAAGAAAGAATCGGACCCTCATGGAAATGTCTAGATGTATGCTTAAGAGCAAAGAGCTACCACATAAGTTTTGTCTTAAGGATCTTCAGTGTGCTAATCATATCTTAAATCATGCACCAACAAAGGCACTAAAGACTATCACACCTTTAGAGGCTTAGTATGGAAAGAAACCAAAGGTTAACTACTCTTGGATATTTGGATGCATAGTCTATACACATGTGCCGAAGGAGCTTCATAGCAAGCTTGATGACAAGGCCTTAAAATGCATTTCTTTTTGCTACAATTCGAAAAGCAAAGGCTATTGCTTGTATGATCCATGCACAAAGAAAGCATTTGTCAATAGAGATGTTAATTTTGCTAGAAATGCAGCCTTTCACATGATCAATTTGAAATGCCAACCCCCTATTACTCGGCTGATGTTTTTGAAGGCCTCTTACTACTTTCCCTGGGGTCTGAGCCTACTAGAAGAGTTGGATTCTATTGCCACCAACCATACTTGGAATCTTGTTGAGTTGCCACTTGGCAAGCAAGCCATTGATACCAAATGGGTTTTTAAACTCAAGCGCAAGGCTGATGGTACTACAGACAAGTACAAAGAATGTTTGGTAGCAAAAGGCTATGCACAAAAGAAAGGCATAGATTATGAGGAGACATTTGCTCCTACATCATGTATGAGTACAATTAGGTGTGCCATTGCTATGGCTGCAAATTATGATTGGAAAGTACATCAATTGGACATCAAAACAACACTCTTGAACAGTGACCTACATGAGGATGTTTGTGTCACAACCTCTAGGGTTTGTGGTGAAAGGCAAAGAGCACATGGTCTACAAATTGCATAAAGCTCTTTATGGATTAAAACAAACTCCTCATGCATGGAACTCTAAGATTGATGCTTATTTGGCCAGCATTGGCTTTACAAGTAGTCCAACTACTCCCACTCTCTACATTAAGAATGAAAAGGAGGGAGGCCTGCTGGTAATCATTCTATGATGTAGATGATATGCTTATCACCAAACCAAAAGAGCATAAAATTGCAAATTTCAAGGCTGAATTGAAGCATGCTTTTGCTATATTAGATATGGACTGCTTACACTACTATTTGAGGATTCAATTCACCCAAATGATTTTGATTTGGCTAGTGATTCAAACACTAGGCAATCTACTAGTGGACACTTTCTTTCTAGACCGTTCATGCATTTCGTGGCTAAGTAAGAAACAACCTATAGTGGCTACCTTGTCTTGTGAGACTGAGTATAGGGCACCCTTCACAACAACAATGAAATGTGTATGACTGCATAGATTGTTGTTGCACCTATCTTTGTGAAGGGCGCTTGGGTAAGTGAACAATTTCCCACAAGGGACACTGCCCAAGTGGAACTTGCTACATGGGTATTCTTAGCATGTAGCATACTATGCATCTCATTGTGAAAAGCACCCTTGAGCAGATCCTGAGTTGCCTCCATCGATACTTTTTACACCACATCACCACTCTTTCATCACTTTTTCCCTCATGATCGATACCCGTGTATGGTTGGGTAAGCTTGTTTATTATAAGGTGTATTGGATCTGGCCATCCCTTTTCATTCTTCCATATGGGCACAGTTACTTAATTGACTACAAACTATCTCTAGTCAAACCTTTTCCAAACCCCAAAAATTTCAAAAAAAGATTCAATGTGGTTCCATCCACCTTTGCAGGACTTGGTAGGCCACTGGACTGTCGATGTGTGCCCTTTATCCGATACCTTGGCCTCTCTGGGGTAACTACATGGACTCCCTCAATAAGATAATGATTACATCTATAGTCTTGATAGGCCACTAGACAACTATCGTGCACCATAGTACCTGAGACGGCATTTCGAGGGCCCCGAAACAAAACAGCCATTTCAGACCAAAACAGGAACAAGGAAATGCCATTTCAATACTCTATGGGAGACGAGCAACTATCTCCTCCTCTTACTCAAGCATATTATCTCCTACAGCTCTATTCACCTCCTTTCGCTCCTATCTTCTATGCAACTCTCTCCTCCTTTTACTCAAGCACATTATCTCCTACAGCTCTTCTTCTTCTTCTTCTTCCCTCCTCCTAGATTCTTCTCCTTCATATTTTCAAAGTTCTTCTTCCACCCTCCTTCTTTTTTAGTTTTCCCCTCCTCCTCCTTTTTCTTCAATCTTTTTTTATTTCTTAACTTATTTGCAAATTTCTATTTGGCATTATCTTATCATGGCACTAGATCTATTTTGGAGGCATATCAATCCAATCAAGGGATACAAGGGTCCTCAAAGTCGGATGAGAAGATAGTGCATGGATCATCACAATCCGAATGAGTCATGACTTGTGGACTCTAGAGATTAGACTCACGATACCTCAAGAGTCTGGAGTTAGAAGTCAAGAGTCAATATAGCATTTCAGACTCAATAGTTACTCGTACTCGGTGCCAACTAGACTTTGGACAAATTATTCACATCACAAACTCACATATATCTTGATTTTGCTTATTATACATCTTGGTTCCACCATTCTTGATATCAGTCTTTAGATAATTTATGAGTCATAAATTATAATTTATTTTATTGTTTAAAGTTTTAAAAACAATGTCTTAAGTGTATTAAATTGTCTTAACTATTGAATATTCACTCATGAGTTTTGTATAAAATTTGAATACATATTGTTGTAGGATTCATATATTTACATATCCATGTAATAACATATTTATTTTAGTATCTCAAACCATGTTTTCCCTTTTTCAAAATTTGGTCGAAACTCTAAAGCTCTGATTTTCCCCGTTTCTATTTCTCCTGTTTCCGAAACTCCCTTGTACTATGCAATACACCCTTTATTTGATGCCCTAGCTGCTTTGGAGTGGGACATCTTGAGATAAACATGGGTTGGCATTCCTTTCTATCCCTGTTTTGGGCCTACGAGAAGGCATTGAGCTTAAAAATGCATTACATTTGATAAGCCTCATTTAACAGCCCCAAGACATGCTTAATTAATGAAAAACCCTAAAACACGGAGCGGTTTGAGAGAGTGTAAACCCTAATTTGAAAAGGGCCATCCACATCTATAAATAGATATACTACTCACCATTTAGCCCATCCTTCTCTATAGATTTCTCACTCTACCATGGAGATTTCAGCCATCAACCACCTCCAGAGTTCTCCTTCTCTCTCTATTTATGTTTGTGTTTTCGCATTTTGCGCTTTGGGTTTAGGGTTTGAGTTTTGCATATCAATGTCTGTGTCTTTGCGTTTTCTGTCATGGTCATACACTTTGTGTTCCCTCAATGCAAACCCTAGCAATTTCTTCACGTAACCGCACGTACATATGTTGTGGTACTTTCATTTCAGTCTTTTATCATGTTGTAGACTTAGTTCATTTGAGTGGAAAAAGGAAAAAAAAAGTAAAAGAAGATTTCAGTCCTATCTCTTCGTATTCTGAAGTCTCCATTGCTTGTGGGTGTGTATGTGTGTGTGTGTGTGCGCGCGCGCTCTTGGGTGCTTCACCTCTCTTCCCTCTTGTATGTTTTCATGATATAAGAGTCGTCCCACAACTACATGGAGCTCAATTGAAGGCTGAGGTAAAGGTGTTGAAGCACAAAAACAAGCAAGCAAGTAATGGATAAGAAACTCTTCTACCGTACTTGATTTGCCTTAGGTTATAGCCACAAGAGGCTCCTGAGGCTAGCAAGGCTACAATCTCCGATTACAATGAAACTTGGTGAGCAGAAAGAACGGTCTATATACAGCAAATAATCCCTTTAGAGCTTTCCCACTGTGATCTTTGGAATTTCGGTCTCCGTTCTGACCTACAAGTAGTCCTGACATCAATGTTTGGGTATACTGCAATTTCAGCTATGTCTATCATTTACAGGTGCACAGGTTACAAATTTCGAATCTATAAGGTTTCAGATGTTTGCTAGGTTGCAGACACAAAAAGCATTTGCATATAGTTTGCATATTGCAATCATTGATGTACAGTCAATGAAAAAGGCTGCATGTTTAGTTGCAGAGCACTTGGTGTCAGCTTGCTTGCAGATTGCAGGTTTTTGTAAGGTTTTTTGTTTTGTCAAAATGTCTGACAACTTCAACCAAATTGTCAGAGAGAATCTTAATAAGAACAATTATCCCGCATCAAAGTTCAGAATGACAAATTTCTTGAAGGACAGAGGTGTTTGAAATTACATTGAAGGAGACATGGCAGTAGCACATGAAGTTTCTGCACAAAGTGCTACTATAGAACAATTAAAGACTAAGAAAGATTGGAAGGAGACACAAAGTAAAGCCATGTATTGGCTATCTGTCAATGTCACAAATAGTACGATGGGCTATTTACAGAAATCTAAAACCCCCACTATTGCATGGAAGAATTTGGCAAGGCTGTTTGAAATAAACACAAAAACTAAAAAGCTGCAGCTCAACAAGTCAAAGCTGAGCCAAGTGAAAATAGAAAACCTATTCATTAATGATTATGTCTTAAAGATCAAGAATATTGTGGAAGCTCTTTAGTCTATCAATGTGATAGTTGATGATGATGATGTTGTGCGTACATGCTTAGATGGACTTAGAGATGAATACAAGAGGTTCTTCAAGTCATCTATGAATAAGAGAGATGATATCCTTGATTTTTAAGACTTGATTTTTATGTTGATACTTGAGGAAAACAACCTTAGCTTGGATTCCTCTTCTTCTCAAAGCAAAAACAAGCCTGAATATGTATTTTACTATACTAGCAGAGATAGAGGTCATGACAAAGACCAAGGTGGTAGTCGTGGTCAAGATTATGATACACAGCAAAATAGAGGAAGACAATCCCGAGAAAGGGGGAGCCAAAGAGAGCAAGTTGCAAATTCTAATAGACAATAGAATTTTGGTGATAGCAAAGAGTATTAGCATTGTAGTCAACAAGGCCACATTTCTAAAAATTGCTTCAAAAAGAACGCTAAAGTTAAAAATGGAAAAAAGCAATAAGGTAATTATGCATCTAGTAGCAAAAACAATGATGACAGAAGTAGACTATTGTTTGTTATACAGTACTTTATGAATACCATGACTGCTGACGGTTCATCAAAGAATGATATATGGTATGCAAATTTAGGTGCCTCTAATCATATTTCTCACAAAGAGTGATTTAGAGAGAGGTGCAATCCAAAGTCTCTGAGCTATGTGGAGACAGGGGATGATATAGCTCACCCAATTACTCATGTTGAAAATATTCCTTTGAGTATATAGAATGGAAAAACTAAGTACTTGGCTAATGCACTGCATGTACCAAATATTACAAAAAACTTGGTTTCTTTTGATTAAATGGAAAAACTAGAATTACAAATTCAATTCACATCTGATGATTGTTATGTAAAAGATCTCAAAAATGATTGCAATTTGATTATAAAAGGGAAACGTGCTGGCAAATTGTTTACTCTTGATGTAAGTTTGTCTGAAATAAATGATGCCATGTTTGCACAAGATTCAGGTATTGTGGCTAATATTGAAATTTGGCATAAGAGAATTGGTCATGTGAATGTGCAACAGCTGAAAGATATGTAATCAAAACTTATTGTGGATGGCTTGCTCAAGTTTAGGGTTAATGGGATATATAAAGTATGTGAAGCATATCAATTTGAAAAACAATTAAAGCATGCATTTCCACATGAAAAGCATGTATGCAAGAAGCCACTTAAATTGATACATTCTGATGTGTGGAGTTTACAAAGACTACAACTTTAAGTGATTCAAAGTATTATGTTTCCTTCATTGACGATCATACTCGCAAAGTATCGGTTTACTTTATGCGTGAAAAAAGTTAAATGTTCACTCACTTTAAAAGTTTTAAGGCTTTGGTTGAGAAGGAGACATGGTTGCAGATTAAATACCTAAGGTTGGATGGAGGGGGAGATTCTCTCTCCAATGAGTTTTCTAATTTTTTGCCAAAAAATGGTATATAGAGATAGTATACATGTAGATATACTTTGCAACAAAATGGAGTTGTTGAGCGAAAAAACAAGCATATTACAGAGATGGCTCATGCATTGATATCAAAAAGAAACTTGTCTCACTACTAGTGGACTAAAGCAGTTGCTACTCCTATATACATTATGAACAAGATGCCCACTATTATTGTACATGGTATGATACCTGAAGAGAAATTTATGGGTAGAAAGTCAAATCTGTCCCATCCGAAAGTATTTGGATGTATTGCCTATGTGCATATTCTTGATGAGTTGCACAATAAATTAGATTTTAAAGCAAAAAAATGTGTATTTATTGAATATTCTCCTGAGCATAAAAGATACAAATATTATAATCCTGTTACACGTGAGATGAGAGTTAGCAAGGATGTTGCTTTAGATTAAATGAGTAGTTGCTATAGCAATATGCAAAAAACAATTGGGGCTAATGAGCATGAGAGTGTGGGCTATGCAAAAAACAAGTCACCAACCACAGACATTGAGTGAATCACAAGAGTCTCCTAGTCATAGTTCCATTGATAGACCTTGGAGTGGCAAATTGAGGTCAAAGGTTACTCTACCAAGTACGTCATAGATGTCAAAAAAATGTAAAGAGAAAGTTAGGGACTCACCTATTGTGACACATATATCATCAAGTTTCTCTCATGTTAATGTTGATTTAGATGGCTCTGAGCAAAAGCTTAGATGAGGAGTTCAAGATTCTATCTATCAAAGCACCTAATGCACAGAAGACACAAGATGATACTAAAGCACCTTGCAGTGATCCAAGACCACGTAGATCAAGTGGAGTGAGAAAGCCAACGCAGCAATTAACATATGATAGCTATGTAGCTAACATATGATAGCGATGTAGCTTATCACTATGCATACATGGCTAAGGTTGTGTAAAATGTGAAACCCACCTATTTTGAGGATGCAATGGATAATAAGTATTGGGATCATGCTATGGATAAAGAAATAGTTGCACTTATGAATAATGACACATGGGAGTTAGTGCCCTTACCTAAAGGTAAAAAGGCTATTGGCTACAAATGGGTTTACAGGGTCAAGCATAAGTTAGATGGATCTATTGAGCGCTATAAGGCACAATTGGTTACCAAAGGATATGCACACTCTCATGGTATTGATTATGAGGAGACCTTTGCTCCAGCTACCATAGCAATGGCTACATCAAAAGGTTGGATCATGCATCAAATGGATGTTAAGAATGCCTTTTTTGCAAGGGGAGTTGCAAGAGGAAGTTTATATGGAGCAGCATGTGAATGAGATGTCAAAGTGCAGCAATGCGGAAGCATAGAACAAAGACTGAGAGAGAGTGAACACAGAGAGGAGAGAGAGAGAAGGAGACAATGTAAACGCAGAAAATCTGCGGTGTTGTATGCTGTATAAGAGTGCAGAAATACACAAGGGGGCAAAGGAAATATCTGTGTATGTCTCCGACTTGATAGCCTCGATCTCCGTCAACCCGAGCACAGCCTGTCTCAACCAACAAATCTCAAGATCAGAATCTGAATAATGAATATTGGAGTGAGCCACGAAACCGGCTATAAATAGCCGTAAAATAGGAAATAATTGGAGCAGGTCGAATGCATTAAATGCAGCCAACTGCAGTAAATCTGGCTGACTGTACCAATAAATCTGTCGTATTGCTGACGTGGACTGCCGTACACCAACTGTCCAGGAAATGACTGTCTAACATCCCCTCTCAGATCCTGGATAGGTCAAAAGACTGAGGGATCTAGAATGCTGCCTAAGAAGAGCCTGGGAAAGCGCCTTCATAAACAAATCTACAAGATTATCCTCCGTCTTGCAATACTCCACATCAATGGTCCCATCCAAAAGCTTCTCCTGAATGAAGTGATACTGGATCTCAATGTGCTTCATCCGGACATGGAATATTGGATTCCGTATCAAGGCAATGCAACTCTCATTGTCGCACCGCAGAAGAGTAGAACGAGGCTGGGGGCAGCTAAGCTCCTCCAACAATCTCTGAAGCCATACAACCTCACATGTGGTGAAAGACGCAGACCGATACTCCGCCTCAGTAGAAGAAAGGGCTACCGTGGGCTGCTTCTTGCTACTCCAAGAGATAACACCTGTACCCAAGATAAAACAATAGCCTGTAGTAGACCGATGATGGTCCACATCGCTAGCCCAATCCGAGTCACTCCAACCTGCAAGAACCAGATCTGTAGCATCTGCACCTGTGGGATAAGAAATCCCTAAGTCAAAGATCCCCCTCAAATACCGAAGAATCCTCAAGGCAGCCTGCCAATGCACCTGTTTGGGTTCTGTCATGAACCCTGCCAAAAGACCCATAACAAAACAAAGATCAACACGAGTGTTGAGAAGCCAAATCAAGGATCCAATCAACTGACGATAGCGGGAAGCATCCATCACAGGAGAATCTGAGTGTGAAGTGGCTTTCCAATTCGGATCCATAGGAGTAGTAATGGGTCGACAAGTCTCCATCTCAAAAGTCACCAAGAGCTCCTAAATGTACCTCTGCTGAGAGATGAAAATCTCCCTCTGAGACTGATAAATCTCGTGACCCAAGAAGAAATGAAGAAGCCCCAAATCCGTCATCTCGAATGCCTGATGTAAAGCTGTCTTGGTCTCTTGGACCTTCTGTGCATGATCCCCTATCAAAATCAAATCATCAGCATATAACACGAACAACACACGACCAACCTTGGAAGTGTGCACATAAAGCTGCGGATCAGCTTTGGAGCGCCGATATCCCAACTTTGACTGAAAAAACGAGTCAATCTTCTCGTTTCATGCACGCGCAGCCTACTTGAGGCCATACAAGGCCTTCTTCAACCTGTAAACTTTCCCATCCGAGGATCCAAACCCAGGAGGCTGCTCAACATAGATCTCCTCCTGCAAGTCACCATTCAAAACGGCCGATGTCACATCCAACAGATAAATAGGCCATCTCCTATGGCTAGCCAAGGCAAGAACAGCTCGAATAGTTGCCATACGAGCAGCGAGGGTAAAAGTATCATGGAAATCGATGCCTCGGCGTTGAGCAAAACCTTTAGCAACAAGGCGAGCCTTGTGCTTGTCCAAAGAACCATCGCTAAGGTACTTAGTCTTGAAGACCCACTTGACACCAATCACCTTCTTGTGAGAGGGACGAGGCACAAGAGACCAAGTGCCATTCCTCTCAATAGCCTCCAACTCGGCTTCCATGGCCTTCCGCCAATGATCAGACAGCAAAGCCTCCTTCACTGAAGTGGGCTCTCAATCCTGCATAACACAAGTCAGCAAACAATAGTTGGAGCAAACAAGCTCCGAAGAATGTGCCTAGTTCCTCCATGACCTCCGCAATCCATCCTCCGGTTCCCACTCCTCAGGGACCCCCTTAATCCCTGAATCTCGGAGGGTGTCACGGGCCCAACGAGGAGGACGAACCTCTCCCCGTCGCTTTCTATTTGCTGAAGACTCAGGAACATCCACCAGCGGAAGCTCCTCGGGGGTGGCCGGTGGAAGAGAAGACTCTAAATCCGAAGAAGAATCTCCATCAAGAGGCTCTGGCTCCAAAGAAACTGTCTCGAGAGCCCAACTCTCCCCTGGATCTCCAAGGACGGGGTGCTCCTCACCCCCCTCTATGGCCTGTACTTCCACGAACCACACATCTCGGCTCATGTAGACATCTCGCTTAACGGGATCAAACAAACGATACCCTTGGGATTGGGAGCTATAGCCAACAAAAACCTATCGTCGGAAAGCCGCCTCGAACTTATCACGCTGCGTCTTCGGAATGTGCACATAAGCGTCACACCCAAAGATCCTGAAATAAGAGACATCAGGCTTAGTCCCGAAGTAAGCCTCAAAAGGTGTCATCCTGTCAACAGTCGAAGTGGGAGATCGATTAAGGATGAGAACTGTGATAGCCACTGCCTCGGCCCACAGAAACTGAGGTGTCTTGCGATGCTCCATCATGGTGCGTGCCATCTCGATCACACTTCGGTTTTTCCGCTCCAAAATGCCATTCTCTTGGGGAGTATTGGTGTTAGCAAACTCCTGGTGAATGCCCCTATCTGCACAAAAACGAGTAAACTCATTAGACATAAATTCATCTCCCTTGTCTAAATGCAAGGTCTTCAGTCGTCAGCCAAAACAGTTCTCCTCAAAGAGAAGCCAATCCTTGAAATGAGAGAAAGCCTCCGACTTCAAAGTCAAGAAATAGGCCCAAGTCATCCTGCTGTAATCATCTACGATCAACACGAAGTACAAGCTCCCCTTCAGGGACTCGGTCCTCATCGGGTCACAAAGATCCGTAGATACAAGCTCCATGGGTGAAGTAGACCGCCTAGAAGCTTTGTTGGGAATCGCATCCCAATGCAGTTTCCCACGAATGCAAGAGACACATGGCTGATGGCTCACCACTATGTTCAGCAAGCCTCGGACAAATGACCCTCGCGACGCCTTCCGAAGGTACTCGTAGTTCAAGTGGCCAAACCGAGCATGCCATAGCTCGAACTGTGTCTGAGAAGTAAGAAGAAGAGAAGTAAGAGCTGAAGAAGACTTCAATTTATAGACTCCATTCTCCTCATACCCTGCAGAGAGAACCTTCCTCGATCCATGATCAAGGACTCGAACAGTATCACTGTCAAACTCCACCAAGAGGACAATAGCACAAAGCTTATGAACCAAAAGTAAATGATACCCCAATCCTGGCACATGCAACACCTAAGAGGTGTGGATACCACCACATCCATCTGGAATAAGCTGCATCTCACCCTGCGCAGCAATAGACACAGAAGAGCTGTCTCCAATGAGAATCTACCCACGCGAAGATCGCAAATGGGTAACACCAACGAAAGGAGTCATGTGCCGTAAGGCACCACTGTCCACAATCCACTCTCGAGCCTGGGAAGCTATTATCGCAGCATCAGAAGTTGTCAGTGTAGAGTCCTCAATGACTGCTAAGTGTAGAAAAGCAGCCGATGAGGGTGCAGCCACCGCTCCAGAGTCCTTCGTGTCCTTCTTCTTAGTATCCTTCTTGTCTTTGTCGCGGTAATCCTTCTTCCAGTGACCAGTCTTTCCACAAATATGGCAAGTTGATTCCTTCTCCTTGTCCTTCTTGGATTTGTTGTTCTCCTTCTTCTTCTTTTGGTCCTTCCCCTTCTTCTGAGAGGCTTGACCAACCAATGCCTCCGATTTGGAAGCATTCTGTCCCTTCAGTTATTCCTCCTGGTCCAAGACCATAGGAACCAACTCTTCCCACCGAAGAGTCAACTCCCGCCCTAAAGCAATAAGAGCAAAATAAAAAGTACCGAATCGTGGCGGCAACTGGGATAGTAAGGCGATCGCCATGTCTTCGGAAAAAATAGGCTTCCCCGCATTTTAAACCTGCATTTGAAGCTGCCGAAGCTTGTTGATGTGTTCCCGAAGCGAAGAAGACTTATTCACGAACAAAGTCCGCATCTACACCTCCAAAGAAACCCTCTTCATCAAGGTCATCCAGTTGTACATCTGGTCGAGCTCCAGTCATATCTCATGAGTCACTGTCAAGTGCTCGATGTGAGCTATCACGGCTGCGGTGCAAAACAGAAACAGAAAAGATCGAATCCTGGCATTCAGTTTGTCCCAATAACTCCGGGCCTTGGTCAACTCCGCACGAGCATTGGAAGAGAGTTTGGACTCATCCCTCACCGAGGGCCTGTTAATCTCCTCCATCACCAGTTCCGCCAAATCATAAGACTCTAAAATGGCCAACATCATCACCCGCCAAATGCGATAATTGTCACCATCAAGCTTTTGATCCGTTGAAAGAGCTGGTAAGACAAGCACCTTCCTGTCCATGATCGCCTGGAACTCCAAATTAGTCTCTGTAGACATGTTAACCTGCAATACCTGCACAAACGCAAAAACAGCCCCCTTTGACTGTGAAAACGCAGCCTTCTAGGACTGATTCCTCCGCTGCCTAAACCTTCTTTACCCACCGGAGGCGATAAAAAGATAAAGTCTGCAATGGAAGGCCTTAAACACAGCCTTCCTCCCCTTTGAACAGCAATAACCTGCAGCAAATTCACCGATTAGACTCCTTTCCCGCACGCCCACGCTCGCTTCAGCCTTGATCCAATGCGCAGCCCTCCTGCTCGCCCTTGAAACCTAGAAATGCAGACCTTGTGTCGCGATGAAATCTCCTCTTCAGATAGATTCAGCCCTTAGTCAGTCCATCTTTACCGCTCTGATACCATGTCAGAGTGCAGCGATGCGGAAACATAGGATAAAGATTGAGAAAGAGTGAACACAGAGAAAAGAGAGAGAGAGAGAGAGAGAAAAGGAGACAGTGTAAACATAGAAAATTTGCGGTGTAGTATGCTGTATAAGAGCGCAGAAATACACAAGGGGGCAAAGGAAATATCTGCGTATGTCTCCGACTTGATGACCTCGATCTCCGTCAGCCCGAGCACAAACTGTCTCAACCAACAGATCTCAAGATCAGAATCTGAATAATGAATACTGGAGTGAGCCACGAAACCAGCTATAAATAGCCGTAAAATAGGAAATAATTGGAGCAGGTCGGCTGCATTAAATGCAGCCGATTGCAGTAAATCTAGCCGACTGTACCAATAAATCTATCGTACTACGGACGTGGACTGCCATAAACCAACTGTCTAGGAAATGACTGTCTAACATGAGAATCATCCAAATTATGTATGCAAACTTCATAAGGCCTTGTATGGGCTGAAGCAAGCACCTAGGGCATGGCATGATAAGATTACAGAATACCTTGTTGTCAAAGTGAAGCAATGCGGAAGTGAATGACCGTGACAAAGAGTGAACAGAGAGAGAAGAGAGAGAGAAAGAGACAGTGAAACGCAGAAAATTTGCAGTGAAGAATGTTGTATAAGAATGTAGAATTATACACGAGTGTAAAGAAAATATATACATATGTCTCCACCTCGAGGATCTCAATCTCCATCAGCCCCGAGAGCAATCTCCGTAGTCAACAGGCTGAAATCTGCCAAAGACAATATGCAAAGACTACTAGAAACTCAACCTACTTATAGGCTGAAATAATGCCCATAAAAGATCAGGTCGACTGCATTAAATGCAGCTGATTGATGCAATTCGACTGCTGCTACTATCCGACTACCACGTGGCACCTACCTGCACCTGCCAGAGTGCTACCTGCCAATCCAGGGAATGATTCTTAACACTTATTAGCATTGGATTTCGCAAAGCGAACGCTAATCACACACTTTATGTATGTGAGAGTGATGCAAGTATTGTAGGCATTACTATATATATGGATGATTTGATCATTGTGGGTGATACTGAGACAAAGATTGATAATGTGAAAGGTCTTCTCAGTGCCAAATTTGAGATAGAGGATTTAGTAAAGCTACACTATTTTCTCGATATAGAGATCACCAGGACTTCAAAGGATATGTGGTTGTCTAGAGACAATATGCGTTGGATATGTTGAAAAAGTATGGTATGGCTATTGCAAGCCTATTTCTATACCATTGGATGTTAACACTAAGCTTAGTGCACATGAGAGTAACTTGATTGAGGATGTCACTATGTATCAAAAGACTTGGGATAGCCTTATCTATTTGACGATCACTAGGCCAGACCTAAACTACATAGTTGGTTTGGAAAGTCAGTTTATGCAGCTTCCACGGAAGCCACATTTGGATGCAATGATGCGCACATTGCGTTGTGTCAAGTCCACATTGCACTGTGCTTTATTCTACGGTGCAAGTGTACCATTGGATTTGCATGGTGACACAAATGCAAATTGGACTGGTAGTATTTTAGACAGGAGATCTACCAATGGTTTTATGTTTTCCTTTGCGAATATTGTTGTTACTTGGAGCAGCAAGAAACAGCCAATAATTGGCTTGTCTAGTACAGAGACAAAGTACAGAGATGCTACAATTGTAACATATGAGATAGCCTGGCTACGCAAGCTACTCGGTGATTTGAGGATACGGGTAGATAAGAAGATTATCATCTACTATAATAACCTTAGTAGCATTCAATTGGCTAGAAACCCAATGTATAATGTGCGGACCAAACACATAGAGATCCATTACCATTTTGTTCAGGAGTAGGTTTTAGCACGTAATATTAACTTAGTTTATGTCAGCATATAGAATCAAGCTGCTAACATTTTCACCTAGGCCTTGGGAGTTGAGAAGCTTAAACACTTCAGGACTATGCTTGAAGTTCATGAGCTCATCTTGAGCTTGAGGGGAAGTGTTGAGATATCAAGCTCTACATAAGTTGGCATCCACTGCGTGTCTGGTTGATGTGGCATAATATTATTCACTAGCGTGTTAGGTGACCAACATGAAGATACGCCAGTGATTCTACAGCCGGACTACATCCACGTAGTTCATCCTTGGTTATGGCATATTTATTATGCCACCTCTTCTTTCCTAGCAAGTTCACATTTAGTGTCCACGTATACATACATTGTAATACTTTCATATTAGTCTTTTATCATATTGTAGACTTGGTTCGTGCAAAAAAAAGAAAGAAGTTTAAGAAGATTTCAGCCCTATCTCTCTATATTCTCAAGTCTCCATTGCTTTGGTGTGCGTGTGCTCTTGGGTGCATCACCTCTCTTCCCTCTTGTTTGTTTTAACTATTCCCACAAGTGGAGACACTTTGGCAATGTGACTTAAAGTGGAGGAATCCATGGTCATGATGTGCTTTTCTCAGAGCTTGTTTGTGGCAGGCCTTAAGATTCACCTACTATTTGTGGTAAGCAACTTGGTACAATTGCCATCAGCAAGAGTTATTTGACTGTCATTGTTGTATGTCCTATGATGGGTCTCTCATCACTGTATTTATCGCCCATGACTCGAGAGAGTGTATTAGCATAGTTCAGTTCATAGTCTGTACAAGCAATTTATGCACATTTCATTTCATGTGGTTCGCATATTTTAGTGTGGCCAACTAGCATTTATGGTGGCTTTTATGGCCAGTCAATTCAATCATTTCCTATCTGCCTGTTTAAAGGCCACCTCTGCTCTATGTCATTATTTTCTAATACATCCACATTGCATCCTCCTCAAGAAAGGAAGATTGAAGCACTCTACTACTTGCCCTGCTAATTGCCCACAGCTTGTGTGGTTGGGCACACTTTTATGCTTCGGTATTTCTAAGTTCATGTATTCTTATTCTTTTGTTCAGTCTTCTGTGCATACAGTAACTTCATTACTTTGCTTCCAGTGCTCCACGTTTCTCTGACAAACAAATTGCATTAGCCGGTATGAAGCGAAGCTTTTATATGATATATGACTGCAGGCACGCATGGACACTCGAGCTGGGAAAAGTCTTATATCACAGCAATTCTTGCTACAAATAATGAAGCTGGAGAATTCTAGAACATTGCATGAATGAATGAAACATCAAGAGATGTGACCTGTCGGGTTCGGATGCATTTCTAACCTGTCACCCGGCGCTTCACGGCTCTTGAGAGCTTTCAAGAGCTTTAGTGCAGGCAATGGCTCTCCCACGCTTGTTGGGAGCTCTTGAAGAGTGGCAGCTTCGTCAGGGTTCGAGCGTCCTTTCTCGTCCTCCGGCGGCTCTGCGGCTTCTGGCGACGACTTGAGCTTTTTCTTGCTCTCCTTGGGAGAGCTAGAGGTACAGTGCTTCCTTTTCCTGGACAGACGGGACCCTGCTTGTCCCGTCGGGGTGGACGAAGCTGACCGGGTAGCCATGGCGTGAAAACGAACCCCGACTCGTTTACGCTAGACTCTCTCAGGGCCCTTTTATAAGCAATTTAGTCGAAGAACGTTTCGAATCCACGAAAAAAGGAGCTTTAATGTCGAGCGAATTTATCCAATGGTCAGTCTCGAGTCTCGACACCAAAAAAAACAAAAAACAAAACCAAAAAAATTTAAAAAATACTACTACTACTAGAGTCATTTTAATTATAACATAATTTAAAATCTTTCAAATTCTAAAAGAAATCTTGAAGGTTTTTGAATTGATTTTGAAAAATGTTTTCCCTAAACATTGCACCACACAAGTCTCTACATACAACGCTTACCGTCTATTGATCTCCAACTAATCCCATTTGCTCCCCTAGCTTTCATCTCTCGATGATAGTGTCAACCTTACAAAGTGATAGGAACAAATACATAGCCCTTTTGTAAACACTGGGATGAGTGTCAACAAACCAAATTTCCAATCGAAATGGATAAAATTGAACTCTCCCATGTAATCACCCACCAACCCTTCGAGAAGTGGGGAATATACTTTATGGGCCCCATCAGCCCTACTACCCAATAGTATTTCAAGCACATTGCATTATCGTGGCTACTATTTCATGACTAAGTAGGTAGAGGGTGGGGCTACAAGAGAGCATGATGCCATAACTATGGCAAAATTCTTATGGGAGCAAGTCATCTTACGCTTTGGCTTCCCATTGAGATTGTCTGTGATATATTAAGTACAACTTATTTCTAATTGAGCATTCTTCTTAAACGTATTTGCTTTAATTTCCCTTCTTCTTCTTCTTTCTCTTCTTCACTTTCCACTCAAAGTTTTTATTCACTAACAATAAGCTTTTTGTAATTTTGAGATCGATGTAGGAAATTATTCTTCCTCTTTCTATTTGCCCTTATAATCTTCCTCTTCTTATTTCTTGTCAATGATAACTAAAGCACAAGCATGTTTCAAATGTAATGCTTTCGGAAAGCCCTTACAACTATGTTGCCTTATTTAAATTGATGTGACAAAATGGATAATATGTACAACTCCCCATAAGAAAACCAACAATAAAAACAACAAAAGGTTTATAGAATATCAATGACCTTTCTAATAGTTCAATAGGCCAATCTAAGGGTAACTCTTTTTCTTTGAGATTCTTTCAAACAACCTAGTAATTGGGCACAAGCTTTGTAAAACCCTGAGATGTAGCTTTTTCTCGTGTAACTCTTTCGTACAAGGAGACCTTGCCAACATTCTAAATTTCTCCACATCATTTTCCCAATCTAAAATACAAGTTCATTTGGCACAACAATAGTTCCCATGCTAGAAGCTTATATATTGCCCACTATCCACTACAGTCCTATATGATGTAACATGTGTTGGCTACCAAAGGGCTATGGAGTATTAATATAGCTATTAAGAACTAGCCAAAGTCAACTACTTTTGCTTAAAAGCACCATGGAGAGAGTGGTGATTTTGAGATAGAGAAAAAGTGGATAGTAGGCAAGAGAGTGCACTAGTAAACAATGAATAAGTATATTTCATCATGTTGCATGTATAAGAGAATATCTAAATATATAAAATGAGGTAGGTGGATATACATGTACAGAAATATAAAAGTTGAGGTAGGTGGATAGTTGTTCCCATCCACATTTGTCCTATCTAGTTCTCCATAATTACCACTCCTAGTTGATTATAATAAAAAACTGAAAAATAGTGGGTGTGCAAGGACCAAAATCAAAAAGCAAAGGGTAAGGAAGGACCAAGACATCAAGAGGTACATGGCTATGTCCTCAGTTTTTTAGTTGCACCTTGAAAAAGAAAAAAAAACAAGGTACACTAAAAATAGCAAGTCAAGTTAAAATAGCATGGAAAAAAGCAAGGCTAGACAAAGTCTAGAAGTGCATACGGACACTCTAAAAATAAAAAGCAGCTAAAAAACAACTCTAAGAGCTAAAAAGCAACCACAATGCTAAAAGTAATGGTTGTAGAAAAAAGCAAAGGATGAAACATGATTTAAAGGTGCTCGAAATTACATAACTGCATCTAGGTGATAAAAATCGAAGCCTAAAATGAAAAAAAAAATCAAAATGCAAAAACCTAAAAAATTCACAAAGTGATCAAGCACTCCAAAATAATTCAAAAAACTTTAAATTTAGATATGGAGTAGACATTACAAGTAAGTGGCCCTGCCCACATGTAAAAAAGTCTACTCCATATCTAAAGTGAAAAAAAAAATCCAAATAAAACATTCCAATGGTGGCAAAACTAAAATATCACATGTCTCCATGCTCACTACATTGTCCTATCTCCTATGTGGCATCTCTTGTGCATCCACAACTTGTGGAAAATGAGGGCATCTTCGTCTTCAATGTCTATTGAGAGGAGGAGGGTAGCTTTTGTGTGTGTGTGTGTGTGTTACCAAAGAACGCGACTTAAACATTCTTAAACTTTATATATATGTCCAAATTTCATCTCCAAAAAATTCCTTAGCATACACCCACAAGTATTTTAAACTTCGAAATAGAAGAGAAAAGTTGTTACAATTGTGTGTGTTTTTGGGGGGGCGCTCTTTGACTGAGAGGTTTTGAGAGAGAGAGAGAGAGAGAGAGAGAGAGAGAGAGAGAGAGAGAGAGAGAGAGAGAGAGAGAGTAGCCTTGGAGTTCAATCTCTTGCATACGAAGCTCATGGAGATCAAGGAGCCTGGAGCTCCAAGTAGAAATTATTATTGAAATGTTTGGGAGCTTCAAAGCTCATTGGTACCTCACTAGGCTACGACTTGATAAGTCTCGTTCCCATCTATCTTTGTTTGTTTGATTTAATAGCTACGATTCACCATGGTTTAGATTATTGGTTAGGCTAGGCTCAAGAAATTAGCTTGGTAAGGATAATTTCATGGTGTTAGAGACCATGAAAGAGAGCAATGAGCATTCAATAGAACACAACTAATATGCTCAAGTCTATCTAGATCCTATAATCATGGATTTATTACCTACATTTTGATTTCATTGTTGGGACATGACAACTCTTGTGCAAGCAGTGCATTATCATCATTGATCATAGTAAGATGTCATAGATAAAAACAAGATAGGAGGTCGTGCAATGAAGCATATGTAGCCAAAACCTTGTTCACATGGGGTAAAATGACAGGTTAGAAGGCAACCGATTTGTGAGTAATCATAGGTTAGATTAGAATAGATTGATTTATTAGTTTTGTTGTTAGATTAGGAACCCCTTTCTTTATTTTAAGAAAAGCTTAAAAACTCTAAAAACTAGACCCATACTCTTGTCTAGTACTATTAGTTCTATGTGCTTGAATGGACTATGCAAGAAACATGAAATTTATGTGTATCATGACGAGGATATGCGATCATTAAAGCTCTTGAGTTTTTTGTATTTTCATGAACTTATTGGCTTTACCCATGAGCATGATCATGGTATATCATTGGGATGCCATTAGGGTTTGAGTGGCTAATTGCTCGCTTGGCTAACTAGTCTAAAATAGCTTATAATTGCTTGCACCGATTGGAGTTTTGTATTGATATAATAACTTCAAATAATTACAAAAATGATGCTATTTATTCTACGAGATTATTGATTTAATGTTATCCTTATGCATGCATATGGCTCGGATAGATACTACCTTCAACTAGTTAAACTTGAGTATGACTAGCTAGTCATTTTTGAGTTGCAAGTGCATGTACTGAGTAGCTTTTTGTTTCAAATTATTGGTTATAACCATAACAAGTCCAGAACTTGCTATATCTAGGGTTTTCTTAGTGGTATATGCATTGGGCATGAATATCCATTTGACAATGATTGATTTAATGTTATCCTTATGCATGCATATGGCTCGGATAGATATTACCTTCAACTAGTTAAACTTGAGTATGACTAGCTAGTCATTTTTGAGTTGCAAGTGCATGTACTGAGTAGCTTTTTGTTTCAAATTATTGGTTATAACCATAACAAGTCCAAAACTTGCTATATCTTCTTAGTGGTATATGCATTGGGCATGAATATCCATTGGACAGTGCTTGCATAGAGCTTGACTAGCTCTTATTAAATCAATATTATGAGCATATATTGGGCTCCAAAGGCTCCATGTTTTGACTAGCCATATTGCATTAGTACTTTGACTAAGTTTTACTAGTTTTTGGGCATGAACCTTCATGATTTGATTTGTTGGAGCTAGATATGCTTCTAGAGACTCCTCTTGGTCCTCACAGAGCTAATTTGAGCATATTAGTGTATAGATTGACAATCTATTGGGCTCTCATGATGCGCGATATTATATCGGCCATGATTTGTAGGTTTTCAAGCTAATTACTTGATTTTTGGACTAGATTTGACCTTGCCCCACTCAAAACTTTGATTAGAGCCCAATAGATTTCAAAGTGTTTCAACACTCAAAGGATTTAGTTTAGGTCATAGTTTGGGACTTGTAACATTTCAAAGTGTTTCAACACTCAAAAAACAAAGTTACATTGATGTCTTGATAGTTTTTCTTGGTTTTTGATGTTGTACATTCATGGATTTCATGCAAGTACTTGTAAGGCATCTAGATCGTCTAGTCATCACCCTAGTTATGACTAGTTTGCAAGTACTTATTAAAGGCTAATTTGTTAGGGCTGATTATATCAACATATTAGGGCCTTCCCTAGTATAGTACCAAGTCCTAAATTGATTTTTTATATGGTTTTGGTTGGGAGTATACTTGGCATTGTTGAACAAGGTTTGGAGCTTGATTAGCCATCCCTAATACATTATGGGAATTGTTTTGACCTATATCTAAAGTGTTTGGATGCCATCTTTAGGATATTTGCAGATAGCTCTATATTTATTGATTTTAAAACTAAAATTTTCTAGTTTTTTGGCTTCAACATTGATTGGTCAAAGAAAGAAGGATCATAGCTCACTTTGGATGTTATAGAGTGTTCCTTGGGGCATAGTTTAGGTTGTTCATGTCATAGTTTGATGGATGATTAGATCCCGATAAAAAAATCAGACATGGATGGAAATTTTTCTTATTGAAATTACATTTTTAAGAGTTAAAATGAGGTTGGAGGTCATCAATGCTCAACCAAATGCATTAGTCGAACTCCTAAATGACCCATAAAAGCCCTGTCAGAGCATAGTTTAGATTTTAGATGATTAGAAGTGTTGTATCTTTCTAATGTTTAATGAATATACTAATATTTAGAGTCTTTTGCTAGTTTTTCAATTGAAATTTGAAGTAGGTAGTGCCCATGCATGATTTACTTTGTGTAGGATGTCTATGGAGCCTTGTTTTAACATGATGACAAATTTGGAATGCTCATTATGAGTATTGTCTTGATGTTTAAGTGAGAAGTTGTAATTGGGTTTGAAAATTTAGTATTGGTTTAGTAAATTCTCTGCATAGGTATGCTCTATTCATGCTTGGAAAGTAACCTTCTCAACATGCTTTTATGTAGTGTATGGAACTAAGTATGTAGTGTATTGAACTAAGTATGTAATGTGAGAATGTTAGGAAAACAGTGTACTTATTGTTGTCTTACATCATTGGGCATGTCTAATCTTCATGCTAAAAGTGAGAACTAAGAGTGAACTCTAGAGTTCCATACATAGCAAGGCATGAGAATGGTGAGAATAATAAGTATGCTAACATTAGGACTCAATTGGTTTTGTTGAATTTTTGGGCCTTCACCCACTTAGCTCAAGTTGCATTACTTTGGTTACCCCTAGTTGAGAGTCTTTACCTTAAGTTGGTATAAAGGCTTACTTATAAGGTCACTTGCATCTAGCATAAGAGTCTCCCAAGGGCCATAATGTCCCTAGCACCTGCAACTTGACCAAAAGGGGCTTGCAACAAGAAGCCTTCGCTTACATAGAGTGAATCTTGAACTTATCTTGCATTGACCTTGTTACTTAACTTGAGTTACATTTTGAATTACCTCAAGGTTCACATCGCCTTGAAGTCACATTTGAGACTTGACCAATCCATGAGCAAGTAGAGCCACCACCGCTTTGCTGAGTAAGGAACTTAATCTGCCTCGAGTTGCTCATTCCACCTACCTCGAGTTGTAGACTCTCTCAACTTGAATTCCTTTCTAAAGTCTACCTTGAGTTGTACAACTTAACCTTTATGGTTGCTCTCTTATGCCTAAGAGTACCTTCACTTCAAGATCTTCGGTACTAACAAGTAGTTTAGTTACTAAGAAATCCACTTTACCTCAAGTTGCTCCACCTAGTCACCTTAAGTACCAGGAGATAGAGAAGGCCATAACATTCCAAGCCATCCCTAGCACCAAGAAACTTGGATGACCTCCATTTCAATTACCTCGGGTTGCTTATTGCACTTACCTCAAGTTTATTTCCACCTACCTTGTGTTTATCAACTACATGACCTAAGGATCATATGACTTTTGCCAAGTGGAAGAAGGATCTTGCCACCATTCAAAGCAATCATTACCACGCCTTTGTGGACTAGACACTTGAGTTCTACCCTCTACCTATCTTCAACCCTACTTGAGACTACCTAAAGTTTTAAGCATGAACAAGTGACTTATAAGTCATATGGATCACAAGTGACAAGATGGCTATACCACCCTAACTACAAGGTACTTAAACCACCTACCATTTCCTTTCCTTGAGTGCCACATTGGCCTACCTTGAGTTGCTCCTTTGACTTACCCCAACCTACATTTTGATAACTTGCTAGATCACATGATAAGCCACTAAATGAAGATTGTATCATATTGCCTTATAGTCACTAAGGGATACCCTTGTCATTTGCCTTGAGTTGCCCTACCTATTACTTATCCACCTACCTCAAGTTCAACACTAGACTTACCTCAACTTGCTATCAATCACCTATCTTTAGCTACTCCCAACCTATCTCTATTAGGTTCCTTGATTTTGAAACATTGACCCCACTCTTATATGCTTGAGAGCATTGACACGAGGCATTTTGAAAGATAGATTTCATCCTCGAAGAGATAAGTTGAATCTTGAACATCTTATCTTGAGACTTACAAAATCTAGAAGTCTGTAGGAGGGCACTCCACCCATATATATTGTCGAATTTAATAAGATTTGCTTAAAATCACAAGAAGAAGTAAGTGCTTTGATCTTGGTAAACACACCTTAAACTCCAAAAAGACACATTGAGTCATTGTAGACCTTAAAATTTGAGCTAATAAGCATTGAGACTTTTAAAACCAATTTAGAGACTTGCAAGAAGCATGGTGATAGAACCTTTGAGAGATGTACATAAGGCACCTCTTAGGATAGGTACATCTAGGGTGTGCTTGAAGAAGAAACACTCACTAAAAGACTTGTGAGTAATCATAGCACTCCTTCACGAGTAAGTTATCTTTAGGTCCTATGTGGACTTACCCTACTTTTCATGGCCAAAATAGTTATGAGCCTTGCCTGGTAAGAATACTCTCTGTGTTGCTAAAGTCTAAA
The DNA here is from genome assembly GCF_053477565.2 of Lygodium microphyllum. NCBI lineage: Eukaryota > Viridiplantae > Streptophyta > Polypodiopsida > Schizaeales > Lygodiaceae > Lygodium > Lygodium microphyllum. The sequence continues at coordinate 53,302,225 of NC_141140.1, read as the reverse complement.
AGTTGTGGTTGTTGTAACCCTTAGACACACACGCACACGCACACACACACACACACACGCACGCACGTATGCATGCATGCACACACACACACACACACACACACATGCACGCACGCACACACGCACACACACACACACACACACACTCTCTCTCTCTCTCTCTCTCTCTCTCTCTCTCTCTCTCTCTCTCTCTCTCTCTCTCTCTCTCATAGGATCTAGACACAAACATAGTCTAAGTGAACCTTTAGGAGGTAGACACCTTACCCTAAGCTAGATCAACCTAGACTTGTGAGTGGAAGACACACTTCTACTAAAAGCAAAGGACTAGCTAAGGAGGAAAGTGTTACAAAAGAGAGTTGATATGTCCCTAAGGCACAAACCTCAGACTTGACATTATAATTCAAGTAGCTGAGGAGGAAAGTGTTACAAAAGAGAGTTGATATGTCCCTAAGGCACAAACCTCAGACTTGACACTATAATTCAAGTAGACTTAAAGGACCTAGAGTAGATGAGATTCCACATCAAGGGGAGTAACCCATAGATACATAAACCTAAGAATAGGTAAGAAAAAAAAAACCAAGAGCATAGAACCAAAAAAAGTTTCCATTGCATATCTTGAAAAGAATGTCTCACCCTAGTTAGACATGCAAGGAAACCTACAGCTAATAATACCTATTGAGTTGACATGAGGTCAACAAGGTAACATATCCTAGCACCATGGCCAACCAAATCCAAGGTAAAAAGTGTCTTTTTAGAGATTAGATTGCTATTCCGCTCCCTTGTTTAAATAGCTAGAGAAGAGCCAAGAAATATGACAAGATCAAGCTTGAACTTTGAAAATCTATGATTCGACCCCACAAAATTCCCACAAGATATCTAGTAGGTCATCACTTAGTATGTCCACTAAATGAGAATAACACACATAGGAAGACCGCAGAAGAGATACTAGTAGATACGAAAATAGAGAGAAGGCTAGGTAGAAACCTCTTACCTAGCTAGATGCACGAGATCATAAAGGTATGCTAAGCTCAACAAAGGGAATAAGATAGAGCAAATCCAAATGATTCTGGACCTATAGGAGGCGAACAAGAAGAGGAGGTGCTAACAACCTCACAGAAACCTTACACTTTTCAAACTCCTCAAAAAGTCACTATTTAACACAATGATATGCAAAAAAGGTAGCACCACTCTAGATTCTATATTGATAGGACTAGGATTGACACGAAGCACAAGAGGTCAATAAAAAACCCTATTATCACCAAGCAAGTTGATAAGTATATAGTTGGGGATGGCCCGCATGGTTTTGTTAAATAGTTCAAGTAGGTTTGTGAGGCTAACAACCTCCAAGATGTTGACAAGGGAGCACAAAATTTTAGGCTATGCTTGCGAGAGAAGGAAAGGACAATGTTGAAAAGAATGATTTTGATACGCTCAAGGAGTTTTCATAAAAAAGTTTTCAGCAGTTAGATATGCAAATAACTTCATTATCAATCTCATGAAGATGAACTTGGGCTTGAAGGATAAGGAGGAAATCCAAGACTACATAACTCACATATGTATTCTTTTTAAGAGAATCCATGAGCCAAAAAGACCCAATTAGAAGGCTATAGCCATGGTCTTCATAAATGGGATTAAGAATAATGAAGAACTATACAAAGCTTTGGCAATACATTCTAGCCTAAGACGAGACAAATTAGAAGAGTTTTATGAAGAAGTGATAAGAGTCGATGGCTTGATGAAGGAGAGAGAGAATAAATACATTCAACCAGTAGACACCGTTATAATTCATAACAAAGGAGCCACCTATTGGGGGTAAAGGCACCTCTCCCTAGCTGTCCGTGTATTACTACACTGATAATCCCCATGCCTGCACACTACATGCATAGTGGGCATCCATCATTGTCACTTCATTCTTTATTCTTTCAGTGACATTTGAGTAAAGGGAAGGTCAGTCACACATTGTGACCGTTGGAGTTCCCATATTGTGTGTGTGTCTCTCTCTCTCTCTTGCTCTTGCTCCTTCCACCATAGCTCTTGCTCCTGCTCATGCTTCCACTTCAGGGCCCACCTCTCTTCAACTGGTATCAGAGCCTTGTTCTTCGTGAGCTCAAGCTTGGTTGGCACACTCTTAGCTCCCATTTGAATACCTATATCAATCATCTCTTTGTTGGTAGTAATAGCCACTATGTTCGAGCTTCCTATCAATTGCATTTTTCTTGGGCACTCTTTGACCTTCTCAAGCAAGTTGGAGCAACCCCCCATAGCCCTCACCGAGCTATACAAGCACTTATACACTTGGTTTTGATGCTTGGCATTGATCCGCCCACTCTTGGCATTCGATTTGAGTGTTAATATTTAGTTTTGGACTGTTATGATAGTCCACAGATTGTCATAAAATAGGAAAGCACTTATCTTTGATGTCTACACTCATTGCCGTTGGTTGGATGATGCTCGATTATGCCTAGTTGATGCTTATATATTCAAGGATGCTATGTCATTGCTTGGAGTTGATTTTGGACTGATTTAACTTCTTCATTTACTCTATTTTGGCTAAGGCTCACTGGCTGGAAATACAGGGGAGTACTTTATTTGATGCTTCTATGGTCAGCTTTTTTGGTCTTATGATGTCCGGTTGTTATGCTAGGGTGATGTCTACATGTATGGGAATGCTATACCCATGTTATGGATTGGATATGGAGCTGATTTTGGTACTGAAATAGCTTGGTTTGATAGTGTATTCACTGCTATATATAGCAAGGTCAAACCTCTTTTAACAAAAGGATTTTATATGCCTATTGCTCTTCATCATGATTCTGATGTTCTATATGCACTATTGATGTGTACCATTGATGCTAGTATATTGGTATGTCATATGCCTATGATTTGAGGTGGCTTTGAGCTTGATTTGAGGACTGATTTACTCAGTTTTGACAGTGAATTAACTATTGTAATAACTAGGGCTAAAGCCTATTTGGTCAGTGTATGCTCTACCTATTGGTCACGGGTGCTTCTTGGTTGACTCACATGACTACACGAATGTATACAGAGGTTGGAACATGTCTTGTATTACTCCGGAATGACTTTTGAGCTTCGATCAAGCTCCGTCTTGGTTGGCATTTGATTGACATTGTCTACAGTGTCCTGCTTTGTGACATTCATTATGCTTATGGTCTATGCTTGACCCTTCGATACATGCCTCGATACATATGCCAGAAATGCATACTCCTTGCATTATCATTGTTTGATTGCCACTCAAAGCTTCAGTTGGGCTTTTATTTTCATACTTTGGAGCTCTTGGATGCTTATTTGGGTTGTTAGAGATTTGACTTTGATTGTTACATGATGTATTGGATGTTATAGGTGATGCTTGACCAATCCTTTGCTCTAGATGCTTCGTTGATATATGGTCTTGGTCTATGATGCCTTATGCATTCACATGCTATCTTTGAGCTTGGTTGCTCGATTGACATCGATATTTTTACTAATGGAAGCTTCATGCTATCTCTGGATATTGCAGACCTTGTGGTTTATTCAGTTGAGCTTCTTGAGTAGATGAGATTGGGATCTCTTACATGTCTATGCTCTTGATAGATACTTGTTTGCATTGGATGCTTTTGGGTTGATTTGATCTACCTTCTCTTTAAGCATACACCAACCTTTGTCAAGTCCTATCAATTAGGCATACACCTAGCTTGGCTTACTCTCTTAGTTCTTTATGCCAAGGCTTGTATCCTTCTACTGATATCGATTGCTCTGACACATTTGGGTGCACTATAAGATACAGGCCTCATACCAACGTTCAAAGCGATGAAAATGTTCACAAAAAAAGTTTCCCCCCGTCGTCGCTAAATATGTTGGTATTAGCAATGCCATATAATCGTCGCTACGTTTTGCGACACAAACTGCGATGATAATAGCGAGCATACAGGTAAATTTGTGACGCTCATAGTGATGGTTACAAAGGGGGGAAAATTTTGTGACAGGGTAGCTTGTAGCACTATGTGATGTATTTGGGCCATACAAAAGGGTTACAATAAAGTGTACAATGGTCGTCAAAATGAAGGCAATGTGTACTTGAATCCACAATACTGATACATAAAATAAATACAAGATCGCTTAATGAAAGTGCTCATGGAATTATGGTAAGATACAAATGATGATAATAACATAGTGCATAGAAAATGGCTACATAAATCACATGACCAAAAAAGAAGAGGATGTGCGCTCCACGGATCCAAGCGCGAGCTATAGATCTTTGCCATCCGAAAGCTCGTCTCGCTACAAAGAAGCATTGAATGGACTCTACAAAAAAAAAGAAACAACTACACATTAGTCCACCATATAATAATGCATTTTAATTAAAATTAGTAACTGCGGATAAGAAAGATGAGTGACTTATTGGGTTGCCGCGTGCATACAATCTATCGATCAATGTAGTGAGATCGTGTCTCTCTGCATATCGAGTCTCTAGGCCCATGAGATCGTGGTTTGCAATGGAGTGCTGCAAAGAAAACAAAATACGTGTTAGAAACACGACTATCAGTACAAGTGATATTGCAAAAAAAAAAAGCGAGAAGAACAAGAGAAAAACTTACAAAGTCCTCCAGATAAGTCCTATGGCCACCACTCCCAAGATGATAGACCACTCCTGTGCCCTCACTGCCTCGCGTTACTGTCTCCAACGTCCTAGAGAATTTGTAGTCTCCTCCCTGAGTCGACGCCAATCATCTGCATCTAGCCACTCATGCATTGAGGCCCTACTCTTAAGTGCCTTGTGTGCATCCAATCGTCTATGTGACATGTACGCATGCATGCACTCCGTCATCCAATCTGTGGAAAACCTATATGTTGCAATGGGTACTAGAAACTCCTCATGCAAGGATGCTACTATGTAGTCCTTGCTCCCCTCTGGTATATTCTTCCAATGATCCAAGACATTGTGCCAAAAAACTTGTTGGCACAACTCTCTCACAAGAGTCATCACCCTCCTCTCCTCATCATTCATGATGACGGCTCCTATCCTATCATCTACAAGGTATCCATACCCCTCTGGGATATGTCTAAGATGTGTTCTCTCGCACCTATGACCACGCTCCTAGGCATATCTAGGAGACCTCTGTACATCTGGTGTACCCATGGGGGTGGTGTTTCTCGGATTAGCACCCATAGAGGTGCTACCTCTGGACTGCTAAGCAAAAGCTAGAGTGACTGGAGTAGACATCCCCACAAGTGTGACACACAAGTGATGAAACTCCAGCAGAACAATGAGATGGAGCCTTTGCGTCGATACCTCCAAAACAATCAATTGAGCCACCCTCTTTCGAACCTGCACGAGAGTGAGGAGTAGCACTTATATCTCGACCCGATTGCGAGCTTATCACATCCACGTCTCCGCATCATCCCCCAGAACCACTCCCTCCGTTCGGCCCAAGTTTGGAGCGTCGACCTTATCTATTGGAAATTGAAGTATCAGAGCGTGTCGAAGTAGATTTAACAAAACGGCCTAATGGTGTCTGAGACAGCGTCATATCTCTAAATCGAGCCATTGATCTGGAGACATACGTGTGAAGATCTCTTGTAGCTCCTCGTCGCCCATCCCTCGACTCATCGTGATGTCCAAATATCCACAAAGGTTACATGCATAGACAAAAATTGATGTTAGCATAATCAATATAAAGATTCAAGCAAAGCACAGTAATATAACTCTTAAAAAAAAAGATCTTACTTAAAATGCATACTCTAGAGTATCCTTATAAGTGATTCATCAACGAATTGAGTAGGTGGATGCTCCGAGTATGACATAGCCTATGGTCCCATGTCAATCTCCTGACACAACTCCGCATACACTGGAAGGTTGATAGAAAGGTCATCACAAAAGGATGAGTCCACCTCGTTCTCAAAGAATTCTTGGCCTCATGTCTTTCCATCATTGTTGCCCGATTTTGTCTCCTCTACATGCTAAGCTTTGGGTGGCCTCCACCCCTTGCAATATCGACCCCTCTATCTGCATATTGTCCTCATCTACGTTGGAAATATTGCTTTCATCATATACTCTTGCACTTCGCGGAAATGAAGGTATAACATACAACCATTGAGGTTGTCAAGGGTTTGGATAGAAAATTACCTATTTAAAATCACATACAAGAGAGATTTAACATTTGTGACATATACCATGTCGTAATAAAAATTAAAAAAACATGAGTTCATGCACCTGTTCACAATGGGCCGACAATACAAACGTGCCCGCAAATCCATCCTTTTTTTTTTTTGGAATCTATTTCAAGAAATTTAGATGGACCTTGTCGAACAGTTGCCCCGGCTCCTTCCAGTACCACTTTTTGAACCACTGCACATTGAATAAGATCATGGAGAAGCTATGGTAATCCATCGTGATAATACTTTGCAAGTTTCCAAAATACTCCATCTCTTCTATAACGGTGTTTGGATCCGTGGCTCGCTGTCAGCTCTCTTGCTCGAACTTTGCCATGATACCACAATCCATTATGGAGTGCATTTTGTCAATATGCTTCATGCGAAAATGTCGTCCGTGCGACCAGCCGCACTGTATATTTTGTATTATACATTGAAACGGTTAATTAGATACGACAGCTTATAAAACATGTGGTCACCTTTGGACTACATTCCCTCGAGAATTCCCACTCCTTAGTAGAGACCTCCACCCCTTCACGAGAGGCTGTGATCAAAGCTCCATGTAACCATCGCATAGACATAAACCACGGTTTTCATGAAGTGCTCCAAGAAGAACATCCATCACGTATGGATAGGTCCCGCAATCTCCACTTTATCTATAAGATGCACCAGGAGGTGGGTTTGTATCGTGAGCATGTTGATCTCCTTCTGTGAGATCCATTGTCGATTGTCCGTAGATAGATGAGCAGAGGGCCGAGATAGCCAAGATTCCCTATGCATCTGTAGTGGGCAGTCTTATGTATGCCATGATAGCCACCTGTCTATATATTGCACTTGTAGTTAGTAATGTGGCACGTTATATGGCGACACCTAGCAAGAGGCATTGTGATGTTGTGAAGGGTACTAACCAGAATCCTATAGACTTGCTCACGAAAAGCCTCTCTACAGAGTGCTTTGCCTTCCTTAGGAGGTTGATGGGCCTTGGATGAGGTGACATCTTTCCTCATCCTATTGTATCTATGTATATGTTGTAGTATATTTTCTTTTTTTTTTCTTTTTACTCCTCACATTGAGGCATATTTGCCTTTAAGTGGGAGGTTGTTGGGGGTAAAGGCTCTTGTGCCTAGCCACCCATGTATTACTACACTAACAGTTTCCATGCCTGCACATTGTAGGTGCGATGGGTGCCCATCATTGTCACTTCATTCTTTATTCTAATCCAGTAACCCTTTCTGATGTGAAGGCTTTTAGTATTTTAAATGTGTCTCCATATAGAAAGAAGAAAAATGATCCTAGTCTGAATGTTGAAGATGTTACACATGTAAAGGACACAAGACAACATGAGAAAGATCAAAAGGCCATAGTAGAGCAAGGAGATAAATGGAGGGAGTATAAAAGAAAGAACAAAGAAGAAAAGGAAGCAGAAAAACTCCCATCTTTTTAAGAGAAGTTATCTACCCTTCTTGAAAGGGCTGACCCTAAGGGCTTCAATGTTTCTTGCTTTTTACTAGGTGATATTAACAAAAGATATGATATGGTATTTTTGGACTTTGATTGTGTTCAAATTCTCAGGAATAAAGTGAGAGAAGTAAATGACTCAATTCCTCTTGCTGGGATGAGGTATAGTTTACCAAAATTTGTTTTTACTCACCATATTTTTCTAGCAATAGACTTTCATGTTGATGCTTACTATCTCCATTCCTTTGCTAGGTGTGTAATGCATGAGCTCCCCTTCGATATACAACAAAAGATTGAGGTTCTTGATCCATCTATCTCATACTATATGAGGAGTGAGCTTGATTCAAGTGCTTTTGATAATTGGTAATTCAATTGACTTTTGAATCTTTGGAGCTTCTTCTAATTCCATACAATAAAAAGTAAGTAATTTGATATTTTGTTATGAGATCTTGTTTTGCTAGATTATTGAAATATTTTTGTTTTCAGTTCTCACTGGAGCCTAATTGGAATAGATTGTGTGGAGAGGCAATATTTCCTCATCAATTCTATAAAAGGAAGCCATGGAAATGCCAAGTTGTAAGTTATATGATCTAGGGTCTCCTTGATATTTTGATCTTTTTGTTGCAACTACTCTAAATATTTTGATATTTCTTTTGTAAAAACTCTAAATTTTATTGCCTTTTTGGTACAAAGTTAGAAAAATATTGATTGAAGTGCTAGAGAAAAGGCCTCCCATGCCTTCCGACTTACTTGCAACAATGCAATATAGACAAGTTGCGGTAAGGTCTTGATTAATATGGTTGGAACATACGAATAAAATTTATTCTAAAAACTACCATAAACAAGTTTCTTAGTTTTACTTTATATTGTTGATTGCAGTGGCCTCATCAAGATGATAGTTACTCTTGTGGTTGGAGAGTAATTGTAAATGCCAGAGATTGGTTCAGTTTATTTATCTCAATGATGATAAACTTATAAAGGTAATGTGAAACATACTAAACTTTAAGATAGAGTTTTATTGCAAAATAGTCCATTGTAAAATATAACAATGCACTAAAATTATTTTCTTACAAATGTATGATAGTTTACAAGGGATTGCTATACAAGTGAGCATGTTTGGTATATAAGAGCAAAGCTCATGAAGTAAATAATGGCCAATTGTATACGACAAGAATGGACAATAGTGGGGGCTTGGACATTGAAGGAGAGGAGGTGCATGTAACTATAGCAGGTGAAGCTATGCCTTCAATACCCAAGGCAACCAAAGCATCAAAGATAGGCAAAAGGACTCCTAGAAAGGATGTCCCTTCTCCTAAGAAAAGTTCTAAAAAAAAGTAGCTTTGCCTCAGATTGTAAGCCCTTGTGAGGATGTACAGATGCAAAAAACATTTTGGATTCCCCTCGTCCCATGCGAGTGGCAAAATTGGCGGGCGGAACAATGAGGATTTTTTCGACCAGGATTGAGATTTGGGGATATCATTCAGGGTTTGCCCTACGAGGACATTTTGCCGAGTTTCTGCGACATGGTTTTCTCATATAAGTCATGGAGATGACTGACAAAAATTTGTACATATATCTTATATTGATAGTAAAGAGATCTTTTCTTCAATATCCTTGCATTGTATATTCTTCTCTCTCCTCGTTGATATCTGTAAAAAAAATATGTTACAAATATTTATTAATCAGAAAGTGAAATTAGATATATATCTAAGTGGATATAATATGAAATAAAAACTTACTCATTTGTTATTAAGTTGGAACACAAACGAGTATGGTAGTTCAATATCTTCATTTTGTAAATCCATCTTCACTTGATGTAGCGTACATGATGATCTAACCTTTAGGATTGCAATAATGTCCTCATTATACCAAACATCAAGATCTACTATAGGATCTTTGCTAAAATTATCAAGATTTTGGTCTAAAGCGACCAAACTATTGCCAACATAATGGCATCTACTATAATAAAAGCTAAGGATGAAATTTTGAGTAGCAATCATATATTTACAAGCTATAGAGTATTGATTTATCTTACATATAATTTTTCCTTCTGTCCTAGTGTCCCATCCCTCATCAACAAATTGTATAACATGATCATATGTTAGTCTCTTCACTAAAAGCATAGCCTTTGATTTTCTTATCTCAGTATTAGAAAAGAATTCAACAAATATATTAATAGGCATGAACAAAGTAACTTTGCTTAGTCTACTTGAGATACTAGGTTTTAATGCTCTCTATATCTCAAAAAATATTTTACATCTATAGCCCTCACTAGTAGCTGGACTTGGCAAAGGCCACTCAAAGCTTGAAAAATCTAGCAAAGGAAGGGGGAATATTGACCTACATGGGGATAATATAAGAATGGTCATAGAAGAATATTCTATTATCTACAAGCTCTATCTTCTTTCTACCTTTGTGCATCTCTTCTCCAATCAAGCTATGCATCACATCAATCACATCAACAAAAGACTCGACTAGTTGCCATTCCTCAAGATTAGAGGGATAGACATCTACAAGACAAATGAACAAATGTTACAATGAAAAACCTTAAACCAAGTTCAAGAAAAGAAAGACTTTAAGAATCAAATCCTTACAATTTGGTTTATGCATTGGAAGATTTGAACTTCCAGGTTCCAAATATAGCTCTCTATGCATAAACACATGTTGCACCAAAACCTCTTTTACGCTATTCTTATTTACTCCAGGCTTGAAATCTTGGATTCTACCCTTCCAAGAAGAGATGAACGAGCTCTCATATCTTCGCCTTTTCCCACGTTTTGCCTATTGCATGGTGATCTAACAGCCTTTGCTAATGATTGTAGGAATCCATCTTCCATTTTTTTTGGAATAGTTAAACACTGATATGGATGCGATTTGGGAGCTTGGATACCTTGTTGAAGGTCAAATTTCTGTATCCATAGTGCGCACACACGTGCACCGCACATGCACACGCACACGCACACGCACACGCACACGCACACGCACACGCACATGCACACGCACACGCACACGCACACACAGACAGAAAACTAGGCTACCACAAAGGAGGGAAAAACACGAGAGCGACAAAAGAAAGGAGGGAAAAAAATATGTGCCAAGCTTTTTACTAATTTGAATTTAGAGTAAACCTATCATTATCATTAATTCAGACATATCATTAAATAAAAGTGGCTGGGATTGTATATCACTAATGTAAAGAATGTCATAATCACGAATATAAGAGGCTAAAAATAGATATTGATAATACAAATTCATAATATTATTATATATGTATCTTTTTGTAAAATAACTTTTTACATTTTTTAAAATAGAAGTTGCATTACAAAGGCTTTGCTCCTATTGGTCTAGAGCACGGCTTGACCATTTGTCGATGCCTATGGTTTCTTCTCTGCCTCTCCTAGGTTTCGAGGGTGAATTCCTAGCCTTGCAAGGTCGTGCTTGGTTGCTTCTTGGCGGCAGTCCTTTTTATGTACCCATTTGAACTTGGGTTCATGGGCTTTGGCTTTCGTCTCCGTGGTCTACTAACACTGAGGCTTGGTGAGTTATGACAAGTCATGACCCCCCTGCGTAGACTTGGTGGTGGATTCCTCTATTGGTGGGCTGTGCGGGCTTACCCTTATTGAAATATATCATGATACGTACATTGCCAATGGCAAGGCAAATGCGATGTGACTCATAGTCGACATTGTAGTGGGCCTATTTTTGAAGGCATGTCCTAGCAATGATTCCTTACTGGCACGTTCTATATTTGGCAACACATAAAAGATTATGGGTATGCCCTCAGACTCGATAGAGGTTGCGACTTTGCACTTTCCCAAAAGTGCGTATGATTGGCTTCCAAAAGGGTTGAGTTTAGAGCTCATGGACTGTAGTTGTGGTCGACCGATTTGAGCCCAATGATCATGAATTAAGATATTAATGTTAGCTCCTTCATTGATCAATGCATAGAAAGTATGTGTTCATTGGGCAACGGCTATTATATGGAGGTAAGTAGGTTCTACTCCTTCTTCATCCTGCTCATCTTCAATTTCTGCAATTGTGACAGCTTGGACCTTCACAGGGGACTCTACCATGGGAGGCTCCTATAGTGGATGTGTGGGAGGGTAGTATTTCTTTATGCGGCTACCATTGAAGAAGCCTATGCCCTCTATATCGAAGGTTTTGAGCTCCACATTACCGATTTGACTAATGGTGCAAACTTGAAAAGGTCCTAATCCCCTAAACTTCATTTTTTGCTTGTGACCTTTCACTGAGTATAACAACACGAGGTCACTCCGATCGAAGTCTCGCTACTTGACATGCTTGTCAAACTAGCTCTTACATTGTGTCTATCCATGTCTCCTTCCCATCCCACCTCTCTTGAGTGGCTACTCTCAGTAGGCTAGGGACAAGAAATTCTATCGTTAAAATGGTATCAGTTCCGTAGGTCAATGTAAAGGGAGTCTGTCCTACAGTTGTTTTATAGGTTGTTTGATAGGCCCATAAGGCTGCCATCAACTTGTTGTCCCAGTCATTGTGTGAAGCAGAGACTACCTTGGTCAGGACGTTCACTAAGATCTTATTTGTAGATTTTTCTTGGGTGTTCGCTTGAGGGTAGTAAGGTGAGGATTTTCGATGTACAATCAGAAAGTAGACATGAGGTGAGCAATCAATTCATTGATAAAATGTGTGCCTTGATCACTAACTAGCTCAATGGGGTAGTCAAATCGCAAGATCACCTGCTCCAACAGGAACTTTGCTGTGGTTCTAGCGTCGTTCTTTCTAGTGGCTCGTGCTTCTTCCCACTTTGTGAGGTAGTCTGTGGCAACTATGATGTACCTGGCCCGTGAATATTATGTTGTGGGACTAATTGGCCTGATGAAGTCGATTCCCCATTTTTCAAAAGGCTACCTTGCAATGATTGGGGTTAACTCCATCTTGTCCTTGCGAACAGGTACCTTGGTCCATTGGCATTTATCACAATGCTTTACAAATTGTGTTGCATCTCGAAAAAGTGTAGGTCACCGTAGTTGAGATTGCAGCACCTTGCAGGCTATCGTGTCTTTGTTGAAGTGCCCTCCAGTAATTCAACTGTGTGCTTCTGCAAGTACATCATGCATTTCTTCATGCTCATACACACACCTACGTAGCAAGTCGTCTTGCCCTAACCTATAGAGTTGTCCTGCTATCAATTGAGTGCGATTTCGATTTGTGGTGCCAATTCAATGCACTAAAGTCACCTACACCTCCAGAATGCAAGAATGGACAAGAGGCAAGGTCCTTATATACATGGAATGGTCGAAAAACTCCCACACAAGTCGATTGATCCACCGAAGGCCCTAGGTATCACTCCTCTCTCTCTCTCTCTCTCTCTCTCTCTCTCTCTCTACTGAAGCTTTAAAAAGAATGAGCCTTCACCCCCTTCCTTGGGTCTTAAACCTTTGTTCCAATGCCCGATTATTACCCCGTTAGTGCTCATGCCTTGTCAATGGATTTTAACCCTGTTTTGGGCATGTTTATAACAGTAACCTTAAAGAGATTCGCTTTGATCTCTCAATCCTATCCTACTCTAAATACAACAAAAATCACAACTTGAGTATTGAAATGATTTGTCTTACTTGCCTAATCATCAAAACCCAAAATACTTACTTGCATTGAAGATTAAAATCCAAAATCTCCTACCTACATCAAGCACCGGTTTGGGGATGAAACCCTACTTCGATGCTCGATTTGAAGTGCGCAAGTGCTCAAGCTTGAATTTGTTGGTTCCATCTACAGAACCAAATATGTAGTGGGAGCTCACACTCAACTGCGACCCATGGACTACTTATTTTTCAAGTGTTTCAAGCGAGCTCTAATGGCTGTCTCTCACCTAATCGATGCACCTCCGATCCCACGAGTGTAGTGAGCTTACCTTGATGCCCAAATGAGTGGCTCCTCCCTCAAGCACTTAAGTTGCTCCACGATCCTAGTTGAGAGCTCAAGCAACCTCAAGCCTTCTCCTTCGAGCTTCATCCTCCATACCTGTGTATGGGTCAAGAGAAAAGAAGAGAGGAGAAGATGGAGAGCTTCTCCTCCATGGTCTCTCACCCTCACACATTCATTCCCTCACACACACTCCCTCTCTCAAGCACAAGCACACACAAGCAAAGAAGAAGAGAAGAAGATAAGAAAAAGAAGCCACTTTAGCCACACACCAAAGAATGAGCTTCTCACTCACTTTTTGGGTTTATATACAAGCCCTAAATCCCTTGGGCACCCATCCCCTTTTTTACACGACCGGGCATCTTGCCAAGGTCCTCTTTCCCTATTCCCTTCTTGTTGCCTTATTCCTTCACCTATGCCCCCGTCTAGATTTTACAATTTGCACAGGAGGGAGCCTGGCACTCTTTTACAAAATTTTGATGATGCCTTTGCATTTTAAAATGTGCCTTTACCTTTGACTTGACCTTTTGTGCTTATGGCCTTTTCTCTCTTATTCGTTTGCTGGGCTACCTTTTTTTCACATTATTCCCTATTTTGAATTTTCTTTTTTCCATCTCACATCGGGGTTAACATGAATATATTAGAAATTTCCTATTTTAGAGATGACAAGGTTGGGCCCATTGGGCTCAAAACTATATGCCATTAGTTATGGTGTTAATGCATTTATTATTTATATTATAATTTAAGCTACCATATAGTGTCTGTATTAAAAACAAGAATATATGCACTTAATCATTTTGGGAAAGGAGCCATAGGCTTTTTATTGGCTATAGACTAAAAGAGCATTTTCAATCTTATAAGGCTAAATAAAGGTAACATTTCTTCTTCTTTTTTGTTTTTGGCATGCTTTAGTTCCTTGAGTCTGTTGACACCAAACGCATTAAGCATTGCATCTATTCCGCTAAGCTAGATGTTTTGTGGACAATTTAGTTAGTCTGGCTTAGCCTTTGTTGCATTTCTATCATCTTTGTAGAAAGATGCACTCCGATATACGTTAATAATCAATAGCTTTAATGGTAATGGTTGGATCTATTATTTAGTCCATTGCATACAATAAGGCAAAAAATAGTATGGCGATAAACATCGAAATGAAACTGGACAAAATGGTCCAAATGATCTCTATAGTAGTTCCGTGCATTATTCTCTAGAGAATAGGATTTCTCTTAACATGGAAATATCACAAAGTGCGAACCAACATCCATAATAAAAAAATCATAATAATGATTAAAAAGATTGAAATGCCATGATGTAGGTCAATTATTCCTACATCATGGGTATGGTTGCATCTTAAAATCCCAATTAACAAGCTTCAACAGTATTGCAAAAAGTAATAGAAAGGAATATCTAGTTTCTCAGAATCGTTTGGTAGAGTTCCTTTTGTCAAATCGGCAAGGCCGCATCAAAGATACTTGCATCAACGGAGTTGACTGGGAATCACCCCAAATGCTAGAAAATCATATAGGTGTGTAACATTGCATTGAAGGCATCTAAGCTCTACCTTGCCTCTATTAGCTTGCCCTTTCTAAGGACACTAAGATGAGATGTGCCAAGGGCAGCCACAATTCCAATAGGTTTTCTGGCCACCACATGCCCTTTCTTTGCATAGTATCATACTAAAAGTGGTCTATAGTCCATAAGTACTACATTTCCCTCTTTGTCATATGAGATATAAGAGTTAATATATGGTTCTTCATTTTAGTGGCTCCTCCACATAGTGAACAAAAGCATTGCTTTGTGGAAGTGTTATGATTGGCATAGGGAGTCTTAGTATACCTATAGAGTTAATGTCTTCCCTAAGTGCTAAATATCTCTAATCATTTGGTGTGGGTAGGGCCAAAGGGCCCCCTCTACCATAGTGGAATTATTGATTCATTTCATAGGGATTTTGATGATAGGACTAGGGATACGAAAATCTCCATGGTAGTTAGCAATTGGCTACATCGTGCCCAAACCTCCACAATTATTGTAAGATCCTAGTCGTTGATTGGTACATTTTACCAAAAGGTTGTTGCCTTTGTAATGCATAGGCATTAGGCCTTGTAGGCCATCCTTTCAAGATCTCTTAGAGTTCTACGAGCTCCAACTTGAGATTTTACATCTCTTGGGAGAGACCTATCTTGTTTCTCTTCTCTCGCTTATAAGAGACCATCTGTTCACAATGGATGGTAGTGAAGGGAGGTGAGCCCTAAAGTGGGAGCAAGAGTGGGAGCAAGAGCTATGGTTGAAGGAGCAAGAGCAAGAGAGAGAGAGATACACACAATGTGGAAACTCCAACACTCACAATGTGTGACTGGTCTTTCCTTTATTCAAATGTCACTGAGGACCAATCTCATGGGAATCATCATGTCTTTATCATAAGCGTAAGCCTTTGTGCATGAGCAACACAGATATAAGAATCTTGGAAAAACTCAATCAAAAAATCCTCTGTAGCCTCCTGAATACAATTGAGACCTGCCCTAGTCCATCTAAAACTATGTAGACTATGCTTATCACAGATTTCTTTGACAAGCCTCTGAAAAGGCAGCTTTGGAATTGCATTATTTAGAGCCTTCATTGCACTTCTAATCTCCTTAAGGCACCTCACGTGCTGTGAGAACCTTCTTCTTGGCTTTGATTTCCTTGTAAGTTTGGAAAGCTTGGAGGACTGATGGATCTTTGAAGCAAGACCTCTAGCATCAACTTTCTGCTTCCTTGCAACGACCTTAGTTCTAGCCATCTGAAACATCCAGAAAAACAAATAATACAAAAAAATTAGAAAATATCTCCTTGAAAATATCCATTTATCTACAATCACTAAGTAGCAAGCAAACACTAATCACATAGTCTAAATCCAATTTCAATAAAACAATGCACAAGACGTATGAAATGCAAAGAGGCATTTTAGACCAGGGAAGTTAACACCATATCATATTTCATATGACATAAGGGAAACAATGCAGGCTCAAGTCGTATAAAACGTGAGGAGGCCTCACGGAGAAGTGAACATAACACCAATCACATTTCATACGTCACAATAGAATAATGGCAGGCCTTAGTTGTATGGAACACGAAGAGGCCTTTCATGGACAAGAGAAACCTAACACCCATCGTGTTTCATGCATGCATATTCTTGCTATATTATTCAAAGAACAATATGTGGTATCCAATTACTTAGTAGCTTCACCTAGTACCTTCTAGCAACATTTTCCATCTCACTATCAGGTAGAAAAATTTATATTTTAGGGAATTTATATTTGAAGTTTTATAGTTCGACTCAGCTTTTAGACTATTTTATGGGCAACATTATTTACCCTAAACATTTCGACTTTGTAATATATGTTGTTCCAACAGACACATGCATTTGGAAGATATTGAAAGGTCATAGAGGATATTGAAAGTTCTATAACTTGCATGTGCATGTGCATGATGTATGAAATGTGAGAATGGCTTAAATGGACAAGAAAAATATTACACCCACGTCACAACAGAAAAAATGCATGCCTTAGTCATATGAAATGCGAGGAGGCCTCACATGGACAAGAGAAACCTAGCACCCATCACGTTTCATACGTTCGGCATTTTTTGGGGATGATTTGATAGAAATTGTCAAGGGATTCAGAGCTTACTTATATTTGAGCAAAAAACGTACATTCTCGAGGGTTTGGTGCGTATGCTGGGCGATGAAGCCTTCTTTAGTAGCCTTGCACTTAAGAATAATTTTGCACTGGGATCAAATTAGCATTATGTTGGTCTAGTTGAGCATAGAGAGAGTTTTATCTTCGAAAAAACTCTTTTGCAGTTTAGAAATTGGGTTTATAAGGATGGTGGTTTACACATGTGGTTATTGTAATGCGTAGTTAATTTCACATGTGCGACTGCAGACCGTTTTTGCCCAGGAAGTTGTGCCACATGTCACTTACTTTTTTGGCATGATAGCACTTTTATGGCTCCGATTTTTAAGTTTTTTTTTTATTTTCATTTTCATTTTAAGCTCACCTTCTTCGAATTAGTGCAACATACTTTTTGATCAGTGTGCGGTGACCGTTGGCATATATATATGAGCACTCAGGTTCGGGTTTTGGTTACTATTTCTTTCACGTATCTTGTCTTGTCTTTGACCAACTATTTATCTTGTAAGCATCACAAGCCAAACCAAGCATGTTCTTATAATAAACCATTTATTCTCGGGAGCAAGGCCTGCAAATATTATGTATCACACTTTTCTTAATATTTTTCCGTGCAATCCTGAATTTCAAGGCATTGAAGATGTTATTTGGTTTAAGAGGAGAAAGATCCATCTTCTTAGTTGGTTTAAGAGGAGAAAGATACATCAGGGACTTAGAAATTATGTAATTGTTTTACTTTGTTTTTCTATCAATATTCGTTTGGTACACATGTTAAACAATGTTGTTTTGATGTTCTTGACTGATTTTTTTGTTCAAATTTTTCGGATGTATAAAACGTGAATTCGTCAAGTTTTTTTTATAAGTGATGTGTGAAATACGATTTTGGGAACTGTGAGGCAGTCTTAATTATTGATTTCACGTTTCATGAGTTGCAAATGTTAAACAAAGTTTGATCAATCAGACTTGGAATTTCATGCTTTCTTTGTTGCATAAAGTTTTAATTCATTTCATTCATCTTATATTTCCTAAATTTTTTTAGCAATCTTTCTTTAGTCTACCGGATATGAGAAAATGTGGATTTATATTATGCCCCTTATTTTTATTTTTGTTTTTTGGTTTTTCTTTTGTGAGTAATTAGGATGACTAAAAGGAAGTTGTCTTTAGAGGGAATGAAGGAGGAGGATCTGGAGGATACATGTGATAAAAAGTTGTTTAATTTTCTTTATGCAACTGAAAATTCATCTAGATTTATTTACATTAGAGATATGTTCAATGTTCCCTTTGATTTGCAAGAGCTTTTGAAGGATCTTGAAGATAAACTGAAGGATTTCATGGAGTTTTATGATAGACATGTGGAAGGCCTAGAGATTGAGGGATTTGTCTATTATAGCGATGTAATGGAAGCTTCGAATGCTGCTAGAAGAACTTTGCAAATAAGGTTTAGCCTTATTGATGAAGAATTCAAGAAGTGGAATGCAGATTTCCCTTTTCATCAGAATCATCAACGATATCTTCTTGTATAGAAGGATGTTGGATTTCTTGTATATCTTCAATATATGGATAGTTTTTCTTCAGATACAATACAAGAGAAGAAGATGGAGGATATTGCATGCAAAGACAAAGAAGTTGAAGAGAAGGGTGAAATGTTTCAGGAGGATATTGAGAATTAGTTAGTGTAGGGATTTGATGTTGCTTTGTTTAAAAGTGAGAACATTACAAAAGTGGAAGAAAAGGAGATATAGTTGAGTGTAGAGATTGAAACAGGTCCTCTTGAATGCGTACCAACATTTCCAAGTTATCTCATCAACAAAAAGAGATATGTATTGTTAAATGATATTCAACACCTTTTTGATCTTAGAGAAGATTACTGCTTGGCAATCCTTGCTGCATGGGGTCAAAATGATAATAATTTTATAGGTTATGAAGAGGAATTGTTAGCAACTCTTGATGTTGAGAGAGAAAATTTTCAAGACAGTTTTGCACCCTTGCATTTTTGTATTAGCCAGATCGTGGAATATGAAAAGGAGGGGATATCTACAGAGGAAGAGTACTTACAAATTCAACAGAGACTTGGTATTGATAACATGGGGTATGAAGAGAAACTAAAGTCTCCATTAGAGGAGAAACCAAAAAGTTCAATAAATCTATATGATGATAGTATTCTTAAAGAAGATGAAAACCCTAAGGTATGAAAGATAATTCTAAGATATCCATTGTGATTTATATTAGAGTATGTTATGCATTGTAGTATTTTTTTGATATTTATCTACTGACATCTTATACTATTGTGGTTTATTGTGTGCAAATAGAAATTGAAGATGCAGACAACTTTCTCAGAAGAGTGTAATTTATCATAGCAGGTTGTCAAGCTCTCCAAGCTTACCAATAATGGCTTTAAAAGCTATCTCCAAGGTGATTAGATCCTAAGCTGTCAATAAAGGTTCAGATAAGATAATTTTGGTGGAGAAGGAAGAAGCTGTAAGAGTTTTTGGCTTCATGCTTGGATATAGTGGATCTAGGGCAGGGTACTTTGGAGTTCTTGCCTCTTATTTGCTCTCCCATGTAGGAGATGCCAAGAATTTAAAGCTCCTTCTAGGCTATAGGAAACAAGAGTTCCCAAAATGTAGAGCTCTCATCGAGTGGGATGAAACAAAAGATTCCCTTACAGGACCTAGTGAATTCCCTAAAACTAAAGACTCTTCTACAACAGAGTTAGACTAAAAGATGTTAAGGGTTTCTTGAAACCCATATTTTTCTTGAAACCCATATTTTTCCATCTCTTTGTCTAATTTATAACCATTCAGAATATCTTTACTTTGCTCAAGAGTTTAAATATCACTCTTTTCTTCTTTGGGTAATAGTGGATATAGTCCTTACCAAAGATGATGTATTACAAGATGCGATTGTGTCTTTGAGCTTGAATTTGTGCCAACTCTAATAAACTGTTTACTTTGTATCTTCCACCTCCATGTCTTGTGTGTCTAAAGTATTTTGTTCTTGCTTGATAATGTGATTTTTCCATACCTTTGATTGACCAAATAGATAGAGATCCATATTTCTTGATAAAATATGGAGCATGGTTGTATAAAATATACTGCATAATTAACAAATAAAGAAATTCAATTAGAAAACCCTATATGATTCAGACAATAAAGAGACATACATATGCAAACTTCTTACCATATAGTGAGTGAAGTGTTGATTACCCCAAGCTTCTATCATTGCCTTTTTAAAAAGGTTCAATTGGTTTTTGAAGTCTTTGAGATCATCATCATTCCACTCTGCTTTATCACAATAAAAGAATACTTTGTCTAGTGTTACCCAAACATTGACTTTTCTATTCCGAGCTTGTCCATTATCAGCATGATGCTTAACTGCATTGTGTAGGCACTTCCATTGATTGTATCTAATAGTTGAGCCACCATTCCTAGAGTTTATCTTACCAAGTCTCCCATGAAAGTCTAGGAACCTTCTAGCCTTCACTCCACCAATAGATGGATTTTTGGGGACACAATTGGCATCCTTAGACCTTTGAAGATCTGGTTCAATAACAACATTACCACCATGCAAACCAATTGCAGATAAGACTTTTTCAATCTTTGTTATAGCATTTGTTCTAGCTGATAATGGCTTTAACTTTCATGCAAATCCTATATAAAGATGAACAAGCTTTTCAATTATCCTACAAAGCGCATGAAGTGTGCAGATATGGGCATTCACTAAAGGAATATCTAGGACTGGTTTAAACTGTGGATCCTTGTTGTGCCTAGAGGGGGCTCTATTCCAATCGCTTGAGTTCAACTCTATGGTGGCTGCAGACATGCAATATAGGCAAGGAGATCTAGAGTTGGCTCCCTTTGATACATTGTATATAGATTTAAGTGTCTTAAGTCACCTGCTATATGCCACTCAATCTTATAGTTCCCAAAACCTTCAACAAATAGCTATTCTCTTGCCTGTTGTCTCTTAATAACATCAGGTATTGGTGTTTGATGAAAAACCCAATATAATATATCAAAATCCTCTGTGTCTACTTCGAATGCTCCTAGCCACTAGATGTTGTGTTCCCATTGAACACTAAATGAGATTGAGCAATTATAATGATCTGATGAAAGTGATGTATTCATCAAGGAAATAGAGACCCTCTCTAGTTTTGTACATTTTAGAATCTCACTTTCATCAAGTTTAACCACAAATCTAGCCACTTCTTGTGCCTCTTTTAGTGAAAAGTCATAGAATCTAATCATTAAGCATTGTAGGGTGGGAAAGTCAATGAAAATGTTGTTAAATTCATTGAATACAACTTCCTTTTTCTTGCCCTTGAAGCTAGCCTTGATATCGAAAGGCTCACCCAGAATCTCCATTACCTTGTTATTCACTCTCTGTCTAATAGTTCTAATCATAGATGGCCTTGGAAGTATGCAATTACGTACTTGCCCTTGCTTCATATTTGATTGTAAAATCTAAAAAAGTTGTATATAAGCATCTGGACTTATACCAATATTATCTAGTGTCTTCTGCACTAACTCAATAACCAAAGAGATATATTTTATAAATGACTCAAAGCATTGTTTCTTTGCCTTTTTAAATTTCTTATTTTCCAAAATATCTTTTGAAACTATTGAAGAAAGAAGATGATAATAAAACTGAGATGATTTCAGAGAATTTCTTTCACTTGCATTTGGTTGAAGAAGAGACCTAAACGAAATCAACATCACAAATCAATATAATTAATTATAAACAGTCATATTTCATATTTTTAAAGTGGAAAAAAATGTACCTTACTGCTTGGATTCTTTTACTACAACCACCACTACAAGGATATGGAGGTATAGCGATGGCGCTTTATGACGCAAAATAGTGGTGTCGCTATTTGCATCGCTATTAGCATTGCAAATGCAGCGCTAATAGTGACACAAATAGCGATGGTACTCAGACAAAAAAAACGTGAACCGAAATCCGAGTGCGTTATTTTGCGCGCATACACAAAAGAAAGAGCGAAAGAGAGAGCTAACATCTTGCATTTGAGAGGGAGAGGGAGAGAAAGAGAGAAAGATGGAGAAGGAAAGCTTCTCACCGCCGTTGCCGCCGTTCGCGAAGAAGAGGAGGAAGTGTACGGAGGGCGAAGAGGAGCCGCCGAACCCTTCTTCGAGCCTTTACAGTGAGTGTGTTGTTCCTTCTTGCTTTGTTTTTGTGTTTTCTCTTTCTCTTTTACTTGTTTTTGTTAAAATTCATGTGTATTGAGAGAGGGAGAGGAATTGAGAGAGAAAGAGAGGGAGGGAGAGAAAATGAGAGAGGGAGAGGAAGAGGGAGAGCGAGGGAGAGGAAAGAGAGGGAGAGGAAGAGAGGGAAAGCATTAAACATAATAGGGAAAGAGAGAAAGAGAGGGAGAGGGTGAGGGAGGGAGAGGAAATGAGAGAGGGAGAGGGAGGGAGAGGAAAGAGAGAGAGAGGGAGAGGGAGAGGGAGGGAGAGGAAATGAGAGAGGGAGAGGAAGAGAGAAAAGGAAACGAGAGAGGGAGAGGAGAGAGAAAAAACATTAAACCGATTTAGGAAAAGAGAGAAAGAGAGGGAGAGGGAGAGGGAGAGGAAATGAGAGAAGGAGAGAGAGGGAGAGGAAAGAGAGGGAAACATTAAACATAATAGGGAAAGAGAGAGGAAGAGAAAGAGAGAAAAAACATTAAACATAATAGGGAAAGAGAGAAAGAGAGGGAGAGGGTGAGGGAGGGAGAGGAAATGAGAGAGGGAGAGGGAGGGAGAGGAAGAGAGAAAAAACATTAAACATAATAGGGAAAGAGAGAAAGAGAGGGAGAGGGTGAGGAAGGGAGAGGAAATGAGAGAGGGAGAGGAGAGAGAAAAAACATTAAACATAATAGGGAAAGAGAGAAAGAGAGGGAGAGGGAGAGGGAGGGAGAGGAAATGAGAGAGGGAGAGGAAGAGAGAAAATGAATGGATTGTAAGTGGCTTACACATTTTGCTATTTGGAGTGTAGTCATTGTTCATAATGCTTTCTCATTTGTGGCAGTTTGTACTACTGATTGCGATCGCAGGATGCCTTACTCTAGAAATATGCGGGGTCATTTATAGGTTGTCGACTTTAGTGCAATGGATCTCACAGAAGGAGATTAAGACGTTCTCTATTGAATCCACGAGGCGAGGAGCAGTGGAGACGGTCTGTCTCTTTGAGAAATACTTGCCTATCAGCATGCTCACGATACAAATCCACCTTATTGTGCATCTTGTAGATGAAGTGGAGATTGTTGGACCTGTCTATACGTGATGGATGTTCTTCTTGGAGCGCTTCATGAAAACCCTGAAAGGCTTTGTGCGACAATGAGCTCGGCCAGAAGGTAGCATGGCTGAAGGTTGGTTGGTGTCTAAGGCGCTATTGCATATTTCACAATGGCTACCAATGGTGGATCCAAATAACAGTATGCTATGGTCTCGCTGAAGGACAATGATAGACTGACCGGAGATGTGGTGGTTGGAAATGTCAAGAATTGCGTGGTGGAGGGGATTGCTCAAGATGCTGTGCCGAACACACACAGAATGCACAAGGAGAAGCTCACTCAAGAGACAAGAAGAGAGATGGAGGCCAAAACGTTTTCTTGCTGATTTCTTCTTCTTCTTCCACACACTTCACAATGTACACAAAGTATAGATAAGATACAAGATAAAAGGAAAGTGGCCTACTAAGTCAAACAATGCATAACCGACTACGGTGTAACAACCTGAATATAATAAGTAGTGAGTCAGTGGCCATGTGAGAGTCATAATGACCACCGACGTGCTAAGTGTAGACGTGTGGACCCATCTAACCAGGCGGTCCATCATCAATGTCCACATGTGTTGAGCTTGTCATCTCAACACTCCCCCTCAAGCTCAACTACATCTCTGCAACTCCAAGTAAGCTTCGAAACTTTTGAAGCTTCTCTGTACCCAATGCCTTCGTGAAGATGTCAGCTATCTGATCCTGTGTGCTGACATACACCAAGTCAATCTCACCTGCTAGTACCTTCTCTCTCACAAAGTGGTAGTGTACCTCAATATGTTTTGTCCTGGCATGGAACACAGGGTTTCTAGCCAACTGTATACTGCTCATGTTGTCACAATAAATGACAACTGGACCTTCCACCTGCACATCCAAATCAGCCAGTAACTTTTGCAGCCATACTACCTCACATGCTGCAACAGCAGCACCTCTATACTCAGCCTCTGTACTCGACAAAGCAACTGTAGATTGCTTTTTGCTGCTCCAAGCAACTGCTGCACTATCAAGAGAGAACATGTATCCGCTGGTAGATCTTCTATCAGACATACTACCAGCCCAATCTGCATCTGTGTATCCAAACACCTGTACCTCTGTACCTGCCTCATAGAAAAGTCCATAATATAATGTGGACTTGACATATCTCAATATGCGTCTCACTGCATCCAAGTGTGGTTTTCTAGGTACTTGCATAAATTGACTCACAAGACCAACAGCGTAGCTCAAGTCTGGCCTTGTAATAGTCATGTAAATCAAACTCCCCACTATCCTCCTGAACATAGTAGGGTCTTCTATCTCATCCCCAACATCAGCACTCAGCTTTACATTCTGCTCCAACGGGATTGAAAGTGGTTTACATGCAGTCATACCATACTTGGACAACATATCCAAGCCATACTGTCTTTGGAACAGCCATATACCATCATCACATCTGATCACCTCAATGCCAAGGAAGTACCTTAGCTCACCTAAATCCTTCATCTCAAAGTTCATCTTCAAACATCCCTTGACTTCAGCAATCCCACTATCACTATCACCTGTAATAATCAAGTCATCCACATAGATGACTATGATGACCAAACCTGCATCTCCCTTTCTCACATAAAGTGAGTGATCAGAATCAGAAACATAAAATCCAATATTGACAAGATACTCTCTGATCTTGTCAGACCATGCTCTAGGTGCTTGCTTGAGCCCATAGAGTGCCTTCTTCAACCTGCACACATACGTGGGATGCTCTAAATCTTCATAACCTGCTGGCTGATCCATATACACTTCTTCCTGCAAATCACCATGCAAGAAGGCATTCTTTACATCCATTTGCTGCAACCTCCAACCTTTGGCTGCTGCCAAAGCAATCACACATCTGACAGTTGCCATCCTAGCAACTGGACTGAAGGTTTCATCATAATCTATGCCATATGTTTGGGCATAGCCTTTTGCAACCAGCCTAGCTTTGTACCTGCTAATAGAACCATCTGCATTGTGCTTAATCTTATAAACCCACTTACATCCAATAGCTTTCTTTCCCTTTGGCAATGATACTAGATCCCAAGTCTTATTAGCCTCTAATGCAGCCATCTCCTCATCCATTGCTGCATCCCAATGAGCATGACCAACAGCCTCCTCAAAACATGTAGGCTCAACATCCTCAACTAGTTTCACCATATAAGCATAATGGTGAGCTGCATAACCTTTAAAACCAAATCTTTTAACAGGGTATCTCACCCTGCTAGACCTGCGTACCACTGGATCACTCAATGGAGTCTTTGCATTAACACGTGCTCTCTGCACACCTGGAGTCCTCACTGAAGGAATGCCAAGCTCATCATCTAAGCTCTCTGAGCCACTAGAGTCTCCATCAAGAACTGCATCAATGCCTTCTGACACTTTATTCTTTCCTTTGTCTTTACCTGTAGTGCTACTAGATGCACCTGAAGATGTAGAGGTACTCCTTAGTCTCCCAGACCAAGGACTACCAGATGATGTCTCTGGTCCACTAAGAGTCCGTGATTCTTGCCTTTCAGCCTGCACATGAGTGTCATGATCATCATCAACATCCAATGCATCACCACTAGATGCATACCAACTGCTCATTTCATCAAAGATGACATCCCTGCTCACTCTGAACTTACATGTGACAGGGTTGTAACAGCGATACCCTTTTTGCTCTAAAGAGTATCCAATAAAGATACACTTTTCAGCCTTTGGATCCAGTTTCTTCCGCAACTCATCTGGCACATGAACATACGCAATGCAGCCAAATACTTTCAAGTGTGAAACATTAGGCTTCTTACTTGTAAAACATTCTTCGGGGGTCATACCATGAACTGCAGCTGTGGGAGTTCTGTTCATAATATAAACAGCAGTATGAACAGCCTCAGACCAAAAATGCTTAGGCATATTCTTTTCAGCCATCAAGGCGCGTGCAACTTCTGCAATATGCCTGTTTTTCCTTTCTGCAACGCCATTTTGCTGTGGGGTATACCTGCATGTGAACTGTCTCTTTATCCCATGAGACCTCAGAAAATCACTGAACTCATTTGAGAGGTACTCTCCCCCTTCATCTGACCTCAGGCACTTTACTTTCAAGCCTGTTTCTCTTTCAACTGCAGCCTTGAAAGTTCTAAAGTGCTCAAACGCTTCACTCTTTTCCTTCATAAAATATACCCACAGCTTTCTAGAACAATCATCAATGAATGTAACGAAGTATGAACTACCTCCAAGAGATACATTTTGTGTAGGCCCCCAAATGTCTGTATGCACAACATCAAGGATATTTCTGCTTACATCTCTGTCATGTGAAAAGGGTTGTCTTGCCTGCTTACCAAACTGACATGCTTCACATACCTTCTGAAATTCTGCAACTTTAAATGTAGGCAAACCTGTAACCAACCCTTTGGACTGCATTAATTTCAGCCTTTGTACATTTGCATGTCCAATGCGTTTGTGCCAAATTTCAATGTCTGCAACAACACCTTTTCCTTTGGCATACATAGCAGCATTCATAGTAGGAATTCCAGCATCTAGAGTGAACATACGTCCAACTCTACTTCCCTTTGCTACCAACCTGCATTTGTCATTGAAATCTTCTACAAAGCAGCCCTTTGCATTAAATCTGACTTGCAGCCCTTGCTCTACCATTTGACCGACTGACACCAAGTTCTTTGTAATAGATGGCACATGTAATACATCTGAAAGACTCTTTGTCTTACCATCATGAAAGGATAAGGGAACTTTTCCAATGTGTGAAATTGGGTGGCATGAGTCATCACCTGTCTGCATATAACCTGCATTCTGCAAATTCTGCATCTCTCCAAACCATTCTGCATGGCTGGTCATATGATTGGATGCACCTGAATCAACATACCAAACATCATCATGTGCTCCCTTTCCTGTAACAGCATTCAGCATATGCTGCATAACAAACAGACGTTCATTTTTATCTTCATTCTGTCGTGAAGACGATGCATAGTTTCCTTGCTGCAACTTACCACTGCGGATATCATCTCTCTTAGCATAACATTGGGCTGCAATATGACCTGTTTTGCCACAGTAGTGGCACACAATACCAGAGTTGTTAGAACCTCTGTTCTGCCATCCACCTCTTCCTCTAAAGCTCCCCCTGCCTCTAAAGTTACCACGACCTCCTGAAACCTGCATATCGCCAAATTGTTGATTCAATCTGTTTTGCTGGTTGTCACTACCACGTCCTGTACCACGGCCTCTTGAAGAGAACCTGCCATGTCCCCTTCCTGAACTGGAGTAGAAAGCTTGGACCTGTTCACCACTTCTTTCAGGTGTCTCACTCTGCATGTTGATCTCTTCAATGATCATAAGGGAGACCAGCTCATCGAAATCTGGAAATGGCTTTCTGACATATACAGAAGTTACAAAAGACTTCCAAGCCTTTTCATTGTTAAGTCCACCCAAGGTAGACGACACCAAATCATCATCATCGGGCATTGCATCAATCGCTGCCAATGCATCTGCAATGCTTCTTACCTTCAGTGCATACTCATTGATAGACATCTTCCCTTTCTTCAATGTATTCAACTCTTGCTTGAGTTGAATCTTTCGTGCCTTTGTATTTACAGAAAACATACTTTCAAGTATGGTCCAAGCTGCATATG
This sequence comes from Lygodium microphyllum, assembly GCF_053477565.2. Classification (NCBI taxonomy): domain Eukaryota; kingdom Viridiplantae; phylum Streptophyta; class Polypodiopsida; order Schizaeales; family Lygodiaceae; genus Lygodium; species Lygodium microphyllum. Next base: position 53,274,147 of record NC_141140.1, on the reverse strand, counting down.
CATTCTCTGCATTTCTAATGTGTCCCAGCATGTTATTGTCAATTACTGCAGACAACCAATACATGACCTTCTTGTCTTTTGCATTCCATTCCTTTCGTGCCTTTGTCTCTTCTACAGTTGGAGGATCACTCACCTCCGGCTCCTTTTCTTCACCTGAAACGAACTCGTAGAGGCCTTTTCCAATAAGAAAGTTCGTGATACGAAACTTCCATGATGGGTAGTTGTTCTTGTCGAGCTTCTCAATGATGGGGCTTCCACTGTTCTCTGCCATTATCACAAAACTAATACCAAACAGCAAGCAAATCTTCTGCAACCCTTGACCTGTAGTGCACAGCAATACACCAGACAGCCTTTTTTACTGTCTGCTCAACAATACATGCAATCTGCAACTAGTTTGCAGATAAACGTTGTGTTTACTCACTGATAAACACCTTTGAACTTACAGATCTGAAATCTGTAACCTGCGCACCCACTTTCGGTCGATACAGCCAAAGTCACAGCGTACCCTGAAACTGCTGTCCGCAACCTTGCGGCTCTAAAACGGGCCCTGAAACGGCCTCAAATGCCCAAAATAACTGCGGATAAGCCCTTCAGGGCTTATCTGCAGAATACACAGCGCTCTTCGCGCACACCAAATCTCACTGCAATCTGAGATTTTTGCTCTGCCCTGCTTCCGGTGCCTCCACAGGCACTATCCAAGAGAAAGAGTGGAAGGATGGGAGAGCTTCTTACCCGTGGCTTGCTTGCTCGAACCTTGCTTCTTCTCCTTTGCTTCAACCTTCGAAATCAGCCTCTCTCAGTGGTGCGGCTCTGATACCATGTCAAGAATCGCGTGGTGGAGGGGATTGCTCAAGATGCTGTGCCGAACACACACAGAATGCACAAGGAGAAGCTCACTCAAGAGACAAGAAGAGAGATGGAGGCCAAAACGTTTTCTTGCTGATTTCTTCTTCTTCTTCCATACACTTCACAATGTACACAAAGTATAGATAAGATACAAGATAAAAGGAAAGTGGCCTACTAAGTCAAACAATGCATAACCGACTACGGTGTAACAACCTGAATATAATAAGTAGTGAGTCAGTGGCCATGTGAGAGTCATAATGACCACCGACGTGCTAAGTGTAGACGTGTGGACCCATCTAACCAGGCGGTCCATCATCAATGTCCACATGTGTTGAGCTTGTCATCTCAACAGGAAATGGGGTAGAAAAAAGAATGGATGCTGCAATGGAGGAGAAAGTGAATCGCTTTTGTATGTTGCACCGTGCCTCTATGGAGACGTGGCTCGCCAGGTACCAGCAAGGTAGGCAAGATCGAGAGGAAGTGTGATCTGAATTTTGACGTAGTACACGCTCCATCGATCGATTCGATATCCCGAGGGCATGGAGGAGATGCCGCGGTTTATGTCAATGTGATGGTTGCATGGAGCTTTGACCACAGCGTCTTACGAAGGGGCGGAGGTCTCAATCGAGGAGTGAGAATTCTCGAGGGGATGTAGTCCAAAGGTGATGACATGTTTAGGGTTTGTCGTATCTATATTTTATATGCAACAACTAATTGAGTGTTTCAATGTACAGTATAAAATATATAGTGCAGCATGGTTGTGCGAACAACATTTCCGCGTGGAGCGTATTGACAAAATGCGCTTCACAACAGACAGTGGTATCATGGCAAGGTTCGAGCAAGAGAGCTAATGACGAGCAACGGATCCAAACATGGTTATAGATGAGATGGAGTATTTTGGGAACTTGTAAATTATTGTTATGGTGGATTATCATAGCTTCTCCATGATACTATTCGATGTTCAAAGTGGTACTTGAAGGAGCTGGAGCAACAGTTCGACGAGGTCCATCTGGATTTCTCGAAATAGATTCCGAAAAAAAATGGATGGATTTGCACGACACCTTTGTGTTGCCGGCCCATTGTGAATAGGTGCATGAACTCATTTGTTTGTTAATTGTATTACGACATGGTACATGTTACAATAGTTAAATCTCTATTGTACGTGTTTGTGAACATGTAATCTTCTATCCAAACCCCTGACAACCTCGATGGTGGTATATTATACCTTCAGCTCCCCAAAGTGCGAGAGTATATAATCAAAGCGATGTTCCTGAGGACAATATGCAAATAGATGGGTCGATATTGCAAGGGGTGGAGGCCACCGAAAGCTTGGAGCATGTAGAGGAGCCAACATCGGGTAACCATGATGGAAATACAGGAGTCCAAGAATTCATTGAAAACGAGATGGACTCATCCTTTTGTGGTGACATGTCTATCGATCTTTCAGTTTATGCCGAGTTGTGTCAGGAGATTTACATGGGACCATAGGATACTTCATACTTGGAGCATCCACTTACTCAATTCGTTGACTAATCACTTATAAGGGTACATAAGATATGCATTTTAAGTAAGATCATTTTTAAAAGATTTATATTACCGTGCTTTGTATGATTTAAATTGATTATGCTAACATCATTTTTTGTCTATGCAAGTGACCCTTGTGGATACTTAGATCATCGGGATGAGTCGAGGGATGAGTGATGAGGAGTTGCATGGTCCAAACAGAAGAAAGGGAACAAGAAGCCCAACCTTCATCTCGCTGCAAAAGGAGCGACAAAGCCCCCATCTAGGATATCTTCATGCGCATATCTCCAGATTAGATGGCAAGATTCAGAGACATGGCGGACCAAGAGCTGTCTCGGACATCGTTGGGCCGCACTATTAGATCTACTTCGACGGGCCAGACGGAGGAAGTGCTTTAGGGTTAGGGGGATGCTGCAGAGATACAGATGCAGTGAGCCCGCGGTCGGCTTGGGATACATGTGCTACTCCTCACTCTCGTGGCGGTTCCAAAGAGCGTGGCTCATGTGGTTGTTGTGGAGGTACGGATGCGGTGTCTCCGTCTCGTCGTTCTGCTGGAGTTACGTCACCTCCGAGATTTGTCACACCTATGGGGATGTCTACTCCAGTCACTCCGAATTTTGCTCAGTCGTCCGCAGGTGGCACCCCTATGGGTGCTACTCTAATAGATACTACCCCAATCAGTACAACAGATGTACAGGGGTCTCCTGGATATGCCCAGGAGCGTAGTCGTAGGTGGGAGAGGACCCATCTTAGGCATACCCCTCTGGGGTATACCTACCTTGTAGATGATAGGTCAGGAGCCATCATCATGAATGATGAGGGGAGGAGGGCGATGGCTCGCATGAGAGAGTTGTGCCAACAAGTTTTTCGGCATAACGTCTTAGATCATTGGAAAAACATATCAGAGGGGAGCAAGGCCTACATAGTAGCATCCTTATATGAGGAGTTTCTGGTACCAGTTACAGCAAATAGGTTTTCTATGGGCTGGATGATGGAGTGCATGCATGCATATATGTCACACAAACAATCAGATGCATGCAAGGCACTCAAGAGTGGGGCTGCAAAGCCCGAGTGGCTAGATGCAAATGATTGGCACCAACTGAGAAAGGAGGCTACAGATTCTCCAAGATGTTGGAGATAGTAGTGCGAGGCAGCGAGGGCATGACTAGAGGCTAGAGTGGTCCATCATCTTGGGAGTGGCGGCCACAGGACATATCTGGAGGACTTCGTAAGTTTTTCTTTTGTTTTGCTTGCTTATTTTTTTGCAATATCCTTTCTACTGATAATTGTGTTTTTAACAGTTAGTATTTTGTTTCCTTTGCAACACTCCATTACAAATCGCGATCCGATCAGCCTTGAGACTCGATATGCAAAGAGGCACGGTCTCATTGCATTGATCGACCGATTGTATGGACGTGGTGGCCCTGTAAGTCACTTATCTTTCTTGTCTGTAGTTACCATGTTTAATTAGAATGCATTATTGTATGGTGGACTGATGTGTAGTTGTTTCTTTTTTTGTAGAGTCCATTCGATGCTCCTTTGTAGCGGGACGAGCTTTCGGATGGCGATGATCTATAGCTCGCCTTTGGATCTGTGGAGCTCACACACCCTTCTTTTTTGGTCACGTGATCTGTGTAGACATTTTCTATGTAGTAGTGATATCTTGCCATGATTGTACCAGTCGCTTTCATTATACGATCATGTATTTATTTCATGTATCAATGTTATGATTTAAGTATACTTTGTCTTTATTTACACGAGTATTGTACACAATGTAGAAACTATTTTGTACGGCCCAAATAAAGGACATACTTACTGCCCTACCACAAATCTTTTTTTCCTTGTTACCGTCGCTATTAGCGTCGCAAATTTACCTGCACACATTGTTATTGGCATCGTTATTAGAGTCGCAAAGCGTTGTTATCAGTGTCGTTACTAACGCAAATAGCGACGCTGATAATGACACTAATACCGACTGTTCTATGGCATCGCCAATAACGACGCTTTTTGCAATGACGGGGGCAAATTTCTTTATTTACATTTTCGTCACTTTTAATGTTGGTATAAAGCCTACATCTTGTAGTGCACCTCCTCTCGTCAGAGACTCTCAATATTTCTAAGAGCCTTTTGTCGATTTCGAAGTCCTAAAATAGTTTGCTTTCGTTGATAAGATTTGATGCATTTCTCCAACAAATGAAACCTAGCCTTTTAGCTTCTGCAGTAACTTGTTGTTATGTTTTGATAAAAGATGGTTCTCCAATTTGAGGACATCCTTTTCTGCAACTAAGTTAAGTGCATAGCCTATAAACCCATTATAATCATCACCAATGAACCTAAAAAATAAAGAGCTGTTACAGAAAGGTGGAATGCTATTTTTGCTAGGATCTTTGGAATATAGCCTGCCATCTAACCAAAGATCAAGTTTTTTCTTTTCTTCAAACATGAGTATATATTTCGTAGACTCTGTAATAGTAATGGGTTTTGTTCTCTTCCTTATTAGTTCATACTCACTATCCAACTCAATATGAAAATGATAGAGATGCCTTTTACTAGAGCTACAGAGATCATTGGATGACAGCTAAGGATATGATTAGAAGATTGGATTGAAAAAGTATGAATTAGAAACAAGAAGGAAAACAAAGAAGAAATTAGTAAGGATGGGAAATAAAGAAGAGAGTGAGAATGGAGGGAAGTAATCAAACATCGAAAAAAATTCAAATTAAATATTAGTTTTCACTTTAATGAGGATGAGTAAGATCTTCATTATGACAATCTTTGTCACCTTTATGGAGGCCTAGATTTCTAAGTTTGATGTGACCACGAGAATATCACGACAATGACTTATTAACAATTTATGATATATTTACTTACCAAAATATAAAAGCTTTTAAAAATAAAAAATAATTTTATTTCTTAAGATATTTTCTCTCTCTAGGACCACTTATAAACATTTTTGAGACCTCGAAAATCCCCTAATGCTAGCAGTACAACATCTACATCATAACCCTCGCCTAGTGCACAAGTGACTACACCACTTCCTCAAAAGCAACCAAAATCGACAACCTCAGTTTTTGTAGACCTATCTAGCCCATAGTCAAACCTCAACCTCCTGTAGGCCTAAAACCCTCTTATGAGCAACGATCAATTCTTACCTTGGCCTTGGACTTGGCTAAAAATACGGGTGATGACGTGGTTACTTGCCTTCGATGCTTGGGCGCTATATTTACTACACTTGCTAAAAGCTATGACTGACTTAGGCCTTTTAGAAGAGCCTTTAGCCATGGATGCATGTGCGCTTCCTTACTCTTGGGAAGAAATAGAATTCATATTTGTTAAGGCTCCCCAGGGGAGGCAGCTAAGGAGTTGATTTCCACCGAGATTTCTCGTGAGCAAGTGCACAAAAAACGCCTCATCACCTCGTATAACAAGAGGCCAGTCCCTAACATAGACCAAGAAATTGAAGAGTTAAAACAACTTGCTGACAATGACTTCTCTTTCCTATGAAAATGGTATGCTCTCTAGCTTTAATGGGAGCTAGAGGGCTGCCAAATCATGACCAAAGTTGAGCAGAGACGTGGCATGAAAACCTCAGAGTATGACCCCACTTATGTAACTCCAATATCCTATAGGGCATTGACCACCGTTTGCAACCGACCCCTAGAAGAGCACATTATGACCCACCCCTATTTAGATCACATGTTGACAGAGAAGGAGTTACACATTGCCAACCGAATCGAATTCGGTGACTTCCTAATGGATGTCCTTACTTACCTCATCCACATAAGCGTCTGATGACCCGTCGACATGGACCACTATGCTCCTATGGAGTACAACCTGAACTTCTACTCCTGACTTATGCAAAAGTAAAACACCATGCACATGCATTGAATGGCCTTAATCCGTTAACCTCTAATCCTAGGAAGTATTCTTCTCCTTTCCAAGGGAGGAGGGGATAAGGTGTGGAACAAAGATGTGGACCCTAAACCTCAATCAACGTCCAAAAGCTAAAAAGAATGGATAAAAATCAACTTATGATTGAGAAGTGTCATAAATTTTTTTGAGAAATGTATGGATTGTTTCAAGGAAAATTCCCTTTTTGTATTTACACATTTCAGTTTCCATAACTATTTTTTCCATTTCCTATGTGTATTTCCACAAAAAATTACATGGAGAATACTGATGGTGAGTTATGGTTTCATGACAGGCACCTACAATGGTGGCAGCATAGGAGAAAACTAGCAAGTTCCCATTCTCAAAGGAAGAGCAAGCAAAGTATGGCCTCTCAGTGGAGACGAGGACCTACAACCACCAGTTCAAGTTCAGGCACATCATCCTGAATTTGGAAGATGTATTCTTGGAGGAGTCGGCCATAAGGCATGTTGTGAATCAATGCAAGCTATAGAAGTTTGTGGAGAAGGTTGTCCAAGCTGTGGATTATGAAAAGTGTGCAGAGTTTCTTCTACCTTCAATAGGAACCTCAAAATCGTGACTATGCGACAAGAAGAGGCTACCCGCCAAGTAGAAGTTGAGCTGACCCTAGAGTTGGTGGAGAGAGCATTGGGCCTGGCCAACAAAGTTGAAAGATGGACAAAAAGTTACGTGTACAACATGATGGAAATGGAAAAAGTGCTAGTCCACACTAATGATGTCATCAGGTAGCTGATATCCTTGACCCCGAAGTCCAACTACAAGCCAAAATGGTTTGTGCCTTGTTTTTCAGCCAAAGGTACAACATGTTGATGAGCAGAATCAATGTGTTGACGCTGGAAAGCATTATAGCCAAATCTTTTGATGAAGTGAACTTGAATGACTTCATGTGGAAGACCATCGAGACTTCATCTAAAGGTATTGGTTATAGGTGGAAGACCCATGGATGGAGAGTCCCCGGCCTCCAAGGCAAGGAAGAAGTTGTCATCTAAGGCCTCGACCATTGGATTTGGTGGGGTCTTGACTACTATCATTAGGGAAGCATTGGGGGAAGCACAAGGTGATTGAAGGAGTTAGTGAGATAGTAGACAGGTCCCCTCTCCACCAAGAGCAAGATAAGTCCAGTGAGAGAACTGTGAGTGACGAAGAAGGACAACAAGAAACATGGTCTAAAGCCACGGAGGGGCCAAGAAGTCCAAGAAGAAAACCCCCCAAAGGAGAGCAGAAGAGGAGAGATGGAAGAAAGAAAGAGCTGACTGCCTTAAGGCCCAAAGGGAATCCAAGGAGGTGGAAGAAGAAAGAAAGAGAAAAGTAGATGAAGAGGCTAAGGAGCTCAGAAGGAGAGAAGAAGAGGACATAGCTAGGGCCATTCACTTGTTAGTGGAGCAACCCTCTAGAGAGGAGGAGCTGGCTGCCATGAGCCTGCACGGAGAAGAAGGCCTGAGGACAAGTTTCCAAGTGTCACAAATTATGCCACCCCCAGTAGTAGAAGGCAAGGGCAAGGGTTTGATTGACCCTATCCCACATGTCCTAGTGCTTGCCACCCCAGTCTCTACACTCACCCAAGGCACTTGAATTACAGTAGATGCTAATAACCTTATGGCATGGGTGTAGTTTTTGGTCAATAAAAAGATAGGTCAAGATGCAAGTGGAGGAACCTCAATGATGGGAATAGAGAGACCAGCAACTGCATATGCGGAATCATGACAAGATCCTAAGAGATAGAAGGTAGAAGCATCCACAACGACTATCCCTACCGCAGTGCCGTCGTCTATGGATTATGATGATTTATCAAAGAACTCCTTTCCTAGCTAGAGAGAGTGAAGAAGGAAAATAAAGTGGCTATGGTGGCCGAGTTAGAAGTAGAGAAAGATGCATTAGCAGCCTTCCAGCCCGAGAAAACCCGCAAAGTAACTTGTTATTAGAGAGAAATAAGTGAGCTAAAGGGGCGGAGCTTAGGGCTAAGGAGGAGTAAGAAGAAAGCTGGAAGAAGAGGCTTGAAGAGGAGAATCAAGAGTTGGTGGGACTTCAAAGGGAGTACAAGCTCCTGATCCTACAACAAGAAGAGCTAAGGACAGATGAAGAGGGTCCAGGATGCCATGGAGGAGTTCACAGCTGGAGAAGAAGAGAGGGCCCAAAGCTATCAGGAAAACATCGATGTTAACCTCAGTTTGAGATGAAGAAAAAGAAGTCCAAGAAAACTCCAAATGTGGACACAATGGAAGAAGCAGGAAGGGAAATGGCCAAAAGCACAAGGGCGGCCTCAAAAGCTAAGGCAAAGACAAAGGCACATTTTTTAAATGCAGGGCTCCCCTAAAACTCTTGTAAAAGAGTGCTAGGCTCCCTCCTGTGCAAATTGTAAAAGGTAGAAGGGCATAGGTAAAGAGAAAGGGCAACTAGAAGGAATGGGAAAAGAGGACCTTGCCACAATGGCCGGTCATGTAAAAAAGGGGATGGGTGCCCAAAGGGATAAGGGCTTTGTACATAAACACAAAAGTGAATGAGAAGCTCATTCTTTGGTATGTGGCTAAAGTGTACTCTTCTTCTTCCTGTCTTCTCTCGTTCTTGCTTGCTTGTGTGTGCTTGAGAGAGGGAGTGTGAGAGTGTGAGGGAGTGAGTGTGTTGTGTGAGGGTGAGGGATCTTAGAGAAGAAGCTCTTCATCATCTCATCTCTTCTTCTTCTCTTCTCTTCTCTTCTCTTATCTTGCATGCGGCTATGAAGAATGGAGCTTGGAGGTGGAGGCTTGAGGATGCTTAAGCTCACATCACGAATTATGGAGCTACTGACTTTCTTGAAGGAGGAGGCTACTCATTCGGGCATCACGATAAGCCCACTACACCTTGGTAGGATCGAAGGCGCATCGACTAGGTGAGAGATAGACATTTGTGCTTGCTTGAAATGCTTGAAGCAATAAGCAGTCCATGGGTCTTGGCGATTGAGCGTGAGCTCCCTCTACATTTTGGTTCCATTGCCAAGACCAACAGATTCAAGCTTGAGCACTTGCATGTTTCAAATCGAGCAACAAAGTAAGGGTTTCATCCCCTTGAATCAGAGCTTGAGATAGGTAGCGACTATTGGATAACATGTCGATAGAGCAAAGTCCAACATCACTACCAACTTCATTTCTCGAGGATTAGGAGTCACCTAGGGCTCTAAGAGCTAATCGAAAATCCCTGTTGTTGCTAAGTAGTTAGATAAGTACTAGCCAAACGACAACCCGTATAGTTTCATGGAGCAATTCAAGTAGGTCTGCAAGGCCAACGGCCTCATTGATCTTGCTTAGCAGTCACAAGCTTTCGGTCTGTGTCTAACTGATAAGGGTAGGACTTGGTACATGAGCTTAGATGTCGCAAAGTGCAATAATTTCAATAACCTCAAGAATCTCGTTATTAAGAGATTCTTGGAGGTTGGGTACTCAGACAATCTGATAGTGCGACTGATGAATGTAAAGTAGAAAGACAAGGAGGACATATGGACTACGTTATCCACGTGTGGAGTTTCTTTAATAGAATCTCAACAAATAAACAACCGACTAAGAGAGTCGTGTCCACTGTCTTTATCAATGGAATACATAATGAAGAACTTTACAAGGCCTTAGAAGGCAACTCAAACTTGTAGTGAGACATGCTGACTAAGGTCTAGGCCATTCAAGGAGAGGAGCTCCAGGAGCTCAAACCGAGATGAGGCTAGCTCTAGAACCTTAGAAAGGGCAACCACATCCAGCAAATGGTCAGTCCCAAGTAGTCAAGATAAGGGAAGGAGTGTTGAGTAGAGTTTGACTAGAGCCAAGAGTTAGTAGAAATGAAGATGGAGCTAGCGAGACTACAAGAGATGATGAGGAGATCTACGTGCCCACACATCCAATGCAGGTATTGTGGCGGAAACCACCTACTAGCTGAGTGTTAGGAACCTAGGTCCCGACCATGCACTAATTGCGGTAGGTTCACCATGATGCCATGCAATCACAGATTGCCGAGGAGGAGACTCCCATACTCATAACCTTACAACCAGCCTTACCTAGGGAACAGATTGCCAAATTTCTTCGGGAGGGGAGTCCCATTGGCTCTCCTGGCACCTAATGATGCTAAACTAGCCATTCCTAGAATAGAGATAAATCCCACATGCATATCCTGGCCACCTGGACCTTTTGCAAACCCATCCAATGACACTCCAGTCCACTATGTGGAGGAGCCAAATGATGGTGAGCCCTATGTGAACCCTTACATCTTGTACGATGAAGAGGGCATTCCAATCCTCATGGATTATTGACCACCAGTACTGATGTTGGCACTAGGTAGAGGTAGAGGCAGAGGCTTAGGAGGTAGACCCAAGAGCTAATCTCATGTTGTGGACTTGTGGTCACCTAGGATACATCTCCTAACGCTGCCATGAAAGGGAACAAGCCAATCGAGACAAGGCTGATCTTAGATACACTGAGTGTGGAATCATACATCTCTTTACCAATGTCCCTAGACGAAAGCCATCCACTAGCTTGACAATTGTGCCATCAGTCCCATTGGGGTTGTTCACTCGATAGTGAGGCGCAGACAAAGCATGTCGACATATCACTACCAGGGCCTAAGAACTCAGATGTAGCCTCAATCGAAAAGAAGGGCCATAGCAAAGAGAAAAGAAAATCGATGCAGAGTGCCACAACACTGTCTATTGGAAAGAAGGTCACGGGCGCAAAGGTAGAGACATCTGCTCCAAAGATTGCTCAAAAGGGGAGTGCTAAGGTAGGGGAGTACCCCAACCCAAAATGCCAACTAGAAGCCATAGAAAAAGTGAAGGAGTAGGTGAAAGAAGCCCAAGCAACACCTAAAGGACACTGAGCCCATCTTGGAGGATGAGATCAATGATCTCTTAAGCATAAGCACACCAATTTTGCCTCCACGACCAAAATCAAGAGACGCAACTGCACCACAAGTACAATGCCACTTAGATGGAGTTTAAATGCTATGGGCCAGCAAATTAGCCAAGGCCATTGGCCAAGAAACGCAGAATCAGGAGAGAAGTAAGCAATTAGCAATCTCCTCACAATGCTAGTAGCCACTCCAGTGACTCTAAACTTAGGAGATCTGCTTAGGTAGCATCCGATGCTATGGCAAGAACTGAAGTAGTGGGTGGAAGGATTGATAGAGCAAGTTGCTACTATTGACTTGCATGAGCATGATGCTATGACACAGATGCCAAGTTTGACATTGCACTCAATGCCCCAGTTCTTGCACGTTAATGCTTTCTAGGAAGGCACCAAAATGCATGTAGTCTTACCAGTCCTAGCTCTCTAGGCGATACTACGAGAAAGGGAATCGTAGACACGGGGGTAGGAGTCAGTGTGCTTAGCCATGCAATGCTCCAGGCTTGGGGTAACCCACTTGTTGAGAATGCTAGATTTAATATCACACTAGCTAACAGAATGAAAGTAAAGCCATTTGAAGTACTTAAGAATTGGCCATTGAAGATCGCGGGAGTCCAATTCTCCGTAGACTTTTCATAGTCATGAAAGGAGTGGACTATGACATCTTGTTAGGTTGACCTTGGATACGCAACGAATGGGTCATAGAAGATTGGGGCAATGTTCTGATCTTCTTAGGCAATCGAATGAAAGCGGTAAGGGTAGAGATGGATACTTGGAAGACTACACCAATCGACTTAGATGCCATCTCAGCCATGCTGAAGGGTGATGTGCAAGCTAGAAAATCATATGGGCCACTCACCAAGTATATCCCTTGTCCTGAGGATGAGCGAGATTGGATGCATGTGCTAGCCATGATCGATCTACCATTCTTGAATAATGAGGAATATGAGCAAGCCAAATTGGTAAGCCTAGTGACATGTTCTTAGTACAAGTTTGCATGATGGCTAGGAGCTTGCATAGACAACCCAACCCTATCATATTCCACATATCGAACAACAAGTGAGAACTCCTTGAGATCATAGAGCATCTGACAAACAATCTAGTTGGAAACCCAACAACCAATCTCAAGCCGCTCAAGGATCTCTTGGATGAACCCAAGTGGTGCTAGACTAAGGTGCACAACTTGAACTTAATGCACAATTGGGCCTTAGTCACCGATGAAATGGAAACACCATATCAAGACTTAGGAGATGTCAAGTAGTCGGATGAGGATAGTTCTAACAACGAATACGAGGACTGTTGCTCCTTCAATGATGACGAGAGCAAAGGAGAGATTGGTACGATAAAATATGATAGTGAGGGACATGTAATTGAGTAAATATGGGCAACCTAAAAAGAAGAACACTTTTAGAATTGAAAGAGGAGTCATGCACATGGATTGTGATTGCATGTGGTTGGAGCATATATGAGCAATTGACTATGAGCAAGTAGGTTTGGTCCAATCGAGTACCACACCATTATTCAGGATAGATTCACCCTCTGAGCTATGACTGCCAGGAGAGACCCCCTCTTCTAGCAAAGGCAAAGAGTTTGATTCGCATACGTTAGGATTGCAGGAGGACATTTTAGAAGAGACACGACAACTTGCAAGGTACTATAGTGTCAACTATGTGGCCTACTCTTTTTTGAGACACATCATGATTTGTCAAGCACAGTGACGAGTGCCAAGGGACCAAGGTACCTATTCACCAGGACAAAATGGAGTTAAGTCCAATCATTGCAAGATAACCATTCAAGAAGTGGGGGATTGTTCATTGGGCCTATTAGTCTTGTATCATAGTACTTGCAATAGGCCAAGTACATCATTGTTGCCATTGATTATCTCACAAAATGGGTGAAAGAATGAGCCACAAGGAAAAACAATGCTAGGAACACAACGAAGTTCCTATGGGAGCAAGTGATCTCACGATTCAGCTATCCCATTGAACTTTTTAGTGATCAAGGAACACACTTCATCAATGAAGTGATCTCTCACCTCCTATCCACCTTCCTAATCATCCATAGAAAATCCTCACCTTACTTGTGCAGTGTGGCTGGGATAACAAACTAATGGCAGCCTTATGGGCCTATCGAACAGCCTATAAAACGACTATAGGACAGACTCCCTTCAGGTTGACCAACAAAAATGAAGCAATTCTACCTGTAGAGTTCTTTGTTTTGAGCTTAAGAATAGCTCTTCAAGAGAGATAGGACATAAGGGAGGCATAGATGAGCACCTAATCGAGCTAGAATGCTTATCGGAGACTCGACTTCTAGTCACCCATGCATTGATTTGTGAAAAGGCACAATGAAAGAGCTGGTTTGACAAGCATGTTAAGCAGTGAGATTTTGAACAGGGTGACTTAGTGTTATAGAATCCGAGATACATGCTCAACTTTCTTATATACTTAAAATATATATGGTGAATATTATGTTGGCACAGAGAGAGAATAGATGAGAGAAAATAAAGATGTAGAGAGAGAGGTAGAGAAATTGGCAATACACTAGGGACTGGAAGATGGGCCAGTCCCCCCCCTTGTGGAGTTATATTATTGACAAGGAGCAAGCTTCTCTGTTACAAATAAGCGAGTTCTTACTTGTAGATCTTGGAAACAAGATCACAGTTCCTTGCATAGTATACAACTTGCTAACACTTGCATAACTTGGAAGTTCACACCTTTTGATCCTTCTTGAGTCTCCTTCTCTCCTACACAATATGTGTAGGGCTCTCCTCTTGGCGCTTGATTTGAGCAGACCTTTCGCAACACTTGCACCTTCTCTTCTCCTCTTGGAACTTGATTTCAGCAGAGCTTCCGCAGTACTTGCACCTTCTCTTCTCCTCTTGGAACTTGATTTCAGTAGAGCTTCCGCAGCACTTGATTTTAGTAGGGCTTCCGCAACACTTGCACCTTCTCTTCTCCTCTTAAGTGATGCTTCCTTCACCTCCCCCTTACACCCAAGGAGAGCCTCCTCTTTTATAGGCTTGCAAGAGCTTCTCTTATTGGAGAGAGAGTTGAGTTGATCTTCATGCAAGATGTGGTTGTTCCACTCTGCGACACGAATTTTGAGATATCTCTTTGTGCGTTGTTTGGATGAAAAAATGTCAAACACAAAAGTTGTAGATCTCGTTGTTTTCGATAACCCACATGACCCGTTTTTAGAGATTGTTTTTCTATTGTGAGATATTTTAAAAATGGATTTTCTAAAAAAATAGATTTTTAAATTGTACTCTTAACTTGTGGTCCATGCAACCACATTGAGTCATAGATAAGGAGAGTTCAATAGATTGCCTTGGGCCTCAATCTCAAGATTGAATTCCACACAAAAGCTTGTGTCATTTTAGACCTTAGAAAGAGAAAGTCGCTTCTCTCCTCACTTCTGGATGATCACGTATCTCATCTTTCTTAGTGAGAGAATTCGCTCTCTCGTCTTTCTTAATGAAAGAAAAGACCTTAAACCTTGACTTGTAGGGGAGAGGATGACCCCAAATGAATGCAATGCTCATTACACACAAGTAAAACATTCCCAGGCATCCCTGGATGCACACATAAATACATATACACAATGCTAATGCACTTCCTCTTCTTAGAACTCAATCCATCTTCATTTATGTGTAACTCCTTGGTTCTTGTGTACACTCTTATACTTGGTAGACACTTCTTCCCCCTTCATAACTTGTATTGTTTGTACTAGATATCCCCGTCACAATGCTCTGATCACCCCATTAAGTGATGCACTGGGAATACTGGTCTCTAAATGGTCTCATGGCCATGCTAGATCATCATCAACACTTAAAGAAAAGTGAATCATTAATTTATTGACATGAATTTATTAAATAGAGAATGCGTAATAAGCAATCAATTTAGTGACATCCCTTTGGCTTCTAAATAGTTGACCTCAATTGTAGAGGGGATACATAGTCCTTAAGAAGATCTGGAAAGTCTTGTAGTTCTCTCTTAGTCATAAACTAAGCGTCCAATGGGGGATAGTTCTTAAACTTAACCAGATACTTCCGTAATACCTTACCTGACCTTAGAGTATTGTCCTGATGGTGTAAAATTCTTTCAGGCACAAGGAACTCTTCCGTTTCTTCTATGTCAGCTAAATCTTCCTTAATTGGTTCCATTGGAGGTTCTCCAATATAGGGACATAGCAAACTTATATGGAAAGCATTATGAATGTTCCAATGACTTGGTAGATCCAAACAAAAAGTCACATCATTTATCTTATCTATGATCTTGAAAGGGCCATAATAGCGATTAGAAAGCTTAACCACTTTAACCTTTTGACCTTTCTGCTTCTTCAAGCGAGCCTTCTCAAACTTAAGAAGAATATACTATCCCAGCTTGAGATTTAACTTACGACAATGCTTATCTGCTTCGTGTTTATGCTTCTCTTATGTCCTTTGGATAGGAGCTTTTACTTGAGTGAAAGTTGTATCAATGTCTCTAACAAACTCATGTGCTACAAATATCTTATTCTTCATAAGAAGAATGGGTGGTAAATGAGGCTTACCATAGATGATCTCAAATGGTGCCTTACCAGTACTAGAGTGCACCGTATTATTGTATGCAAACTCTACTAAAGGAAAATACTTTTCCCATTCTCTTTGATTATCAGAGGCATAGGATTTTAAAAGGTCCAAAACAGTAGAATTAGCACTTTCACTCTGCCCATCCGTATGAGGATGATAAGAGGATGAAAACTTTAACTTTGTCCCGAGGTTCTCGAAGAGAGCTTGCCAAAAGAGGCTAGTCATGCGGGGATCTCAAACACTTATAATGGACTTAGGCATGCCATGATGCTTGAAAATATGAGCAATGAATAGCTTAGCCATATGATCGGTTTTGATTGTCTTTTGCACAGGTATAAAGTGAGCTTGCTTACTGAATCTATCAATGATAGTCCAGATTGTATCATTGCCTGCTTGCGTACGAGGAAGCTCCATGATAAAGTCCATGGCTATACTTTCCCAAGGCTCATTGGGAATAGGTAATGGCTTCAATAGACCACGTGGTTTATGCATGTTATACTTTACTTTTTGGCATATCTTGCACTCACGGACATATCTTTCAATGTCAGGTCTAAGAGTGGGGCAAAAGAAATATCTGTCCAATACTTGAGTAATGGGTAGAATACCCCTATGTCCATCCAGCATATGGAGATGCATGTGCTTCATCCATTACCTTGTGTCACAGTGGCAATGCTACACGAATTGCTTGATGATGATACAAATAACCATCTCGAATTGAGTAAGGTGTAATTGACTGACCTGTGTTAAGCTGATCCCATATGGTTGAGAAGTCAGAATTAGTTGCATACATTTTGGGTAAATCCATGAACTCGTTATGGTAAACAGTTGCGATTGCATTCACTTGAGGTCGCCGTGATAGAGCATCTGCTACCACATTCTTAGTTCTAGATGTGTGAAGGATTTGAAAATGAAATGTAGATAAGAAATTTGCCCAATGTATCTGTTTCTCTGAGAGCTTCTTCTGAGTGAGGAAGTATCTTAGAATTTGGTGATCTATTTTAATAACAAAATCTGCACCAACTAAATAGTGTTTCCATACTTGAAGAGCATGTACCATCACCATAAGCTCTTTCTCATATATTGGAGCATGTAGCTCATGGTCCTTGAGGCGTCAGCTCTCAAATGCTACTGCATGATGCTCTTGGTTAAGCACAACTCCAATGCAATCCCCAGAAGCATCGCAGTCAACTTCAAAAGGTTTTTGAAGATTTGAAACTATGAGAACTGGTTCTTGAGTCACAAGAAACTTAATTCTTTCAAAGGCTTGTAGTTGCCTTGATCCCCATCAAAAAGGCATTCACTTCTTAATATGCTCTTGAGATCAATGTGACTAAAGATATTAGCCCCTTGCAACTTATCCAAGATATCATCTATCCTTGGGATAGAAAATGATTCTTGATTGTGATCTTGTTCAAAGATTTGTAGTCTATGCACATACGAAAAGAACCGTCTTTCGTTTAAACAAGTAAGACTGGAGAGCAGTATGGAGAAGAGCTAGGTTGAACTAACCCTTTTTCCAACAATTCGTTTACTTGTGTTAGGATCTCCTCTTGTTGACTTGGACTTACTCGGTAAGGCAGTTGGTTAGGTAGTGAACTGCCTGGGATAAGATCAATTGTGTGATCTTTCGGGCGCTTAGAAGGTAACTCTCCTGGGAGTGAATCACTAAAACAATCTTCATATTGTTTAACAAAATCATGTCTAGCTTGATCAATTAAAGAGAGAGATTCTTTTAAAGTCCGAGACTTAGAAGCATTAGTTGGTATTGTGTGTTCGTTAGAGGCACCAAGTGCCCTTGAATCATTAGTTTCTTTTGACTCTCTCACAAAAATCATTTACACAGAAATAGCTTTCTTCATTTCTTTAGAAATGCTAACATGACTAACCATTGGCATAGGCCAATCTCCAGCATCAGCAATGCATACTATGTTCCGACTCTTGAATTGAAATGCAAGGGTCTTCTTAACAAAATCGGGAAGAGGTCTAATCTTGTAATGCCAAGGCATGCCTAAGATAACATCACAGTTACCTATGGGTGCAAGTAGAAAGATTCTTGGTTGTGGTAATCCCTAATTCTAAGATTCAACTTCCCTTGAATAGGAGTAGAATTGGTTGTAAGTCCTTCAAATGCCGAACCTGATCCAATTGGTGTTCCCAATCGGTCCAGTGGAATTTCTAGCCTTTCAATAGTATCTGCTGATACAAAATTATCTATGGACCCTGGATCAAAGAGTATCAAAACTCATTGATTGTGGAGTGTCCCCCAACCCTTTAAGAGTTGTCTTTTCTTCTCATTTGAATGAGTGCTAGCTTGCACATCCGGAAAGAATTTGAGGATGGCGAAGGATCTTTAACCACATTTGCTTCCTTCCTTTTGTGAGGACAATCAAGCTTCATATGCCCTAGCTCACCACAAAGAAAGCACCTTCCTTCCTCTTTGTACTTTTGTATCTCAGAGGGTGAGAGATACATGCATTTCTTCTTGTTACCCTCTGGCTTTGAATATTGGTCATGGGTAAAGGTAGGTCTTCTTTGATTAGTCCTGTCTCTTGGTTGATCATAGAGCTGCTCTTGTCTAGCTCTATAAGAACTCATCTCCAACTTTCGAGATGTACCAGGTGTATGCAAACTTTTAGCTATGATGGTAGACTCCATCATGCGAGATAAGGTTTTATGTGGATACACCTTCATGGTTCTGTGTAAATGAGGGAGTAGGCCAGCTTCAAACTTCCTTTTCTTCTCTTCATCACTGATCTCCTTGAAAGGAGTAACCTTGAGAAGAGTAGACCAAAACTTGTCCACATAACTAGTGACCTTTTCATGCTCTGTCTGACCTAGCCAATCCCACTTCTTCTTGACGTCATTCTGAAAATTAGGAGGCAAGAATTGAGCATAAAACTTCTTCTTGAACTTTCCCAAGTCATAGGTTTTCTTCCCTCCAAATTGAGAGTCAACCACCAATTGCTAGCGGTGTCTTTGAAGTGCATGCCTACATGCCTTAGCTTGGAGTTTTTTGAGAAATTACCATAAAAAAAAGCAACTTCAAATTGCCTGACAAAGGCTAACGCCTTAGCAGGATCTCTCTTACTAGAGTAAGAGTCAAACTTTATGTCCTTATCCCTAGACTTGAAAGTCTTAGTCTTCTTAAGCTTGCTCCTCTTATGGTCCCTCTTTGTTCGTTTGCAGATTGCACGAGACTTAGAACTAAGAGAGTAGAAACTAGAAGATGATGAGGAGGAGAGGAGGAACTTGAGTAATCAGGGGAGTAGCTAGTTGCTGAGGGAGATGATTCCCTCCTTATTCGCCTCACTCGAGGTGAGGTCTTTTTACTCTTCTTGACTTGAGAATCCTTCTTCCTTCTAGGAAGCTTCTCAACAATTGGATGCTTTGCATCTTCACCATCAATTGGTGCAATGGTGTTTCCTCCAGTATCACCATCTTTTGGAGGATTCGGTCCTTCATAAGTAGCTTCTTCCCTTGCCCTTAAGCTGTCAATCAATTGATGTACTTCGGGAATCTCCAACAAGCTACGATACTCTGTCAATTGAGCCTGTAATTGCTCACTTGTAGGTGCTTCATTAGTTGCCATCTTTACCTTCTTCTTGCAAGGATCGCCTTTACTTTGAGAAAAGCAAAGAGACCTGCTCTCATACCAGTGTTATAGAATCCGAGATACACGCTCGACTTTCTTATATACTTAAAATATATATGACGAATATTATGTTGGCACAGAGCGAGAATAGATGAGAGAAAAGAAAAATGTAGAGAGAGAGGTAGAGAAATCGGCAACACACTAGGGATTGGAAGATGGGCCAGTCCCCCCCCTTGGGGAGTTATATTATTGACAAGGAGCAAGCTTCTCTGTTACACATAAGCCAATTCTTACTTGTAGATCTTGGAAACAAGATCACAGTTCCTTGCACGATATACAATTGGCTAACACTTGCACAACTTGGAAGTTGGCACCTTTTGATCCTTCTTGAGTCTCATTCTCTCCTACACAATATGTGTAGGGCTCTCCTCTTGGTGCTTGATTTTCAACAGAACTTCTGTAGCACTTGCACCTTCTCTTCTCCTCTTGGAACTTGATTTCAGCAGAGCTTCCGTAGCACTTGCACCTTCTCTTCTCCTCTTGGAACTTGATTTTAGCAGAGCTTCCACAGCACTTAATTTAATAGAGCTTCTGCAGCACTTGCACCTTCTCTTCTCCTCTTGGAACTTGATTTCAACAGAGCTTCCACAGCACTTGATTTCAACAGGGCTTCC
Source organism: Lygodium microphyllum (assembly GCF_053477565.2). Lineage (NCBI taxonomy): Eukaryota > Viridiplantae > Streptophyta > Polypodiopsida > Schizaeales > Lygodiaceae > Lygodium > Lygodium microphyllum. Next base: position 53,254,152 of record NC_141140.1, on the reverse strand, counting down.
ACAACACTTGATTTCAGCAAGGCTTCCACAGCACTTGCACCTTCTCTTCTCCTCTTGGATACATGCAAAGTGATGCTTCCTTCACCTCCCGCTTACACCCAAAGAGAGCCTCCTCTTTTATAAGATTTCAAGAGCTTCTTTTCTTGGAGAGAGATTTGAGTTGATCTTCATGTAAGATGTGGTTGTTCCACTCTGCAACACTAATTTCGAGATATCTCTTTGTGCATTGTTTGGATGAAAAAACGTTCAACACAAAAGTTGTAGATCTCGCTGTTTTCGATAACCCACGTGGCCTCTTAGAGATCTTTTTCTATTGTGAGATATTTTAAAAGTGGATTTGTCAAAAAATAGCTTTTTAAATTGTACTCTTAACTTGTGGTCCATGCAACCACCTTGAGTCATAGATAAGGAGATTCATTTGATTGCCTTGGGCTTCAACCTTAAGATTGAATTTCATACGAAAGCTTGTGTTAACCTCAATTCGAGATGGCATAAAAATGAAGAAAAAAGTAGAAAAAGAATGGAAAAAGAGCAAAGACATAGAGGCGGCCCCTAGAGCTAAGCTGAGGCAAAAAGCACAATTTTAAATGAAAGGTGCCTCAAAAAACTCTAAACACTCTTGTAAAAGAGCGTCAGGCTCCCTTCTGTGCCATTTGTAAAAGAATAGATGGGTATAGGCTTAGGGCATGAAGTAAGAAGAGGGAATTAGAAAAAGGGACCTTGCCATAATGGCCAGTCATGTAAAAAGGGATGGGTGCCCATGGGATTTTAGGGTTTTTTATATAAAGTTGAAATATGAATGACAAGCTCATTCTTTGGCATGTGGTTAATAAGAGTCATCTCTTCTTTTCTTCTTCTCTTCACCTTGCTTGTGTGTGTGCTCTTGAGAGAGGGAGTGTGAGAGTGTGAGGGAGTGAGTGAGTGTGTGGGAGTCAAGGATTAAGAGGGTGAAGCTCTTCACCATCTCCTCTTCTCTCTTCTTCTCTTTTCTCGCACGGATGGCTATGGTGGATGGAGCTTGGAGATGGAGGAGGCTTGAGGATGCTTGAGCTCACATCTAGGATCGTGGAGTTACCGACGTGTGCGAGAGAGGAGGCAACTCATTTCGGCATCAAGGTAAGCTCACTACACCTCGAGAGGATCAACGATGCATTGGCTAGGTGAGAGATAGCCATGAGAGCTCGCTTGAAATGCTTGAAACAATAAGCGGTCCGTGGGTCTTGGCAGTTGAGCATGAGCTCCCATTACATTTTGGTTCTGTTGCCGGGACCAACAGATTCAAGCTTGAGCACTTGCGTGCCTCATATTGAGCATCGAAACAAGGGATTCATCCCCGAAATGGAGCTTGAGATAGGTAGGAAGTTTGGGTTTTTTGATCTTCAAAACAAGTAAGTATTTTGGGTTATTTTGTTGGTTTGATGATTGAAAAAGATGGAGGAATCATTTTAGTTTTTGGCCTTCAATCTTTGTTGCATTTAGGATAGGTTAGGATTAGTAAATTGGATCAGAAAAGTGTAGGGTTTGCTGCTGTAAAATAGTGCAAAATAGAGCACAAATCATGCAAAAATGGAAAAAGAGAGTGCTTGGGATATTTAATGTTAGCAAATGAGTGATTGGGGACATCAAAACGTTTTCCGGGAAGGGGTTTACGAGCCAAGAGGTCAAGGAAGAGCTCATTTCATACCATGACATTGATTGACTGAGAGAGAGAGAGAGAGAGAGAGAGAGAGAGAGAGAGAGAGAGAGAGAGAGAGAGAGAGAGAGAGATTTGAGATTGATCTTGATCCACTAGGGAGTCTACCATGCGTTCCAGATATATCAAGCCCTTCCCCTTATGCCTTGATACTGATCTGGAAGCTCTTGTGTGATATGATTGCATGTGTCGCAAGTTTTAAGCAAATTAGTACCTTCGCTACCGTCGTCCCATGCCGTTCGACTCGTCCAAGTGGCCGGTTCCTGGGCCGAGTCCCAGACTCGTCCCTCGGCCCACTTACTCTCGGTCGACTTGGCCCACTAATCAATTCGGCCTGTCCGAGCATATCACTTAGCCCACTCGCAACTCGACCCTCGGCCAATCTACCCCATTCGGCCCTTGGCCCGAATGGGGTAGATTGGCCATTCGAACGAATCAACTCAGCCAAAAGTTCACTCGGCCATATCGAAACTCGACCCTTGACTCACGTGCCTCGGCCCGTCTGAATAGACCCCCCGGCCTGCGTGCCTCGGCCTTTCCAAATAGACCCCCTCGGCCCATCCGAGTGAATCTCCTCGACCCGTTCGAATCACCTCGTCCGAGTCACCCTATCCGAGTTTCCCATTTGGCCCTCGGCCACGAAAACTCGGCCTGTCCAAGTGACACACTCGGCCCACAATTTCCATTAGGCCTCGGCTCGTCCGAATCCATTACTTGGCCCCTGCAATTCAGACAAGTTGGACCGAGTCAGATTTTTCCAAATTTTCAGGAAATTAGACCAGAGCTGGATAGAGTTTGGGTGCATAAACCTTCGTGAGTCCTCCTGACGCACAAAACTCGATTCAAGTGCAGGGAATAGGCAAATTCATAGGACGCAGCCACTTAGCAGCTGAGTAGGCTATTGCGAGACCCAGAGTCCTAGCGATAATCAGCTGAGCCAAAGACACTAAACAAACTTGAAATGGGTAAGACAACGCATCGAGAAACCCTAAAACTTGACAAGACATCCATAAATGGGTCAACAAGCCTATCAGGCCTAAAGCGAAGAGAGAGTGCGTAACCCGCTTAAATACTTGTTTTTTGCACTCACCTTGAATTTTTGCACTTGAAGTACACTTAAGGACATCTGAAAGCCTGATTGAGCACAAGTGCACGGGAAAGAACACACACACAGAGTAGAGATAAATTGAGGATTGGATGCAATAAGTCAAGGAACTCACTCAGATAAACACCTCAAGGAACCCACCAATAGGAGAAGATCCCAAGACATAGATGGACGACCAAAGCACAAAGTAGGATCAAGCAAGCGGCGCTAGAGAAGTGGATTTAACCAACTTTCTCAACCTGATCGACAGCTTGGTGGAGCACGAGAATGTGATCATGATAGAGGAAAGCTCAGACCGCAGAACGAATGAGGAACTCGAGTTAGGAGTTTTTCCAAAGGCAATTCAGCAGCTAGTGAGCAACTACGATGCGCATGCTCGGAATGAGTATCGTGGAAAAACGGTAGAGGCCATCATAACAGACTTGGAAGAGGAATGAAAGCTAGCCCACAAGGCGCTGCAAGGCATAGTGAAATACAACCAAGACCAGCGTGCTAGGAGCTTAAGGCAAAACACAGAATTGTGAGAGGTATAGTGGGTGCTGAATCTAGCAGGTGGGAATCGAACCAATCATGAGAGAGCCTTGGAAGGAGACTTGACATTGAGTGAGCTTCTCATGAGTGCTACACAGTAGTAGCAACATCATTACTAGCAGGATTAGGAGCAAACCAAGGCTCTAAGGGCTAGTCTAAAATCCCAGTTGTTGCAAAGCAACTTGACAAGTACTAACCCCACGATGATTCATACAGCTTTGTAGAGCAATTTGAGTAAGTCTGCAAGGCCAATGGCCTCACCTAGCTTTGTACCTACTAATAGAACCATTTGCATTATGCTTAATCTTATAAACCCACTTACATCCAATAGCTTTCTTACCCTTCGACAATGATACTAGATCCCAAGTCTTATTGGCCTCTAATGCAGCCATCTCCTCATCCATTGCTGCATCCCAATGAGCATGACCAACAGCCTCCTCAAAACATGTGGGCTCAACCTCCTCAATCACTTTCACCATATAAGCATAATGGTGAGTTGCATAACCTTCAAAACCAAATCTATTAACAAGGTATCTCACCCTGCTAGACATGCATACCACCGGATCACTCAATGGAGCCTTTGCATTGACGTGTGCTCTCTGCACACCTGGAGTCCTCACTAAAGGAATGCCAAGCTTATCATCCAAGCTCTCTGAGCCACTGGAGTCTCCATCAAGAACTGCATCAATGCCATCTGACACTTTATTCTTTCCTTTGTCTTTACCTGTAGTGCTACTAGATGCACCTGAAGATGTAGAGCTACTCCTTAGTCTCCCAGACCAAGGACTACCAGATGATGTCTCTGGTCCACTAAGAGTCCGTGACTCTTGCTTTTCAGCCTACACATGAGTGTCATGATCATCATCATCATCCAATGCATCACCACTAGATGCATGCCAACTGCTCATTTCATCAAAGATGACATCCCTGCTCACTCTGAACTTACATGTAACAGGGTTATAACAACGATACCCTTTCTTCTCTGAAGAGTATCCAATAAAGACACATTTTTCTGCCTTTGGATCAAGCTTCTTCCGTAGCTCATCTGGCACATGAATGTATACAACACAGCCAAATACCTTCAAGTGCGATACATCAGGCTTCTTGCCAGTAAAGCTTCTGTTCATAATATAAACAGCAGTATGAACAGCCTCAGACCAAAAATTCTTAGGCATATTCTTTTCAGCTATCAAGGCGCGTGCAACTTCTGCAATATGCCTGTTTTTCCTTTCTACAACCCCATTTTGCTGTGGGGTATATGTGCATGTTAACTGTCTCTTTATCCCATGAGACCTCAGAAAATCACTGAACTCATTCGAGAGGTACTCTCCCCCTCCATCTGACCTCAAGCACTTTACTTTCAAGCATGTTTCTCTTTCAACTGCAGCCTTGAAAGTTCTAAAGTACTCAAATGCTTCACTCTTTTCCTTCATAAAATATACCCACAGCTTTCTAGAACAATCATCAATGAATGTGACAAAGTATGAACTATCTCCAAGAGATACATTTTTTGTAGGCCCCCAAATGTCTGTATGCACAACATTAAGGATATTTCTGCTTACATCTCTGTCATGTGAAAAGGGTTGTCTTGCCTACTTACCAAACTGACATGCTTTGCATACCTTATAAAATTCTGCAACTCTAAATGTAGGCAAACCAGTAACCAACCCTTTGGACTGCATTAATTTAAGCCTTTGTACATTTGCATGTCCAATGCGTTTGTGCCAAATTTCAATATCTGCAACAATACCTTTTCCTTTAGCATACATATCAGCATTCATAGTAGGAATTCTAGCATCCAGAGTAAACATACGTCCAACTCTACTTCCCTTTGCTACCAACCTGCACTTGTCATTGAAGTCTTCTACAAAGTAGCCCTTTGCATTAAATCTGACTTGCAGCCCTTGCTCTACCATCTGACCAACTGACACCAAGTTCTTTGTAATAGATGGCACATGTAATACATCTGAAAGACTTTGTCTTACCATCATGCAAGGACAAGGGAACTTTTTCAATGTGTGAAATTGGGTGGCATGAATCATCACTCGTCTGCACATAACCTGCATTTTGCAAATCCTGTATCTCTCCAAACCATTCTGCATGGCTGGTCATATGGTTGGATGCACCTGAATCAACATATCAAACATCATCATGTGTTCCCTTTCCTGTAATAGCATTGAGCATATGCTGCATAACAGACAGATGTTCATTTTTGTCTTCATTTTGTCGTGAAGATGATACATAGTTTCCTTGCTACAACTTACCACTGTGAATATCATCTTTCTTAGCATAGCATTGGGCTACAATATGACCTGTTTTGCCATAGTAGTGATACACAATACCAGAGTTGTTAGAACCTCTGTTCTGCCATCCACCTCTTTCTCTAAAGCTCCCCCTGCCTCTAAAGTTGCCACGATCTCTTGAAACCTGCATATTGCCAAATTGCTGATTCAATCTGTTTTACTGGTTGTCACTACCACGTCCTATACCACGGCCTCTTGAAGAGGACCTGCCATATCCCCTTCCTAAACTGGAGTAGAAAGCTTGGACCTATTCACCACTTTTTTCAGATGTCTCACTCTGCATGTTGATCTCTTCAATGATCATAAGGGAGACCAACTCATCGAAATCTGGAAATGGCTTTCTAATATAAACGAAAGTTACAAAAGACTTCCAAGCCTTTTCATTGTTAAGTCCACCCAATGTAGACGACACTAAATCATCATCATCAGGCATTGCATCAATCGCTGCCAAGGCATCTACAATGCTCCTTACCTTCAGTGCATACTCATTGATAGACATCTTCCCTTTCTTCAATGTATTCAACTCTTGCTTGAGTTGAATCTTTCGTGCCTTTGTATTTACGAAAAACATACTTTCAAGTATGGTCCACGCTGCATATGAATTCTCTGCATTTCTGATATGTCCCAGCATATTATTGTCAATTACTGCAGACAGCCAATACATGACCTTTCTGTCTTTTGCATTCCATTCCTTCCGTGCCTTTGTCTCTTCTGCAGTTGGAGGATCAGCTTCCTGATCCTCATCATCAATTTCCATGATTGTGGTGACTCATACTTTGACAAGGGGTTCTAACATTGGTGGCTCATGCAGTGGATGTGTGGGAGGGTAGTACTTCTTAATGTGACTGCCATTGAAGAAGCCTATGCCCTTGTCGTCTAGAGTCTCGAGCTCAACATTGCCAGTTCAACTAATTGCACAAACTTTGAAAGGCCCAAGACCTCTAAACTTCATTTTCTACTTGTGTCCTTTAACTGAGTATAGGAGCACTAAGTCACCATGTTCAAAGTCGCGTTGCTTGACATGCTTGTCAAACTAGCTCTTATGCCATGCGTTCTCGCATATGAGCGCATGAGTGGCTAGAAGGCGAGTTTCCGAGAGGCATTAAAGTTCAACCAGGTGTTGTGTCCATGCTTCCTTCCCTTCCCATCATTCTTGAAGCACTATTCTCAGGCTAGGAACGAAGAACTCTACTCGTAGAATTGCCTCAGTCCCATAGGTCAACCCAAAGGGAGTCTAGTCGACAGCCATTTTATAAGTTGTGTGGTAAGCCCACAAGGCTGCCATCAGCTTGTTATCCTAGTCACTGCGCGAAGCAAAGACTACTTTGGTCATGACGTTTACAAGGATCTTATTTGTGGATTCTGCCGGCCCATTTGCCTGAGGGTAGTATGGAGAGGATTTTTTATGGATAATTAGAAAGGTGAATAGAAGATGCGCTATCACTTCATTGATGAAGTGTGTGCCCTGGTCACTAACTAGTTCGATGAGGCAGTCAAATCATGAGATCACCTACTCCCACGAGAACTTGGCAATCATTCTAGCGTCATTATTTCGTGTCGCTCTCACTTCTGCCCATTTCATTAGGTAGTCTATGGCCACAATGATATATTTGGCCATTCTAGCGACATTCTTTTGTGTCACTCTCGCTTATGCCCATTTCATTAGGTAGTCTATGGCCACAATGATATATTTGGCCTGCAAATACTATGCCACAGAACTAATGGGTCCTATGAAGTTGATCCCCCATTTTTTGAAGGGTTGTCATGCAATGATTGGGGTCAACTCCATTTGATCCTTGCGAATCGGGACCTTTGTCCACTGACACTCGTCATAATGCTTGACGAATTGTGCTGCATCACAAAAAGTGTGGGCCACCATAATTGAGACTATAGCATCTTGCGGGCTATCATATCTCCACTAAAGTGCCCTCTAGCAATTCCGTTGTGCCTTTGGCATGTCCAACATTAGGTAGATATTTGAGAATTAGTGTGGCATCATTTATGTATGCTTTGGGCATTGGTATGAGCATCTAAAGTGCAATTCAAATATATATTTGTAGGATAAAAACTATCCTAAAATTCTTAACACTTGTTCTCCGGCATCTAGATTCGTGTATCAAGTCCGACCCTTGTCACCTAAGCAAAGCCCGAATGCTTGAGAGCGTTGAGTAAAGTATCTATAATCCTAACTGTGCCTCTTTTGAACAAGCTCTCACCTTCACCTTTGAAAGCCTAGGCATTTCCATGACCCACTTCCTTGCCGACTTTTCCTCTTGCCCCGATCTAACCTTTATAACCACCTGTAACTACTTTAGGCTTCTTAAACTCTTACTTAAGCAGGACCCTACCCCACAAGAACATGGCCTTCCACCCCTCTTTTTTGATCCTAACACCATCAATAGCTATGCCATGACGCGCTTGATGATGAGAGCTAGACTTCTACCTTCTTTTTGCCTAGCTCTTCTTGAAGATATGAATGATAGCCAATTCAGCTGATGTAACCACCCCTTCCTCTCCACCACTTCACTCCATGTTCGCATGAATTTCAAGGGATACATGCAGAGCTAGCAGTTTTTGAGCAAATCTATCCGGCCCCCTTCTCCACCTCACTCTGACGATGAAAGTTAAAAACTGGTTGTTATTGTGGCTTAATAAAAATTTTAAAAAAAGAGAAAAAGAAAAGAAAAGAAAAAGAAAAGAAAGAAAGGAAGGCAATAAAACACATCACAAAAAGAAAAAGACATGGAAAGAAAGACTCACATGAAGACACAACCAGGACCACACAGGACACGATCATTGCACCTAGGGATCCTCAAGTTAGGCGTGTCTGGTGGCTTCGATCGACCGGCTCCACTCCTAACCCCCTAGCCTCTTTTTGACTCCCCACTTCATGCTTAGGACACATCAAGGGCAAGACATACCTAGGGAGGTAACACTCGTCTATGGTTAGACCTGTCACCCTCTACACTACACACACCGCATCTCCCTACTGCACGAACGGGGTCCTCAAGTGTGGGACATCGCCCAGGCCTGCCTGTGGTTAGACCCAGCTCTCCATTCCACTAGCACAAGCACAATGCACCACACAGTAAGGTAGACACTCCCCTTAGGTAGAGCACTGCACCTTCTCCTTTTAAGTACTACAAAATTAGCAAACCACCAACTTTGGAGGCCCCATCATCCACTTGACATCTGATTGGCTTCTCCGTCAACCATCATTGCCAAAGCTTCCAAAGCATCTGAGTCCACATGTGGCCCTATCATCACCTGACCAACAACTTTCCAACCACCTACCCTTTCCCAACAAACAGCTAGAAGTGCCATGGGACTGGCACCCGTCTTAGAGGGGGGTAATGTTAACCTCAATTCGAGATGGCGGAAATTTGAAGAAAAAAGCAAAAAAAGGATTGGAAAAAGAGCAAAGGTGTAGAGGCGGCCCCTAAAGCTAAGCTGAGGCAAAAAGCGCAATTTTAAATGAAAGGCGCCTCAAAAAACTCTAAACACTTGTAAAAGAGCGCTAGGCTCCCTCTTGTGTCATTTGTAAAAGAATAGACGGGTATAGGCTTAGGGCATGAAGCAAGAAGAGGGAATTAGAAAAAGGGACCTTGCCACAATGGCTAGTCATGTAAAAAGGGATGGGTGCCCACGGGATTTTAGGGTTTTGTATATAAAGTTGAAAAGTGAATGAGAAGCTCATTCTTTGGTATGTGGCTAACAAGAGTCCTCTCTTCTTCTCTTCTTCTCTTCACCTTGCTTGTGTGTGAGCTCTTGAGAGAGGGAGTGTGAGAGTGTGAGAGAGTGAGTGAGTGTGTGGGAGTGAGGGATTAAGAGGGTGAAGCTCTTCACCATCTTCTCTTCTCTCTTCTTCTCTATTCTCTTCTCTTCTCTTTTCTCATACGCATGGTTATGGTGGATGGAGCTTGGAGATGGAAGATGCTTGAGCTAGCATCTAGGATCGTGGAGCTACCGTCATGTGCGAGAGAGGAGGCAACTCATTTCGGCATCAAGGTAAGCTCACTACACCCCGAGAGGATCGACGGCGCATCGGCTAGGTAAGAGATAGCCATGAGAGCTCGCTTGAAATGCTTGAAACAATAAGCGGTCCGTGGGTCTTAGCGGTTGAGCATGAGCTTCCACTACAGCTTGTGTCATTTTAGACCTTAGAAAGAGAAAATCACTTCTCTCCTCACTTCCAGAGGATCACATATCTCGTCTTTCTTAGTGAGAGAATTCCCTCTCTCGTCTTTCTTAATGAAAGAAAAGACCTTAAACCTTGACTTCTAGGGGAGAGGATGACCCCAAATGAATGCAATACTCATTACACACAAGTAAAACATTCCCAGGCATCCCTAGATGCACACATAAATACATATACACAATGCTAATGCACTTCCTCTTCTTAGAACTCAATCCATCTTCATTTATGTGTAACTCCTTGGTTCTTGTGTACACTCTTACACTTGGTAGACACTTCTTTTCCCCTTCATAACTTGTACTGCCTGTAGCAGATATCCCCATCACAGTGCTCTGATCACCCCATTAAGTGATGCACTAGGAATACTGGTCTCTAAATGGTCTCATGGCCATGCTAGATCATCGTCAACACTTAAAGAAAAGTGAATCATTAATTTATTGAAATGAATTTATTAAATAGAGAATGCGTAATAAGCAATCAATTTTGTGACACTTAGTACTGTTGTACTCAGTCAAAGGTCATAAGTAGAAAATGAAGTTTTAGGGGCTAGGACCTTTCAGAGTTCGCACCATCAGAGCTAAACTGGTAATGTAGAAATCAAAACCCTAGAGGGTGAGGGCATAGGCTTCTTCAACAGTAGCTATATAAAAAAGTACTACCCTCCCATACACCCACTACATGAGCCTCCATTGCTAGAATCCCTTGTCAAGGTACAAGTGGCCACCATCACAGAAATTGAAGATGAAGATGAGGAAGCTGTAGCTCCGGGTTACTTGTGTATGATTGTCACTGCCAAGCAAACACATACATTTGATGCATTGATTGATGAGGGTGCTGATTTTAATATCTTGACTCACGATCATTGGGTTCAAATAAGCACACCACAATTACAACCCATTAATGCCAAACTCAGCCCATATGGGGGCTGATCATACATACTTTTGGAAAAGTGCAAGGTTGCTATCTCTATCGAGTCTAAAAGCTTAACCATGATCTTTTATGTATTGCCAACAAATACGATGGATGCTGGCACAAAATCACTGTTAGGTTGTACATCTAAGAAGCAGGCAATGTGTAATGTCGACTACCAATCATAGTGCATTCAGCTAGCCATCGACAATGTACGTATAGTCACGGTTTTTAGCAAGTGCTGTGTGATTCCATCAAAGTCCCGCCAAGCCACCCATAGAGAAACCCACCATAAAGCCTAAGGAGGGGGGTCATGAATTATCACAATCCACCAATCCTCAATGCCATAAAAACCCAAAAATCAAAGCTAAGGCCAAGGAGCCATAGCTCAAATGGATGCCTAAACATCAAGGGTTACTGCCTAGAAGCACACAATCACGACCTCCTAAGGCTAGGAACTCGTATTTGAAATCTAGGAGGCACAGAAGAACCTATAGGTATCAATGAATGATCAAGCCATGATGGGTCCCTAAGACCTTATTGAAAGTGCAAGGCTACTATGAGGGTAATACCTAGATTTGGGTACCTAAAGCCAAGATGGCCAAGGGCGCTACTCAAATGCCGCCCTCAAACTTGACCACACCAAGCCATGTGACAGAAAAAGCACCAATGCCACAAATGACTCAAGCTCTCTGTGAAACCCATAGCACCTCAAACGCAAAGGCCGGCCATGAGCCTAAACAGATCCATTGACCAAAACCATAGCTTGCTACTAACAAACTTCCTCAACCTAGTCCTACTAGTGCCCTCTGAAAAAACATTGATCTAGAACATGGCTTGAGGCAAAAGCTATGGAGGATGGAAGAGAAAGAGTGAGTTCATGGAGACACTGACATTACTGACTATTACACAAGTGAATTAGGTTCCAAGATGGAAGCTTGGACTCATAAACACAATCTTGTGTATAGATTGACAATGACACAGAGACTTTACTAAAGGACAAAAGTACTATGACATTGCATTAGAAAAGAGAGAAAGTACAATGATTTATAGAAAATTGGATGGTAGCACTTCTCCTATTGTGCTTATGGGATTCTAGTCTTGAGCCCTCACTGCTCCTTCCAAAGATACTGAAGTAGGTGTGATTGTAAACATCTCAACACCCTCAAGACCTCACAATAATCTAATAGCATGACACCCACAACTCCAACCAAGCCCATTGCACAAGAGGCCCAACCACACCCTTAGGAGCAACCAAAGCTACAACAATCAGCCGTCGAATTATCTAGTTCAGTCAAACCCCAACCACCCTGTAGGCCTTAGATCCTCTTATAAGCAAAGACGAATTCTCACTTTGGTCGCAGCTTTAGCAAAGAATACCGGGAATGACTTGGTTGTCTGCCTTCAATAGTTGGATGCCACATTTACCACACTTGCTAAAAGCTATGATCGACTAGACCTAGGTCTTTTGGAGAAGCCTTTAGCAATGGAGGTATGTACATTGCCTTACTCATGGGAAGAATCCAAATTCATATTTGTTAAAGCTCCCCAGGCAGCTAAGCAACTAATTGCTACTATTGAGATTTCCCGAGACCAAGCACACAAACAACGCCTCATTATGTCTTATGAGACAAGAACACGGTCCTTGCTCCTGACCAGGAAATTGAGGAGTTGAAGCAACTTGCTGATAATGACTCCTCTTTCTTGAAGAAATGATATGCTCTTTGACTTCAATGGGAGCAAGAGGGCTACCAAATCATGACCAATGCTAAGCAATGACGTGCAATCAAAACCTCAAAGTATGACTCCACTTACGTAGCTCCAACCTCCTATAGGGTGTTGACCACCATTTGTAATTGGAGCTACACATTGCTAGCAGAATAGACTCTGATGACTTCCTAATGGATGTTCTCACCTACATTACTTAAGTAGGTATCCATCCTTTCGACATGGACCGCTATGCTAATCTAGAATACAATCTAGACTTCTATGCTTGGCTCATGCAAAAATAAAACACCGAGAGCACATGCTAAATGCCCTTGACCTCTCAACCCTTAATCCTAGGAAGGATTCTTCTCAATTCCAAAGGGGAGGGGGTAAGGTGAAGATCGACTTACATGGCTCATTTTAATCATCCACCATATGACACGAAAAACAACCCCTTGCATGCCTCTCTTGCCTATCATGTTGTATCTGCTCTACTTTGTGTGTGCCTGTTTTTTGGTCCATGTGATACAGAGCGAGGAGATCTCTTGCAATGCTGATGCTTCTCCTCTTTTGCAAATGTATCAGCTCCTAATTCATGATAGAGAGCAAGAGCACCTCCTGCCAAGCTAACAAATTGTGGGGATCAAGCCGTATCATCTTCTCTATGAATATCGAGCAAGGGAAATTGTTTTGAAGATAACAAATCACTACGATTGCACCATATTGTCTCCTCCATGACATTGAGCACACGCAATTGTTTCAAAGGTAAGAATCATTGCGGCCACCATATTAGCCAATTCACCCTCACATCTTTCCTATTTTTGGTTTTTCATCCTCGTGCCATCTCTATAGCTCCATAATATGGTGCAAATAGGTCCTTCATGAGATCACACTTCCCTCTCGCGCTGTATCTCTAGCTCCATGATATGGTGCAAATGGGTCTTTTACAAAATCATACTTCGCTTCTCTTGTGCTGTATCTATAGCTCCACAATACAATGCAAATAGGTCCTTTATGAGATCACACTTCCCTCCTCTTGCACAGTATCTGCAACTCCATGATATGGTGTGGATAGGTCCTTCATGAGATCACGCTTCCCTTCTCTTGTGACATATCTTATTCTCTATGGTCCGTATTTTTTGATCGGTCTTCCTATCATTTTCTAATAGGTGATGGCAAGGACAAAGTAGATGGCAAGGAAGGTCTATATAGAGAGCAAGGATAGTGAGAAAGAGGCAAGTCCATCAAAGGTTCTAGAAGCTTTCCCTCTTGACATCCCTCCTACCCCTAGTTTTCCTCAAACTCCTATTATGCAATCAAAAGAGACTGTGTGTTCTCCTCTTGTCCATGGCAAGCTCCATGTGGTTAATGACCAACCCTGTGATCTTATTGGACAATCCTCTCCTACAACTGCCAAGTTTCCAATATCCCCTAGAGCACCTAATCAACAAACAAAACAACCTAGACCCTCTTCTACTCATGGAGGAGAGTCTTCCAAGCCTAGGAAAAAGAGAAGGTCTAGGTTTTACTATATTCAAAAGTGTTTTAGTGAGATAAGGAAGGCCCAGAGAGCTACACAACATGTCATTCCAACAATAGCTTTTATCAGAGTTGTCAAGGACATTTCTGATAGATGATCAAGGGTATCAAACTGAAAATGGCATGCAAAAGAAATGGCAGCACTGCAACCATTTTTTGTCTTCACGAGGCAAGTGAAGACTTTGTTATTGAATTTATGAATAATGCTTACATTGCTATTGCTCATGCTCATAGGGTGACCTTGATGAATAAAGATTTTAGTATGGTCAGCAAGGTATTGCGTCCATTACCCACTATTGAAAAAAAAGCCTTTAAGATCCTTAACGTTCTGCCAAAATTGTCCAAGAAAGAAAAAAGGCTAAAGATTGATGATGTGACACATCTATAACCAACAAAGACTGCATTTTAACCAACAAAAAAAGCTGCAAGAGATCATAGAATCTGATGATGATGTTTGCAAGAAAAAAATCGTTATGCTTGGCCCTATCAATTATAATAGAATGGGTGAGGTGTGTGGACAAATGGTTGTCAATGTTTCTTGCACCTCTAAGGAAGAGGATTATCTTAGTATATCTCCTGGGGACAAGTCCATGCTTGTTTAAAAAGATATTCAATTGTCAGATTCTGTAGTCTATTGTTGCATAAGGTAAGGCATTTTGACTCTCAAAAATTTCATATATGGAATGATGGTGCTATTCATTGCAAATAACACCCCTTTTTTTTGCTATTGATTTTAGGGCTTTGATTGCTTCTCTCAACCAAGAAATCTCTAAAAGTATATTTATTGTTGATCCACTATTATTAGTGGAATTATTTTCTAGATCCGGTTCAAATAGGGGATTTTATTTTTGCGAGCTTTCATTTTTGTTCTTTTGTAATCAATCCTTTTTTTTCGGTGCTTTTTTATGCAATTAGCAATTCTACATATAAATATCTCTATGCAAGATACCCCCACATGGGCATATCCTAGGTCATGCACAATTTGCATGCATACATTCATAGCATGATGACTAATTCATAGTCATACAAACTATAGATATAAAGTGACACAAAAAGGAAATAGCAATTCTTCACTATTACTAAAAGAGTATGATGCTTTGCATTTACATGAATATACATCAAGAAAACAAAACCAACATGGCATATTCTCAATGAAACCAACCAAAAACTAGTCAAACATACGTAGCATATAGTCACAAGGTACATAAACATAATCAATGTCTCCAAAGCTAATCTGTTTTTCTCAAGAGACTTCATTCTATTCATTTGAGAAAACCCCCTCTCACAATCCACTGTAATTGCAACAATCACTAGACAAGTATGCCAAAATTTCTTGATTTCTCCATACAACTGCTCCCAATGCTTGTCAATTCCACATTTTGCCCATGCCTCATGCATACTCATGCATGGACAAGTCCTTTTCAATTTGATCATGAAATCCTCATATTGCAAGTTACATGCATTCACATAAGCTAAGTCCCCAAATTTTTCTAAAAGAATGGGCATCCAAATCCTTCCCATTGCAAACATTAGCTTGTGCTCAATAGGATAGTCTTTGAATGGTAGACACAAGGATGATATAAATTTTCCAACAAATTGTCTACCACATCATGTTGCCTAGTTGAGAAGTAATTGAATATGATGATGATCCCACCATGTCCCTTTGTGCATTTCTCTTTCAAGGGAATGCACCAGAAATACTCAATTGCAAAGTATCTCTTTTTGGGCTTACTAGGACCCATAATCTGGAGAGAGACATATAACTTGTATGCTATCATTATTTCAGTATATAAAATTACATAATGGTATAAGGCTTAGAACACACACTCACATACACATACAGACTCTCTCTCAAAAGTTAAAAACTAAAATGCATAAACATAGAAAAATAACTCAAAGAGAAATGTGATATGGGTACCTACCTCGATCAATGGAGTTGCAACTTGAAGTGTGGTTGCTAAAGCTTGCAAAGATGTTTGACACTTAGCAAGTTTGTAGGACTCCTTCTTCAATCCCAATATTAAATGCTTTCCTTTCTTGAGCTTAAGAAATCTATGCATACATAGAAAAATCCTTATAATGGTAATCAAGCTTCCTCTCAAACTTTTATTAAGAATGCATGTAGCACTGAGAAGTCAATAATCATGAACCCACTTGATTTAAGAGTCTTATTGGATTATAAAATAGAACAAGGCATACCAAATGAAAGTGCCTCAATCAATCTAAAATTGGAAGCTTGATATGGCAAATTCAAGTTGCGTGTAGTCATTGCTCACTGCAATTCAGAAAACACATTGTCAACCGTGGCAAAGATATCATTGCAACACTAAATAGAGATGATGTACACATCTCTTGATCTCTAAATACCAACCAAGACTTGGGCAATGGGGATTGTTTACCAATCCTACTTAGTGCACTTTCTGCCAATTTAGCTAAACTAATCACTACAATGTCGATTGTAGAAGTTAGAACAGCCCATGGTCCCCAATGCCCATAGGTAGCATAATAGTTAAATCACCAATTCACAAGTGTACAATGGTTGAAATTCCTTTTAAAGGTTAAGATTATAAGCTTAATTAATGGGATTACATGGTCATTGGTTAATAAATGGATGAAGCAAAATTCTCTCTGAGATAATAGCAGCAGCTGTGGATAGGCACCTCCTCTAGCTATGACGTGACAGTCAACAGTCACCTTGCTACATCTAGGCTTCCAACTTTCAATGCTTGCCACAATTCCCTACATCATCTATGATGCCTAGTGCCCCAGCTCTTGCACTTCAGTCCAATAGTCCTTGGCACACCAGATCGCTCCTTACACATGGCCAATGGTTGCCATTGTCATGTCTTGTAGGCTACAAAGTTGCGAACTTGTGGTAGATGCAGTGTGATATTCCATGGCTCTTACTCTACAATGCAATATCCTTCCATGAATGGATACTGTGGGCAATGGTCCATCTAGAACATTCAAACCTCTTGCTTAAAGTTGCTCATGAATCACAGCTCATGTCACTGCCTCTATTGTCCTCCATGGATCAACTACCTCTACTTGACACATGTTATATCTAGCCATAAAGGCGTGTAGCAATACTAAGGCCCTTATTTAGACCAAATATGCTTATTCCCATTTTATCTTACATAAATTGGAGCTCACAAGGCTCATAGGAGAGTACTTGGTGCTAGCCCTAGCTCAACGTGGTGCTCTTGAGGATGCACATCATGTGTTTCTATCCCTACTTAGTCAAACAATCTTTTCATGGACAACCATGAAATTTGGCTTGAGTGACTACGGTCAAGATCGAGAAGCACTACAAATGTATCACTCTATGAAAGTTCATGGTGTTGTGCCAGAAAAATACACTTATGTTAGTATGTTTAAAGCATGTTCAACTTTGTTGGACTTGTAAGAAGCCCAACATCTATTTGTTGATGTTGATGTAGAGATGAAGGACCTTTCTAGTAATGTTTTTAATGGAAGCAGCTTATTGATTGTTTATGCCAAATGTGAAAGGCTTGTGGAAGCTGAGGTAGTGTTTGACTATTTAGTGGAGTAGAATGTGGTATCACGGAATGCAATGATATCAAACATAATGAAGAAGTGAAGACTTTCCTGTTGTTCAAAAAAATGTATGACAAGGTAATGGATTTGGATCAGTGGACCTTTTTTATGATGATTGAAGCATGTGGTACTCTTGCAAAGAAGACTCAAAGTTCCATTCATGAGGACTAATTGAACTTTGTCATGTGCACTGAAATTGGAAAGGCTTTACATTGTGATGCCCAAAAGAGGGGATTTACTACATATATATTTGTATGTACTGTACTTTTAAACATGTACAACAACGTGTAGAAACATTCTAGGAGTATAGAATATGTTTAATAGATTGTCAGAATGCAGTACTATGTCATGGAATATAATGCTCTCTACATATTCATAGCAAGGTCAACAAGGAAAGGCTTTGCAATTTTATAAACAAATGCAAGAGGAATGGGTGATCATAACTCAAGAGACAATTACAATTACTTTTAGTGCAATAGATGTCTTAATAGAGAAGGAAAAATTTCTTATGCAACAACAATAAAAAATATTAGAGTTTTTGAATATTGGTAAAGCTCTACATGATGATGTTGAGAGACTTGGCTTTCTGAGGAATATTTTAGCTGGAAGCACAATCTTGGGCATGTGTGGGAAGAGTGGAAGCCTTATTGAAGTAGAGAGTGTCTTTGGGGGCTTGTTGGTGGACAATGTGATCTTGTGAAATGCAATGATGGTTGTTTATTTGGAGCAAGCGCAAGGAGAGTAGGCTCTACAGTTGTATAGACAAATGCAAGAGGAAGGGATGAGTTCAAATCAACAGGCACTTCTCTCATCACTTCACACATGCGATGTTGTTTTTGAGAATGAGGAAGCTGTGTATATATGAAGCGGCAACCAATCAAATTGTCAATTTTACATATAGGGAGAGAATTACAAGTTGATTGCATAAGGAAGGGCATCATCAAAGACCTATTTGTGAAAAACACTCTTATAAGTCTATATGGGAAGTGTGGAAGCAAAGCATATATTTGATTGGTTTTTCGATCGTGATCACACAAATTTAGAGTAGAAGAAGCTCATGGCAGACACTTTTTTGTGTATATCCTTTCGACCATGTATTGGAAATGTGGAAGTATTTTGGAAATGGAAGGCTTATTTGATACATTGCCAAATATTGATATTGTGACTTGGTGTCTAATGCTCTCAGCTTATGTTGAGCAAGACCATGGACCTAAGGCTTTAGAGTTGTACCATCAAATGCAAGAATAGGGATGCATTCCAAATCACTAGACACTTGCAGTTGCTCTTCCGGCTTGTGGTTCTTATGCAAAGGTCATGCTGCTAATAACAGACAATCAACCACAAACATGCCTTTGGATATTGTAAGGGGCTTACATGTTGATGCTTTAGCAAAAGGGTTTGTCATCCCAATCCATTTGTTGATAGCAACCTTGTTTCCATTTTTGTTGTATTTGATGGGTTGTTGGATTGGTAGACTTATGTATGTTGGTGTATAATGCTCTTAGCATATATTGACAAAGGTCATGGGGAAAAAGCCTTAGAATTATACATGCAAATGCAATGTGAGGGGGTTAGTTTAGATGTTATTATTATATCTGTGTGATATGAGCCTGTATTATTGCTGGAGTGATGGAAATATGCATGGAAGTGTATTTCAGTATTGTTTTTGTAGGGATTGAACTTGATCTTCTTGTGGTGGCAAACACATTGATTCGTGCATTTGGTAGTTGTGCAATGATGAAACATGCACATGTAGTCTTTGATAGACTATCTAAACCTGATGTGATATGATGGAATGCTTGCATTGTGCACCAAATGGTAGTAGCTTATTAAGCCTTCAAGTGTTAAGAGGAAATGCAAGGGTTTGGTATTAAACAAGATGAAGTCACATTCCTTTCACTCTTGTGTGCTTGCTTGTGAAGGAAGATGTTGAGCAAGGATATTAGGATTATGACCAACTTGAGACATTATCTTGTCATGATTGACCTTCTTGGGCATGCAGGGGATTTCAAGGCAGTAGAAAACATACTCTCAATGATGACATTGGAGGCTGACATCTTAGTTTGGCTACGTTTGTTGAGTGCATGCCAAGGACATGTCAATTTGGAGCTAGCAAGACAAGCATTTGACAGTGTAGTGCATTTAAATCCCGAGGATGGTCTGCTAACATGGAGAAGAGGAAAAGGAGAGGGTAGAGAATGAGAAGAAAAATAACCAAATTTTTGGGGAAAAAAAAGGGGGGGGCAAGGGCTCCCCCATCGTCTGTGTCTGCGCAAACGATGGGGGAGCTCTTCCCCCCCCCCCCCCCCCTTTTTATTGCAAAGAAATCAGGTGAAGCAAAAAGAAATATATGGAAAATCACCATTTTTGTGGCAAAAAAGGGGGGTAGAGCCCCCCCATTGTCTGCATCTGCGTGGACAATGGGGGACTCAGCCTCCCCATTTATTTGCAGAAATATCAGGATAAAGGGTAGCCAGGGCATACCTTGAGGTAGAGCGAGGGGTAGAGGAGCATCGCTAGAATCGCTTCCAGGTTGTAGGTCAACTGGCATGCACACTTCTAGGTTGTAGCCGTCTTCTCCATTCCTTTGTACAGGCTGAAGCTCCCCTCTAAACCCCCCCGGTAAGGGCTTTGTAGCTATACCATGCCATTGCTACCGATTGCACCTATATAGGGAGTAGTAGTGACTCAAAGCCCTGCCTTGTTTCCACTCTACGTGTGATTCCCTATGCCCAGTGGTGAACCCTCTTATGTGCGGTGTCACAAGTGTGTAGTCCTGGGATGTGTCTATGTTGTCCCGCTTTTTGGATTGAATAATACAAGAGTATACCTTGAGCTCATATCGTGTTACCTTTGTGTGCCGTGTTGAGTGCGTAACGAGTGCAGGTTTATCACACTTGGTATCAGAGCAACTCTTGCTTGGAGTGAAGGAGTGCTCACGGAAGCAGGAGAAAGGATCCAGTGCCCCGAAGAGATCGAAGTTGTAACGACCCACAACGCGACGCCCCGCATCGTATCGCCCCACGTCGCGACACCCCACGTCGCGTCGTCCCACGTCGCGTCGCCCCACGTCGCGTCCCCCCATGGCGCGAGGCCCCCCCGACACGTCACCCCGGCGTGACGCCCCAACCGCGACATCCCACCATCTTAAGACGTGACGCGGCTTCCCCGCGGCACGACCCACACCACCACCGGCGAAACGCGGCTTCCCCGCGTCGACACCACCACCAACCACATGGAGGACGAAAGGGAGAACGTCACCCTCCCAACACTGGAGGAGAGGAAGAAGAGTAGGGGACAATAATGGAGAGTGGCCCAGGAGGAGAAAGTGGCCGGACTAGAAAGACAGTTAGATGGTATGCCAGGCATGCTAGAATCAATATGGAGGAACATGCAGATGAAAGAAGAGGAGGAAGAAAGGAGGAAAAAACTAGAAGTAGAGCAGGGCTATAGAGAATGGGTGATTCAACAATAAGAAGAGGAGAAAAGACACAGAATGCAAGAGGAGATGGATAGAACAGGTAGAGAGGAGACATCTAGGAGGGCGCAAGATACAAGGAAGGAGAAGGAGAAAGTAGTAGAATTAGGAAGCAAAAAGAAAGACAAGAAGAAGGAGAAGAAGCACCATCGCAAAGAAGAGGGAGATAGCAGTAGTTCAGAAGATGATTATGGAAAATTCAAGATGCCCCAACCTGCCAAGTACAAGGGAGAGAGGGATGGTTTGGTTCTGAAGAAGTGGATCGCAGAGATGGACAGGTACTTAAAGTATTCACGAATCACTGAAGACAGGAAGGCAGAGGTGGCAGCCATTTACTTGGAGGAGGACGCTGCCAGTTGGTACTTGCTAGAACAAGAGCAGGGCCACACAATCTGTTCGTGGGAAGAACTCCAGGAAGAACTGAAGGACAACTTTATTCCAAAGTTGGAGAAATTCAAAGTGAGAGATGAATGGAGGAACCTCAAGCAAAAATAGGGAAAGATGAAAGAATATGTCAGCAAATATAGGCAGATCATGCTGCAGCTACCAAACATGGATACAGATACTAAGCTACATGGATTTTTGTTTGGGATGCAAGAATGGGCGAGAAGAGATGTGGAGAGATAGGAGCCAACAAGCTTAGCAGAAGCCATGAGAATGGCCGAACGATTGGTGGACCTGGAAGGCAGAAGAACAGCACAAGGGAATCAAAACAGGTTCAACAACAACTTCAACAACACCTTCAACAACAACAATTCATGGAACCAGAGGCCCAATGCTCTTAGAGGGGCATTCACAGATACAAGGAGCCAAAACAACACTACCACCACGGCCGTATCACAAACCGCCTTAGTACCGAGAGGAGCAGCAGGGAGATGGGGAAACAATCACTACAGGCCAACCCCTAGTACATCTTATGGGCCAGCAGGATCAAACACGTCATGGTGGAGACCCCCAGGCCCGTTCGTCGGAATCAGATGCTTCAAATGCGGGGGTCCACACTAGCAAAACAGATGCCCAATAGAAGATACAGCTTCGTCAAGTGGATCAAGGGTGAATGCAACTAGTGCATATGGAGGAGAAGAACTACAACCACCGCAAATCCAGGAAATCCCTAATGGGAGTGAAGAAAGCATGGACCACCCAAGGGTAGGGTCAGTTAGCGCCCGACCCCAATGTATGGCAGCCAGAGTAGCAGCAGTCCATCATCTATACATCAAAGGCCAAGTGGGCGAGGGTAACCAACCTATCATGGTGGACACAGGAGCAACACACAACTTCATGACACCAGGGTGCGCAGCAAAACATGGACTAAAACTGTCGAAGGCCCCAGAAGGATTAACAGTGACATTCGCACAAGGAGAAGCCAAGGAGGTGAAACAAGTCTTTGCAGTCCAAGTAGCAGTCGACAAGTGGAAGGTGAAACTCAACTTCTTAGTAATCCCCATGGATGATTTTGAAGTGATACTGGGATTGGAATTCTATGACAACTATGTCATTGCAATGTTTGGTAAAGGTGTAAATGAAATGATGTTAGATATGCAAGGAGAAGGCGTCAGAGTACCATGTGAAAGAATGCAACTGCCTGGCAGGACCCCAATCAAAGTGCAAATGAAGGAGAATAAGCCAGGAGTAGCATGCCAAACAATGAAACAGACTACAACCCAACCAAAGGGCCAGACCCAAAGTGTACCGGTCCAAGGGACCGTTATCAGGCCACGTATCATGACTTGCAGTGCCAAGCAAGTCGAAAAATCAGTCAAACAAGGAGATATGGTCTATCTATGCATGATCCGACCGATTGAAGAAGAAGAAAGTGGCAAGAAACCCAGACAACAGAACAAGAAAACAGAGGTGGCAGAAATACTTGAAGAGTTCAAAGATGTGATGCCAGCCGAGCTGCCCAAGGGCCTACCACCCAGGAGAGATGTAGATCACAAAATTGAGCTAATCCCAGGGTCTGCCCCACCAGCCCGAGCTCCCTATCGCATGAATCACACTGAACTAATGGAACTGAAGAAGCAACTGCATGAACTAGAAGAACAAGGATTCATCTGCCCTAGCAAATCCCCCTTTGGTGCCCCAGTGCTATTTGTAAAGAAGAAGGATGGGGGACTCAGACTCTGTGTAGATTATAGGGCCCTTAACAAAATCACCATAAAAAACAAATACCCCATGCCCCTAGTGGAGGATCTCTTAGATAGGTTACATGGGGCTAAGTACTTTAGCCGAATTGACCTTAGATCCGGATACCACCAAATCCGCATAGCAGAAGAAGATATCCCCAAAACAGTATTCCGCACCCGATATGGTAGTTTTGAGTGGCTAGTACTAGGATTCGGCCTAAGCAATGGGCCAAGCACATTTTGTGGCCTCATGGATGGAGTCTTTAGACCGGAGATAGATATCTTTGTCATTATCTACATAGATGATCTCCTAGTCTACAACAAAACATTAGAAGAACATAAGCAGCACCTACGCCGAGTTTTTGAGAAACTGCGGCAGCACCAGTTATATGCCAAGCCGAAAAAATGTGAGTTTGCAGTGAAAGAGTTGGAGTTCTTAGGCTTTATTGTGGGAGCAGATGGAATCAAAGTGGATCCTAAGAAGGTGGAAGCCGTCCAAAGATGGCCCGTACTCAAGAATGTAAGAGAAGTGCGGGAGTTCCTCGGCTTCACAGTGTTTTGCCGAAGATTTATAAAGGATTACAGCCTCATCACTACCCCCCTCTCCCACCTCACCAAGGAAGATCACCCTTTTACATGGGGAAAGGCGCAACAGGAAGCCTTTGAGCAGGTGAAGAAGTGCATGAGCCAAACTCCTGTCCTAAAGGTGCCAAACTTTACTGAACCCTTTGAAATTTCCATAGATGCATCCGATTACGGCATAGGAGTTGTCCTAGTACAGGAGGGTCACCCCATTGCTTATGAGTCAAAGAAGTTCACCGGTGCTGAAACAAGGTGGAGCACACATGAGAAGGAAATGTTGGTAGTCATACACTACCTTAGAAAATGGAAGCATTATGTTCAAGACAATCATACAGTCATCTTCACCGACAACATCTCCCTCAAATACTTCCAATCTCAGCCCAAGTTATCAGCAAAGCAAGCCCGCTGGCTAGACTTCCTAGCCGAATTCGACATGGAGATTAAACACAAACCCAGCTCCACTAACAAGATAGTAGATGCATTGAGCCGGAAAGCTGACCTAAAAGCTGTCAGTGTGGTCAGCAGCAACTTCATAGAACTTGTCAAAGAGGCCCTAGAGCAAGACCAAGAAATGCACAAAATAATCAAAGATGTGGAAGCAGAGAAGACCCCACACGGAATGTATACCTTAGAGGAAGGTATCCTCTTTCTAGGCAAGAGATTGTATATCCCCAACAATGTGGAATTGAAGAAACTCATATTGCATGAGATACATGATGGCAAGATTGGAGGCCACAAAGGGCAAAGCAAAACCTTGGAGGCCCTCAGGAAGCAGTTCTTCTGGCCAAACATGAAGGAAGAAGTAATAGACTACATCAAAACTTGCCCCACTTGCCAAATGGTCAAAGCACCACGATCAAGACCAGCAGGTCTACTACAGCCATTACCAGTACCCAGCCGCCCTTGGGACGTCATCAGCATGGACTTGATTGTGGAACTACCTGAGTCCCATGGGTACACAATCATCTTTGTAGTGGTGGACTATTTTTCCAAACAGGCTCACTTCATCCCAGCCAAACCACCACGAACGCCAAGGAGGTAGCATGCCTCTTCTTCACACATGTATTCAAACTTCATGGCTTACCGCTGGCTATTGTATCAGATAGAGATGGAAGATTCATGAGCGACATGTGGAAGGAACTTTTCAAGACTCTGGAAACACAATTGAGATTCTCATCATCCTTCCACCCAGAGACAGATGGACAGATAGAACGAGTCAACCAAGGCATCGAAGATTATCTCCGAAGCTATGCCCGAGTGGACCAGAAAGATTGGGCATTGTACCTTGATGTTTTGGAATTCCACTATAATAGCTCCATACACTCGGCAACCGGGTACACCCCCTTCGAGCTAGCAACAGGAAAAGAAGTCATAACACCATTGGCCTTAGCATCTGGAGCGGCCAAAGCGGAAGATCAAGATGCAGAAGAATTCTTGAAGAAATGGAGAGACCGCAATGCAGCAGCTAAACAAAGCCTAGAGCAGAGCAAGATCACCATGACAGAGCAAGCAAACAAAAAGAGAAAGGCTGTATTATTCGCCAAAGGAGACATGGTCCAGTGAGCTCTAAGAATATGTCACTTCCCAAAAACATGACCCCCAAATTCAATCATCGTTACTATGGACCCTACCGAATCACTCAAGTGCTGAACGAAGTCACCTACAAGCTGGACCTGCCAGACAATGTTTGTGTTCATAATGCATTTCATGCTCGTCTTCTGCGCAGGTTCTATCCCGACAACCAATGGGGACAGCGCATACCAATGCTCCATTCCAACGGTCCCTTCGAAGTAGAAGCCTTCCTCCGACGCCGGGAACAAAGAGGCTTCCCCAAATACCTCACCAAGTGGCGCGGGCGTCCACTCAAGGAGGCCACTTGGATCTCAGAAGCAGAGGCCTGTGAATGCGGAAAGGATGCCTTCGCCCTTTGGCTCGAGGAGAACCCCCCAGCTCCTTCCAACGACCCTTGAGCCTTTCCAGTACTTCAACAAATAATGCAGTTCTCAAGCATAGACCCACACGTGCCCCCACTCCTCAAATGTAATCGAGTCGAGGGTGGACCCGCATGGTAGCAATCATCCAAAAACAACTCCAGCAAATAAAAAGCCCCAACGTCCTAGTGCGGCAGACACTGGCCAGTCTGATAGCATAGACTGTGTTAAGACCCCGCGGTCCCTTAGACCGACAGACACTGACCAGCTTGATAGGAAAAGCTGCGTTAAGATCCCGGATGAGTCAAATAACAAACGCTACCCTTAGATTGCTGAGGTCAGCAATCCAGTAAGCGGGGGTGAGTGTAAGGGCTTTGTAGCTATACCATGCCGTTGCTACCGATTGCACCTATATAGGGAGTAGTAGTGACTCAAAGCCCTGCCTTGTTTCCACTCTACATGTGATTCCCTATGCCCAGTGCTGAACCCTCTTATGTGCGGCGTCACGAGGGTGTAGTCCTGGGATGTGTCTATGTTGTCCCACTTTTTGGATTGAATAATACAAGAGTATACCTTGAGCTCATATCGTGTTACCTTTGTGTGCCGTGTTGAGTGCGTAACGAGTGCAGGTTTATCACACCTCCCCCCCAAGAATTAATCAACTTCAACTGCAGTTTCACCTATATCATTTGGTGGCAATCTTGAAATACCTAGCACGGGTGATCTATTTGTCTGTCATTCCCAATTTCACCCAGCACCTCTCTTGAGTCTCAACTCACTTCCCCTTATTAGTACTTTCCACGTACTGTTTTGTGAGAGCCAATCTAAACCTTCATGTTTCCAATTGCCTTAAATTGACACAAAAGTGCATCAGTCTGGATGGTGTAGCGGGAGACACATCATCTTAGCCTTGCGTTTGTGATAGTGGAATTACACTACTGCACCCTTTTTAAGATTGGGCCCAACCTGAAGTCCAGGTAGTTTTCTTGAATTCACTTTACCTTTGCAGTTTGCCTGGAGGCTGTGACCCAATCTAGTCCCATAAGAGAGTAGGTGAAAATTTTCTTATTGTGACTGACTTCTGGAGGGAACTTTTTGATATGTATATATTCATGAGTAGGACAAACGATCCCTGCCAAACACATAAATAATTTTTAAAACGTTTTATTCCATCACAAACTATCTTCTTTTTTTCTTACATTGAAAGGTATGTATTTTTCCAAAAGGGTTAATGTATACTTCTTTATTGTATTTATTACTTACTAACATTTCACTTTGCTGAGAACATTGGAGTCTCATATATATTGATATACTCACCAAAGAAATTATGGTCATGAACTCTCTAAGTGATATCCATGGCCAAGCAAAAATGTGTGTTGAATGGACTAATCCTTTCTTTTTTGTTAATTTTTTATTTTATTTGATTGTCTATTTTAGGTACATGTTTCCATTTGCAGTGCTGGTAGGCTCATGCTACCTTCTTGAACACCACATATGA
Organism: Lygodium microphyllum; assembly: GCF_053477565.2. Lineage (NCBI taxonomy): Eukaryota > Viridiplantae > Streptophyta > Polypodiopsida > Schizaeales > Lygodiaceae > Lygodium > Lygodium microphyllum. The sequence goes on along the minus strand of NC_141140.1, from coordinate 53,226,997 downwards.
GGATATTGTTGATCCTCAAAAACCATATAACTTTCTCCAACAAGAAGTACCCTTCCAAAATGATACACATACTTATGGATAGAGAGTGATTTCAAATGTATGTAGGGAAATAGATTCAAAGATACTCAAGATAGATGGGGTAAATGTAAGTTTTTTTTCATATTGTTTGTTTTTTTAAGGAACCCTTTTTTGATTTTTCCAACTTGTTACATTTTCTCTTGAAGTGCCAAGATTAACTCGACTCATATATGTGGTGGATAAGCGAGCGATGTATTGAGTTGATTTTGAATAGGGTAATCACACCAATTGATCCCAACTCCCCTCCACAAAAATCTTCAATTAAGGATAAGGGCAAGGGCAATGGTAAGTCATTTGGAAAGTCTAGTAAGGTGAACTCCAAAAAGAAAGGAATACCAACACTTTCCCTTATGGAGTCTCATCCATCTCCTCTTTAGCCTGAAGAGAAGAGGGCCCTTGTCAAAGTCAAATTCTTCCAGCAATCAAAGAAAAAAGCCACTATAAGGAGACTAGAGATCTTTGCAAAAAGTGATGAAGAAGTTACAACACCAAAAGAAGATAAATAGATGCAAACAAAAACTTGGAGGAATCTCCATTGTTATTTTGCATCCTTGTATATTTTCACTTCAATTTTATAACTCTTGATTCAATGAAAATCTTTTTATCCTATGTGAATGTAATAAATGTTTTCATATTTACGGCTCAAAACTTACAATTGTGAGAGGCAAACATCTCATACAAGAGAAAGAGCGTTAAGCTCTTTTCCCAATTGTTTTACCATTGACTTTGAACTTATATCTAGGAGATGTACTATTTAGCAGCTCCAAGGTATCCCTTACATCCTTAAGACTCCAATTGGAAGTGACATTTATCTCCTTTTCTTCTTCATATGCTATAACTTGTACCTTAAGTTTGAAAGGCATGCAATCTGTATTAGAATCCAAGGGAATCCAAATGCCTAGTTTAAGTTTACATCTCCTATAATCAAAGCCCAAAGCATGAGTTTGTCATGCGATATTATAACACAAAGACAAGGACTAGGGGCATAGTACACATCATGGTATTGCCCTCATGGTCATACTCTCTAAATTTCCAAAGCCTTCCTATAATGTTGTCCAGTTCCTCTTCTACAAAATTTCTACTTAGCCAAGATACATTTGTCCTTTGTAAATTTGCTATTTTGAAGCACACCAGAAAGATATGCAAGGTTATAAACCATGACATGCATATTATTCTTGAGATCCTAGAAGGGAACCACATACTATGCATAATATATAAAAACCCTTCTCTCACTAAAAGAATCCATGATCTCATCTGCATAGATAATGTCTACAAATGCCTTATGACTTGCATGGAACGTTCCACTTAAGCTCTCCATAGTTTGCCATTCGGTACTTGTTGATAAAAATATATCTACAACCAAGATTTCATTATTAGTACTTGCTTGAATTAAAAAATATTACATATATTATCAACTCAAGACTTACAACGTTTTTTGTAGGAAACATGTTCATTTGGAGGCAAGCTCATATCCTTGGCTATGTAAACATATTGCACTTTGACAAACTATCCTTCATGCATAATTTTGAAAGCAATGATACGTCCCTTCCAGTGATGTTTTATATCCTCTTGTTTTTCTTCTTTTCACCTTGTGAGAGCCCTTACAAGAGGGAAGCATGATAACCCAATCATTTATGCAAAAGGTTTTTGGTTCTCGATTTCTGCGAGCTCCTTGTCTATAGATGGTCCAAGAGTTTACTAAACGAAGAGAGGTGCCTTCTGGATACCATACTTAGATTGAATTCGCAGAGAAAGAAGCTCACCAAGAAAGGCGAATGAACTAAAAAGGAATATTAAGAAGACTAATGAAAATATATTGGATGCCAAAAAGCTCTCAATTTTCAAAAAAGTCATTATTAACTTCACTACATCTTTATCAGGTCCTTTGTCAAATTTTATAAGTAAATAAGGACTTTAGGACTACCAAAACACATCAAACTTTGGAGGTTTTGGCTAAAAAGGAGAAGAGAATCACAAAGTGGACTCTACTATCTCTAAAAAGGAGGAGACAAGAATACTATATTCTTGCTTGCATGGCAAACTCTCTTTGGTCCTTTTCTTAATCTTGTGATTAACAAAAGTACATTTTTTAAACCATTTTTAGTCCTAATGTCCAGATCTATCCACATTGGTTGTTGTTGATCATCGTGTCAAGGTTAATGCTTATCATCAATAGCCCAACAATGCTCCAAAAAATGCTTTAAGTACACAGAATGATTGTAGGTTCAAGTAGATGAATGATCCTCTCCAGATCTACTGTCATAAACAACCCCAAACTAAGTGCAAATACTCAAGTATAGCTATAATTTCCAATGTCCTATAGATCCACTTTAATCTCTTCTCTTTAGGCTCCAACTCTTGCAATGCCAATGCCACTGCCAAGCCTCTTGGCTTCAGGCTCTAATACCATGTTCAAGTTTAGAGAGAGAGAGAGAAATATATATATATATATATATATATATATATATAGGGGAAAACTCAAAGAGCAATGCACTCTCTCCTTCTCTTCATTATTCCATCACACACTAACTGAATAACTCAATACATGAACTAGGTCTAAGTGAAAAAAAAACCAATCATTGACTAAGTATGGTTAAGTCAAGTATCGACTTATTGAAGATAGACACACGGTTAGACAGCTACACACATAGGTATCATGTTAGATATAATGGTAGGTGGATAGCTGAGTTTGAGTGTCTCAACAGACTTGTATGATTAGATCTATATGCAATAGCCTAAGGGCTTTAAAGAAAAACACAGAGAACACCTAGTGTACAAGTTGAGAAAAAGCCTTTATGGCCTCAAGTAGGCACCTAGGGAATGGTACCACAAGTTTGATGCTTTTATGCATTCACAAGGATATAGCCATAGGGCTATGGATCCATGTTTATACATGAAGAAAGCTCATGATGGAAGCCTTATGATTTTGGTACTCTATGTGGATGATATGCTTATTTCCGGGAGTGCTCATGATGAGCTAGATGTCTTGAAAACTCAGCTCAATAAGAGCTTTGAGATGAAGGACATGGGATAGGCCTCACATATTCTTGGGATGCACATCACGTAGGATCACTCTAAGATGTTCCTTTATCTGTCAATCATAGAAGGAGTATATCCAAAAAGTCCTTGAGTGATTTCATATGCAAGATGCTAAGCCTATTAGCCATCCTCTACCTTCTCATGTGAAGGTTACTCAAGCCAATTTTCTACAATATCTTATGAGTAGAAGGCCAAGATGGCCAAGATCTCTTATACATCCACCGTGTGCAGTATGATGTATGCAATGATAGCCACTCATCCTGACATAGAATTTTTAGTGGGAGTTGTGACACGCTATATGGCTACACACGGAAAACAACATTGGGATGCTATCAATGGTATCATAAGGTACCTAAAGGGCACAATAGCTATGTGCATATGTTATGGAGTCCAAGATACAAGATTTGTGGGGGGTACATTGTCTCTGATTATGCAGAAGATGCAGACAATAGGAAGTCCCACTTGTGGCTATGTCTTTATCTTTCTTGAAGGAGGTGTTGTTTCTTGGATGTATATGATACAAAAAAGCATAGCCCTCCCTACTACCAAGGCCAAGTATATTGCACCCATTGAGGCTTGCAAGGAGGCTCTCTGGTTAGGCCATCTTAGTATTATTGATGTGGTCTCTCTACACTACACTCGAATTCTATGAGTACTATCCAATTAGCCAAGAATCTAGTTTTCCATGCAAAGATGAAACACATTGAGGTGCATTACCACTTCATCAAAGAGGTCATTAAGGATAGGTCTGTTGACCTTGTCAATATCTCAACTGACCAAAATCCTATAGATTTTCTCACAAAAAGTCTCTCAACAAAGCATTTTACCTTCCTTAGGAAGATGATGGGCATTAGATAAGATGACATCTTTCCTCATCTTGTTGTACTTATATACATTTGTACTTTGTCACTTTTTTTTCTTGTTCTCTCCTCACTAGGGGCACATTCACTTCTAAGTGGGAGATTTTTGAAGGTAAAGGCACATGTATCTAGCTGTTTGTATATTATTGCATTGACAATACCCACACACATTTACACTATTGGTGGCAAGCACCCATCACTGTCACTTCATTCTTTACTCTTTCAGTGATATTTAAATAAAGGGAAGGCTAGTCACACATTGTGACTGTTGGAATTCCCATATATATATATATATATATATATATATATATCTCTCTCTCTCTCTCTCTTACTCCTTCCACCATAGCTCTTGCTTCCACTCATGTGTTTCCACTCTCACCTCACTCCTTTCAAATCGGTCACCTCTTATTGCATGCTTTTCCTATGGTGAGAATAGAATAGAATAATTTCAGTTTTTGCTTGAGAGTCTATGCTAATATTACAAATTACACACAATCGAGCCCAACTTGTGGATTTACATGGAAACTTAATACAATTAATATAATTGTTTGGTGATTTGATTCTACAATTGCTTTGTGTACATGGCAAATAATGATCTTTGAGTTGTCATAGTACAATCTAAAAAATATTCACCATCTTTACCAAGATGTTACACTCCATCCTTCTTGCAATTATCCCCTCCTAAACAAGGTGGCAATCCCATGGTACTCATCATACATGGCATGATATCTTGCACCAAGGACATGGATGCTAGGGATAGTTGTGTTATCCATGGAGGAATCATTTAGGTTGTTGATGTGATAGAAGCTTCTTGGTATAAGGTAAGTTGTGCTTGGAGTGATGGTATATGAGAAAAGTTCAAGAGAGGAATACAATGACTAAGCTTGGAGCAAAGGTTAAGAGCTACATGCTTTCTCCTCCTTCATTATTCAACCATCATACCATGAATCCTTCACTTTCTAAAAAACCACTGGTAAACCATACTAGGTCTTTCCTCTTAACTATAGTCTACTAACTTTGGTTAGCCTATTTACCTTCAAGACACACATATATGCTAGTAACAACTAAGCAACGCAGTTATAATGTTGGGGATAAGATGTTAGTGGATGAGCTTGACTCTCTCAACACTCTCCCTTAAGCTCAAGAAAGATAGTATACTACAAGTAGCTGTCTGAAATGACTAAACTTTTCTTTACCTAGTGACTTGGTAAAGATATCAGCTACTTGATCATTTATCTTGATATGCAAGAGTTCCACCTTTTTGGCAAGAACCATCTCATGTATGAAGTGATAGTATACCTTTATATATTTTGTTTTGACATGGTAAATAGGGTTTGTAGCCAGAAGTACACTCATATTATCACCGTAAAATGTCACTGGAACCTCTACCTACATATCCAAATCAACCATCAACTTCAACAACCAAGCAATGTCACAAGTTGCTAATGCAGAACCTCGATACTCTACCTTCGTACTAGATAGTACAACTATCGATTGCTTCTTGCTACTACTCTAGCTAATCATCCCACTACCCAAGGCTGAATTCATAGCCACTAGTAGACTATCTATCATAAGGAAATCCTACCCAATCTACATCAATGTATCCCATGAGCTTCATGTCCTTATCTTGCCCATAAAAGAGTGCATAGTCTGCCATTGCCTTGACATAGCGCATGATCCTTCTTATTGCATCCAAATGGGGTTTCTTGGGCTTTTCCATAAACTGACTAATAAGCCCAACTACGTAACTAAGATCATGCCTAATTATGGTCAAGTATATTAGGCTTCCCACCATCTGTATATACATGGTAACATCTACAATTTTAGCTCCAATGTCCACATCCAATTTGGTATTCTGATCCAATGGAGTATGAAGTGCTCTATAATCTGTCATGCCATACTTCTTCAGCATTTCCAATGCATATTGTCTCTGCATCAGCCAAAGTCCATTGGGTCAATTTACCACTTCAATGCCCAAAAAGAATCACATCTTGTATTCCAATGTCATCATCACCTGTAATGAGATCCTCTACATAGATGACTAGCACAAGTAAACCTATATATGTCTTTTTTATAAATAAATTGTGATCATCTTTGCGAATTGTAAAGCCAAGACTTTGCAAAGTAATTGCTAATGCATGCATGCCAAGATCTTGGAGCCTATTTCAACCTATAGAGAGAGCCTTTTTCAGCTTGCAGACATGGTTTGGATACTGCGGGTATACATACCCTTTAGGCAAATCCATGAATACTTCTACTTCCAAGTCACTATTTTAGAAATGCATTATTCACATCCATTTTCTGTAATTTTCAACTCTTTGCTGCAACAGCCAAAAGCAATCACAATTCTGATAGTTGCCATCTTGGCTATAGGACTAAATGTTTCTTCATAGTCCAAACCATACAATTGAGAATACCATTTGCTACCAACTTGGCCTTGTATCTTTCAATGTTGCCATCAGACTTGCATTTAACTTTATACACCCATTTAGAGCCAATAGTCATTTTGTCTTTAGGCAATACAACCAATTCCAAGTCTAAATTTTAGCCAATGCAATGATTTTCTCATCCATTGCTTTGCACCAATTCTTATCCAAGACTACACCAAATGTAGCATGTTCTTTGTACTCCATGACCTTAGTCATGTATGCATAACGGCTTGCAAAATATCCATACATGTGAATCTATCAATTAGGTATCTCATCCTCCTCTGTGAGTGTCTCAATTGTCATGCACTACTTGATTCCCCTCTTTTATTAGGCTGAACATATCTACTATGCTTAATACCAAGAATATACGTAGACATAATTCCAAGCTCATTGTCCAAGCTTTTAGGTGACTCATATCCAGAATTCATCATGCTAAGATTCATGATGCCATAAGCATAATCAAAAAAAAAATTGTCCTCTACTAACTTGAGTCTTTTCCTTTGCTTTCTACATCATTTCTCCCCCTCATTGACATAGTGTTGTTAGTGGATGGTGCTGCATAGCTATGCAATCTACCAGTCCAAGGAGACACTCTTGGAGATGCATCACTTGTAGGCCTAGACAATGTAGTACTTTGCTACTTTAGAACGATAGTAGATCCATGTTTTAAAGACATATCAGTAGGGACAATAGTAGATGATGCATACCAAGAAGCCATCCTATCAAAGATGACATCTCTGTTAAATAGTGTTCCCCATGTAGATGGATCAAAATATTTGTAAGCTTTTCGCTCTTGAGAATAACCAATGAACACACTCTTGTGTGCCTTAGGATCCAACTTCCTCCTCTTTTCATATGGGATATGGGCATATGCAATGAGGCCAAAAACTTTCAAGTGACTAATGTTTGTCTTATGCCCATATAGTTTTTGATACATTGTCATTTCATGAATGCATGTAGTTTGAGTTTGATCCAACGCATGCCCAAATTTGTTGTGTGTGCATGATGTATTGTAAACGAAACAAAGTCTGCATGGTGTATTTCATGATGTAGCTTGATCCATCGACAACAAATTTTTTGTAATAGAGGACACATGTAATACATCATGTAGACTTTTCTTTTGCCCATCATGAATGACCAAGGGAACCACACCCTTATTTTCAATGCTATGCTATGTATCATCTCCTGTGCAAACATACCCATGTTTTTTTGGAACCATGTCAATAAACCATTCACCATGTAGTGTCGTATGATTAGATGCTCTAGAGTCAATATAACAAACATCATCTGTCTTCTTTTCCTTATCTACATGGTTTTGAACATAGGTCATACCAAACCACCTGTTAGTAGAAGTATCCTCAGCACATGCATAATGCCCCTATTGTCTGCCTTTGTAATTAGCCTTCTTTTTTCAACATTCTTTCACAATGTGACCATACTTGCCATAGTAATGACAATCCTTATCCTTCTTAGCATTCTCATGTATCGTCTATGATTGCCATGATCCTCTATCTCTAGAGTTGGATCTCTCCCTTGCTCGGAAGTATCCACTGCCTCTAGCTTTTTTCCCATACTGGTTATTGGCATTTTGAGATGCATTCTGTTGGTTTCCTCTACCACGAGGGAACCCTCTTCCACGGCTTCCACAGCCTCTTTCATTTGAATAGAATATTGTATCCCTGCCTTTTGAACTACTCAAACCAGTAGTAGCTAATCCCAATTTGATCTATTCATGTATGAGCAATGAATAGAATATTGTATTCGTGCCTTTTGAACTACTCAAACCAGTAGCTAATCCCAATTTTATCTCTTCATGTATGAGCAATGAAACAAGGTCATTAAAATCTAGCATCTTAAATCGCACTGAGATAGAGGTGTCAAAAGATTAATATTCATGTCCGAGATCATTCAAGGTTACAGATACCAAATCCTTATCATCTACATCATCTCTTACTAGAGCTAACTGATCTACAATGGTCTTTATCTCAATCACATAATCCTATATGGACCATCCTTTTCTATCCATTGTGTTGAACTTCAGCTTTAACTAGATTTTACATGCACTAGTGTTCATTCCATAATATCTCATCAAAATATTGTAAGCATTCTTTGGTGACTTGCAATTCATTATATGCATGACCATTGCATCAGAGATACATAAAGAAAGCCAATGCGACACTCTTTGGGCTCTTTCCATCCATGCATAATGTGCCCTAAGTTGATTACTTGTTGCATTCTTTTCACGAAGTTTGGATTCAGCTTTCACACCTATGACTAAATCCCAATAACCTTTGCCAATGAGAAAATTCTCCATTCTCAACTCCAAATGGCATAGTTATTATTGTCTAACTTCTCACACACTATTTGTGTAATGTTGCCACCCCTCTAAACATTTTCCATCTCTATAGCCGAAGTTACTCAATGCAGTCTTCAACCAAAGCGTGCCTGACTCCCTACAAACCAAGTCAACATTTCACTGATCAAGAGTATGCTAGTCATTGTCTATGTAGGACAGTTTCAGTCCTTGCTCAAATAACTCTCAAGAACTTTGCAATAACCCCAATAGATTTAACTTCAGAACCATGTCATGCATTTCCCAACATGTGGCAAATCATCTAGATAAAATAACATTCCAAGCAAGTAGCATTGTCCGATCAGTAGAAATGTAGGTATACACAACATTCAATGACTAATAACAATCTATAATTAGCCAACTATAAGTAACTAGTTGTATATTATCTATCAAAATGAGGTTATTCTCAACTTAAACAAGCCACAAACCACAACAACCAAGTGTCTCAACCTCTGGGAGTCAATACATAACTCAATAGGCACCAATGCTTGTCGAGTTCTTCAGGTAACAATGCCACATATGCTTGCCACAGACTGTTAACACTCATCCAACTACAATAATAGCAGTAAACTAGTTCAAAACTGTGCATTTAATGCTCACAACTTTCCAACTCATCCAATAACTATGCGACCTCATCCCAGACATGGTTAGGCATGAATGCATTCTCCTATGAGCTCCAACACTCCACCCAAGACTCAAATTGTTCCAAGATTATGGTAGCAGTATGTCAATTGTGATTTGCCTATACATGAAGCTCAATAGCTTCCACAAGTGCTTAACCAACCAAAGGTATTGACATGATCACTTATCAATCATTGTATCCTCTTTAGGTATGGCATTTATCAACAATGGGCTACCATTAATCACTACTAGTGCAAAGAGAGCATCAAGTACATTTCAAGCTAGATTAAGTTATCTTTAGGCCTACTTGATAGACTCATTGTTGCTGCAAACATGAGATAAATACAAGCTTCAAATGATGTTCACTAATGCCAATTATACCCTTGATGTTAATGCTCAAGACGTGTTGTACAAGGCAAACATGGCCTACTAAAATTGTCTTGATAGTCCAAAAGAACATCCACATTTTTCCCTTATTGTCCACATTGATTACTACTGCTAGTTATTCTCCAAAATACTCAATCATACATGCTCAAGGTATTGCAGAGATGCTACTCTCTAGTAGCTTTGAATGATGTTGACCAAGGCCTCCACGTAGTTGGCCTAAAAATGCACCCTGTCTATGTTGCTATCCATGATGATCTAGCCACTATTGGTGTTGTCCACGTTGGACATAATCATTCATTTTCTTCTCTTCAATTGGTGCTGGTCACTTGGCTCACTCCTTGAGCTCCATTGCAGGCCAATGAACCCTCCATTTGATGCCTCAACAGGCCCTGGATAACAACTGTAGTAAACCAATGTCACAAACCTTCTTGGAGCACAATCAACTCTGGTACCATGACAAAATTTCAAGAGAGGAAGACAATGACTAACATTGGACTAGAGGTCAAGAGCTACATGCTCTCTCCTTCTTCATTATTCAACCATCATACCATGAATCCTTTACTATCTTAAAAACCACTAGTAAACCAAACTAGGTCTTGCCTCTTAATTGTAGTCTACTAACTCTCATTACCCTAATTACCCGACTTACTCAAGACACACACACATGCTAGTGACAGCTAAGCAACATAGTTATCATGTCAAGGATAAGATGCTAATGGATTAGCTTGACTCTCTCAACAATATAGTGACATGGCTACTGAAGTTTAGGAAATTATTGGGATGCAGGTTCTGATGGTGGGTTGAATGTTAAAGGAGCATTAAAGAAGAGCTGAGGGTGCATGGATCCTTGGAATCTTTTGTACTTGCAATTGGAAAAATTCTTGTGCGGTCCCTCCCTAGGGGGGAACTGCTAATCTTCCTATTATACACAAGACATAATTTGGAGGTTTGGGAGATGGGTCAAACTCCAAGTAAGCTTGGAGCATTGTCATGTACTTGAGGATCCAAACTGTGCATACATTTTGGTCCAAATATTACATGCGTGCACATGCATACTTATATAGTACTTTAGTTAGAAGATGACCGTTCTAGTTTCTCATAACAGTATTGTCAATGAAGCAAGGGGGTAAAATAGGTGGAAAAAATCTTCAATGCTAAGGAAAAATGTGTTTAAATGGGGTCCTAAAATCACCATCATTATATTGGACAATATGTATCATAGCAAAATGGCTTGAGGATAAAGGTCTTGAATAGTTGCAACTACTTATAACAATGATTAAACAGAATTGTCTTTCCTTTTTGTGCCTTTGCATCTTTCTTTTTTCATAATTGTTGGGAGCTCACACTCAACCACCAAGACCCACGAACCACTTATTCGTTCAAGCGTTGCAAGTGAGCACTAATGGCTACCTCTCACATAGTTGACAGGCTATCCCTCTCTACGAGTGTAGTGAGCTTACCTCCATGCCCGTTCGAGTTGCCTCCTCTCCCGAGCACTTCGATAGCTCCATGATCCAAGTGCAAGCTTCAAGGGATCTCAATCCTCAAGCTCCATGCTTCAAGCTCCATTGCCACGAGCAAGACAAGAGAAGAGAAGAAGAGAGGAGAAGATGGAGAGCTTTTCCACCATGGTCCCTCACCCTCACACTCTCACTCCCTCACACTCTCAAACTCCCTATCTCAAGCACAAGCTCAAGCAAGAAGAAGAAGAAGAAGAGAGCTAATTTTGGCCACATACAAGAATGAGCTTCTCATTCACTTTTTAACTTTATATACAAAACCCTTAATCCCTTTTGGGCGGTCATGCCCTTATCCCCTTTTTTACATGGCCAAAGACCATTTTTCCCATTGTCCTCCTATCTTCCTAGCGTCCTTCCTATTGCCCATCTACTTTTACAATTTTCATGGGTGAGAGCCCTGGTGTCCTTAAAATAAATCATGGTGTGCCTTACGCTCTTTTACAAAAGTATTGACTTGCACCATTTCTTGTGCGCCTTTCTCCTTGATTTAGGACTTTTCTGCACTTCTTGAGTTTCCATATTTTTCTTTTTGCACCTTCGTCTTCCATTTCACTTTTTCCTTGGCCTTTTCTTTTGCTTTAGATTTTTCAAATTTTCCACCTTGCTCGTCTAAGGGTTAACATTACCCCCCCACCTAGATGAGTGCCAGTCCCATGGCACTCACCATCATAGGTAGCAAGCTTTGGCATGCACCAAAGACATGGGTGGGACATTTGTGGTTTGCCTTGGAGGAGTTTTGGTGGTCTATGGATGACGGTTGTGTTGAGATATCGAGCTCTACTCGTGATACGCTAGGGTGACTGTTGTGCATTTATGTCACCGACTTGTTAGCTGCAGATGCGGTTGGTACACCACCCATGAATAATAGCTAGATGACAGCTATCCTTATCTACTCTAGTTCGTGGCTCAGTTAGTATGCCACCTTAGTTAGTTGAGTTTGGTTTGAGACCCACATATAGGGTTCTTCTATTTCTTTTGTACTTGAGTTCTTTTGGCTTACACAACTAAGAAGAGGAAAATTGTTTTCAGCCTCCACCTGTGTGTGTATTCCCCCATTGTGCAAGCAAGAAAGCAGTCTCACTTCCTTCTCTCCCACAATCTTGACATGGTATCAGAGTCTGGTTCATGGTAAGGAGCTCAAGAAAGCAAACCAAGTTTGCGGTGTTCTGGTAAGAGGACCAGTGTTGCTTTCATTTTTCGAGTTTGGGAGCAAGTCTCTACAGGTAGCACAGCCGAAAAGTGCAAGAGTGCAGTGTCTCAGATTGAGACGCTCTTCGCGGTGTAGCAACAGGGAAGTATATGCTGTGAGAGAGGCCTTTAGCCCTTAGTTGCCCTATTTTTTTGATTCGAGGCCATTTCGGGGCCTGTTTTGGAGGCGAAAGTTTTCCGCATGCACTCAGGAAAAGGCCCTGTTTTTGTTGTGCGACCACTGTTCTACAGGTCGGTGAAAAGTTACCGTAAAAATTGCATCGTATGCCTGTGCGCAGAGACATTGAGAGTTAAAGAATCATCCTTGTTGCCTGTTGATGCAAAATCGTCACTAGGAAGTGACTGTGTGGTCAAATACCACTTTCGTCAGTTTTGCAGATTTGCCCTTATGAGGCTGAAGCTGTGTTTTTTGCAATGAGAGAATTTTTTGCAGTGTTCTGTAATGGCGTCTGATTCTCTTTCACATATTGTCACACTGAAAAGCTTGACAAGAACAACTTCCAAGCATGGAAGTTTAGAATGACGAATTTCCTTATGGGAAAAGGATATTGGGAATTCGTTGCAGGAAATGAAGAAGAACCAGTTCTTCCTGATGTTCCCAATCAACAGCAAATGCAGGCATTTAAAGGATGGCATGAGAGAGCCAGGAAAGTTATGTACTGGCTATCTATCAACATTTCAGACTCTATGATTGTGCATATTCAAGATGCAAGTATGCCAAAGGAGGCATGGGATACTTTGTCAAAAATGTATACCACAAATACGCAAGCCAGGAAAATGCAGCTCAAGCAAGAGTTGCACAATGTGCAAAGAGAAAGTATGAGCATCAATGACTACCACATGAAGGTGAAGAAGATTGCAGATGCACTTGCTTCCATTGGGTCGCCAGTAGAAGATGATGATTTAGTTTCTGTGACCTTGAATGGTCTAGGAAAGGATTATGCACAGTTCTGAACATCGATTTCCGTCCGTGAAAGATTTCCTAATTTTGAGGAGTTGATTGCTCTTCTAATTTCTGAGGAGCAGAGAAATGGTGGTGCATCTTCTTCAAGAGGAACTTCAAAAGAAGCTGTCTTCTACTCAAATGCTGGAAGAGGTAGAGGAGGCCGATCTGGAGGCCGTGGTAGAAATCAGAATATGCAAAAAACTCAAGAAAACCAGTCCTATGGAGGAGGACGTGGTAACTCTAGAGGCAGGGGGAGCCAAAGAGGTCGTGGTGGATGGCAAAGAGGCCAAAATGCAAATAGCATTCTGCTATAAAAAGCAGAATGACATCATGAATGGAAAATTGCAACAAGGGAATTATGCATCTTCTAGTAGACAGGGTGATCACAGAAATGAGCATTTGTTTATGGTGCAGCACATGACCAATTCTGTGACAAGTGTAGAAGAAAGCAATGATGTGTGGTATGTTGACTCATGTGCATCAAACCACATGACAGGTCATGCAGAATGGATGCAGGATGCAAGGAAAATGGAAAAACCAGGATTTGTAGAGACTGGTGATGATACTGCACATCCTATTGTGCAGATTGGAAAAATTCATTTGTCTATGCAGGATGCGAAAAAGAAATACCTATCGGATGTATTTCATGTCCCGAATATCACCAAGAACCTGGTTTCTGTTGGTCAAATGGTTGAGCAGGTCAGATTTAATTCTCATGGATGCTTTGTTGAGGATATGAAAAATAAAGGTCGCTTGATAGCAAAAGGAAAGAAGGGCAGAATGTTTACGTTCGATGCAGATATGCCTGAATTGAGTGCAGCAATGTTTGCACATGGGACCGGTGTAGTTGCAGATATTGATATCTGGCATAAACGCATTGGTCATGTTAATGTACAGTGACTTAAATCAATGCAAGCCCAAAATATTGTTGCACTTCAAAACTCTTAAAGCTATGGTTGAAAAAGAAACAGGCCTGCAAATAAAATGCCTAAGGTCAAATGGAGGGGGAGAGTACCTCTCAAATGAGTTTGCAAGGTTCCTGCAGGAGCATGGCATAAAGCAGCAATATTCATGCAGTCATACCCCACAACAAAATGGAATTGCAGAAAGAAAAAATAGGCATATTGGAGAGGTATCTCGTGCCATGCTCAACGAAAAAGACCTGCCAGATTTTTACTGGCTGAGGCAGTTGCTACAGCAGTCTACATAATGAACAGGACTCCCACTGTAGCAATACATGGCATGACTCCAGAGGAGAGGTATACTGGTAGGAAACCAGATATTTCTCATTTGAAAATTTTTGGTTGCATTGCCTATGTTCATGTGCCAGATGAGTTGAGATCCAAGTTGGATCCAAAAGCTGAGAAGTGCATCTTTATTGGTTATTCTCTGTAGCAAAAAGGGTATAGATGCTATAACCCTTCTACTCGTAAGTTTACAGTGAGCAGGGATGTTGTTTTTGATGAGATGAGTAGCTAGTATAAACCAGTAAATGTGATTGATAATGTAGATGCACAAAATGGTAATGCTGCACATAATTCACAACAGCAGTCACAAGATATTAGTGGTCCTGGAGCGTCCTCTAGTAGTGGTTCACATTCTTCACCATGGACAGGAAGATTGAGATCAGGAGAATCTTCTCAAAGCAATGCAGATAGTGGTATGCAAGTATCACGAAAAGGAAAAAAGAAGGTAGATCAGCCCATGTTTGATGTGAATGCAGGTCACTCTTATGTGGATGGTGAATCCAGTGGCTTAG
Source organism: Lygodium microphyllum (assembly GCF_053477565.2). NCBI lineage: Eukaryota > Viridiplantae > Streptophyta > Polypodiopsida > Schizaeales > Lygodiaceae > Lygodium > Lygodium microphyllum. The sequence goes on along the minus strand of NC_141140.1, from coordinate 53,211,796 downwards.
AACAGAGCATTGATGATGAGTTGGGTATTCCTTCTATTGTTACACCTGGAGTAAGGAAGACCAGGGATGTTTTGAGAGCACCTGGGAGTGAACCTACTTTGCGCAGGTCTACCAGAGCTAGGTATCCTGTGGATAGGCTGAAATATGATGGATTTACAACCATTCACTATGCATATATGGTCAAAATGATACAGGAACCAGAACCCACTTCTTTTGAGCAAGCCATGGGAAAAGAAAAATGGGAGAAAGCCATGGATGAAGAAATGGATGCCTTGGAAGCAAATGTTACATGGGAATTGGTATCTTTGCCTAAAGATAAGAATGCAATTGGTTGTAAGTGGGTTTATAAGGTGAAACACAATGCAAATGGTTCTATGAATAGATACAAGGCAAGATTAGTAGTCAAGGGGTATGCACAAACATATGGCATTGATTATGAAGAAACATTCAGTCCGGTTGCAAGGATGGCAACCGTAAGAGCAGTCATTGCTATGGCTGCATCAAAGGGATGGACTTTACATTAGATGGATGTAAAGAATATCTTCTTGCATGGTGATTTGCAAGAAGAGGTCTATATGGAGCAGCCACCAGGTTATGTGCATGATGTTCATCCTGAGTTTGTTGCAGGTTGAAGAAAGCCTTGTATGGCTTGAAGCAAGCACCTAGAGCATGGTCTGACAAGATAGGACAGTATCTTGTCACTATTGGCTTTCAGATTTCCAAGGCAGATTTCTCACTTTATGTGAGAAAAACAGAGAAAGATATTATGCTACTTGTCATTTATGTTGATGATTTGATTATGACAGGTGACAGTGATGAAGATATCCTTCATGTGAAAATGCTATTGAAGCAGAAGTTTGAGATGAAGGATTTGGGAGAGCTGCGTTATTTCTTGGGCATTGAGGTGATTAGATCACCAAGTGGGATACGGCTCTTGCAGAGGCAGTATGGATTGGACATGCTGTCCAAATATAGGATAACAGGCTGTAAGCCTATTTCAGCTCCTTTGGAGCAGAATGTGAAGCTGAGCGCAGATGCAGGTGAGCTTCTGGAAGACCCTACTATGTACAGACGCATAGTAGGAAGTTTGATTTATATGACTATTACCAGGCCAGATTTGAGCTATGTTGTTGGATTGGTAAGTCAGTTTATGCAGGCTCCAAGGAAACCGCATTTGGATGCGGCTAGATGCATACTCAGGTATGTGAAGTCCACATTGCAGTATGGACTATTTTATGAGACTGGGGTTCAGATACAGTTGCATGGATACATTGATGCTGATTGGGCTGGTAGTATTTCTGATAGACGATCTACCAGTGGATATGTGTTCTCTTTTGGGAGTGCTGTAGTCACTTGGAGCAGCAAGAAACAGCCTACAATTGCCTTGTCGAGCACAGAGGCTGAGTACAGGGGTGCAGCAATGGCTGCATGTGAGATAGCTTGGTTGCATAAGCTACTTTATGATATGCATCAGCCTACAGATGGGCCAGTTGTTATTTATTGTGACAACATGAGTAGTATATACTTGGCAAATAACCTAGTCTATCATGCTAGGACAAAGCACATTGAGGTGCATTATCACTATATGTGGGAGAGGGTTTTACTAGGTCTTATTGATCTAGTTTATGTCAGCACAGAGGATCGGGTAGCTGACATATTTACCAAGGCATTGGGCGCAGAGAAGCTGCGCAAGTTCAGAGACCTGCTTGGTGTGCAGGAATTGGGATTGAGCTCGAGGGGGAGTGTTGAGATATCGAGCTCCACTCGTGATATGCCAGGGTGACCGTTGTGCATTTATGTCACCGACTTGTTAGCTGCAGATGCGGTTGGTACACCGCCCATGAATAATAGCTAGATGACAGCTATCCTTATCTACTCTAGTTCGTGGCTCAGTTATTATGCCACCTTAGTTAGTTGAGTTTGGTTTGAGACCCACATATAGGGTTCTTCTATTTCTTTTGTACTTGAGTTCTTTTGGCTTACACAACTAAGAAGAGGAAAACTGTTTTCAGCCTCCACCTGTGTGTGTATTCCCCCATTGTGCAAGCAAGAAAGCTACAAGTGAGACTCCTTCCTTCTCTCCCACAATCTTGACAGGTTGTTGGGGGCATGTTGTTGGCTTGGTTGACTGGTGGTAGGGTTGTCAGAGTTGGTGATAGGGCTCTTCTTTGTTGGAAATTGCACTAATGGCTGGCATAGGTGTTGGTTTTTGGGGATTCTTCACATGACGATTCCTTGGTGGGCTTGCATGATGATAAAGGACAAGAGTTCAGAGTTGAGTGTTGATGAAGAGCTGACGGTACTTTCGTTGGAGTCTTCAATACTTGCAATTGAAAACCTCTCATATGATATGTCCTTAGGGGTTGGTGCTAGTCTTCTTATTGTACACAAGATATAGTTTGATTAGTTTGGGAGATGAAAGGTGATAAGGATCAAGATCCAAGATCAAGCATCAATAAGACCTCATGAGCATATAGGCCGTATAGCATCCGTACATAGCATCCATAGACATCAAGTACATCCAAAATATAACTCTAAAAAGCTAAGAAATAGCCAAAGTAAGCTTTGGACAAAAGCCAAAGCAAGGCTCAGTAGCATCCAACTCCAGACAATGTAATGAGCATATAGTAGTGGCATAGCCCAAGCATGTCAAGACCGGTCATACATAAGTGAAGTACATGCTATAAGTACATCAAAGATGGATATCCAAATGTTATACAAAGCGAGCTCAAGCTCAACCAATGATCCAAAGCTCAAAGTCAATCCCCGATGATCAATACATCAAAGTACATCTCCAAAGCATGTCCCGATTCCAAGAGACATAAGCAAACATGAAGTAATAGGCTTCAACCCACTATTGTATAGTAATGATTTACTATTCAAAAATGAGATTTTTCAACCCAAAATTTAGTCCAAAGGCATGGCAAAGCATTAGCATTACATCCACCAACCAATAGGCATCAATGGCCTAGCATATAGGCATTAAGTGAAGTGTAGATGAGCTCCAATCTTCATGTAAAGGTCTGTGACAGTTATAAACAATAGGTTTGTTGTATACACAGTCAAACTTGAGCTGAATATCAGTGCCCCAAAGCCTCTACAAGGCTCAAAGCATGGCAGGGATCAATCCAAGTAGTGCCACAATGCCCAAGAGTCCAAGCACGATCATCAGCAAGAGCAGAGGAGCTGTCTAGGGGCTGCAGGAAACAATCGCAAATTCTACTGATTTACTGATGTCTTATGCTACTCCTACTGAGGGTATAACAAATGGAAGAAGGATCAACATTGAGCCAATGAAGGCCGAGTACAAGCCCAAGCTAGCCTACAAAGGCTTCGGGCAGGATATGATGGGAACAAGCTTCAATAGTGGGAGCTATGGCTGCCCCTGATCTTGCCAACCTTGATGTACCTGTGAACAGCAATGAAACCTTGAAATAAATGAAGAAAAACCTTTGATGCAATACCCTGAGGGTGCTCAAAGGGGGCAAGTAGGTGCTCAAGAAGCCAGGGAGTGATGGAAGCTCAAGAGAGTCGGCTATGGCTGCCAGGAAGGAGACCCAATGAGTGTAGGTAATCAATAGGAAGCTGAAGACGTCACAAACCAAGCTTGAATAGTCATGAATCCATGCTTTGATATCGGTTGAAAGGTGAGAAGGATCGAAGCTTGCTTGGAAGAGCTATGGCAAGAGAGCAAGAGCAAGAAAGAGAGAGAGAGAGACCAAATGGGAACTCCAATAGTCACAATGTGTGACCGGGCCATCTTTTATTCAAACTATTACTGAAAGAATAAAGAATAAAGTAATGGTAACGAGCACCCACCACCTACAGTGTGCAGTGGTGGTACTGTCCGTGTAGTAATACACGGGTGGCTAGGTGAAGGTTCCTTTACCCCCAACAAGAGATATGTCAAACTCTAAGCAAACTGAGAGTATTGTCCTGCACTTGAGGACCCAAACTGTGTATAGATTGTGGTGGTATTGTCTGTGCAGTGGTGGCACTGTCAGTGTAGTAATACACGGGTGGCTAGGTGAAGGTGCCTTTACCCCCAACAAGAGATATGTCAAACTCTAAGCAAACTGAGAGTATTGTCCTACACTTGAGGACCCAAACTATGTATAGATTGTGGTGTAGATATTATGTGAGTGCATGTGCATACTTAGATAGTACGTAGTTATGGTCTAGTTTCTCATAGCAATGTGTGGATGAAGCGAGGGTTCAATGGGGTGGAACAAATTGTCAATGTTGAGGAGAAGTACATTTGAAGGCTTCTTGAGACATTATTTGTGCTTTTGGCAACACGATGTAGGATAATTGAGCTCATTGACACTGATATTAGATTGCAGAGGCTGAGATTAGATTTGATCGGATAGTGGGGGCCTTCAATGCTAGTGGTTGATCGCCATTGTTGAGTATACCTAAAAAAAGAAAAAGGAAGTGCACTACCTAGGGGTGCATCTATCTCATTGTGCAATGTTGCATGGTGTCCGTGCTAGTGAAACTGGGAGTTGGGTCAAACCTCAGGGAAGCCTGTGGTGTTGTCCCACACTTGAGGACCTAGTTTGAGTACAAGGGAGGTACTGTGGGTGTCACTTAGGGAGACAGATCTAACCATAGACGAGAGCACAAACTCCCTAGGTGTGTCCTGCCGTTGATGTGCCCTAGTGTGAAATGCTAGGGGATTAGGCACAGAGCTAGTTGACCAAGGCCATCGGACATGCCTAACCTGAGGATCCCTAGGTGCAGTGTTTGTGGCACTCTCATATACATGGAAAAGCTCTGTGTTTTTTTTCTTTTTCTTTGTGTGGGTCTTTTTTTGTTTTCTCTTTTCTTTTTCTTTTTTTTTTCTTCTTTTTTTTGGAGATGCATAGGGAGGGGGCACACTAGACATCATCCTGATGCTCTACAGTAGTTACATTTCGAGGGGGCCTAAGAGATTTACCAAGGAATGCATGGCTCGGCATGGAGCCCTTTTCTCTTCCGACTGTACTTATTGTGGCCACGGAGGGGGCTTGGTTTCCTGCACTCCTTCTTTATTTCATTCATCTAATGTAGAATCACGCCCTTCTTCATGGACCAACTCCAATGGCTCCTATTGAGGTGGTTGCATTTGCTATTTTGGCTCCCCAAGCTCCTAGCAAGGAGAGTTCTTGTGAGGTTCAACCAGTTGAGATTAGGGGAGCACGTTGCTCCTCTAATTCTAAGCCAGTGTTAGTCTTAGGTGTCATGGCATGGAGTCCATGTTGTAGCAATGTGCCACCTTGTAGGGTAAATCTTTGATTCCATCTTCATTAGAGTAATCTCCTCCTCCCTTTTGCCTTAGCTGTTCTTCCTCCTCTTCTGACATTTCCTTGTGCTCTTCTTCTAATCTCTTTGATTCCTTCTCCACCCTTTGCATCTCTCTGTTTTCTTTGGAGGTGGATCGAGTTCTTCTTATGGGGATTTTGAGAGTGTGATCTTTCCTTTCTGTGTGACTCAACAATTTTTTAGCCTTGTTGCTCATCACGGATTGTCCTCTTGCTCTCTTGCTATTGAGATGGTTGGTCATTCTCCTTTTTATTAGTAACTCTCTCCATGTTTTCCTATTGTTCCTTGTGGATTTTGTCTCCCTCTTGTTCCTGCATTGGTGATGGCTCACCCCTAGCATGTTATACACATGCCAACTATCAAAAGCTTGCGTTAAGCATGGACTTCCTACCTGCCAGGAGAGAAACATTGATTTGAGAGTACAATAATGGCCGACTTGCCAAAGGTCTAGGCTTTTCTCTCATGAACATTGACTATGTAATGTACTTCCAACAAGGCCATTGCTTTGAGGCTTTGTTTTGGGAGGTTTTTTTCTTTCCAAACAAGTTTATTGTCTCAGGCATGCAGTCAACTACCATTCCGCCAACCTTCTGGAATAACTAGTTCGAACTAGCCGCCTTTGAGTCTATGCCTGTCGGCATGACCACCTTAAGTGATCATGGTATAAGTGGAAATATCTAGACAGCCGCCATTCCTCCTTTCACGATGGCTATTAAATATCTTTTAAGGAATCCCCCCCCCCAAACGATCAGCTCAGCTAAGCATTTCTTCCTAAGTTTTTTCTCTTATGCTTTATCTCCACGCTAACTTTCTAATAAAAATCAAAGGTATCTTATAGATTTTTCTAATTTCAATAAACTTTATGTACCTTGGGTACATTCTCATGCCCAAACATCTTTCACATATCCAAGTATGTCTAGATCTGAAGCACCTTATCAAAATCTTCATGAAGGTCTACTTCTTGTGTTGTCCAAGTATAGTTCACCACATTATGGATTCAATCTCATGACTGCTAAAGCTTTTGAGTCATGCAAATGCAACTTGTCATAATTCTCCACACCTAGCAAATCTCTAGAAAAATGAATTCCTTATGTCCAACTTGCATGCTAGTTTGTGCCAACTTCACTTCACCTAGAAGAAGTTTCCAAGCTAGTTGGGATAGATTGAGTTGTCACAAAATCGCATGACAATGTTCCTCAACTTCTTTATCTCATGAATGAGTCCTAGGAGGTTGTCTAAGCATTTAGCATATTGCTCTCTAAGGTGTTCTTGCTCTTTCCATGACAGTGACCATTCTAAGAATTCCCTATGTTCTTCAACTAGGATTTGAATATCAGCGTGGGTGTAAACATAAGCAAGTAACATGAGTTTATCATTCAATTCTTTAGGCATGCACTCATTGCTCAATTTTTACTTTGAGTGTTTTTTGCTACCATCTCCTTCAAATTCCCAAGCTTCAAGTTAGGTTTCAATTGAGCTAGAGGATTTAGTCAAGTTTAACATGACTTAAGAGTTGTTGAGTCACTTGGGCTCGTTATTTTCGTACTAGTATCTTGCTTTATTAAAACATGAGAAGCATGTTCCTTGGCAGAGTTGATAGGTTTTGGGAAGTACAACTGTTGTGTTTCCACATCTAGATGGAAAGTAGTAACTATCATGTCACTAGATTTGACTGTGGTTCATATTACTATTGTGTTTCCACATCTAGATGGAAAGTAGGGTCACGTAGCAAAACTATTGGATTGGATGATGGGTTTGTTTGGAAGTACTCTCAGCCTTCAAAGGTTCATGTGTGTTTTGGTCGGTACCTTTGGTCTCTTATGGTTGTGTATTCAAAGGCTTTTTCCCATCACCTTTAGGATTCATCCTAGCATATCCATAAAGAGATGTCAACTTATGTCCAATGAGCTCAAGCCTATCACTCTTCCCTTCTACATCCTTGTTAATAGAGGTTTTGGGGAATTTGCTCTACCTCAAAGAATTGGATGATGAAGTGGGTTGTGCACAAGAGTGAAATCAGAAGATGGATTAAGTTTTGTATCACTCAGCCTTGGATTAAGCCACCTGAAGAAGTCAAGGTTGTACTCAAGTGAAGCATAGTTGTCAAGAACTTTTGGGTCTTTTTTGGTAAGGCACAAAACATAAGCATTGACATCAAGTACTATGCTTTATTATCTTAACTTGCTAGCCACATGTAACTCTTCCTCTATAAGAAGCTTATTGTACAAGGGATGTCGCTGGGTAGGTGTAGCAAGCTCACCGTGGAAAGTTGATAGCACTCTTAGGGAGGCAGGGGCCATGTACATAGGATCATGCATTGAGATCCAAAGAGCCTTTCTTTGCTCTACAACAATCATTAGTCCACTACCAAGTTTAGTTGCCAAACTTTAGCTAGAATGTCATATCTACTTGAACACGCTTCATTCTTTTCCTTTTTGTTCCAATGCTTCTCTTTTCTTCTTATTCATCTCTTGACAGTTAGTGTAGAATGAGAAAATTAAGAGTAGATCTCTCTAGGTTTAGCTTTTGGTATACCCTTCATGAATTCCTTAGACAATGGTCGTATAATAAGAGCACATGTATCACTAGCTTTTCTAGGAAATTGTTTGCTCTTTAGTCAAGTTTCCAATGTCAGCATGTATGTATGCATGCATGAGTGACGTCAACTTGCTATCTAGCTTTACAAGACACTTCATTTTTGGTTCATTAGTTTGTTGTGTTATCATGTATGCCATCTCCATGAGAGATTTCTTATCGTTTCTAGGCTTCAAGTGCTCTAGAGTTTCAGAATGTGATGAAGATGTTTTGTGAGGGTGCATGCTCATTGTGCTCTTAGTTGTTGAGGTAACATTTACTTCTAGTAGTGAAACTAATTGGGGCTTGTTTCTTTGTCTATGTGGAAAGTTGTCACGGCCCAAGTTTATGACTATTGGGGTCCCATCTTAGGTTTGGAAGTAGCAATGCCTAAGTCAATGGACTATGTACTTGTGGTAATCAAGGATGACTCCTTGGTCAAATTTGTAGACCGGGACTCAACATATTATTGGTTGTCTTTTGTTGATTTAGTTGCTTAGGTCAAGCAACTATACTAGGTTCCTACTATTGGATTTCTCATTTTGGATTGGTTGAAAAAGATTGAGGAGACTTCAGACTTCTAAGCGGGCTACTACTTGCCTCAAGTGGCTACCTTTCTTTCTTGGATGGCTCTATTTTCTCCTCCTTTGAGCATTCCTTCTCAACTTGACCAACGTTATGTGAATGGCACCTTGCCCCCTTCTCTAAAGTTGATGGCTTGTCACTTGCTAACAATTGAGCACATAGCAATGCTTTGGAGACCCATTGCAACATTATGCTTACTCTCTATTGACATTTGTAGTGATATTTCGAAGGTTTTACTTCTTTTAGCATGGTGGCCTTTTCCTAATGACATTAGGAGCTACATTAGGACTCTCAGTGGCTTGGGTTTCCTTATTTGGATAAGTAGGGTTTCTACTGAGCAACACTTTCTTTTCTTCTTATGTCCATAGCAATCCTTTAAGAATTTCCTCACTCTCCTCTCTAGGGTTTCTTTCTAGCTTGGAGATTGATACCTTGCCCTTCACTTGAGCATTGGCAAGGTTGAATTTGCTTAAAGAAGTGACTATCTTGATGCTAGGTAGGGTCAAGTATATTTGATATGCTTCCTAATCCAGTTCACATTTGGCTCCATGCTTGAAAGGTCTTTTGAGTAGAATTTCCTTCCATATACCCTCTTGATTTAGACACACTTATTGCATTGGGGGTCATTTGTATTGGGCTAGGGGATTTGTTGTTGTTTTGGGCATCAACTAGACCAACTAATGGTAGTTCCAACTAGTTTTAAATGTGCATGGTCATACAATCATGAATGTTTGGAGTAGCAAGTCATAAGACAATAACCAAACATCCATGTTTTGTATCATCTTTCAAATTTGGTTAAACACTATTTGTGTTACGAATTGTATTTGAACCACTAGTAATAACCACAACTTAAAATCAAGTACTTTTAGTGCTTTATGCTCATCCATGCTTTCTTCTTTCCAAACAATTTGTGATTTCATAGAACAAAACCTTTACAATACTTGTTAAACAATCAGCACACAAGTCAAAGTGGGTCTAGTGTTTTTTTTGTTCCATTTGGCTCTCTTTGTTTTGTGATTTGGCCATTTCCTTTATGTTCAATCCTCAAAGTATGTTCATTATTTTCTAGTTTATGCCTTGGGTCCACTTGCATTGGTTGTGTGTACAGGGATGTTGTTAGTATTCATGTGTGTCTTTTATGGTCATCTCCTACCTCTGTGACCTCATTTTAAGTCAAAAAAGGACATTACGAGCTCTGAATTGTCTTGGTCTATCAATTTATGTATTGTAGAAACTTTAAATGGAGGGCATATTAGTGCATTTATTTTTGTACACTTTCAGCTATCTTTTTAGGGTATGACCACATGGGGACCACATTTAGGGTTTTCCCTCTTTTTCTCATATATATAGATAGCTTACCCTCCCACTTTCATTATTCATTATCCATCATTGATCCTTCATGAGTGATCGGCTAACCCTTCTTCTTCAATCATCCCCCTGCTACCATATGGTGCCCAGATTGATGCGTAGAGCTGTGTGTTGAGATTGACTATTGCAACCTTGTACCTTTAGCCATTATAGTCACATTGTTCCTTTGCTCTCCTAAATTCTCTTTGACATCTCCTTCTTCTCTCTATATTCACTTTTCTATTTCCATTGCACACTCTCACATGGTATCAAAGCCATGCATGGAAGGCAGGGATCTCAAATAGGACCGTGCAAATTGCGATAAAATTTACCAAGCATCATCTCCACATGCTGCGAACCTTGCGCTTGAAGTCAAGTGAGGTAGTGTGGTGTGTTTCCAACCCTTTTTAAGGTTTTATTTACCAATGCAAATTTACATTTTGCTCTTAAGCAACCTCTACAAAGCTAGGCGGCACCATTACTGCACCTGATCAGTATCAAATAGGCAGGGTAGCCATTTTATTGGCTGGGTGACACCAAAACAGACTTGCATTTTTTGCAAGTAAGCCCCAAGTTACATGCTACAAAACCAAGCCTTGCATTATTTGGTTTTTTTCTGTATGTAGCCCTTCTATCTCTGTGTTTTTTGTAGGCAAGTCATCGGTCCTCCTAGTAGGCGGCACATTTGGAAGTTGGGTGTGGCACCTATTCTCTGTTGGGTGACTTGTTTACAAGTGGTCACATTTCTTTCTTCATTGCATTCTCATATTGAATGTTGCTTGACCTAGATGACTTCTTTTTGGTGTATGGTAGCCTCCATAGTAGGCCCACATTAGGGAAGATTTGTGTTTACTATAGGGACTTGCTTTCCAAGCACTCTTGGTCCTTTACCAACCCTTGGATTGGTTGTGTTTCTAGGTTGAAGCCATGTTTTTCTAAGTATTTATTGCTCCCTCTCTTTACCCGATATTGTGTATTCCCTTCAGCATCAAATACTCCCTATCTACCTTGTTCTAGTCAATCTTCTTTTGTATCATGGTCCAACAAACCCTAATTATCCCAAGGACACCTCTTATTGGTGATCTTTATTCCAATGGCATTCTTCTTCTATATCATGGTCTAACAAACCCTAATTATCCCAAGGATACCTCTTATTGGTCATATTTATTCCAGTGGAAGTATCTTCTTTGATTTATTGCAATTACTTTATTGAAAGATATCTATGGTTGACATGTATGCTATGGAGGATCCCATGGTTCAGGATCTTTCAAACCAGCCACCACCTAATTACTCTTTCCTATTATATTCTTTTGGGGATTCTAGTTCCTGATTGGCATTGATGGCATCTCTTGAGAAAGTGACATTCCTATTGTCTCTCTTTGGGGCTTCTAGTTCCTGATTGGCATTGATGGCATATCTTGAGAAAGTGTGATTCCTATTGTCTCTCTTTGGGGCTTCTAGTTCCTGATTGGCATTGATGGCATCTCTTGAGAAAGTGTCATTCCTATTGTCTCTCTTTGCATCTGACAAGCTGGATGGGATGAACTATCCTCTATCTATGGTTATGTCGCATGAAGTTTCTCCCTGACGATTGTGACCTTTGGGATTTTGTTACAGTCCCTATACCTTGACCTACTATGGATCCTCATGATGCTATGACCACGGATTTGGCAACTTTATGGGATCGGTTAATGCTAAAGCCCGATGTTCTCTCCTTTTGAGTTGTACACATTCTATATGCATGCATGTTAAACACCTTCACACCGCTGCAGAGATTTGGAGATTGGCATCTCACTTCTGGATCCAGACATTTGGGTGTCACTTATCTCTTGAGTTGAAGTTATAACAACTCTCTATTGTAAATTCCCCTATGATGAGGGATCACATCCATATGATGGAGGATATTTGAGATGAGCTTTCATTCCTCAGTACAGACATTTCTTTGGAAGACCTAGCTATGACACTTCTCTCACATCTTTCATCATTGACATGTTATGTGTTCTACACCAGTCTTCTCACATCTTGTAGCCAATAGACTCTCACTTACGAGGAGCTAGTTCCATTGGTGCTTGAGCAAGATGCATATCACACTTTTGTGATAGGTTTGTTAGAGGGGGCTATCTAAACACCATTTCCCGTCCTTTGTGCAGGCTCCTCTAAGGAATCTTTCTATAGCTGCACTCTTTTTTTTTTGTACACCATCTATTCCATAGGTTTCATTCCATCCCCCACCATCTCCTCTGGCGGTTCCCTCGTACCTCCCATCCCTTTTAGAGGGGGACAATATTGGTGATGTCGCTGTGGATTTCCTGGCCCTTTGTGTTTTAGAGGGGGCTTCTCGGGATTGTGAGGAGTTTCTTCAGGGTTTTCAATCTACTTTGGGCCTATCTTTTATGTGGCTACCCCTTTTCTGTGCGTCATGGAGCCACCATTCCTTGCATGTTGGCCCTTGGTGCTTGGTGTTTCTATACAGCTTATGGTGCCTTTGATAGTTCCTCACTATCCTCTCATAGTTGGGATGCTAGAGGCTTCGCTCACCCATCCCTGATGATTGGAGTTTTGTGGAGTGATCCATTCAAGGCCTCTCCATTTCCATTGCCCTTTGGTGGCCTTCCATTTCATCAACATTTATTATGGAGAGGGGGTCTTGCTCCTTCATTGGCTTTCTTCATTGACAGATTATATTGACATTGGCATTCTTCCTACCACCTCGAATCTACATCTCATTTGGCCTTCCACCACATCTAGGATCTAAGAGGGGGTATTAGCAGTCATGTGTGTCTTGTGTGGTCGTCTCCTACCTGTGACCTTAGTTTAAGTCAAACAAGAACATTAGGAGCTTTGAATTGTCTTGGCCTATCAATTTATGTGTTTTAGACATTTTATATGGAGGGCATATTAGTGCATTTATTTTTGTGCACTTTTGGTTATCTTTTTAGGGTTTGACCACATTTAGGTTTTCCCTCTTTTTTGCATATATATAGATAGCCTGCCCTCCCACTTTCATTATCCATTATTCATCATTGATCCTTCATGATCAACCAATCCCCCTTATTCTCTCATCCCCTTATTGCTAGCCTCTGGCACCCACACTGATGTGTAGAGCTATGTGTTGGGGATGACTGTTACAACCTTGTACCTTCAACCAATTGTAGTCACATTGTTCCTTCTCTCTCCTATGTTCCCTATCTCTTTCTTCTCTCCATGTTCACTTTTCTCTTTTCCTTACACACTCTTATATATGTATGTGTGCACAATGGTGTGATTCAATCCATGTGCTCTATGTCTATATATGTTTGGTGGGTGGTATGCCAAAGTTAGTATGCAAGTGTGAAGCCAAGTGCATTGGGGGTTGTTGGGCACTAGTGTAGTGCATCTGCAATGTCCTAAGGAATGCGTGCCATATTTAAGTGCGAGGTGAGTGCACAAGGGTGGACTAAGGGTGCGTGCTACACAAGCATGCAATGTACTAGGATTAGTGCGCAAAGATGAATTTAGTGTACAATGGATGTGCACAAGGGTACTCTGACGACAATGCAGTACACTAGGGCTGATTATAGGCTTCCTAATGCGCACTAAGCTAGATGGATGTGGGTCAAGAAGGAGGCTGTACTAAGATCTACTTAGGAGTGAAGGTTGGTGCATTGGGTTAGTGGACATTGCACAATGCAAAGCACATGTGTGCATGGATGGTGCACTAGTGTGCTTATGTGCACTAAAGTGTGTAGCACATACTAGGGTGAGCTAGGAGTGTATAGGTTTGTGATAGATGTGTTAAGTATCCTCAAAAGGATTGGAACATGTAGGGGTTATTTGTGTAGTTATGCTAAGATAAGTACCCTGGGATGGGATGTGTGCTAAGTTCTAATGGTGTCTACTATGAGCAAGGGACTATGTGCAATACAAATGTGATACGCATTAGTGTGTGAGATAAGTGCACTAGGTTTTTGCACCAAAGTATGTGCAATGGGATGGGAGTGGTACACAAGGTTGGTCATGCACTATGATAAATATGAGCGGTCCTAAGGATGGGACTCATACCTAAGTGTGCACCATGGTATTGTGAATGCAATTGTCTTAAGAGATGGTATAGAGTGGGTGCCCACTAGTGTGCACAATGACAAAATGCAAGTTAGTGCATGAAAAGAGTAGAAGTAGATATGCAACAGAAGGGAGAATGGCACAAGATATGAAGACTCTTATGCATACATAGGATATAGACTTAGCCTACGTCTATTTCTCAACACTACCCCTCAAGCTCAGAATGAGCTTGTAGATAAAACACCCCAAGTACACTTCTAAAGTACTCAAACTTATCTTTACCTAATGCTTTGGTAAATATATACACGACTTGGTCGTTGCTTTTGACATATACTAAGTCTATACCTCCATCCATAACCTTCTCTCATATTGAAGTGATAGTGCACTTCAATATGTTTCATCCTTGCATGGTAGACTAGGTTCTTTGCTAACATAATGCTACTAATGTTATCATAATACATGATAACTCTACCATCTATATATATTTTCATATCACATAATAGTAATCTCAACTATGTCTGCTCATGTGATGTCAATGCTATACCTATGTACTTAACTTTCATACTAGATAAAGCAATGATGGGTTGCTTCTTGCACTCCAACTCACCATGGATGAACCAAATGAAAAAGCATAATTATTGGTGGACCTTCTATTCATGATTCTTCCTACCCAGTCTGCATCTGTGTATCCAAACAATGTAGAATCGATCCCTTTCTCATTGAATAAGTCAAATCTAATTGTTTTCTTCACATATCTCAAGACTCTTCTCACTGTATCCAAATGTGACTTGCATGGCTTCTACGTGAATTGGCCAATCACTCCCATTGAATAACTCAATTTTGATCTTGTTATGGTTAGATAGACCAAGCTACCAACCATCTTTCAAAACATAGTAACATCTTGCACATGATGTCCATCATCCACCATCTTTATGTTTGGATCCAATTGTGTATCCAATAGCTTATATGCTATCATTCCATACTTCTCTAATATCTCTAATGAGTTTTTCCTCTACACTAACCAAACTCCATGCAGAGTATCAATCATTTCAATGCCTACAAAGCACCCTAATAAATCAAGGTCCTTAATATCAAACTCCTTGTGCAACCCATACTTTACTTTAGCAATTTCTCTCTTTAGAGTACCTATAATGATAAGATTATCAATATAGATGACCATGACAACCATTCTATCCTCTGTATGTCTAACATAAAGTGAATAATCATCCATCCTTTACTGAAATCTCGTGCTAGATAAGAACTTGCTAATCCTCTCACGTCAAGCTCTCAGTGCTTGCTTCAATCCATACAATGACTTCCTCAACTTGCACATATAATGTGGATATTTAGGGTATATGTATCATTCTAGCTAATCCATGTATACTTCATCTTCAAATATACCATTTAATAAATCATTATTCATATCCATTTGATATAGTTTCTAGCCATAGATAGAAGCTAATGCAATCGTTGATCTCACTGTAGTCATCTTAGTCACTGGACTAAATGTCTCCTCATAGTCCAATTAATATGTCTATGCATAGCCCTTTCTAACCATCCTTGCTTTGTATCTCTACAATGAGTCATCCAATTTGCACTTGACTTTGTACACCCACTTGTAACCAATTTCCTTTTTTCCATAAGGCAACACCACTAGATCCCATGTCTTGTTGTGTGTCAATGTGTCCATTTCCTAATCCATGGCTTCCTTTCAATATTTCCTTCCAATTGCCTCTTCAAAGCAAGTAGGCTCTACATGCTAAATATAAGGTACCATGTATGCATAATGCATCTTTATGAAGTCATTGTATGTGAACTTATCAATTGGATGTCTCATTCTATCCGGCCTCCTCAATCGAGGTACACTAGACAATGTCTCAATAGTTCTTGCAGGTTGTGGAACATACTTTCTTGTGCTCTTCATCCCTAGAGTTCTAACATGTGGTATGCCAAACTCATCATCCATAGACTTATCCTCTAAACTTTCACCCATAGGCTTCTTTCCATGTGTAATTTCTACATTCTATGTACTCCTCAAGTTGCCACTCCATGGACTATAACTGCCACTGTTTTCTTCATGGTTTTGAAGTCCAAACATATCCTCAATATGTTGATTTCTTTGAATATTATTTGCTATAATTTTCTTACCATAATCACCATCATCGTCACTACTCTCATAAGTATCCATCTCAACTGCAGCTTTTAGTCTATGCCAAGTCTCATACTCATCGAATCTTATATCTCTGCTTACATAGACCTCATTAGTGACAAGATCATAGCAAGGACATGAATATAATATATGCAACCAAATACTCTAAGATATGCAACTATAGGTGTCCTTCCATACATTTTCCCATACAAAGACATATGATGAGTCAAAGCTGTAGGTATCATATGGAATGCAATTTGTACAACCTTAGCCTAGTAAGTCAAGGGCATGTACATCGGATTCATCATAACCCTTGCTACTTCCACAATACTTATGTTCTTCCTTTCTACAACACCATTCAATTATGGTGTATACATACATGTAACCTAATCTTTTGATTGCATGGTCTCTCAAGTAGTAAAAGAACTCATTTGACATATATTCTCCTCCATTATTCGATCTTGAACATTTTATGTAACTACCGAATTGATTTTCTACCATGGCTTTAAACTCCCAAAACTTTTTAATAACTTCACTTTTATGTTTCAAAAAATATAGAACCTACATTTTTCACTCAAAGAGACATTCTAACATAAACCCCAAATATTTGAATGTACCGTTTCCAAAGGATAAGAGCTCACCCTCCCCCTATTTGGAAATGGAAGTGTACATTGCTTGTCAAATTGACAAGCCTTGCATATAGATCATAATTTACATAATCAAACTATTCAAACCCATGAATAATCTATCTAGATTGCATCTATTGAAGTCTTTACAAATCCACATGCCCAATTTTTCTATGCCATAGTTCAACATCTTTATCTTGTCTATGCCCAGTCTCAACATACATAGAACTCTATATGATAGGAGTTCTTGCATCCAAAGCAAATAACTTGCCTTTCTTTTGACCACAAGCAATAAACCTACTAAGTTTTCCATTCTTAAACTCCTCAATAAAGCAATCATACTTGTTGAACCTTAACTATAACACTTGATCGGGCCATTTGACCAACTAAAGCCAAATTTTTAGTAATTGTAGGTATATATAAAACATCCCCAAGCTTATTCTCTGTCCCATCTCTAGTCACCAAGAAAACACTAACAATATGTGTGATATTATGCAATGTGTCATTTCTTATAGCTACATACTTTTTAGTTTGCATTTGTTGCTTTTTATCAAATCATTCTGCATAGTGTATCATATGGTTTCTTGCTCGTGAATCCAAAATCCAATCATCCTCTCTAATGGGATGTGTCATATTGCTAACTACATGCTCCATAGCAAAGAGATAACTTCTAGCTGATGAGCCACCTCTAGAACTATAGCCACTACCACTATATCCACTTGCATAGTGTCCAAACTAGGTCCTTCCATGACCCTTAAACATAGATTTTTTCTCATGAAAGCATTCCCTCTCAAAGTGACCATACTGCCCACATTAATAACATGCACCATCTCTCTATGGACTAGAATGTCCTCTGCCTCTAGAGTAGGATCTCCCCCAAAATCTAGGCATAAAATCACCACATCCAAAGGTGCTACAACCATGTCCAAAGCTATCTGCACAACCATATGATGATCCTCTAGCTCTACATGAACTACCACTACCTCTCTAATGATGAAATACACTATCCTGACTTGCATTCTTTCCACCGCTAGATGCATTGAGACCCCAACTTACTCTATTCCATAAGCAGTAAAGTAATCAACTCTTCAAAGGCAAGTATAGAGCCTTCTCATCACAGAAATGGAGGTGTTAAGGGACTTGTATGTAAGTCCAAGTTCGTCTAAAGCACTAGATAGCAAATCATCATCAACAACAGATAGCAAAGTGTAGAGCCTCCTCTCACAGAAATGGAGATGTCAAAGGACTTCTATGTAAGTCCAAGTCTGTCTAAAGAAAGAGACACAAATCATCATCATCAACTGGTGCATTTATTAAAGCAAGATCCTCTACAACTTATTTTATTTTTTTCATAGTCATTGATGCTTCTATTTTCACATCATGTATCATGCAATTGCTACTTTAGTTATGTTTTACTTGCCTCCATGCAAGTGCCATATATACTATCAGTGATCTTCCAAGCATCTTTGCATGTACTAGCCTTTTTAATGTGAGGAATTAATGTCTCTGGGATACATATAGATATCCAGTGCAAGACCTTCATAGTTTTTCTTATCCAATCCTTGTACACCTGTTTATGTTCCCCTCTCGGCTCATCCAAAAATTATGGTCATGCATCTTCACCTGTAATGAGATCCCATTGAACTCTCCCCATCAAAAAATTCTCCATACAATAGGATCATAGATATAGTTCTCCTTAATCAATATTATCACCCACAATTTGCATAATCTATGCAATTTTTGGCATCATGACAATGCAAATTTAAAAAAACTAACAATATGTGATGTGGCAAATCACTATCCAAGCATGTGAACAAGTCAAACCATCAATTGCTCAAAACGGAGACCAAAAAGCATTTAAAATATACATAAACTGAGTTCCACTATTATGACTATCATACATGTGTCCAACTACTATCACATATACCCTTACATCATTCCCTAGGGGGTTCACTTTAGATGTTGTATGGTATCACATGAGTGTAAGGGAGGGGGTTTTTGGAAGGGGACACTTAAGCGTATACATTAGAGGTAGACCCCTCTTAATTTCCTATATTGAACTTAAATTTAAGGAGGGGATAGAGCGAAAAAAGAAGAAGGGGGGAGGGGGGAGATGCATTTGATCACCTCTCTCCATAGATTGGTTTCTCCATGGCATACAAGAGACCTTGACAAGTAAGGTTAAAACCCTAAACCCTCACATAGTAGGGTTATTGAATTAATCATAGTGTGGGAGGGGGGAGTTGGCACTCTTCCATAGTTTTGGTAGAGAGATTCAACTCCCCTTCTTCCAAAGAGAGCTTGGTGTCCGCTTGGTGTAGTCACTTTTATAAAGGGGTTTGATTCCCCTACTCTCTCTCCTCATGTGGTAAGGGGGCATAGGCACTCAAATACATTATGACACATACTTCGATTGTATCCAAGTGCCATGACATAAATCACTTTGTGATATGACCATTTTGATACTTTTAATTGCTTAGGATAATTCCAACTTTTAAAAAGAAAGTCGGTATAAGTTCTATGAAGACTTAATTTAAGAAAGGGAATACATAAAAAGTCATACATGTATATATCTTATAAGCTTAAATATGGGGATATATTAGTCTTACAAGCTTCATAAATTGGGGTTTTTTTAGAAATCCCTATATGCAGGTGACATGTCTTCTTTACTATGAGTGAACTGCCTGTGCATCATTCATATATGTCAAATGTAAGCTGTCTAGCAAGAAATAGTGAAAACATGGCTCAAACGGCACTCATATGAGCCAAAAATCATCCAAATACGAGTCTAAAATTGGCCAATTATTTGTTGGTCTTATGTAGTTTTTCATGCCAAAAATGAAGTCCCAGCCAAGGTCAATCCACACTAATTTTTTGGATTTTTTTTGACAATTTTTCCCTTTCAAATTGGCAGTCAAAAATGGCATAAAATTTAGCCACAAAAGAACTAGTTAATGTGAACACACAATTTATGAGCTAGTTCAAAAAAATCTAGTTCAAGAGGCTCCAATGTAAAATCAACTTGTCAAATAACCAATTCCATGAGGTTGTAGTGTGAACACAATGTTAAAAATAACCAATTCTTCTTTTCCCAAGTGTGAACATCCCAATGTCTAAACCAGTTCAAGGAGAATGCTTAATTTGCCTTTGGCTTAGGCTCAAGTAAAATCCTTTTATTAAGAAAAAACCAACAAATTTCTTTTGCAGCAACCACCATTTTGAATGGTGTCAATTGCATCGGGTCTTGTATGTGGCATGAATTGATCAAAATCAGCATCAACATCCTCTTGTCCTTCAAAATACTGACTAGATCTTCAAGTACTCTATTAAGCCATGCTGCATCTCATCTTGTTGACCCAAGGCTTAGGCAACGTCTGTGCTTTGATAATCAATACATGAGCTAATCCAATCCCAAAGATAATCAAAACCTTGTTGCCATACATCCATTTGCAACCTTCCATGGCTTCTAAAATGCATTTAAAGCAAGCATCGATGCATGATATCTGAGCTCCAATGGCTCTACAATTCCATGTACGTATTTTGGGTGGATAAGATGAGGATTTGTACTTGATTTAATGGCAGATAGCAAGCTTTCAATTTGATATAGTCCTCAATCTGTTGTGCTCCTCGATCCAATCTTTCGATCCTCCACTCTCGCTCCTTTGATACCAACTAGTGCACTATGGTGTGCAAGGATGTGTGGATTATGCCAAGGGATAGGTTTAATGCAATTGCAAGGTTCTAATGTACACTAGACTATGCACAGAAGTGCACATACACATGCTAGTGCATGTGCACTCAAGTACACATCAGTACACTCAAGTGTATACAAGTACACAAGAATGCGCCACTGGGTGAGGCAAGTGCATGCACAAGGTCTCAATATCTTCCCTCACACCCCCCAAACCTCCCTTGCAAAAAGGGTGGCCATTGGGTTCTGAAGAGAGAGAGAGAGAGAGAGAGAGAGAGAGAGAGAGAGAGAGAGAGAGATCTAACACGTGTGCACAAGAAGGCATAGTGCACTGTGGGGAATCCTAAAATGCCAGTGATGAATGTGCGGGTGTGTGTGGAGAGTGCAAGTGCAAGTCTAGGTGCTTGGAATTATGGATGTAGTGCAAGATGCAACATAAGTACACAAGGATGCTCTTAATTGCACATAAGGTGAGGCCATCCAAGTGCAAGTGCACTAGAGTGCAAAAGAGTGCACATGGATACACACAAATGCACACTAGTGCACACACGCACTCGCTAGTGCACGCAAGTGTACACTAGTGCACTTGATACAGAGGATGATTTACTACTATCTTAATGTGTGATAGAATGGCTATGGGCACTACAGGGGTGCCTTGCTCCTTATTCCTCCGGCCCATTGGCTCTCTCTTGGAGACAAGGTGGACACCTGACCAAACATACATGCTTGGTAGTACACTTGACATACTCTCTTCCTTGTCTGCTTGGTTGGTAGTACATGCTTGTTCCAACTACCAAGCATGCTGCTAGAGCACACCCATGCACTCAGGAGTGCACGGAGGAACGAGCTGTCACTTAGCACTAAGGAGGGTCACATAAGGAAGTGAGCACAAAGGAGAGTAAGAATACCATGTGGGGAGCATTAAATATGGTACACCATGTATGCTCTCTGATGACCAGAGGAGAACCATTTACTGCTCGGAACACTGGATTTAAGCAGAGAATGGATAAGCATCGATGAGGTGATGAGGAGGACAGTCGAGGGAGGTGGAGATTGGGGTGTCCATGGTGGAGAGAGTGGGGGAGGTATGGTGGAAGAGAAGGTAGGGAGTGTGATGGTGGTGGGGGAGATGGCGGAGGAGGGCAGTCGCGGTTGCTGCAGAGTGAGGAGGGCAGCACCCTGGCGGCAAATTCAAGCTGCGAACGGCGTTCACAAGCCCATCCTTTGAAGAGGCACTTGGTGCTGCTACGTGGCGATAGGGCCGGACAACCTGGCGGCTAAGATCACCATTAGATTTTCATGTACTCTTGTTATAATCAATACTAGGCGCTCCACGCCTAGACTCGCCCCGCTAGGGCGGGCGCGATTTTTGCGTTGTGTTGGGGGGGGGGGGGGGGGGGGGGTTTTGGGGGCGGGTGTTGGACGCGTGGCACCCGCCCCACGTTCTCTTTTTTTTTGTGGGGGAGGTGGGGGGCTGCCATGTGGCACCCGCCCCCCACCTCTCCTTAACTAATAGTATAGATATTCACCTTCTTCCTTTCTAAGCACAATCTCATGCATCTCTTCTTATCCCTTCCTTGGATGTTGCATGAAGGGAAAAAAGAAATCGAAGTCAATCAATTTCTTGATTGAAAGAAAAACATTTAGGGTGTTGTTCAATCACCCAATAAAACTACTTGTATTTTTCTCAAACAATACAAGAATAGATGCAATAATAATTCAATCACATTTATGCTCTCCCCCTTGGGACCAAAGAGTAAAATTTAGTTAACATTCTCTCCTTTCGACTAAGGCATATACTAAAGGTTCAAATGCTATACTCAACGTAAGTCCTATCATTTCAATGTGAATTAATCAATCTAGCAAGAGCATTTATGTCTCTTCTCTAAGTGAAATTTATCTTTTAGCCTTTCCCTACTATGCAGCATTTTATTTTGGCTTTATATTCCTTTCTCCTAAGGCATAGTCTCTCCCATGTATGTACCATCTATGTGCATTTGCAAACCTTAAACAATATTATCCTAGTGAGAACAGAGTTTTGAGCTCGGGATGTGCCTAAAATTTGCCAAAAAATCCAAAATTTAGGGGAAAAATATTCAACATCGAAGGCGGCAGCTCCAGCTAGGATGATTTTAAGCACCAAGTGAAATACGACTCTTAAAAGGCGCCCGAGTGACACTTGTTGATTTTTGATAATTTTTTAGACTTCCGTGTGGATTGTCAGGAGTTGCCAGCCAATGCGGGATGTCAAGCCGGACGCCCAGGATTTTTTAGAGCTTGATTTGGAGCCCGGACGGGGAAATGGCCAAGGAACCGGTCAAGATGCGAAGGGGTGGACAAAACTTAGGCCAAGTGGGCATGACCTTTGGGGCCTTGGGTAGCATTTGATGTAGCATGAAATCGTGGGCAAGATGGAGAAGAAAAAAACATGAGGAGGAGGCGCCAGTTCGCGCCCGAAAAATGCGCTCCATCCTTATTTCTTCCTATTTACAAATGCAACTTAGGTTTCCCTAATTTTTTTTTCTAGATCATATGTGCTCTATCACAATGGCTCCTTACAATATCTATTTCATGCAAGATCAAACATTTTCTTTCAATCGACCAAAAAGACACCAACAAAAAGAAGAAATCTTGATAGTTTATGTGCATTTTGGAGTGGGTATGTGTGCACCTTTCCTATTCCGCTACACAAGGGTGCAAGCAACTATGCAAGTGATGTGTTGTTTATTCGAGCAACAGAATCAAAATGTTGCACTCCATGAGCTCAACATTTGAACATTGGACACCCTCTTATTCATTCAAGAGACTCAATCCATGAAGTTCGAGAGCTATCTCTCACCTAGCCTCTCACGTGATCTATGAACACAAGGATTCGCTTGTAGTAGTGAGCTCACTAAGCATTCCATTGAGTGCAACAATAGCACAAGGCAGACTCCGTGATCCAAGTGAGTGCCCTTAACTATGTGAAAGGGTTTCAAAATAAATAGTTCTAACCCATGCAAAACTAAGGTTGAGTATCAAGGTTATAGTAGTATTATAAGAGGCTTATAGGGTAAATCGCTAATAGAATGACAACCAATTGTCTACCACTAGATCATTTTTATCAACCTATATACATCATATTACACTATATTTTGGGGCATTTCAATATTTTTATTAAGTTATAAATGAAGGGCCCACAAAATAGTGATAATGAGGGCCAATACTATGATTGGGAGATAGATCATAACAAGGAGATCTAGTTATAAATGAAGGGCTCAAAAAAGAGTAATAATAGTATAGCTCCAAGATCATAACTTGGATATTATTATCTATAACAAGGAGAAATTTGGTTGGTATTTTTGAATTCATTCTATGTGAGAAGGAACTTTGGTTTGTAGTTTTGAAGTAGTGCCACTATTTTGGTAGCATTGAAGAGTTTGTATGTGTGTTTGCTTACAAACTAGTTTGATATTGCCACATCTGAAGGTTTCAATCTAAGTTTGAAAAGCCTCAATCCCAAGATTTTTGAAGTGTTAGCAATTGGTTGAAATATCTCGAACTGCATGTCAAGGTAGATGATCGAGAGAATAAGGGGACAAATAGAAAACACAAATGAGGATAGCCGTAGCCCAAGCCTATATTCACCCTATCATTGACCAAGAAAAGGGCCATCATGGCTAAAACTCCCTCAATTTTAGAGCAATACATAGCCATTTTGGCAAAAGAAATTCCTTTTCATCATGAGGAGAAAACCCCCAAATCACACCCTTAAGGTGTCTACACGCAGTCTAGGCATACATGGTGCAACATATAAACACTACAAGGTGAGGCATTGCAATTCTATGGTGGCTTTTGTAAACTTTACGTTTAGCCTCCTTGCAGTATTAGCCTTAAAAAAAGCTATCAACCCTCCTATAGTGCTAAATTGTCAAATCCCAAAGCAATGTTTGGTGTGCATATATGTTTAATATATACATTGCTATACTTGATCTAACTTGTGTGATGGAGGACTTGTACTATGTATGTTTGACCACTAATTTGAAATAAGATCCTCAAAAGTAGTGCTAGACATATGTGCATGGTCAATGTACACATGGCTAGTGGCACATTGGAGTCAAATTGTTTGATGTCAAAGTCAACACTAATAGTATGGTGGTATATTTTTGCTTCTTCTGATAGGGTAATATAGGCATGGTCCATTTTGCTCCAATGAGCCACTGCAATATAATGAATTCCAAAGTTAAGAGAGAGAGAGAGAGAGAGAGAGAGAGAGAGAGAGAGAGAGAGAGAGAGAGAGAGATTGCACATGTTGAGCTATCAATGATACGTGCTTAATGCCAAATTGATAGCATGTGTTTTTGTAGGTAACAAACATCATGCCATGCTACTATAAAAAGTTGTACTCGTGTGCACCCTTACATCTAGAAGTGTATGCATCCTTACATCTAGAAGATGTCCCCATATTGGGTGATTGCTTCCATATTCTTTTAACTTAGCCTTAGTTGGAGGCTTGAGTGATAGTTATGGTTGGGTTGTGCTTGGCATTATCTTTTTTTTCTTTTTCCTTTGGCAGGGGGAGGGGGGGTGAACATGAGACATACACATAATTAACTCCGCACAAAATTATGAGGGATAATAACACATGAATAGAAGCTTCATAGTACAAATGCATAACCAAACTTTTGAAGGAGGGGAAGTGCTTGTTACCTAATTCCAAATAGGAAAAAGCATTAGCTTGTTTGTTTCAATGTCAAAAATGAGAGATAGTTTAGTGAAATTGGACCATCATTTCTAACAGAATACTTCCTCTATGGGTTTTAAGGCCAAGCGAATGGTATGATGGCAAAGGAAGAAACTGACAACAATATTTGCCAAGGATAAAATGAGGTCCTTGTTAAAGCGAATGTGAGATCATTCCATGTCCCAAGGTATTAAGCATTTATAGGCTTGTGACAATTCCTTAGATTGAAGAAGGGTACCAAGAGAGAAAATTTAGGTTCCTCTACAGACAAGAGAGGGAGGAGACACCTATGCACAAGTATCTCTTAGTGGAAAGAACTCTATTGGGCCTCCAAACTCTTGAGCCTTACCCCCCATTCAATAGATCTTTGACTTTCAAGTGTTGCCTTGGTTGACAAATATGTGTCATGTAGCATTGGATTTGAAAATTTTAGGGCTCCTCAAGGTTTAGGGATTCATATTGGAATCATAGTCAAAATGGTTCATACAAGGGAATTTTGATCATATCAACCAAGCATAGAGTGACGATTAGCCAAGCATGGGGTGTAGCCCCATCATACTATTAATGGTTGGTCATTTGGAAACCACAACTACATGTGTCCATTTGTGTGCTCATGGTCTATGAGGTAGATTCCTTAAAGACAATCGGCCATATGTTTTCCTTGCTAAAGCATTAGCTAATACACTTAAATAAGAAGCAACAAGCGGTTGCCTTCTCTAGTATAGATGGTTGCCTTAAAGACAATCGGCCATATGTTTTCCTTGCTAAAGCATTAGCTAATACACTTAAATAAGAAGCAACAAGTGGTTGCCTTCTCCAGTATAGATGGTGGCATGCACAGAATGGATAAAGTGATCCTTATCTACCAAACATGCTCAAGACATGGAGTGCTAGATAAGGACTTAGCAACTTAGTACTAGGCTCAATTGACTCAAGCTCAAACACAACTACCCCAATAACATCTAGTAACAAAGCCTAAAGCACTCAAAGGATAGCAACAATCCTCACTATGATACATTTTCTATAGATGGAGATGTCAATATCGAATACTTTGAAAATAGGATTTTGATTGCTTTTAAATGAAGATTTCAATAATATTAACTTCAAAATGCAATCAACAAATTAGACTCTAGCTATTCTTATACTATAAATCAAAAGACATGATAAAAATGCCAACAAATAGGTGAATATATGGAACCATCAAATTGAACCCTTTTTCCTCTACTACTGATCTCATGCATGAGAAAAACATGAGAAGTTTAGAGGAAATAGATCTAGAGAGAGGAAAAGAGAAAAATACAAATTTAGACAATAAGTCATTTTAGAGAGAATTAAAAGAGAGAGAAGGGGGAAGAGAGAATGGAGAGAGAGAGAGAGAGAGAGATAGAGAGAGAGTAATAAAAACTCGAGTTAGAGAAAAAAATTTGAGGCAAATAGTATTTTTCAAGGGGGGTTAGAAGGGCTTTGTAGCTATACCATGCCATTGTTACCAGAAACACGTAATAGGGAGTAGTAGTGACTCTGAGCCCTGCTTAATTTCAACTCTACATGTGATTACCTATACCTAGTGGTGAACCTCATATCTGCAATGTCATGAAGATGTAGTCCTAGGATGTGCATATGTTGTACCATTTATTTCATTAAATAATGCAAGAGTATACCTTTCTCTCACATATCGTATTACCTAGGATGTGTCAAGTGAGTGATTGAATGCATATGCATTACACTTTGTACCAAAGCAACTCTTGCTCAGAGTTGAGGAGTGCTCAAGAAAGTACAAGAGAAGATCCAATGTCCCAAAATCGTGTCGTGACGACCCACGTCATGATGCCTCGCATCGTGTTGCCCCATGTCGCATTGACCCCCATCGTGACACCCCATGCTGCAATGACCTCAATACAAGTTACCATCTAAAGACATGATGCGACTTCCCCATGGCATAACTACCACCCGAAGCTGAAACGCAACTACCTTGTGGTGAGAACCCTAGAGCCAAGGCACGGTCCCCCACAACACAGTACTTGAAGCTGAGGTGCAACTTCCCACAACAACATGGTGTGGACAACAAAGAGATTGTACCCATTTTGGTGGTTGGAGCCGAATTCAAGAATGGAGAGAAGCCCAAGAAGAGAAAGTAGCCAGATTAGAGAGGCAGTTAGAGGCCATGTCAAGCTTGTAAGATTCAATTTGGAAGAGCATGCAAATGAAGGAAGAAGAAGAGAAAAAGATAAGAAAGTTTGAAGAAGAGCAAGGATGTAAGGAGTGGATGAAAGAACAATAGGAGGAGGAGAAGAAAGGCAAACTACAAGAGAATATAGATAGATTAGCAGATAGGTTAACTATGGAAGAAACATCTAGGAGATCTCAAGAGACGAAGAAAAGAGGAGTCGTCCAAAGTAGGATACAAGAAGAAGAACAAGAATAGATGTCTCATGGAAGACACAGCTTCAACAAGTGGAACTAGAGTAACACTCAAGCGCCTATGGAGGAGAGAAGCCACAACCCCCACGCATTCAAGAGATCCCCAACGAAAGTGAGGAGAGCCTAGACCACCCAAGAGTGGCAACACTTAGTGCACATTCGCAATACATGGCAACATGAGTAGCAACAGTACACCACCTATATCTAATGGGAAGAGTTGGTGAAAGGGATCAAGAAATCATGATGGATATAGGAGCAACTCACAATTTTATCACACCCAAGTGTACAGCAAAACATGGGCTAAAACTGTTTAAGACCCTATAAGAATTAACAATAACCTTCGTAGGAAGGAGAAGCAAAGGAAGCGAAGCCAAGGTCCGCTATATAAGTAGAAGCTAGTGAATGGAAGGCTAGGCTCAACTTTCTAGTGATCCCTATGGATCACTTTGAAATTTAAAGTCATTTTGGATCTAGAGTTCTATAACAAGTGTGTGATTAGAATGTTCAACAAGGGAGTTAATGAGATATTGCTAGATATGCAAGGACAAGGTTTATGAGTGCCATGTGAAAAAATGCAACTCCCAAGAAAAACCATAGCCAATATCCCCAAACTACAAGTTGGCAACAAAGAAGTGAAATAAATGATTGAGAAGTATTTATATGTGATGCCCGCAAAACTATCCAAAGGCTTACCTCTCAAAAGAGATGTAAACCACAAGATTTAATCCTAGGGACAGTCCCATTAGATAAGGCCTCATACCCAATGAATCACATTGAACTAATAAAGTTGAAGTAGCAATTGCACAAATTGGAAGAGCAAGGCTTTATTTAGCCAAGCAAGTCCACATTTGGTGCCCCAGTGCTGTTTGTCAAGAAGAAGAATAGAGGACTCAGATTGTGCATTGACTATAGGGCACTTAACAAGATCACCATCAAGAACAAATATCCAATGCCCTTAGTTAGATAGAGTCCATGGAGCAAAATACTTTAGCAGCATAGATCTTAGGTCAAGCTACCACCAAATCCACATAGCTAAAGAAGCAAAAATGGCTTTCCGTACTAGATATAGAAGCTTCGAGTAGCTAGGCCTAGGATTTAGACTTGGTAATGGGTCGAGAACCTTTGTGGGTTAATGGATGGAGTATTTAGGCCAGAGATAGATATGTTCATCATAATATACATAGATTATCTCTTAGTCTATATGCAAAGCTAGAGAAATGTGAGTTTGCAGTGAAAGAGTAAGAATTCCTAGGGTTCATTGTGGGAGAGGAAGGAATCAAAGTGAACCCCAAGAAAGTTGAAGCAATGATGAAGAAGTGGCCAATCCTCAAAACAATCCAAGAAGTTAGAGAATTTCTGGGGTTCATTATTCTATAGAAGGTTGTAAAGTATTAAAGTATGGTCGCGGACCCAAGATCCCAATTGACCAAAGGAGATGGAAATTTCACATGGGGGAGTGATCAACAAGTAACCTTTGATTTGATGAGAGAGTGTATGAGTCAGACCCACATACTCAGCACCACATCTCAACAAACTCTTTGAAATCTTAACAAACACATCAAATTATGAAATTGGGGAGTGTTGATGTAAGACAAACACCGTGTAGCCCATGAATCGAAGAAATTCACAACACAAAAACTAGGTGGAATGCACATGAGAAGGAGATGTTAGCAATAATTCATTGCCTTAAAGTGGAAGCACTATGTACAACATAAGTACACAATTGTCTTCAAGATGACATCTAACTCAAATACTTCCAGTCCCAGCTAAACGTGTCTACCAAACAAGCTAGATTTTTAGATTTCATGGCAAAATTCAACATGGAAATCAAACATGAGCCAGGATCCACAAACAAGATAGTAGATGTATAAGTTGCAGATGAAATTTTGAAAGTACAAAGGAGAGCAACAACTTCTTACAGTTAGTAAAGGAGGCTCTAGAGCTTGATCAGGAAATGTACAACCTAATAGAAGTGAAAACTAAGAGAGCTAAGAAAATGCCACATGGCATGTATACACTAGAAAAATGAATCATGTTTATGGAAAAGAGATTGCACATTCCCAATAGTGTAGAGTTAAAGAATATCATCGCCTTTGTATTTACTAAAAACATGTTCTCAAAAATTGCCCAAACTGTATATAAAGTTTTTACATTCTTGATATGTCCTAGCAAAGTATTATCAATGATTACAAATAGCAAGTGCATTACCTTTTTATCTTTTGCATTTCATTATTTCCACGCCTTTAATTCATTTGCAATCACAAGGATACTCAGCTCTGGCTTCTTTTTTTCAGTTGAAACAAACTCATGAAGGCCATTTCCAATGAGAAAGTTCATCACACGAAACTTCCATGAAGGGTAGTTGTTCTTGTCTAGCTTTGCAATTATGGGATTTCCACTGTTCTCTGCCATTATCACAAAAATGATATAGAATGGCAAGCAAGTCTTCTACAACCTTTCACAACAAGTGCACAGTAATACACCTTTTTCAATGATAGCTCAATAGTACATGTAATCTGCAATGTGTTTGTAGATAAAACTTATGTTTGCTTCTTGGTAAACACCTCAAAAAATACAGATTCAAAATCTACAACCTGTGCATCCACTTTTGATCGATACAGTCGAAATCGCAGTATAAGTGGCGCATGGAACCTTGAAAATGTAGTTACATACTCGTTCTTGCCCCACATGCTCCCTGTGCAATCCATTCCAATAGAAGATTTCCCCACACTCGTTCACTCTCTTTATGACCCACAACTCCTAAGTGTGCTTCAAGTTCCATGGGCTAGAGTTAGCCATTGTATCATATCAAGATGGTCGCTTCATGATTGATGTGGAAGACACTCTTCAAGACTCTAAAAACACAACTCAATGTTTTCTCATCCTTCCACCTAGAGACATATATAACAAATAGAACAAGTAAACCAAAGCATTGAAAACTATCTTATAAGCTATGCCCACATGGACCAAAAAGATTTTACAACTTAATCCATTCAACAAGTTACACCCCCTTTGAGTCAACCACAAGTCATCACACCATTGGCCTTAAGACTCAAAAGTTGCCAAAGCTAAAGATGAGGATGCAAAAGATTTCCTAAGAAAATGAAAAAAGAGAACTGCAATAGCCAAGTAGAGTTTGGAAAAGAGCAAAATCACCATGACTAAACAAGGCAACATGAAACGCAAAGCCGTCCTATTCACTAGGGAGACATGGTCCTTATCAATTTCAAGCATATGTCCTTGCCAAAGAACACGAATCCCAAGTTCAACCATTGGAGCTATGGACAATATCGCATCACACAAGTTCTGAATGAGGTCACCTACAAGTTGGACCTTCCAGAGAGTATTTGCATCCACAATGCATTCCACGCATACCTCCTACATAGGTTCTACCTCAACATCCAATGGAGACGACATATTCCACTTCTTTATTCCAACGGCCCCTTCGAAGTAGGAGTAATCCTTCGATACCACGACCACAAGGATTACACCGAGTATCTTACCAAGTGGAAAGGACACCCTCTCAAAGAAGCCACTTGAATTTTGAAAGCGGAGGCTTATAAACGTGACAAATAGATCATTCCTACTTAGCTCAAGGAGAACCAATGATACTTCCAGTATACCTTGAGTCATTCATCGACTTAACGTAGAACTTGAGTCAAGGATGGATGAAACCAAAACAACCAATAAAAACAAGAGTCTAGTAAACAAACAATCGCTAGATTGCTAGAAGAAGCTATGCTAAGATCCCCAAGTTGTAATGCAATAGACACTAACCAACTTAATAGAAAATGTTGTATTAAGAACCCACTAATGAGTCAAGTCCTAGATCAACAAACACTGACCAACTTGCTAGCTTGACTTGTATTAAGACCTCGGAATGAGTTAATAAACACCACCCTTAGATTGCTAAGAACATTAATCTATTGTGCAAGGGTGAGTATAAGGACATTATACCATAGTGTTGCTACCGAAAACACCTATACAAGGAGTAGTAGTGAAATTGAGTCCTACTTAATTTCCACTCTACATCTGATCCCTGCACCCATTGTTGAGCCCTTACATATATAAAACATCCCGAGGGTGTAGTCTTGGAATATACCTATGTTATATCAATTCTTTCATTGAATAATACAAGAGTATAGCCTATGTTGTACTATTTCTTGCATTGAACAGCAATTTATTGTATACGGATGAGAGTAAGGACTCTATACCATTGTGTTACTATTAGAAACACCTACTTGAGTAGTAATAGTGACTCTGAGTCCTACTTAATTCTCACTCTACATGTGATTCCTATACTTATCTAATGTACCACAATGGGCCAAGTGATGTCAGCTCTTACCCATGTTGATCAGGCTGACGCCAGAAGATTTTCATCGCCCCCTAAATAAATGCTCGCTTAGTAACTGATGGCAATCATTTAATGTTGTACCAGTGGACTTTGCCAGTGCCTGAAGGGTGGAACGAAGGGAACATTTCATGCAACAAGTCCCCCTTAACGAATTCCATCAACTATCATACACCTTTTAGGAGTAAAATTGACATGGCACTTCGCTTGAACAGTGACACAAATGAACTTCACATGGTAATTACCATACCCTTCTTTGAAAGGCAAAAGCCATACCATACCCTTACTTTAAGGGGCGAAAACGACATGGCACTTAGCATGGAAGCCTTTATGCTAAACATACAGTCTATGTACAAGC
Source organism: Lygodium microphyllum (assembly GCF_053477565.2). NCBI lineage: Eukaryota > Viridiplantae > Streptophyta > Polypodiopsida > Schizaeales > Lygodiaceae > Lygodium > Lygodium microphyllum. Next base: position 53,179,626 of record NC_141140.1, on the reverse strand, counting down.
CTCTTCAATCTCATGTGGTTATAGGACTGGGTTTTCTGTGCACCTATGTAGAAAAAAGAAGACTTGAGACCAAGTAAAGAAAGTTCATTACGTACATGAACAGGCGAGTACATTATGTTTGATATAACAGAGAGTGGTCTAAATTGCAGTTCATGCAGAGTGAGAATTACATCCATTTGAGTAAAATACTTCAATTGTTTTCATGAGATCAACTGCTGTACACGTCTTTGGAGAACTGAAAGGTTTGGTATGAGTTCCTGCTACTCTTATATCACGTGATCATAGTATAAGACCTTGAGTGTGCTTGCAGCTTAAATATCAGAAGACTAAATCAAGTGACCATTTAGCTGTAAGTTGCCATATCATTCAACAGTTATCTGCTTACTTGGAACATTTCTAATTCCAACTGTTTACTTTACAAGCCATTTGGCTAGTTTCAATAATTAACTCTGCTCTTAGAAAAAATTATTCTGCTCCGTTACAAATGCAAACCGTCCACTATACTAACAATTTGAAATCAAAATTGATTTATGAATGTATCCTGCCTCTCAAGCCATCAGGCAATATGTTAAAATCCAATCATCGATATGATTTGGCTTCTTCCTTGAATTCAGCAAGCAACTCCTCAATTTTTTTGGTACCATGCACAACGTTATCTCGTGTACGCACATTAACCTGAAGTTTTAAGAAAAGCACTCAAGACTCAACTAGGAGAAGCTTATTATGCCTTTTTAGAAAGAAAATCCGCCAAATACTTACAGTGCCATTGTTCATCTCTTGTTCTCCAACCACCAGGATATAGTTATATTGTGCCAATTGTGCTTCACGTATCTGTACAGTGTGCAAATGGTTACTCACCCAAATCAGCCACTGAATTAGCCAATCTACAGGAGGAAGACATTACCTTCTTGTCTAGCTTTCTGTCAGAAGAGTCGGCATCGACATAGAACCCTGCTTCATGGATCTGCTCTCTAACCTGAAATATTAAACCCATGTTAAATAAAGCAAGCAAGCATACCTTGAAAAGGAATCAATTGGATGATGTCACCTGCAGAGCTCATACCTTCAGAGCATAATCAATAAACTTGGAAGATACTGGGCAGATTATAGCTTGACGAGGACTTAGCCAGAATGGCCATTTGCCAGCATAATGTTCAAGTAGCATAGCAAGCATTCGCTCTACTGATCCTAACACTGCCCTGTGAATCATGACCGGCCTTTCCCTCTTTGCTTCATCCTCTGCTGAGTACGATAGGTCAAAACGTTGTGGGAGTTGAAAATCCAACTGTAAAGTCAACCATCCCTTAGCATCACACAATTAAACGAACCTTTGACAAAGTATTGAGAGATTCTAAAATAGAATAGGCTGTTTCTAGGCAAGTGTGACAAGAATGCAGTCACCTTACACCAACACTTTTTACCAAACCAAACTATGCCAAAGAATCCTTATATTTCACACTTGAATAACCAAAATTTACCTGCAATGTGCCACACTGAAACTTTCTTTTCAAAGCATCAAAGACCTGAATATCAATTTTTGGGCCATAAAATGCTCCATCGCCTTCATTGATCTGCCATGATATAAAAATGAGTAACAGATACACATTTTGTAAAAAGATGACACCTTCAAACTTCCCAGAGTGATCACCTGCCATGGTTTTCCAAAAGCATCCAGTGCATTTTGGAGAGCAGCCTCAGCCCGGCTCCAAGTTTCAACATCACCAAGATACTTCTCTGGCCTCTACATTCACATTATTCCAGTAAAAACCATGCAGAATCATGTTCCAAGGGGACAGTTATTATATGCTGTTAAACTGTCAACCATGAAGGACTGTAGCACATAAAAGCAAAGAGTAGATCATACTGTTGAGAGCATCAGCTCAAATGTGAAGCCAAAAATGTCGTACACATGTTGAAGCATCTCCAATACGGCTTTCACTTCATCTGCAATCTGCAGGGCAGGCCCAATGCAAAAGTTTGGAGATCAACATGACACACATTTGACCACTATCCCCATACAACCATAAAATTATGTTATCCAGCAGCAAGGATATGACGTATGATTGCCAAACAGGTGTGAAAAGAGAACATTTTACCGCTACCATAAAGTACCTTCATAAAATTATCTTATCCAACAGCAATGATGTGATGCTATGTTGTTTTTTAACAGATAAATTCCATTATAAGCTTAGAAGATTGTTCTTACATGCCTGCCCCACTGAGTAGACTAACAGGTACATCCCCTACTGCTCAATGCATGTAATTTGCACAATATCCCCCATGCCATTTAACAGGAAACTGCATGGCAGCATACCTCCTAATCCAACTTGTGTTTCAATCCTGGGACAAGCAGAAGTTTTCCTTCAATTTCCATCTTTAGCTTAGACTTGTTCTGCTGCATTTCAGCATAATGTCAAAAATCCAGCAGTTTTTTGCATTCCCTCTTCCTCAAATTAGGCTGAAAGGCATGTTTATCAGCTAAGCCCAGCCTGTCAACAACCAATATAGAATTGATCTTGCAGGTAAGTTACTGATTACAGCAAAAGAGTTCAAAATGATGGCATTGATCGGATCCAAAAGTCATTCCCTGAGCTCTCAGACCTGTCTTTTCCTGCATTTTGCACAGCTGTACCTGAGTTTTCAGTTCTTTGAACTTCTGCTGGCTGTGTGATCGTGTTTTCAGGCTGAACATCTGCTCAATTGATTGCAACATTTGCATTTTATGCTCTACAAGCTACATCCTGGTCTGTAATCTCCTGTTTGCTCTTTGTTCAGTCGCTTTTGAGCAGCAGTCGTATCCACTGTGCGAACTCTTCTATAATAATTCTTGGGCTAAGTTTTGGCCATCCTCTCTCTCTCTCTCTCTCTCTCTCTCTCTCTCTCTCTCTCTCTCTCCATCTTCTCTTTCTATCCTCTACAATGGCACCTTGGTGGTGTTCAACTGATGATAAGCTTAAAGGTTATGACTATCTCACTCAAAGTGCCATTATTAAAGCATGGTTTCTACCAAAGCACCTATGGTACGTTGTTTCAGGAGCTTTTATGCATCCTTGTAGCAAAACCTATTCCACGAAATTGGAATTGCAACTACCACGAGGAATCAGTTGTAACTTGGGAGGCAAACAATGCATGTGCTTATTTTGCTCTTCTCAAATGCATATCTAAAGAGCTCTCTCCGACAGTTACTCCTAACCGACTAGAATGTGTTGTTATCCTTATCAATGCCCTTTCCTTTGTCTTATTGTTTTTCCAATGTCAGTGGGCACATGTCTTTGTTTACGCTCTCTATGATCACATCCCAATCCTTCAATTGGAAGTTTTCTTTATAGACATGTGCCCATCACTCCTCAAAGTGCTTCCACAATACAATGGTCCTTGTATCTCTGTAGAGTTGGCCTTTTTTCTTAGTCTTATCATCGTCACATTGATTGGTGAAGAGGAAGAAGGTGTATTAACATTTTGGGATGGCGTCACAGGACGAGATCACTTTTTGCCCCTCTTTTCCACCAATTGTGGGGTTGATGTATTTTTTATCAATTCCAGAGCAATTCAAGCCTAAGGATACGATCTAGTCTTTTCTGCAAATTCTGCTTCAGGTAACATAGTTATAGGATCAGCTTCGACACATGCAATCCACCCTTCCAAAGACATCTTGTGGGGACTATGCTGCATAAGCTCCCTCCAAAGTTTGATGGAGTGGCCAACACTTAATAGGCTCAAACATCTAGGACCCCCATCAGATTTATTCACATGTCCTCCATGCTACTTGAGCATGATGTGTCTTTAAGTTACCATGGAGGCTTCCATCTCAATATGGTGGCCAATATAGGGCTTTTGCAACTTCAAGGAGGGGTACCAAGAAGAAGAAGATGAATCATTCTAGTAAGAAGGGTTGTATCCGCAAGGATTGCAAGGACCTAGCAACGTTGCAAAAGAAGAAGAAGAAGAAGAAGAAGAAGCAAGATGCAAACTCCTAGGATGAGTTGTCATCAGAATCTGAATCCGAATCCGATTCAAACCCTCTGGCAAAGGCGAAGACCATGACTCAAAAGGACTCATCTTCTATGGGGAGTGGAAAGGCCATAGCAGCCCCCTCTTCTACCTTTTAGGTTGGTGATGCACTTAACCCTCACAACTCTCCAATGCTAAAAAGGGATTGTGAGAGGGTGGTACCCAAAGAGGGGCTTCCCTTCCACATCAACGAAGTAGAGCAGGTTTTGCAATCATGGAGCTAGGATTGGCATCCAAGTTCATGATGAGCTATTTTGCTTGACAAAGAGCGATATTTGCTCCTAGTTCGAGCTCACATGAGGAGACACATTGGTGCTTTGGCTGAAGGCAAGGAATCCGTGGTCACGTATGCTACTACAAAGGCATTGTTGATAGGCATAAAGAGTTGCTATGACTACTTTCTATTTTCAAGAGTTGGTATAATCAACAATCCGAGGCACCTTAGTAGTGGCTTGATCACTCACTACTTGGGTCTCCATGGTCATTTTGATTATCATTGTTGTATGTATTCTAATGAATCATTATCATTGTATATTGTATTGTACCAAATCACCCATCGTCTAAGAAATGTTAGCTGTAGAGACGGAGGCGCACTGAAGGTTTGATATTCAACAATGGCAATGGCAAAGAGAAAGAGAGAAAGAATGAGCAGCAACAAAGAGAGAGAGAGAAAGAGAGAGAGTGAGAGTGAGATGCACAACGTGTGGGTACAAAGAGTTATACCTCTTTTAGGTTTTTTGTTGAGAATAAAGGGCCATGGTGCCTTTTATATGTGCAAGGGTGTGAACACACCCTTAGCAAATTTGTACTTTTATATATATCTATCTAAAACCTAAAGAGGTACACTAGTCTTTTGTACCGAACATCAAAGTCGTGCTCACTCTCCTTTCTACTACTCTCTACTCTGTGTGTGTGTTATCCGTCATGTTCACTCTCACCTCAGTCAAGCTCCATCAAACTGGTATCAGAGCTCTTGGTTACAACGCTCGCGCTTCGCATGTTAGTTCATAGGACTGACAGCAATCTACAAACATCACTTGACGCGTGAGGCAGACTAGGACAGAGTGCAGTAGACGGAGTTGAGAAGCAAGGTGACTAGGCACAGGTAGTGTGCATTCAACCAGCACATGACACGTGCATCACTTGCACCAACGGGCCACCAAACGAAGCTGAGGAGTAAAAGCGACCAAGTCGACAGTGGGCGCCAACGAGCCTATGACAAAACTAGAAGACCAGCGGAGCCTGGAAAATCAATATAGTGCTCATAAAAAGTTAGCCAAGCGATGGTTTGGACCATATGTAGTAAAAGTAGTACATAATAATGCTACTTACTATTTGGCTGAAATGGATGGAACCATGGTAAAAGTACCAATAGCCGGGAAACGTATCAAGCTCTTCAAACGAAGAGAATCTTCAACTTATGAACTTGATGACTTGTATATGAGCCAGAGAAGATGGTATGTAAACTCAAAACAAGTTTTGAATGGGCTAAAACAAGCACCAAGAGAATAGTATCATAAGTTTGATACATTTATGCAGTCTCAAGGTTTTCATAGAAGTCAAGTGAATCGCTGCTTGTACACCAAGAAGGCAACAGATGGCAACCTGATTATCTTGGTTCTGTATGTTGATGACATGCTGATTGCTGGGAGGGATACTCATGCCTTGGATTCACTGAAGCAAAGTCTTCATGGCAACTTTGACATAAAGATCTTGGTGATGCAAATCACATTCTTGGCATGCGAATACTCAGAGATAGATCAAAAGGATTACTCTATCTATCTCAACAGGAGTATATCTTCAAGGTTTTGCAGTGTTTCAATAAGGAGAGGGGGGAAACAATTGGGGTTACATTGCCGCCGTATATGAAACTCAGTGCAGAGGACAACCCTACATCTAATGATGAGAAGGCTGAAATGGCCAAGACACCATATACTTCAGTTGTTGGCATTTTCATGTATGATATGGTTGCTACACGTCCTGAAATTGCCTTTGCAATGGGAGTGGTTAGCAGATACATGGCAAACCTTGGTAAAAAGTATTGGGAAGCAATGAAAGGTATTATAAGATACCTCAAAGGCACAAAGGATTTGTGCATCTGCTTAGAAAGCAGAAGGCATATGTCATTGGCTTTACGGATGCAGACTATGCTGGCCATGCGGACTGCAAAAAGTCCACTTTTGGGTATGTGTTTAGCTTCACAGGAGGAGCAGTCTCTTAGATCTCCAAGCTACAAAAGTGTGTTGCATTGTCTACTATAGAGACAAAGTATGTGGCTGCCACCACTGAGGCATGCAAGAAGGCTTTAGGGCTTTCACATCTGGTGGGAGAGCTTGGCATTACAGAGTTACCTGTTCTCCATTGTGATAGTCAGAGTGCTACCATGCTAGCATGGAATCTCGTCTTTCATGCAAAGACGAAGCATATACAAGTGAAGTATCACTTCATTAGAGATGTACTTGACAGCAAAAGCATTCAGCTTGTCAAAGTGCATACACATGATAATCCTACAAATCTTTTCATGAAGGGTCTTCCAACAAAGCGGTTTGCTCATTGCCGACAGATCATCAGAGTTGGATAGGTATATGTATTTTAGCTTTGTACATACCTAGACTTAGCTGATTCTTTTCTCCTCTTAAGGCACATTGCCTTTAGGTGGAAGGTTGTTGGGATAAAGTGTCATCGTGCCTTTTATATGTGCACGGGTGTGAACACACCCTTAGCACATTTGTACTTCCATATATATCTATCTAAAACCTAAAGAGATACACTAGTCTTTTGTACCGAACATCAAAGGTATTGTGCTCACTCTCCTTTCTACTGCTCTCTACTCTCTGTGTGTGTTATTCGTCGTGTACACTCTCAGTTCAATCAAGCTCCATCATTTTTTGTGATAGCTATATGTAAAATACTAAAGTACAAGTGCTAAGAGTGTGTTCACACTTGAGCATGTATAAAGGACACATTGACTCTCTATGACCAACAACCTCCCGCCTAAAGGCAACTTGCCGTAAGGTTGAGAAAAGAATCGACTAAGTCTTAAGTATGTACAAAGCTAAAATACATATACTATCCACCTCCCATCATCTGTCAACAATGAGCAAACCATCTACTAGAAGACCCTTCATGAGAAGATCTACAAGATTATCATCTATATGTACCTTGACAAGCTCAATGCTTTTGTTGTCAAGTACATCCCTAATACAGTGATACTTGACCTGTATATGCTTCATCTTTACAGGAAAAACGAGATTCCATGTTAGCATGATACCACTCTGGCTATCCCAATGAAGGACAAGGATCTCAATAATGCCAAGCTCTCCCACCAGATGTGAAAGCCAGAAAGCCTCCTTGCATGCCACAGTGGCAACCATATACTCTGCCTCTATAGCAAATAATACAACACACTTCTAATAGCCTAGAGATCCAAGAAACTACTCCCCCAGTGAAGGTGAATACATACCTTGAAGTAGACTTTCTGCAATTAGCATGATTCGCATAGTTTGCATCCGTAAAGCCAAAGACAGGTGCCTTTTGATTTCCAAAGCAGATGCACAAGTCCTTTGTGCCCTTAAGATATCTCACGATATCTTTCACTACTTCCCAATACTCCCTACCAAGATATGCCATGTACTTGCTAACCACTCCCACCACAAATGCTATGTCAAGATATATAACAACCATAACATACATCAACCTACCCACAACTGAAACATATGGAATCTTCGCCATTTCAACCTTTTCATCATCAAATGTAGGGTTGTCCCCTACACCGAGTTTCACATATGGAGGCAATGGTACACCAATAGCTTTTCCCCCCTCCATATTGAAATACTACAAAATCTTGGACACATACTCTTGCTTATGCGAGTCTGGGCTATGCTTGATATTATTGGGTATTTTAGACATTTTATGGTGGTCATCTTAGTGACTATTCAGGCATTTATTTTTGGCCGACCAGCATTAAATGCCAGCCGACGAGCTGCCATATTTGGCATATTTTGGGCCTATTTATTCAATGGCTCCTCATCCTCTCATTCAGTTATCATCATTCTTCAAGTGGTCTACCTATTGGAGAGAGGAGCCACTGCTGGTGCCCATGCAGCCAGTAACTCACTGTTGTACGCGTCATTCTCGTGTTTGGTATATGGATTCCATTTCTTGAGCACATCTTCAAGTTCTCTTCCTTAGCAGTGTTTTTTTGGTTTTTTTGTTCTTTTGTTTTCTTTCTCTTTTGTCTTGTGTTCAGCAGTTTATTTCAGCACTTGTCTATGCTTCCATTGCTCACCACTTCTAGCATGGTATCAGATTGCAGGATCTCAATTCCTGCTGCAATTTTTCTGCTGATTACAGGTTTTTCTTCCCCCAACTAATTAGGCCTACGTTTTTCAGACCAGCAACCTATGTTTTTAGCCTACACTTGGATTTCAGCCTACAATCATCAGTTTGCTACATTTAATGCTCCACCAGCCTGCATTTTGGTTTTCCACCCCTAATCATGGCTGGGCGACTACTTATACAGGCCTCTTTTGCTGTTTTTAGCTGTTTTTGACTGGTTTTTCCTCATTTTGAATCAGCTGACCTTTGTTTTTTATCAGATTTTTGGTTACACTGCATGTAAACTCTCATTTGTGAAGTCCTTGTTGTTGGTTTGGCTATATTCCCTCTCCATGTACCCTCCATCCTCTATCTTCTCTTCTTCTCCTCTCTGAATGGCTCTTCTGTGCACTTCTACAAATGATAAGTTACATGGACCTCACTATCTTACATGGAATGCTGTGATGAAAGCTTGGTTTGTGCAAAAGTGGATTTGGTATATTATATGTGGAGCTTTTACTTGGCCTAAACGTCCTTTTCCTCTTCTCCAAGATTTTGATGAGGGCAACCATTAGGAAGTTGTGCTTACATAGGATTCAGACGATGCCCGTGCATATTTTGCATTGCTTCAGTGTATTTCTAAAGTTTTACCGGTGGTTACCTCCTATAGGACATCACCTAAAATATGGTTGAAGCTTCAAATGTTACACAAGGCACCTTTTCCCATGCGTGTTGTGGCCCTTTATGGACAGCTTCAACAAATGAAGTTTGAGTCCAAGGACACTACTCAATCATTTCTGATGTGTTACACAAGTACATACCTAGCTTCGACACAAGCAGTCTCCCCTTCCAGAGACACATCTAATGGGCACCGTACTCTACAAGCTCCCCCGGAGTTTGATGGAGTAGCAAATGCTTTGAGGGTGCAGACATCCTCTACACCTATGAGCTTTACACATGTCCTCAATACTACTTGAGTATGAGATATCTTTGCGTTTACAAGGGAGGCTCTGAAGTCTCGTCTCATTATGGAGGTTTTAGTGAGGCCTCTACAACTTCAGAGAGGGGTGACCAGAAGAAGAAGTCAAAGGCCCAATGTTATTGCTGTGGTAAGAAGAGCCACTTGCGGAAGAAATGCAAAGAGTTAGCAACCTCAGAAAAGAAGAAAGAGAAGAAGAAAAGGCGGGATGCAAACTCCTCTCGCACGTCATCCTCTTCCTCAAACTCCAACTCCGATCCTCCGACCAAGGAGAAGGCCGCAACACAGAAGGGATCCACTTCTTCAAACAAAGGAAAGGGCTTAATTGCCCCTTCCTCTACTACTTTCTAGTCCAAGTGATGCGGTCATCACTCACAACTCTTCAGTGCTAGAGGGAGTGTGAGAGGGTAGTGAGATGAGGCAACCACATCTCATCTATACCGGTATACAAGTCCACAGGTTCAAAAGAGGGATGTTCCTGACGCATCATCGATCGAAGTCTAGCAAGTTCAAATCTAGGGCTAGCATTAACATCTAGGTCCATGATGAGCTATTCTTTGACAACAAGCTGACATTGTTGTGACAAATAAAGAAGACCTTTTGATATGTCTCTAAGTATACACATGCTAAGGATGTGATTTTCTTCACCAAGATCTTTCATATCAAAACTACTATGTAGGTTCTACTTCAATGTGTCCAAAGCATGAGAATCCCTAAAACCAATCAGTATGTTATCCACATACAAAATCAACAAAATAAGGCTGGCATCATCAACTACATTTATGGTATATAAGCAATGATCCACTTGACTTCTTTTAAAACCTTGAGATTGCATGAGCGTATCATATTGTTACCATTCACGCAATGCCTGTTTCAGCCCATACAAGCTTTTGTCGAGTTTATATACCATCTTGTCTTGGCCCTTAGCCACAAAACCTTCTATTTGTTGCATATGTATGTCCTGATGCAGATCCCCATGTAAGAAGGCAATCTTTATATCCATCTGTGTAAGTTCCATATCTTCACATGCAACCAAGCCCAATATGGTTCGCAAAGTAGTCGTTTTGACTACATCTCGTCAAAGTCAATCCCATGTTCCTACTGGTACTCTTTTACATCAAGTCGTGCTTTGTACTTTGGCAAGGAACCAAAAGTGACCTTCATCTTGTAGACCCAATTGCATGGTAGAACTTTATGCCCCTTGGGCAAATGCACCAAATCCCAAGTACCATTCTTCTTTAGAGATTCCTTTTCTAACAGCACAACTTTATGCTATTTCTTACTATCCTCGATTAGTATTTGCTGGTTGTTCACCTTGCAAATCTGCATTAGCAGCTTGCTGTTCAAAGGGTTCAGCATGCTGGCTTGCCTATTCCAGCTGTTCCAATGGCACATTTTTTTACTGAGACTATGATATATCATGGGCAACTTCTTGCTGATCAATTTCAACATCATTCCCTGCATTTATAGGTCATTTACAACAAGTATTTGATGTTGTTCAGCGGGCACTCTTTGTTGTCCTACAAGTATTCCTTCTCGGAACAAAACCCTTCTAACTTTCTCTATCTTTTTGGGCTGTTTATGCATGCGATCTTCCCAGAAGATAACATCATTGATATGTACAATTTTTCTTTTCTGAAGATCCCATAATTTATACCCCATTTCACCCTCGTCACCATATCCTAGGAAAATGCAATTACGAGACTTTGGCTCCAATTTGCTGCATTGTTCCTTGTGTATGTGCACAAATGCCTCACAGCCAAACACTCTCAAGTGTGTATACGAAGGTGGCTTGCTCGACCACACTTCTTGAGGGACTCTCCCCCTCAAAGACATGTTCGGTGACCAATTTATCAAATGTACGGTTGTTATAACAACCTCTTGTCAAAAGACGACGTACCAGCAAGACAGTAGGGTTTGCGGGGAGAAACACAGAGTGAACTTGGCAAACACTAAGAAGAGAAGAAAAGAGAGAAGAAACTCTGATGAATGGAATGATGAAGTTCTGAATCATGGAATGAATGTGATACAAGGGAACAAGGGTGCCATAGCACAAGGAAGATGATGAAGACAGCCATGAACCAAGAACCGCAATGTCCTCCTGAAGGGGTGTGAGGGTAGTGGAGAGGCTGGAGAGAGGAGGTGACGGACTGAATGAATCAGCCGTCAGGAATGAATGAGAAAGTGGCCTATAAATAGGCACAGCCAATCTAGGATGGCACCTCTTTTTGGGACTACAAACCCTAAACGCAAAACACAGAAACGCAAATACGCAATCTGCGAGTCTCAACACCCCCTCTCAGGCCCAAAAAGGAAAACAAGAGAAGAGTGAGGTGGAGATGCAATGCTACATGTTGAAGAATGCTCATGCAACAAGTGCCACTTGGATAGTGTCCTTCGTGGAAAATTTGTTCACTTTCCCTAGCGTCCTAGTACAAAGATGATGAAATCATGCAATGCATAGGAGGAATGTCGGACTTTGTGTGGCGTCGAGAACCATAAGGATAGGCTCGTACTCGATCTCGGAAGGTAACTCCATGCTGACCAAGGGACGAAGATGATCCACCCTGTAATCTGAGAATACCACCTGAAAGGAGACCTTTGAAGATAGTCAGGAGACAGAATGAGTTGTAGAGTCTGAAACTCAACCTCGGGAGAGAAGCCACTAGCTCCATGACTCTATGCTGGAAGGAATACAAACGCCTAGGCACCAAGTCGTTGCTGAAGATCCAAGAGCCCCAATCTAGGTAGATCCTCTAGATCCTGGGTATGAGTAGAGGAAATGACTACTCAAAGGAGAGTCACTCCTCCAAAGTGAAAGGTGGTGGTATGTGAGGAACTTCATGGCACATAGGATCCCTTTCTGAATTGGAAGGAGTAGAAGTAGGAGCCCCCTCTGAAGCCGAAGAAAAACTAGAAGCCCCCTCTGAGAGCGTAAGAAAATCCACTGCTGAATCCCAGTCTAAGAGAGAAAGGGAATCCAACCACTCATGGCTCACAAACTGCAAAGTATCTGATGACGAAGAATGGTTGGAAACTATGCAAAATACCTTGCTACGGGTACATGTACTATTTCCTTTGTTGCTACAAATGGTTAAGTCGAAAAGCTTTCAAATTATTGTATGTTCTATAAATTAGAAAAAATATATTATCAGTTGCTGCCATAATTGATCTTGGTTATGAAGTGAGATTCAATAAGACAAGTGCAAAAATTCTTAATAGTGATGTGGCAAAGTTATTGACAAAGGAGAAAGGAGGAACAACCTGTATGAGCTAAGTGCTCTTATAGCCACCGTTGGAGTGATCACAAGTAAGCTTTGGCATGAAAGCACATTGGATTTGCAATTTTAAAGGACATGCATAAGCAAGGTATGGTTGCTCACCTACTTGCAATTACATTGAATTGAAGGATCCATGTGAAGCTTGTCTGATGGGCAAGCAATAGTGCCGAAGAAGGTATCTGGACCTCAAAAGAAAAAGCCGGAAAGTACCAAGAAGTGGCCTCTTAAACCTAAGTGGAAGAGGATGGGGAAGAAGAAGGCTCAGGATGAGCCAAGGGTAGGGAACAGTTGTGGGCTCTCAAGAGAGTGAACTGTGTAGAAGATGTGGGCCATGAAAGCCACTGTACCCGAAAGTAGGTGGGGGAAACCTCCACGCAATGGGGAGGTCTCTAGGAGGGCTTATCGCCTCGTAAGGTCTTAGAGCGTGCTAGCGTATCGGGTGCAGCTTATTGCCTTGAGCATAATACTCTGATAGCCGATGCAGAACGATCTCTGTGGCCCAGAAAGGAGAGGTAGCACAATGAGTGCCTGTGGAAGACGCATATACTCCGAAGGGGTCGGGAGCAAAGGTTGATGTCGACACTCTTCGATGAGATGACCATTCATGCGTAGTAAAAACACCTAGTAGTCTGGTCATCTGTCAATGGAGACACCATGGTACTCGTGTGGCAAACTAGAGAAGGGAGGGTGGGAGGGAGAAAAAGGATATCTCCCAATGAGCAGTGAAAATGATAGAGAAATCAAATGTTGATGTCAAACCCACCATCGATCTTTGTCTTCTTTGATGAGGAGGAGACAGAACACAAGTTGCAAGAGAGACTAAAAACGCAAGAAAAACCAGCAACAGCAATCAGCACGCTGAAATCAGTAGGCTGGAAACAAGGGCCAAACTGTTGTAGACAGCAATGGCCAGCTTGGACTACGATGTCCTCCGCGTCCACAGTGTGGGCAGCAAGCTGAAATACCTGAAATCTGCAAAAACGAGATTGTTTTTTGAATGGAGAGTAATCAGCAACAGTCGCTCTACTGTAAACAGCTGTAAACTGCGAGTGGAAGGCTGAAAACAGGCGCCAAAATGTAGATGACAGCAAGGGACAGCTGAGATTGCAATGTCCTCCGCAAAAGGGGTGTGGACAGCAAGCTGAAAACACCTGAAACCTACATAAACGAGACTTTGATGTAGCAGAAGAAGAAGAAGAGAAGTGGATGCCGAACCCACTACCGGTCTTTGCCTTCACTGGAGTGTAGAATCTTTGCCATTGTTTGAGCAGATCCGGCTCTGATACCATGTCAAAAGATGACGTACCAACGAGACCGTAAGGTTTGCAGGGAGGAACACGGAGTGAACTCGACAAACACTAAGAAGAGAAAAGAAGAGAGAAAAAACTCTGATGAATGGAATGATGAAGTTCTGAATCATGGAGTGAATGTGATACAAGGGAATAAGGGTGCCATAGCACAAGGAAGATGATGAAGACAGCCATGAACCAAGAACCGCAATGTCCTCCTGAAAGGGTGTGAGGGTAGTGGAGAGGCTGGAGAGAAGAGGTGATGGACTGAATTAATCAACCATCAAGAATGAATGAGAAAGTGGCCTATAAATAGGCACAGTCAGTCTAGGATGGCGCCCCTTTTTGGGGCTGCAAACCCTAAATGCAAACCCTAAAAGCAAAACACAAAAACGCAAACTACGAGTGAAGGGTGAAGGGTTACTCAACATCTCTACCCAAAATCCATAAAATAATGCGACATGAGACAACATGGTATGAATCTTCTCTTAAATAGTCCTATTCATACGCTCAACAACACCATTTTGGGGTGGATTATAAGTGATAGTAAGCTCCATTTTTATCCGTTTGCTGTCATAAAAGGCCTAAAAGGCTTTTGAAACATATTCCCCACCATTGTCAAAGCGAAGATACTTTAAGGTCTTCCTAGTCGTATTTTCAGCAAATGCCAAGAATTTTTTAACTTATCCAAAGCCTCGTCTTTAAGATGGATCAAATAAACCCATACTTTGTGTGTGGCATCATCAACAAAAGTGATAAATATTTCTTTTCTCCTAGAAACAACCCTAGCATCTCACATACATCAAAATATATCAACTCTAAGGGTGAAGATTTTAATGAAAGAGCCTTTTTATGTGATGTTTGAGCATATTTGTCAAAAATACAATGATTACAATGGTCGAAATCAGCATACATCAACAAACATGACAAATAACCCAAACGAGAAAGCACTTTCATTCCAGTTTGACTCACAAGCTCTAACCAACTATGCCACAAAGACACACTTCGCTACTTGGTTATGGCGACAACATGATCACACATACTAGATACATGTAATGGATACAAAGTATCACTTTTAGAGCCTTTAGCAACAATCCTAGAGCCCTTACATATCTTCCATTTTCTATCCCCAAAAGTGATGTGATAACCTTCATCATCTAACTGCCCTGTGCTTAAGCTGAGGTACATGCCTCACATTATGCAAAGTGAACACTGAACCATGCTGAAATGCCAAATGCACACTGTTAATCCTTGCAATGTTACATGCCTAATTGTCCCCCAAGTGAACAACACCATGTCTACCACTACTGTAGTCAAAAAGCCACTCACATTGTGATGTTACATGGAATGAAGCACCTTAATCAAGAATCCGGGAGTGCATGTCATCATCAAAATCTGCAATCAATGAATGTGCACTAAAAGTAGAAGCAAAGTATACATCATTGCCACTGTCATTCTCGTGACTAACTACATTGACTTTCTCTATTTTCACATTGTTCTTCTTTGCATGTTGGATGTCCTTTTCCTCATCTTTGTTATCATCATTGTTTTTGCCTTTGTCCTTTTCTTTCTTCCACTTAAAGCAATCCCGCTGAAGTGTCCTTTCTTGCCACAACAATGGCACTCCACATTTTCTTCCACGAGACTTGTTGTGTGCTTTGTTCTCAGAGTTGCCCTTCTACTAATAGCGTAGCATTAGAATTACTCATTCCTGTCCTAAAAAGCATCCCAACTTTCACGCAAAGTGCATAGCAAGAATGTTGCCTTGAATTCCTCATCAATGTGAAACTTCAAAGCAATTAGCTGGCTCAAAATAGAGTTAAACTCATTCAAATGTACAAACATGGTTGTATCTTCCTTCATATGAAGGTCTATCAAATTTTTCAACCAATAAACCTTGCTGGCTGCACTTTTAGGCATATAACTCCTCAAGTTGAGGCCACATATCATAGGCAAATTTATACTTCTCTATGTTAAAGCGCAAGGTATCTGACACTAAAAGTTCTATGGTAGAGCGCGCAAGCTCATCTAACTCATCCCACTCATCTAGATCCATAGTTGCTGATTTTAACCCTTTTGTCTTTATGAACTTTACATGTTTCTTCTACACCAAGGCATTATAGCACTGCTTTTGCCATATAGCACCCTCAAGCTTCTTAATGTGCAAAAGATTGTTGCGATCACTGCTGCCAGCCATGATTTGCAACTCAAAAGTGACTAAAATGTCAACAAATATGAGCCCAACTATCACACAAATGACCAAGGTGTGAAGCAAGTACCGACCAACAATGAAAATTCAACTAATTGCAGAAATTTCAGATCTGCAACTCAATTTTCAGATGTATAAAATGTGTGCTACAGCACATCACAAGCCATTGCAGCCATATCACGGGCTAATACAACAATGTCATGAGAAAGCCACAAATTTAGATGCAATCCCTGCTCCAAATGCATCCATGGGCAAAAATTTGACTCCCACGGTCAAAAGCCCCAAAGTTTCTCTGCTCAAACTGCTCAAATTACATCAAACATAGCTCCCGAGTGGATTGCACAAGTCAATTTTGCCAAAATTTCACAACTTTTGCAAAGCCTCAAACTTGTTTGGGATCCAACATGCTCAATTTGCATAGAAATTGCACTGCAAGTATATACCAAGACCAACTTTGACCCAAATTTTGCAAAAGCCCCAAATTGTACGAGGACCAATGTGTCAAATTTTCAAGATATTGTACATGTCCCTCTGCAATTTCTGCAATTACATGAAGAGCCCCGATTTCTAAGACCCGAGAGTGTCCAAAATTCCACAAATTTTACTCCCAAAGTAAAATCTTCAAGCATACGCCAAAATCTCCAAATTATGGGAGTAAATGTGTGCCAAATCTCTGAGATTTGTCAAGCTGTGCTTAGCCCACATGACAACCTGAAGAGCCCCTTTTAAAAAAATAATTTCTATTTTAAAAAAACTTGTTGCAAGTTGGGCTGTATGCAACCAGTGTTGACCTATCGACGGCTGTTGCCCGTCGACTGTCTGCCAGTCACCTGCTTGTGTTGCCTGCACCTGTCAATCGCCTAACTGCCTGACGTGACCTGCCACCTGCACCTGCCTGTCGCCTGCCTACCTGACAACTGTTGACTGCCTGTGCCTGAGTGTGGGACAGTCCCGTGACTTGACTCAAACTGATGACTTGCTGTGTCACAGCTCAGACAAGCTTTGGAAGCGCGGTCGAGATGTCCTTCAGCTCTGATACAAGTTTGTGGTGATCTCGGCACACTGAAGGTTCGATATTCAGCAATGGCAATGGCGAAGAGAAAGAGAGAAAGAATGAGCAGCAATAGAGAGGGAAAGAGAGTGAGATGCACAACATGTGGGTACAAAGACTTGTACCTTTTTTATGTTTTTTGTGATAGTTATATGTGAAGTACTAAAGTACAAGTGCTAAGGGTGTGTTCACACTCAAGCACGTATAAAAGGTAGTGGCCCTTTATTCCCAACATTAGTAGATTAATTAGCTCATGTGTGAGTTTGTGCGCTTTTGGTGGGCATTTCTTATTTATTTCTGGGTACAGACTAGCCGGCCACTATTTGGCATTGTCATAATGGCTGATCAACTGGAATTTTATTTTGCACACAATTGGGAATGGCCAACCTATTCATGGTTATTGCCTATTTATCGGCAAGCACTCCACCCTCCACATTGATCTTAGTGCATGGACCATACTTGGATGTTCTATTGGAGAGGGGTAGCCAATGCCCACAACCAATGATTTGTTCTGTACTCTCTTGTCTTGGTACATGAATTTCATTTCTTGAGCATCCATCTTTAAGTTCTTTTGCAATGTTCTTTCTTCACAACGTTTCTCCTCTCTTGTGTTTATTCAGTCTATTACAGCCCATTCCATTCCCCAAGCATCTATCTTTGAGTCCTTTTGCAATGTTCTTCTTTCTTTGTAGTGTTTCTCTCTCTCATATGTTTGTGTATTCTATTACAGATTCTCTCGCTTCCATCACTACACCTCTTCTTAGAGGCACCAACATTAGTTTTCCAAAAAGTTTAGCTAAAACATTTCTAGGGAAACTTTCTATCTCTTGCCTTTATCAGTACAGCTTTGAGTCTTTTTTTGGCTTCACACTTTATTTGGGAAGTGCTCTTTTTGGTGACAATATAAATTCATCTACATATCCCCTACAACTTCAATGCTAATAGCTCTTCTCTCCATCAAGATCGTACTCCTCCAGAAGTGTTAGTTTGTTCCTCTAAATTAAACAACCTAGTCAACACAAAGTCCAATATCCGATTGTTGTCCAAATCTAGTGGATTACCAAGTGGACTTGGACTCATTCGACCTAACTTGCTCTTGTTCACACAAAGCGAGGGCAATACATAAAAAAGTGGAAGTCTCACATGGTTAAAGGAAACATGGAAAGACTCTATTGGCTAGGCAATACATAAAAAAGTGGAAGTCTCACATGGTTAAAGGAAACATGGAAAGACTTTATTGGCTATATGGTGGGCTCAAAGCCCTTGGGCCTACTATATTCGCCTTTTCTAGGTGGAAATGTTTCCCTTCCAGGGGAGGCCGCCCATTTTCAAGAGGTGTGCATTGTGAAGACAATTCACTTTTCCTTTAGCTCATCACATGCTTCCATGCAAACGATACACCCCTGCCCACCTTCCTTACGCAATCTCTTATGAACCAAGCCTAAGGTAGACCTGGTTAGTTTAGTGTATAGTAAGTCACCTTTTCAATACACTTATTGTTTGTAAATAGATACAAATTAGTAAACTTCTGCAATTCATCCCCAACACAAGATCCAAATATTTCCCTCTAAGCTCTCAACTTAGCAACCATTGGAGGAACTTTCCCCACTATTAGCTACTTTTAGTAGCCTTCATTATGTAACCTTTAGCTCAGTGGTGAACTTTTAGAGGTCTTAGATTTTCAAGACCGTTAGATGTCAAACTCATGAGTTTAAACACATTGTAGCACTCTCAATTGTGGCAATCTACGTTGATTTCTAATACCATTTGGAGAACAAATGGCCAAATTAGTATTGTTGGATTTAGGGTTGCAGAAATACACACAAATTGTTTAACAAGAAAGCTTGAGAGCACATAACACAAAGTGTATTGACATGTTTCAAGTAGACCATTGAAGATTTATAAGTAAGTATTCCCTAGAGTGAATAGCATATATACAAGGATGACGGAAAAATACCTCCTAGTGAGGAGGAAAAGTGTCCCAATGGTCCTAAGTTCATTCACAAACATCACACCAAAATATAATAACCAGTATCAAACTCAATCACCATTCAAAATCTCAATCTTCAAGTAGAGTCCGCGTGGAGTTGCAATTTCCGATCAAAAGTTTCAATGGATGCTACAACTTAATAGCAAATTCGTAGATTAATTAGTAGTTTTATCAATTCTAAATTAGCTATAGTCTCTTTCACGACTCATACAAACTCCAAGTCTAGTTTTCTAAGATAAGATGATATACACTTACAATTGGGGAGAGTTATATTGCACTAGTGACTAAGACAAGGCAACATTGTCCCTAACGACAATAGAAAATAACCAATTTTAGGTGACCCAATGAGCCAAAACTTTGTCAGAAGGTTCCCAAAGCATGTATACATAATTGGCCAAAGTTTTTGTTATTAAAAGAAGGATCTTGTTGTGAAGTTTAAAGAGTTTGCTTTTAGAATTTGGTCAACTTTGTGAATTGTTTTAATGTTTTGGTCTAACATGTCCATTATTCAAAAGTTGTTAGCTATTTAAAGGCATTCTCAATTCTTAATCAATCTGTCTCCATTCCTCAAATCCAATCGTCGCAATTGGCCATTCATGTGCCCTGTGTAAATATCTTCAAATATGTATGTATTTGTTTCTGGCACCAACCCTCATCCTTCCATTCTAATAGTCTCCTCTCACGCATGACGATGATACATGGGCAACCAAGCAAAGAATAATAAGGTACATGTAGTGTAGCTACATGAGACTTTCAAATTGGTTACAACCAAAACATATTGAAAGGCTTGGTGGCTCATGGCAACCTCTAGCCGAGCTACATCTACACCACAAATGTACATCTACATCTACTTTTGGTTAAAATAGTAATAAAATGCAAGACCATGACACTCTTAAATATACAATCATATCAATATGGCCTATGGCCCAAGTTGACAACAAAACATCAATTGCAATCAAGACGGATAAAATGCTATGAAGAAATGGGAGCCCAACAAGAGACATGGACACTAAAAAACAATCTCCAGGTCCTTTGAGTAAGAAGACTTGTGTACATGACCTTGAGATAGCAATTCTAGTAGTAATTCTCAAGGATTGTATCCCTCTTGAAGCACTCTTTTTTTTTATCATTTTCATCTCTTGCAAAGTGGAATTTTTTATAATTGTATTGCACTCTCAACCTCTTCCATTTTCTCAAGGTTCATGGTATAGACCATTAGATAAGTGGTAGCATGATTGTTGTTAGAAATTACCAATTCTATGGGCAGTGCCCAATGTTTTAATAAAAAGGGCAATTATTTTGCACATTTGGTCTTGTAAGATCTCAAAATCAGTATGGGACATCCTTGAGTGTACGTTTGCAACTCGCAATGAGCCTAGGATACCTTACCTTCACAGAGAGTTGGCCAATGAGAACATGGATGAGAGTGATAGCATGACAAATCACCTTACTCACATACAGGATTTACGTGAGCGATTGCTCGATGTTGATGAAGTTATTCAAGATACTGAATTGGTAAACATCACACTGAACTCTCTTCCAGAGTCATATATTGGTTCCCACACCTCTATAGTATCATCTTTGGTTTTTGGGTGGGTTGGGGGGGCGGGGGGCGAGAAGTGTGGGAAGGGGAGAAACAGCATCCCCTTACATTTGTGTTGGAAGGTCTCTTGTTGTTAGAGGAACAAACTCGAAAGAATGCTGCATTGCGTTCAAGTGATGTGGCTATGCTTTCCAAATTCAAAGGCAAAGCTAAAGTCAAGTGAAAATTTAGTAAAAGGGAAATATTTGACAGCCATCAAACAAGGCTGTCCAAGACTCGTAAAAGCATAAAAAGAAAGGGAAATGGCATTAATGCAAGAAGCCCAATCATTATATTGATGGATGCAAAAACTGATTGGTCAAAGAGAATAAGGACTTCGGTTTGGTTGTCCAAGAAACATCAACAACCAATTCAATAGATGGTGATGCTTCAACCAACTTTGTGAAAGATTATGCCATTTCCCTTTCTCGGAAAAGTCTAAAAAGAAAGGGAAATGGCATTATTGCAAGAAGCCCAACCATTATATTGATGAATGCAAAAAGAGATTGGCCAAAGAAAAGGACTCCAATTTGGTTGTCCAAGAAACATCAACCAACGATTCAGTTCAACCAACTTTGTGGAGAAGCATTATGCATTTCTCACATGCAATTATGATTCTCTTATGGCCAACTCACCATTTAATGTTGCTGAACGCAACAAACATGGTATTTTGACAATGGAGCATCAAAGCATATCACTTCTAGGAAGTGTTTATTTACCTCTTTGCATTTAGCACCTACTAGGAAGCGTGTTACATGTGAGAACAACCACAGTTATGATGTATGTGGCATTGAAACAGCCACCATTACTGTTACAAAATGGTTCCGATTTCATGCTTCTAAATGTCTTGTTAAATGTGTATGGTTGCACAGATTGTTGGTTAATCTACATTTGCCATTGGAGGACCTTACATCCATTCTTTCTAACAGCCAGAGTACTATTGCGCACGAAATCCTTTGTTTCATGCTCGCTCGAAACACATTGAGGTGCATAACCATTATATCAAAGAAAGATGCTATGCAAGAGAAATCAACTTGATGTATGTATCCACACAAGAAAATGTTGCAAGCATTTCCACCAAAGCATTACCACATGAGAAGTTTGAGACTTTTCAAAAGTCCTTGAACTTACTACCCTTTGGTGATTGATCATCCTTTACTTCCACCCATTGGCACTACAAGGAGATGTTAGAATTTGCCAATTCTATGGGCAATGTCCAATGTTTTACTTAGTTGATTTTTGTCCGTTGTGTGGAATATTTGTGGATTGCACCTTTCCTTTTTCGAGAACATCGTCTCAAACTTTGCAAACAGACCTACACATTGCCAAGTTTTTTCTCTTTTTCCCTCTCTCACGTTGCACTATAGCACACATTTAACTGTAATAAAAATCAACTGACCATTGCACACACCAAATTAACAAAATGCACATCATAACATTGTAAATAAAATGAACCGAATGTTAATTGTAAAAGGAACCCCGCCGTTGCACAAGCACTTTGACACAATAACCCATCTAATTTTCTAAAAATTAATTCACAAGTGCACGCACACACGCGTTACAGACACATTAAATTGTAATTAAAATGAACCCCCCAAAGTCACGCATGCATGCATTCAAGTGCCACACATCATGTAATTGTAATAATGAACTGCATCAGTATAGTGTGAACACAACTACATTAATAAGCTGTGTCACCACCTCTAGAGTCAGTTCTAAAGTTAAATTAACCCTAGTTGAGTTACGGATAGGTCTAGCTTACTTAAGACCTATTGTACTCTCATTCTATCATTCTAGCACTTGCATCTTTTGAGTGTGGAATTGCCACCCACTCTTGCTCATGGACTTGTGTTCACTCTCTCTCTCTCTTCCTCCATTTCCAACAATTGCTTCAAAGCATAAACAAGGCGACAAAGAAAAACCCTTTCACAAGCCAATTCCCATTTTTGCACAAGAGCATACATCATGCGAACAATATAAATTCTCCTCAAAACTTTTCATGTTATATTTGATGATCTATATACAAGTGCTCCAACACAAAAAGGCTGGTGTTATGGAGAGCACACACACTTAGGGAGATGTTTTTGTCTTTGCTAGATCCGTGTGAGAGATGGGTGTGTATGCATGCACTTGCGGATTCTATACAGCTTGCATCACTCTTGTGGTGCCACCCAAACACATGATTTGGGGCGGTAAATCACATTGCATATCATTTTGAAAAGTGCACTCCATATATCAATGTGTAAATCATGGCATGGTAAGCCTTGCATAAAGGAAAGAGACACAAGAAAGGGAGACAGAAAAGAAGGGAAAATGCAAAAAGTGGGGGCTCCAAGAAGGTGTTTTTTTTTTGGGGGGGGGGGATTGTTTGCGGTTTCTTCACATGTTATATTACACTGGAGCACTTGGCATGAGAGGGAGGCCTGAGAAATTAACCATGATTCAGCAGCTTTTCTAATGACACACATTCATAGACAGTTCTTTATCTAGCAGGAGAAATGGCAAAAGATGTCCACGGAAATAACAATTTTTTCTAAAAGCAACTCAAATCCAAAACAAGAGCAAAGCTACAAACCTGGGACTCCATACAAAAAATGTGAGCGTCATCCTGTCAAAAGAACAGGAACCCTTGAAAAAGTTAGCAGAGCTTCCATTTGAAATGCTTCTAACTTCCAAGGTGAGAACAAATTTCACTATCAAGCTAAGCCAAAGAACACAATCAATCACAGAATGTAACTCAGATGATTGTCGCACTCTTAATACTTGTCTCTTCTACTAATTATTGCCAGCAATAGGAATTTTTTCATTAACTCGGTTCTCAAGGCAAGAAGTATCTTTTAAAGATCAGAAACAGTGGTAAAAACCACACAAACACACAAATATATGAGAAACAGTGGATTAAAAATATACAAGAAACTGTGGTTTAAGACCACACAGACACAGACAGACTAGCGCACACATAATGCAGAGATGGAGGGAGTGCAGGAGGAAGAAGAATCTGATGTCCAATCGAAGTACAGAAAACATAAGCATATCAACTGTTATTGCCAATTGCCACATACAATCAGGAGCCTAGTGTATATAACATTTATGAACATTTATGAAGCCAAATCTATAGTTTCATCATTCTACCTGTTGGAACCGCCGTACTCTTGTAAGACCAGTTAAGGCTCCGCTTAGTTCATTGCGATGCAGTACTCCAAAGTCTGCATACCTAAGTGGTAATTCTGCCACCAAAAAAACAGCACAATTGTGACTCACCATTCTTTCAGAGAGAACTTGGCACTCACTCTTCATGGGGAAGTTAAAGCCTTTAGTCTATGCAAAAGAACTTTGAACCACAAACATAAGACATCAATAGCTCACATTGTGCTTTTAGAAACACAGTGAATAATCCTCATAGTTAACTTCATGTTACTTGGCAGCATATGCCATACACTGAATAAGTAACTTCCCTTTCATACAAGAAATTAATTTGGATTCTGTAAGAAGCTTGAATCTTTTCTTCCTTTCAAAACAAAATTGTATGCCTTCCAGTATATAGTCACAAAAATTGCCGGTTCAGACATTCTTATGTCCTAAATGAGATTGGATGTGTCTAAAGACGTTTCTGCATTGACATTTTTCTCACAATACACGGGTACATACCAATAGCAACTTGATTATGGTTTGTTTTGCTTAGATAAAAAGTTATTACATCATTTATATCCGATGTTAATGTGACTTCAAAGTTTTTATTACATGTTCTCAGCAACACAAAGGCTGAGAAATCAATAGAGGATACGAATCACGATAATGATCACAACCAAGTGGTCTTACTGAACATTCATATCCAAAACCTGTTCCCAAAGCCAGATCTAACATTTATGTGATGTGCATATCAGAAAAACCAAACCTTTAATTGACAGATGGACTGCGACAAAAAAAGTATACATATTTTGCATATACCCACAAATTCCCAAAATCCAATCACATCTTTCTCAAACTACAAGTCCAAATTTTGTATATGTGTTAAGCTTTCCAAGTGCAATTTAGTTAAAATTTTCGTCACAGAAGGAGAAGAGGTAGAAATTAACATTTTGAAGAGATCAGACAAGTGTATGGCATCACAAGCATAACAAACACGGCATGGCATACTCATATAAACAAAAGTCACACACACACACACACACACACCCCCACCCTTTTACGTGGGGTGGAAATCAGATAAACCAATCTTTACTTGACACATGGCCTGCAATACAAAAAGTTTCTGGACACATGTTTTTACTTTTAGCCAAAAAATCCCTTTCTCAAACTAAAAGTCCAAATTTTGCACATGTGTTGAGCCCTCCAAATGGAATATCATTTTAAAAATTGGTCACACAATAAGAAGAGGTAGAAATTCACGTTTTCAAGAGATCAAACAAGTGTATGGCATCACAAGCATTACAAGCACAGCATGGCACACTTGTATACACGAAAGTCACACACGCACACACATGCACGCACACACCCACCCATACATGCCCATGCATGCACACATGCACAGAGAGAGAGAGAGAGAGAGAGAGAGTAACCTCTATAAGAACGCACTCTATGCTGAAACATTAAACAATGAGAAGGGCAGTTCATTGGCTTAAGACCATACTCTTGTTTTTCCACCTGAACATCATAGAACCAAGTGCAGCAAAGGGTATGATTTAGAACTTCTATACTTTGGCATAAAAAGTGATCACATAAAACCTTACCCAAGTGAGATACAGACCTCAAAGGTAAACATGTTCTCTTTATAGTTTGCTGCATGGCCTGACGTTTCCCAAAGTTGCATGTTAAATATATTGGGAGAGACCACCTGATACATAAATGTTATAAATCATATCACAATAAAAGCTGTGCATAGAATTATACATGACTTAGGAGCAAAAGTATCTTAGGTATAAAAGCTGTATTTTTAGGAAATGGGGCCAAAAGCTTCCAAATATCTAAGCCTCACTAACAGTTACCATATTACTGTCTACTCTTTTTGTGGAGTTAAAAAAGCAGCTGCCTATCACGTCAGATATCAATATGTAAGCCCTTCTGGTGGGAAAAGACGCAGAACCATGTCAAGCAGAGCAGTAGCACGAGCTTGCTAGCAACTTTGGAGTACAATTCAAAATGCACAAGCTTCAATTTGATAAAACCTTATCAACAAATCAGAAGGAAAAGTAAAGAATGATATAAACCTCTTGATATCCACGTTTCCAATACTCTGCCCGAATAAACTCTATTAACTTGTTATAAATACGAGCTCCGTGAGGAAGGAAAAAACAGCTCCCTGGACTGAAAATTTGGGAATGTTTAAAAGTGTGCAAAACTAAAATTTCACAACAAAAAAGCACAACAGAAAACCTTTCGGTCAAACAAGTAATCAGCCTTGCCAGCAAATATATTACCTTAGTGGATGAAAAAAGAATAGATCTTGAGCTTGCCCCAGAAGCCTATGGTCTCTCTTTTTTGCCTCTTCTATTTGATGAAGGTACTCCTGCATTCCCCCAGATAAAATGAAACAATGTTTAGAGTCAAATAAAAAGAGATGGTGGCACAAGACTGGGACCTGCATCCACATTTACCGATGTCCTCAGACAGGATCCTGATCAAATAACTACCTATCAACCCCACAGTACGTTCTTAGCTGTTATCTACCTCTTTTCCACTTTTAAGGAGATAGATGTAATGAGAATTATCAAACATTATACTGTACTCCTTGCATGGAAGATTGTATTGAGCTGAATCAATCCAAGAATAGGGCACCCTACCTTGAGCTTTTTAGAATCAGGAAAAGATATCCCATAGACACGTTGTAAGCTTTCGCGGTCAGCTTTGCCTCTCCAATAAGATGCAGAAGCCTGAGGTCAACAAAGTAAAAGTAAATAAAGCAACATGAGATGAAACACAAGTGTTACTTCCAAAAACTTATACAAAGAAGCTATTGTACTTAGGTGAGAGCGAAGACCTTTAAAGCAGCAAAAGCTTTGACGTAAGAAGTGTTTGGTATGTGAGGTCCTCGACACAGGTCAACCAACCGGCCACAGCGATAAACTGTGATAGTTTTGTCTTCTGGAAGCTCATTGATAATTTCTACCTACAGACAAAACAAAGCCAATTTGATGGTGTAGAATATCATTCAACTTCCACAGACTTAGTTCCAGGACAGCTAGACCACCAAACTGAAAGCGAATGCTCATGAGAGAAATGTACTTTGAACTTGTTCTCTGAAAAAATGTCCAGTGCCTGTTCTCGAGTCACCTCAATGCGCTCAAAGGGCTGCTTTTCCTGTTGATACAAAAAAGGCATTAAAGATGTAACAAATGCAAGCTCTAGGTTACATGACTCATTTTGTAGACATTGATCTGCCTCCCTTGTTTTTAAGTTAACCTAGAGGGTGATCCCCCCTCCAAAGCCAAAAGGTAACTATGAACACTCTCAAGGGAGATTCTTTGACAAAGATCAACTTCAGAAATGCCAAAATCACTTACAGGCCAGTAGGCAGCACATTCACACAAAAAACAATAAATTATTTGAAACCTTACAAATATAGTGCTTATATAATAATGTTGAATTCCATCAACGTATAAACCAAAAGATGTAACAAGAACTAACAAAGAAGAAGAGGTCAACCTCAGGCTATATCCCTGAACTCCTTAAAGCAAGGATTGGAGTTCTTTAAAAATACTCAAACTTCATAACACCAAATCACTTCAAACTTGTTAAAGAGCCATAAGCAGGAGATTCACAAGCACAAAATGACAACTCTTGAAATTCTAAAGATGTCCCTGCGATAAACAACCTTGAACCATACCTTCGCAATACCAGCAGCCTGTGTTTCTACTCGCTTGAAGTGATTCTCATTTAGTGTTATATCACCATAGTAAGCATCATAATAAAAACCCTGAGAACATAATTATTGACATTAGACACAGCTATCATATTTCACCTTCTCTGTGATTAAACAAAATTTCTGGGTCAAGTACAGAATGTGTGACAAGTGCACTTACTTCACCTCTTGTTGTACAGGGCCCAATGCATAATTTACACCCATACTCCAACTCCAGGGACTGAAAGAAAGCAAGTTCTACTCAGGAAACAATAACCACCAAAATAAAAGCTTGGCAATTTAATCTTTAAGTCTCAATTCCTAGCATTTCCATGGAACTACATGCACCTTTAAGAAAAGTCACAGCCTTTCTGTGCCTATACAAGATTAAAATTGTATTTTTTTTCAACAAACACATAAACACTGCAACCTTGCAAATCTGGCCTGAAAGACACTACAACGTGAATGCATACTTCTCCAAGGATGTGGGCACTTGAATGCCAAAATGTATCACGGCCTTCATTTGAATCAAATGAGAAAAACTTCAAGGTACAGTTCTCCTCCAATGGTCTAGTCATATCCCAAAGAGTGCCATTGACCTGTCAGAAAACTGACAATTTCAAATACTGAAAAAAGAAAGTACTGCTCTTCTCCGATGACATCGGCATGTCCTAAGGGTTGTCACTTTTAATCATAAGAAAACATCAATCCTTTCAACTACTCTGAAAAAAGAAAAGCATGTTAGAGTACTTCAAATGTTGTTAAATCATGGTCCTGCATTTACCAGTGACATGTGAGTGATTGGAATCAATTATCTGTAGACAGAAATCAAATCAGTGGACCAGAAAGTATACTTGGAGAAGTTACCCATTTCCTACAATTTGAAGCATATGAAACTTTTAATTCATAAGTGTTTTATACTTACAGAATACATTCCAAACAAAACTTGAATATTTTAAGAAGGAAAAAAAACATAACTTTCCAAAATTAGAAAGAAGTTTGGCTTTTCGTTTAGCCATATAATATGGTGGAAATTTCCTAAAGGCTAATATTGCTCATAATTTATGGACATATTGCAAGTTTGCACATAGACTTCTATTTATTTACTATATTTTGTATGATGTATGTGTTAAGAGTCAGCTCCCTGCCACATCAGCAGTGCCACATGGCAGCAGTCAGACTGTCCCGACTGCATTAAATGCAGCAGACCTGCCTTTTTTGGGCATTTTTCGAGGCATTCTTTTCAGCCTTTGTAAGGCTGAGTTTCCAGCAAACTTCATCGCTTGTATCTGACAGACTTCAGCCTGCTGGTGATAGAGATAGCACTCAGGGCTGACGGAGATCGAGGTCCTCAAGGCAGAGACATGCAGATATTCTCTCTGCACCCATGTATAATTCAGCATCCTCATACAGCATTCTTCACTGCAGATTTTCTGCATTTCACACACACACACACACTCTCTCTCTCTCTCTCTCTCTCTCTCTCTCTCTCTCTCTCTCTCTGTGTCACGGTCATTCGCTTCCGCATTGCTTCACTCTGACATGGTATTAAAGCATTGAAGGACTGACCTAGGGTGGACCTAACTGAAGAGGAGTTTTCAGCGCGACACAAGGCTGCATTTTCAGTGTTCAAGTGCGAGCAGGTGGGCTGCGCATCAAAACAAGGCTGAGGTGAGCATAGGCATGCGAGAAAAGAGAAGATTTGCTGAAGTTGCTGCTGTTTTTCTGCTGTTAGAGAAGGAAGAAGGCTGTGTTTTTGGCCTTCAAGTGCAGATTTTACCTTTTCATTGCCCCTGGCCGCTGAAGAAGGTTCGGGATACGAAGACAAGGGCCCTAGCAAGCTGCGTTTTCACACTCAAAAGGGGGTTTCTTTTGCGTTTGTGCAAGCATTGCAAGTGAAGATGTCTACAGAGACTGACGTGGAGTTCCAAGTGATCATGGACCGGAACGCACCTGTCTTACCGGCTCTTCCATCAGATCAAAAGCTCGATGGTGACAATTACCGCATATGGCGTGTGATGATGTTGACCATATTGGAGTCTTATGATTTGGCGGAGCTTGTGATGAAGGAGATCAACCGGCCCTCGGTGAGAGATGAGTCCAAACTCTCTTCTAGTGCTCGTGCGGAGTTGACCAAATCTCATCAGGACAAACTGAATGCCAAGATTCATTCTTCCCTTTTTCTGTCTTGTACAACAACCGTGATAGCCCATATAGAGCACTTGATGGTGGCTCATGAGATATGGCTAGAACTTGACCAAATGTACAACCACATGACCCTTATGAAGAGGGTTTCTTTGGAGGTGCAAATGCAGACCTTGTTCGTGAATAAGTCTTCTTCGCTTCGGGTGAAACCGGCCTATTCATTGGGAAGGGCGGTAGTGTACAACCAAAATAAATAAATGCTTTCACCCAATTTAACAGTCGCCCACTTTACCTGAACTTAATGACACAAAATCAAGAAGACATACAGGAAGCTAGAATGCTCCTGTTGCAACACATAGACCCTATTGGTCCCTAAGTTAGGCGCCCCTTGCGGTATTTCTTTATTTTTAAAAAGAGAAAGTACAATGGGCTGTCTTTCACCTATTCTGGGTGAAATTTGACAACATAACAATACAATTACTGACCCAAATCAAGTTGACCAAGAGGGGAAACTCTGCCCAAGTCTAAATCTTCTGGTTGGAGTGCAAAATTGACCATTTCAACCTGCTGTATTTACTGGTTCAGACCTGTTCTGAAACCTGTTTACAACTCATACTGTTCCCTGTACTGTTCAGCCCACTGTAATTACTGGTTCAGACCTGTTCTCACACCTCTTCTCAGCTCATATTGTTCCCTGCACTATCTTGCATCATTTGGGCCAAGTGCCCCTTGATTCTGACATCAATTGGGCTCTGAAATAACCTCTGAACAGTCCAAAATCAAAACTGATTTAATGCTATTTCAGACACTTGCTTGGTGAGGTTACCACCCTCACCTGTTCCTGCTTGTGGGCAGCAAACAACTGCTCCAGTTCCTGGAGAAAAGAGGCTCTTGCCTCGTGCAAAAACAGCATATTCCACACAGCCGTACCTGAATCAGAAGAAAGGCCCTCGATTCTACAGCATAACCATACTGTCAGGGAGAGAAAGAGAGAGAGTAGGAAGCAAGCTCAGCCCTCTGTGCATCATAGACAAGGTAGACCAGCTCTCAAGAGCTCTCCATCTGAGCAATCCATCTCCCTTTCACAAAAATGAGGCCCCCATGCATTGAAACTCGTTTTTGTGCTGCCCTCTCTTTCTCTTTTGGGAATTTATGCCCAAATTGTGAGACATGGCATACATGTAACAATTTTCCTGTTTAATCCTTTCGGTCTAAAATTCTCCATGCTCAGTGCAGAATTTGACCTCGGCACAGACCAGAGGATTAATCCTCGTACAAAAACGAAGATAATGACATGAACAGATTCTGGGGTCCAAAAATAGTAACTCCCTAAATTTTAGGAGTTGCTTCCATTGCATCCCCACTAGTCTTCTGACCATCTTTGCAGACTATGGCTACATCCAAATTTGTAATGTAACTCAACTGAAAGTGAATTTCCACTGATGACCCCACATGGACTAATCTCTTGAAGATGTGTCCATCTTCACTTTGAACTAGTCTCTTCCAGGCTAGTTCTTCAACACACTTGTCCATATACACTTTCACAAGTCTCTTCCAGGCTTGTCAATCTACAGTGCCATCAGTCTCTTCCAAACTTATACTGGCCCTTAATTGTCCAGTCTTGACTCATTAGACATTCCTGTCCGTTTCACAAATTGGCCATGCAACTCAGGCGTTTAGATTTCAAGAGGGATTCTTCCAAAAAGAAAAACCAAATAAAATATGTAATAAATAAATCAACAAAAAGGTAATAGTTGTCACAGTCTTGTGACATCGGAAACACATCAACAAGCTTTGGCAGCTTCAGATGCATGTTCAAAATGCGAGGAAGCCCATTTCCTCCGAAGACGTGGCGATCACTTTATTGTCCCAATTACCACCATGATTTGGTACTTTTATTCCGCTCTTATTGCTTTAGGGCGAGAGTGGACTCTTCGTTAGGAAGAGTTAGTTCCTATGGTCTTGGACTAAGAGGAACAATTGAAGGGACAGAATGCTTCCAAATCGAAGGCATTGATTGGTCAAGCCTCTCAAAAGAAGGGGAAGGACCAAAAGAAGAAGGAGGACAACAAAACCAAGAAGGACAAAGAAAAAGAATCGACATGCCATATTTGTGGTAAGGCCGGCCATTGGAAGAAGGATTGCCCCGACAAGGACAAGAATGACAGCAAGAAGAAAGACACGAAGGATTCTAGAGCGGTAGCTGCACCCTTATTAGCTACTTTTCTACACTTAGCGATCATTGAGGACTCTAAACCGAAGACTTCTAATGCTACGATGATAGCTCCCCAAGCTCGAGAGTGGATTTTGACAGTGGTGCCTCACGGCACATGACCCCTTCGACAATAGGTGTTGCCCATTTGCGACCCTCACATGGGCAAATTCTCATCGGAGATAGCTCTTCTGTGCCTATTGTTGTACGAGGTGAGATGTAACTGATTCCAGATGGACGTGGTGGTACCCACACTTCCGAGGTGTTGCATGTGCCACGTTTAGGGTATCATTTGCTTTCGGTCCATAAGATTTGTTCTCTTCGTCTCTTGGTAGAGTTTGACAATGATGTGGTTCGAGTTCTTGATTGTGGATCGAGGAAGGTTCTCTCTTCAGGGTATGAGCAGAATGACATCTACAAATTGAAGTCTTCTTCCACTCTTACCTCTCAAACACAGTCCCAGCTATGGCATGCTCGGTTTGGCCACCTGAACTATTAATATCTTCGGAAGGTGTCCCGAGGATTACTTGTTTGAGGTTTGCCCGACATGGTGGTGACCCAACAACCATGTGTCTCCTGCATTCATGGGAAGCAGCATAGGGATGCGATTCCCACCAAAGCTTCGAGGCGGTCTACTTCACCTATGGAGCTTGTATCTACAAATCTTTGTGGCCCGATGAGGAATGAGTCTCAAAAAGGGAAGCTTGTACTTCATGTTGATGGTAGATAACTATATAGTAGGATGGCATGAACCTACTTCTTGACGCTGAAGTCGGAGGCTTTCTCTTACTTCAAGAATTGGCTTCTCTTCAAGGAGAAGCAGCCTGGCCAAAGATCGAAGACCTTGCGATCAGACAAGGGTGGTGAGTTTGTTTCTAATGAGTTTACTCATTTTTGTGTAGATAGGGGCATTCACTAGGAGTTTGCTAATACCAACACTCCTCAAGAGAATGGCATTTTGGAGCCGAAGAACCAAAGTGTGATCGAGATGGCGCGCACCATGATGGAGCACCAACAAACACCTTAGTTTCTGTGGGCCGAGGCAGTGGCTACGGCAATCCACATCCTAAATCAAATCTCCCACTTCGGCCGTTGACAGGATGACATCTTTTGCAGCTTACTTTGGGACTAAGCCTGATGTCTCTTATTTCAGGATCTTTCGGTGTGACACCTATGTACACATCCTGAAGACACAGCGTGACAAGTTCGAGGCGACTTCCCGACGACAGGTCTTTGTTGGCTATAGCTCCCAATCCCAAGGTTATCACTTATATGATCCCGCAAAGAGATGTCTACACGAGCCGAGATATGTGATTCATGAGGGGGGTGAGGCACACGCCCTACTTGGAGATCCAAGGGAGAGTTGGGCTCCCGCGACAGTTCCTTTGGAGCCAGAGCCTCTTGATGGAGATTCTTCTTCAAATTCTGAGACTTCTCTTCCACCGGCCACCCCAGTGTGGAGATCTCACCAGTGGATGTGCCCGAGTCTTCAATGAATGGAGAGCGGCGAGGAGAGATCCGGCCTCATCCTCGTTAGGCATGCCATGTATCAAAGGGGTGCTTCAAAGGACATGATCATGCAAAGAGTATCATGTGGCACTGGGGAGATGACAAAGTATACTAGACATTTTATCATGTTGGAAAGTGCATATAAGATGGTCATCTTTAACAATATGTCACAATGGCTAAACTCGGGACCATTACATGCTGGAACCCCCAGGAGAGATCAAGTACAATAGACTATATGATGGGGTGACCCTCCTTGTTACTTGTTATTATTGGCCTTACCCTCTTTGGTAGACCTACTGGACCTTGGTTCAACAACAGATCATGCATATTTGAGTTTCACAAAGACATATGATTGCCCCAATGACTCACTTGCTACATGAGTTTCTAGGCCCCCTAGATATCGATTTCTACAAGAGACGGCTTATATACATAGAATTGCAATATATGATGGACTATTCTATGGATCCACAATGCCTATTGAATGAAATCACAACAAGATTGGAAGAAGGTTTGAATGCATCAGCAACATGCACTTTCCCTCAGACTAGGGTTCCTTCACCCCTCCACAAAGTATTGTCCCACAAAGCAATTGGTATGATGGCGAATGTTGTGAGACACAAAGACTGTTGCAATGTGAGATAGCTACAAGGGCTATTATACATAGGCAAGCTCTGTTGATCTTTCAACATTTAGTGCAAAGAAAGAAACAAGCATATTTAGCTAAACTAGAAGTGGAGATATATCAATTATTTTGGGACAAGACAACAAGAGAACAAGGAAGATGTTTCAAGAGAGAGAGTTGAGTGCCCCAATCCAATACCAAAGGCATCATATAGTTATGCAAAGAATCTATAAGCGGTACAACGCCAGCCCCGTATAAAAACCCCCCACCCAAAAAAAAAAGACCCCATCCATCTTGCAATTCGTGATTTAATATAGGGATGGTGATGGAGGCAATTTATAGATTGTAGCATGGAAAGGCACAAGATCATGATTTCATGCTGGCAAAATTAGCAAATTTCACAAAATTTTGCAAAAGCCCCAAATTTCTCAAGTGCAAATGTGCACCAATGTTAGTAAATTTGGCTCAACTGAGCAAAATTTCACTAATACATGAAAAGCCCCAAAACTTTCAAGGCCAATGCACACTATTTCTACAATTTCCAAGTCCACTGTCACCGTTACGTATGACTAGCATCAGATTTGGGAAAATCCCCAAATTTTCGGACATAAGAATGCACTAATCTAAGGATCGTGCTTGCACACACAAACCAAGGCTTAAGAAGACATGCCATGTCACACAAAAAAAAAAACTCACATGTTGCCTGGCCGGCCGTCTACCCATGCCTGCTAGCGCTTAGTGTCCACTAGGCCTGTCACTCGATGTCCATCTAGTCGCAGACAATGATCACAACTGCTACCACACTAGTTGACTGCATGGAAATATTGTCGCCTGCTATCACCTAGTCAAAACTTACCTATCGCCTACTTGCCTAATACACACGTCCCAAAAATGACGACCTGACCTATCTGAGCAAAAAATGACGTGTGCCTTACTGTTGAGTGACTATCTGAGCAAAAAATAAAATGTATTTATGTATTAGGGTATAAGTAAGGGTGTGTTCACACCCATAAGTTTATACACAAGGAGATTAATGGGACTTTTTACCCGAAAGGGACTTTACACCCAACATTCCTCTGGTTGGATCGTAGCAAAAGAGAGCCTCCCAATAGCAAAACACAACATAATGGACAGTAGACAGCCTGCAAGAGCTGATGCAAATACCGGGAAGATGCCAAGCTGCAAAATGCAAATCCAGGGGACTGAAAAAGATGACATGTGCAGCAATCCAATGTCCAACAGTCAAAATGAAGGTGTGGACCAGCAGGGCAACAGCATCTGACCAATAAACACAGCTTGCAAAGGGTGGAACAAGCCACCAGACATCAGACAGCTGCGAAGGATCATCCACGAACTTAGTTTTCCTCCAAGTTGGGGTGTAAACAGCAATGGAGAGGCTAAGGAATAGAGTGAAGACTGATAGAATGGAGTAATCTGATGGAAAGAGTGAATGAATGAATGTCTCAATGAATATGTGGAATGAAGGGAGTCAATGCCCTATTTATAGGCAATAATAGCTGGGATGGCGCCACAAAATGTGGGCATCCAGCCCTTTTTGGGGCTGCAAGAGTAAAACCCAAATGAATTAATGGAAAGAAATGCGATTAATGAATGGGTTTCTCAACATCAGTACCCCATGAGATTGTTAGAGCAAAGATAGGAGCAGTACCCATGGTAATGGAGACCTTGTTTCCATCAGTAACTTGCTTACACTGATTGGGGAGCTCCCTACGTATAGTTATCCATGCTTGGCATTGACTTCCTCCAAGAAAGTCAGCAAAGAGTGGAGAGACACATTGTTGGCATGTAGAGATGAATTCATGGTTTAGGACACATTGATGCACTCCCACCACCTTAGCATAGTTTGGATTACCCATAGTTAGCTCACTCCTACAAAGCAAAATCAAGTCATCAAGTCAAATATTATCAATCATGGGCCACATGGGCCTTTCAAAGACGTTAACTCCCTCCCTTCCTCCCCCCCCCCCCCTCTCTCTCTCTCTCTCTCTCTCTCTCTCATAATAGGTAATTGTATTAATTACGAAAAGAGTACAGGATTACAAGATCGTGTCATGTGTCTCAATGAATCACCTTTTTTTGATAGCTCCTTGTATTATTAGTGGTCACGATTTAGTTTGGTCATCCAAATTTCCACATTTTTTTCCTAATCCATTTCCTACAACCACATCTCCAACAAAGAACTTCGGTCAAAAGCTTTATACTTTCAACAAAGGGGACTCACAATATCTCAATGTCTTGAAGGCAAATGAACCCCTTTTCTTTATGAAAATGAAAATTGTGTCATGAGATCTATATTGTATGAGATATAAGAGGAGCCATCAAAATGCCTCGATGGCAGAAAGTATTCAAAAAGCAATGGACTGCATTCGTAAGAATCATGCTTTGATTCTAGGTGACAGATCAGTCTGTAAGAAACTAACATGTAAAAAGTAGATCTTTGAATGAGAAATTTACTGGTTTTGAGGTATATTTCAACAAACTTTAGGGGCAACATTGGCTTTTAATACCTTTATTACATGATTCTGAAGATGATGGGAATTTGAGCAATGAGGAACATACCAGTGCAATCAAGGAATTTGACGCTAGCCCTGTGGAGATTTCTTTTGCAATCTCAAAGGGAGTAGTAATCCATTTTTTCCCCTCCCTAGTTGCTCCATCTGGTAACGTAATTCTGGAGCGTGAAAGCGTATCAGCCAATAAGTCGAAGTTCGCTTTTATTAAGTAGTACAACTGAAGCTAAACCAATACGATCCTTTTAGGTTATACTCATTGACTACTTAGAAAACCGCAGCTACTGTCCCTTTACAGTTGTCGTTCGAAGTTGTATACTTTCACTTGTGCAGTAGCCATTCTATGGAGATGTTTGGTTGTATGCATGAGCAATCGCGTGGGACGGATTATGAACATATAGGGACAAACGGAATGAAACCATTGCGCCTTTGTATCGTTCGCTAAATGGAAAGCCTCTACCCATTTAGCCTCTACTGTGACGGCGATGCATTCAAGGAACAAGTTGATCATGTTCTAAAGAAACCTTCTTTGAGATTTACTAAGCATTTGTATGATCAGAAAATAGGAAAGACTTTTACTTGAGAGGCTCTCCTCCTATCTGCTGATAACGAAGGGCCTGCTCCTGCTGGATCCGAGAAAACATGGTTATGCGCTTTTGCAGTACGGCGTCAAGGTAAGCTTGGTCTTTCCAGACAGAAACGCCATCGACGGCAGCTTGAGCGGGCGCCATGGCGCAAAAGCTGGACCTTCTCACAATGCGTTGCCCTCTGCTCAAAACCCTAGCTATGCAACAGCATCCCCTTGTTGCAATGTCTGCTCTAACACTAAGCATCCTCCATTCCTCCCCCTTCGGCGGATTAAACCCCAAAATGCACGACACTCGTGATTGTTTCTTTTTTTTTTTATGTGCGTGCGTGCGCGTGTGTGTGTAAATCAAACAGTTTATCTCCTAAAAGGAAAATGAGGAGTTACTATACGGTGCTATCAGCCCTTGGTTTCCTAACGAAAAGAGAGCACCAATTATATGATGCTATGAGACTTTGGTTTTGAAGGATCAAGCAAAACACCCTAAGATTATGCTAATAAGGGCATCCATAAAAGGGAAAACCCAAACCCCTTGGTTTTGAAGGTTAAACCTCTTCATTTTGAAGGGTAAACGCTATGTTGCATTTTAAAGGGAAAACCCCAAATACTATGCTAAGAAGGGCATCCTTAAAAGGGAAATCCCAAACAAACTTTCTTGACATTATACTAAACCAGGAAACCCTTAGAAAGTTTCAAAACGTAATTCTCATTTCAAAAGTTAGAACTTCTTTACACTCCACTCCTCTATAAAGGATATTGTGTGTGTGTGTGTGTGTGTGTGTGTGTGTGTGTGTGTGTGTCCACCCACATTGCCACAACCTCTAATGCAACCCACAAGATAATGAGCATTTCCTAGGCCCTCACTAGCACTTCACCTATTTGCCCACTAGAAATGTTAGGTGGATTGGGGTGATGCTTATGGTGGCACTACTGAGAAACAAGAAGGTGTTGTAGCTCCCATTGTATTTAATCCACCCCATGACCTTACACACCTTCACAAAGTTCCCTATAAAAACACACTGCCTCTCCCTTGCATCAACTAACCATAGCTTCCTCTTTTGGCTCATGCACAATGATGAGTCCTTCTACATGGTCTTGAACTTCTTCTCGGCCACCCCATCCTCCTCCTTTGCCAACCTCTCTTATTGCTTATGTTACATCTACTTTCACCTATACAAAGGCCCCAACATCAACTTCAAATCCTCACTTGCCATTCGATCAAATGCACTGCACAATAGGAGGACGACATCACAATCACTTACCATCTCGCCTAGCTACATCATGTTAGATATGCTCAACAATCCACCCTCATAAGATGCCACCAATGATCTGGGGTCCTCAAAGTTGCAAGGCCTCCATTAGAGAAGCCATGTTGTAAGCTCAAGTAACTTCTAAGGTCTATATGACCAAATATGACACAAAGGTAACCTTTGTGGGTTTAATCTTTGGGTTAGATAGTATAATGAGGTTGGTGGTGACTTGAGGAACATTGCATTGAGTTGCAGGATGTAGGAGTTATCAAGGATCCCTATTTTGGCTCCCAAGCTTTTTTTCTTTTTTCAAGGGTGCCGAGGGGGGGGGGGCGAGGGGTCCTAGGGATCTAATGGCCCCTTGGCACAAGTTCAAGGGCAACACCCCCAACCTGACAATAAAGAAAAAATTCCCTGGAATATTCCCTAATCAACTAGTGAAGGTTGATTGGTATATGAGTTGGACAAATTTAACCACCTTCATGGGCTATGAAAAGGAGACCTCTTGAGAACCACAATTATCCTTCTTTGATTGAGTTAGAGTTCTTTCAACTAGCCTTAAGCTCTTCACCTAGCATTTGTCTAGATTGTCATCTAAGCTTCATAGTGAAAGCATGCAAGTTAATAGAGCCATCTTTGTATCTACTCATAATCAAAGAAATATTAGCTATTCTCTAACTTGTTATGTATTGTTTTTTTATTTCTCAGATTTTGTACATTGTGCCATGTAAAGTTTACACAAAACACAACACAAGACACTATGGCATACATGCTAGTGGGCTAAGATAGAGATATCTAGTGATCAAATTGTTAATGATGCAACTCTGGCTCAAAGACATCTATGTATGATATGGATCAGTTGCTATTGGTACTAAACAAAAGTGTTGTTCTGACCAATTCTTGCAATACATACAATCCAAATTCACAAAGAGAAAGACAAAGAGAGAGTGTTATGCACTCTACCTCATGTGCTCTTCATTCTCAAAATCCATATGCTCATTTTCATCACCTTCTTCTCCTCCTCGAGGGAGAGGGAAGTGACAAGCGAGGGATGGGGTAGGGCAGGTCCTAGGGAGCTAATGGCTCCTTGGCATGGGTTCAAGGGTAGTACCCCTAACCCGATGATAAAGAAAATATTATGTGGAACATTCCCTAATCAACTAGTGAAAGTCAATTGGTATGTGAGTTGGACAAATTTAACCATCTTCCCTAATCAACTAGTGAAAGTCAATTGGTATGTGAGTTGGACAAATTTAACCATCTTCATGGGCTATGGAAAGGAGACCCCTTGAGAGCCACAATTATCCTAATTTGACTAAGTTAGAGTTTTTCCAACCAGCCTTAAGCTCTTCACCTACCATTCATCTAGATTGCCATCTAAACTTCATAGTGAAAGCACACAAGTGAATAGAGCCATCTTTGTATAAATCTACTCATAATTAAAGAAATATTAGTTATTCTCTAATTTGTTACGTACTGTCTTTTCCTTTCTCAAAATTTGTACATTGTGCCATGTAAAGTTTACACAAAACATAGCAAGAGGATGAAATGGTAGAATTGCTATGACATACAAGCTAGTGGGCTAAGAAAGAGATATCTAATGATAAAATTGTTAATAATGTAGCTCTATCTCAAAGGCATTTGTGTATGATATGGATCAATTGATATCGGTGATAAACAAAAATGTTGTTTTAGCATAGTTCTTGCAATACATACAACCCTACTTCACACACACACTGAGAGAGAGAGAGAGAGAGAGAGAGAGAGAGAGAGAGAGAGAGAGAGAGAGAGAGAGAGAGAGAGAGAGAGAGAGAGAGAGAGAGAGAGAGAGAGAGAGAGAGAGAGAGAGGGAGAGGGAGAGGGAGAGGGAGAGGGAGAGGGAGAGGGAGAGGGAGAGGGAGAGGGAGAGGGAGAGAGAAAGAAAGAAAGAGAGAGTGATATGCACTCTATCTCATGTGTTCTTCATTATTGAAATCCATATGCTCATTTTCATTGCCTTCCTCTCATCCTCATGGGTGTTAAAAATCAAGCTCATCATTATCACCAATTCTATAGTTGTA
The DNA here is from genome assembly GCF_053477565.2 of Lygodium microphyllum. Lineage (NCBI taxonomy): Eukaryota > Viridiplantae > Streptophyta > Polypodiopsida > Schizaeales > Lygodiaceae > Lygodium > Lygodium microphyllum. The sequence continues at coordinate 53,139,164 of NC_141140.1, read as the reverse complement.
GTCCTAGTTGTTATCATCCATGTGTGTGGTAATAAATGAGTCGGTTAGACTCAACCATAGTTTAGTAGTACAGTCGGTTAGTTGCCTAGTTCCTTCAACCATGTGTCACTTAGTTAGAGTGTGTTACACTTAATGAGAATGATTGAATAATGAGAATGAGAGAGTACACTACTCTCTACATTGGTAGCTCCATGTCTTTGTCTATCTCTTCTCGTCTCTTTTAACATGGTATTAGAGCTAGAGAGCTCAACTTCATGGTGCATAGGAGCTTAGTCCTTAAGGAGTTGGAAGTTGGAGGGTGACTATGATGACTTGCAGTCTATGAAGAAGATTTCCCTGCAACCTTGGCAGCCATAGCTTGCACTTGATGTGGTATGCATCAGTGGTTTTTGGTGCCTACTCCTGGTAGAGCCTATTGAGGCTTGCAAAGTGAGTTCATTAGCATCCATTGGGCCTTGGAGAAGTGCTTGACATGACCACCATCAACAATAGCAAATCAGAGTGATCTATCTAGATTTGCACATGTTTTTCTCTCAATGCAATCTAATGCAAATGGGGATCAAGGTTTGTGCGGTTGTTGCACTCTTCAATGAGTAACAACCTTTGTCATTGAGTGGAGATTCTTAGCAGTACTAGTGCACAATATGTATCAATGAGCAGCAAGTTAAAAGCCCTTCAAGACCATCATGAACAGGCTAAAGTTATGCACGTGTCTCTCCATACAATATTCAAGTTTGGTGCTCATCTACTATACCAGAACACAACAAGGATGCTTGGCATTGAGTTTGGTAATATACTCATGCATTTGGATGCCATTCAAAGGGATTGAATATCAATCATTGGTTGAATACATAGGTGGGTGTTATCTTAAATCTATGACAACTTATACTTGAAACTTGGAGTTCACTGAAGCTTATTTTTGGTACCTACTTATGCTTGGATGATGCCACACGGTTGTAGAAAAGTCAATGGGGCCGATTGAGCACTAAATGCTATGGTTATAACAAAGAGTTGGTTGGTTGCAGCGTGTTTGCAATCTTTCTCTCACTGCTACTTGAAGAGTGTACAAGCATTGATGGTCATATGTCCATGTATTGACTTACAAAGTTCATGGCACTTGCTTAAGATGTTTTTGAGTTGGTTCTAAGTTGAAAATACTTTAGCCTTAACAAATATTTTACCATTTTTGTCTCACAAACTGTTTATCTGTCATTGATTGGAAGACTTGCATTCATGTCTATTATGTAGTCAATGCTATCCACATGAAGTGTTACCATCCCCAAAGGGTATGAAAAATGTTTGGAGCTGTATGACATGCTTTTGAGCTGAAATATCACTAGTCATTATAGAGTTTTTATTGTCATTTACTCTAGGATTGAAAATATCATGTCTAAGAAGTGGCATACCTATGCTACTTGATTGAAAGTTTTTGGGCTTTCCATTGATGAACTGATGTCTCCTAAATGCTTAGATTAAGTAGAACATAACTAATGCAGGGTACCTATAAATGTACATGTTTTTCTTGAATGTTATGCAAGCATTTTATCAGTGAAAAGACATCTTAAATTGTAGGGAGAGTCAGGCATTGACAGTTTGCATACTACAATAAATATGTACAACTGAAGATATGGCAAATGCAACAAGTATTGCCAATATCACTCAGATTTTGGGAGAGAAGCTTGACAATAAGAGCTTTGCTCTATAAAAGTTTAGGATGCAAAACTTCCTGATTGGAATAGGCTACTGGGATCTTTGCATAGGAGATGAAGTTGAACTGAGACTCCTAAAAAGGAATCCAACTGTAGGTAGTGGTCAAAAAGAGCTAACAAAGTTTTACATTGGTTCTTGTTATGCATTTCAGATGCAATGGCTATACAGATTACTCTTTGTCAAACTCCAATGGATGCTTAGGATATTCTTATGAAAATTTATGGTAATGTTACTCATGCACAGAAGATTCAATTAAAACAATAGTTCAATAACATGACAAGGAATGGTAGGAATATTCATGCTTATATTATGGAGATTAAAACTATTGCAAATCAGCTTGCATCAATTGGTTCCAAAGTTGATGATGATGACATGATTGTAGTCATCTTGAATGGTTTGGGAAAGGAGTACAAAGCATTTGACACATTGATCTCTGTAAGGACAAATCCCTCATGACTGGGATGAGCTACTTGCTTTGTTGATACATGAGGAAGTCAAGCTTGGCTTGAATACAAGTTCAAGTACCTATTAGAGTAGATATATTACATTCTACTCGAGTCAACAAGGTACAAATGGTAGAGCTCATGGAGCTTCTTGAGGTCGTGATGACACTCAAAATGCCCATGGATAGCGACAACAGAATGCATGATAGAGTCAAAATACACAAGATCCAAGATGGTTCTGGATCCTTTAGAGGCAAGGGGAGATCACCTAGAGGCAAAGATGGTTCTTAGCAATCTCGTGATCAGTCAAATAGGGACAAATATTGTTATTACTATGTTATTGGACACATAGCAAAGGACTGTCATAAATAGCAAGTCGACATGAAAGCAAATGGCAAACAGCATGGCAAGGATGCATCTTCAAGTAACGTTCATGATTATAAGATAGATAAGCTATTTGCTATGCAATACGTTTCTAAGGATATGCCTAAGCAAGGTAAGACCAATGAACATTTGTATATAGACTCGGGTGCATCCAATCATATGACTCCACATAGTGAGTGGTTTGATGAAATGATTGTACATTCTCATGGCTATGTATGCATTGGTGATGATATAAACCATGCTATCAAGCATACAAGTGTGGTATCGTTTGTCATGCACGATGACAAGAAAATGAGTATGTATGATGTGTTTCATGGACCTTCTATCGCAGAATCTACTATCGGTTGGACAAATGGTAGGAGCAAAATCTACAAGTTAGATTCAATAGAGATGCATGTTTTATTAAAGAGTATGGAAATGGCTACAAGCTGATTGTTAAAGGCAAGAGAGATGGCAAGATGTTCACTTTGGATGCTTCTATTCCTAAGTTAAAGGCAGCTATGTTTACCCATGATAATGGAGCAGTTCGAGATGTGAAAATCTGGCATAGGTGCATTGGTCATGTAAACATACAAAGGCTGAAAACTATGCAACAGAAGGAGATCATACTTGGCTTGCCAAAGTTCAAGTATACAAATTTAGAACATGTATGTTTTGCTTGTTAGTTTGGAAAGCAAGTAAGGTTTTTGTTTGTTAAACATGTTAGAAACAACTCTAGACCTTTGTAGTTATACATTCAAATGTATGGGGTCCAGCCCATAATGCATCTTTTGGTGGTGCCAGACATTATGTATCATTATTGATGATTTCAGTAGATATACATGGTTGTATATTCTAAAGCACAAAGATGAGGTGCTAGATGTTTTCAAGGATTTCAAAACACATGCTGAAAATGAATTTGGATATTATATCTCATGCTTGAGATCTGATGGAGGTGGTGAGTATGTTTCTCGAGAGTTTGTTGATCGATACATAGCTAAATATGGCCTTAAAAGGATGGTGTGGCAGAGAGAAAAATCGGGTGCTTATGGAAGCTGCTAGGGCCATGCTCAATGAAAAGAATTTGTTGAATGGTGATTGGGCATGCCACAAGCCAAATATCAGCCACCTTAAACTCTTTGGTTGCATTGCTTATGTACATGTGCCTAACGAGAAGAGAAAAAAGTTAGATCTGAAAGCTATTAAGAGTGTCTTTCTTGGCTATGCACAGGATATGAAAGCCTATTAGTACTGCAATTAATCTACTCTTGAGACACTAATAAGCAAGGATGTAGTATTTGATGAGTTGGCATCATGGCATGGTGATCAAAATGCAATGGTTTCTGATGGACTAGCCAATCATACTCATAAGGCAAAGCAGGTATGCACCTCCTCATGAGAGGCAATCACATAGTGAGCCACAATTAAGAAGGTTAGAAAGGGTCAGAAAGCATGTTGACCGACTGACTTATAGAGGGTATTCAACCTGAAATTTTGCTTACATGACTAAAGTGATGGGTCACAAAGAGCCTACAAAGTTCAGTAAAGTAGTTGGAGATAAAAATTGGTGTGCTACATTCGATGAGAAATACGTAGCACTAGCTAAAAATGACACATGGGATTTGGTTAATCTACTTGAAGGAAAAACACCAATTGGATGTAAATGGGTTTACAAAGTGAAGTGCAAGGCAAATGGATCATTGGAAATATACAAAGCCTAGCTAGTTGCTAAGGGGTATGCGTAGCAGTATGGTTTGGATTATGAGGAGACATTCAGCCCAATTGCAAAGATGGCAATCGTGATAACTATCATTGCATTAGTAGCATCTAAGCGATGGAAGCTTTGGTAGATGGATGTCAAGATTGAATTTTTGAATGGAGATTTAATCGAGGAGGTGAATATGGAATAGCTTGAGGGCTATGTACAATCTAATTACCCAAATCATGTGTGTAGGCTAAAAAAGGCCCTTTATGGATTAAAACAACACCAAGAGCATGGAATGCTCGCATTAGTATGCATTTACAGTAGCTTGGTTTTTAGATGGGACATGCAAATCATAGTTTGTTTATGAAGAAGATAGAGACATGTTATGTATTCTTGGTGATTTATGTAGATGACTTGATCATTATTGGAGATGATGACCATGGTATTGCTGAAATTAAATCCATATTACAAGGTGAGTTTAAGGTGAAAGATTTGGGAGAGTTGAAATACTTTCTTGGGATTGAAGTTGTGTCTACACATCAAGGAATTTTCTGTCACAAAAATAGTATGTACAAGATATATTATTGAAATATAGGATGATGGAATGTAAGCCCATGAAAACACCATTGGATCATAATGTCAAACTTGCTGTTGATGTTGAAAGTGAGATAGAGAATGTCACTATGTATAGGTAGATGGTGGGTAGCCTTATCTATCTTATTATAACTCATCTTGACCTCACTTATGCAGTAGGGCTAATTAGCATGTTTATGCAGAAGCCTTGCAAGCCACATTTGGATGCAGTCAGTAGGAGGATTATGTGGTATGTGAAGAGTACTTTTGATTATGGGTTGTTTTATGAGCTTGGAAAGCCACTTGTTTTGATAGGATATATAGATGTTGATTGGATTGGTTGTGCCTATGATAGAAGATCAACCAATGGTTATGATTTTAGTATTGGAAGCAATGTGATTAGTTAGAACAGTAAAAGGCAATCGATAGTTGCTCTCTCTAGCATAGAGGCAGAGTATAGAGATGCAGCCTTAGCTGCACGTGAAGCAGTTTGACTTGTGAAACTGTTGCATGACTTGGGGATATAGTTGGATAGGAAGGTCACATTCCATCGTGACAATGTGAGTAGTATGCTATTGACTAGAAACCCAGTCTATCATACTAGATCAAAACACATAGAAGTTCATTATCATTTCATCGGGGAAATGGTACTTGCAGGACGTATAGATCTACTTCATGTGAAGACTAAAGGCTAGGTAGCTGACATCTTTACCGAATCACTTGGTAGAAATAAGTTTGTTTATTTTAGAGAGCTACTTGGAGTACAATAGTTGACTTGAGCTTGAGGGGGGTATTGAGAATCAAGCTCATCTTAGTATCAGTGACCCTGTTAGATAGCTATAGTCCCAGTAGTTGTCATCATCCATGTGTGTGGTAATAAATGAGTTGGTCAGAGTCGATCATAGTTTAGTAGTATGGTCAATTAGTGACCTCGTTCCTTTAGTCATGTGTGACTTAGATAGAGTGTGTTACACTTAGTGAGAATGATTGAATAATGAGAATGAGAGAGTACACTGCTATCTTCATTGGTAGGTCCATGCCTTTGTCTATCTCTTCTCCTCTCTTTTGACAATGGGATCTACTGTACATTGGCTTCTCCACCCCAACCTTAGCCGCCATGCTCCTCCCTTGTTGCATCACCTATGCTCTATACTATCCCCTCCTTCCTATCACCTCAACCATCAAGTACTCATGTTGGTTGTGCCTCCTCATAGCTATCATAGCCCATATTGGCAATACTTGTCTTATACATACATACATACATATAGAGAGAAAGGGGGGAAGAAAGAGAGAGATATGGTACAAATGGAGTAGACATGCATCCTAAGTCAATATCGGCTCAACCACACAACCACATGTCACCATATGCACACATGTGTGTATGCACACACTTGCATATAGCTCACATGTTGAGAGAGAGAGAGAGAGAGAGAGAGAGAGAGAGAGAGAGAGAGAGAGAGAGAGAGAGAGAGAGAGATTCAAAATTTAAATTTGGTATGGGACATAACTATAGGCTTAGGAGACCCTCAAGATGCTTGGGGACCTCTTTTAGCCACAATAAGTATATATAGTATGTACAATTCAAATTTTAACAAAATTAAAGTTGGACTATAAGCTTGAAATTTGAGAAAGGCAAAGGTTAAAAGCCATGTTTAAGCTTCCAAAAAAGTACCTAACATAGGTATTGGTTACGTATTTTACATACAAACTTCAAATCTGCTAATCCTACTTGACATTTGAAATTCAAAAAGAATTATCAACTTTGGAAAGAGAAGAGACAGATGTGATTCAATGATCAATGTTTTGCCGTACTCCCCACACTAGAATATGTCTTCATTGGAACTAGATGACATAATACAAGCACCAAAAGTCTATGTGGCATGTGGTGAGATACTTACTATTGTGGCATTTTTTATGTGTATACTTTGGCATGTGGTTATTAATATCATCCTATGGGTGGATGGTGAGAAAGAACTTGCAAAATCCACATGTGAACAATTTATATCAAAATTAGCACAATATTGGATTGTTCATAAGAGTGCGTAGGTTGCATATTAGGTTATGTATTTGTTTTACTATTGTAGTTTCAAGTTATGTGTGACAATTAGTGGGTGCATTTGAAGTAGGATTGCTAACATGCATCAACAAGAATGCAACACCAAAATTTCAAGTAACTTCAGAATTGAAATTAGATGCAACTAGAAGCTCCACAATGGAGGTCACATCCACACAAGTGGCTTATGTTCCCACTACAAAATTAGGGCCATCGATCATAGCTAGCTCAAAACAATCTCAACCAAAAAGAAAACAAGTTGATGAAGAGTCAAAATCAAATGTCATATCTCAGTAAGGTGTTGCTGATGTGGTAGAGCTAACAAGGAAACTCTAGGTTCTGCTATATTCTTGAGTGATATGCTTGAGGTGTCAAAGAAGTGAAAAAGAAATAGTGACAGTGAGCAGACTAACTTGGTTATGCCAAAAAAATATCAAGTTATTTATTATGTTTAGACTACATTGACTACTCCTCCATCCTTTGAATTTTGTGACTTTTTACATGGTGCATGTGTTTTAGAAAAACTCCCTAAACCCAAAGGAAAATGTACATACCAACTGAAGAGATTCACATATCTTGCGGTTTGCCAAAATACGAGACCGATATGGTTCACGCTTTTCAATACTCTAAGGAGCCTAGTCCTAATATTAGATACGAATTGTGCAAATTGTGTTCCTTGGGTTAGGAAACACAAAAATAATCTCAATCTAGATCTTGAAGTTAATGACTTTGATACACTACAAGAAGAAAGATATAGGACCGTATTTTTTCCTAAGGATCGAGCAAGCCTCATTTTTTGGGCTTTAAGTTAGGTAAATGTCTTCGTTTAGCGCTTGATGACATTCCATCACTACAAGATATAGGCATTATACCAACATTAAAAGCGACGAAAATGTTCATAAAGAAATTTGCCCTCGTCGTCGCAAAAAATGTCGTTATTGGCGACGCCGTAGAACACTCGGTATTAGCGTCGTTATCAGCGTCGCTATAAGCGTCGACGCTGATACCGACGCAACTAGCGACGCTGATAACGACGCTTTGCGATGCTAATAGCGACGGTAATAGAGGAAAAAAAATTTGTGGTAGGGCCATGTGCTTTATTTGGGCCATACAAAATAGTTTCTTTGACGTGTACAATGCTCCTATAAATAAAGGCAAAGTGTACTTAAATCATAACATTGATACATGAAATAAATACATGATCATGTAATGAAAGCGACCGATGCAATCATGGTAAGATACTACTACTACATAGAAAATGTCTACACAGATCATGTGACCAAAAAATAAGAGTATGTGAGCTCCAGGGATTAAAGGGCGAGCTATAGATCCTCGCAATTCAAAACCTCGTCCCATCGCAAAGGAGCATCGAATGAACTCTGCAAAAAAAGAAACAACTACACATCAGTTCACCATACAATAATGCATTTTAATTAAACTTAGTAACTATAGACAAGAAAGATGAGTGACTTACAGGGTCGCCGCGTCCATACAATTGGTCGATCAATGCAATGAGACCATGCCTCTTTGCATATCGAGTCTCAAGGCCGGTGGGATCACGGTTTGTAATGGAGTGCTGCAAAGAAAATAAAATACAACTGTTAGAAACAGGATTGTTAGTACAAAGGATATTGCAAAAAAATAAACAAACAGAACAAAAGAAAACTTACAAAGTCCTCCAGAGATGTCCTGTGGCCGCCACTCCCAAGATGATGGACCACTCCGGCCTCTAGTCATGCCCTCGTCGCCTCGCGCTGCTGTCTCCAATGTCCTGGTAGCCTCCTCTCTGAGCCGGTGCCAATCGTCCTCGTCTAGCCACTTGGGCTTTGAAGCCCCACTCTTGAGTGCCTTGTGTACGTTCAATCATCAGTGTGATATGTATGCACGCATGCACTCCATCATCCGGCCTGTAGAAAACCTATCTACTACGACTGGTACCGAAAACTCCTCATGCAAGGATGCTACAATGTAGTCCTTGCTCCCCTCTGGTATATTCTTCCAATGATCCAAGACGTTGTGCCAAAAAACTTGTTGGTACAACTCTCTCATGTGAGCCATCACCCTCCTCCCCTCATCATTCATGATGATGGCTCCTGATCTATTATCTACAAGGTAGGCATACCCCTCTGGGGGTATGTCTAAGATGGGTCCTCTCCCACCTATGACCATGCTCCTGGGAATATCCAGGAGACCCCTATACATCTGGTGTACCTATCGGGATAGTATCTCTCAGAGTAACACCCATAGGGGTGCCACCTGTGGATGGCTGAGCAAAAGTCGGAGTGACTCGAGTAGACATCCCCACAAGTGTGACAAATCCCAGGGGTGATGCAACTCCAGCTGAATGACGAGAAGGAGACACTGCGTTGGTACCTCCATAGCAACCACCTGAGCCATGCTCTCTTGAACTGCCATGAGAGCGAGGAGTAGCACATATATCCCGAGCCGATCATGGGCTCACTGCATCTAGATCTCCGTAGTATCCCCCCTGAACCACTCCCTCCGTCTGGCCCGAGTCTGAAGCATTGACCTTGTCTGCTGAAAACTAAAGCATCAGAGCGCGCTGAAGTAGATCTAATAGAGTGGCCTAACGATGTCTGAGACAGCTCCTGGTCCGCCATGTCTCTGAATCTCACCATCTGATCTGGAGACATGCGTGTGAAGATCGCTTACAGCTCCTCATCGTTCATCCCTTGACTCATCCTAATGATCTAAGTATCCACAAAGTTCACCTACACAAACAAAAAATGATGTTAACATAATCAATTTAAATCATACAAAGCATGGTAATATAAAGTTTTAAAAAATGATCTTACTTAAAAATGCATATCTTATGTATCCTTATAAGCGATTTGTCAACGAATTGAGTAGGTGGATGCTCCAAGTATGAAGTATCCTATGGTCCCATATCAATCTCCTGACACAACTCGGCATACACTGGAAGGTCGATAGACATGTCACCACAAAAGGATGAGTCCACCATGTTCTCAAAGAATTCTTGGACTCCTGTATTTTCATCATTTTTACCCAATGCTAGCTCCTCTACATGCTTCAAGCTTTCGGTGGCTTCCACCCCTTGCAATATCAACCCCTCTATTTGTATATTGTCATCATCTATGCTCAGAACATCACTTTGATCATATACTCTTGCACTTCGGGGAGCTGAAGGTATAACGTATCACCAGGGGTTTGGATAGAAAACTACATGTTCACAAACACATACAAGAGATATTTAACTATTATGACATGTACCATGTCGTAATACAATTAAAAAACACACGAGTTCATGCACTTGTTCACAATGGGACGGTAACACAAACGTGTCACGCAAATCCGTCTATTTTTTTTCGAAATCTATTTCGAGAAATCCAGATGGACCTCATCGAACTATTGCTCCAGCTTCTTCAAGTACCACTTTGAACCATTGCATATCGAATAGGATCATGAAGAAGCTATGGTAATCCACCATGACAATACTTTGCAAGTTCTCAAAATACTCCATCTCATCTATAATTGTGTTTAGATCTATTGCTCGTCATCGACTCTCTTGCTCGAACCTTGCCATGATACCACAATCTATTGTGGACCGCATTTTGTCAATACGCTCCACGTGAAAATGCCGTCCGCACGACCACACCGCACTATATATTTTGTATTATACATTGAAATGCTCAATTAGTTGTCGCATATAAAATAGATACGACAAACCCTAAACACATCATCACCTTTGGACTACATCCCCTCGAGAATTCCTACTCCTTGATTGAGACCTCCGCCCCTTCGCAAGACAGTGCGGTCAAAGCTCCATGCAACCATAGTGTTGACATAAACCGCGGCATCTCCTCCATGCCCTCAGGATATTGAATAAGTCGATGGTGTGTACTATGTCGAAATTCAGATCGTGCTTCCTCTTGATCTTTCCTAGCTTGCTGGTATCTAGTGAGACACGTCTCCATAGAGGCATGGTACAACATACAAAAGCAATTCACTTTCTCCTCCATTGCAGCATCCATTCTTTTTTCTACCCCATTTCCAACCACCACATCTCTGGTCAATATATCATCGTCCTTCAGTCAACATAGCATATTGTTGTTTGAATCCACCATTGGTAGCCATTGTGAAATGTGCACTAGCGTCTTAGACACCAACCAACCTTTAGTCATGCTACCTTCTGGCCGAGCTCGTTGTCGCACAAAGCCTTTCAGGGTTTTCATGAGGAGCTCTAAGAAGAACATCCATCATTTATAGACATGTCCAGCAATCTCCACTTCATCTATAAGATACACAAGAAGGTAGATTTGTATCGTGAGCATGCTGGTAGGCAGGTATTTCTCAAAGACACAGACCGTTTCCACTACTCCCTGCCTTGCAAATTCAATAGAGGACGCCTTAATCTCCTTCTGTGAGATCCATTGCACTAAAGTCGACAACTTGTAAATCGCCCAGCGTATTTCTAGAGTAAGGCATCTTGCGATTGCGATCGGTAGGACAAACTGCCACAAACAAGGAAGCATTATGAACAATGACTACACTCCAAATAGCAAAATACATAGGCCACTTATAATCCATTCGTAGTACAAATCTATCATACCTTATGCTAATCATGGGATTTTAGCCCTGATAATTGGTCGTCTTTAGAAAACGCTGACCTAAGAGAATGCATCATACCCGTCAAAGTGCAGATAAACTTGACTATTTGCTTCACAATGCGCTCTTCTTTAGTGGACAAAACCCAAGGAGCACGAGCTAGCTACAAGTGACTATCAGCACTCGATTGCAGCCAAAGTGCCTCCATCTTGCCTATCTCCTTCAAATCCATTCGTACCCCTACAGTGTCTCTCTTTCCTGTGATATGGTCCCATAGCAAGTTGCCCACGTTCTTGAAAATATACACGGGATCCAACAAGTGGTTAATCTGTAAGTGGGTCCAATATGGCAACTCGTAGAAAACTGAGAACCATCGCATTCCGTTTGGATGTGACTCCGTGTGGACCATTTTCACCTTGTACCAGCTTTGGGCATTCATACGTGCTGGAGATCGTCCAAGAAAACCTTCCTTGAGTTCATGACCCTTTCGCAAGAAAGCGGTGTGTCCTTGATATATCATTTTCTTCATGGTTCGTGACCTTCGGGAGTCTAACTGTGGCCCACACAATGGACATGCATGATAACCTGAGGTAACCATACCTATCCCAACACCTCTATCTAGTGAATACAAACTTGAACGAGCTATGATAGATATTACCAACGAGAACGGAAGCCTACTTACCTGAGCACTATAAGCTCATCTTCCCCAATGTCCTGTAGCCCCCCTTTAGACTCACATGGATCTTTGGCTGCAACAACACCACCTCCCATTATACACCACTACCCTCGCTCTGACACCAACCTCCCATATCAGTAGTAACCCTACCTCTAGCCTCCACCAAACCCCAAGCCACCTCACCCCTTACTACCCCTCATCCCTCATTTGGCCCTCATCACCCCACCTCCACCCCTGGACCAGACCTAAGAAGGATGACAACAACATCAATGAGTGATTTTGTGGGTCCAAGTCCACCATATGTACCAAAAGTTAAAGGCGATGATAGTTAGCAGCCTTTAAAGCTAGGGCCGCCAATAGCACATTAATGAGTCGAAAAGTACAGTAGGAGCAGTGAAGCCCATTTGGCATGACAAATGGGCATAGCGAATGTTGCAGCAAGCAGCAGGCTATACCAAGGGTTAGACACAACACATCGAAGAGGAAGAGAAAGGGATCAAGTATCCGAGGAAATTAGGACTCAAAGGTTTAAGGGCATCCATGCCCAATAGTTAGATCTTTTGTGTGCCCCTCTGACTAGTTCTTTGACGGGCATCCCGAGTGCTACCTAGTAGTAGAGCTATCACTTGCATTGTCCACACTCACAACATCTGGCAATAGTATTGTCATGGTCTTTGTATTCATCAATTTTCTTAAGTGCATAAAGGTTTTATATTCTCTCAGTGATTGTTCCCAAGTATTGTGTTGCCATCACTTCGATCTCTACTGAAATAGTTATATTGATTTCATATACTAATGTACATTCGGGATTGTTTTCATTGTTGAGTACATTTGGCATTTGTTTTTATTTGTTGTGACTATGTCAAGCTTTGCACACTAGATGATGCTGACTTTAGAGTAGGATATCAATGCCCACCTATATCGACTCTGAGTATGATCATACTTCACTATGTGGTAGTAATGGTTGGACCCGATTACACTTAGGTACTTCTAAGGTATCTATACCTATTTTCCTATATCTATGACTTTCTTGTTATACATATGTCTACCTTGTAAGGTAATTTTGATAAAGGTTGGTATTGTTACTAGAGTACTTTACTTGTTTCTAAGGTTTTTTTGAGGTATTTATGACTGCCTTGCTATGCGTAAGGTACTTTATAAGCTAACTTCAGTACTTCACAAAAAGAAAGTTGCTTTTGCTCAAGTACTTTACTTTTTTATTACATACCTTTGAGGCTTTATGGTTAGGTCTAAGGGGCTCCGCCTACATTGACGTGCTTTAGGTCCTTTGAAAGTTACCTTAAATACTTTAGGGAGAGATAGATACTTGACTATGGTAGCTTAACTAAAATTTTAAATTCATATCTTATTTTTTTGTTTAGAATATTAGTTGTTGATATTGAAAACATGGTCCAACTTATATGTAGATGGAGTTGTATAAGAGGTTTTGTGAAGAGCTTCAATAAGTTAGAGTCTCTCTACAACACTCAGATGGGCTAAAGCCCTAGTTTATTTGCAAGCTATAAGATTGTTATAAATATTGCTGCATCTTTCAATTTTAAATGATTATTTTGAAAGAGGTTAGAGTTCATGATGATGCATGCGATTGTAGATGTTCATTGTGCAAATCTGATGTGGCTTCCTTAACAACTTGGCAAGCTCTCAATTAGTTCCTTAACAGCATGGCTTCCTTAACAACATGACACGTGTCAATGCAGTCATGGAACAGGATGTCGGCCGAGACCCCTAGCATGCACAGGGCCTGCTGTATGCCATTGATGTGGGAGCTTTCGCTCAACTGCCAAGACCCGATGGATGGATTATTGCTTCAAGCGTTCCAAGCGAGCTCTAATGGCTATCTCTCACCTAGCCAACGTGCCGTCGATCCTACGAGTGTAGTGAGCTTACCTTGATGCCGATATGAGTTGCCTCCTCTCTCGCACACACCGATAGCTCCATGATCCTAGATGCTAGCTCAAGCATCATCAAGACTCCTCCATCTCCAAGCTCCATCCACCATAGCCGCACGTGCAAGAAAAGAGAAGAGAAGAGATTGAAGAGAAGAAGAGAAAAGGAGATGGTGAAGAGCTTCATCCTCTTGATCCCTCACTCCCACACACTCACTCTCTCACACTCCCTCTCTCAAGGGCACACACACAAGCAAGGAGAAGAGAAGAAGGGAAGAAGAAGAGGACTCTTGTTAGCCACACACCAAAGAATGAGCTTGCATTCACTTTTTGTTTATATACAAGCCCTAAAATCCCATGGGCACCCATCCATTTTTTTTACATGACTGGCCATTATGGCAAGGTCCTTTCTCTATTTTCCTCTTATAGCCTTATGCCTCTAGTCTACACCCGTCTAGTACTTTACAATTGGCACAGGAGGGAGCTTGGCACTCTTTTACACGAGTTTTTGGAGTTTTTTGAGGCACCTTTCATTTAAAATTACGCTTTTGGCCCTAGCTTAGCTTTAGAGGCCGCCTGCGTGTCTTTGCTCTTTTTCCATCCTCTTTCGCTTTTTCATTCATTTTTTTGCCTTCTTGACTTGGGGTTAATAGCCGAGCTAACCTACCGCCCCAAGTGAGCTGAGCATGGCCTCATGCGGCACATACATGAGGTGCAAGCATCGCAGATACGTGTTGGAGCTCCTAGAGGTTGACACTGTGATGTGGACGATGTCCTTCTCCCCTGTCATCTTCGCCATCAGTTCAATCCGGATGAAACTGCAAGCCTTTGAAAGGCTTTTATAAATGCATTGTGTGAACATCATCTATTCATCCATAGATAAGTGTGCTTTCAGGTCTAGATCACTTTCATGCTTTTGTGATTTTGGCATCTCATAATATTGGTGACGATGTTTCAATAGGGCTCATGCGCAACGATAGGCTTGCATTATCATTTAGCCATTAGAAGTTGAGGGTTTAAGAAAGAAATAATGAGGGTATTGTTATGCCTATGTATGGAGGTCACCACAATATAATTAGTGATGCTCTGTAAGTAGGAGACAACTTTACAAATAATGATAATGAAGAAGAGTGGGATTTTACATCCTCAACTTCTCAAAGGAAAAGCATATGCCCAACAAGGCACTACAAGTTGCATGGGGGAATTGTGTTTCTAGTAGCTTATGTTTAGCTAAGGGCTACTATTACAAAAAGATTTGTGTCCTCCATATCTAGTTGGCTAGCCATGCATCATTATTCTAGCATTACACTTGGTTAGAACCATTATGTAACCCCTACTTGAAAATGCAAATTTGTTCAAATTATTCTTATAGTTAATGAGCACATACATAGCACCATACCCTTTGAGCTATAACAAGCCCTTAAGCTTGCTTTTATTCGACATAATTCAAGTTTTCTCTAATGTTTTTCCAAGGACCAATCATTAGGAGAATTGTAAATAGTGACTACGGGATCATTAGAGTAATAAGCAATTGTGTATGAGGTAGTACCTCTTGTAGCTCCCTCACCCCACAGTGTCGAGTCGTGTTGATAGCTCCAACCTCCATACGTGATGACAAGGTCCCTTATTGTGCCTCCAACTACCATGTGCGTACCTTCTTGATATGAATATGACTTTTTTCCCTCAAGATGGGCCATTTTGCAAACAAGTAAGCATGATGTGTTTTGTGTCGTGTTGAGGTGCCTCGTGATGTGTTGAGTTGGTGTTATGATTGGGTTGGGGAATGGGTCTAGTGCTTCTCTAGAGCCTAGATGGGGTCAAGAGAGGGCCCCTCACGGGTATCCAAGGGCCGACTATCACACTTGGTAACAATTACTAGCTTCATAGATCTACTTTTTTTGACATTTGTATTGCTTAAGATCCATATTTAGAAAAGCTTTCCATCATCTCAAATAGAGGCTACATGTAGTCATATAATGTGTGTAATGTGATTTTTAGTAAAGCCCCGTGCTTCTTGTTAGTTTATATCAACTTTCTTCCTTGTTTTTGCAAGTTCAATCTGTGTATAACCTATTCTACAAGTACCTTTCATAGAAAAGTTTGAAAAATTTTAGAGTAGGTTCTTCTAGGCTGACCATATAGGTGCCACAAAAGTACATATAACCTCTAATACAATTAGAATATTTCCAAAAGTAGCTATTATGGTACTTTCCATGTATATATCACAATATTTAACTAGTCAAATAGTTCGCAAATAACATGTCATTTAACTTATAAAGTACTTATCACAAGTAGTCAAAAGCATTTGTACTTTATGATAAGCATTAACTAACTAACATATGCTATTAGTTCACTTACTACTATTTCACTCACAAAATTGCTATTTGTCTAATTGAACACTGTAAAATACAAAGTTATTGGAGTCTTCTTGGTCTATAAAAACTTGTTATTATTTAATAAACCATCTGTAACTATCATAATTATAAAATTATATATGCTTATGAAGTACCTATCATAGATACTTTCCATGTATCTGTCATAGTGTTTAATTGGTCAAATAGCTTATAAATAACCTATCATTTCACTTATAAAGTATCTATCATAGGTAGTTAGAGGTACCTAAATTTAATGGTATCTAGAACTAACCACCATGTGCTATTACTTCACTTGTTGAGATGGCAAACTCAATGCATGCAGATATTGATGATGGACTGCCTAGTTAGATGGGTCTGCACATCTACACTTAGCACATCGATGGCCATTATGACCCTCATATAGCCACTAGCTTATCACTTATTATATTTGGTTTCTTGCACCTATTTGCAACACAACTGGCATAGTTGTAGCGCCAATCAATTAGTATAGTTAGTTATGCACTATTTGACTTAATAAGCCACTTTCCTTTATACTATATCTTATATGTAATTTACGTACATTGTATTGTATACGAAAGAAGAAGAGGAAACCAACAAGAGAACATTTTGGTCTCCATCTCTCTTCTTGTATTCTTGAGTGAGCTTCCTCTTGTGTGTATAGTGTGTGTTTGCCACACCGGCTCAAGCAATTCCCCCACCATGCGATTCTTGACATGATATTAGAGTGGCACCATTGGGAGAGGTTGGTTTTTATTGGGGATAAAGGCTCCTATGCAACCTATTTTGTAGTGGTCTACTAGAGATAGATGTCAGTTTGATCGATTTGTGCCCTCTATGGATTATTTTATGGTGATAGATACTAGTGAGCCTCTTACCTATGATGAGGCTATGCACAAAGGTAATATTCACTCTTGGGATTTGTGCCCTCTATGGATTATGTTATGGTGACAGATGCTAGTGAGCCTCTTACCTATGATGAGGCCATGCACAAAGGTAATTCATGCCATCTATGGATTATGTTATGGTAACAGATGCTAGTGAGCCTCTTATCTATAATGAGGCCATGTACAAATGTGATAGTCACTCTCTTGGGACAGGGCCATGCAGTCAGAGTATGTCTCACAACATAAAAATCATATGTGGGATTTGGTTTCTTTGCCTAGTGGAAAATGCGCTTTGCTATGCAAGTGGATGTACAAGTTTAAGAATATCCCTAGATGCCCCAAGCTAGCCTATAAGACTAGATTAGTTGCTAAGGGTTTTAAGCAAGAGTATGGTGTGACCTTTTATGAAGTCTTCTCTCTTGTCATCAAGATGATTACCCTATGCTTAGTTTTGGCTTTGGTTGCACAGCTCAATCTAGACCTCTACCGGATGGATGTCAAGACAACTTTCTTACATGGAGACTTGAATAATGAGATCTATATGTAGTAGCCTAAGGGCTTTGAGGAAAAAGGAAGGGAACACCTAGTGTGCATGTTGCGAAATAGCCTTTATGGACTTAAGCATGCACCTAGGAAATTGTACCACAGGTTTGATACCTTCATGCACTCAGAAGGATATATTCGTAGTGATATGAATTCATATTTATACAGAAGAAGGCCCATGATGGCAGCCTTATGATTTTGGTACTCTATGTGAATGTTATGCTCATTGTTGGGAGTGCTCATAATGATTTGGATGCCTTGAAGGTTAGCCTCGCATATTCTTGGGATGCACATCACACACAATTGCTCTAAGGGACTCCTTTATTCATCACAGAAGAGTACATCCAAAAGGTTATTGACCAGTTTCATATGTAGAATGTTAAGCCTATTAGCTATCCTTTAGCTTCTCATATGAAGGTTAGCCATGCCAATTGTTTGGAGTTTGATTAGCACAAGGCCGAGATGGCCAAGATCACTTCTGCATCTACAATGGGTAGTTCGATGTATGCCATGATAGCCATTTGTCTTGACATAGCATTGGTAGTGGGTGTTGTGGCACACTATATGGCTACACCTAGCACAGAGGCGGCATTGGGATGCCATGAAGGGTATCATGAGGTACATTAAGGGTATGCTAGATATATGCACATGTTATGGTGGCATGGATACAAGAGTCGTGAGGTATACTAACTCTAATTATGCAAAACATGTAGATAGTAGAAAGTCCACTTTTGGCTATGTCTTTACCTTTGCTAAAGGTGTTATTTCTTGGATTTCTAGGGTGCAAAAATGCACTGGCCTATCTACTATAGAGGCACAGTATGTTGTTGTTACTAAGGCTTGTAAGGAGTCTCTTTGATTAGGTCGTTTGGTCGCATACCTTAGTATTACTAAAGTGGTCCCTACATTGCATTCGGATTCTATAAGTGCGATTTAGTTGCAAATTTGATCTTCCATGCAAAGATGAAGCATATTGAGGTACACTATCACTTCATTAAGGAGGTGGTAGAGGACGAGTCTATTGAGCTTGTCAAGATCTTGATTGATAAGAATCGGTGTAATGCCTAATTTGTCAATCAAAATCCTGAGAGCACCTTTCTGCAGCCACTTTTCCCAATGGCATGACATATGCTACCCTCACATTCCAAGTCATCAAATGATGTCAAGATCTGAAAGGAGTGGGAATAGTGGGGTAACTTTTGTAAATAAATTTATGAAATGCACAATACTACCTATTATCGCCTTTTATACATTTTCAAGAGAGGTAGTGGAAAAGTCCCCTAGATGAAACATATTGCATCTCATACACGGGCTTAGGACCGATGTTCACAAAAAATCATCCTTTAGTGTATTTTGTCAAGGTTAAAATGAGAAAAAAAGTAAGTGGATTTTCATTTGTCCTTTTATCTAAATCTACTCACTAAAAGTTTCTCAACAAAATGTTTTGCCTTTCTTAGGAAGATAATGGGCATAGGATGATATGACACCTATTCCTTGTTGTACTTTATGTGCATTTGCACATTGTCATTTTTTTCTTATTCTCTCCTCACTAGGGATGCATTTGGCTTCAAGTGGAAGGTTGTTGGGAGTAAATGCACCTATGTCTAACCACCTATGTATTTATTATGATGATAATACTTGCACACCTGTACACTGCAAGTGGCAGGCGCCCATCACTATTACTTCCTGGGACTGCCTTTTTCCACTTTGCATTGTGTTTTTTAAATTTTCTTTTTGCTTTCTTTGCACTGGGGTTAACATTACTCCCCTCCTAGCCATGTGCCAGTCCCATGCCACTTGCTGCACTTGTTGATGAGAGCTTGAGTGGTTAAAGGGTTGCCATGTGGGTTGATGATGGGGCTTTATGGAGATTGGATGGAGAGAAGAAGCATTAAAATTGGATGATAGATTGCGGAGGCCGAGAATAGATTTGATTGGGTAGTGGGGGCCTTCAATGTCGGTGGTTGATTGCCAAGTATACTTGAAAAAGAAAAAGGAAGTGCACTACCTCGGGGTGTGTCTACCTCACTATGTAGTGCTGCATGGTGTCCGTGCTAGTGAAATTGGGAGTTGGGTCAAGGAAGCTTGTGGTGTTGTCCCACACTTGAGGACCCAGTTTGTATACAAGGGAGGTTCTATCGTTGCGACTTAGGGAGATAGGTCTAGCACAAACTCCCTAGGTGTGTCTTGCCCTTGATGTGCCCTAAGTGCACAAACTCCCTAGGTGTGTCCTGCCCTTGGTGTGCCCTAAGTGTGAAGTGGGGGGACAGGAAGGGCTAGGGGATTAGGCACGGAGCTGGTTGACCAAGGCCACTGAATATGCCTAACTTGAGGACCCCTAGGTATAATGTTTGTGGCACTCTAATATACATAGAAAAGCTCATTGTTCCTTTTCTTTTGCTTTGTGTGGGTATTTTCTTTGCTTTCTCTTTTCTTTTTCTTTTTCTTCTCCTTTCTCTTTTTTTGTTTTGTTTTGGAGATGCATTGGGAGGGAGCACACTAGACATCATATTGATGCTCTACAATAGTTACATTTCAAGGGAGCCTAAGAGGTTTTCCAAGGAATGCATGGCTTGGCATGGAGCCCTTTGCTCTTCTGTTTGTACTTGTTGTGGCCACAGAGGGGGCTTGGTTCCTGCACTCATTCTTTCTTTTGTTGATTTGATTTAGAATCATGCTCATCTTCCTAGACGAGCTCCAATGGCTCCTATTGAGGCGGCTACAGTTGCTGTTTTGGCCTCCCAAGCCCTAGCAAGGAGAGTTCTTGTGAGGTTCTGCCAGTTGAGATTAAGGGAGCACATTGCTTCTCTACTCCTAAGCCAATGTTAGGCTTAGGTATCGTGGCATGGAGTCCACATTGCAGTGCCCTCCTTGTTAGCTCTAGTTTTCTTTTTAGTCGTTGTAATGTCTCTTCTCCTTTTTGGCTATGTGACATTCAATGTGCTCAAGGAGGATGTGCGTTGCTGCTCTAATCTTCCTGTTTTGACAGTCGCGACTTTGCTTTGCACTAGGAGGCATTCACTCTCGAAATGTGCCAGCTTGTAGGCTAAATCTTTAATTCCATCTTCTTTAGAACAATCTCCTCCTCCTATTTGACTTAGTTGTTCTTCCTCCTCTTCTGGCATTTTCTTGCGCTCTTCTTCTAGTTTCTTTGATTCCTCCTCCACCCTTTGCAGCTCTTTGTTTCCTTTGGAGGTGGATCGAGTTCTTATTGTGGGGATTTTGACAGTGATCTTTTCCTCTCCTATTGACGACAATTTTTGAGCCTTGCTACTCAAACTGATTGTCATCTTGCTCTTGCTGTTAAGATGGCTGGTCATTCTCCTTTTTATTAGTAAATCTCTCCATGTTGTCCTGCTATTCCTTGTGGACTTCATCTCCCCCTATTCTCTTGCTACTGCTGAAAGTGAGATGGTTGGGCTTTGGCGGGGTGGGAGAGCGATGCTCCTCTCGGATTGGTGATGGCTCCAGGGTCTTCTCTGCCACTACTCTTTCTATCACCCCCAGAGGTTCCTGAATGATGGTAGTTAACACTCTTCCAAAGCCTACAGTCACCTTGGAGGCAGGTTGTTTCCTCTTGGACTCCACTATAGTAACCGGAGACTCGTTTTCTGCCACCCTTGGTGTTGTGGCTAGTACCTTTGCTGATGCCTATATTGTCTTCCAAACATAGGCATTTTAATTTTCCTCATCTAAGGCATTGGCTGCAAGACTCTCCAACAATGGTACACCTATTTTGTTAATGAGATCATTATATTTTTGGCTTGCAAAAAGGATGTGGGCCATTTTAACCTGAAGGCGAATGGTGGGGTGCTTGATGGCCACTGTGTTAATGTTCCTTCTTTCATTGAAATTTCTTAGGAATTCTATGCATATGTCGTGGTCAACCTTCTCCATGTATTTGTGGAGATTACATTGGTCGACTATTTGTCTCGTTGCATTTTCCTTGTTCACCAGCTCTCTCAAATTGCTAACCATGTGGTACTTTAGTTGGTTGTAGACTTGTATTTCAGTGGCCAATTGGTACTTGTTGTTCTCTTGCTTTGAGAACGGAAGTTGGCCTACCATCTTGAGTTCTTGTTATGGCCCAATAGCTTACAATTAGCTCCTTTGAGAGTACTTTTTTGCAAAAATGTTTAAGATTGAACATTATGGAATAGTGCGATTGTTTCAATAAGAAACACAAACTTTTTAGACTTCAAGAAATCCACGCATTTCAAGCATGAATTCCATAAAAGATTTTCTTGAAGAACAAGTTTCCTTTATTCATCCCCCCCTCCCCCCCCGGCCCCGAGAATGATGAAAATCCTTTTTAGGATTGGAGGATAAAGGGTTAAGGTTTGTCAATCATAGAAGTTTGGGTTATACTCCAAGTAGACGTGATAGTCCATGTCATGAGGTCTAATGCCTATGTGTGTAATGTAGGTCAAGACATCAGTGAGGAAATCATTGGAGTTCATCTTGCTAGCAATATGCAATTCTTCCTCAGTCAGGATTCCATCGAAATATGGGCCATGACGTATTCCTCTAAAGGTCGTTTATACATGATGGCCAAGACTCAGGTAAGAGCCACATAGGCAGGGTCGTACTCAATGGTTTTTATTGCACGTCTTTGCTGGGCATTGGTCATGATTTGGCAGTCCTCTTATTCCCATTGGAGGTTTAGAGCATACCATTTTTGTAGAAAGGAAGAGTCAGAGTCGGCTAGCTTTGTCAGGTCTTCTAACTCTTGGCCTGTTGTAGAGACTTTGCTCCGGCGATATGATGTGATCACCCATTGTGTGCAAGCTTACTCTCAAGAGATCTCATTGTCAATAAATTCCTTGGCTACCTCGGGCTGGCTTACCGCAACACTTTTGGGTTGAGGCAGTTACTACTGCAGTGCATCTCATTAACAGGTCGCTCGTTGGACGAGTGCCCGCAATGTTGGCCCTCTTTCAGTAATTGACTCTGGAGAGTTTGAGTGCTAAAGACCATGGCCCCAAAGAAAAAAGCTACGAAGGTCGCGGAGGTAGGAGCTGTCGATAACGCCACAGACACAATTACTACAAATATAATGACAAGTACAGGGATTACAAATGAAGCCGCAAATACCATCAACCAAGCACCCATCACGTATCTTCATGTACTAATTTTTCTTAAATAAAAGTAGCTAGTAGGCCTTTATTCCATGAATAGACAATAGAAGAAAATCTTGATTAGTTTGAGCAATATCATTTGGCAATATTTGCATCTCAAGCTCTCTTATATACCGAGGATTAGCACCGTATTTGAGAGTGCTAGTGCTTGCTCCTCCTCTCCCTTCACTTCCAGCAATCTTTAGAATCCTTAATCTTTCACTTCTCCCTCTAATATGCACTAATCTCTCATTAATCTTGCTGAAAATTTCTCTCTCTACACTCAAGAATCATGATCAAGAATGGTATAAGGCTGAAGAAGATGCAAGAGAGGATCAAATGCAGCCAATCCATGATGGAAAATGGGGCAAAACCTGCAACAAATCAGCAAGAAACCCCCAAAATGATGGTGCCTCTTTCTCTCTCTTCAACTCCCCTCTCTTCACTTGAATGACCTCCTCAACTTCTTGAATAACCTCTTTTAAAAAATGACCGTTTTCCCACCTGAACCGATTTCTTTGACATCTCTTCACATATCTGGACTTAATTTGTCCCTACCCATAACTTCTTGACCCAAACTCCATGTATGCATACTAAATTATACCAATATTTCTACACATCTACAAAATATCTACACTTTTCACTAAAAATTTTCTTGCGCTACCTTCTATCACTTATTATTTTTTCGCTCCCTAAATTCTTCATCTAAAAATACCCCAACTCTCAATTTCAAATTCCACCTCAACATAACCCAAATACGGCTTTACAACCTTATTTTTAATTAAATTTTATGAAAAATAATACATAATACATAGCCAAAGCATTTAATTTTGCCAAAAATTAGTGTAAAAATGGCACACAATAAGCAGTTATCATTCCTCCCTCACTAGCTTGAGTGAGCTCCTCCAAACTAACAAAAGGACAACTATTCAAGTCTTCAAAAACAACTTTAACAGCAACAACATCCAAGAAAGCTTCAACAAGTCACGTGAAAAAATAATTATTCTCCCCCTTCAAACTGCAAGCGTCCTCGCGAGCACAGCTACATCTACAACAATCTTGCAAGGAACACAAAGGAAACAAATATATTCCAACAAATAATAATATCTAGAGAGCCTTCTACAATTAAGAACTAACTTAATGTGACAATAAAACCAATCCCCAAACCACTTAGTCCACTAATGTGCATGACATTGCAATTCCCAAGCAAGAATCCAACCAAAAAGAAAACCATAAGAGCTACTAAGAAACAAAAAACCTCTCAAAGCATAGAAATGCTACGCTACTCTCCTTCCAAACATCCATAATAAAGACATTTCTTACTCTTGCAAGACCAACACTGGACCTCATCAAAACTGATATAGGACACTCCACAAGATAGAGTCTCTAGGGCAGAACTACCAAACCTCCATGAAAGAAGAGAATGTGTCTAGCTACTAACTAGTTACAATATAGAGTATAAGTATTAGTACACCTCTATCTCCTTTTAACCGATGTTTTTTTTTTCAAGAACTTGTTTTCAGCCATGCTCAAAAGGTTCCATCCCAAAGAGATACAAGGCATTGAATGCAGGGCACCCGTCAAGGAAATCCCTACAGCCTACTAGGACCTCAAAGGCGATGGATATATTCTTTTGAGAGTTTTTTTTTTCTTGATTTCTTTCTTATCATGGCTTTGTTGTTTTTTTTCCAAGTCTAGTTAATGTAGGGGGTTAAATATATTTAAGAATTTTATTTGTTTTTTTGAACAGTACTTGTGTGGTCACTATTCAGCATTGAGCCATCAAACATTTTGGCTCAACAACCCTCCTTGAGAAACTCAATCAGGAAAGCTATACTAACCAATTAGTTGACAACTAGGTTAATCTCACATGACTCAACAAAATAACTTCATCACAGACAAACTAGTCAAAATTTCACAAAGAGATGGTTTGTGACTCAACAAACCCAAACAAGAAATGAAACAAATCCATAGGGGACATACTCTACTGAGTTTCTTGTCAACCAGTTCAAACTAGAAAAATACATAATCATGCATGAGTCAGGAACCCTTGCCCTCTTTAAAACTTAACATTCATAAGTACATCATTCTTATCATAACAAAACAAAACAACTAAAAAGGGAAAATGCAATAACAAAAAATTCAAAACAAAATAAGAAAAGGAAACACCTGGTAATAATGCATCGTAACTTCGTAGTGCCCACAACCAATTGAAACGAAAACATGCACTGAAAGGTAAACCCAACCATGCGTGCATCTAACTATTGAACTAAGTCAAAGTTAACTAAGCTAATTTGTGAAAAACTAAAAACAACAAAGGAAACCTTAAATTAAAAGAGAATCATTTTTTAGGATTATGTTTTGTATATTTTGTTGTTATTTTGGTTTGGTGCTTTTTTTTAAATTCATGTAAAGCAGAACACAAACTAAGTAAACTAAGGAAACAAAGAATCTAAACAAAAATCATCACAATCCCATAAATCCTCTGAAACAAATAATAAACATAACCCGAAATCATCTAAACTATCAACATCAATTCTATCAGGCAAATCACAACATGTAGGATGATCCTGAAGAATCTCTAGCACCCTCTCATCAGATATATCAGAAGCATCGTCAGATGCATCACTAGAATTCTCCATCATCTCATGGAGGGGAGCATCGACTACCAAACTGTAAGGTGGCATAGGTGCCATAGGCAAATTTCCTAAAATACTACCCTCAACGAAATCCATGTGAGCACAAATATAATCCTAGCATGGACAACTATTGTCCCAACTCACGATCAAGATAAGAGGGAGTAAAATGATAAACAACAACCTGATAACAAGCAAACTCCTATTTCTCTTTATCCACCCTACACTAGGCAACACCTCACTCAGGAGAAAATACACTAGCATAATCATGGCACTGATAAGTGTACCCAATAGCTTGTTACATGGCAGTTGTACCATAACATCGGCACTGCCAACACAATACTTGGGCGTGCACATAAAGATGCTACTAACAAGGACGACAACTAAAGTGAGGATGGTATTGTAAACAAAAGAGAACCACAAAAGATGTACCACAACATGCCTCACCTCTTGGAGCATGCAAAACTTGTTATGTGTCGGAAAATGAGGAATGCTATAAGGCCATGTATGCATAGGGTCAGGACTATCATCATCAAGATGAGGTCTAAGGGCATCCACAAAATCTCCATACATGTATCCCATAAAAAACATTTTTCCCCAACAAACAAAGTAAAACAAAACACTAAAATAATCAAGAAAAATATTTTAATAATTTATGTACACCATTCAACCCAAACTTCTCAACTAAGTCACAAAAGGTTTCAAACGAAGACCATTAACTTGAAAAGATTCATGCACTACCTCTAAGTCTTGAATTTCCATAGAACCATTATCATAAACCTTTTTAACTTGAAATGGACCCAACCATCAAATATGAAGTTTCCTTGGAAATTTATAATAACGGCTATCATACAACATAAAGGAAACCAAATCCCAAATCTCATTCTTATGCAAGGAGTCTATCTCAGACTCTGCATAGCCCTCTCCCAGGAGTGACTGTCACCCCTGCACATAGCCTCATCATAAGTGAAAGGCTCTCCTACATCTGTAACCAAGACATAATGCATTAAGGGCTGAAATCTGTCAGGGGACATCTATCTCTAGTAAAACGCCGCACTGCAAGCTCTGCTGCCTACCCAACATTCTATCCAACACCGTGGCCATGAGTACCTACTATTGTTGCAAGCTATCCAGTTGGCTGTACAGGAGCTCGTGGCTCCTCTTGAAATATAACCTTGCGTATCTCCACTATCTTCTCAAGTTACCTATGCATCTTGTCTTCATGGAAGACTACGTCTGGCTGCAGATGACTTTCCATGCATGCAGATCCCATAGATGGTAACCCATCTCTCCTACATCTCCATAGCCAAGGAATATGCATTTAACACTCTTAGGATCTAGCTTATTACGCTTGTCCTTGGGCACATGGCAAAATGCCTCACATCCAAAGACACGTAAACGCACATAAGAGCGAGGCTTTCATGTCCATACCAAGACAAGATAAACCACAATCAGAGGTGGTCAAGCAATTAGCTATATCACTATCACTATCGTCTTCTAAAGAATAGTGTACAAAATATTTCCCCATACCCAAGGGTTTTGCCATATTCTTTCGATACACCATATTGAATGTTGTCTTATCCCCAGCTAACGAGGCAGGATGACATAAATCTCTATATAACCAAGCATAGTTTTGCTTAGTCTCATAGCTCTCATTAAATTCATCCTCTACTATCATGCTTGGGTCCTATTGTTATAATGCCTTTGTGCTGCACCGTGATTGTAACAACCAAGGTCTACCCTAAAGAAGTGGATATGAAGTAGCTCCTTGGATAGGTCGCACTACCAAAAAATTAATGCTAAAGTCCAATCCTACAATCACAGTTGGAATTTGACGTAAGAGACCTAAAGGAGCCACTTTTCATTTATCATCTAATCGTAGAACAATACTTGTAATCTCCTTCTTATCATGCAACCCCAATTTAAGAATTGTCTATTCTGTCATTAAATTCATTGTTGCTCTGCCATCCAATTGAGCCCCAAATATCATGTGCTTCATCACCTCCATGTCTAACACTGGAGCTCCGAGATCCAAGAATAAATCAATGATTCTTACAAATCGAACACCCATGTTTTTAGTATCACTTCTTGCATTAGGCAAGACAGTCGTGGGATTGCTCCTTTTAGCCCTTCATCGTACTAATCTACGATATATCTCTCTTCCACAAGTCGGAGCAATTTCAAGTAATTGTCTCAAATTAATAAACAAGTGTAAACTTTCCAGTTCATCCCATACATCAAAAGATTTCCCTCTATCCTTGTCATTGTCTTTAGTCACTTTCGATCCTCTCAATCTTTGAGGAAATGGAACCTCTACTTCCTTTATCTTTGGGGAGCTCAAGGGAATGGGCAAAATAGGTTGATCTTCCAAATTGGGTGGCGAATTTGTCACATCTTTTTCTACATCATGATCTTCTAAATGTTTCGGTAAATGTGTTCATTGTTCCAAAGTCTCAGCCTCGGCACTAATAATTTCATTCAACCCCAAACCCTGTTCATTCTCCAAAATAATCGCTAGATTTGGTTGTGAACGCGTGATTGCCTCATTCATTACATCCGAGTCAAAAGTGAATGTTTTTTCTTAATTGGTCTCACCTCCAAATCCTCTATGATTTCTACTAAGTTTGCTGCTGAGTCAGTAATGCCTTTACTCTTTTCTTGGCTTTGTGAAGATATACTTCCTCCTGAACAATCATTTTCATAATGACCCTCATGGCCACACTTGGCACACAAAATGACATAATCCTTCCTCGTCTGCTCATTTGGGCAAAATCTAGCCACATGTCCAAGTTGTTCACATCTCCAACAAACTACACTTGTTCCTGCGTTATTATTCCTTTTGAAATTAGGATTTCTATATGGTGAGGGCCTCCTCTCATTCCCTAAATATCCTCCTTGTCCTTGATACCTTGGAATAGGAGGCGTCCCTTGGGTCGGCACGCCTCTTGGCATAAATGGCATGTTAGGAGGTCCTATTGGATAAGTCACATTTTGACTATCCATATAATTATAATTTGTTTACATTTGGGCTACTTGCTGTCGTAGATGAGTTTTCTTAACCCAACATTGATTCTCCATTATGTTGCTAAATGACCAAAACCATGGCATTTTCTGCACCAAGTATTAAACCTTGGTGGTGTGGGATTCCTTTGACCAGTTATTGGAGTTGGTCTTGTTGTACTAGCAAGATGGCTAACATTATAAACACCCTTCACATTGGGTTTTACTTCAGCTAGAATCGCTTTCTTCATATCTGCCAGGGATTTGGCTATCAGCTTAGCCACCTTAAACTCATCTAAACTCTGTACTATGGATGCAATTACTGTCGATGGTGGTGGATATATAGGTGGTACCAAATACAAATTTAATCCTAAATATGGCATTGATGATGGTGCTATGCCTACATTTGTCATGTAAGCAGCCCGAGGAGGTACCAAGGCTCCTACATATGGAGTACTAGCCATCATGGATGGTGACATACCTAAGGGAACTAATCTAGGGTTACTGTATAACCCCTTCCTCCTCAATTGTCCTAATTGTACTTCCTCCCACCATCTGTTTATGTCTGTGCGTGTGCTAAATTAGATGGTTGCTTCACGCTCACATGTTTCCTCACTATTTCCTGCAATCGTTCAATTAATTTTCATTTTTGCATATCCTCTAAGGGAGCATTTTGAGAGAGAGAGAGAGAGATATATATATATATATATATATATATATATATATATATATATATATATATATATATATATATATATATATATATATATAAGGAGAGAGAGAGAGAGAGGAGAAAAAGAGAGAGAATATAAATTAAAACCCCCTCCCCTCTCTCTCACTTATAATCTATCTCTTTCTTTTTCTCTTCCCCTTTTTAATTAAATTCCTCTCCCCTCCCCCCTCTCTCATTTGTAGGGCCTAGGTTCTCTCTCTCTCACTCTCTCCTTTAATTAAATCAAAAGAGTTTCTTTCTCTCTCTCTCTCTTAGATTAAACTATTTAATTAAATATATTTAATAACTTTTTTAATTTAAAGTTTTTCAAACATAGTTTTTCACACTTTGAGAGAGAGAGAGAGAGAGAGAGAGAGAGAGAGAGAGAGAGAGAGAGAAGAAGAATAAGATGATGATGATGATGATGAAGAAGAATAAGAAGATAAAAAGATGGAGAGAGAAGGGAGGGAAAGAGGAAAGAGAATAGTCTTTTTTTAAATAAACATTTTTCTTCTCCCCCTCATGGCATTGATGATGGTGCTATGCCTACATTTGTCATATAAGCAGCCCGAGGAGCTACCAAGGCTCCTACATATGGAGTACTAGCCATCATGGATGGTGACATACCTAAGGGAACTAATCTAGGGTTACTGTATAACCCCTTCCTCCTCAATTGTCCTAATTGTACTTCCTCCCACCATCTGTTTATGTCTGTGCGTGTGCTAAATTAGATGGTTGCTTCACGCTCACATGTTTCCTCACTATTTCCTGCAATCGTTCAATTAATTTTCATTTTTGCATATCCTCTAAGGGAGCATTTTGAGAGAGAGAGAGAGAGAGAGAGAGAGAGAGAATAAAAGGAGAGAGAGAGAGAGGAGAAAAAGAGAGAGAATATAAATTAAAACCCCCTCCCCTCTCTCACACTTATAATCTATCTCTTTCTTTTTCTCTTTCCCTTTTTAATTAAATTCCTCTCCCCTTCCCCCTCTCTCATTTGTAGGGCCTAGGTTCTCTCTCTCTCTCTCTCTCTCTCTCTCCTTTAATTAAATCAAAAGAGTTTCTTTCTCTCTCTCTCTCTTAGATTAAACTATTTAATTAAATATATTCAATAACTTTTTTAATTTAAAGTTTTTCAAACATAGTTTTTCACACACTTTGAGAGAGAGAGAGAGAGAGAGAAGAAGAAGAAGAAGAAGAAGACGATGATGATGATGATGAAGAAGAATAAGAAGATAAAAAGAAGAAGATGGAGAGAGAAGGGAGGGAAAGAGGAGAGAGAATAGTCTTTTTTTAAATAAACGTTTTTCTTCTCCCCCTCCCCCCTCTCTCTCATGTGTAGGGCTTAGGTTTTCTCCCTCTCTCTTAGATTAAACTTTATAGTTGAGATTATGAAAAATTAATAATAAATACTAAATTTGATGCTTTTTAATTATGATTTATTAGACGGTCCAATCAGTCTTTCAAAATTATCATGCCTCAACTTATTCATAGATATTTTGTGAGGGTGATTGAAAGATTGCCAATATATGGGTTTACCAATGGAAACTCTATTTTATACATAGAGAATTTGTATTATGATTACATGCAGTGCTACTAGGTTGTGAAAATAGACAATGACCAATGTATACATAGCTCACACATTAGTCGGATACCAAATGATTGGAGTAAATGGGAGTTTTAGGATCTCTTATGTTTTGTGACTTCGCATTAATTTTATCCAAATTTTGTAGATTGCTCTATCAATGCTAGAGGTTAGTATATTGTCAAGCTAGGTAATACTTACAAAATTTATATTCTTAAACTTTTTTAAACATAAAATATGGGACAATGAATCTATGTTACTAAAAAAAAGTATGTAACTTTATTCATTCTTTTTTTAAAAATATGATTGAGATAAAAAAAATTATATTATGTACTAAAATTTAAAGTACTTTAATATTGTTAAAAGTAAAGATATTGCTTGCACATAGGAATACAAATAAGAATTTATAAAAAAGTGCTTTGAGCTTCGACACAAATCACCGATAAAACATTAGCATGAAGCGTCAGAAGAATCTAATCACGAACTCCTTCCTGCTATTCAAGTTGAACTGATAGCATTTCAGTTCAACGTCCATCATTTGTTTACTAGGCGCTCCGCGCCTAGACTCGCCCCCGCGCTTCGCGCCAGAGCGGGCACGATTTTTGGGGGGTGCTAGACGCCCCGCCCCCGCCCCCGCCCCCGCGTTCTCTTTCTTTTTTGTGGGGAGGTGAGGGGCTGCCACGTGGCACCCGCCCCCCACCTCTCTTTAACTAATAGTATAGAAGTATAGATTTCTCATGTAGAGTATCGGACATCCACACCCGGGCAGGCATGAATGCCTTCCGCGCAGCTCCAACGAGGACGTTTCAGCTTGCGCCGCCTTCTCCTGCCTGCTTTCCAAGGTAGACGCTGTTATCATGATATGCCAGAGTCTTTGTTTAGCAATGATGTAATCCTGCACTGCCATTTCAAAACGCTGCGTTGCCCCATTTTTTGCCTTCAAACTAAGCCCTGACTATCACCTGCCATGGCTATGATGGTCTATGAGGCTTCTCCATTCTTTACTGGAGAGTGTCTGCTAAATCAGTTTTCAGAAAAGAATTTGTGGTTGCACCAAACCTTTTCAAAGAGGCATCGCTTTTGAGGTTATTTCGACAGGCCTAAACACTAGATACGTGCTCGCTTCACACAACCTGGCTGGAGATGCTTCAGGCATATCTTCGATACTGGAATGCTTCTTTTACTTTCAGCTTGGAGTTTTAGGTTTGACTTTTTCGTTTCAACCTGGTTTTGAGATGCCATTTCTGTTTTTGTGTACGCGTGTGGGAGTGTTAGAGATCCCTGTACAATGCACTTAATATCAGCAGAACACAAGAGATCGAATGGCTGTCACTGCAAGGCTATGAACGCAGTATGTAAAGAGCTCCCGACAACTACCGAGTGCACTGTAAACAGGGTCTGCTCCGGCTATATTACATGGACAGTTAATGAATGAAGACAATCACAATTTCTGAGCAGGGGGAGTACATTCAGGCTGACTAAATGACCAGCACTTTTATTGAGGAGTGAAGCAGTGATGAAGAATCAAGATGGATGATGATGACGACCCCTTTTAACCAGAGAATAGGGGTTGGTTGGGTAGAATTTCTAGTCATAATTAAACTCCATGGACCACTGCAGTATTTTGTCTTGATATTGCTTCTTGCCATCGTCATGTGCTTAGATGTTATGCATATACACATTATAATATTTTAACTTGGTTGTGTATCAGGAGACATTGACTGTCAAAAGTGGATGTAGCAATGGAAGCATAGAAGAGTACTGAAATAAACTACTGAACACAAGATAGAAGAGAAAGAAAAGAAAAAACACAAGAACAATGCAAAGGATAACTTAGAGATGTGCTCAAGAAATGCAATCCATATCTAGACACGAGGTAGTTGCGTACAATAGTGAGTCACTGGCTACGTGGGTATTGGCATTGGCTCCCTCTCTCCAATAGGGCCTTGTATTGGAATCTGGAAGTGGTGAATAAATGAACTATGGAGGAGGAGCTTGAATATATAGTGCAAAATAATGTCATAAATGTGACCAGGTTGGCCAATAATAAATGCCAAAATAATAATCATAATGACAATTAAAATGTATCTAAAATACTTAGTAATGCTTGTCCCACTAAGGCACATCCTAGACTCACTCGTGAACCTCGCTAACACTCTCTTGATTATGGTTGATC
Source organism: Lygodium microphyllum (assembly GCF_053477565.2). Classification (NCBI taxonomy): domain Eukaryota; kingdom Viridiplantae; phylum Streptophyta; class Polypodiopsida; order Schizaeales; family Lygodiaceae; genus Lygodium; species Lygodium microphyllum. The sequence goes on along the minus strand of NC_141140.1, from coordinate 53,106,122 downwards.
TGATATAATACAATGATACAATGATAAATGACTCATCCTAGACCATACAACATAGACTCCAATATATGACCATGGCTATCGAAAGTAGTGGGTGATTAAGCCACCACCAAGGTGCCTTAGAGGGAACTTGATTGTTGATGGAAATTGTACCAAAACTTGAAAATAGAGAAGAATCATAGTAATTCTCTATGTTTGTCAACAATGTCTTGTAGTAGCATACATGATCATCCTATCAAAAATGCCTCTGACATATATAAACATGAATTTTCCATCTTTGGCCAAGATCACCGAAGTGTTTCCTCATGTGAGCTTGGACTAGGAGCCAATCACGCTCTTTGTCAAGTAACAACCCATCATGAATCTGGAAGTCAATCCTAGCTCCAGTATTTCAAAGTTTGCCAAACTTTACTCAATGTGTTAAGGAAGTCTTTCGTTGGAACCAATACACTTATATACCTATATAGATGAGGCTTATCTATTCCACCTCTTAACCCTCTCACACTCCTTTGGAAGCACTGGAGACTTGGGAGGGATGACCACATCACTTGTACTAGAAAGTAGTAGGAGGGGTTACCAAGCTCTTCTTGTGATTTTACATGCATAATTGTTGCCCAAATAAACCTTGCCTAGACAACTTGCGGTGGTTTCAGAAAATGACTCCAAAGAGGGAGTAACATGAAAAGAGGCACCGTTGTCCACTATCCATGATTGGGACAACTCATCATGAGTTGAAAGTAAGGCATCAATCACCTCCTTTTTGGTGATGTGCATATCACCTACTGCTGCCATAACATCTACATCATTACATGAGGCTGCAATAAGTATCTCTCCAATGTCAGAGAGCTCTTCAATGACCACACTAGATGCAACATTTGCCTTTGCAACTTCTCTTGAGGGAGAGCTGTCATAATCTTTCTTGTCATTTTTTTTTTCTTTCCTGGCTATTTCTTGTAGTACGAACAATCGGGCTTTTAATGCCCTTTACGCCCACATTGCCCTTGCTTTTACTCTTGCCTTTTCCTTTATTTCTTGCATTACCTCTTTTTTTTGATCTGCCTCTAAGATGATAGGTTGAACCACTGTTTTCTCCATTGGACTTTTTTTTGATCTCCTCATTGAGAATAGAGCCCCTAACACCATCAAAGGTTAAAGTAGGGTTGTTGCTTAGTGAAAGAACCAAAGATTCCTAGCTATCAAGCAAAGTCATCAACAAGAAATAGTCTTCAATTTATCATTGAAGGGCTGCAACCTGGAGTCCTGCAATTGACTCAAAATCCATGTGAAAGCACTCAAATGCTCCGATGTTCGCTCAGACTCATCCAACTCCATGTTCACAAGCTTGTGCATGAGATGCACTTCATTTACTAGAGTTGTATTTTCACAAGTGTCCATCAACTTTTTCCATATGGCATAACTCGCATCAAGATGCTTAATGTCTGTAAGTACATCATCAGATATATCCATTTGAATATATACAATGGCCTTCTTGTTGAGCCTAGCCCAATTCTTATTTGTTATAGCTGCAGGCATGATTTCCAAGAGAGCATCATCACAGTCCTTGAGAAACAAAATGCCTTGCATCTTGTCCTTCCACAATTCAAAGCCAGTGCCATCAAACCTCTTGATTTCGAGAAGGGATTTAGTGTCACTGTTGCTAGAAGCATTAGTGGCCATTGTTCAACAAAGTGCCAAGTACCAATGCTGTATTTTATGATAGTAAATATTAGGCTGAATATTCAGCTAATTTCAGCCCAAAATTTCAGGAGATAAGAGCAAGATTTGATCCAAGATCATGTACAATAGTAGAAGGAATGACTTTCAGTAATATAACTGAGATTTCAACATATAATTCTTGCATACATCACTGCAAGGTGACTCCGACTTCAGCAATATCACCAAAAAATACATTTGCAACAATCCTAGATTTGCAAAGTGATCACTAAGACTGATACACCATGAATATTCAACAATATATCAACTCAATGCTAGCTGCCAAACATGTGTACTTCATACATATGTGCCCAAAAGTACTTTTGATACACAAAAACACTAGAATTCTTTGCAATTTCTTCAAAAATCTCACAAGTGACAGATAATAAGCTCGAATTTCATTGTTTACAGCACCAAGATTGCTTCAACAATGTCCCCAATGTACATTTCACACATCAATTTTGCCAAAATTCACAAATTTCAGCAAAAGCCTTAAAATTTTCACTGATCAATCTGCCCCAATCGCATTAATATGTGTTCTCGAGAGCATAAACAAGCACATTTAGCAAAGTTTTTGCAGAAAGATCCAAATTTCTCGGGTCTAAATGTGTACCAAAGTCAGCAAATTTGACTCAACATAGAAAAATTTCACAGATACACGAAAAACCCTAAAATTTTCAAGATCAATGTGCATAATTTTTGTAATTTCCCGGTCTAATGCAACTGTTATGCATGACTAATATCAAATTTGGGAAAGCCCCCCAAAATTTTGGGCATAAAAAAGCGCAAATTTGGGAGCTGTGCTTATGTGTATGAATCCTCGTCAATCAGAAGAGGGATAGACAACAAAAATTAAGTTTAAAAAAATTGACTAAAAAAGAGCTATCAAAGTGGCACCCGTTGACTTGCCGACCTACCTGTTTAGTCATAGTCGCTGGCCTGTTGCGCGTGAGCTTTGCTGTTGCTTGCCGTCGCACTTGACCTGTCGCTTGCTGTCGCAGCTACCCAACATGTCCTGCCATCGTAGTTGGTCTCTGTGCTTGTTGAGTCACGACAGCTATCGATGGGCCGGAGGCGAAAAGGTTAGGCTATTGGAAAAATAGTAAAATACATGCAATAGAAACTGGTCTTTGAAAAGGTTAGGCTTTTGGAAAAATGGTAAAATACATACAACAGAAACTGGTCTTCCAATAGACCCAAACTTTGGAAATGGTGGCATGTAGAAGAGGTTGGAAGAGATGGCAGTAAGGACAACATTTGTGCCATAGATGCAGCCACTTATGGGTTGAGAATTGAAAGGACCGAAGAAGCTCGTAAAGGAGGCATGGTTGAAGCAAAATCTCGCGTTTGGATGAAGGCATTAGATTGCATGGAAAAAGGCAAAACAACAAAGTTTGAATTGGCTGATGGAAGTCAGAGTATACGAGGAAGAACAAGATGGAATGTACTAGTGGATTCATTTTCAGCCTATGCTTATTTGACTAAGGTTCATAATCAAGAAGCTCTTATGGAAGAAAAGAGAAAAAGAGATGAGGATACTATTGGTCATTCCTCTTCAGGCCTATCTAAATGCATAACATGAAGTGAAATGGAGGAGTAGAAAGAGGTTGAAAAAGCCATTCCTGAGCATGTTATGGAGGATGCATCTCACGAGAACAAACAAGAAGGGAAGAAAAGGGGCAAGCAGGCTGGTTATGGGTTACAATTAGATCTTGAGATTGCCACAAACCTTAAAAAGGTCTTGGAAGATTGCATACTTGGTAGTAGAGTGGAATTCACACTTCACAAAGTTCTTGGAATCGCAAAGCCTGAATTTCATGCTGCAATCATTGATATGCTGAAACGAAAAAGACATTTTGATGGTGAAATGTTGCAAGCATTGATGCAAGTTGACAAAGACATAGAGAAACAACTTCAGAGGGAATATGATGATGCATATGATGTTGATTTGAAGCACGTTGATATTGAAAATGGGTTAAATGGGAGTGTAGACAGCAAGCTTGTGGCTGAAATTGGTCTTATGGGCAGGAGTAAGCATAAAGAGAAGGCTTTGTATAACGGGGATGTCCATCAATAAGTACATGAAGAAGAAGATGCTCATTTTATTCCAAGCAGTCATTATTAATGAATACATTGGGCTCGTGCTACAACAAAGATAATTGTTAAAGTGGGAGAAAAAGAGACGCCCTGCATAGCTCTCTTAGACCATGGTTTCGAAATTAATGTTATGGCAGGTAGCTTGTATGAGAATGGAGGTTGGCCAATTGATGTAGATCGAGGATGGCGCATACAAAGCAACAAATAATTCATTAGGGGATCTTTATGCAGCTCGTCCGAATGTACCCATGACTATTGGAGATGTTAGGGACGAATAACATTTTTTTGTGCAGGATTCATGTAGTTATTTGGTGATTTTGGGGTAGCCTTATATTTCGGAATCAAGGCTGGAAACAAAAGCCTTGGATGATGGTTCTTTATATGCTCGGGTTCGGAGTAAAGACAATACAAAGGCAGTACAGTTTCTCATTGTTTGTGTCAATTATCCCGGCAATCGGGATAGGTTGCGAGATAATCCCATGCCACCTAATGCACGAGAGTTTAAGGGTTTTTAGACAACACTGCTGTAAGTGGAGGCTATGGCAGTGCCTCTAGGAAGATAATTATGCCTCCAAGAAAGGGGGAAACTGTGTTTGTGTCTAGATTGCAGGAATGGACAGCATGTAGTCTTGGGAGTTTTAAGAATATTTCAGCCATGTGCAGGGCTGAAAAGAAATATGTAGGATGGGCTGAAAAAGAGTTGAATACATATGGTTTGATGGCTGCAAATGAAGGTATTTCAAGGCTATTTTTAGGGCTGGTTGATGTCGATACAGTGGTTGAAATTTCTGCAGCAATTAGTACTGAAAACAGGGCAGTAAAAGAGGTTATTTATGTTAACACTTTAGAGATGTATGAAGTCATTCAAGAGTTTGCTGAGTATGAATGTTATGGGCTGCAAAACAGGGCTGAAGCAAGGGTGGACACAAAAGTATAAAACGGTTGCAAAGAAGGTTAAGCTTGTGGCTTTGCCTTTACTGCCTGAAAGCGATGGGTTGGCTGAAAAAGTGACTCAATAGCCTAGTTTATGGGATCCACATGGAGTAGGACATAAATTTACAGCTGAAACTTTATAAGAGCTGAAAATTGGTGATACAAGCTTTCTTTTGCATGCAGAAAGAGCTTGTTTCTTGCAGATGTTGGCAAGGTATGGGAAAGCCTTTGCGTTTCAGTCAGATGAAATTGGATGTGTTGATCCACCATAGTTGCACCTATGGTGATCTTTACAGTACCCATAGAAACATGAAACGGGGAATGGGGATGCCAAACCTAGGGAACGGGGACGTGGGAACGGGAACGCCATTTAAAAAATTAAAATTCATGAAAAGAAATTAATATTTCACTCATAATCCATGTGGATTCTGGAGTGTAGTATCCAAGGTATATAATCCACAAGGACAAATCATTTTAAATTTTTAACTTTAAGATATCATGTATCATTCTAAAACTACTCATTAGAAATTGAGTTGCAACTTACAAGGCCCAAGAGGTAAGCTATTCAATTATAAATAATAAAATGTATAATACATATGCCATAAATGTTAAAACAATGAACAATGAACTAAACTCTAAAGTCTAAGCTGAAAGAACATGCCTATGGTCCCATTGCCAAAAAACTTAAAAGATTACAAATATGAAGTCTAATCTTTGAAAAAACATGCTCATTGTCCCAAAAAAGGCTACAAATATAAAGTCTAATCTCTAGACTGAAGCAAAATATGGCATGCCAAAATAGCTCAAAGAGCAACTGCAAGACTGCAAGACTCAAGTACAAATATAATATCGGCATGGCACAACTGTCAATAGCCCAAGTGTCACATTGTTATCAATGATTATAATATCATATACAATGTACATGTGTCATATATCATGAGACTCATGATAAGTAAACTAAATCATAGATCATCATCATGATCTGAGGCTGCTCTAGCTACTCTTGAAGTGCCAGCCTCATCATCATGTGTACCATGAATTGCTACATCTCCCTCAACATCAGCATGTGTCTCCTCTTCTTGCTGCATCTCCTACTCTGAGAACGGATCAGGCTTTGTTGTCATACTATTACATAACATCCTCAAATTAGCACTAACGAATACTAGGTCGTTTGCCCTCTCCATACCAAGACGGTTCCTCTTCTTTGAAGCAATGTGAGCGTTGTACTCCACAATTGCTTCAAACAAGAGGAGCTAACTGACTGACTCAAAATACGGATGGCTAGTTGCTGCAACTCAGGACCATTCAAACCATAGTCCTCCCACCACAAAGCTGCCTTAATCTTACAGCGATCCTCCTGTGCATCCCCACAACCAAAAGAACCCGAAAGGTCTTATAACATGAAACCTGATCTCTGATCTTTGGTCTAGTGCCATGATTAGGCACTAGACGAGACAATATAAGGCTCCATGCATCCATAACCTCAGTGTCATTCTCTTGACCCTTGCCCTGAAACTCAGGATCCACAACAAATGCAGTTGCATGCATGGGTGAGCTATAAGAGTTCCACCTTGTCACAGCTAAATGGTGTATCTTCTCATACGTCTCATCATTTGGTGCCAACTCCTGCACCTTTTCATTCAACCTATCCATAGCCTCATATACCTTGCCAATGCAAGGTTGCATAGCATCCATAACCCTCAATAAATGTACAATAGATGATACCATAGCATCTATCCGCTTTACATCATCCCAAAAAGTGGAGTTATTTGCTTTCTCCAAGCATAAAATACTTGTAGGACCACTGTTGATGAGGTAAACTCATAACTAAGAAATAACTGTCTCAAGGCACCACTGTATTCTCTTAATCTGCCTAGCATCAAGAAGTTAAAGATAAATGTGGTATTAGAGTATTTTAAAAGTGTCTTCTTTGACCGCAAAGAGAAGTGGTGGCGAAGAAACTGGTGATTTAAAACAAAGCTAACCATTTGAGCTCCTTGCTCTATGATAGGTGCAATCCATGATAGGTTACCAATATCCTTTAGTAGGTTGTTCAAGCAATGAGCCATACAAAATATGAAACTGTGATATGCGGATAATATCCCTGGATAATAGCACCTGTTGTCTATTTGCGGGCTCTCCATCTGCGACAAATCCCACAATATGCTCTGGGCCAATAAGCTCCATACCTAAAACCCAGTCTGCTGCAAGTACATCTGCTGACTTTCCTGTCCCCGATGCATCATGTGAAGATATGAAATACGTTTTCCCATGAGAATAAGCAACCATACCATGAATGGATCGCTTGTGTGTATCACTCCAACCATCAGCAATCAAGGAAACTCCATTTTTAGCCCACATGTTCTTTCTAGTACTTGTTGCTTGCTCAACAAGGCGCTTTTCCTTGTCGAGTAAAGTGGTGTGTAAGGTCTCTAATGATGGAGGTACACAGGAAGGGCCATACTCACCAATCTTCTTGCACATAAATTTAAAATACTCTAACTTGGATGCATGAAATTGAATGTGGTCATGATAAAAAAAAGCATGTCGTGGTCTAGATGCAAGATAAGCTTGTTGACCTGCTACACGGTCACGAAGCTCCCTTTGCTTCTTCAAGGTCACATTCGGACAAAACTGTATCTTTGAATTTGGCTCATGTAGGAGATGAGCTCGGACTTGATTATGCATAAAACGGAACAAGTGGCAATTGGTATTCCATATTCTAATATTTAAGTAACTTTGAAAAATTAAAATCAATAAAATTCAAAATACAAATGCTCGGCTCAATGGATTACCTTGTTTGCTCCACTAGTTCGCTTGTATGAGCAAAGCTTGCAAGTCCATGGTCGAGATTCTCCACCACTCAATGGGCGGTCAGCATTTATTTCTTCCCACCATGACCAATCATCGGATCTTCTTTCTCGACCACTAGCCCGACAAGCGGGGCGGGAAGATGATGCCATTTCAGGCTGAAAATTGAAATAAAAATGGCTCGAGAGAAGTGAGAACTCGAGTCTCGAGAGAAGGGAGAAAGCTCAAGAGTCAAGATTCACTCAAGAGTCGAGAGAGAAGGGAAAAGGAGAGAAGGGAGAAGAAGAAGAGAAGAGGAGAAGAATGGAGAACTTGGAACTTGGAGAAGAAGGAAGACTCAAGAGAAAAGGAGAAGAAGAAAGAGAAGAGAGAAGGTCCAAGGAAGAATGAAGAAGAGAAGGGAGAAGTGAAGAGAAGAAAGAAGGAAAAAGAGAAGGGAGAAGGAAGAAGAAAGAAGAGAGGTTGGAGGCGGGAGGAGATGCGGGGACTGGCACAGGGCAACAGGGAACGGGGGGCGCTGTGCGGACTAGTCACGGGGATTGGAACGGGCAGACGATCTCGAGCGGGAGTAGCACGCAGGAGGCAGGGGAAACGCGCAATCGCAGACGATCGGGCGGGAGTAGCGGCCGACCGAATGTAAGTGGGTGCCACGTGGCGTTCCCTGTTCCGTTTCAGATAGGAAACGCAGCAAGGAATACATTTCCTGTTTGAAACGGGACAGGGAACGTTCCACCAATTCGCAACGCGTCCCACGACGGCTTCGTGCCGAGAACGGTGATTCTGCGTGTTGAGGGGCCATTCCGGCTGTTTTCTGTTACTATGACAGTACCTCATGTGCCATGGAATTTAAAGTCTATTCTAGTGCCTCAGGCATATTTGCCTAAGCTATTGGAGCTTTTGAACGAGAAGATCAGAATGCGGATTTTGGAGCCTTATTCAGCTCCATATTTGAATTGGTGGTTTACTGTTTCAAAGAAGAATGGTGCTTTGAGGTTTATATAGGATTTATAACCAGTTAATAAAGTCACCATAAGGAATGTTGGATCAGGCCCGGTTATGGATGAATTTGTAGAAGCATTTGCAGGTAAGGCAATTTACTCTATGGGTGATTTATATTCAGGATATGATCAGTTCCAGATTGCATTGGAAAGCTGGGATATCACTACCATGAAGACACCGCTTGGATTGGTTAGGATGTGTACACTTCCATAGGGAGCAATCAATTCAGTGGCGTATATGATGAATGCTATGCATAAAGTTTTGAGGGAGTATATCCCTTAGTTGACCTTACCCTTTCTTGATGATGTGCCGATAAAAGAGTGTGATATCCATGAGAGGAATGAAGAGCTGAATGAGCAGGGATGTAAAGGTTTGTGGCTGATCATATTGTTGATTGTGACAGAATTTTAAGCCATCTTGAAGAAGTGCATTTGACTCTTTCAGGAGACAAGTTGGTTTTTGGAGTGGAGGAAGTATTAGTTGTTGGGCATATGTGTGGACCATATGGGAGAAAGCCCTCACCAGTAAAGATTGATGCCATAAGCAGGATGCGGGAGCATGTTCGAATGTATCCGAGGTAAGAAGATTTTTGGGTGCATGTGTCTTTTACTTGATATGGATTCCACATTTTGCTCATGTGGCTGAAAGTTTATATCAGTTCTTGAGAAAAGGGCAAAAGTTTTGGTGGGTAAACAATATACGAAGGCAGTTCAGAAGTTAAAGAGCTTATTGATTTCAGCCCTAACACTAAAGAGAGCAAATCATGAGAATGGGCAGCCTATTATTCTTACCGTGGATACAAGCCCAATTGGCATTGGTTTGGTAGTGGGTTAGGATGATACTGATGGGAATAGGTATGCCATTTGGTTTCGAGCAAAGGTCCTCAATGAATAGCAACGACGGTATTCTCAAGTCAAAAGAGAGCTCATGTAGTGGTAGAGATTGATTGTCTACCTCTATTGGGCATGATAGGAAATTGCTCAACTCCTGATATTGCCATGTTATGGTGGATTGCATATATAAAGTCACTTAACCCTGATTTTCAGCATATTGCAGGTAGAGAAAACCCCACAAGCAAGGTTTGACGATGAAGAGGAGTTGATGGAAGATGAAGAGGACAATGTGATAGGTGCTGAAAACGACTTTATGACAGGAGGGAATGAGTATGCAGCTGTTGTTACTGCAGGTACAGATCTGAGAATAGCAAGTACAACTGTCATTAATGCCGGTACAATTGTCATAACAGCAAATACAGTAGGTACAACTGTTGTAATAGGGATTTCAGCAGTAAGAAAAGAACTTACAGCCATGAAGAATAGATGGGTAGTAGAGAAAGAGCATCATCAGTGTTACGCTTCAGTGAGAACACAATTTTTGGAAGAGTTGTATGAGGATGATTGGCTAAAAATAAGCCAATATCTCAGCCTCATGACAAAGAAGGTTGAGTGGTCAGAAGTTGAATTCAAAAGGATTAAAAGAAAAGCTTATGGGTTTTTCTTGAAAGATGGATATTTATGGAAGCATGCAAAGAAAAAGAGAGGAGCTCCAGTACGTGTATTGGGAGATGGGGCTTCTCAACAATAGGTGATGCAGGAGTTTTATGAAAGTCTATGGGCTGGACATAGAGGAGAGAGGCACATTTGCCAAGATCAAGAGAAGTATTGGTGGTAGAACATGTATAAAGATGTGAAGCATTATGTGGAATCATGCAGTGGCTGTTCGATGTATTCTACGGTAAAACATAGGGATGGGTTGGAACCGACTTATCCATCGTCTATGCATTACGAATGGGTAGTTGATTTGGTTACTATGCCTACAAGTTTATGGAATATGAGATATCTTGTGCTTGCACGAGGAGACTTGACAAATCAAGTGGAAGGTCGAGCTCTTAGTACAAAGACTAGTCAAATAGTTTGCATGTTCTTATTGGAAGAAGTCTTTTGCAAGTATGGTTGTGTTGGTAAAGTGGTTGTTGATAGAGGAGAATTGGATGCAGATGAGGCTTGTGACTTCTTTCCACGATTGGATATCAAGCTGGCTTTAACTTCAGCCTATAATCTTGAAGCAAATGGCAAAAGTGAGAGGGGTTATCAGCCTATCATTAAGGCATTAGCAAAGTCATGCAAAGACAGGGTGAAAGAGTACTAAGAGTGTTACTCTTTGCTTTGTGGGCTGATAGGACCACTTAGTGTGTAATTACAGGGTATATGCTTGCTGAATTAATGTATGGACAACAGCCAATCATGCCTATTGAGGAGACTATTGCTACTTGGAGTGTTCTACCATGGGAAGAGGGTTTGAATAGAGAAGAGTTGCTGGTCCTACGCATTAGAAAGTTAGAAAGAAGGCTTGAAGATATTGAGACAGGCATGAAAAAGTTGAAGACTACAAGGATCAAGAACAAGAAGAGGTTTGACAAGCGACACAGACTTTGACCACGAGCTATACAAGAAGGGGATTGGGTGCTGGTTTATGACAGCAGCTTGGAAAATCAGCATAGTGCCGGTCAGAAGATGATAAAGCGGTGGTTTGGTCCATATGTGGTAAGCTTTGTTTTTGACAATGCTAGCTATGCATTAAATGAGATGGACGGGACAGCTCTAAGGATTCCAGTGGCCGGAAAACATATCAAGCTTTTTAAACGTAGGGAGTCTTCAGCATATGAGTTGAAGCAGTTGGATACTGAGTGTACCATGAAGTGCGAGACAAAAATGGAGTAGAAGCAATGCTGAGAGTGAGAGTGAGAGAATCCCAAGATAAGTGTACTAGTTAAGTGACGGTACACAAAGAATAAAAAGTATTTATATGTTAGGGTATAAATAAGGGTGTGTTCATACCTATAAGTTTAGACACATGGAGATTAAGGGACTTTACATCCAATACTACTTTGACATTTTCCGTAGATCAGATGACCAAAAGATTCACTTTGCTATACTTCACCTTGAGAGCTTTACTCATACATGGTGGAGGTATATAAAGAGGGAAAATCAGTAGGTAGATAGTTGGGAGGAATTCAAAGCTAAGATGGCTCAGGTGTTCGTATCTCGCATTGAGAAAGAAAGGGTGGCTAGAAGATGGTATCAGTTGGACCAAAGAAGCCTATCAGTTAGAGAGTATACAAATCAGTTTTTGAATCTTACCATGTATGTAGAGAATGTGAGGGATGATGCAAAGTTGTATAAGTATATATATGGTATGGAGCCTAATTTGTCAGTTGATGCTATGGCCCAAAAACCCGCCACACTATTCCATGCCATTGAGCTAGTAGACAGGTATGCTTGTAAGTATAGGAGGGACATTTCTATGCAGGCTTCTTTTGGACAGCAAAGGGTTGTTGCTAAACAGGGCGAGTTGTTTGATGCCAGAAAGTTGTCACTTGGTCTCTATAGACTATCACCTGGCTTCCTGGGGGTATAAAATAGGCAAGGGACCACCTGTTCGGGCAATAAATGTAGTAGTGTTGGAAATTCAAGCTGCTCCCCCGTGATGAAAACTTGCTCTTCTGCAAGAAATCTCCAGACTATGTTCTCACCTAGGCGATGATACCATGTGAGAGAGTGCAACGGAAGAGAAACACGAACATAGAGAGAAGCACACAGAGAGAGAGAGAGAGAGAGAGAGAGAGAGAGAGAGAGAGAGGAAGTCGAAGATGAGGGAAGAATACGGCATTGACTGGAGAAGAATGGTGATACAATGATGATGGACTGATTAGTCCCTGCATGCAGCCCAAAGCGTTAGTGAGGGTACCAAATCAAGATGACGATGACAGTAGCGCCAAGCATGGAGAGCCGGAGTGTGAGAGTGTACACCTGCAAAGGGAAGATTGAAGACTGAAGAGAGAGTGTGTCTGCCAAGTAGAGAGGTTAGCTATAAATAGCCAAAACATCAAAAAATTGGCCAACCTGATCTAGAGGAGGCCAAAAGTCCTGGCTGACCAATAATAAATGTTGGTCAATGAAGAAAAATGACAAAAAAAAGGGAATAACCCGAAAAAATCCCAGATTGCAATAACAATGTTTGGCAGGTGTAGATAGACTGTGGAAGGCAATAATTGGCCTAGGAATGCACATAGAAAGCCAACAAATAAAGAAAATGTGCCCAAACTGCCAGAGCTCCTATGTCTTCGTCAAACTCTGATAGGGGCTCACATCAAGGAGATAACAGACTGACATGACTAACATAGGCAGGCTAGCAGAGCTTGTATCCATTGGTACGGAAATTTCTTTGAAGGACCTAGTTGTGACACTTCTCGCATCTTCCATCACTGATATATGGCGTGTTCTATATGTCTTCTCACTTCTCGTCCGAGGGACTCTTACTTGAGAGGAGCTAGTCCGATTGGTGTTTAGGCAAGATACACGTCACAATGAGACAGATTCTTGCATCTTTCGACTCTGCTATAACTTTTGTAGGGAAGCGTAGCGGATATCCCATGTGTCCTCATTGTGGAAAGACCTCACACCCTGAGAAGCGCTAGAGGAAATACCCTCACCTTCGTTTGAGAGCAAAGAGTGGATCTACATCGGAGTCTTTGTCTACCTCTTCGTCACCCACTATTACTACCAAGTCAGTGTTTCTACATACTTATTAGGTGGAGGAGCCTTCTTCGATTGTCTCCTCTTTTGAGCAGCCTTGGCTCCTTGACAGTGGTGCATTGAGTCATATGACTCCCCGATGTGATTTGTTTTAGTATCTGTGTTTGTCAGAGGGTATTATATTGCTGGTGACATATGGTTGGCAGGAGGAGAGAGACTATCTATGCTCCATTTCCCTTTCATTGTGCAGGGCCCTTTGAGGTAGATTATTGTAGTTGCACTTGTTCTTGATTGTGAACCATTTATCCCCATAGGTTCCATCCTATCCCCCACTATCAGCTCTAGTGGTTCCCTTGTACTCCCTATCCCTTTTAGAGGGGGACGATATCGGTGCTGTGGTTATGAATTCCTTAGTTCTTTGTGTTTCCAAGGGGACTTCCTAGGATTGTGAGGAGTTTCTTTAGTACTTCTAGTCTACTTTGGGCCTTTCTTTCATGCGGCAACCTCTTTTCTTCGTCATCAAGCTACCATCCCTTGTCGCTTGGCCCTTGGTCTTTGTCTCTATGTAACTTATGGTGCCTTTAGTAGTTCCTCACTATTGTCTCATTGTTGGGTTAGAGGCTTGACTCACCCTTCCCTAATTGGAGTTTTTAGGAGTGATCTGTTTGAGGCCTCTCTATTTCCATTGGGTTTTGGTGGCCTTTTGTTTGATTGGATTTCTATTTGGAGAGGGGGTCTTGCTCCTTGGCTGGCTTTTTTTATCGATAGACATAATTGGCATTGACACTCTTCTTGCCACCCTCGGATCCGCATTTCCTTTGGCCTTCTATCACATCCAAGATCTGAGAGAGGGGGGGGTGTTAGCAATCATGGGTATAGTGTGTGTGATGTAGTCATCTCTTGCTTGTGAGCCTGAGTCAGAGTAGGATGAGGACATTAGGAGCTTTGACTATGAGAGTGTACAACGGAAGAAGGAACATGAACATAGAGACAAAGGAATAGAGAGAGATTGCATGAAAAGAAGAAATAAATCTTGCACTGAACAAGGAAAGAATGCTGAATACAAAAGGAGGATTGATCAGTCCGTGCACAGTCCGCAACCTCAGTGAAGGCATTAGATTAGGTTGATGATGATGGCAACATTGGAGAGAGAGGAAGATGATGGTCGGAGGGTGCATCTGCCAAGGAAGGAGGAAGATAATGTCTGCGAGGTGGAAGAAGTGCCAAATAAAAAATTGGCTGACTGCAATCTAGGGCCAAAATATGGCCTACTAACACTAAATTTTAGTAAAAATGCCAAAAATGCTAAGAAAAATCCCAAAAAGGGTAAACAATATCTAGCAGATGTGAGGCAGATTGATGTATGCAAAAACTGCTCGAGAAATGTACACAGAATCCCGACTAGAGGAGAAAATGCACTGAAAGACAATAAACTGAGTGCTCTAGAATGAGTTGCCTTCTTTGTCAAAACAAGTGATAGACAAGTTCGAGCTCCTGAAGTCCTCATTGTACTTAGACTGAGGCTCATAGACAGGAGATGACAATGCATGACAAACATGATTGCTAACATGCCCTCTCAGATTGTGGACGTAGTGGAAGGCTAAGGGAGAAATGGATCTTGGGGTGGCAAGAGGAATGCCAATGTCGATGAAGTTTGTTAATGAAGATTTCCGATGAAGAAGCTCCTCATGATTGTGGAAAACCCCCTCTCAAGCACTAGGGACTAGGAAATCCACAGCCACATCATGGAGATTGATCCTCTTTGAAAGGGATGGAGGGTACGAGGGAACCACTAGAGGAGAGGGTGGGGGATGGGAAGGAGCTTGTGGAAACGATGATGCACAAGGGGGAACAGATGTAGCAATAGACAATTGCCTTGAAAGACCCCACATAAGAGAAGAGAAATGGAACCTCTAAAGCTTTCTCTCTTGCCAATGTATCACAATAACAGCCCCTATCGAAGAATCCTCAATACAAATGGTGTGCTCAGTGAAGACAACCTGGGTATGAAGCCTAGTAGGCCCATAAATTGAGAGGAATGGAAAACCCAAGTTCGAAACATAAAGGGCTTGTGAAAGGGAGCTCAAAGCACGGTTGGGAAGCAAAGGAAAAGTACCAATACCACCAATAGGCAACTGATATAATATCACCAACAGTGACAACCCTCAAAAGGGCATAGATCCTACAACAAATCCACCTTGTGGAGTCATATGATGAGAAGCTCCACTATCAACCAGCCAAGGCTTCTCAGAAGACAAGGCAACCACTGAAGGAGGCTCCCGGAACTCAATAATATGAAGGAACAATGACTCATGAGATAACCTCTGGAGTAGAGGTAGAAGACTTGGATATTTTAGCTCCATCTTTCTCTCTTGGTTGAAGGTGAGGATATGCCTTTCAACATTTCTCCTTTGGACGTGTCTCCTTCCCACAATATGGGCATTTAGGCTTCTCCGAATTAGAGTCAGAGCTTGAAGAACTCCGATTCGGAGAAGCCTAAATGTCCATACTGTGCCTTCAAGCTCTCAAGAAATATTCGGAGAAGCCTAAATGCCCATATTCGGAGAGCTTGAAGATGAGGTCCTTGATGTAAGAAGGCTAGTGTAGAAGATATCAAACCGGGGAGATGGCAATTGAGTCAAAAGAATCATAGACATATCCTTTGAAGAGATCATTCTGCCAAGGGATGCAAGCTCATCCTACATATCCTACAACTTATTGATATGATCCCTCATGGAAGGAGAATCATCAATAGCGAGTATTTGTAATTTCTTCTCAAGAGTAATCTGGTGGGAAAATGTCTTCTAATGGTACAAAGAAGCAAGCTTTGTCCACACGTCCGCTACTTTCTAGAACATGCACATATGCACTAGGACAGAATCTTGTAAGCTCATAAAGAGAAAAGATTGAGCTCTAGAGTTGAGCGAATCCCATAGGCCACACTATCCATCGACGATCCAATAGTAGGATCCTCCACTTCACGGGGAATAGGATGGGTAACAAACTTCCAAAGATCGAAGGTATCAAGGATAGACTCCACCTTACACAATCAAAACGAGTAGTTGGAACCATTAAGATGGTCTTCTTTGGGCAAAGAAGGGAGTACATGCACGTATATAGAGGGTGCTGTGGATGGCTTTCTGAGGTCAGCGGAACGGGCCTTCTAAGAAACGTGGAGAGAACCTGGAGGAGGGGGTTCCCGAACACATGGTCTAGGTGACCTCCTCCTTCACGATCTGTGCAATAGTCTTCATGATAATCTTGTTGCCGTTTGAAGGAGAGTTGAGAAGTCTCTCTCAGGTGATAATACCATGTGAGAGTGGGCAATGGATGCATGAACACGAACATAGAGATAGAGGAAAGAAAAGAAGAAAGAAATCTGCACTGAACATGGAAAGACGGCTGAATACAAAAGGATTGATCAGTGCCTACACGGGGCCCACAATGTTAGTGAGGGCACCAAATCAGGCTGATGATGATGTTAATATTAAAGACGGAGGAGGATGACACAGTTGGAGTATGCACCTGCCAAGGGAGGAGGAAGTTATATGTTTGCTAGGTGGGAGAAGTGCCAAATAAATAGGCATAAACCATAAAAACTGGCTGACTGCAATTTGGGGCCAAAACATGGTTGACCAACATTTAATGTTGGCTTAGTTGCATTCATACTATGTATGGACTGGTTCATTCCATACGGTTCGTACTGTATCGTACGGTATGTAATTTTGTCTTGTTACCCTTGTATATTCACCTTATTAACTTAAGTGACATTGCCATCTTAGCCCTAAACGTGTGCAACATCATATGTAGTCCAAAATAACCAAGGCAATTTTTTCTTGCGTACTAATAGCGTACCATACCTTAGATTTTATCTTAAAGGTACGAATTAGTACTATACTGTATCGTACCTTTTGTACCTAACAACCTTGAATGTTGGTAAAAATGCTAGAAGTGCTTAGAAAAATCCCAGAAAGGGTGGACAATTTATGGCAAGTGAGGCAAATTGATCTATGTTGAAATTGCCCGGGGAATCTTCACAAAATCCCAATCGAAGGAGAAAATGCACTGAAAGGCAATAAATTGAGTGCTTTAGAATGAGTTGTCTGCTCCGTCAAAACAAGTGACAGACAAGTCAGAGCTCCTAAAGTCTTTGTCTGACTTGGAGTAAGGCTGATAGGTAGGAGATGACAAGGCATGACAAACACGATTGCTAACATTGACATTGTATTTGCCTCTCATTTTATGTGCTTCAGGCACTTTAGAGGGAGAGCACATTAGTGCATTTCTTTTTGGGCACTTTTGACTATCTTGGGCGCCCATATTTTGGGCATGGTCACTTTACTATAGTTGTGGCCCTAGTTTGTCTATATATTGGCGGCCTGCCATTCCATTCTCATGATCCATCATTGATCTTTTATGATTAGCTAGTTGTCCTCATTCTCTCACCTTGTTGCTACCATCTGGTGCCCACATTGGTGTGTAGAGCTGCGTGTTGGGGTTAATTCTTGCAGCTTTGTATCTTTGGCCATTGCAGTCACATTGTTCCTTCTCTCACCTGTTTTCTCTCTCTGTCTCCTCTTTGTGTTCACTTTCCTTTCCATTGCGCACTCTCACAATTTAGTTGAGGTAGATAAAGAAACATGCCGCCTTGATCTGAAAATATAGGTCTGCAGCCCTCCTGAGAGGGTGTCTAGTTGGTTGGTAACTTGGATAGATTGCTCCTTCGAAAACTCCAACCCCCATGAGTGGCTTTGATATCTTGTTGTTGAGCTACAAATGCATTACAAACTGATTAGCTCTTTAAAACAGCCCCAAAACATGTAAATTATGAAAAGTTTCATTGAACGGTGCATGGTCCTAGAGAGTTTTTGTGTCCCATAAGCAAAAACCTAATTTGGGAGGATCCTTTTGCATCTATAAATAGATAGGTTGCGCACTATTGAGCCTATCCTTGCCTTGTAGGTTTCAGCCATTAGCCCTCTTCCACTAGCTGTCTATCCCCTAGCAACTGTTGCTACATGGTCTATAATTGTTGCTAGCCTTCCATTGTTATTGGTGATCAGCTGCCATTATCTTCAAGCAGTTACATTGCTGCATTTACCAATTCCAGTCCCAGAGATTGCTGCGTTCTGGTTTCTAGCCTACTGCCATTCCATTTCCAGCATTGGTGTGATTTGCATTTCCATCTACAGCAGGTCGTTTTTGTTTTTTCAGAAAATTTCTTCATGAATCTTTGCTTTGATTGATTGTTATTGCACTTAGGATTCGTCTTCGATGGACATCACACGTTGACACCTCCCTCAGCCCACTCCCATGAGAACCGTTGGCTTTAAGACAGCTTTACCCTTGAGCATTCTGTACTCGCTTTATATATATTGCATTATTGTCTCAGTTGTTGTGTTTAGTTGTGTTCATACATTTTGTGTTTTTTCTATGCAAACCCTAGCATATCTTCATACATGTGAGAGTGCACAATGGAAAGGAAAGGGAAAGCGAACACTGAGAGAAGGAGATTGAATGAATGTAGGAGAGAAGGAACAAATTGACTGCAATCATTGAAAGATACAAGGTTGCAATGGTCAGCCCCAACACATAGCACTGAGCGTTAGTGTAGGTGCCAAACAGTAGCAAGGTGAAAGAGAATGAGGGGTGATTGGATGATAATAATGATGTAATGAATGCATGAGAGGGTAGGCCGTCCATAAATCGGCAAATTGGGGCTACAATTGGTAATCAAGTGGCAGGGCCCATAAAGTGGGTGCCTAGGACAGCCTACAGTGCCAAAAAAGAATTGCACTAACATATCCTTGGGCCTCCATCTTAAGTGCCTAAAGCACTAAAATGAGAGACACAGACAATGTTAGAGCTCCTAATGTCCTTGTTTGAGTCAGACTAAGGCTCACAGGTAGGAGATAAGGTTCAAGACACATGTATGCTAATAGCAAGAATGGCTTGGGAAGAAGAATCCTTAACTAAGATAGCTTGCTCGGTGACGACAACCGAGGTATTGAGTCTTGTAAAGCCATGAACTAAGAGGAGATGGAAGCCCAAGGCGGGAATATTTAGGACCTTTGAGATGGAGCTTGATGGACGGTTAGGCAATAGCGGCAAGGTGCCAACACCACAAATAGATACTGAAGAGATGCTATCGACAATGACTGCACTCTTTGATAAATGGAGAACTTGGAGCCAATCTTTTGGAAGAGTCATACGACTCAATGTGCCATTGTTGATGAGCCTAGTCCTCCTAGAAGACGAGACAATTGAAGAAAGCTCCTCCATCTCATGGATGGGAAGAAACATTGACTCAAGTGTAATAGTTAGTGTAGGTCGAGAAGTAGTTGCTCTCGGATGAAGGTGAGTATGGACACTTGGGATATCCTTTGCACTTCCCCTCTAAATTTTGTATGAGTTTAAAGTTGACTTCAGTTTCTTGGACTTCTTCCCTTTCTTTTACTTGGCTTGTCCTTTACTTGATGCCATTGCAAAGACATGGCTATATGCATTGGCTTTGCCATAATCTCTCCTTATGATGTGTATCTCGCTCAAGCACCATTTGGACTAGCTCTTTCCAAGTGAAAGTCTTCCTTGTAGGAGAGGCAAGGATATTAGTCTAGAGCACATCATACTTTGGTGACAAGAGATGTGTCACAGCTAGGGCTTCAAATACACGATCAAAGATCTTACCAAGGGATGTAAAGTGTTAGTAGATTAGTCGGTTTATCTGTGAGTCTATGTTGATTCAATGGGTTGGATACATTATTTACTAGTCATGATTTGGCTTGTGGTTGTGGCACTGGATTGTGGCCTACTTGTCATTATTTATTTGGCCAATTGCATATTTTTGGGCCACCTAATGCTGGCTGACTTTTTCATGGCTATGGCCTATATATAGACTAGGCTCCCTCTCCTTGTTCATCATTGTCAACAATGAACATACTTAGTGCAGGTCCTGTTGGAGGGAGGGAGCTAGTGTCAATGGCTTCTCAGCTGGTGAGTCATTGCATCAGGTTGGCTAGCAACAAAATAATCATAAAATGTTGGTCTACCATAAAATAAAGCGGGAAACTACAAAAAGAAGCACCAAAAAATTGTTTAAAATAATCTCCTATGTTCACAAATACATATGCATAGACTCACTGAGCTGACTAATCTACTAACAAGCTGAAGCCCAAAATTTTCCCCAAGGTGTCTTACCTTAATGCAACCAAGGCATCGGGAAAAGGATGCACATCAGTTGCCTAGTGACCTACCAAAACTACAAAGGCGATGACTATCTTACCAAGGGAGCCCATAGGGTCACCCCACAGAGGCCAAGGCATTGAACAAAGGGTGCTTAGGGGTGAGCCCTTTGGGTACCCTTGGTAAGATAATCATCACCTCTATAGTCTTGGTAGGTCATTACCCTTTGTTTGAGGTCTTGGCTACTTTGGGGTGGGATGCCTTGGGGCAAAAAATGGGCTTGAGCTATTTTGACAATCCTTTTTTGGTTTTGGTTTTGGGCTTGAGAGGGGGGGTTGAGCTAAAAATTCATTGTTGCTTCAATGTGCTTGGTAGACTCTGGATGAGTCATTTATCTTGCATCTATTTCAGATGGGTAGTTTGGAGTGCCTACTTCAAAATTTAATTCCATTTGATGCCCGTCTTGATTTTTTTAATGCTATTTGTTTGCAAGGAAGAGAGGAAAAAAAGAGTCTCGCAAATTTTTGATAAAGTAACAACTTTTGTAACATTTTAGGTCTATTATTTTTATGAGACCCTGGCTCCTACTTGTACGAATTGTAATAACACATTGATACTTCGCAATTATCAAGTGTATTAATCAATTTTTGAGGCCTGTAAGCATGTAAAAAGAGCCATATGATAGTCATTAATACTGGAGTAGGTGAATGATTCGGCACATAGCAAGGTGTATGAATCACATCCAACCAAAACTTATCTGGCAAAGACTTTCCTTTAAGCATACTTTTGGCTATCTCCATAAGAGATCTATTCTCGCACTCGGCAAGACTATTTTGCTATGGTGTATAATGTGTAGTGTGTTGGAGGAGTAAGAGTGACGAAGAGAGAGTGAAAGTATGATTAGACTTGAGTGTACCAACAACATGTTGGTACACAAAGAATAAAATGTATTTATACTTAGGGCACGTAAGGGTGCATTCACATGTACAACTAAATAATGTACGTGTACTATACACAGAGGTGAGAAAGGGCCTTTATCCCAACAACCTCCCACTTAAAGGTCTGAACTCCGAAGTGAACCTCTAACCAACTTCCACTAGTCGTATGCAATGCTGATGTTGAGCTTTGCTTAGACTTTTAGTGAGAACATTTGGAGAGTTGTCCTGTGTTTTGATCTTGGTCAATGTGATTAGACCATCTTTCAGAATTTATCTGATAAAGTGATATCGCACATCTATATGCTCTGTGCATGAATGATACATGGCATTCTTAGCGAGATACACAGCACTCTGGCTATCACATCCCAATACTGTAGTACCCATAGACATGCTGAGATTCTCTGCAAGTTTGCTCAACCATATAGCTTCCTTAGAAGCTTCAGTAGTTGATATGTATTCAGCTTTAGTAGTACTCAGTGCTACGATGTTTTGCAACCTGGAACACCAAGAAACGCCCCCACCAGCAACTGTAAAGACATACCTGCTAGTGGATCTACGAGTGTCCAAGTCACCTGCCATGTCCGCATCACAATAACCTTGCAAACTAAGTGCACCGTGCCCATAGCAAATACACTTTCTTTGTGTACCCTTTAGGTATCGAAGAATACACTTGACAGCTTCCCAATGTGGTTTCGTAGGATTTGACATAAATCTATTGACAACTCCCATTGCATGAGCAATGTGTGGACGAGTAGCAACCATAGCATACATAAGAGAGCCACAAGTTGATGCATAAGGAACTCCCTTCATAGCATTGGCTTCCACGCCATCTTTTGGGCTGTTGGCTTTACTAAGCTTAAGATAAGGAGGTAAGGATACCCCAAAAGGCTTAGCTTCAACCATGTTAAATCTGTCCAATACCTTTTCAATTTACTTTTCTTGAGATAAAAACAACAATTTCTGCATTCTATCTCTGCGAATCCTCATGCCCAAATTATGCTACGCATTCCCCAAATCTTTCATGGAGAAGGTTGATTTCAGCTGATCTTTGAGAGCATCCAAGCTAGTCTTTCTTTTCCCAGCTAGCAACATATCATCCACATACAAAACAAGTATGATGGGGCTACTGTCTGTATCCTTTTTCATGTACAAACAATGATTTGCACGGCTGCATGTAAACTCATGAGATAGCGTAAAAGTGTCAAACTTTTTGTACCGCTGCCGTGGTTCTTGCTTCAGCCCATATAGGCTGCGTTTTAGTTTACACACCATCTGCTCTTTTCTAGGAACTACAAAGCCCTCGGGCTGTTTCATGTAGATTTCCTTATCAATGTCACCATGCATAAAAGCTGTTTTCATATCCATTTGGTGCAGCTCTAAGTCCAATACAACAGTGAGAGCAAAAAGCACATGTGGAGTGGTCATCTTCACAACATGTGAGAAGACCTCTCGGAAGTCAATTCCTTCCTTCTATGCATACCCTTTAGCAACCAGTCTTGCCTTGTACTTGGGTTTCCCATCAACTGTCTTTGCTTTGTAAACCCATTTGTTTGGAAGAGGCTTTCTTCCTTTGGGCAACGACACAAGATCCCAAGTGTCATTAGCATATAGAGATTTAATCTCTTTCTGCATAGCTAGCTCCCACTTACTGCTGAATTTGCATGACTTGGCCTCTTTGTATGTAAGAGGCTCACCCTCATCTGTAAGCGTCACATAATGCAAGGAGGGGTCATACTTGTGTGGTTGCCTTCTTACGCGTGTAGATGTGCGTACCCAATGATCTACATTTTTAGGAATTGGGTCTACATCTGGAGGTATGTCATTTTCAGCATTTATTGGCTGCTGTAAGCCATTTTCAGCGTGCTGTTCATGCTGTACAGCATCTTCATTTTCATAATCAGCAAGTCTATCTTGCTGTCCATGACCTCCTTGTGCTTCTTTTTGCTGTCCATCATCATTTGGCTCAAAAATAACCGGCTGATCATCAGTTTCAGCCTGTGGTATAGCACCATGACACTCATCATCTGAAGTAGTAGGTGGCTGCAAATTCTGAAATTTGACTTTTTTCATATCTTCATTAGAGGCTAAAGTACCTTTCAACAAATTTTTCTCATTAAACACAACATTACGGCTATGAATAATTTTCTTGGATTGAGGTAACCACACTCTGTAGCCAAATTCACCCTCATCACCATAGCCCATGAAAATGTCTTTGGTGGATTTTGGGTCAAGTTTGTTCCTCAGCTCATCTCAAATATGCACAAAAGCATCACAACCAAATATATGCGTAAATGGTCATATGAGGCCGATTTGCTAGACCAAGCTCCTTAGGGATGCCATTATTTAAGGACCTGTCTGGAGAGCGGCTGCAAATGTGAACCGCGGTTTTGAGTGCCTCTTCCTAAAATTCATAAGGGAGATTAGCAGTGGACAGCGTGCACTGAACTCTCTAACATAAAGTCCTATTATATCTTTCAGGCATCCCATTTGAAGAAGGGCTGCTGTAAGCTCCCTCTTAATTCCATGCAAGTCACAAAAAGACTTGAATTCAATAGATGTGAACTCACCCCCATTATCAATTCTCAAGCATTTTAGTTTTCTACGTGTCTAAGTGGTCACAAATGCATGAAAAGTTTTAAAAATAGCAAACACTTCACTTTTGATACTATGGGCCCTTCTAGGTGTTGGAGAAGATCAACAATGTGGCATATCGATTGAAATTACCTCCAAATTGGCGGATACATAATACCTTTCATGCTAGTTTGTTGAGGCCTTTTCATGGTGATGTGCGAGAGGATATGTTTGTTGAATTTAGCTTGAGGTTGAGGACCTCAATGAGACTTTGGTACCCGAGCAGATTTTGGCACATGAGGGAAGAAAGGTCAAAGGTAAAATTTCCAAGAGATACCCGGTGAAATTTCAGAATTATTCACCAATGGATGCCAAATGGATAGAAGAGGATGACTTGATAGACCATTCTCAGTTGTTGCAGGTTTACCTAGATGCTGGTCACTTTTGGGATCAGTTCTGCATTGTATGCTGGTCAGTTTTTGCAATGAGTTTGTGATCATTTTGGGGTCACATTTGCAATAGTTTGTGATCAGTTCTCAGATCAGCAAGTGATCAGTTTATGATCAGATTATGCTTAGTTTTCAATGGTTTACAATTGGTTCCATGGACAACATCATGTTAGTAAATGCCGTTGATAGTTTCAGCCATGCTTTATGCTGAATTAATACTTTTCTATGGTTGAGAGTCAGAATAATTGAGAAACATGAGCTATGGAGGTATCCAATGGGTTTCTAGCAATAGATCTGGATTGTTTATGTTGGCTGAAATTTTTCACCAATGTTTGGGGCATGTGGAATGGTCGGATAAGTGGCCAATGTTGTGACTATGATGCCTTATGGAAATTTCGGTGCAATGCTTTTTCTTTGGCATAGTGCAATGCAATCGAGGACGATTGCAGGGGTTTCAAGGGGGGAGGTCTGTCACGAGGATGTGAAGTTTTGAGATGCTTAATCTTGTCGATAACATTTGATTAAGTTATTAATCGAATGTGCAAGGTTGTTTAGCACATGTGATGCACATGGCAATTATTTTATGGTAACAGGCCAAGGACCCTGAGGATGCAGTGGGTGTCAAAGGCAAAAGTTGTGATAAGTTATGCCAGCTGGGCTTTAGGGGTCAGTTGGTGTTAGTTTTGATCCTAGGACACTCTAGACTAGCATTAATTAATTAATTAATGCTAGTCTAAGGGTCAACAAAGGTTGGGGACCACACGAGGTTGCAAATGGCCTAACCAATTTAACTATGGATGGGCACATTTAATTTTGGGCGGGTCAAAAGGGCTGAAATTGATTTTCAGGATTATTTATTCTGAAAATTAATTAAATGGTTGGATAATGTTGAAAAATGGATTTAGAAGAGTTTCACTTGGCAAAAATGCCCATGCAAACTGAGAAAACGTTTTTGGGGATTGGGTCTCAGCCATTCAATTAGTTTACAGCTTGGGGGGGAGAGAGAGAGAGCTGCTGGTGAATTTTTTAATCAGAGAACAACAAACTGCTGTTGAAGACAGCCATATGGGGGCCTTGTAAAGAAAAATACCCTTACACAGAAACATAAACAGAAACCATACGACAAAGCACAGACTGATAAAAAGAACACAGTGGGTTAGAGTAACTCAGAGACAATGAACACAGTGAATAAATGAAATGATATGACTACTAATAATACGATGCTCATGCAACAAACACACTATACAATGAATGAATACTGAACCTCGAACTTCTGTATCTCTAGGATCAGGACAGGGGAATGAGCTGGAGAGTGTGTCATACTCCGAACGGATTCCGAATCGCAGCAAGGGAGCCTCCGGATGTCAAACACCAGCAAATGCAACAGTGAGAAGCTGGATATGATGCAGACAACAGTGAGGAGAGAGAAAGACTAAAAACGGAGCTTGCAAGAGAGAGAGATTGAGAACGCAAGCAGGACAGCCTGCAGGAGAGAGAAAGACTAAAAACAGAGCTTGCAGGAGAGAGAAAGACTAAAAACGCAGGCAAGACAGCTTGCAGGAGAGAGAAAACTGTTAGGGCAGCAGCTGGAGCCTTCAAACGCAGCAGTTTGTTGGCGTGGTAGGCTGTACAACAGCAGTGTAGATGAACAACAGTCAGTCGCCACGCAGAAACACCAGCAATCAGTGTGTGGAGGGCTGGAAATAGGTGCTAGACTGTAGGGAACAATGATGGACATCAAGGGGTGAGATGTCCTCCGTGATCGGGGTGTGGGCAGCAAGCTGGTAACACCTGAAACCTGCAAAAACGAGATTGTAAAAGAGTGGAGGGCTGGCTGCCAATTTATAGAAAACTACGTGAATCAATCTAAGAGGCTCCTCAGCTCTATGTGTAAATTGCTGAGGAAATGGGGTACGGTATTGCTTCCCGAGCTGACGAGCTTTACAGACATCTCGAGCTAGCTTCAGGCGTGGAAGGCCCTCAACCAGCTCACGGCGTGACAACTCATAAAGTGAGTCATAACCAAGATGCCCTAAGCTAAAATGCCAAAGACGCTCATTATGCGTAGGCTCCCGAGATGTGGCTAAGGCTTGGAAGCTATGGAACACGAAGCCTTCGGCGGTCGGCTCGGTTAGAAAGTGTGTCATGTAGTATAGGCCATTAGGTTGTGCCTCACCGTGAGCAATCACTAAACGAGTTAGAGAGTCAAGGACCTTGACTATGGTCGCTGTAAAAAAAACTGCTCGCCCCAACCGGCAAAGCTGCTGAACAGATAACAAGTTCACCCCAAGCTGAGGGACATGATATACATTGTCCAGCGAAGCTAGATCCGGACCCTTGTCAGTGGCAAAACTGATGCAACCTTGAGCTTGAATCTTGATTGAGGAGTTATTTTCTACATGGACCTGCCCAGCTGCAGGGGCTCGGGTGTGGAAAATGTCCTTTATAGGAGTCATGTGATGTGTAGCTCCACTGTCCACAATCCAAACTGGAGCTGAAGTGCTCGGCTGTGATGAGTGGGCCTTTGCAGTAACCTCGTTGGGAGGCAACTCATAGATGTGGACGAGACTCGCATGTGATGTCTCTATGGAGACGATATGGGCCTCTGCAGACCAGTCAGACAAGCCCTTTGGAGTTGAAAACGTTGTCGACTGAGATGACTGTGCGGTGGCAGTGTGAGTCTGACCTTTAAACTGGCCCTTGCCATCACCCTGCCTCCCCTGTTAGGGGTTGCCCGACTGAGGGGCGGGGGTCTGAGACTTAGGTTTTGGCGCTGTGCCTCATGCCTTCGATCGACACCCGTCATCAAAATGGCCAACCTTTTGACAATGTTGACAATACCTATTTTTTTTAGGTACATTCTGCCACCCAGGTTTGAGTTGTGACTGGGAGTTTCCTTGAGAATCCCCAGATTGATTTAGCTTGAGTTTGATTGTGATTTTGAGTGGAGGTTTGTTTTGGTTTGCCCTTCCCTTGTTGCCCTTTCTGAGAATGAGCAAGAAGAGCCCCCTCTAAAGAGGAATTCATATGAAACTGATCGAACAACTGTGCGTAACGCAACAGCTGACACTCAAATTCATAGAATGTAGGCATGGTAGGCTTTGAAACTATTTCTTCCACAAAATTGAAGTATTTCTTGGGGAGTTTATTTAGGAACAATGTGACTTGATCGTCAGAGGACTTGGTAGTCCCCGTAGTGGAGAATTTAGCGAGGAGACGCCGATACTCAGCCAACTTGACTTTCAAGTCATCTCGGTCAGTGATTTTGAAAAGCTGAAGCTCATGGTCAAGATTAATACGACGGGTCCTATCTCGAGCGGCATAGCGGTCAATCAAGTGTGCCCATCGCTCTGATGCTAAGTCAAAATGTTGAAGCTGATGTTGGGAATAAAGGGCCATCGTGCCTTTTATATGTGCATGGGTGTGAACACACCCTTAGCACATTGTACTTTCATACATATATCTATCTAAAGCCTAAAGTGGTACACTCGCCATTGTACCGAAAAACGTATTCACTCTCTACTCTGCTCACTCGCACTCTCTCTGTCTCTCTCACTGCGTGTAAGGTTTGTCTACCTCGATCTCCGTGCCTAACCTTGCACTACAAACTGGTATCAGAGTTGGCAAGAGGCAGTCGACAGAAGCAACGGGCAGGTTGCAGACACTCTCATGTGTTGCAGGAGTTCGACGAGCAGCAGACGACATTTTGCAGTCGTCATTGCAGGGCACCCGACAAATCGTGGATGCTGGAGAGTAGGCGACTATTGCTGCAGGCATAGCGGGCGAACAGCAGTAGCTGACGGCGACTGCAAACTGGTGACGGGCGCGACAGTTGCACGGCGACAGGCGACAGCGTGGCAGGCGTGGACCAATGGGTGCGACGTCTGCAGGGAACAATGACTGCACGACGGGCAACGGGGGCATCCAGCTAATGCGGCGTGAGGGACCGACGAATAGGCGCCGTGTCTAGTAGGCGGCACAGCGCACGATTGACGGGTCCGTTGACCCGTTAGATTTTTTCCAAAATTCAACCTTTTTTTCTGATAATTGCTTCACCCACTGACGGGGTTTCGCGCGCGCAAGCACAAGATTTCAGATCTGTGCAAAATCGGCTCAGAAATTTGGGGCTTTTCTCGAATCTGGGGATCTCAACACAGAATTGGACAATCTGACTCAGAAATTGCAAAGTCAGTGCACATTTGCCCGAGAATTTTGGGGCTTTTCACATTTTAGTGAAATTCTTTTAATTTCACTGAAATTAGTGCATGTAGGACTTGGAAAATTTGGGGATTTGTCCAGATTTCATGCGAGCAAGATGCAACAGTGATAATTTGTCTCAGAAATTGCAGGAATTTGTGACATTTTGTCCCCAACATTTGGGGCTTTTCATGTACATGCACAAATTGGGCTGAAATTTACCCAATTTCTCGACATTGAGGCACATTGGACCCCGTGCAATTTGGGGCTTTTGCGATTTGGGCAAAATTTGTGCAGCATTTGGTCATTTTATGTACATGCAAGTTGAATTCCGCGCAATTTGGACATCAACACTAGGTGAAATTTGGGGGTTTTGCTGAAATTACTTTATTTTGGCAAAATTGGACAGTCCTATGCATGACAAAGGAAATGCAGATGTGTGTTTGACGCTTTTGAGCTCAAAATTTTGGGGCTTTTGACCATTCGTGTCGAATTTTATGCCCATGGGTACACGTATAACAGAAATTGCAGCTGAAATTTTGGGATTTCTCATGTAATGTGATGCACATGCCCTTTGGAACAGCTGTAATCAGTTGGATAATGCTGTAGCACTTGGTTTGGTGCTTCTGAAAACTGAATTACAGATCTGAAATTTGTACTTCTGCGTGGTCATTTATTGCTGATTGATACTTGTTTGTACCTTGGTCACTTGGGTGACAATTTGGGCCTGCATTTACTGGTTTTTTGGTCACATTTGAGTTGAAAACCATGGCTGGCAGCAATGATAGCAGTAATTTGATGCATATAAAGAAGCTTGAAGGTGCACATAATTTTGCAGTGTGGCAAAAATAGTGCTACAATATCCTGTTACAAAAGAAGCAGGCAAAGCCGATCAAAACTAAAGGGGTAAAGCTTGCGGACATGGATCTGGACGATTGGGATGAGTTGAATGAGCTTGCACGCTCAACCATAGAGCTATCGATTTCTGATGCCTTACTCTTCAACATTGAAGGTTTGGATTTTGCATATGCTATGTGGACTAGACTGGAAGAATTGTATGCACAGAAGAGTGCTGCAAGTAAAGTGTATTGGTTGAAAAAGCTTATGGATTTGCGTATGAAAGAAGGTACAGCAATGTCTACTCAGTTGAGTGAGTTTAACTCCATTTTCAGCCAGTTGGTTGCCTTGAAGTTCATGATTGATGAGGAATTTAAGGCTACTTTCTTGCTTTGCACTCTACCAGAGAGTTGGGATACATTCAAGACTGCTATGAGCAATTCTAATGTGATCCTTTTGTATGCTGATGTAGAGAGTGCTCTACTTATGGAAGAGATGAATCAACAGAACAATGCATCCAATAAGTCTTCCAGTGCTTTGCATACTAGGGGCAGATCATAGCAAAAGGGCAAATATGATGGCAAGGGACGCAGTAAATCACGTGGAAAAGATGTTGAATGCCATCATTGTGGCAAGAAGGGCCACTTTAAACGTGACTGCTATAAATGGAAGAAAGAGAAAGGAAAAGGCAAGAAGACAGATGACTGCAAGGAAGAGAAGAAGGACAGTCAGTCTAAGAAAAGCAGTGTAAAAATTGAAGAGGTGAATGTAGTCACTCATGACAGTGACAGTGGGAGTGATGTACTCTTTGTCTCTTCACATTTTGGTGCACATGCTCTACTTGTAGATACAGATGATGACATGCATACCTGGATTCTTGATTCAGGTGCTTCCTTTCATGTCACCCCTCATCGTGAGTGGTTTTCCGCATATACAGGGGGTCGACATGGTGTTGTCTATCTTGGGGACAACTATGCATGTGAGATTGCAGGTATTGGCAGTGTGGAGTTATAGTTTCAGCATGGCTCTATCTTTACACTTCAACATGTATGGCATGTATCTCAGCTCAAGAAGAGCTTGATTAGCACAGGGCAGCTAGATGATGATGGTTTTAATACCACCTTTGGTGATGGAAAATGGAAGATTTGTAAGGGATCCAGGGTTATTGCCAGAGGTTGCAAGAGTGATACGTTGTATCCACTTCATGTATCTAGTGTGCGTGACCATGTTGTTGCCGTGACCGAGCAGCCAAGTGTTTCTTTGTGGCATGGCCGGTTGGGACACGAGTCAAAAAGGAATGAAAGTGCTTTCTTGTTTGGGTTACTTGCCTTGTCTTCGTTATGCTGATTTTGAGCACTGTGATCATTGTATTTATGGCAAACATGCACAGACTTCTCACAAAAAGTCTCTTTCTTTGAAATCTTCTCCTCTAGAGTTAGTATATTCGGATGTATGTCAAATGCTAGGATTATCTTTAGGGGGAAAGAAATATTTTGTCACCTTTGTCGATGATGCTACACGGAAAGTATGGGTTTATCCTATTCTTAGCAAGGATGAGGTGCTTGACAAGTTTAAAAAATTCTTGGCATTGACTGAAAATCAGACAGATAAGACACTTAAGTGTCTTTGCTCTGACAATGGTGGGGAATATGTGTCCAAAGCCTTTCAGGCATTTTGTGACAGCAAAGGGATAAAGAGGGAGCTCATTGCACCTCATAATCCACCCCAAAATGGAGTTGCAGAGCGTATGAATCGGACCATACAGGATAAGGTCCGTACGATGCTGTCTCATGTTGCATTACCCCATGGTTTTTGGGCAGAGGCTGTTATGACAGCCGTTCACTTGATTAATCGGTCACCAAACAGGTCTTTGGGGGGGGGGGGAGTTCCCTAAGAAGCGTGGTCCGGCAAGCCACCTTCATATGCTCATCTGAAAGTGTTTGGCTGCGAGACTTTTGTGCACATTCATAAAGAAAAACACAGCAAACTTGAGCCAAAGTTGTGTAAATGCATTTTTCTAGGATATGGTGACGAGGGTGAAATGGGGTATAAATTGTGGGGTCTCGAGAAAAGGAAAATAGTACGCAGCAATGACGTTATCTTCCGAGAAGATCGCATGCACAAACAGCCCGAAAAGACTGAGGAGGTCCGTAGGGTTGTATTCGGGAAGAAATACCTTTTGGACAGCAAAATGTGCCCGCTGTACAGTAGCAAATACCTGCTGTAAATGAACCTGTAAATGCAAGAAATGAGCAGCCAGCTATTGCCCATGAAAATGAGCCATTACATGTGAAGGAACAGCCAGGACAACAAGTTGTTAATGCTGATTTGCAGGCTGAAATGCCAAGACAACATGCTGAAAATGGAAATTTGCAGGAACAGCCAACAAACAATGACCATTGGGTTAGGAGATCGTCTAGGGCTACTAGACAATCTGACAGATTTGTTCTTGGTGCAATTAATGTGGCTGAGTATGTCATGTTGAGAGACTGTGGTGAACCATCTTGCTTCAAGGAAGCAATGGACAGACTTGGTGCAGTTGCCTAAAGGGCAGAAAACCCTTCCATGCAAATGGCTTTACAAAATGAAGGTTACTTCTGGTTCCTCACCAAAGTACAAAGCAAGATTGGTTGCAAAGGGGTACAAGCAGGAGCATGGAATTGACTTTGATGAGATTTTCTCTCCTGTAGTCAAGATGACTACATTGAGAACCATTTTGGGCTTGGTTGCAGTTGAGGATATGGAGCTCATACAGATGGATGTAAAGACTGCGTTTTTACATAGTGATCTGCATGAAGATATATATATGCAGCAGCCTAAAGGGTTTGTTGAACAAGGGAAAGAAAAAATGGTATGTAAACTCAAAAGGAGTTTGTATGGGCTGAAACAAGTACCAAGAGAAAGGTATCATAAGTTTGATACATCCATGCAGTCCCAAGGCTTTCATAGAAGTCAAGTGGATCACTGCTTGTACACCAAGAAGGCAGCAGATGGCAGCCTGATTATGTTGGTTTTGTATATTGATGACATGCTGATTGCTAGCAGGGATACTCATGCCTTGGATTCATTGAAGCAAAGTCTTCATGGCAGCTTTGACATGAAGGATCTGGGTGATGCAAATCACATTCTTGGCATGCGAATACTCAGAGATAGATCTAAAGGCTTACTCTATCTATCTCAGCAGGAGTATATCTCCAAAGTTTTGCAGCGTTTCAATATGGAGGGGGGGGAAAACAATTGGGTTTCCATTGCCTCCATATGTGAAACTCAGTGCAGAGGACAACCCTACATCTGATGATGAGAAGGCTGAAATGGCCAAGATACCATATGCTTCAGCTGTTGGCAGTTTGATATATGCTATGGTTGCTACATGTCCTGACATTGCTTTTGCAGTGGGAGTGGTTAGCAGATACATGGCAACCCCTGGCAAGAAGCACTGGGAGGCAGTGAAAGGTATTATGAGATACCTCAAAGGCACAAAGGAGTTGTGCATCTGCTTTGGAAAGTATAAGGCATCTGTTGTTGGCTTTACGGATGCAGACTATGCTGGTCATGCGGACTGCAGAAAGTCGACTTCTGGGTATGTGTTTACTTTCACAGGAGGAGTAGTCTCTTGGATCTCCAGGCTATAAAAGTATGTTGCATCGTCTACTACAGAGGCAGAGTATGTAGCTGTCACTGAGGCATGCAAGGAGGCTTTATGGCTTTCACGTCTGGTGGGAAAGCTTGGCATCACAGAGTTACCTGTTCTTCATTGTGATAGTCAGAGTGCTATCATGTTAGCACGGAATCCTGTCTTTCATGTAAAGACAAAGTACATACAGGTGAAGTACCACTTCATTAGAGATGTACTTGACAGCAAGAGCATTGAGCTTGTCAAAGTGCATACAGATGATAATCCTGCAGACCTCACGAAGGGTCTTCCAGTTGCATTAGCTCGACAATAGCGGAGGCATTCCTAGCCTTCCATGAGCGGACGACCTCGTATGGAACAAATGCGGGATCGGGTTGGGGTTTCAACCCCTGCACTAGATCCCATAGGTTCTGTGAATCAAGGACATGTCTCATCAAATTCGACCAAGTAGTAAAGTTTGACCCATTAAAACGAGTCTTTTTATTAAATGCATTCTTGGCAGAAGATGAGCTAGAACCATGAGGTGTCGGGTGGGTGGAGTAAGATGATGGTGGGAAAGATGGTGGAGGTGAGAGTGTCTGATAAGAGTAAGGAGGGGGAAGAGGTGGGTAGGCAGAAGTAGGTTGTGAGTATCCAATGAGTGCCGATTGATGCGGAGGCACTAGAACATGAATGTTTCCATAAGGTGTCGGTGTAGGTGAAGGCACTGGGACACAGTAGCCTTGTCCAAAGTAAGGCTGGGACACAACATTATGACCAGAAGGTCCACTAGGCAATGCTATGGAGGCAAACTGTGGAGGCAACTGATCCACACTTGGGAGAGACTGAGTGGGATACCCAGGTTGCAATGATCCCGAAAGTGTATATGAAATAGGTGGAACACTAGCCGGCTGAGGGAAGGATGAGGTCCTAAAGGATGTGCCTATGTTTCCATAACCCCCCGGTATGATGTGCGGTGTGACATGAGGTGTTTGAAATGGAAATGTAAATGGTGTAAATGGAAGTGGTGAAGCAGCGGAAGAATGTGGTGGGATGGGTGGGTTTTGAAAGTGAGGTGTATGAGGTGCAGATTCTTTTTGTTCATTTTTATCATTTAAAGACTGAAAATGAAACTGTGAAGATGATGATACACCATGTAATGAAGTGAAAGGAACACCAAATTCATTCTGATTATGTGAAGTAGACGGAAAAGAAGGAAGGATAGAAGAAGAGTTACCTGGATTTTTCTTATAATCCCTGCGACATGTGTTAACATACAAGAATTGGTCCTCTAGAGGATCTTTTCCGTAGTCTAGTCAACAGACTGGACTCTTTCTTCCACATAATCTCTACCAGTATATTGCAAAACAGAAGAGGTATAAGAAGAAGGCACAAAAGAGAAATCAAAAGTACCTTGCACCGGAGAGGACGGAAGAGTCTGAAAAAATGGAATATACTCCGGATCTTGCTCTCCAAGAGGGGGGTCCATCCCTGATGGAGGTCTCGACAGCCCTGCAACATCATCAGACTTATGCGCAACATGTGAAGAGTGAAATCCATGCGTACCTTCATTTAGAAGCTTTTCTTGAAGGGCAATCCTTCGGTCGAGCTCCTCAATCTTCTTTTGTCGATAGGGTATGATCAGTTTATATTCCTCAAAGGTTAGCTTGACTATCTTTTCTTCCATGTACTCAGATGTTTCTTTCACCATGTTGGAACTTTGTGGAGTAAGCTGATCGGCCCACACTCGCTCGGTTCTCGGCATAGGCTGATCTGGAGACTGAATCGGTGTTGATGTGTTTGAAGTCATTTGAACCTACGATTCTTGCTTTTTGCGAAGAGCTTTCAGATCAAAGGCCTAGGTTTACCAGGCTCTGATACCATGCAAAGAAAAATACCCTTACACAGAAACATAAACAGAAACTATACAACAAAGCACAGACTGATAAAAAGAACGCAGTTAGGGTTAGGGTTAGAGTAACTCAGAGACATTGAACACAGTGAATAAATGAAATGATATGACTGCTAATAATACAATGCTCATGCAACAAACACACTATGCAGTGAATGAATACTGAACCTCGAACTCCTGTATCTCTAGGATCAGGGCAGGGGTAATGAGCTGGAGAGTGTGTCATACTCCGAACGGATCCCGAATCGCAGCAAGGCAGCCTCCGGATGTCGAACACCAGCAAATGCAGCAATGAGAATCTGGATCTGATGCAGACAGCAGTGAGGAGAGAGAAATACTGAAAACGGAGCTTGCAAGAGAGAGAGAGACTAAAAACGGAGCCTGCAGGAGAGAGAAAGACTAAAAATGGAGCCTGGAGGAGAGAGAAAACTGTCAGGGCGGCAACTGGAGCCTGCAAATGCAGCAGTTTGCTGGCGTGGCAGGCTGTAAGACAACAGTGCAGATGAACAGCAATTAGTTGCTAGGTAGAAACAGTAGCAATCAGCGTGTGGAGGGTTGGAAACAGGCGCCAGACTGTAGGAAACAGTGATGGACAGCAAGGGCTGAGATGTCCTCCGTGACCGGGGTGTGGGCAACAAGCTGGTAACACCTGAAACCTGCAAAAACGAGATTGTAAAAGAGTGGAGGTCTAGTTGCCAATTTATAGAAAATTAGAGTTCTAGATTCTCTCCCACTTAACTTTCTTGATCCACTCCCCGTTTTAGAGTTTTGGCTAAAATAAGCCTAAAATAAGCATGTTTTGGGGCTGTTTAAGTGGCTAAGTGCATTTCTTAGCACAACAAGCCTCAGTAGGCAAGGACAGCAAGGAGTCACCTTGTCACCTTGCAGGGGTTGGTAACAACATTGTTGATTAGGTGACACCATTTTGGAGGTGCCTGGCAGTAGGTGACTGCATTAAATGCAGGCTAGAGTAGGCAGGATTTACTTGCAAAGAAAATTAGATTTTTCTTTCATCTTGGCTCTCTCTCACCTTCTCTAATCCATTCTTAGGAGATCTCAGCATTTCTCAGCCATTTGAGTAGATCTCAGCCAAATTTGGTGGACAACAGAGAGATCTTTGTTGTGCCGTGCCAATTGGTGAAGGCATCGTACACTAAATTTAACTGAATTCAGCACTTGAAATTTGTGTAATTGTCAGGGAATTCAGATGCCAGCCCATTCATTGTAATTTGGGCAGCATTTGGCCAGTTGGTGGTTTCATTTGTGCAAGTCCTAGGTAAAAAATCAAGGGGAATTTGGCCCGAATTGATTGCTAATTGTTGCTACAGCAAAGAGGCTTTTTGAAACAGCAAAGGAGATTGTGAATCTCAGCTTGTACTCATTCCGTTAGCAATCAAGTTAAAGAAATATCGAAAGGGGCGCTAGTTTTTGGGGCCAACAGGGTGTCCAATGCCCGAGATTATTAAGGCAATTTGTGCATTTCAAGTTATATTCATTTGCTGATTGCTGTAGTTAAGTGCTTGATCAGGGAATTACCGCCCTTTCCAGGAAGGAAGGCTGGTTTTAGTCTTTGTCTCTCTCTTTCTCTTCTCCTTCATTTCTCTATCCACATTCACACCCTATCAGTTTGACTTCGACACTTGGAGGCCTATCTTGAGTCTTGAGAGTCTACAATGTCTCTTTGATTCTCTGTGTGGAAATAATTACGAAACATGTATTCCACTATCTATACCTTTGGTGGACCTCCATCAGGAGCTCATCCCGAAGCTGTCAAGCGTTCAAGCTTCAAAGGTGAAGAAGATACCAATACCTATTGCAAAGGAGTCTAATGGTACGTCATTATATTTTCCTCTCCTTCACACACGTCATACTATTGTTAAATCTGGGGATGTTCATTCACTTGGGAATGACCTTAAAACAGAGACCTACGACTTGCCAACAAGTCACAGATGTGCATATTCCATGGTCAATGCCATCCACACCATTTGAAGGGCTTTCTTCCATCGACATAATCAGAGATAGGATTTTTCTACTCCATATCTGATGTGCTCTCCTTGCTAGATGATCGACATCGAGTACATTAACATTAATGCTCTACTATTATGTCCTGCATCCTGATTCTCTATGGTGCATTGTAAGTTGACTCTCACCTCCTCTACAATGTATTGTTGAATGTAGTAAACATTGGAAGGGATTTAGGAATTCCATCTTGGGGAGTGTACTTTGTATGGAAGTAAGAGAAGAAAGTTGTTGCATCCTAATAATTTATATGAAAAATATTTGTAATGTTTGTTTGTAATGGGATTCCACACTGCTCCACTCTAGGAGTGGTGCAGAAGCTGTGAACTCTGATGTACCCTCTCTGTGGGTTGGTGCACGTATTTTTTTGTGATGCAAAAGTCGTGCGATAGGATGTCAATGGAAGCACTGGAACTCCCTCAAAGGTAGACCTGAAAGATGGTTCTACCGTCCAGCTGTGTTGTGGCTGGTTGTGTGAAATGCTGGTTCAAGGATATCTCAAGTGCTGTCAAAGCCAGTCACCCTGGGATACAGCTGCTTGTTGGGCAACTATGGCTATAGTGTGCATTCTGTTGTATGGCATGTCACCTTATGGGCAGAGGGTCCAAAGGTGGAAATGCTGACTAGTGATGATTTACCTGCTGAGTAACATGGACACAAGTGTAGCTATGATGCAAAAGTGCTCATTGTATGGCCACATTATGGAATAGTAGGTCTTCCAATGATGTTCTTCCAGTTGTTGGCCATCTAAAGCTTGTGTAATCAATTTTAGTGAATGCACTCTCACTGAGGAGTTATAATACTTCTCAAGTCACATATCAGGCTAAAGAGTGTGATAGAATTCCTGCTTAAGCTATTTGTGGTGATGCTGCATTTTATTTATGGCTTTTCTCACACGTTGTGTAACACATCTGTTGATGTCATGTAGTTTGCCGCCTGTGGTACTGAGGTGATAAGTAGAGTGAAATCTCACCTTGGTTCTAAAGGACTATTGTTAAAGCAAAAGGATAAAAGAGTGTGGGCTGAATTTTTGTAATGAATAGGTGTAGGTCAACATCTTTTCTGTAAAAAGCCTCGAGTGCGTGAGCTCAAAGTTTACTATGTTGTGTGTATGAACTTTCTTCATATCCAGTCTCTGCTGTAATGTGTATATTTTGTTTTGGTACAGAAGTCATGCCTATAGAATGTCAATGGAAGCACCTGGAAATGTTTCAAAAGTCGGTTTGAAAGATGCTACTAATGTGCAGCAGTGTGAAAAACGAGTGCCCTTGAAACTTGTTGTGGCTGATTGTGTTAAACGCTGGTTCAAGGACTACTTAAGTGCTGCTAAAGCCGGTGACCCTGAGATGCAGTTACTTGTTGGACAAATGTACAATCATGGCTATGGTGTGCAGCGAGATGCGGAAAAGGTTCGTTTGGTTATTTGATTTCCCAATGTAGTTCTTCTTGGATTCCTTCATTTAGATAATGTGGTTGCACTACTCAAAAATCAGAAAACATATCTGCTTGTACAGGGAAGGTTTTGGTTGGAAACCGCTGGTAGGAGATTTCAGGAACTCCAAAATCAGTAGGTTACAATTGGCTATAAGAAGTCTATCATTCTGAATACTTCTTTGCACTCTGAAATGATATGCCAGTGAAAAAGGTACCGTAAGTTTAATTTCTTTTTGTACTAGTCCAGACAGAGGCTGCTCTTGGAATGCCTGTATATGGTGGAGTGTTGCAGATAAGATAACTAATGCCTTCAAGCCTGTCCAGACACATTACCAATTGATTGTATAGTGACATGCCAATAAACTCTGCCGCATATTTGGACGTTGTACCTGTCTGATGGCATATAATTCATTTGCTATGTACACTATTTTCTTGATCGAATAAGGTCATATATATATAGTTTGCATGTGTTACTGGCATGCACATTTTCTCAAACGCTTGGGAATACTGCTGATGAATGTAATTGATCTTGCAAGTATTGGTAGCTACTAGCTCTTACAACTGAACCAATACATGGGCAAAGTCTGATGGATAAGGTAGTTCTATTGTCAACCGGGGAAAGCTACTATACTAAGTATTGGAAAGCTAATAAAGTCAGATTTACCGTGTGATATAACTACCCGACTGAACCAATAGATAGGTGTTGTCAAATGTTTTGCTTTTTCTGGGCCAAATGTGTAAGCGATCCTTTTCTTGGTGGTAAGAGAATCCTGAGCGTTTCTAATCAAGGTAACTACTAGATGTGATCTGTGTCTAGAGCCAGTCAACTAGTAGATATCCTCAATTTTAGGAAGAGAGATTAGAGGGATACGTTGGTCTAGAAAAAGAGTGAGTATTCAGATTTGTGCCCCTTCTGTAAGGTCAGAAACTAAAAGAAGCTTTAGTCAGCTTGAAAAAGCAATGTAACTTTATCCTTTCTTTTTAGTGTAGGACTTCTTTCTTTTAGTTGGTCCCCTTATCCCATTGCACTGTAGGCAGAAGATTTCACAGTATGTTACTGTGTGGACGCACTGTATAATTGCAAAAAAAAAGATCGTGTCTTGTTGTTTGGCGTGTTTACCAATTTACATGTCTCAAAGCTGTACAAGGCAATGATACACATTAACATTTTTATCCACTTTGGGGTGACATTGGTACACAGAGAGAGAGAGAGAGAGAGAGAGAGAGAGAGAGAGAGAGAGAGTGTGTGTGTGTGTGCAGTAATGTCTCCAAAAGGCCAGAATGACCTATGAGACAAAGAAATGAGCACATTTGACTATGTTGTCTCACTTGAGAACAACAATGAAAATGAAAGTGATTAACTATGACTACTATAAATATAGGCTATCATTATGTACAAAATCATCTCTTGATGTTCCTTTAGCTAACATGTAGGATCCTATCGCGATCAATATGACTCTCTAGAAACAATGTACTCTCTTGGAGGTAAGAATATATGTTATGGGGTGGTCCAAGACATCAAGTTAACTAAGGGGAGGTACTTGCCTTTGATGGCAAGCAATGATGGCTCGAATTTGTTGGAGGTAAGGATGTCGGGCATGTGGATGGGGTGGTGGGTGTCGTGCTTTACAGAGTGTGGTTGCTTGGTTTGGTGTGATTCCTTTTAACTTGTGGATAATATCTTGGTGTTGATGTAGTGGTAGCATCTGTAATAGTAGCATGTACTGAACTAGCTTTGGAGCTAGTATTGAAAAACTCTTAAGGATTTGCCTCTATTTTTGTCTTGCTCTTCAGCAACTTCTCTCTGTATGCCCAGATTTCCAATAAGAATAGTCCTATGGATCTCTAGTCCTTGTGTACTCCACCTTGTGGAGAGGCCTAGACTCAACCTCATGGTGGCATAATTGGCAAAATACGTGCATCTTTAGATGTGTGTATATCGTCTTATCTTAATCTTGAGCTAGTGTGATGGTGTTTTAAAGTTTTGCCCTATGTACATGAAAGGTACATAGGATTCTTGAACTCTTCTAGAATGGCTTTGCCTCCATCCATTTCCTTCTTTCCGAGAGAGACAATGAGGGGGTAGCTCTATACAAAGAAAGAGAAGGAGAGAAAATTGGAAAACCATGTTGCACATAGTTGCCTCTCGTACCTTAATCATTTTGGGCAATATTATATTAAAGCAAAGAGCGACAAAATAAATGTGTCGACACATGGGCCCTTGCTCTTGACAACATGGATCCCTTCCGCCCATCCATGCCAACCGTACCTCTAGCTTAGCTCAACACGTTTTGGTGCTTGCACATCTCAATACACGTGGAGAAGGAAATCAACACATGGGCAGCAATAGCGAAGAAGGTGCAAGATGATCTAATAGAAAATTCCATATGGATCAAGGTGGTGAGGAAGGCTTGTTGAACAAAGAAAAAATTGTAAATGTTGCCTAGAAGGTAAGAAAAAAAAAAAGTTCAGCCTTGTATCTATGGTAGTGGGGTGGAGAGAATGAGAGTCCATTAGATGATGCCAAAAGTCTATGTAGGAAGCTAGGAGTCTCCACAACTCCTATTGTTGAAAGTGTATGGGGAGTCCCATCGATCCTTAACCTCAAACTTATTGATTTTGAGACATAAAGAGACTTTCTCTCCAAATGAAAAGTCCTCAAGGGGGAGAAGATATACCTTGATGATAACCTCACCCCACCATAAGTGTCTCATTGATGAGAATGCATGCTATGGATCATGGAGGCCCACAAGGCAAGAAAATGGTATGGTTCATAGAGACAATTGGGTTATCATCACAAAGAGGTGTGACCTTTGCAAACAAGGATATCATCTTGCACTAGAGACCCACTATAGCCCAAGTGCTCGCGTACTAAAGGTGAGAGGTTACTGATGGGAGATGACTTGCCATCCTTGGGAAAACGGATGGTTTACAAAGATGGTTGGGTCATGATCACATTGACAAGCACCCATAGCAAGGCACGACCTATGAGACGCACTAAAGATTGGTAGTATAGAAGGCATTTCAGAAGCCCAAAGCACATACATGGCATGCATGCTACATTGCTCTACATGTTGCCTACATAGCCTCCTCTCCCTTGATCATCGAAGAGTAGAATTATCTCCTCCACCTTTTGTAGCACAACTATGGTTTGAGAAGCCATTTGTAGACTCTAGAATGGTCATGAGCACAAGACAATGATGAATTGATATAGCAAAGCACCTCTCATATGCCAAAGACATGTTGTTGCTACTCCTAGCCCATGCTTCCCTGTCATTTGGTCAGCTATACTATAGTACCAATCTTGAAAGAAGCTAGAGATCCTATGGTTTCCAATAAGTATAGAACTATCATAGTTGGCCACATGCTAACCAAGTTTTATGGATTTGTACTACAGCATGAACTGAGAAAATGAGTATAGATGCACTAGCATCAAGCATATGGACAAGCAAGGTTCAGGATAGGATGTTTCACGCTTGACTATATTCTCATGCTTTAAGCTATGATTGAGGTGGGTAGAACACAAGGGACATGGATCAATTGTTGCATTGTGGATTTCCATAAAGCTTTTGATAGTGGCATAAGCTAGGCTCATGTAGAGATTATGTATGGGAGGAATTGAATGAGCTAGTAGGCTCCACTATTATATTGACACCCTCAAAGTCCATGTATTTCAATGTGAAAAACATGGAAGGTGCATATGGTGTATGAAAAAAGCTTAATGACATATATAAGAAAGAAAGTGTAGCCTCATAAGCTTATTGGTTGAAAAATATCATTGATCTTTGCATACAACAGGGGGCTTTG
The DNA here is from genome assembly GCF_053477565.2 of Lygodium microphyllum. Classification (NCBI taxonomy): domain Eukaryota; kingdom Viridiplantae; phylum Streptophyta; class Polypodiopsida; order Schizaeales; family Lygodiaceae; genus Lygodium; species Lygodium microphyllum. Next base: position 53,064,078 of record NC_141140.1, on the reverse strand, counting down.
ATATAGTATCGCCTCAATTTGTTCAAGACTATTTTTAGCCAACTCATATCCTAGAAGATCATCTTTTATGATTCACTGAGGGCCATGTTCTTATTAGCCACTTTACCTAAGAGTTGGGATATTTTCAGGACTACCATTAGTAGTTTTGCACTTGCACGTGGTTTTATGAGTGCTAATGTTGAGAGTAGTTTGCTCACTAAGGAGGTGAATAGAAAAACAATGTAGGGTCAAAGAGCTCAAATGTACTTATGGTGAGAGGAAGGTCAAATGCTAGGGAAAACTCTTGTGATAATGAAGCATGGTTGGAATAGTATTTATGTGGTTGTTGACCGGTTAACAAAATTTGCCCATTTCATCCCTACTAACGTTTAATTTATGACCAAACAAGTGGCTAATCAATTTATAGAGAGCATGTTCAAGCTTCATGGAATGCCACTAAAGATAATATTTGACCGTGATACTAAATTTATGGGTAATTTTTGACGGAGTATCTTTGCTTCTATGGATACTAAGTTGACTCCTAATATGGCCTATCACCCCTAAACGGATGGACATATGGAGCACGTCAATAAATGATTGAAAGCTTATTATTGCTATTTTTTCCATGATACTCAAGCTTCTTGGGACCAATGGTTACATTTGGCTGAATTTTGTTATAATAATACTCATCCTATGAGTATTGGCATGTCACTTTTGGACATGTATAAAATTGTCAACCAGAGCCTTTGGCTGTCCCACATTTCTATTATATAAGACATGAAGTAATCCACCAAAAAGAATATTGAATATTTCTTTTGTTACAAGAAGGGACACATAAAAAAGGATTGCTACAAGTGGAAGAATAAGAAAAGGAAAAAAAGGCAAATGAGGATAATGAAAAAAATCAATAGAAAAGCAAGGCAAATATAAAGGAGAAATGCATACAACAATGCTAATGGTGATGTTATGCATGTATCCTTTATGGGTAACATTCTTGGTTGCCATGGATAATGACATGTCTCAAAACTAGTGTTTGGTTTTTGGAGCATTATTTCATGTTGCTTCACATAGAGAGTGGTTCTGTACTTATGATATTGGAAAGAGAGCATGCGTTCAGCTTGAAAATAACTATGCATGTAGCATTGTTGGCATTGGGGATATACACTTCTCATTACCAAATGGTTCTTCTTTTGTCTTGCAGAATGTATGACATGTTCTAGACTTTACAAAAGTTTTGATTAGTATAGGACATCTTGATGGTTATGGTCATAAATGATATTTGGTAATCATGTGTGGAAGATTTGGAAGGGGTCTCTTATTATGACCAAAGGGCCAAAATTTGGTACTTTATATCCTTTGCATGTTTTTAGTGTTAAAGACCATGTTGTAGCTATCATCACTAAACAACCATCTGTTTCATCATGGCATCGCCATTTGGGATATATGTTAGTCACTGGAATGAAGGCTTTGTGCGTTTACATTATCTTCCATCTCTACATTTTGTTGACATTGGTTTTTTTTAGCATTGTCTCTTTGGAAAACAAACTAAAATGTTGTATAAGAGAGGCAGTGGAAATAAAAGATCAGAATGTCTTTATTTGGTTTGTAGTGATTTGTGTGGAATAATGTGTATGATTTCATTGGGAGGAGCATCATAATTGTTACTTTTATACATGATGTCTTAGGGAAGGTTTGGACTTATCCTCTTTGTAAGAAGAGTGATATGTTGGACGCATTTCACAAGTTCTTAGCATTTGTAGAGAATCAAAAGACTCATAATGGTGGAGAATACACATCATATGCCTTTATGAACTTTTGTGCAAGCAATGATATCAAGAGAAAGTTGACAACTCTTGAGAATCTTCCTCAAAATAGTATAGTTGAGAAGATGAATATGACCATTAAGGAAAGAGTCAATATGCTCTCTAATGCTGGTCTCACTAATGGATTTTTGCTGAAGTTGTAAAGATAGCAGTACAGTTGATCAACATGTGGCATTATACTAGAGGAGTTATAGTTTGGCAATAGACCTAGCTAGGATCACTTATGTGTTTTTGGATCCGAGGCATTTATGCATATACCTAAGAACAAGCAGAATAAGCTTGATCCTAAGCCTAAGAAATGCATTTTTCTTGGGTATGGAGAGTTTGGTGAAATGAACTATCGCTCATCGTGGGATCTTGAATCTAGAACGGTAGTATGTAGCCATGATGTTATCTTTAATGAGGATAAGATACCGATGCTATGACTAGGGATGACAGTCATAAGTGAAAGAGGGCTATCCAGTCAGAGATGGATTCTTTGGTGAAGAGTGCTACATGGAAGTTAGGCTTTTTCCTAAGGGCAAATATGTATTGCCATGTAAGTGCATCTACAAGCTAAAGGTATCTCCATTTGATGCATTGCCTTAGTACAAGGAAACATTGATTTTCAAAGGACTTTAAGCTGGAGAAGGGAGCGGCTTTAATAAACTCTTCTCATTGATAGTCAAGATGAATACCCTTTTTGCTTTGGTTGCTAGAGAGAATATGGAGTTGGTTCAGATGATATAAATACCACTTTCTTGTATGGGGACTTTTATAAGGATATTTACATGCAACAACCTGAGGGTTTGTTGTGGAAGGTAAGGAGTAGTTGTTGGTGTGTAAGTTGCATAAGAGCTTACATGGTTTGAAACAGGCTCCTAGGGAATGTTATCATAAGTTTGATGTCTTTCTATGCATCAAGGATACACTAGAAGTGGGATCGATTATTACCTATACACTAGGAAGGCTCGAGATGGTATAAGTAAAGGTTCCAAACACACCTACAAATATCGTCTTTAATTGGTTTTCCTTTGCGATGACCATTTGATTGTAGTCGGGGCAAAACAGTCCATAAAGGAGTATATATCCCTACATGCTATTTGATCTGAGATTTGATCAATAAATGGCAATGGATAATAATCCTTAACTGTTTGTTTGTTCAGGTCTCTAATATCAACACAAAGACGGATAATACTGATTTGCCGAAAAGTTAGTCATGAATGTGGATGCCTTTAAGAAGAGGTTGCACAGAACCTTTGATATAAAGGACTTGGGGAATTCTTGGTATATGCACGATGTGAGATTGAGACAAAAAGATACTCTATTTGTCTCAGAAGGAATACGTTGGGAAGGTATTTGAGTGTTTCAATATGGAGAGGGGGAAGGCTATTCGTGTTCCATTGCCTTTATATTTGAAACTTATCCAAGAGGATAATCCCAAGTTAGATGAGCAGAAGGATGAAATGGTGAAGGTTTCTTATGCATCCATAGATGGTAGCTTGATGCATGCTATGATTGCTCATGTCCAAATATTGCCTATGGAGCGGGAGTTGTTAGTAGGTATATGGAAAACCGTGACAAGAAGCATTGGGAGGTGGTAAAGAGTATCATGCGATACTCGAATGGCACAAGGTCTATGTGCATATGCTTCAAAAGGAAGGATGCACCAATTCTTGGATATGTAGATGTTGATTTTGTAGGGAGTATAGACTCTAGGAGGTCTATTATAGATATTTCCTTCACTTTAATAGGTGATGCAGTCTCTTGGGTCTCTTAATTTCAAGCCATGTACAGCTTTATCTACTACTTAGGTAGAGTATGTTGCAGGCACTAAGACCTGCAAGGAATCTATATGGCTTACTGATTTAGTGGAAGACTTGGAAATTATAGGAGCAGTGCGTGAATTATACTGTGGTAGTTAGAGTGCCATCTAGTTGGTAGAAACTCTATCTTTTGTGTAAAAATAAAGCACATTGAGATAAAGTATCAATTCATTTGGAGGGTTCTTGAGGACATGCGCATTGAGCTTATCAAGGTTCATACGAATCTTTCCTTATGAATAGTTTACCTTTTAAGTGCTTTACACACACTTTATTCTTATACTTCCATAAAGATGCTTTAAAATTTAAATGAGAGATGTCACAAATCGTGTTGTGGGGAGACTTGCTTGAGCTAGTACATTGAGCACACACAATACACACAAGAGGAAGCTCACTCAAGAACACAAGAAGAGAGATGGATGCAAAAACATTTTCTGATTGGTCTTTCTTTCTTCTTTTTCAACCAATACAATGTACACAAAGTATAGATAATAGACAACATAAAGGAAAATGGCCCACTAAGTCAAACAATGCATAATAATTGATTGCCATTATAATTATGCTACCTTTGGATAGGTGTAACTAACCAAATATAATATGCGATAAGTTAGTGGCCATGTCAGAATCATAACGACCACTGAGGTACTAATTACAAATGTATAGATCCATCTAACCAGGTGGTCCATCATCAATGTCCACTCATGTTGAGTTTGCCATCTCAATACTCTCCCCCAAGCTCAACTGTATCTTTATAACTCCAAGTAAACTTCGAAATTCTCGAAGCTTTTCTATAAATTTTTTTGCTACATGATCTTGTATGTTGACATATACCAAGTTGATCTCACCTACAAGTACATTTTCTCTCACAAAATGATAATGCACCTCAATATGTTTGTTCTAGCATGGAACATGGGTTCTTAGCCAATTGTATGTTGCTCATGTTGTCATTGCTTATGAATGACAATTGGATCATCTCTCTATATGTCCAAATTAGCCAATAACTTTTGTAGCCATACCATCTCACATGCTACCATAGCAACATCTCTCTCCTCAACCTCTAGACTCGATAAAGAAATTGTTAGTTACTTTTTGTTGCTCCAAGTAACTATTGCACTACTGAGGGAAAAAATAAATCCATTGATAGATCTTTTATCATACTTGCTACTAGTCCAATTTGAATATGTGTACCCAAATACTTGTATATCCTTATCTACCTCATAAAAAGTCCATAATGCAAGGTGTACTTCACATATGTCAATATGCCTTTGATTGCATCCAAGTGAGGCTTTTTAGATACCTGCATAAATTGATTCAACAGTCCAATAACATATCTCAAGTTTGGCCTTGTGATTGTCATATAGATTAAACTCTTTACTATCTTCCTGAACATAGTAGGGTCTTCTATCTCATCTCCAACATCAACAGTCAACTTTACATTTTTCTCTAATGGTAGTCAAAGAGGCTTACATGTCGTCATACCATAGTTGGATACCATATCCAAGCCATACTATCTTTGAGATGGCCATATACTATCACAACATCTGATCATCTCAATACCAAGGAAGTATCTCAGCTCACCCATATTTTTCATCTTAAGCTTTTGTTCCAAAATGCCCTTGATATAAGAATCCCACTATCACTATCTCTTGTAGTAATCAAGCCACCATATAGATGATGTTTTAGTCCATAGAGTGTATTCTTTAACTTGCACACATATGTGGGATACTCTAAATCCTCATAACTTGCCCACTGCTCCATATACATCTCTTCTTGCAAATCACCATGTAAGAATGCATTCTTCACATCAATTTTCTGCAAACTCCAACCTTTGGCTATTGCCAAATCAATCACACATTTGCTAGTTGCCATTCTAGCAATTGGATTGGATATCTTTGCATAATCTATGTTACTATTTGTGCATAGCCTTTTGTAATGAGCTTGCCCTTATACTTACTAATAGAACCATCTTCATTATGCTTTATTTTATAGACCCACTTACAACCAATAGCTTTCTTATGGGACTTCACATATGTCAATATGCCTTTGATTGCATCCAAGTGAGGCTTTTTAGATACCTGCATAAATTGATTCACAAGTCCAATAACATATCTCAAGTTTGGCCTTGTGATTGTCATATAGATTAAACTCTCTACTATCTTCCTAAACATAGCAGGGTCTTCTATCTCATCTCCAACATCGACACTCAACTTTACATTTTTCTTTAATGGTAGTGAAAGAGACTTACATGTCGTCATACTATAGTTGGATACCATATCCAAGCCATACTATCTTTGAGATAGCCATATACTATCACAACATCTGATCACCTCAATACCAAGGAAGTATCTTAGCTCGCCCATATTTTTTATCTTAAGATTTTGTTCCAAAAGGCCCTTGACATAAGAATCCCACTATCACTATCACTTGTAGTAATCAAGCCACCATATAGATGATGTTTTAGTCCATAGAGTGCATTCTTTAACTTGCACACATATGTGGGATACTCTAAATCCTCATAACTTACCCGCTGCTCCATGTACATCTCTTCTTGCAAATCACCATGTAAGAATGCATTCTTCACATCAATTTTTTGTAAACTCCAACCTTTGGCTACTGCCAAAGGAATCACACATTTGCTGGTTGCGATTCTAGCAATTGGATTGGATATCTCTGCATAATCTATGCTACTATTTGTGTATAGCCTTTTGCAATGAACTTGCCCTTATACTTATAAATAGAACCATCTTCATTATGCTTTATTTTATAGACCCACTTACAACCAATAGCTTTCTTATGGTACTAGATCCCAAGTCTTGTTGGTCTCTAGTGCAACCATCTCCTCATCCATTGGTGGATTCCAATGAGTATGACCAACAATCCTCTTAAAATAAGTGGGCTTAACATCCTCAACTACCTTTATCATATAAGTATAATGGTGAGTTACATAACCCTCAAAACCAAATCTTGTAATAAGGTATCTTAGCTTGCCAGACCTATGTACCATTGAATCACTCAATGGAGTCTTTCCGTTACCATGTCATCTTTGTACACTTAGTGTCTTGACTGAAGAAATTTCAAGCTCATCATCCAAACTCTTTGAGTCTTCATCAAGGACTACATGATTAGTAGATACATTACATTTGACACTTTGTTCTTCCCTTTGTCATTACTTACAACACTAGTAGATGCACTTGAAGATGTGGGATTTTTCCTTAGTCTCCTAGGCCAAGGGATGACTGTAGATTTATACTAGATGATGTCTATGGTTCACAGGGAGTTTGTGATTCTTTCTTTTCTATCTACATATGATTATCATGATTGTCAACATCATCCAATGTATCTCCACTAGATGCATACGAGCTGCTCATCTCATTAAAAATAACATATTTCTCAACCAAAACTCACCATTAATAGGGTTATAACAGTGATATTCTTTTTACTTAGTAGAGCATTCAATAAAAGTATATTTTTAAGTCTTTGGAAATTTTTTTTCTTTCAATACCCGTGTAATTTTTACAATATGTCTATTTTTTCTTTCAATACCCGTGTAATTTTTGCAATATGTCTATTTTTTCTTTTTGTACAATCCCATTTTGTTGTGGGATATATTTGCATGTAAATTTTCGCTTTATCCCATGAGATCTCAAAAAATAACGAAACTCATTAGAGAGTTATTTTGCCCCTTCATTTGACCTCAAGCATTTAACTTTCAAGTCTATTTCTGTTTTAATCACAATATGAAAGTTTTAAAGTGCTTAATACTTCACTCTTTTTTTTCATGAAAGATACTTGGAGTTTTCTAGAGTAATCATCAATGAATGTAACAAAATACCTACTACCACCAAGAGATACATTCTGGGTACAGCCCCAAATATCTGTGTGCATAACATTCACTATATTCTCATTTACATCTATTTCAAGTAAAAATAACTGCCTTGTTTCCTTTCCAAATTAATATGTGACATAAATTTTATGTAATTTTGTAACTTTGAATGTAGACAAACCTGTAATCAATCCTTTGGATTGTATTAATTTTAGCCTTTGTAGATTTGTATGTCCAATATGTTTATGCCATATTTCGATGTCTGCAACCAACCTTTGGCTTTAGCATATATAGTAAGAATTCCGATACCTAAGGTAATTGTGTGACCAACTCTACTTCTCTTTGCAATCAATCTGCACTTTTTCAACAAAATAATCCACATTAAATCTAACATGCAATCCTTGCTTCACCGTTTGATCAATAGATACTAAATTTTTTCTGATGGGTGGTGTATGTAAAACATCTATTATAAACACTTTTCTCACCATGATGCAAGGACAAAGTGACCTTTTTAATATGTGAAATTAGATGACACGAATCATCATTCATCTCTACATAACCTAGACTTTGTAAATCTTACATCTCTAAAAATCATTTAGTATGATTGGTCATATGATTAGATGCACTTAAATCAATATACCATATATTATCAAATACTTCCTTTCTTGTAACAACATTCATCATATGCTGTATAAGAAACAAATAGTCAATTTTGTTGTCATTTTATCTTAAAGATGATGCATAAGTTTTTAATTGTAATTTTCCAGTGGGAATGCCATTCTCTTATTAAAACAATGGACTATAATATAACCTATTCTTCCATAGTAATGGAGACAACACCAGCATTGCTAGAATCTCTGTTCTGCCATCCACCTCTTCATCTAAGCTCCCCCTACCTCTAGAATTACCAAGACGCTTTGAAATCTATATGACACCAATTATTGATTTAACTTGTTTTATTGGTTACTACTAGCATGACTCATACCACGACCTCTTGAAGAGGATCTGTTATGTTTTCTTCTTGAACTTGAGTAAAATGCTCATATCTATTTATCACTTCTTCCATATGATTCACCTTGCATCTTGATCTCTTTAGCGATCATGATAGAGAGCACCTAATTGAAATAAAAAAATGGCTTTCATACATACATAAAACTAATAAAAGATATCTAGGCCTTCTCAATATTAAGGGCAATTATCATTAAGCATTGAATCAATAGTTGTTAAGAATCTACAATGCTTTTTGCATTTGAAAACATACTTATTTATAAACATATTTTCTTTTTTCAAAGTATTCAATATTTTCTTGAGTTGAATTTTTTCATGCCTTTGTATTTACTAAAAACATATTCTCAAAGGTTATCCAAGTTGCATGTAAAATTTTTATATTTCTGATATGCTCTAATATAGTGTTATCAATAACTGTATATAACCAATATATTACATTTTTGACTTTTGCATTCCATTCTTTCCATGTCATTATAATTCTTTTGTAGTCAAAGGATTACTTAGCTTTGGTTCCTTTTCTTCACATAAAACAAACTTTTAGAGGATTTTTTCAATAAGAAAGTTTGTCACATGGAACTTCCATGATGGATTGTTGTTCTTGTCTAGCTTCTCTATAATTATATTTCCATTATTCTTTGCCATTATGACACAACTTAGTACCAAATAGTAAGCAAAACTTTTACAACCCTTCAATCTGGTAGCTTTTTCATTGCTTGCTCAATAATATATATAATCTGCAACTTGTTTGTAGATTAAGTTTGTATTTGCTTCTTAACAAACACCTTAATGCTTGCAAATTTGAAAAACGTATGTAGTCCAACGATTTTGCCCATCCTGACTCCAATGGAGAGGGAGTATCCACACATACATGTGACTAACACCTTAATTTACACACATAAAAAGCATCCCCAACCAATTGTTGTGGCTCCTATGGCTCCTATGGCTCTCCTACGATCTGCGGATTAGCCCTAGGATGCGACATCTAAACATGAAACACAAGCATATCATTGTCCACTCTTTCGATAAACTGTTACAAGAGATATTTTGATTTCCCCACATAAGAGTCCCCAAAGACAATCATTCTATCCTATAGCTTAGGAATCCTCACTCTCATCATTGGTCAATAGTTTTAACAACCAATTGCAACACATCCAGGAGACTTCCTTTTTCGTGATACCATGTATAAGAATGTGAATGCGAGGTGTAATACCATATAATGCTCAAACAACCTAACAACAAATCAGCCAACATGTCGGGTGCAAAACATTCTTTCAATGTTTTTCTTTCTAACGTACTACTGCATTGCTTAGAAACAACATCGGACTAATCCATGCTATTGTCCCTTTAAAAAATGCTACATAAACCCTATATGCTTCATTTCAATATATAAACACTTATGTTTCTATGTAAAATTCTTGGCATTTCAGCTTCTTTATGTTTTTATTTATTATGTAGGGTGTTTCTTATATTTCACAATATTTTTTCCATAAAACACCCTCTAAACGATCACTTTAACACACAAATGGATGTAGACAGAGACCAACCTTATACTCTATAGCCATTATATACTCACAAACCTTTCCCTAAGTTTCAGTAAATTTTCTCATCATTGAACTAATTCTTTTATTTTAAAAATCCATTTTTAGCAATCTTTCATAATTTATTTTAATATATTAATTATTGGTCTTTCTAATTTTTAAATTTATGAAGCTTATTTGAATTGTGATTCAACATTGCATTCAATATATTTTCATAGGAATACCATTTGAATTGAAAAAATCCATGAAATTATCATTTTTATATTAAATCTCACATTGTTGTGGGTTTTACTATTTTGATTCCCATTACATGAATTGGTAGAAATTATTGATTATTTTATAATTTTAGATATATTCAAGCATATTTAAATATTTTCAATCAGTTTTTATGAAAAGAATGAGAGATTCATCATATAATTCAATAAAAGACCACTTACTCTAAAATCTGCATATGCATGCATCGTATTTTGAAAACAAAAAGTCGCTAATGCTCTTTTGCAGCTATTGATGCCTCCTTGCGCTTGCTTGATCCATTTCTCGCATCCCGTCACTCATGAACCATCACCCATTTCCTCTCATCCTCTCAGTCCACATGAACCATGTTTATGGGGTGAGAGAGAAAGAGGAGAGAGAAAGACTGAATTTCTATCTTTTCATAGAATGTGCCAAATCGCTTGTTGTTTCTCATGATGAAGAGTGAAGAAATCGGGGATTTCAGCCCCAAGAGTATAAAGCCTGATGCAGAGGGTTGCGAAAATCAACATTTTCATGGATTGGAGAGGCACCAAAAAATGCCCCTCCCTAAGGTTCATAAAGATAAGCTTCTTTTAAGCTTAATCAACTCCTAACTGTTCACACTATTTGGAAGTGGTTTTGAGCCAAATGGAGAGGTAAACGACCTTGAATTCGCGATCTAATTGGATGGGCGACTTTCTAGCATTGAAATCTATTATGTTGGCCTCTGGCGTTTGCTTTTTGGCTTTCGGATCTAGTAGCTGCTTCATAATGCCAAACCTTGTGCCATTAAAGGGGGGGTCAAACGGACTCCAATCTCAACGAACGGATACTTGCATTGGATTTGGGCATCAAAATGCATCTGGGAGAACTTCAACTCCTTGATACATAATCATTCCATTTTCGCTAAAACCGTCTCTTATTACGGCTTTCATGCCACTTTTGCCTTTAAAATCGGCTCTAAAATTTAGCTCAAAATGCATCTAGGAGAACTTTAACTCCTTGATATGTAATCATTCCATTTTTTGCTAAAACCATCTCTTTTACAGCTCTCAAGCAACTTTTGTGCTTTAAAATCAGCTCTAAAATTTAGCTCTCATTGGCGACTACATAGGGTGACTTAGCTCATTGAGCCCATGAACTGATCTGCACAAACATGAATGATAAAGAACATCAAGTTGCTTCAAATAAAAATACACAACAAAGCATAAAACACAACTCTCACCCTACCCCCTAGCAAAATCAAAGTATGAATTCCATAAGATATAGGCCAAGCATAGTCTAATAAAGATCTAAAGCTAGTCGCTAATCAACTACTCCAATATAGACCGACTAAAAAGAACTATCAAAAGGTCATTCTAAGTGGTGGTCTGACCTACCTAACTAACCTAGGACAACTGGACCAGGAACTCCTACTAGGTGAGGACTCCTATAGCTTAGTCTACTGTCCTGTCTCATTATCAATAACAACATTTGGACTAGGACCACAGTTGAAAAAGAGGTCCTCCTCATAATCAAAATTGGCTAATGAATCCGCAAACTGATTCCAATAACGTGGAATGAGCTGAAGAGATATGCTCTCAAATTCATCAAGTAGGGTTATAGTAGTTCGATGATACATACGAAGGATAGGATTCCGGATTGTATATGTCCCATTAAGTTGATTTAAAATTATATGGGAATCCCCTTTTACTAACAACTGCCTAATGCCACCTTTCTTGGCAATATTCAATCCCATAATCAGGGCTTTATACTCCGCCATGTTGTTAGTGAATCCCACCCCGAGATAAGCAGCTAATTCCATTGTAACTCTACGTCGGGGATCTCGGATAACTACTCCAACACTCCCTTTTCGATTAGGCCCCCTGGACGCTCCATCAAAGTATAATGTGTACGTCCACAATGGGTTTACATAGCCAGCCATCAGGAACTCTCCTATTCATAATTATGATAATCAAAATTCAACATATTTAGAGGATGAACTAACGGCTCCATCCCACCTTCTTCATTAAACTCAACATGGATGCTTGTCAAGATTTGTAAATAGTGATGACAGAGAACTTTAATCTCCCACACAAAGGTATCGTCTTCTTGCTTAACCACTTGTATCCCTTGCTCCACCAGATAAGCCTCCCCAGATGATATCTTTGCTCTAGATATGGGTGCTCCAAATAAGGGATTAACCATTCCATAGACTAGTTTAAGCTCTCCTGCACGTCTCAAATCAGCCCCAGCATGGACCTGCAATGCATTTAGCATGTTAGCATATTTAGAAATAATAAGGTTTAATTTTATTAAGATTAACCTTATTCTTAAATTCCACTCATTGTAGATTAGCTAATAAAATCGTGGACTTATTTTTACCTATCTGAACTATCTTGTAAGGGCCATCCCATCTAGGTTCCAACTTTCCTGGAATTAGCTCCCTACGCGCATCGTAATACAGAACTAATTGCCCCTTTTTAAAGGTATACTTATTCGCCTTTAGATCATGCAACCGCTTCATCCAACATTTAGCTACCTCCTGGTGCAACAAACTCTACAATCTGAGCTCATCCAAGAGGGCTATAGTCGTAAACCGCTCTAATAAGGTAACTTCATCACCCAAAGAATGATTGGTTGCGAATCTTATGGTCGACAACTCAATTTCTAAGGGCAAGACACACTCCTCCATGTAAACTAATTTTAATGGAGTATGGCCAGTTGCTTGTTTAAACTTCATATTATACTACCAAACCGCCACATATAATTTTTTTATCCCAGTCCCATTTCTTTTCAGAGACTATCTGGGATAGGATACCCACAAGCTACTTATTGGTACTTTCAACCTATCCATTAGCTTGCAGATTATAGGGGGTCGTCTTGTTATGCTTAATGCTCCATGCTTCAGTCAGGCTTCTGATTACCTTATTCAAAAAGTGCGTTCCACGGTCCGATACTATTTCCTTTGGGGAACCAAAACGGCAGATGATCTGCTCAAGTAGGAATCTAGCAGTCTCTTTTGCATTGTCCTGCCTCATCGCCCATGCTTCTGGCCACTTTGTATAATCAGTTGCTACTATAATGTATCTTTTTTGAATAGTAGACAACGGGGTAATAGGTCCCACAAAATTGATGCCGCACTTCTCAAATGGAAGGATAGCCATAATAGGCGTAAGTGGACGCTTCCTATTCTCTCGACTGTCATGTCTTTGACATGTATCACATCTCTTAACATAGTCAAATGAATCTTGGAAGATGGACGGCCACCAATAACTAGCTCGTAAAGCCTTCTGTGCCGTCAACCGCCCAGCAAAGTGCCATCCACAAGCGGAGTCATGGCACTCTCCCAAAATAAAGGGAACCTCGTTAGGCATCACACATCGGCGATAGATATCATCAACATCTTGCCGATATAATGTCCCTATGATTAAGGAAAATTTCAATGCATGCTATTTAATCTTCCTCTTCTCGAGTTTTGATAGAGTAGCTCCAGTCTCTCCTGTAGAAAGATAGTGTGTTATAGCAGCATACCAGGAGGGAATAGACACTGTATCAATCTTAAACAATGTTTCCATATCACTTCCTTCAGCCACGACCTGTTTTGGCTCTTCGAAATCCACAAGACACTCAACAATGCCCTAAAGCTTCGGCGGCTTGCTCTTAATCTCGTAATCCAACTCTTGCAAAGTGATTAACCACTTTGCTAAATGATCAGGAGGCTGTAACTTATTCAACAACAATCGAAGCCCTTCCGCCTTCGTATAAAAAACCACCCTCTCATAATAAAGAATGTAGTGCGTGAACTTCTTGGTCGCAAATACCATCGCCAGACACAACTTCTCCATATAGGTGTAGTTAATTTTCGATATGCCCAACTTTCGACTAGCAAAAGCTATCGGATGGTACCACTTTTCCTCCCAAATTTGGGCCAAACAGTAGTCGATACTATACATAGTTGCTGCTGAAAATATATAGAACATTTCACCCCTTTAGGTGCTTTTAAAACAGGTGCTTTGGCAAGCTCCTGCTTTACATAGTCAAAAGATACTTTGCAAGTATCACTGCATGAAAACTGACAATTAAAGGACAATAGGTTCGCCAGTGGCAACATTCTTTCTGCCAAGGCATTGATAAACCTCCGATAATACCCTACCGATGACAGAAAGCTATGCACTTCCTTTGAAGTACACGCTGGACTCATCCTTGATATTTTCAGGATCAGCCGCAATCCCTACGAAATTGACCACATGGCCTAAAAAGAGCCCATAAGGAACTCCGATGATGCACTTCTGTGGGTTGAGAGCTATGCAGAATTGTTTGCCAATGCTCAAAACACTTCGGTAAGATAATTAACTGTCTATCCATTGTCAATGAATACTTTCAACTCCTCGGGGAAAATGTCATCAAAGGTTTTGTTGGTTGTTCTCTACCACGAACCTGGTGCATTACATAACCCAAATGCCATCACATGGTATGAAAAGGTACTAAAGACAGTAATAAATGTCGTTTTTAGCTTGTCTTGCTCAGTAATCGCCATTTGGTTATACCCTGCAAAGCAGTTCATAAACGAATAGATTTCCCTACATGCTAGTTGATCTAGAATTTGGTCAATAAATGACAACGGGTAGTAATCTTTAACAGTTTTCTTATTCAGCTCTCTACAATCTATGCAAAGCCGGATCTGATTATTATTCTTCTTCCTGATCACAACTGGTGAGCATCATTCAATATGCTGAACAGGGAAGATCAAACCCACTTTCTGCAACTTCTGTAGTTCCTTGAACAACCTGTCCCTTAATTCAAAAGGCATACGCCTTACTTTCTAACGTACAGGGCAGGTATCTTCCTTTACAGGAATAGTATGCACAGTTAGACTGGGAGGAATACCCCTAAGTTCGTCATAGCTCCAAGCAAAGATGTCGCGGAACTCCTGAATCAGGGACACATAGTCCTCTCTCTCTTCCGAACTAAGCATAGAACCCAATTTGATTGGCTGTGAATCATTAGGCATACCAAGGTCCAGCTCAATAACATCCGCGTCTCTTATTTGATCATGAGGCTCTATCGGCTCATTCAAGGTTATCTGATAAATATCCTCTGTAGTGGACCCTTTCTTAGATCCATCGCTCGATATAACGTCTCACTATTAGATGGATCATCTATTGTTTCTAGTTCAGTGGAGGATAAAGGATCTCTCTTACTTTGAGGAGACTCAGGGTAAGCATCCACTATTACACGATGGGCACCTCGACCTAGAATCACTCGACCGGCGGGTATATCGACTTGACAGTCTGCTCGTAAAATCCAGGGCCTTCCTAGCAAACTTCGTACCAAACCATTCTTTCCTTTGGTCGTTGGACCGTCGGCTTTAGTGTCTCTTTTTTGACTTTTGTCTTCTTTCTTGGCACCTCTCTATCCTTCTCAGGATCCACTTTACCGTCAATAGGCCTTAGAGGTCCACCTTCCATATTCGGCTTCAGGACTCGCTTTTCCCTAGCATCCTGCTTAGGGTTTCCCATCGACAGGTTTTATAGTTCCTTTGTCACCCTCTTTAATCTTTTGCCCTCTTGTTATGGCTTGTAGATTAGAAGTTTCAGCATCATTGACACGTACAGCCTCAATAAGGTTGACTCCACTACCATGAGGCAACTCCTCTACAAGTCTTTCCTCGTTGTAGTATTTGTCTTGGTCCCTCATCTTACTGGAGATTATTCCCTTGTGCACGATGATTAACTGGACTAGGCTATTTACTTCCTTGTTGGAGAGAACTGTTCTTACTCCAACAGGTGGTAGCTAAGTGGACAGGCTTTCCACAAATATCACATTTGACATTCAGGCAATTCCTAGGGAAATGTTGGCCATCACACCACTTACAGCTGAATCTTGAGAGGCCACCCTCTTCAAGGCATCGACTCCCTATCAAATTCTGTTGCTTCTTAAGGAAATTGACATCCATAGCTATTTGTCGATATTGTTCAGAGATCATATCGGTGTAGTGCTTCATCATGTCCTTAACTTCGTCAAGGACATTAGAGGCACTCGACTCGTAGCCGCAATCGTCGGACTAACCACTTGATTAGGGATTGGCCGTTGACCTACTAGGACAACATTAGGATTCATTGTTTGGCCCCCACTATTTAATGAGGCCGCATGACTAGCCATGGGCATAGTCATGCTAGGAAAAGCTGGTAACATAGGCAAATTCAGCATGATACCTCCTCTCCCATTCGCGTTTGACATGGGATCCCCTTGACTCCCATTGGTCAAGGCCAAGTTATTACCATTCCAAATCTATCCTTGTTGCATAAGCCGCTTGCAAGCGTGACTCTACTCCTGCTTGGGTAATAGCAGTGTTAATGTCGGCCAAAGCAACACTACTCAGCTGCACCTGGATATTAAAATCTAATCCATGTAGGAAATATTGTAACTAGGCAGCTGCTGGAATGGGGATATAAGCATTTAGTTTATGAAGAAATTGCTTTAATTTCTTGGCATAGGCTTGGACATTCTCATTTGGCTCTTTGCGTGTTACATTCAAGACATGCAACCAATATTATCCACCCTTCTTAGGGGCAAACTCTCTATGGAAAGCCGTAAAGAATTGGGCACTGCTAGTTATGGTTCTGGCTTCGAGACCATGGTACCATATTGCTGCTCTTCCTTTTAACGTCATGTTGAAGAATATCATTAGATGTCCTTCGTCTTGGATTCGATAATTGAACATGAGTGTTTGAAACTCCTTAATGTGGAGTTCTCCATCCTCTTCTGCTAACGCATGGAAAATGGGCAATGATGCTCCTAATGCTGGCAAATCCGGTGTCCCTGCTGGAATTGCGATAGGTTGTGCCATGGCTACAACAGCCGGATTGACAACATGAGTTTGTGTAGATATAACTACACCCCCACTTGTTGTGGGTTGATTAACTGGAAGTAGGGAAGTACTAAGACTTCCACTTGCACTCGAAGAGCTACTTATAACACTTAGGTTACTAGAATCACTGCCACTTATGCGCAATGGACTGGTCCTTTGAGGAGAATAACGACTTACAATCTCCAACCCCCGTCTAGCCTTCTCAGCATATTCTGTTTTTTGTATTTCGACTTGACGGTCCTTGTCAGAGGACATAAACCAACTATTTAGTCCCTAGAAACCCTAGATTCGAAAACCACCACTTATTGGTGGCTCCCGACAGATGCACCATTGATGGGACCTAAAATGGGCTGGCACTGGCTAAGGCACTAGTAGCCGGACCTCATGCCCTCAACAGACAACCCCACCACATGGCCTCGCGGGGGCCAGGAGCGTCTGTCGAGGGATACACTATCCTAAACACTAATCACTGCGCATTTATAGTCTGTAATCCAACGAATGTTCCCTTTCTTGTCTCCTCAGAGGGAGATTATACATATATCGGCAATAAATGCTACATATCACAAACATAGAGGCACCCCACCGGTTGATTGTCGTGGCCCTACTGCAGCTCTCCATAGAAATGGGGATAACTTGAGGCAAACCCTCATGCTTTATCCTCATTATACACTCACAGACACATCCATAATTTTTCATAAATTTTCTCATCCGTTCCCTATTTTTTTCCCTTTTAAAAATCAAATTTTCCTATTTTTCCTTATTTATTATCGATAAAAATGGAATAAAACTAATATTATTTCAGAGCTGTGGCTCTTGAGTCTTTAAACAGCAAACATGTAGACTTTATTGGTGTTTTGTTTCATGCTTTTCCGATGTTAAGCCCAAAAATCCCATTTTTTCTCTAAAAACCATGCTTTTCGGATTTTTTTCCATTTATTTTTCACACTTTAAGTGTATTTTTTTGAGTTATTTATTATAAAATACTAAAACTAGCAGTAAACAACATGTCCATCAATTTTCAGCGCATAAGAACACTATTAACCCCATCAAATGCGGAAAAAGAGTAATTTTCTTTGTAAAAATGTCATTACAGTGTATTTTTTATTATTTTGGGTTTTGAAACTTGTTGCGGGTCTGCAAACCACGCCCTGTTTGATGCTCAGCCCGTCTTCACACTGTCATCTTCAGCCCACCTTTGGTTTGAAAGCAATCCGGTACCGCGCCGAACGAGCATTCACCAATCGGGCTTCATTCTTCTTCACACAGAGGAACTGCCCCTTGCAGGAGAGAGATGGAGGAGAGAGAAATACTGAAATCTGATCTCCACAATCGGGCAGCCATTTGACGCATGGTCTGGAGTGATGGAGAGCGAAGATGGAGTGCATCTTAGGCATCTAGTCGGTTGGGGGGGTTGCTTACAGGCCCATAGCCTCTCTATATCATTGGGAAGAAGATGGCATCTTCCCTACACATCCGCGTGAAAACGCGCCCCCCCTCCCCCCCTCGCTCCCCCTCCCCCCCCCCGCCCCACAAATTCGTTTTTTTGGTTTGGCTCCCTAAAGGGAGCCCCCAAGGGTCATGACTTTTGAACTTATTAAGTCCCTTCCCACTTGCCTTTGGTCCTTGGCCTCCCGGACATCCTATCTCCTGCGTTCGGTACCCAATTCGCAGTTCGAAAAATCCTGGGCATCCGTCTTGAAGTCTCCACTACTGAGGATCTCCCAGGGTCCCGTTTGACACACAAAATAATTATGAAAATTCATCAACTGTCGTCAAGTGGGTCTTTTAAGCATTTCTAGGCATTGTCGCTTAAAATCGTACTGATTGCCACCACCGCCTTCGACGAAGTCTATTTTTCCCCTGAAATTCGGAATTTTTGGCTATTTTTAAGCACTTCTTGGCATAAAAAATCATCTGTCATCTAGTGAAGAAAATATATTCTCAACTAAAATAGTCTCAAACCATAGTATGCACGTACCACATTATCTAGGAGTTAATACATGGCCATAGAAGCATCAATGCTTGTCATGTCTTCAAGTTATAGTGTTAGATACATTTCTCACAGGCTGTAAACGACCTCCACTGTCATAACAATCATAAACCAATCCAAATCTAGGCGTTCAATTCTCATTGCACTCCACAAACCATCCTACATTCATGGAGAAATATCCAAGCATTTGTGGGTGCCAACCAAGCTTCATTGAGCTTTAAGAAGTCAAGTATGAGCTGTCATTATTTTAGGACAATACCTTCAATGTCTGAAAACTCATCTTCAGATCTGAGTTTTAGCTCCTCCTAATTGTGTTCAAATGTGTAAGAATGATGCTACGTCGATTACCAAGCATCTCATTGATGCTAGGTATGCTAATGTGCATCGATTATGTTTGTAATGAAAGAAGCTGAGAGGAGAGAGAAGAAGAGCTGAGGAGAGAGAAAGAGAGCAAGAAGAAGAAGGAAGAAGACTAGAAGAAGAGAGAGAAGGGACGAAGCCATGGAAGCTGGAGATAAAGTGGAGAGTATGATCTTGATAATAACTAGTTGCCCTAATCTGGGGCCCTTACACCTTAAATACCCTGGTTAGTGTGACGGGGGTGTCTATACCCTAGTCAGTGTGTATCCCCCTTGTTATAGTCCATCCCCAATCGGAAGGTTTTTACCCTAAAAAACAAGGAGAAAGAGAGGGGAGTGATGGGTGGGCTAAGGGAGGGTTGCAGAGTACTACTCAGAGCCCTTTGACAATGAAGATTAGGTGTAGAGAGACTAGGGACAACATGTAGTCCGGGACCACTCTGCTGAAGTAAACTGGTCACAACTTTTGATAGGCTACTCCAAATAGGGCATACCATATGTCAAAACGGAGCTTATGATGAGTACTTTCAGACTATGTAGAATGCACATGCATGTGATTTGAGTAAGTACAAAATTATTCTAAAACAATGTGTAGTCTAAGGGCAGAGGGTGGGCAATTCGGGGTATGACCGGCTAGTCTTCTAGCCGTTGGGGTTCACGAAGGCAGGGAAATTCATTGAGAATGGTTGTTGGGTGCCAAGAGGCTTCTTCCAAGGGTAGGCCTTTCCATTTGATGAGATATTCTTTGATAGATCGGGACCATTAGTGCTTATCTCGCTACCCAATGATTGGTTCACGGACATATTGAGTGATGCCCTCTTTATTTATGGAGGAAAGTTCTTCCACATAGTCCACTGAGGAGCCTACAAAGGGTTTCAGCTGGCTGACATGAAACACATTGTGGATTTTGGTGGTAGAGGGGAGTTCTAAGCGGTAGGCCAAGTCACCAACTCTCTTCAAGATCCGGTATGGGCCATAGAAGCGATGGACTAGCTTGTTACTACTGCCCTCTTTGAGAGTTGAGTAGCGGGACTTAGGCACTTTCAAAAGGACCAATTTCCCCTCTTGGAATTCCAAATGCCTTCGTTTTTCATCAACATAAAGTTTCATGTGTGTTTGGGCCTTTTGAAGATTCATTTTGCATTGCTGAAGTAAAGCTTGCATGCGATCCAATTTAGCTTGACTCTGAGGGTTGATCTTATCAGTAAACAAGACTGTGGGAAGGGGAACCTTATACCCATATAAGGCCTCAAAAGGGAAAACTCCAATGCTAGAGTGTGTGGAGTTATTATATGCAAACTCAGCCAAGTGAAGCCACGTATCCCAACTATGCTGTACATCATGGCAAAAGTACCTCAAATATGTCTCAAGCCATTTGTTCACTCTCTCAGTTTGGCCATCAGTCTGAAGGTGGTATGCAGTGGATGGAGCAAGCTTGGTCCCCATGGAGGTGAAAACTATCTACCAGAAGCTGCTCATAAACTTTGCATCCCGATCATGTACTATGACTTGTGGTAAGCCATACAGCTTGAAGACATTTTCCATAAACTGAGTGGCCACTTGAGAGGCAGTATATTGAATCTTAGTGGGGATAAAGTGGGCAACTTTGGTGAGGCGATCAACTACTACATAGATACTGTTCCACCCTTTCTTAGTCATAGGAAGGCCAGTGATAAAGTCCATTGTGATGTGAGTCCATTTCCCTTCAGGGATAGGGAGAGGTTGCAAGAGGCCAGCAGGCCTGAGTGTACTATCCTTGTTCTGTTGGCATAAAACACATTTGTTCACAAAGTCCTTGACGTCCCTCCATAAGCCTTTCCAATGAAAACTCTTGGAAATCCTGCCATATGTTTTGAAAACACCCAAGTGATCAGCAGTGGGGAAATAATGCATCTCTTCTATGATCTTCTGCGTGAAGGGGGAACCATGCGGGATGGCAATCTTGCCATGGGACCAAATAAGGCCATGCTTGAGCTGATATTGGGAGTTTTTAGCCATAACCCCATGCTATAATTTTCTGAAATGTGTGGCTGAAGTGATCATCTAACAAGTAAGCCTCTTGGAGCTCTTCAACCCAATCACTGTGCAATTCTGAGATATAGGACACCCTGCATGCCCACATTCGAGAGAGTGAATCAGCCACAATATTATCCTTGCTCCACGTGTGTGAAATATCAAAGTCATAGTACTGTAAGGTTGCCACCCATCGCCTTTTCTTAGGAGTCAAAGTAGACTGAGTCAAGAAGGACTGGAGGACTCGGTGGTCACTTTTTACTTGGAAGCGGTTGCCATACAAGTAGTGGTGCCATTTCTTGATGGTGTGGAGGATGGCTAACATCTCTTGGTCATATACATTCATTTGCATCTCCTTCTCATCAAGCTTGCGGCTTTCAAATGCAATCACACCATGCTCTTGCAACAATACTGCACCAATACCCCGGCCACTAGCATCACAATGAATGGTAAATAGCTTAGAGAAGTCAGGGCAAACAAGGATGGGAGCTGAAGTAAGCGCGTCCTTTAACTATTTGAAGCTATGATCCATAGTGGCATCCCAAAAGAATGACTCTTTTTTCAAGCGATCAGTCAAAGGTGCTGCAATGGTGGCATAGTGCTTAATGAAGCATCTGTAGAATGAAGAGAGACCAAGGAAGCCATGCAAAGAAGTGGTGGTGGAAGGAGTGGGCCAATCTCTAACACATTGTACCTTCTTTGGGTCAGCCTGTATACCATTTTTGCTCACAATGTGTCCCAAGTACTCCACAGATGTCTGCATGAATATGCATTTGCTCTCCTGAGCAAAGAGTCGATGTGCTCTCAATATGTCAAACACCCTCTGAACGTGTGTCAAGTGCTCCATAGATGACTTGCTATAAATGAGGATGTCATCAAAGAAAACAAGCACGAACTTGAACAGAAAGGGTTGCGGGATTTTGTTCATGAGGCTTTTGAAAGGTGGCAGGGGCGTTAGTCAACCCAAAAGGCATCACAAGAAAATGATAAAGTCCACGATCAGTCTTGAAGGCCGTTTTGACCTCATCTCCTGCCCCCATATGAATCTGATGGTAGCCAGAGTGCAAGTCAATCTTAGTGAAAAAGCATGCTCCTTTTAACTCATCCAACAAATCATCAATCCGTGGGATGGGATAGTAGTTCTTCATTGTAATTTTGTTCAAATCTCTGTAGTCAATGCACATGCGAAAGAAGCCATCTTTCTTTTTGACTAAGAGGACACAGGATGCATAGGGGGAAGAACTCGGTTCAATGAAACCCATCTCCAACAACTCCTTGATTTGCTTTGCAACCTCTTTACGCTCATACTTGGAGAGTCTATAGGGGGGTTTATTCACTGGCTTGGAATGGGGCTCTAGGCTTGGGAGGGAGGGATGTAGGCATCTGAAATAAGTCATTGTATTCCTCAAGTAAGGTGTGCAAGGCTGAATCATGAGATACTGCGGAGGGCTGATCAGAATTGGTCTTATTTAATTGCAAAACAAAGATTTGTGAGCATTTCTTAAACTCCTATTTGAGTTGCTTTGCTGTAATGAGCTGAAAATCAGCATGATCTTGAACTCCCTCTAGGTGGATAGGCTGTCCATGCATCATAAACTCCATGTAAAGCTGAGAGAAGTCCATAGAAATTTTCCCCAATTGTTTTAGCCAATCATAGCCCAAGAAAACATCAATGGGGCCCATATCTAGGGCAATCAGATCAACCAGTGCCACATAATTTTCAGCTAGGCATAAGGGGACTGTAGGACATACATGTGTGCTGATTTCTTCTTCTCCATTTGCTATTTGGACCTTCAAGGGGTGGTGTAATGCCATAGGGGTACATTTCAACCGATCAATGGCTGATTTATTGACAAAACTGTGAGTGCTTCCACTATCCACAAGGATAAAAACATGCTTTCCATTGATACTGCGTTGAATGCGAAGGGTACTAGGGCTGCGGGAACCCGTCCAAGCATCCAAGGAGATCGAGCAAAGGGAAGTGAGAGGTGGGTGGGATGTTAAATCAAGTATCTGTGATGGAGCACTGGCCAGGTCAAAGGGAAACCCATCCTCGGGGTCATAGAACTGCTCGTGATCAACATCCTACGTGGGCTCAGCCTGGTCAATGGGTAGGTCATCCTCCTCAGTGTGCCAATGTTCCATGACATACATGCTATGAACTTTGACCGTTGTCTTGTAAGGACATTTGGAGGCATGATCAGTAGTGTACTTATCTCCACACTTAAAGCATAGGCCCTTTTCTTTCTGTTCCTTCACAACATCTGGGGAGATGAACCATGATCCATGGGAAGGTGATGCAGTGGACTGTTTAACCTATTTTCAGCATTAGAGCCCGATGCTGTCCCAAAAGTGCCCATTTTTCTTTCAACATGGAAGGCGGGGTAAGTGGGTACTTTGGGGCTGTTATTAGGCATAGAAGTGTTTCAAAAATCACCTCCATATGGGGCTGATCGTGAAGGAATGCGGGGAGGTCCAACATCTTGCTGAAAATGCTCATTCTTATGATACTTTCTTGCATATCTCTTAGCCAATTCGATTATATCAAACAGTGTGGTAGGTTTTTGGGCCATGACATTAGGCGATAGACTCAGTTCCAACCCATAGATGTACGTGTGCAATTTAGCATCGTCACTAATTCTCTCCACATACATGGTCAAGTTCATGAACTGATTTGTGTAGTCACGTACAGTGAGGTTACGTTGGTCAAGAGTGTACAATCGTCTTGCCAACCGTTCTTTTTTCACCATAGGGGACACAAAAACTTGGACCATATGCATTTATCTTCCCAATCAATGAACTGTTGATTCTCCCTATTGATATAGCACCACCATGTGTGGGAAAACCCTTCCAAGTGGAGAGAGGCAAAAAGTATTTTCTGATCATTAGTGCGGGGGTAGATATTGAAGTAGGACTCCAACTTGGACATCCATTCCTCCAAGTCAGATGGTGAGGGAGATTGCCCATTATACTTTGTTAGGATGACCTTGTCACATAGATCATAGGGGCCATGCTGCCCATGAAATCCTTACTGTCCATGCAGCCCGTGGTGGCCATACATGCCTTGCTGTCCATACATCCCTTGTGGTGCATTAAGCCCATGTTGTCCATTATAACCATGCTGTCCATGATTGCCAAGCTGGCCATTTGTACCATATTGTCCTTGATGGGGCTGATTCATATGGGGTGCATGGGGGCTCCTAGGTAGAGCAGGTGAAATCTGACCCAAGGTGGGAGAAGGCCTCAAATGGATGTTGCCGGCATGGTGGACGGGGGAATTCAATGGGGGCTCATCATGCGTATGAGAGGGTTCCCCGATCTCATAGGTAGAAGGCGAAATTTCCTTAGTGCCAAGTATACTCTATGGACCATGCGACGGTTCCTGATGTGGAGGACGTCTAGACTCATGCCTAGAGTCATTGGTCTTCTCTTGGGATGAAGCGGTCGCTAATTGAGCAATAAGAGCAGTGAGTTGCTCCAAGGTCTGTTGAGTCATCGAGTTTGAGATAGCCATGTGCTCGATCGCTTCATCAAACTTGGATATCATTTGGCAGTGGTTGGTGACCATATCATTGTGTCGTTCCATATGACAGAGCTCATGTTGGAAGAGGGTGTGATTGAGAAGGGTATAGGGGTCCATTTTAGGCATTTCCTCATGTTGTATGTCACCATGGTAATCTTGCGCCGAGCTTGGTTCCTCATTCATGGAGGTTTGGGAGTCTCTAATCTCCCTTTGGAGTTCCTCTTGGGCCTTGCTTTTGCCTTTCTGGCCAGCCATCTGGATGCAGTCCACAAGACTTGCTGTTAGTAAAAGGGGCGTAACTCTTAGTAGGAAACTCCGATTGATGAGGTTTTGGGCTCAAGTCAGAGGGGACAACGGCCTCTTCGAGCAGAATTTTCTGTAATGGGTTTACTGTGCCTATCCTGGAGCAGTCTGCATCCTATCCATAGTGACCCATGCACAAAAATAGGCATAACTTTCACACCTATCCTATCCATAGCTTCGATTGGGGAGGTTTTTGATTCAAACCGGAGGGGACGAAGCCCTCTTCGAGGTGAGCTATAGGGTTCACCGCCAGATTCAGAATAGAATTTTCTACAATGGGATCTTTATGACAGTCCTGTAGGACTGTGACAGAAAACACTGCATGTCCCTTAGTACCAAGGTCTTATATGGATAGAGCATAGTTCAAGGGGCCTGATTAGCCACATCAATGGCATCTTGAGCATATTGAGCATAATCCTGAGCATCATTGCATACCCATAAGCTCTGCCATTAATGCATAAGTACGTTCACTGCCATACATCTCCTTTGACTCCATGTACTTCAAGTGTCATACATGGGTGCCATTAGCATTGTGGGGTATCCAAGAGGGATCATTTGGATAGGGGAGTGGAGCTCATGGGAGTCCCTGCACCTGCATACAAGTATCGGGCTCCGAATCACTGGCAAACTTTCCCCTAGGCCGGGTTGTGCACCCCTTCAAGGTCTTAAGTGGTAAGGAAGGGTTACCTCTCTTTTGTCTTACCACCTTGCTTGGCATCGACCTTTTTCCTCAGCCAAAGTATACATGGCAGACATTTAATCATGTGAGTTTGGCCTTCATCCTATCGATACTCTCCTCACTAAAATTTGAGCCTATATTTATAAATCTGATGGCTTCTCTATTCAAGAATGCATCAACAACCATCAACATTAATGGGTATTTCTCCACCCCATTTGCTTTACAAAGGTCAATTAGGCAAGGGTGCCCACTCGCACCACTACTGTTTGCTCTCATAACAGACTCACTCCTATGAAAAATTGACAAAGCCATTTAAGATGGCACTATTGAGGGACTACACGATGGATCTGAAGCTTCGGTTCAATTCTTCACTAATAATAATGCCTCCATAGTTGAGGCTAACAAGAAATCTATTACTAATTTGTTGCAAATATATACTAAGTTTTCTCAACTCTTTGCCTCTATATTCACAAGTACTAAATCCAATTTTTTTTTTCTTTCATGGAAGAATCCTACTCAGTGGATTATTGAGCTAGTATTTTAGGTCACAAAACCAAGGGAATTGGTTAGATACCTTGGCACCCCCATTGGGGTTGGAGTTACTTTGAAACAATGATTCTACTTGTACCTCAACAATTTTAATACAAGCTAAAGAAGTGGGTGGATGCCCCAACTTCATTGGCAGGGAAAGTCACTATTGTTAGGAACATACTATCGTCAACAGTGGTATATGTGGGCTCCCTCCTACCATTTAGTCACATAGTATGGGACAAGGTGGAAAAGGCTATCAGGGGCTTGCTATGGTCCTATCAATGCAAGAAGTCACCACCCCAAATAAACTAGGATATACTCATGACTAAGGATACGAAATTGGGAAGAGTTGGCTTAGAGAATCTTGACCTCAAGTCACATGCAATGTTATCCAAACTCATGAAGATGATAAGTGGCAAAGAACCATGGATGGTCATACTGTACCATTGGATTGCCTCCTCTAGAATCCATGGGATAACTTGGAATGAGGCTCACTGGACTAGTCTAATAGTTGGCGAGCTCCTGGTGAGTAGGAGTGCATCAGAATTCCTCAATCTGATGTGGCCCAAGCAATGGTCAATACGTGGCAAAAAAGGTGATTAGCAATGCCACTTCGAAGCCTAGGGAGGGGCGAGGAGGGGATTCCTCACTGAAGTGCAACATATGGCTCTCTCCCTTTGCATATGACTTAGAGATGGCTCCTACAATCAAATATTCTAGAACCTTCAAGGCAACATACAATAAAGGGCTAGGGATTTGGGCTGATGTGTGGGACCCTGGCTTAAGACAATGGATCGATGTTTAGTTGGCTATCAATAAATTCACATTGAACGAGAAGCAAGGTATGTGGTGGATTGTGTTCTTAGATCCTTAGACTAAAGAAGGAAAGTTGGCCATCCTCTCCAGTGAGAGTAGTCGATAGCCCTCTTAAAGATCTTGGATCACCTATTGGGAAGCAACTATGGTTATATTGTCAAACCTAGAGGGAATATACAAGGCCCCCTCAACTACGATTCTGATGAACCTGTAGACCCAATGGAAGGAGTTCCCCCTAGCCAAAATAGCCACATGGAAGAGGAGGGTAAGGAGGCTATGGAGGGCCACCCCATCAGATAGGATCAACTTGTTGCACTACAAGCTAATGTTCAAGAGGCTCCCCCTACATTTTAGATTGAGCAAGAGAGCTACCATCTCCCCAGTGTACCTCCTATGTGGGGGAACAAAGGAAACTTAAAAGCATATATTTTGGGATTGCTTGCAGGTGGCACCCTTGTGGCAAGCAACTAGGAGATGACTATGCCAAGCAAACCTTTAGGATGACTTGGCATGGTTTTTGCCTTTTTCGACAAGCAAACCCACCTTAATGACTTCTCATGGAATCTAATTAGCTTGCTTGATGGGATTGCTATCAAGTTTATATGTTCTAGAAGGAACAATGTGGTCTTTAGAAATGGTAGTAAGGTGAGTATTGATTTGGGTGTGCCCACCCCAAGGCAAGAAATACTCATTGTGATGTGTATTCTCAAGCCAAAAGGTTGGGTGGTAAACCTTTTTACAAAATGTTTTCCCATAAGGCTTAGGCCTCGTTGCACCCGGTAGATGATGCAACTTTTTTTACTAGGTACATTGTGAGAATGGATTACAAAAAGCTTTAGAAGTATCGTGCTTCATTATTTTTATGCTAAAAGTGCTTTTCACTAACTCATGCCTATGAAGATGAATGATTCACTTTTTGGAGTGCTTATAGTACAACATCCTTATGCAAAAATCAAGGTCTTTTGTCGAGAGACTTGACAAAAATGGACAAGCACCTTCGAATGTTGAGTGGAGGCTTTGAAATTCAAAAAGGAATATTGTTGGCAAATGCTGGTACCCAAAAGCAATGGGAAAGACCTACAAATTTCCTGCTGTGACGTTTCCTCATGTGGACTTAAAAGAGGGATTTATTGTCGAGTCGA
The DNA here is from genome assembly GCF_053477565.2 of Lygodium microphyllum. Taxonomy (NCBI): domain Eukaryota; kingdom Viridiplantae; phylum Streptophyta; class Polypodiopsida; order Schizaeales; family Lygodiaceae; genus Lygodium; species Lygodium microphyllum. Next base: position 53,035,662 of record NC_141140.1, on the reverse strand, counting down.
ACTTAGTGATAGGCTATAGAATAACAACTTATGGAGTCCATACAGGACGGATTTATTGTTGAGTCGAACTTACTCTAGGATAACAACATAAAAGAGGGATAGGATAACAACATATCTTCTCGGCCACGACGGCCCATACGAAGCCCAGCATGGCATGCATTCGTACACCCAGGATCATACATACCATCACGACAATATGCAGCACGACAAAAGAGTAATTTATAGATACGCACAGACACATACATCGACCCGATTGCCTTACAGACAGCTGGCTGTGTGTATAGTATTAAGAAGGTAGAAGCTTGATACTGCGTTAATGGTACCTGCCGTTGATGGTCTCCGGCGCTGCTCCGTCCACAGCAAACAGGCTGGCCAGGGACCTGTCGCCGGTCTCTGGCCGCCTTTCGAGCCGCGGCTATGGCACGGTGGAAGCGGGCTTGGTCCCCAACACCGACTGATTCTCGGAACTATCCTCCACCTGGTGGCTCTCTATGTCCGCCCTGCTCAGCTCCTGCTTCGTGTTCTTGTCCACCGCCTCCCGGAGTGCCGCCGTCGTGAGTTGGCCGGTGCGGCCATTGATAGAAACGTCGTCGCCTGCCGACGACGGCGACTGCTGCAAGGTTTTCTTTGCGTTGTCGGCCGCATTATAACGTATTCTGCTGTCGACAGTCGTCCTTGGTGCCGTACTCAGAGCGCGGCACTCCTGCCGCCACAGTCCGCCGGCTGGGGCTACGGGAGGAGTAGGTCGACGTCGAGGAGGAGCTGGAGAACGGGCGACAAGGGCGAGCGTGGCCAAGTACAGCTGCAGCTGATGGCCCCGCAACTACTGAAGCAGCTGCCATTTTGGGCTTTGCTGATCATGAATGTGGTATGCGTGTGGTCTCCAGACGTAGATCACATGAACTGCAGGCGCAGCTGCCAAATGAACACGATGGTGTAAGTATTCCTAGTAAGAATAGTGCAATCCTTTGTTATTATCGTTGAATGCTGATCGACTATGCTATGATGCGAGGCCCATCTCTTCACTGTATAAATCGATCGGCCCAGAGACGTGGGCGTTCCGACGTTCCCGGTCGACCGTAGATGAACGTACCACATAGACGAATTCTCTGTTGCATTTCCCACGTTCACACTTACATTTTCTGTAGCATTTGATACTACTGAAGTCATTCCCTCTTGCATTCTATAAACATTTGCATTTAGTGCTGACATTTGACCCATAGTTTCATTGGCATCTCCTGATACCAAACCCCTTGACCCTCCACAAGCACTTTGGCCTCTTGATAAAAAAGAGGCTATAGAGGGATAAGCCTTTCTTTTCCTTGCCAAACTCTTTTGAGATTTGGATGGATCCATGGTCTAGCTACCTACAATACATAAAAAGATCACATACAGTAATGTACATAATGTTATGATTATAATATGTATGCTTTTGAAAGGTTGTTATGTGAAACAACAAAATGAGTTTGTAAATGTGTACCTCAAGGCTAAAAGCTCAAGTCGATATATGTTGGTGAATTGGATAGAGATTTCCAAGTCCCAAGCCTCCCACTCAATCTCCAATAGTATCTATTGTCACACAATAACTATCAAGGATGCTCACATCCATCAAACATTGAATCATAGTGCATATCATACTTTGAGTATAACATTATGTTTCGAGTATTGCATATTAAGCACCATTGGTAGATTGAATCATAATGCATATGTACTTTGAGTATAACATTATGTTTCAAGTCCAAAAGATCATCTCCAATGGATTCAAGACTACATTTTTTCCCATAAGAGTCTCTCTTTGGAAAAGATGAAGCAAAATTTTAGATGATGTGCATGCACCAATCACTCATGTTGGCTAAGATATGGCTCCTAAGGACATGTATGAAGTTAGGATGAGAAACCCAAAACAAATCCTCAATGAAAGGGATAGTTCCTATCTCATCTACTACTTTTAAGTTAATTAAAGGAGCCTACAAGCCTCACCCTCTTATCCTAAATCTTACTTTAGTGAGTACTCCTCGCTAACCTACATAATGCTAAAGCCTAATAGCTAATTAGTAATAGCTAATAGTTATCCTGAATCATGATTCAACCTTAAACTCCTAGAACAAATCAATCAATTGATAAAATAGAAGAATTCATTGTATCACTAGTAATAGCTTGGGCTCTGTAGGTACCTGTTTGGTTGAAGAGGTCTCCTCTTGACTCTTGAGAATCCTTCGCAGCCAATGGAACCTTGGGCCTCTGCCTATTGCAATCACCTCAGACTCGTGCTGAGTAGGCTTGCTCCTTCACCTCCCTCACCCTCCACTGAGTTGTGAGAGGCCCAAAGCTGTCATTTGATATTGATGATTCGTGAAGTGGGTTGCGGGCAATGTGTCACCTTCCTCAATGCTCCTCTTGCTGTAGCTTGTGATGAGTCACTATTAACTAAGTGATTGCAGTCTGTGCATCACTCGCTCAGACTCTTGAGTCCTGAGTTACAGTTCGTAGCTATAGGCTATAGCCTTGAGCCTTAGCCTACCACCTAATAGCCTATTAGCCATGTGGATCAAGCCTGCAAGCTGCAACTCACGAGTCCAAAATCATGATGCCCTGAATCCTGATTGCATGGCTGAGTCCCGCCTGAATTGCGTTTGCTGCCATATGTTGGCCTTTCACCTTGCTCGGGCCACCCTGAACCAACTTGCAACCCACTTACTCTTCAAGATTTTTTGCCCACTTGCTATTTGAGGCCATGTGCATGGTGTCACTGTGGCGAGCCTGTAGGCTGTAGCCACCTACAGTTAAGCCGTTGCCGCTAGTGCTTGCAGCCCTAGCCTTCGACTCCTGACTTGGTGGTGCCCAATGCCCATTGCCCCCGCAGCCTTAGTCGTCAACTTCCAAGCCCTACATCGTGCACGAGACTACACGCAACACAATGTCACCTAAACCTTGGTGCCTTTTGAGTTGCGGTGACCAGCCCTCGGCCCTCGAGCATTAACGATTCAGCTCTACCCACTGCCCAATGCCTACTTCCACTGTCCACCTATGTTAAGGCTAAGGCTTTAAGCCTTATGGTTGACCTGCTTGCCTAGTGCCCACTGCCTACTTCAAGTTTCAAGTACATTGGTGAATCGTGGCTGTACTGTAAGTCTATTGGATGGAGACTAGAGTTGCGAGCAGTGTGGACGTAGCACGACACTCGACAGAATTTGAGCTTGAAGACTTGAAGTCTGAAGGTTTAGCAATGGCTGATTTCAGAGACTGCGATGTGGACTAGAGGCGAGAGTATCAATTGATAGTACATTGTTTCTCGAATCTCAACCACATTACAAGCTTAGATTGATTGAGGACCGTCAATTATGAAATCTTAGGTTTTAGTTTTAGATAAGGTAAGTGAAATATAGTAAATTTTAATAATAAGAGTCCAACTTACCAAGCCACGAAGTTCTAACTTCTAACCTAGTTAGTGGTTGACATTTGAAAACTTGCAAGTTGCATGGGACTTGCTAGGTACTCAAGTCACCAATTCTGGACTTGCAAGTTGCTATATAATACATCATATCAATATATAACTAGTAAAAATGAAAGGCAACTTGAAAATGTTGACATGCCAAATGACAGGGGCATTTTGGCTAGGCATGTCGTGATGACATGCAAAATTAGATCTTTGACTTGTATTTTGACAAGGCATTTTTGAAAAGCCTTGTTTTGACAAGCAAAATAGCCATTGACAGGAAAAACAACCGTCAAATTTAGGCCCTGCACGGACCACCTTCCCACATCACACGTGTTGGCTATAGTCTGTTGCCTTCTTGTTTCCGTTTCAATTTTATCAGATGTCTCCGAAGAGTCAATCTTCTTGTTTAAGAACCCTGATTTTATGTGTTGTTATTGAACTTTGGGTTAGGACATTGCTATAAGGTGTAGCCCCCTAGTCAATCTTACGATTTCAAAAACCATGGTTTTCTTGGTATTTTTCGATGTCATCACGTTTCCTTGGTGATTGGGGGTGTCTCTAATTCAATGTCTCATGAAACTACCCGATTGATGTATCTTCCATTTCTTGATTTTGACCTCTCCCATCGAGCATACATGTTGCCACAAGCGGAACAAAAATCTACATTTGTCAACATCATTTCAAGTTGTTGTAACCTTGTTACCTCACAATGAGGTACATTGCATTAGTTTATCCATCAAACTAGATCAAGGTGGCAATTTTAGCATGCACACATGTGCATGGATTGTAGAAAGATTACATACAAGCATCTTGATAGCCAATTAGAAAATTTGTTATGCATGTATGGTTGCATCACTACATGTACCTTGACGAAAGGATCAAAAGGAAACAACCAGTCAATTTTGAATTGTAGCCTCATCTCCTTAACTTGTACATAATACATAAGACACTCATCGAACTACACCCTTGTGCTCAATGTTATGTTGCGTGTCGTCACCTGTACAAACATAACCAGGCTTATCAAGAAGCATGTCAATGAACCATTCTCCATGTGGAATCATATGATTGGATGCCCCAAATTCAATGTACCAAACATCATTTAACTTATTTTCTTTAGTATCATGATTACAAACATATATCATAGCAAACAACTTGTCAATAGAGCAACATCCTCAACATGACTAGATGAAGCATAATGACCACCACCTCAAGCATTTTGCACCTACTAATTACTCACATTCTAAGATGCATTCTAATTAATCCTTTGACCACAAGAGAACTCTCTATCATGGCTACCTCATCCTCTTTGATTCAAATAAAAAACAGTATCTCTACCCTTTGAGCCACTAGAACCAATAGCAAATCCAAGCTTCACCTCTTCATGAACATGCAATGAAACCAACTCATTAAAATCAAGCATCTCTGATTGCATTGAGATAGATGTATCAAATGACTTATACTCAAGTCCAAGACCATTCAATGTCATTTCAACTAAATCTTCATCTTCTATTTCAGCTCCAATAGAGGCTAGCTAATCAACAATGGTCTTTATCTTTGTGACATAGTCCTATATTGAATGTCCTTTTCTATCCATGGTATTAAACTTCTATTTCAATTGGATCTTTTATGCACTAGTAGTAGTACCATAATACCACACCAAGATGTTCCATGCATCTTCCGATGACTTGTAGTTCATGATCTACATAACCATTGCATCTAAAATACTCAATGAGAGCTAGTGCAAAACTCTGCAAGCTCATTCAAGCCATGCACAATGTGCTCTCTATTGATTAAGAGTGGTATTCATTTCTGGAAGCTTTGGTTTAGCCTCAATACCTATAATAAGATCCCAATATCCTTTTCCAATCATGAAATTCTCCATACAAAATTTCCATATTCCATAGTTGTTGCTGTCACCTTTTCACCAACAATTTGTGTACTATTGTCTAACCTATCTCGCCCGTTCCAGTTTCTTTCATGCAGATGAGTGAACTACAAGATTGCCTGTATGTCCGTGTGCAGTCCATCTGCTTCACCATCTTCTATAAAGATGCTTTAGCCCTCATCCTCATCATTATTGAGTAGGTGCGGCAGCCATGGTTGCTGGAGCAGCAACTCTAATGGTGGCTACAACTATTTGCTGGCTGTTGCTTCTTCTTGTGATACCATCTCATGCCGAATGCACGGGCGATGGTGATGCCTTGTTGTGAGCGATTAGCAAGTGGAACGCTCACAAGCCAGCAAGTTGGACAGGTGAAGACCTTTGCGATTGGGAAGACATAATCTGCGATGCAAACCTGTGCATCTCTCATCTGAATTTGTCCAATAAAGGTCTCGTTGGATACGTGCCCAGTGACATGGGTTCGCTTGATGCATTGGTTTTCCTCGACCTTGGAAATGCTAATCACAGCTTTGGCATGGCTGTTAACCAAATAATAGGCAACTTGTCTGCACTTTTAGGCCTTCCAAAATTACAGATCCTCAATGTTGCATTTAATACAAAACTCAACATATTTCCTGTCGGTGCTTCAATTGATAAGCTTGATGGAGTTGTGATTGGATAATTCCTTCTTGACAGGACCTTTCGCGTTAGGTTTTTCAAAACTCAACCAGCTACAATATCTTTACCTGGGAAACAACTCCATGACTGGACTATTGCCCTCTAAGCTTGGTGGCATGACAAAGCTAATAGAGCTGAGCTTGTGGAATAATACATTCAATTCTTCGGTACCTGTTGAGCTTGGGAGCCTTTCAAACCTGAGATATTTGAATCTACATGACTGCCATCTTTTTGGGGGTCTTCCTTCTGAGTTTCAAAACTTGAAGAACTTGCAAAAATTGTACAAAGGCAAGAAGGACCAACTTTTTTGTGATTTTTGCAAAAGGACCGGACACATCGAGAAGTTCTGCCATGCCAGAAAGAGGTCCCAAAAGGCATGTCTAGTTGTTGTTAAATAAGAAGAAGAACATGGAGCAAAAGACAAAGAAGAAGAAGAAGACCACCAAGATTAGAAGGATAAGCCTCACCAGCCCTTCTATTCTCGCTATTCTAATAGAACTTTTTAGCTTTGCACTGCCTAGCCCAAAATGCCTCTATCATACGCTTGTAAAATCCTCATGTAGCCTTGTACCACAGCCTCTGTACACTTTGTGAGGCCCCTGTTATAGCCTCTGGATGTCCACCATGTTTGCAGTATCTACAATTAGCCTTATCTGCGACAGCCTCTAGTGTTTTGCCATGTTTATGGTGTGCCCACACTTTGCAGGTGTTGCTCTCACTAAAGCCTCTACACACTTTATACTTCTGGTTGTGATTAAGGAGGGGTGTTGAGATTTCTACAATCACACCTACTAAGCCTCTTTGTATGGAGTAGTGTGGGCTCAGGACTAGAATCCCATATGCACAGTAGAATATGTGCTACCATCCAGTTTCCTATAAAGCATTGTACTTGCTCTCTTTTCTAATGCAATGTCATAGTACTTTTGTCCTTTAGTAAAGTCTCAGTGTCATTGTCAGTCTATACACAATATTGTGTTTATGAGTCCAAGCTTCCATCATGGAACCTAACTCACTTGTGTAACAGGTCAAGTCTTATTTATGTCACCAAGAGTTCACTCCATACCTTCAATCCACCATAGCCACTACCATGCTCTAGATTTCGTGTTTTTCAATAACATAACTAGTTTACTCCATACCTTCGATCCACCATAGCCACTACCATGCTCTAGATTCCGTGTTTTTCAATAAGATAACTAGGTCACTTCATTAACAAGCTTGATAAAGTCAACCCTCAACAACTGTAATGTGCAGCCCAAGCTTTCCTAAGCAGTACGTTCTTAGTAGCCCATCAAGAGATGTCCTAGGAAGCGCCATCCGAGATTTTGATAAAACCCTTTGAGTTTTCTAACTAGGCTCACTTGAGTCTACCCCGCAATGGAATTTTCGGCCATTCCCATGAGGATCAACCTAAGTATTTCTGGTCAAATCTATTACTAATGGTTGATTAGTATTAATGGTTTGAGATTCCATCCCTTATAGGAATTGTTGACTGAAACGGACTTATGTTGTGTTGGGCTCAAAGAGAATGGGAGAAGTATGACACTTTGATTCCTTTTGTCCAGGGTTCTAAAGTGATGCAAGTCAGGATCTCTAATCGCTAATGGTCCATCAAAATACGATTTTTATTCCTTCTTAGAAAAGCTCTCTACTTACTGCAACCACCCAACCATAGGTCTTGATCTGTCGGGGTCCATCCTCTCGCTTTGCTTGAGAGAGTGTTTTTAATTTTGTAATTACCTACCACTTTAGGTTTAACATATGAAAATATCTTCTTTGAATTATCTCCTGATATAATTTCATTACATGCCATTAATTCATGACACAAAAATAGAGTAAAGAAATTCCTTCTTAATAGTTCCTTTCAAAAAAATGACTTTTTACAATGTTTTTTGTTCAAAGGTATTATTCTCTCCAAGTTCCGTTCCCCAACTAGTATTGGAACTTCTAGGACATAGTCTAGAAAAGAAAGCGTAGTTGGGAATTTGTAAGAGCCTAAGGAGTTTGTGACCAGAGCTTCCTGGTATCCTCACCTTCTCCTACCAACTAGAGTTCCCTACGACAAGACCTTTTGCATCATGATTGGTCTATACTCACTAACATGAAACAAAAAGAAAAACCCCTTGGAGTAGGTTTTATTCATGTTGGCCTTGGGGAGGTCTAGTGCCATTAAGAACACTACCTCAATCTCAGCATTCTGTGCTCATCAGAATACTGCCTCAGTCGCAGCGATCTATACTCAGTCATCCATCTTTTAGCCTGATGATTTTGGGAAAGTTCAGTACCTAACTTACAATCACAAACATATTATTTTGAATGCATTACTTTTAACAAATTTATTTTCAAGCCAAATATTTTCTTGCTAAAAATAATAACATCAAGGAAAAATTAGTGTAAGTGGCAAAATTAGCATAAGTGGCAATATCTTCCAATAGTCTTCCCAGATTTTCCCTTCCTTGGGATCTAGTTGGACTGAACCTAAACAGAATTTTATTCTTGAGAATAACCCCTTTGGAGTTTCGTGGGTCCTTGACCGCAATAAAAGAAAATCTTAGTTAGTTTAATTACAAACAGTATTCTTTGGCGATTTCATGTGAAGGTCTCTTATATACCGAGGATTAGCATTCATGATTACCCATTAGAGGTTTCATTCGATCAACACAAATCAAAAATATTAAATCTTTTAGGGACACAGTACCTTCCTTGTACTCGCTTAGTTTCATCTTGTACAGACCCAAGTTACCCCTTGGAATTTGTGATTAAGAATTCTTTTAAAAAGGTTATATGCATGAATTGAATAAAATCTTATTTTATAAATGCATCTTTTGTTGCCTGTTCATGGGATGGTAGCCTACTAGTTGCCTTAATTATAAAATATAGTGCCTGGAGATCCATGTGACGGTCACTTGGTTGATGGTATTTGTAGCTTTGTTTTTGTAATCCCAGTACTTGTCATTCCATTTGTAGTGATTGTGTCCGTAGCGTTATTAGCAGCTCCTACCTCTGCGACCTTCGTAACTTTCTTCTTTGGGGCCATGGTCTTTAATTACAAGATTGAAAAGGGGATTTTTGGCGAAGGAGCTTGGTTGTAATTAGATTGATGAAATTTTGATTAATGGGGAAAGGCGATCACCAAGAATTTAGAAAAATCGAGAAGAGTCTTGATTCCATAGAGAAATAGGATAGAAGGGATGGAGAATTTGATTCCAAGAGTTTGTGAAATATCCTTCTTGTCTTCATGACGAGGGTTTCCATCCTCACGCTTCTCTTGCCCCACTTCCTCTTGCTTTATACTCCTAAACAAGAAGGGCCTCTCCTCTCTTGCTCAAACTGCCCTCAACAACTCCCCATGCCTCATATTTATATCTAAATTGAAGAAGAAGGATTGTGGCCAAGAAGAGCTCTTTATGGAGGGTATCTTGGCGAATCAACAGTCTAGAAGCTTTAAAGATGCAATCTAATGTTGGCAATTTGATCTTTGAGGTCTAGAGAGGCTGCCAGAGATGCCATGACTAATTCGCCTTGGCTCTCGGATGATCTTGCTTCAATCCAAGCCTCTCATCAAACTCAGAAGAGGGGGAGATTGCTGGAGTTAACTACTGAATTACTGAAGGATAATCCATGCTTTTTCATCCAGAATCAGGCATGCCACAATTGGGGATTCATGGCACCATTTTTTTTAAATTAAAAAAGGGGGGGGGGGGGGAGGGGCACGGCCTTTTCGCGATGTCTTCTTCTCCTTCTTCTTTATTTTCAATGCTTTTAAGCTTTAAATCTTAAAGCTTTGTGATTTATCTTACTTGCCAAGTTTTAAATGGGTTTGTTCAAATTAGACTTATGGTTCATAACTTATGTTCACGCGGTGACTTCCGTGACGAATGGCTACAGTCCTTATCAATATGGAAAAATGTCAGGTTATGAACCTTGGACCATTTTTCTCGAGATCTTCTCTATTTAATGATTTATAGTTCTTCAAGTCCATTTTGTGAGAAGTCAAGAAGATTTGAAATTAAAGTCGGGATATCATATCCTCTCCCCCTTAGAGGAATCGATATGTCCTCATCTCGAATGAAATTGGGGATATTGGTTACATAGTGATTCTTAGTCAATCCAAGTGGCATCCTCTTCAAGGTAGCCTTTCCACTGGATGAGATACTCTCTAAGGGTTTTTCTTCCTAGATTCTTCTCCCACATATATGTCAAATATTTTTTCTGGTTGTACATGGTCTGGGTTAGAAACATATGCTTTCAATAGAATACCCCCCTAGGAAGTGTACTCCTTCTTTTTAGGAACATTGTGCAGCGGCGTGGCAGCAAGCCAACAACTACATAGGCATTCTTCAACCACCAATCTATCTTCGATATCAACAACCTTAAAACATGCTTCATAGAGCATCTGCGATATGATCCACCTTCCCAAAGGCTCCAAGAACTAGTCCACACCAACCCTTAACATCTTTAGGCCGTACCATCAAGTGCCATGGGACTAGCACTTAGCTAGGAGGGGGTAATGTTAACCCTCGGAAGACAATACAGAAAAATCAAAAATGAGAAGCAAAAGAGAGTCCCAAGGGGCAAGGGTGACTGGTGCCAGGCTAGAGGTTGCCCAAGCCGCTAGAAGCCATTACACTTTTGGACAATTTTGTGGATATCTCCATGCATAGTAGACCACCATATTCTAGCTTGCTCGAGGAGTCCATCTTATATAAATGTAAGATACCATGTGAGTTCAAAAGAAAGAGTACTATATTTAGTAAAATTTACAATAATATATTTACAAAAGTAGTTTTTAAATTACTGTTTGAAAACAATCCGTAAGTTTACTTAAGTAAATGGGGGTCATTTTAAGGCCTTATAGCATGTAAAGAAAGGGTATTTCTTAATATCCTTTGAACCACAGTATATAGATGATTTCTTATAGGTGGACCTCCCAAGCTAGCTTGTTGGATCTTTTGAATTTAATATCTATCACAAAGTGACCTCTAGCAATGCCTTGATGAGCTTCTTTCATGTATACATCCTTTTCCATAGGTAGAACCACATGTTGCAGTGCTCTGGATAGTGTTCTTTGGTAGAGTTGGCTTAGGAGGATTCAAAATGTCAACTTCAAAGAGCTAGTCATTTGTACTAGTCCATTTGAATGTGATTTGAGACTTGTTTTGAGTCCAAGAAGACTAGAATTCCTCATATCATGTTTGAGGAGGATTAGGTGGGTCCGATTCTATGTTTTCAAAAGCTTCGTGGAATAGTTAGACATCTAGAAAGTCATCATCTACTCCAATCAAAGCTTTTAAAAAATCAAGCTAGGATAGAAAATTGGCAATCACATGCTAGGCAGTAGGTCTACGTATGGCCTTGAAATTAAATTCTTAGAGTAATAGGATCCAACCGGCCGATCATCCTATAATATTCTATGACTTGACTAGATAGACTAGAGAAAAGTGATCCAAATGGAAGATCAAAAGAATGGCCAAGTAAATAGTTGCAAAATTTCTTGACAAAATTGATCATTCCCAGGCATTCCCTTTCTATCACCATAGAGTAATTTTTCTTAGCAAAGATAGCCATCTCTTGGCATAGAAATTTGGGTGGAACCAGACATTTGCATCTTGTTACATAAGCACATTGCCTGTTGCCCTATCAAAGGCATCTACACAGACATAGAAAGACTTTATCCAATTCAATAGAATTAGGACTAGGGGCTTTGATAGTAATAGTTAGAGTCGCCAGAATGTGAGGTCTAGTACCTCATTCTAGTGGAAATTTTCCTCAACAGTGTATGCCAGCTGATTGAGGGGAATAGCTGCATGGGCTAGAAGGTGAAAATGCCATCCATGCTATCAAACTTGCCCTAGAAACCATAGCATTGCAGTCCAAGAACTAGAAATAGGGGCCTATATAATGGCATGCAATGCCATCACCGGATATTTTTTGATCCAAAAAGACACCACTTTTCATTGCAAGGACACATTTCATGGGATTTAGATTTAGATTGACTTCTTGGCATTTGGTGAAACAGAGCTAAAGATGATGCAAGTGAAGTAGGATGGCATTGAAGACACTGAAGTCATCCAAGAAGACCCCCATGAAGTTTGTCAAGTAGGGCCTAAATATTTCATGCATATCTCACTAAGAAGAAGTAGGGGTATTCTCTTTAGCCCACAAAAAATTATTATAAAAATATATACACCCCAAGCCGTGATGAAAGCATTCTCATCTTGATTCTTCAAAGTAAGCTGCATGAACTGGTTGTAACCTCTAAATCCATTAAAAAATGAGTACATCTCATGACTAGAAACCTCATCGAGAATGTTATTGAGGTACACGATGGGAAACAAATATGTAGTTATTCCAACATTCAATTTCCTATAATCTACATAGATTCTAAGCTTCTTATCTTATCGTGTAGTGCACTATGCAACTAATGGTGGAATTGGGAGATGGTGGAAGCCTAAGGCATTGTCCAACGCTTGAGGATCTAGTTCATGTAAAGGGGGGTGCTGTATGTGACTTAGGGAGATAGGTCTATCAAAATGTCATGCCCTTGATGTGCCCCAAGTTGTGAAGTGGGAGAAGGGCTAGGGTGGTCCCTAGGTGTAGTTGTTGTGATACTCATAGAGTACAAATGGAGGGATTTTATTTTTCTTTTCTTTTCTTTTTCACTTCTTTTCTTTTCTTTTGATTACAAGGGAGCATATTAAGTGGCATCCCGTTCATGGGCAAGGGCCCAACTGTGGGGGAGGCTTGAGGGATTTTCTTAGGAAGGATCGGCTTTGCATATAGCCCTTCAAGTTGATTTTTACATTGAGGGGTGTGGTAGATAAAAATAGGCAGTTGCACCCAGTAAACTACTATCACTCATATCTTCTAATAAGCTCATGCAAAATGCTGACAAGAAGATGACTCTTACCATGAGGTAGGTCATTGTGCAGCTATCCATCCCTATATTAATGTCAAAAAATAGTGGCGGTGACTATTGCTCCTCTCTGCAATAGCCTTTTGTTTTAATTTGTGAAAGGGAGAGATGTTGATTGGGTGCCCAAGAGGAGAAGGGCATGTATAAAAGCCAAAAAGTTAATGGATAAGCTCATTCTTGGTGTGTTCAAACTAGATTTCTTCTTGTTTTTGCTTTTGCTTCCTACTTGTGCATGAGAGATGGAGAGAGGGAAGTGTGAGTGTGAGAGAGTGAGGGACGTTGGAGAAGCTCTTCTTCTCTTCTTCTTATCTTCTCTTCTCTTTTCTTGTGCACGTGGCTATGGAGGTTGGAGGTTGGAGCATGGACATGAAGCTTGCTTGAGCTAGTGCCTTTAATTATGGAGCCATCGCTGAGGAAGAGGACTACAACAATCAGATTCAATGGTAAGCTCACTACATCCCTGTGTGAGAGCATGCACGGCTATGTGAGAGGTAGCTATTGCCATTGTCTTGAAACATTTGACTTGATAAGTAATCCATAGGGTCTTGGTGGTTGCTAGTGATAGTGACGAAATGTGGATAGTTATGGCAGCTTGATGTACTATCATATTTTGGCCATAACACAGTGCATATACTATCAAATTTAGGCATTCTATAGCTAGAAATGACTAACATGATGAGAACCACAAATCAGGGCAATCATAGAGTTGATTTTGCACAGTTTTTTATTCTATATTTCACAATAACAGAATTGTTTTGGTTTGAACAGTAAATAGTAAATTCCATAATGCATGTTTGGGGTTTTGGAAATGCTATTTCGGTGCCCAGATGGTATGGTTATGATTTTGGATTGATTCAAGCATATATTTGGCTCATTTTTCTCAGAGATTTCATTACTACAATAACAAGGCTAAATGTCATTTATTAGTGAAAATATTACACCTAATGCTCATTGATGATTAACGAGATACTTTGTGGATATACCACTACTTTGATTATTATGTATACTTTTCGACATGCTATGGCATGCTTTTGAAAGAAATTATAGGACGTGTAGGCTGAAATCATTGAAAGAAATGTCCTACATGTCCTATATGATTTCTTGTGCTGCTCGATCCTCTTAAACTTAAATTATAAGCATCCTATATGGCATGCATAAACAAATAGATCAGAATTTAAAATGTTATTAGCAACTAATCAACGTCAAAACCCCTCTTTTCCCTACCGTTTAGGTTGTGCATCGTTGATAGGTGTAGAAAGCAAATTTTTCATGTGTTTTTCTTGTAAAAGTGGTAAAAACTATACTTTAACATAGAGACAAGGCTGAACTGAGGCTTATCCATCATGCTCCAGTCATGTCATACATCCATGTATATAAAGCATATTTGTTGTTAATTTTCTAATGTAAAAAACTAAAATTTCTTGTTTTCTCACTATTTTTCTTCATTTAATTAGATAAAAAATATGATATTTTTGATTTATAGGTTGGGGTTGATAACAATCACTGAGAATTGATTTTATATTCATTTCTAATCCATATGAATCCAAAAATCACAACAAACCCCCAAAATTTATCATTTATATGGAAACATATAATTGCGGGTTTTGCGTGTTTTGGTATAAATCATTACATGACTAAATTTTCTGGTTTTCTTCAAGATTTCTGATAGGTTTCAACATTTTCAATCAAAGGCAACCATTTACAAACAATTACATCAACCATCCATCATAAAACCAATAAAACTACTACTTACGCATAGAAACCTAGTTTTGGAGATGCATATCTCATGGTTAGGAGGCCGCTGATGGTCGTTCTTAGCCGTTGACACTTTGTTACAGCCTCAATCTACGATCTCCTTAGCTCCAACACCATCATTCCATAAAAAACGTCCATCAAAACCCACCTCCTTCTCTTATAGAATCACACGTGTAAACATGCGGCAAGATGAGAGAGGAGAGAGGAGAGAGAAATACTAAAAATCAGAATTCTTCCTCAACCCCAACATCGGAGAGCACAAATCTCAAGAAAAATGGAGCGCAAAAAATTTGCGCCCCCTCCCTCCTCAGGATGAGTTTTTTTGGTTTTTTCCTTCATAATCAAGGTTAAGGTTTTAAACCTAAAATATCTAGTTCATCTCTTTTTGTTCACACTACAACCGAAGTGGATTTTTCACTTTTGGAGGGGCAAACGAGCTCAGATTCGTTGGCTGGATGGCTTCATGACATTGAAATCTATAAAGCTAGGTCCCGTGATGCACTTTCTGGCTCTCGGATCATGTAGCTGCTTCATAATATGAAACCTTGTGAGGATTAAATAGGGGGTCAAACGGACTGCGATTGACGAACCAAGACTTGCATTGGGTTCCTGGCATCAAACTCCTTCTAGGAAAACTCCAACTCATTAATCCGCAACCGTTTCATTTTGCATGAAAATTTGGTCTTTTACGGCTTCCCTGGCTCTTTTTCGCTTCAAAAAATGGTCTTTAAAATCTGCTCTCATTGGCGACCACAAGATAGGGCGACTCAGCCTGTCGAATATCACGAACTGATATGCAGAAACAACGACTAGAGAAAGCATCAAGCTGCTAAAAAAAAAACTCAACAAAGCATAAGAATAGCTCTCACTCTACCCTCTGACAGAATCAAGGCATGAAAATCTAGAAGGGATAGGCCCAGTATAATCTGACAGAAATCCAGAGCGAGTTACTAACCAACTCCTCTAACATAGACTGGCTAAAAAACCCTATCAAAGAGGTCATCTTAGTGGGTGGTCTGAACTACCTACCTAACTTAAGATAACTGGAATGGGACCTCCTACTAGGCGAGGACTCTTATAGCCTGGTCATCATATTTTTCTTGTAACACATTTCCTTTCAAGGTTTCCATACTCTGGTGTGTAAAAAGGATGGAGCTAAGCATGGATTGACCTAAGGAGAATAGGGCATCGGCCTTAGGTCTTAACTCGGTACCCAAGAATCTACCAAGCTCTCGCGAGGCGACACTTAATGCTTTTCTATTTCACTCACTTTTATTTTCACTCCAAACTTCCTTATTTCTTTTTTTCAGCTAGCTACTACCCCTAGGAAAACAAGGCATCGACTCAATCCCAGGAACTTACTAGGCCTCTGCAAGGCGATAATCAACTACTTATAGGAATTTTCTTCATTTTTATTTTTTCTAATTGAGGGGTTAGAACCCCTTTTTGCACACCTTTGTAATTTTTATTTTTAGATATATTCAAAACTTGCTATTCTTTGCTATTTTGGCACACTTCTCTAACTGCCTTACACTAGCTAGGGCTCCTAGGACAGCTGCCTAGCAAGCAAGAAGGACAGGGTCACAAGGACTACCCTCTATCACATGTCTTTAATGCCTGACAATGTCCCAACAGGAGGTAGGAAACTACTCAAATCTCCCCTAGATATACCTAACCAAACCTTAGGACTTCATGCCTTGATTGCCAGTCCCCACAAACGAAAAGAAAATAACCCCCAGGTGCATATATAACATTAGTAGCTTAAGAGGAAAACTCGAAAATGTGACGACACCACCTAGAATGGCCACAAGAAGCTCCTGCGTAGCAAAGGCTCTCTCTAGGCACTTCGTCCAACATGTGTGATGCAATCACTAAAATAGAAAACCATTAAATATACTTGCACCAAAACAAATGTATGGCCCTCTTGGCCTAAAGAGATATAACATTTCACAACCAATAGAACCGCCCTCTTGGCCTTATGAAGTAAAACATTAGAGCTTGACAGAGATGGCCCTCTTGGCCTTATGAAATAAAACATTTTACTATCATTTAACACGATGTACTGCTGAAATAATCCCTTGGTCCTAACGTTACTTGACTAAAGCACAAAACCTAAGGCTTCTTAGGCCCTATACTAAGTGCATCAGGTTATTAGCTAACCCCTTGCATAAATAGCAAGGGGTGTCCAACAAATATGACGATACACAATCCTATGTATCCATGACAAAGTAGGAAGGTGCTCACTTGCTACCTGACTCATAACCCAAACTAACCATCGACGGCCGAAATATGGCGTGTTAGTAAGAAGACCCCAAAGTAGTCTAGGGCTAATGTTTGGAGGTAATTGTAAGGGCTCCCCTGGACCACAATTTAAAAATACATCTTCCACGAAAGCATAGTTAGCCAAGGAATCTGTAAATCGGTTCCATTGTCGAGGAACTAATTGACAAGTCACCATCTCAAAGATATACAATACATCTAAGGCTGCACGACAGTACATCCATAAGATGGGATCACGAGCACTTTAGGTCCCATTTAGCTGATTGATTATTAATTGGTAGATACTGCCACATTGAACTACATTCAACCCCATGATCAAGGCCTTGTATTATGCTATATTATTAGTAAAAGAGAGTCCTAAATAGACTCCCATCTTCATGACAAGGGGATCTTTAATGACCACACCAATGCTCGCGTGTGAGTTTGGGAATCTCCCAATTTTCATTTTTTGAATACTAAAAAGGTGGCACATGGATAACATGCCCACAAGTTTCTCAAAACCATATGATGTGACACTTGAAAAATGGAATCTATTGAGCTATAGAGCGCTTGATTTGGAGTTATAGAGTTCAAGTTATGAAAAATCAAAAGATTTGACCACGTGTCCCAAACTTATGGGAAATTCCCATATTCCCCAATATGGTGTTTTTGGGTTCTAATTTTCCTGGAAAGAGCTCCTAACGAGCATCATAATACAACACTAACTGACCTTTCGTAAATTTGTACTTCTTAGCGTGAAGATCATGAAGGGCTTTCATTCTCCTCTTCCCTACTTGATGTAATAAGGCCTGCAATGGAATCTCATCAAGATGTGCCAGTGACGTATTAATCTTTGCTACTTTGGCATTCCCTTTGACATCACTCTCATCCAAACTGATCATCCTGATGTCACAATTCTCTGGCGGCTGGACAGGCAAGAGCGGCACCTTTGCAAGTGGTCGAGGATGCTAGAGAACTTGAACTGGCAATGGAGGCCCTAGATTCGGTGGAACAAGCCTCTCCCTAGGTGATGTCACTTCTTGACCCCTCCTTCTTGCCCATTTCCTGGCAGACGCCTGAGATGAGGGCAAAAGTATATACCATGGCCAATCTTTCCATAATTATAGCAAAAAAACTCTCTTTCTTGTCTCTTTGGGCCCTGATTGCTTTCATTTGCGATGGGAGGGGGCCGTACTGCTTGCACTAAATTCAACAAAAGGCTTTCATGTTGATTAGTAATGCATTGTAGGAGCTCTTGCTGTGGCATTTCTGGTTCGGGTAGGATCTCTGCCATTTCTCTAGGCCTTTGCATGGTTGGTAAAACTTGCATGGGCTCAACTCCCCCCTTCAACTGGGCTTGATACTTCAATTTCCTATCTTTCTCCCTAGCATAAGTGGCTGATTCTTCATAGGATGTGGAAACTTGCCTTTGACCTTCTCCCTTAGTAGAGGGTAGAGTCCGGCTAGGAAAAATAATTTCTTAAGGCAATCAGGTACTCTCTCTCCCTTGGCTAAGGAGGCTGTCCATTTATCCCATAATTTTATAAACATGCCTTCATATGCTTGGTACTCCCTTGGTAAGGTTTGGCGAAGATCTAGGAGTTGACTCCAAAGATCTTCAGAAGGCTTTGTATCTTGGTACTCGTGCAAGAATGCAGTCTTGAGATCCTCCCAGTTACCCCTTGTAGCCTTTGGGAGAGCTTGATACCACACTCGAGCATCACCCTTTAGAACTAAAGAGAAGGCCCGTACTTTGGTTGCTTCATCATCCCGGCTTGTGACTAGGAAGGCCATTTCTAAGTCATCTAGAAAGTCTAGAGCTTTCTCCCCTTTGTGCCCAAAAAAGCTTGGAAAAACCATGATGGGAAGATGTTGATCTAGCTCGATAAAAAACAAAGATACACACGTCTAGGCCCAAGTCATATCTTATTAAAAGGGTAGAATAAATGGATTCACAGATGCATCAGTCTTAGCAAGACGGCGAGGGCACAATAAGTCCCTTATGATATTTTGGAACCTGAGCTTTGTGCTAGCTATTATGTGCACGGTTTGTCTAGCAAGAGGATGGATAGGTCCATACAAATTCCTATGGTTCATGGGATGCACTTAGAGTAGAATGAATATGTGCACATTAAAGGAGATGTTATAATCCAAAATAGGGAATATTATGGGTTCAGGGGGGACAACAAGATATCTCTCGATCGCTCAGCTCCAAAATAGAAGACCAACCTTTGCTGAAAATATATATTTCTACTAATCCAAACATCCACCCTAATGTTTTGAACTGATTGAAAGTTGTAGAAAATAGAATTATTCATTTATGCATTAACTACAATTTTCCACTACAAACTTTCATGAAGCGTGTTGCTGAAGCTCTGGCCTCTTAGATTCCACCACTCGATAGATGCAAAGGATTTGCTTACCAGTGATTAGCCTAGCTTTGGTGTGACCATCATCAGCCTTGTAAAGTTCATAGGCTTCGATAGCTACCTGATCAATTACTTTGAGCCTTCTTGCTAGTAGTAGTTGAAGCGCATCACCATATGTAGCCTCTCACCAATACCGCACACCATTGATGTGTAACTCCCCCTCCAAAAACTTGTTAATCCCCGAATTTGAAAGCGCCTTCACCACTTGAAGACGAGGCTCCTTAGGGAGTGTCTTTACACTAGACACAAAGCACTCAACACAATGGGTTGGTCTAGAGACTTGATGAGAGCAAGATTTCTCTTGAAGTAAAAAAGGGTGTGTGTAATTAACTTGCTTTACTCATATATGTGCCGTTTGTCGATAAAGATTCTTCTTCTCTTGAGCTTCTTTTGAAGACCATAGTGGTACTCTTGAGCAATGAATCCTTTGAATAGGGTTTTATGAAAATTTCTCCTTAGTGATCCATTGACAAACACTCGTTGAAGAAGAGGACAACACCTTAGATGTTTCTTCCTTCATAGAAATTGTAGAGCATAGCTTGAGAAGTTCCTCAGCGCGGGCACCAAAAATGAGAGTTGAAAAGATGAGTGGGATGCCTCTTACCCACCCAGCCTCCAATCCTCATTAAGAGAGATAAAGAATAGCACCACCTAGCCAAAGGAAGGATGGGCTAGGACATCTCTTTCCTAAGTGAACGGAAAGAATTAAAACACAACTTCACAAGAGAGAATTTGTAGCCCACCTTAAGGGAAATGAAGATGATGGAAGGTTAAAAGAGGTGATGGATCCTAATTTCTCTCATGAACATATATATAACATGAGAAAATAAGGACCCACCAATAGAGCATATGGCAAGTCTTACTTAATAAGTTTAAGGATGAATGTAGAGGGAGAATTAGAAGAGAGTACATATAATTTGGACACCATATGATCTAGACATCATATTAGAATATGAGAGAAAGAGAGAGAGAGAGAGAGATAAGAAGAGAGGGAGACAAGAGGAGAAGAGGTAGAGGAAACCGATCGGGGCCACATGAGAATTTTCTTGAAATTTGATTTTCCCTAGGATTTATTAAAATGATTAAAAATGGCTTCCAAAAGCTGCTTTGACTTTAATTCCTTATATGTATATAAATACATATAAGCATGTGACAGAGGGGGTCCATGCTTATAAGCTTTTTTGTAAGATCCAAATGACACCATGATGTGGACATATTGACTTGTGTACAAGGATGAGGTATCCTCTAATGATGGTGATAGATCCCAAATCTTGGTGATGCAGGCACAACCCAAGTGTAGTTGGAGGTTAGTCCTTTGAAAAAAATCTATGCACTTAGTCAACCCCTAGGTGTAATCCATTGCCATTATCACTACAATAACCCATCCCTTTTATCCTTCACATTGACATCCCTCCTAAGAACTTGTTTTCCCACTTGCTAGACTTATCATAACTGCGAAGTAATGTAGCATACCTATTGCTTGAAGAGTAAACCCAAAGTGATAAGATGTAGGGTTTAAGCTATGGGTAAGGCTCTTGAAAGGGATTTTGGCCAAATTTTGTGGTAGAAATCCGATTTGTAAAAAACCCAGATCAAATCCCAAATACCTTTCCTATATCCTATCTGGATACTATCCTAGATGAAGTGGTTGGCCATGAGATGTACCTTTTTCTTGATGGTTTCAGTGGGTAAAACCAAGTTTGAATTGCCCCAAAGGATCAATCCAAAATAGCTTTCATCAGCATATGGAGAGTGTATGTCTAGTATGGTGATGTGGTTTGGCCTTAAGAACACTCCAGCCTCTTTTAGAGAGACATGTAGGAGATCTTTTTGACCTTATCTAATTGATTTTATGAGATTATTTTTGGATGATTTTAGTATCTTCGGAAAAGAATTATCCATTCAATGCACCTCCAACTATGCCTCACACACTACTACGAGGTAAGTTTAAGTTTGAAACATTTGAAATTTGTGTTTGATGTTAGAGAAGGCATTTTATTGGGCCACATTATTTCTCAAGATGGAATTGTTATCAACCCTATCAAAGTGGTAGCAATCATGCAAGCTACAATAACGGATTCACCATCTAGGCTCCTTAGATTCTTGAGCCAAATCTAGTGGCATGGCACCACCTACAACTTTTGGCACACTTGGCTATCCCTTTGGATAAATTGGCACATGTGGTTAAACATGTCTATTAGTAGAGTGAAGAGGCCAACTTAGCATTTCGTCATCTTAGACTATTACTTTCAAAAGCCCCAATCGTGATCCCATCAGATTGGGCAAAAACCTTTCATGTATTTGTTGATATCTCTAATATGGCTATTAGTAGTGTGCTTATGCAAGAAGATGCCAAAGAATGGTTCCATCTAGTGTTTTATACAAGCAAAAGATTGTCCAATGTAGAAATTTGATCACAAAAGAGATGTCTTTGGCATGATCTATTTCATTAAGAAGTTCAAGTATTACTTGCTTGGGCATACTTTTGTTTTTCATATGGATCATTCAACTTTAGTCTATTTGGTCAAGCAGCAAAATGTTAGTGAGCGACTCACCCGATGTAATCTTATGCTACAAGGTTTTGAGTATACAATAATATATCATCTTGGAACTCAACAATTTATCGTAGACTTTCTATCTCACCTTGATTCGAGAGAACCTACAACTAGTGTCGAAGATGAATTCCTGTATGCACAATTATTTGCAGTAGCAATGGATGCACCAAGGCTTGAGCCACCAAACCCTCCATGGTCATGCGATGAAGAAATGATGGCCTTCCTAGAGACTAGAGTGCCTTCGCCTCATCTCGAGAAGGATCAACAAAAATGGCAAGCTCTCTGGGTCAATTTATAGGCCATTATGGGCTAGTTGTATTATTGCACACTCTCTAGAGTGCTACAAAGAGTAGTACTTCCAATGGGCTGGACTACTATCAAGGGATTGCTAGTGACCACTTCAATGTAGAAGTAACAATCCACAACATCCAGCAATTTGGCATGCGTAATCGGGTCCAAGCACTATTACCACAGAGTGGAGTGTGTTCATACTTAGAGCCGACACATATGGACATTAAGATCCCACTCTATAGTCAGTGTCCCAATGTGCAGGGCTCGAATAGTCACAACAAATAAAAACAAATGCCAAATGTGCTCAATAATAGAAACAATCTCAAATATAAATTGCTATATAAAATCAATATAATTTTCTTAACAGAGACGAAAGTGATGGCAGCACACTACTCGGGAACAATCGGTGAGAGAACACAGAACCTATGAATACAAAGATGATGGCAATACTACTACCAAATGAATACCAGCTTAAGACAACCAATGAATACAAAGATGATGGTAAAACTACTGCCAAATGTTGTGAGTGTGGACAATACAAGCAATAGCTTTGCTACTAGATAGCACTCAGGATGCCAATCAAGGACTTGTTAGAGGGATACACAAAATATCTAACATTTGTGAGCATGGGCACCCTTAAATCTTTGAGTCCTAATTTTTATTGGATACTTGATCCCTTTCTCTTCCTGTTTGATGTGTTTTGTCAAAAACTTGGTCTCCTCCCTTCCTTTCTTATATAGCCTACTACCTATTGCAACATTCACTCTACCCATGTGTCATGTTAGATGGTCTTTCACTACTCCTACACCTATCAGCTCATTAATGCACTGTTGGCCCTAGCTTTAAAGGCTACTTACTACCACTACCTTTAACATTGGCATGCGTGGTGAACTCCGATCAACAAAATTACTCATTGATGCCACCTTCTATTAGAGTTGCTCAAAAAGGGTAGTGTTGGCTAGCTTGAGGAGTCCACTTGGAGAGCGAGGTCTTGCTCTCTCTACCGGTGCTACTACTTGGTCAAGAATCAATTAATAGAGTTCAATGACTAGTGAGCCATCTCCCAAAGATGAATTCTGGGAGAATCATCACCAATTGTTGAGACAAGTTGGCAAGGAGGGGTGTGGTAGCAAAGGAGGTGTCATCTTGGCTTATGAGGGTGGGGAAAGTGAGGACAAGGGGCTTGCTGTCTTTTGGAGTCTTCTCCTCCCACACTAGCACTTTTGGCCCTTCAACTTGAGAAGGGCAAGTTTGGTGGTGGAGAGGTTGGTGGGGACAGAGGTTGACTTTTTGGGGGACTTGGGTGGTTGGTGCTCCTGGGGTGGTTGGTCTTGCTCAATGGGCTACTTGTTAATGTCTCTATTGGGTTGGTTCTCCTTTTGAGGACTTGGTCTTCTTTGGGCTACTCCATGGGGTCCTTGGGAAGGGTTAGGGGCTTAGGCATGGCTCCAGTCTTTGGGTAAGACTAAGTGATATTCGATGCTAGTGATGAGAGTTGATAGACAAGGTTAAGAAGGCTAGGTGGGGAAAAGAGCAAGGTAAAGTGCTGCCCATACATCATCTTCATTTTTTGATGGAGGAGGCCCTGTGGGATAGGAGTATCACCTCAACAAAGAGGCACTCCCAAAGAACAATGGCTCAAGCACGATGGGGTGACTAGGAAGAGAGAAGAAGAGAAATGCTACCTTTTTGGAGATGCTAAATGCCTTGGCTTGCAGGTAGAGGCCTTGACTAGGAAACTTAAGGCATTGAGCTTGGGTTTATAGATGTCGATGAAATTGCTTAGTCAATACTTCTTGTTGAGTATGGGACATAAGACATGTTCCATAGCTGTTGTAGAAAGTGTCAGTGGGTCGAGGTCACCATGACTGAGAAAGCACAACTTCTCTTGCACTCTTTTCGAAGACAATGTATATTTGTGGGCCAATATGTGGACTATGGAGCTTGTGAGGAGCTACTCCAAGATGGACTGATTTTGAGGGTGTACTAGGGTAGTGCTCCATGGAAGGTTAATGAAGTTAGTGAGCTGTAGCAGGAAATCTATAAGGGCCTCACCCAAGGCTTGGAGAGCTAACCTCCTCAGCTATGAGTTGGAAGGTCACTATG
The DNA here is from genome assembly GCF_053477565.2 of Lygodium microphyllum. Lineage (NCBI taxonomy): Eukaryota > Viridiplantae > Streptophyta > Polypodiopsida > Schizaeales > Lygodiaceae > Lygodium > Lygodium microphyllum. Next base: position 53,011,355 of record NC_141140.1, on the reverse strand, counting down.
GCAGCAAGACGAAAGAAGGGTAAGACATAGAGAAAGCAAGAGAAGTAAAAGTAGATTTGAGTACAAGTGTTGGATGGCAAATAAGTGTGCTAAAAAGGAGAATTCTTCTTAAAAGACTATGTGGTTAATGCGAAAGTACTGTGACCAATGCATGTGCGCCATGTCAAACAAAAGAGACCATAATAAGACATTTTTTAGAATGGGTTTCTCAAGATACCATACCATCGTCAAGAGCATCAGCTAATGAGTAGGGTTCATAAATGAATGCCACATTAGCAACATTAGTGACTTTTGGTAGCAAGAAGGCAAGTACCCAGTGGGAAACAAAATCCCGAATTCAATTGCAAAGGAGTGATAAGGGAATGTAGTTTGGTAGGGAATGGGCACTAGAAGCCTTTAGCATAATAGTGATGCAAACAAAATCCATTGACAGGCTTTGGCAAAGTAGCTTACCTTGTAAATCGATCAAATAGAAGGAATTAGTGCCGAAAGCATGAAAGACCCAAAAAGGACCACACCGTCAGAATTTGACCTTGCTCGAAACCTTGCACATCTGAGTCTTAAAGACCAGGATGATGTGGCCCTTCTGAAAAAGTAATTTATTGGATAGTCTATCCACTTGGTGTTTTTGCCAAGCTTGGACTTCAGATAAAATGTAGGTATTAACCCCAGTGCAAAGAAAGCAAAAAGAAAATTCAAAAAACACATGGCTAAGCGGAAAAAGGCGGCCCCAGTTGAAGAAATGGGAGGAAAAAAAGCCAGAAGTGCAAAGGCAAACACAAAAGAGAAAATGCACATTTTAAATATAAAAGTGCACTCTAAATCCTTATAAAAGAGCACCAGGCTCCCTCCTCTGCAATTTGTAAATGTAGACGAGCATGGGTGAATGCACAATGCAAATAGGAAGGGAATAGGAAAAGAGGACCTAGGCTAAGATGGCCAGTCATGGAAAAAGGGATGGGTGCCCAAAGGGAATTAGGGTTAGGGTTTTGTATAAAAGGCAAAAAGTGAATGAAGAAGCTCATTCTTGTGTGTGGCCAAAAATAGCTCTCCTCTTCTCTTCTTCTTCTTCTTCTTGCTTGCTTGTGCTTGAGAGAGGGAGTGCGAGGAAGTGAGGAAGTGAGTGTGTGAGGGTAAGGGACCATGGCGGAGAAGCTCTCCATCTTCTTCTCTTCTCTTGTCTCGTGTGCGGCAATGGAGCATGGATCTTGGAGCTTGAATATCGAGCTTGCTTGAGCTTGTACCTTGGATCGTGGAGCTACTAGAGTGCTTGAGGGAGGAGGCAACTCGATTGAGCATGAAGGTAAGCTCACTACACTCGTAGGTATGAGACCGTGTATGGCTATGTGAGAGGTAGCCATTGCACTTGGCTTGAAACACTTGAAGCAATAAGCAGTTCGTGGGTCTTGGCACTTGAGCAAGAGCTCTCAACATTTTTGGCTCCATTGTCGGGACAAACAGATTCAAGCTTTGAGTGCTTGTGCACTTCGAATCAAGCATTGAAGTAGGGTTTTCCCCAAACCGAGATAGGTAGGAAGCAAGGAGGTATTCAATCTCCTTTGCTAGTAAGTTTCCTAGTTTTTTGGGTTTAGGGAAATAGATTGGAGTCACGTAAGTTTCTACTTGTGATTTGAATGCATTTAAGTAAGGAAAAAAAAATCAGAAAAAACATAGAAATACAGAGCATTGTGTTTGTAGTAATAGCATGCTTGAAACAGGGAAAGAACAAGGCAAGAAGAGCTTCGATTCCTTTGATCGGGCACATTCAGAGGCTATAGGTGAGTTGTTTTGATTGCTAACACCTTGTTGCTTGATTTTGGAGCTTGCTAGAGATTAGGAGGAAGCATCGAGTGTGTACATTAAATTTTTATTGAGTTTGCACATGTTTTTGTTGTCGCAGACAGGTAGTCCGATTCCCAGAATCGGATAGCCCAAAATCGGATAGTCCAGAATTGAACTGCTAGAATCGGACTACTAGAATCACACAGCCCAGAATTAGGCTACCCAAAATCGGACTGGCCAAAAAAATCGGACAATCCTGAATTGGATTGCCAGAATCGGACTACCAAAATTGAATAGCCTAGAATCGGACTGCCTAGAATTTGACAGTCTAGAATTGGACAACTGATTCTAGAAATCAGACAAAAAAACCTCCAAATTGGACAAGAAACAAAATATCAAAATTTGATAAACTCTGACGTCACCGGATCATGTAGAGACCAAGCCCCACCAACCATAGGACACCCCAGTGGATCCCCAGGTAAGTGAACAAGACAATAAAGCCAATAAACTCAAGAGCTAAGATCTGACGGTCCAAAAAATGACCGCAGCACTGACCTTCAGTGTTGTATCCCGATAGAGACCTGGACTAATTAACCAAACCTGCAACCCCTCAGACGACATGTCTAGGACAGTATAGACACCAGAATAAACCAACTACATTGGTTGTTAAATGCACGAAAGAATCAGGAAAGTGTATGCTACACTGTATTATTTTCATTGGATTTGCACACTACATCAATTAAACATTTGATACACATAGAAAAGCTGAAAGCCTAATTTCACATAGCTCACATTCTTGAAGAACATATCACTAGCATCTAAGTGCCCAAACATTGAGAATTGCTTTAAATAACAAGGAACTCACCCAAGATAAGATAAGCTAAATGAACCAACTAGTAGGAGACCCCAGACATTGAACAGTGGCCAACAACCCCAATCACCAAAGGCTGAGAGACTTGAATCGTCAAGCCAATTAGGGAGCAACAACAACAAGCACGATTAGGGACACATCTCTACCCAACTTAATCAATCTAATTGATGCCCTAATTGCTCAATAAGTCAACAATATGTCAGGAACCATGGCAACTTGGGAGAATTCCCAGTCGACACCCAACAACAACCGATGACCTGGTATGACCTACAAACCAAAATGGAGCATCATGATAGACCAGTCAAGGACATCTTAGCTGATGTAGAGGAGGAGAGAAGGTTGGCAAGGGAAGCACTACAAAGCATGCTACCTACAACTAAGAGCAATGAGCTCAAAAGCTGAGACAAGACATAGAAATGCACAAAGTCCAACGTGTCTTAGCTCTCGCCAATAGAGCCAGGACATGACTGAATGTTGAGAGGGAGAGAGGCTTAGAGGCTGATCTTACGCTAAGCAAGCTTCTCATGAATCGACTCTTAGACAACATAGTTGCGGAGCAAAGCATAGCAACTCTAGCAACTACATTGCTAGCAAGACTAGGAATCACCCGAACTCTAGGAGCCAGACCAAGATACATGTGGTTGCTAAGCAACTTGACAAATATCAGCATGACAATGACCCGCATGACTTTGTGGATCAGTTTGAGCAAGTATGCAAGGCGAACAACCTCATGGACCTTGCTCAATGCACACAAGCTTTCGAAATTTGCCTAGGAGACAAAGGAGGATAGACGTGGTACACCAATTTAGACAATGCTGAACGCAATGACTTTAACACCCTCGAGTCTCTTCATTAAGAGATTCTCTAAGGTGGGATACTCTAACAACCTCATTGTTACATTGATGAATGTCAAGTAGAAGGACAAGGAGGATATCCAAGACTACATCACCCATGTGCGGAGTCTCTTCAAGAGAATCCTAGCCCACTGAGAGATCTAGCGAACGAGCGGTCTCCACTATGTTCATAAGTGGAATTTGAAGTGAAGAGCTTTACAAAGCCTTGGTGAGCAACTCAAACCTGCAAGGGGATGTGCTAGCTAGGGTCTTCGAAGAAGCCATACGAGTGGATGATCTACTCAAAGAGAGGAGCTCAAGACCCACAACCCGAGACATCATTGCCTCTAGAACTTGAGAAAGAGATCCGCTGACCGCTAGTGAAAGATCCAGCCAAAGCACCCAAGACAAGGGAAAGAATATCGATCAGAGCCAGGAGTTGGCAAAGCCACAAGAGATTATGAGAATGCCCACACGACCTCACATGCAAAATGCATGCATTGCAGAGGAAACCACCATCCAAGCAAGTGCATGGATCCTAGATCCAAACCCTATGCCAATTGCAATAGGTTTGGCCATGATGCAATGCCCACAGCCATACAATCAGTCTTACTATCTAGGGAGTAGACTACCACATTATGGAAGGGGAGCTCCACTAGCTCTTCTAGCACCCAATGATTCAAAGATAGCTATGATGTAAACCCCACAAGGATACTTAGACCACCTAGACCCATCGTGGCCCATCCATTGACGATACATTACGTAGAGGAGCCAAACGAGAATGAAGCATACCTAAACCCTTATGTCTTGTATGACAACGAGGGTGATCCCATCTTGATGGATTTCAAACCTCTGCTAGTGATTGCATATGGCAAGGGAACAGGTAGAGATCTAGGAGGATAGAACCAAGAACCCATCACATGTTGGACTTGCGGTCACCCAGGACACATCTCATTTAGATGTCTTGAAAGGGAGCAAGCTAATCAAGACAAGGCTGACCTATTGAGATGCCCTGAGTGTGGAATCACACACTTGTATGCCAAGTGCCCTAGGTGGAAACCATCCACTAGTTCAGCTATCGTGCCATATGTACCATTGGGACTGTTTGGAGTTGAAACACTTGACGTTGAAGCCACACCAATTCCACTGAATGTCATGACTTGAGCATAAGCAAAGCAAGTCAGTATTTCATTGCCAGGACCCAGCAACCTCGATGCATCTTCAATAGGGAAGAGAAGCCATAGAAGAAGGTGAAAGCGGGATGAGATGAGGATAACACTTAAGACAGATAGTGCCACCACGTTAGCAAAGGGGAAGGGAGTCACGGAGGCAAAAGTAGAGACATGTCTTTTAAGATAGCAGAAAAGGGAAGTGCCAAGGTTGGGGAATATCCTAATCTAAGGCACCAATTAGAAGTGGTTGATAAGGTCAAGGAGTAGGTGAGAGAAGCCCAAGTGTGCTTAAAAGATGTGGAATCCATCATGGAAGATGAGAACGATGAGCTCTCTAGTATGAGCACACCAATCTTGCCTACTCGGTTCAAAGAGATGCATCCACACCCCACATAACACCACATAGACAGAGCCTAGATGCCACAGGTGGGCAGATCATTGGCAAAAGAGTGTAGATCCTAATGAAAAGCAAGTAGTTGGCAACTTGCTCATGACATCGATATCAACCCCTATGACCGTACCTCTAGGAGAGCTGCTCAGGCAGAACCCGACGCTATGGCAAGGGTTGAAGTAGTGGGTAGAATGACATGATGAGCTTGGCATGACCGACTTGCTTGACCACATAATAACGCACATACCAAGCTTAACCTTTGAACTCATTGCCTAGGTCTTTATACGTGAATGCTTTTTGGGAAGGCGCTGAGATGCATGCAGTCTTGCCTATCAATGCATTAGGAGATGCTACAAGAAAGGGAATTGTAGATACAGGAGCAAGAGTCAATGTACTTAGCCATGCAGTCCTGCAGGCTTTGTTGAGATATCGAGCTCCACTCGTGATATGCCAGGGTGACCGTTGTGCATTTATGTCATTGACTTGTTAGCTGCAGATGCGGTTGGTACACCGCCCATGAATAATAGCTAGATGACAGCTATCCTTATCTACTCTAGTTCGTGGCTCAGTTAGTATGCCACCTTAGTTAGTTGAGTTTGGTTTGAGACCCATATATAGGGTTCTTCTTTTTCTCTGTACGTGTGTTCTTTTTGGCTTACGCAACTAAGAAGAGGAAAACTGTTTTCAGCCTCCACCTTTGTGTGTATTCCCCCATTGTGTAAGTGAGAAAGCTACAAGTGAGACTCCTTCCTTCTCTCCCACAATCTTGACATGGTATCAGAGTCTGATTCTCTTTCACAGATTGTCACTGAAAAGCTTGACAAGAACAACTTCCAAGCATGGAAGTTTAGAATGACGAATTTCCTTATGGGAAAAGGATATTGGGAATTCGTTGCAGGAAATGAAGAAGAACCAGTTCTTCCTGATATTCCCAATCAACAGCAAATGCACGCATTTAAAGGATGGCATGAGAGAGCTAGAAAAGTTATGTACTGGCTGTCTATCAATATTTCAGACTCTATGATTGTGCATATTCACGATACAAGTACGCCAAAGGAGGCATGGGATACTTTGTCAAAAATGTATAGCACAAATATGCAAGCCAGGAAAATGCAGCTCAAGCAAGAGTTGCACAATGTGCAAAGAGAAAGTATGAGTATCAATGACTACCACATGAAGGTGAAGAAGATTACAGATGCACTTGCTTCCATTGGGTTGCCTGTGGAAGATGATGATTTAGTTTCTGTGACCTTGAATGGTCTAGGAAAGGATTATGCACAGTTCCAAACATCCATTTCCGTCCGTGAAAGATTTCATGATTTTGAGGAGTTGATTGCTCTTCTAATTTCTGAGGAGCAGAGAAATGGTGGTGCATCTTCTTCAGGAGGAACTTCAAAAGAAGTCGTCTTCTACTCAAATGCTGAAAGAGGTAGAGGCAGAGGTAGAGGAGGCCGATCTGGAGGCTATGGTAGAAATCAGAATATGTAGCAAACTCAAGAAAACTAGTACTATGGAGGAGGACGTGGTAACTCTAGAGGCAGGGGGAGCCAAAGAGGTCGTGGTGGATGGCAAAGAGGCCAAAATGCAAACAGCAATGTTGAATGCTACTACTGTGGTAAAATGGGTCATATGGCTAAAGGCTACTATAAAAAGTAGAATGACATCATGAATGGAAAATTGCAACAAGGGAATTATGCATCTTCTAGTAGATAGGGTGATGATAGAAATAAGCATTTGTTTATGGTGTAGCATATGACCAATTCTGTGACAAGTGCAGAAGAAAGCAACGATGTGTGGTATGTTGACTCAGGTGCATGAAACCACATGACAAGTCATGCGGAATGGATGCAGGATGCAAGGAAAATAGAAAAACCAGGATTTCTGGAGATTGGTGATGATACTGCACATCCTATTGTGCAGATTGGAAAAGTCCTTTGTCTATGCAGGATGGTAAAAAGAAATACCTATCGGATGCATTTCATGTCCCGAATATCACCAAGAACCTAGTTTCTGTTGGTCAAATGGTTGAGCAGGGCTTGCAGGTCTGATTTAATCCTCATGCATGCTTTGTTGAGGATATGAAAAATAAAGGTCTCTTGATAGCAAAAGGAAAGAAGAAGGGCAGAATGTTTACATTGGATGTAGACATTCCTGAATTGAGTGCAGCAATGTTTGCACATGGGACCCATGTAGTTACAGTTATTGATATCTGACATAAACGCATTGGTCATGTTAATGTACAATGACTTAAATCAATGCAAGCCCAAAATATTGTTACAGGATTGCCTAAATTCAAGGTTGCAGAAATGCATAAGGTATGTGAAGCCTGTCAATTTGGAAAACAGACAAGGAAACCATTTCCTAGACATGTTCAAGAGAGTAAGAAGCCAATGGAATTAATCCACTCTGATGTGTGGACTAGTAAAGCTGCATCTATTGGAGGCTGTCATTATTTTGTCACTTTTATTGATGACTATAGCAGAAAAGTTTGGGTGTATTTTATGAAAAAGAAAAGTGAAATTTTTGGGCATTTCAAAACTCTTAAAGCAATGGTTGAAAAAGAAACAGGCCTGCAAATAAAACGCCTAAGGTCAGATGGAGGGGGAGAGTACCTCTCAAATGAGTTTGCAAGGTTCTTACAGGAGCATGGCATAAAGCAACAATATTCATGTAGTCATACCCCACAGCAAAATGGAATTGCAGAAAGAAAAAACAGGCATATTGGAGAGGTATCTCGTGCCATGCTCAATGAAAAAGACCTGCCATATTTTTACTTGATTGAAGCAGTTGCTACAACAATCTACATAATGAACAGGACTCCCACTGCAGCAATACATGGCATGACTCCAGAGGAGAGGTATAGTGGTAGGAAACCAGATATTTCTCATTTGAAAATTTTTTGTTGCATTGCCTATGTTCATGTGCCAGATGAGTTGAGATCCAAGTTGGATCCAAAAGCTAAGAAGTGCATCTTTATTGGTTACTCTCTGCAGAGCAGAAAGGGTATAGATGCTATAACCCTTCTACTCGTAAGTTTACAGTAAGCAGAGATGTTGTTTTTGATGAGATGAGTAGCTGGTATAAACCAGTAAATGTGATTGATAATGTAGATGCACAAAATGGTAATGCTGCACAGAATTCACAGCAACAGTCACAAGATATTAGTGGACCTGGAGTGTCCTCTAGCAGTGGTTCACATTCTTCGCTATGGACAGGCAGATTGAGATCAGGAGAATCTCCTCAAAGCAATGCAGATAGTGGTATGCAGGTATCACAAAAAGGAAAAGAGAAGGTAGATCAGCCCATGTTTGATGTGAATGCAGGTCACTCTTATGTGGATGGTGAATCCAGTGGCTCAGAACAGAGCATTGATGATGAGTTGGGTATTCCTTCTGTTGTTACAGCTGGAGTAAGGAAGACCAGGGATGTTTTGAGAGCACCTGGAAGTGAGCCTACTTTGCACACGTCTACCAGAGCTAGGTATCCTGTGGATAGGCTAAAATATGATGGATTTACAGCCATTCACTATGCTTATATAGTCAAAGTGATACAGGAATCAGAACCCACTTCTTTTGAGCAAGCCATGGGAAAAGAAAAATGGGAGAAAGCCATGGATGAAGAAATGGATACCTTGGAAGCAAATGCTACATGGGAATTGGTACCTTTGCCTAAAGATAAGAATGCAATTGATTGTAAGTGGATTTATAAGGTGAAGCACAATGCAGATGGTTTTGTGAACAGATACAAGGCAAGATTAGTCAAGGGATATGCACAAACATATGGCGTTGATTATGAAGAAACATTTAGTCCGGTTGCAAGGATGGCAACTATAAGAGCAATCATTGCTATGGCTGCATCAATGGGATAGTCTTTACATCAGATGGATGTAAAGAATGCCTTCTTGCATGGTGATTTGCAAGAAGAGGTCTATATGGAGCAGTCACCAGGTTATGTGCATGTTGTTCATCCTGAGTTTGTTTGCAGGTTGAAGAAAGCCTTGTATGGCTTGAAGCAAGCACCTAGAGCATGGTCTGACAAGATAGGATAGTATCTTGTCACTATTGGCTTTCAGATTTCCAAGGCAGATTTCTCACTTTATATGAGAAAAATAGAGAAAGGTATTATGCTGCTTGTAATTTATGTTGATGATTTGATTATCACAGGTGATAGTGATGAAGATATCCTTCATGTGAAAATGCTATTGAAGCAGAAGTTTGAGATGAAGGATTTGGGAGAGCTGCGTTATTTATTGGGCGTTGAGGTGATTAGATCACCAAGTGGGATACGGCTCTTGCAGAGGCAGTATGGATTGGACATGCTGTGTTGAGTATTAAAATGACTTGTTTTTTGGCTGATTTTTGTTGTTTTTGAGAGCTGAATGGTTGATTTTATGAGATGATTGATAGATTTGGAAGTGGTTTGAGAGTGTTTTGGATGATATTGATTGTGTTTTGGAAATTCATGATGTTTATTAGTGGTTCTGTGATCTTCTGATAGGTTCTGATTGGTTCTGTATACCTTCTATTTTGTTCTGTTTTGGTCTGTTTTGTTCTGATTATCTTCTGTAAGGAGGGATGGAGTATTGATTGATGAAGAATGAGATATTGTGAAAGCTTATTGAATGGTTTGTGAAAGTTTGGAATGGTTTGAGAGTGAGTTATGTGGTTTTGATGACCTTCTGTAACCTTCTGTAGGTCTTCTGTAGAGCTTTTGTTTCTATTATGTACTGTAACTGTTCTGGTACTGTTCTGTGACTGTTCTGTATGCTTCTGTATGTATTCTGATGGATGAGAGTGTAGCTTGGGAAAGTTTTCTAGCCTTGGAAAGAGGTGAATACAAGTGCAAAAGAGCTGAAAGAAGTGGAAGAAGTAGCTGCTGAAGACTCAAGTGAAGACTAGAGTGAAGTGACAGTAGTGAGCTATGAAAGGACACTGTAGTGGCTCTGGTGACTCTTCATATCAGACATACCTCTTGGGAGGGGTATCCACGACCTAAGAAGGATTATTGAGGGTGATTTTTGAGAGATTGTAGTGAGGATATGATGTATTATTGATGGAGAGAGAGAGAGAGAGTCAGAGATAGCCAATTCTACTCAACCAAAGTGATTCTATATGAGAGATTGAGAGAGAAGACTATGAAGATATTGAAGATGAATACTATGTGATGTATTTCCATTCAAAGATGGTGTATTCCTTTGCTTTCTTTGTTCTATTGATGGATTTTGTGAAGATGTTGAAGAATATGGTTGATTCTATCAAATCCGTGGGAGATCTACATGATGCTGTATGAAGATTTGTTGTGCCTGGTGTTCTTTTCTTCATTGTGATCATATGAAACATGATAAACAAGCTTGTTGGTGTTACAAGATAGATTTTCTTGCAAGAGAATTTCCTTTTCCTTGGTGTTCCTCTTAGGGCTCCATGTTTTTGGTGCGCAGCCGGGGAAACTTGCCATCAACAAGCACCAGAAGAGGCTGAAAATGAAGGAAATGGCATTGCCAAGAAGAGAAGAATTCAATGGATGTTTGTAAAGTTCCTTCTTCCACTGAAGAGTTGGAATTCCTCATAATCAAAGCCACTTTCCACAAGAAGTTCATCCCACAATGGCGGAAACACATCACCATCATGATGCATGCTCTATGTGGTGGTCAGTTTCCTCTTCCTGTTGAAGCAGCAGAAACTTGCATCTTGGTGGCAAACTGAAGAGCAGAAATAGAGAGAATGACCATCCATGGAAGATTTGGCATTCATTGAGAAGTTTCCAGACAACATCAAGTGGGAGATTGTGAAGAAGCTTCAGGAGTCTTGGTCTGTAGAGGTTCACAAAGACAAGAAGGAAAAGAGTTGGAATTTGTTTGTGGATGCTCAACAGCAAGATACATGGGATGCTTGGTGCACGGATAATCTTCTGTTTGTTCAATTAGCAATCCACTGGAAGTTGGTAGACAGAGTGTTTTTCACAACATACACTGTTGAAACCATCAGAAGCTGGCATTACTATGATGATGGCACCACCACAATGCTAAGACGTATGCATTTTGACACCTTCAGAACCGAATACCTTCCTCTGTGCAGTGGCATGAAAGCAGAATTCAGGGACGTTGAAAAGAAAGAAGTAGAAGAAATGTTGGCAAGAGAGTCCTCCAGAGACTGAAGCCTTCTGTTAACCCTCTGTGGAGCACTAACAACATAGTGGAGCCACACCCCTGATGAATGACACAATAAAAAGGCAAGCGTTAGAACGAGTTCAGAGGTACGTGAAAAGAGAGAAAGCAAAAATCAGAGCCGAGAACGAGCTCGCAGCAGAAGCTGCCTTTGACGCCCTTGCGGAACTCTTTACAGAAGTCCCAATGGCACATCAAGCCCTTCCTCCTCCTGCTGGAGGTCCACTTCCAAGCCAGATCCGTCTTGGAAATATTGATGACAGGCCAGCGAATGTAGTCCCATTGCCAGTTTTTAAGGGAGAGTACAATGAAGACCCCGATCTTCATGTAGCAGAGTTTATGGTAGCATGTGTGGCTAACAATGCCAGAACCCCTGAGCATTGGTTAGCAATATTCCCTGCCACTTTCAAGGGCGCAGCGTTTCAGTGGTATGAGAGACAAGCAGCAGGAACTTTTGGCACATGGGACGACCTGAAGTTGGCCTTCCTCACTAAATTCAGGCGTGAAGGTTTTGAAGAGCGGATGCGAGAGGAATTCATGAACCTAAGTCAGTCTGAAGCTTATGTCTCACGAATGGAATTCATCCTGAAGAGATGGACTAACCATAATCTAGATGATGGCATTCAAAAGGGGGTGTTTCTCAGAGGATTACAGCCAGAAGTCCGTAAGTTTGTGGAGCTACAAAGACCAGCCACACTGCAAGCTGCAACAGAAGGTGCAAGACTGTACGATGAAGTGGAAGCTAGATTAGCGATGAATCCAGGAAGAGGAGTCCTACCTTCTCTGATGCCAGGAATGATGTATCCACCAAATGCAGTTCCTGGGACTGTTCCCTATCCCTACCAACAGATGCCCCCGGTATCACAGTACAGTGCACCAAATCCACAGTGGCCACAATCCATGCCTCAAATGGTGGTTCAACCACAATAACAATGGTCCCAATCAATTTCCTCAATGCCAAATCAGCAGCAACAGTGGAATCCTACTAACTAGAGCCAACAACCCAACAGTTCAAACAGGAGCTCTGAATCAGAACCAGAATAGAGACCCCTCTATACCAGCCCAACCCGTTTATGCAGTGATTACAGAGACTCCTCAAAACCCTCCTGCCAGTACGTCCGGAGGAGAAAGCTTGAAGGATTACTTATCCAACTCAGTTGCAAACATAAAAAAGGAGTTGATGGATGTGATTACAGAACAACTACAGACGTTGAAAGTGAATACCGCTAGCATATCCAATGTTGCAGGAGCAGGAAGAGATGTGATGCGGTCAAATACTTGGTGTGGTAAGTGTCATCAAGCAGGCCATTTAGCTACTGAATGTACACGCAAACCAACCATTCCTGGGGCCTTCTGTTCCTACTGTTTGCGGAAGAACCATACAGAGGACATTTGCTCTCTGAAGGAGATGCATGATAGGAGAAGGAAGGAAGAAGACGCAAGATTCAACTTGCTAGAATCCAAAATGACAACACAGGATATTGGACCCAAGCCTAGAGAGTTTGGTCCTAATTTCGGACCTAGAAGATTTCCCTCTCAAAGTTACAGAGGAAGACAGTCTGGCGGTGGTCAGAGAACAGAAGTGGAGTGTTACAGATGCGGAGAAAAGGGACACATCTCACCAAATTGTCCAAATCCCAGAAGGTCAGTGGATTACAAGCCCTTATGCAGTCGATGCAAAGGAGAAGGCCACACTGCAAAAGACTGTCCAAGCCCAGCCCCAGTGAAAAACAGTGCTACTGATAGTCCGGCCAAGGCCCAAGAGCCTACCTCCAACTTAGTGGAATTGGAAGTTGCTGCCATCACTCGTGCAAAGCAGAAGGAACCACCTGTCCAGAAAGAAAATAACCCTCCTACCAGAACAGTGAAGTTCAATCTTCCACCATAAGAACAGAATAGAACAGAGCCTAACAGTGCCGTACAGAGCACTACAGTGCCACAGAGAGTTACAGAGACAGTTACAGAGACAGGACCAGAGGTCCAGGATACAGAAGAGGAGGAAGTGCCACAAGTGGCAGAAGAAGTTCCTGTAATTCCTCTGTTGGAAGAAAGAGGGAAAATGAAAATGGGTGTTGCTCCATTCCCTAACCGGTTAGAGAAGCCAGTGGATCCTATTAAGGAATACGATCTGGTCAGAGATCTAGATACCTTTAAACCAAACCTCACATTCCGACAATTATTGATGTTGTCTCCTAGTTTCCGGAAAAGGTTCAAAAGTATACTGACAAGAAGACGTGGCTTAAGGATTGCTCCCTCAACAGCAACAAAGTCCAACAAGGCTCCAGAGCCTGTAAAAGAGGTGGATGTGGCTAACGCTTTCCTAGATCCGGGTACCCCAGAGATTGGCGTGTGGATAGAAGGCTGCTTCATTGCAAATGCACTGATTGATGGAGGTTCATCAGTGAACATGATGACGGATGTTACAATGAAGGATCTAGGCTTACAAGGTGTGCAACCAACCCAATGGCTCATCAGACTGGCGGATCAGAGTAGGATCAAGCCTTTGGGTATTCTCCCATATGTGAAGACTACAGTAGCTGGAAAATATTATTGGCTAACCTATTTGGTGGTGAAGCCAAACTCTTATGGTACATCCTATCCTCTGTTACTGGGCAGACCATGGCTTTTTGAAGCCCGAGCAAGGACGGATTGGTTCAAAGGAACCTTGACCTTGGGTAGAGGACCCAACAAAGTGGTGCTGAAACTGTATGGTTCTCAAAAAGGACATGGATCCACCTCCTTGGAATTATCTTCTGACTCCCCTAATGAGGCTACAGATGGAACATCAGCAGACGAAGATGCTGTCAAACAGATCCTTCCCAAGAAAACAGTGGCACATTCCTTAACAGTGGATACTGTAAGCCGACTCCTAAAAGATGCAAAGCCATTATCAATGGGTGAATACTTCCTGCCTGAACCGGGAATGACTTCTGAAATCACTTCTGAGAGTGAGATAGAAGCATGGATGTACTGCTCTCCCTGTTACATGGCCATAGCAGAAGCAGAGACAGAGGCAGAAGAGGAAACAGAGAATCTGTTCTTCTGTTACAGAGTGCCTACAGAGACAGAAGCAGAGACAGAGACAGAAGCAGAGACAGAAACAAAAGCAGAAGCAGAGACAGAGACAGAAGAGGATGGATATGATATGGATGAAGAAGGTTATGAAAGTGAGCTAGAAGAGTCTATTCCACCCGAAGAGGATACATTTGGAGAAGAAGTTTCAGAAGCATCAGAAACAGATGAGCTCATGCTACGGGACAGAATGGTGATGGTACCATTTGGTCTGGTAAATGGATCTTCTTATATGCAAAATTCTTATAAGACGTGGGTTAAGAAGAACAAGCCGTCTTTTAGCAGTGGCTCATGCCGTCCTAACCCATATTTGCCAAGAAAAGATGATGATGATGCACCGTGCCAACAAGCACCAGTCCCACAAACCCAACAGAAATCAGAGGGTCCCTGTTATGTGACGTTCCTGGATGTGTCATCTTCAGAAGAGGAGTCTTCAAGCCAAGAGGTAACTACTCTTGAAACCAAATCCGAAACAGCTCTAATCCCATTTCAACGTCTTAAGGAGCAACCTAAGTCTCCACCAAAAGAAGAAGTTGGTTCTAGTGGGACATAAGAAGAGGACACCACTCCCTTGAAGGAGTCGGATCTGTATCCAGAAGCAGTCCGTGGGACCTTCATCCGTGAAGTAGAAGGTGAAAGGCAGTTAACCTTTGTGGATGCAGAAGGCACTGAACGCCACTTGAAGGTGGGTAGCAGTCTCCCAGAAGAGGAGTTGTCAACCTTGTATAACTTGTTGAAAGAGAATTTGGACGTGTTTGCATGGTCCTACAAAGACCTAAAGGGGATTGATCCCACAATATGTCAACATCATATTGACTTGGAGCCTGATGCCAAGCCAGTACGGCAACGACAGAGGCGAATGAACCCGAATTATTCCACATTGGTGAAAGCAGAGCTGCTGAAGCTTCTGGAAGCCGAGTTCATCTATCCAGTGGCAAATAGTGAATGGGTTTCACCCATTGTGGTTGTACCCAAGAATAATGGCAAGTTACGAATATGTGTGGATTTCCGAAAGCTTAATTCCAAGACAAAGAAGGATCACTTTCCTATCCCTTTCACAGACCAACTGTTGGACACAGTGGCATGACATGAGCTTTATTCCCTTTTGGATGGATTCAGCGGATACAACCAAGTGCAGATCGCAGAAGAAGACCAATCCAAAACAACCTTCACCACAGAATGGGGGACCTACGCTTACCGGGTGATGCCATTTGGACTCTGCAATGCCCCTGCTACTTTCCAGCGAGTCATGATGGCCGCATTTCAAAATCATCTGCACGACTTTATTGAGGTATATTTGGATGACTTCTGTGTCTATAGTTTGATCCGTGAACACTGGGAACACTTGGAACAATGCTTTGACCGATGCCGGGAGTATGGGATTTCCCTCAACCCCGACAAATGCATCTTTGGGGTCTCTTCTGGAGTTCTGTTGGGCCACATTGTCTCTGCACAAGGGATATCAACAGACCCTGCAAAGATTGAAAAGATTGCAGCTCTGACCGCACCCACCAACCTCAAACAGTTGAGGGGATTCCTAGGCCATGTGGGTTACTACAGAAGGTTCATAGCTCATTTTGCAACAAAGGAAACCTCCTTGCACAAGCTTCTGAGGAAAGATGCAGAGTTTACTTGGACGGAAGAATGTGACAAAGCCTTCCACACTCTGAAGCAGTGTCTGATTGAGGCACCCATTCTGCAACCTCCTGATTGGACGAAAGAGTTCCATGTACACACTGATGCATCAATTGAAGGCTTAGGTGCTGTCCTTTGCCAGAAGGGCTCCTCGAAGCTGGATCAACCGATCTATTATGCAAGCCGAAAAGTCACTGATAGAGAACGGAACTATACAGTGACAGAGCTTGAGTGCTTGGCAATGGTGTTTGCCCTAGAGAAGTTCTGCCACTACCTCCTATCCACCCATTTTAAATTTTATGTGGATCATGAGGCCCTGTCCTTCCTGATGAACAAAGCAGATGTGAAAGGACGAATGATGAGATGGCTCCTTTTATTCCAGGAGTTCGACTTTGAGGTGATTACTAAGCATGGTCGTTCCCATGTTTTGGCTGATTATCTGTCGCGTATCCCACAAACTGCAGACGAGGAGCAGGATGACCCAGACCTCCCTGATGCTTCCCTATTCTTGGTAGAAACTGTAACTCAGGGTATGCAGACATTGCCAATCTGCTGGCAACCCAACAGTACCCTCCTGGTATTTCTAGTCGGGAAAGGAAGAAGCTCATGTTAGAATCAGCCCCATACACCCTGCTAGGCGGTGCACTGTACAAGAAAGGCAAAGATGAAGTGCTCAGAAGATGTGTTGCAGGAAATGAGATTGGGATTGTTTTGAAGGCTTGCCATGACGAGCCATGTGGAGGCCACTTTGCAGGAGAAGCTACAGCCAGGAAGGCTCTGCTAGCAGGATACTAGTGGCCTACCATTCATAAGGATTCCTATGATTACTGTAAAAGATGTGATGCTTGTCAGAGAATGGGGAAACCCACGAAGACAAGTGCTATGCCACTGCAACCTATCCTTCCTTTGAAGCCGTTTGAGAAGTGGGGCATCGACTTCGTAGGCCCAATCGATCCTCCTACTAGAAGGAAGCAGAACCGATACATCCTCGTATGTACGGATTATGTTACAAAGTGGTGTGAAGCTAAAGCTCTAAAGCGGGACGATGGTAACAGCGTGGCCCTGTTCATGTATGAGAATATCATCACCCGTTTTGGCAGTCCCTTAGAGCTGGTAAGTGACAGAGGCACTCATTTCCTTAATAAAGTCATGGAAGAGTTGACAGAGTTGTATAAGATCCGCCATCGCAAGTCCACTCCTTATTACCCCAGAGCCAACGGCCAAGTCGAAGTCACCAATCGCATCCTCTGCTCAATTCTGACAAGAACAATTGCCGCACATCGTCGTGATTGGGATGATCGACTTACAGAGGCCCTCTGGGCGTACAGAACCTCCCATAAAGCAGCAACAGGACAGACACCTTTCCAGCTGGTGTATGGTACAGAAGCTGTTTTTCCTGTTGAATTGGAATTACCCTCTTTGAGAGTGGCTATCAAAGAGCGTTTGGGGGACGATAATTCACTGCAACGCCGTCTCCTGCACCTGGAATGTTTAGATGAAATTCGCAGGATGGCTCTACAGTGCATGGAAGCCATGCAAGCTCGACGCAAGGCTTACCATGATAGCTTCATCAAGCACAAGGAGTTCAAAGAAGGTGATTTGGTCTTAGCCTATGATTCACGATTTGGCAAGTTTCCTAGCAAGCTCCAACAGCGGTGGATGGGCCCCTATAAGGTACTTGCCGTCAATCCTAATGGCTCTGTCCAAGTACAGACCGTTGATGCCTCTGATGATCCCTTTCTGATCAATGGATATCGCCTGAAGAAGTACTTCCCTCCTTGGGGATCTTGACAATTACGGACACTTGATCTTTTCCCTCCTTGGCACGGCACTGTACTTCTTATGATGCTACTTCTGATAGCCGTTTTTCAGCTATTTCTGATAAAGTGGACACAACCCTCTGTCCCCTCAAACCCCCCTTCCAGCCTTGATCTCTTATCTTCTATTTTCCACCAGCGACAGTGGCGAGGTTGGTTCTGACAAATGGTCTGTCTTTCATTCCCTTGTTTAATTCGAAAGAAAAAATAAATAATAATATATATATATATATATATATATATATATACACATATCGGTCATGGGAGAAAAGGACTTAGGTCCCTGTCATGCCGACCTATTCTTCGAGAAAAGGTGGAAACACCCTCGGGAATAGGGGAAAACAAGAAAAAGAAAAAGAAAAAGAAAAAAAAATCTGTTATGAGAGAAAAGGAAGCAATTCCCTGTCATAGCAGGCCTCGTTCCAAGAAAAGGTGGTAAACACCCTTGGGCGAGAAGCTGACTGTGGAAAAGGTGGTAACACCTAGCAGTCCAGAAAGTGGATTCATTAATTGATATCCCCAGGATCCAATTCCGACGCTGCCTCCCTTGGTACGCTGTGTCCTGGGTCTCTCTGCAAAGTGCCTAACTGTCCTCTCGCAGACGACATATTCATGTCCAATACAACATTCGATTTGAGGGCTACCTCCCTGGGTACGCCTCTTCAACAACTGACGACGTGATGTTCATCGACAAATAATCGAGTGATGTGAGCTTTCATCCTAACTGGATAGGGAAGTGAGTATGGTTGCCCTCTGTAACTATCAACAATGAGTGGGACAGAGGGTGGGGCGAGAGACGAGTCTTTTCCCTTCAAATCAAATGAGAGGTGAGAAGTGTGAATGAAGTGTTGCACGCACGGGATGGGCCTCTCAATGCACAAAGCACGATTTGTTTCTGTGCACTGTACCATAAGGCTCCCTGGCCTTCCTTCTCGCACCGTATGCCGGCACAGGGCGGGATGCATAGTTGCACCATCAAATGCGCACAAGGCATACAACCTTTGCACAAGTGATTGTGAGGGTAATATCAAGGGGTTTCAGGAAAAGGCTGCCCTCCTGTAACTATCAACAGAGCGTGAGACAGAGGGTGGGATGAGTGTGACTGGAGTTTCTTCAATCAATTACCGAGAGGTGAGATTGAGGGACGTTACGACACTTGGAGTCAGGTATGTTCCCGTTTCCCTATGCACCCACGGGATGGGTCTTTGCCATCACCACAAGACACATCACCCTGTTCTGTACACTGCACTGTAAGGCTCCCTTGCCTTCCTCTTTGCACTTATGCCAGACGGGTTGGACACACTAATGCACCATCAACTGTGCACCCTGGCATACTCCTTCTGCACCATTCTCCCCTTGTCGATTCCTCAACCGGGTATGCGATATGGATTTCAATTCTTATTCCTCGAGTGATATTAGTCATGGGGCGAGTGACTGTTCTTTCATTCTATTTGAGTGATTGTGAGTTGAGTGCAATATCCCTCATCATCGACAACGCATTTCCTGCGATTCCTTCCATCAGCTACCTCCCTGGGTGCTGCTGCGCAGTCCCTGCTATGAAGGACGTGTACAACGAAGATGCCTTGGTACCTCCTCCAGAAGCCGACAACAACACTGGACGTGCCATCGACACTCAACCTTGCTTCTTGACGAAATGGGCCAAGTTTTTCTAACTCTCCCACTTTGGTTTCTTCGTGACGGTCATGTTTTAAGTGTGGGGACGTTAGTGGATGGTCTGTGGCGTGGTCCTAGGTCCCTGTTGCTCGGTTAACCCTATCTGTTAAGGTCTTAAGTGTGGGGACGCGTCCCTGCGCGTCTATATTGCATACCCCTCTGCATATGCCTTAACCTACTCATGCATGTATGCCATGACTTGCTGTTACCCTGATGGGATCCCTTTCCACCCACCCGGTTATGTTCCACCCACCCTTGGGGCTGTTCCCTTGCCGTTTTCCTTCATTCCCTGTTTTTGAGGTCCTGTCCTGTGAATGTACCCTCCATTTACCGACTTCCAAATCCAACCTTATAGCCCTATTCCTCTCTTTGAAATGACCATTTTTTCTTTTTACCTACCCCTGTTTCGATGTACGGTTTTTGAGTTATTAATTTTTGCAGCATTTTGCACGAATTAGCCGGTTTTCCATGTGAACGTGCTTTGCTTGCTTCGGAACCGTGATCTGACATCATAGCCCTGCCAACCACTTTTCCCCTGACATTTTTCCTTTTTACTCCGAGTCATTCCGATACACGGTTTGTCCATTCTTAATTTTCCGGTTTTTTTTACGACTTTTTCGTGCGTCTTTTTGACATTTTTCCATGTGAACCTACCCTGTTTGCATCGGACTTCAACTTTGATTTGACAGTCTCCATGTCTTCCCCTACCTTTTTCCTTTTTCCTCTACCCTTTTTTGACTTCTGGATTTTTTATTATTAATTTTTAAATGTGTTTTCGGGCGTCTTTTTGGTGTTTTTCTCATGCGAACCCCTTTTACTTCCACCGGAACTGCAGTTTCACATGCTCACCCTGTGCAACCCCTTCCTACAGACATTTTTCCTTTTTACTGCATGTCATTCCGGTGCACGGTTCGTCCAATATTAATTTCCGATCCCATTTTCGGGTTTGATTTTTGGGGTTTTCCCACGTGAACGCATCTTATCTTAGTCGGAATTATGTTTTGATGTGATAGGATTGTCGGGCACGTCTTTCTGCAAAGTTTTCCTTTTTTTGGCACTTCGTTCCGATGCACGGATTTTTCGATATTAATTTTTAATTGCGTTTTTTTGTTTCTTTTTTGTGTTTTTTACACGTGACCTCCCTTTACCCCTCCCGGAACCTCCGTCGTATATTTTTCTTGTCTTTCCCTGCCGTCCTGCCCACTTTTTGTTTTTACGCTATTTCGTTTTGACGTCCGGATTGGGAGTTATTAAATTTTCTTTATTTTTATGTGTTTTCTCGCGCTCCGTCCCGCGCGTGAACGCGCCTTTTTCAATTTTACGCGTTTTAACGCGCCTCGGTCGCCTCCACGTTCCCGTCGCGACGTTTCGACACCCATTCAATCTCGTCACGGCAAATTTTTTTACCCTCGCCCCGCGCCCGTGCGCGGGACGAGGGGGTACGCCCCTTGCATGGGCCCCTGCCCATTAACCCCTCCCCCTACCCTTCCCCTTGGGTATCCCCCCCCCCCCCCCCCCCCCCCCCCTACCCTTCCCCTTGGGCACCTCCCCCCTACCCACCCCTATACCCTACCCCGACCCCTCCCTACCCTAACCGCCTCCTCCCCTTCCTCTCCCTCTTCCTGCGTACCCCCCTCCCCTCCTCCTCCCCCCTCTTCTCCTCCTTCCCCTCTATCTCCTTCACCCTCCCCTCCTCCTTCTCTGCCCCTCTCCTCTCCTTCCCCTCCTTCCCCTTCCTCTTCCCCCGCAGCCGCCCCGCCCACTGTGCCGTGAGGTCGCCCGCCAGCGACCTGTAACGCCGTCGTTGCCCGCCAGCGACCTGTAACGCCATCGCCGCCCGCCAGGGGCCCGTGAGGTCGCTGCCACCTGCCGCGCCCGTCGCAGCCTCCTGCGCTGGCCGCCGTCACTGCCGCCTCCGTGTCACCACCGTCGCCTGCTCCGCCGTGAGGCCGTCGGTGCCCGTCAGCGCCTCGTCCCCAACGCCCGTCGCCACCCGCCGTCAGACCGCCGGACGCCGTCGCCGTCGCCTGGAGGTCGCCTAGGCCGCCCCTCGCCCGACGCCGCCGCGTAGCCGCCATTGCGCCCGACGTCGCCGCCGGACGCCGCTGGATCGCCGCCACGCACCGCCCGATTCCCCCTCCTCCTCCTCCCTAACTAACCTAAGGTTAGTTTCCCTAACCTAACATTTGATTAACTAACCTAACATTCGTTTTACTAACTTAACCTAGTTAGTTTAACTAACTTAACCTAACCCCTCTCACTAACCCTAGTTAGGTTCCCCCCATTAACCCTAGTTCGGTTAATTACCTTAACCTAACACCCCCCTAACTAACTTAGTTAGTTTAACTAACTTAACCTAACCCCTCTCACTAACCCTAGTTAGGTTCCCCCCATTAACCCTAGTTCGGTTAATTACCTTAACCTAACACCCCCCTAATTAACCTAGTTAGTTTAACTAACTTAACCTAACCCCTTCTAACTAACCCTAGTTAGGTTAGTTCTCCCTACCCCTAGTTAGGTGCCTAACCCTAACCCTAACCCTAACCCTAACCCTAACCTTAACCCTAACCCTAACCCTAACCCTAACCCAACCCTAACCCTAACCCAACTTAGGTTAACTAACCCCCTTTAGGTTAGTCTCCACTAACTTGCCTTATCTGACTTCTCTGATTTCCCCTAGACTACCCTAATACCATCTGACTAACCTGACTAGACCAGATTTGACTTACCTGACTTATCTAGACTACCTTGACTTAACCGACTTACTTTCAACTTACTTACCAGACTAAGCTGATTTAACTGATTTAATTAATTTCTAAATTAATTTCCACCTCATAAACATTCAAAAAAATTTCTAAAAATTCCCTTCGCTTTTTGCCAAGTTTTGGAAATTTGTGAAGTGGAAATTTCCACCCCCACAATTTCTGAAAATTAAATATTTCCTAATTTATCCCCCAAATTACCAACAAATGTAGAAAATTCATTTAAAAATAGTAAAAACTTCTAAAAAATTCTAAAAATTTCCCCTCATCCCCTTGACCATTTTCCATTTATTTTTCACTTTAAAATATTATCATACATGGTACCGCTATTGTTAAAACAATAATAACAAATAAAAACACCAACAAACGGAAATTCACCTTAAAACTCTCTATTTTATTTTCATACACTCAATTGTGGATATTTCCTCCATGGCTGCATTTTCATTTTTTCCATTCATCACATATTTATGTGTTATATATCTTGATTTCATTATTCTTCTTATTCTTATTAAAAACAAAAAAAAACAAAACAAACAAAAAAACAAATAATTAAACAACAAACCACACAAACAAAAAACACAAAACAAAGCCAAACAATAAAACAACTTCACAAACAAAAACCAACCATCCATAATTACAAATTACAAAAATTAAAAAACCAACAAAAACCAAATCAACATACCCGCTAAGGTGTTGTCTTTGTTGTTTCGTCAGTGGTCTTTACTTTTCCTTTACTGGATTCACTTCTTTCGGGGGACTCTTCCGTGCGCATTCCTGCATTACATACACACCCCTTCCAGGTATTTATTTTATGTGATTTATTTATTTTCATTTCCCCCTTAATCACAAATTAATTGTTAAAATGAACTCTTTATTCACCCACAGTTCCACGCGCATTCGCGCTCAACACACACATACTTTTTAATTAAAATAAACCCGCCGTTCACTTAGCACGCGCTACGTGCGCTAAAGAGGCACTTTAATTTTTACTTAACATGAACCAGCCGTCACAAGAGCACGCGCTGGCAAAAAAGCGCTCCACATCACCTTAATTTGTAATCAATGAACTTGCATTTAGAGACTTAGTCTGGGTATCGAAGTCTGAGATTCGAATTAAAGCACCGTTTTCACCTAATAATTGGTAATTAAATTTATAATCAAGAATCGCCGTTTTCTTGCTAAGGTTTATCACCTAATAAAACTTCACCCATTCTTAATACTTTCTTAAAATCAACCCTTCATTAAATTAATTCCCCCTCACTGCACTTAATTCCCCTTTTTAAGAACCGTTTTGTGGGAGGGGTATGCGCAGTCATTAGAGTTATTTCCATGGTCCCTTACTGGTTTATCAACGATGTAGTCTTGATATGTGTCGGATGTGGTATTGTTTTGGTTTCCTGTCTTTGTTACGGTTAAGGGTACGGTGTGCAGTTTTTTTTCTTTTCTTGCCTGATACGGGGTTCTGGGTGTTTGTCTGATGCATAGCATGAAGCTTTCGATCGCATATGTCTCAAGGTCATGTCGAATTTTTTCTAGGCTGCGGTTTGTTTGGGGTTAGTTGGTCGAGTCACGTTTTATTGTTTTGGTTGTTCTCTTATCCTTGGTTTTTTGTCTGTTCCTTTGCATGCATTCTCCTTGATTGTCTGTGTTTGTGGTGTGTGTGTAACCATCTGAATGGCGCCTTCTCACGCTCCTCCCCCTATCCAGTACGTCCCATTAGTTAGTAGGGATTACTCTTCCCTACTTACTTTTGAGCCTCTCACGAAGGCGGGACTCGCTGCTTTTGTGGCTACCTCCTTTCCATTGCTTCCAAAGGATCCGTCGTTATGTGATGAGTTTCTGGCCTCTTACAGCAAGAAGACAGGACTAGTCCAGGGTATTTCTATGACTTTGACACCTCGAGGCTTAGGGAAGGCTCTGTCTCTACCCTCCAAAGGTGAACCTTTTGTTACCACTCGTCAGCTTTTCTCTAATAAAGAGATTCTGAAGCTGTTGCAAAAGCAGACAAGGAAAATGCTGGATGTTAAGAAGGTGATTAACTCTTCACGAGTTTCTTTTTCTATGATCACTGATCCCGTATGGAAGATGATCTGTCAGTTTCTCCAGGACAGGTTTATGCCTGCCAAAACGCCATCCCAGTACTTGTCCAAAGAGCTTTTCACAGCTTCAAGGATGGTGTTGAAAGGAGTTGCTATTGATTGGAGCACTTACCTCCTCACTAAAATGGATCAGCATTTCGTCAAAGTCACCAGGGGTAATGTTACCAATGTCACATATGGATCATATTTGTCTGCCTTCTTGACCTATTCTGGTTTACAGAAGACTGTGCCTCCACCACCTCCATCAGATCCAGTACCTCCTCCTCCACCTTCAGATGAGTCAGAACCTATTGACATAGAGGATGATGATTCTCCGCCTCCCCTGGTCATCCAGCGCAAACGCTTGAAGCGGGTAGCGGATAAAGCTCCTTCAGTACTTCCTTCAGTGCCCATTTCTGCTACCTCTGGCAGTGATCTTCTTGGGTATCTCACTTGTAATAACCTGTTCAGAGCACATCGAGAAGGATCATTGGAGATCTCAGTTCCCTCCCTGAACAGTCTAGTCTCAGGAGATGCAATTCCTTTTCTTCTGTAAAGATATTCAAAGTTCCATTGAATTGTCAGTGACAGCCTGTGTTCAATAGCTGTACGTGTCCTTTTATGAAGAGCTCATACAGTCTAAGGACCAGTTGCATAAGGCAACATCCGAGTTAGCTTCTGCTAAGGATACCCTAGCAGATTTGTTTAAGCAAATGGAACAGCAAACCCAACTGGTTGCCACCCAAAGCGATGAGATCTCTTCTTTGAAAATCCAGTTACTAGAGGCTCAATCCTAGGTTACTAGCCTTTCAGAGGAGAAGGAGAGGATGTCCAGAGAAGCGCAGGAGTTCCAAGCTATCTTAGATGACAAACTTTCAGCTTTACAGATTGCTAATGACACAGTGGCCTCCCAAGCCTCTCAAATCAAGCAGTTGCAAGATCAACTGGCCAAATCCCACTTTGTTCCTCCAAGCCCTCATGTTCCATTGATTCCTTCTCTTTCACAGCAAGACTTGGCTGCTCTTCAGAGACAGGCTACTTTGTGCCCTCTCTTCCAAGATAAAGTGGAAAGATTGCAGTCCAGAATGGACTTGTTATGGTCTACCTTTGAGCAGTTTTTGGAATATGTCTCACCAGACCATTCTTTCTTTGTCCACTACCACTTACAGAAGTTGGTCTTCTACATGAAGCTTTCCACGATGGATTTACCTCTTCCAGAGGATGGATGGAGTGGGGCTTGGTCTGCTGAGTTGTTGACAGAGGTAGTAAGAATGGTGTTTGAAGATTCTGTCACGCCAGATACCATGTTGATGTCATACATGTATCTACGAGGAGACTTGTTAATTCCAGATGAGGTGGATATGGCATGGTATGTGGGGGATGTGGTATTACAGGCTGTTTTGTATGTCAACCATTTGGAGTTGCGCATAGCTGACATGTTCCAGAGTTATTCCTCCAAAGTGGCTGATTGTCATGATAATTCGTGGCATCCCATGATTGATTCTGTGGTCCTAAATCAAAGACAAAACACAGCTCCTACCTCTGCCCAGAGTACTAATCAACTGAGGCTGGATCTCTTAGCCTATCTTTCAAAACATAATCCGTTTGATGCTACCTTCTTTGATGCCTATCATAGACGATCTCTCTTAGGACCTTCTGTTCCTACCCTCCTCTATTACCAACAAATGGCTCACCACTACGCTATATATCTTTCCCTTTGTCAATCTAATTCCACAATTATTTTACCCCTTCTTTTCCAACCTTCATCTTTCCCTCAAATTCCCATTTTTACATACTGTTCCTTTATTGAGGATAGGGTATTTTTCCCTTCTCCACCTTGTCCTTCTCCATCCATTCATGTACCCTCCACATTTCCTATTTATCAGTTAACACCCTTCCTTAGTGATTCCCTCCAAATTTCTACCACTCCTTCTTTAAACTTTTCTTCCTTTTATGATTTTTCCTATCCCTCCCTTCATCCACTTTTCCTTATTCCATTACCCTCTCCTAACACTTCTATATCTCAACCACCTCAGTTGGTTAGTGACTGTGACGGGTTTGATAATCAGATTTCCAGAAGAAGGGGATGGAGTTCAGATGATTCCCTTACAGGACCTCAGATCAATTGGCCAGTAATTCCAGGAGAATGGACAGCTTCCAGTCAAGCTTATCAGAACTATGTTCATTTTGCTCAGCAGTATTCACAGTCTGTAGATCCCTCAGTGAGATTAACTGCTCACTTTGCTTGGTACCTGGCGTATATGCATAGGCACTCTCATAATGATTCCAAGCCTATTCCAAAGTTGTGCATGAATGTCAATGTGAGCATTGATTCCCAGCAGCTGGAGATATTGTATTTTCATGCCCTTTGTTTGCCTAGTAGATACTTGGTCCTGTTGGAAAGGATGTGATGTCTCCAATTTTTTCAAAATCCTCCCAAAAACTTTGTAGATGAATCCTTGTCTATGGATCGTTTCCGACAACATCAATCTTTTAAGAGGGATCATCTTCATTGATACCTTTCCAATGTATGGTGGATGCTTTTTAATGAAAATCTCTCTTTTTGGAGGAGTCATTCAGATGGTTGTGTTGTATTAGTGTTTGTGTTGTGAGTTCATTTATGTAATACAAACATGGTGGTTTCCTATTGGATTTCGTGTGCGAGCTACATTTTGGAGAATTGTGGTGATGGGGTCGTGGATGGAGAGTTGAAGCTGATGCTGATGAAGAAGAAGAAAACTCTTATATCCTTTATAAATTTATTGTGATTTTTAGTTTGATAAGAGGTGTTACTGTAAAAGGGGTTTTCCTTTCTTTGTATTTTTATATCAGATACAGGTTATAAGTTGGGGTCGTGATGGATGGATTCTTTTTGAAGAGATATTGAAGCTTAAAGTTGAGCTTTTCCCTGAACTTGTATTCCCTTTTTCCTGGGTCGCGAGGATGCTTTCTTATTAAGTGTGGGGATATGTTGAGTGTTGAAATGACTTGTTTTTTGGCTGATTTTTGTTGTTTTTGAGAGCTGAATGGTTGATTTTATGAGATGATTGATAGATTTGGAAGTGGTTTGAGAGTGTTTTGGATGATATTGATTGTGTTTTGGAAATTCATGATGTTTATTAGTGGTTCTGTGATCTTCTGATAGGTTCTGATTGGTTCTGTATACCTTCTGTTTTGTTCTGTTTTGGTCTGTTTTGTTCTGATTATCTTCTGTAAGGAGGGATGGAGTATTGATTGATGAAGAATGAGATATTGTGAAAGCTTATTGAATGGTTTGTGAAAGTTTGGAATGGTTTGAGAGTGAGTTATGTGGTTTTGATGACCTTCTGTAACCTTCTGTAGGTCTTCTGTAGAGCTTCTGTTTCTGTTCTATACTGTAACTGTTCTGGTACTGTTCTGTGACTGTTCTGTATGCTTCTGTATGTGTTCTGATGGATGAGAGTGTAGCTTGGGAAAGTTTTCTAGCCTTGGAAAGAGGTGAATACAAGTGCAAAAGAGCTGAAAGAAGTGGAAGAAGTAGCTGCTGAAGACTCAAGTGAAGACTAGAGTGAAGTGACAGTAGTGAGCTATGAAAGGACACTGTAGTGGCTCTGGTGACTCTTCATATCAGACATACCTCTTGGGAGGGGTATCCACGACCTAAGAAGGATTATTGAGGGTGATTTTTGAGAGATTGTAGTGAGGATATGATGTATTATTGATGGAGAGAGAGAGAGAGAGTCATAGATAGCCAATTCTACTCAACCAAAGTGATTGTATATGAGAGATTGAGAGAGAAGACTATGAAGATATTGAAGATGAATACTATGTGATGTATTTCCATTCAAAGATGGTGTATTCCTTTGTTTTCTTTGTTCTATTGATGGATTTTGTGAAGATGTTGAAGAATATGGTTGATTCTATCAAATCCGTGGGAGATCTACATGATGCTGCATGAAGATTTGTTGTGCCTAGTGTTCTTTTCTTCATTGTGATCATATGAAACATGATAAACAAGCTTGTTGGTGTTACAAGATAGATTTTCTTGCAAGAGAATTCCCTTTTCCTTGGTGTTCCTCTTGGGGCTCCATGCTGTCCAAATATGGGATGACAGGCTGTAAGCCTATTTCAGTTCATTTGGAGCAGAATGTGAAGCTGAGCGCAGATGCAGGTGAGCTTCTCAAAGACCCTACTATGTACAGATGCATAGTAGGAAGTTTGATTTATATGACTATTACCAAGCCAGATTTGAGCTATGCTGTTGGATTGGTAAGTCAGTTTATGCAGGCTCCAAGGAAACTGCATTTGGATGTGGCTAGACACATACTCAGGTATGTGAAGTCCACATTGCAGTATGGACTATTTTATGAGACTGGGGTTCAGATACAGTTGCATGGATACACTGATGCTGATTGGGCTGGTAATATTTCCGATAGACGATCTACCAATGGTGGATATGTGTTCTCTTTTGGGAGTGTTGCAGTCACTTGGAGCAGCAAGAAACAACCTACAATTTCCTTGTCGAGCACAGAGGCTGAGTACAGGGGTGCAGCAATGGCTGCATGTGAGGTATCTTGGTTGCATAAGCTACATTATGATATGCATCAGCCTACAGATGGGCTAGTTGTCATTTATTGTGACAACATGAGTAGTATACACTTGGCAAATAACCCAGTCTATCATGCTATAATAAAGCACATTGAAGTGCATTATCACTATGCGCGTGAGAGGGTTTTACTAGGTCTTATTGATCTAGTTTATGTCAGCATAGAGGATCAGGTAGCTGACATATTCACAAAGGCATTGGGCGCAGAGAAGCTGCGCAAGTTCAGAGACCTGCTTGGTGTGCATGAATTGGGATTGAGCTCGAGGGGGAGTGTTGAGATATCGAGCTCCACTCGTGATATGCCAGGGTGACCGTTGTGCATTTATGTCACCGACTTGTTAGCTGCAGATGCGGTTGGTACACCGCCCATGAATAATAGCTAGATGACAGCTATCCTTATCTACTCTAGTTCGTGGCTCAGTTAGTATGCCACCTTAGTTAGTTAAGTTTGGTTTGAGACCCATATATAGGGTTCTTCTTTTTCTCTATACGTGTGTTCTTTTTGGCTTACACAACTAAGAAGAGAAAAACTGTTTTCAGCCTCCACCTTTGTGTGTATTCCCCCATTGTGTAAGTGAAAAAGCTACAAGTGAGACTCCTTCATTCTCTCCCACAATCTTGACAGGCTTGGGGTAACCCACCTATGGAGACCGCAATGTTTAATGTCATGTTGGCTATCGAAATGAAGGTTAGATCATTTGGAGTGCTAAAATATTGGCCCTTGAGGATAGCGGGAGTCCAGTTCTCAGTGAACTTCATAGTCATGAAGGGAGTGGACTATGATGTCCTGCTAGGCCAACCTTGTATGCGAAATGCACGAGTGATAAAAGATTGGGGAAATGGTCTTATATTCTTAGGCAACAGATCAAAGGCTGTAAGAGTCGAGATGGATACTTGGAAGACCACTCCAGTTGACCTAGATGCCACCTTTGCTATATTGAAAGGAGACTCACAAGTCAGCAAATCCTATGGGCCACTAACAAAGTATATCCCTTGCCCCAAGGACGAGTGGGATTGGATGCATGTACTAGCCACTATCAATCTTACGTTCTTAGATGAAGATGAGGATTATAAATAGGCTGCCAGGGCAGTCGATGAGTCCCAAAAAGTCGATGAGTCGATGCATGTGCTAGCCACTATCAATCTTGCGTTCTTAGATGAAGATGAGGATTATAAATAGGTTGCCAGGGCAGTCGATGAGTCCCAAAAAGTCAAATCATCTCAACTGCCGCAAAGAATAGGGTCACACCATCATTACCACTCATAATGACCAAGAACTCTAGTAATCGACCAATACCAGCGCACCTACCACACGAGCTTCCAATGCTAAAACCCATAAATGTAAGAGTAGCCACCATCCTAAGATTGAAGAAGAGGGTGAGGAAGCAATGGCACCTGCCTACCTACGCATATCAGTAACTACCCAAAAGACACATGTCTTCGACACACTCATTGATGAGGCCCTAAAACCTTAATTAATACATTGGCTTTACACAGTCATTTTGGATGCGTATTTGGGGGCTTTCTAGAGGGCCATCAAATCTCCAAGAAAAACAACCTTATCACCAAATGGTGTATCACTATGCACTATGTCCTTCAAAGCCCTATCAAGAGCCTCAAAAGTATATCGATGCATCATGGGAGCTTTATCCCATAAAACAAGGTTTGTCTCTTTCAATAATTCCATAAGATTACTCTGAATAAGTATATTGTAAGTAGAATGGTTATCTTATTGCAAGGGTATTTTGAATTTGAAATGGGTCGTATGACCATTTTTTAGAAGCAATTCAACAATACCAAAAGATGTTGTGGCCAAGGCACTACAACCCTAACCTCGCAGCTTTGCTAGTAAGCACTTATAGAGAAATGTTTTTCCTAAACCACCTGGACCATCTAGAAAGAATATTTCACACAAACCATTATCAATAGCATTTATTATAGCTATAAAATCATTTATTTTTCTATCGTTAAGTATAACTTTCAAAGCAAATAAAGTTTTCTTTTCTTTGTTTGCATAGTAATACATCCCCATCTTAGGTAATCTTGTATAGTCAGCTAAGGTGTGACCATGTTGACACAAAAGATATTGCATATGCAACAATACTTCATTAGTAGCCTCATCCTACAAATAAACATTTGGTCTATTTTACAAAGATAACCAATGCGCTATATCCTCTATGACTAGTTGACCAAGTCATGTTAGCTCACAAAATCTCAAAATAGAGACAAATAAAATCCTCAACCACATACCAGTTTACATCAATGTAGCTTCTTACAAGCACATACGCCACTCTTCATCGGTTACCAATATACCTTTTGATATGCAAGCTTTCTTAAAAGAAAAATAGATGACATTATCAATTATACACAAGGCCTCAAATGAAGTACACCCCTACACATAGCAAGGATTAGACGCAAGTAGTGCCTCTCTCTACATGTAGGAGCAATAAAATATATTCGACCACATGTATTTCCTTGCTTTCTCTTTGGATATCTCTGTATGCATCGACCATTCCTCATGCAATGAATTTTTCCATTAAACACTCACATGGACCATGTATGCTGCATTTAATGATAGTTTGATATAAAGATTAAAAATTATATTTGTTTGGAAGTTCAGCACACACTAATCTATCATAGTATTTTGGTTCAGTGGGTTTAAATCGTGGCTCTACTATCAATAATATGTGAAATATAAGATAATCCTCACCCACTAATCTAAATGCTCTTACATAAACATTGTTATCATGCATCATACATTGAAGTGGCATTGAAGCTCCCCCAACAAATTAGGTAGAAACTCAGAAATAACCCTTATACAATTTTATAGCTCATGTTTAGTACCATAAATATAAATCTATGCAAATTTTGGCCTTTGATTTTTATTCACATTTGGTAAGAGAAAACCAATGCGATGATATATTGATCCATGAACTCGTCAATGACCTCTAACGAGAGCAAGGTTGCGACATCATCAACAAAGGCTAGTTGTAGGTGGTGGCATGCCTTTATCCTTTTGTGATGCTTCCTAAGAGCGGTGTCCTTCTATCGTAATTGCTCATAGAGGGTGGTATTTGCCTACTTGAGGTGATCCACCTAGGCCACAAGGTCCTGCTCTGGTGGTGCAATCGCTTGGTCAATAACCCATTGATGAAGTTCAATGACTGATGGGTCATTGAAAACTTGGGTGGAATTAGCATGAGTTGTTGGGACAAGTTGGTAGGGAGGGTATGGCTATAGAGGAGGTATCATCTGGATTGGTGAGGATAGAAGTGAGAGTGGGGTCCTTATTGTTGTCGGTGGTCTCCTCATGAATTTTGGTAGAGAGGCTTGTGGTAAAGGTGGATTTTTTAGGGGATCGGGGAGGCTAGGCCTCTTGGTGTGGTGGGTCTTTTGGGTAGGCTGTTGAGCAGTGGTGCTTGCAAGGGGATCCTCCTTTTTGAGGACTTAGTATTTGGTGCTCTCCATGGCATCCTCAATGGGGTTGGAGGTGGGCTCTGGTGTGGTTCTTATCTCACGATGAGATTGGGGAGGGTTCATCGTTGGTGAGAAAAGTGCACGAGCAAGGTTGAGAAGGACAAATGGGGAAAAGAGCAGGGTGAAATGTTGGCCACACATCACCTTATTGGTCCTGACAGAGGATGGCCTGTGCAATAGGCACTTTGCCTTGACAAAGAGGTGGCCTAGAAGTACATGGAACCCAACAATAAGGGTATCAAAAGGGGAGAAGGAGAGAGAGGCTATCTTCTTGGAGATGCATAATGCCTTGGCCAACACAGGTAGAGGCCCTCAAGCACGAACTTGAGGGTGTCAAGTTTCCATTTATGGTCGTCGACAAGGTTGCTCAGTCGGTACTCCTTATTGAGGATGGAGTTGAGAACATATCTTTCATGGTGGTTGTGGGGAGGGTTGGCAGGTTGATATTCACCATGGACACAAGCACAGTTTCTCCTACACTCTCTTTATAGAGAGATTGTACTTGTGGACCTAGATGTAAATGGTGGAGCTTGAGAGGGGCTACTCCAAGTTGGTCTGGGTTTTGGGGTGGACTGGGGTAGCACTGCATGGGAGGTTGGTGAAGTTGGTGAGTTGTAGTTGGCATTTGCAAGGGACTTAGGGCTAGGAGGGGTAACATTCTTAGTGATGAGTTAGAAGGACACCATGGCAGGGGGATGGAAGGAAGGCAAGAGACACAAAATGTAAGAGGAGGGATAATAAGTGTGCACACAAGTGTTGGGTGAGAAATAAGGGTGTTGAAGAGGAGATTCTTTTTGAAAATATGGTGTGATGAATGTGAAAGGATAGTGGCCAATGCATGCATGCCATGTCAATAAAACAAGCCATGACTAGATATGATTAGAATGGGTTTTTCAAGATACCATGATACCATTGGGTGTTTGAACGAATGAGTGGGTTTCATAAGTGAATGCCACATGATCAAGAGTGAGTGGTGATTTCTAATAGTCATTCAATATGCAAGCGGGCCACTAGTGGGGAAGGAATGTTGGAATTCAATGGCAAAGGAGAAGTAACAAAATCCAATTTGGTGGAGAATGGGCAATGGAAGCCATCAACATGATAGTGATGTAGTTGGAATCCATTAACAGGCTTCGATAGTAGCTTACCCTATAAATTGGTTAGATAGAACGAGTTAGTAATGGAATCATGAAAGATCCAAAAAGAATATTTCCACTAGAGCTTGAGCTTGCTCGGAAGTTCCCCCATCTATGTCTTAAAGACTAGGATGAGTTGGCCCTTCTGGAACAGTGGTTTCTTGGACAATGGACAATTGACTTGGTGTTTCTATCATGCTTGGACTTCAAATAGAATGTAGGTGATGCAGATCCAATCTTCTTCTAGTTAGGTGAGGCTTTCATCCTCTAGAGTGGAAATGATTCTTTTGGGGTGAGTCGATCATGTAACTAGGAGTAGAAAACTCAGGACTACAAACTCTAGGGATGTAATGGCTTTTAGATCAAATGCTAACTTGTACGAAGTCATGTGCCAACTTGCTTAAAATTTTACATAGGACTTCATTGGTGGACTCTACTAAGCCATTAGCTTATGGAATAAGGAGATGACTTTTTATACATAATGAGAAAAAGTTGAGGTGAGCTCTTTGATGACTTTATTGACAATGTGTATACCTCTATCCACTAACCAATTCAACTAGAGTGCCATACTAGGTGAAAATATCCTGGAATAAACATTTAGCAATTGATTTGGCAATGTTATTTGACATGGCCCATGTTTCTACCCATTTGATTTAATAATCTGTTGCCATCAGGTTATACATATTTTTGGTGTAAGTAGTAACCAGAGAGATGGGACCAATGAAGTCCAATCCCCATTTTCTAGAAGGGTTTCAGAGGTAGGATTGGGTGGAGCAGCAAGCGGTCTCTAACTCTAGGCTGACCCATCCATTACTAGACCTACTTACTTGTGAACATCACTATGCATGGTTGACCACCACAAACCACCCTACTGGATTTTGCAGATTGTTATTTTAATAATGAAGTGGCTGTTGGTAATTCCCTAATGGGATTCCTTTGGGAGAACTGGTTGCTCCATTGGGAGGACCACTCTTTGTAGCACTTTGAAGAGAGTGTGGTAATATAATTGGCCCATGATAATCTCAAAATGCCAACTCTAGAGAGCCACTTATTTTTGTTGGTCCTTTTAAAGATGGGGCAGGGGTATGCCTGTTTCCAAGAAAGTCATCATTTCTTCATACTAGGACCACAAAGGGTTTGGCGGCTCAAGTCTTGGTGCATCCACTTTTGTGACAAACAATTGTGCATTAGAGAAGTCATCTTCGATATTAGCTAGCAGTTCTTCGAAATCAAGGTGGGAAAGAAAGTCTGCAATGACATGCTAGGTTTCGAGGCAATGTATTATTAGTGTATTCAAATTCTTGTAGCATAAAAATCTATTTGGTGAGTCACCTAGTGACATTTTGCTACTCAATCAAGTAGAGAAGAGTTCAATGATCCACATGAAAAACAAAAGTGTACCCAAGCAAATAATGTTGAAACTTCTTGATTGAGTACATTATGCCAAGACATTCTCGCTCAGTGGTGATTGAATAGTTTTTCTCTACGTTGGACAATATTTTGCTTACATGCCAACATGACAGAACAATCCATTGGCATCTTGTTGCATTAGCACACTTCCAATACTAATATCAAAGGCATCAATAAATACATGAAAAGTTTTCACTCGATCCAGTGGGATCATGGTTGGGGCTCTGGAGAGTAAGAGCTAGAGGTGACAAAATGCCAAGTCGGCTTCTTCATTCCACTAGTAGGCATGCTTGGCCACATGCACTAATTTATTCAAGGAAATGACTAAGTGTGCCAAAAGTCGTAGGTGGCACCCATGCCACTGGATTTGGCCTAAGAATCTAAGTAGCACTGATGGTGAATCTAGTACTACAACTTGCATGATTGCTATCACGTCGGTGGGATCGACATCAATTCCATTTCGAGAAATGATGTGGCTGAGTAAAATGCCACCTCGTATAGAAAATACACATTTTAAAGGATTTAAACTTAAGTTTATCTCACAACAACATGTGAGAAAGAGCTGAAAGTGCGTTAGATGGAGCATGGCCTTTCTAAATAAACTAAAATTATCCGAAAAAACTCTCACAAAATCAATCAAATAAGGCCCAAAAATCTCCTGCATGTCTCTCTAAAAAGAGGCCAAAGCATTCTTGGGACTAAATCACATCATTGTACAAACATAAACTCCCCATGTAGGTGGTAGTCTTTGCCAACATGCTACATATTCAATACAACTAAGGAAACCAAAAATAGAATGGTGGCAATCTCACTGAGTTTGCCGCCGCATGTGGTTCATCTTTCCACCTAGTGGTAGATCTTCTCTTGCACCTCCAGATTAGGCAATTCTCTGATCTCTATTGTGTTAGTATTGGGCCTTGTCCTTGTATTTTCTAAACATCATAGGCTTGGGTGTCTAGACACTCGCATCTTGAGTGTCCTTCTTGCATACAAAAGAAGCAATGTTTAGTGAAGGGTAGGAAATTTCCTTATCCTTTTCTACCTCTACCATGCCCACCATGACTGGTGTCAGGTTGCTAGTACTCTTGATTGGTATAAGAAATAGTGGGGGTAGGGTTGGTATGGAGGGTTGTCCATTGACCAGAAGTATTTGCTCTAGTACATTGACATCCTCCAAAACGGGCCATCTAATACCTACCATTGTACTGGCAGTACTTAGTGTTATGAGTAGTCATGTTGCAAATACTACACCATCTTTGGTTTAAGCTGCATTCAACCTAAAGGTGCTTGGGATTGTTGCATTGTGTGTATCAGAGGTTCTTGACCTCATTCTTCTTGGTGTTGTTTGATGTTTTTTTGGCTTTGTCCTTCTTCTTACTTTTAGTAGGCCTTTTCTCTTCCTCCTCTTCGGAGTTAGATTAATCATTGCTGGATTCTACTGCTAGGTCGGAATCAAAAGTGGAGTCACTATTGTTGTCATTTTCACACCTTGGAGTGGACTTATTGGATTTCTTTTCTTTTTCTAACTTTTCTTTTGACAAAAATTGCTATAATCGAAGAGCTTTCTTATAGAATGGTTCAATGTTGCTCAAAAAATCATTGGAAGCAAATAGGTTTATTGAAATCTTGAACATAGAGAATGTTTAGTATTTAATCTTTTGGTTGAGCATTGGGATCAATGCGAACATTAAGGATAGTGAATTTGGCAGTATATGCCTGGACAGATCGATCACTCTACTTAAGATGGTGGAGTCATTCCAGTTTTTGGGCATTCGTTCGGTGTGGTTGGAAATGGATACGAAAAGTGGTGAGTACTTCATTCCATGATGGCCAACCATGTTCTACCGCTAGCTAGGCTATAGCCTTTTTTCTCATCAAGGATTCAAATCCAATGACCTTATGGACCTCATTGACTTGGCCATTGTAGTTGACCATGTATGCCACATTGAATTGGTGGATATAGGCATCCAGATCCTCATTGGATGATCTAGAGAACTTTGGAAAGAAGATACTAGGTGGACGAGCCATTGAAATTGGGATGGAAGGTGGGGTTGGGGCTAGTGAGGGGACACCAACCGGGGTTAGTGAAGCCAAGAAATGACTTGTTAGGTTTAGTGGAGTAGTGAGAGGAATTAGGGAAAGGTTAGATTTGCTTTAAAGCATAGGAGTGGAATGCAAACAACACTTATGGAATTCCAAGTCTCACTGAGGATCAAAGAAGCCTCAAGAGGTGGTACTGTTTGGCACTTTTTAGACGTGGACCATTGTGCATGGCCTAGAGCTAGAATTGCATTGGGCTGATCATGTGGACACGTATGCATTCACCTTAGCACGCGGAGGAACAATAATCATGGTCACCATGTGTAATCCGGTCCAAGCACTACGACCATAGAATAGAGGATGGACATACTCAAAACTGACACAAGTGGATATCAATATCCAGTGTCCAGGGTGCAAAGGTAGGCATAGTCACAACAACGAGATCAAAATACCAAGTCTACTCAAAAGATCGATCCAAAATATATTGTTGAAATAAAACCAATACATCTATTTGATACAGAAAGTGGTAGTGACATAGGACTTTGGGATCATGGTAGCGCATCGAGGGAAACACTCTCTGATCCATGCAAGTTGACATATGGGAGAGCAAGCAATTACTCCACCCTCGATACAACTACTGCTTTTGACAAGTTGAAGTAGCTTTTTCTCATGATCTCCAAAGACTTTTGTTGGCCACATTTTTTGAATGTGCTCACATATTTCTCCTAAGTATGCCCTTATTTCTTCCATCTCACTTTGTAAACATGCTACATCAACAAACTTGTCATCATCCTTCTCTTATAATGCTTGTTCATCTCATTTGAAGTGATCATCAAAGTATTTAGAGAAAAGAGATTAAGCCAAATTAATTTTTGGATAGTCTTTACTCCTTTCTCAATGGCATCTAAGGAGTGTAAGATCCTTAAGGATCTAATATTACTGTGATACCCTTTAACACATTTGAGGGTACAACTACTTGATGTCTTCCTTGTGCCATATCCTTCATTTTGTGCACATTCATTCGAGCATTAGGAGTGCAAAGTATAATATCAGAGTTAAACACATGGTCTCTCACATTGAATGACTCACCACACTCCATGTTGCACAATTCAAAAAATGACAGACAATTTATCACATGCACTATGCAAATAATGCTTATCTCCTATTAGGCTTGACTGAGTTATTCATTTGCAACATTAACATTGGAACACCAACAAATGTGGTCCATATTAGTAAAAAAAAGTTACAATACTTTATGATATGATTTCCATTGTTGATTTTTACAGTCAACTAAAAAACTAAATGCTCTACTAAACAAAGTAAATATATTAGCACAACCATAGAAACATGATAGATATATAGCACACTAAATGCTTATATAGGGAGATGTAGCATATGTATTTGCAATGAAAAAAAAAGACTAAGCAATGAGTTGAAATATTAATGCTCCAAAGAACTATCTAATCAAAAGTCCTTCTAAGTTTGCTCCACCTTGAATTTGTATTTGAGAGAGAGAGAGAGAGAGAGAGAGAGAGAGAGAGAGAGAGAGAGAGAGAGAGAGAGAGAGAGAGAGAGAGAGAGAGAGAGAGAGAGAGAGAGAGAGAGAGAGAGAGAGAGAGAGAGAGAGAGAGAGTGTGTGTGTGTGTGTGTGTGTGTGTTGGAACACATGTCTACACACTTTACGTACCAATTGGAATGAAGGCCCTATAATGATAAAGGGAAAAGCCTTCTAAACTGGTTAATTTTATGCTCAAAGGGAATAGTCGTCTAAGTCATTTAGTATTACGAAGAGAATTTAACTGAACTCAATAAATCTCATGACAATGGAAAACAACAATGAAAAGCTACATTTTAATTAAAAAAAATTAGAATGTGATTTAAAAATGATAGTGCTGATTGAAAACATAATCAAAATATATAATAAAAATATGTTTATCCAAAATATGGCAGTGAATGATATTGTGTATATGTTGGGGGTGGGGGACAATTTAGGCCAACCACGTAGCCCTTGCAATATAAGCCTCTTTAACTTCTTTAAAGAAAAAGAAATAGCTTCTAACACCCTATTTATCCAGTATATGGCAATTAAACTCATTGTGTATATGTTGGGGGATGGGGGGTAGGTGAGGCCAACCATGTAGCCCTTTCGACATGAGCCTATTAAATTACTCAAAAGAAAAGAATTTTCCCTCATGTACTTATTTGCAAAATAATATCTAATGCAAAATAGTTTTGAGGTATATGGAAATTATTATTTATATAATTATTAATATATAAATAAGTTGAGAGCACACCTAAAAAGAGTGAGGTGATGAAGAATATACATCAAAGATATACATGCAGAAGCTACACAACCAAGCCATCTGATTTTTTTAGCAGGTCAAGTAAAGACTAAATGCTCTACTAAACAAAGTAAAGAGATGAGCAGAACCACTAAAACATGGTAGAGATACAACACACTAAATGCATACATAGAGAGATGTAGCATGTGTATTTGTAAGCAAAAGAAAAAGACTAAGTAATGAGTTGAAATATTAATGCTTCAAAAAACTATATAATCAAAAGCCCTTCTATATGAGAGAGAGAGAGAGAGGGAGGTAACACATCAAGACATTAAATGACAACTAAACATAAAATAATAACAAAATAAAAGATAATAATAACAAAATAAAAGATAAATGTTTGAAGAAAATATGAATATGTATGGTGAATATTTAACACAATAGAAGATAATAATTACAATTGAAAAATATGAATATGTATGGCGAATATTTAACACAATAGAAGATAATAATTACAATTGAAAAAAAGTAAAAGACAATAATCAAAACACATGTTAATAGGTGAATGTACATCCACCCATTTAAGTGTAGACCCCAACAATATTAGTTAGATGTTCTCAAGTTGGTTATAGACGAGTTGGGTAGTGTTACAGGCTAATTTACTGCCTGCGATTTACTCCCTGAAAAACTACTCTACCTGACATTTTTGAATCCAACTGACTTACTTTCTGACTGCACTGACTTCATATAACTTTCATACACACATTCCATCATTACAGTACACCTTTACAGAACCATCGGACTTCATTTCAGCAATAAATAACATGAATACTGAAAACAGTTTACCACTTCAAAACAGGGAAACAATATCTGACTCTGAACTGTTCTTCATAACTTCAGTTTTCTGCTTACAAAACAGATACGCAGACATGATCTACACCCGCATATGCGCTCTGACTTGAACAGTTACATTCGGGGATTGATAACTCCTCACATCCCTTACTTATGACTATTCATTCCAAAAACTTACACCCCTTCATATCTGACTTACCCTAAGGCTTAACTTGACTTCTAAACTCCTAATACATAACTCTAAGGTGTGATGTCAACTCAGTCTTAACAGGTAGGTAGACGTATTTTGGAGGTTTGAGTCTAAAGAAATCAATTTCTTTACACATTCAAAATCTTTACATAATATTTTCTTCACATCAATTCATAATACAAATCATTGTAGTACAAGTGGAGAGGTTGTGAGCCTTTGAGGGATAGCAATGGTTTAAACTCCCTACATAGAGAAAAGAAATCATGGAAAGACTGTTTTTGCATAACACTTGGATGATTTATAGTGAAAATTATTTGAGCACGATGACTCATACACGTTGCATTTGCATTTCAGCATGGTATCAAAAGGAAAAATTCTGGATGCATAGCACCTGTATGCCTAGTTGTGACCAATGTTGAGTGTGTGAGGTCCCTTTGCTATAGGGTAGCATAGTAATCTTTGGAGCTTATATGAAAAAGGAAGTATACTTTTAATAAAATTTAGTAAGTTGCCTTTTCATAGTGCTTTGCATTACATTTTTGAGAGAGAGAGAGAGAGAGAGAGAGAGAGAGAGAGAGAGAGAGAGAGAGAGAGAGAGAGAGAGAGAGAGAGAGAGAGAGAGAGAGAGAGAGAGAGAGAGAGAGAGAGAGAGAGAGAGAGAGAGAGAGAGAGAGAGAGAGAGAGAGAGAGAGAGAGAGAGAGAGAGCACATATAAGTAAACTATCAAACTAATATTCAAAAAGTAAAATGTATAAAAATACTAAACATGAAAAGTAACTAAAAAATAAACATTGACAATAACCAAACTAATCAAGTCAAGTCAATTCCACAGTCTCAACAATGATATTAAACATAACCCAACTAATCATGTTAATTGAATTTAATATTCAAGAATGACATTAAACACATATGAATAACTTATGAAGTAATAAATAAAAAATAAGTTTTAAAATTACAATTAATTTATATCAAAAGAGGGATGGAAAAGCATGTATATGCAAAGATGAAGCTAACGAACAGATACAAAGGTAGAAAAGTAGCAATTTTTTTTCAAAAAAATCACCAATGTAAGGTTAGAGAGTATAATTTTTTTTCAAACAAAAAAATGTGAAGGATAGGTTTCAAAGAATAAATATTAAAAGTAAAACATAATAATAACATAACTAAAAATAAAAGATTGAAGAAAATATATGTATATAGGGTGAAAATTTAACATAATAGAAAGACAACAATCACGATTGAAAAAATTACACACACACACACACACACACACACACACACACACACACACACACACACACACACACACACACACACACACACACACACACACACACACACACACACACACACACACACACACACACACACACACACACACACACACACACACACACACACACACACACACACACACACACACACACACACACACACACACAGAACAATAGAAAGATAATCAACATACATGAGTGAGAGAGAGAGAGAGAGAGGAAAAAATTAGAGAGAAAAAAATAGCATATATAAGCAAACTATTAAACTAATCTTCAAAAAAGTAAAATGCATTGTAAGAAGTTGGAATTGTGTTAGTGAGAGAGAGTTATTAGTAATACCTTGTCACATTGACATAGATATAAAAAGTGTGAGATATGTAATTTTTGACATCTTTATCATAATACAATTATTGTCTCTCATCTCATCTACTTGTACTTGGCTTTCATGGCTTATCTATCTTCTTTTCTATCTTTTTAGTATTTCTCTCTCCTCATTACTCTTTCTCTCTCCTCTTTTCTATCTCTTCTTCTCTTCTTTCTCTCACCTCTCAACCCTCTCCTTGACAAATTGTATCAGAGCATTGGTCATGATCCATTTGGTACAATCCTTTCTTGGATTTCCTTTCACAGTCTTGTTACTTCTTGGTTACTCAAGAATAAGGTGTTAATTTGGAAAATGCACAAGTGTAGTGACCACCAAGGAGACCAAGGACAACTATTCAGAGTTAATTGGAGTACTTGAAAGCAAATTTTGGAGGCATCTTAAATAAAATGATAGGTTGTGGATTAATAATAGTCTATTTTGGAGGTCAAATGGTTTAAGCCAGGGAGAGTAGAGTTAGTATTGGTTAGAACTTCAACTACTTTTCAAGATAGGATTTTTCTTTTCTCTCTCTTTTAAGCTTTTGGTTGAAGCTTTCATGGTGGATGCCAAGAAATTCAATATCTTGCTCTCTAATGATCTTCTTTCCTTCTTTGACCATGGGGCAATGAATCTTCAACTTCTGAGCATCAGATAGAGCACCACAATGTGAGCCATGGCTAAGTAACCTCTCCAAGAATAGGACCGCATTTTTCAACACATTTTGCA
Organism: Lygodium microphyllum; assembly: GCF_053477565.2. Lineage (NCBI taxonomy): Eukaryota > Viridiplantae > Streptophyta > Polypodiopsida > Schizaeales > Lygodiaceae > Lygodium > Lygodium microphyllum. Next base: position 52,968,769 of record NC_141140.1, on the reverse strand, counting down.
ATGATTTCTCCAGGCTTCTTCTCCACCTCCAGATGGTCATGCTCCACTTATTGTTGATCAAGCATCAGTTAACCACTTCTAAAGGGTAGGATAACTGCTATTTCAATCTCTGAAAGCTTCTCTTTCATCTCCTTCAAACCCTAGCTATGGCAAGATAGGGCAGGAGTCTCAATGTAGCAAGATTGACCCGTTTCTTTCTTTCTACAAGATTTCTTTACCTTCCAATGGCTATGGATAGTAAGCTAATGGTGAAACTCTTTTAGTCTCTTAAGATTACTCAACAAAGCTTTCATTTAGGGCCAAATGACATTACTCCAACAATCATTGAGGTGGAAGGTTGAAGAATTTGAGAGCAAGATTTAAATATCAAGAGATATTGGATAAGCGCCAAATGATGCAAATTTAAAGCAAAAATCGAAGCTCTACGGAAGAGAAAAATGTGGATCCGACAATTTTAAATGGCCATGGAAGACGGGAATTCAAATTACTTCAAAAGATCGACCTTTGCAGTGGTTGCAGATTTTTCATAAATTTTTTGGGTGCTGGATCGAAATAGGACAAGTCCTCGGCAATTTTAGACTTCAAGATGGACACGTGGAAAAATTTGAATCATGAATCAAGTGTTGGATGTGACGGAAGCGGGAAGCTGGGCACTCAAAATAGAGGCCAAGTTGGTGTGGGCATGGCCTTTGGGCTTTGGGGGGGGCTATAAGCCCCAAAAAATTAATGAAAGGAGGGGGGGGGACATTTTTAAAATGACATGGCATAGCAAAACGATGCCCCCCCATGCCATGTTGATTTGGAGAGAGGGGGGATTGGAGTTCAAGAAGAAGCTATCTCCTTGATCATTCTTGTAGATTTCTTCAAATTTTCACTTTTTATCTATTGTCTCCACACGAGGAATGGCTGCCTAGTTGAGAAGATGGGAATTTAGTATTTCTCTCTCCTCCCTCTCTCTCCTCCAAGTGGCAATTCATGCAGGTGGAAGAAGGAGAAGAATGGGATGAAGGATGCTTGTCCGGCATGTATTGGATTGTTGCAAGATGCTGAGAATTGACGTTTCATGTACTACAGAGATCAATGGCAGGTCCGATGGCCGTACATGCATTTAATTTCTATGACCTGAAATAAACAATTTAATGATATGTTTATTTTGTAAAGAAAATTTACTTGTTTTTACTGTTTATGGTCCAAATCAAGTGCACATGGAATAAAAATTTGTATGAACCTTGTTTGATATGTCTTTGAGGTTTACAAGTGATAATACATAGAACTTGTAATTAAATATGGTTGTTATTAATAATTAAAAGCTCAAAATATGGTGTGTACGCGAAAAATAGAGATTTTTATAATTTTGGATGGGAAAATCACATTCTTAAGAAATGAAATGAAAGATAATGATGAATCTTAGTATTCCTAATCAGGTTGGATAAGAAAATTAGAAAATAATAGTAATTTATTAGTAAATAAATAAAAAATAAAAATATAAAAAATAATCCTTATGCGCTAGAAAGTTACAAAAAATCACGCATGTGTTTATAGATATATGATGGGTCTAAGGCATGAGCCCCATTTTCGTGTTATAGTGCATGATTTATTGCTTTCCGAATAAGAAAATGATATGAAAACATTCTCTATACTTACCGCTGCAAGCATAAAATTAAATGGTAGGGGAAGGGGGATTTATGAGTGTTGAATATAGGCCTCAAATCTGATTTTTATGATGCACTTTACATATAGGACACATTTGGTTTGAAAGTTAAAGGGTTCAATAGCACGAGTATACTCGATGCTCTTCCCTATGCAACGAAGCAAATGGATTAGTATGAAAGCATGAAGAGAGCTGTTTGTGCACTATCACAATTCTATTTTGAATAAATAAAATGGTTGAGCATGATAGATCATCCACTCTTACATTGCATTCTTACATGGTATTTGAAATATATATCTTGGATTGCATAACACTTGTGTGGGAGCTTTCACTTGACCGCCAAGACCCATGGACTACTTAATGCTCAAGCGTTTTGAGCTGAATGCTAATGGCTCTCACATAGCCATATGTGTTCTCAAGCTTACAAGTGTAGTGAGCTTACCTCGATGCCCAATCAAGTACCCTCCTCTCTCAAGCATACCGATAGCTCCACGATCTAAGATGCAAGCTCAATCCTCCACCTTCAAGCTCCATGCTCCATAGGTGCATACATGAGACAAGTGAAGAGAAGATAAGAGAAGAAGAGAGGAGAAGATGGAGAGCTTCTCCACCACGGTCCCTCACCCTCACACACTCACTCCCTCACACTCTCACACTCCCTCTCTCAAGTACAAGCACAAGCGAACAAGAAGAAGAAGAAGAAGAAGAAGAAGAAGAAGAGAACCACTTTTGCCATACACCAAGAATGAGCTTCTCTATTCAATTTTTGGCTTTTATATATGCCCTCATTCCTTTGGTCACCCATCCCCTTTTTTACATGACTAGCCGTCTTGCCAAGGTCCTCTTTTCCTATTCCCTTTTATTTACATTATGTCTTCACCTATGCCCGTCTACTCTTTACAACTTGCACAGGAGGGGGCTTAGCGCTCTTTTACAAAAATTTGGGGGTGCCATTACATTTTAAATGCGCCGTTGCCTTTATCTTGACTTTTAAGGTTGCCCTTGTGTTTTTGGAACTTTCTCCTCTTATCCTTCTCTTAGGCCACCTTTTTCCACTTTGCTCGTCATTTTTGAATTTTCTTTTGCTTCCTTTTTCTCTATCTTGCAGTGGGGTTAACATTACCCTCCTCCTAGTTGAGTGCCAGTCCCATGGCACTTATTGCGGGACTTTGTTGATGAGGGCTGGGATGATTGACGGGTGGTTATATGGGTTGATGATGGGGCCTTTGTGGGGATTGGACATGGGAGAGAAGCATGTCGAAATGGTTGAGTTTGTGGAGATCGAGGGTATATTGAGTGGGTGACGGGGGACCTCCAAAGTCGGTGGTTAGGTGTGGGTTGTTGGATTTACTTGAAAAAGAAAAGAGAGTGCACTACTTGGGGGTGTGCTTACCTCACTGTGACATGCATTGTGTCCATGCTAGTGGAATTGGGAGCTAGGTCAATAAACCGCAAGTAAGCCTGGGGCATTCGTGTATGGGAAAAGTGTAGTGGGTATAGCTTAAGGAGACAGGTCTAACCATAGGCGAGTGTGACCTCCTTAGGTGTTTCCTATCCTTGATGTGCCCTAAGCATGAAGTGGGGGTAAAAGGGCTAGGGGGTTAGGAACGAAGCCGGTCTACCACGGCCACTGGACATGCCTAACTTGAGGATCCCTAGGTGCATTGACTGTGGCACTCATCAAGTGAGATGTGTTTTCCTGTTTCCTATTTGATTTTCTTTTCTTTCCTTGCTCTTGTCTTTCATTTTTCTCTTTTCATTTTCATTTTTATTTTCTTGTTTCCCTTTTCTTTCTTTTTTACTTTTTCTCTTTTTTTTTTTCGAATGTGCACGAGGAACTAGTCCTCATATTCATGCTTGAGAGAGGAGGAGGGTGGGGGCTTAAGCAATTTACTAAGGAAGTTCCTACCTTGCATATGGTCCTTTAGATTCATGCATACATTTAGAGAGGTTGTTGACAAAAATGGATGACTACACCTAGTAAATCGACTGTCATTCATGTTCTCTAGTAGGGCCAATAAAAGGATGGGAGGAGGGAGGCTCTCATCATGAGCTTGGCCATAGTGTAGCTATCTATGTCAACATTTAAATAAAAAAATAGGGGCGGTAGGTAGTATTCGTGAGAGGTAGGCTGTTGTAGGCTATTGCTTAAGCAAAACTCTAAGTAGTCTAAGGTAGTTATAGGTTGTGATAAAAGCAAGATTGGGGCAAGAAGAGAATTCACTAAGGAAATGGGAGATGGAGGGCCCTAGGTTGTTTTTGGAGAATATAAGGGCTTCCTTCAGTCTAGTAGAATTTACATTGTAGATTTTAGGGAAATCGTAATGACTGTGAATATCAGAATTAAAGTCCACTCCTACCCTTCTTGGATATGCCATGTATGTTGGGTTGTTTCTCTTGTAGGGTAGGGGGTTGCAAAATGACATCCATGCATCCATGTTCCCATCCCAAATTCTCCGCCTCCACTTCTACTATGACTCGTATCCCTTGATGGACTTGGACACCTCCATGACTTTGTCTTCCCAATAGTCATGTGCCTCTATTCCCCACAGTGTTGGATTCTTTCCTCTTTCTGTGCTCCACTGATCCCCAAGCCTTCTGCCCACCATGCTTATCATTTCCTCTACCACTTTAGGGGATACTACTTGGCTCAATGTGGGTGGGTATCAGAAGGTAAATTCAAAGGACTTGCACTTGTTCTCCCACTGTTTCCACAATGTGAGTTCCATGTTCTAGTTGATCGAAAAGCATTCTTCTTTTTGCGAGATGATGGGAGCTTTTGGAATTGCTAGGAGTCATGCCCTTAGTCTTCTTCATGCTTGTTCCAACATCTTCATCGGTCTTTTCCTAACCTCCACTTTTCTTTTTGCAATTGCATCCTCTGGTGGCACTTCTTCTTACTGAGCTTCTAGTCTTGGAGAGGATGGTTGGGGGACTTGTTCCTTATCTTGTTGCCTTCAAAATCATGCCCCACTTTAGGTAGTGATATTTGCTACTCTTCTTCTCTCACTGCCCTTAGCAAGTACTCCCTTTGCTCTCATTGGATTAGGTTCATTTCTGCTTCATGCGCTTGGACACATAGGTCGTGTCTTATGGCACTGCAGGTAATCTCTAGCTTCTTCTTTAAGGTTTCAATGGACTCCTCCTCTTGTGGATGCGTGACATTTAAGATAGTGTTGAGGAAGGCACATTGTTGGGCTTCCACGCTCATCTTTATGGCCTTTGCCCGCCCTATTCTTTGTTAATACTCTATTGCATTCAACATGGGGTAGATAACCTACCAATTCTCTCACTCTTCCCTCACTTTTGGCAACCCATTCCTATGTTTTTCGCTTCATCTCCTCTAGGCTTTCATTCTACCTTTGTGCTAAGGAAACCATCCCTAGCTCCAGCTCTTTCCACCTCTGGATTGGTTCCTCTTTCTCCTTCTCCATGTGCTCAATTTCCCTCTCTAGCCTTCCCTGCTCTTCCAACTCCGTTACTAACCTATACTCCATTTTCTCCATGTCTCTTCAATGCTCTTCCTCTGACCCGAAACAGAACTTATTCGGTCGTTCCCACTAGGATTGACATGAAGTCTAGGTTCCTTGTAATTGGGTCTTCCTAACAGCCTTCCAGCGTCGGTCTACAATTGCTCCACTTTGCGTAGACACAACTGGGCCAAAGCAGACTCATACCGCACTTGGTTCCAAGAGAATGGGAAACGAGAGGGATGCATCGCTCGATCTCTCTGCCTGTAGGGCATAGTCCCATTCCGATCCCTTAAAATGGTATGAATCAGGGTTTCAACTTACAAGTTCTAAGGTCCTTGTCTAACTAACATTCGCATCAAATAAATTCCATTGAGGAAAGCTCTCGGCTAACCGAGAACACCCTGCCGTAGGATGGACCCGATGGTCACATCCACCACGCTTCCCTCGGGGGTTGTTTTAGTTATCTAATTACCTATCATATTATGCTTGACACATAAAAGCAGCTTTCTTAATTAACCTGTTAATCACTTTACGTAATTTAGGGCACTGACATAAAGACAAGATAAAACAAGATCAAACACTTCCTTAACTTATCTTCATATTAATGTTTGTCTCCCGCCCATACAGGAGAATTAAGTGTTCCTTTCTGCCTCCGCAAAAAAATCCTTCCGTCTCCCGACAACAAAACCCGAAGGTTTATCCTACCAAGATTCCGCCTTGTAACTAGTATCAAGGCCTCGAGATCCCATCTTGAGTCACGTAGAACTCTTGTGTAGGGTCTGGAGGCATTGGGATTTACGGCTAGAGCCCCCACTGGCACCCAAGCATCCTCCTACGTCAAGTAATTTCCACGGAGAGACCTCTCATGGTGGGTTCGGTCCACATTCCCGACACGGATTCATAACCCCCTTGGTTAGGGTTTGGCGGTTCGCGGGGGGTAGCTAGCGCCATCCTTCCTTGATTAACCCTTTAGGAAATCAACCATATCTGAAGCAACCAGCCTAATAACATTTACTAGGGAAAACATCCCTTTTGTTCCCATGGAAATTTACCATCACAGACCTGACCATGAAATCATCAACCACACCCCACTTGGGTTAACATCCAAAACCACATTAACAAATAGTTGAATGCACAACCTCTTACTTCAAGGCATTGCAATCCCATTGCATGCACAACCAGAATTTAACTTGGATGTATCAAAACACTTGCTCAAGGGATTTACAACCTTTTCAAACAACCAAGCATAACTTGGGTCAACAATCCATTTAGGGTTAGGTCACTAGCTTCAATTAAGCTAGGAGCGTATCCATTTGCGATAGTCCACAACAAGATCAATAAAACAATTTGCAGGCAATTATACTTATTCCTAATGCACTGGATCTCATGAAGGTCTAGGTTTTTATCCATCAGTGCAATTGCATCCTATGAACGGGAACTAACATTCCGTGTGTTTAATTTTTATGCAGATGCAAATCATTATTTTTATTGGTTAATTTAGGCATTGCTTTACGCGAAGGTCTATCATTTTATGTAAAAATTTATGAAAACCTTATCATTTTATATGCGTCAATCCATGCAGATTCCATTCTATTTGTCCCCTTGACTCCCATGCAATCATCCCGTATTTGCAAGATTTCGTGTAACAATATTTCATGTACTAGGCTAGTCAATATTTCATGCAACTCACGCACTTGAGTTTTCATAATCATGCAATTTAAGTATAGAAGAGAAACCATGAACACTAAGAAACAAGAATAGTGGGAGGGTTAGAGGACACCATTTTCGAGGGGGGTGGTCAATGTCATCTTCTGATTTCCCTTCAAGTTCTCTTCTTTCTCACCTTCTTCTTCTTCTCCTCTCTCTCCCTCTTCTTCTCCTTCTTCTTCTCCTTCTCTCTCTCCCTTCCTCTTCTTCTTCTTCTTCTACCCTTCTTCTTCTTCTCTTTCTCTCCTCTTTTTCTTCTTCTTGTCTTCTTTTTCTTCTACTCTCTCTCCCTCTCCTTCTCTTCTTCTCTCTCTCTCCTCTTCCTCTCCTTCCCTCTCTTCTCTCCTTCTTTCTCTCCCTTCCTCTTCTTCTTCTTCTTCTACTCCTCTCTCTCCCTTCCTCCTCCTCCTCTTCTTCTTCTTCTTCTTCTTCTTCTTCTTCTTCTTCTTCTTCTTCTTCTCCTTCTCTTTCTCTCTTCTTCTTCTTCTTCTTCTTCTTCTTCTTCTTCTTCTTCTTCTTCTTCTTCTTCTTCTCTCCTCTTCTTCTTCTTCTTCCTCTTCTTCTTCTCTCTTCTCCTTCACACTCTCCCTCTTCTCTTCCTCTTCTCTCTCTCCTTCTCTCCTTCTCTCCCTCTCCTCTTCCTCCTCTCTCTCACCTTCTCTTCTGAGACGGCAAGGGGAGAGAGAGGGAGGAAAAAAAAGTCAAAATTTTTTGAAAAACTTTAAAAAGGGGGGGGGGAGTTCATATGAGGGGGGGAAAGGAAGGCACGGGCATGTTACATCCTCTCCCCCTTAGAGGAATCGAGATGCCCTCATCTCGAGAAGAAACTGGGGAAGACAAGCACTACTAGACCTTAGAGCCTGTGGGTTAGGGCCCATCACGCTTTCACTGTGCTACTTTGATTACTCAAATTCTCAACTTAAAATAACAACTTGTCACAACTCATAGGATTCAATAGGATTCAATAGGATTTATTCCAAGTACAAGACTTATTACCTCAAGAAGATCTTCCTAGGATATCTAGTCATCCTCAAAGGTTACAACAGCCTCCAAGTCTTCATCATCATATGGTTCATAATATGAGCCAAAAGTAGAGTTTAGACGGCTTCGTTTGACCGCACGTTCCTGATTCTCAGGGTCCAACTCAGGACAATGTGTTTGGATGTGACCTAGTTCATTGCAGTGGGAACATCGGTGGTTGGGGCATCTCTTACGGATGTGTTCTATCTCTCCACACTTGTGGCACCTCTTGTCTTGATCTCGTGAGTCATCTTCATCATAGTTGCCTGATTTAAGTTCTTGGACGATTGGATTCACTTGGAGTAATGTGTCTTGCAAGTCCGTTGGGCACATCGATTCCAATCGAGTGTTTATGGGTGGATTCAACCCAACATAGAATTTTGACACATGTTGTGTCATATCCATTGGGGGTGCATACTTTAGGAGTGAAACAAACTTCGAACAATATGCTTCAAGGGATAATCCTAGCTACTTCAAGCCATAGAATCATTCATCTTTTGTGTGCGGTAGGCAGGTGGCAGATACCTCCCTCGCACAGCTTCCTTAAGCTTATCCCAAGTGACTGTTCCCTCCGAGATCGCTTGGTCTCTGCACCATTGTTTCCACCAAAGTCTCCCTTCGCCTGTAAGCTTAAGTTTGGCGAGCATGGCTTGATTAGTAGGTGCAGCTCCTGCTGCCTCAAAATAGCCCTCCATGGACTCAATCCAAATCTCGGCGTTAGCTTGAACAGTCCTTCCCTTGCCATCAAAATCGGGTGGCTTAATTTGTTTGAGAAGGAACTTCTTCTCTTGCATGTCAGCATTCATGGGTGCAGGAGGTGCCTGACAATCAAGCCATACCACTTAGGTTATTTCTGTTTAGGATATGTCTATGAACCAAACATTAATCAATCATGTATCATTATGCAGTTTTGCTCTGATACCAACTGTAATGTGCCCGCTCCTCAAATCGCGGGACACGTCTTAGTAGTCCATTGAGAGATATATCTAGAAGACGCCACCTGGCACTCCCGAGGAATGACACGGGGTTTGCAAACTAGGGTCTCTCGAGTCTGCCCCACAACGGAACTTATCCGGCCGTTCCCACTAGGATCAACCTGAAGTCCGGGTTCCTTGTAATTGGATCTTTCTAACAGCCTTCTAGCGTCGGTCTACAACTGCTCCACTTTGCACAGACATAACTGGGCCAAAACAGACTCATACCGCACTTGGTTCAAAGAGAATGGAAAACGAGAGGGATGCATCGCTCGACCTCTCTGCCCGTAGGGCATAGTTCCATTCCAATCCCCTAAAATAGTATGAATCAGGGTTTCAACTTACAAGTTCTAAGGTCCTTGTCTAACTAATGTTCGCATCAAATAAATTCCATTGAGGAAAGCTCTCAGCTAACCGAGACCACCCTGCCGTAGGATCGACCAGACGGTCACATCCACCACGCTTCCCTCGGGGGTTGTTTTAGTTATCTAATTACCTACCATATTATGTTTGACACATAAAAGCAGCTTTCTTAATTAACCCATTAATCACAGGTTCCTTTACATAATTTAGGGCACTGACATGAAGACAAGATAAAACAAGATCAAGCACTTCCTTAACTTATCTTCAGATTAATGTTTGTCTCCCGCCCGTACAAGAGAATTAAGTGTTCCTTTCTGCCTCCGCAGAAAAATCCTTCCGTCTCCCGGCAACAAAACCCGAAGGTTTATCCTACCAAGATTCCGCTGTGTAACTACTATCAAGGCCTCGAGATCCCATCTCGAGTCACGTAGAACTTTTGTGTAGGGTCCGGAGGCATTGGGATTTACGGCCAGAGCCCCCATTGGCACTCCTACACCAAGTAATTTCCATGAAGAGACCTCTCGATGGGTTCGGTCCACATTCTCGGCGCGGATTCATAACCCCCTTGGTTAGGGTTTGGCTGTTCGCGGGGGGTAGCTAGCGCCATCCTTCCTTAATTAACCCTTTAGGAAATCACCCACATCTGAAGCAACCAGCCTAATAACATTTACTAGGGAAAACATCCCTTTTGTTCCCATGGCAATTTATCATCACAGACCCGGCCATGAAATCATCAACCACACCCCACTTGGGTTAACATCCAAAACCACATTAACAAATAGTTGAATGCACAACCTCTTGCTTCAAGGCATCGCAATCCCATTGCATGCACAACCAGAATTTAACTTGGATGTATCAAATCACTTGCTCAAGGGATCTACAACCTTTTCAAACAACCAAGCATAACTTGGGTCAACAATCCATTTAGGGTTAGGTCACTAGCTTCAATTAAGCTAGGAGCGTATCCATTTGCGATAGTCCACAACAAGATCGATAAAACAATTCGCAGGCAATTATACTTATTCCTAATGCACTGGATCTCATGAAGGTCTAGGTTTTTATCCATCGGTGCAATTGCATCCTATGAACAGAAACTAACATTCCGTGTGTTTAATTTTTATGCAGATGCAAATCGTGATTTTTATTGGTTAATTTAGGCATTGCTTTTGTTAACCCCAAGCCGAGAAGGCGAAAAGATGAATAAAAAAGCAGAAAGAAGATGGAAAAGAAGCAAGGATACACAGGCGGGCTCCAAAGCTATGCCAGGGCCAAAAGTGTAGTTGTAAATAAAAGGCACCTCAAAAACTCCAAAAAACTTTTGTAAAAGAGCGCCAGACTCCTCCTGTGCCATCTATAAAAGAATAGTTGAATATAGGCCTAGGACACGAAGCAAAAAGAGGGAATTAGAAAAAGGGACCTTGCCACAATGGCCGATCATGTAAAAAAGGATGGGTGCCCATGGGGTTTTAGGGTTTGTATATATAAAGTTCAAAAAGTGAATGGAAGCTCATTCTTTGGTGTGTGCCCAACAAGAGCTCTTCTCTTCTCCTCTTCTTCTCCTCTCCTTGCTTGTGTGTGCTCTTGAGAGAGGGAGTGAGGGTGAGAGTGAGGGAGGGAGTGAGTGGGAGTGAGGGATCAAGGGGGTGAAGCTCTTCATCATCTTCTCTTCTCTTCTCTTCCCTCTCCTTCTTTTGCGCGCACGACTATGGCGGTTGGAGCTTAGAGAAGGAGGAGGCTTGAGCATGCTTGAGCTAGCATCTAGGATTGTGGAGCTACTGGAGTGTGGAAGGGAGGAGGCAACTCATATCGACATCAAGGTAAGCTCACTACACTCTTAGGATCGAGGGCGCATTGGCTATGTGAGAGGTAGCCATTAGAGCTCGCTTGGAACGCTCAAAACAATAAGCAGTCTGTGGGTCTTGGCGGTTGAGCGTGAGCTCCCACATTTTGGTCCCATTGTTGGGACCATGGATTCAAGCTTGGGCACTTGCGCACCCCATATCAAGCATCGAAGTAAGGGATTCTCCCCCGAAATGGAGCTTGAGGTAGGTAGGAAGGTTGGGTGTTTTGATCTTCGAAACAAGTAAGTATTTTGTGTTAGTTTGTTTGATTGATGATTGGAAAATAGGGAGAAATCATGTCAGTTTGTTTCTTTCGATTCTCGTTGCATTTATTATAGGATAGCATTAGGAAATCGAACCAGGAAAGGGTAGGGTTTACTGTTGCAAACAGGGAAAAATAGGCAAAAAGCAAGCTTGGAATGCTTAATGTCGGCAAGTGAATGATTGAGAGTGTCAAAGCCCTGCAGGGGAAGGGGTTTAAGGTTCAAGAGACCAAGGGAGAGCTCATTTGCAACCATTGCAGTGAGAGAGAGAGAGAGATTGAGTGAGTGAGAGAGAGCCCCTGCACCATTAATTAGAAAGGCATCATCAAAGGCATCCACGACTTACACTTTGACAGAGCCGTTAGGGTTAATAATGAGTATCTTGTAGGGGCCCATCCAGTGTTGTTGGAGTTTTCTTGGAAACTTTCCAAAGTGTGAATCATAGGTGAGGACTAAGTCACCTTCTTAAATTCCTTGTGCTTGATGAAGCTATCATAGTAAGCCTTCCGTTGAGCTTGTGTAGCTTCCATACACTATAAAGACATCCATTGTATTTGGTCCAAACATTTGAAGTGTAGGATGTGCTACAAGGACTCATTATCTCCCAAGTGATCAATGATAGCCACTCATAAAGAGGGTAGTTCTAACTGGACAAGGAAGATGACTTCTATGCCCTACACTAGTTGCAAAGATGTCTATCCTATAGCAGCTTTTTAAGAGGTTTTGTATGCCCAAAGGTCCTCTGTAAGTCGATCCTCTCAGTCGCCGCAATGTGCAGCAATCATCCTTATCAAGATCAAACAGATGATGCGATTAGTAACTTTGACTTGGCCATTGGCTCTAGGATAGTAAGGTGTGGACTTGCGATGATGGATCTTTAAAGCTCTCTCAGCTCTTCCATGATCTTATTTAGGAAGTGAGTGCCTCTATAACTTACTAGCTCTAAGGGGCTACCAAAGCTTGTGATGATATTCTCGTATAAGGACAAGGCTATGCTGTTATCCTCATCTTGTTTGAGAGCTTTAGCTTCACATCACTTCATTACATCGTCCATACATACCAAGATATATCAATTCTACTTCCTTCTGGTTGGAGGATTAATTGGGCCCATGGTGCGCAAATCGGATGCTGTATGCATACATAGCGAGCACCGGAAGGTCCCCAAGAACAAAGAACTCTACTTTAAGCGCAAAAATCAAGATAATAGACTTGTATGACATAAGAAAAAAAATACAAATTGGGTAAAATCTCCCCCCATGCCTTGTATGAGCTTGTGTGAGCGCTCCACAAAGCATGCATTTAATAATTTATTCATCTCCAAGCTCAAAAATAGCCCAAATTTACAATTAGCATGCTTTAGCTTTTGTGTTTGCTTTTTTCCAAATAAAGAATAAAGTGGTTGGGCATCCCAAAAGTCGGGCAATGCCCAAATACAATGTCCAATAATGAATATTTAAACAGTGCACCCATGCACATACAAAATAATAGATATATGTTAGGCACTTCAATAAATAAGCGCGCCTAAATAAATATTAGCACCACGACTAAGACGCGCACCCATCAAAAATGATAATTTCTTCTAAATAACTTGAATACATGCTATCGCCCAGTGCTTCCCATCACCACCGCCACCTGCTCTACATATCAACTGAAGCATTCACAATTATTAGAAAATAATAAAATTAAACTGACAAAAGTGAATACCTAGCAGTCTTTAGCTACAAAATAAATAAATAGGTTGGAACTCTATCCTAACCTTAATTTAATACGAGTGCGTACTCTAAACTCATAAACATCCACTAATTTAAATATGTATTTTGCGGAATCACATGCAATGGAATCACCCACTTGCACATTTAATTAACTTGACACTCGAAAAGGATAGGCATCCCCATCAACTTTTCGCATAAGGAATCCATCTTGTGTACGAGCCCCAGTGAATAAATATAGTTTTAGGGAATCCACCGCAAAACCTCATGGAATCCACCATGGTCTCACGGCATGGACTCACGAAATCCACCATGGAACATGCCCCTTGGCATTAGCCCACGAAGTCAATGCCCTACTTCTCAAATGGCTTCAGGGGAAGGATGGGTTGTAGTGGCATAGCATTGGATTTGGTAGACTTTCTCATCCACCATTGACAAGTGTCATAGCTTTTATAGTAGTCATAGGCATCTTTATGTAGCGTAGGGCAACCAATAACCTATGAGCAGGGCCTTTCTAGTTGTCACTTCTCTCTCAAAGTGTATGCCACAAGGCTCATCATGTCATGCTTTCAACACTATCCCAATCTCATCTCCTGTAACACATCTCCACAACATCACTTCATCTTTACCTCTCTTGTACAAAGTATTGCCTAGTAGAGTGTAGGGAGTTGATTCTAGTAGAAGCTTCTTTTTGTCTCTGCTAGATATGCTGGCAGGATACTATTGTGTTCCCAAGAGGTTGGCAATGTCAGCATACCATGGGGTTACCGCTTTGACTAAAAATAGGAAAGCATCAAGGAGGTCCATATCATCCTACTCCTCTTCTTCAATCTAAGGGATCCGCAATAGATGATCAACTAAAATGTGGGAATGACCAGGCTTGGTAATCACTTCAAAGTCAAACTCTTAGAACAGAAGGAGCCATCTCATCATTTTGCCTTTAACATCTTTCTTATTCATCAGAAAGGATAGTGCCTCATGATCCACATAAAACTTGAACTGCATCGACAACATGTAGTTTTGAAACTTCTCCAAGACAAACACTGTCACCAAGCACTCTAACTTTGTTACTGTGTAGTTCCTTTCCTGATCAGTAACCTTAAGGCTTATGTAGCAAATGGCTGATCAAGCTTGGGAGGAGACTTTCTGGCATAAGATTGCACCTAAGCCTTTGATAGATACATCAGTATGCACATGTAATTTCTTTGTCCAATCATGACATTGCAAGATGGGTGCTTCAATTAGACACTGCTTCAAAGTGTTGAAATCTTCTTCACAATCATTTATCCAATTAAACTCTGCATATTTTCTCAAGAGCTTATTCAAGGGACTCACCTTTGTTGCAAAATGTGCGATGAACCACTTGTAATAGCTCATATAGCTGAGAAATCCCCTCAACTATTTGAGGTTGGTTGGTGCTGCAAGAGCTGCAATCTTCTCAATCTTAGCAGGGTTTGTTGCTATGCCTTATATCGAGATGATGTGACCCAGAAGATTGTGATATCTAAACTTTGATTTAAAATCTTCCCGGATGTCTCACAAAATGGACTTGAAGAACTCTAAAATCATTAAATAGAGAAGATCTCGAGCAAAAAATAAACTCGAGGATCATAACCTGATATTTTTTCCAGATTGACAAGGACTGTAGCCACCTGTCATGGAAGTTACCACGTGAATGAGAGTTATGAGCCATATTAGTCATTACTGTCAGTGCCTATAGTATGGATGGTCTAAAAATACTAGATTTTTGGATAGAACTAGCATATTTTTGATATTTTGGATATTATTTATTATAAATATCCTAAAAAGTTATGGAAACTTCTAGAATAGGATGTCATATAAAAAAATCAAGTGACTTTTTCAGACAATTTTGGAGATTTAATGCAAAATGAAGGATTGACAAAATCGCGCACGTTGCGCGCACGTCACAATCACATTTACAAGTAGCAAACATCACTCCGAAATTGGGGAGAAGAAGGAGTGATTTGGAATATTTCTAAGCAGGTGTCTTGATGTTTTATCCCCCTTTTGGAGATAACGGAACCATCAGATTTGCGATTTGAGCATCAGATTGTATCTTGGAAGCTTCAAATTGCTGATTTTGCCAAGATCCCCTCCATAAAGAGCTCTTCTTCTTAGCCACAACCCTTCTTCTCTAATTTAGCTATAAATAAGAGGCATAGGAGTAGTTGAGAGAGGTCCAAGCAAGAGGGGAGAGGCCCTTCTCAAGAGTATAGAGCAAGATGGAGGAAAAGAGAGGGGAGTAGAAGGATAACCCCCCTCCCCCAAAAGGCTGCGAGAGGGAGCTAAAGAGGGGGATAATTATAAAGAGAGAGAGAGGGAAGAAGATCTCGAGAGGCTACAAGAGAGGGAATTAGAGAAGGGGTTAGAGAGGAAACGAATTAACTCATCCTCCCCCTATCTCGGTCTTCAACTCGGCAAACTGCTCTCACGCTCTCCCATCCCGAATTCATTCCATCTTCTTTATCTCTCAAACTCGCTCGCAAACGATGGCTCCAAAGCAACGAGGTGGAAAGATCATGAAATCCACTACAATTGGTCAAAGAACGAGTATTGCCAGAGTTACGAGAATGCTTGAGGTTGTTGGAATTGCCATTACCAACGAAACATTGGGTGTGGCAAATGCAAGTGCAAGCAAAGAAGAAATTCCAAATGACTTCATGCCAAATCAAGTTGTTCACAACTCAAAAATAGGCTATTATTTTCATATCGCCATATAAAATAATAAGGTTTTTTTCAAAACTAAGTACATAAAATGTTAGCTTTTGCATTTACACTTACATGAGATGTTAGTTTCATCTAGAGAGCGTATTAATACACGCATAAACTATTAATTGCTACCTATGATTTGTAGATAGATGAATCAAGATTATAATTCGTAGAATCATGATGGAAATAGTTGTAGGATTGTTATTGCATGAAATGAGTAAAGGACGTTATGCACACTCGAGATTAGTAAAATAGCTCAATATATTTATTACCAAATGCAACAATGGTTAGGAGTTGATTAACGCTTAAAAAGTGAAATTAAAGAGTCTTGTAAATCATCTCGTTAAATTATGGTCACAATATAATTTTTCTATGTACCAACTAAAGGAAATTCACTTATGTTGGGTAAGTTAGCCCTAAACAGGAAATTTGTGTCTTGCTTAACAACGTTGAAGGATTTGTACTCAACACTTCTTTATGGGAAGAAGAATCCTCGTTAGAATGTAAGGTTACCTTGGGTTAAGGATCTACCTTGGCTATGTGAAGTTATGAATTGCATGATGGTGTGATTGCCATTGTTTGAAATGATTGTTTGTGTTTGCTAGAATCTAGATCTCTGATTAAAAACATTGACAAACATGATAAAAGGAAATATTGCGCTAGGCTACCCCCAAGCTAGCTACGAGACCCTTCTAAGGAGGTCATGATTATCGCTTCAAGAGGCTTAGACAGACTCCGTAGTAGCGGAAAGGTCTGTCCTGTAGGGATAGTCTTGAGTAGTAGAAAATGTGGATGCTAGGGGGGGCTTTGGCCGTAAATTTTTCATTACTCCTAGAATCTAACAAGTCCCTTCGCGACCCATGATGGGCTCCTGGAACCCTAATACTAGTTACAAGGGAGGAATCTTGGTGGATAGAATACCCTCGTGAAATTCTGTATATCTTTGGCAGGATCGAAAAGATGGAAATTGTAATAAACTTGCAATATAATAAAGGAATTTATTTTTATTCAAGGGTTTTTTAAATTGTATATGTGTCCCTGAAATAAATTACATGAAGGAACTTGTGATTTAATGGACTAATTAAGGGAGCTAGTTGTATATGTTTCAATAAATGTGCTGTAGGTAATTAAAAAACTAAAGATGATACCGTCATCAAAGGAAAGTGGGTGGGTGTGACCCTCAACGGGTCCGTCGAACGGTACGGTGGTCTCGGTTAGATGGGAGATTTTCTAAATCAACGATAAAAATAGGAATACAATGACCAAATAGTCGTTAGGTAGAACTGACTTGCATTGTTTTAGGGAGTTGGAATGGGATTTTGCCTTATGGGTAGGAGGATGATGTACTACACTCCCCTCCGTCTCCCATTCTCTTTGAACCAAGTGCAATGGTAAGTCCGCTTCAGTTCGAGTAATCCTGTAAGAAGTGGAAACATGAAATGACTGATGCTAGCTCATTGTTAGGAGACCCGTTTGATTTTAGAAACTCAAAAATTGAGGTTGATCCTAGTGGGTTTGATCGGAACTCTTCTATTGTTGCGATGTAGACTCAGTAGGGCCTAAGTGATAAACCCCGTGATACTCCAAGGGAGAGCTGGGTGGTGTCATTTTGGAAAACCTACTAATGGACTGGTAAAAGGTGTGCCTTGGATTGAAACTAAGGGACACCTCACAATTGGTATTAGAGTGCTCGTTAGAATAGAATACGACGTAAGCTTAAGAATTTTTTTTCTTGGATGGTAAATATAGCCTAGGACATGTTTTCTTCTCTTTGTTAATGTATGTTTTTGAATTATGGTAGAATAATGAATCTTGGAAATGATTCTTGATCTTCCTAGTAATGTTTATGTCAACTATGCATTAATCCAGTATTTTCTAGAGGAATCAGATGATGTGGATACTTGATCAGTTGTACAACCCCTCGACTCTATATCGTGAAAGACAGTGGATGATTAGTGGAGGATATTGCTATATCGATGCAAGTCATCTAGCTTATCTTTAGAATACTTTAAAAAGGGTAAAATGGATGGAAGATCTTAAAGTTGTCAATATCTATCTATTTTGTGAAGCCAATGTAAACTCAACCCTGTATATTAGGGGCAAGAAGATCAAACTAAACCCATAGATCTATGAGGAAGTTACAAAGATCATTCCAACTGACAGAATAAAAGTCGTAGGTCACTCTAGCCACCGCAACTACAAAAAGGACGGATTTCCTGAACTCCCTCAAAAATATAGATTCCTAGATATCTACTTCAGAATCCAAGTTACTTCATAAATGATGTATCAGAGTGTCATGCTTAGATTGTAGTAGGGAATCCTTTTCTTAAAAAAATAAGATGAACCTGTGACCTATTTGAATAATGTATTTTTTTTCCATTTGATTACCTTGTACATCCGTTGTAATAAAGATTGATTGATACTTTATCAATCAGAGAAATAATGGAACCTTATTTTCCATTGGAACCTCTAAAATTGCAGTTTAACTTTAGTAATGGGAAAATAGTTTTATTTGAAATTGTTTCAATAAATTAAGCGAGAAATAATTTGAGTATCAAAATATTAACGCTATATAAATTTTGTAAAGTTTAATTTGGAAATTGTTGAAAATTTTCCAAACTTTTACACCCACAACAATTCCCAATGAAGCCCAAGAGAAAACAAATCTTTTGAAGCAAGTCAAACCTTTGAAATTTGACAAGAAAGGCGAGAATGTGGAAGCCAATGCATAAATTTGGATTGAATCCATGGAAGATTATTTTACTACTACTGGAATTGTCCTAGCCAACTAAGCCATGATAGCTAAGCTAAAATTAATTGGCGAAGCTCGACTCTAGTGGAAGTAGTGGTGTCGAGATCAAGGTGTCCTTGAAAATTATCATTACTTGGAATTTGCTAAAAGAATTTTTAAGAGGAAGTTATTTACCTTTAGCTTATTGCAGCCGCAAGATGAATGAGCTCTTTAATTTGAAGAAAATGGGACTAACCTTGAAGGCGTATTACTCCAAGTTTGTTTCACTTCTTAAATATGCACAATGGATACTGCTCAACAAGTGTCTAAGTTCTACAATGGGCTAAATTCTTCTCTAAACACTTGTTTGGAATCAATGCGTCCAATAGACAAGTGTCTAAGTTCTACAAGTGTCTAAGTTATACAATGGGCTAAATTCTTCTCTGAACACTTGTTTGGAATCAATGCGTCCAATAGACCTCCAAGATGCTTTGATTTGAGCTACTCCTATTATGTGGGAAGTACAATCAAAGCCTAAAAATAATAAGTTCTGGAGCTACAATAACCAGATCAAAGGAGGATTCAAAAGTCAAGCGAAAAGAACCCAAGGCCAATTTCACCAAGGTTAGAAGAAAAAGGCAAAATCCAATGTAGTTGGAAATTTTGTTCCTACCCACAGGGAAACATGGATCGTCTTAGGTTCTTTCATTGTAATGAGCCAATACATTTTAGGAGAGATTGTCTGAAGCTTGGCAGAAACCATCGCCAAGGCCAATTTTGAGGTCAAGGTAGAGCTGCCCAAGGCCGTGGTCAAGTAGCTAGGGCAAGAGGAAGAACGTAAAATATTACCCTTAAAGAGATTAATAAGGAGGAAGACCCTACTATGGAAGAAGATATTGAAAAAGTAACTGTTCATGTTGCATTCCACAAGAAGGGTCCAAAACGTCAATATTTGATAATACTTACAGACACCATCTAGTCTCACCAAGGTAAATCATTTAAAGTTTTGATTGATTATGGAAGTACACACTCATTTATTTCTCCCAAGTTGCTAAGAAGTTAGGAATAGATACAATAAATGCATCAAAACTGCTTGTGGAATTAGTAAATGGAAAGGAAGTACTTTCTACACAACAAACTACCAAGGTAGAGTTAACCTAGGAGGAAACCTTTCAAGTATGAGATTCAGAGTAATGAACTTAGGAGCTTATGAATGTTTACTAGGAATGGATTGGCTGATTCCCAATGATGCTCATATCCATTGTGGTAAAGATAAAGTCATATTTCAAGATTTGAATGGTGAAATAGCAACCGCACAAGGTGAAACAGGGAAACCTAAAGTGTTCAATTAGCAAAAGCTTCTCAAATTGTGAAAGGCCTGAAGAAAGGATTACAAGTTTACTTGATCAAGCTTAACAAGGTAAATCAAGATGGTCTCTTGGTTAAAAGAATACACCGACGTATTTTCTGAAGAGCTAACTGAGTTACCTCTGGAAAGAGAAGTCGATCACGAGATCAAACTTGTTCCTCTGGAAAGAGAAGTCGATCATGAGCTAACTGAGTTACCTCTGGAAAGAGAAGTCGATCATGAGATCAAAATTGTTCCAGGAGCTACTCCAGTGGCAAGAAGACCTTACAAAATGTTTATTCCTGAAGCCATCAAAATAAAAGAGCAACTCAAACAACTACTAGAACAAGGGTATATTCGGCCAAGTAGTTCACCATGGGGAGCCCCAGTATTATTCAAAAAGAAGAAATATGGAACTCTCCATCTTTGTATCGACTACGGAGGGCTAAACTAGGTAACAGTGAATAATAAGTACCCAATCTCGAGGATATAAGAGGTTCTTGATCGTCTACAAGAAGCAAGGATCTTTTCTAAGATTGATCTTTGGTCAAGATATTATTAGATCAAAATCAAGGATAAAGATATTCCTAAAACTTCCTTCAACACAGGATACAATCATTTCGAATTCATCGTGATGTCATTTGGGTTGACAAATGCCCCAACTACCTTCAACAGGTTAATGTATGACATTTCCAGGCCTCATCTCGATGATATTGTTCTTGTATTCTTTGATGACGTCCTAACTTATTCCAAGGAGGAAGAAGAACATGAACCACATCTTCACATTGTCCGGGAGATGATGAGAACATACACATTATTTGCCAAGAAGAAGAAGTGCACCTTATTCAAAAGGAAGATTTTACTTGGGATTCAGAGTGTCTGTTGAAGGTATATCAGTAGATCATGCCAAGGTCAAAGATATTCAAGATTGGCCACCCCCAACCATTATCAAGGAAGTGAGAAGTTTTCTAGGTCTAACATGATGGTATAGTATATTCATTAGAAACTACGCCCAAATCGCAGCATCTCTTACTTACAGACCTACTCAAAAAACAAGTTGCCATTATTTGGACGCCAATTGAACAATCTAGCTTTGAGCAACTAAAGCATAGTTTGATAACTGCTCCTATCTTAAGGCTACCTAACTTAAGCAAGGAATTTGAAGTTGTCACAGATGCCAGCTCTCTTGCATTGGGATGCGTATTAATGCAAGAAGGTCATCATGTAGCTTACTCTTTGAGAAAATTGAAAGCCCATGAAAAGAGATATGCTACTCATGACGTGGAGTTATTAGCTATGATTCACACTCTCAAATTATGGAGACACTACTTGCTTCGAAATAAGTTTTCCTTAGTCACAGATCATAAAAGTCTTAAGTGGATTTTTACTCAACCTAATCTTAATATGAGGCAACAAAGGTGGATTAAAATTTTGTACGAGTATGACTTTGAAATTAAGTTAAAAAACCCGGTAAAGAAAATATAGTAGTAGATGCACTTAGTTGTAAAGCCTTTCTTAATGCTCTTATCACTGAAGAATCATCTAGGGCAGAAACTCTAGCTACAATGGCATTAATGCCAACTAATCCTATCATCAACTTGACTAAGGATGAAGCAAATAAGGACCCAGACTCCGCTTCTCTCTCTTCCTTCTTTCTCTTCTCTCCTTCTCCTTCTCTCCCTCTTCTTCACTCTCCCACTCCTTCTTTTCCTTTTGGGAAGTTCAGAATAAGGAGCAAGATCCCAAATTCAAGACTAAGTATCAAGAATTCTCTATAGATGAAGAAGAATGACTTGTTTATTTCAGAATGAGACTATGCATTCCTTCAAGTCAGACTCTCAAGAGAAGGATACTTTGGGAAGCACATGACTCTCCTTTTTTAGGACACTCAGGGTATGCAAAAACTCTTAATGCTATCAGGAAAAGCTATTATTGCCAAAGACTCAAGGGTGGTATACTTAAGTATGTCACTGAATTCTAAATTGCCAAAGGGTAAAATTTGAACGTGTCAAGTTACCAAGAAAACTCCTGCCACTTGACATTCCCCAAATGAAATGGGAGTTTATTAGCATGGACTTTGTAGTTGAATTACCTTCTATGCAAGGAGGATATAACTCAATAATAGTAATAATAGACATGCTAACAAAGGTTGCTCATCTTATTCCAACAAAAACCAATTACAAAGCTTTAGATATTGCAAGAATTTTTGTAAAAGAGATTTTTAGGTTACATGGGTTACCTAAAAGGATCATTGGTGATTGTGATTCTCTTTTCACATCATATTTATGGAAGAGTTTATTTGAAGCCATTGAAACCAAGCAGTGCTTATCATCCACAAATTGATCGGTAGACATAACGAGTTAATCAAGTAATTGAAGATATTCTACATGCACTTTTGCAGCAAGGAACCTAAAAGGTGGATTCAGTATCTACCCTTAGTGGAATTTGCTTGTAATGCCTCCTATCATCGAAGTATTCAGATGATTCCATTTCAAGCACTATATGGTCAAGATTGCCATATGCCACTTAATTTTTCCGATCCTACTCTAAGGGTAGAAGCTTTGAGAAAAATGATAGAAGAAATGGATGATCAAATCAAGATTATCAGTCAAGATATTCAAGCTTCCAACAAGGACCGACAAAGGTGTATGCTGGTCTAAAAATGCAAGAATGAATCTTCAAAGAAGAGACATGGTCTTCATTCGTGTCCATCCAAAGAAGAGTTATTTGTCTTTAGGAGAATTTAAGAAGCTAAGTCCAAGATATTGTGGACCCTATAAGGTTCTCAAGTACTTAGGACCAAGCGCTTACAAGATACAACTCCATGAGAATATAAAAATCCACAATGTATTTCATGTTAGCTTATTGAAAGCATACGTAGTTAACCCTAATCATATCCTTGATTATCAATAAGTTGTAATACCTAACCAAGGAGTCCTTGAGCTACAATGTGATACAGTAATTGATGTAAGTGAGAGAAAATTGAGAAGTATAATAATCTTGAGAAGGGCCTCTCCCCTCTTTCTCAGACCTCTCTCAATTGCTCCCTATGCCTCTTATTTATGGCTAAATTAGAGAAAAAGGGTTGTGGCTAGAAGAAGAGCTCTTTATGGAGGGGATCTTGGCAAAATCAATAATCTAAAGCTTGCAAGATTTAATCTGATTGCAAATCTGATGGTTCCATTGGCTCCTCTTCTTTTCTCTCCTCACTCATTCTTCTTCTATCTCCTCACTCCTTCTCTCCCACTACTTCCCTTTTCTCTACCACTCCTTCTTCTTCTCTCCTTCTCCTTCTCTCTCCCTTTTCCTCCTCTTCTCTCTCTTCCTTCTTTCTCTTCTCTCCTTCTCCTTCTCCCCCTCTTCTTCCCTTCTCTTCCCCACTCCTTCTTCTTCCCTCTCCTTACTCCTTCTCTCCCACTACTTCCCTTCTTCTTACTCCTCCTCATGGGCCCCCCGTAGTGGGTGGTCAGGGGGAGGGTGGTTATGGTCGTAGTCTAGTGCCGTTCAACAGCACGGCGGGTGACCAGAGGGGGGTGGTGCCTAGAGTCAAAGGCCCAGGGCCGTTTTAGCAGCACAGACTGGGGGGGGGAATGCCCAGTCGGAGGGCCCAGCAGCGCCACTAGCAAGGAGAGGGAAAAAACCATTAACTGACGGGGGGTGACGTGTGGAAGGCTGGGTGGTGGGGTAGCCGACGGACTTGAGGCTGCAGATTGCAGCAAGTCATAGGGAGGTGACGTCCATCGAGTGGCCAGCAGTTGGAAGGTCCAGGGAGGAGTATGCAGCACCCAGCAAGGGGAGGGGAAAAACCTTCAGACAGAGACCTACGACACTGCAGACTGACGGGGGAGAAGGGTGGTGATGTAGCCTCTCTCCCTCTCTTCCTGGGGAGGGGAGAAGCCATCCCCTTATATAGGGGAGGGGAGGAGGTAGGTGGCATGGCCACCCCTCCACATGGAGGTTGCATGCCTCCCCCCCCAATCATCCACCACTCCCACTCTCTCTTTCCCTCCCCCGACTGCTGTCGGCGGGGAGAGAGGGGGGAGTAAAAAATTTTGAACTAGTGATAAAAATTTTTCCTTTTCTTTTAAAATTTTAGGGGAGGGTTCCTATGGCCCATTACATTCTCTCCCCCTTAGAGGAATCGAGATGTCCTCATCTCAAGAGGACCTGGGGGTATTGTTGGTTGAGAGTATCTTCATCCATCTAGGTGGCATCCTCGGACGAGGTATTCTCTCAAGGTCCTTGACCTCAAATGCCTCTCCCTGACATTTAGGACTCTATCAGGCCGTAGCTCAAGGACTCCTTGGCTAGGCATTTGAGGTCAAGGACCTTGAGAGAATACCTTGTCCATCCAAGTGGCATCCTCTTCGGGATAATCTTTCCACTGGACGAGGTATTCTCTCAAGGTCCTTGATCTCAAATGCCTCTCCCTGACATCTAGGACTCTATCAGGCCGTAGCTCAAGGACTCCTTGGCTAGGCATTACAACTTGCTGATCATCAACTACATGATTTGGATTAGGTAGATACTTTTTCAATAGGCTAACATGGAATATATTATGAACCTTTAGGGTTGTGGGCAGCTGTAGTCTGTAAGCATTAGGTCCTAGCACTTAGTGATCTTATAAGGTCCACAATACCTTGGACTTAGCTTCTTGTATACGCCCCCCTATTTGGTGGGGCGTCCATCTATAAAAATCCGGCCATCTCGATAGAAGGCCTTACGGCCTTCTCTACGTGCTTGGAGTATCTGTGGCATGCATGCTCGTCTGTGTGCAATCTGCATCTGAGTCAGGTCCTCATCCATGAAGATGGAAGCCCCAGTCATCCCGTACGCGGATGAAGACCATATCACCTTCAACGAAGGATCTGTTTTGCCGTTTCAAGTCTGCGTTGCGGGCATGTTACAGTAGCCCATCGGGAGGAGGGTCTAGAAGGCTTTGCCTGGCACTCGCAAGGAATGATACAGGGTTTGCGATCTAGGTCTTCCCGAGTCTGCCCCGAGCAGAAGTGTCTAGCTGTTCCCACTTGGGATCGACCTGAGGTCAAGGTTCCTTTCCTATCAGCAAAATCTCTAGGAAGGAGCTAGCGTTGAGCTCCAGTTGTACCACCTTTCGTAGGGACAACAGAGGTGAAGCGGTTTTAAGCTGCACTTCGTTCATGGACAATGGAAAACAAGAGGGATGCAAAGCTCAACCTCTTTGTCGTATGGCATAGCCCCATTCCTTTCCCCTAAAACAGAATAAATTTGAAATTCTACATCTACTAACACTAGGTCTTTATTGTCTTATTATCTCATCAATTGAGAAAAGTTCCCAGCTAATCGGGACCATCCTTCCATAGGACGGACCTAAATCGCGTCCACCGCACTTTCCTCAGTTTGCTTTAGTTATCTAATTACCTAACACATTACGTTTTGACATGCAAAATCAACTTTCTTAATTAAACAAATTAATCACGGGTTCCTTCACGTAACTTAGGCACTGACACAAAAACAATGCCAAGCAAGTTCCTTTTTCTCCAATAATTGTACTTATTTATCAAAATCCTTGAATACATCCAATATCACGCCCGAAGTCTATCCCAGCAATCTACAGGATTGCTACTCCAAGTTCCGCTTGTTGACTAGTACACGGGCCTCGAGATCCCATCTCAAGTCACATCGGCCTCTTATGCGAGATCTGGAGGCAAGGGATTTATAGCCAGAGCCTCCCGTGGTACAAGCATCCTCCCACTCCAAATAGTACCCACAGAGAGACCTCTCGTGGCAGGTTAGGTCCATATACCTGGCGCGGCTATCAACCCCCTTGGATAGGGCCAGGTAGATAGTCAGAGGTAACTATCCCTGCCTCTCCCTCCAAGCTTTCAACTTGAAGCATTAAGTGTTTTCCTTGAATTAGTTCCTTAAGCAGAGAGATCAAATAATGTACCTAAGTACAAGCACAAACATTTAGAAGGTCATTTGTATGACAGTCTGCTAAGGTGTGACTCCCTTTTTTCCGGATGCTCCCAGCATTCAATCTTGGGTCTTTTCACGTCTTGGCGAGATCCCAATAATTCCAAATCAAGATTTCGTAAGCAAATGGTCTTGGTAAGATAACTTAATTTTGACTTGCCCTTTTCCCTTGGGTTTTAACTTAGGGTATCTTAATCTCTAAATTAAGCATTAGCTGGTCCGTCAAGGCAACGGACATGCCTTATTCGCAACCCAACCAAGGGTCTTTTAATCTCTAATTCCAACCAAGCTCAGTTAACACACATGGCAATACATGATTCTTCATTTAGACTTTCAAGATGCAATCTAGATTCATGCGATCCTTTCAATTCTCTTAGTGCAGTTCTATGCAGGATTTCCCAATCAACCTTAACATCATGCACATTGTCGTTTAGTATAGTTGTACCTTCTAAATGACTTTTATCTCTCTTTATTCTTGGCAACGAGTACTTAGTTCTAATGCACCGGATCACATGTGATTTGCGTCTATGAAAGTCTAGGGTTTTGTCTAACGATGCAAGTGTATCTCATGAACAGAAATTAACATTTCATGTGTTTCTTTTAACCATGATTGCGAAACGTGAATTCTAAATGACTATTCATGCACTGAACTGGTTAAAAAGCTATCGTTTTATGTGAAGTAAGGTGATAACCTTATCATTTTATGTGTGTAACAGCTATCATTTCATGCTTAAAATCTTATGCGAATTCCAAACTCTACTGTTTCGCACATGCATCTTAGTACTTAGAGTAAACAGAACCCTAAGACTCGTTCTTGTTCCATGCACGACATCGATGCTTTCGTCCCTTCCATGAGAAATGATTCCTAATTAATTTTAAAGCTTAGAACCTGGGCTTGATTTGTGTGTGCTGCGCTGGTCGTTCCGCTTGCCCCTCCAGCATTACCAGTGGCTTGGACGCCTACGCTTCTCGCTACTTTCTTCTTGGGAGCCATTCGTCTCGCGGAGATTGGGCAGTCCGGACCTTAACGGTTTCGGGTTGACACGTTCGGTTGGGAAAGACTGCTAGATGGGGCTCATTGCCGAGAGAGTGGTTTGGGTGACTTGTAGCGGTTACTCTCTTTCTCTCTCTTCTTCTTCTTTTTCTCCTCTCCTCCTTTCTCTCTCTCTCTCTTCTTCTTTTTTCTTACTCTCCTACTCTCTCTCCCTCTCCTTCTCTTCTTCTCCTCCTCTCTTATTCTTCTACTCTCTCTCTCTCTCCTTCTCCCTCTCCCACCTCTTTCCTCCTCCTTCCCTCTCTTTCTCTTCTTCTTCTCTTGTTCTACTACTTCTCTCCTCTCTCTCTCTACCTCTTCTTCTTCTTCTTCTTCTACCTCTCTCCTTCTCTTCTTCTCCTTCTACTTCTCTCCCCTTCTTCTCTTCTCTTTCTTACTCCTTTTTATCCTCTCCTTGTCCTTCTCTCCTTCCCCTTCTCTCCCTCTTCTTCTCTTCTCTCTTCCACTCCTTCTTTTCTCTCCTTCTCCTTCTCTCCCTCTTTGTTTCTCTCCTCACTCCTTCTATCTCCTCACTCCTTCTCTCCCACTACTTCCCTTTTCTCTCCCACTCCTCCTTCTCTCTCCCTCTTCCTCCTCTTCTCTCTATTCCTTCTTTCTCTTCTCTCCTTCTCCTTCTCTCCCCCTTCTTCCCTTCTCTTCCCCACTCCTTCTTCTTCCCTCTCCTTACTCCTTCTCTCCCACTACTTCCCTTCTTCTTACTTCTCCTCTCGAGGCCCCCCGCAGCTAGTGATCGGGGGGGAGGGTTGTTATGGTCATAGTCTAGTGTCGTTCAGCAGCACGGTGGGTGACCAGAGGGGGGTTGTGCCTAGAGTCAAAGGCCCAAGGCCGTTTCAACAGCACAGACGGGGGGGGGACGCCCAGTAAGAGGGCCCAGCAGCGCCGCTAGTGAGGAGAGGGGGAAAATCCTTAACTGACGGGGGGGTGACGTGTGGAAGGCTAGGTGGCGGGGCAGCCGACGGAGCAGAGGTTGCCAATTACAGCAGATCGCAAGGGGGTGACGTTGATCGGACGGCCAGCAGTCGGAAGGCCTAGGGAGGAGTATGCAGCGCCCAGTGAGGGGAGGGGAAAAACCTTCAGACGGAGTCCCATGGCATTGCAGCAGCTAACGGGGGAGAAGGGTGGCGACGTAGCCTCTCTCCCTCTCTTCCTAGGGAGGGGAGAAGCCCTCCCCTAGGGGAGGAGGTAGGTGGCATGGCCACCCCTCCACCTGGAGGTTGCATGCCTGCCCCCCCCATCATCCACCACTTCCACACTCTCTCCCCCTTCCCCGACTGTTGTCGGCGGGGAGAGAGGGGGGAGTAAAAAAATTTGAACTAGTGATAAAAAATTCTCTTTTAAAATTTTAGGGGAGGGTTCCTATGGCCCATTACAAGTAGTGAAGTGGATTATCTCATAAGGCCAAGAAAACCATTTTTGTTGGGTTCTAATGTTTTATTCCTTAAGGCCAAGAGGGCCAGTTTGTTAGTTGTGAAATGCTATATTTCTTTAGGCCAAGAGAGCCAGTTTGTTAGTTGTGAATGCTATATTTCTTTAGGCCAAGAGGGCCATATGTCTATTTAGTGTGGGTGAGTTTAATGGTTTTTTGGTTTAGTGATTGCATTAGATTTTAACGAAGAGCCTGGCGAGAGCCTTTGTTGTGCGGGAGGTTCTTGTGGCCATTCCAGGTGGTGTCGTCACCTTTTTGAGTTTTTTCTTTAAGCTGATAGTGTTATATGTGTACGTGGGATTTATTTTCTTTTCGTTTATTGGGGACCAGCAATCAAGGCATGAAGTTCTAAGGTTTGGTTGGGTATATCTGAGGGAGGTTCAAGTAGTTGTCTGAAGACATTGTCAGGCATTAAAGGCTTGTTTTAGAAAGCCGTCTTAGCGACCCTGTTCTTTGCTAGCCTGTTAGGCAGCTATTCTAGGAGTCCCTACTAGTGCAAGGTAGTTAGAGGACCATGCCAAAGTATACAGAAGAGGAAAATCTTAATATACTTGAAAGACAAAACAATACAAAGGTGTGTAAAAAGGATTCTAACTCCTTAAACTAGAAAATAAAAGAAAGGAAAATCTGACACGAAAATTAATAGAAAAAGATCCGGGGCAATAAAAATGAAGAATTTTCGAACAATAGTGTGTCACAGGATGGTCACATTGGAATGAATTGTTGGGGGGGTTAGGGGCGTTCACATGGAAAAAACAAGAAAATGAAGCTCGAAAACTCCAATAAAAATTAATAACAAAAAATCCAGAGGGAAAAACATGGCAGAGAAAAAAGAAGAATTATGCAGGAAGGGTGGCCGGACAAGGGTATTCACTCAGAATTGAATTCCGAGGAGAATAGGACAGGTTCACATAGAAAAATGTAAAAAACGAACGTGAAAAAGGCACTAAACCACACAAAAACAAATAACGGACAAGCCAGATGTCGAAATGACATGCGAATAAAAGGAAAAAAGTCCAAGGGAAGGTGTAGGATAGGGCTGGAACAGTAAAGGAGCGTTCACATGGAAAAACATCCAATTGGCGGTAATTGCTTCAAAAATTAATAACGCAAAAACAGTAAGCCGAAACAGGGGGATGTAAAAAGGAAAAGTGTGTCATGTGAAGGGAAAATTAGGGCTATGAGCTTGGATCGTGAGTGTGGTGAATGTAGGGTGCATTCGCAGAGAAAAGAAAAAAAATTACACAATAAAAGAAACTGCAAGGGAAACAGCCTCGACAATAGGGGGTACGAAGATGGGGGGTAGAGAAGGGACCCCATTAGGGAAAAACTAGTATGTGGTAGACACGCATGATTGGGTAATGACATATGTAGGGTTATGCACAGCATATGCGCAGGGATGCGCCCCCACACTAAAGACCTTACTGGTTAGAGTAGATTGATCGACACGGCCTAGGACTTTGGACACTGACATTCCCACACTTAAGACATAACATGCACTTGCAAGCAGAAAGGTAGGGTTAGGAACACTTGGCCCATTGTGTAGATGGTTGAAGGGAACCATCGTTGTTAATGCAGGAAGATCAAAGACATTGATAGGAGGTACTAGGGCTCGCCATAGAACATTTCCAACATAACAGGGACCATGCAACAACACTGGGAGATAGTTTTGTCGGCAGAGTCTGTTGATTCAAGTGTCGATGACGAAGAATAGAATTCTCAGTGCATGGGCACTCAGGAGGATGATAGAACAATCACTCGCCCCATAACACACATCTCTCAATGAATAAGCATGAAATCCCATAACTCACGCTCGGTTTAGAATTGAACAAGGGGAAAATGATTTGGAAGGAGTATGCCAGTGTGCACAATTAATGGTGCATTCGTGTGTTCCACCTGGTGTCAGCAGACGTGCAAGAAGGAAGGCCAGGGAGCCTGATCGTGTAGTGTACAAAACAAGGTGATGTGGCTTGTGATGGTGGCAAAGACCAATCCCGTGGGTGCATAGGGAAACGAGAACGTACTTGACTCTAATGTCGTAACATCCCTCCATCCTCACGTCTCAATGATTGTATTAAGAAACACCAGTCACACTCTGCCCCCCCTCTATCGCACACTCTATGTGAGAATACAGGAGGGCAACCCATTCCTTACACCCATTGAGGTAAGTTTCATAGTCACTTGTGCAGAGGTTATATGCCTTGTGCGCATTTGATGGTGCAATTGTGCATCCCGCCCTATGTCAGCATACGGTGCGAGAAGGAAGGCCAGGGAGCCTTATTGTGCAGTGTACAAGAACAGATCGTGCTTTGTGCATTGAGAGGCCCAACCCATGCGTGCAACACTCCATTCACACATCGCACCTCTTAGTTGAATTGAAGGGAAAGGACTGGTCACTCACCCCACCCTTTGTCTCACACATTGATAGATACAGAGGGCAAACTATACTCACATCCCCATCCGATTACGATGAAAGCTCACATCGCTCAAGGGGTTGTCGATGAAGATTGCTTTTTCTATTATTGTCATCAAGGTGTTGAAGATAAGGCGTACCCAGGGAGGTAGCCAACACATCTGGTACTTCGATTGGGTTGTATGAAAGCTTGTCTATTGTTAAAGAGGATCAGACGGACTGATGAAGTTGCAGGGACAACGCACCAAGGGAGGTGGCTTGAAATTGTACTTGAAGAAGTTCTGCTAGTGAGTCAACTATCCGGAATTGTGGGGTGTTACCACCTTTTCCATAGCCAGCTTCCTGCCCAAGGGTGTTTGTCACCTTTTCTGGAAATGAGGTCTGCTATGACATGGAATTGCTTCCTTTTCTCCCATAACAATTTATTGTTTTTTTCCTTTTCGTCCTACTCCCGAGGGTATTTCCGCCTTGCCTTGAAGAGTAGGTCGACAGGACAGGGACCTAAGTCCTTGTCTCCCATGATCGATATATTATTATTTTTTTGTTTTTGTTTTTTTTCATGAATAAAGAGAATGGTAGAAATACCATATGTCAAGACCATCCACAGCACCACTGCTGGATCAGACGAGAGGGGAACAAAGTAAGGATGGGAGGTGTTTGGAAGGGGCTAGCAAAACGAGACTGCTGCAGGAGAAAGATCATAAGGGCTATCAGAAGCACGAAGAGAAGGATAGTGCGATGCCCAAAAGGGAAAGGGTGGGTTGACTGTGATTGTCAAGATCCCCATGGAGGGAAGTACTTCTTTAGAAAATAGCCATTGATCAGAAAGGGATCATCAGAGGCATCAACTGTCTGGACTTGGACAGAGCCATTCGAGTACCTTATAGGGACCCATCCAAAGTTGTTGTAGCTTGCCAGGAAGCTTGCCAAATTGAGAATCATAGACTAGGACAATATCACCTTCTTTGAACTCCTTGTGCTTGACGAAGCTCTTATGATAGGCCTTGCATCGCGTTTGAGTGGTTTCCATGCATTGTAGGGCTATCCGTCGAATCTCATCCAAACATTCCAAATGCAACAGGCGGCACTGGAGAGACTCATCACCTCCGAGGCATTCTTTGACTGCCACTCGCAAAGAGGGCAGCTCCAACTCAACAGGGAAGATGGCTTCTGTGCCATACACCAACTAGCAGCCTTGTAAGAGGTTTTGTATGCCCAGAGGGCCTCTATAAGTCGATCATCCCAATCACAATGATGTCCGGCAATAGTCCTTGTCAGGATCCAGCAGAGGATGCGACTGGTGACTTCAACTTGGCCGTTGGCTCTGGGGTAATAGGGGGTGGACTTGCGATGGCGGATCTTATACAAATTTGTCAATTCTTCCATGATCTTGTTAAGGAAATGAGTACCTCGGTCACTTACAAGCTCTAGGGGACTACCAAAACAGGTGATGATATTCTCATACATGAACAGAGCTACACTGTTGCCATCATCCCACTTCAAAGCTTTAGCTTCACACCACTTGGTGATATAATCTATACATATCAGGGCATATCTTTTTTGCTTTCATTTGGTGGGCAGATCAATGGGACCCACGAAATCAATCTTCCACTTCTCGAATGACTTTAGGGGAAGAATGGGTTGCAAGGGGATGGCACTGGTCTTGGTGGGTTTTCCCATTTAATGACAAGCATCACATCTCTTGCAGAAGTCATAGGTATTCTTATGGAGGGTCGGCCACCATCAGTATCCTGCGAGCAAAGCCTTTCTTGCTATTGCTTCTCCTACAAAGTGTCCACCACATGGCTCGTCATGGATTGCTTTCAATACTATGCTGATTTAGTCTCCTACAACACATCTTTGCAACACTTCATATTTGCCTTTCTTGTACAGTGCACCGCCTAGCAAGGTGTAGGGGGCTAATTCCAATAGAAGCTTCTTCTTCTCATGGCTCGAGATGCCAGGGGGATATTGTTGAGTTTCCACAAGGTTGGATATGTCTACATACCAGGGAGTTATAGTCTCAACCAAGAATAAGGAAGCATCAGGGAGGTTCGGATCATCCTGTTCCTCTTCTACAATTTGAGAAATCCGTGACAGATGATCGGCTAGGACATGGGAATGGCCAAGCTTAGTGACACTTCAAAAAAAATCTCTTGAAATAGAAGGAGCCATCTCATCATTCTTCCCTTGACATCTGCTTTGTTCATCAGGAAGGATAGGGCTTCATGGTCGACATAAAACTTGAAATGCATCGACAGTAGATACTGTCGAAACTTCTCCGATGCAAACACCATTGCTAAGCACTCAAGCTCTGTCACTGTGTAGTTCCATTCTCTATCATTGACCTTTCGGCTTGCATAATATATTGGTTGATCCAACTTGCCAAAACCGTTCTAGCATAAGATAGTGCCTAGCCCTTTGACCAATGCATCTGTGTGCACATGGAACTCCTGTGTCTAGTCAGGAGGCTGTAGGATGGGTGCTTTGATGAGGCACTATTTTATTGAGATATTTGCAATCACACCTACTTCAGTCCCTTTGTGAGAAGCAATGAGGGCTCAGGACTAGAATCCCATATGCACAGTAGGAGAAAGTACCACCACTCAAATATTATAAAGCATTGTACTAGATCCCGCATATTTTAACATGGTATTGTTGAGATATCGAGCTCCACTCGTGATATGCCAGGGTGACCGTTGTGCATTTATGTCACTGACTTGTCAGTTGAGCAGATGCGGTTGGTACACCGCCCATGAATAATAGCTAGATGACAGCTATCCTTATCTACTCTAGTTCGTGGCTCAGTTAGTATGCCACCTTAGTTAGTTGAGTTTGGTTTGAGACCCATATATAGGGTTCTTCTATTTCTATGTACTAGAGTTCTTTTGGCTTACACAACTAAGAAGAGGAAAACTGTTTTTAGCCTCCACCTGTGTGTGTATTCCCACATTGTGCAAGCAAGAAAGCTACAAGTGAGACTCCTTCCTTCTCTCCCACAATCTTGACATGGTATCAGAGCCTTGTTCGTGGTAAGGAGCTCAAGAAAGCAAGCCAAGTTCGCGGTGTTCCGGTAAGAGGACCAGTGTTGCTTTCATTTTTCTGTTTTGGGAGCAAGTCTCTGCAGATAGCACAGCCGAAAAGTGCAACAGTGCATTGTCTCAGATTGAGACGCCCTTCGCGATGTAGCAAGAGGGCAGTATATGCTGCGAGATAGGGCTTTAGCCCTAGTTTGCTCTGTTTTTTTGATTTGAGGCCATTTCGGGGCCTGTTTTGGAGGCGGAAGTTTTTTGCACGCACTCAAGAAAAGGCCCTGTTTTATGCTGTGCAACTGCTGTTCTACAGGTCGGTGAAAAGTTCCGGTAGAAATTGCATCGTATGCCTATGCCAGAGACATTGGGAGTTACAGAATCATCCTTGTTGCCTGTTGATGCAAAATCATCACTAGGAAGTGGCTGTGTGGTCAAATACCACTTTCGTCAGTTTTGCAGATTTGCCCTTGTGAGGCTGAAGCTGTGTTCTTTGTAGTGACAGAATTTTTTGCAGTGTTCTGTAATGGCGTCTGATTCTCTTTCACAGATTGTCACTGAAAAGCTTGATAAGAACAACTTCCAAGCATGGAAGTTCAGAATGACGAATTCCCTTATGGGAAAAGGATATTGGAAATTCGTTGGAGGAAATGAAGAAGAACCAATTCTTCCTGATGTTCCCAATCAGCAGCAAATGCAGGCATTTAAAGCATGGCATGAGAGAGCCAGAAAAGTTATGTACTGGCTGTCTATTAGCATTTTAGACTCTATGATTGTGCA
This sequence comes from Lygodium microphyllum, assembly GCF_053477565.2. NCBI lineage: Eukaryota > Viridiplantae > Streptophyta > Polypodiopsida > Schizaeales > Lygodiaceae > Lygodium > Lygodium microphyllum. The sequence goes on along the minus strand of NC_141140.1, from coordinate 52,934,302 downwards.
TATTCAGGATGCAAGTACGCCAAAGGAGGCATGGGATACTCTGTCAAAAATGTATAGCACAAATACGCAAGCCAGGAAAATGGAGCTCAAGCAAGAGTTGCACAATGTGCAAAGAGAAAGTATGAGTATCAATGACTACCACATGAAGGTGAAGAAGATTGCAGATGCACTTGCTTCCATTGGGTCGCCAGTGGAAGATGATGATTTAGTTTCTGTGACCTTGAATGGTCTAGGAAAGGATTATGCACAGTTCTGAACATCGATTTCCATCCGTGAAAGATTTCCTGATTTTGAGGAGTTGATTGCTCTTCTAATTTTTGAGGAGCAGAGAAATGGTGGTGCATCTTCTTCAGGAGGAACTTCAAAAGAAGCTGTCTTCTACTCAAATGCTGGAAGAGGTAGAGGCAGAGGTAGAGGAGGCCGATCTGGAGGCCGTGGTAGAAATCAGAATATGCAGCAAACTCAAGAAAACCAGTCCTATGGAGGAGGACGTGGTAACTCTAGAGGCAGGGGGAGCCAAAGAGGTCGTGGTGGATGGCAAAGAGGCCAAAATGCAAACAGCAATGTTGAATGCTACTACTATGGTAAAATGGGTCATATGGCTAAAGACTGCTATAAAAAGCAGAATGACATCATGAAGGGAAAATTGCAACAAGGGAATTATGCATCTTCTAGTAGACAAGGTGATGACAGAAATGAGCATTTGTTTATGGTGCAGCATATGACCAATTCTGTGACAAGTGCAGAAGAAAGCAACGATGTGTGGTATGTTGACTCAGGTGCATCAAACTACACGATAGGTCATGCAGAATGGATGCAGGATGCAAGGAAAATGGAAAAACCAGGATTTGTGGAGACTGGTGATGATACTGTATATCCTATTGTGCAGATTGGAAAAATTCCTTTGTCTATGTAGGATGGGAAAAAGAAATACCTGTCGGATGTATTTCATGTCCCGAATATCACCAAGAACCTGGTTTCTGTTGGTCAAATGGTTGAGCAGGGCTTGCAGGTCAGATTTAATTCTCATGGATGCTTTGTTGAGGATATGAAAAATAAAGGTCGCTTGATAGCAAAAGGAAAGAAGAAGGGCAGAATGTTTACATTGGATGCAGACATGCCTGAATTGAGTGCAGTAATGTTTGCACATGGGACCGGTGTAGTTGCAGATATTGATATCTTGCATAAATGCATTGGTCGTGTTAATGTACAATGACTTAAATCAATGCAAGCCCAAAATATTGTTACAGGATTGCCTAAATTCAAGGTTGCAGAAATGCATAAGGTATGTGAAGCCTGTCAGTTTGGAAAACAAGCAAGGAAACCATTTCCTAGACATGTTCAAGAGAGTAAGAAGCCATTGGAATTAATCCACTCTGATGTGTGGACTACTAAAGCTGCATCTCTTGGAGGCTGTCATTATTTTGTCACTTTTATTGATGACTATAGTAGAAAAGTTTGGGTGTATTTTATGAAAAAGAAAAGTGAAGTTTTTGGGTATTTCAAAACTCTTAAAGCTATGGTTGAAAAAGAAATAGGCCTGCAAATAAAATGCCTAAGGTCAGATGGAGGGGGAGAGTACCTCTCAAATGAGTTTGCAAGGTTCTTGCAGGAGCATGGCATAAAGCAGCAATATTCATGCAGTCATACCCCACAACAAAATGGAATTGCAGAAAGGAAAAACATGCATATTGGAGAGGTATCTCGTGCCATGCTCAACGAAAAAGACTTGCCATATTTTTACTGGGCTGAAGCAGTTGCTACAACAGTCTACATAATGAACAGGACTCCCACTGCAACAATACATGGGATGACTCCAGAGGAGAGGTATACTGGTAGGAAACCAGATATTTCTCATTTGGAAATTTTTGGTTGCATTGCCTATGTTCATGTGCCAGATGAGTTGAGATCCAAGTTGGATCCAAAAGCTGAGAAGTGCATCTTTATTGGTTACTCTCTACATGCAGAAAGGGTATAGATGCTATAACCCTTCTACTCGTAAGTTTACAGTGAGCAGAGATATTGTTTTTGATGAGATGAGTAGATGGTATAAACCAGTAAATGTGATTGATGATGTAGATGCACAAAATGATAATGCTGCACAGAATTCACAGCAGCAGTCACAAAATATTAGTGGACCTGGAGTGTTCTCTAGTAGTGGTTCACATTCTTCGCCATGGACAAGCAGATTGAGATCAGGAGAATATCCTCAAAACAATGCAGATAGTGGTATGCAGGTTTCACGAAAAGGAAAAGAGAAGGTAGATCAGCCCATGTTTGATGTGAATGCGGGTCACTCTTATGTGGATGGTGAATCCAGTGGCTCAGAACAAAGCATTGATGATGAGTTGGGTATTCCTTCTATTGTTACACCTGGAGTAAGGAAGACCAGGGATGTTTTGAGATCACCTGGGAGTGAACCTACTTTGCGCAGGTCTACCAGAGCTAGGTATCCTGTGGATAGGCTGAAATATGATGGATTTATAGCCATTCACTATGCCTATATGGTCAAAGTGATACAGGAACCAGAACCCACTTTTTTTTAGCAAGCCATGGGAAAAGAAAAATGGGAGAAAGCCATGGATGAAGAAATGGATGCCTTGGAAGCAAATGCTACATGGGAATTGGTACCTTTGCCTAAAGATAAGAATGCAATTGGTTGTAAGTGGGTTTATAAGGTGAAGCACAATGCAGATGGTTCTGTGAATAGATACAAGGCAAGATTAGTAGTCAAGGGGTATGCACAAACATATGGCATTGATTATGAAGAAACATTCAGTCCGGTTGCAAGGATGGCAATCGTAAGAGCAGTCATTGCTATGGCTGCATCAAAGGGATGGTCTTTACATCAGATGACTGTAAAGAATGCCTTCTTGCATGGTGATTTGCAAGAAGAGGTCTATATGGAGCAGCCACCATGTTATGTGCATGCTGTTCATCCTGAGTTTGTTTGCAGGTTGAAGAAAGCCTTGTATGGCTTGAAGCAAGCACCTAGAGCATGGTCTGACAAGATAGGATAGTATCTTGTCACTATTGGCTTTCAGATTTCCAAGGCAGATTTCTCACTTTACGTGAGAAAGACAGAGAAAGGTATTATGCTGCTTGTCATTTATGTTGATGATTTGATTATCATAGGTGATAGTGATGAAGATATCCTTCATGTGAAAATGCTATTGAAGCAGAAGTTTGAGATGAAGGATTTGGGAGAGCTACGTTATTTCTTGGGAATTGAGGTGATTAGATCACCAAGTGGGATATGGCTCTTGTAGAGGCAGTATGGACTGGACATGCTGTCCAAATATGGGATGATAGGCTGTAAGCCTATTTCAGTTCCTTTGGAGCAGAATGTGAAGTTGAGCGCAGATGCAGGTGAGCTTCTCGAAGACCCTACTATGTACAGACGCATAGTAGGAAGTTTGATTTATATGACTATTACCAGGCTAGATTTGAGCTATGCTGTTGGATTGGTAAGTCAGTTTATGCAGGCTCCAAGGAAACCACATTTGGATGCGGCTAGACGCATACTCAGGTATGTGAAGTCCACATTGCAGTATGGACTATTTTATGAGACTGGGGTTTAGATATAGTTGCATGGATACACTGATGCTGATTGAGCTGGTAGTATTTTTGATAGACGATCTACCAGTGGATATGTGTTCTCTTTTGGGAGTGCTGCAGTCACTTGGAGCAGCAAGAAACAACCTACAGTTGCCTTGTCGAGCACAGAGGCTGAGTACAGGGGTGCAGCAATGGTTGCATGTGAGGTAGCTTGGTTGCATAAGCTACTTTATGATATGCATCAGTCTACAGATGGGCCAGTTGTCATTTATTGTGACAACATGAGTAGTTTATGTCAGCACAGAGGATCAGGTAGCTGACATATTCACGAAGGCATTGGGCGTAGAGAAGCTACGCAAGTTCAGAGACCTGCTTGGTGTGCAGGAATTGGGATTGAGCTCGAGGGGGAGTATTGAGATATCGAGCTCCACTCGTGATATGCCAGGGTGACCGTTGTGCATTTATGTCATTGACTTGTCAGTTGCAGATGCGGTTGGCACACCGCCCATGAATAATAGCTAGATGATAGCTATCCTTATCTACTCTAGTTTGTGGCTCAGTTAGTATGCCACCTTAGTTAGTTGAGTTTGGTTTGAGAACCATATATAGGGTTCTTCTATGTCTATGTACTAGAGTTCTTTTGGCTTACACAACTAAGAAGAGGAAAACTGTTTTCAGCCTCCACCTGTGTGTGTATTCCCACATTGTGCAAGCAAGAAAGCTACAAGTGAGACTCCTTCCTTCTCTCCCACAATCTTGACAGATATCAGAGCTCAGTTGGGTATAGCACTGCTCCTCCACCTTCATTCTACTCTCATCTGGCTCAACTTGAGCTCAGTCCAAGTCCAAGACCTCATCTCCCACTCTTTCTTCTCCACTTGACCTTGTGGCAGCCATAGCCAACAGTATCCTTCCTGCTCGAAGCTCTCATAACTTTCTCTACTAGCCAAATCTTACCGAGCTTCCTGCTGGAGAAGTCTTCCCCTGCTACTAATGGTTCTCTGTATCACATAAGATCCTGACATTGCCCTACCTGGAGCTCAGTATTGTCAATTTTGTCAGTCGCGCTGCCATAACCTCAGTCTGTGGCCTGCAGGATATACCCACCTTGGAGGAGCCGGATCTCTAAATATAGAGCATATTGATGGGACCTAAAATGGGCTGGCACTAGCTATGGCACTAGCCGAACCTCATGCATACGACAGACAACTCCACCACACGGCCTCGCGGGCCAGGAGCGTCTAAAACTCACTTTGCACTAAATGCTTATGAAAATTTTGTGTTTGTATCCAATATGTAGTCCATCGTTCACCTTCCCTTCTCCTTAGAGGGAGATCCCATAACATATAGGCATAATGCCTCGTAATACACACATAGGGAAGCACCTCTTAGCTGATTGCCGCAGCTCCACTGCGACTCTCCTACACCTCGGGGATTGGCCCCAAGATGCATCGCTAATACATATAACATTCGCACAAACTCCACTCTTTCATAATTCAACATTCCAAGAGATTTGATTTGCCTCACAAAACTTTCCCCAACGGAAGCACCCATCTAACCCACAACTTAGGTTTCCTGTCCTCTCAGCGTTGGTCAAAGTTTATCAATCAATTGTAATGCATTCTAGGAGATACCACGTGACATGCTTGATGCAAGGTGTATGATGATTGTGCACAACCATTTTATGTTAAATAGCCCTTTTATGAATTTTAACTAAGCGTTACGTGATGCACTACTTTAGGGACTAGCACCACCGGAACTTCCATGCTACTAGCCGCCTATATTTAATTATGGAACAATCCCTAAATGCTATGCACAAAAAGGAAAATCAAAATTTGTATCTTTTCAGCAATTAGATTGTCGCACAAACTTCCTCCCCCCTTACCGTTTAGGTGTTGCTGCGGTGCATAGGTGTAAATGGTTGTTTTGTGTCATTTTTGTATGTAGAAAATAATAAACACGTACTATAACACAAGGGACGAGGCCAAACTGAGGCTTGACCTCATGCTTTAACCTCTCCAAACATTAATGCACATAAATCTTATTTTTCCATATTTTTTGAGTGCGAAAATCCTAATTTTCTCTATTTTTGCTATTTTTTTCTATTTATTATTGATAAAAAATAGGTATTTTCTAATTTATTTGTGTTGGCTTATTATTTTGACTGAAACTTAACATTTTCTCTGATTCTATCCCATTTCATTCCTTTTTTCCAACTCAAAATCGAAAAAACCACTAATTTCCATTAAAAATGACATTTTGCGGGTTTTAAAGAATTAATAACGGCTCTAAATCATTACGGGTTCTGCATTTTTGTAGTTATAGCCCTCAAACATGATGCAAACAAGATTCAAACAAAAATTCATCGCATATGAATAACATTTGGACCATGAAACAACAAAAATAAGCAAATTTCTTCATAAAATTGGAGCATACCGCGTGTCTTGCGTGTTGCGGGTTTTTTAATAATTATTCCAGGCAGCCCACAAACCGACCAGCAACCATTCTTTAGTGCTGAACCTCTTTCCTCAGCCTCCTCTTCATCTTGAAGCAATCCAGACAAGCATTCTTCAGCCCCTCTTCTTCCTGATTTCTTGCACATGAATTGCCTCTATGCAAGAGAGGGAGAGAGGAGAGAAAAAGACTAGATCTACATCTTCACAACCGGGCAGCCATTGGAGGAGCAGATTGGAGCGATGGAGAGCAAAGGATAGAAGCATCTCAGGGGGCCAAGATCAGTTGGGGGGTTGTTTTCTGGCCCCATCTTCCATCTCTCCCCCATTTCGTGGCATGGCGCCTTCTTCTTCTCCTGCGTGAGAAAAAAACGCAACCCCCCCCTTCCCCCACGTTTTTTGATGTTTGGGCTCCCCAAAGGGAGCCCCAAAGGGTCACACCCTTTGGGCTCTCCTAAAGTCCATTCTCACTTGGCATTTTGGCCTTTGGCCTTCTGGGCACTCCCCCTTCCACGTCCGATACCCGAATCATGGTCTGAAAAATCTTGGGCGTCCGTCTTGAAGTCTCGCACTGCCGGGCAGCTCCCAGGGTCTCGTCTGTCATGCCAAAAATTTATGAAAATTCTCCGACCGCCATCCAATGGCTCTTTTAAGTACTTTCCGAGCATTGCCGCTTAAAATCATACTGATTGCCACCGCCGCCTTCGACGAAGTCTATTTTTCCCCTGAAATTCGTAATTTTTGGCTATTTTTAAGCACTTCTCGGCATTAAAAATCATATGGCATTGGCGACCACAGGATAGGGTGACTCAGCCAATTGAATCCCACGAATAGATCTGCACATAAACAACAAAAAGGAGCATCAAGCTTATACAAAAAATACACAACACAACACAGCTCATACCCTACCCCCTGACAAAACCAAGGCATGAAATCCAAGAGGAGTAGGCCCAGCATAATTTGATAGAAGGCCCGAAGCTAGTCATTAACCAACTGCTACAACACAGCCAAGCAAAAAAGAACCATCAAAGAGATTATCCTAAGTGGTGGTCTGAACTATCTACCTAACTAAGGACAACTCAACCGGGAGCTCCCACTAGGCGAGGACTCCTATAGCTTGATCAAGAAATAGTTTCTTTTAGCACAGTTTTCTTCTTTTAGGCTTTTATTTTTCCATACTCGGGCATGTAAAAAGGAGGGAGCTGAGCGTAGTGACCCAAGGAGAACAGGGTATCGTCCTCAGGTCCTGTCTCGGTACCCAAGAATCTACCAAGCCCTCGCAAGGCGACACTTAATCCTTTTCTAATGCTCACTTTTATTTTCACTCCAAACTTCTTTTATTTTCTTCTTTTATGGCAAGATGTCACCCCAAGGAAGGGCAAGGCATCGGCCCCAGATCTTGTCTCATCCCCAGGAACCTACCAGGCCTTCGCAAAGCGATAAACAACAACTCAATGATTTTTCTTTCTTTCCTTTTATTATAGGGGTAAAAACCCCTTTTTACACACCTTTGTATATTCATATATTGTCTTTCAGATCTTTAGGTTTTGTCTCTTTCCATCATTATTTTAGTAGGCTTCTCTAACTGCCTCACAACTAACAAGAACTCCTAGAATGGCCACCTAGCAGGTTAGCAGAATAGGGTCACTAGAACTGCCTTCTAAAACAGGTCTTTCAATGCCTGGCAATGCTTTGCAAGAGGCAATGACTACTCAGACCTCCCCCAGACATACCTAACCTAAACTTGGGACTTCATGCCTTGATTGCCGGTCCCCAACAAACAAAAGAAAGTAACCCTCACCGGCACATATATCATTAATTGCTTAAGGGAAAAAAACTCAAAAAGGGAACGAAACCACCTGGAATGGCCACAAGAAGCTTCTTCGTAGCAAAGGCTCCCTCCAGCGACTTCGTCAACCTGTATGGTGCAATCACTAAAACAACAAAGCATTAAACATACCTACACCAAACAGAGATAGGGCTCTCTTGGCCTAAAGAAATAGCACATTTCACTGCAAACTAACTAGCCTTCTTGGCCTAAAGAGATAGATTATTAAAACCCGAAAACAACTAGCCCTCTTGGCCTAACAGAATCACACATTAACTACAGAAAGCAACTGCCCCTCTTGGCCTAACGAAATCAAACAAAACTGCTCATAGAGATCCCTCCTTGGAAGAAGGCAAATATACGCAAATACGCTCCATTCCAAGGGGAAAAATAGGGCTCTGAGCCCTAAAATAAATGCATCAAATTATGGCCCATACCTCCTGCATATATAGCAAGAGCCGTATGCATAACATGTCGTCTGATCAACCTATGGGTCCAAGATAACAACGGTAGATGGGTCTCAGCTACTCTTTGCATTACCCATATCAACCATCGCCTGCCATATAACGCATGGTCTGATAACATTCCCCACAAGCGACCAGATCTTGTCTCAGTATCAATAGCAACATCTGGACTAGGACCACAGTTGAAAAAGAGGTCCTCTTCATAAGCAAATTTAGCTAAGGAATTCGCAAACTGATTCCAATAACGTGGAATTAGCTAAAGAGATGTGCTCTCAAATTCATCAAGTAGGGTTATAGCAGTTCGATGATACCTACGAAGGAGAGGATTTTGGACTGTATATGTCCCATTGAGTTGATTTAAGATCAGCTACTAGGAATCCCCTTTTATTAACAACCGCCTAATACCACTTTCCTTAGCAATATTCAATCCCATAATCAGAGCTTTATACTCCGCCATGTTGTTAGTGAATCCTACCCCAAGATAAGCAGCTAATTTCATGACTACTCCAACACTTCCTTTTCTATTAGGGCCCCTAGACGCTCCATCAAAATATAAGGTATACATCCATAATGGGTTTACACAGCTCAAGAACTTCCCTATTTGTAATTATGATAGTCAAAGTTCAACATATTTAGAGGATGAACTAACAGCTCCATTGCACCTTATTCATTAAACTCAACAGGGATGCTTGTCAAAATTTGTAAACAGTGATGGCAGAAAACTTTAATTTCCCACACAAAGGTACCATCTTCTTGCTCAATCACTTTATATCCCTTGCTCCACCAGATAAGCCTCCCCTGATGATATCTTTGCTCGAGATATGGGTGCTCCAAATAAGGAATTAACCACCCCATCAACCAATTTAAGCACTCCTGCAGGTCCCCGATCAGCCCCAGTATGGAACTGCAATGCATTTAATGCGTTAGCATATTTAGAAATAATAAGGTTTAATCTTATTAAGATTAACCTTATTCTTAAATTCCACCTCTTGTAGATCAGCTAATAGAATTGTGGACTTATTTTTACCTATCCGAACTATCTTGTAAGGGCCATCCCATCGAGGTTCCAACTTTCCTGGAAATAGCTCCTTACACGCATCATAATATAGAACTAACTGCCCCTTTTTAAAAGTATATTTCTTCGCTTTCAGATCATACAACTGCTTCATCCGACGTTTAGCTACCTCTTGGTGCAACAAACTCTGCAATTTGAGCTCGTCTAAATGGGTTATAGTCGTAAACCGCTCAAATAGGGCATCTTCATCACCCAGAGAATGATTGATTGCGAATCTAATGGTCGGCAACTCAATTTCTACGGGCAAGACACACTCCTCCCCATAAACTAATTTGGATGGGGTGTGGCCAGTGGCTCATTTAAACGTCGTATTATACGCCCAAACCGCCACATATAATTTTGTATCCCAGTCCCGCTTCTTTTTGGAGACTATCTTGGATAGGATACCCACAAGTTGCTTATTGGTACTTTTGACTTATCCATTAGCTTGCCGATTATAGGGGGTCATATTGTTATGCTTGATTTTCCAAGCTTCAGTTAGACTTTTAATCACTCTATTTAAAAAGTGAGTTCCACGGTTCGATAATATATCCTTTGGTGGACCAAATCGGTAGATGATTTACTCAAGTAGGAAACTGGCAGTCTCTTTTGCATTGTCATGCCTTGTCGCTCATGCTTCTGACCACTTTGTAAAGTAATTAGTTGCTACTATAATGTACCTCTTCTGAATAGTGGACGACGGGGTGATAGGACCCACAAAATCGATGCCCCACTTCTCAAATGGAAGGATAGCCATAATCGGCATAAGTGGACGCTTCCTATTCTCTCGACTATCATGTCTTTGACATGTATCACATCTCTTGACGTACTCAAATGAATCCTGGAAGATGGATGGCCACCAATATCCAGCTCTTAAATCCTTTTGTGCCACCCAGCAAAGTGCCCTCCACATGCGGAGTCATGGCACTCTTCCAAGATGAAAGGAACCTCGTCAGGCATCACACTTCAGTGATAGATATCATCAACACCCTGCCGATATAATATTCTTGCGATCAAGGAAAATTTTAATGCCTGCTGTTCAATCTTCCTCTTCTCCAATTTTGATAAAGTAACTCCAGTCTCTCTCGTAGAAAGATAGTGTGTTATAGCAGCATACCAAGAGGGAATAGATGCCGTATCAATCTTGAACAAAGTTTCCATATCACTTCCTTCAACCAGACCTCTTTTGGCTCTCCGAAATCCACAAGACACTCTACAATGCCTTAAAGCTTCGGCGGCTTGCTCTTAATCTCATAATCAAATTCCTGCAAAGTGATTAACCACTTTGCTAAACGGGCAAGCGGCTATAACTTATTCAACAACAATCGAAGCCCTTCCCCCTTCGTATTAAAAACAACCCTCTCATAAAGAATGTAGTGTCTAAACTTCTTGGTCGCAAATACCATCGCAAGGCACAACTTCTCCATATAGGTGTAGTTAATTTCCATATGCCCAACTTTCGACTAGAAAAAGCTATCGGATGGTACCACTTTTCCTCCCAAATTTGAGCCAAACAGCAACTGCACTCCCTCTTCCATGTTCGGTACCCGAATCGTGGTCTGAAAAATCCTGAGCATCCGTCTTGAAGTCCTGCACTGTCGAGCAGCTCCTAGGGTCTCGTCTGTCATGCCAAAAAATTATGAAAATTCTTCGACCGCCGTCTAATGGCTCTTTTAAGTACTTTTCGGGCATTGCCGCTTAAAATCATACTAATTGCCACCGCCGCCTTCGACAAAGTCTATTTTTCCCGTGAAATTCTTAATTTTTGGCTATTTTTAAGCACTTCTCGACATCAAAAATCATTTGGCACATATCTTCATGAACCTTATTCTAGACAAATCATCCTCAACATTAGGGGCTCCTCTCTGGCCTATCATGCTATGACATTGGTCCTTCTATGCTTCAGCATTGTTGAAGATTCGTCAGAATCTGCGCCCGTGCTAATCGAAGGCTCTAATCCATCTCTACGCAGCGCAATGCCAGTCGCCATCATAGGGCAATGATAGCCCTTGAAGTAATCTTATCCTCATATAATTTTTTTAAAAATTGATCAAGTATAGATCCCACAATCAGGAAAAAACCAGGGCTAGGTCAAAACCCTAATCCAGGAAGCCATAGCCAAACTTCATCAAGCTCAAAAATCTCATCACTTTCTCTCTCCTGCCACCTAGAACAACCCATTGTCACTCAGATTTGAAGGTCCCAACATCAAATCAAGAAGGGGAAGATTTGGATCTGAAAGATCTTGAAGGATTTTGCAGGTTTGGAAAGATTTAAGGAAGAAACATAGTGTCTATTGACACTCATTTTAGTGCTCTAAGCACTTGTGTTTTTTGACACATCCCGACCAACTCTTCTGTTGCTTAAATCTGATAACTCTGAAGTTGATTTGCTATTGTTCTCGCAAGTTTAACATGGGCAAAGATTCTCCTACTGCCCATTTCAAAGGAGTCGGGTTTCATACCTGGCAGACCCGCATCAAACTCATCTTGATGAAGAAGGGCCTCTGGGCCATTACCATTGGAAAAGAAAAGAAGCCTTGTGATGTGGATCTTGCTATCACTTGGCAAAAGAACGATGATAAGGCTCAGGCCATTATCAAACTGGAGCTAGATGACAGCTATATCCACCATGTGGATAACTGTGAGACCTCACAAGATACATGGAAGAGACTTGATACTTTGTTCGGTGCACAATCTAAATCATCAAAGTATAGTCTCTTGATAGAGTTTTTCAGGCTTGAAATGAAGTCTAGCACATCACTTGCTACGCATCTAAATTACATGGAAGGAATTCTAACCCAACTTGTAGGAATCAACATTAAAATGGAAGAAGATGTTTGCATCGGTGTTCTACTTAAGAGTTTGCCTCCTGAATATAATAATATATCAACAACTCTAATTAATATGCCAAACCCTAAACTTGTTGATATCCAGGCATCACTGTTAGAGGAGCAAAAGAAGCTAAAAACTAAGGAAGAACCAAGCACCTCTAGAGATGAACATGCATTATATGTTGGCAACAGGTACAAAGGCAAGAAGGATCAGCTCTTCTGTGACTTCTACAAAAGGACCAGACACACTGAGAAGTTCTGCCACACCAGAAAGAGGTCCCAAAAGGCCTATCTAGTTGCAGTCAAAGAAGAAGCAGAAAACAAAGTGAAGGAAGAAGAAGAAGAAGACCACCAGGAGAAGGACAAACCTCATCAGTCCTTCTATTCAGATAGACTTTTTTAGTTTTGAAATTCCTAGCCCTAATGCCTCAAACATAAACTTGTAAACTCCTCAGTTATCCTTGTACTACAAGCTCTGTACACTTTGTGAGGCCCCTGCTATAGTCTCTGGATGTCCATCATGTTTGTGGTACCCACATTTAGCCTTTTTTGTGACACCTACTTCAGTCCCTTTGTGAGAAGCAGTGAGGGTTCAGGACTAGAATCCCATATGTGCAGTAGGAGAAAGTACCACTACTCAAATCCTATAAAGCATTGTACTTGCACTCTTTTTCTAATGCAATGATAGTACTCTTTTCTTTCCAGTAAAGTATCATGTCACTGTCAATACACAAGATTGTGTTTATGAGTCCAAGTCTTAATCTTGGAACCTAATTCACTTGTGTAACAATTTGTTCTTGTCATGTTCAATGTCTTCATGAGTTCCTTTTTCCTCTTTCAACCTCTATAGCTTTCGCATCTTCCATGCTCTAGATCCCACATATTTTAACATGTTTTAGGGTGTTGAAAGCTTCTTCACAGTCATCAATCCAAAGGAAATCCGCATCTTTCCTTATAGGAGCTTTCTCTGACTCTGTGACTACCATGTAACAGGGAGAACAATACATCCGTGCTTCTATTTCGCTGTCAGAGGTGATTTCAGAAGTCAATTCGGGTTGATGAAGGAGGTATTCTCCCATGGACAAAGACTTTGCTTTCTTTGGTAGTTGGCTTACAGTGCCCACTGTTAGGGAATGTGCCTCTGTTTTCTTGGAAAAGATCTATTTGAGAGCCTCTTCATCTCCTGATGTACCATCTATTACTTCATTGCAAGGGAGTCTATTATGACTTCGATGGATGTGGATCCATCGCCTTTTTACGATTCATACAATCTCAACACCACTTTATTGGGTCCTCTGCCTAGGGTTAGGGTTCTTTTGAACCAATCCATCCTTGCTCTTGCTTCAAAAGGCCAAGATCTTCCCAATAGTAGAGGGTATGAGGTCCCGTAAAAATTTGGTTTGACCACCAAATATGTCAACCAATAGTCTCTTCCTGCAAGGATTGTTTTTACGTATGGGAGGATGCCCAACGATTTGATTCTACTTTGGTCTGCCAATCTGATAAACCACTGTGTAGATTGAATTCCTTGCAAACCTAGATTCTTCATTGTCGCATCCATCATTATGTTTACTGATGAGCCTCCATCAATCAATGCATCTAAAATAAAGCATCCTTCTATCCATACACTAATCTCTGGGGCTCCAAGATCTAAGAAGGCATTAGCCACATCCACTTCCTCAGGTTCTGAGGCTCTGTTGGACTTTGTTGTTGTTGGGGGAGCAATCCTTAGCCCATGTCTTCTTGTCAAGTTGCTTTTGAATCTTTTTTGGCAACTGGGAGACAGCATCAACATGTTAGGTTTGGTTTAAAGGTGTCTAGGTCTTTGACCAAATCATACTCTTTGATAGGATCCACAGGCTTTTCCAATCGACTGGGAAATTGAGCCATGCCCACTTTTATCTTCCCTTTTTCTTCTAGGAGCGGCAATATATGCGCTTCTTCTTCATGAGGAGGTACTTCTGCATCCTCTATTTCCTAGACCTCTGGTCTTGTCTTTGTAATTGTCTCTGTAGCTCTCTATGGCTATGTAGTGCTCTGTACTTCCTTATTCTAGATTGCATTGTTCTGTTTTTCCCGAGGGAGGTTGAACTTCACAATCTTGGCAGAAGGAACGTTATCTTTTGGAACTACGGATTCTCCTTTCTTTGCTCGCGTTATTGCGGCCACTTCCAATTCCACCAAATTGGAAGTAGGTTCTTTGGTCTTTTGTTGGGTTTTAGAAGTAGATTTCATAGGGGCTGGACTTGGACAATCTTTTGCAGTATGGTCTTCTCCTTTGCATCAGCTACATAAGGGCTTGCAATCCATAGATCTTCTAGGGTTTGGACAATTTAGTGAGATATGACCCTTTTCTCCACATTTGTAACACTCCACCTCTGATCTCTAACCACTACCAGACTTGACGTCCTTTCTGATCACTCCTTCTTTCTCTCCTTGTTTGAAGTGTTGTTTACTACCTGCAAACTTGTCTTTTTTTAAAAAAAATTACATCTAGTTTTAGAAATCTCCATATATTTTTAGAATAATATCTAAAATATCTAAAATGTGCTAGTTTTTGCCCAAAAATCCAATATTTTTGGGCCATCCATACTATACACATTAATACTAGTGATTAATATGGCTCATAACTCTCGTTCACGTTGTAACTTCCATGAAGGGTGGCTATGGTCCTTGTCAATCCGAGAAAAATATCGGATTACGAATCTCAACTTTTTTTAAAACATATATTTTTAATTAAATAAAAATTGTTAGTTATTAACGTTAGTTAGTTTTTCCTTTAGTTAGCAATCTTACTAACTTATTAATTAACTAACTAACTTTTAAACTAACCAACTAACTTTTAATTACGTGAAAATATTACATTAGTATTATGAGATGTCATTGTGGATACTATGCTTATTTAGAAATTGATTCAAAGAACCCT
This sequence comes from Lygodium microphyllum, assembly GCF_053477565.2. NCBI lineage: Eukaryota > Viridiplantae > Streptophyta > Polypodiopsida > Schizaeales > Lygodiaceae > Lygodium > Lygodium microphyllum. Next base: position 52,919,186 of record NC_141140.1, on the reverse strand, counting down.
TTCACAGATAGCGACAATTCTGTAGAGACACGTATACTGATGGTGTTAGCAATAACAATGATAATGTTTTGGATGAATAATTCCATTGCTTTAAACATTAGTATATGGCCCATATATTGTAGTGTGGCATATAGGTTTGACTCTTATTATTTCAAGACTCTCAACCACATTAGTTAGCTATCTCTCACCTAACCATCTCATGATCCACTCGAATCAATCATTCACTTACCCTTCCCATCCGTGAAAGCAACAAATACAAAACTAAGATTGAGCTTTAGTGAAGATGTTAGCTTACCTCTTTTGTTATAGTCCATGATACAACTTGCAACTACATTTGTATGCCACATAGAGGGGACATGATAGAGAAGAGGGGGGAGGGAAGAAAAGAGAAAACTTCACAAAAAGTCACACACACACACACACACACACACACTCTCTCTCTCTCTCTCTCTCTCTCTCTCTCTCTCTCCCTCTCTCCCTCTCTCTCATCTTAACCTCACACATGCACCCTCAACTCCATCTCACCACAAGGGGATGGATAAGAAGAAATGAGAATGGCAAGAGCTTTACCTCTTTGGTCTCTCACCCTCATATGCACTCTATCTCTCTCCCTCCACTCTCTACAACCAAGAAAAGGGATAACAAGAAGTGTAGAGACTAAGTTTGCATACACAAAAATAACTTGCTCTATTATTTTTCATATTTTTATACAAAAACTCAGGATTTTCATCCCTCTTGGGCATCCTACCCACTTTATGAGCTCATAATAAATATTTCTTATTAAGCATATAGTTTCTAAGATTTTTTGACTAGTCTAAGATAAAGAATTAAATAGAGCACCTCATCACAACCTACACATACTTCTAGGTTGATGAGCTTATGGGAGATAATAAAACTTGCATGGGAGTCACCTAATGAAGCTTAAAATTTGATACCTCTTCAAAAGTTAATGAGCTTGCTTCAAGTTCTCTTTGACTTTGAATTTTTACTTTTTGTCGTTGACACACAAAGGTTGCTTAATGGGAAGAAGATATTATAGTAGCTAGAAAGATTCTTGAGGACACTCAAGAGATCAATGCACTAAAAGGAATTTTGGATAAGTAGGAGTTAATGATAAAGAGTTAGAAAGAGAGAAGAAAAAAAATATTAAAATATACCTTGAAAAGCCAACAAGTTCTATGTAATATACTCCAAATTTTTTTATCAATCTAGCTTATGAGTAGAATAAGGCTACCATGCTTATATAGAACATTGGGAATAATTCTCACAAGTAGCTAGAGAGAGACTTCAAGGGACTCTAAGAAAATATCACATGATCATTATTGTAAAGTAACCAAGACTTGGGTGTTGGCATCTATGTCGAGATATTTGCAATCACACCTATTGTAGCCTCTTTGTATGAGGCAATTCTGGGCTTAAGACATGGAGGCTGCAGGAATCCCATATGCACAGAAAGGAAAAATACTACCCATCCAACAACTATAAAGCATTGTACTTGACTGCCACTTTTCATATGGAATGAATACAATGTCATGATGCTTTGTACTTTTAGTTAAGTGTCTTGCCTTTATCAGTCCTACAAAAGATTGTGTTTATGAGTCGAAGCTGCCATCTTGGAACCTAATTCACTTGTGTAATAGTTTGTCTCTACTTGTCTATGTCATCATGAGTTTGGTCTTCATCTTCCATCCACCATAGCATCTGTCATGCTCTAGATTCGTGTCTTTTGACATGGTATCAGATCCCGGTCGAGCATGGCATGGCTCCCTTCTCTGCCCTCACAGTCCCTCTTAACCTCAAGTCAGCTTAATGGGCTTATCCCTCAACTCATCTCCACTTGCTCCACCTTGGCAGCCATAGCCAGGTTGCACCTATCTTCCTTCAAGTTTCTATAACTTTCTCTATAGGGAAAATCTCTCCAAGGTCCCTTCTGAAGATTTATTCCTTGACTCCAAGGCTTCCCTGTACTAGATCAATTCATGATATTTGGCTATCTAGACCTCAACATTGTTACTTCTATCAGTTGTTGCCATAACCTTAGGCTGTGATTTGTAGGACATACCCTTCATGGAGTACTTGAATCTCTCTCTAGAGGCAATATCTTTACAAGAATCCTTATAAGGATATATTTCTAACCTCAAGATGCTCCCTCTTGTAGCCTTAAAGCCTGACATTACTGCTCAACCAGCCTGACATTACAAAAATTTGTGATCGCTTTCAAAACTACACCCATTCACATTCTCTAGCTCTGTGCATTGCGAATCAGCAGTGACCTGGACGATTAGCATAGGGATTTTATAGAGCATAAAGAGAGCTTCATTTCCATAAAAAAAGTTTTCAAGATGTTCCACTATAGCTCCTACAATCAGCGAAAAACCAAGCCTGGGTCAAAACCCTAATCCAGGAAGCTATAGCTAGACTTCACTAAAGCTTCAATTTTCTTCATTTTCTCACTCCTCTTGGCACACTCAAGCTCCTACCACTCTGAACTGGGTAATCACTCAGTGTTTAGAAAATATTTCATCAACCAATCATCAAGCTTTGGAAGATTTGGAGAAATCAAAGCTCAACAGGACAACATCATTGCTACTACAAGTCTCAAGCTCTTCAATTTCTCACTCTTTTCAGTCAAGTAGAGTTCCTACCATTCAAGATCTACTATAACACTCAGTCTTCCAGCAAATATTTAATTGATTTACCATCAAGGAGAGGTTTCAAGCTGCTGAAGGGGTAACATCAAACACTAAGCAACAAGAATCATCGTCTTCAAAACCATAGTATGTTTTGATACTACATAGTGGGATTTGACACTACCCCATCACTTGTGCGTGGTAGCACATTCAAGAATCAATTAACTACTGATTTATCTCATATTTGAAGCTGATTTTCAATGACAAACATTAATTTTTTCATGAAGATGCCATTCATAAAGAGAAGTACAATCATTTTTACTCACTTGTACCACGTAGAAGATGTACTTGCTCTACTTGCACGGAAAAATGGAGTTGTGAGCATTCAAGTGCCATCCATGTATTCATTTGAAAAACTTGAAGACATGCCTACTACCTTGGAGAAAGTAGTCATTTCTGCTATCTCAAAGACAATGATATCTTTGCTTGAGGGGGATAAGCACATGAAGACTAGTGCAAGAAAAGAAGACCATGAAGAAAAGGATCAAAAGAGCAAAGTGAAGAACAAGTACAAGATCAAAAAGAGCAAGGTGGACTACATCGACAAGAAGACCTACAATAAATTGAAGATCTATGCAAAAAGAAACGCTAAAAATCGCAAGGACCTCACGGTCCTTGACCCAAATTTTTACTGACTTTTTTAGCCTTGTAATGCCTAGTCCAAATGTCTTTATCATAAGCTTGTAAACTCCTCATGTAGCCTTGTACTACAACCTCTATACACTTTGTGAGGCCCCTATTATAGCCTCTGGATGTCCATCATGTTTGTGGTACCCATACTTAGCCTTTTTTGCAATAGTCTCTGGTGTTTGGCCATGTTTATGGTGTGCTAATGCTCTCACTAAAGCCTCTACACACTTTGTATTTTCTGTTTGTGATTGAGGAGGGGTGTTGGGATATTTGCAATCACACCTATTGTAGCCTCTTTGTATGAGGTAGCTTTGGGCTTAAGACATGCAAACTACAAGAATCCCATATGCACAGAAAGGAAAATTGCTACCCATCCAACAACTATAAAGCATTGTACTTGACTACCACTTTTCATATGGAATGAATACAATGTCATGATGCTTTGTACTTTCAATTAAGTGTCTTTCTTTGTCAGTCCTACACAATATTGTGTTTATGAGTCTAAGCCGCCATCTTGGAACCTAATTCACTTGTGTAATAATTTGTCTCTACTTGTCTATGCCATCTACACTCAACATTGGTACATCAAGGGGACACTTATTATTTTAAGAGTTTCAAGCACTCATTGATGCAACCATCTCTCACATAGTTAGCTAATATTCTGATCTCAAATCCATTCACTCCCTCCTCACTATTCCAATAAAGTAAGAAAACTAACAACAAACCAAGAACTTACAGTAGACTCATCTCCTGACCTTGAAGCAAGAGCCACTATAGTAGAATCATCTATTAATAAATAGGAGCTTATAATAGATTCATCTTCAAGCATTGTAGCCCAAATTTCTTTGAAGGTTCCTTGATGGTGTCACAATTCAAGCATTACCCTTTTATCCACTCTCAATATCCCATTGTAACTCTACAATTTCTCCAATGAAGAGAGGAAGTGTACATAGAAGAAATGGTAGTAGCACTCCCATCCTCATAGTCTACCCCTCATCCTCCATACTATAGAAGAAGAATGAGAAAAAGACATAAAAGGATAGATGAGAGAGAATTTTAACTCTTCAAGTCTCTCACTCACAATCTCACTCTCACTTGCACTCTCAATAAGTTCCATAAGAAGACAAGATGAAAGTAAGGACACGAATGAGCTCTTTCATTCAAATTTTGGCTTTTATACATAAGGTTAGGGTTAGGATTTGCTCCAGTAAGTTAGACACCCTATCTAATTTTTAGACACTTGACAAATCATTTTTAATCATATGCATATACCTTATGTCCAACCATTGGACCAATCTTCCCAAAATAGAAGCTCAATAGCCACAACCTCACAAAGTTGTGGATCTTCCAATTTAATTTTGGGATATTTTACCATTTGCATAGGAGCGATCTTGACTCTCAATTGATGTTACTAAAATGATAGAACAACCCAAAGTAGTTGGAGATTGTGATGATGATGCCTAAAATAATATAATGTAATTCAAGAAAAATAATCCTTTCCAAGATAATTTTGCCACCTCATCTTGTTGCATGCTTTCACTTTGATTTTGCATCTTGGTTCAATTGTGAGGTAAACTTACAAGTACTAGTCCCTTGGCACTCACCATTGAAGGTAACATGCTTCAGCTTGCATTGAAGTTCTGAAATACTTGGGACATGAGTATGTTGTCCTTTGGGAGAAGTGGTCACATTCGCTAATGAAGAATGTTGCTTGGCACTTTTAGTAGTTATTGGTGATTGAGCCGATGGTAGGTGATAAAGCTATTGAAGATCATGTTATTGTCAATAGTATTCTTGACTCATAGTCCCATTAATGGATTGGATTTAATGGGTATGGAGAGAGGAATAACAAGTCATAGAAAATGGAAGAGTCAATATTGTAGTCTATGTAATGTCACAAGGATCTTCATAATCTTTTGTACCTACAATGGAAAGCCCCACGTGTATTCTCCTTAGGGAAAGTGTTGCTCTTCTTTTTAGTATTGAAGATCCATATTGTTGGTTTAGAAGATGATTCAAAATCCAAGTAACGTGTATTGTCCCACACTTGAGGACTTAAATCCTACATATGCTATGTTATAGATATTATGTGAGTGCATATGTATACTTAGGTACAAAATAATTCCATTGTTTTTTCTTGCCAATGAAATAGATGGGAAAGGAAACTTAGAATATAGAAGGGTTGTCATTCTTGAAGAAAAGGGCACTTGAAGAATGTCATAGGGAGATGACAATAGTAGACTAGTGAGACCGAAAAGATGAATGGGTTGTCTCTTACCCACCCAGCCTCCAATCCTCACTAAGAGAGCTAAAGAGGGGCACCACCTAGCCAAAGGGAGGATGGGCTAGGACATCCCTTTCCTCAAAGAGAATGAAAAGAACCAAAAACACAACTTCACAAGAGAGAATTTGTAGCCCTTCTTAATGGAAATGAAGACGATGGAAGGTTAAGAGAGATGATGGCTTCTAAATTATCCCATGAACATATATATAACATGAGGAAATAAGGATTCCCCACCAATAAAGCATATGAAAAGTCTTACTTAATAAGTTTAAGTATGAATATAGAGGAAGAATTAGAAGAGAGTATATACGATTTAGACAACATATTAGAATATGAGAGAGAGAGAGAGAGAGAGAGAGAGAGACAGAGACAGAGGGGGTCCATGCTTGTAAGATTTTATATAAGATCCAAATGACACCATGATGTGGATATTGACTTGTGTACAAGGGTGAAGTGTCCTCTAATGATGGTGATAGATTCCAAATCTTGGTGATGCAGGTGGAACCGCCACGTGTAGTTGGAGGCTAGTCCTTTGAAAAAATTTATGCACTCACTCAACCCCTAGGTGTAATCCATTTCCATCTTCACTAAGATAACCCATCCCTTTTACCCTTTACATTGACATCTCTCCTAAGAAATGGTTCCCCCACTTGCTAGAGTTATCATAACCAAGAAGCAATAATGTACCATATCTAGTGCTTGAAGAGTAAACCCAAAGTGATATGGTAAGGCTCTTGATTAGGATTTTGGCCAAATTTTGTGGTAGAAATCTAGTTTGTAAAAAACCCAGATCATTAGCCCTCCCCTTAGGCTAATTGATGTCTCTAGCTTACTAATGATGGTCCAATAGAGCAGGGAGGACTACAGCCCCTCATTGGTGGCTCTTCATTGAATGACTACTCCAAAGTGTCCATATTTTTTTGAAAATAAGGCTTGAGTCACCATCCATTTACCCTTGTCTTGTGAACCCTCCCATCCATGTCATCTAGCTTATAGCTACTATTTGGATATCTCCTTATGACCATGAATGGCCCTTCCCACTTGAATACAAGTTTAGCATCCTTTCTATTATCAAAGCGATTATCATAGCATAGCACAAGTGGCCCTTCCCTTATGTGTTTGCTAGCCAGCTTCTTATTGAATGTCTTCCTCCTCTCTTTAGCTTGCATGGAATTGTGTCGAACTGTTTAACTTTAGCCTCTCTAGATCTAAGATCCTTTCTTCTAGCTTCTTATCTTGATTTTTCTCTCGATCGGGTACTAAAACACGTAAGTTGGCCAATTCTACCTACCTCTATAGGAAGCAAAGCCTCTTGGCCATAAACGAGGTGAAATGGAGTATAGCCAAGTGAGGTTCTGAATGAAGTCTTGTAGGCCCAAAGAGTTACACTCAATTTTTTATCCCAGTGCTTGGGGTGCATGTGTACTTGCTAGGTAATTATCTTACAAATCAGGCCATTCACATTTTTGACCAAACCATTATACTGTGGGTAGTAGGGAGTAGAATGCCTGTGCTTGATTTTTAGCATTTCCATTAGCTCCCCCACTAGATTGGCCCTAAAATCAGAACCCCTATCAGAAATAATTTCTAAAGGTGTGCCAAACCTGCAACAAATATTTTCAAACACAAATTTTTCCACTTCTTGGGCTGTGATCCTACTAGTTGCTAAAGCCTTTGCCCACCTCGTCATGTGGTCCACACCCATTATGATGTATTCCTTGCTAGATTGAGTTCTAGGAGTGACCCTATTGCATCAATCCCCCATTTCTCAAATGGGCCATATGTAGTTATGGAATTTTTTTTCTCATGCAGTAGCTTCCTTGGTCCATCCTTTTGGCAAGCATCACAAATGCGGCACCAACGTTGCATGTCTCGATGTAGACTAGGCCTCACAAAACCGGCTTGGAGAATCTTTCTGCTGGTTATTTCTTGAGAAAAATGTCCGCCACAAACCCCCTCATGGAAGCTCTTAATCACATCCATAATCTCATTTTTTGTTGGCACCCTTCTAAGCACTGCATCCTTTCCTTTGCAATACAACACATCATTTATCAAGCGGTATTTAGTGGCCTTAGTAGCCAATCACATTTTCTCACTCTTACTCATATGTGTAGGTGCCTCACCATGCTCAAGAAAATAAAGCACATCTTGTAGTTGAAAATTACCCTGAAACAAGGGGAGCTTTACTACAATGATGCCCACCATTACCTCTTTCAATTTTTTAGCTGCTAGAGCATCTGCATCGCCGTTATGTGCCTTGGCACAAAATAGATCTGGGCTTTCTGTAGCTTCCTCATGAGAGTTTTATCTTCTCTCATTTTCATGGCTAAGTTATCATTTTTACAAGCCCAGATTCCTTTTATTTACTTAACAATTAGCATAGAATCCCCAAAAACATTAAGTCAAGTGACACCATGTGAGAGACACCACCTCAAACCTAAAAGCAAGGCTTGATATTCTGCCTCATTGTTAGAATGGACATCCTCCAAGCTGATACCTTCTCCATAAAGTTTGTCACCTTTGGGATTGAGCACCACTATTGGTGCTACCGCTCTGTCTTTAATACGCTTGTAGGTCCCATCGAAATAGAGGGCATGGGCATTCTCCACCCATGGCGGGTCCTCAAGAGGAGATGTCTCCTCTTTTACCTTTCCCTTCTCTTTTTCCTTCTTTTGATGGCATCTATGGGTCAACAAATCAGTTAGGCAGGCCCAAGTAGAGTCCTCCACCTTGAAGGTGTAGTCAAACTCTTGGAGTTGTATCAATCCACTTAGCAATTCTGGCTGAAACATCCATGTGCTGTAAGGCATAGGGAAAATGCTCTTCTATCGTGATCACTGTGAACAGCCTAGGGAGAAACTTTCTTACATCAAACATTAGAGACAAAACCATCACCTCCACCATCTTGTACCCTCGTTCTGATGCTGTCATTACTCTGCTAGAAAAGTAAACAGGCCTCATCAGGCCAGTTTTAGCATCCTTTTGTATTAGTGCTGCCCCTAGAGCATCTTCCCCAAAACTTAGGTTGACAAAAAACTCTTCATCCCTGCAAGGCTATAAAATTATAAGAAGGGTGCTAAGAGCCTTCTTCACCTCGTGAAAGCACCTTTCGATTTCGTCACTCCACAGGAGCTCCTCAGAGTGGGTCAACTGTTGCAGTGGAAACACTAATTGGGAGAGGAGATGAATGAACCGCCCCATATATCACACCTTTTGAATGAAAGAGGTTAGTTGCTTCACAAAAGATGGTGATGGCACTACCAATAGGGCCTTAATTTTGTTTGGATCCGCTTCAATGCCCCTCTGACTTACTACATGCCCTAACACAGTTACACTACTTTCTCCAATATGACACTTCTCATGGCTTAGTTGCCCCTCCATTTGTGCGAGGCAATTGAAACCTTCATCCACCTTTCCTAGATATAGAGACTTAGAACTATAAATACAAAAATTATCAATAAAGACCCTGATGAACTTCCCAAAATATGTCTGGAAGACATAATTCATGAATCGCTGGAAGGTAGTTGGGGCATTTGTCAATCCAAATGGCATTACTTTGTAGGCAAAAAACCCCCAAGGTGTGATGAAGGTGGTCTTCTATTGATCCTCCTCAGCTATTCAAATCTAGAAATAACCTGAATACCCATCACAAACAATGTATCTCTCATGCCCGGCTACCTCGTTGAGTATTTCATCCTAAAAGAAAAGAGGAAAGTGATCTCTCTTTGTTGCAGCATTTAACAGCTTGTAGTTCATACAAATCCGCCATTTTTCCTTCTTCTTAGGTGTCACCACAGGTGAAACCCACTCTGAGTCCCCTACTGGATAGATGAAACCTACCTTCAAAAGTCATTGCATCTCAGTGAGTAGAGCGTTTTGTTGAACTGCGCCCAACCGTCGTAGTCGCTGCACCACTGGCCTTGCTCCATCTTTTAAATTAATGTGATGTACTATTGTCACACCTGTGATGTGTTCATAATCAGAAATAAAAAGTGCAATGTATTTTAACACCACTTCCATGTAGGTTGCCTTCTCCTCAGTTGATAGATCCTTAGCCAACATTTTTTCTAACCCCTCCTTCTTGACCTTTGGAAGTTGTTGTGGAATTTCACTTCTAGAAGGCCTTTTCAATGTAATCCCCATCACTTCTAGAGAGCTTTCTTCCTCCTCATCACCCTCTATCGTAGATGACCAATCCTCGCTAGAACTCCATTCATCCGCGGTGGTCTCTAATACAAGATCCTCCTGTCAGTCCTCCTTCATGTTGTAGATAATGCTCTTCCATTTTTTCTACAACCCTTATATGGCCTTAGCTCTAAAGCCCCTGTCTCCCAATCTTGTTTGGCTTTCATTCCCATTAGACATGGTCACTCGAGAATGTGTGGATAGCCGTCCCCCTTCATTGGCATCACATACATGTCAAGCTCCAATTGCACTTCACACATCTTTACCTTGATTTTCTTTATAACTCCCAAACAATTTACTACTACATTGTTAGCCATTTTGGCTCCAAATTTAGTAGTTTCATTTACCTCTAATCCCAAACAATGCATCAATTTTTCCGTCATGACACAAATCTCTGCACCTCCATCCACATATGCCTTTGATACTCTCTACCCATTGATTTCGGCTTCCACTAGAGGCACAATATCTTTCATCTTTCTAGCCTGGATTGCATTCACGTGTCTATTCTTCGTGGGTCTAATGCTTACCATATTTGACCATTGTCGCTGCACTATTGGAGATAGATGTAGTAATTATGGCCATGAAATTTTTGGCCCTTGATCCCTCACATCAGCAAGCAAATCATAAGCTCTAGTACCTTTACCCAAGGAAAAAGCATCTGACTCAATGCATCGGCATGAGCGAGCCCTCCTCTTTTTACTGTCGCGTGTCTTTGCAGCCTTTGAAGACTCTACATTTTCTTCTATATTTTCAATCTCCTCTGATGGTGTAGGCTCCATCCTCAATTCTACGGGCTTTCTTCACTGGCATTGCTTAAAACTCTACTATTTTTGCCTTCCCTTTGATATCACTCTCATCCAAACTGATCATCTTGATGTCACGATTCTCTGGCAGTGGCTGGACAGGCAAGGGCGCACCTCTGCAAGTGGTCGAGGATGCTGGAGAACTTGAACCGATGGTAGAGGCCCTGGATTGGGTGGAACAAGCCTCTCCCTAGGTGGTGTCACTTGTTGTCCCCTCCTTGGTTAAAATCCATTTCCTGGTAGACACCTGGATTCGGTGGAACAAGCCTCTCCCTAGGTGGTGTCACTTATTGTCCCCTCCTTCTTGGTTGGAATCCATTTTCTGGTAGAGGCCCTGGACTCGGTGGAACAAGCATGTCCCTAGGTGGTGTCACTTGTTGTCCCCTCCTTCTTGGTTGGAACCCATTTTCTCGTAGACGCCTCCGATGAGAGCAAAAGTACATACCATAGCCAATCTCCCCACAAATATAGCAAACATACTCTCTTTCTTGTCTCCTTGGACCTCGATTGCCTTTCATTTGTGAGGGGAGGGGGCCGTACTCCTTGCACTAAATTCAACGAAAGGCTTTCAAGTTGATTAGTAATGGGTTGTAGGAGCTATTGCTATGGCATCTCTGCTTTAGGTGGGGCCTCTGCTATTTCTTTAGGCCTTAGCATGGTTGGTATAACATGCATGGGCTCAACTCCCCCCTTCAACTGGGCTTGATACTTCAGTTTCCTATCTTTCTCCCTAGCATAAGTGACTGATTCTTCATAGGATGTGGGAAACTTACCTTTGACCTTCTCCCTTAGTAGAGGGTGGAGTTCGGCTAGAAAACAATCTTTCTTAAGGAAGTCAGGTACTCTCTCTCCCCCCTTGGCTAAGGAGGCTGTCCATTTATCCCACAATTTTATAAACATGCATTCATATGTTTGGTACTCCCCTAGTAAGGTTTGGCAAAAATATAAGAGTTGTCTCCAAATATCTTCAAGAGGCTCTGTATCTTGGTACTCGTGCAAGAATGCGGTCTTCATATCCTCCTAGTTACCCCTTATAGCCTTCGGAAGAGCTTGATACCACACTCGAGCATCCCTCTTTAGAACTAAAGAGAAGGCCCATACTTTGGTTTCTTCATCATCCTGGCCTGTGACTAGAAATGCCATTTCTAAGTCATCCAAAAATTCTAGAGTTTTCTCCCATTTGTGCCCAATTCATATCTTATTAAGGGTAGAATAAATGGATTCATAGATGCATTAATTTCAGCAAGACAACAAGGGCCCAATAAGCCCCGTATGATATTTTAGAACTTGATTTTGTGCTAACTATTATGTGCACAGTTTGCCTAGCAAGAGGACGGATAGGTCCGTACAAATCCCTATGGTTCATGGGATACACTTAGAGTAGAATGAATATGTGCACATTAAAGGAGATGTTATAATCCAAAATAGGGAATATTATGGGATCAGGGGACAACAAGATCTCTCTCAACCTCTTAGCTCCAAAATAGAAGTCCAACCTATTTTTCTACTAATGCACACATCCACCCTAATGTTTTGAACCGATTGAAAGTTGTATAAAATAGGAGTATTCATTTATGCATTAGTTACAAATTTTCACTACAAAATTTCATGAAGCGTGTTGTTGAAGCTCTGGCCTCTTAGATTCGTGAAGGATTTTCTCACTAGTGATTAGCCTAGCTTTGGCCTCTTAGATCCCACCTTTTGAGAGATGCGAAGGATTTTCTCACTAGTGATTAGCCTAGCTTTGGTGTGACCATCATCAGCCTTGTAAAGTTCATAGGCTTTGATAGCTACCTTCTCAGTTACTTTGAGCCTTCTTGCTAGTAGTAGTTGAAGCACATCACCATATGTAACCTTTCGCTAATACCACATACCATTGATGTGTAACTCCCCCTCCAAAAACTTGTTAATCCTCAAATTTGAAAGTGCCTTCACCACTTGAAGATGAGGCTCCTCAAGGAGTATCTTTACACTAGAAACCAAGCACTCAACACAATGCCTTAACCTAAAGACTTGATGAGAGCAAGATTTCTCTTGAAGCAAATAAGGGTGTGTGTAATTAACTTGCTTTACCCTCATATCTACCGTTTTCCGATAAAGATTCTTCTTCTCTTGAGCTTCTTTTGGAGACCATAGTGGTACTCTTGAGTAATGAATCCCTTGAATAGGGTTTGATGAAGATTCCTCCTTAGTGATCCCTTAACAAACACTCGTTGAAGAAGAGGACAAATCTTTAGATGTCTCTTTCTTCATAGAAATTGTAGAGCATAGCTTGAGAACTCCTCAGTGGGGGTACAAAAAATAAGAGCTGAAAAGATGAATGGGTTGCCTCCAACCCAACCTCCAATCCTCACTAAGAGAGCTAAAGAGGGGCACCACCTAGCCAAAGGAAGGATGCACTAGGACATCCCTTTCCTCAAAGAGAATGGAAAGAACCAAAAACACAACTTCAAGAGAGAGAATTTGTAGTCCATCTTAATGGAAATGAAGATGATGAAAGGTTCAGAGAGGTGATGGCTCCTAAATTCTTCCATGAAAATATATATAACATGAGGAAATAAGGATTTCCCACCAATAAAGCATATGGCAAGTCTTACTTAATAAGTTTAAGTATGAATGTAGATGGAGAATTAGAAGAGAGTACATATGATTTAGACAACATATTAGAATATGAGAGAGAAAGAGAGAGAAAGAGAGAAAGAGAGAGAGAGAAATGAGATGAGAAGGAGACAAGAGGAGAAGAGGTAGAGGAAGCTTTCCATTATGCTACATAATAAAAGAGACTCACTCATAGCTTACCTCAAAGAGATGGACTAGCATGAGGGTATTCTAGAGTGCTCTCATATGCTTGTCATTATGTTCCTTTACATCTCCATGGGCTCCTTATATAGCCTCCATGAGGGATTAGATTAAGCTAATCTTTTTTATTAACATAATCCTAGATTATATATGGCATCTTTGAAAATATGGAGAATAGTGGATGGGACAAGTCCCCACCTTGGCTATCATGCAAGAAGCTAAGGGTGGTGGTAGACAAGCTAGAGAAAGGGAGCTAGATTACAAGAGGTGGGTGCCCAAAGAAAATTATTATAATATATTTACAAGAAATATAAAATGGAAAACTGATGTGGTGAAAGAGAGAAGGAAATTGCATGTAGCTAGCAGTCTGCACCTTCATAACTTCAAATTAGTGAAGAATCTGAAAAAAGTTTCTTCTGCAACTTTGTAGACCAGGTTGAAACCAATTGGGTAGTGTGAGAATTTTCTTGAAATTCACTTTCCTTTGGGATTTATTGAAATTATAAAAAATGGCTTCCAAAATTTTCTTTGACTTTAGTTCCTCATATACATATAAGCATGTGACAGAGGGGGTCCATGTTTGTAAGCTTTTGTGTAAGATCCAAATGACACCATGATGTGGATATTGACTTGTGTAAAAGGGTGAGGTGTCCTATAATGATGGTGATAGATTTCAAATCTTAGTGATGCAGGTGGAACCCACGTGTAGTTGGAGGCTAGTCTTTTGAAAAAAATCTATGCACTCACTCAACCCCTAGGTGTAATCCATTTCCATCTTCACTAAGATAACCCATCCCGTTTACCCTTTATGTTGACATCCCTCCTAAGAACTTGTTCCCCCACTTTCTAGAGTTATCATAACCAAGAAGCAATAATGTAGCATACCTAGTGCTTGAAGATTAAACCCAAAGTGATATAGTAAGGCTCTTGATAAGGGTTTTGGCCAAATTTTGTGGTAGAAATCCAGTTTTTAAAAAACCTGGATCAACTAGTTAAGGCCTAAGCCAAGTAATTTGTGAAGGATGGTGTCTCTGGTGTTCTCAATTGCAAATGCATTTGAATTAATCTATCTCTTCTTTAAGTACATTTTCACCGTACTTTTGTGATCCAATTAATGACATTGAGGTGACTGAGAACTAGAGAGAGAAAGATGCAAATCACTCAAGGAGATGGGTCTAAACATAGGTGACTTGAGCTCCCTTGGCATATCCTGCCATTAATGGGTATTGACTGAATATGAGGGAATGAGAAGAAGGGCTAGGGGATTAGGGATAGAGACACTCGATTGAGATCCATGGAAGTATCTAGCTTGAGGATCCCTAGGTGTAATGTGGTGCTTGTGACTGCATATTTATTTTCTTTTTTTTTTCAAATTTTTTGAATGGATATACAACTGCCATATTAATGAGGCCTTCAACCTTATAAAAATAAATGAGAAATATTAAAAATAGTAAGTTAATCATGATGGTGATACCGGCTCTTTATTGTTAACACAATGAAGAACATAGGAAATATTAGATACTAGAAGGTTGATCATGATGGGGATATTGGCTCTTCATATTGTTGATGCAATATACCCGAGGGTGATGGTAAGAAGAGGAGGAGAAGCTCGTCAAAGTAGAGGTGGAGTGGAGCCTATGGCAGTGGAGAAGGCCTTGGGTTTAGCCATAGCAGTAGAACTAAGAAACGCCCAAGGAGGGATGTGTATAATATGCTGGGGGCGAGCCATAACCAATCCAAGAACAAGAGGGAGACAAAGTCCATAAGGAACAACAGGACAACATGGAGAGAGTTACTAATGAAAAAGAGAATGACTAACCATCTCAACAATAAGAGAGCAAGAGGACAATTCATGAGCAGCAAGGCTAAAAAATTGTCAAGTCAAGTGGAAAGGAAAGATCACACTCTCAAAATCCCAATAAGAAGAACTGGATCCACCTCCAAAGAAAACAAAGAACTACAAAGGGTGGAGGAGGAATTGAGGAGATTAGGAGAAGAGCACAAGCAAAATCCAGAAGAGGAGAAGAACGACTTATGCAAAAGGGAGAATGGCTTAGGATTGGAGGAGCAATATGCTCCCCTAATCCCAACTAGCTGAACCTCACAAGAACTCTCCTTGCTAGGGGTTTGAGGAGCCAAAACAACAAATGCAGCCGCCTCAACAAGAGCCACTGGAGCTAGTCCATGAAGAAGGGCATAACTTTAAATCAGATCAACAAAAGAAAGAACAAGTACATGAACTAAGTCCCCCTCCGTGGCCACAACAAGTACAGTCAAAAGAGAAACTACTATAGAGAATTAGGATGATGTCTAGCGTGCCTCCTCTCAATGCATCTCCAAAAGATAAAAGATAAAAGATAAAGAAAAAAAAAGGATAAAGCACAAAAAAACAAAGACTCCCACAAAGAAAAAGAAAAGACACAATGAGATTTTCCATGTATATCAGAGTGCCACAAACACTGCACCTAGGGATCCTCAAGTTAGGCATGTCCGATGGCCTTGGTCAATCGGGCTCCATGCCTAACCCCCTAGCCCTTCTTGTCCCCCCACTTCACACTTAGGGCACATCAAGGACACACATAGGGAGTTTGTGCTCACCTATAGTTAGATCTGTCTCCCTAAGTGACACCCACAACACCTCCCCTGTACACAAATGGGGTCCTCAAGTGTTGGATAGCACCACAGGCTTCCTTGAGGTTGGCCAGTTTCACTAGCATGAACACCATGCAATACTGCAGAGTGAGGTAGACACACCCCCAGGTAGTGCACTTCCTTTACAATGGTGATTAACCACCAACATTGAAGGCCCCCACTACTCGATCAAATCTAATCTCGCCCTCCTCAATCTCATCTCGGCATCAATGAGCTCAGTTATGCTACATCGTGTTGTCAAAATCACAAATGATGTCTCAAGAAGCCTTCAAGTGTATTTCTCCTCAACAACGACAATGTTTTTTCACCCCATTGAACCCTTTCTTCATCCACACATTGCTACGAGGAACTAGACTATAATAAAACTAACCTAACTAGCCTAAACTCGCCTAGCTCCATGTCCAACCATGGATAAAGAAACAGGAAATTAACAAGATAAGCTGAAAATGGAAAGAGACTAACCTTCATTTACATGGCAAGCTGCCATAGCTAAAAATGGAATACAAGAAAGAAAGTTACCTAGAACAAGATGTCTTCAAATGATAAAGAGATAATGCTACATTTGGCTGGCTGCCATTTTATAGGTAAACCCTAGCTAATCCCTAGCTAACCCTAATTAAGGTTTCTTTACACATGTATGCCCTAATTCATAAAGATATTTACAAAGGCAAAATAGGAGGGCAAAATTTCCTACATGACCAACCATCCCCTCCTGAAGAAGCTTTGTCCTCAAAGCTGAAATTACATTGATTACAAGGATGGAAACATGTAAGAAGGTAGAGTAGAGGCTGCATAATCCATGATAAACTCCAAAAGCGGATCTTCAATAAATGGTCTTCATAGTATAGGGGTAATTGTCATGAAACAGAGAGCATGGCTGAATATGGTAGCTGAAGTAAAATGCCCATAACTTCTAACTGAAGTGTCCAAATTTAGTCTTTGAGGTGTAGATACAAAATATCTAACCCAAGGCATCAACCTGTACCCTCAAACCCATATTTTGATTGCGTCAGGGAAATTTAATTCATCACAAAATTTCTATACAGCAAGTTGTCTCCTGTTCCAAGACACATGAAATCATCCCAAAATCAACCTCCAAGATCAAAAGGATGTGATAAATCCCGTCCATAATCCATAGATGCATTCATGTAAATCCCTGGATCATATGGAAATGAAAGATCATCAACATTATCATTAACACCTCCATAATTCAAGGTATCATCCCCATAATCATGAAGAAAGCTTGATGAATCATTATCATAATCAATAGGATGCTGAAAGTCATCATCTACATGAGGTATGAGCTGCTGAAAATCATCATGTAATGATTTCATATCCTTAATGCTTGTTTGGTCAATTGAATCTTCTTCAGCCCTTTCATCTTCAACATTAGATTCATTGTCATATGCATCATCTTGGTTGATTGCATAGTCCTCTTGATCCTCACTGACATTTACACACTCTTGTTCTTCATTTACAGCTGCATCTCTTGGTTCTTCATCTTGGTCACTAAAAACATTCTCTTCTTCTTGTTCTTCTATACATGATTTCTTATCAACTACATGTGTTACATGTATGGCATTTAGAGCAATTTTCCCTTGCTGCCCAGTCAAATATTCAGCCTGATTATTAGCATAGGCATCATCTTCTTGTTGCCCATGACTATCATGTCCTTGCCCAACATATACATCTTCCATTGGGTCTTCCAAGACAAGGGCTGTAGCAAAATGTTTATTCCTGCAATAATCCTCATGATGAGGTTATCAATGCTCATTACACTTGTAGCATATGAGTTGCCTTTGTTAAGACTTCAAGCTAAATCTACTATCCTTGGTATGACCATAACCGACACTTCAGTTGTCCAGCTGTACCACACTATGCGGACTGCTTAGGACTTAACTGCTTTGGTGTGAATGGTCCTTTGTGACCTTACGTTGTACATTCACTAAGTTGTGTGTGGAATGATAATGGAAGAATGGGAGAGCATTCTACTCTAACTGTTGCTTCTTCACTCTTGTCTCTGTCTCTGATTGTTAACATGGTATCAGAGCACCCATGACTGGGCTCTATGGAGTGCATATGGGAAGAATAAGACTTGAAGATTGAACTATCAGGGTTGAAGAGAACAAAGGACTGACTGTCATTTTCCTCCATTGCTCTAACACAAGGTATGCATTGTGGAAGAAGACTTGCCATTGTCCAACAGGCCATTGGTGGCTAATTTGGGAGTCTTCTAAGGTTGCATTAGGCACATGAGAGTGCTTATATAGCATCATTGGACACACGACCTGCTGCTGGAACCATATCTATAGGCTGCGTGATTGCGCCAGATCCAAGGGCTGCTCCTGCACGTAGAGATTCAGGTTGTTGATGGTTCCCGATGTGATATAAACCATGTCTACACTCAATGGAAGGTGGTCTACATCAATGGTAACAAATGCTTGCATATGAGCTCATCTATGAGCCGTACAGACAGACTGTAGGTCTAAAAAAGACAGTTCACTGTTGTGTACAGTGAATATTCAGCAAGCACTTGACAGTAAGTAAAAGATTGAGGCTTCCAGGCATGCTCAAAAGGGTCTGTTGAGCATAGACATATTTGTGAAGACATATGCATTGACTGACATGGTTATGGACTGAAGTTATTGACTGAAATGCTCAGTTTTGGGAAGTCATTGATAGGCTAAAATCTGTCATGAGCAATGTGGGCTGCATGTATCACTACACTTTGAAGTGTATCAATCACTCTAGTTAGCCCCAGGTACACTGTGATTTGCATTTGTCTCTCAAATGCCGTGATCATTGAAAAGGATGTTGAAGCAAATGTATGGAGCTGAAGCAAAATGCTTTGACATGGTTCTTGAATGTCATGAATAGTAAATAACCAGTAAATGCTGAAAATGCCTTGGTTGCTCCTAACTCTTGGAGACAAATCAGTCTTGGATGAGGTAAAGATCATGTATCGGGGCTCTATGCATGGTAGTATAAGGTTATGGCATTTTGCAAAGTCTTTGGGACTGAAATACCTTGACAGTGACTACTTTTTTTGTGGCTAAAATATACAGCAGGTATATCTTGTTTTGTACTTGCAACACATGTCATACTCTATGTCAGAGTGACTTGACTGGGAACTCATATGTAGAGATAGATCTCTGAACTGCTGCAAGTGTTATGGGACATGTATGACATGTATATTCAATGTTCTTGGCCTTGAAATTACTGTTGGTTACTCACAGATTATAGTTTTCAGACTGCATGTATTTTCCCTGGCAGTGAGGTTGCAGGAGTTTAAGCTGAAGCAACTACATAGCATATGTATTGACTGTTATACCTATGGGTTAGACCACTTGTTTGTGGACTGTTTTGAGTTGTCATTGGGCTGAAATACCCTGGTTTTTTACTACAATTAATTGCAAAAAACTATCATAAACAATTGAGGATTGAACTTGGTCAGTCATACTTGCTGGCTTGCAGGAAGTTAGGCAGTGACTAAATATTGTTTGGTACAATATGGCTAATGCAGAGAGGACTGACAACATAACCCAGATAGTGGGGGAAAAGCTTGATAGTAACAATTATGCCATATAGAAGTTCCGCATGGAGAACTTCTTAATAGGGAAAGGCTACTGGGAGTTGGTGTGACTGGAGCGGAAGCTAAACCTGAGCTCCCAGATCAACCTACGGCTGATCAGAGGCGATTACACCAAGCTTGGAGAGAAAGAGCTCGTAGAGTCTTGCACTGGCTCTCTTTATGTATCTCAGATGCCATGGTAATGCAGATAATGAACTGCATTCTCCTAAGAATGCATGGGACATTTTGGTCAAGTACTATGGCACAACCACAAGTGCCAAGAAGATACAGTTGAAGCAGAAGTTCAACAATATGGAGAGGAAGAGTAGATCTATACAGGATTATGTCATGGAGGTTAAGACCATTGCGGATCAGCTAGCATCTGTAAGTTCACATATTGAAGATGAAGACATGGTTGCTATGACTTTGAATGGCTTGGGGCCTGAGTATAAGTCTTTTGACACTTCTGTGTCTGTGAGGGTTGAAATGCCTGATTTTAATGAGCTGGTTGCATTGCTTATACATGAGGAGGTTAAACTTGGCTTGGCTACAGGGTCAAGCAGTTCTAAAAATAAGGATGCAGTTTTTTATTTGAATCAGCGCAGCTGTGGCAGCCGAGGTAGAGGCTATGGATCTGGTAGAGGAGGCCAGCAGAATGCATCCTATGGCAATAACAACCAGCAGGTATCGAATGCAAGAGGTGGTGGAAACTTTAGAGGCAGGGGGAGATCTAGCCCTAGAGGCAGAGGCTCCTAGCAGCAGCAGCGCCCACCTGACAATCCCAATAGGGATAAGGATTGTCACTGCTGTGGGAAGTATGGGCATATTGCCAAGGACTGCTGGAAGAAGCAGGGCAATCAGAAGGGCAAACAGCATGGACATTTTGCTACATCTAGTCAGGGAGATGATTTCTCAGGTGATAGATTGTTTGCCATGCAGTATGTAAAAGACAGGGCTACTGAAAAATGCACTGATGATGCAGTTTGGTACATTGATTCAGGGACATCGAACCACATGACTCCTCACGGTGATTGGTTCACTGACATGGTGGCTGAAAAGCATGGCTATGTCTGTACAGGTGATGACACGCAGCATAACATTGAGCATAAAGGCAAAGTGCCTCTTGTGGTTCATGATGGCAAAAAGAAAAATTTACATGATGTATTGCATGTTCCTTTGATTACGAAGAACTTATTGTCTGTCGCGGAGCAGAACTTGCAAGTTAGATTCAATAATCATGGCTACTTTATTCAAGAGTTTGGCAATGGATGCAAGTTGATAGCTCGGGTCCAGGAATGGCATAATGTTTACTCTTGATGCTACCTTGCCAGAGCTGA
The DNA here is from genome assembly GCF_053477565.2 of Lygodium microphyllum. Lineage (NCBI taxonomy): Eukaryota > Viridiplantae > Streptophyta > Polypodiopsida > Schizaeales > Lygodiaceae > Lygodium > Lygodium microphyllum. The sequence continues at coordinate 52,898,235 of NC_141140.1, read as the reverse complement.
ATTCAGCTATGTTTGCCCATGGTTCTGGCACTATCAGAGATTTGGAAATTTGGCACAAGAGAGTGGGGCATGTGAATTTGCAAAGGCTACAAATTATGCAGAAAAAACAACTTGTTACAGGTTTACCCAAGTTCCAATATTCAGATATTGGTCATGTATGCGATGCTTGCCAGTTTGGTAAGCAGTCGAGGTTGCCATTTGTCAAGCATGTAAGGCAAAGTACACGTCCGTTGCAGTTAGTGCACTCTGATGTTTGGGGGCCAGCCCATAAAGTATCTATGGGAGGCTCGAAGTATTATGTGACATTCATTGATGATTACAGTCGCTATACTTGGGTTTACCTTCTGAAGACAAAGAATGAGGTGTTTGCTATTTTTCAGCAGTTTAAAAAGCAGGTTGAAAAGGAATTTGACTGCTATATCTCTTGCTTGAGATCAGATAGCGGTGGGGAGTATGTGTCAAATGAGTTTGACAATTTTCTGGCTGAAAATGGCATACGTAGGCAGTTTACCTGCAGCTACACTCCTCAGCAGAACGGGGTAGCTGAAAGAAAGAATAGGGTCTTGATGGAAGCTGCTCGTGCCATGATGAATGAGAAGAAGATGCCACTCTATTATTGGGATGAGGCTATCTCACCACAGCCATGTATATCTTGAATCAGACTCCCACTGCAGGTATTCATGAGATGACACTGTTTGAGAGGGCCTGTATGGCTATAAGCCGGATGTAACTCACATGAAAGTCTTTGGCTGTCTTGCTTATGTGCACATTCCAGATGAGAAAAGGAAGAAGCTGGATCCAAAAGCACATAAGTGTGTTTTCATTGGATATTCGCAGGAGAAGAAGGCATACAAATGCTATGATCCCTCTACCAGGGAGACTTTGGTGAGCAGGGATGTTATTTTTTATGAGATGGGTTCTTGGTATGTATCACCGGCTACAGTGCCATTGGATATGCCTTCCACTCATGTATCTATAGTTGATTTGCAGCATAGCACTGCTATGACAGGACCTAGTAGTCAAACAGTATCCCCATGGACAGGGAGATTGAGGAGCTCACCGTCCACTGACACCAGTATGTCAGTGAGGGGGAGATATGATGTCTTGGACAGCAAAGGAAAAGAGAAAGCTATTGAGGATGCATCTAGTATGATGACACCTGGTAGAATGACTTCTGGATATGAGTCTGCTGACACTTTAGACAGTGAACTTGGTATTCCGACTGTCTATACACCTGGCACAAGGCAGAGCAGGTACATTTCGCCTCATGAGAGAGGGGAATCGAGTAGTGCACCACAGCCTAGATGCTCACAGAGGGTCAAATACCCTGTTGACAAGTTGACGTATAGTGGCTACTCTACAAAGCATTATGCTTACATGACAAAAGTGATGGAGATCAAAGAGCCAGGTACATATGCTAAAGCAGTAAAAGATGAGAACTGGTGTGCAGTTATGGATGAAGAAATGAATGCCTTGGCTAAAAATAAGACATGGGATCTTGTGCCACTGCCTGAAGGGAAAAAGACCATTGGCTGCAAATGGGTCTACAAAATCAAATGCAAGTCAGATGGCAGTGTGGAAAGGTACAAAGCCAGGTTGGTTGCTAAGGGGTATGCCCAACAGTATGGACTTGATTATGAGGAAACATTCAGCCATGTTGCCAAGATGGCAACCATATGCACTATGATTGCTTTGGCTACTGCTAGAGGCTGGAGATTGCAGCAAATGGACGTGAAGAATGCCTTTCTTAATGGTGACTTAGTAGAGGATGTCTATATGGTTTAGCCGAAAGGGTAAGTTCACCCTGATTTTCAACATTATGTATGCAAGCTGAAAAAGGCATTATACAGGCTGAAGCAAGCTCCAAGAGCTTGGCATGCTAGGATTAGTAACTACTTGTAGAGATTGGGATTTGCTATTGGTAGGGCTGATCACAGCCTATTTACAAAGAAGACTGACAGTGGCTTGGTAGTGCTGGTCATATATATTGATGATTTGATAATCACTGGTGATGATGACTTGGGCATACAGCATGTAATGAAGATGCTGAAATCTGAATTTGACATGAAGGACCTAGGAGAACTGAAGTATTTCTTGGGCATTGAGGTAGTTCCAGGCTGAAAATGGTTTATGGCTGATGTAGAAGCACTATGCCATGGAAATGCTGAAGAAGTATGGCATGGCTGAATGCAAACCATTGGATATACCTCTTGATCAGAATTCAAGCTAGATATGAGCACTGGAGCTGAAGTAGAGGATGTGACTATGTACAGACAGATGGTTGGCAGTCTGATTTACTTGACCATCACTAGGCCTGACTTGAGCTATGCTATAGGGCTCATAAGCCAGCTTATGCAGAAGCCCAGAAAGCCGCACTTGGATGCAGTTAGACGCATTATGAGATATGTTAAGTCCACTGTAGAGTATGGGCTATTTTATGTCAGAGATAAGCCCTTGAAACTCATTGGATACATGGATGCAGATTGGGCAGGATGCTCATATGATCGTAGATCTACGAGTGGATATGCTTTTGGATTTGGTAGCAGCATGGTTAGCTGGAGCAGCAAGAAGCAGCCTACGGTTGCTTTGTCGAGTACTGAGGTAGAGTACAGGGGTGCTGCATTGCAGCATGCGAGATTTCATGGCTGCTCAAGCTTATGGCTGATTTGGACATACAGGTAGATGCTCCAGTGAAGTTACTATGCGATAATCTGAGTAGTGTACTGAGAGCGGAATTTAGGTGATGGGAAGTGCTTAAAAATAGCTAAAAATTATGAATATCAAGGGAAAAATATTCACTGTCAAAGGCGGCGGCTCGATCTAGGACGATTTTAAGCGCCAAAGTGCTTTAAAGGCGCTCGAGCGACACTTGTTGATTTTTCATAATTTTTCAGACAGTCGTGCGGGTTGACACGAGCTATGGCCAATGCGGGATGCTAAGCCGGACGCCCAGGATTTTTCAGAGCTCAATTCCGAGTCCGGACGGGGAAATGGCCAAGAAACCGGTCAAGATACGAAGAGGTGGACAAAATTTGGCCAAAATGGGCAAGTGACCCTTGGGAGCCCAAATTTTAATGTAGCATGAAACTTTTCATGCATAATGAAGATGAAAAATCGTGGAGAGGAGCACGTAGACAGGCGCCGATTTTTTCGCCCCAATGTTGATCATGCCATCTCCAGCCTCAATGCAACCCCCCCCAATGATCATTTCCACTCATTCCCCTCTGGATGCAGACTCTATCGCCGCCCTTCGCTCGCGCAATGATGCCCTCTTTGAAGATCTCTGATTTCAGTCTTTCTCTCTCCTCCCTCTCTCTCTTCTAAAGGCAAGTTCATGTGGGAAGAAGAAGGAAGAAGAAAGAATGATGGAGGCTTGTCCGGCATGGATCGGATTGCTCCACGGGCTGGAAATGGTGATTGGTGATTATGCTGGACATGAAGTGCTGCTGATTTCCAAATTTGCAGCCATGGACATGAAACCCGAAACACGCAAATAAGCGATAACTTAAAATTTTCAAAGGAAATTTGAGCTTTTATGGCTTTTGATGGATGAAATGTTGTTCATGTGGGATAAAAATTGTTCATGTTGCTGTTTTCTATGAGTTCTTGCTGGTCATAATCAAAAAATCAGAGAAATATGCATTTTGTGGTTCAAAATAATATGCTAAAACACGTAAAACATCTAAAAACAAGGGAAAATGGGGGTTTTTGGCATAAAAAATGGGAAAGTAAATAGGAACATCAACTAAACTTTCATTTTTCTGCAAGAAGGAACTAAGGGCCACAGCCCATAACCTGTTCTTAATTTTCAGCAATTAAATAATGCATAAAAATAAGGAAAAATACAAGAAAATGGTGGAAAAAACCCTAAAAAATAGGGGAAAAATACATTTTGGATTCCAAAAAATAAGGATAAATAAGAGCTATGTTTGTGAATGTTTGTGGGGACCGAAGCATGAGGATTTGCCTCAGTTCAACCCCACCTTCTTGTTCTAGTGTGTTTTTTTCCGTTTTTTCACATAAAATGATGTCAAAATACCCTATAAATTCATCTAATGATGCACTATGTAAACGGGGAAGGGTAGAGTAGTTGAAATATGTCTAAATGCTGTGTGAAATGATGGGAAAGTTGCTGATTTCTATGCATAGCATTTAGGACGGATGATAATTAAAATTAAGAGCTTAGTAGCACGAGGATCACCTCGGTGCTAGGCCATGCAACGAAGCACGAACGGTAGTTGGAAACCATGAAAAGAATGGTTTTGCACTTGTGCACGATACTGTTTTGCTAAATGTTTGAGCACTAGAAATCTACCAATTGCATGGAGCATGAAAAAGAATTTAAAAGTATCAGTTATCAGCTCCTGGACATGCATTGCAATTGTTTTTGGAACATGACCTACGTTGAGAGGCAGTGAGATACCCAAGCTGTAGACTAGTCGTGGGATCCTAAAGGGGAAATTAAGTAAGGACAATGGTACATTCCTGGATACGCTTATTTGGTACCTTGAGCGACGTTTGTGCGAAATGTCTATATGTTGAGCGATGCATCGAGGGGCCAATCCCCAAGGTGTAGGAGAGTCGCAGAGGGTTGACGGCATTTAGCCGTAGGAGGAACCCCATGTGTATGTGATTCGAGCCTTTTGGCTATGTGAAAGGGACTCCCTCTGAGGAGTAATATTGGGATAGGATCAGTTGGACTACAACATATTACAAGCGCAATGTTTAGGAAGGCAGAGATTTTGATAGACGCTCCTGGCCGCGAGGCCGAGGGGTTGTCTTGTGCATAGTGACGAGGTCCGGCTAGTGCATGAGCCAGTGCCGGTCCGTTTTTTGGTCCATCAGTGGTGCGTTTGCCGGGAGCTGCTTAAAAGTGGCGGTTCTCGAATCCTGGTTGTTTAAGGACCAACTAGCAGTTTATGCCAGAGGATACTGAGCTTGATCCGTTATTTATTGATAAGCATCGTCTAGCAGAAATCCAAAAGCAAGAAAGAGACGAAAGAGCTAGGCGACGTGCTGAAATTTTTAAGAGATATTCCCCTAAGCGTAGCGGTGCTGAACCCTTACGAGGGAGTGGATCTAGTGGTCTTAGTACCACGAGCAGTAAGTTAGGAGAAGGCGGAAGCTCTAGTGCTCCCCTTCCTTCTATAAGCCAATCCACGTCAAGTACAGGAGGTGTAACCCCACCGTCCCCCATTCCTAGTGCAAATCCAATCCTTGTCATGGCGCAGCCTATTGCAATTCCAGCAGGAACGACGGATTTGCCGGCTCTAGGTTACCCGCTACCCATTTTTAATGGGCTAGTTGAGGAAGATGCGAAACTCCACATTAGGGAGTTTCAAAAGCTGATGTTTAACTGTCGCATCCAAGAAGAAGGACATTTAATGATGTTCTTCAATATGACTCTCAAAGGAAGAGCCGCTATATGGTATCATGGTTTAGAAGCCGGAACCATATTGAACATTGATGCATTTTATGGAGCTTTTCGAAGGGAGTTTGCCCCTGAAAGGGGTGGGCAATATTGGTTGCGTGTACTCAACGTGGCCCGCCAAGAACCACACGAGGATATTCGTGCTTATGCGAAGAAGATAAAAGAGGTTTTCCGTAAGTTGGACACCTCTATTCCTATCCCCGCAGCTGCCCAATTGCAATATTTCCTACATGGTTTGGACTTTAATATCCAATTGCAGTTGAGTAGTGTCCCCTTGGGAGATATAGATACTGCCATTACACGAGCACAAGAGGTGGAATCCCGACTACAAGCAGCCTATGCTTCTCGAGGCAATTCGAATATGGGTTTAGTGCTGGGAAACAGTATGGCAATAGCTAATGGCAGTAGTGGTCAAGGGATGGCGATGGCTAACCCTAATGGGAGAGGGAACATGATACAGAATGTCCCTTTATTACCAGCTCCCCCTAGCATGTCGATGCCTACAGGCAGTCAAATGGCTCCAAGTGGTGGAGGCCAGGCGGTTAATTCTAATACCATGCCTGTGGCTCAACAACCAGTGCCTAATCGAATTGTTAGGCCGATGGAACGACATGGTAATGACCCAAGCTATGAGTCGAGTTCTTCCAATGTTCTTGGTGAGGTTAAGGACATGATGAAGCATTATACTGACATGATTACGGAGCAGTATCGGCAAATAGCCGTGGATGTCAACTTCCTTAAAAAACAACAAAATTTGATAGGAAGTAGATACCTAGAGGAGGGTGCGCCATCGAGGTTTAGTTGCAAATGGTGTGGTGGGCAGCACTATCCAAGAAATTGCCCAAATGTTAAGTGCGACATTTGCGGAAAATCTGGCCATTTAGCAGCTACTTGCTGGAGTAAGATCAGTTCCCTCCAGCGAGGAAGTCGGCAACCAGGGCCTGTTAATCATCGTGCCCAAGGAAATGATTCCCAGCGAGAAGATGGGCCTAAGCAAATACTTCAACGACCAAAGACTACAGTAGAGGAGCTACCAAGTGGTAGTGGGGTCAGTTTGATTGAGGCTGTACGCGTTAACGATGCTGAAACCTCTAATTTACGAGCTGTACTTACAAGAGGTCAAAAGGGAAGAGAAGCCAATAAGGATAAGCCTGTCGACGGAAACCCTAAACAAGGCGACAAAGGAACGCAAGTTCTGGATCCTGCCATGGAAGGGGGACCTTTGAAGCCCGTAGAAAGTAGAGCCGATAAGGAACCACCAAAGAAGAAGGTGAAAGTTAAGAAAGAGGCAATAAAGCCAGTTCAGCGACCTAAAGAGCGGATGGTTTGGCGTGAAAAGCGAGCTCTATCGAACTATCATGAATTCGATTTGGCGAGCTCTCTTTGCGAAGTCAAGCCGGATGTGAACCTCTTACAGCTTATTAAGCTTTCCCCAGGAGTACGCAAGGAATTTAGAAAGATCCTACGTACCGGGTATATTGTAGAACCTTTGGGTATTGCGCGAGTTGGTGATGACTGGTTTGAGCATGTTGAGAAGCATTGCCCAAGGGTTGCAGCTTATGTCGATGGGATATTAGTAGATTATGCCATTGTCGACACGGGATCATCTGTTAACATTATGAGTTCAGAACTGATGGAAAGGTTGGGTCTTGCGATTCAGAAAGATACCTCCACAATTCTCAGAATGGCAGATGACAGTTTGAGACAGCCAGAAGGCTGCATTACTAAGGTTCATGTCACTGTTGCAAATGTAGAATGCATGTTGGACTTTAGGGTGATTCGTTTTGCAGGGCGGCCAAGTTACCAAGTATTGCTTGGACGACCTTGGATCTTGCAAGCGGATTGCCAAGTAGATATACCTGCTGGTCGACTGATATTCGGCAGAGGTGCCCAGCGTGTGGTGGTTGATGCTTATCCTGAGTCCCCGCAGAGTGAGAGAGCTCCTCTATCTTCTACAGAATTGGAGACATTAGAAGATTTATCTGCCAGTGAGACATCATCGAGTGATGAGTCCAAAGAGGGATCCACCATGGAGGACATCTATCAGATCACTTTGAATGAGCCGATAGAGGGCCAAGATCGTATAAGAGATGCAGATGTTATCGAGCTAGACCTTGGTACGCCTGATGATTCGCGGCCAATCAAATTAGGTTCTATGCTCAACTCAGCAGAGAGGGAGGACTATGTGGCCTTGATCCAGGAATTCCGTGATATCTTTGCCTGGAGTTATGATGAGTTGAGAGGCATTCCTCCTAGTCTTGCTGTTCATACAATTCCGTTGAAAGAGGGCAGTCGTCCTGTACGACAGAAAGTAAGGCGTATGCCTTTCAAATTGAGGGACGGGCTGTTTGAAGAGTTACAGAAACTTCGAGAAGCGGGTTTGATTTTTCCTGTGCAACACACGGAATGGTGTTCGCCAGTTGTGATTAGAAAGAAGAAGAATAATCAGATCCGTTTATGTGTAGACTTTAGGGAGCTGAATAAGCAGACAGTTAAGGACTATTACCCGTTGCCATTTATTGACCAGATTTTGGATCAATTAGCGGGTAGGGAGATATATTCGTTTATGGATTGCTTTGCAGGATATAACCAAATGGCAATTGCAGAAGAGGATAAGTTGAAAACAACTTTCATTACTGTATTTGGTACTTTTGCGTACCATGTGATGGCCTTTGGTTTATGCAATGCGCCTGGTTCGTGGCAATGAACAGCAGATAAGACATTCGGTGACATATCTCCTGAAGAGTTGAAGGTGTTTATTGATGACTTAGGGGCTGCCACCGTGAGAGAAAGGCAGTTGATCATTTTGAGAAAATGCTTTGAGCGCTGTAGACAATTTTGCATCGCCCTAAACCCACGGAAGTGTGTTTTTGGAGTACCTTATGGGCTACTGCTGGGTCATGTGGTCAGTTCGGTAGGAATTGCGACAGACCCCGAGAAGGTCAAAGTTATAGTTGCCATGGGTCCACCACGCACTCCGAAAGAAGTCCATAGCTTTCTGTCTTCGGTTGGTTACTACCGTAGATTCATCAACGCCTTAGCAGAAAGAGCGTTGCCGCTTACAAATTTATTGTCCTTTAGCTGTTCGTTTGTATGGGGTGACCCTTGTAAGGTAGCATTCGAGGATGTGAAACAAGAGCTAGCAAGAGCGCCCGTTTTAAAAGCACCTAAAAGAAGTGAGGTGTTCTATATATTTTCAGCAGCCACGATGTATAGTATCAGCTGCTGTTTAGCCCAAATTTGGGAAGAGAAGTGGTACCACCCGATTGCTTTTGCTAGTCGGAAGCTAGGGGTATCCGAAATCAATTATACTTACATGGAGAAATTGTGTCTAGCGATGGTCTTTGGGACCAAGAAGTTCAGGCATTATATTCTCTATGAGAAAGTTGTGCTTTATACAAAGGCGGAGGGACTTCGACTATTGATGAATAAGCTGCAGCTGCCTGATCGTTTAGCAAAGTGGTTGATCACTTTGCAGGAATTTGATTATGAAATCAAGAGTAAGCCACCAAGGTTGCAAGGCATCGTGGAATGTCTTGTGGACTTTGGGGAGCCGAAAGAATCTGTGGCTGAAGGTAGTGACATGGAGTTGTTATTCAAAATAGATACGGCATCTATTCCCTCGTGGTATGCTGCAATAACGTATTATTTATCAACAGGAGAGGCGGGATCCGAATTATCTAAAGCTGAGAGAAGGAAAATTAAGCAGCAAGCGTTAAAGTTTGCTTTGATCGCAGGTACATTATATCGGCAAGGGGTTGATGATATCTATCGCCGGTGTGTGATGCCTGACGAGGTGCCATTCATTTTGGAAGAGTGCCATGATTCTGCTTGCGGTGGCCATTTTGCTGGACGGCTTATAGCACAAAAGGCTTTAAGAGCAGGTTATTGGTGGCCTGCCATCTTCCAAGATGCGTTTGCGTATGTTAAGCGATGCGATATTTGCCAACGACATGATAGCCGAGAGAATAGGAAACGACCACTCACCCCTATTATGGTGATACTTCCATTTGAGAAGTGGGGAATAGACTTTGTGGGTCCTATTACTCCGTCATCGACTACGCAAAAGCGGTACATCATTGTAGCAACTGACTACTTCACAAAGTGGTCAGAAGCACGTGCAACAAGGAAAGATGATGCTAAAGAAACTGCTAGTTTCCTTTTAGAGCAGATAATATGCCGGTTTGGTCCGCCGAAAGAATTAGTGTCGGACCGCGGAACCCATTTCCTGAATAAGGTGATCAAGGGTTTGACAAAGTTGTGGAACATCAAGCATAACAAGACAACCCCCTATAATCCGCAAGCCAATGGGCAAGTTGAAAGCACCAACAAGCAGCTTGTGGGCATCCTGTCCAAAATTGTGTCGGAAAAGAAACGGGATTGGGATAAAAAGTTATACGTGGCAGTGTGGGCTTATAATACGACTTTCAAACGAGCCACTGGCCATACCCCGTTCAAGTTAGTATATGGGGAGGAGTGTGTCTTGCCTTTAGAAATTGAGCTGCCGACTATTCGGTTTGCCATCAATCATTCTTTGAGCGATGAAGATGCACTTTTTGAGCGCTTGACGACATTGGCACATTTAGATGAGCTTAAGTTGCAGAGCTTATTGCACCAAGAAGTGGCGAAGCGCCGAATGAAGCAGCTACATGACCTCAAAGCCAAGAAATACACCTTCAAGAAAGGACAGCTTGTTCTGTATTATGACGCCCGACGTGAATTATTCCCAGGCAAGCTAGAACCCAAATGGGATGGGCCCTATAGGATCGTTAGGATAGGAAAGAATAAATCTACAGTGTTGTTAGCTGACCTTGAGGGGATAGAATTTAAAAATAAGGTTAATCTTAATAAGATTAAACCTTATTACTTCTGATTGCACTAATGCTATGACTGCCTTGCAGGTCTAGGCAAGATCGATCAAATATCTGTAAGGAAATCGGGATAAAGGTTGATGGGTCGTCTGATCCCTTATTTAGAACACCCATATTTGGAACAAAGGTATCATCAGGGAAAGCTCATTTGGTGGAGCAAAGGATACAAGGTGATTGAGCAAGAAGGCGGGACATTTATTTGGGAAATCAAGGTCTTCTGCCATCACTGCCTACAAATTTTGACGAGCATCCCTGTTGAATTCAATGATGATGGGGGGATGGAGCCTACAGTCCACCCGTTGAATATGCTGAATTTCGATTACCATAATTACGAGTAGAGTCCAGGATGGCAGGATATGTAAACCCTTTATGGACGTACACCTTGTACTTTGATGGGGCGTCCAGGGGTGTATGCAAAAAAGGAAGTGTAGGAGTTGTCATCCGAGACCCCCGACGACGCATTGTCATGAAGTTAGCTGCTTATCTCGGGGCGAATTTTACTAATAATATGGCCGAATACAAAGCCCTGATTATGGGTTTGAATATTGCAAAGAAGGGTGGTATCCGCCAGTTTTTGGTGAAAGGGGACTCTCAGTTGGTTTTAAATCAACTCAATGGGACGTACATGGTACGAAACCCCATCCTTTGTATGTACCATCATACTGCCATGGCCTTGCTAGACGAATTCGATAGAGTGTCTTTTCAGCTGATTCCACGGAATTGGAATCAGTTTGCCGATTCATTGGCTAATTTCGCGTATGAAGAAGACCTCTTCTTTAATTGTGGCCCCTGTCCCGATATATCTATTGATGGTGAGACAGGACCCGGTCGTTTGTGGGGTATGCTTTCTGAACATGCCCTCTTTGGCAGACGATGGTTGATTTGGGTGATGCAGAGGGTAAGCAAGACTCATCTGCCTTTATTATCTCAGACCCACAGACTGATTCGATGACATGTAATACGAACACCTCTTGCGATATACGCAGGAGGGATAGGTCATAATTTAATGCACCTAGGTTAGGGCTACAAGCCCTGTTTCCCTGGGAATGGTATGCTTTGATGTCTATCATGGTTGTTTCCAGGTGGGTGTTATGCGTAGTCAGTGTCTGATTTCATTAGGCCAAGAGGGCCGATGCAGTTTTGTAGTGAAGTGTTTGATGTCATTAGGCCAAGAGGGCCATTTCCCTGTCTAGTGCGGGTGCGTTTAATCGGGTTTTTGTTTTAAGTGTTGTGCTGGACAGGTTTCGTGTTTCGTGGAATTTTGTGGAGCCTGGAGGAGCCTTTGCTGCGATGGAAGCTTCTTGTGGCCACTCCAGGTGATATTTCTCATTTACGAGTACTTTTCTTTCCTGTTCTGTGTGTATCTGTACTTGTCAAGGGGACACATTTTTTGGGGACCGGCAACCAAGGCATGAAGTCCCAGGTTTAGGTTGAGTATGTTTGAGGGAGGTCGGAGTAGTCATCACCTCTTGCAATGACATTGTTAGACATCGAAAGACCTGTTTTAGAAGGACGTCCTAGTGACCCTGTTCTGCTAACCTGCTAGGCAGCCGTTCTAGGAGTTCTTGTTAGTAGTGAGGCAGTTAGAGAAGCCTGCTAGAAGATAATAATGATGATGCCAAGAAATCCTGACTGTCCTAAACGATGAATATCAATACGAAGGTGTGTAAAAAGGGGTTCTAACCCCTATCAAAGAAAAGAAAAGAAATGAAAATATATAAGCAGTTGATCATTGCCTTGCGAAGGCCTGGTAGGTTTCTGGGGACGAGTCAGACCCGGGGCCGATACCTTGTCTCCCTAGGGGTGGCTTCTTGCTGGATAAATAATACCAAAACAAGGAAGGTTGGAGCGAAAATAAAAGTGAGCGTTAGAAAAGGATTAAGTGTCGCCTTGCGAGGGCTTGGTAGGTTCTTGGGTGCCGAGACAGGTCCTGAGACCGATGCCCTGTTCTCCTTGGGTCACTACGCTCAGCTCCCTCCTTTTTACATGCCCAAGTCTGTTCATCCAATATAAACTCTAACAGAAGAAATGTACTGAAAGAAAATACTCTTTGATCAGGCTATATGAGTCCTCACCTTGTCGGAGCTCCTAGTGGTGTTGTCTTTAGTTGGTAAGTAGTTCAGACTACCACTTAGGGCAACCTCTTTGGCAGTTCTTTTTAGTTTGGCTGTGTTGGAGCAGTTGGTTAGTGACTGACCTCGGATCTTCTATTAGATGATGCTAGGCCTACTCCTTGTGGATGTCATGCCTTGGTTTTGTCCAGGGGTAGGGGGAGCATTGTGCTGAGTTTGATTATATAATGGTTTTGTATCAGTTTGATGCTTCTTTGGTTATTTATGTGCAGATATGTTCGTGGATTCGACGGGCTGAGTCGCCCTATCCCGTGGTCGCCAATGAGAGCGGAATTTAGGTGACGGGAAGTGCTTAAAAATAGCTAAAAATTATGAATATCAAGGGAAAAATATTCACTGTCAAAGGCGGCGGCTCGATCTAGGACGATTTTAAGCGCCAAAGTGCTTTAAAGGCGCCCGAGCGACACTTGTTGATTTTTCATAATTTTTCAGATAGTCGTGCGGGTTGACACGAGCTACTGGCCAATGCGGGATGCTAAGTCGGACGCCCAGGATTTTTCAGAGCTCAATTCCGAGTCCGAACGGGGAAATGGCCAAGAAACCGGTCAAGATACGAAGAGGTGGACAAAATTTGGCCAAAATGGGCAAGTGACCCTTGGGAGCCCAAATTTTAATGTAGCATGAAACTTTTCATGCATAATGAAGATGAAAAATCGTGGAGAGGAGCACGCAGACAGGCGCCGATTTTTTCGCCCCAATGTTGATCATGCCATCTCCAGCCTCAATGCAACCCCCCCCAATGATCATTGCCACTCATTCCCCTCTGGATGCAGACTCTATCGCCGCCCTTCGCTCGCGCAATGATGCCCTCTTTGAAGATCTCTGATTTCAGTCTTTCTCTCTCCTCCCTCTCTCTCTTCTAAAGGCAAGTTCATGTGGGAAGAAGAAGGAAGAAGAAAGAATGATGGAGGCTTGTCCGGCATGGATCGGATTGCTCCACGGGCTGGAAATGGTGATTGGTGATTATGCTGGACATGAAGTGCTGCTGATTTCCAAATTTGCAGCCATGGACATGAAACCCGAAACACGCAAATAAGCGGTAATTTAAAATTTTCAAAGGAAATTTGAGCTTTTATGGCTTTTGATGGATGAAATGTTGTTCATGTGGGATAAAAATTGTTCATGTTGCTGTTTTCTATGAGTTCTTGCTGGTCATAATCAAAAAATCAGAGAAATATGCATTTTGTGGTTCAAAATAATATGCTAAAACACGTAAAACATGTAAAAACAAGGGAAAATGGGGGTTTTTGGCATAAAAAATGGGGAAGTAAATAGGAACATCAACTAAACTTTCATTTTTCTGCAAGAAGGAACTAAGGGCCACAGCCCATAACCTGTTCTTAATTTTCAGCAATTAAATAATGCATAAAAATAAGGAAAAATACAAGAAAATGGTGGAAAAAACCCTAAAAAATAGGGGAAAAATACATTTTGGATTCTGAAAAATAAGGATAAATAAGAGCTATGTTTGTGAATGTTTGTGGGGACCGAAGCATGAGGATTTGCCTCAGTTCAACCCCACCTTCTTGTTCTAGTGTGTTTTTTTCCGTTTTTTCACATAAAATGATGTCAAAATACCCTATAAATTCATCTAATGATGCACTATGTAAACGGGGAAGGGTAGAGTAGTTGAAATATGTCTAAATGCTGTGTGAAATGATGGGAAAGTTGCTGATTTCTATGCATAGCATTTAGGACGGATGATAATTAAAATTAAGAGCTTAGTAGCACGAGGATCACCTCGGTGCTAGGCCATGCAACGAAGCACGAACGGTAGTTGGAAACCATGAAAAGAATGGTTTTGCACTTGTGCACGATACTGTTTTGCTAAATGTTTGAGCACTAGACATCTACCAATTGCATGGAGCATGAAAAAGAATTTAAAAGTATCAGTTATCAGCTCCTGGACATGCATTGCAATTGTTTTTAGAACATGACCTACGTTGAGAGGCAGTGAGATACCCAAGCTGTAGACTAGTCGTGGGATCCTAAAGGGGAAATTAAGTAAGGACAATGGTACATTCCTGGATACGCTTATTTGGTACCTTGAGCGACGTTTGTGCGAAATGTCTATATGTTGAGTGACGCATCGAGGGGCCAATCCCCAAGGTGTAGGAGAGTCGCAGAGGGTTGATGGCATTTAGCCGTAGGAGGAACCCCATGTGTATGTGATTCGAGCCTTTTGGCTATGTGAAAGGGACTCCCTCTGAGGAGTAATATTGGGATAGGATCAGTTGGACTACAACGTATTACAAGCGCAATGTTTAGGAAGGCAGAGATTTTGATAGACGCTCCTGGCCGCGAGGCCGAGGGGTTGTCTTGTGCATAGTGACGAGGTCCGGCTAGTGCATGAGCCAGTGCCGGCCCGTTTTTTGGTCCATCATGTACTCTTAGCCATGAATCCAGTATATCATGCCAGAACGAAACACATAGAGGTACACTACCACTTCATCAGAGAGATGGTTCTTGTAGGACGAGTTGATCTCATGCATGTAAGGACTGATAAGCAGGTTGCGGATATCTTTACCAAGTCCTTAGGTAAAGATAATTTCAGTGTTTTTAGACAGCTGCTTGGTGTGCAGATGCTGTCTTGAGCTTGAGAGGGAGTGCTAAGACTTCAAGCTCGATCTACTATCCTTGATATGACCATAACCGACACTTCAGTTGTCCAACTGTACCACACTATGCGGACATTAAATAAGTCGGTGCTTAGGACTTGACTGCTTTGGTGTGAATGGTCCTTTATGACCTTAGGTTGTACATTCACTAAGTTGTGTATGGAATGATAATGGAAGAATGAGAGAGCACTCTGCTCTGACTGTTGCTTCTTCACTCTTGTCTCTGTCTCTGATTGTTAACAGCCTTTGCATTTCCATCAGTTGTTGATGATGAATAAGCTTTCTTCCAATGCCATGAGGAGTATGGAACTCAAGAACAATTGATACATTAATATGATTTGCCTTGCATACATTGTCATGCCCAAGAGTGTTCTTCTCCTTACATTTATAACATAGGCCCTTGGAAGTTATGCTGTCCAAGATATGACTTGACAAGTAGATGCCATGTACACCACTGAAAGAAAATTGATGGAAATTTTCCCCGTCTATCAAATGATAACCATAACCATGAGCTTGTTGTCCATGGTTTACTACATAAGGCTGCACATAAGCATTTCCAATCCTTTGTGGGACTGATGATAAAACACTTGTGGCTGAGAAGAAGAAGCATCCATAACATAGGCATGCTCATATACTTCTTGTCTATGCATAGGAACCTAAATTTCTGTAGGAGCATTTGATTGCAACTACTTTCCACTCATTGGATGAAGACTAGATTGATTTGAATGGAGGCTTTTCCCAAATGGTTGATCACAAACATGACTATGATTAACATGTTGTTGCTACCCAAAAGAATCAGGGTCTGAATTGGCATAATCATCATGATGATAACCATAAAAATAATGCTGCTTATAAGAACTATGCCCATACATTCCATCTTGTGCTGCATATTCATGTCTAACCATGCCACCATAATCAAATCCATAACCATTCATTGGAGTAGCAAATGATCCCAACATATGTTGTCCATAGACAATACTTCTACTTGCATTAAAGTCTCCACATGCATGAGTTTGATGGTGTTCAAAATTTCTACATAAGGTACAAGCACCATGTTGTCCATAAGTCCCGAGACATGCATGATTTTCCATGCAACCATCAAAATTTTCATGTATGTGACTCCTGGGTACATGCCCTCCATAGTAACCTGCTGGTATGAAATCAGCTCTATCTTAAAAAATATGAGTACAAATAAGGTGTATGATAGCTTGACTCGAAGCTTAGGATGTCTAGTATCAAGTAGAAATCCTGGTTTGAATTTAGGAGTAGCAATACCCCTCTCTGTTTAAGAATTTCTAGAACTGTCCACAGTGAACTGCTAGTGAACTGCCGGCACAAAATAGGCTCTAACTTGAGAAATATGTGTCCAAATGAAGCGTTTGATAGCTCCACTTGAAGCTTGTGATGCCTAGTATCCACTTCAAGTGTTCTTTTCTTGTTAGAGTGATTTGACAAATTTCAGTAGCAAAATTACCAGATCTGTCATGTTATTACAACACCCTATTTTGGCCCTGTTCCAAGCGTTTTGAGTACTTCTTATCCAACTTGAATCAATACCCAATACCAAGACACTCAAATGAGTAGGAGAGAGTTGTAGATGACTAGAATAGGTGAGAGTAACCTCTGCAAACTTCAAAATTTAAATAAATCTTGCTTATGAGGTACCCAAGAAAATGATAATGAGAATCCAAGTTAAAATTCACCGATAGAGAAACTCTTTGACCATAAGTGTGCCAATGAACATGTATGCCCTATCAATACTAGTGCATACTCCAAAGTACAAAAATGTAGGGCTGAAATAGATTGCATTATACATTCATTGCATTTTCACCCCTGCATTACATATGCCCATTGGAGAGTACAACTTGCTACCAAATCCAATATCCCATCTTACTTGCCAAAATGCCATACATCATTGCCATCTTGCATACATTACATGGAACCATTTGTCCATGTGTAATTGCCACTGATCAATTAGTTGAGTACCTACTAGAATAAACCATAATAGTGCAAGAACCAATGCTCTTCAAGCATAAATGCCTTGCCAAGATGATCAAACCATTCCATGAATATGGCATTGGAAAATTGCATCCCAAGCTAATCAAGAAGCATTGATGGGGGTGAAGAAGAAGTAGATGACTGTAGGAGATTTCTTGTAGACTAATGTTGCTTAAAGAACTTCAATTTTCAGCTTGAAAAGAGTAAAATAATCTTCCCATTGATGGTTCCATGAAGAGATATTTACTTAGAGCATCATACCATTGAGAATGCTTCATTGCTCTTCCATGAGCAATAGTTTGAAGAAGAGGAATCAAATGGTACAAAATCTTGATGGATTCTTCAAATAGATTGTTACTGAACCTTCAAACGACATAGAGCAGTCCAAGATTTGATGCCCTGGTTCAATGCTAGTTCAGTACTGAGACTGTCAGAATTCTGAAATCCCCCTTGCTCTATGTCTTGTTTGGTTATGCTATATTTGAATGATGAACCAGGTTCTGGTCTTTGTGATTAGCTTGCTGGTTTTCCAAAGATGAGGATCAGCTCCAAAACATGTAGATTTAATGGTTTTTTTTTTTGAAGCAGCACAGATTACGTTTGAGCTAAATTCTTGAGGGCCACTGATGTAGAAGCTTAAGCATGTGTTGACTGTCTATTCATATCACTGTAGAATTAGATATGTCAAGCTCTAGAAGAGAATATTAAACTTGTGTTGACTGTGATCAAATACAAAATGAATCAGTTATTTTCTTGATGCTGCACTCTTTGCTCATACATAGACATGAACCAGTATAATGGTTAGTCAAGTCTTCAATCACCACCATCGAATGATAGACATGAGCCTAAGTATTCACACACAGATCTGAACATGCATGCAGCTTTCCTGGTCACATAAGCGACTCAGAGTCATCTGACATAGAGATACAACCCTTGATGGCCATCATATGACCCTCTGAAGCCTTTGAGAGTTCTCGGAAGGAGCCATGGTGGCCTGCGTCTTCCCCGCACATGTGTGCCTCTGCAGGTTACCAGGATCGGTGCAGCATGGAAGCATCAGAACTGCTGAGAACAACCACTGCATTGTGAAGACTTCTCAACATTTGTTAATGCACTCAAGGCCTCATCGCCTAGCAAGGAAAATCAGGTGGCATTCTCATTGTAACTGAGAAGCAACACACCCTAATCCAGCTACTTGGAATAGTGATGATATACAGGATTTTTCCGATACAGAGAACAACGTCGACTTCTCTGGGATCGTGGATGGCACATGGGATTCTGGAAATGATGACGAGATGCTTGCATTGATCACAGTACTTGGAGATTATCTTCCCATAATACGGACTTACAAAAATGATTTGTGCACACTGGAAATTTGTGGTTGTGCCACACGTGCATGAGCCCTTGCTACAATGGCATCCGATCGAAGCTTTACTACAGCCAGAGATTTGTTTTTGGAATGTCGCTTAACTGTATTACAAACTGTGCTTCCCAGTACTTCGGGGAATCATAGTATTGTGTCCACAAAGCTTTTTGCTCCCAATCTCTCTATTGTGGAAAAAGCCAAGAACTTCTCACTACCAAACGGGATCGATGCTGGGGAGTTTGTGCATAAGTTCTTTGCTGTTGTCCACAGTCTTCTATCGCTTTGATTGAGCCTTGGCAAAGAGCACGGCCAAGATCTGCTCCTACTGTCCGAGAAGAAACCCTAGCAAAAGGGAGAAGGGATCTTCAGGTGCAAACAATGCAGAATCAGCTTGCCTTACTATTGAAGAAAAAGAGATCAATCATGGTTAAAATGGGGCTCTATAGAGAGCTTATAAGCTATAGATTCAAGTGTAGGGTACCATGGAAACCATTGGAGTCAAGCAAGGAGCCAAGGTAGTGAAATGGAAGAAGATTTCTTGCACAAGATCTTCAATGGAAGCTTGAAGAGAGAGAAAGAAATGTGTGTTCCAAAAAGTAGTGAAGGTTTTACCCTTTTCCAAATGCTTATAGCCTTCTTTTTGCCAAAAGACCTCGAAAAAGGCCTCAAAATGGACCACGACCTGACAAACTTAGCTGGAGTCCGCCATTATCCACTGGATCATGCCAAGAACCTCCATCTTGACCAAGATCATGCCAAGAACCGCCTTCTTGACCAAGATTAATGACAGTTACTTCAATTCTAACCACGGTTTACTGTGCAAGTCACCCCCAGTCAACTAGACACAGAAATCCATGGTTCTAACCAAACCAAACCGTACTGTAATCAAATTGTACATGTTATAGCCAAATTGTACATGGACAATGACCTCCCTATCAAGGTCATAATCATGAAAATGATGGAATTAAAGCCTGCCTTGGATCAAAGCAAGGCTCTGATACCAATGTAATAAAACTAACCTAACTAGCCTAAACTGGCCTAGCTCCATGCCCAACCATGGATAAAGAAACAGGAAATTAACAAGATAAATTGAAAATGGAAAGAGACTAACCTTCATTAACATGGCAAGCTACCATAGCTAAAAATGGAATATAAGAAAGAAAGTTACCTAGAACAAGATGTCTTCAAATGATCAAGAGATAATGCTACATTTGGCTGGCTACCATTTTATAGGTAAACCCTAGCTAATCCCTGGCTAACCATAATTAAGGTTTCTTTACACACGTATGCCCTAATTCATAAATATATTTACAAAGGCAAAATAGGAGGGCAAAATTTCCTACATGACATAGACCAGTTGTCTTCTACCTACGTAATATCTAAGTATGCACGTGCACTCACATAGTATCTGCACCACAATATACACACAGGTTGGGTCCTCAAGTGCAGGACAATACTCTCAGCTTGCTTAGAATTTCAGAGTCATGTCTCCCAAACTAATCAAACCACATCTTGTGCATGATAAGAAGACTAGCACTACCCCCAAGAAGAGACCATATATGAGAGGTTTTCAATTGTAGATATTGAAGAATCCAATGAAATTTTTGTCAGCCCTTCATCAATACTCAACTCTGAATTCTTATCATTTATCATTATGTAAGTCCACCAAAGAATCATCACATGCAGAATCCCTAAAACACCAACATCGGTGAGAGCCACGAGTGCAACTCCCAACAAAGAACAGCCCTATCTCCAACTACAACAACCCTATCACCATCCAATCCTACCACCAACAACCTTCATCCACACCACCACCACAACTCCTCCATGGCAAACCACAACAGTCCCTTTCAACCACATCTTTGGTGCATGCCAAGGCCTGCTACCTACGATGGTGAGTGCCATGGGACTAGCACTCATCTAGGGGGGGTAATGTTAACCCTTAGACGAACAAGGTGGAAAATCCGGAAAATCTAAAGCAGAAGACAAGGCCAAGGAAAAAGTGAAACGGAAGACGAAGGTGCACCAAGAAAAATATGAAAATACAAGAAGTGTAGAAAAGTCCTAAATCAAGGGAATAAGCGCAAGTCAATACTTTTGTAAAAGAGCACAAGGCACGCCATGATTTATTTTAAGAGCACACAAATTGTAAAGGTAGATGGGTACTAGGAAGGAAGCTAGGAAGATAGGAGGACAATGGGAAAAAGGGCCATGTAAAAAAAGGGGATAAGGGGATGACCATCCAAAAGGGATTTAGGGTTTTGTATATAAAGTTGAAAAGTGAATGAGAAGCTCATTCTTGTGTGTGGCCAAAAGTAGCTCTCTTCTTATTCTTCTTCTTCTTGCTTGCTTGCTTGATTGAGCTTGTGCTTGAGAGAGGGAGTATAAGAGTGTGAGGGAGTGATTGTGTGAGGGTGAGGGACTATGGTGGAGAAGCTCTCCATCTTCTCCTCTCTTCTTCTCTTATCTTGTCTTGCTCACGGAAATGGAGCTTGCTTGAAGCTTGCACTTGGATCGTGGAGCTACCGGAGTGCTCAAGAGAGGAGGAAACTCAATCGGGCATGGAGGTAAGCTCACTACACTCATAGAGAGAGATAGCATGTCGGCTATGTGAGAGGTAGCCATTAGTGCTCGGCTTGGAACACTTGAACAATAAGTGGTCAGTGGGTCCTGGTGGTTGCCTTTACAAAGGACCATAAAGAAGAAGAGCAAGAAAAACAAGACCATGAAAAAGAGGACCAAATGATCAATACAAGGAAAGCAGTGGAGAATGAAGACTAAAAGATCTATGCTAAAAGAAAATCTAAAAATGAAGAAAACCACAAGGGTATGTCAGTCCTTGTCTCTACTTTTCACTAGAACTTTTTATTGTATGTACTTGCCATTAACGCTCTTGACATACGCCTTGTAAAAATCCTCATGTATCCTATGCATAACAACCCCTACACACTTAGTGAGGCCTTGTATCATCCCCTAGATGTTAGCCATGTTTTTTGGTACCCACACTTAGCTTTTTCTGCGATAACCTTTGGTGTTTACCATGTTTGTGGCATACCCACACTTAGAAAGGTTCTACTCATGACAACCTCTGTACACATAGTGCTTTCTTTACAATTGTGATTGAGGAGGGGTGTTGACAAATATGCAATCACACCCATGTGACAGCCTCTTTGTATGGAGCAGTGGGCAAGGAAAATACTAATAGTTTAGGAAGAGGTCCTGAATCCCATAAGCATAGTGGTGCAAAATGCTATCTATGGAGCTTTTATAAAGCATTGTACTTGACTATCACTTTGACAATGAGTAATGCAATATCATGATGCTTTCCTCTTTCAGTTAGTGTCATTGTTGTCATTGTCAGTCTAATACACAAGATTGTCTTTATGAGTCCAAGATTCCATCTTGGAACCTAATTCACTTGTGTAACCATTGGCGTCTACATTCTCTATATCATCATGAGTTGTGTATTCATCTTCCATCCTCCTTAGCTCCTGCCATGCTCTAGATCCGTGCTTTTAACAAAGACCAGACATAGTATCTCTTGATACTACATAGTATGTCTTCACACTACCTTGCACTTGTGTCTCTTAACACATTGAAATACAACTCTTTTGCTGGTTAATTAAAGCTTATCAACATGGTAGAGCTTGAGAAAATAGAAAAGTTCAATGTAGAAGGTTTCCACTTGAAGAAAAAGACCATGTACCACCTCATGAGGAAAGACCTCTTGGATCTCTTTGAAGATGATGAAGGTGATACAGATGACGGGAAAGAAGATTTAGAAAGTAGGATCCTTGCAGTAGCTCCACTAAAAACCAAAGAATGGAAGAAGATGAATAGTAAGGCACTAGGCATCATTGCCTTGGGACTAAGTGATGATGTGCCACATCATATCTCTGCCATTAGAGATGCTAGAACTGCTTAGGAGGAACTTGGCAGGATGTTTGGTGCCAAGCAAAGAATTCAAGGGTAAAATTACTAATGTAGTTTTATAAACTGGATATAAAAGATAGTGCTTCCATGTCTATACACATTAGCAAGTTCAAGAGCCAAAAAACCCAGCTTGCAACTCTTAATAAGAATATTAATGAAGATAAAGAAATAGCCGTACTACTTGCAAGCGTAAATAAGGATCCATATGAGAATCTTGTGCCCACCCTAAGTAATGTTCCAAGTCTCTCACTTAAAGATATTGAGCACTCTCTTCTTGATGAAGAGAACAAACAGAAGAACAAGAATGCAAAAGATGGTGTCCCATCATCTAGGGAAAATCTCTTATGCACCAAAGAAGCTACTGGACCCAAAGGAAGAGGTCGAGGATTCAACACTGACAACAAAGATCAGATAACATGTCATTATTGTGGTAAGATTGGCCGTATAGCCAATGAATTTTTCCACCGTAAAAGAGCACAATAGATGCAGAATGGTAACCACCAGAATCAGTTCATGAATGAAAGAGAAGAAGAAAAAGAAGATGCTTCCAGGGTACATATAATTTTGAACGCATAGGACATGATGAAGGGTTTATTTACAACCATTAGGGTAGATATAGTGTATAGTACAATCAAAATTGAATGTACAGTACATGCTAGCGGCCAGTTCGATATTCCAAGGGCATGAATGAGTTTGCATAGTTCATACCTACGAGATGGTTGCATGATGCCTTGATCACAACTTCATGCCAAAGGATGGAAGTTTGTGGGGAGGAGTTGTAGTTCTTGAGGGGATGCAATCCAAAGGTAACCGTGTGCTTTCTTTGATGTTGAATCTAGTAATTGTATGCATGAACTAACTTAGGGATTTACAAAATCTATACTACAACATAATCACGTGGGTAAAATTTTTGAAATGAGGGCATTGACAAAATGCACTCCATGAATAGACTATGGTATCATGGAAACTTTTGAGCAAGAAAGTCGATGGCGGGCCATAGATCCAAACATTATAGTGGATGAGATGGAGTGTTTTGGTTACCTAAAAAGTGTTACTTTAGCAGATGGTCGTAGCTTCTCCATAATCATATTTGATATATAGTAGTTTAAAGTGGTATTGGAAGAAGTAGGAGTAAGTATTCGATGAGGAGCTTTTGGATTCTTAAAGGGTAGACTCTGAGAGAACAGGAGACGATTTGCGCAACATATTTGTCTTGCCGGGTTATTGTGAATAGGTACATGACCTTTTTGGTTAATTTTTCCACAACATGAAACAACCATGAATTCTTGTTCGTTATTTGTGTGACAAGATTTTATAACACAATATTAGTGAGTTTGGGAATCTCCCAATTCCCATTTTTTGAATACTAAAATGGTGGCACCCGGATAACATGCCCATAAGTTTCTCAAAACCATATGATGTGACCTATCATTAGAAAGCACTTGAAAATGGAATCTATTGAGCTATAGAGCGCTTAATTTGGAGATATAGTGTTCAAGTTATGAAAAATCCAAAGATTTGACCACATGTCCCAAACTTATGGAAAATTCCCATATTCCCCAATATGGTATTTTATTTGATATTATTAAATAGGTAATCTCCTATCCAAGCCCATGACAACCTCATTGGTGGTATATTGTGCCATCAACACCTCAGAGTGTTTAAGTGTATGATAACAACAATGTCCCTAGCATACACGAGGAGATTATGCATATAGAGAAGTCATTGTTGTGGGGGGTGGAGCACAAGGAGGGCTTGTAGCATGTGGAGGAGACAAGCATGGAAAATATAGGCAAAGAGACTCAAGTACAAGAATTCTTTGAGAATGAAGTAAACTCCTCTTTCTATGGGTACTTATACATAGACCTTCTAATATATGTTGAGCTATCCAATAGTTTATTGTGGAGTCATAGGACCGATCGATTTGCTAACTATTTATGTATGTTGATACTTATTAAATACTTTTAACTAATATTCTTCTTTGCAAACATATATCATCGTGCTTCACACCTTCACCCTTATATTGATTCTGCTAACATCGTTTTTTTGGCTGTGTAGGTCAATATAGATGATTCACAGAGCAAGATGAGTTGAGGGATGATAGATGCAAAGATACAAGAGATTCTCATGCATATGTCTCTAGATTAGGTAGCGCAATTTAGAGATATGGAAGACTGTATCATTGTCTAAGCGCTCAACACATTCTACCTTGGCACAATCCAACACCTCAATCTCCAGTAGGTAGAGTTGATGCTCTAGGCTAGCCAGAAAGGGAGACTCTTTTAGGATGTATTTGGAGATATAGATGTTGTGACTCCATGGCTGGTTACTACTTCTCATTCTTGTATTGGTTCTAGAGAGGGTGCCTCAAGTGGGTCGTGTGGGGACACTGATGTAGTGTTACTATCCCATCAATCGAGTGGACACTTATCATCTCCAAGATTTGCTACAGCTATAGGAACGTCTACTCCCATGACTCTCAGTCGTTTGCATATGGCACCCTTATTGGTGCCACTCTGAGAGATACCACCCATACAAATATGCCAACTAAATAAGGGTCTCTTGGTTATGCCCAAGAGTATGGTCATAGGCTGGGGGAGGGCACATCTTCATTGTACCCTGTTAGGATATGGGTACTCTATAGATGAGAAAACCAGTGTCGTGCTCATAAATGTTGAGGGAAAGAGGATGATGGAATGCATGAGAGAGTTCTATACCATTAGGAAAACATACTCGAGGGGGACAAGGAATATATGGTAGCATCCTTGCATGAGAATTTCTTGATACCTTCAATGGCTAATCAATTTTCCACTGGATGGATGATGGATTTTATGCATGTATATATATAAAATAGATGATTGGATGCATGCAAGGCAATCACGAGTGACACTCCAAAGGTGACTAATTGAACATAGAGGATTGGCAGGGACTTAGAAAGGAGGCTACAAACTCTCCAAGATGATGGAGGTATTAGTGGAGTTGGTAAGGGCACGGCTGGAGCTAGGGGTCATGTATCATCGTGGGAGTGGCAAACATAGAACTTATTTGGAGGATTTTATAAGTTTTCTTTTGGTTATATTTTGGTATACTACTTATAGTAATAACCTTATTTCTAATAATACTACTTTATTTTCATTGTAGCACTTAATCAAAATCATGATCCTAGAGATTTGGAGACTCAGTATGCTGAGAGGCACGGTCTCACTTCTCTCTCGATAGATTGTATATGCATAGTAGTCTAGTAAGTCATGCCATTTTCTTGTTTTCAGTTTCTAGTTTTTTTGTGATACATTATGTAATGTGGATTAATCATTGGTTATTTTATATTGTAGAGTTTGTTTGATGCTCCATTGTATTAAGATGAGCTCTTAGACATTGAGGAGATGTAGTAGTCGCTGGGATTTATGAAGCACACAATGTCCCTTCCTTTTTTGGCCCTATGGTCAATGAAAGCTTTTTCTATGTAGGCTTCCTTAGGTATATTTCTCATCCTTTGTATGGACTCACATTTTGCAATATTTATAGATACATTTATCTATTTTTGATTCTCCTCCCTATCAGTCCATGTAGTTGTAACGTGCTTGCCTATCAACCTATCCAGGCACATTTTTAGCGGTTCATCAAGAGACGAGTCTAAGCGACGCTGCTCGACACTTCCATGGAATGTCACGGGGTTTGTCGCCTAGAGTTTCCTAAGTTTGCTGCCTCGCAACGGAACGTCCATGACCAAACCCACTAGGATCGACCTGAAATTTGGGTTCCTAGTAGACAAGGTCTCCTAACAACATTCTAGCATCGGGTTCTAGACATCCTACTTTATGCAGAGATATCCAAGCCGAAACTGACCCATACCGCACTTGGTTCAAAGAGAATGGAAAATGAGAGTGATGTGCTGCTCGACCTCTCTGCCCGTAGGGCATAGTCCCATTCCGGTCCCCTAAAATGGCATGAATCGGGGTTCTAACCTAACAATTCCTAAAGGTCAAACATCAATAAAACCTTGTGAGAAGCCTCCCAGTTTTTCGGGACCACCCTACCATAGGACGGGCCCATCGGGGATTCCACCCTCCCACTTTCCTTGATAGGTTTAGTTTTCTAATTAGATCCTACCACATTTATGTGTGACATTTAAAATCAACTTCATTAATTAAGCCTTTTAGGGAACACGGTTCATTCGCATAATTTACAACACAGACACAAAAATAGAGCAAGTAGTCCTTTTGACAAACAAGTTCAAACAAGTTCCTTAACTTATCTTCAAGTTAATCTTTGTCTCCTTCCCCATACAGGAAAATTATGTATCCCCTTCTGTCCAACAAAAGTACCCCTTCTGCCTTGCAGAAGTAACTGGTCCAAATCACATGGCACCTGATGGGACCTAAAACGGGCCGGCACTGGCTCATGCACTAGCCGGACCTCTATCATGCGCTCAATAACCCCACGGCCTCGCGGCCAGGAGCGTTAATGACACACATCATCTTCCTAAACATCTTGCGTTTGTATCACGTCTCGTAGTCCAACTCTAACCCAATTAACACTCCTCAGAGGGAGTCCCAACACGTTGCCCAATGGCACGAAGTACAGACATAGGAGGTCCTCCCACGGCTGACTGCCGCTACCTCACTGCGACTCTCCTACATCTTGGGGATTGGCCCCTCGATGCGTCGCTAAACATATATAACACTTCGCACATAATTCTCTCAAGGTACCAATTGATCGTATCCAGGAATGTACCATTTTTCTCACTTTATTTCCCCTAGGACCCAACGCCTACCCTACAGCTTGGGCAACCTTACTCACTCAACGTTGGTCACGATCTAGAGAATACATGTGCTATGCATCCAGGAGGTATTGTCTGATACCTTTTATCATTTTATGCTTTATGCAAATTGTGAATGTCCATGTACTCAAACAATTAAGAAAATCAGCATTTGTACACATGTGGAAAACATTTCTTTCAATGATTTTGACTATCGCTCGTATGCGGCATTGCATGAACCTAGCACCGAGAAACCCTCGTGCTACTAGATCCTTATTTTAAATTAACGATCGATCTATATGATATGCATAGATAAAAACAATCAGCCTTTTCTTTCTCTCAGCACTTAAACACCACTCTCATTCTCTCTAACCCCTCACCGTTTAGATTGTGCACAATGCATAGGTTTAGGGTAATATTTTCCATGTTTTTTATTGTATAAAAAGCAATAAAAACTCACTAAAACATAAAGGTAGGGCTGAACTGAGGCTAAACCTCATACTTCAGACCCCCCATACATACACAAACATGAATCTTATTTTTTAGTATTTTTCGCACACTCAAAACCTATTTTTCCCTTATTTTTACCCATTTTTTCTATTTTTCTTGTATTTTTTCGCAATATTAAATAACTAAAAATACAAAATGAGTTGTGGGCTATGGCCCTTAGGTTCATTTGTAGAAAAAACACAAATTTAGTTGGTGTGTCTTATTACATTTTCCATTTATATATAAAAAACACCCAATTTTTCCATATTTCGCGTGTTTTACGGGTTTTACACCATTAATTTCAGTCACACAGCACTTACAATTTTCTGATTTTCTGAGCATAAACTGATCAAACTCATAGCAAACAACATTATGATGCATAATCATCCCATGGGAACAAATATTCATGAAGCAAATTGCATAAAACATCAATTTCCTTTGTAAAAATGAAATTACCATTCTTTGCGGGTTGCGGGTTTCTATTTGCCATATCTCGGGACTGATTTCCAGCAGCCATTAATGCTCATGATAGTCCACAATCAACAATCTTCATTCCTCTTGCACCACGGAGCAATCCGGTCTTCATTGGACAAGCATCCATCATCCATTCTTCTTCTTCTTCTTCACCACATGAATCTGCCCTTGTTGAGTGTTGAAATGACTTGTTTTTTGGCTGATTTTTGTTGTTTTTGAGAGCTGAATGATTGATTTTATGAGATGATTGATTAGTTTGGAAGCGGTTTGAGAGTGTTTTGGATGATATTGATTGGGTTTTGGAAGATCATGATGATTATTGGTGGTTCTGTGATGTTCTGATAGGTTCTGATTGGTTCTGTATACCTTCTGTTTTGCTCTGTTTTGGTATGTTTTGTTCTGATTGTCTTCTGTAAAGAGGGATGGAGTATTGATTGATGAAGATTGAGATTCTGAGAAAGTTTATTGAATGGTTTGTGAGAGTTTGGAATGGTTTGAGAATGAGTTATGTGGTTTTGATGACCTTCTGTAACCTTCTGTAGGTCTTCTGTAGAGCTTCTGTCTCTGTTCTATTCTGTTCTGTACTGTAGCTGTTCTGGTACTGTTCTGTGACTGTTCTGTATGCTTCTATATGTGTTCTGATGGATGAGAGTGTAGCTTGGGAAAGTTTTCTAGCCTTGGAAAGAGGTGAATACAAGTGCAAAAGAGCTGAAAGAAGTGGAAGAAGTAGCTGCTGAAGACTCAAGTGAAGACTAGAGTGAAGTGACAGTAGTGAGCTATGAAAAGACACTGTAGTGGCTCTGGTGACTCTTCATATCAGACATACCTCTTGGGAGGGGTATCCACGACCTAAGAGGGATTATTGAGAGTGATTTTGAGAGATTGTAGTGAGGATATGATGTATTATTGATGAAGTGAGAGAGAGAGAGAGTCAGAGATAGCTAATTCTACTCAAACAGAGTGATTGTATATGAGAGATAGAGAGAGAAGACTATGAAGATATTGAAAATGAATACTATGTGATGTATTTCCATTCAAAGATGGTGTATTCCTTTGCTTTCTTTGTTCTATTGATGGATTTTGTGAAGATATTGAAGAATATGGTTGATTCTATCAAAACCGTGGGAGATCTACATGATGCTGTATGAAGATTTGTTGTGCCTGGTGTTCTTTTCTTCATTGTGATCATATGAAACATGATAAACAAGCTTGTTGGTGTTACAAGATAGATTTTCTTGCAAGAGAATTCCCTTTTCCTTGGTGTTCCTCTTGGGGCTCTATGTTTTTGGTGCGCAGCCGGGGAAACTTGCCATCAACAAGCACCAGAAGAGGCTGAAAATGAAGGAAATGGCATTGCCAAGAAGAGAAGAATTCAATGGATGTTTGTAAAGTTCCTTCTTCCACTGAAGAGTTGGAATTTCTCATAATCAAAGCCACCTTCCACAAGAAGTTCATCCCACAATGGCGGAAACACATCACCATCATGATGCATGCTCTATGTGGTGGACAGTTTCCTCTTCCTGTTGAAGCAGCAAAAACTTGCATCTTGGTGGCAAACTGTTTGGGAACAAACTGAAGAGTAGAAACAGAGAGAATGACCATCCATGGAAGATTTGGCATTCATTGAGAAGTTTCCACACAACATCAAGTGGGAGATTGTGAAGAAGCTTCAGGAGTCTTGGGCTGTAGAGGTTCACAGGGACAAGAAGAAAAAGAGTTGAAATTTGTTCATGGATGCTCAACAGCAAGATACATGGGATGCTTGGTGTACTGATAATCTTCTGTTTGTTCAATTAGCAACCCACTGGAAGTTGGTAGACAGAGTGTTTTTCACAACATACACTGTCGAAACCATCAGAAGCTGGCATTACTATGATGATGGCACCACCACAATGCTCAGACATATGCATTTTGACACCTTCAGAACCGAATACCTTCCTTTGTACAGTGGAATGAAAGCAGAATTCGGGGACGTTGAAAAGAAAGAAGTAGAAGAAATGTTGGCAAGAGAGTCCTCCAGAGACTGAAGCCTTCTGTTAACCCTCTGTGGAGCACT
Source organism: Lygodium microphyllum (assembly GCF_053477565.2). NCBI lineage: Eukaryota > Viridiplantae > Streptophyta > Polypodiopsida > Schizaeales > Lygodiaceae > Lygodium > Lygodium microphyllum. Next base: position 52,868,108 of record NC_141140.1, on the reverse strand, counting down.
AACAACATAGGGGAGCCACACTCCTGATGAATGACACAATAAAGAGGCAAGCGTTAGAACGAGTCCAGAGGTACGTGAGAAGAGAGAAAGTAAAAATCAAGGCTGAGAACGAGCTCGCAGCAGAAGCCGCCTTTGATGCCCTTGCGGAACTCTTTACAAAAGTCCCAATGGCACATCAAGCCCTTCCTCCTCCTGCTGGAGGTCCACTTCCAAGCCAGATCCGTCCTGGAAATATTGATGACAGGCCAGCGAATGTAGTCCCATTGCCAGTTTTTAAGGGAGAGTACAATGAAGACCCTGACCTTCATGTAGCAGAGTTTATGGTAGCATGTGTGGCTAACAATGCCAGAACCCCTGAGCATTGGTTAGCAATATTTCCCGCCACTTTCAAGGGCGCGGCGTTTCAGTGGTATGAGAGACAAGCAGCAGGAACCTTTGGCACATGGGATGACTTGAAGTTGGCCTTCCTCAGTAAATTCAGGCGTGAAGGTTTTGAAGAGCGGATGAGAGAGGAATTCATGAACCTAAGTCAGTCCTCTGGAGAAAGAGTAGAAGCTTATGTCTCACGAATGGAATCCATCCTGAAGAGATGGACTAACCATAATCTAGATGATGGCATTCAGAAGGGGGTGTTTCTCAGAGGATTACAACCAGAAGTCCGTAAGTTTGTGGAGCTGCAAAGACCAGCCACCCTGCAAGCTGCAACAGAAGGTGCAAGACTGTACGATGAAGTGGAAGCTAGATTACCGATGAATACAGGAAGAGGAGTCCTACCTCCTCTGATGCCAGGAATGATGTACCCACCAAATGCAGTCCCAGGGACTGTTCCCTATCCCTACCAACAGATGCCCTCGGTATCACAGTACAGTGCACCAAATCCACAATGGCCACAATCCATGCCTCAAATGATGGCTCAACCACAACAACAATGGTCCCAACCAATTTCCTTAATGCCAAATCAGCAGCAACAGTGGAATCCTACCAACTGGAGCCAACAGCCAACAGTTCAAACAGGAGCTCTGAATCAGAACCAGAACAGAGACCCCTCTGTACCAGCCCAACCCGTTTATGCAGTGATTACAGAGACTCCTCAAAACCCTCCTGCCAGTACGTCCGGAGGAGAAAGCTTGAAGGATTACTTATCCAACTCAGTTGCCAACATTAAAAAAGAATTGATGGATGTGATTACAGAGCAGCTACAGACGCTGAAAGTGAACACCGCGAGCATATCCAACGTTGCAGGAGCAGGAAGAGATGTGATGCGGTCAAATACTTGGTGTGGTAAGTGTCATCAAGCAGGCCATTTAGCCACTGAATGTACATGAAAACCAACTATTCTTGGGGCCTTCTGTTCCTACTGTTTGCGGAAGAACCATACAGAGGACATTTGCTATCTGAAGGAGATGCATGATAGGAGAAGGAAGGAAGAAGACGCAAGATTCAACTTGTTGGAATCCAAAATGACAACACAAGATATTGGACCCAAGCCTAGAGAGTTTGGTCCTAATTTCAGACCCAGAAGATTTCCCTCTCAAAGTTACAGAGGAAGACAGTCTGGCGGTGGTCAAAGATCAGAAGTGGAATGTTACAGATGCGGAGAAAAGGGACACATCTCACCAAATTGTCCAAATCCTCGAAGATCAGTGGATTACAAGCCCTTGTGCAGTCGATGCAAAGGAGAAGGCCACACTGCAAAAGACTGTCCAAGCCCAGCCCTAGTGAAAAACAGTGCTACTGATAGTCCGGCCAAGGCCCAAGAGCCTACCTCCAATTTGGTGGAATTGGAAGTTGCTGCCATCACGCGTGCAAAGCAGAAGGAACCACCTGTCCAGAAAGAAAATAACCCTCCTGCCAGAACAGTGAAGTTCAATCTTCCACCAGAAGAACAGAACAGAACAGAGCCTGACAGTGCCATACAGAGCCCTACAGTGCCACAGAGAGTTACAGAGACAGTTACAGAGACAGGACCAGAGGTCCAGGATACAGAAGAGGAGGACGTGCCACAAGTGGTAGAGGAAGTTCCCATGATGCCTCTGTTGGAAGAAAGAGGGAAAATGAAAATGGGTGTTGCCCCATTCCCTAACCGGTTAGAGAAGCCAGTGGATCCTATTAAGGAATACGATCTGGTCAGAGATCTAGATACCTTTAAACCAAACCTCACATTCCGACAATTATTGATGTTGTCTCCCAGTTGCCGGAAAAGGTTCAAAAGTATACTGACAAGAAGACATGGTTTAAGGATTACTCCTTCAACAGCAACAAAGTCCAACAAGGCTCCAGAGCCTGTCAAAGAAGTGGACGTAGCTAACGCCTTTTTAGATCGGGTACTCCGGAGACTGGCGCGTGGATAGAAGGCTGCTTCATTGCAAATGCACTGATTAATGGAGGCTCATCAGTAAACATTATGACGGATGTGACAATGAAGAATTTAGGCCTACAAGGTGTGCAACCCACCCAATGGCTCATCAGACTGGCGGATCAGAGTAGGATCAAGCCTTTGGGCATTCTCCCATATGTGAAGACTACAGTGGCTGGAAAGGATTATTGGCTAACCTATTTGGTGGTGAAGCCAAACTCTTATGGTACATCCTACCCTCTGCTACTGGGCAGACCATGGCTTTTTGAAGCCCGAGCAAGGACGGATTGGTTCAAAGGAACCTTGACCTTGGGTAGAGGGCCCAACAAAGTGGTGCTGAAACTGTATGGTTCTCAAAAAGGACATGGATCCACTTCCTTGGAATTATCTTCTGACTCCCCTAATGAGGCTACAGATGGAACATCAGCAGACGAAGATGCTGTAAACAAGATCCTTCCCAAGAAAACAGTGGCACATTCCTTAACAGTGGATACTGTAAGCCGACTTCCAAAATATGCAAAGCCATTATCAATGGGTGAATACTTCCTGCCTGAACCAGGAATGACTTCTGAAATCACTTCTGACAGTGAGATAGAAGCATGGATGTACTGCTCTCCCTGTTACATGGCCATAGCAGAGACAGAGACAGAGGCAGAAGAGGAAACAGAGAATCAGTTCTTCTGTTACAGAGCACCTACAGAGACAGAAGCAGAGACAGAGACAGAAGAGTATGAATATGATATGGAAGAAGAAGGTTATGAAAGTGAGCCAGAAGAATCTATCCCACCTACAGAGGATATATTTGGAGAAGAAGTTTCAGAAGCATCAGAAGCAGACGAGCTCATGCTATGGGACAGAATGGTGATGGTACCATTTGGTCTAGTAAATGGATCTTCTTATATGCAAAATTTCTATAAGACGTGGGTTAAGAAGAACAAGCCATCTTTTAGCAATGGCTCATGCCGTTCTAACCCATCCTTGCCGAAGAAAGATGATGATGATGCACCGTGCCAACAAGCACCAGTCCCACAAACCCAACAGGCATCAGAGGGTCCCTGTTATGTGACGTTCCTGGATGTGTCATCTTCAGAAGAGGAGTCTTCAAGCCAAGAGGTAATTAATTTTGAAACCAAACCCAAAACAGCTCTAATCCCATTTCAACATCTCAAGGAGCAACCTAAGTCTCCACCAAAAGAAGAAGTTGGTTCTAGTGGGACGTCAGAAGAGGACACCACTCCCTTGAAGGAGTCAGATCTGTATCCAGAAGCAATCCGTGGGACCTTCATCCGTAAAGTAGAAGGTGAAAGACAGTTAACCTTTGTGGATGCAGAAGGCACTGAACGCCACTTGAAGGTGGGTAGTAGTCTCCTAGAAGAGGAGTTGTCAACCTTGTACAACTTGTTGAAAGAAAATTTGGACGTGTTTGCATGGTCCTACAAAGACCTAAAGGGGATTGATCCCACAATATGTCAACATCATATTGACTTGGAGCCTGATGCCAAGCCAGTACGGCAACGACAGAGGCGAATGAACCCGAATTATTCCACATTGGTGAAAGCGGAGCTGCTGAAGCTTCTGGAAGCCGAGTTCATCTATCCAGTGGCAAATAGTGAATGGGTTTCACCTATCGTGGTTGTACCCAAGAAGAATGGCAAATTGCGAATATGTGTGGACTTCCGAAATCTCAATTCTAAAACAAAGAAGGATCACTTTCCTATCCCTTTCACAGACCAACTGTTGGACACAGTGGCAGGACATGAGCTTTATTCCCTTCTAGATGGATTCGGCGGATACAACCAAGTGCAGATCGCAGAAGAAGACCAGTCCAAAACAACCTTCACCACAGAATGGGGGACCTACGCTTACCGAGTGATGCCGTTTGGGCTCTGCAATGCCCCTGCTACTTTCCAACGAGTCATGATGGCTGCATTTCAGAATCATCTGCACGACTTTATTGAGGTATATTTGGATGACTTCTGTGTCTATAGTTTGATCCGTGAACACTGGGAACACCTGGAACAATGCTTTGACCGATGCCGGGAGTATGGGATTTCCCTTAACCCCGACAAATGCATCTTTGGAGTCTCTTCCGGAGTTCTGTTGGGCCACATTGTCTCTGCACAAGGGATATCAATAGACCCTGCAAAGATTGAAAAGATCGCAGCTCTGACAGCACCCACCAACCTCAAACAGTTGAGGGGATTCTTAGGCCATGTGGGTTACTACAGAAGGTTCATAGCCCACTTTGCAACAAAGGCAACCTCCTTGCACAAGCTCCTGAGGAAAGATGCAGAGTTTACTTGGACGGAAGAATGTGACAAAGTCTTCCACACTCTGAAGCAGTGTCTGATAGAGGCACCCATTCTGCAACCTCCTGATTGGACGAAAGAGTTCCATGTACACACTGATGCATCAATTGAAGGTTTAGGTGCTGTTCTCTGCCAGAAGGGCTCCTCGAAGTTGGATCAACCGATCTATTATGCAAGCCGGAAAGTCACTGATAGGGAACGGAACTACACAGTGACAGAGCTGGAGTGCTTGGCAATGGTGTTTGCCCTAGAGAAGTTTCGCCACTACCTCCTATCTACCCACTTTAAATTTTATGTGGATCATGAGGCCCTATCCTTCCTGATGAACAAAGCAGATGTGAAAGGACGAATGATGAGATGGCTCCTTCTAATTCAGGAGTTTGACTTTGAGGTGATTACTAAGCCTGGTCATTCCCATGTTCTGGCTGATCATCTGTCGCGTATCCCACAAACTGCAGACGAGGAGCAGGATGATCCAGACCTCCCTGATGCTTCCCTATTCTTGGTAGAAACTGTCACTCCCTGGTATGCAGACATTGCCAATCTGCTGGCAACCCAACAATATCCTCCTGGTATTTCTAGTCGGGAAAGGAAGAAGCTCATGTTAGAATCAGCCCCCTACACCCTGCTAGGTGGGGCAATGTACAAGAAAGGCAAAGATGAAGTGCTCAGAAGATGTGTTGCAGGAGAAGAGATTGGGATTGTTCTGAAGGCTTGCCATGACGAGCCATGTGGAGGTCACTTTGCAGGAGAAGCCACAGCCAGGAAGGCTCTGTTAGCAGGTTATTGGTGGCCTACAATTCACAAAGATGCCTATGATTACTGTAAGAGATGTGATGCTTGTCAAAGAATGGGGAAACCCACGAAGACAAGTGCCATGCCACTGCAACCTATCCTTCCCCTGAAGCCGTTTGAGAAGTGGGGCATCGACTTCATAGGTCCAATCGATCCTCCCACCAGAAAGAAACAGAACCGATAGATCCTCGTATGTACGGATTATGTTACAAAGTGGTGTGAAGCTAAAGCCCTCAAGCGGGATGATGGTAACAGCGTGGCCCTGTTCATGTACGAGAATATCATCACCCGTTTTGGCAGTCCCTTAGAGCTGGTAAGTGACAGAGGCACTCATTTCCTCAACAAAGTCATGGAAGAGTTGACAGAGTTGTATAAGATCCGCCATCGCAAGTCCACTCCTTATTACCCCAGAGCCAACGGCCAAGTCGAAGTCATGAATCGCATCCTCTGCTCGATTCTGACAAGAACGATTGCCGCACATCGTTGTGATTGGGACGATCGACTTACAGAGGCCCTCTGGGCGTACAGAACCTCCCATAAAGCAGCAACAGGACAAACACCTTTCCAGTTGGTGTATGGTACAGAAGCTGTTTTTCCTGTTGAATTGGAATTACCCTCTTTGAGAGTGGCTATTAAAGAGTGTTTGGGGGACAATGATTCACTGCAACGCCGTCTCTTGCACCTGGAATGTTTGGACGAAATTTGTAGGATGGCTCTACAGTGCATGGAAGCCACACAAGCTCAACGTAAGGCTTACCATGATAGCTTCATCAAGCACAAGGAGTTCAAAGAAGGTGATTTGGTCCTAGCCTATGATTTACGATTTGGCAAGTTTCCTGGCAAGCTTCAACAGTGGTGGATGGGCCCCTATAAGGTACTTGCCGTCAACCCTAATGGCTCTGTCCAAGTATAGACCCTGGATGCCTCTGATGATCCCTTTCTGATTAATGGATATCGCCTGAAGAAGTATTTTCCTCCTTGGGGATCTTGACAATTACGGACACTTGATCCTTTCCCTCGTTGGCGCGGCACTGTACTTCTTATGATGCTACTTCTGATAGCCGTTCTTCAGTCATTCCTAATGAAATGGACGCTACCCTCTGTCCCCTCAAATCCCCCTTCCAGCCTTGATCTCTTATCCTCTATTTTCCACCAGCGATAGTGGCGAGGTGGGTTCTGACAAATGGTAGTTCTACCATTCCCTTGCTCAATTCGAAAAAAAAAAAGAAAAGAAAGAAAGAAAGAAAAAGAAAAAGAAAAAACAAAACATATCGGTCATGGGAGAAAAGGACTAAGGTCCCTGTCATGCCGACCTATTCTTCGGGAAAAGGTGGAAACACCCTCGAGAATAGGGAAAAAACACGAAAAAAAAAATGAAATGAAAAAAACAAATCTGTTATGAGAGAAAAGGAAGCAATTCCCTGTCATAGTAGGCCTCGTTCCAAGAAAAGGTGGTAAACACCCTTGGGCGAGAAGCTGGCTGTGGAAAAGGTGGCAACACCCAGCAGTCCAGAAAGTGGATTCATTAATTGATATCCCCAGGATCCAATTCCGAAGCTACCTCCCTTGGTACGCTGTGTCCTGGGTCTCTCTGTAGAGTGTCTAACTCTCCTCTAGGAGACGACATGTTCCTATCCAATACAATATTCGATTTGATGGCTACCTTCCTGGGTACGCCTCTTCAACAACTGATGACGCGATCTTCATCGACAACCAATCGAGTGACGTGAGCTTTCATCCTAACCGGATGGGGAAGTGAGTATGGGTTGCCCTCTGTAACTATCAACAGAGAGTGAGACAGAGGGTGGGCCGAGAGATCAGTCTTTTCCCTTCAAATCAAATGAGAGGTGAGAAGTGTGAATGAAGTGTTGCACCCACGGGATGGGCCTCTCAATGCACAAAGCACAATTTGTTTCTGTGCACTGCACTATAAGGCTCCCTGGCCTTCCTTCTCGCACCGTATGCCGGCACAGGGCGGGATGCACCATTGCACCATCAAATGCGCACAAGGCATACAACCTTTGCACAAGTGACCATGAGGATTACATCAATGGGTTTCAGGAAAAGGCTGCCCTCCTGTATCTATCAACCGAGAGTGAGACAGAGGGTGGGCTGAGTGTGACTGGAGTTTCTTCAATCAATTACCGAGAGGTGCGTTTGAGGGACGTTACGACACTTGGAGTCAGGTATGTTCCAGTTTCCCTGTGCACCCACGGGATGGGTCTTTGCCGTCATCACAAGACACGTCACCCTGTTCTGTACACTGCACTGTAAGGCTCCCTTGGCTTCCTCCTTGCACCTATGCCAGACGGGTTGGACGCACTAATGCACCCTCAATTGTGCACCCTGGCATACTCCTTCTGCACCATTCCCCTTGTCGATTCCTCAACCGGGTATGAGATATGGGTTTCAATCATTCTTCCTCGAGTGATATTAGTCATGGGGCGTGTGACTGTTCTTTCATTTCATTTGAGTGACTGCGAGTTGAGTGTAGTATCCCTCATCATTGACGGATTTCCTGCGATTCCTTCAACCAGCTACCTCCCTGGGTACTGTTGCGTGGTCCCTACCATGAAGGACGTGCACTGTAAAGATGCCTTGGTACCTCCTGCAGTCGACAACAACACTAGACGTGCCATCGACACTCAACCTTGCTTCTTGACGAAATGGGCCAAGTTTTTCTAACCCTCCCACTTTGGTTTCTTCGTGACGGTCATGTTTTAAGTGTGGGGACGTTAGTGGATGGTCTGTGGCGTGGTCCTAGGTCCCTGTTGCTCGGTTAACCCTACCCGTTAAGGTCTTAAGTGTGGGGGTGCGTCCCTGCGCGTCTACATTGCATATCCTCTGCATATGCCTTACCCTGCTCATGCATGTATGCCATGACTTGCTTTTACCCTAATGGGATCCCTTCCCACCCACCTGGTTATGTTCCACCCACCCTTGGGGCTGTTCCCTTGCAGTTTTCCTTTATTCCCTGATTTTACGGTCCTACTCTGTGAATGCATCCTACGTTCACTGAAGTCCAAATCCAACCTTATAGCCCTATTCCTTCCTTTGAACGGCCCATTTTTCCTTCTTACCTACCCCTATTCCGGTGCACGGTTTTTGCGTTATTAATTTTTGACCCATTTTGCGCAAATTCGCTGGTTTTCCATGTGAACGTACTTTTCTTGTTTCGGAACCGTGCTCTGACATCATAGCCCTGACAACCACTTTCCCCCTGATATTTTTCCTTTTTACGCCCTGTCATTCTGATACACGGTTTGTCCATTATTAATTTTTCGGGTTTTTACGACTTTTTCATGAGTATTTTTTGACATTTTTCCATGTGAACCTACCCTGTTTGCATCGGAATTCCAATTTGATTTGACAACCATGTCCCCTGTGCCTTCCCCCACCTTTTTCCTTTTTCCTCCACCCTTTTTCGACTTTCTGATTTTTACGTATTAATTTTTAAATCAGTTTTCGGGAGTCTTTTTGGAGTTTTTCGCATGTAAACTCCTCCTACTTCAGCCGGAACTGCGTCTTAACATGACAACCATGTGCCCCCCTTCTTGGGACATTTTTCCTTTTTACTGCATGTCGTTCCGGCAAGCAGTTCGTCCAATATTAATTTCCGATTCCATTTTCAAGTCTGTTTTTTGGGTTTTTTCCATGTGCACGTGTCTTATCTCAATCAAAACCATGTTTTGACATGATAGGATTGTCGGACCCGTCTTTCTGCACATTTTTCCTTCTTCTTGCACCTCGTTCTGATGCACGGATCTTCTGATATTAATTTTTTTTAACGTTTGTGGACCCGTTTTTTGCGTTTTTTGCATGTGAATGCCCTGTCTTTCCCCCGAAACCCCCGTTGCACGTTTCCTTTTTCTTCCCCCTTCCGTCCTGCCCAATTTTTGTTTTTACATCATTTCATTTCGATGCTCGGATTGTGAGATATTAATTTTTCTTGGTTTATACGTGTCTCGCGCGCCTCATTCCGCACGTGAATGCGCTCGTTTTCGATTTCACGCGTCTCCACACGCCCCGATCGCGTCCACGTGCCCCGTACCGACATCCCGGCGCCCTTCTGATCCCATCACGGCAAATTTTTTTACCCCGCCCCGCGCCCGCGCGCGGGACAGGGGCACACCTTTCTTTTATTTACCTTCTTTATTCTTTTACCAACAAGCAAAAATTTTATTTATTTTTTTAAAAGAAAAATTCATTATTTCCCTCCCTTCTTCCCCGGGCACCCTCCCCTATCCCCCCACCCCCTCTTTCTCTCTCCCCGACCCCCAACCACCTCCCTCCCCATCTCCCCCCCTGCGTCCCCTTCTCCCTCCCATCCCTTCCTCCTCATCTCCTCCCTCCTCCTCATCTTCTCCCTCCCATCCCTTCCTCCTCATCTCCTCCCTCCTCCTCCTCATCTTCTCCCTCCCATCCCTTCCTCCTCATCTCCTCCCTCCTCCTCCTCATCTTCTCCTTTCCTCCTCTCTCCCCGCCCCCGCTCGGTGCTCCTGCGGACGCCCTCCACGCTGCTCCTGAGGACGATCTCCCCACCCGCCCATCGCCTGTGGCCACGATCTCCCCACCCGCCCGTCGCCTGTGGCCACGCTCTTCCCACCCGCCTGCTCCCTGGTCGACACGCCCTACCCCCCGCCGCCTCCTCGTGGATGCCCCCCGCCCGGACGCTGCTGCTGCCGACGTCGCCCCGCCCGTTGGCCGCGCCCGCCGCCTGCCCTGTCGGGCCTCCGCCCCGCCTGGCTGGACGCCGCTCGACCGTTCGCCCGTCCCTCTGGTGTGCCCGCCTGCAGCCACGTCGCCTCACCCTCCTCTGATGGTCACCGCCGCCCCCTCCTCCTCTTCCACCTCCACCTCCACCCTAACTAACCACGGTTAGTTAGACTAACCTACCCCACATCTGACTAACCTAACATTAGTTATGTTAATTCACATTAGTTCCACACTAATTAACCCTAAGTTAGGATAACTAACCTAACCTACCCCCTTAACCCTAACTAACCCTAGTTAGGCCCCCTAACCCTAACTAACCCTAGTTAGGCCCCCTAACCCTAACTAACCCTAGTTAGGCCCCTTAACCCTAACTAACCCTAGTTAGGCCCATTAACCCTAACTAACCCTAGTTAGGCCCCCTAACCCTAACTAACCCTAGTTAGGCCCATTAACCCTAACTAACCCTAGTTAGGCCCATTAACCCTAACCCTAGTTAGGCCCATTAACCCTAACCCTAGTTAGGCCCATTAACCCTAACCCTAGTTAGGCCCATTAACCCTAACCCTAGTTAGTTACCACTAACCTAACCTACCCCACTAACCCTAACCCTAACCCTAACCCACCTTAGGTTAACTAACCCCCTTTAGGTTAGTCTCCATTGACTTAGTCCCCCTAACTGACTTATCTAACTTCACCTAGACTAACCTAATTCCATCTGACTAACCTGACTTGACTTAGTCAGACTAACATGACTTACACCGACTAACAAGACTTAACTGACTTACTTTCAACTTACTTATCAGATTAACATGATTTACCTGATTTAATTAATTTCTAAATTAATTTTCACATCAAAATAATTCAGAAAATTTTCTAAAAATTCCCTTCGCTTTTTGCCAATTTTTGGAAATTTTTTCGCTGGAAATTACCACCCCCAAAAATTTCTGAAAATTACACATTTCCCAATTTATCCCCCAAATTACCAACAAATGTAGAAAAGTCATTTAAAAATAGTAAAAAATTCTAAAAAATTCTAAAAAACTCCCCTCACCCCCCTTGACCATTTTCCATTTATTTTTCACTTTAAAATATTATCATACATGGTACCCCTATTATTCAAAAAAAAAAACAAAACCAACAAACGAAAATTAACCATACAACTCTCTATTTTATTTTCATACACTCCATTGTGGATATTTCCTCCCTATTCATGTGTTATATATCTTGATTTCCCTATTATTATTTTTATTCTTTAAAAAAAAAAAAACACAAACTACACAAACAAAAAACAACAAAACACATCCACAACACCTAATAACCTCACAAACAAAACCCAACCATAAATAATCCCAAATTACAAAAATTAAAAAACCAACCACAAAACAAATCAACCCATCCACTAAGGTGTTGTCTTTGTTGTTTCGTCAGTGGTCTTTACTTTTCCTTTACTGGATTCACTTCTTTTGGGGAACTCTTCCGTGCGCATTTCTGCATTACATACACACCCCTTCCAGGTATTTATTTTATGTGCTTTATTTATTTTCATTTTCCCCTTAATCACAAATTAATTGTTAAAATGAACTCTTTATTCACCCACAGTTTCCACGCGCATTCGCGCTAAACACACACATACTTTTTAATTAAAATAAACCCGCCGTTCACTTAGCACGCGCTACGTGCGCTACAGAGGCACTTTAATTTTTATTTAAAATGAACCAGCCGTCACAAGAGCACGCGCTGGCAAAAAAGCGCTCCACATCACCTTAATTTGTAATCAATGAACTTGCATTTAGAGACCCCGTCTGGGTATCGCAGTCCGGGATTCGACTTAACGCACCGTTTTCACCTAATAATTGGTAATTAAATTTATAATAAGGAACCGCCGTTTTCTTGCTAAGGTTTATCACCTAATAAAAATTCACCCATTCTTAATAATTTATTAAAATCAACCCTTCATTAAATTGATTCCCCTCACTGCACTTAATTTCCCTTTTTAATGAACCGTTTCGTGGGATGGGTATGCGCAGTCATTAGAGTTATTTTCCATAGTCAATCACTGGGTTATCACCGATGTAGTCTTGATATGTGTCGGCTGTGGTATTGTTTTGGTTTACTGTCTTTGATACGGTTACGGGTACGGTATGCAGTTTTTTCTTTTCTTGCCTGATACGGGGTTCTGGGTGTTTGTCTGATGCATCGCATGAAGCTTTCGGTCGCATATGTCTCAAGGTCATGTCGAATTTTTTCTAGACTGTGGATTGCTTGGGGTTAGTTGGTCGAGTCACGTTTTATTGTTTTGGTTGTTCTCTTATCCTTGCTTTTTGTCTGTTGCTTTGCAGGCATTCTCCTTGATTGTCTGTGTTTGTGGTGTGTGTGTGTAACTATCTGAATGGCGCCTTCTCACGCTCCTCCCCCTATCCAGTACGTCCCATTAGTTAGTAGGGATTACTCTTCCCTACTTACTTTTGAGCCTCTCACGAAGGCGGGCCTTGCTGCTTTTGTGGCTACTTCTTTTCCCCTGCTTCCAGAGGATCCGTCGTTATGTGATGAGTTTCTGGCCTCTTACAGCAAGAAGACAGGACTAGTCCAGGGAATTTCTATGACTTTGACACCTCGAGGCTTAGGGAAGGCTCTGTCTCTACCCTCCAAAGGTGAACCTTTTGTTACCACTCATCAGCTCTTCTCTAATGACGAGATTCTGAAGCTATTGCAAAAGCATACAAGGGAAATGCTCGATGTTAAGAAGGTGATTAACTCTTCAGGAGTTTCCTTTTCTATGATCACTGATCCCGTATGGAAGACGATCTGTCAATTTCTCCAGGACAGGTTTATGCCTGCCAAAACGCCATCCCAGTACTTGTCCAAAGAGCTTTTCACAGCTTCCAGGATGGTATTAAAAGGAGTTGCTATTGATTGGAGCACTTACCTCCTCACTAAAATGGATCAACATTTCGTCAAAGTCACTAGGGGTAATGTTACCAATGTCACATATGGATCATATTTGTCTGCCTTTTTTGACCTATTCAGGTTTACAGAAGACTGTGCCTCCACCTCCTCCATCAGATCCAGTACCTCCTCCTCCACCTTCAGATGAGCCCGAACCTATTGACATAGAGGATGATGATTCTCCGCCTCCCCTGGTCATCCAGCGTAAACGCTTGAAGAGGGTAGCGGATAAAGCTCCTTCAGTACTTCCTTCAGTGCCCATTCCTGCTACCTCTGGCAGTGAACTCCCTGGGTATCTCACTTGTAATAACCTGTTCCGAGCACATCGAGAAGGATCATTGGACATCTCAGTTCCCTCCCTGAACAGTCTCGTCTCAGGAGATGCCATTCCTTTCCTCTGTAAGGATATTCAAAGCTCCATTGAGTTGTCAGTGACAGCCTGTGTTCAACAGATGTACGCGTCTTTTTATGAAGAACTCATGCAGTCTAAGGACCAGTTGCAAAAGGCAACATCTGAGTTAGCTTTTGTTAAGGATACCCTAACAGATTTGTTCAAGCAAATGGAACAGCAAACCCAACTGGTTGCCACCCAAAGCGATGAGATCTCTTCTTTGAAGGCCCAGTTACTCGAGTCTTAATCCCAGGTTACTAGCCTTTCAGAGGAGAAGGAGAGGATGTCCAGAGAAGCGCAGGAATTCCGAGCTATCTTAGATGACAAACTTTCAGCTTTACAGATTGCTAATGACACAGTGGCAAACCAAGCCTCCCAAATCCAGCAGTTGCAAGATCAACTTGCAAAGTCCCGCTCTGTTCCTCCAAGCCCTAATGTTCCCTTGATTCCTTCTCTTTCACAACGGGACTTGGCTGCTCTTCAGAGACAGGCTACTTTGTGCCCTCTATTCCAAGATAAAGTGGAAAGATTGCAGTCCAGAATGGACTTATTATGGTCTACCTTTGAGCAGTTTCAGGAATATGTTCTACCAGACCATTCTTTCTTTGTCCACTACCACTTACAGAAGTTGGTTTTCTATATGAAGCTTTCCACGATGGATTTACCTCTTCCAGAGGATGGCTGGAGTGGGGCTTGGTCTACTGAGTTGTTGACAGAGGTAGTCAGAATGGTGTTTGAAGATTCTGTCACGCCACATACCATGTTGATGTCATACATGTATCTACGAGGAGACTTGTTAATTCCAGATGAGGTGGATATGGCATGGTATGTGGGGGATGTGGTCTTACAGGCTATTTTGTATGTCAATCCTTTGGAGTTGTGCATAGCTGACATGTTCCAGAGTTATTCCTCCAAAGTGGCTGCTTGTCATGATAATTATTGGCATCCCATGATTGATTCTGTGGTCCTGAATCAACGACAAAACACAGCTCCTACCTCTGCCCAGAGTACTAATCAACTGAGGATGGATCTCTTAGCCTATCTTTCAAAACATAATCCATTTGATGCTACCTTCTTTGATGCCTATCATAGACGATCTCTCTTAGGACCTTCTGTTCCTACCCTCCTCTATTACCAACAAATGGCTCACCGCTATGTTATATATCTTTCCCTTTGTCAATCTAATTGCACCACTATTTTACCCCTTCTTTTCCAACCTTCATCTTTCCCTCAAATTCCCATTTTTACATACTGCTCCTTTATTGAGGATAGGGTATTTTCCCCTTCTCCGCCCTGTCCTTCTCCATCCATTAATGTACCCTCCACATTTCCTATTTATCAGTTAACACCCTTCCTTAGTGATTCCCTACAAATTTCTGCCACTCCTTCTTTAACCTTTTCTTCCTTTTATGATTTTTCCTATCCCTCACTTCATCCACTTTTCCTTATTCCATTACCCTCTCCTAACACTTCTATATCTCAACCACCTCAGTTGGTTAGTGACTGTGACGGGTTTGATAATCAGATTTCTAGAAGAAGGGGATGGAGTTCGGATGATTGCCTTACAGGACCTCCGATTAATTGGCCAGTAATTCCAGGGGAATGGACAGCTACCAGTCAAGCTTATCAGAACTATGTTCATTTTGCTCAGCAGTATTCACAGTCTGCAGATCCCTCAGTGAGATTAACTACTCACTTTGCTTGGTACCTGGCATATATGCATAGGCACTCTCATAATGATTCCAAGCCTATTCCAAAGTTGTGCATGAATGTCAATATGAGCATTGATTCCCCGCAGCTGGAGATATTGTATTTTTATGCCCTTTGTTTGCCTAGCAGATACTTGGTCCTGTTGGAAAGGATGTGCTGTCTTCAGTTTTTTCAAAATCCTCCCAAAAACTTTGTAGATGAATCCTTGTCTATGGATCGTTTCCGACAACATCAATCTTTTAAGAGGGATCATCTTCATTGATACCTTTCCAATGTATGGTGGATGCTTTTTAATGAAAATCTCTCTTTTTGGAGGAGTCATTCAGATGGTTGTGTTGTGTATTAGTGTTTGTGTTGTGAGTTCATTTATGTTATACGAACGTGGTGGTTTCCTATTGGATTTCGTGTACGAGCTACATTTTGGAGAATTGTGGTGATGGGGTCGTGGATGCAGACTTGAAGTTGAAGCTGATGAAGAAGAAGCAAACTCTTATATCCTTTATAAATTTGTTGTGATTTTTTTTAGTTTGATGAGAAGTGTTAATGTATAAAGGGTTTTCCTTTCTTTGTATTTTTTATATCAGAAACAGGTTATAAGTTGGGGTCATGGTGGATGGATTCTTTTTGAAGACATATTGATGATCAACGTTGCGATTTTAAATGCACTTGTATTCCCTTTTTCCTGGGTCGCGAGGACGCTTCCTTATTAAGTGTGGGGATATGTTGAGTGTTGAAATGACTTGTTTTTTGGCTGATTTTTGTTGTTTTTGAGAGCTGAATGGTTAATTTTATGAGATGATTGATTAGTTTGGAAGTGGTTTGAGAGTGTTTTGGATGATATTGATTGGGTTTTGGAAGATCATGATGATTATTGGTGGTTCTGTGATGTTCTGATAGGTTCTGATTGGTTCTGTATACCTTCTGTTTTGTTCTGTTTTGGTCTGTTTTGTTCTGATTGTCTTCTGTAAAGAGGGATGGAGTATTGATTGATGAAGATTGAGATCCTGAGAAAGTTTATTGAATGGTTTGTGAGAGTTTGTAATGGTTTGAGAATGAGTTATGTGGTTTTGATGACCTTCTGTAACCTTCTGTAGGTCTTCTGTAGAGCTTCTGTCTCTGTTCTGTTCTGTTCTATACTGTAGCTGTTCTGGTACTATTCTGTGACTGTTCTGTATGCTTCTGTATGTGTTCTGATGGATGAGAGTGTAGCTTGGGAAAGTTTTCTAGCCTTGGAAAGAGGTGAATACAAGTGCAAAAGAGCTGAAAGAAGTGGAAGAAGTAGCTGCTGAAGACTCAAGTGAAGACTAGAGTGAAGTGACAGTAGTGAGCTATGAAAAGACACTGTAGTGGCTCTGGTGACTCTTCATATCAGACATACCTCTTGGGAGGGGTATCCACGACCTAAGAGGGATTATTGAGAGTGATTTTGAGAGATTGTAGTGAGGATATGATGTATTATTGATGAAGTGAGAGAGAGAGAGTCAGAGATAGCTAATTCTACTCAAACAGAGTGATTGTATATGAGAGATTGAGAGAGAAGACTATGAAGATATTTTACAAATAGACATCGACGTTAATTTCTTGAAGAAGCACCCTCTAGATTCAGTTGTAAATGGTGTGGTGGACAGCACTTCCCTAGGAATTGTCCAAATGTGAAATGTGACATTTGTGGGAAGTCGGGTCATCTAGCTGCTACCTGTTGGAGTAAGATTAGTTCTCTCCAACAAGGGAGTAAACAACCGGGCCCAATGAATCATAGAGCGCAAGGAAATAACTTGCAGCAGAATGATGTACCTAGGCAAATATTGCAGAGGGGAAAAACAACTATAGAAGAGTTGCCACAAGGCAACGGAGTCAGCCTTATTGAGGCTGTACGAGTCAATGATGCTGAAACCTCTAACTTAAGAGCCGTGACAAGAGGCCAAAAGGCTAAAGAGGTTGACAAAGATAATACAAAATCGGTTGAGGCAAACCCTAAACAAGGGGATAAGGGGACGCAAGTCCAGAACCCTAGTATGGAAGGGGGACCGCTAAGGCCGGTTGATAGGAAAGGCGACCCTAAGAAAGATGAGGAATTGCCCAGAAAGAAGGCAAGAGCTAAGAAAGAAGCACCAAAACCGGTCCCAAGACCAAAAGAGAGGATGGTTTGGCGAGAAAAGAGAGCTTTGGCTACTTATCATGACTTCGATTTAGCAAGTTCTCTTTGCGAAGTTAAACCAGATGTGAACCTCTTGCAATTGATTAAATTATCTCCAGGAGTACACAAGGAATTTAAGAATATCCTGTGTATCGGGTATATTGTGGAACCTCTGGGCATAGCACGAGTAGGGGAAGATTGGTTTGACCATGCTGAAAAGAACTGCCCTAGGGTTTCAGCTTATGTAGATGGAATATTAGTGGAACATGCCATTGTAGACACTGGATCCTCCGTCAATATCATGAGTTCAGAGTTGATGGAGAGGTTGGGCCTAGGCATCCAGAAAGACAGCTCCACCCTTCTGAGAATGGTTGATGATAGTCTAAGACAACCAAAAGGTTGCGTTACTAAGGTCCATGTTACAGTTGTGAGTGTAGAATGTTTCTTGGACTTTAGGGTGATAAGATTTACTCCCTTGTTTACTCCCTTGTTGGGTACATTCGAAACCACACTCCCTCTCCCAATAGGGTTAGTCATAGGCATCCCTTGACTTCCAGTCATCAATGATGGATTGCCACTAGGTACTAAACCCCCATTAACATTCATTCGAGAGGAGTAGGTCATTTGTAATCATGCTTCTACTCCCTCTGCCCGCGTAATAGCGGTGTCTATATCTGCTAAGGCCACACTGCTCAATTGTACTTGGATATTAAAGTCCAACCCATGCAAAAAGTATTGCAACTGGGCAGCTGGTGGAATGGGAATGTAAGTTTGCAACTTATGGAATACTTCCTTCAACTTCTTAGCATATGCTTTCACATTCTCATGAGGATCTTGACGTGTCACATTCAAGACCC
Source organism: Lygodium microphyllum (assembly GCF_053477565.2). Classification (NCBI taxonomy): domain Eukaryota; kingdom Viridiplantae; phylum Streptophyta; class Polypodiopsida; order Schizaeales; family Lygodiaceae; genus Lygodium; species Lygodium microphyllum. Next base: position 52,849,891 of record NC_141140.1, on the reverse strand, counting down.
GCAACCAATATTGGCCACCTCTTTCCGGGGCATATTCCGCTCGGAAAGATGCATAGAATTGATCAATGGTGGTTATGGTTCCAGACTCTATGCTGTGATACCATACCGCAACCCTTCCTTTTAACGTCATATTGAAGAACATCATGAGATGTCCCTCGTCTTGAATGCGATAATTGAACATCAATCTCTAAAATTCACAAATTAAGAAAATCAGCATTTGTGCACATGTGGAAAACATTTCTTTCAATGATTTTGACTATCGCTCGTATGCAGCGTTGCATGAACCTAGCACCGAGAAACCCTCGTGCTACTAGATCCTTATTTTAAATTAACGATCGATCTATATGATATGCATAGATGAAAACAATCAGCCTTTTCTTTCTCTCAGCACTTAAACACCACTCGCATTCTCTCTACCCCCTCACCGTTTAGATTGTGCACGATGCATAGGTTTAGGGTAATATTTTCCATGTTTTTTATTGTATAAAAAGCAATAAAAACTCACTAAAACATAAAGGTAGGGCTGAACTGAGACTAAACCTCATACTTCAAACCCCCCATACATACACAAACATGAATCTTATTTTTTAGTATTTTTCGCACACTCAAAACCTATTTTTCCCTTATTTTTATCCATTTTCTCTATTTTTCTTGTATTTTTTCGCAATATTAAATAACTAAAAATACAAAATGAGTTGTGGGCTCTGGCCCTTAGGTTCATTTGCAGAAAAAACGCAAATTTAGTTGGTGTGTCTTATTACATTTTCCATTTATATATAAAAAACACCCAATTTTTCCATATTTCGCGTGTTTTACGGGTTTTACACCATTAATTTCAGTCACAACACTTATGATTTTCTGATTTTCTGAGCATAAACTGATTAAACTCATAGCAAACAACATTATGATGCATAATCATCCCATGGGAACAAATATTCATGAAGCAAATTGCATAAAACATCAATTTCCTTTGTAAAAATAAAATTACCGTTCTTTGCGGGTTGCGGGTTTCTATTTGCCATATCTCGGGACTGATTTCCAGCAGCCATTAATACTCACGACAGTCCACAATCAGCAATCTTCATTCCTCTTGCACCACGGAGCAATCCGGTCTTCATTGGACAAGCATCTGACATCCATTCTTCTTCTTCTTCTTCACCACATGAATCTGCCCTTAGAGGAGAGAGAGAGAGGAGAGAGAAAGACCGAAATCAGAGTTCTTCATAGAGACCACCATTGCTCGGGCGAGAGCCGGCGAAACGATCAGCATCCAGAGGGGAAGCAAGGCCAATGATCAATTGGGGTGGTTGTGTGCAGGCTGAGGATTGCCCCATCAACATCTTGGCGCAAATTTCGACGCCCTCTGATCATGTTTTTTTTCCTCCTCCTCTCACCACGATTTCATGCTAACTCAAAAAATTGGCATAAAATGTCCCCCTAGCCCCCAAAGGTCACCACTCCTTTGGCCAAACTCATGTCCACCTTTTCAAATCTTGCCCACTTTGTGGCCATTTCCCCGTCCGGACTCCGAATTGAGCTCTGAAAAATCTTGGGCATTCGGCTCGGCATCCTGCATTGGCTGGTAACTCTTGTCAACCTGCACGATAGTCTGAAAAATTATGAAAAATCAACAAGTGTCGCTCGGGCGCCTTTAAAGCACTTTGACGCTTAAAATCGTCCTAGACCGAGCCGCCGCCTTCGACGTTGAATATTTTTTCCTTGATATTTATAATTTTTAGCTATTTTTAAGCACTTCTCGACATCAAAATTCCGCTCTCAGCACCACAGTTCTATCCTTTATCTAGAATAGGATCTTCCAATGCCCCAGACATTGCAGTCTCTAGCTCTGTCGACCCGAACTCGGCAAGGGGTGTCTAGAGCTCCACTAACCCCAAGAGATCTAAGAGTGAGACACAATTTCGGTGGATGGCCTTTTCACCACTCAACCTTCGGCTCATGAATCGAGTAGTGCCCTCTCGGGTTGAAACGTAGTGTGACCTTGGAGATGATTCACCCGCACAAAATACCCTTCCTTAATTAATCCAATTAAGAATCAAGCACAATCAAGGCAATCAACCTAATATCATCTTCCAAGAAAACATTCATTTATTCCCCATGGCAATTGGTCATCACAGACCCCCGCCATGAATTTACCATCAATCACAAGAACTTGGAGTAATCATCTTAAGCACAATCCAACAATTAGTTGAATGTACAAGCATTTGGGGATTTGTTCGATCAACCAACAAAAACCAATTGTATTTTTTTCCCAAACAATACAAGAATAGACGCGATAACAATTGCATCGCATATTCACTCTCCCCCTTGGGATAAAAGAGTGACTCTATACAAAATTTACTTAATACTTGTATGCACAATTTTTAATGTCGTTCTTTTTACGATTATCCCATACATAACCCCTGACTGATTCTTCCTTTTTATTGCTATATCAACGAATAAGCCTTATGCAACTAGGTGCAATTAACTTCCCTTGATACATGCACTTTGCAAACTCCATCTTTCGAATATGTGAGATGAAATTTACCATTTTCGATTACTTATTCTCGTGCATCATAGTATGGGGCCTAATGTAGCTCATAAGAGAATCAAAGCAAGCATCTATCAATTTGGAAATACATAACTTACGACCGCTACCACGGTTGGATTGATAGTGATGCCTTCGCCCGAAGCTTTGTTGTGTTGCTGATTGTGGGATTGCCATCCGCACGTGGCATTCTTCGCTTGGGGGCCATCATTTGCAAGTAGATTCAGTAAATAAAAAAGGTGGAATAAATTTGAGATAGGAGAGAGTAAGAGAAGATGGCTTAGTCGAAGACCAAGATAGGGAAAATTTGAGGTAACTCTCTCCCTCACAGCCTCTCGGGATAACTCCTCTCTTTCTCTCTCTCTCTCTCTCTCTCTCAAGCTCTCTCGCAGCCTCTCAGGGTCTTCTTATGCTCCCTTGTGTCTCCCCATGTCTCATATTTATGGTGAATCAGAGAAGAGGGCTTCTAGATGAGAAAAAGAGCTCTTTGTGGAGGGTATCTTGGAAAAATCAGTGATCTGGTGCTCAGATCATAAATCTGATGGTTCCACTAGCTCCAAAAGAGGGGTAAAACCCCAAGACAGTTGCTTAGAAATCTTTCTGATCACTCCTTCTTTCTCTCCCTATTTGAAGTGTTGTTTACTACCTGCAAACTACGATTGCGGCACATGCAATTTTGCAAATCTCTCTTTTTTTGTATTAAATATCCAAAACTAACTAAAATATCACTTGCCTTTTTTTTAAAAAATGACATCCAGTTCTAAAATCTCCATATCTTTTTAGGATAATATCTAAAATATCTAAAATGTGCTAGTTTTTGCCCAAAAATCTAATATTTTTGGACCATCCATACTATACACATTAATACTAGTGATTAATATGGCTCATAACTCTCATTCACGTTGTAACTTCCGTGAAGGGTGGCTATGGTCCTTGTCAATCCAAGAAAGATACCGAATTACGAATCTCAGCCTTTTTTTAAATATATATTTTTAATTAAATAAAAATCGTTAGTTATTAACGTTAGTTATTAACGTTAGTTAGTTTTTTCTTAAGTTAGTCTTTAGTTAGTAATCTTACTAACTTATTAATTGACTAACTTTTAAACTAACCAACTAACTTTTAATTGCATGGAAATATTACATCCCCCTTCCCTTAGAGAAATCGAGATGTCCTCATCTCGAGAGAAACTGGGGATTTCATTTTAGAACCTGTGGGGTAAGACCCATCATGCATTCGTTGTGACACTCTGACCAGTGATAAGCATGCGGTCTTTTAAAATAACAACTTATTGTCTTTGATTTATCCGAGTCTGGATTACAAGAGAAAAGTTTATTTTAGTTACATCTCATGAATATCTTCTAGGTTTTTCCTAAGTACCTAATAATTTCCTATAAGCTCTAGATCCGTGAAGCTTGTGCAACTTCATTTCTTGTAAGCTCGAGTTCTCTTTGAGTCTTATTGGGACAATGGACATGGATATGTCCAATGCTGTGGCACTTGGAGCATCGGTGTTTAGGGTGCTTTGGACATTCCCTTTTGAAATGACCTAGCTCTTTGCAATAGAAACAGTGTGAAGCTTTATCACTTGGAGTCACAAGATTCTTGGTTGGATTTGGCAAGATTCTCTTCTTTAGACCAAATTGTCCTAGGATCCTTTCAAAAGGCTAAAGTGGTCCATTTTTGCGGAAACTTTGTTTCTAAATTGTCCTCTTTTTAAATCTAGACTGAGATCCATGGTCAATTGGCTTGTCTTGTAATATTAAAGAATACTCCCAAACTTCGACATTCTGGCAAGACCCAATCTATATTAGTCGAGAAGAACACGTAAGGAAAATTCATTGCAATTATAATTGGCATTCCTTGCTAGAGTATCTCTATACATTTTCAAGTTCTAGGCTCAAAATTGATGCAACTTATATTACTCGGGTTAAATGTAGTTACAAGAGTAAAGTTTATTCCCAATATATTTGTATTACATGTCGATAAAACTTTTAGGATTTCTAGTCATATTGATAAGGTGTAGTAGGTTCTAGGTCTTCATCTTCATCTGATTCCTCTATATATCCATAGACTGTGCCTATGTAGCTTCATTTTCTTGAAGGCTTAATATCTTTTGAGGACAGTATATTTCTTGAATGTATCCTAGCTCATTGCAATGGAAGCATTAATAGTAGGGAAATCTCCTACGATGTGCCCTATCTCAGTGCACGTGTGGCAACTCTTGCCCTGATCTCGAGAATCATCTTTGTCACAATTGCGTGGTTTAAGTTCTTGGGCGATTGGCTTTGCTTGAAATAATGCATATTGCAAGTCCTTTGGATGCATTGCCTCAAGATGGTGGTTCAGAGGAGTGTTCAGGCCATGGAAAAACTTGGATGCTTGTTGCGTAATATCCATAGGTAGCACGTATTTTAGTAGGGTTACATACTTCGAGTAGTAGGCTTCCAAGGCTAATTCTAGTTGTTTGAGATTGAAAAATTCATTCATCCTCAAAGTCTGGTAGGTTGGTGGAAGGTATCGTCCCCGTACAGTATCTTTCAATAGAGCCCAAGTAACATCGGCTTCAGAAATACTTTGATCCTTGAGCCATTGCTTCCATCATAAACGAGCTTGGCCAACTAACTTGGCTATCATTGCTTGATTGGTAGCAGTAGTTCCCGAAGTAGAGAAATAATCGTCCATCGACTCAATCCATATCTCCGCCTTTGCTACAACATCTGTTCCTTCTCCATCAAACTCAAGTGGCTTAATCTGCTTGAGAAGGAATTTCTTCTCTTGCATGTCAGTATTCGTGGGTACAGAAGGTGCCTAACAATCAAGCCATACCACTTAGATTATTTTATTTAAGATATGTCTATGAACCATACATTAATCAATCACATATCATTACAAAGTTTTGCTCTGATACGACTGTCCCGGTAAGTTTTTGTTACAAGATGCGGATCTAGAGCATGACACAAGCTATGGTGGATGAAAGATGAAGACCAAACTCATAATGGCATGGACAAGTAGAGACAAACTGTTACACAAGTGAATTAGGTTCCAAGATAGATTAGCTTGGACTCATAAACACAATCTTGTGTAGGATTGACAATGACAAGACACTTAACTGAAAGTACAAAGCATCATGACATTGTATTCATTTCATATTCAAGTACAATGCTTTATAGAGTTTGGGTTGTTCCACTTTCCTCACTGTGCATATGGGATTCAGGACAACTCTTCCTGGAGCATACATCATTTTTTTTATTTCTCAACACCCCCCTCAAATGATGAGTCTCTACCCTCGCTGGCTTTTTCCCCTCGTGCATGTGTACATGGACTAGGAGACTAGCTCTTTGGCAGCCTAGTCAAGTTAAGGCTTGAAACTTTACATATTGGTAGGGTTTTTACATCCACTGTGGGAAAAATTTTCCTAAGAACAATCTGTCTCAGTTGTTGATGGTAGCGGAAGTATCTTTTTCTTCTTCTTCATTCATGAATTGACCTTGGTGGTGGTCATTTTGCATATGTTGTGCTCTTTTTTTGTAAAAACACTCACTGGCAATATAGCAAGTCTTACCACAATAATGACATTGCATCCGACTTCTATTGTCGGTGTTGAATCCTCAACCTCTTCCTTTGGGTCCAGTAGCTCCTCTGGTATATAAGAGATTTTCCCTTGAGTTGGTCTCTTTTACATCTTTTCTTTTAAATTTGCTTTCTCCATCAAGTAGTGAGTGCTCTATATCTTTGAGTGAGAGACTGGGAACATTACTTAGAGTGGAGACAAGGTTCTCATATGGATCTTTGTTTACACTTGCAAGCAGTACGACTAATGCTTCATCTTCATCAATACTCTTCTTAAGAGTTGCAAGATGGGTTTTCAGGCTCTTGAATGTTTTAATGTGTGTGGTCATAGAAGCACTGTCTTTGATATCTATTTTATAAAATTGCATGAGTAGTTTTACCTTTGAGTTCTTTGCTTGGGTACCAAACATTCTGTCAAGTTCCTCCCAAGCGATTCTAGCATTTCCAATGCTAGATATATGATGTAGTACATCATCACTTAGTCCCCAGGCAATGATGCCTAGTGCCTTGTTATTCATTTTCTTCCATTCTTTGGTTTTGAGCTGGTCTTCTTCAACGAACCCATCTTCATCATCTATCCCCTTGCTATCTGCATCATGTTCAAATAGGTCCCACAAGTCCTTTCGCATCAGGTGATACATGATCTTCTCCTTCCAGGCATGAAATCCTTCACCATTGAATTTAGCTATTTTCTCAAGCTCTGCCATGTTGCTAAAATTCAATTAACCAGCAAAAGTTTATATTTTAATGTGTTAAGAGACACAAGAGAATCAGTGTCAAATTGACACTAGTTAAGTGTTAATGGATACTAGTCAGTACTTGATCTACTTTCTCTCACAAACTTTGTGGATGGCTTCTGAGCTTCCTCAGGCACTTCCAAAAAAATAATGAACTTTAGAGAGTACTACTAAGTGATTAAAATCACTGTTGATGACTTCAGTGTGAGTAAGAAACTATGAAGAATGTCAAATTTTGAAGCTCTGGCTCTATGGCTTCTTGGATTAGGGTTTTGACACAGGTTTGGTTTTTTACTGATTTTATGAGCTATAGTGGATCATTTCCAAAAGTTTTTTGTGGAAATGTAGCTCTCTTCAATATCTACAAAAGCCGTATGATCTCGATGAAAATCGCATTGCGTGGAAGGAGAATAGATTGCTCGAACAAAACCAAGCGCAAATCAGCCACCCAGCGTCATCCAAAGTTTTGCAATGTTGACCTGCTGGGGGGTCAATGTCTCACTATCATGTGCTAGCTAGAAGCGGCTAGAGTTCACGAAGGTTTTCCTAGAAGAGAGCTTGGAGAGATATGGCCTCTATGTGGAGATACAACTCCTCCAAGTCAGGTTGGTGTTGTTGTCCATAGACACAAATATGGCAGCAAATTCAAAAACAAGCAATGCTGAGGCAATGGTTACCCAATGTCAATGATTGATGTGCAAGGGAGGAGCTCTGGAAGCATGGAAACACTTCTCTAGAAGCAAGTCTAGAGAAATTTGGCCTATGGAGAGAGATATAAAAGCTTCAAGTTGATAGGATATTGTTGGCTATGGCTGCCATGGAAGCTTTATTGAAGGTAGAATTGCAAATGAAGTTGGAGATGAGATCCAGCACTCAACCTAAGCTGGGAAGAGATGGAGATGATCTAAGCCATGCCCGACTAGGCTCTGATACATGCAGATCTAGAGCATGACACAAGCTATGGTGGATGAAAGATGAAGACCAAACTCATAATGACATGAACAAGTAGAGACAAATTGTTACACAAGTGAATTAGGTTTCAAGATAGATTAGCTTGGACTCATAAACACAATCTTGTGTAGGATTGACAATAACAAGACACTTAACTGAAAGTACAAAGCATCATGACATTTTATTCATTTCATATTCAAGTACAATGCATTATAGAGTTTGGGTTGTTCCACTTTCCTCACTGTGCATATGGGATTTAGGACAGCTATTCCTGGAGCATACATCATTTTTCTATTTCTCAACAGTTTTTAGCGGTCCATCAAGAGACAAGCCTAAGCAACGCCGCCCGGCACTCCCACGGAATGTCATGGGGTTTGCCGCCTAGGGTTTACAGAGTCCACCTCACAACGGAACGTTTGCTAGGATCAACCTAAAATTTGGGTTCCTAGTAGACAAGGTCTCCTCACAACATTCTAGTGTCGCATTCTAGACATCCTACTTTATGCAAAGATACCCAAGTTGAAGCTGGCCCATACCACACTTGGTTCAAAGAGAATGGGAAACAAGAGGGATGCGTTGCGTGATCTCTCTGCCTATAGGGCATATTCCCATTCTAATCCCCTAAAACACCATGAATCGAGGTTCTAACCTAACAATTCCTAAAGGTCAAACGTTGGTAAAACCTTGTGAGAAGCCTCCCAATTTTTTGGCACCACCTTGCTGTAAGATGGACCCATTAGGGATTCCGCCCACCTGCTTCCCTTGATAGCTTTAGTTTTCTAATTAGGTCCTACCACATTTATGTGCGACATTTAAAATTAGCTTCATTAATTAAGCCTTTTAGGGAATAGGGTTTGTTCACTTAATTTATAGCACAGACACAAAAACAGAGCAAGCAACCCTTTTGACAAACAAGTTCAAACAAGTTCCTTAACTTATCTTCAAGTTAATCTTTGTCTCCTACCCATACAGGAGAATTATATATCCCCTTCTGTCTAAATAACATATGACAAATGTTGAGCCAAGATAATTGAAGTGTGATCCTTAATATACTAGAGCAAATGTGCTAATCAAGAATCATAATTAGTGAGATGAGAATTAGAGTTTTTAGATAAGTAATTCAAATGTCCTTCCGAGAAAGTAGAGAACCTTGAGATACAGGTGAAGTTATGTCGTGCTTGATGAATTAAGACCTTGATGTTTCTATTTTCTCACATTCTCTTGAAGTTATGTGTTCTTGTGTGTTTAGTGTTATGTATCTTAGAGTTCTTCTTGCCTTTTTTTTTTCTACAAAGTACTTGCAATTGATTATTATGAGATAAATAAATAAAATATAATTTAACCTTATATTTTTAGTGCTTACTAGTGCCATGGTTGTAGTTCACTGGCTTACCTCCCCTCGTCCCCCCCACACATGAGAATATTACAATGCCTACAAGCTTTGCAAATATTGGATTCTTATTGTGTGTGATAACTCGCCGTGGCCGTGAGACCCCCCCCCCCCCCCTTTCGAAAAAATTTAAATATCCCCCCTCTTGGCGCCGCGAGCTGGCGAAGGGAGGGGGGAGCTGAACATGCAGTCAACGTAGGTAAAGGAGGAGATTGTGATGGTGAGGGGGAGCTGTAGCGACCATCAATGATAGTAGAGGCAAGACAACGGGGAGTTTTGAGGCGATGGATGTTGATGACAACGAGGTTGTCAATGAAGTTGAGGACAACAATGATAATGGGGAGGAGGGGCACACGTGTGCCATCTCCAATCCGCCCACTATCTCTCCTTCTCCTCTAGAAGCCACCGACTGCATGGCGGGGAGGCAGTTTTGGCCGCCTGTGTGGAGGCAAAGGGAGGGGGTCCCATGTCACACCCCCCTCCAATCAATACCCATCTCACCCCTATAAAACCCCCTCCTTAAGAGAGGGACATGCTATTCTCCTCACCCCCCTGCTGCCAACTTGTGAAAGAGAGAGAAAGAGAGAGAAAGAGAGAGAAAGAGAAAGAAAGAGAGAGAGAGAGAGAGAAGAGGGCTCAGGAAATCTCCTTCCTTCTCTCTCTTCAGAAGAGGTTACAACTACCCTCCCTCCCTCGTGATTCTTGGAATCTCTCCATCAGCTACCCCTCTATGTGGTAGAAGGTTGCGAAAGTCAAGCAAGCGTAGGAAACTCTGGCACAAAGGAGTGCTCCGGGAGAAGAGGAGGGTCGCATTCCAAGCTCCGAAATGGCCCAAAAGTGCAAACTCTCCCAAGTAACCGAAAAGGCCGCAACAAGGGAAGGAGGATCAGGAAAAGATGCTAACATGAATGGGTTTTTGGGTTTAAACGCTAATTCGACACTCCAAAACTAGGTACCGTTACGATGTCTAGTCCTATGAACGGAACAAAAAAACTTAGTTATCATAAAAAGAATCGTACTTTTGCATCACGTAAATTGCTTAACTGGAGATTTATTTGTAAAGGCTTAATGCCCATGATTTGCCACGAATTGATTAAGCATTTATGGGTTGTTGTAGTGCTAAGCCAAGTAGTAGGCTCAAAATTTTGCAAGTGCATCTTAGATTTGCATGGCATCATGGATAGTTTTGATTGCACTACATAATAGGGATTCATCTTAAAAGATAGATTTAAGATGCACATGTGAATTGCTAAGCTTAATTGCAAGAGGCAGTTTGGTAAATGAAACCCTATATGATAAGTAAGGCTAGGGTTTAATTTGACTTAGTTAGGATTTAATTGTAAATAATTCAAATTTCTTTTAACAATCATATGTTGACTTAGAGTCAAGTAAAGATGCTCATTGGTCTCCATCCTAACAACTAGACGTGATAAGTCCAAAACTCCTTGGAGATATCATTTTAAATTATGATACAACTCAAAGCCAATACAAGAAAACTCAAATGTTGTATCCACATGAAAGAACAGCCATTCACCATGTGGCATTCGTTGCTCGCAAGCATTTAAGGATTGCAAAAGGGCTTAGTTTAGTCTTGACTTGTGGAAGGAATGAACAAAAGCTCCTGTTACAAATTCTTAAGGGAGTGAAACCCTAGGGTAAACTTAGAAACCCCGATAAGGTTCTAAGGAGAAAAATGGTTACCAAATAACCAATTAAAATCCTAGATTGAGTTATTTAAGACGTGTGATCCCAAGACAAGAACCTTGGTGGACTAAAGACCAATAAATTAAGGTAGCTACCATCCAAAAACTATTGGAAATAAATCCAATAGCGTAATTGCTTGCTCCTATCACATAGGATTGAGGTTAGAATTAGGGTATTCTCTATCCCTCAGAAGGTTATGAAAGTTGATATCAAAGCAAGAAAAACCCCAAAAAGGGATGAATGCTAGGCATTCAAAACTAGGAACATCCACCTTAGCAGATGTCTTGAGCACTCACCTTCATTATTGTTTGTGCTTGTAAATTTAGGAACATGGTCTGTGAAAGGATTGTATGACCGAAAACTCACAAAAGAAATTGGAATAATGAATCAGGCCAAATTCATGGAGGGCACATCAAACCACCCCTAGTTGGCCACCACCAATCCTATCCAAGGGGGTTCTAAATAACTGTGACTGGAACGTGGACCGAACCCACCACAACAAGTCTCTTCGTGGGTTAGTTTGAACGTAGGAGGATGCTTGGATGCTAGGGGGAGCTCTGGCTGTAAATTCCTTGCACCGTCAAGTCCTACTCAAACGATCTATGTGACTCGAGATGATTCTCGAGGCCCTGTTACTAGTGCAAGGGCAAAAACTTAGAGGAAATAAGACGCATCCTCACAAATTGCAGGAATCGTCCTTTTTGGACAAGACTTGTACCTTAGTTAAAATGCCAATATAAAGTTTGCTTCCAAGGAACCTGTCCGTGTCAGTGCCATAAGTTATGCAAACGAACCCTATTCCCTAAAAGGCTTAATTAAGGAAGCCAATTTTAAATGTCACACATAAATGTGATAGGACCTAATTAGAAAACTAAAGAACATCTATCAAGGGAAGCGGGTGGGTGGAATCCTTGATGGGTCTATCCTACGGTAAGATAGTCCCAACAAACTGGGAGACTTGTCACAATGTTCTACCATCATATATCCCTTAAGCATTGTTAGGTTAGAAGCCGATTTATGCCATTCTAGGGGACCAAAATGGGACTATGCCCTATGGACAGAGAGGTTGAGCAACGCATCCCTCTCATTTATGATTCTCTTTGAACCAAGTGCAGCATGGGTCTACTTCAGCTTGGGTACTTCTGCGTGAAGTAGGATATCGAAGTCCCATTGCTAGAATGTTGTTCGAAGACCTTGTCCACTAGGAACCCTAATTTCAGGTTGATCCCAGTGGGTTTGGCGGCCACGAACGTTTCGTTGCAAGATGGACTTGAGAAACCCTAGGTGACAAACCCCCTAACATTCCATGGGAGTGTCGGGTAGCATCGCTTAGATTATCGCTAAAAACGTACCTGGACAACCGTCACATTACAGTTGGTATTAGAGCAAACCAACAAATAAAATAATCAGGATAGGAATAAATCGAGAAGAGCGAAGTGATGTTTTCACTAGGAAACTTTTTTTTTCTTTCACTCACTTGTGGATTGTTGCTGCTTCCAAACCTAGGAGGCATGGAGTAGGTTCATCATATTTCATATCATGTTCAAGATGGTTATGAACTCTTCAAGTTATCACAAATGATCCGACATGATGGGGATCTTGGATCGACTCTACAACCCTTCACAGTTGTATGTGGAAAGGCGTTGGACTTGGAGTGTAGGTTACTGCTACATAGATGCCAATCAACTCGCCTATCTTCAAAACAATATGAAGAGGCTAAAAAGGTTGGAGGACTTGAAGATCACCAAGTTATTCATCTTCTATGAGGCACGTGTGAACTCGACCCTACATATCGAACGCTGGTAAGTAGAACAGAATCGCTATATCTATGAGGAGGTGGTCAAAGTCTTGCCAATAGATAGAATTAAAGTAATGGGGCAAACAAGCGCCATGGCTATCAAAAAGGGATTTCTTGAACTTCCCATGACTTACCGCTTCCTAAGAATCCATTCCCCCAATCCATATTACTATTTTGTCTATGTAACTGAATCCAATAGGGAATTATAAACCTAGCGTTGATGTATCTCTTGAAAAGAAAATCATCCCAGCCAATCTCTATTATCTATTCCCGAATAATTGTACTTGAGGCTTATGCTTCTTTATGGATAAATAAGAAATCTATGTTTATTTGATTTGTTGCATAGTATTGATGAAAACTAATATGTGCATTGAGATAAGCTGTGAAGAGATTTGTGTTGAGATATCGAGCTCCACTCGTGATATGCCAGGGTAATCGTTGTGCATTTATGTCACCAACTTGTTAGCTGCAGATGCGGTTGGTACACCACCCATGAATAATAGCTAGATGACAGCTATCCTTATCTACTCTAGTTCGTGGCTCAGTTAGTATGCCACCTTAGTTAGTTGAGTTTGGTTTGCGACTCATATATAGGGTTCTTCTATTTCTTTGTACTAGAGTTCTTTTTGGCTTACACAACTAAGAAGAGGAAAACTGTTTTCAGCCTCCACCTATGTGTGTATTCTCCCATTGTGCAAGCAAGAAAGCTACAAGTGAGACTCCTTCCTTCTCTCCCACAATCTTGACATGGTATCAGAGCCTGGTTCATGGTAAGGAGCTCAAGAAAGCAAACCAAGTTTGCGGTGTTCTGGTAAGAGAACCAGTGTTGCTTTCATTTTTCGAGTTTGGGAGCAAGTCTCTGCAGGTAGCACAGTCGGAAAGTGCAAGAGTGCATTGTCTCAGATTGAGACGCCCTTTGCGGTGTAGCAAGAGGGCAGTATATGCTGTGGAATAGGGCTTTAGCCCTTGGTTTCCCTGTTTTTTTATTCGAGTCCATTTCGGGGCCTGTTTTGGAGGCGGAAGTTTTCTGCACGCACTCAGGAAAAGGCCCTATTTTTTGGTGTGTGACCACTGTTCTACATATCGGTGAAAAGTTACTGTAGAAATTGCATCGTATGCCTATGCGCAGAGACATTGGGAGTTACAGAATCATCCTTGTTGCATGTTGCTGCAAAATCGTCACTAAGAAGTGACTGTGTGGTCAAATACCACTTTCGTCAGTTTTGCAGATTTGCCCTTGTGAGACTGAAGCTGTGTTTTTTGCAGTGACAGAATTTTTTGCAGTGTTCTGTAATCGTGTCTGATTCTCTTTCACAGATTGTCACTGAAAAGCTTGACAAGAACAACTTCCAAGTATGGAAGTTTAGAATGATGAATTTCCTTATGGGAAAAGGATATTGGGAATTCGTTGCAGGAAACGAAGAAGAATTAGTTCTTCCTGATGTTCCCAATCAACAACAAATGTAGGCATTTAAAGGATGGCATGAGAGAGCCAGAAAAGTTATGTACTGGCTGTCTATCAGTATTTCAGACTCTATGATTGTGCATATTCAGGATGCAAGTACGCCAAAGGAGGCATGGGATACTTTGTCAAAAATGTATAGCACAAATACGTAAGCCAGGAAAATGCAGCTCAAGCAAGAGTTGCACAATGTGCAAAGAGAAAGTATGGGCATCAATAACTACCACATGAAGGTGAAGAAGATTGGAGATGCACTTGTTTCCATTGGGTCACCAGTGGAAGATGATGATTTAGTTTCTGTGACCTTGAATGGTCTAGGAAAGGATTACGCACAGTTCCGAATATCGATTTCTGTCCATGAAAGATTTCCTGATTTTGAGGAGTTGATTGCTCTTCTAATTTCTGAGGAGCAGAGAAATGGTGGTGCATCATCTTCAGGAGGAACTTCAAAAGAAGCTGTCTTCTACTCAAATGCTGGAAGAGGTAGAGGCAGAGGTAGAGGAGGTCGATCTGGAGGCCGTGGTAGAAATCAGAATATGCAGCAAACTCAAGAAAACCAGTCCTATGGAGGAGGACGTGGTAACTCTAGAGGCAGGGGGAGCCAAAGAGGTCGTGGTGGATGGCAAAGAGGCCAAAATGCAAACAGCAATGTTGAATGCTACTACTATGGTAAAATGGGTCATATGGCTAAAGACTGCTATAAAAAGCAGAATGACATCATGAATGGAAAATTGCAACAAGGGAATTATGCATCTTCTAGTAGACATGGTGATGACAGAAATGAGCATTTGTTTATGGTGCAGCACATGACCAATTCTGTGACAAGTGCATAAGAAAGCAATGATATGTGGTATGTTGACTCAGGTGCATCAAACCACATGACAGGTCATGCAAAATGGATACAGGATGCAAGGAAAATGGAAAAACTAGGATTTGTGGAGACTGGTGATGATACTACACATCCTATTGTGCAGATTGGAAAAATTCCTTTGTCTATGCAAGATGGGAAAAAGAAATACCTGTCGGATGTATTTCATGTCCCGAATATCACCAAGAACCTGGTTTCTATTGGTCAAATGGTTGAGCAAGGCTTGCAGGTCAGATTTAATTCTCACGGATGCTTTGTTGAGGATATGAAAAATAAAGGTCACTTGATAGCAAAAGGAAAGAAGAAGGGCAGAATGTTTACGTTGGATGCAGACATGCCTGAATTGAGTGCAGCAATGTTTGCATATGGGACCGATGTAGTTGTAGATATTGATATCTGGCATAAACGCATTGGTCATGTTAATGTACAGCGACTTAAATCAATGCAAGCCCAAAATATTGTTGCAGGATTGCCTAAATTCAAGGTTGCAGAAATGCATAAGGTATGTGAAGCCTGTCAATTTGGAAAACATGCAAGAAAACCATTTCCTAGACATGTTCAAGAGAGTAAGAAGCCATTGGAATTAATCCACTCTGATGTGTGGACTACTAAAGCTGCATCTATTGGAGGCTATCATTATTTTGTCACTTTTATTGATGACTATAGCAGAAAAGTTTGGGTGTATTTTATGAAAAAGAAAAGTGGTGTGTTTGGGCATTTCAAAACTCTAAAAGCTATGGTTGAAAAAGAAACAGGCCTGCAAATAAAATGCATAAGGTCAGATGGAGAGGGAGAGTACCTCTCAAATGAGTTTGCAAGGTTCTTGCAGGAGCATGGCATAAAGCAGCAATATTCATGCAGTCATAACCCACAACAAAATGGAATTGCAGAAAGGAAAAACAGGCATATTGGAGAGGTATCTCGTGCCATGCTCAACGAAAAAGACTTGCCAGATTTTTACTGGGGCTGAAGCAGTTGCTACAGCAGTCTACATAATGAACAGGACTCCCACTACAGCAATACATGGGATGACTCCAGAGGAGAGGTATACTGGTAGGAAACCAGATATTTCTCATTTGAAAATTTTTGGTTGCATTGCCTACGTTCATGTGCCAGATGAGTTGAGATCCAAGTTGGATCCAAAAGCTGAGAAGTGCATCTTTATTGGTTACTCTCTGCAGAGCAGAAAGGGTATAGATGCTATAACCCTTCTACTCGTAAGTTTACAGTGAGCAGAGATGTTGTTTTTGATGAGATGAGTAGCTAGTATAAACCAGTAAATGTGATTGATAATGTAGATGCACAAAATGGTAATGCTGCACAGAATTCACAGCAGCAGTCACAAAATATTAGTGGACCTGGAGTGTCCTCTAGCAGTGGTTCACATTCTTCACCATGGACAGGCAGATTGAGATCAGGAGAATCTCCTCAAAGAAATGCAGAAAGTGGTATGCAGGTTTCACGAAAAGGAAAAGAGAAGGTAGATCAGCCCATGTTTGATGTGAATGCAGGTCACTCTTATGTGGATGGTGAATCCAGTGGCTCAGAACACAGCATTGATGATGAGTTGGGTATTCCTTCTATTGTTACACCTGGAGTAAGGAAGACCAGGGATGTTTTGAGAGCACCTGGGAGTGAACCTACTTTGCGCAGGTCTACCAGAGCTAGGTTTCCTGTGGATAGGCTGAAATATGATGGATCTACAGCCATTCACTATGCCTATATGGTCAAAGTGATACAGGAACCAGAACCCACTTCTTTTGAGTAAGCCATAGGAAAAGAAAAATGGGAGAAAGCCATGGATGAAGAAATGGATGCCTTGGAAGCAAATGCTACATGGGAATTGGTACCTTTGCCTAAAGATAAGAATGCAATTGGTTGTAAGTGGGTTTATAAGGTGAAGCACAATGCAGATGGTTCTGTGAACAGATACAAGGCAAGATTAGTAGTCAAGGGGTATGCACAAACATATGGCATTTATTATGAAGAAACATTCAGTCCGGTTGCAAGGATGGCAACCATAAGAGCAGTCATTGCTATGGCTGCATCAAAGGGATGGTCTTTACATCAGATGGATGTAAAGAATGCCTTCTTGCATGGTGATTTGCAAGAATAGGTCTGTATGGAGTAGCCACCAGGTTATGTGCATGCTGTTCATCCTGAGTTTGTTTGCAGGTTGAAGAAAGCCTTGTATGGCTTGAAGCAAGCACCTAGAGCATAGTCTGACAAGATAGGACAGTATCTTGTCACTATTGGCTTTCATATTTCCAAGGCAGATTTCTAAGGAAACCACATTTGGATGCGGCTAGACGCATACTCAGGTATGTGAAGTCCACATTGTAGTATGGACTATTTTATGAGACTGGGGTTCAGATACAGTTGCATGGATACACTGATGCTGATTGGGCTGGTAGTATTTCTGATAGACGATCTACCAGTGGATATGTGTTCTCTTTTGGGAGTGTTGTAGTCGCTTGGAGCAACAAGAAACAGCCTATAGTTGCCTTGTTGAGCACAGAGGCTGAGTACAGGGGTGCAGCAATGGCTGCATGTGAGGTAGCTTGGTTACATAAGCTACTTTATGATATGCATCAGCCTATAGATGGGCCAGTTGTCATTTATTGTGATAACATGAGCAGTATACACTTGGCAAATAACCTAGTCTATCATGCTAGAACAAAGCACATTGAGGTGCATTATCAGTATGTGCGGGAGAGGGTTTTACTAGGTCTTATTGATCTAGTTTATGTCAACACAGAGGATCAGGTAGCTGACATATTCACGAAGGCATTGGGCGTAGAGAAGTTGCGCAAGTTCAAAGACCTGCTTGGTGTGCAGGAATTGAGATTGAGCTCGAGGGGGAGTGTTGAGATATCGAGCTCCACTCGTGATATGCCAGGGTGACCGTTGTGCATTTATGTCACCGAGTTGTTAGCTGCAGATGCAGTTGGTACACCGCCCATGGCTCAGTTAGTATGCCACCTTAGTTAGTTGAGTTTGGTTTGAGACCCATATATAGGGTTCTTCTATTTCTTTGTACTAGAGTTGTTTTTGGCTTACACAACTAAGAAGAGGAAAACTGTTTTCAGCCTCCACCTATGTGTGTATTCCCCCATTGTGCAAGCAAGAAAGCTACAAGTGAGACTCCTTCCTTCTCTCCCACAATCTTGACAATTTGTAAATGCAATCTTAACACAAAGGTTTTAATTGAAAACCAGATATAACCCCAAGCGCAGAACTAGAATCTTGTTTCCGCACTAAGCTTGGCAAAGGCACAAGAGATTTTTTCTTCTCAAACAAATTAAACCACCAGAATTTGACAAAAAGGGGAAGATAGTTGAAGCTGATGCTGAAGTATGGATTGAATCCATGGAGGATTACTTCAATGCAGCAGGAACAACACCTGTAAACTAGGCTATGATTGCCAAGCTCAAACTTACCGGCAATGCTAGGCTTGAAGCAATGGTGTAAAGACCAAGCAATCATGGAAAGCACAATAACTTGGATAAGCTAAAGGAAGCAGTGGAGGTAAGGTACATGCCACCTGCATATAGAACTCAGAAGATGAATGACTTCTTCAAATTGAAACAGTTGGGCCTTTCTCTGGAAGCGTACTACTCAAAATTTGTCTCCTTGTTAAAATATGCCTCGACAATGAGTATTCCCCAACAAGTCTCAAAGTTCTATGGTGGATTGAACCCACCAATGAACACTCAATTGGAATCAATGTGTCCTTCGAATTTACAAGATGCATTGTTAAGAGCAAGACCCATTTCCCAAGAATTCTAGTCAAAGTCTGGAAATAATAGACCCTAGTCTCACAAAGACTAGAATCTAGGGATGTTGAAAGCTCAATTTAAAAGGACGCAAGGAAAAAGTCAAGGCCAACAAAAGAAGCCAAGGGAAAATGCAATTAGTGACTTTGTCCCCACTCAAAGAAGTGACCAAAGCTTGCGATGTTTTCATTACAATCAACCTAGGCACTTCAAAAGGGAATGTCCCAAACTTGGCAAAGATCATCGTCAAGGAAAATTCAATGGCGAAGCCAAAGCTACCCATGGCCGCGGTCGTCCAGCAATGGGAAGGGCAAAAACTTCCAATATCTCCACTAAGGGAATCAACAAAGAAGAAGACTTGTCCATGAAAGCTAAGATTGAGAGGGCATTTTTTCATGCCACTCTCCATAAAAAGGGGCCGAACTGTCAATTCTCGGTGATCCAAACACCATCAAATTACCAAGGTAAGAAATTCAAAACCCTTTGACTGCGACAGCACTCATTCTTTCATCTCACTAGCTTGTGCATGAAGGATAAGGATAGTCACTATAGCTACACCTACTTTGCTTGTCGAACTAGTGAATGGGCAAGAAATCACTTGCACTAGACAAACTGCTAAGGTGGAACTCCTACTAAGAAATGATCCCACATCCTTAAGTTCAGGGTAATGAATCTAGGAGTCTATGAGTGCCTGCTCGGGATGGATTGGCTAATTCCCAATGATTCTCACATCCATTGTGAAAGGGGTCAAGTCTCCTTTCAGAATCCTAAGGGTGAGCAGGTTACAACTCAAGGAGAAGCAGGTAAACCAAAGATCCAGCTAGCTAAGGCAACGCGAAAATCTCAAGGAATAAGAAAACGATTACCCATCTATCTAATCAAGCTAAACAAACTAGAATAGGTAGAGGACTCCAATGAAGAACCATCACGGCTAAAAGAGCATGCATATGTGTTTCCAAAAAAATTGACTAAATTACCACTGCCTAGGGAAGTTGACCATGAGATTAAGCTAATACCAAGTGCTGCGTCGGTTGCAAAAAGGCCCTAGAAGATGTCCATTCCTGAAGCAGCAACTCAAACAACCATTGGACCAAGCATAGATATGCCCCAGCAATTCTCCTTGGGGGGACTCCAGTCTTGTTCCAAAAGAAGAAGGATGGTACACTTTACCTTTGCATAGATTATAAAGGCTTGAACCAAGTAACCATAAAAAATAATTATCCCATTCCAAGGATAGACGAGTTATTTGATTGATTCAGGGAGCAAAGATCTTCTCCAAGATTGATTTGAGGTCAGGATACTACCAGATCTGCATCAAGGAAGAGGATATTCCTAAGATGGCATTCCAAGGATAGACGAGTTACTTGATTGATTCAGGGAGCAAAGATCTTCTCCAAGATTGATTTGAGGTCAGGATACTACCAAATCTGCATCAAGGAAGAGGATATTCCTAAGATGGCATTCAAATCCAAATATGGTCATTTTTAATTCATATTAATGTCTTTTGGATTGATTAACACCCTTGCCACCTTTAACAGGCTAATGCAAGACATTTTAAGACCATATCTTGATGATTTTGTACACATCTTCTTTGATGAAACCTTGGTTTATTCCAAGGAAGAGGAGAATCATGAATCCCAAGTTTGCATCATCCTTGAGACCGTGAGGACCCATAAGCTCTATTCTAAGAAGAAAAAGTGTACTTTCTTCAAGAGGCAGATCAAATATCTTGGATTTATTATGTCAAATGAAGGAATCTCTATAGATCCTACAAAGGTTAAGGATGTCCAAGAGTGGCCTCCACCAACTACTATTAAAGAAGTGAGCAACTTTTTGGGATTAACAGGTTGGTACATGATCTTCATTAAGGACTATGCCTTATTCGCAACACCCCTCACAAATCTACTTAAAAAAATAGGTTGACATACTATGGACACCCATCGAACAATCAATTTTTGATCAACTCAAGCATAGCTTAGTAGCACCAATTTTTAAACTTCGTGACTTGAGCAAGGAATTTGAAGTTGTCACGAATGCTAGCTCACTTGCACTAGGCTGTGTACTAATGCAAGAAGGTCATCCTATAGCATATTCTTTGAGAAAGCTAAAAACCCATGAAAGGAATTATGCTACCCATGACTTGGAGCTATTAGCAGTTATTCATGCTCTTAAGCTTTGGCGACACTATTTTCTTGGCAACAAGTTCTCTTTAGTCACGGACCATAAGAGCCTTAAATGGATCTTCACCTAGACTGGCCTCAATATGAGGCAATACCGTTGGATTGAGGTTCTGTAAGAATATGACTTTGATATTGGCCAGTAAAGAGAATATGGACGTTGATGCCTTAAGTCGCAAGGCGTTCCTCAACTCTCTTATCATGGAGGAACCCTCAATGGCCGGATCATTGGCAACTATGGTGTCAATGCCTAGCAACCCTATCCTTGAATTAGCAAAGGAGGAAGCTAGCCATGGCCTAGAATATTTGAAGATGATGAAAGAGATTTTGAAAAATGACCAAAACCCTAAACTTAAGGTCAAGTATCAAGAATTTTCTATCAATGAGGGACTTGTCTATTTGAGGACAAGATTATGCATACCCTCAAGAAAAAAACTCAAATAGAGAATACTTTGGGAAGCACATGACTCCCCCTTTTCAGGCCATCCTGGATATGTTAAGACCCTCAACACAGTCAAAAAGAGCTATCATTGGGAAAGGCTCAAGGAAGGCATGCTCAGATATGTCACGGAATGTTTGTCTTACCAGCGCATTAAGGAAGAACATGTCAAGATGCATAGGAAGCTACAACCTTTTGATATTCCCCAAATGAAGTGGGAATTTATCAGCATGGACTTTGTTGTTGGGTTACCCTTAGTTCAAGGAGGATGCAATTTAATTATGGTTATAGTAGGCATGCTCACCAAGGTTGCACACCTCATTCCAGTCAAGACAAACTATAAAGCTTCACATATTGCCAAATTATTCATCAAGGAGGTATTCAGACTCCATGGGTTGCCTAGAAGGATCATTAGTGACTGCGACTTCCTCTTCATATCTCACTTCTAGAGAGGGATATTCAAGGCCATCGAGACTCAACTCTGTTTCAATATAGCCTATCACCCTCAAAATTATGGCCAAATAGAGCAAGTCAACCAAGTCATTGAAGATATTCTTAGAGCATATTGCTATCGCAAACCCAGGAAATGGATCCAATATCTACCATTGGTAGAGTTCACCTATAATGCTTCCTACCATCAAAGCATTAAAATGACACCTTTTTAAGCATTATATGGGCATGATTTTCATACTCCATTGAACTTTTCAAACCCTACCTTAAGAGTAGAAGCTTCAAGAATGTAACATGCCCGCCTATCGCAACTGCCCAAGCATGTTTTTAGCAGTCCAAATCTAAGCAACGCCACCCGGCACTCCCATGGAATGTCACGGGGTTTGTCACCTAGGGTTTCCTGAGTCCGCCTTGCAACAAAATGTTCGTGGCCGAACCCACTAGGATCGACCTGAAATATGGGTTTCAAGTGGTCAAGGTCTCCTAGCAGCATTTTAGTGTTGGGTCTTAAATATCCTACTTTACACAGAGATACCCAAGTCAAAGTAGACCCATGCCACACTTGGTTCAAAGAAAATGGGAAATGAGAGGGATGCGCCGCTCAACCTCTCTGCCCATAGGGCATAGTCCCATTCCGGTCCCCTAAAATAGCATGAATCGAGTTCTAACCTAATATTACCTAAAGCTCGTACGATTGTAGAGCCTTGTGAGAAGCCTCCCAATCCTCTGGGACCAACCTTCTGTAGGATGGACCCATCAGGGGTTCTACCCACTCGCTTCCCTCAATAAGTGTTCTTTAGTTATCTAATTAGGTCCTACCACATTTTATGTGTGACATTTAAAATCAGCTTCCTTAATTAATCCTTTTAGGGGACAGGTTTTGTTTACATAACCTACAGCACTGACATGAAAATAGTTCAAATGGGTTCCTTGGAAGTAAAATTTATATTAACATTTTAACTGAGATACAAGTTTTGCCCAAATAGGGGGATTTTTGCAATCCTACAAGGATGCGCCTTATTTCTTCCAAGTTTCTACCCTTGCACTAGTAAGAGGGCCTCGAGAATCCATCTCGAGTCACGTAGATCATTTGCATAGGACTCGGAGGCAGGAGATTTATAGCCAAAGCCCCCTTGCATCCAAGCGTCCTTCTACGTACAAACTAATCCATGGAAAGACCTCTCATGGTGGGTTTGGTCCACATTCCCATCACGGTTATTTAGAACCCCCTTGGATAGGGTTGGCAGCCAACCGGGGGCAGCTTGCTACGCCCTTTATGAATTCAACCTGATTCATTATTCAAATTTCTTTTGTGAGCTTGGGCCATACATTCCTTTCACAAACAGTGATTCTAGATTTACAAGCACAAGCAATAATGAAGGTGAGTGCTCATCAGGACATCTGCTAAGGTGGAGTTTCCATCTTTGAATGCTTAGCATTGCCATTCTTGGGTCTTTCTTGCCTTGGCGTCAATTTCCATTATCTTCTGAGAGATAGAGAATACCCTCTTTCCGACCTCATTCCTATATAATATGAGTGAGAAATTACGCTATTGGATTTATATCCAATAGTTTTCAAATGGTAGCTTCCCTAAGTTGCTAACCTTTGGTTCTTATCTTAAGGTCCAAGTCTTAGATGATTCAAACTAGGATTTCAATTGGGTAGTTGGTAACCGTTTTTCCACCTTAGAATTTTATTGAGGTTCTAAGTTTACCCTAGGGTTTCCTTCCCACAAGATAGCAGTAACTTTTGTTCATTCCTCTCGCAAATCAACAGTAAACTAAGCCCATTTACAGTCCTTAAATAGTTGCAACCATCGAATGTAATGTGGCGAATGGTTTTTCTTTTTGTGGATACGACATTCGAGTTTTCTTCTATTAGCTTCAAGATGTATCATGTTTTGAAAATGATATCTCCAAGAGTGTTTTGGACTCATCGCGGCTAGTTATTGGGATAGAGACCAAAGAGCATGTTTACTTGACTCTAAGTCAAAATATGGTCGTAATAACAATTTGACCTATTTACAATTAAATCCTAGCTGAGTTGAATTAAACCCTAGCCCTACTTATCATATAGGATTTCATTTACCAAACTGCCTCTTGAAATTAAGTTTAGCAATTCACATGCGCATCTTAAATCTATCTTTTAAGATGCATCCCTATTATGTACTACAGCTGAAGTTGTCCATGATGCCACACAAATCTAGATGCAAGTATTTCTTGAGTTGATGATACGATGTGGGATTGCCATTCATAAAAATTCATTCTAGTGCATTTATGCGGGAACGCTATGCTAAGGGGTCCTTTACTTCACAGGATCCCCAAATCAACCCGTGGCTCTGTGGCTATTAAGGGGAAGAAAGGAATGGGGGGGGGGGGGGGGGTTGGAGGTGGCACACGTGTGCCCCTACCCCCATTGAAATCGCCGTCCTCATCATCTTTATGCGGCGTGATCCTCAGGAGATTCACTACCACCGCATCAACTCCCCCTCATCACCTTGATATGTCGTCATTACGGCCGTGTTTCTACTACAGCTCCTCCTCTGTCGTCATCTTCTTCACCTACTTCCATTGAATTACAACTCCTCGTCGACTCATGGTTCAACTCTGTAACGTGTCCACTCGTTCGCTTAAGGGACACGTCTTAGCAGTCCATTGGGAAGAGAGTCTAGAAAGCGCCTCTTGGCACTCACAAGGAATGTCACAGGGTTTGCGATCTAGGTCTTCCCGAGTCTCCCCCCCGAGCGGAAGTGTCTGGCCGTTCCCACTTAGGATCGACTTGAAGTCAAAGTTCCTTTCCTATCAGCTAGGAAGAAGCTAGCGTCGAGCTTCAGATGAACCACTTTGCGTAGGAACATAGACTAGAAGCGGATTCATGCTGCACTTGGTTCATGGAGAATGGGAAACGAGAGGGATGGGAAGCTCAATCTCTCTGCCATAAGGCATAGTCCCATTCCTTTCCCCTAAAACAACATAAATCGGGATTCTAACTCTACTGACGCTAGGTCCTCATAGTCTCGTTACCTCATCTTTTGAGAAAAGTTCCCAGCTAACTGGGACCACCCTTTCGTAGGACGGACCTAAGTCACGTCCACTGCCCTTTCCTCAATTTTCTTAGTTATCTAATTATCTACCACATTATGTTTTGACATGCAAAAGCAGCTTCCTTAATTAGTCAACTTAATTGTTGGTTCCTTCACGTAACTTAGGCACTGACACAAAAACAATGTCAAGCAAATTCCTTTTTCTCAAATATCTGTTCTTTATTTATCATAATTCCAGAGTACATCCAATATCATGCCCGAAGGCTATCCCAGCAATCTACAAGATTGTTGCTCCAAGTTCTGCCCGTAGAATAGTACACGGGCTTTGAGATCCCATCTCGAGTCACGTCGGCCTCTTGTGCAAGATCCGAAGGCAAGGAATTTATGGTGGCCAGAGCCTCCCCTGGCACCCAAGCGTCCTCCCACTCCAAGCGGCACCCACGGAGAGACCTCTTGCAGCGGGTTAGGTCCATATACCCGGCATGGCTAACAACCCCCTTGGATAGGGCCAGGCAAACAGTCGAAGGTAACTGTTCTTGCCTCTCCCTCCAAGCTTTTAACTTGAAGCATTAAGTGTTTTTCCTTGCATTAGTTCCTTGAGCAAAGGAGATCAAATAATGTACCTAAGTGTGCAATCACAAACATTTCGAAGGCCATTTGTACAACCAACTGCTAAGGTGTGACTCCTCTTTCCGGGATGCTCCCAGCACCCGATCCTGGATCGTTCGCAACTTGGCAAGATCCCAATAATCTCAAACAAGATCATGCAAGCAAATGTTCTCAGTAAGCTAACTCATTTTGGCTTGCTCTTCCCCTTGGGTTTTACCTTATGGTATCTTAACCCTAACTCAAAGCATTAGCTGGTCAACCAAGGCAACAGACATGCCTTATTCGCAACCCAACCAAGGGTCTTTTGCTCTTCCAATTCTAACCAAGTTCAGTTAACACACTTACCAATGCAAGATTCTTCATCTAGGCCTTCAGGATACAGTCTAGATGCATGCGTCCCTTCCATCTCTCTTAGTGTAGTACTATGCAGAGTTTTCTAATCATCCTTACCCATCATGCACATGGTGCATTTAGTATATTTGTACATCTTAAACGACCTTTAACTCTGGCAACGAATACTTATTCCTAATGCACCGGATCACATGTGACTTGCATATATGAAAGTCTAGGTTTCTATCCATCGGTGCAATTGCATCTTATGAACGGAAACTATCATTTCATGTGTTTCTTTTAATCATGATCGTGAAGCATGAATTCTAAATGACTATTCATGTGCTGAACTGGTTTAAAAGCTATTATTTTATGTGAGATAATGTGAAAAAATTATCATTCTATGGGCGTAAAAGCTATCATTTCATACATATAAACTTATGCGAACTCCATACTCTACTATTTCATGCATGCAATGCATGTAGCTAACCCCTTTATTTCTTCCACAAGAAATAATACAGAATTAATTATAAAGCTTAGGATATCTAAAGAACCTGGGTTTGATTTGTGATCATAGGGGCATTTGTTGCGTTGGTCGGTCCTCTTGCCTCTCCCGCATTACCAGTACCAATGGTAGCTTTGGCGCTTACACTTCCTGCGACTCTCTTTTTGGGAGCCATTTGCCACACGGAGTTTGGATAGTCCGGTTCTTATCGGCCTTCAAGATGACAGGCTCAGGAAGGAAAGGTCGTGAGAAGGGGTCCTTCGTCGATGAGGGGGTGGCTTGAAAAGTGGCTCCTCGAACACGGCCCTCGACACCTACCCTACTCACCAACTCTCACTCTCTCTCTCCCTCTCTTCTTCTTCTTATCCTCTTCTCCTTCTCTCTCTCTCCCTCTTCTTCTTCTTTACTTCTCCTTCTCTCTCTCTCCCTCTTCTTCTTCTTTTCTTCTCTCCTTTTCTTACTCTCTCTCTCCCTCTTCTTCTTCTTCTTCTCTACTTCTTCTCCTTCTCTCTATTCCTCTCCTTCTCTTCTTCTCTCTCTCTCTTCTTCCTCCTCTTATTCTTTTTCTCTTCTTCTTCATCCCTCTTCTTCTCCTTCTCTCTTCTCTCCTTCTTCCTCTTCTTCTTTTTCTTCTCTTCTTCTCCTTCTATCTTCTCTCCTTATTCCTCTTCTTCTTCTTCCTCTCCTCTCTCCCCCTCTTCTTCCTTCTTTTCCTCTTCTTCTCCTTCCCTCTCTCCCTCTCCTTCTCTTCTCCTCTCTCTCTCCTCCTCCTCTTCTACTTCTTTTTCTCTTCTTCTCCTTCCCTCTCTCGCTCTCCTTCTCTTATTCTCTCTCTCTCCTCTTCCTCTCCTACTTCTTTTTCTCTTCTTCTCTTCTTCTTCTCCTTCCCTCTCTCCCTTTCCTTCTCTTCTTCTCTCTCTCTCTCTCTCTCTCTCTCTCTCTCTCTCTCTCTCTCTCTCTCTCTCTCTCTCTCTCTCTCTCTCTCTCTCTCTCTCTCTCTCTCTCTCTCTCTCTCTCTCTCTCTCTCTCTCTCTCTCTCTCTCTCTCTCTCTCCTCTTTCTCTCCTTCTCCTTCTCGCTGAATGGGGGGGGGGGGGGGGGGGGGGGGGGGGGGGGGGTGGGGGGGGGGGGGTTTCTCTCTGATGACGAGGTGGGGGGGGAGGAGAGGTCTCTGTCGAAACCCCAGGGGCTGCGGGCTGTTGCCGCAGGGAGGGGGGGGAAGGTGACGAGCTTGAGGGGGACCTATTGCACGGTGTTCACCAGGGCGGAGGGATGTTGTGTACCCAAGGGAGGGGGAGCCTCCCCTTTATAGGAGGGGGAGGAGGGTGGCATGGCCGCCACCCCTCCCACTTGGGGGGCTGCATGCCCCCCCTATACTATCACTTCACTCCCTCCCTCTCTCTCCCCGACGACGTGCTGTCGGCGAGGAGAGAGAGGGGGATAAAAATATTTGCACTAATATTTAAGGGGGGGGAATTCCTATGGGGGGGAGGCACGGGAATGTTACAAACTCCCCCTCCCTCCTAAAAAAATTTTTTTTTTTTTTTTTTTTTTTTTTTTTTTTTTTTTTTTTTTTTTTTTTTATATCCTCCTCCAACTAATGGCATTGACAGGGGGGAAACGTAATAATAAAATTTTTTCACTTTTAATTGATTTTAAAGGGGGGGTCTTACGGTAAGATGAGATATTACATCCTTCCCCCCATCTCTCTCGCCGTAAGACCCCTCACCTTCAAAATAAATTAAAAGTGAAAATTTTTTATTATTACGTTTCCCCCCTGTCAACACTGTCGGTTGGTAGAGGGAGGGGGAGTTGAACCATGAGTCAACGGGGAGCCGTAATTCAGTGGAAGTAGGTGAAGAAGAAGACGACATAGGAGGAGCTGCAGTAGGAAGATGGCCATGATGATGACATATCAAGGTGACGAGGGGGAGTTGATGTGGCAATAGTGGATCTTCCGAGGATCACATGGCATGAAGATGATGAGGACAGCAATTTCAATGGGGGGCACATGTGTGTAACCTCCAACCTCCCCCCTCAGTATTCCTTTCTTCCCCTTAATAGCCATAGGGTGACAAGTTGATTTAGGGGTCCTGTGAAGTAAAGGACCCCTTAGCACAATGTTCCCCCTCCCAAATTAATACCCATCTTTCCCCTATATAATCCCCCCCAAGCAAGTAACACATGATAATTCTCTTGTTTTTATCCCCCCTCCTTGAGCAGTAACATGCTATTATCCTCTTCTTTCCCCCCCCTTGCTGCCAACTTGTGAAGGAGAGAGAGAGAGAGAGAGAGGGGGTGAGGGAAGGGAAACTTAGAGTAAGAGAGGAAGGGAGAGAGAGAGGGAGAGAAGAGGCCCAAGGACAATTCCTTACTTGGACGAAGCCCCGAGCACCGTCTCTCCCCATCACCATTTCTCGAGATCCCTCCATCGATTGTCTCTAGTTAACAAAAATATTGCAAAAGTCAAGGCAAGGCATAGGGAACTCTGGCACAAAGAAGTGCTTTGAGAGGAGTGAAGGCCGTATTTCATGTAAAGAATCACGTGGTGGGAGACTTTGCTTGAGTTGTTGTGCCAAACACACACTGTACACACAAGAGGAAGCTCACTCAAGAACACAAGAAGAGAGATGGAGGCCAAAACGTTTTCTTGCTGATTTTTCTTCTTTTTTCACACACTATACAATGTACACAAAGTATAGATAAGATACAACATACAGGAAAGTGGCCTTCTAAGTCAAACAGTGCATAACTGACTACACTAATCGACTGGCACTATATATTTTCCAGTTGTAGCTAGGTGTAACAAACTAAATATAATAAGTGATGAGTCAGTGGCCATGTGAGTATCATAATGACCACCAACGTGCTAAGTGTAGACATGAGAACTCATCTAGCTAGGCGGTCCATCATCAATGTCCTCACGTGTTGAGCTTGCCATCTCAACATACCCCCTCAAGCTCAACTCTATCTCTGCAACTCCAAGTAAGCTTCGGAACTTTCGAAGCTTCTCTACACCCAATGCCTTTGTGAAAATGTTAGCTATCGAATCCTGTGTGCTAACGTATACCAAGTCCATCTCTCCTACAAGTACATCTCAATGTGTTTTGTCCTAGCATGGAACACTGGATTCCTAGCTAATTGTATGCTGCTCATGTTGTCACAATGAATGACAATTGGACCATCTCCTTGCACGTCCAAATCACCTAATAACTTTTGTAGCCATACCACCTCACGTGCTGCCATAGCAGCACCTCTATACTCAGCTCCTCTGTACTCGATAAAGCAACTATAGGTTGCTTTTTGCTACTCCATATAATTGCTGCACTACCAAAGGAAAACATGAATCCACTTGTAGATCTTTTGTCTGACATGCTACCAGTCCAATCGGCATCTGTGTATCCAAAGACTTGTACGTCCTTACTTGCCTCATAAAAAATTCCATAATGTAAAGTGGACTTCACATACCTCAATATACGTCTAACTGCATCCAAATGAGGCTTTCTAGGCATCTGCATAAACTGACTAACAAGACCAACAACATAGCTCAAGTCTGGCCTTGTGATAGTCATGTAAATCAAACTCCCTACTATCCTCATGAATATAGTAGGGTCTTCTATCTCATCCCCAACGTCGGCACTCAACTTCACATTTTGCTCCAATGGTATTGAAAGAGGCTTACATGCTGTCATACCATACTTGGATAACATATCCAAGCCATACTGCCTTTGGGATAGCCATATACCATCATCACATCTGACCACCTCAATACCAAGAAAGTATCTTAGCTCACCCAAATCTTTCATCTCAAACTTCTTCTTCAAAAAGACCTTAACTTCAGCAATCCCATTGTCACTGTCACCTGTAATAATCAATTCATCCATATAGATGACTATGGTGACCAAACCTGCATCTCCCTTTCTCACATAAAGTGAGTGATCAACATCAAAAATACAAAATCCAATATTGACAAGATACTCTCCAATCTTGTCAGACCATGCTCTAGGTGCTTGCTTCAGCCCATAGAGTGCCTTCTTTAACCTGCACACATATGTGGGATGCTCTAAATCCAATATTGACAAGATACTCTCCAATCTTGTCAGACCATGCTCTAGGTGCTTGCTTCAGCCCATAGAGCGCCTTCTTTAACTTGCACACATATGTGGGATGCTCTAAATCCTCATAACATGCTGGCTGCTCCATATACACTTCTTCTTGCAATTCACCATGCAAGAAGGTATTCTTAACATCCATTGCTGCAAACTCCAACCTTTGGCTACTACCAAGGCAATCACACACCTAACAATTGCCATCCTAGCAACTGGACTGAATGTCTCTTCATAATCTATGGCATATGTTTGAGCATAGCCTTTTGCAACCAGCCTAGCCTTATACCTGCTAATTGAACCGTCTGCATTATGCTTGACTTTGTAAACCCACTTACAACCAATAGCTTTCTTACCCTTAGGTAAGGGTACCAAATCCCAAGTCTTATTGGCTTCTAATGCAGCCATCTCCTCATCCATTGTTGCATCCCAATGAGCATGACCAACAACATTCTCAAAAAACAAGTTGGCTCAAAATCCTCAACTAGTTTCACCATATAAGCATAATGGTGAGCTGCATAACCTTCAAAACCAAATCTTTTAACAGGGTATCTAACCCTGCTAGATCTGCGTATCACTAGGTCACTCAATGGAGCCTTTACATTACTATGAGCTCTCTTTACACATGGTGTCCTGACTGAAGGAATGCCAAGCTCATCATCCAAAATCTCCAAACCACTAGAATCTCCATCAAATCCCAAATGACTGGTAGATGCATCATTACCATCTAGCACTTTCTTCTTTCCTTTGTCCTTCCCTGCAACACTTATAGATCCACCTGAAGATGTGGGGCTACTCCTTAGTCTCCCAGACCAAGGGCTCACTGTAGGTGTAGTACCAGATGATGTTTCTGGTCCACTAAGACTCCGTGATTCTTGTTTATCTTTCTGCACACAGCTATGCTAATCATTATCATCATCCAAAACATCACCAGCAGTTGTATACCAACTTCCCATCTCATCAAAGATAACATCCCTACTCACTCTGAACTCACATGTGATAGGGTTATAACAGCGATACTCTTTCTGCTCTAAAGAGTATCCAATAAAAACATATTTTTTTGCCTTTGGATTAAGCTTCTTCCATAGCTCATTTGGCACATGAACATATGCAACACAGCCAAATACCTTCAAGTGCGATACATCAGGCTTCTTGCCAGTAAAGCATTCTTCAGGAGTCATCCCATGAACTGCAGCTGTGGGAGTTCTGTTCATAATGCAGACAGTAGTATGGATAGCCTCAGACCAAAAATGTTTGGGCATATTCTTTTTAGCCATTAATGTCCATGCAACTTCTGCAATATCCCTGTTTTTTCTTTCTACAACACCATTTTGATGTGGAGTATACCTGCAAGTAAATTGCCTCTTTATCCCATGAGTCCTCAAGAAGCCACTGAACTCATTAGAGAGGTACTCTCCCCCTCCATCTGATCTCAAGCACTTCACTTTTAAGCATGTTTCTAGTTCGATAGCTGCCTTAAAAGATTTGAAGTGCTCAAACACATCACTCTTTTCCTTCATGAAGTATACCCATAGCTTCCTTGAACAGTCATCAATAAATGTGACAAAGTATTTGCTGCCACCAAGAGATACATTCTGTGTAGGTCCCCAAACATCTGTATGTACTACATTAAGTATATTTCTGCTCACTTCTCTATCATGCGTGAAGGGTTGTATCGCCTGCTTACCAAACTGGCATGCTTCACAGACTTTATGGAATTCTGCAACTCTAAAAGAAGGAAATCGTGTAACCAATCCTCTGGACTGCATTAATTTCAGCCTTTGCACATTTGCAAGTCCAATATGTCGATGGAGGGATCTTAGGAAATGGCAATGGGGAGAGAGGGTGCACAGGGCTTTGTCCAAGTAAGGAATTGTCCTTGGGCCTCTTCTCTCCCTCTCTCTCTCCCTTCCTCTCTTACTCTAAGTTTCCCTTCCCTCACCTCTCTCTCTCTCTCTCTCTCTCTCTCTCTCTCTCTCTCTCTCTCTCTCTCTCTCTCTCACAAGTTGGCAGCAAGGGGGGGAGGAAGAGGAGAATAGTGTGTTATTGCTCAAGGATGGGGAAAAAAGGAAGAGAATTATCGTGTGTTACTTGCTTAAGGGGGGATTATATAGGGGAAAGATGGGTATTAATTTGGGGGGGGGGGGGGAGGGGAACATTGTACTAAGGGGTCCTTTAATTCACATGACCCCTAGATCAATCTGTCACCCTGTGGCTATTAAGGAGAATAAAGGAATAGTTTGGGGGGGGGGGGGGGGGTTTGGAGGTGGCACACATGTGCCCCTCCCCCATTGAAATTGCCATCCTCATCATCTTCATGCTATGTGATCCTCGAAAGATCCACTACCACCACATCAACTCCCCCTCGTCACCTTGATATGCCATCATCACGATGGTCTTCCTACTATAGCTCCTCCTCCATCATCATCTTCTTCACCTAGTTACACTGAATTACGGCTCCCTATCGAAGTCCCCCTCCCTCCTCCAATTGATGGCGTTGATAAGGGAAAACGTAATAATTAAAAATTTTCACTTTTAATTTATTTTAAAGGGGGGTCTTACAGCAAGACGAGATATTACAAAGAAAATGCTGGAGGAAATGGATGAGCAAGTAAAGGCCATCAAACAAAACATTAGAGCCGCCAAGGATAGACATAAAGCCTATGTAGATCTAAATAGACAAGAGCAACTCTTCAATGAGGAAGATATGGTTTTTATTCATGTACGACCCAAGAAGAGTTCCTTATCATTGGGAGAATTTAAGAAACTGAGTCCAAGGTATTGCGGGCCCTACAGGATCCTCAAGTGCCTAGGGCCCAATGCCTACAAACTCCAACTCCCCGAGAACGTAAAGGTTCACAATGTATTTCGTGTTAGCTTACTAAATAAATATGTATCCAACCCTACAAACTCCAAAACTCCCCGAGAACGTAAAGGTTCACAATGTATTTCATGTTAGCTTACTAAATAAATATGTATCCAACCCTAGCCATGAACTCAATGATCAACAAGTTGTAATGCCAAGCCAAGGAGTCCTTGAGCTTTGGCTAGATCGAATATTAGACATTCAGGAAAAGAAATTGAGGAGTAGAACCCTCAAAGAGTACCTCATCCAGTGGAAGGACTATCCAGAAGAAGATGCCACATGGATTGATGAGAGTACTCTCAACCAACAATACCCCCAATTCCTTTTGAGATGAGGACATCTCGATTCCTTAAGGGGGAAAGGATGTAACAACTCATTGTGGCCGTGAGACCCCCCCTTTCAAAAAAATTTAAATGATTTTTTTTTTACATCTCCCCCTGTCAACGCCATCAACTAGCAAAGGGAGGGGGGAGTTGAACATGTTGAGAGCTAGATTTTAGGACCCGATTTGGACCCGTTCTTGGAGCATTGTAGCCCGTTTTGGAGTCGGAAAGTGCTCGAAAGGCGTTAAAGAGCCAATTTTCATGAAAAATCAAACGGCGGTGGATGGTTGAGCTAGAGTTTTCCTAGATGTATTTTGACATCAAGAATCTAACGCAAGTCTCGATTTGTCAATCAGAGGTCGTTTGACCCCCATTTAACCCTCGCAAGGTTCAGCATTATAAAGCAGCTACCGAATCAAGAAGTTGTAAAGTACATGGGAGAGGCCAGGTTGATGGAGTTCGATGCCACGAAGCCGCCTGTCCAGTCTTATTGCAAATCAAAGTTCATTTGGGCCTTCAAAATAGAAAAATCCACTTGCAGGACAGTGTAAACACAAAAAGAAGATCCAGCTATTTTAATGTTTTAAACCTTAGGCTTAATAAAATCCTTGAAACTAATGCAAAAATTGTCGAACAGAGGGAAGTGTCAATGCACCTTCTTATTTTGGCTCGATGCCTCTCTGATTCAAACCCATTTGGAGAGAAAGAGGAAGATTCTCGATCAGGGCAAGGAGAGGAACAAGATGGCTGCAAGCTTGCCCGTTTTAATGGAGGATTTAAAATTCTCATTTTTTAGTCTTTCTCCCTCCTCCCTCTCTCTCCCCTTAAGGGGCAGTTCATGCACATGAAGAAGAATGAAAACCGGTTGAAGGATGCTTGCCCCGGATTGCTCCAAGATCAGGAGGAGACTAAGGGGAGATGTTCAGCATTGAAGATTTGTTGTTGGTCAGTTCGTTGGCAACCCGAATCAATAATTCAAAAGACCCACAATATGCAAGTAAGCGGTATGCATCATTTTTACAAAGGAAATTTGCTTCTTGTTGATGTTTGATGGTGGTTGAAATGGAATTCATATGGAACAAAAAAAAAATTGAAGCTTGTTTGTATTATGATTGAGGGTTGTGCATTAAAAAAATGTAGATCCATAATAATAAATAGTCATAATAATTAAATTATGGCCCAAAAAGTGTATTTTTAGTGTAAAAATGAAGGTTTTATTGGTTTCAGGTGGAAAAAGATATGTGCATGGGAGACAAAACATCAACTGTCATAATTAGTCACTAATCATAGATCAAAAAATAATTTATTTTCATGCATAAATAAATAGAAAAAAATAGCTAAAAATTAAAAAAATTAAGATTTTTGGGTTATAAAAATCTAGAAAACTATGATTTGTGGTTGTGGATGTAAAACAAAGCTGTGTCATAGTTCATGTTTTTTTCATTTTATACGAAAAGTACATACAAAACAAAACCCTACACCTATGCAATGCAGCATAACCTAAACGTTAGAGGGAGAGGGTGATGTTAAGAGATTAAGAGGGTTGAGAGGGTTTAAATTTTTGAAGCATTTGATTGTGCATGCCATTTAGAATTGCGATAATCCAGTTTAAGGGGCTAGTAGCACGAGAAATCGGTGCTAGTCTCCATACATCGAAGCATACGTTTAGTGAAAATCATGAAAGGGTTGTTTTGTCCACATCACAAAGTGCTGATTTGATAAATATTGTTTGTGCACTAGGATCATATGCACTATGCATGACGCATGACATGGTATCAGTCCTAGATTGCATAGCAATTGTCTTCCTAGGACATGACTTATACGCTTAGTGGAAATGAGCCTTTGCTGTAGGTTAGTTGTATGCTTTCCTTTGATGACGGGCAAAAGCTCCTAGATAAAGCCATCATGGAACTGCCTAGGAAGGGGCAAGATATGGAAGATCCTCTAAGAAAGTATTGGAATGGCATGCTAAGAGCTATAGGACTCCCTAGACCACTCTGTGAGTTGGCAGAAAGGGATGACAAGGATAATATTAACCTCCCTACCCAGTAAAGGTGGAAATGGAAGAGGTTGGAGACCCCAAGTCACTAGAGTTAGGTCATGAATATGAAGATTTTAATGGCCCAGTGCTAATCCCAAAGGAGAGGACTAAATTCCCTCCTCCTTATAGGGATCTCCCAGTATTTCATGGGTTGGTAAATGAGGACCCAATGTTGCACTTAAAAGAATATGGCCTAACTTGCCTTGCAAGTGGGTTCAATGATATTCATCAAATGCTTGTATTTTCTAGCACCCTGAAGGGAGAAGCTAGGAAATGGTATTGGATCCTCCCAAGGGGGTCTATTAAATCCTTTGAGGAGTTGAGTGATCGATTTTTAGATGAATATGAGAAGAAGGTGCCTATGACCCAAGTTTTAGGGAAGCTGATGCAGATTAGGCACGAGTCCTATCCTTCTATTAAAGAATACACTAGATCCTTTGATGATATTCTTAGGCTTTGGCCAAGAAGAGCTACTACATTGCTAGGTGATGTACTATGTGAGCTCTTTTTGAGTGGCTTAGAGATTAACATCCAAATCCAAGTGGAAATGCAGAATCCTAAGTTGTTAAGGGAAGCAAAGATGCATGCCATTGATTATGAGGGACATATTCAAAGATGTTGGGAAAACTTTTGGAGTTTTTGTTAGAAATCAAGCTCCACCCATCAGTTTGTCAGTCTACTGTGTACAACTATCTCCATGTGACTACATTAAATAAGTTGGGTTAGTAGTTAGTCAGTGACTTGACTAGAGTTAGTCAGTCTAGTCAGTCTAGTCATTCTAGTTTACTTTACATTGTAGTGTGTGGTTTTAGTGTTATCCTACATAATGAAGAAAAGACATTGAGAGCCTGAAGGCTCATGGATATGGAGTTCTTCCTTGTCTCTCTCTCTCTCATCTTTGAACATGGTATCAGAGCATACACAAGACTGGGCTCTATGGAGTAGAGCATTGTAGAAGATGACTTCAAGACTGACCTAAAGGGCTGGAAAAAGAAGAGGACTGATTGTCATTTTCACTATTTTGGTCACACAGAGATATGCATTGTTGAAGGAGACTAGCCATTGATCAAGAGGTTGTTGGTGACCCTGCTGGAGCATTTGAAAGGCCCTATTGAGCCTATGCAAGCCTTGTATAGGCTTAGATCAGCCATCGTGTACAGCAGCAACCCCTGTTGAATCTGCATGAACTGCGCCTGTAGGGTTGAATGGACTGCAACCTGTGGAAACTCAAATGGGGCACTTGAACAAGACCCATAAGGCATGAATGCTCACTCTTGAAGGTACTTGAAGAGTACAAGAAGCAAATGCTTGTGTGGGAGCTCTATTATGAGCTCGAGTAATCAGACATAGACCTGTAATTAGTTTTGAACTGCTGTGAAAATGAATGGACAGCATGCATTCAGTCATTATTGACATACAGGAGCTTTGTGCTACACTCAGAAGGCATCTTTAAAGCACAAGAATGTGTCAAAGCATGTATACATTGGATCTAATGTCTTGGAGCTGAGATTTCTTGCTCAGAACACTCAGATTTGAAAGCCATTGACAGGCTGGAAACTGTCATACACAGTGAATAGCAAGCACTGTATCTTGCTGAAGCAATACGTGTCACTTTGGAGCTTCTATCACCTATATGAACTGACATATGCATGCTGAATGTATGGAGGATTGTGGAAAGCATTGGATGCTGCTGAATACTCAAATCTGGACCTAAAATAATTTCCTTGACAGTGCTTGGGCTGGTTATGAATAGTCATGGTTATGAATAGTCATGTATTCCTTGACAATGATTAATGAAGACAGGTTGTCTATGCCTACCCAAATGCTTATGTATTGAACCTATCACTTCAAAGCAAATGTATAACATGATTTGAAGACTTTTTGGAGCTACTTAAAGCTTGTTATGCTGTTTTTTGGTTGACTGCAACCTACAACCAAATTAGTTGACACTTGTACTTGCTGGTTATGCACTGTTTTGTGCTTCTATGCCTATGTATGGCTTGACACATGTACTAGCAGCTATTTGGGAAGTTCTGGGACATGTATGACATGCATGCATATTTTTTTTGGACTTGAAATTGTTGCTGGTTATACACAGTCTACAGTTTTCAGACTGCATCTTTGGTCCCTGGCAGTGAGGTTGCATGAGTTTAAACTGAAGCAAATACATAGCATATGTATTGAATATTTTACCTACGGGCTAGAAAATTTGTTTTGGGACCTTTTTGGGTTATCAGTGGGCTGAAATACCCTAGTTTTTTACTGCAATTAGTTGCAGAAAACTGTCATAAACAGTTAAGGTCTAAACTTGGTCAGTCATACTTGTTGGCTTGTAGGTAGTCAAGCATCTGGTAGACATAGTCTGTTGCATCATGGCTAATGTACATGGGACTGATAATATCACTCAGATAGTTGG
The DNA here is from genome assembly GCF_053477565.2 of Lygodium microphyllum. NCBI lineage: Eukaryota > Viridiplantae > Streptophyta > Polypodiopsida > Schizaeales > Lygodiaceae > Lygodium > Lygodium microphyllum. The sequence continues at coordinate 52,811,783 of NC_141140.1, read as the reverse complement.
AGAGAAGTTAGACAACAACAACTTTGCATTATGGAAATTCAGAATGAAGAACTTTCTAGTTGGCAGGGATTATTGGGATCTATGTACAGGGGATGAGGCTGCTCCTGAGTTGCCTGCAACGAATCCAACTAATGAACAGAAAAGAGCTCATAGGCTATGGAATGAGAGAGCATGCAAGGTGCTACATTGGTTTTCTCTATGTATATCTGATGCTATGGAAATCACTGGATATGAGACTCCGAAGGATTCTTGGGACATACTGATGAAAAATTATGGAACCATGACACATGCACGAAAGATCCAGTTGAAACAGTAGTTCAACAACATGTCTAGGAATGGCAAGAGCATCCAGGTGTATACCACGGAGATTAAGACCATAGCTGATCAACTTGCTACCATTGGCTCAAGTGTATCAGAAGATGATATGATTGTTGTTGCCTTGAATGGATTAGGGAAAGAGTACAAAGCTTTTGACACATCCATTTCTGTTAGAGAAGAGCCCCCTACTTGGGAAGAGCTAGTTGCTTTGTTGCTGCATGCGAAGGTCAAGCTTGGTTTGAATACAGGTTCCAGTGTATCTCAGAGTAGAGACATTGTGTTACACTCTAGCCAGCGTGGCAGAGGATTTAGAGGTCGTGGTTCATTTCGAGGTCGTGGTGACACTCGTAATGCTTATGGACAGCAGCAGCAGCAAGGTAATTGGCATGGTGCAAATACACAAGGCCAACATGGATCTGGCGGGTTTAGAGGCAGGGCGAGATCACCTTGAGGTAGAGGTGGTGGATCTGGTTCATGGCAGTCATCTGATCAATCCAACAGGGACAAGGATTGCCATTATTGTGGCAGGTATGGGCACGTTGCAAAGGATTGCTACAAGAAGCAGGGAGATATGAAGGAAAAGGGTAGATAGCATGGGCACTATGCATCTTCCAGTGGTGCTCATGATGAGCAAGTTGATAGACTATTTCCATGCAACATGTATCCAAAAATGCATCGAGACATTATAGAGATGATAGATGGTACATTGACTCTGGAGCGTCAAACCACATGACACCGCATGGAGAGTGGTTTGATGAGATGGTTGCAGGTACACATGGTCATGTATGTACTGGGGATGACACCCAACATGACATAAAGCATAAAGGGATTGTTCCTCTCATGATGCCCGATGGCAAGAAAAAAGGCCTGCATGATGTATTACATGTACCGACCATAACAAAGAATCTTTTGTCTGTGGGTCAAATGGCAGAACAAAATCTGCAAGTGCGATTTAACAAAGATGGATGTTTCATTGAGGAGTATGGAAATGGCTACAAGTTAATTGCCAAGGGCAGAAGGGATGGCAGGATGTTTACTTTGGATGCGACCATTCCGGGACTTAAGGCAGCCATGTTTGCTCATGATGAGAGTGCCATTTGAGATGTAGAGATTTGGCACAAGCGGATTGGACATGTCAATGTACAAAAGCTGAAATCTATGTAGCAAAACGAAGTAGTACTTGGATTACCTAAATTCAAGTATAATGACTTTGGTCATGTATGCCCTGCATGTCAGTTTGGGAAGCAGGCACGGTTTCCGTTCATGAGACATGTAAAAAATAGCACTAGGCCTTTACAGTTGGTGCACTCTGATGTCTGGGGTCCTTCACATAATGCTTCGTTTGAAGGTGCACGGTATTATGTCTCATTTATTGATGATTTCAGCAGGTACACTTGGCTTTATGTTTTGAAGCATAAAGATGATGTGTTTGATGCATTCAAAGATTTCAAGAAGCATGCAAAAAATGAGTCAGGCTGCTACATATCCTGTTTGAGATCAAATGGAGCAGGTGAATATGTCTCTAATTACTTTGACAGGTATCTCGTTAAATATGGGATCAGAAGACAGCTCACATGTAGTTATACATCGCAGGAAAATGGTGTTGCGAAGAGGAAAAACAGGGTTCTGATGGAATCAACTAGAGCTATGCTGAATGAGAAATATCTGCCGAATGGTTATTGGGCTGAAGCAGTGATGACTACTGTCTATGTGCTAAATCGAACCCCTACAGCAGGGATTCATGATGTCACTCCATATGAGAGGCTATATGGTCATAAACCTAATATTTCGCACTTGAAGGTATTTGGCAGCATTGCATATGTGCATATACCAGATGAAAAGAGGAATAAATTGGATCCTAAGGCAGTGAAGAGTGTGTTTCTGGGATATGCAAAGGATTAGAAAGCTTGTAAGTGTTATGTACCTTCTACGCATGAGACACTCATAAACAGAGATGTGGTATTTGATGAGTTAGCATCCTGGTATGGGAATCCTGTTGCAGTGCCTACTGATGGCTCACCTAGTATGAGTCGTGCTGAAAATACTCCTGTAGAGAGTACTTCCATGAGTGGTCAAACAGGTGATGTATCATCTACAGTAAGTCCTTGGATAGGACGATTGCGCAGTCACACTACTGCATCCACTGACACGGATATGTGAGTGAGGGGGAGAACAGATAAGGGAAAAGAAAAAGTTTTTGAAGATGTAACAAGTCCACTCACTACAGGCTATGAGTCATCTAGCAGTGACAGCTTAGACAGTGAATTGGGGATTCCATCTATTATGACGCCAGGTGCTAGGCAGAGTCATTATGTGCCTCCTCATGAGAGGTAAGCTCAGAGTGAGCCACAGCTCAGGAGATCAGGGAGGGTCAGATGACCTATTGATAGATACACTTACACTAGATACTCAGCCCGTCATTATGCTTATATGACGAAAGTAACAGGTTTTAGAGAACCAAGTAAGTTTGATGAGGCAATTCCAGATGAGGATTGGTGTGCTGCTATGGATGAGGAATATTCAGCTTTGGCTAAGAATGGCACATGGGATTTGGTACAGTTTCCTGAGGGCAAAATACCTATTGGCTACAAGTGGGTGTATAAGGTAAAATGTAAATCAGATGGATCATTGGAAAGATACAAGGCCAGGCTGGTTGCAAAAATATATGCGCAGTAGTATGGTCTTGATTATGAGGAGATTTTCAGCCCTGTAGCAAAGATGGCTACAGTTAGAACTGTGATTGCTTTGGCAGCAGCAGCTAGAGGCAGGAAACTATGGCAAATGGGCATAAAGAATGCCTTTCTGAATGGAGAGTTACAGGAAGAAGTTTACATGGAACAGCCTGAAGGCTATGTGCATCCAAAATTTCCAGCACATGTATGCCAGCTGAAAAAGGCATTATATGGGCTGAAACAGGCATCCAGAGCATGGAATCCTCACATCAGCAGTTATTTGCAGCAACATGGTTTCCGATTGGGTGATGCTGATCATAGTCTGTTTATGAAGAAGACAGATCGTGGTTATGTATTCCTAGTTGTCTATGTTGATGACTTGATCATTACAGGAGATGATGAAAGCGGGATTGCTGAAGTAAAGTCATGTTTACAGGCTGAGTTAAGGTCAAGGACCTAGGAGAGCTGAAATATTTTTTGGGGATTGAGGTTGTCTCTGTTCAAAGAGGAGAGAGAGACAGGGAAACACCATATCCATGAGCCTTCAGGCTCTCAAAGTCATTTCTTCATGTTCCACACTGAAAACTAAAAAGCACACACTACAAAGATAAAGTGACCTAGTTAAGTGTAGACTGGACAGACTAACTCTAGTCAGGTCACTAACTGACTACTAACCCGACTTATTTAATGTAGTCACATATAGATAGCTGCACACTCTAGCTGTCATAGATGTCGGTCATAAATAAAGACACATTGACGGTGAGCTTGATTTCTAACACTCCCCCTCAAGCTCAAAACAAAACTCATCATCTGCATCACTCCAAGTAGCTGTCTAAAGTGAATGAACTTATCTTTACCAAGTGATTTGGTAAAGATGTCTGCTATCTGGTCTTCACATGCTCCAAGTCAATCTAATCTGCTAAAACCATTTCCCTGATGAAATGGTAGTGAACCTCAATGTGTTTCGATCTTGCATGATAAACAGGATTGCTTGCTAACATGACACTGCTCAAATTGTCACAGTACAGCTTGACTTTGCTGTCCAAGTGTACTCCCAAGTCATTTAGCAACTTTTGTAACCACTTAGCTTCACAGGCCGCTAAGGCCGCACCACGATACTCTGCTTCCGTACTGGACAATGCAACTATAGGCTGTTTCTTACTCTACCAACTCATCATGCTACTACCCAATCCAAATGCATAGCCACTGGTTGACCTCGTGTCATATGTGCAACCAACCCAGTCAGCATCAGTGTACCCCATCAAGTCAAGGGGTTTCCCATATGCATAAAACAGCCCATGATCTGTGGTACTCTTTACATATCTCAGAATTCTCCTAACTGCATCCAAGTGTGGTTTGCGAGGCTTCTGCATGAACTGACTGATCAGCCCCACAGCATAACTCAAGTTAGGTCTAGTGATCGTGAGATAGATTAAGCTGCCTACCATCTATCTGTACATAGTAACATTCTCAATCTCTGTCCCAACATCAATTTATAGCTTGACATTCTTCTCTAAAGGCGTATCCATAGGCTTGCAATCAGCCATACCATATTTCTGTAACATGTCATGAGCATACTGCTTTTGTAGCAGCCATATGCCTTGAGATAAAGAGACAACCTCAATCCCCAAAAAATATTTCAGCTCTCCAAGGTCCTTGACCTTAAACTCAGCCTATAAACATGTCATTATTTCAGCAATCCCATTTTCATCATCTCCTGTAATGATTAGGTCATCAACATAGACAACTAGGAAAACATAGCCACTATCTGTCTTCTTCACAAAAAGACTATGATCAGCATCTCCCAATTGGAAACCATGTTGCTGCAAATAACTGCTGATGCGAGCATTCCATGCTCTGGGTGTCTGTTTCAGCCCATATAATGCCTTTTTCAGCCGATATACATGTGCTGGAAATTCTGGATGCACGTAGCCTTCAGGCTGTTCCATGTAAACCTCTTCCTGTAATTCTCCATTGAGAAAGGCATTCTTTACGTCCATCTGCCATAGTTTCTAGCCTCTAGCTGTTGCCAAAGCAATCACAGTTCTAACTGTAGCCATCTTTGCTACAGGGCTGAAAGTCTCCTCATAATCAAGACCATACTCCTGTGCATACCCTTTTGCAACCAGCCTGGCCTTATATCTTTCCAATGATCCATCTGATTTATATTTTACCTTATACACCCACTTGCATCCAATAGGTGTTTTGCTCTCAGGCAACTGTACCAAATCCCATGTACTATTTTCAGCCAAAGCTGAATATTCCTCATCCATAGCAGCACGCCAATTCTCATCTGGAACTACCTCATCAAACTTACTTGGTTCTCTAAAACCTGTTACTTTCATCATATAAGCATAATGACGGGCTGAGTATCCAGTGTAAGTGTATCTATCAACAGGTCGTCTGACCCTCTCTGATCTCCTGAGCTGTGGCTCACTGTGAGCTTGCCTCTCATGAGGCGGCACATAACAGCTCTGCCTAGCACCTGGCGTCATAACAGACGGAATCCCCAATTCACAGTCTAAGCTGTCACTGCTAGATGAATCATAACTTGCAGTGAGTGGACCTGTTACATCTTCAAAAGCCTTTTCTTTTCCCTTATCTGTTCTCCCCCTCACTGACATATCCGTGTCAGTGGATGCAGTAGTGCGACTCCGCAATCGTCCTGTCCAAGGACTCACTGTAGATGATACATCACCTGTCTGACCACTCATGGAAGTACTCTCTACAGGAGTATTTTCAGCATGACTCATACTGGGTGAGCCATCAGTAGGCACTGCAACAGGATTCCCATACCAGGATGCTAACTCATCAAATACCACATCTCTGCTTATGAGTGTCTCATGCGAAGAAGGTACATAACACTTATAAGCTTTCTGTTCCTGTGCATATCCTATAAACACACTTTTCACTGCCTTAGGATCCAATTTCTTCCTCTTCTCATCCGGTATATGCACATATGCAATGCTGCCAAATACCTTCAAGTGCAAAATATCAGGTTTATGACCATACAGCTGCTCATACGAAGTGACATCATGGATCCCTGCTGTAGGGGTTTGATTCAGCACATAGACAGCAGTCATCACTGCTTCAACCCAATAACCATTTGGCAAACATTTTTCATTTAGCATAGCTCTAGCTGACTCCATCAAAACCCTGTTTTTCCTCTTTGCAACACCGTTTTGTTGTGGTGTATAACTACATGTGAGCTGTCTTCTGATCCCATATTTAGCAAGATACCTGTCAAAGTAATTTGAGACATATTCACCTCCTCCATCTGATCTCAAACATGATATGTAACAGCCCAATTCATTTTCAGCATGCTTCTTGAAGTCTTTGAATGCATCAAACACATCATCCTTATGCTTCAAAATATAAAGCCAAGTGTACCTGCTGAAATCATCAATGAATGAGACATAATACCGTGCACCGCCAAAAGAAGCATTATGTGAAGGACCCCAGACATCAAAGTGTACCAACTGTAAAGGCCTAGTGCTATTTTTTACATGTCTCATGAAAGGAAACCGTGCCTGCTTCCCAAACTGACATGCAGGGCATACATGACCAAAATCATTATACTTGAATTTAGGTAATCCAAGTACTACTTCCTTCTGCTGCATAGATTTCAGCTTTTGTACATTGACATGTCCAATTCGCTTGTGCCAAATCTCTACATCCCAAATGGCACTCTCATCATGAGCAAACATGGCTGCCTTAAGTCCCGGAATGGTCGCATCCAATGTAAACATCCTGCCATCCCTTCTGCCCTTGGCAATTAACTTGCAGCCATTTCCATACTCCTCAATGAAACACCCATCTTTGTTAAACCTCACTTGCAAATTCTGTTCTGCCATTTGACCCACAGACAACAGATTCTTTGTTATGGTTGGTACATGTAATACATCATGCAGGCCTTTCTTCTTGCCATAAGGCATCATAAGAGGAACAATCCCTTTATGCTTTATGTCATGTTGGGTGTCATCCCCAGTACATACATGACCATGTGTACCTGCAACCATCTCATCAAACCACTCTCCATGCAGTGTCATGTGGTTTGACGCTCCAGAGTCAATGTACCATCTGTCATCTCTATCATGTCTCGATGCATTTCTGGATACATGCTACATGGCAAAGAGTCTATCAGCTGGCTCATCATGAGCACCACTGGAAGATGCATAGTGCCCATGTTGTCTGCCCTTTGCCTTCATATCTCCCTGCTTCTTGTAACAATCCTTTGCAATATGCCCATACCGGCCACAATAATGGCAATCCTTGTCCCTGTTGGACTGATCAGATGACTGCCATGAACCAGATCCACCACCTCTACCTCAGGGTGATCTCCCCCTGCCTCTAAACCCGCCAGATCCACGTTGGCCTTGTGTATTTACACCATGCCAATTACTCTGCTGCTGCTCTGCTGTCCATAAGCATTAGGAGTGTCACCATGACCTCGAAATGAACCAGGACCTCTAGATCCTCTGCCACGCTGGCTAGAGTATAACACAGTGTCTCTACTCTGAGATGCACTGGAACCTGTATTCAAACCAAGTTTGACTTCCTCATCCAGTAACAAAGCAACTAGCTCTTCCTAGCTAGGGGGCTCTTCTCTGACAGAAATGGAAGTGTCAAAAGCTTTGTACTCTTTGCCTAAGCCATTCAAGGCAATAGCAATCATATCATCTTCTGATACACTTGAGCCAATGGTAGCAAATTGATCAGCTATGGTCTTAATCTCTGTGGTATACACCTGGATGCTCTTGCCATTCCTAGACATGTTGTTGAATTGCTGTTTCAACTGGATCTTCCTTGCATGTGTCATGGTTCCATAATTTTTCATCAGTATATCCCAAGCATCCTTCGGAGTCTCACATCGAGTGATTTGAATTACCATAGCATCAGATGTACATAAAGAAAACCAATGCAACACCTTGCATGCTCTTTCATTCCATAGCTTGTAAGCTCTTTTCTGTTCATTAGTTGGATTCTGTGCAGGCAACTCAGGAGCAGCCTCATCTCCTATACATAGGTCCCAATAACCTCTGCCAACCAGAAAGTTTTTCATTTTGAATTTCCATAATGCAAAGTTCTTGTTGTCCAACTTCTCTCCAACTATTTGAGTGATATTGTCAGTCCCATGTGCATTAGCCATGATGCAATAGACTGTCTATCAAGTGCCTGACTCCTTGCAGACCAATAAGTATGACTGACCAAGTTCAGTTCGTAATAGTTTATGATAGTTTTCTACACTAAATTGCAGAAAAAGACAGGGTATTTCAGCCCACTGTCACCCCAAAACAACCCACAAACAAGTGGTCTCAACTGTAGGTATAACTGTCAATACATAATCTATGTGTTTGCTTCAGCTTAAGCTTCTATAACCTCACTGCCAGGGTACATACATGCAGTTTGAAAACTGTAAACTGTGAGTAACCAGCAGCAATTTCAAGTCCAAAACTGAGTGGTAATCATGTCATACATGTTCCAAAACCTCCCAGATAGCTACTAGTACATTTGGCAGTCAAGACATGAGCATAGAGACACAGAACAGTGCATAACCAGCACATACAAGTGTCAACAAATTTAGTTGCGGGTTGCAGTCAACCAAAATTCAGCATAACAAGCTCCAAGCAGCTCCAAAATGTCTTCCAATCATGTCATACATTTACTTTGTAGTGGCAAGTTCAATACATGAGCATCTGAGTAGGCATAGACAACCTATCTTCATTGACCAATGGCATAAACTTCATGAACTATTTGTAATTAACCAAGACAGTGTGACTACATTTACTTCAGCTTCAGAATTCAGTTTTCAATGATGCTCATTGCTTGCTTCAATCCTCCATACATTCAGCATGTATAGGTCAGTTCATATAGATGATGGAACCCCCAAGATGACCTGTATTGCTTCAGTAATACACAATGCTTGTCATTGACTGTGTATGACAGTTTTCAGCCTGTCAATGATTTTCAAATCTGAGTATTCTGAGCAAGAAATCTCAGCTCCAAGACATTTGATCCAATGTATACATGCTTTGACAAATTCTTGTGCTTCAAAGATGCCTTCTGAGTGTAGTACAAGGCTCCTGTATGTCAATAATGACTGAATGCATGCTGTCCATTCATGTTTACAGCAGTTCAGAAATGATTACAGATCTGTGTCTGTTACTCTAGCTCATAACAGAGCTCCCACACAAGCATTTACCTCTTGTACTCTTCAGATACCTTCAAGAGTGAGCATACATGCCCTATGAGTCTTGTCCAAGTGCCCCATTGAAGTTTGACAGGTTGCAGTCCATCCAGCTCAACAGGCGCAGTTCATGCTGATTTCCAGATCTGGTTTGACAGCTGGTCCTCCTCATCATGAGGCTCAATGAGCACTTACATATGCTCAAAGATGCCCACCAAGGCTCCCAGAAAGGCCTCAACCACTATGATAAAGCATAGAGTCCAAAATGAGCAAGTGCATATCTTGACAGAGTAATGGCAGCCTGTTTTGTTTTCAAAAAACCTTGTTCTTCAGCTTCTTCATGTCTTCTTGACTCCCTCCTGCTCCAGAGAGCTCAAGCTGGCAAGCTCTGATACCATGTTCAAAGAGGAGAGAGAGACAGGGAAACACCATATCCATGAGCCTTCAGGGTCTCAAAGTCATTTCTTCATGTTCCACACTGAAAACTAAAAAGCATACACTACAAAGATAAAGTGACCTAGTGTAAGTGTAGAATAGACAGACTAACTCTAGTCAAGTCACTAATTGACTACTAACCCGACTTATTTAATGTAGTCACATGTAGACAACTGCACACTCTAGCTGTCATAGATGTCGGTCATAGATAAAGACACACTGACGGTGAACTTGATTTCTAACAGTCTCTACACCTCAAGGCATATGGCTGCTACAGAAGCAGTATGCTCAGGACATGTTACAGAAATATGGTATGGCTGATTGCAAGCCTATGGATACGCCTTTAGAGCAGAATGTCAAGCTGCAAATTGATGTTGGGACAGAGATTGAGAATGTTACCATGTATAGACAGATGGTGGGCAGCTTGATCTATCTCACAATCACTAGACCTGACTTGAGTTATGCTGTGGAGCTGATCAATCAGTTCATGCAGAAGCCTTGCAAAACACACTTGGATGCAGTCAGGAGAATTCTGAGATATGTAAAGAGTACCACAGATCATGGGCTATTTTATGCATATGGGAAACCCCTTGACTTGATGGGGTATACTGATGCTGACTGGGCTGGTTGCACTTATGACAGGAGGTCAACTAGTGGCTATGCATTTGGATTGGGTAGTAGCATGATCAGTTGGCAAAGTAAGAAACAACGTACAGTTGCACTGTCCAATATGGAAGCAGAGTATGGTGGTGCAGCCTTAGTGACCTGTGAAGCTATGTGGTTACAGAAGTTGCTGAATGACTTGGGAATACACTTGGATAGCAAAGTAAGGTTGTACTGTGACAATTTAAGCAGTGTCATGTTAGCAAGCAATCCTGTTTATCATGCAAGATCAAAACACATTGAGGTTCACTACCATTTCATCAGGGAAATGGTTTTAGCAAATCAGATTGACTTGGAGCATGTGAAGATTAAAGACCAGGTAGCAAACATCTTTACCAAATCACTTGGTAAAGATAAGTTCATTCACTTTAGATAGCTACTTGGAGTGATGCAGATGGTTTAAGTTTTTGGTTTGAGCTTGAGGGGGAGTGTTAGAAATCAAGCTCCACCCGTCAATTTGTCTTGGTGTGTAACCGACATCTGTGACAGCTACTGTGTACAGCTGTCTCCATGTGACTACATTAAATAAGTCGGGTTAGTAGTTAGTCAATGACTTGACTAGAGTTAGTCAACTCTAGTCAATGACTTGACTAGAGTTAGTCAGTCTAGTCAGTCTAGTTTACTTTACATTGTAGTGTGTGGTTTTAGTGTTATCCTGCATAATGAAGAAAAGACATTGAGAGCCTGAAGGCTCATGGATATGGAGTTCTTCCCTGTCTCTCTCTTTCTCATCTTTGAACAATTTTCCCCACTCAGTACAAGTGCATCCTAGCTTCCAACCATTTCTACAAGGATACAGCTCACTTGTTGATACCAAGGCAGCCTATGAGAGGAACCTTGGTAGCCAAAATCTCCAAGCAAAAAATGGCAATAGTAGGGATAATATACCCCCTGGGGATAAAAAAAATCCATTCCTTTTGGTAAAATCATGGTTCTTATGAATAAGCTGTTGTAGAGTGGACAAAGGCAAGTAAAGACATCTCATATGAAGAAGGTGTACCATGCCCAAGGTCCACCTATGCTGAGTAGAAGCGCTAAGGATGTGAGTCCATCTGGCTATAGCAATAAGTCCACATTGAGTCCATTAGACCAATGTGGAAAAATGAGGTAGTCTAAAAATATGAAAAGGAATATTAGATGGGTTTGGAGACCCAAAATTTCTAAATGTATGGTTGGTGTGTCAGATGAAGAGCCAAGAATTGCATGTGGACATGCTTTGATGGATTCCCAAGAGGATGTGACTAAAGGACATAATGCTACATCTGACAATATGCATTGTCCTAAATTGCATCCATGTGATGTGCCTAGGCTTGAAGCTCTACCTAGTTTGGATTGTATCATTAACATATGTAAGGGTCCAATTAGAGAAGAGTTAAATGATCATAAATCCATGATTCTCCCTATAGGAGGAGTTATTGGAAAGTTGGGATATGCAAGCCCAATGATGTCATTCACCTAGCCAATGGTATCCAAGGAAGGATAGGCCATATCGAGGAGATATCAGTAGAAAGGCTTGGGCTAGTGGATCTACAAAGGGCCCAGATCAAGCTTTTATCTGACTCGCATGAGTAGCATGGGGCTAGCGATCCTATTGTATGCTATCCTTGGTATCCCGGTTAGTTTGATAAGATGTAGTGTATATGCCAAGAAGACCATATATTGCATGGATTAGAATGACCTATCCATTTTAGGCCAAGAGGGCCTGTTAGTTTGTAGTGAAATGTGCTATTTCTTTATGCCAAGAGGGCGTTATGTCTGTTTGGTGCAAGTACATTTAATGGTTTGCTGTTTTAGTGATTGCATCATGCAGGTTGACGAAGTCGGTAGAGGGAGCCTTTGCTATGAAGAAGTGGCTATTCCAGGTGGTTTCGTCCCTTTTCCAAGTCTTTTTCCCTTAAGCAAATAATGATGCATGTGTATGTAAGGGTGCTTTCTTTCTGTTTGTTAGGGACCGTCAATCAAGGCATGAAGTCCCAGGTTTAGGTTAGAATGTCTAAGGGAGGTCTAAGTAGTCATTTCCTCCTGTACTGACATTGTCAGGCACTGTAAGACCTGTTTTAGAAGGCAATCCTAGTGACCTTGTTCTGCTAACCTGCTATGCGGCTATTCAAGGAGGTCTTGTTAGTGTGAGGCAGTTAGAAAAGCCTGCCAGAAAAAATGATGAAGCAAAAAAGAAAAATCTTGAATAGCTAAATAATAAAAATATACAAAGGTGTGTAAAAAGGGGTTCTAACCCCTATAAAAATAGAGAAGAAAGAAAAATATTTTAAGCAATTGTTTATCGCCTTGTGAAGCAGGCTAGGTTCCTGGGGACGAGACAAGACCTGGGGCCGATGCCTTGTCTTCCTAGGGATGGCAACTAGCTAGAAAGAAAATTAAATAAAAGAAGGTTGGAGCGAAAATAAAAGTGAGCGTTAGAAAAGGATTAAGTGTCACCTTGCGCGGGCTTGGTAGGTTCTTGGGTACCGAGACAGAACCTGAGGCCGATGCCTTGTTCTCCTTGGGTCACTACACTTAGCTCCCTCCTTTTTACATGCCCGAGTATGGAACATAAAAGCCTAAAAGGACAATGTGCTAAAAGACAATATTTCTTGCTCAAGCTATAGGAGTCCTCGCCTAGGAGGAGCTCTTGGTTGAGTTGTCCTTAGTTAGAAAGGTATTTCAAACCACCACTAAGGATGACCTCTTTGATAGTTCTTTGTAGCTTGGCCGTGTTGGAGCAGCAGGTTAGTGACTAGCTCTAGCCTCTTATCAGATTGTGCTAGGCCTACTCCTTGTGAATTTCATGCCTTGGTTTTGTCAAGGGTAGGGTGAGAGCAGTGATGTGTTTTGTTGTGCATCTATTTTGTATCAGCTTGATGCTCTTTGTGGTTGTGTTTATGTGCAGATCTGTTTGTGGGATTCAACAGGCTGAGTCGGCCTATCTTATGGTCACCAATGAGAACTAGATTTTAGGACCTGATTTGGACCCGTTCTTGGAGCATTGGAGCCCATTTTGGAGCCAAAAAGTGCCCGAGAGGCGTTAAAGAGCCAATTTTTATGAAAAATCAAACGGTGGTGGGTGGTTGAGCTAGAGTTTTCCTAGATGCATTTCAATATCAGGAACCCAACGCAAGTCTCGATTCGTCAATTGAAGGTCGTTTGATCCCCCATTTAATCCCTGCAAGGTTCAGTGTTATAAAGTAGTACCGAATCGAGAAGCCATAAAGTACGTGGGAAAGGCCAGATTGATGGAGTTCGACGCCATGAAGTTGCATGTCCAGTCGTATTGCAAATCCGAGTTCATTTTGGGCCTTCAAAATAGAAGAATCCACTTGCGGAACAGTATGAACACAAAAAGATTATCCGGTTATTTTAATGTTTTAAAGCTTAGGCTTAAAAAAAGCCTTGAAACTAATGCAAAAACTGTCGAACAGAGGGAAGCGTCAATGCGCCTCCTCATTTTTTATCGATGCCTCTCCGATTCAAACCCAATTCAAACCCGTTTGGAGAGAGGGAGGGAGATTCTCGATCAGGGCAGCACGGAGAGAAACAAGATGGCTGCAAGCTTGCCTGTTTTAATGGAGGATTTAAAAATCTCTTTTTTTAGTCTTTCTCTTCCCTCCCTCTCTCTCCCCTTAAGGGGCAGTTCATGCACATGAAGAAGAATGAAGACCGGTTGAAGGGTGCTTGCCCCCGATTGCTCCAAGATCAGGAGGAAGCTGAGGGGAGATATTCAACACTAAAGCTTTGTTTCTGGTCAGTTCATTGGCAACCCAAATCAATAATTCAAAAAACCTGCAACACGCAAGTAAGCGGTATGCATCATTTTTACAAAGGAAATTTGGTTCTTGTTGATGTTTGATAGTTGAAATGGAATTCATATGGAACAAAAAAAAAATTGGAGCTTGTTTGTATTATGATTGAGGGATGTGCATTTAAAAAATGCATATTCATAATAATAAATAGTCACAATAATTAAATTATGGCCCGAAAAGCGTCTTTTTAATGTAAAAATGAAGGTTTAATTGGTTTCGGATGGGGGGAAAGAGATGTGTATGGGATAAAATTTTGAGACAAAAAATCTTTCCATTGTCATAATTAGTCACTAATCATAGATCAAAAAATAATCTATTTTTATGTATAAATAAATAGAGAAAAATAGCTAAATAGGAAAAAATAAGATTTTCGCATTATAAAAATCTAAAAAATTATGATTCGTGGTTGTGGCTGTTAAACAAAACTGAGGCACGAAGTTTGGCTTCATTTTGGCTTTGTTTATGTGCCATAGTTTGCTGTTTTTTGTGAAAAATACATACAAAACAAAACCCTACACCTATGCAACGCAGCATAACCTAAACGTTAGAGGGAAAGCGTGATGTTAAGAGATTAAGAGGGCTGAGAGGGTTTGAATTTTTGAAGCATTTGATTGTGCATTCCATTTAGAATTGCAATAATTCAGTTTAAGGGGCTAATAGCACAAGAAATCGGTGCTAGTCTCCTACATCGAAGCATATGTTTAGTGAAAATCATGAAAGGGTTGTTTTGTCCACATCACAAACTGTTGATTTAATAAATACTTTTTGTGCACTAGGATCATATGCACTATGCATGATGCATGACATGATATCAATCCTAGATTGCATAGCAATTGTCTTCCTAGGACATGACTTATACATTGAGTGGAAATGAGCCTTTGCTATAGGTTAGTTGTACACTTTCCTTGGGACTGTTTGGTGAGGATCTATATATTCCTGGATCGTACGAATTAAGAAAAGAGTGGAGTTTATGCATTATGCTATATATATTGGAGCGATGCATCTTGGAGCCAATCCTCAAGGTGTAGGAGAGTCGCAGTGAAGCCACGGCAATCAGCCAAGGGGAGCTTCGTGATGTATGTGTTATGAGGCAATATACCTACATGTTATGGGATCTCTCTCTAAGGAGAAGGGAAGGTAAACATTGGACTACATATTAGCTACAAACGCATAATTAAGTCTATTTAGTGTACATCAGTGTATTACAATCGCTCCTGGACCGTGAGGTCGTGTGGTGGGGTTGCCTATTGTGTGCATGAGGTCCGGCTAGTGCCATAGCCAGTGCCGGTCCATTTTAGGTCCCATCGCACATAGTCGACGTAGGTAAAGGAGGACATCGTGATGGTGAGGGGGAGTTGCAATCACCGTCAATGATAGCAAAGGCAAGACAACGAGGAGCTTTGAGGCCATGGATTTCCATGACAATGAGGTCATCGATGAGGTTGAGGACGACAATGATAACGGGGAGGAGGGGCACACATGTGCCACCTCCAACTCCCCCACTATCTCTCCTTCTCCTCCAAAAGCCACTAATTGCATGGCATGGAGGCTATTTTGGCCGCCTATGCAGAGACAAAGGGAGAGGGCTCCGTGTCACACCCCCTCTCCAATCAATACCCATCTCACCCCTATAAATCCCCCCTCCTTAAGCGAGGGACATGCTATTCTCCTCACCCCCCTATTGCCAACTTGTAAAATAGTGAGACACACAAAGAGAGAGAGAGAGAGAGAGAGAAGAGGGCTCATGAAATCTCCTTCCTTCTCTCTCTTTAGAAGAGGCTACAACTACCCTCCCTCCCTCGTGATTCCCATGATCTCTCCATCAACTACCCCTCTACGTGGCAGAAGGTTGCGAAAGTCAAGCAAGTGTAGGAAACCCCAACACAAAGGAGTGCTTCGGTAGAAGAGGAGGGTCGCATTCCAAGCTCCAAAATGGCCCTGAAGTGCAAACTCTCCCAAGTAACCAAAAGGGCCGCAACCACGAAAGGAGGATCAGGCAAAGATGCCACTTGCCACTACTAACACGAATGGGTTTTCAAGTTCAAATACTAATTCGACACTCCAAAACCAGGTACCATTACAATGTCTAGTCCTATGAACGGAACAACAAAGCATAGTTATCATAAAAGGAATCATACTTTTGCATCGCATAAATTGCTTAACTGGAGAGGTATTTGTAAAGACTTAATGCCAATGATTTGCCACAAATCAATTAAGCATCTATGGGTTGTTGCAGTGCTAAGCCAAGTATTAGGCTCAAAATTTTGTAAGTGCATCTTAGGCTGTCAATGTATATAAATATATCGTGTAAGTCAATTGCATCCTATAGACCATTAGAATCAATTAACTTGCATTTATGTTAAGTATGATGAACTCATGTACACTCGCACTTAAATACTTAGGTCACAATTTATGAATTGCGTAAATTCACTAGAATGAATTTTCATGAATGAAATCCCGTATCATATCATCAACTCAGGAAGGACTTGCATCTAGATTTGTGTGGCATCATGGATAGTTTCGATTGCACTACATAATAGGGATTCATCTTAAAAGATAGATTTAAGATGCATATGTGAATTGCTAAGCTTAATTACAAGAGGCAGTTCGGTAAATGAAACCCTATATGATAAGTAAGGCTAGGGTTTAATTCGACTTAGTTAGGATTTAATTGTAAATAAGTCAATTTTTTTGTTACGATCATATGTTGACTTGGAGTCAAGTAAAGACACTCATTGGTCTCCATCCTAACAACTAGATGCGATAAGTCCAAAACTCCCGTGGAAAAATCATTTTAAATTATGATACAACTTGAAGCCAATACAAGAAAACTCGAGTGTCGTATCCACACGAAAGAACAACCATTCGCCATGTGGCATTCATTGCTCGCAAGCATTTAAGGATTGCAAAAGGGCTTAGTTTACTCTTGGCTTGCGAAAGGAATGAACAAAAGCTTCTTAAGGGAGTGAAACCCTAGGGTAAACTTAGAAACCCCGATAAGGTTCTAAAAAATGGTTACCAAATAACCAATTAAAATTCTAGATTGAGTTATTTAAGACATGTGATCCCAAGACAAGAACCCTAGTGGACTAAAGATCAGTAAATTAGGGCAGCTACCATCTGAAAACTATCGAACATAAATCCAATAGAGTAATTGCTCATTCCTATCACATAGGATTGAGGTCGGAATGAGGGTATTCTCTATCCCTCACAAGGTTATGGAAGTTGATATCAAGGCAAGAAAAACCCCAAAAAAAGGTTAATGCTAGGCATTCAAAAATAGGAACATCCACCTTAGCATATGTCTTGAGCACTCGCCTTCATTATTGTTTGTGCTTGTAAATTTAGAAACACTGTCTGTGAAAGGATTGTATGACCCCAAACTTACAAAAGAAATTGGAATAATGAATCAGGTTAAATTCATGGAGGGCATGCCAAACCACCCCCAGCTGGCCACCAACCCTATCCAAGGGGGTTCTAAATAACCGTGACAAGAACGTGGACCGAACCCACCACAAGAGGTCTTTCTGTGGGTTATTTTGAACGTAGTGTTGAGATATTTGCAATTACACCTAATGTAGCCTCTTTGAATGAGGCAGTTTGGGTGGAAGACATGCAGGCTGTAGGAATCCCATATGCACAGAAAGGGAAAATTGTACACATCCAACAACTATAAAGCATTGTACTTGAATACCACTTTTCATATAGAATGAATACATGATTCTTTTCTTTATCAGTTAGTGTCAATCTTGTACTTGTTAGTCCAATACACAAGATTGTGTTTATGAGTCCAAGCTTCAATCTTGGAACCTAATTAACTTGTGTAATAGTCAAGTCCAATGTCTATGTCATCATGAGTTCATTCTTCTTCTTCCATCCACCATAGCTTACTGCCATGTCCTAGATCCCGCTACAATACATGCCAAGCAAGGTAGTTCATTATGTGTGTGCTACACTCTCATGTTATGAATTTTATAAGATCGTGAGTCTACTATAATTGACAAGGCTCTTGCATTGAATATATGGTGACATGCTATGCAAGAGAAGCTAAATTCTATCTAGGGTAATCAAACTTGGAAGTTGGTTCTGCAACTAGGGAAGCAGAAGGTGATTGGTGTGAACTAGGTCTATATGACCAAATACCTACTTGATGGCACCTTGGACACTAGGCTTGTTGCTAAGGGTTTTGCATAGAGAGAAAGCTTGGACTTTTCAAAGATGATTCCATTGATAGCTTGTATGTCTAATATTTAGACTATCTTGACTCTTGTATCTCATCCCGTGGTGGAGAAGCTATACATCTTCTCCTCTCTTCTTCTTCTCTTTTCTTGTCTCGCATGTAGCAAAGTTGTATTTGTGATAGGAGTTTGAGATGATAGACCTTGGTATCCCTCGCTTCTTCCTCGATCTTGAGATCTACTAGTTGACACAATGCATTTATATCTCCCAACATAGGTACATTTCCAAGCTGGTCTCTTTTATGTCATGGCCATTACTCTAAACAAAATTGGGGTCACGTAAGTGGCATCATATTCGAAAGTCCTGATGGTGTGTCTTTGCTCTGCATTGGTCATGATTTGACAACCCTCTTATTCCCATTGGATGCAAAGAGTGTACCATTTCCGTAGGAAATTGGACTCAACAAGCTTTTTTAGCTCATCAAGTTCATCCGGTGGCATTGGAACTCTGCTTTTCCTAAAGGATATTATTAACCATTGGTTTAGGGCTTGTTCTTGGGAGAATTCAGTGGCAATCAACTATTTTGAAATTGTGGAAGTTTTTGTGAATATGAATTCAAATTCCTCCCAAGAACAAGGCAAAGAGCGTACATCATTTAATATTTGTTTGTCAAGCATGCCTAGGTCCAACTGTTCATAGCTTCTAGCAGACAGCATGAAAGTTGATTCTAATCATCTGATACAGGTCATTAAGTTATCTCTAATGGTCATGGTCATACTGAATGTCAATTAGATAATGGATTGATGTTGACAAGATGGTTTAAGGCCTATGGGTGGTTGGGGTTTGACTTCACTAGAGTGATTAGCTATGGTTGCCTCCCCTATGAGGTGGTCATTGGAGTGTTTGTTATCTGGTGCCTGTGATGGGCTTGTGGTTCAGGGGACGTGTGGTTCTCTATTTGTGTAGTGGATGGTACACTAGAGGCAAGGCCTATCGATAGTGGGTCTGATGACTTTTGGTCGATAGAACCATTGAGTGTTCATGGGTTGAGCATCTTTTTGCTCGCTCTAGTTTTTACCTCCTACTGGCTTACATGTACGTGTATGTTGGTAGAGAGGTTGTGGTGGATAGGCAAGTGTGCCATTCGTGGATTTAGGCAACCACACTAGGGTGTTGTCATCATAGAAACCTTGGGCACACAATATCTTTTGGCACCCATTGTTGTTTGGTCCTTTGCCTATTTGTGTAACGCTAGCTTTTTCTTTTAGGTCTGGTGTATGGGATGACATGAGAGCTATGAGATCTTGCATATGTGCCTTTGGTGGTAGGCTACGACTTACGTTTGGGGGCCCACCTGGTTATTTGGATTGCAGCTTTGGTTGGAGCTTCTAAGTGTTGCAATTATTTCATATTGGGTGTCTGTACGGGTTCACTACCACCCCCTCCTTAGGGTTGACATTGGGTTTAACTTCTGATGGCACTGTGTGCTTTGACAAAGCTATGGTACCCTTATTGAAAGTTGTTACTATCCTAACATTGCCTATGAAAAGGGGATGCACTGAGAGTCGTAGTCAACATTGCAGTGAGTATGTTTCTTAAAAGTGCAACCCAAAAGTGATTCCTTGTCAATATTCTTTTTTGTTAGGCAATACATTAAAGATGATCGAGAGGCTCTCAGTCTCGATAGAGACCATTACCTTGCACTTTCCTAGGACTACCCCCTAAATGGACTAAGTTTGGTATTAGTCAGTTGTACTTGGGGCTGACCAATGAGGGTCTAATGAACATATGTGAGGATGTTGTTGTCAGCTCTCTCATCGATTAATGCATCAAAGGTGTGTGCCTCTTGGGTGGTTACCGTTATGTGAAAGTAGAATGGTGCTACTATTTCTTCATCCTCATCCTCTATGCATGTGATAGTTGCCACTCTAATATTCATAGGTGGTGTTTGGAGTTTGGTATGGCCATGTGAGTATTAGCTTATTTCTTGCTCTATGGACCCAGAGTCCAAGTTGGTTATTGTGGGTGATCCCCTTCTTGATATCATGCAGTACAGGTCCCTTTTCAACTCCATAATCTAGCTTATCACATAATTAGATGGACATCCCTTTGTCATGGCATTGTTGTCTTCTTTCATGAAGACTCTTGCATATGCTCATGGAAGAGTTGCCTTGTGTGTGCTACACTATTTACAAGAGATGAGACCCTCCACGATTATGTATGGAGAGGGGGCCACTCTCACTAGATAGAGTGACTAAAATTGGGAAAGGAACATCAAGTCTCAATGTTCCACTATAGAATTTTCTTTCTCCCTTGGATCAAGAGCTATCTCACATGTAGCTATAAAAAGCAACCCACAATGGCACTATCTTCTATGAAGGTAGAATATAAATCTCTTTGTTCCACTGCACGAGACAATTTGGCTTCACTAATTGTTGGCGAAGATTGACTTTCCACAAATAAGACTTACTCAATTACACATGGACAACTAGAGTGTCCTAACTTTGGCAAAGAACCTAGTTTTTCATGCTCACATGAAGCACATTGAGGATCAATACCATTTTATTCACGAGAAAATCATGGATTCTAAGATTACGGTGGCCTACAATTCCTTGGGTGTAAATGCAACCAACCCCTTCATGAAGCCTTTTCTCAAGCTTCTATACTTCCATTAGGGGAGATTTGGACTCACTTTTGGGCCTTTTAAGCTCTTTGAGGTTCTAGGAAATATTCCATAAAGATCAATGAGGGCAAGGCTACCATTACAAAACTTGTGAGATTCCTTTTTGGTCAAGAGGCTATAACTTGATTATATAAACTCCAAATTTATCAAAGATTACTGCATTAGAACCCTCTCATTTAGACTTTCCAATTATATGCTACATGATATAGTTTTGAGGTAGAATGGATATAGTTATCCATGCACCCTCTTTTATTAATAGGGCTATGACATGGCAATTCTTACAAAGCCCAAAAGTGAGTCCAGATCTCCCCTAATGATCACATGAGATCTTTGGTTCTACAAACAATTCCAAGATCTTATAGTCTAATGGAGACACAAGAGCTTTGATTGTTTTAGCCCATTCTTTTGGTGTGCATTTCCTTTTCAATGAGTTTCGAATATGTTCTATTAACCCCAGTGCAAGAAAGAAAAAAGAAAATTCAAAAGATGCAGGACAAAGTGAAAAAAGTCAGCATAACTGAAAAAATAGGAGGGAAAAAGGCCAAAAGTGCAAGGACAACCTTAAAAGTGCAAATCGAGTGTGAAAGAGGAAAGGCACATTTTAAATGCAAAAGTGCGTCCTAAATTTTATAAGAGAGTGCCAAGCTCCCTCTTATGAAATTTGTAAATGTAGACGGGCATGGGTGAAGGCACAATTCAAATACGAAGGGAATAGGAAAAGAGGATCTAGGCTAAAATGGCTGGGCATGTAAAAAAGAATGGGTGCCCAAAGGGGATTAGGGTTATGTATAAAAAGGTAAAAAGTGAATGAAGAAGCTCATTCTTGTGTGTGGCCAAAACTATCTCTCCTCTTCTTCTTCTTCTTCTTCTTCTTCTTCTTCTTCTTCTTCTTCTTCTTCTTCTTCTTCTTGCTTGCTTGCTTGCTTCAGCTTGTGCTTGAGAGAGGGAGTGAGGAAGTGAGGAAGTGAGAGTGGACCTTGGAGCTTGAGGATCGAGCTTGCTTGAGCTTTCACCTTGGATCATGGAGCTATCGGAGTACTTGAGGGAGGAGGCAACTTGATCGAGCATGGAGGTAAGCTCACTACACTCATAAGTGTGAGAGTGGTACGGCTATGTGAGAGATAGCCATTGCACTTGGCTTGAAATGCTTGAAGCAATAAGCGGTCCGTGGGTCTTAGTGTTCAAGCGAGATGCTTCCACATTTTGGTTTCATTTGTCGAGACCAATTGATTCAAGCTTTGAGTGCTTGTGCACTTCGAATCAAGCATTGAAGTAGGGTTTGCCCTAAACCGGTGCTTGAGATAATAAGGAAGTGAGGGAGTTGAAGAGGTATTTGATATCCTTTGCAATTTTTTCTAGTTTTTTGGATTTGATTTGGATGCATTTAAGTAAGGGAAAATCAAGAAAAACAAAGAAACAAACAGTAGGATTATTGTTATAAATAGGGCAGAACAAGAGAGAAGAAAGGGAGTGGGAAGAAATGCAATAGAGAGAAAAGAGAGAAGAAAGGGAGTGAAAGAGACTGAAGAATAAGGTGTTTAAGAGGCAGGGAGAGCAAAGGGGAGCTCCTTTCTGCATTCAGAGTAGTTGTGAGAGAGAGAGAGAGCCGGACAGGTTTATTGCAATGCAGCAGTGAAGCAAGAAGAGCTTTGATTCGTGTGAGTGAGCACATTCGGAGGCTATATGTGAGTTGTTTTGATTGATGACCCCTTATTGTTTGATTTTGGAGCTTGCCATAGACTAGGAGGAAGCATTGAGGATGATACAATGGATTTTTATCGAGTTTGCATCCGTTTTCGCCATCACGTTTGAACTGTTTGATTCCCAAAATCGAACCATCCGATTGCCTCGAAGTCATCCAATTTTCAAAATCAGATGCAATCAGATCGTCCAATCAGAGAAAACTTTGACTAGTCTAGAATTGGACTTCCCAAAATTGGACAGCCGGATGATTGATTTTGGGAATTGAACAAGAAACTTGCAAATTGGACGGGAAAATCGAGCATCAAATTTAGATTAAGTTTGACCTCACTAGACCCTGTAGAGCTAAGCCCTAGCTATAGGACACCCCAGTAGATCCCCAGGTGAGTGAAAGGGGCAATAGAGCTGATTGACTTGAGAGTTGAGACTCGACAGTCAAGGGGAGTGACTGCAGTCATTGACCATACCCCAATAGAGATCCGGATGGACAACCTTAACCCGCTATCCTTCAAGCCATGCTTCAAACATATAGCAAGGACCTAGAGTGGACCACTACGAGCAGCCACCACTTGCATGGAAGAGCTAGCACTAGCCAAAATTGATTAAAGAGAGTGCGATCTACATTGATTATGATTGAATTCACACATTTCATCACATAAACACTTGGAGTACACCAGAAAAGCGGAAACCCTGATTTCTCACTGCACACACAAAGGGGCACCCCACTAGCATTTTGAGTGCACATACCATTGAGGATTGTTTTGAATAACAAGGAATTCATGAAGATAAGATAAGCTAAACAAACCCACTAGTAGGAGAAGACCCCCAAACATTGAATAGTGGCCAAGGATCCCAATCACCGAATACTAAGAGACTTGAATTGTCAAGCCACTTAGTAAGCAATAACGATAGGCATGATTAGGGATGCAACTCTACCCGACTTGATCAATCTAATTGATATCCTAGTGGCTCAAGAATTCAGTAACATGTTAGGAACCAATGCCAATCTAGAATAAAGTGTATTGATTGTGCACTATAATCAATATTGCATTTAGTCACATACTTGAAAGGTCTTCTAAGTAGGACTTATTTTCCTACATTCTCATGATTGCTACCACATAAAATATAATTGGTACATGCTCAATTTCAATGGTCATGAGGGTTTTACATTTGTCTAGTAGTAAGTATGGATTTCATCCATAGGGAGGACTAATTGTTGCATTTATCAATACAAGCTTGAGTTGCTCGATTTTAATCCCCATGCATCATAGGGCAAGATGTCAACGATGCTCTTTTCTTTGAATAATTTTGAATCTAACATATTTGGTGGTATTAGTTCTTTGTCTTTGGGGTCACTATTAGTAGCCTTGACCTTTTTGATTGAAGTGTCACAACTTAAAGTTCTAGCCATGATACTTGTAGATGCTTGATGTTGAGGCCAGAAACAGACACGATACATATGAGCAATACCACATGCAAGACATATTGGATCAAGTTTAATAGTTTGGGGAGCTTCTTGCTTTATAGGATACTAGTGAGCTACATGTCTAGATTAATTGCATCTTCAACATATTAGAGTTTTATTGGGCTAGATATTTCTTCATCTCCTATTCCTTTTCTTTTTGGAAATGGTGTTGCCTTTGTTATAGAATAAGGAAAAGTTTTTTTTCTCTTTAATTGGTTCATTAACTTAATGCCTAGGAGCAATGTTAGTGGAATGGGTCTCAATGGCCAAAGGCCATGGGCTTATTGGAGGAGTTGATATTTGTGCTAGGTGTGCCAATGTTTTTGAACCGAGCTTATAGTGCCTCTAGTTCAATCCATATGAATTCCTTTAGAAGTTATTTCTAAGTTGTCTTTTTGTGGATTTCTTCTGGTAGGCTATGGTATTTTTTGAGTCTATGGACTTAGATTGGGATTCCTTGATACTCTCCCATTCAGTGTGCTCATCATTAGGGTTTAGAGAACTCTAATACTTTGATGTTGCATCTTCCTCCTCTTGTTATTCCCTATCTCTTCCCTATCTAGTAGCTAGCCAACAAGGTTGTCCCCTTTTCTAATCTCAAAAATTTTAGAAAAGTAGGACTTCAATGTGGAGTCAAGATCTACCATCCATATTCTTGCCCTTTCACCTAGGCAAACCCAAAAGACTTAGACTTGATTTACTTCAATGGTGAGGTTGACCTCAATTATTGCTCAGAATTCCTCAAGAAACTAGAAGGATCATCACCCATCCTATATTTTGTCAATTATTTTTATGATGCAAGAAATTATGAACTGCTCTTGAAGGTCGTGTTCTAGCTAGTCCTGTATGTATAGTATGGGCCATATGCATTCATACTTGGAGCATATTCAAATTATCAAGAAGACAAAATTGTATTAGATCTAATATGGAATCATTAAATTCCATTTCCCCTAATTTTAGAATGTTGGAACACTCTCTTTGCATTATCATTCATAGCATTTGTAGTAACATGATGTCCTTTAGAGTTTGGGGTTTTGTTAGCAATTTATTCATTATAAAGAACTCAAAGTATTCCAAGGTCTGTACTATCAATATTCCATTTGTTGACCCCATGTTGGAGCCCAATGTACTCATGTAATTTGTGGATTTTGATTTAGCATACATCTTCTTAAATTGCCTTTTGACCTTTTGTGATTCAATTGATGGTGTTGAGATGACTAAGAAACAGAGGAAGAAAGGTGCAATTGACTCAGGGAGATATATCTAACGAAAAGTTAGTTGAACTTCCTTGTTGGCATATATTACCATTGATGGGCCCTGAGTAAATATGGGGGAATGAGGTGAAGGGCTAAGGATTAGAGACCAACCCAATTGATTGAGATCACTAGAACTATCTAACTCCAAGATCCGTAGGTGTGATGTGGTACTTGGGAGTGCATATTTCTTTTACTTTCTCTTTATTTGTTTTTGCATGGATATGCAAGTGCCATACTAATGAGTCTTTCAACCTTATACAAGTCAATGGGAAATATTATAGACTAGTAGGTTGATCATGAAGGCAATACTAGCTCTTTATATTATTAGTGCACTAAAGAACATAATAAATATTAGAGGCTAGTAGGCTTCTAGTAGGCTAATCATGATGGTGATACCCACTCTTCATATGATTGATGTAGTGAAGAACATAGGACCAATGTTGATGATCCAATATAATTGAAGCATGATCCATAATATTGAAGCAAATGTGCTAATCAAGAACCATAACTAGTGATGAGAATTGGAATTTCTAGAGGAGCAATTCACACATTCTTTGGAGAAAGTAGAGAACTTTGAGCTAGAGGTGAAAGTACATCTTGCTTGATGAAGTTAGGCCTTGATGTTTCTAGTTTCTCATATTCTCTTGAAGTTAGTTGATGCTGCAATGTGTCCTTGTGCCTTCAATATTTATGTGCCTTTGAGCTATTCTCAGCATTTTGTTTCTTGCTACAATCTTCTTAAACTTAAGCTTTTGTTGCATGTCACTTGTTTTCATCTTGCATGTACTTTATCAAACTTGAGATACTTATAGTTGATCCTTATGAAAAAATATTAATTTATTTTTACATTTTTCCACTTACTAGCATCATGGCTATAGTTCATACGGTTGCTCTCCCAAGATGAGAAATATTACAATCCTTACAAGCATTGCAAGGATTGCATTCTTATTGCATACATGGTTTTTCTATTTCATTTCAATGGATTGTTATTTATAAATAAGTGGTTGGACTATACTATAATGTCATTGGCCTAGGTTAAAGTCAATGGTAACCTCAAGTACCACATCTCCCTAGCCCAATTTTCTAGCAATATGTAGCTCTTACTCCATGGTTATCTTTTCTAACCAAGGGTGATCTTGGGTTGGCCCAAGCATTTTGACATCTAGCATACTTTGTGAGTACTCTTAGGGAGCTTGTAAGGAAGTGGAAGCTCCATATTTTGGATCATTCTTGGAATCTAATACAAGCAATCTTTCCTCAAGGATAGTTATTAGTTGAGCTCCAAGCCTTGCTTTGAAGCCTACATGGTGTACCATTTCTTATCAAACTTGTCTATTGTTCTAGTTGTAATGCTTCAGCTTTCTCCATGTTTCTTTTATAATTCTCAATATGGAAGGAGGGGATCAAGTGAAGCTCCTCAACTTGAGCTTTAGACATATATTGCATGAGTACATGTTTTTGACAACACATATATATTATTGCTTCTCCCATGTCAATAGACATTTTAAGGAACTTTTAATGGTTCCTTAGCTAAACTTCCTAGGTCAACATGAATGGCTACCTAAGAAAAAAATTATTATTATCAAACTCCTTGTGGCACTCTGTTACTGATTGCTTCTTATTTTTTACCTTTTCTGTGGCTATTTCCATAGTAGATCTTTTTATCAATTTAGGCTTTAAGTGCACTAGGGGTTCTAGTCAAGAGGAACACTTCTTATCAAGAGATGGATTGATAGTACATTCAAAAGTATTGCTTGCATTCTATTTCATTAGAGCACTAAGGGTTTGTTCCTCGATGGAGTTAATTGGTTTAGTCATAGTTAGGAGGTGTGACTACTTAGATTTCACTTTGGATTGGGAAGTAGAAACTACAAGGTTAGTCGTTTTGGTGGCTATGGAAAAAATTAAGGATGATTGCTTACTTGGTTTCTTGAACTTTTGGAAAGCATTCCTAGGTTGAATGGTTTTGGGACAACCTATGACGATGCTTTTGACTTCCTTCTATTGCACATCCAATAGCTCCTTGTCCTTTCCCTTAGGATCTACATTGGTGGTTTGTGTTGTGGCATGAGGATGCTACTATTGTGTTTCTTGTTTTGATGATGAAGGTTGCTTAGACTTGGGATACCTTGCATGTTTTGGTAGACTAGCAACTAGCTTTGGAGGTCGCTCCTTGTCCTATTGTGTTTCTTGTGTTGATGATGAAGGTTGCTTAGACTTGGGAAACCTTGGGTGTTCTAGTAGACCAGCAACTAGCTTTGAAGGTCACTTGTCAATATATGATGTTTCTATTGTCTCCTTAATAGAATATTCTTGGCCAAACTGAGTGACATGATGGGAATTTGGTAGTTTTTCTCTTTCTTTTGAGGGGATGGCTCCTTGGATCTCTTGGATTCGCTTATGAGTTAACATCCACCTTATGTTTTTGCTCCTTTATAGTTGTAGGCTTTGGGATCTTATTTAGATAGATGAGAACTTGCTTTTTCATAATTTACTTGAGTGGTCTTGATCCTAGTGTTAGCTTAGCTTTTGGCCTTGGCTTGCATTTACATCTAGTTCTTCTTTTCCTCAAATTTGTTGGGGCCATGTCATTGATTACTAGAGGTGACTTGCAAGTTAGTTAGCTAGACATAACCATTTATTTTTCACATTATACCCTTGAGTATTCATTAGTAGTGGTTTAGGAACCCATTGTTGCTTTCTACTAGCCCTTTTTTTATGCTTGCAATTATGTACTCTAGGTCTTTTGGCATGTGGTTGTGACGATAAGCTTGAAGGTTGTTTTCATGCTTCAACAGTGTTCATTGTCTTGTTTACTCTAGAAGGAGTTGTGTTGAGTCGTCTTTCTTTTCCTCTCGTGCTTTAAGTAGCTCCTTGAGAATTTTCTTGCTTTCATTCAATGATTTAGATGTTGAATTCTTATATTTTCCTTAGGATTACGCAAGATCTCCTTTATTGAAAGCCTAATTAGCTTTACATTTGACAAGGTCAAGTGTACTCATTATGCACTATAATCAATATTGCATTTAGTCATATACTTGAAAGGTCTTCCAAGTAGAACTTATTTCCCTACTTTCTTGTGATTATGTAGTACATAAATACAATTGGTACACTATTAATTTCAATTGTCATGAGGAGTTTACATTTTTCTAGTAGGGAGTATGGAACTCATACATAGGGAATGATTACTGCATTTACCGGCACAAGCTCAAGTTGCTCGATTTCAATCCCCATGCATCGTAGGTTAGGATATTAAAGTTTTCTCCTTTATCAATGAGAGCATCAATTGCATGCTCTTTTCGTGCAATAAATTTTCCCCTAAGGCATTAGTTGGTATTAGACCTTTGTCTTAGGGGAAAACATGAGTAGTCTTAACCTTCTAGACTAAAATACCACACCTTAAAGATCTAGTTGTGATACTTGTAGATGCTTGATATTGAGGCTAATAATGATAATTCCAAGAAATAACATACTCAAGACACCATGGATCAAGCCTACTAGCTTGAGGAGATTCTTATTTTATAGAATAGTAGTAAGCTACATGTCTAGGTTGATTGCATCTCCAAGATATTAGAATTTTTGTTGGACCAAATCTTTCTTCATCGCCTTCTACACCTTTGCTTTTTGGAAATGGTGTTGCCTTATTGATAGCATGAGATAAAGGTTTTTTCTCTTTAATGACAATGGATGCATTTCACAACCTTTTATTTTTCCATGTGAATCTCCTCTTAGAATAATGTAAAATATACATAGCTTTTAGATACGTAGTTTTGAGCCTTATATAGAAACTAATGTTTATAAAGGCTTGTACATTTCTATCAAATAAGAGTGATCAATTTTTTCCTTTAAAAAATCATTTCTAGAAGTAATTCTCTTTTGAAACATTTATCTACAATAATTCTAAAATAGGTCTTGGATGGATTTTGAGGTGATCCACATGATATTAAAAAACCTTGGAGTGATGCATAAGAGTCTCCTCACATTTAAGAAAATGGTACCAAGTATACAAGAAAGTCAACATGAAGACAAGGGGATTTGATGACACTTTTATAAAAAATTCAAAGTTTTCAATTACTTAGAGCCAAAATCTTTAAAAATGAAAGGAGGAGCTGAGGCCAAGCTTGGACACACATGTCTTTGACTAGTGGTGCATACATCCAATTCTCTTTTTCTTCTCTCTTATATTTTTTCATTTCACACATCTCACTTTTCTTATCATTTTATTAAATTAACAATTACACTCCTTATTTTTTGATATTTGAAGTTTCATAAATGGTGCATGCATAAAAAAAGCTTTGGCCACCAAAAGATGAAAATGTAATAATATATTGGTATACAAAAGGATTAGTAACAAAGGCCACATCTACAATGGTGGAGATTTGAGACTCTTCTAAATTATTATTCAAAGTCTTTTCCTCCATAAGTCTCTTTTCAAAGCAAGCTTCATCTTCTTTTGGAGGATGGAACATATTGTGAGAAGTGTATATATCTTTTCACATTCTCTCTACTCAAAACCTTGTAAAACTATCCATCCCATATTGTAAAGCATTACATTATATTAGTAATGCACATATACAACTCTCCATCACATTTTCCAATCTTTGTAGTTTACCTTTCCTTTTCTTATTATTTTGGAAATCTTGACTATAAAGACATGCACACAAGACAACAAAATATATTATGCACTGCCTTACATCACCTAGTGCATCATCTAATTTGGAACTCTAATCAATCAAGATTATACTTGATTAATTAGGATTAGTAAATCATATAATCTAGTCAAGTGCCTATAAAAAAAGACTCCTTTGAGTTGTCAAGGAGAGGACATACATTCTCCACTCTACCACCATTCTCACTACCTCTATTCTCTTCCTCTCCTTCGTCACTCCTCCATCCCTCTCCACTTCAC
Organism: Lygodium microphyllum; assembly: GCF_053477565.2. Lineage (NCBI taxonomy): Eukaryota > Viridiplantae > Streptophyta > Polypodiopsida > Schizaeales > Lygodiaceae > Lygodium > Lygodium microphyllum. The sequence continues at coordinate 52,781,518 of NC_141140.1, read as the reverse complement.
CACCTTTTTTTCCACTTGATCACATATACTATCTCCCTCTCTCTCACCCCTCATCCATCCTTTAATTCCTTCACTCTACTTGCCTCCACTTCATCATACCTTTACCCTTCTCCTACTTTTACCCTCATCCTCCCTTATTCTCCATCCCTCCATTATCCCCTCCCTCCCCATTCCACTAATCCCAAACCCCTATGCACCATCATTCTCTCCACCCCTTCTTCCTCTTTCTCTTCCTACATCGTCACAACCATTATCCCTCCACTTACTTGTGCTTGTCCCCCCCCACCTTTTTAGATTGGGATGCATTAGTTGTAACCCTAAATATTAGAGTCTTCAATCATTTACTTCATATTATACCACGTCTTCTCCTCTCTGTCTTTTACATAATCATCTCTTTACTCATGGGTGCAAAAGTATCCTAGTCCACTTCCAATTTGGCTAAGTGATGCCCCTTTCACATCTCTTAATGTACAAAGATTGATCCCATTAGTGTAGAGGTCACAATTGCTCATTCTCTCCCTCAATGGGTTCATTAATGAATGTATAGGAGAGCAACACGACTAGAATGGATCTTAATGGCCAAAGGCCATGGAGTTATTAAAGAATTTGATATCTCTACTATAGTCGTGTCAAGGTTTTGGAATCGAGCTAGTAAAGCCTCTAGTTCAATCCATGTAAATTCCTCTAAATTTTGTTTCTTGTGGATCACTTCTGTAACGTGCCTAGGTAGCGACATGTTTTAATAGTCCATCAGGAGTCTAATCTAAAAGATGCCGCTTGGCACTCCTATGGAAAGTCAAAGGGTTTGTCAATTAGCGACTTCCAAGTCTACTCTGTAGCAAAACATGTTGACCAACCCTGTTAGGATTGACCTAAATCTTCTTGGGTTTCTAATGGTCAAGTCATTCTACAACCTTCTAGCGTTGCGATCTACCATTCGATTTCATATAAATGGCATGATTAAAGTGATGCCTTGAACTTAAATCTTACTTTGTGTCGATGCACATACAATGTGCATTTCAATATCAATGTTTATATTTATTTATAAAAGTATAAACATCTCTTAATGACATGTTGATTTGTACAACATATTGATGATTACTAGTTGGACCTAAGATGCTTTCTGTTTACGACTTAACACATACTTATTTACATCTATCCCCTAGGTTATAATTCCTAAGAGAAGAATAAGTATTATCTCGATAGAAATACGTAATAGAAAAGATGAAGAAGGGAATTGGATCATGGGTATGTATCATTGTTTATTTTGGATGTATATGCATCCAAGTATGAATGGAACTTTCAAGGTGAAAGCATCTACAATTGCAAATATATCAAAGCACTGGAAATGTAAAATTTTAGCCCTTAGGAAAAGGAAGGTTGATTCTTACCTTGTAATAGAGGCATTGGTACAACGCGCAGAGCATCTAAACTGAGGGGGACTCACATCACACTTGGTTAAAAGAGAATAGAAAACGAGAGAAATGCATCGCTCGACCTCTCTACCCATAGGGTAAAGTCCCATTCCGGTCCCCTAAAACGATATGAGCCAAGGTTCCACCACCTTACATTATCTAAGGTCAATACATCAATGCGATTTGAATGTTGAGAAGCCTCCCAGTTCTCTAAGACTACCTTCCCGTAGGAAAGACCCGAGTCAGGGATCCCACCCACCCACTTCCCCTAATAGCTTTAGTTTTCTACTTACCTAAGGGAACATTAGTGGTAATGCATACAAGCAACTTCCTTAATTAACATGTTAGTCACATGTGCACTGACATGAAAACAGATCAGACAAATTCCTTGAAAGTAAACTTTATATTAAAATTTCAATTGAGATACAAATCCCGTTGTTGCAGCATGTAGGGTTGAAGGTCACCACAAGGGTTTGGTAAGAGAAGAATGTATGGGGGTTCAAGAGCTTACTCTAGAGATGGTAGAGATAAGAGAAGGGTTGAAGGTTTCAAGCCAAGTTCTTGAAGATAAGAGACAGTAGAGTGAAGGTAGATTTAGGGAGAGAAGTAGACGGAAGAGAAGGGGTTCGAAGAGATTGAAGATGTAGAAAAATACTCCAAAAAAGAATTAGAAAATATAAAATAATACTAACAGAGATGAAGCCTGTTAGTTTCTTTCAGCATTATGAGAAAATATAACTCTGATAGAAAAAAACGTGTACAAAATAATACCTTTCTCTATGCTACTCAGATCGCCAATCTGATGCCTCCATTAACTCCAAAAGGGGGGTTAAATAGTAGGACACCTGGCCAAAATTAAGCCACATCACTCCTTCTTCATCTCCCACTTCGAAGTGCTGTTCACTACCTGAAAACAGTGATCGTGCATCGCACGATTTCGTAAATCTCTCTTTTTATATAAAATCCTCTCAAATTGGCTGAAAGCTACATGCTTTCTTTTACATGTCATCCTAATCTAGAAGTTGTCTATAGTTTTATGGATTTTTACAAGATATAATATCTAGAATATCAAAAACTGACTAAAAACTTGTCTTAAAAAATCTAATATTTTGAACCATGGACACTAACACTAATGCCTAAAGTGGTATTGGCTCTCTAAATCTAAAAGGAAGCTATACTCTAGATTTTTTTACACGGTGTGCACGTAGCGGCACGACATCCACCCCCTCCTAACCTGCACATCCTCTGGCATGTGCCAAAGTCTTACGGATTTGCAGTGTCAGAAGAAGTATCTTCTGCGATGTCAATGTCTTCATGTTCTACCTCTTCTTCTTCCTCTATGTCTTTATGCTCTTGAATTATATTCAAGTCTTCTCATATGTTGAGCTTTCTCTTCGTTTGAAGAGCTTGATTCTTTTTTCAGCTATGGGTATCTTTATGCTTGTTCCATCCAATTCAGCCAATGAATATGTGGTATTGTCATGAACAATCTTTACCACATATGGGCCAAACCAACGCTTTACCATCTTCCTAGAAGCACTATATTGATTGTTTAGGATGTTGTCATAGACAAGCACCCAATCATTTTCTTGAATTAGTCTTGGCTGAAGTCAATGTCGCTTATCAAAACTTCTTTTATTCTTTAGTTTTGTTGTCTTTAGCTTCTCAATAGTTGCTTGAACATCTTCATGCCTTCTTTCTAGCTGCCATATGTGCAAAAAGTCGGCAACTCTTCTCTACTGATGCCTTCCTCCCAAGGTAGAAGACTCCATGTGAGAATAGATTCTTCAATTGGCATAATTGGTTGTTGTCCATGCATAAGTTCAGCTGGCATATAGGCAGTCACTGTACTGTGAGTAGTCCCGTCAGCCCATAATGCAAAAGGTAGCATTTTAGGCCATTCTTTGATCTTTCCTCTACAAGACTTTACTAGAGCTTTGAGAATAGGCTAGTATCCTCTCTCACTTTTCCCATTGCCTTTAGGGTTGTAGGCTGATGTTAAAGCCAACTTAATACCCAATTGAAAAAAGAAGTTGTGTGCCTCATCAGCATCCAACTCTCCTCTATCTGTAGTTACTTTACCCACACAACCATATCTACAAAACACTTCTTCAAGCAAAAAACGACAAACAGCTTGAGTGGATTTGGTTGTTAAGGCTTTTCCCTCAACTTGATTGGTTAGATCCTCTCTTGTAAGCACTAAATATTGCATATTTCATATTCCGGTAGGCATGGTTACAATATCAATAACCCTATAATGTATAGACAAGGGATAAGTCGGTTGTAACCCATCTCGATGCTTGACCATAGAATACATCTGACACACATAATATGTTTCAACAAAATGTGCTATGTCCCAATACATGTTTTGCCACCAATATTTTTCTTTGAATTTAATAAAGGTTCCCCATATGTCTCTATATCCTACCCACAAGCTTTCATGAAATTCCTTCATTATCTGTTGTTGCAACCTTTTGTTACCTACAACTCGGATCGGTGCTCCTTTCTTCTTCTTTGCATACTTCCATAGATGTCCTTCTTTAAGAAAAAACCATAAGCTTTCCTCTTAATATGCTTGAACTCCTCATCAGTCCAAGTCTCCTTCTTCTTCATTGTGCTCAAATATTGGCCGATCTTCAACCAATCTTCTTCAAGGAAATGAACTAGAACTTGAGCACTGCAATGAGCATGCTGGCTTCTAGTTGACCACCCTGTTGTTTTCAGCTTTGAACTAGTATATGCTATAACTGAAAATGTATTTTCAACAGCCATGGAATGAAATTCAACAAGTATAAATTCTTTAGCTCCATCTTCTTCCATCAGCTCTTCTTCATTGTCATATCTTGCACGTGATAGCATGTCAGCAATTGGAATCGCCTTTCCTGCAATATGCTTTAATTCGGTGTTGAGAGATTTAATATATACAATCCATCTTAGCATAGCGATGTCGGGTGTAGAGCAGTTGGCAATCATACCCAAGAGTGGAAGACAATCAGTTTCTACCACTACGGAAGCACCTATAAAGTATTCATGATCACACTTTAATGTTGTTATAACTCCCCACAATTCTCTTTTTACTTGTGCATACCTTCTTTGACGTTCATTGAGAACTTTTGCTCCAAAATGAATTGCATATCTGTTTCCTTCAAGATCCTCTTGCCATCCTATCCCAATGGGACTTGTATCCATAGTAAGGATGATGGGTTGACCATTTGAATAATCAGCCCTTTTAAGAGTGGGGGCTGAAATTAACAGCTTCTTTAATTTACGCATAGTGAGAGTATGCTCTTTGTTCCAAGAGAATCTTTGGCCTTTTCTTGATAAATATTTTCGGTTACATGAGCAAAATGTGGTATCCATATGAGATAGAATACACATGCGCCAAGAAATCTTCTCACCTCTGAGATATTTGTGTATTTTTCTTGCATTCTACTAATGGCATCTATCTTGATTAGTGAAGGTTTACGTCCATAGGGGCCACACTGATGTCCGACCACTAGGACTTCTTCTACTCCAAAAATCGACTTAGCTCCAGAAAGGGTAAGATGTACCTCTTCTAGCCTTGTCAAAATCCTATCACAATCATGAATATGGTTAACTACAAATGTCCTGCAGCCATCTTCATCAAGCTCTTCATTCTTTTCATTGACTTCACATCCCTTGATAGGTACATCATCAAGAAATGGAAGAGTAAGTTGTGGAATAAAGTCCCTTAAGACTTTGTGCATGGCATTCATCATATGGGCTATGAAGTTTGTTGCACCTTGTGGTAGAGTGCACATGTGGACCAATCCAAGAGGTGTATTCATTGTGGTAATGTCTCGGCTTTCTAATGAAAGCTGAAATTGGTCATATCTTGAATATAGGTCGCCCATAGAATAAATTGCTCTACCTGCAAAAGCTTTAGCAAACTCATCAACAATTGGACCCAAACCAACATTTCAGATTGTGACACGATTAACAGGTTGTAGATCTTGGATGAATTGTAAAGATCCATTTTTCTTGGGTACGGTAAACCACTGATTTAAGGTATTAAAGAAGGTTCTAAAATCTTCATTCTGATCTTCTCATTTAGAAGTTTCAATAATTTGGGCAAATGTGCCCTTGGAACGGGAATGGGCTTGAGGTTCCAAGGCACATGTGGGACCGTAAAAATGACCATAAGAGCCATAATATTTGGATCCACACAACCTACTTCACTTGGTTGAAATGCAAAAGCTTTTTCATATTTCATTAGCATTTGCATAAAAGAGTGTTTTTCAACCGGTGAAATGAAAGAATTTTCACCTGTTTTGAGCTCTTTTATACTTTTAGATGTGAACTTGCGACCAATGTTGGAAGGATCATGAAGACTTGGCTGATTTGCTGCCCTATCAGTGACCCCTTCACTTTCAGGATAACATGAATTCCTTATGAAGTCAGCTTCTCTTCATCCTGCACAAAAACTCAAAGAACTTACAAAAAAGCATGCACTGTTTCTTCAACTTCATCACCAATATATTATCTTTTCCTTTTGATTATATTAATAATTACATCATGGAATTCATGTTTGGCAATTCCAAGAATTTTGCCTAAGGTGAATTCAATTTTGTTTCCTAGAATTCGTTCTTCTAGGACTCGTTTGATATCGGTTGCAAATTCTATGTTAGACTGCAATTTGTAGCGTGACTGCTTGCCTTTCTTCTTTCCTTCAGTCTTCTTATTTTGTGACACATCTTTCATCTCTTGATCTTGGGTTATATTTTTAGCAAGCTTTGGTTGTTCAGGTGTTCTTCTAGCTACCCATTTTGGAGGGCCAGAAGAGAAAGGCCCTGGTTCATCTTCTCTTCTTCTCTTTTCTTCAATCAAGAATTCCTTATGATTGACATCAGCCAAATGTGCAAAGGCGAAAAAAGAATCTACTAGTTCTTTCCAACCAATTATTTCTCGAATGCACTGACTGGCGTTAGCCAAATCTTCTTTGGCTGCTTTAACACGTTCCATTTGATCTAGTGCCTGCATCCATACTTTAGATTGCACATTAGCTTTACATGCTTTTAAACTTGATTTAGTTTGCTCAATTTGCAGCCCATAGGTAGCTGCATCAATTGCTGCATAGGTATTCTTTATAGCTAAATCTTCTAATCTTTTCTTCATTTCACCATTGCTAAAAAATTTCTCCAGTGGAAGACCAGCATTAATTTTTATGTCTTTCCAAAAGACGAGCTTCTATGCTTTAGCTTCTTCATTCCACCATTGCTAAATTTTTTCTCTAGTGGAAGACCAGCATTAATTTTTCCGTCTTTTCAAAAGACGAGCTTCTATGCTTTAGCACGAAAAGCAGAACACTCCCTCTTGTCATGTTGTTGGCTATCACATCAAATACAACGCCTCTTAAAGCCTTCTCTCATGGGTCTTTGAGTTGATGAACATCCTCATTCTTCAACTTTGGCATCTTGCTTCTCCACCTTGGAACTAATTTTTGTAAGATTCAGATGAAGGTCACGCATGCTTTTAATGAGTTCATCCATGAAATCATTTTTAGAAGGAACAGAAGAAGAAAGAGTTAGTTGATTAGTCAAAGGAATAGGGGATTTTGAAGGTGGAATAAGCTCCATCAATGGAGTTGTTGGAATTTAAGTAGAGCCCAATCTTAATCGCATTCGCTCTCTTCGAGCAATCATGTTAACTGCATCAGTAACATCTATCCATGCAGTCTTGAATCCTGATTCGGAGGTAGCATCTTCTAGGCGATCAGCAAGCTTCTCTTACAGAATGGGATCTGCAGCCTTAAGGAATTATTCAATCTTCTGATCTTCCATACTTTGTTGGTCTTCAATATCAAGTTGTCCAAATTTACTTTCAAACTCATGGTATAAAGTGGTTGCAGCTAAATCTTTCTTGGGTTTCTCAACCCAATCAGTGAAACTTTTCTTCGTCATTAGGCCAGAGTCTTCTAAGAAGAATTCTTCGCATAGGGCTTTTTTGAATGCAGCCCAATTCGCATCTTGCTGAAAAAGACCATTGATTCTTTCTTGAAGACCATGCTTGGCTAGTTTGGCAAAATAACGGCTCCATGCATATTGTGGTACACCAAAGAAGAGCATTTTTTCAACATATAAGAGAATAAAAACAGAGGCATTTTGACCATTAAATTGTTTTAATTCATGCCCAACTTTCTCTAGGACCTTGATAGCTATGGAATCAATCTTCTATTCATCTTGTCTTTGTTGTTGTTGTTGTAACATTTGGATTTGTTGTTGCTGAGTGTGCTGCAGTATGCGCACCAATTGTTATAGAGTATCTCCTGAAGAATCCTCCATCTTGGAGTTCTCTTACATTGACCCTCACGTCGAGTTCACCAATGTTGCAGCGCGTAGGGTTGAAGGTCACCACAGGGGTTTGGCAAGAGAAGAATGTAGGGGGGTTCATGAGCTTTTACTCCGGAGATGGTAGAGATAAGAGAAGGGTTGAAGGTTTCAAGGCAAGTTCTTGAAGATAAGAGACAGCAGGGTGAAGGTAGATTTAGGGAGAGAAATAGACGGAAGAGAAGGGGTTTGAAGAGATTAAAGATGTAGAAGAATACTCCCAAAAAGAATTAGAAAATATAGAAGAATACTAACAGAGATAAAGCCTGTCAGTTTCTTTTAGCATTATGAGAAAATATAACTCTAATAGACAAAAACATGTACAAAATAAAACCTTCCTCTATGCTACTCAGATCGCTAATCTCATCCCTCCATTAGCTCTAAAAGGGGGGTTAAATACCAGGACACCTAGCCAAAATTAAGCCAGATCACTCCTTCATCTCCCACTTCGAAGTGTTGTTCACTGCCTAAAAGTCGCGTGATTTCGTCAATCTCTCTTTTTACATAAAATCCTCTCAAATTGGTTGAAAGCTACATACTTTCTTTTACATGTCATCCTAATCTAGAAGTTGTCTATAGTTTTATGGATTTTTACAAGAGATAATATCTAGAATATCAAAATTTGACTAAAAACTTGTCCAAAAAAAACTAATATTTTGAACCATGGATACTAACACTAATGTCTAAAGTGGCATTGCCTCTCTAAATCTAAAAGGAAGCCACACTCTAGATTTTTTTACACAGTGTGCACGTAGAGGCACGACACCTTCCATGGAACGATTCCCGCAATCCGTAAGAATGTGTCTTATTTTCCTCCAAGTTTTTTCCCTTGCACTAGTAATAAGGCCTTGAGATTCCTTTCCGAGTCACATAGACCATCTGAGTAGGATCCTGAGGCATGGGATTTATAGCTAGAGCCCCCTGACCAAGCATCCTCCTACGAACGGACGTTTCTACGAAGAGACCTCTCATGACGGGTTCAGTCCACATTCCCGACATGGCTATCAAAAATCCCCTTGGATAGGGTTGGCAGCTAGCTGGGGGTGCTCAACTCGTCTTTCCTACATGTTTCAACCTTAATCCAATTTGAAGATTTTATTCTTATCAATTCCTTTGTTAGATGACTCGTTTTCCAAACAGGTATTCCTAAGTACAAACACAAGCAGAAGTGCACAATATGTACTAGACAGTTCTTTGTTCTCTCTACCAAAGGAAATTCCGATTTGATGTGATAGCATCTAGTCTCGTCTTTATCCCCGTTATCATCCGAGACTTCCAAAGATAACCTACTTTAATTTCCTCATTTTTTTGAATGAAGGAGTATCCTTGCAATGTTCGTTACAATTTGGGACATTGGTTCCCTACAACAAACCCCTATGTATTCATTTGAACTAGGGTTTGTCGTGTAATTCATAAAGTTACTTAAGGACTTTGAATTCCTTTCAGCTTCAAGCAAGATGGGTCTTGAGAAGAATCCTTTCAACTTCTAACGCTTTAGGGTTTGAAATTCTTTCAACTTTCTAGGAACCCTACGTATTGTATCACAAGCTCAATCTACGTTTTGTGAGATGTAATAGGATTTCCTATTATTTCAACCAAGCAAATGGATGCAGATGCATAAAATCTATCTGGCTTAATTGTAGTTTAATGTGGATTCTTGAAACTTTTCATATATATATTAGCATGAAATTTTCATGCAATTTATACACAATTTGATGGCTTCTAAGTGCAATTTTAATTGATTATCGAAGATGAATGCAATGAACAAAATTTTCCTAGTACGCTCATTATCTTGAAACATGCTCAATTAAGTTGTGTTAATTAAAGTAAACATTCTTTTCTTCCAATTTCTTTTCCCTAATACAACGGGATGCACGTGATTCATAGGAGATGTGTTTCCCATAGTTATGGTCCCTTGGTTCGTGGTCCCATTTGTTGTGGTGGGAGTTTCAACATTTTGAGAGATCTTTCGCTTGGGGGCCATCGTCCGCAAGTGGATTCAAGAGATAAAGAAGAAGGAATGGATTTGAGATGGGAGAGCGTAAGAGAAAATGGCTTAGTCAAAGACCGAGATAGGGGGAATTGAGCTAACTCTCTCCCTCGCAACCTCTCTCTCTCTCTCTCTCTCTCTCTCTCTCTCTCTCTCTCTCTCTCTCTCTCTCTCTCTCTCTCTCTCTCTCTCTCTCTCTCTCTCTCTCTCTCTCTCTCTCTCTCTCTCTCTCTCTCTCTCTCTCTCACTCAAGCTCCTTCTCGCAATCTCTTGGAGGGGTATCCTTCTACCTCCCTCTCTCTACCTCTCTCTTGCAGCCTCTCGAGGTCTGCTTATGCTTTTCTAACAACTCCCCATGCGTCATATTTATAGCTAAACAAGAGAATAAGGGTTGTCACTGAGAAGAAGAGCTCTTTATGGAGGGGATCTTGGAAAAATCAGCAATCTAATGCTCAAATCACAATTCTGATAGTTCCGTTGGCTTCAAAAGGGGGGTAAAACCATCTCTCTCTGTCTCTCTCTCTCTCAAGCTCCTTCTCGCAATCTCTTGGAGGGGTATCCTTCTACCTCTCTCTCTCTACCTCTCTCTTGCAGCCTCTCGAGGTCTGCTTGTGCTTTTCTAACAACTCCCCATGCGTCATATTTATAGCTAAACAAGAGAATAAGGGTTGTTGTTGAGAAGAAGAGCTCTTTATGGAGGGGATCTTGGAAAAATCAGCAATCTAATGCTCAAATCACAATTCTGATAGTTCCGTTGGCTTCAAAAGGGGGGTAAAACCCCAACACGCTTGATTAGAAATCTTCCATATCACTCCTTCTTCTTCTCCCTATTTGAAGTGCTATTTACTGTATGTAAACTACGATCGCGGCACGTGCAATTTCGCCAATCCTTCTTTTTTTGTACTAAATCTCCAAAACAAGCTGAAAAATTTACTTGCTTTTTTTTTACATGACATCATGTTCTAAAAATCTCCATAGCTTTTTAGAATATATACAATAATTAATATCTAAAATATGTTTGTTTTACCCAAAAATCTAATATTTTTGGACCATCCATACTTTACACATTAACACTAGTGATAACAGCTTCGAACTCCTTGCTCAAGTTTGGGAGCTTCAGAATTGGCATTGTCACTAAGCTATGTTTGAGTTGGTCGAAGCTTCCTTGTTCAGTGGCTCTCCACACTATAGCAACCTGCTTCTTTACTAGATCTGTGAGGGGTGCCGCAACCACGCCACAACTAAGGCACAATCTTTGATGAAGATTCTATACCATCCTGTTAGACCAAGAAAGCTATGCACTTCCTTAATAGTGGTTGGTGGGGCCATTCTTGTATATCTTTAACCTTTGCAGGATTCACAGAGATCCCCTTTTCTGATACAATGAAGCCTAGATACTCAATCTGTCGTTTGAGGAAGGCACACTTCTTCTTTTTGGCATAAAGCTTGTGCGTCCTCATGATTTCAAGGACAATGCGAAGTTGAGGCTCATGGTCTTCTTCTTCCTTGGAGTAGACCAGGGTGTCATCAAAGAAAACAAGTATGAACTCATCAAGGTATGGTCTAAAGATATCCTACATTAGCCTATTGAATGTAGCGGGAGCATTGGTTAATCCAAACAATATTACTATGAACTCAAAATGACCATATTTGGTGTTGAAAACTATCTTTCGAATATCCTCATATCAATCTGACAATGATCCCTATAGCTTTGTGGAGTAGTTTGAGCAAGTATGTGAGACTAACGGCCTCACAGACCTTGCTCAACATGTGCAAGCTTTCAGATCTTACCTAGGAGATAAAGGACGGATGTGGTACACTAGTCTAGACAATGTCGAATGCAATGACTTCAATAACCTCAAGAGTCTCTTCATCAAGAGATTATGAGACGGGATACTTTGACAACCTCATCATTAGGTTGTTGAACGTAAGTCAAAAGGACAAGGAGGATATCTGAGACTACGTCACCCACATGTGGGGTCTCTTTAAGAGAATCCCAATTGCCCGCAGAGAGTGACCTAGCGAACGAGCGGTCTCCACCATGTTCGTAAGTGTGATCCAAAGCAAAGAGCTATACAAGGCCCTGGTGAGCAATTCAACCCTGTAAAGGGATGTGCTAGCTAGGGTCTTTAAAGAAGCCATACGAGTGGATGACCTACTCAAGGAGAGGAGCTCAAGACCCACAACTCGAGACAACATTGCCTCTAGAACCTTAGAAAGGGCTACGACCATTGGTGAAAGATGTAACTAGAGCATGTCAAGATTGTGGGAGAGAAGGAAGGAGTCTCACTTGTAGCTTTCTTGCTTGCACAATGGGGGAATACACACAGAGGTGGAGGCTGAAAACAGTTTTCCTCTTCTTAGTTGTGTAAGCCAAAAGAACTCGCATACAAAGAAATAGAAGAATCCTATATATGGGTCTCAAACCAAACTCAACTAACTAAGGTGGCATACTAACTGAGCCACGAACTAGAGTAGATAAAGATAGCTATCATGTAGCTATTATTCATGGGCGGTGTACCAACCGCATCTGCAACTGACACGTCGGTGACATAATTGCACAACGGTCACCCTGGCATATCAGAGTGGAGCTCGATATCTCAACACTCCCCCTCGAGCTCAATCCCAATTCCTGCACACCAAGCAGGTCTCTGAACTTGCGCAGCTTCTCTGCGTCCAATGCCTTCGTGAATATGTCAGCTACCTGATCCTCTGTGCTGACATAAACTAGATCAATAAGACCTAGTAAAACCCTCTCCCGCACATAGTGATAATGCACCTCAATGTGCTTTGTTCTAGCATGATAGACTGGGTTATTTGCCAAGTGTATACTACTCATGTTGTCACAATAAATGACAACTGGCCCATCTGTAGGCTGATGCATATCATAAAGTAGCTTATGCAACCAAGCTACCTCACATGCAGTCATTGCTATGCCCCTGTACTCAGCCTCTGTGCTCGACAAGGCAACTGTAGGCTGTTTCTTGCTGCTCCAAGTGACTGCAGCACTCCCAAAAGAGAACACATATCCACTGGTAGATCGTCTATCAGAAATACTACCAGCCCAATCAGCATCAGTGTATACATGCAACTGTATCTGAACCCCACTCTCATAAAGTAGTCCATACTGCAATGTGGACTTCACATACCTGAGTATGCGTCTAGCCGCATCCAAATGCGGTTTCCTTGGAGCTTGCATAAACTGACTTACCAATCCAACAGCATAGCTCAAATCTCGCCTGGTAATAGTCATATAAATCAAGCTTCCTACTATGCGTCTGTACATAGTAGGGTCTTCCAGGAACTCACCTGCATCTGCGCTCAGCTTCACATTCTGCTCCAAAGGAACTGAAATAGGCTTATAGCCTGTCATCCCATATTTGGACAGCATGTCCAATCCATACTGCCTCTGCAAGAGCTTCATCCCACTTGGTGATCTAATCACCTCAATGCCCAAGAAATAACGCAGCTCTCCCAAATCCTTCATCTCAAACTTCTGCTTCAATAGCATTTTTACATGAAGGATATCTTCATCACTGTCACCTGTCATAATCAAATCATCAACATAAATGACACGTAGCATAATACCTTTCTCTGTTTTTCTCACATAAAGTGAGAAATCTGCCTTGGAAATCTGAAAGCCAATAGTGACAAGATACTGTCCTATCTTGTCAGACCATGCTCTAGGTGCTTGCTTCAAGCCATACAAGGCTTTCTTCAACCTACAAACAAACTCAGGATGAACAGCATGCACATAACCTGGTGGCTGCTCCATATAGACCTCTTCTTGCAAATCACCATGCAAGAAGGCATTCTTTACATCCATCTGATGTAAAGACCATTCCTTTGATGCAGCCATAGCAATGACTGCTTTTACGGTTGCCATCCTTGCAACCGGACTGAATGTTTCTTCATAGTCAATGCCATATGTTTGTGCATACCCCTTGACTACTAATCTTGCCTTGTATCTGTTCACAGAACCATCTGCATTGTGCTTTACCTTATAAACCCACTTATAACCAATTGCATTCTTACCTTTAGGCAAAGGTACCAATTCCCATGTAGCATTTGCTTCCAAGGCATCCATTTCTTCATCCATGGCTTTCTCCCATTTTTCTTTTCCCATGGCTTGCTCAAAAGAAGTGGGTTCTGGTTCCTGTATCACTTTGACCATATATGCATAGTGAATGGCTGTAAATCCATCATATTTCAGCCTATCCACAGGATACCTAGCTCTGGTAGACCTGCGCAAAGTAGGTTCACTCCCAGGTGCTCTCAAAACATCCCTGGTCTTCCTTACTCCATGTGTAACAATAGAAGGAATACCCAACTCATCATCAATGCTCTGTTCTGAGCCACTGGATTCACCATCCACATAAGAGTGACATGCATTCACATCAAACATGGGCTGATCTACCTTCTCTTTTCCTTTTCGTGAAACCTGCATACCACTATCTGCATTGTTTTGAGGAGATTCTCCTGATCTCAATCTGCCTGTCCATGGCGAAGAATATGAACCACTGCTAGAGGACACTCCAGGTCTACTAATATTTTGTGATTGCTGCTGTGAATTCTGTGCAGCATTACCATTTTGTGCATCTACATCATCAATCACATTTATTGGTTTATACCAGCTACTCATCTCATCAAAAACAACATCTCTGCTCACTGTAAACTTACGAGTAGAAGGGTTATAGCATCTATACCCTTTCTGCTGCAGAGAGTAACCAATAAAGATGCACTTCTCAGCTTTTGGATCCAACTTGGATCTCAACTCATCTGGCACATAAACATAGGCAATGCAACCAAAAAATTTTAAATGAGAAATATCTGGTTTCCTACTAGTATACCTCTCCTCTGGAGTCATCCCATGTATTGCTGCAGTGGGAGTCCTGTTCATTATGTAGACTGCTGTAGCAACTGCCTCAGCCCAATAAAAATCTGGCAGGTCTTTTTCATTGAGCATGGCACGAGATACCTCTCCAATATGCCTGTTTTTCCTTTCTGCAATTCCATTTTGTTATGGGATATGACTGCATGAATATTGCTGCTTTATGCCATGCTCCTGCAAGAACCTTGCAAACTCATTTGAGAGGTACTCTCCCCCTCCATCTGACCTTAGGCATTTTATTTGCAGGCCTGTTTCTTTTTCAACCATAGCTTTAAGAGTTTTGAAATGCCCAAAAACTTCACTTTTCTTTTTCATAAAATACACCCAAACTTTTCTGCTATAGTTATCAATAAAAGTGACAAAATAATGACAGCCTCCAAGAGATGCAGCTTTAGTAGTACACACATCAGAGTGGATTAATTCCAATGGCTTCTCACTCTCTTGAACATGTCTAGGAAATGGTTTCCTTGCCTGTTTTCCAAATTGGCAGGCTTCACATACCTTATGCATTTCTGCAACCTTGAATTTAGGCAATCCTGCAATAATATTTTGGACCTGCATTAATTTAAGTGGTTGTACATTAACATGACCAATGCGTTTATGCCAGATATCAATATTTGCAACTACACCGGTCCCATGTGTAAACATTGCTGCACTCAATTCAGACATGTCTACATCCAACGTAAACATTCTGCCCTTCTTCTTTCCTTTTGCTATCAAGCGACCTTTATTTTTCATATCCTCAACAAAGCATCCATGAGGATTAAATCTGACCTGCAAGCCCTGCTCAACCATTTGATCAACAGAAACCAGATTCTTGGTGATATTCGGGACATGAAATACATCAGACAGGTATTTCTTTTTCCCATCCTACATAGACAAAGGAATTTTTCCAATTTGCACAATAGGATATGCAGTATCATCACCAGTCTGCACAAATCCTGGTTTTTCCATTTTCCTTGCATCCTCCATCCATTCTGCATGACCTGTCATGTGGTTTGATGCACCTGAGTCAACATACCACACATCGTTGCTTTCTTCTGCACTTGTCACAGAATTGTTCATGTGCTGCACCATAAACAAATGCTCATTTCTCATCACCCTGTCTACTAGAAGATGCATAATTCCCTTGTTGCAATTTCCCATTCATGATGTCATTCTGCTTTTTATAGCAGTCTTTAGCCATATGACCCATTTTACCACAGTAGTAGCATTCAACATTGCTGTTTGCATTTTGGCCTCTTTGTCATCCACCATGACCTCTTTGGCTCCCCCTGCCTCTAGAGTTACCACGTCCTTCTCCATAGGACTGGTTTTCTTGAGTTTGCTGCATATTCTGATTTCTGCCACGGCCTCCAAATCGGCCTCCTCTACCTCTGCCTCTACCTCTTCCAGCATTTGAGTAGAAGACAGTTTCTTTTGAAGTTCCTCCTGAAGAAGATGCACCACCATTTCTCTGCTCCTCAGAAATTAGAAGAGCAATCAACTCCTCAAAATCAGGAAATCTTTCACGAACTGAAATGGATGTCCGAAACTGTGCATAATCCTTTCCTAGACCATTCAAGGTCACAGAAACTAAATCATCATCTTCCACTGGCGACCCAATGGAAGCAAGTGCATCTGCAATCTTCTTCACCTTCATGTGATAGTCATTGATGCTCATACTTTCTCTTTGCACATTATGCAACTCTTGCTTGAGCTGCATTTTCCTGGCTTGCGTATTTGTGCTATACATTTTTGACAAAGTATCCCATGCCTCCTTTGGCGTACTTGCATCCTGAATATGCACAATCATAGAGTCTGAAATACTGATAGACAGCCAGTACATAACTTTCCTGGCTCTCTCATGCCATGCTTTGAATGCCTGCATTTGCTGTTGATTGGGAACATCAGGAAGAACTGGTTCTTCTTCATTTCCTGCAACAAATTCCCAATATCATTTTCCCATAAGGAAATTCGTCATTCTAAACTTCCATGCTTGGAAGTTGTTCTTGTCAAGCTTTTCAGTTACAATCTATGAAAGAGAATCAGACGCCATTTCAGAATACTGCAAAAAATTCTGTCACTGCAGAGAACACAGCTTCAGCCTCACAAGGGCAAATCTGCAAAACTAACGAAAGTGATATTTAACCACACAGTCACTTCCTAGTGACGATTTTGCATCAACAGGCAACAAGGATGATTCTGTAACTCCCAATGTCTCTGCGCACAGGCATATGATGCAATTTCTACAGTAACTTTTCACCGACCTGTAGAACTGCACAGCATAAAACTGGGCCTTTTCCTGAGTGCGTGCAGAAAACTTCCACCTCCAAAACAGGCCCCGAAATGGCCTCAAATCAAAAAAATAGGGTCGCCAAGGGCTAAAGCCATCTCCTGCAGCATATACTACCCTCTTGCTTCACCGCGAAGGGCGTCTCAACCTGAGACAATGCACTCTTGCAATTTTCGGCTGTGCTACCTGCAGAGATATGCTCCCAAAACAGAAAATGAAAGCAACAATGCTCCTCTTACCAGAACACCGCGAGCTTGGCTTGCTTTCTTGAGCTCCTTACCACGAACAAGGCTCTGATACCATGTCAAGATTGTGGGAGAGAAGGAAGGAGTCCACTTGTAGCTTTCTTGCTTGCACAATGGGGGAATACACACAGAGGTGGAGGCTGAAAACAGTTTTCCTCTTCTTAGTTGTGTAAGCCAAAAGAACTCGCATACAAAGAAATAGAAGAACCCTACATATGGGTCTCAAACCAAACTCAACTAACTAAGGTGGCATACTAACTGAGCCACGAACTAGAGTAGATAAGGATAGCTATCATGTAGCTATTATTCATGGGCGGTGTACCAACCGCATCTGCAACTGACACATCAGTGACATAAATGCACAACGGTCACCCTGGCATATCACGAGTGGAGCTCGATATCTCAACAGAGCACCCAAGACAAGGGAAAGAGTGTCGACCAGAGCCAAGAGTTGGCAGATGTGAAGCTAGAGTTGGCTAGGTTGCAAGAGATCATGAGAAGGCCCGCATGACCTCATATGCAATGCGTTCATTGCAGAGAAAACCACCTTCCAGCCGAGTGCACAGATCCTAGATCCATACCCTATGCCAATTTCAATAGGTTTAGCCATGATGTAGTGCATTGCTAATTACCGAGGCAATTGCCATACCCACATTCATACAATCAGCCTTACTACCTAGAGAATAGACTACCACATTATGGAAGGGGAGCTCCACTAGCTCTCCCAACACCCAATGATTCAAAGCCATTTGTCACTAGGATGGATATCAATCCCACCAAGATATCTAGACCACCTAAACCCATCATGACCCATCCACTAAGCAACGCTCCTATACATTACGTAGAGGAGCTGAACAAGAATGAAGCATATGTAAACCCTTATGTCTCGTACGATAAAGAGGGCAATCCCATTTCAATGGATTTCAAATCAGTACCAATGATGGCATTGGGCAAGGGAAGCGGTAGAGGTCTAGGAGGACAAAACCAAGAACCCATCTCAATGGATTTCAAATCAGTACCAATGATGGCAGTGGGCAAGGGAAGCGGTAGAGGCCTAGGAGGACAAAACCAAGAACCCATTGCATCCTGGACTTGCGATCACCTAGGATACATCTCATCTCGATGCCCCAAAAGGGAGCAAGCCAATCAAGACAAGGCTGACCTGAGATGCCCTGAGTGTGGGATCACACAGGTGTACGTTGGGTGCCCTAGACACAAACCTTCCACTAGTTATGCTATCATGTTGTCCATCCCATTGGGACTATTCAAAGTTGAGACAATTGATGGTGAAGCCACGCCAATTTTGCTGAATGCCATGACTTGAGCATAAGAAAATCAAACCAGTGTTTTATTACCCAGACCTAGCAACCTCGATGGAGCTTCAATAGGGAAGAAAAGCCGTAGAAGAAGGAAAAAGAGGGTTGAGACGAAGATTATGCTTAACACAGATAGTACCACCATGTTACCAAAGGGGAAGCAAGTCACGGATGCAAAAGTAGAGGCGTCTTCTCTAAGACAACAGAAAAGGAAAGTGCCAAAGGTTGGAGAATATCCCGATCCAATGCACCAATTAAAAGTGGTTGATAAGGTCAAGAAATGGGTGAGAGAAGCCCAAGTGCACATAAAGGATATGAAACCCATTATCAATGACGAGATTGATGAGCTCTCTAGTGTGAGCACACCCATCTTGCCTACTCAATTCAAATCAAGAGACGCATCCGCACCCTACAAAAGATGCATAGATAGAGCCTAGATGCCACAAGTGGGCAGACTACCCAAGATTATTGACAAAAGAGTGTAGAGCCTAATGAAAATCAGGCGGTTGGTAACTTACTCATGACATTGATATCGGCCCCTGTGACTTTACCTTTGGGAGAACTGCTTAGGCAGAACTTGACGCTATGGCAAGGGTTGAAGTAGTGGGTTGAATGACATGACGAGCTTGGAGTAACTGACTTACCGGAGCACAATGCAGTAATTCACATATCAAGCTTAACCTTGAACTCAGTGCCCAAGTCTTTGCATGTAAATACCTTTTGGGAAGGCACAAATATACATGCAGTCTTGCCTATCAATGCATTGAGAGATGCTACAAGAAAGGGAATTATAGATATTGAAGCTGGAGCCAGTGTGCTTAGCCATGGAGTCCTGCAACAGGACCCACCTATGGAGATCGCAAGGTTTAATGTCACCCTTGCTAACGACATGGTCATACCAATTCAAATGCTAAAAGATTGGCCCTTGAAGATAGTGGGAGTCCAATTCTCAGTGAACTTCATAGTCATGAACGGAGTGAACTACGACGTCCTACTAGGTCAACCTTGGATGTGCAACTTACGAGTGATAGAAGACTAAGGCAATGGTCTAATGTTCTTAGGCAATAAATTGGAAGCCATGAGATTAAAGATGGATACTTGGAAGACCACTCCAATCGACCTAGATGCCATCTATGCTATGTTGAAAGGAGACTCAAAAGTCAACAATTCCTATAGGCCACTAATAAAGTACATCCCTTGCCTTGAGAGGACAAGCGGGATTGGATGCATGTGCTAGCCCTCACAGATCTAGTAAAGAAGCAGGTTGCCATAGTGTGAAGAGCCACTGAATAAGGAAGCTTCGACCATGACTAGAGGGGGGAGAGGGTTCTTTTTTGCCCAAACACCAATCGCAGCTGCCTAGAAGCCACCACAAGAGCTTGTAACCACGGAATATCATGCCCTAGGCCTAGGAGCCAAAGTTGACGCTACCGAAGCAAACGAACGATCAAGCTACAATGGGTACCCAAAGACCTATTGCGCACTCAAGGCTACTACGAAGGCAACAACTGGATTTGGTTGCCTAAGACTACGAGTGACACATGTGTCCCTCAATCGAGGCCCTCCAGCCCATCTCCACCAAACGATAAGCCAACAAGGACTGAGAAACCAATTGATCCAAAAGAAACAAAACCCATCAAGCCCCAATACGTCTATCGACCAAAACCACAACCAACTACCCCTAAACCAACTCAACCTAACATTTCTAGTGTTCCCACTACTCCACAAGTAGCGAGCAACACATCAACTAAGTCACAATACCAACCCATCACACAAGTAGCCAAAAAGCAACTGAAAAACCCAAAAGGTAGACATTAGTAGTGGAGTTATCTAGCTCAACCAAACCCCAACCTCCCATAGGCCTTAGACCCTCCTCCTATGAGCGTAGATCTATCCTTGCCTTGGCCTCAGACCTCACCATGTGTTGAGATTCAGCAATCACACTCACTAAACAGCCTCTTTGTATGGAGCTTCAGGGCCAAGGACATGCAGGCTTACCTATCCCATATGCACTGTGGTGCCTACTGCAGTTTCCTACTTTCCTATAAAGCATTGTACTTGCTTCCTTTTCTTAATGCAATGATAGTACTCTTTTCTTTTCAGTGAAGTGTCATTGTCATTGTCCACATACACAAGATTGTGCTTATGAGTCCAAGTCTCAATCTTGGAACCTAATTCACTTGTGTAACAAACAGTGTCTTTGTCTTCTCCATCATGAGTCCACACTTCTCCTTCCATCCACCATAACTCACTGCCATGTCCTAGATCCCGCATCTCTCACACCATGAACATGGAGGACGACCTTATCACCTACATTAGACGATTGGACACCACATTCACGATGCTAGCTAGGAGCTATGAATGGCTTATGTGGCTCCTACCTCATTCAGAGTCTTGGCCATCAAGTGAAAACGACCTTTAAAGGCACATGTCATGGCCCATTCTTATTTGGGTCAACTCTTGACTGAGGAAGAATTACACATTGCCGACAAAATGAACTCTAGAGACTTATAAAGTGATGTCCTGACTTACATTACGCAAATAGGCATTAGACCTCAAAACATGGATAGTTCTATGCTTGGCTCATGAAGAAATAAAGCCCCATGAGCAAGTGCTTCACGCCCTTAACCCTTCATTCTCCAATTCTAGGAAGGATTTTCATCATTCTTAGGGGAGAGAGGGTAAGGTAAAAAAGAAAACATGACTTGAACTTCAAAACTTCAAACTGAATTTCAAAACCAAAAAATGTTCAAAAGCAAAAAATGACAGATAAAGGAAACTTATACTTGAAAAATATCTTTTATGGAATTTGTGCTTGGAATATGTGGATTGCTTGAAGTATAAAAAGTTACAATTCCTTACTGGAACATCGCACTATTCCATAATGTTCGATCTTAAAAAATTTTCTTTTTTGCAAAAACTACTCTCAAAGGAGCTAATTGTAAATTGTTGCGCCATAACAGGAACTCAAGATGGCAGCCAACTCCTATTCCCAGAGAAAGAGCACAACAAGTACTGATTGGCCACTAAAACACAAGTCTACAACCAGTTAAAGTACCACAACGTTAGTAATTTGAGAGAGTTGGTGAACAAGGAAGGCGCGGTGAGACAAATAGTCAACCAGTGCAATCTCCACATATACATGGAGAAGGTTGGCTAGAAAATCGACCACAAAAGATACACAAAATTCCTAAGAACTTTTGACATAAGAAGAAACATTGGCATGGTGGCCATCGGGCAAGGCGAAATCTCTAGAAAGGTGGAAGTTGCCCTTAATCTGGAAATTGTGAAGGCATTTATATTTCGGACCCCACCATTTTCATGAAGACTAAAATAATCCACACCCTTTTCTCAAGCCAGAGATATAATGCTCTCATGAACAAAATGGGTATACCATTGTTGGAGAGTCTTACAGCCAACGCCTTGGACGAGGTAAATTGAAACGCCTATATCCAGAAGACAATACAGGTATCGACAAAGGTACTAGCCACAGCATGAAGGGTGATAGAAGGGGTCTTCAGCTACCACAATAGAGTTAGAGAGGAAACAACTTGCCTCCAAGGCTTCGATTGTAGGCTTTGGAGGAGTGTTAAACTGCCATCATTCAGGAAGCTCTGAGAGAGGCGGAAATAGGAGTAGCAAAGGAGACCCCGAAGTCGTCACCAATCCAAGAGGAGCATTGCTCTTCCACCCCAACAAGCCCAACCATCTCACTTTTAGTAGGAAAACAAGGGGAAGACGAAGTCCACAAGGAACAACAGGACAACATGGAGAGTATTGCTAATGAAAAGAAGAATGACCAATCATCTCAACAGCAAGAAGCATCGAGCAAGAGGACAGTCAGTGAGCAGTAGGAAGGCTCAAAATTGTCAAGCCAAGGGGAGTGGGAAAAGATCACTCTCAAAATCCCCATAAGAAGAACTCAATCCACCTCCAAGGAAAACAGAGAGCTACAAAGGGTGGAGGAGGAATCAAAGAGACTAGAAGAAGAGTGCAGGAAAAGGAAAGAAGAGGAGGAAGAACGACTAAGGCAACATGAGGAGGAGGAGATTGCTCTAGCAAAAATAGAATAAAATATTTAGCCTATAAGCTAGCCCATTCCGAGAGTGAACACCTCCTAGCAAAAAGCAAAGCCGTGATTGTCGAGACAGGAATGCTAGAGTAACAACGCGTATTCTTGAGCACAACATTGAATGTCATGCAGATGAGAGGAGAAGAGACATTGGAACAAATAAAAAGAAAACTAGAGCTCACAAGGAGGGCACTACAACGTAGACTCCATGCCATGGCACCCAAGCCTAGCACGGGCTTGGGAGTAGAGAAGCAATATGCTCACCCAATATCAACATCTAGCTTAACCACATATGAACTCTCCTTGTTTGCTAGGGCTTGGGGAGCCAAAACAACAAATGCAACCACCTCAACAGGAGCCACTAGAGCTGGTCAAAGAAAAAGGGTCTAATTTTGAATTAGATCAACAAGAGAAAGAACGAGTGCAATAACCAAGCCCCCCTCTATGGCCACAAGTACATCCAGAAGAAGAGGAAAGGCTACATGCCAAGCCATGCATTCCTTGGAAAATCTCTTAAGTTATCTCAAAATGTAACTACTAAATAGTATCAGGATGATATCTAGGGTGTTCCCTCCCAATGTATCTCAAAAAAAAAGGAAAAAGAAAAAGAAAAAGAAAAGAGAAAATAGAAAAAAGACCCATACAAAGAAAAAAAAAAGAAACAAAGAGCTTTCCCATGTAATATCAGAGTGGCACAAACAGTGCACCCAAGGGTTCTCAAGTTAGATGCGTTGGTGGTCTTAGTCGGTCTCACAGATCCATGCCTAACCCCCTAGCCCTCCCCGTCCCCCCACTTCACACTTAGGGCACATCAAAGACAAGACACACCAAGGGAATTTTTTGCTCGCCTATGGTTAGACTTGTCTCCCTACGTCACACCCACATCACCTCCCCTATACACAAACTGGGTCCTCAAGTGTGGGACAACACCACAAGCTTCCCTAAGGTTTGACCAAACTCCTAGTTTCACTGGTATAAATACCCTGTACTACACGATGAGGTAGGAGTACCCCCCAAGCAATGCACTTTTTTTTCATTTTCAAGTACATTCGACAATTCGCAATCAACCACCAACTTTGGAGACCCTTGTCACCCACTCAAATCTACCCTTGGCCTTTGCAATCTCTCATCCAATTTTGTGATGCTTCTTCTTCACGTCCAATCTCCACGAAGCACCATCACCGAAGTAATGTTAACCCTAATGCAAGAAAGCAAAAAGAAAATTAAAAAGATGCAAGGCAAAGCAGAAAAGGTAGCCTGCCGATTGAAGAAATAGGAGGAAATTTTGCCAAAAGCGTAAGGATAGCCTTAAAAGTTCAGGGCGAGCGCAAAAGAGGAAATGCACATTTTAAATGCAAAAGCGCATCCTAAATTTTGTAAAAGAGTGCCAGGCTCACTCTTGTGTAATTTGTCAATGTGAACGAGCATGGATAAAGGCACAATGCAAATAGGAAGGAAATAGAAAAAGAGGACCTAGGCTAAAATTATCGAGCATGTATAAAAAGGTAAAAAGTGAATGAAAAAGCTCATTCTTATGTGTGGCCAAAACTAGCTCTCCTCCTCTTCTTCTTCTTTTTCTTCCTGCTGGCTTGCGTTTGTGCTTGAGAGAGGGAGTGTAAGGGGGTATGTGTGTGAGGGTGAGGGACCGTGGTGAAGAAGCTCTCCATCTTCTCCTCTTTTCTTCTTCTCGTCTCTTCTCTTCTCTTATCTTTGCGCACGGCAATTGAGCATGGAGCTTAGAGCTTATTTGAGCTTGCACCTTGGATCGTGGAGCTACCGGAGTGTTTGAGGAAGGAGGTAACTCAATCGAGCATGAAGGTAAGCTCACTGCACTTATAGGTGTGAGAGTGTATACGACTATGTGAGAGGTAGCCATTGCATTTGGCTTGAAATGCTTGAAGCAATAAGCGGTCCATGGGTCTTGGTGGTCGAGCGAGATGCTCCCGAAGTTCACAATGTCAAATATCAATTTCCAACCCCTTTTCATTTCGTTTTCAATGAGTTCAAATGTATTCACAATATCAGGGATTAGTTTCCAACTCCTTTACAGTTCACAACTAGTGGATGCAATCAACATTATCATTTTGTGATCTATATTTTAAGTGGTTGCCAATTTTAGTTTATTATTGAAAATACACTCGACCAACATTTTAGTAGCCATATTAACCAAGTCCATCAATTTTTGGACTTTCCTACTATATATAGCAAAGCAATTTGATGGGGGCTATTATCATTTTATAAGTGTTTTTCTACAAATTGCTTTAGCACACTTCAACTTTCAATCTCTCTTCCATGTCAAATGCTTTCGTTTGTCATCAACATGATTTAATGCCCTCATTGTTGATATTGTGGACTACATGTAGAGGCTAATCAATCTACTCTTTGTATTTAGCTTCGATAAGGATTCAATGTAGATTTATCACTTCGATTCTCTTCTTTCTTTGTAGTCTTTCTATTTCCTTCTCTCCTAGTTCATGTTCCTCTTTCATTATGCACTTTCACATGTGCATTCACACACACACACACACACACATGGAGTGCTTATCACCTCCCTCGCAAAGGAAAAAACAAAGAGAGAGAAAACTACCATGAATAAATAATCGTACATGTTCGTACATTTCAAATTCAAATAGGTTTAATAGATTGTGGTAGGTTCAAGAGGGCTTACGAAGGGTCAAGTCCTCCCTTAGCCACAACCAAAATAATAAATAGTGCCATCAAAAGCCTAAGGCACCTATACAATGATTAGCATTATAATTATAATGAGTTATGGCAATGATCACAAAGTCCCATATATACACAAAGTTCTTATAGATTACTTGAATGTTAAGGTGTCCTCGAATGGTGTTGCCTTCAATGGCGCTAAGCTTGGAGGGCGCACAAACATCATTCCTCACTACATCCTACTTGTTCCATGGAGTGCCCACCACCTTTTGCATTGCAACCTTGCTAGCTCTTTTTTCCATCATCACCACCATCGTCTCCAACATCATTATCACAAGTACCCCCTACTACTACCCTTAAGCTAGTACTTGGACTCTTGAGCTCCACCTCATCTTGCATTAAATGATATGTACACACACACACACACATACTCTCTCTCTCTCTCTCTCAAAGTCAAAATGCAAGGCAACTAACAAGACCTTATCCACGTGCCCACTCTATCAAACTCATTGTTAAAAAGCAAATAACATCGCTATGTGAGATGTTGTTGGTAGGTACTTGAGAAAGAGCAACATGACAACAAACAAGACACCATATATCCATTCACACCACTCTTCCTAGACTAGCTTGGCCTAGTTACAGTAGCTCCTTCTTGAAGCTCTCCTCTAATAGAGCCCATTGCTCATTAGACAACAACCACTTCTTCCTCATCCCCCTCCCTCCTTCCTCATCACTCATCTACAAGTTGGTCTTGCATCTCTCTCCTAATTTCTCTTGCAACTCACCATCACCCTCTCCCTCTTCAGCATCCCTACTCCTGCCCCACTGCCTCACATGGAATCCAATAGCTATAGCATCAAAAGATCTGCATCTTCTCTTATCTCCTTGTCCTCGTGCTTCTTATCATATTTTAATGGTGATATGTGGGAACACTTAGGGCCACTAAAGACTTTAATCCCTCTAGGAGAATTTTTCCCCTCGACCTTGCATACATACCTATTGACTTTAGGACATTAGACTTTGCACTCCTATCAATATAACATAAGTTATTAATCCTTTTGTGCACAATTTTCAACAACAGTCAATTCTATAGGTAAGAGCCCTTACAATCTACTTTGTATTGTGTTGCACATAGCACAGGTTGGTTTTGCGCATATTTTCCTCTATACAAGCAACTTTTGCTTCAAGTATAGTCAATGGCCATAGCTAGCAACAATTATATATTTCATAAGCTAGTTGTTGATGACAAGTATGAAACCAACCATCTACTATGAGCTTATATGATACATCATGCAAAAAGGCTCTGGAACGTTGTTTATGGCATTGAAAAACGCCTCACTGGTGTTCCCAAAACAGAATACACTCATTTACCCCCCCATCTAAAGTGTCTAGACTACATAAAATGACACACAATCACAATGTCAAATCTCCTAATGTCCTCATCTAACTCAGACTAAGGATCAAATGTCTGCTAATAAGGGCTCCAATGCAAAAGGTCAACACTCTGAAGGATAGTGACAACTATTGAGCCTGAAGAAATATCTATGCCATCCAGGCAGCCAAGTGAATTAGTGATGCATCCTCTTGTAATTGTAGCTTCAAGTCCAAACTTTAAATCCAAAACTTGAAATCATTTTTGAAGGTGATACACTCACGGCGGGAACAGTGCCAACTGCTGAACCAAAAGAGATCTTAGTTCCATCTCATCAGCAAAGTGAATTAGTGGTGCATCCTCTTGTAATTGTAACATCAAGTCCCTAGTCTAGGTTCAAAACTCAATCAATTTTGAAGTTCATACAATTTGGATTATGATAAATTTAACCATTGATGATGCCAAATCATTGGTATAAATGACCTGTAGTTTGCTTACAGAGCCAGAAGTCCACCCTTTGCATTGTAATTAGGAAAATCAATTATAATGAGACAAAGCAGCTCTTTGAATCTCCCCTGTAAATTATGAAATCCAAACAATGGTTAAAATTAGAGAAGTTGATATGAATATCTCTATGACAGGGCAGAAGCCTAAGTTCCAGAACAGGTAGCTACCAGATGGAAACTTGCTCATCAACTCTAGTAAAGTCCAGCATATGCTACCAAAATTCTGGACTGGCTCAGAAACCAAGATCAGTCACCACAAGAAACTTGCCCAGGTTCCTTGCAATTCCTTACCATCATCCTACTTACTGAGATACAGCTGAGCTTGCAACAGTTTTAATTTGGCTTTGCCCCTGTCATATTCTGAAAGTACATGAAATCCCAGGCAAATCTTATGTTAATGCAAATACTTGGAGCATCTTAGAAGAATAGCAAATGGCATGTTGGTTAGTGCTATGTTTGGAAGACTCTATGAACAATTGAAGAGAGTGTCACATCGGGAAAAGAAACCCTCGAAGAAGAGACCTAGTAAGAAAAGAGAATGTACATTCAAAAAAGATCGTGGTTTGTAGGGCCAATAAGAAGACAGAGTGCATTGTGAGAGGGGGGATAGCAATAGAAATGGTTCTATAGGCTCATCTTAAAAAGAGGATAAGAGGAATATAGAAAGGAAGAAGCTAATGACTTTAAGAGGTAGTTCAATTACGGCAGCTATCATTTGTCTCATGGGACTGGACATAAATCAAGAATGGAAATTTTGATATGTTCGACATTTCCAGGGTATCTTGCTTTGTTAAGGTCACTATGAGAACAATGCATCACGTCATGCCACCATACCACTTATTAACTTAACCAGAATCAGGTTTCATCGTATACACGGTCATATGCAGACACAATTGTTGCAATGGTGATCTGGTTTGGCTTCAGTCCTTCCTTCTGCATTTGGTCAAACAATTGCAAAGCAGGTTTACTTCGTCCATGCTGAGCAAAAGATGAGATCACTGACGTCCATGCATACACATCTCTTTCAGGCATTCTATCAAAAACCCATTGTGCATCCTCCAAATTGCAACATTTACCATAAACATTAATGAGTGCAGTTGTCACAAGTAGATCTGACTCAAAATCATTACCTAAAATTAGCTTATGAACAAACCTAGCTTCTTTAAGGGCACCCCCATTTGCACAAGCTGTGAGCACAGAGACAAAAGTTATATAATCCCATTTAGCCATTCTTTTAAAGAGCTCAAGCACATCTTTTAGACTTCCACATCTCCCATACATGCTTATAAGAGCATTTTGCACTGAAACATCTAATTCAAGTCCACTTTTCCCAATCCAAGTATGAATTTTCTTGCCTTGAGATAGGAAAACCTGGTTGATGCATGCATCAAGCATGGTAATGAATGTGAACTTGTTAGGTTTAACATTCTCCTTCTGCATTTGACAATATAGCTGCATACCAACTTCACTTTGTCCATTAAAACAGTAGCCTGCAATCATGGCATTCCATGTTACAACATTGTCTTTCCACATTTTGTTAAACAAGGCTTTTGCAACCCTCAATTTCCCAGACTTTCCATACATGCTAATTAGTGCATTGTTAATGTAAACACTTGACTCCAGTACACCACTCACAATGCGAGCATGCATTCGCTTACCTTCAGCAACAGTTGAGGGGTCTGTACAGGCGAGTAAAATGCTTGCATATGTAGCTTCATCTGGAAGTACCTGTTCCTGGTACATTTGGCAGAACAATTGTAAAGCAAGTTCATGTTGATCGTGCTTAACACATTTTGAGATCATGGCATTCCACAAGGCAACATCCTCCTTTTCTGAACTTTTGAACAAAGCAAAAGCTTCTGGAAGCTTCCTGCATTCACCATACATGTTGATAAGAGCTGTAACCACAAAAAAGTTCAACTCAAAGCCAGCTCCCACAACCTGGGCATGTATAAGTCTCCCTTTATACAGCACCCTTGCATTTGCACATGCATCAAAAATAGGGACATAGGTGACCTTGCTTGGTGCTATACCTTCCTGCTGCATGCGATCTAGAAGCACAAAGGTAGCACTGCATTCACCATGTTGGCAATAACCTGTAATGAGTGCATTCCAAGACACAACATCTCGCTCCCTTATTTTGTCAAAAGCCGCCCAAGTCTCTTCAACACTGCCACATTTACCATACATATTAACAAGTGCTGTGCCCATTATGACATCCGAATCAAAGTCACAGCTCCGTATGCAGGCGTGGATCCTGGCACCTTCAGTACTGCTGGTTTGACAAGCACATGCAGAAAGGACAGTGGCAAACACGAATCTATTCGGCAGCACTCCTTCCAGCTGCATCTGCTTAAAATGCATGAGAGAATCTTCAGTATTCCCATGCTTTATGCATGCCTTCATCATGAAATTCCAGAAATACGCATCCCGATGGAGAATGGCAATGAAACAAGCGTTTGCAGCTTCAAGCACTCCGCAGCTGCCATACATGTATACAAGCAGGCTCCCGAAGAAAGGATCTTGGGCAAGCCCATCTCTGATGAGGTGATCATGGATGAGTTCGCCCTGTTCGAGGTCTGTTGAATTAGCACAGCTGCGCAGAGATGCTGCAATGGTGTGTCTGGTGACAGGCTGGGGCACCAGGGGAGCCGATATTCTGAGATCCACAGATAGGCTAGTGCAAAATCCCTTTTTTCCTGCAAATATGCCAGCGCAAAAGCCCCTTTTGCCTCCAGTGAAGAAGACCTTTGTCTGTACAAATTGTGGAAAGACTCTCTGATGATGGACGTAGGCAATGTGTGTCGATTTATTGCAGGTGAGCTTGCGACCTTGTGCAAGCTCGCAAGCACGAATGGCTATAGCGAGAACCCTGAGCCGCCGAACCCCTGCAGGTGAAGCCCTCATCACCCGACCACCAAAGGTGAGTTCGCCATCCCGCATCACCTTTCAACGTTAGCCATGGCGAGGTGAGTATTCACTGTCAAGTATATCGATGAAATTTGAGAAAACACCTTGGAATTTTGGAAGAGAAGGTTTTTCAATTTACAGGCCAAAAATTTGTATTAGTATTAAAATGAGAAAATAATAGTCTAGATACAAAAATTATGGCATCGGCCGCTTTAGGATTTGTGCCATCCTAGCCAACCATTTTACCACAACCATTTTACCAAGAGCTTTTATTCTCTTTTTATTAGGTCGTGAGGACGCTCTTTGATTAAGTATGGGGATATGTTGAGGGTTGATATGACTGTGTTTTTTGTTATTTTTTGTTAGATTTTTAAGTGATTTTCGTATGATTTGAATGATAATTGATTGTTTTGGAAGTGTTTGAGAGATTTTTAGATAAGGTTGAATAGGTTGAGAAGGTCATGATGTTTTCCAATGGAGATATGATGTATTGAAAGGTTCTGTTGAGTGCTTGATAGGTTCTAATTGGTTCTATTTAGCTTTTGTTTTGTTCTGATTTCTTCCTAGAGGTTGAAATGATAATTAATGAAATTTAAAAGTGTTTGGAAGATTATTGAATGATTCTTGATGGTTTTAATTGAGCTAAATGCTTTCTGATGAGCTTCTATATGGTATTCTAGACCTTTTGTTGAGCTTCCGTAGAGCCTTTGTCTCTATTCTATTTTTGTTATGTATACCTCTGTAAGTGTTCTATGGGATAAATGTGTAGCTTGGAAAAGTTTTTTGTATTGGGAGGAGATGAATACAAGTTCAAAATAGCTCAAAGAAGCAGAAGAAGTAGCTGCTAAAGACTCAAGTAAAGACTGAAGTAACAATGACACTATTGAGCTCTCAAAGGACACTGTAATGGCTTTGGTGAGAAAGAGCACATATGTGAGTGAGAGAGAGCTGATTTTCCATACTAAAAACAATGCATCTATGAGTATGAGATTATGAGAGAGACTATGAATACTATGAAGACATTGAATATGAATACTAGGTGATTATTTGCATTCAAATTTAATCTTTCTTTTGTATCATTGTGGTTTTTTGGATGGTTTCTATCAAGAATATGAATAATATATTGAAGATATGTTGTGATAGATTTGTGGGAGAATTGCTATATGATGCTACATGAAGATTTGAGAAGATTCGTGTTGTTTTTCTTTTTGTGGTTGATTAAACTATGAAAAATATGCTTGTTGATTATACAAAATAGATTTTATTGCAGTAGTTCCCCCATTTTTCTTAGTATTCCTCTTGGAACTCCATGTTTTTGGTGCACAGAGCTGGGGAAAACTGCCATCAATAAGCACCAACTGAGGTGAAAAATGGAAGAAGTGGCACTATTGAAGAGGAAGAAAAGCCATAGAAGCTTGGAGAATCCGTACAATTGTTGAAGAATTCAATATCTTCATTGCCAAAGCCACTTTCTATAAGAAGTGCATTCCTTAATTGTGAAAGCATGTCACTATCTTGATGCAAGCTCTATGTGACAGAATGATTCTAGTTTCTTCTAAAGCTACAGAAAGTTGTATTACTATAGCCAATTATTTTCCACAAAATTGAAAAGCATAGTAGAAAAAGAGAGAATGACTATCCATGGGAGATATTGCCTTCATTGAAGAATTTTCAGATATCATCACAGGTGGGAAATTGTGAAGAAGCTTCAGGAGTCATGGTCAATTGAAGTTTACAAGAATAAGAAGAAAAAGAGTTGAAATTTGTTTGTGGATGCTCAACAGCAAGATACATGGGATACTTGGTACACTGACAATGTCCAATTGGCAACCCATTGGAAGCTAGTAGACAGAGTGTTCCTCACAACCTATGCTATTGAAACCCTCCAAAGTTGGTATTATCAAGACAACGACACTAAACCTGAATTCAAAGACGTTGAAAAGAAGGATATAGAAGAAAATATTGTCAAGAGAGTCCTCCAAAGATTGAAGCCCTTCTGATTCTGTTCTATTGAGTACATACAAACTAGGTGGAGCTAACTCCCTGATGAATGACGTGATTAAGAGACAAGTACTAGAACGAGTCCACACGTGCATGAGAAGAGACAAGGTAAAAATCAAAGTCGAGAACAAGCTAGCAACAAAAGCCTCATTTGATGCCCTTATGGCACTCTTTATAGAAATCCCTATAGCGACTCAAGGTCCCCTTTCTAGTGAGATTTGTCCTAGAAATATTGATAACAAGCCAACGAATGTAGTCACATTGCCAATCTTTAAGGGAGAGAGTACAATGGAGACCCTAATCTATATGTAGCTAAGTTCATAGTAGCATGTATAGCAAACAATGCCACAACCTCCAAGCATTGGTTGGCGATATTCTAGGCCACTTTCAAAGGCGCAGAGTTTCAATGGCATGAGAGACAAGTAACAAGAACTTTTGGCACATGGGAAGACTTGAAGTTAGCTTTCCTCACTAAATTCAGGTGTGAAGGTTTTGAAGAGTGGATGTGAGAGGAGTTTATGAACTTAAGTCAGTCCTCTAGTAAACAGGTGGAAGCTTATGTCTCTAGAATGGAATAAATATTAAAGAGATGGACCAACCATAACTTGGATGAAGGTATGTAGACGAGAGTTTTTCTTAGAGGTCTACAACCAGAAGTTCAAGAGTTTGTGGAATTGAGAAGACCAGTCAACCTACAAAAGGTGCAGTTGAAGGTGTAAGACTGTATGATGAAGTTGAAGTAAGGTTGTCAATGACCTCGGGAGAAAGAGAAGTCTTATCTCCTCCCATGCCAAAAATGGTATACCTAGCAAATACAGTCCCAAGGACTGTTTCCTATCCCTACCCTCAGATACACACAGTGTTGTAGTACAGTGCACCAAATCCATAGTGGCCCAAGATAACAGCACCTCAAATGATGGTTCAACCACAACAATAGCGGCCTAAAACAGTTCCCTCAATGGCAACTCAACAACAATAGTGGAACCCTACCAACTGGAACTAACAACCACAAGCCTCAATAGGAGCTCTGAATCAGAATCAAAATAGAGGACCCTTTGGATCAACCTAACTAGTCTATGTAGTGATTACGGAAGCTTCCCAAAACTCTACATCGAGTATTTTAGGAGGAGTCCAATTCACAAGCATCAAGAAAGAGCTTATGGATGTGATTACAGAATAGGTGTAGATGATGAAGGTGAATATCACCAACATATCCAATCCTGCAGGGCTCCAAGAGGAATACCAAGAAAAATGGGGAAACTACTGCAACAAATCTATCTTATATCATCAACAAGTATGTTTTTTATAGTTTAATCAAAGCTTTCAGCTCTTGGGCTTCCTTCAACAACCTATCCCTCTCGTCAGTCACAGTAACTACTTTAGATTTGGTATATGCCAAGTGAGCTTGTAAAGTAGACATCTTTGCTTTTTGGCATCAGTGACCTTAATCTGTTGCTCCATTTGTGTACAGAGGTCAAAAAAGTTTTCTTTAGCAAAGGCTAACTTAGTATTAGCCTTGTTCAACATCTCCTTGGATTCCTAAACCTCCTCATAAAAAGAATAATAGAGTTGTTGAATACAAGCGATAACAGAGAGTTCAATAGAGGTTTGAATGTCTTTGCATAGAAATGGAATTGCATCTCCTGTCACCAAGCGTTGCACACAAGGAATTGAAATATCTAGAGTACGATCTCTATGTGCTCTGAAAAGATTGGGCATTATAAGGAAAGCAGGTAGCATATTGCAAGATTGGGCAGGAAGGAACTGAAAAACTAGAAACATGTATTGATTTAGCCACTCGCTTAAGACATTTCCTCTAAATGACCAAATGAGGAGGATTAGTATCCTCAATGAGGACATCATGATCTTCAGTAGAAGGAGGAATCACTGGAGAATCAAGTGGTGGTGAGGGAATTTCCTTCGTAGGGGTAGCATATGTGAAGAAAACATAAAGGTAGGAACCAAATGTGAGATTAGTCACATTACCCCTCATGACTTTGATCTATTTTAGCAATGAGATATAAACTCCAATCAATAGTGATGGCCTTTCCCTCCCTGCGGCTTCTTCCACCATTCTCCTCCTCCTTCATTTTCCCCTCTCCCCATCATCTCCCCCTTCTCTCCCCTCCTACTTCCTTCCCTCTCTCTCCTTCTTTCCTCCTCTCCCACCTTCTTCTCTTTCTCTTCCTCCTCTTCTCCCTCCTCCCCACCTCCTCCCTTCACCCTTTCCTCACTACTTTCACCTTCTCCTCCTCCCTCTCCTGCTCGGGGCATCAGCACCTCCCTCCTACCCGTGGCACCAGCACCTTGCTTCTCCCTGTCCGACCCATGGCACCAACACCTCCCTCCTTGCTTCTACTTGTGGCGCTAGCACTTCCCTCCCTCCCGCACCACCCAATACCCCTCTCCCCGCCTGTGCCACTACCTTCCACCTCTCTCACTTCGCCTTCAGTGCCATCCCCATCCCTCCTCCTTCCCATCATCTTTATTGCCACCCCCCCAATTCCTACCTTCCACCACCCGCCCAACCCCACCCGCCACCTACCCCACCTTTCCCCCCTTTCCCGCCCGCCCCATGGCCCACCACCCCACCATCCACCTTGTAGCGCACCCACCCCTACCCCCACCCCCCTCCTAGTACCCTATCCACCTCCCCCCAACACCCCCCCCCCCCCCACCCAAACCCCTTATTCTACCCCTATACCAATTTCCACCCTCCCATCAAATCCCTTTCTCCCTCAAACCCCTATGTTCCCTCTAGTGACCCACCTAAATTCCACCCCCTTCAATGTAAAAAAATTTGTCTTTCCCCCCATCTTCAAAACCCAATATGTAATATTTTTTTTGCCTTCCCCCCCCGCACACCAACATTTTCCCCCACTTCTTCATGCACAAGACATTTGTGTGATTGTTTAAGTGGTTGTTCATGTGTGCAGACACATGTGTGGTCTTGTCTGTGCAATTGTGGGATTGTTGCCACTCGTCACACGTAGTCAACACACAGTCAACCTCACGTACATACATTCTCGTAAATTTAAATTGTAAAAATACTAAAAATATTAAAAAATAAATAAAATATATAAAAAGTTAAATTAAATGAGAAAAATAGCAAGAAAAACCCTTTTTTTTTAATTGATCGTGTATATCAGCTAAAAAATATACATAAAAATAGAAATTTCATAAAAATCCAAAAACTCCATTAAAATTTTATAAAAAGTCAAGAAATAGTCAAAAATATATCTAATATTTTAGAAAAAATGGTGCACAAATCGGATGCCGTATGCGTACGTAGCAAGCACCGGAAGGTCCCCAAGAACAAATAACTCTACTTTAAGCTTAAAATCCGAGAGAATAGACTTGCACGACATGAAGCAAAAAGACCAATTGGGTACAATCTCCCCCCATGCCTTGTGTGAGTGCTCCACAAAGCATGTATTTAATATTTTATTCATCTTCAAGCTCAAAAATAGCCCAATTTTACAATTAGCATGCTTAAGGTTTTGTGTTTGCTTTTGTCCAAATAAAGAATAAAGCAGTTGGGTGTCCCAAGAGTCGGGTTGTGCCCAAATACAATGACCAATAATGAATATTTAAACCGTATGCCTATGTGCATACAAAATAATAAATATATGTCAAGTGCTTCAATAAATAAGCGCGTCAAAATAAATATTGTGCCTAAGACGCACGCCCATCAAAAATGATAATTTCTTCTAAATAACTTGAATACACGCTATCGCCCAA
The DNA here is from genome assembly GCF_053477565.2 of Lygodium microphyllum. NCBI lineage: Eukaryota > Viridiplantae > Streptophyta > Polypodiopsida > Schizaeales > Lygodiaceae > Lygodium > Lygodium microphyllum. The sequence continues at coordinate 52,745,773 of NC_141140.1, read as the reverse complement.
TGCTACCACCGCTTGCTCTACACGTCAATTGAAGCATTCACAATTGTTAGAAAATAATAAAATTAAATTGACAAAAGTGAGTACCTAGTAGTCATCAGCTACAAAATAAATAAATAGATTGGAACTCTATTCTAACCTTAATTTAATACGAGTGTGCACTCTAAACTCATAAATGTCTATTAATTTAAATATGTATTTTGCGGAATCACCCACTTGCACATTAAATTAACGTGACGCCCGAAAAGGATAGGCATCCCCATTAACTTTTTACACAAGGAATCCACCTTGTGTACGAGCCCTGGCAAATAAATATAGTTTTACGGAATCCACCACAAAACCTCACGGAATCCACCATGGAATATGCCTCCTGGCATCAAAAAATCCAAAAAAAAATCATGACAAATTTTTAGCATTTATCTTATTGATTGAATAGCATATATATAACCTAACACATCTAAACACATCCAAATAAATATTGAATAAAAAATCTCAAAAAATTCAAAATAAATTGAACAAAATACACATGATATTGTGATATTTTTCCTTATGTTGTAAAATTTTCAACTAGTTGGAGTATATTTTGGATTTAATCATGGTCATGATCCTTTTGCGTCATATCAGTTGATTTTTTTGTGTGCACATTCAAATACACTTGCATTTACACCCCCTCTAAGTACCATGTTTCTTTTTCTTATTTTCTTTTTTGTTGCACCAAACATCACAACTAATTGCTAAAAGGAACCAATTAACCACATTTTTTATGCGCATCTATGCTACACACACATATAATTTAATAAAAATGAACCAGTCGTTCATGCAATACATTCTAAATACACATTTTTTATTTATAATAAAATAAATATGTTGTCACAAATACACGTGCTAACAATAAAGCACTTCACATATATTAAATTTCTAAAAATAAACTTCCTTCTTGCACTTATGCCAGATGAGTTGGGACGCACTGATGCACTATCAACTGTGCATGCTAGCATACTCCTTCTAGACCATCCCTCTTGTCAATTTCTAAACTGGGTGTGAGATACAGGCTCCAATCATTCTTCTTGAGTGATGTGAGTTGTGAGGCGAGTGACTGTCTACCTCCTTGGATACTGTTGCATCATCATGGTCCCTACCATGATATAAGCATATTGTGGTGAACCTTGGTACCTCCTGTGGATGACTTCGACTCCCTCGTGCGTGTTGATGAGATGATCTCATCGGCCAATTGAATGGGCCAAGTGTTTCTAACCCTACCTTTTGTGTTTATTTATGTGTATGTCTTGTATCCATGTGTGTCTCACTTATATACATTCATGAACACCCTACTAATTGATCCTTAAACGATATCTTATTTTCTTTATGCCATGTTAAGGTCCATTCCTCCCCCAAACGGCTTATTCTAACCCGTTCCCATGGTCTTTTCTTGCCCTTCTGGTTGTTTCATCATTTGGCTTACCGTCCATGTGAATGCACCCTATATTCATCACTACAATTCTGGTCTGCCCCTACAACCTTGTTTATCCCTTTGAAATGGCAACTTTTCCTTTTTACGACCCTCGGTTCTGAGCAACGATTCACCAGTTCTTAATTTTTGAAGAATTTTACATGACTAGAATGTGTTTCCATGTAAATGCGCATTTTTTCTTGTCGAAACTGCAGTTTGATGTAATAGCCCTGATCTTCCTTTTCCTTAGACACTTGTCCTTTTTACAACCCATCTCTTCGATGCACAGGTTGGCCGTTATTTATTTTTGTGCGATAGTCCTGTTTGGATAGCCTCAAACTATTAGTCCCCCTAAAAAATTTTAATTTTTCCTCCTTTTCCTTTCAACCTATTGATTTTTTGTTATTAATTTTTAATTGTGTTTCCTTACGTATTCTTGTCTCTTTTTCCATGTGAATGCGCATTTCTTTCACCGGAATTACATTCTGACCTGATAGCCCTATTGATCACCATTCCTCAAACATTTTTCCTTTTTAATTGCCCTTTGTTCCGCTTGACAGATTGTTTAGAATTAATTTTTGTTCAGATTTTCGGGTGTGTTTTTATTGTTTTTTCCATGCGAGCCATCCCATTTGTCATCGAAACCATGTTTTCACTTGATTGCATGATCTAGCTAATCCACCTAAATATTTTTTATTGTTGTTGCATTCCATTCTGACTTTTTGATTTTTTAAATTAATTTTTAATTACATTTTCAGGTTTTCTTTTTCTTTTTTTTCATGTGAACATGTCTAATTGATGTCGAAATTATGTTTTGACATGATAGGCCTATGTGGCACCGTCACCCAAACATTTTTCCTTTTATTTTCATACTTCATTTTGGTAAATTTATTTTAGATTTTCCATGTATTTTCATCCACGTTTTTGTCATTTTTCCATGTAAATGTTGATTTTTGCTATGTATTGTGTGTTGGGGTGTCCATCGTGTCGTGTCTACTCCGCAGTTGTTTTTTAACTCATGTTCGATCTTGTCTCGCAAAATTTTTTAATCCCTGCCCCATGTTGGTGTGCAAGACGGGGGTCATGCTTATTTTTTATTAAAAAATCAATTAAATTATATATATATATATATATAAAACCTTTTTTTCCCCTCCCAATCCCCGCCTACCCCCTACCTCCTTCTCTTTCTTCCCTCCCTCTTTCTCTCTCCCCTACCCCTACCCCCATCCTCTCCTCTTCCTCTTTCTCTCTCTTATCCTTTCCCTCCATGTGGCTTCTTCCACCATCCTCCTCCTCCATTTTCCCCTCTCCCCACCATCCCCTCATGCTTCATTCCCTCTCTCTCCTTCCTCCTTTCCTCCTCTCCCTCCTCCCTCTCCTTCTCTTCCTCCTCCTCCCCCTCCTCCTCACCTCCTCCCTTTGCTCTTTCCTCACCATTTCCACCTTCTTTTCCTCCCTCTCTTGCTTACAACAGCACCAGCACCTCCCTCCTCCCTCTTGCCACCAGCAACGCTAGCACCTCCATTTTGCTCGTGATGCTAACACTTCCCTCCTAGCCATGCCGCTCAGTACCCCTTTCCTTACCTGGGCCATTTCCTTCCACCTCTCTCCCTTCTCCTGCAGCACCACCCCCTATCCCTCCTCCTTCCCGTCGTCTTCATCGCCACCCCCCAGCTCTTCCACCTGTCAAACCCCACCTGCCACCTACCCCACCTTTCTCCCCTTCCCCACCCACTGCCTACCCCACCTTTCCCCCTTCACTGCCTGTCCCATTGCCCACCACCCCACCACCCACCCCCCGTCTTGATACCTTGTCCACCCCCCCTCCCCCCCAAAACCTTTTCCCCCCCTCCCCTACCCAAACCCCTTGTCCTACCTCTATACCAGTGTTTACCCTCCCCCCAAATCAATTACCCCCCAAACCCCTTTACTCCCCTTGCCCGACCCACCTAAATTCCACCCCCCTTCAACGTAAAAAAATTTGCCCTTCTTGCACCTTTAAAACCCCACATATTTTTTTAAAAAATTCCTTCCTTCCCCCACACCAAGATTTCCCCCCACCTGTTAGCGTGCGAGGCATTCATGTGATCGTTTAAGTGGTTGTTCACGAGCATAGATGTGTGTGTGCTCTTGTCCGTGCAATGGTGGGATTGTTGTTGGTCACACGCAGTCAAACCCCGAGTCCACGCATTCTCGTAATTTTAAATTACAAAAATATACTAAAAATTCAAAATTTGAAAAAATACCTAAAATTTTGAAAAAATCCAGTAAATTTTCATGATTAATTTTTAGAATTACTTGTTGATTGAATAAGATATATATATTTAAATAAAAATCCAATACATCTAAACACATCTAAATAAAATTAAGTTAACAAATCTTGAAAAAACCAAAATAAATTAAAAAATACAATGGTGTTGTGGTATTTTCCCTTATTCTGTAAAATTTTCAACTATAGCTAGAGTGTATTTTGGATTCAATAGTAGTCATGATCATTTCGCGTCATATCAGTTGCTTTTTTTGTATGCACATTCAAAAACACTTGCATTCACAGCCCTCTAGGTACTCTATTTATTTTTTAAATTTTCTTTTTTGTTGCATCAAACATCACAACTATTTGCTAAAAGGAACTAATTTACCACATTTTCCATGCGCATCCGTGCTGCACACATATATATTTTTATTAAAATGAACCAACCGTTCACATAGCATGTGCTTCGTGTACTAAACACACATTTTTTATTTGTAACAAAATGAACCCACCGTCACAAATGTACGTGCTAACAAGAAAGCACTCCACACACATTAAATTTCTAAACATGAATTTGCATTTAGAGACCTTCAGTTGAGAACGATGTCTGGAAAACATTAAAGCACAGTGAAACTCAATAATTTTTAATTAATAGATAAAATAAACTACTATTTTCTTGTTAAGGTTTATCACTTAATAAAACTCACCCATTGTTAATTAATTATTAAAATTGACATTCAATTAAATTTTTCCTTCCCCTCACATTGCACAATTCCCCTTCTAAATGAAGTGCTATGTGGGGTGGGTGACATGGCTATTAGTCTTAGTCCTTGTTGACCATCTTAGTTAGGTGTGGTCTGGTTATCACTGTATTGTGGTTTGGTTTAGTCCAGTGTTCTTTGGTTATGTTGATTTGAGTTAGGGATACAGTGTGACTTGATTATATTTTATTTGGATTGCCTGATATAGGGATATTGGGTGCCTATATGTTTGCACTTCATAAAGCTTTTGTTCGCATAAGTGGGGAGGTCATGCCAAAATTTTTCAGGATGTGGATTGCCTAGGGTGGTTAGTCAGTAGTGTATATGTGAGTCATTTCTTTTGTTGATATCTTATTCATTGCTATTATGCTATTTTGCAGACATTCCTTGTGATTATCTCTGTGCGTATGTGGTGTGTGTGATCCATCTGAATGGTGCCTCGTACTCCTCCCCCAGTCTAGTATGTTCCATTGGCTTTTCATGATTATTTGCAGTTACTGGAATCCCCTTATTTCTAAGGCCGGTTTATCCAAATTTGTGGCTCTTCTACTGCCACTTGTCCCTAATGAACTTGACATGTGTGATCAGTTATTAACTTCTTACAATAAGAGATTTGGCTTTAATCGTAAAACAGTTATCCTCATGATGGCCAAGAGCCTAGGCCAAGCTCTTTCTTTACCCTACTGTGGGGAACATTTTCCTACTGCTCGTCAACTTTTCTCAAATGAGGACATTTTGAAGATTTTGCAAAAGCAGACAACGGATGTCTTGGATCCTAAGCAAGTCATTACTACTTCGGGAGTTAGTGTGTCTAAGATTTCTAACCCTTTCTAGAAGCAATTGTGCTAGTTCCATCAAGACAGGTTCATGCTTGCCAAAACCCCCTTCTAATTATTTTTCTAAGCAAATTTTTATAGCTTCCCACATGGTGCTAAAGGGTACCACTATTGATTGGAGTTCATATCTCCTTGCTAAAATGGATCAGCATTTTATCCGAGTCATGAGGGCTAATGTGATTAATGTCACATTTGATTCCTACCTTTATGTTTTCTTGGTGTATGATGCCCTGATGCGAAGGAAATTTCCTTACTATTGGGGCTAATCCTTCAATCGTTCCTCCTCCTCCTATTGAAGATCCTGATGTCCTCATTGAGGATATTGATCCTCCTCCTTTGGTCATATAGAGGAAACATCTTAAGCGAGTGGCTAAATCAATACGAGTTTCCACTCCTTTAGCTCCAGTTCCAATCCAATCTTATATGTTGTGCCTGCTTTCCTTACAATGCCCAATCTTCTCAGAGCACATAGAGACGGTACTCTGGATATCTCAATTCCTTCTATGCAACATTTGGTGATAGGGGATGCAATTCCATTTCTGTGCAAAGACATTCAAAGCTCTATTGAATTCTCTATTACCGCTTGTATTCAGTAACTCTATTCTTCTTTTTATGAGAAGATTCAACAGTCCAAGGAGGAGTTGAACAAGGCTAATACTCAGCTAGCCTCTCCCATAAAAAAAAATTCAGATCTCTGTACATAGATGGAGCAATAGACTAAGGCCATTGATTCCCAAAAGGCAGAGATGTCTACTTTGCAAGCTCTATTAGTAGATACTAAATCTAAAGTAGTTACTAAGATTGAGGAGAGGGATAGGTTGTTGAAGAAAGCCCAAGAGTTGAAAGCTTTGATAGCTGTCTAAAAACTAAAGAGCTCAAATCAACCAACACTATCATAGATTAGAATAATACTCAAATTCAACAACTTAAGGAATAATTGGCTCAGTCCCATTTTGCTTCACAGAGTCCTTCTGTGCATTCAATTCCTTACTTCTCCCCTACAAATTTAGTTATTCTTTAAAGAAATGTGACATTATGTCCTTTATTCCAAGCCAAGGTGGAAAGAGGCTTTTGTCAAGAATGGACTTGTTATGAGCTTGTTTTGAGTAGTTTCAAGAATTTATTCTACTAGATCACTCCTTCTTTGTGCACTATTAGTAGCATAAGCTGGCATTTTATATTAAGATTTCCATGATGGATTTATCTCCTTTAGAGGATAGCTGGAGTGGAGCATGGTCTTCTGATTTATTGATGAAGTGGTAATAATATTTTTTAAAGATTTCGTGACTCCAGATACCATGCTTATGCCTTACATGTACTTGCGAGGTGATTTGTTGATCCCAGATGATGAAAATTAATATTGGTATGTCATAGATGTGGTATTGCAAGATTTTTTATATGTTAGACATTTGGAGTTGGAGATAGATCGGACGTTCCAAACATATTCCTCCAAAGCAACTGATTGCCCTGAAACTTCTTGGCATACAATGATCGATTCTGTGATTTTGAATTAGCATCAAACCAAAGCCTCTACTCATGTGCAAAACACTAACCAAATGAGGGTAGATCTCTTAGCTCACCTTTCATTATTTCGTGATGCCTATCATCGCAGATCTATGATAGGTCCATCAGTGCCTTGTTGATCTTATTATCAACAAATGGCCCATAGATATGAAGCCTACCTTTCTATTTATCAATCTAATCCATAGAGTATTCTACCCCTTCTTTTTCAACCCCAAGATGCCCCTCAGATCCCTATTTTCATTGGTTTTTCAACCCCAAGATGCCCCTCAAATCCCTATCAAATTATCCTTCTTTAACCCATTCTTGCTTTTATGATTTTTCTTATCTATCCCTTCACCATTTCTTGCTTGTTTCTCTTCCATCTCCTACCACTTCTATCCCTTATCCCCCTCAATTGGTTAGTGGTTACACATACTTTAATCTCAAGATCCTTAGACGTTGAGGATGGAGTTTAGCAGATTCCCTAACAAGACCTCAAATAAATTGGTAACCGATTTCAAGGGAACGGATAATTGCCAACCAAGCTTTTCAAAATTATCTACACTTTACTCAAAAGTATTCTCAGTCTTCAGATCCTTTAGTGAGATTGCATACTCACTTTGTTTGGTATATTTTCTACATGCATTGGCATTCACATAATGATCAAAAGTCAATTCCTAAGTTGTGTATAAATGTGAATGTGGATATTGATCCCTAACAATTGGATATTTTGTACTTTCATGCCCTTTGCTTGCCTAGCCAGTATCTTGTATTGGTGAAGAGGATATGTTGCTTGCAAACTTTCCAAATTCCTCCCAATACTTTTTGTAGATGAATCCCTGTCCATGGATCATCTTTGAAATCACCAAGATTTTAAGAGGGATCACCTTCATTGATATCCTTGGATGTATTTTGATAATTTATAATGCTATATCTCTCTTTTGGAGGTGCCATTCAGATAGTTGTTTTGTGTTTAGTGTCTATATTGTGTGTATTATTTGTATGATGGGGTTGTGATTGGATATTTAAACTATTTGAGAAGATACCTTTTTTGAGATTCATGGTGATGAGAATAGATGCAAAAGAATAAACTCTCATATCCTTTAAGAGTTTGTTTAAATTTGGTTGGTTTGATCAAGTATCATTCATGATTTCTTGTTTTGGGATTTTTCCTGCAATAATGGATTAGATACCGGTTTTCTTTTCTAAAGATGAAGCTAGAGCCCTTCTTGGTTGTGCTGATTGGATATTTGAAGATAAAGTGATGAGCTATTCCTTTGAACTTTTATTCTCTTTTTTTGAGGTTGCAAGGACGCTCTCTGATTAAGTGTGGGGATATGTTGAGGGTTGATATGACTGTGTTTTTTACTATTTTTTGTTAGATTTTTGGGTGATTTTTGTATGATTTGAATGATAATTGATTGGTTTGGAAGTGTTTGAGAGAGTTTTAGATAAGGTTGAATAGGTTTGAGAAGGTCATCATATTTTCTCGTGGAGATATGATGTGTTGAAAGGTTCTGTTGAGTGCTTGATAGGTTTTGATCGGTTCTATTTAGCTTCTGTTTTGTTTTGATTTCTTTCTATATGAGAGGTTGGAATGATGATTGATGGAGTTTAAGAGCGTTTGGAAGCTTATTGATGGTTTTAGATGGTTTTAGTTGAGCTAAATGCTTTCTGATGAGCTTCTATATGGTACTGTAGACCTTTTGTTGAGCTTCCATAGAGCCTCTATCTCTATTTTGTATGCCTCTGCTATGTTGAGGGTTCATATAATTGTGTTTTTCGCTATTTTTTGTTGGATTTTTGGGTAAATTTTCTATTATTTGAATGATAATTGATTGGTTTGGAAGTGTTCGAGAGAGTTTTAGATAAGGTTGAATAGTTGAGAAGCTCATGATGTTTCTTAGTGGAGATATGACGTGTTGAAAGGTTTTGTAGAGTGCTTGATAGGTTCTGTTTAGCTTCTATTTTTTTTTTATTTCTTTCTATATGAGAGGTTGGAATGATGATTGATAGAGTTTAAGAGTTTTTGGAAGCTTATTGAATGATTCTTGATGGTTTTTAGTTGAGCTAAATGCTTTCTGATGACCTTCTATATGGTACTGTAGACCTTCTATTGAGCTTTTGTGGAGCGTATGAGAAGTGGCACTACTGAAGAGGAAGAAAAGCAATGGAAGATTGGAGAATCCTTGCAACTCTTGAAGAATTTAAGATCTTCATTGCTAAACCCACTTTCTACAAGAAGTTCATTCCTTAATGGCAAAAGCTTGCCACTATCTTGATGCAGGCTTTATGTGACAAACAGATTCCACTGTCTTCTAAAGCTATAGAAAGTTGTATCATTATAGCCAATTTTTTTCCACAAAACTAAAAATCGAAGCAGAAATAGAGAGAATGAACATCCATGGGAGATTTGGCCTTCATTGAAGAATTTTCAGACATCATCAAGTGGGAGATTTTGAAGAAGCTTCAGGAGTCGTGGTCAGTTGAAGTTCACAAGAAGAAGAAGGAAAGGAGTTGGAATTCGTTTATGGATTCTCAACAGCAAGATACGTGGGATGCTTGGTGCAATGTCCAATTGGCAACCCATTGGAAGTTAGTAGACAGAGTGTTCTTCACAATCTATGCTATTGAAACCCTCCGAAGTTGGTATTTGGCAAGACAATAGCACTATGGTGATCCTTAGAAGAATGAGTTTTGGTACCTTCAGAACTGAATATCTTCCCCTCTTTAGTGGAATGAAAGCTAAATTCAAGGATGTTGAAAAGAAGAAAGTAGAAGAAATGTTAGCAAGAGAGTCCTCTAGAGACTGAAGCCCTTTTGATTCTATTCTATTGAGTATAGTCTATTGAGATATGCAAGACTAGTCTACCTAGTACCTGCGAACTCTATCCAACCAATAATAGATTAGCTAAATGACATGTGTGCGTAATAAAGTCAATCAAAATTAGCTGGTATAGTTAGACTAAGTCTCTTTACACTACTTGACTTAGGTTGTAGTACATTGTACTGTCTTACTTAGTTAGAGTAAGTGTGATGAATAATGAAGAAGAAGAACATTGAGAGCTCTCTGCTCTCTGTTGCCCCTATATCTCTCTCATCTTTCTAACATGGTATTAGACCCATGAACCCCCATGACTCGATAAGCCTGAGAAGCTTGGGAGCTTGGTATTGGCATTGTAGGCACTAGAGTTTGATGTCAGAAGCTAGAATGAAGAGATTTGAAGTGGTCTATAGGAGAAAAGAGAGTTATCATGAAATGTCCTGTAGCAACGACAGCCATAGCTTTGTTCATTGGTATGTATCTTGTGCCTAAGGTGCCTACATCTTGTTGAGGCTTTTCAAGAGGATTCTTTGCCACTTGAATGAGCTCTGTTGCATGAGCATTTAGTGGAAGAATAGTAGCAAACCCAAAAACATGGGCAAATCTGTGTGTGCTCCAGAATGGAAAAATGGAAAACTTGAAGGGTTGATATGATGAAGGTTGTGTAGCTCAGTAAGGAGCTAATCAAAGCAAGCATTATTAGCAACACTAATCATAGTAGAAGCAGACCCCATTTGGACTTGGAAACCATTGTAAATAGGCTCAAACTATGCATGTACCTACCTGGAATTGTGGGAAGTATTCAAACCTCGAATGCTTGTGTTGGGCACAAAAGACAAGTATATGATATGTTTGGCAATGTATATGCCTTGGACTTTGTGCATTTAACATGATTAAAAGGGGCTCAGAATTCAGTTCTAGAATGCTTTACAATCTAAAATTGTAGGTTGAAATCTTTCATTGAATATATGAGAGCTTACACTTGAAGTTTTGGAGCATCCTGACACCTATTTGGTATCCATAAATTCTTGGATGTTGGTCCATGAATGTAAGATATTTTGTGGATGTAAATGGGTATTAAATGCTCTGATCTAGACTGAAATATCACTGGTTATAACAATGGAGTGGCTATAAACAATCTCTAGGAAGAATATTTGGCACTGCTACTTTCATATGATGCTTGTCTGATCATGTATTGAATCCTTGATGTAATGGGACATGTCTATGATGTCTTGAGGATGTTTTGGGCTAAGAATACCTATCTACTGTTACATAGCTTGGTTGCATACAAGGTATGTAGGAGATGAAGTCTACATGAACATCTTATCATGTCTAGATGTTTTACCACTGCCATAGAATGTTTTGAGCTAGTTTGAGCATGGTCTATACTCATTTGATTGTGTTTTTCATTGCAGATACTCACAGCCTTATTTTGAAAACTGCAGGAAAACTGTTCTGAAGATGTAGGAAAAATTTTCATGAAATTGTAAGAAATTTGTCTTGAAACTGTAGCAGCAGGGAGTTTGATCCTAAAGTGCAGTGAGTCATGCATTTATAGATTATATACTGCATCGAATATATAGAGTTACATAGATGGCAAATGCTGAAAGAATCGATAACATAACTCAAATAGTGGGTGACAAATTAGACAACAATAACTATGCTATCTAGAAGTTCAAGATGGAGAACTTTCTCATTTGCAAGGGCTACTAGAACTTGGTTACAGGTGCAGAGGAGACTGAGCCCAAACTCCCTGACAAGAATGCAACTCTTGATTAGCTTAGGGCACATGGACCATGGACTGAGAGAGCTCGTAGGGCACTACATTGGCTATCCTATGTATGTTTGATGCTATGGTCATGCAAATAGTGAATTGCAACTCCCCAAAGGATGAATGGGATATTGTGATGAGATAATATAGTACTGCCACTAGTGCCAGAAAAATATAGTTGAAGCAGAAGTTTAACACAATGGACAGGAAAGGACGATCCATTTAGGACCATGTGATTAAGATAAATATTATTGCGGATCAGCTAGCATCCATTGGGACTGAGGTAGACAATGAGGATTTGGTGGTTGTGACCCTGAATGGTCTAGGGCCATAATATAAGTCCTTTGATACATCAATTTCAGTTAGGGTTGAAATACCTGACTTTAATGAACTTTATCCTTGCTTATCCATAAAGAAGTGAAATTGGGTTTGGCTACGAGTTCCAGTAGCTCTAAAGGCAAAGATTTAGCTTTTTACTCTAATTAGAGAGGCCGTGGTTATCATGGTAGTAGAGGTTCTAGCCGTGGCAAGGGAACTCAGCAGCATGCATCACAGCAATGGACAAGGTCAGTAGGAATTAGAGGTGGTGAATACTCCCATGCGAGAGGGAGATCTTAGTCTAGGGGAAGAGGATCCTGGCTTATTTAGTCTAGTCATGAAAATGCAAACAAGGATAAAGATTGCCATTAGTGTGGCAAGCATGGCCACATTGCAAAAGAGTGTTGGAAGAAGCATGCTAATCAAAAGGGTAGCAAGGTCATTATGCATCTTCTAGTCATGTAGAGCTTGAGATTGGTGAAATATTCTTTGCTATGACTCATTTACACAAAAATGGCAAGGAGCAAGGAAAGTCTGATGATGTCTGATATATAGAATCCGCTACCTCAAACCACATGACATCACATGCGGGTGGTTTGTTGAGCTGAAATCAAGTGTTAATGGTGATTTATGTGTAATGGAGATGATTCTCAACATGACATAGCACACATAGGGATTGTTCATTTGGTTATGCCTGATGGCAAGAAAAAGCACTTACATGATGTATTGCATATACCGTTAATTACAAAGAATCTATTATCTGTAGGTCAGATGGTTGAGCAAAACCTGCATTAGTTCGGTTGCTAAGATGGCCATTGTATGGACTATTATAGCACTGGCTGCATCCAAAGGCTAGAATCTTTATCAGATGGATGTTAAAAGTGATTTCTTAAATGGTGATTTGGTAGAAGAGGCTTATATGGATCAGTCAAAGGGCTATGTGCATCTCGATTATCCGTTGTATGTATACAGATTGAAGAAACCATTGTATGGCTTAAAGTAAGCCCCGTAAGCCTGGAATGCTAGGATTACTTCCTACTTGCAGACACTTGGATTCAACTAGGCAAAGCTAATCACATCCTATTTACCAAGAAAATAGAGACAAGATATGTGATTTTGGTGCTCTAGTAGATGATCTGGTGATCACAGGTGATGACATATAGGGCATTGATGACATAAAAGCTATGTTGCTGAAAGAATTTCAGATTACAGACTTGGGAGAGCTGAAATTTTCTTAGGCATTGAAGTTATGCATACAGCTCATGGGATATGGATGATACAAAAACAATATATATAGAATATGTTGGAGAAGTATGGCATGCTAGAATGCAAACCCATGGACACACTAGTGGAGAAAAATGTAAAGTTGGCTGTTGATATAAGAAATGTGATAGAGAACGTGACTATGTATAGAGAGATGGTTGGTAGTCTAATCTATCTCACTACTACTAGACTGAACTTGAGTTATGCACTTGGTTTGATAAGCCGGTTTATGTCATAGCCAAGGAAATCTCACCTAGATAATGTGAGGATGATTTTGAGATATATGAAAGGTACATTGCCTTATGCGTTGTTCTATGAGCATGGTAAGTCTATTGAGCTTACAAGTTATTGTGATGCACATTGGGCTGGCTATATGTATGACATGAGATCGCGACCAATGGGTATGCATTTAGTCTTGGAAGCAGCATAGTCAGTTGGAGTAGTAAAAAACAACCTATCGTGGCTCTCTACAGCAGCGGAATATAGGGGTGTAGCATTGTTTGCATGTGCGACTGCTTGGCTAGTTAAGTTGATGGTGGCTAACTTGGAGGTTCGTGTGGATAAACCTATCAAGCTGTATTGTGATAACATGAGCAATGTGCTTTTGGCAAGAAAACTAGTTTATCATGCCAAGTCAAAGCACATAGAGGTATTTTACCATTTCATTAGCGAAATGGTGCTTGGAGGTAGGATAGACCTCATACATGTGAAGACTGAAGACTAAGTGGAAGATATCTTTACCAAATCCCTTGGTAGAGATAAGTTCACAAATTTCAGATTGCTGCTTGGGATACAGGAAGTGACTTGAGCTTGAGGGGGAGTGTTGGGATATGCAAGCTCAATCTACCTACTACCTGCCAACTCTATATCCAGCAATAGATTAGCTAGATGACATGTGTGTGTAATAAAATTGGTAATACTTAGTTGGTATAGTTAGACTAAGTCTCTTTACACTACTTTCCATTGTACTGTGTGTTACTCTTTAGAGCAAGTGTGATGAATAATAAAGAAGAAGAACATTGAGAGCTATCTGCTCTTTGTTGCCCCCTATCTCTCTTTCATCTTTCTAACACAGACAAATTGGGTGGAACTAACTCCCTAATGAATAGCGTGATTAAGAGACAATCACTAGAACGAGTCTAGAGTACGTGAGAAGAGAGAGGGCAAAAATCAAAGCTAAGAACAAGCTAGCAACATAAGCCTCTCTCTCACAAAGTAGTAGTGCACCTCAATGTGTTTTGTCCTAGCATGGAACATTAGGTTCTTAGCTAGCTGTATGTTGCTCATGTTGTCCCAGTGAATGACAATTGGACCGTCTCCCTACACATCCAAATCACCTAATAACTTTTGCAGTCATACCACCTCAGCCACTTGTATATCTTCTGTTTGACATGCTACTAGCTCAATTTGCATCTGTGTATCCAAACACCTATACATCCTTACCTACCTCATAAAAATTCCATAATGTAAAGTGGACTTCACATACCTCAATATGTATCTAACTACATCCAAATGAGGCTTTCTAGGCATCTGTATAAATTGACTAACAAGGCCAACAACATATCTCAAGTCTCTGGCCTTGTGGTAGTCATGTAAATCAGACTCCTTACTATCCTCTTGAACATAGTAGGGTCTTCTATCTCATCCCCAATGTTAGCACTCAACTTCACATTTTGCTCCAATGGTACTAAAAGAGGCTTACATGTTGTCATACCATACTTGGATAACATATCCAAGCCATATTGCCTTTGGGATTGTTTACCGTAGTAGGAACGGAAAACGGAGTAGAAATGCAGGAAAAATGGAAGAAGGAGATAACCAAAAAGGCACAGGACAAAGGAAGGAAAAGGCACCCTGGATGGAGATTAGACCTTGAAAATTTGAATGACGGTGTTGCCTCGAGAAAAGAAAAGAGTAAAAGCGCGCCACTAAATATGAAGGCGCTCCCGAATCCTTGTAAAAAGAGCACCAGGCTCACTCCTGTGCAAATTGTATGCATTAGTGGGAATAGGATAAGTTAGAACGGTGGGAAATAGGAAAAGAGGGCCTAGGCTAATGGCCGGCCATGTAAAAAGTGGGGATGACTGCCCAAAAAGTAGGGAATGTATATAAAGTTCAAAAGTGAATGAGAAGTTCATTCTTGTGTGTGGGTAAAGCTTCTTCTTCTTCTCCTCTTGTTTCTTGCTTTCTTTCTTGTGCTTGAGTGAGGGATTGAGGGAGTGTGAGGGAGTGAGTGTGTGAGAGTGAGAGATCGAGGAGAAGAAGCTCCCCATCTTCTCTCTTCATCTACTCTTCTTCTCTTCTCTTCTCTTCTCTTGCGCGGCTATGGAGGATGGAGCTTGACGGAGGGGGCTTGAGGTTGCTTGAGCTTGCCACAAGGATCGTGGAGCTACCGGAGTGCAAGAGAGAGGAGGGAACTTGATCGAGCATCAAGGTAAGCTCACTACACTCGTAATGTAGGCATTGTGTGTCAGCTATGTGAGAGGTAGCCATGGCCGCTCGGCTTGAAACGCTTGATCAATAAGCAGTATGTAGGTCTCGGGGTAGAGCTCCATAGCTCCCCTCCATTTTGGTTCCATTGCCGGGACAGACGGAATCGAGCCTTGAGGGCCACGTGCATCGAATCGAGCATAGAAGTAGGGTTTGCAGCCTGAACCAATGCTAGAGATAGTTAGGAGATCTAGGAGGTTTTAATCCCTAGAGAAAGTAAGTATTTTGATTTGTTGTTGAATATTAGAGTAGGACCATCCATCTCTATCTCTGTTTTTGATTTCTGTTGCATTAGGTTAAGATTAGGATAGGAAAAGAAGGAAAATAGAAGGGTTTTGCTGCTGCTGGAGACAGAGAAATAGGGGCACAGATTCAGACTTCTAGCTGGAAGAGCGTGTGGGATTAATTTGTGAGTTTACAGCAGCCTGGGATGGAGTAATAAGGGGCCCAGGGAGCCATGGAACACCACATTTGACATTCTGCCTTCTGAGAAGAGAGTGAGCTTGAGAGCCAAGGAGAGAGCAAGAGAGAGAGAGCTGCGAGGAGATCGCGAAGTGCTGGTCGATTCGAGTGCCACATCGCTTCTAGGTATGTCAGGCGGTTCCCTCTATTGCTTTGCATCTATTTGGAATGCACGACACGTTTCGGTGGAGTAGACGTTGACCTTGAGGCATCGCGCACAACCCGCGGGCCGTCGTCTGCGCCGTCAAACCAGTGTGTCCGAGTCCCAGAATAGGATTGCCAGATTTTTGGAGTCGGACCGTCCAACTCCGAAAATCGGACCACTTTTCCGATCCGAACTCCAGAATCAGACCATTCCGAAAATTGGACCAGCCTGTCCGATTACTAGAATCGGACCCGGTGTCAAAGTCGAACCACGTGTCCTAGTCCCGGACTTGGACCACTCGACCCATTGCAGTAGTCAGACCTCCCCCATCCGATTAAGGAAGTCGGACCTAAGTAAAATTTAGCCAGCTCGTTTGATTGCTATAATCGGACTAGCCCATTCGATTCCCAGAATCGGACCAGTCCATCCGATTCTCAGAACCGGACCAGTTCACCAGAATTTTAATAGAAGGTTTTTAAACCTGTCCCACAGTCCTGGCCACCTTGGTCACATCTCTGATCCCCCAGGGAACCCTGTTTAACCTTAGAAGCTAGAGGCCAAACAGGATGACCGAAGATTCACCCCGAACAGCTAGACACTGAGCAGACCAAATTTGAAATTTGACGTGACGTTCGGCGACTAGCCAACCAACCAACCTTGAAGCAGAATAGAGAATGCAGTAGGGTCTTTCAGTAAAACTTTAGATCAGCCAGAATTTGCGCTTAGAGCCACATCAGGCTATGAACGTGAGGGGTAGAGTGGAGTCTGCATTGAGCATTTCGTGCATCCTCACCTCACTTTTTGATTTCATCACCTAAGGTGCACTACAAGAAAAGGAAAAGCCTGTTTTCGCACTAAGCACTAGAAAGCACAAAGCACAAGTTGTGGATAAGATTAACGACTGCTTCCAATAATAAGGAGCTCATCAGGAAACATAATAACATCAAGGAACCCACTACTAGGAGAAGATCCCAAAACATAGCTGGTTGCTAGAAAGCCCCATCAGTAGGACCCTAAGAGGACATGAAGATCCGGAAGGCGACAACATAGAGGATCGGACGCTGCCGGAGTTACTCAAATTGATCAACGACCTTGTGGAGTTGGAAGTGGGAGCAATGTCAGGATCACGAGGCAGACAAGGAGAGGACCGACTGGACTTGGGAGAATTCCCAGTCATAGTGTAGGAGTTAGTCAATGAGTATGACTTGTTGACTAGGATGGTAGTTCAGCGTAGGCCAATAAAGGAAGTGGTAGCAACCCTAGAAGAGGAAAGAAAGGCGATTAGAAGGGCACTAGAGAGCATGATTGCCTATAACCACGACCAAAAGGCTAGGAAACTCCAACAAGATGTAGACATGTATGAGGCCCGTGTGCTAGCCCTGGCTGGAGTAGCCAAGGCAGGACCAAATGCAGAGAGAGAGTGAGCAGTAGAGGCTGACTTATCATTGAGTGAACTTGTAGCCAGGCGGCTCATGGACAACATGTCCGCTGAGTAGAGCGCAACAGCCTTAGCCACAGCATTACTCTCGGGATTAGGGGTCACGCAAGGGGAAATCTAGGATCCCTCTGGCAGTAAAGCAACTAGACAAGTATGAACCTAGCAATGACCCATATAGATTTGTGGAGCAGTTCGAACAATTCTGCGAAGCAAATGGTCTCACGGACCTTGCACAACTCTCTCAAGCCTTCGGGCTGTGTTTAGGTGATAAGGGGAGAATTTGGTACACTGGTCTAGATGCAGTCGAGTGCACGAACTTTGCCCGTCTTAAAGACCATTTTATTAAGAGATTATCTGAGGCAGGGTACCCGGACAACCTCATCGTCCAGTTGATGAATGTTAGTCAGAGGGAAAAGGAAGACGTAAGAGACTACGTCACTAATGTGCGAAGCCTTTTCAAGAGGATCCCGGCCAATAAGTGATCTAACAAGAAGGCTGTGTCTACTGTGTTTATAGATGGAATCCGAAGCAAGGAGCTCTACAAGGCCTTGACTAGTAACTCCACCCTACATAGAGACGTGTTAGCTAGAGTTTTTGAAGAGGCAATAAGGGTGGACGATTAGCTTAGGGAGCGAAGCATGAGGAACTCCAGTCGGGACAGTACAAACTAGAGAGCATCAAAGCGGACAACGGTGTTGGAAGAGAGAGAGAACTCTAGTATACGGGATAAGGGAAAGGGTGTTGACCAAGGCTAGGAGCTGGCTGAGGTAAGATTGGAGCTTGCACGATTGCAAGAACAAATGAGGAAGCCTGCGCGGTCTCACATGTAGTGTATACACTCCCAGCCAAGTGTTAAGATCCTAGATGTAGGCCGTGTTCGAACTGTGGTAGGTTCGGTCATGACACGTTGCACTGCAGATTGCCCAGGAGGTTCCCATATGCACAACAATACAACCCTCCATACTTAGGCAACAAGCCACCTAACTTCTTTGGCAAGGGAGCCCAGCTGGCACTTCCAGCACCAAATGACGCAAGACCAGCCATTCCTAGGCTAGAGATGAACCCAACAGGCATACCCAGACCACTAGGACCCTATGTAACCCAACCACCGAGTGACGCTCTTGTTCACTATATGGAAGAACCTAGTGAAGAGGAAAGCTATGTGAACCCATACATCTCCTATGAGGAGGAAGGCAATCCAGTCCTAATGGACTATCGACCGGTACTGGTGATGGCACTGGGCAGAGGAAGAGGTAGAGGCTTTGGAGGACCAACCGCAAGTCCAATCTCATGTTGGACTTGCGGTCATCTAGGCCATATTTCATCACGCTGCCCAGAAAGGGAACATGCAAACCAGGACAAAGATGACCTTCGATGCACCGAGTGTGGGATCACACACCTATTTCCTGACTGTCCTAGATGGAAACCATCAGCCAGTTCTGCCAATGTGCCCTCCATGCCCTTGGGACTATTCGGTGTGGAGACATTTGGCGGTGAGGATACACCCATCCCACTACATGTCATGACGCGAGCGCAGATAAACCGAACATGCATCTCATTGCTTGGGCCAAGTAACCTACATGTAGCTTCGTTGGGAAAGAAAAGCCAGGGAGAAGGAGAAAAAGAACAGACGCAAAGATTACCCTTAAGACTGAGGAAGCTACAACCTTAGTGGCAGGAAAGGGGGTCACTGATGCTGAGGCAGAGACCTCAGCTCCTAAGACAGCAGAACTAGGGAGTGCCAAGGTAGGGGAATACCCCCATCCCAGACGGCAACTCGAGGCTATAGCCAAAGTTAAGGAGTGGGTCAAGGATGCCCAGGAACATCTTAAAGTTGTAGAACCCATACTAGAAGACCGAATGGAAGACCTCTCTAGTGTGAGCACACTTGTTTTGCCATCGCAACCTCAATCGGGGAACACACCCACACCACGAGAGATGCCACAGAGGCAAGACCAAGGAGAAGCTTGTCAACAAGCTAACCATGACATATGGCCAAGAATGGTGACCAAGGAGGAAGCCAACCACCCAACAACCTCCTCACCACTTTAGTAACCACCCCAGTAACCGTGAGCCTGGGAGATTTGCTTAGGCAGCACCCTCCCTCATGGCAAGAATTAAGGCACTGGGTGGAGGGAAAAGGGGAGCATACTGCCGCTAACTTGCAAGAGTAGGACGCAATCACGGAAATCCCAAGTCTAATGTTGCACTCGGCTCCAAGGTCACTACACGTCAATGCTTTCTGGGAAGGCATAGAGATGCATGCAGTCCTACCTATCTTAGCCTTGGGGGATGCAACACGAAAAGGAATCGTAGACATCGGCGCCAGGGTCAGTGTCTTGAGCCATGCAATTCTTCAGGCCTGGGGAAACCTGCCTGTGGAAGCGGCTAGGTTCAATGTTACATTGGCCAACGAAATGAAGGTCAGACCATTCGAGGTCCTAAAGAACTAGCCAATGAAGGTCGCAGGAGTGCAATTTTTCGTAAACTTCATTGTCATGAAGGGTGTGGACTACGACATACTGCTAGGCCGACCCTGGATGAGGAACGCGCACGTTATTGAAGATTGGGGGAACAATCTCATCTTCTTGGGGAATAGGACGGAAGCGATAAGGGTTGAGATGGACACCTGGAAGACTACCCCAGCCAACCTCGATGATATCTCGACCATGCTAAAAGGGGATGCCTAGGCAAGCAAACCCTATGGTCATTGACCAAGTACATCCCTTGCCCTGAGGACGAGTGGGATTGGATGCATGTCTTGGCAACCGTTGACCTACCATTCACAGATGAGGATTGGATGCATGTCTTGGCAACCATTGACCTACCATTCTCAAACGAGGAAGAGCTGTATAAACAAGCTGCCAAATCACCAAGTATGCCAACAAATGAGCCCACTGTGCCACTCTACATGATGGCAGGAAGCTCACATGACCTAGGGAGACCAGTCTCGTTCCATATCCCCACCAACAAGCTCGAGCTTCAGGAAATCATAGAGTGCTAGACCGATAAACTGAAGGGCAACAAGGCGGCTAATCTAAAACCCCTAAGTGACCTCTTAGCTGGGCCTGAGTGAAAATGGACCAAAATTCACGATCTTAACCTATTATACAATTGGGCTTTAGTCACCGACGAAGAGGAGATTGGAGAGGAAAACCTAGGGGATGACGAGCAGTCAGAGGGGCAAGATTCCGATGATGAGGGGTACGAGCACTGTCGCTCTGAGGGGGATGAGAGTGAAGAGGAGTTAGACACGATAGAATATGACACTGAAGGGAGAGAAATTGAACAGATCAAGGCAGACTCTAGGCCTAGAAGGGAAAGGGCAGGCTGGATTGAAAAAGGAGTCATGCTGATGGAGTGCGATAGGACCTGGCTGGAGCACATGGGACCCATGGACTATGAGCCGGCAGGGGTGGCGTAGTCTCACTGGTAGCTCCAGTACTGAAGACGGATTCACCTACTGAACTACGACCCCCTGGCGAAACTCCTTCCTCAAGCGAGGGATATGAGTTTAACTCGGAGTCTGAAGTCAGTACAGAGAGTGATCCTGAAATACCCCAACCCTCTAAGGTCAGACGCACCAAAGGGGACTCGCCAGTCCACCTAAGGCGCTGACGGTTAAGGGAGGAGGCCAGGAAGCAAACTAAAGACTCAGAAGCAGAGAGACAAAAGAAGTCGCAGGACCTCCCCAAATGCTTCACGAAGTTTAAGAAGGGTGATAGAGTGGTGGTTTTGCTAGGAGCAAAGAGACAAGGGCAAGTCAGTGAACCAATTGAGGGACCTGCTAGGGTCAAGGAAGTCGACTTGGCAGGGGGAAGGTGAGAAGCCTCGACTTGTGTTCATCGCTGATGACCTGACCAAGGATGAGGAGGCTAGACTTGTTGCTCTCCTGCGAGAGTATGTCGATGTGTTTGCCTGGTCCTTGGAGGAACTTAGAGGAGTCGATCCTAGGGTTGTGACCCATAATATTCCAATGGTTCTAGATGCAGTGCCAACGAAGCAGGGACCTTACCCTATGAATCCCAAACACGCCCATGCAGTGAAGGAAGAAATCGATAAGCTCATGAAGGCATGATTTATATATGAGATTGAGCACACGGATTGGGTGTCGTCCATAGTGATCGTTATGAAAAAGAATGGTAAAATTTGGGTGTGCGTGAATTACAAGAAGGTTAATGCCACTACGAAGAGGGATAACTATCCCTTACCGTATACCGAGCACATGCTGGAGAGGGTGACAGGCAAAGAAGCTTACAGCTTCTTGGATGGTTTCTCTGGCTATAATCAAGTGCAAGTGCACCCTGATGACAGGCACAAGACTGCCTTCGCCACGGAGTGGGGTGTATTCGCCTACATCATTATGCCCTTTGGGCTAATGAATGCACCTGCAACCTTCCAATGATTAATGTGCACCATCCTCAAGGATATGCTACGATGTGAGTTAGAGGTGTTTGTAGACGACTTGTGCATACACTCTAATTGGACCGAACACTTAGAGAGGTTGAGAGCTGTCTTTGAACGATGTCGATTATACAAACTCTTGTTGAACCCCTTGAAGTGCCAGTTCTGGGTGAAGCACGGATGCATCCTAGGGCACGTAGTGTCAAGGAATGGCATTGCCACCGACTTCTCAAAAGTCAGGGCCATTGTCGGCCTACCACCACCCATTAATTACAAGGGCGTAAAATGTTTCTTAGGCCATACGGGATACTACTGATGCTTTATACTGAACTACGCGCTGATTGCTAGACCATTGTACAAGCTGCTGATCGTATTCAAGTGGACTAAGGAATGCCAGCATGTGTATGAATAGTTAAAGAAGGCTCTCACCACTGCACCAATCTTACGAGCCCCAGACTCCAGTATAACATTCCATGTACACATAGATGCCTCTAAGTTTGCTATCGAAGCCGTTCTATGCCAGCCTGGTGAACATAATCTTGATTACCTAGTGAGCTTTGCCAGCAGGCAACTCACCGAAACGGAGATGAACTATTCCACTATAGAAAGGGAAGGGCTAGCCATGGTGTTTTTTGTAAAGAAATTTAGGCATTATCCGTTGGCCACACCCTTCGTCTTTTTCGTTGACCATCAAGCCTTGCTATACCTTGTGAACAAGCCTGCGCTATAGGTCGCATAGCGAGAAGGTTACTTCTCTTGTTGGAGTTTGATCTCTCTGTGGTTGTACGTAAGGGAAAGCAGCACTACATGGCGGATCACATGTCCCGCATACTCACAGGAGAAGTTGCTGGAAAAGGCATACCTGATGACTTACCGGACGCTCATCTCTTTGGCCTGTCTAGTGAAGGAGACTTGTTTAGGGCTAATTTGACGCCATATTGGGTCGATGATGTAGTCCAAGTGCTAGAGAACGGTCCGCCTGAGAGACCTATTGAGAAAGCCAGGCTAAGGAGATTTATCTTAAAAATCCAGCCATACCAACTGATCGCTGGCCAACTCTATAGGTTGGGACAGGACTGTTTGTTGCGTAAATGTGTGTGTGAGCATGAGATGCACAATGTATTGAGAGAGGCGCATGGTGGGATAGCTGGCGGGCATTTTAGTGGGGATACGACCGCCCGTAAGGTGTTACAATCCCAACTATGGTGGCCCACCCTATTCCGTGATGCTGCTAAGTTTGTTAAACACTGCGATGAGTGCCAGAGGACTAAGGTGCCCATGTGCAAAGATAAGATGGAGTTGACCCCCGTAATAGCTCGACAGCCCTTCGAAAAATGGAGCATTGACTTCATTGGACCTATCAGTCCTGTGGTGTAATACTCCCAGGCACGCTACATCATTGTAGCAACGGATTACCTAATGAAGTGGGCGGAGGCAAGAGCCACTAGAAAGAATGATGCTAGAACCACTGCGAAGTTCCTGTGGGAGCAGGTCTTTTCATGGTTTGGTTGTCCAATCGAACTAGTGAGTGATTAGGGCACACACTTTATTAATGAAGTGATATCCCACCTACTCTGAACCTTCCTAATCATTCATAGAAGGTCCCTACTACCCTCAAGCAAATGGCCAAGCGGAGTCCACGAATAAAATCCTAGTTAAAGTGCTTACTAAGATGGTATCCACATCATGAAGAGAGTGGGATAATAAATTGATGGCTACCTTGTGGGCCTATCGTACAGCTTATAAGACGGCTGTCGGACAAACGCCCTTTAGGCTGACTCACGGAGACTCGACTTTTAGCCACCCATGCTCTGATCTGTGAGAAGGCACGACGAAAGATGTGGTTTGACAAGCATATCAACCAGTACAACTTTGATCAAGGAGACCTTGTCCTACTCTACTCGGTGAAAGTTCACAAACAGAAAATGAAATTTTGAGGACTGGGACCTTTTCGGGTGCGTGCAATTAGTAGAATGGGCAATGTTGAGTTGGAGATGCTCGAGGGGGAAGGAATAGGCTTCTTCAATGGCGGTCGCATGAAAAAGTACTATCCTCCTTCCCATCCATTGCACGAGCCACCTATGCGTGAAGCTCCTATCAACATCTGCATGGCCACAATTACCGAACTAATAGATCAAGATGAAGAAGCAGTAGCACTCGCCTACCTACGAATCACGGTCACCGCAGAACGGATGTATTCTTTTGATGCCTTGATCGACGAAGGTGCCGACCGTAATATCTTGACACATGACCATTAGACACACATCAGTTAGCCTAAATTACAGCCCACAAACACGAAACTCAGCCCATTTGGGGGCAACACTTACTCTCTCTTAGGAAAATGCCAAGTGGCTGTCTCCGTCGAGTCTGAAAGCATCTCAGTTGTCTTTTATGTGTTACCAAACACTAAGGGGGCCGGTGATAAATCATTACTAGGCTGCACTTTCAAAAAGCAGACAAAATACAATGTGGATTACAACCTAGATCGCATCCATCTTGCTGTAGGCAATGTGCACATAGTAACTACTTTCAGCAAGGGCCATCTTGCGCCTCCTACAACTGCAGAGCCACCGATAGAGACCCCCACGACTAAGCCTAAGGAGAAGGGCATGGATATCTCACCCCGCACTCCAACTGCTAGAATCAAACCCACCCAAGCCATTCACATGGCCAAAGAGCCCACACGCATATGGGTGCCAAAATGGCGAGGGCCACCTCTCCTAGTTAACCGCAGAAACGTGCTTCTAAATGCAAAAACTATCAGTCGTAGCCTAAGAGGCAGCCCAGATGCTATCGACATAGGCGCACTACCACGCCACGATGGATATCAAAAGATCTCCTGCGACTACAAGGATATGGGTGCCTAAGGGTAGACACACAAGGAGCTCAACTTTGAGCAATCCCACTCCAACTGGACAGGCTGGCACATACAAAGCAGAAAACCACAAAGAATGCTGAACTAGCACTAGTGATGATTAAGGACCCCCAACACATTCATTGTCCCAAGTTGGATGCCTCAGCACCATGCAGGTCAGAGGAGTTGCACACCTCCATGCTGGCTCAAATAGAATGTAGCGCGCCTCCTATGCCACTGAAGCCCACTGTAGCATCTCCAAATGCTCCAGAGTGCAAAGTCCCATTTGTGACACCAGCAATGGAGTCACCACTGTCCATCCCAATTGCGCCATCACCACTAGCAGGTCTTAAGCCTTCGTATGAAAGATGATCTTTCCTTTCAGCAGCCAAGGATCTCGCTGAGACCTCGGGAAATGACATAGTAACACGGATCAAGGAGTTGGATGACACCTTCACCACATTTGCTAGGAGCTATGAGAGGCTTGACCTAGGACTTCTTGACGAACCCCTTGCTTCTGATGTTCGCACGTTGCCATGCACTTGGGAAGACTACGAGTTTATGACCATAAAATTTCCCAAAATTGCGGCCGAGCTAATCACTAATGGAGAAATCTCAAAGGAGCAAGCTGTTCTCAGACGACTAGTCACCTCTTACCGCAAGCCTGCTCGCTCTACACCTGAATGAGAACTGGAGGAGCTCATGCGGCTTGCCAGCTCTGCTCCTCCATTCTTACAACTATGGTATGCCTTGTGACTCCAATGGGAGAAAAAAGGCGCGAGCCTTCCTCCTCCCCTCGCTAATCCTAAAAGGGATTCCCTTAACACTTGGGAAAAAGGGGGGGAAGAGCGAATGACAACCAAGTGACGAACCAAGTGATGTAGCAAGAGGTATAAAGGATGAAAGTGATCAACTGAATTCAAATAGGAAAGAATGCGAGGAAATAGATGTTGGTTGTGAATTATTTCTAAGTTTCATTCCTCTGAATCTGCGAGGCAAACTGTCACACACATTCTTTCTTGGGTTTTGCTAGGAATGAATCAAGTTATAATGCTAACGTTGACTTGGGTGATGACAAGCACCTACCAAGGCAGGACAAGGTAGACTCCCATTCACAGAAGCAGAGCTAACAAAGTATGGAATCGGCATCGAGACGCGTGGATTTAGCCAATTCACATTCAAGCATACCATGAATCTAGATGAAGCCATCTTGGAAGAGCCGGCCGTGAGGGAGTTGGTGGACAAATGTAACCTCCAAAAGCACATAGAGAAGGTCAGACAGGCACTAGACTACAGCATGTGCACGGATTTCTTAAGGAGCTTTGATGAAGGAGGGAGTTGTGGCATGGTCACAGTGAGGGCAGGTGATTAGGAAAGAAGGGTGCAAGTGCCCCTTAATGCAGACATTGTTGAGAAAGCCTTGGGGCTTGTGCCCAAGAAAGAAAGACACCCAAAAAGAGATGTGTATGCCATGCTGGGAGTCAGAAAAGAGGATGTGCACACGGTCGATGGAATCAATCTGGTTGACATTCCAAACCCTGCGATCAGGATGCAGGCTAAGATGATCCACGCTCTTTTCTCAGGCCACAGATACAACGCACTCATGAATAGAATCATCGTGCCAGTGCTAGAAAGCATTGCGGCAGAAGTTTCGGAGGAGGTGGACTGGAACGGCTTTGTCCAGAAGACTACTATCAGGAGTTTAGCCACCCTTCTGGCTCCAGCCGCAGCACCAGCTGGTGGGGAATCTCCAGCCTCAACCACATGATCCACAAGAAAGAAACCTGCCACAAAAGCCTCTACAATCAGATACGGAGGTGTCCTCACTGCAATCATTGACGAGGCTATCAAGGATGCCGGCGTGGAGGAAGAGCAAGCTAAGCACCAAAGCTCACCACACCATGAGGAAGAAGGCTTGAGCGAAAAGACGGCAAGTGATGAAGGAGAGCTTGAAATACCACCCACTCAAATGGCCAAGCCACTGAAGACCGGCAAGAGCCAAAAAAAGAAGGAGGAGAGAATGAGCAAAGAGGAGCGGGCCGAGGTGAAGAATGCTCGAAGAGAGTCAAGGAGGTTGGAGGAGAAACGACGGAAGAAGGAGGAGGAAGAACTCGAAAGAGTTAGAAAAAAAGGCAGAAGTGGAAAGGCAAAGAAGGGCGGAAGGAGGAAGCCAACGAGCTGAGGATGAAAGAACTGGCTGAGTTGGCAGAGGCCACTCGCAGATCTGTTGAGGAAACTCATGGAAGAGGAGAGATCAACCCCTTGAGTCCCCACCATGAGGCCGAAGCAAGTGGCAGCGTGAGAGCAGCCCCAGGGATCGTAGGCAAGGGGAAGTCATTGTTACACCCCCTGCCTTCCTCCTTCGTGCCGGTGCCAACCGACACCACAACTGCCCCGCAACCCATGCCCTCTCTGGTCATGGCCTAGCTGATGAGCATGATGCAAATGCTTGTCAGTAAAGTGGCTGAGATTGTCCCAGATATTGGAGCAAAAAGACCCGCCACTGCAGATGCTGAGTCCGATAAAGACCCGAAACGACAAAAGCTAGAAGCGTCAACCACCACAGCTCCTATTCCCATGCCACCTGGTGCAGACTACGACACTTACGTGGCTGAGCTCCTAGCACAGTTGGATAAAGCAAAGGAAGAAAAGAAGGTGGCCTTGTTGGAGCTGGAAAAGGAAAGGGAAACTTCGGTAGCAACAACGACTGCAAGGTGCATTGGAAGTTGCCAAGGAAGACACAGAGGCCCTCATGGCCATGGCCTTCACGCAGAAGACTGCACCTTGCGGAGATCTAGAGCCACAAGTAGCTAGTGCAAGAAAAGTCAGAACTAATTGCTGAGGTAGAACAGAGGTTTTGTATTGTAAATCAAGCGAAAGAAATCACCAAAAAACAGCTGGCTCGAAAATCCAGGGAGTGGCACCAACTCTGGGTCTTAACAAACGAACAGCAGCAGGTGGTAACCACATAGCAAGTGAGCTGGAAGAGGGAAGGAGAAAGATGGATGAAAGAGACAATGCGTGGGAAGAGAAAAACTTTGAAAGAATTAGGCAGTTAACGAAGCTCTTGGCAGTGGCTGAGTGCGAGAGAGTGCTTGTCGAATCTAGGGCTGAAGCAGCCGATGTATGCGCCAACGCACAGAGGCAAGCCTTTCTCAGCACCGTGCTACATGTCACCCAAGCAGAGGGCAATGATTTAGTGGAGAGGGTGAGAAGGAAGCTGGAGTTGACTACCCGAGTGCTAAGATATGGCCTTTAGGAACAGGAGCTTCCCACCGGCACGGGAATGACCAAGAAGCAGCAATTCCACTACCTACGTCGTGTCGGCCTCTCCACTGTTGAGCTCAAGGAACTAGGGTTTGAAGAACAGGAGCAGCCCGTACCACCACCACAAGTGACCTTAGCAGTGGCTGAGTAGAATGCTGAAGAGGGCCCGGACTTGGAGCAGGATGCTGAAGAAGAACAACAAAGAACACCCAATCCGCCTCTACTAGACCTCCCGCCAGAAGAGCTCGAAGATGCCCACATGCCTGAGCGCATTGTGGTAGATAGAAGAAGAAGGCAAGAACTGGCAGAGGATGCACAACACAGAGCATGGTCACTACCCAGACAATTCCCTGATGAGCCAGTGCCACTACGAGGGGATCCCAATCCTATCGATTGGCCGTAGGAATTGATCATATGGAGTGACCGAGAGTTTCAGACGAGACCATTTGAGCTATCATTTGCCTATCCACGCTCGCTGGACCGTGCGTTGCCTCTAGGCATCCTATCCAAGATCAAGGACCTTGAAGGGGAGCTACAAGCTCTACCCCGAGACCTACGGACCACTTATTGCTCAAGTGTTTCGAACCGAGCGGCCATGGCTACCTCTCACATAGCCGACGCGCAATGCCTACCTTACGGGTGTAGTGAGCTTACCTTGATGCTCGATCGAGTACCCTCCTCTTTCTTGCACACCGGTAGCTCCATGATCCTTGAGGCAAGCTCAAGCAACCTCAATCCCTCTCCCATGAGCTTCATCCTCCATAGCCACGCGCGAGACAAGAGAAGAGAAGAGAGGAGGGGAAGATGAAGAGAGAAGATGGAGAGCTTCTTCTCCAAGATCCCTCACTCTCACTCCCTCACTCCCTCACACTCTCTCAATCCCTCTCTCAAGCACAAGCAAGAAGGCAAGAAACAAGAGAAGAAGAAGAAGAAGCTTTGGCCACACACAAGAATGAGCTTCTCATTCACTTTTCAACTTTATATACAAAACCCTAAATCCCTTTTGGGCGGTCATCCCCTTTTCCTCTTTTTTACATGGCTAGGCCCTTTTTCCCACTGTCCTTCTATCATCCTAGATTCCTTTCCACCGCCCGTCTATATTTACAAATTGCATGGGTGAGAGCCCGGAGCTCTTTTACAAGATTTCAGGGTGCGCCTTTCCCCTTTTGCATTTGCCTTGGACTTTTAAGGTTGCCCTTGCGCTTTTGGCCTTTTCTCCTATTCTTTCTTCAGTCGGGCTACCTTTTTTCCGCCTTTGCCCTGCATTTTTTTTATTTCCTTTTGCTTTCTTCGTGTTGGGGTTAACATTACCCCCGCCTAGACGAGTGCTAGTCCCATGGCACTCATTGTCGTAGGTAGCAGGCTGTAGCATGCACCGAAGACGTGGGTCACAAGGACGCCTATGGTTTCCGTGGAGGAGTGTTGGTGGTGGTGTGATAGAAGGTCCTGGGGGCCTGTTGGTAGCCAAGGTGGCTCTGGTGGAAGGTTGTTGGAGTTGGTGGTAGGGCTATTCTGTGTTGGGGATTGCATTGATGGCCAGCACAAGTGTTGGTTTTTTGGGGATTCTGCACATGACGATTCTTTGCGGGCTTGTCGGATGGTAAGGGATAAGCATTCAAAGTTGGGTGTTGATGAAGAGCAAATGACACTTTCGTTAGAGTCTTCAACACCTGTAATTGGTCTCTCCTCCCTAAGGGTAGTGCTAGTCTTCTCTATTGTGCACAAGACATAGTGCAACTAGTTTGGGAGACATGTCGAACTCTAAGCAACGAACTCTAAGCAAGCTGAGAGTATTGTCCTCCACTTGAGGACCCAAACTGTGTATATACTTCGGTGCAGGTATTATGTGAGTGCTTGTGCATACTTAGATATTACTTAGTATGAAGACTGTCGGCCTGGTTCCTTGTATAGCAATGGGTCAGTGAAGCAAGGGGCTAAGTTGATGGAAAATTTTGTTGATGAAGACGGGGAGTACACTTGAAGATTGCTTGAGACATCATTATGGTCTTGTCAAGGCCATGTAGCATAATTGAGCTCCTTGATGTCTAGCTCTTGGTAGCTAGTGACTACTTGTAGTGCTTGAAAAGTATAGTGTACTTTTCTAGTGTCTTTCATGCCTTGCTTACCACTGTTGATTGCAATGGCATTGAGATGGAGTGCAAAAGAAATGGCAAGTGGTTCAGGGTGACAAGTCTAACCATAGGCGAGGTGAGCTCCCTAGGTATGTCCTGCCCTTGATGTGCCCTGAACAATTGTGGGGGATATACAAAGGGCTAGGGAATTAGGGACGGAGCCAGCCGACCAAGGTCACTGGGTGTACTTAATTTGAGGACCCCTAGGTGTGGTGTTGTGATCATGTGCCTTTTTTTTAACTTTTTCTTTTTCTTTTTCTTTCTTTCTTTTTTTTTCATTTTTTTTCCCTTTTTTTGGGAAAAGTGAATACAATCAATGCCATACATTGAGATTGTTAGCCTTTCATTTGGATTGAGAAATGTTGGGATTCAAAGGCTATGAAGAATTGATATTACAGAGATGATTGTGTCACTAGCCTTGATGCTAGAGGAACTATTGTTGAAATGAAGAGATACACTTGAGATTTTTCAAACCTTTTTGTAACATGTGAGACATCGAACAATTGAGGTAGCACATGGAGTGAGCTGTGCATGGACAAGGGCAGAGCATCTTGCGAATTGAATCCTGGATGATGAAGAGACGTTCGCCCTTGTTGAGAGCGTGGCTCTTGCTTGAACATAGAGTTTAGCCAAGAAGGAGGAGGTAATCGATGATTATGCTTTGGCCATGCTCAGATGCAATATGTGCTTTTTCTGCAGAGGTGTCCTTGGGTTCTCATCCAATGGCGTTTCCGTCATGGCTTTTGTTTCTTGGTATTCCTGTCACTTACTCCATAATGGTTCTTTGTGGGGTTGGTGGTCTTGTGGTGACTTGGATATTAAACGCCGCTAGACCTTGACCTGTGTCATTCTGCATCCACTTGTCACTTCATGAGAGTATATACTCACTTGCATTAAGTACATCGAACCAATGCAATCATGTTAAGACATAATTTTTCAGAATGCTATGATGCCTATCCCATTACTTGTTAAGATCGCATACATTAATGGTAGGTGAAGGAAGTGTGTACAAGTGGGGATCTTGCCCCTTTACTCATCAAGAACAAAAATTTATGGCATGATGACTTGTCAAGCTACTTGTACATCATAGGGGCTTAGTCGTCGATAGGTACTAGGTGGGGTGAGTCAGGTTGGCTAGGCGACTATGCCGGTGCTAGTGCGGGGCTCCCATGGGGTTGGGCAGGGAACATGTCGGCCGGGACATGAATGGTGTAGTCTCGGGCCGCCACCGTTTCCAAAATGCCTTTGAACAAATCATTGAATTCTTCCCTGTCTTGAGCTGCCCTTTCTGCCTTTGAGCACCTAGTGCCCGAGCATCCGTTGGGTGTTTGCGCAACTGGTGTTGCCACTTCTTGCATGCTGCTTTGAGCTTCTACTCCCCTGGCCTGGGGATTCTTTGGCCTACGTTTGAGACGGTGTCACTTAGGCCCTCATTTCTTTGCATACCGTTTGAGGGTGGGCACGTAGTGCATTGGCAGAGGGGCGTGTACTGCATATACCCGTCGGCGGAGAGTGTCTTTGCAATCCAGCTGCCCTCGGCTCTCCATGTTTTCCTCATAGGGGGACCTGCAAGGTGCGAACCAAGGGTTAGGCCTTGATACAGGATACAATTGTTTGCATGGAAGGGATTTTAGTGTGGTTTATCAAGCGCATATGACAAGAAGGGGAGGGGTGAGGCATGCAGTGTTTGTTGTAGAGGGATGGCCCCCTTTGTCTTGTCCTGCCATAGTGGTTACTTGCTTAGAGGCTTGAATTTTAGAGACAGGCTCACAGCAGCAATTGCTATTGTTTTCCCTTTGCAGTATCTTCCATTGAAACTCAATTAATCATAACATTCTGCTAGATAGCATGACTCTCATTTTGCTCTGCTCTTGCTCACATTGCTCCCCCCCATCTTGGATCTTTCAAAGAATCCTTCCTAGGATTAGCACAGGAAGTACGAGGCAAATGCTGTTTTTTGTGGATTGACTTACTTAGCCAATAACCAATCATAGAAGCTTGGATTGTATTCAAGTTGGGCATGACAATCAAGAGCAGATGGTTGGATGGAGACTTGGGAGATGTAGGTCAAGACATCATGAAAGAGATCTCTAGTATTAAGGCGGCTTGCAACATGTAATTCCTCTTCCGTAAGGAATTGGTCAATGTAAGGGTGAGCGAGCACATGCTCGTTTAAATGCTGGTTGCGGGTGATGGCCAAAACCCTAAATGAGATAGGTGCCACATAAGTAGGGTCATATTTGATGGTTTTAACTGCCCTGCATTGCTCAGCATTGGTCATTATCCGGCAACCTTTTTTCTCCCATTGGATTCTCAGAGCAAACCACTACTACAAGAACGTGGAAGGCGAGCTTGCCATCTGCGTGAGCTCTTACAACTCGTGCTCAGGAACAGAACGAGGAGGCTTATGATATGAAGTGATTAGTTTTTTGAGGGCAGCTTGCTCCTTTGAGATTTCGTCGTTTGCTATCAGTTCAGCAACAATTTTGGGGAATTTACAGGTCATAAGTTCGTATTCTTCCCACGTGCATGGTAATGCACAAACATCTGAAGCAAGTGTTTTGTCAAGAAGACTAGGTCTAGCCTCTCATAACTTCTAGCGAATGTAGTGAAAGTTTTGTCCAACATCTTGATGCAGGTTCCTAAGTCATCCCCATAAGTCGCGGTGAGGTCTTTAGCCAAGGAAAGGAAAGGTCGTACCTCGTAGGAAGGTTTAAGACCTGCTGGTGGGAATGGTGCAAATGGACTGGATAGTGGTGACTCCATCATTGGTGTCACAGGTGTGGCTTTGCACTCCGAAGCACTTTGAGGTGCTGTAGGAAGATCTGGGGGCATGGGAGTTGTGCTGGGTTCTGAGTGAGCAGTCATGGGGGTATTTAAGTTCTCTGG
This sequence comes from Lygodium microphyllum, assembly GCF_053477565.2. Lineage (NCBI taxonomy): Eukaryota > Viridiplantae > Streptophyta > Polypodiopsida > Schizaeales > Lygodiaceae > Lygodium > Lygodium microphyllum. The sequence continues at coordinate 52,712,718 of NC_141140.1, read as the reverse complement.
ATTACGTAAGTCTAAGGCTTGTGGCGTTTGCTTTGGTCGATAGATGAGCTAGGGCTTACTAGCCACAACGGGCAATGGTTTGCTGACTATGCCCTGGGCACCATGTGTGCAAGCCTCCCTTACTGGGGTGAGGTTGCTTGTAGATGAGCTTTTAAACTTGCCATTTTTAGGCACCCAAATCCAGGGGTTGCCCTCGTAGCATCCTTGTGCTCGCAAGAGATCTTTGGGGATCCATCGCGGCGTGGTTGTGTGTCTACGTCGATAGCGTCTAGACTGCCCCTTAGGCCGTGATGGCTGATTATTTTGGCGTTTAGAATCACGTTTGGGTGGTCTATTCGGATGTGGTCTGCCATTTTGGCACCCATATAAGCTTGGACTCCTTGGCCTTGTGAGCACTCTTGGTGGGTTTGGGCCTAGGGTCGAGAGCCTGGCATGAGGCCTTAGTTTTCTTCTGTTTAGTCTTGGGCTGAAGCGTGGTCGTAGGGGTTTCTACCGGTGGCTTCGTAATGGTGGAGGAGTTAGGACAGCCCTTGCTGAAAGTCATCACTATACGCACATTGCCTATAGCAAGATGAATGCGGTTTAGGTTGTAATCCACATTACAGCTCGTTTGCTTCTTGAAAGTACGACCTAATAGTGACATATTACCGGCTCCTTTAGTGTCAGGCAACACATGGAAGAAAGCTGGTAAACTTTCAGACTCGATAGAAACAACTACCTTGCACTTCCCTAGGAGTGAATAAGCATTACCCCCAAACGGGGTGAGTTTGGCATTAGTGGGCTGTAGTTTCGGTTGACCAATGCATGTCCAATGGTCATGCATCAAGATGTTGTAGTCAGCACCTTCATCAATCAAGGCATCGAAAGAATACGCCGCTCCTGCTGTGACTGTGATTCGTAGATATGCCGGTGCCATTGCTTCTTCGTCCTGATCTGTAAGGTCAGTTATAGTAGCCATGCAAACGTTCATTGGGGGTTCTAGCATGGGTGGCTCATGTAATGGACGGGAAGGAGGATAGTACTTCTTTATGTGGCTGCCATTAAAAAAGCCTATTCCTTCGCCTTCAAGTGTCTCTAACTCAACATTCCCTGTTCTACCAATCATGCGTACTCTGAAAGGGCCTACCCCCGAAACTTCATCTTCTGTTTATGTCCTTTTACAGAGTATAGCAGAACAAGGTCCCCTTGTTCAAAGTCTCACTGTTTGACATGCTTGTCAAACCACATCTTTCGTCGAGCCTTCTCATAAATCAGAGAGTGAGTGGCGAGGAGTCGGGTCTCCGTTAGGCGCTCTAACTCCACTAAGCGATTGGTCCAAGCCTCTCTTCCCTTCGAATGCTCCTGGACTGCTATCCTTAAGCTAGGGATGAAGAATTCTAAGGCTAAAATGGCTTCAGTTCCGTACGTCAGCCTAAAAGGCATTTGTCCTACAGCCGTTTTATAAGCTGTGCGATAGGCCCACAAAGCCGCCATTAGCTTGTTGTCCCAGTCACTTCTTGAAGTAGACACTACCTTTGTAAGCACGTTGACTAAGATTTTATTCGTGGATTTGGCTTGGCCATTAGCCTGAGGGTAATAGGAAGAGGACTTCCGATGAATTATTAGGAAGGTAGAGAGCAGGTGGGAAATCACCTCATTAATGAAGTGCGCGCCTTGGTCGCTTACAAGTTCGATTGGACAGCCAAACAGTGAAATGACCTGCTCCCACAAGAACTTTACAGTGGTTCTAGCATCATTCTTCCTTGTGGCTCGTGCCTCTGCCCACTTTGTTAGATAATCGGTTGCCACTATGATGTAGCAAGCTTGGGAATATTGTGCCGCAGGACTGATAGGTCCAATAAAATCGATGCCCCATTTTTCAAAGGGTTGTCGGGCTATGACAGGGGTCAACTCCATCTTGTCTTTCCGCACAGGCACTTTGGTCCTTTGGCACTCATCGCAGTGCTTTACGAATTTAGCTGCATCGCGGAAAAGGGTAGGCCACCATAGTTGGGATTGTAGCACCTTTCGGGCTATTGTGTCCCCGTTAAAGTGTCCTCCAGCAATTCCGCCATGTGCTTTTTTCAATGCATCATGCATCTTGTGCTCACATATGTATCTGCGCAATAAACCGTCTTGTCCCAACCTGTAGAGTTGGCCAGCTATCAGTTGGTATGGTTGAATTTTCAGGATAAGTCTTCTCAGCCTGGCCTTCTCAATGGGTCTCTCAGGTAGTCTGCTCTCTAGCACTTGCACTATGTCATCGGCCCAGTACGGCGTCAGATCAGCTTTAAACAATTCTCTCTCGCTAGACAGGTTAAAGAGATGAACATCCGGTAAATCGTCAGGTATGCCTTGTCCAGCGGCTTCTCCTGTGGGTATGGGGGACATGTGGTCAGCCATGTAATGCTGCTTTCCTTTGCGTACAACCACAGAGAAGTCAAACTCCAGTAGAAGGAGTAACCATCTAGCTATGTGTCCCGTAGCGCAAGGCTTGTTCACAAGATATAGCAAGGCTTGATGGTCAACAAAGAAGACAAAGGGAGTGGCCAACAGGTAATGCCTAAATTTCTTTACCTCAAATACCATGGCCAACCCCTCCCTTTCTGTCGGTGAATAGTTCATCTCGGTCTCTGTGAGCTGCCTGCTGGCAAAACTCACCGGGTAATCTAAGTTATGTTCACCAGGCTGGCATAGCACGGCTCCAATAGCGAACTTAGAGGCTTCTATGTATACATGAAACATTATGTTCCAGTCTGGGGCTCGTAAGATTGGTGCAGTAGTAAGAGCCTTTTTCAACTCCTCATATGCGCGCTAGCATTCCTTAGTCCACTCCAACACTATCAACAGCTTGTACAATGGTCTAGCAATTAGTGCGTAATTTAGTACAAAGAGTCGATAATATCCAGTGTGTCCTAAGAAGCACTGAACTCCCTTGTAGTTATTGGGTGGCGGTAAGTCAACAATGACTCTGACTTTAGAAAAGTCAGTGGCAATGCCGTTCCTTGACACTACGTGCCCTAAGATGCATCCATGTTTCACCCAGAACTGGCACTTTAAGGGGTTCAACGAGAGGTGGTACAACCTACACCTTTCAAAGACAGCTCTCAATTTCTCTAAGTGTTCGGCCCAACTAGAGTGTATGCATAAGTCTCTACAAACACTTCCAGTTTGCACCTAAGCATGTCCTTAAAGATAGTGCACATTAGGCGTTGAAAAGTCGCAGGTGCATTCATCAGCCCAAAAGGCATGACAATGTAGGCGAATACACCCCATTCCGTGGCAAAGGCAGTCTTGTGCCTGCATCGGGGTGCAATTGCACTTGATTATAGCCTGAGAAACCATCCAAAAAACTGTAGGCTTCTTTACCTGCTACCCTCCTAAGCATGTGCTCGGTGTAAGGTAAAGGATAGTTATCCCTCTTTGTAGCGGCATTCACTTTCTTGTAGTTCATGCACACTCAGATTTTTCCATTTTTCTTCATGACAATCACGATAGGTGATACCTAGTCTGTGTGCTCGATCTCATATATGAATCCTGCCCTCATGAGTTTATCAATCTCCTCTTTTACTGCATGGGCGTGTTTGGGATTCATGGGGTAAGGTCGTTGTTTCGTTGGCACTGCATCAGGGACCATTGGGACTCCCGTGAGGTTGGGTAGGAAACATGTTGGCTGGGATATGAATGGTGTAGTCTGGGGCCGCGATCGTTTCCAAAATGTCTTTAAACGGTTCATTAAAGTCTTCCCTGTCCCAGGCCGCCTTTTCTGCCCTTGAGCATCTGGTGCCCGAGCGTACGTTGGGGGTTTGTGCCACTGGTGTTGCCACATTGTGTGCACCTCCTTGAGCGTCCGCTCCCCTGGCCCGCGGATTCTTCGGCCTTCGTCCGAGGCTGTGTCGCTTGGTGCCGCATTTCTTGGCATATCTTTTAAGAGTGGGCACGTAGTGCACCAGTGGAGGGGCATGTGCTGCATGTTCCCTCGGCTGCCGAGAGCGTCCTTGCAAGCTAGCTGCCCTTGGTTCTCCATGTTTTCCTCGCGGGGGGACCTGTAAGATGCGAATCAAGGATTAGGATTTGTTACATGATAAGACCATTCATATGTAAGGGATTATAGTGCAGGTTATCAAGCGCATAGGATGAGAAGGGGAGGGGTGGGGCATGCAGAGCTTGTTGTAGAGGGATGGCCCCCGTGATGTATATTTAGCCTCCTGCCATTAGCAGATCTTGGCTCATGCCGAGTTATGTCGGTTGGTGGTCATGAATTTAGGCAGGGCTCAACCTTGGAAGGATAGATCGGAAAGGGAAGAAGGTGTATAGAAAAGGGGCTACACCCTATCTACACCATCAGAGTTGTTGGTCAAGGCTTCCTATGGCGGTAATGTGGGTTGCATGCCCTTCACTTGGAGGTGGGGATGGTCACACAGCTTTTAAATGCGTGATGAGAGGAGGACTTGAGGAGCTTAGCCTGTCAGACCCAACTCTTCTCCCTGCGCTTTACTATCATTGCTTGTGTGTGTTGATATTGTTTATACACTGTGACACACAATTCAGTGTTTATTTATATACATATTTATGAATCCATGTCAGTTCACAAGGATAAGAACCAATTGTAGAACTCAAGGTTGTACTGGAGTGTGGCACACGCGTCCAGCACTCGTGGCAGCTTACTCAGTACCAATAGATATTTTGCCACATCGAGCAGCATGGAACCTTGTCCGAGTCTACTGGCAATGTGTAACTCCTCCTCAGTGAGAACCTTATCAATCAAAGGGCTCTCTAGGCTAGTTCCAGCTAAGTCCGTACCCCAAATGTCAGTTAGCACTCGAAAGGAACTTAGTGCCACATAGGTTGGGTCTCTTTGAGACCGCCATTTGGCCAATCGCTCCTCAGAGACTCTCATGATTTGAGCCCCTAGTTCGGCCATTGCAACGTGGTTCTCACACCAACGCTGTTCAAATTGACTTCGGCCCTCTGTTAGTCGCTTTAGTTGCTCTATCTCTAAGAGATTTGGTTGGCAGAGCACATCATTGAACGTGACAATTAAGTGCAGTTCGTCGGCTTCCTCGTCAAAGATGAGTCACATGCGTTCATGCAGGAGCCTGTCATAGTGCTCGTTAAGATGTTCTTGCTCTTCCCAGGATAGAGGAAAGGGCAAGTAATCTCCAAGTTGCTCCTTGGGGATTGTGCCCACGTCCGCAAGGATGTAGACTCGTGTGAAAACCTTGAGCTTAGCATCCAACTCAGCTAAGCATTCTGCGATACTTCTATGTTCAACGAGGGCTTGCTCGGTTGCCATCTCATGCAAGGTTCTAGGAGTCTTGTCTAGGCTTTAGCATAGCTGGGGGTTCAGGCCTAATTGAGCAAGATTGGTCAACGCTAGGATTTCTCATGCTCTTGGGGTTTCCATGTTTCTCTTGAGGCTTCATTATTGTGTCATGGTTCTCCTTGGGTGTGACTGGTGCGAATTCGTCACCCCGTCGTGACAGCGTTGTATCCACTCTTGATTTTTCAATGCGAGTTCTATTGTCAGTGGATAGAGTGTTGCAAGCAGCCATTGATGGTAACGACTTCTTTGATTTATTGGAGCACACGGATGTGTCTGAGGTTTCACCGCTATTAGGAGAGGCATCAGTGGGCTCGTTGGTGGATGGACTCGATGCTTTATTCATTAGCTCTCCAGCACTCTTCGTCCCAATGTCCTTGGGGTCCGCAACCACCTGCAACTGTTGTTGTTTTCGATGTTTCCTCCTCTTTTTCTTGGTCAGCGCAGGTGCATCTAACGTCTCAGGACCCTGGGCTATATGGACTGTTGATGTGCTTGGTCGGCCGGGCCTCAACATTTCCCTTCTCTAGAGGGTCCTCATGGGACCTAGTCGTGGCTTGCGGAGTAGCCTTGCTAGGTTGCATGGGTACAATTGTCTCCCTTTTGGGGGAGTCTAGCTCTTCTACCCGTTCCCCTGTGCTTAACTCCTCCAGCCCAAGTTTTAGGCGCTTTGGAAGTGCTGGAGTTGTTAAGGAGGTAGGTCGCGACACCTCCTTCACAGGTAAACCACTAAGGACACGTTCCTCAAGGGGCCTTGTCACGGCCAAGGGCTGTGACTGCTGTGATCCTTGATTTGCAGTAGTAGCAGCTAGTTCAGTGGACTTGCTACTATTGGTGGATTGCGGTGTCAAGTCCTTAGGGCAATTGGAAGTGGTCGTTGCTCTTAGAGCATTCACTTGCGTAGATCGAGTATCAGTTGAGCTAGCCACGGTGGATTGCACAGGCATATCCTTAGGTTGAGAGCTAAGGGGGGTGTCGTGCCCCACCTCTTGGACATTTGAAAGCTGTGATGTAGGTAGAGATTGGGATCGAGTAGCCGCACTTGACGAGTGTTGTGCTTCCCGTGTCTGTTTAGGGAAAGAGGGTGTAGGAGACTTGGGACTCCTAAGTGGCTTTGACACTGGTTGGGAGATTTGCTCGTGGCTGTTAGATGATTTTGCTATTTGCTTTATTGAGCATTTAACCTTGCCATGAGCAATGTTGTGCCTATGATGCCTGCTATCCACTTGGGGAATCAAAGGCTCCTTGGGCACTAGTGACTTTTGCATATCCTCAAAGATTACATCTAATGTCTGCTTGTCAAGCACACTAGGCTGAGGATCTACCCTCCAATTGGTACTGTTGGGTTTCTTGATTTCGACCATGAGGGGCTCGGTCACTCCACTGTTTTTGACTTGGGACTTGGTTTTTCGTTTAGATCTCCTCCTATGCTTCTTTGCTCTTGATACGTTCTGGCCTTCAGTCAACAAAGGAGGTTTAACAGGGGGTTTTGGTACCCAAATCCATCGGTTGCCTACATAATACCCTTGAGCACGTAGCAACGCTTTGGATATCCATCACGGCGTTGTGATGACTCTCCATCGATGCCTTCATCTATAAGGCTTGGGCTTCTTTTGGGGTCTTCTACGATGTTTGTAAGTCCAAAGGCTGTCCTTGGCATTGTCTCCTGACCTTCTTGTTTCCGGCATGGCCTCACTCACTAGTTCTCGTTGTTCGACCTGTGCTTGTATTAACTCTTTCAACAAGTCCTTGCTCTCGTCCGCAGGCTTGACTGTTATGTCAGCACCTTGCTTGCCTTTCCCTCGAGGTTCGATGAGGTCACCCTTGCTAAAGGTCATGACTATCCTCACACCCGGTAGTGTCAGGTGTATCCTTTGTGCTACATAGTCAGCCTCACATTTGGTCGCCCTTTTGAAGGGTCTTCCCAAGAGGGTTTCCTTACCATATTTAGCACTATTTGGAGGAATATGAAATATGATAGGCAAGCTTTTCGTTTCAATTGTCGCAAGGATTTTGCACTTCCCTATGAGTGCTTGTGGGTGTCCTCCATAAGGGCTAAGAGTTGCACTAGTCTGTGTGAGCTCTGGTTGGCCTAGTAGGGTCCATGATTCATAGGTCAAGATATTAAAATCTACTCCTTCATCAATCAGAGCATCGATAGTATGCTCTCTTTTCGCGGTGAGTTTGACCCTAAGATAAGCCGGTGGTACTATGTCTTCATCTTCCGAGTCTTGGCTTGTGAATTTAAGTCTTCTGACAAATGCCCTCGAGTCCCCAACTGCACGACCAGACGTGGATTCTCCACCAATGTCTTGGGTCGTCTATGTAGTGTTGCTCAAGGTACATCTCTCGTCAAGAGTGTCATGTCTTGTCATCTTGGCATTTGTAGCTTGCTGATGTTGCATTTCGCTCTGACTAGACATGGTCTGAACACAATGTCTTTGTGTTCTCATGGTGTGGCCTTTTTGCCCTTGATGGCTACATTGGCCCATTGATGTTCTAGGGTCTCTGTTTCTCTCTGTTCGGGTATGGGCTTTTGGTTGCTCTTTTGCAAGTGAGGATCCATGCTCGTGTAGAGCCATTACTACACTAGGGTTCAATTTGGAGGACCTATCACAGCGCGCATTTTCCCTCCAACCTACTTAGGGGAGGTGCGGAGGGGGCAGACCCTCTGCGGGGGTCCGGGGGGGCAGTCCCCCCGGCCCGCAGGGCCGTTACAGTAAACACCATTCGTAATTTGGAGGACTGTTTATAGCCAAATTTTGGACTACTTGCTCTAAGTTTTAGCCCAGTGATGGATCTGTGATGTGCCTTTAGCTCTACGTGGTCTTTGGGGTCAATTTCGGGGTTTAGATGCGTCAAAATATTTGTTCTAGATACCTGTCCGATTTTGACAGTTTTCTGTCCGATTCTCAGATGTCCGATTTTCAGGAGTCCGATTATCAGAATCGAACGTCCGATTTTGGGTTGGTCCGATCGGCCCAGTGGACGATTTTGGTCACGTCCGATTCTAGGAGTCGGATCGAGAAAGTGGTCAGATTTTCAAAGTGGTCCGATTCTGGGAATCGGATTAGACAGGGTGGTCCGATTTTGATTGGTCCGATTTCGGACTGGTCCGATTCTGACTGGTCCGATTCTGGGTGGTCCGAGTGTCCGAGTCGGACGGGGTTGGTCCGATCGGACGAGTCCGAGCGTCGAGTCCGAGCGGTTCGAGTGGTTCGAGTGGTCCGATCGGACAGGATGGTCCGATCGGACGGTTGTCCAAGCGTCCGATTATGGACTGATCTGATTATGGACGGGTCCGATTCTGGGTCTTGGACGAGCTGGTCCGACTACGCGGCTGACGGCCCGCGAGTTGCACGCGATGCCTCTAGGCTGACGCCTACTACACCGAATCGTCCAGCGCCTTCCAAATAGGTACAATACACTACAAGGAAATGCCAGACATGCCTGGAATCACTATGGTGCTCGAATCAAATGGCACTCCAAGGATCTGTGCCCCTATTTCCCTGTTTTAGCCTATTATATAGCAACAGAAAACCCTACTGTTTGCTTCTTTTTCTTTGTTTTTTTCCTATCCTAAATGCATACAAATCACAAAGCATTCACCTACACTACTCCAACATGCTTTTCCAAATCCAAAAAACCAAAAACCTACTTGCTAAGGAGATCGAATACCTCTTCAAACTCACTCGCTTCCTACCTATCTACCTCAAGCACCGGTTCGGGGAAAACCCTACTCCAATGCTCGATTCGAAGCGCGCAAGTGCTCAAGGCTTGAATCTGTTGGTCTCGGCAACGGAACCAAAATGTGGGAGCTTTCGCTCAACTGCCAAGACCCACGGACCGCTTATTGTCTCAAGCGTTCCAAGCCGAGCACTAATGGCTACCTCTTACATAACCGACGCGCCATCCATATCTACGGGTGTAGTGAGCTTACCTCCATGCCGTTCGAGTTACCTCCTCTCCCGCGCACTATGGTAGCTCCATGATCCAAGTGCAAGCTTCAAGAAAGCTCCATCCTCAAGCTCCAAGCTTCAAGCTCCATTGCCGCGAGCAAGACAAGAGAAAAGAATAGAAGAGAAGAAGAGAGGAGAAGAAGAGAGGAGAAGATGGAGAGCTTCTCCTCCTTGGTCCCTCATCCTCACACACTCACTCCCTCACACTCTCACACTCCCTCTCTCAAGCACAAGCTCAAGCAAGCAAGAACAAGAAGAAGAAGAAGAAGAGGAGAGCTACTTTTGGCCACACACAAGAATGAGCTTTTCATTCACTTTTCAACTTTATATACAAAACCCTAAATTCCTTTTAGGCGGTCATCCCCTTTTCCCCTTTTTTACATGGCCGGCCGTAGCCTAGGCCCTTTTTTCCCATTGTCCTTCTATCTTCCTAGATTCCTTTCCACCGCTCGTCTACATTTACAAATTGCACGGGTGAGAGTCCTGCACTCCTTGAATTAAACCATGATGCGCTTGCGCTCTTTTACAAAAGTTTTGACTTGCGCTTTTCCTTGTGCGCCTTTCTCCCTTATTTAGGACTCTTCTCCTTGTGCGTCTTTGTCTTCCGTTTCTCTTTGCCTTGGCCTTTGTCTTTGTCTTCTGCTTTAGCTTTTTCGGATTTTCCACCTTCGTTCGATTGTCTTCTGCTTTAGCTTTTCCGGATTTTCCACCTTTGTTCGTTTGAGGGTTAACACATAGAATGTTTTGAACTGATTTGAGCTTAGTTTATGCTCAGTTGACTATGTTTTTTCATTGTTGGAATACAGTTTATAGCAAGCAAGTTGTCAGGAAAACTGTCCTGAATTGTAGGAAACTGCCCTGAATAGCAGAAAACTGGTCATGAATTGTAAGAAAAGGAGTCAGATACTTACAGGTTGTATACATCATTGCATACCTAAGCTGCAACTATGGAAAATGCTCAAGGCACTGACAATATCACTCAAATTGTGGGAGAAAAGTTGGACAACAAAAATTTTTCTTTATGGAAGTTTCATATGAATAATTTTTTGGTTGGTAGTGGTTATTGGGACTTACGTATAAGTGATGATGTTGAACCTGAAATGCATGAAAGAAATCCGAAAAATGATCAGAAAAGGGCTCATAAGCTATGGACTGAGAGAGCATGCAAGGTGTTACATTGGTTTTCCTTATGTATATCAGATGCTATGGTTATACAGATTACTGGATGCAGTTCTCCAAAGGATGCATGGGACATACTCATGAAGAATTATGGAAATGTAACACATGCAAGAAAGATTCAGCTGAAGCAATAATTCAATAACATGTCTAGGAATGACAGAAGCATTCAGGCCTACATTATAGAGATCAAGAACACAATGGATTAGCTTGCCACCATTGGATCTTTAGTGTCTGAGGATGATATGATTGCAGTGACATTGAATGGACTTGGCAAAGAGTATAAAGCATTTGATACGTCTATGTTTGTGAGAGTTGAATCCCTTGATTGGGATGAGCTAATTGCTTTGCTGTTGCATGAGAAAGTTAAGCTTGGGCTGAATACAGGTTCTAGTACGTCTCAAAGCAGAGACATTGTTCTTTACTCTAGTCAGTGTGGTAGAGGCGGAAGAGGCCATGGCTCTTTTCGAGGTCGAGGAGACATATGAAATGCTTATGGACAGCATGAGCAGAATGCCTGGCATGGCACAAATACACAGGGCCAGCGTGGATCTGGCGACTTTAGAGACAGGGGGAGATCATCCCATGGTAGAGGTGGTGGATCTGGTTCATGGCAATCAAATGATCAGTCAAACAGAGATAAGGATTGTCATTAGTACGTCAGATATCGACACATTGCAAAGGATTGTTATAAGAAGTAGGGAGATATAAAGGCAAAGGGCAAATAGCATGGGCACTATGCATCTTCTACCGGTGCTCATGATGAGCAGGTTGATAGATTGTTTGCCATGTAGCATGTGTCTAAGAATGCATCTAGGTAGAACAGAGATGAGAGATGGTACATTGGCTCAAGGACTTCAAATCATATGACACCCCATGGAGAATGGTTTGATGAGATGGTTGTAGGTTCACATGGTTATGTGTGTATTGGGGATGACACCCAACATGACATTCAGCACACAAGAATTGTTCCGTTGTTGATGCCTAGTGGCAAGAAAAAGAATCAGCATGATGTACTGCATGTACGTATAGTAACCAAGAATATTTTATCAGTTGGACAGATGGCAGAACAGAATCTGCATGTGAGATTTAATAGAGATGGATGCTTTATTGAAGAATATGGTAATGGCTGCAAATTGATTGCTAGAGGCCGAAGAGATGGCAGAAATTTTACTCTTGATGCATCAATTTCAGAATTGAAAGCAGCCATGTTTGCACATGATGATGGTGCTATACGAGATGTTGAGATATGTCATAAGTGGATTGGCCATGTGAATGTACAAAAGCTGAAATCTATGCAGCAGAAGAAGATTATGCTTGGACTGCCTAAGTTCAAGTATCATGACTTTGGGCATGTATGTGATGCATGTTAGTTTGGAAAGCAGGCACGATTTCCATTTATGAGACATGTACGGAATAGCTCACGACCCTTGCAATTGGTACATTCAGATGTATGGGTTCCGTCTCATAATGCTTCATTTGGTGGTGCTCGTTACTATGTATCCTTCATTGATGATTTTAGCAGCAGGTATACTTGGCTTTACATACTGAAACATAAGGATGATGTATTTGATGCATTCAAGGACTTCAAGAAGCATACTGAAAATGAGTTGAGCTGTAAAATTTCATGTCTTAAATCAGATAGAGGTGGAGAATATGTCTCTAATTACTTTGACATGTACCTTGCTAAACATGGGATCAGAAGACAATTAACTTACAGCTATACACCGTAGCAAAATGGTGTAGCAGAAAGGAAAAATAGGGTACTAATTGTTAGAAATCAAGCTCACTGTCAGTGTGTCTTTATCTATGATCGACATCTATGACAGCTAGTGTGTGCAGCTGTCTACATGTGACTACATTAAATAAGTCGGGTTAGTAGTCAGTTAGTGACCTGACTAGAGTTAGTCTGTCTAGTCTACACTTACACTAGAGTCAGTTAGTGACCTGACTAGAGTTAGTCTGTCTAGTCTACACTTACACTAGGTCACTTTATCTTTGTAGTGTGTGTGCTTTTCAGTTTAGTGTGTGGAACATGAAGGAATGAGCTTGAGAGCCTGAAGGCTCAAGAAAATGGAGTTTCCCTGTCTCTCTCTCTCAACTTTGAACATGGTATCAGAGCCTTACTTGGTGGACCTCTTGGAGCAGGAGGGAGCGAAGATGATCTATAGTTGAAGACTTGTGTCACTTTTTTTCAAACAGGCTGAATGCCATTGTAAACTGAAGGTATGCATTGAGTGATTGCCTACTCTATGGGTCAAGCTGCAGGTTGTGGCTTATTTAGAGCCTTGTGAAGGGGGTATTGAGCACTAGTGTGTGCTCCATTAGCATCAAACTCAGCAAATCGAGCTACTGGAGCAGAGGACAGATCTGTGTGAACTGCGCATGTTTGCTGCTATCAGTTGTTGGGCTGCACTTCATCAAATGCTAGTGCATTTGGTCATCAAATGCTTGGTTAGGTCAGGTATGAAGTGCTTTGAGATGGCAAGAGGAAAATGCTTGACCTTGAGCTCTGACATGAGCTGAGATCAGAGTGGGAAGATCTGAAAAAAAGGGCAACACTGCTGTATACACAGTATACATGGTATATGCAACACATTGAAGAGCTTTGGAAGCTCTCTGACAAGCCCAGAAGCACTCTTGGAGCATAGGTATATGCTGGAGGTCATATGTACCTGTTGTGATCCATTGCGAGCTGATTTTGGTAACTGAAATACTCAGATGTGGAGCATTTTAGATAGGCTGAAAACTGTCATTTAATATGGACAGCAAGCATTTGTTCTTTACTGAAGCATAGTGTGACATTTGGTGACATCTATGAGATGTATGTACTGACATGTGTATGTCAGAATGTTCATGGGTTGAGAAAAGCATTAAGTGCTGCTGAATGCTAAAATTTTTGGAGCTGAAGCAAATGCAATCTTGTCTTGTTGGCTGAGTACAAATTGCAGAAGTAATGTATGACTTTGCTCATTAGAGATAGACAGTCTATGGTCACTACATAGTCATGCATTGACCTTGTCATACTGAAGCAAATGTATGATTTGGTTTGAAGACACTTTGAAGCGGTTTGGAGCTTGTTATGCTGAATTTTGGTTGACTGCAACCTGCAAACAAAACTGTTGACACTTGTACTTGCTGATTATGCACTGTTTCGTGCTTCTATGCTCATGTCTGGAGTGACATATGTACTTGCAGTCATCTGAGAAGACTTGGGACATATATGACATGTATGCATGTTGTTTTTGGCATTGAAAGTGTTGCTGTTAATCACAGTTTACAGGTTTGGACTACATGTTTTTGGACCTTGGCAGTGGATTTGCAGGAGTTCAATCTGAAGCAAGTACACGGCATATGTATTGACAGTTATTTCTACGAGTTAGACAACTTGATTGTGGACTATTTTGGGCTGATACTGGGCTGAAATTTATTGGTTTTTTACTGCAATTAATTGCAGAAAACTGTCATAAACTGTTACGGACTGAACTTGGTTAGTCATACTTACTGGTTTGCAGGGAGTTAGGCACTTGATAGACAATCTATTGCATCATGGCTAATGCACATGGGACTGACAATATCACTCAGATAGTTGGAGAGAAGTTGGACAACAAGAACTTTGCATTATGGAAATTCAGAATGAAAAACTTTCTGGTTGGCAGAGGTTATTGGGATCTATGTACAGGAGATGAAGTTGCTCTTGAGTTGCCTGCACACAATCCAACAAATGAACAGAAAAGAGCCTACAGGCTATGGAATGAAAGAGCATGCAAGGTGCTGCATTGGTTTTCTTTATGTATATCTGATGCTATGGTAATTCAAATCACTGGATGTGAGAATCCAAAGGATGCTTGGGACATACTGATGAAAAATTATGGAACCATGACACATGTAAGGAAGATCCAGTTGAAACAGCAGTTCAACAACATGTCTAGGAATGGTAAGAGCATCCAGGCGTATACCACGGAGATTAAGACCATAGCTGATCAACTTGCTACAATTGGCTCAAGTGTATCATAAGATGATATGATTGCTATTGCCTTGAATGGCTTAGGCAAAGAGTACAAAGCTTTTGACACTTCCATTTCTGTCAGAGAAGAGCCCCCTAGCTAGGAAGAGCTAGTTGCCTTGTTGCTGCATGAGGAAGTCAAACTTGGTTTGAATACAGGTTCCAGTGCATCTCAGAGTAGAGACACTGTGTTATACTCTAGCCAGCGTGGCAGAGGATCCATAGGTCGTGGTTCATTTCGAGGTCGTGGTGACACTCGTAATGCTTATGGACAGCATCAGCAGAGCAGAGTAATTGGCATGGTGCAAATACATAAGGCCAGCGTGGATCTGGTGGGTTTAGAGGCAAGGGAGATCACCCCGAGGTAGAGGTGGTGGATCTGGTTCATGGCAGTCATCTGATCAGTCCAACAGGGACAAGGACTGCCATTATTGTGGCCGGTATGGGCATATTGCAAAGGATTGTTACAAGAAGCAGGGAGATATGAAGGCAAAGGGCAGACAACATGGGCACTATGCATCTTCCAGTGGTGCTCATGATGAGCCAGTTGATAGACTCTTTGCCATGCAGCATGTATCTAAAAATGCATCGAGACATGATAGAGATGACAGATGGTACATTGACTCTAGAGCATCAAACCACATGACACCGCATGGAGAGTGGTTTGATGAGATGGTTGTAGGTACACATGGTCATGTATGTACTGGGGATGACACCCAACATGACATAAAGCATAAAGGGATTGTTCCTCTTATGATGCCTGATGGCAAGAAGAAAGGCCTGCATGATGTATTACATGTACCAACCATAACAAAGAATCTGTTGTCTATGGGTCAAATGGCAGAACAGAATTTGCAAGTGAGGTTCAACAAAGATGGGTGTTTCATTGAGGAGTATGGAAATGGCTACAAGTTAATTGCCAAGGGCAGAAGGGATGGCAGGACGTTTACATTGGATGCGACCATTCCGGGACTCAAGGCAGCTATGTTTGCTCATGATGAGAGTGCCATTCGGGATGTAGAGATTTGGCACAAGCGGATTGGACATGTCAATGTACAAAAGCTGAAATCTATGCAGCAGAAAGAAGTAGTACTTGGATTACCTAAATTCAAGTATAATGATTTTGGTCATGTATGCCCTGCATGTCAGTTTGGGAAGCAGGCACGGTTTCCTTTCATGAGACATGTAAAAAACAGCACTAGGCCTTTATAGTTGGTGCACTCTGATGTCTGGGGTCCTTCACATAATGCTTCTTTTGGCGGTGCACGGTATTATGTCTCATTTATTGATGATTTCAGCAGCAGGTACACTTGGCTTTATATTTTGAAGCATAAGGATAATGTGTTTGATGCATTCAAAGACTTCAAGAAACATGCTGAAAATGAATTGGGCTGTTACATATCATGCTTGAGATCAGATGGAGGAGGTGAATATGTCTCAAACTACTTTGACAGGTATCTTGCTAAACATGGGATCAGAAGACAGCTCACATGTAGTTATACACCGCAGCAAAACGGTGTTGCAGAGAGGTAAAACAGGGTTTTGATGGAGTCAACTAGAGCTATGCTGAATGAAAAATGTCTGCCAAATGGTTATTGGGCTGAAGCAATGGTGACTGCAGTCTATGTGCTGAATCGAACCCCTACAGCAGGGATTCATGATGTCACTCCGTATGAATGGCTGTATGGTCATAAACCTGATATTTCACACTTGAAGGTATTTGGCAGCATTGCATATGTGCATATACCGGATGAGAAGAGGAAGAAATTGGATCCTAAGGCAGTGAAAAGTGTGTTTATAGGATATGCACAGGAACGGAAAGCTTATAAGTGTTATGTACCTTCTACGCATGAGACACTCATAAGCAGAGATGTGGTATTTGATGAGTTAGCATCCTGGTATGGGAATCCTATTGCAGTGCCTACTGATGGCTCACCCAGTATGAGTCATGCTGAAAATACTCCTGCAGAGAGTACTTCCATGAGTGGTCAGACAGGTGATATATCATCTACAGTGAGTCCTTGGACAGGACGATTACGGAGTCGCACTACTGCATCCACTGACACGGATATGTCAGTGAGGGGGAGAACATATAAGGGAAAAGAAAAGGTTTTTGAAGATGTAACAAGTCCACTCACTGCAGGTTATGATTCATCTAGCAGTGACAGCTTAGACAGTGAATTGGGGATTCCGTCTGTTATGATGCCAGGTGCTAGGCAGAGCCATTATGTGCCGCCTCATGAGAGGCAAGCTCACAATGAGCCATAGCTCAGGAGATCAGAGAGGGTCAGATGACCTATTGACAGGTATACTTACACTGGATATTCAGCCCGTCATTATGCTTATATGACGAAATTAACAGGTTTTAGAGAACCAAGTAAGTTTGATGAGGCAGTCGCAGATGAGAATTGGCGTGCTGCTATGGATGAGGAATATTCAGCTTTGGCTGAAAATGGTACATGGGATTTGGTACAGTTGCCTGAGGGCAAAACACCTATTGGATGCAAGTGGGTGTATAAGGTAAAATGTAAATCAGATGGATCATTGGAAAGATATAAGGCCAGGCTGGTTGCAAAAGGGTATGCGCAGCAGTATGGTCTTGATTATGAGGAAACTTTCAGCCCTGTAACAAAGATGGCTACAGTTAGAACTGTGATTGCTTTGGCAGTAGGTAGAGGCTGGAAACTATGGTAGATGGACGTAAAGAATGCATTTCTCAATGGAGAATTACGGGAAGAGGTTTACATGGAACAGCCTGAAGGCTATGTACATCCAGAATTTCCAGCACATGTATGTCGACTGAAAAAGGCACTATATGGGCTGAAACAGACACCTAGAGCATGGAATGCTCACATAAGCAGTTATTTGCAGCAACATGGTTTCCGATTGGGTGATGCTGATCATAGTCTATTTGTAAAGAAGACAGATAGTGGCTATGTTTTCCTAGTTGCCTATGTTGATGACTTAATCATTACAGGAGATGATGAAAATAGGATTGCTGAAATAAAGACATGTTTATAGGCTGAGTTTAAGGCCAAGGACCTTGGAGAGCTGAAATATTTTTTGGGGATTGAAGTTGTCTCTACACCTCAAGGCATATGGCTGCTACAGAAGCAGTATGCTCATGACATGTTACAGAAATATGGTATGGCTGATTGCAAGCCTATGGATACGCCTTTGGAGCAGAATGTCAAGCTGCAGATTGATGTTGGGACATAGATTGAGAATGTTACTATGTACAGACAGATGGTAGGCAGCTTGATCTATCTCACGATCACTAGACCTGACTTGAGTTATGCTGTGGGGATGATTAGTCAGTTCATGCAGAAGCCTCGCAAACCACACTTGGATGCAGTCAGGAGAATTTTGAGATATGTAAAGAGTACCACAGATCATGGGCTATTTTATGCATATGAGAAACCCCTTGACTTGATGGGGTACAGTGATGCTGATTGGGCTGGTTGCACGTATGATAGGAGGTCAACCAGTGGCTATGCATTTGGATTGGGTAGTAGCATGATCAGTTGGCAGAGTAAGAAGCAGCCTACAGTTGCATTGTCTAGTACGGAAGCAGAGTATCGTAGTGCGGCCTTAGCGGCCTGTGAAGCTAAGTAGTTATTATAGAAGTTGCTGAATGACTTGGGAGTACACTTGGACAACAAAGTCAAGCTGTAATGTGACAATTTGAGTAGTGTTATGTTAGCAAGCAATCCTGTTTATCATGCAAGATCAAAACACATTGAGGTTCACTACCATTTCATCAGGGAAATGGTTTTAGCAGATCAGATTGACTTGGAGCATGTGAAGACTGAAGACCAGGTAGCAGACATCTTTACCAAATCACTTGGTAAAGATAAGTTCATTCACTTTAGACAGCTACTTGGAGTGATGCAGATGATTTGAGTTTTATTTTTGAGCTTGAGGGGGAGTGTTAGAAATCAAACTCACCGTCAGTGTGTCTTTATCTATGACCGACATCTATGACAGCTAGTGTGTGCAGCTGTCTACATGTGACTACATTAAATAAGTCGGGTTAGTAGTCAGTTAGTGACCTGACTAGAGTTAGTCTGTCTAGTCTACACTTACACTAGGTCACTTTATCTTTGTAGTATGTGTGCTTTTCAGTTTAGTGTGTGGAACATGAAGGAATGAGCTTGAGAGCCTGAAGGCTCAAGAAAATGGAGTTTCCCTGTCTCTCTCTCTCAACTTTGAACACTAATGGAATCAACAAGAGCTATGCTGAATGAGAAGAGTTTGTCAAATGGTTACTGGGCTGAAGCAGTAGTGACTATTGTCTATGTGTTGAATGGAACCCCTACAGTAGGGATTCATGATGTAACTCCATACGAGAAGTTGTATGGTCATAAGCCTGATATTTCACAGTTGAAGGTATTTGGTATCATTGCATATGTGCATGTTCCTGATGAAAAGAGGAAGAAATTGGATCCTAAAGCTGTCAAGAGTATGTTCCTTGGTTATGCACAAGACCGGAAAGCTTACAAGTGTTATGTACCATCTACACATGAGACATTGATTAGCAGAGATGTTGTTTTTTATGAGCTTGCATCATGGTATGGTAATCTTGTTGCAGTGGCTAATGGATCAGCCAACACTAGTAATGTTGAAAATACACCTACAGTGAGTACATCTATGAGTGGTCCTACAGGTGATGGGTCACCTACAGTAAGTCCTTGGTCAGGACGCTTGCGGAGTTGTACTCCTACGTCCACTGACATGGATATGTCAGTGAGGGGGAGATTGGATAAGGGAAAATAAAAGATGCTTGAGGATGTGACAGGTCCACTTACAACAGGTTATGAGTCATCTAACAACGGCAGTTTGGATAGTGAGTTGGGCATTCAATCTATTATGACACCTAGAGCAAGGCAGAGCCATTATGTATCGCCTCATGAGAGGCAAGCTCAGAGTGAGCCATAGTTACGAAGATCTGAGAGAGTTAGAAAACCAGTTGACAAGTTTATATACACTGGTTATTCAGCCCACCATTGTGCATATATGGCTACTGTGAGAGGGTTACAAAGAACATACAAAGTTTGATGATGCACTACAGATGATAACTGGTGTGCTGCCATGGATGAGGAGTATGTAGCTTTGGCTAAAAATGAGACATGTGAATCAGTTGAGTTGCTTGAAGGCAAAGTCCCCATTGGCTGCAAATGGGTGTACAAGGTTAAGTGCAAGTCAGATGGTTCGTTAGAATGCTATAAGGCCAATCTGGTTGCAAAAGGGTATGCACATCAATATGGCCTTGACTATGAGGAGACTTTTAGTCCGGTGGCTAAAATGGCAATAGTCAGAACTGTCATTGATTTGGCAGCATACGAAGGCTGGAAATTACGGCAAATGGACATCAAGAATGCTTTCTCGAATGGTGATTTGGTTGAGGAAGTATATATGGAGCAGCCTGAAGGCTATGTTCACCCGGACTTTCCTACACATGTATGTAAGCTGAAAAAGGCTTTATATGGACTAAAACAGGCACCTAGAGCATGAAATGCTCAGATCAATAGTTATTTACAGCAACATGGATTTAGATTGGGTGATGCAGATCACAGTCTGTTCACAAAGAAAACAGATCATGGATATGTGTTTCTAGTGGTTTATGTAGATGATCTTATCATCATTGGAGATGATGAAGAGGGCATTGCTGAAATTAAATCATGTTTACACACTTAATTCAGAGTCAAAGACCTTGGTGAACTAAAGTATTTTCTTGGGATTGAGGTAGTCTCTACGCTTTAGGGTATATGGCTGCTACAGAAGCAGTATGCTCATGACATATTACAGAAGTATGGTATGGCTGAATGCAAGCATATGGAGACACCTCTTGATCAGAATATCAAGCTACAGATTGATAATGGGAATGACATAGAGAATGTGGCCATGTATCAACAGATGGTGGGCAGCTTGATATACTTGATTCTTACCCATCCTGACTTATGTTATGTAGTGAGGCTAATTAGTCAGTTCATGCAGAAGCCTCGCAAACCACATTTAGATGCAGTCAGGAGGATCATGAGATATGTAAAGGGTACTACAGATTATGGGCCATTTTATGCATATGGAAAATCTCTTGGCTTGACAGGGTTTACTGATGCTGATTGGGCTGGTTGTGCTTATGACAGGAGGTCAACCAATGGTTATGTATTTGGATTGGGCAGCAGTATGACTAGTTGGAAGAGTAAGAAATAGCCTACTGTTGCATTGTCGAGTACAGAAGCTGAGTATAGAGAAGCTGCCTTAGCAACTTGCGAAGCAGTTTGGTTGATGAAGCTATTGAAAGACTTGAGAATACAGATGGAAAGCAGAGTGAGATTGTATTGTGATAACCTCAGCAATGTTATGTTGGCTAGCAATCCTGTCTACCATGCTAGGTCCAAACATATTGAGGTTCACTACCATTTCATCAGAGAAATGGTTCTTACAGGGAAGATTGACTTGATTCATGTGAAAACTGAAGACTAGGTAGCATATATATTTACCAAGTCTCTTGGTAAAGAAAAGTTCATATATTTCAGACAGCTACTTGGAGTTTATCATATGGTTTGAGCTTGAGGGGGAGTGTTAGAATATCAAGCTCCCGTTACTCTTCAGTCAGTCTATCTTTATGTGTGTGAATTGGATACAACTGTACACATGTGTGACATTCAATAAGTCAGTGTAGTCAGTGACTTAGCCACAGTTAGTCTTGGTTAGTCATATCTATGTGTGTAAGTCTCTTTTAGTTAGTATGACAGAAGAATAATAGAAGAAGTAGAACAATGAGCTGAGGCTCATCTTCCGCTCCACTCTGTCTCTCCCCCTCTCTTCCAACAAAGTGTAGATAATTCTGAAAAGCTTGGTTGGCAGTTATCCATTTCCTTGGTAACAGCAACCAATTTATTCAAGATCTTGTTAAAGAATCTACTAAACTCTATCCTCGATATTTAAGGATCTTGAGATCAAAGCTTGTGTAACCACTTAACCAATTGAGGGGGATGAGGAATAAAAGTAGTAGAAGATGGAAGAGAAACAAGCAAGAGAGGGTGAAGGGATGGATAAGTAAAATCATAAAAGGAGGAATGGATTAAAGAATGATAATTTGATAATTTAGGAAAATCAGCTAAAAAGGTTGTTAATAAGTATGCTGGAAAAGTGGAAAGAATAGTTATGGATGGGGAAGGACAAGAAAGAGGAGGAAAAAAAACATGATTCTCAATAAAAGAACAACGGGTGAAAATAGGGATTTGAGGGGCATCTTGGGATTGAAAAAGAAGGGGTAGAATAATTTGTGGATTAGATAGATGTGAATAGAAAGGTAGGCTTCATATATATAGGCCATCTGCTAATAATAAGATAAATAAGGCACTGATGGACCTATCACAGATCTGCGATGATATGCATCAAAGAAAGAGGAATCAAATGGAGGTTATTTGGAAAGGTGGGCTAAGAGATCCACCCTCAATTGTTTAGTGTTTTGCATATGAACAGAGGCTTTGAATTGATGTTGATTCAAAATCATAGAATCAATCATTGTATGCCAAGAAGTTTCACGGCAATCGATCACTTTGGAGGAATATGTATGGAACATTTGATCTATTTGTAACTCCAAATGTTTGATATATAAAATAGCTTGCAATACCATATCTCTGACATACCAAGAAAAATCTTCATCATCTGGAATCAACAAATCACCTCGCAAGTATATGTAAGACATAAGCATGGTATTTGGAGTCACGAAATCTTCAAAAACCATTCTTGCTACTTCAGCCAGTAAATCAGAAGACCAAGCTCCACTCCAGCTATCCTTTGAACGTAAGGACATCAAAACTCTCTGTACATGTGTGTGTGTGTGTTAGAAGGTTTGTGTATACAATTCCACATGCATGATCTCTTTATGTGAATATTAACCAAAGCATAAAGGAGCTAGCACATAATCCTCTCTCTCACATACTCTTAAGCATATATAAACCAAAGCACATAGGTATATGTCATTTGAAAGGCAATCACTATTTTTGTGGAGATTCAAAATAAGCTATCAATTTGAGGTCTCCTTATGGCCGTTTTTTGGGGAATAATACCTATGATTGCTATAAGGAAGTAACAACTTTTGAGAGAGAGAGAGAGAGAGAGAGAGAGAGAGAGAGAGAGAGAGAGAGAGCTAAACACCATTGCTTTAGAAGCACCCTATTAGCCTATGCTTGTGCGGGTACTAGCAAAGAGCACTAGTATATCCAAGCATTGGAAAATAGTTTGCCCAACTCAACTTGAATACTAAGTCCTAAGGGCATGTGTCTTTGTGGGTTTTCCCTATGCGTTGAGGAGGATAATTTCTGGCACTCTTCCAAGGGCAAGTGTCTTTGTAGGCTTTCTCCATGCGTCACTGAGGATAATCGTGGCACTTTTGACAGGCAACCACCTGTTCAAGGTAGTCGAAGAAGAAGAATAAGAATTATTTCCCACTCGGCTCGCAACATAGGAAGTCACCTGATCAGACCGAACATCTGATATCGATCGTCATGTCTTCCTCTCATCAGGATTCTGGCAGTCAGGAGGACCACGCAACGGTTTTGCAAGAAAGCTCAGGTCTCTCTCTCTCTCTCTCTCTCGCGCCCCCCCCCCCCCCCCCCGGCGAGAGTTACATGCTTCGTGCCTTGCATCATTTTAATCGTCTTCACAGTCATGAATCTCGTGCAGATGCTGCGAATCACACTGCCAAAGGTCCTACGGAGGAGCCGTTTGCAACGCCGGAATCAGTCGAGAAGGTGAAGAATCCCCATTCCTGCACGATATTTTGGGATCCTGAGGTTGAACCGGCTGCGCAGGTACATCGTGATGAGAATGATGATGGTGGTGGACAAGGCTTCCACGGCACTAAGTCATTAGCGCCTGTTGTTGCATCGGACAAAGCCATTGGTGTAGTAGGAGCTAGCGAGTTAGGAACCGGCTATGAAGAAGACTCAGAATCTTCTGTCTAACAACCCCCTCTCTCTGTGTGTGTGTGTGTGTGTGTGTGTGTGTGTGTGTGTGTGTTCATAGGTTAGGCTTGTGGATGGACTTCCTTTTCTGCAATCTGTCCTCGGCCATCCCCCTCTCTGTATTTATTTAATGGGAGGGCCTTCCAATTGCAGGATAAAGAAGTCCAACATGTCAAGGCACCTGGTCTTTATCAAAGGGTGAAGGAGGAGGTGGAAGCTGTTACTGAAGTTGTGCAAGAAGGTGTGGGCTTAAAGGATCATTCCTAAAGTCTCAGGCTCTGGTTCATTTGTTACAAATTGACACCTTAGGAAGTTGCCTATTCAATGAGTCTCACCAGGATGTTTTGTCTGAGCTGGTGCACTCTCTCATATTCGGTTGTAAAGATTCACACTTACACAGGAATGGTTGGTTATTTAACTGATTAATGGTAGTGAGATTCTAATGATCTGATTGGTATCATTGTGCTTTGCATTCTTGATCCCTTGATTAAGGTAGAATTGGTCGAAGTTAGCAAGTCATCTATTATTTTCATTTCCTTCCCTTGAACCGTTCTAGATATCAGAGGTTATCAAATCTCTTAAGAGATCGTTAAGTATCTCAACTTACATGAAGAGGATAACCGACACTTGGTGAGGAGATCACGTAGGAGGATTGCGAGATGAAAGCTACAATGTGATATTAGAGATTATATGAAGGCACTCCACAACGTAAGAGGCAAAAGGGAGGGGAACATCTAGGAAAGGAGTGGCATGTGAGTTTTGGTTCAATTTTTTCTCCTAGTTGTTTCCTACCTAGCAAGACATATGTAAGAGCAATTCCATTAGTTGCTAGTTCAAGAATTACTAAACTAGTATTTTGCGGTGAATCCTCCAGCAGAAACTAAGCAAGTTTGTCCATTGGCACATCTACGTTCAGTATTGTTGCCAACCTTGTGAAGGACTCACGTCTTATAGGGTGCTAAGTTGTTCATGTATGCACACTAAGAACTTGGGATTCGAAGACCCCCGTTGTCATTGTAGCACAACCATGATAGTGGTGCTTGCAAGAACATGTTTCCCTTATCCACGCCCTTATGGTGCTTCAAAGGTTATGCTTCCCTTGTAAGCATTGGGCAAGAAGGCCCACTCTATGATGCTTGACAATGCATTGCTCATCCACATGGTAGTTAAGAAAAAAAAAGCCTAACAACCTTGTTGTCAATGAAATTTATAGCCCATTCTCAAGCCTTGCCACCTCATCACATTTCAATGTTTGTTTTAAATTCTCTTTTGTATGTTTATATAGTATGTCAAAGAAGGATAACCAATGTATGGAAGTTATGGCTTATTTTAGAGAGAATCTATATTTGTACTTCAATAGTCATGGAGGTGGACAAGGCTTCAATAGAACTATTATTGGGGACTTTTCTTTCTCTACTTTTTCATTCTTCTTCCATGTGTCTAGTAAGTTGCGTCTTGTGCACGGATTACCTTCAGGATTGGTGATTACCTTCAGGATTGGTGAGGCAACTGCAAGAAAGTATTGCCATGTAGTTGTGGAAATCCTTGCTACAAAATTGTGCTTTAGCTTCATCCTTGCTCTGTCTAGTGGGCATCTTTGAAACATAACTATGAACTTCCAAGCACACTCTCTTCCCTAATGTATCTAGGGCATTTGATAGTAGCCATATTGAGCTTGCCCGAGGAAGCCCAACATTGAGGACATACATGTCTTGCATTTGTTCAAACACCACTTTTACTCTGTCCTCCTACAAGCAAATATGCAATGCACAGAGATGCACATAGGATGCTTGCATCGTGGTGCTAGGAGTAGCCCATGATGCAAGCCATTAGAAAGCGGCATCCATCTACAAGTATTTCAAGTAGTAGCAAGTCTTGCAAGATCCTATTCTTCTTATCCAAGGAGTGTGCATCACACCTAATAGGATATGGAGCTTGTGGACACCTCATCACCCCATTCAAAGGGTCCCACTCCATTCAAATTTTTTTAAAAACAAATATTACCACATTTCATAAACTTAGAAAGCTTGAACTAAAATCTTAATAGTTTTCTTCTCTAATATGAAGTGTACATTGGATTGTATTTCAAAAATATGTACTGAAACTGAAAGCTGAAAATTGATAGTATATACTTGAGGTATTGCAACCTAGAATGTTAAGAATGCATGCAGGCAAAAAAGAGGGTGGTTTCACTCCACATGCAAAATTAAATACTATGGTAAGTAGTTGCTTAAAGGAAACTTGGGGGTGCATCAATAAGAATTTATCCATATCATGTGTGTGTGTTCAAAGGATATTTAAAAATACCCTTTTCTTATATGTTGTAAGGCAACAAAATGGTCCCTTTTCTTGCAAGAAACATCTTTTTCAAATAAGTTCTAACTAGTGTTTTGCATAGGGAACATTAGGTTGCTTCATGAGGCTTGCACAAAAGTGCCACAAAGCGGCTAAGCAAAGTGAGCATGGTTACTTCTCTTCGAACGCAAAGAATGCTAGGCCTCTTCACAACACTTGCACGAAGGTGCCGCGAAGTAGCTAAGTGAAGTGAGTATGACAACTTCACTTTATGCACAAGGAATGCTAGACCACTTAACAGTGCTTACACCAAGGTGCCGCGAAGCAGCTAAGTGAAGTGAGTATGACCACTTCACTTCCATCTATCCATTCTCTCTTCCTTTTTCCTTTTCTCTCTCTCAATTTTTTAACCACTTTTTTTTTCATTTTTTCTCTCTCCCTTTCATCTCTTTTTTAAAAATCACTCACTCACTCACTCACTCACTCACACACACTCTCACAATTTTCTCCCTCTAATTTTTCTTCTCTCTCTCTCTCTAAATATTTTTAACCTCCACTCGTAGTTCTTTTACCTACCTCTCACATTTAACCCCTCTCTCTCTCCAAAATGTTTCCTCTATTTTCTTCAAATTTTGTCTCTCATTTTTATTCTCTCTCTCTCTCTCTCTCTCTCTCTCTCTCTCTCTCTCTCTCTCTCTCGTTGAGATGACCATTTGAATGTGTGTGGATATTGAACCACTTGGTTAGATGGATCCACACATCTACACTTAGATGATCATTTGAACATGTGTGGATATTGAACCACTTGGTTAGATGGATCCACACATCTACACTTAGTATGTCGGTGGTCATTATGATCTTTACATGGCTATTAACTTATCACTTATTATATTTGGTTTGTTGCATCTACTTACAATTGGTATAGTTATAGCGCATAGTCAGTTATGCAATGTTTGACTTAGTATGCCACTTTCTTTTATGTTATATCTTATCTACACTTTACATTCATTGTATTGTGTATGAAAGAAGAAGAAAAAATCAACCAAAAAAGGTTTTGGCCTTTATCTCTCTTCTTGTGTTCTTGAGTGAGCTTTCTTTTGTTTGTATGGTGTGTGTTTGGTACAACAGCTCAAGTAAGTCCTCCTACCACGTGATTCATAACATAGTATCACAACTGCAACATTGAGAGAGGTGGATTTTGAAGGGTGAAGTGAAGAAGAAGAAGAAAGGCTTTAATCAAGCAAGTAACACATAAAAAGCTATCCCATTTTTCCACTCTTTCTTTTAGATAGTGCCTGTGGAGATACTGGAAGCATAGTAGAGTACAAATCTCAAATTGCTATGAGATTTGGTGTGCAAGTAGAGCACTGTATATTTTAGAAGTAATCCCTTTGGGGTTATCCCTATTTTTTTAACAGTGGAAACTCCATCATTGAGAAGCTGAACAAGAACAACTATCCATCATGAAAATTTTGTGACAAATTTTCTTATTGGAAAAAGCCTCTATGAGTTTGTTTCAAGTGAAGAAAAGGAGTTAGAGCTAAGTAATCCTATGATTATAGAAGAATTAAAGGCATGGGAAGAATGAAATAAAAACGACAAAAATATAATATGTTGGCTATTTGCAGTAATTGATAATACTATGTTGGGGCATATATAAAATGCGAAAACTTCACATGCAACTTGGACAATCTTCAAGAATATGCTTTAGTAAACATAAAGATATGGAAGATTCAACTCATGCAAGTTTTGAGTACCTTGAAGAAAGGAATAATGTTTTTAAATAAGTACGTTTTGAAAGTGAAAAGTATTACATATATCTTTGTAGCTATTAATGTATACTTGATGATTTAGTTTCATTACTTTGGGTGGCCTTAATAATGAGAAGGCTTAGAAATCATTTGTTACTTCTGTGTATATATGGAAGCTGTTTCTAATTTTTGATGAGTTGGCATTTCCTATAATCATTGAAGAGATTAAAATGCAGGGTGAATCATTTGAAAGAATTAGTGATTAGGTCCAAGACTTTTACTAAGTTCAAGAAGACGATGTGTCAAATGCTCTTCAAGAGGTCGTGGCACAGAATGTGCTAGTGATAACCATCAAAACAAATTAGATCACCAGTTTGGCGAAATGTAGGTTTCAATAGACCATGAAAACTTTAGAGGGAGGGGGAGTGGATGACAGAATGGATATTCTAGCAATTATGGTATTGTTTATCATTATTGTGGCAAAATATATCATATTATACCCTAGTGTTATGCTAAGAAGGATAACATCCGCAATGTTAAATTGCAGCAAGAAAACTAAGCATTGTTTTCATGACAGAATGAAAATAAAAAAAGCATCTGTTTGCTATGTAACATATGATGAATATTATTACAAGAAAGAAGACACATGATAATGTATGGTATGTTGATTTAGGTGCATCTAATCAGTCATGCTGAATGGTTTAGAGAGAGGCAAGATTTATAAAATCCAAGCTATGTATAGATGGGTAATGATTCATCATACCACCCAATTTGACACATTGAAAAAGCTCTCTTGTCCTTGCATAATGTTCAAACAAAGAGTTTGTCTAATGTATTACATATATCATCCATCACAAAGAATTTAGTGTCTGCTAGCCGAATGGTAAAGCAAGAGTTGCAAATTCAATTTAATACAAAAGATTGTTTGTTGAAAGACTTTAATAATAAATGTATACTGATTGTAAAAGGAAGTAGAGTTGGTTGCATATTCACTATAGATGTTGAAATTCTTGCTATAAATGTTGATACGTATACTAAAGGCAAAGGAGTGGTTGTAGACATTGAAATATGACACAAATATACTAGACATATAAATGTACAAATGATAAAATTAATACAGTCCAAAGGATTGGTTATAGGATTGCTTACTTTTAGAGTTGTAAAATTTCATAAACTATGTGAAGCATGTCAGTTTGATAAGCAGGTAAGACAATCTTTTTCACATGATAGAGATGTAAGCAAGAATATACTTGATGTTGTGCATACAGATGTTTGCGGGCCTATATAAAACATATCTCTTGGTGGCACAAATATTTTATCATATTTATTGATGATTATTCAAGAAAGATATGGGTGCGTTTTATGAGAAAAAAGAGTGATATATTTGAGCACTTCAAAGATTTCAAGGCTACTATTGAAATAGAAATAAGCTTGAAAGTTAAGTGCTTAAGTTCAGATGGAGGGGGACATTACCTCTCTAATGAGTTCAGTGACTTCTTGAGGTCTCATGGAAAAAAAAGATAGTTTACTTATAGGTATACCCTACAATAAAATGGGGTTGTAGAAAGAAAAAATAGGCATATTGCAGAAGTTACACGAGCATTGATGACTGAAAAGAAAATGCCAAAACGTTTTTGCTTTGAAGCTGTTCATACTACTATTTATATTTTGGATAGAACTCTCACAGCTACAGTTCATGGGATGACCCCCAAAGAATGCTTTACAGGCAAGAAGCCCAATGTGTCATACTTAAAAGTGTTTGGTTATATTGGATATGTTCATGTGCCAAATGAGCTGCAAAAGAAGCTTGATTTTGAAGGCTGAAAAATGTATTTTTATTAGATACTCTTTAGAGCAGAAAGGCTATTGTTGTTATAATCCTATCATAGGTGAGTTCAAAGTGAGCTTGGATATCATTTTTTTAATAAGATGAGTAGTTTGTATTGCATCTAGTGGTAATAATTTAAAGATGATGATGATGATAGTTATGTGCGTACAAAAAAAGTGAGCACATAGCCTTAGTCAACCAAAAACATCATCTAGTATTATATCTACAATTAGCCCTTGGTCTAGGAGACTAAGGATAAACCCATCATCTTTAGGTACATCTATAAGTGTTATAGGTAAAGACAAAGAAAAGATGAAAGTATCAAATGGTAATGATGCATCTGCTTAGTCATACTCATTGGGATACATCAATGGATGAGGAGATGGCTACATTAAAGGCTAATAAGACTTGGGATCTAGTATTGTTGCCTAAGGGCAAGAAAGCTATTGGCTATGAGTGGGTCTACAAATTTAAGCATAATGTAGGTGGTTCTATTAGCAAGTATAAAACTAGGTTGATTACAAAAGGCTATGCTCAAACATATGGCATAGATTATGAAAAGATATTCAATCCAGTTGCTAGGATGGGAACTGTTAGATGTGTGATTACTTCAGTAGTAAGAAAAGATTGGAGTTTGCAGCAAATGGATGTAAAGAATTTCTTCTTACATAATGAATTACAAAAAGAGGCGTCTATGGAGCAACTAAAAGGTTATGAGGATTTAGAGCATCCCATATATGTGTGCAAGTTAAAAAATGTACTCTATGTGCTGAAGCAAGCATCTAGAGCATGGTTTGATAAGATCAAAGAGTATATTACCAACATTAGCTTTTATATTTCTAATGTTGATCACTCACTTTATGTGAAAAGTGTAATACTTCTACACAAAGTTAGTTGATTAGTCGTCGTGCCAAACCAGGTTATTCATTACTAGGTTATTATTTTGATACATAAAATAATTACACAAAATATTAGCTACTATATTTTACACTTACACTAATTGATAACTTAATCTAGAAAGCATATTAGTACATGCATAAATGATTAATCACTATGAATTGCAGCTAGATTATTTGAGATTCTAAATTGTAGAATCATGTTGGAGATAATTGCCAGAGGTTATTGCACATATGTCTTTATGCACATTCGATATAGTTATGGTCAAATGCGACAATGTTAAGTGTCGCTTAAAAAGTGGAACTCTATTTAAAGGATCTGTAAGTCATCTCGTTAAGTTATTGGCACAATATATTTCTTTAAGGAATTTCACTTATGTTGGGTAAGATAGCCCAAACAGAAAATTCATACCTTGCTTAGCATGTTGTAAGAGATGTACTCAACACTCCTTTATGGGTAGGAGAATCATCATTAGAATGTAAGGTTACCTTAGGATAAGGTCTACCTTGGCTATGTGAAGCTGTGAATTGCACAATGGTGTGATTGTCATTGCATCATTTGATATACATTTGAAAGGACTGTTTGTGTTTGCTAGAATCTAGATCTTTGATTGAAAATATTAACAAACAGGATAAAAGGAAGGATTGTGCTAGGCTATCCCCAAGCTAGCTATAAGACCCTACTCCAAGGCTTTCTAGGAATCTGCATAAATTGATTGATAAGGCTAACAACATAGCTCAAGTCTACTAGCCTTGTAATGGTCATATAAATCAAACTTCCTACTCAAAAGGTCCTTGACTTTAGCAGTCCCATTGTCACTATCACTTGTAATAATCAAGTTATCCAAATAGATGACTATGATGACCAAGCTTGCATCTCCCTTTTTGTGAGGTGTCTGCCAGACTCAATCCACGGCACACCTTTTAATAGTCCATCAGTAGGTTTTCCAAAAATGATGCCGCCCGGTGCTCCCTTAGAACATCATGGGGTTTGTCACTTAGGCCCTACTAAGTCTACTTCGCAACGGGAGAGTTCCGACTGAACCCACTAGGATCGACTTGAATTTTTGGGTTCCTAAAATCAGAGGAGTCTCCTAACAGCCAGCTAGTGTCAGTAATTTCAAGTTCTCACTTCTACAAGATTACTCGATGTGAAGCGGACTTGCCATTGCACTTGGTTCAAAAAGAATGGGAGGAGGAGGGGAGTGCAGTGCATCAACCCTCCTGTCCACAAGGCAAAATCCCATTCCAGCCCCCTAAAACAATGCAATTCGGTTCTCCCTCTAGTTGGTCAATTTATTATCTTCCTATTTCTATTGCCGATTTGGAAAAGCTCCCAGCTAATCGGGACCACCCTACTGTTGGATGGACCCGTTGGGGATTATGCCCACCTCCTTTCCTTTAATGACGAAATCATCTTTAGTTTTTTAATTACCTGCAACACATTTATTGAAACATATATAACCAGGTTCCTTAATTAGTCCGTTAAATCACATATTCCTTCATGTAATTTATCTCGTGGACACACATACAATTCAAATAATCCTTGAATAAAGAAACTTATTTATTATATTGGAATCTTATTAAAATTTCCATCTTTTCAACCCTGCGGAAGATAGACAGAATTCCACGAGGGTATTCTGCCCACTAAGATTCCACCCTTGTTACTAGTATTTAGGATTCCAGGATCCCATCTTGGGTAACCAAGGGGCTCGTCAGATTCTAGGAACAATGCAGGATTTGCAGCTAGAGCCCCCCTTGGCATCCACACTACCGGAGACTATCCCTACGAACAGACCTTGGCTACCCCCCAAGCTAGGCTACCCCCAAGCTAGCTATAAGACCCTACTCCAAGGGGGTCATGGTTATCGCTTCTACACATAAGAAGTCTGGTAGGCCACGCATGAGTGAGCCCTTGGCATTGGTACATTCGGATGTCTGTGGGCCCATGCCTTGTCAGTCTATGGGTGGTGCAAAGTATTTTGTTACGTTCATAGATGATTTTTCACAGAAAGTTTGGGCTTATCCCATTAAGTTGAAATACGATGTCTTGGCTGTGTTTCAGAGATGGCTTGCATTGGTTGAGAACCAGTCTGGGTATAGGCTAACATGCCTAAGGACAGATAATGGGGGTGAGTATGTCTCACGTGCTTTTGAGCAGTTATGTGACGAGAGGGATATTAAGTGTTAGTTGACCACCCCCTACACCCCCCAGAATGGTTTGGCTGAGCGGATGAATAGAACCATCCAGGAGCGTGTATGCAGTATGCTTAGCCATGCAGGCCTACCACAGAGCTTTTGGGCTGAGGCAGTTAGTACATCTGTGCATGTCATAAACAGATCACCTTCTAGTGGTTTGGATTTCTAGGTTGCAGAGGAAGTATGGATTGGAAAACCCCCCCCTCTTATGTGCATCTCCGCGTCTTTGGATGTGAGGCATTTTGCCATGTGCCTAGGGACAAGAGAAGTAAGCTGGATCCCAAGAGCGTCAAATGCATTTTCCTTAGTTATGGGGATGCAGGCGAGATGGGTTACAGTCTCAGGGATCCGCAGGCGCAGAAAGTCATCCGTAGTCATGATGTAGTCTTCCATGAAGACAAAATGCATAGGCAGCCTGAGAGAGTTGTTGAGATCCGCAGGGTCATATTTCAAG
This sequence comes from Lygodium microphyllum, assembly GCF_053477565.2. Lineage (NCBI taxonomy): Eukaryota > Viridiplantae > Streptophyta > Polypodiopsida > Schizaeales > Lygodiaceae > Lygodium > Lygodium microphyllum. The sequence goes on along the minus strand of NC_141140.1, from coordinate 52,679,874 downwards.
AGGAGCCGAGAGCTCTCGCACAGCCAGTTGGACTGCCTACAGCTGCAGCAGATGCTCATGGTCAGGGCGTTGGACAGGCAGTTGGGCAGGCAGCAGAGCCTGCCGTGAGATGGTCTACTAGAGACAGACGTCCACCAGATCGATTTCAGCCCTCAATGCATTATGTCTTGGTTACAGATGTAGGAGAGCCTTTCACTTATGATGAGGCTATGTGCAGGGGTGACAGTCACTCCTGGGAGAGTGCTATGCAGTCTGAGATAGACTCCCTGCATAAGAATGACACTTGGGATTTGGTTTCCTTGCCTACAGGCAAGAAGGCTTTGCCATGCAAGTGGGTGTACAAGCTAAAAAGTACCCCTGGACACCCCAAGCCGGCATACAAGGCTAGATTGGTAGCAAAGGGTTTTAAGCAGGAGCATGGTGTGGACTTTGATGAGGTCTTTTCTTCTGTGGTTAAGATGACCACCCTGCGCTTTGTCTTGGCTTTGGTTGCTCAGCTTGACTTGGATTTATACCAGATGGATGTCAAGACGGCTTTCTTATATGGGGACTTGCATGATGAGATTTATATGGAGCAGCCTAAGGGCTTTGCAGAACCTGGCAGGCAGCACCTAGTGTGCAAATTGAAGAAAAGTCTTTATGGCTTGAAACAAGCACCTAGGGAGTGGTATCATAAGTTTGATGCCTTTATGCAGTCACAGGGCTACAGCCGGAGTGCTATGGATCTGTGTCTCTACACGAAGAAAGCCCGTGATGGTTCTTTATTGATTTTGGTACTCTATGTGGATGATATGTTGATAGCAGGGAAAGCTCATGATGAGCTAGATGCTCTTAAGGCTCATCTCAAGAAGAGCTTTGAGATGAAAGATCTGGGACAGGCCGCTCACATACTTGGTATGTGCATTACATGCGACAGAAATCAGGGACTCCTCTACTTGTCACAGAGGGAGTGCGTTCATAAAGTCCTTGAGCGCTTCCGCATGCAGGATGTAAAGCTTATTGGCTGTCCATTGCCTTCTTATGTGAAGGTATCACACGCTGATTGTCCACAGACAGAAGAGCAAAAGGCCGAGATGGCCAAGATTCCCTATGCATCCGTAGTGGGCAGTCTTATGTATGCCATGATAGCCACTCGTCCAGATATTGCCTTTGCAATTGGTGTTGTGGCATGCTATATGGCTACACCTGGCAAGAAGCATTGGGATGCCGTGAAGGGTATCATGAGGTACCTGAAGGGCACTACAGATATGTGCATATGCTATGGCAGCCACGATACAGGAGTCGTGGGGTACATTGACTTTGATTATGCAGGACATGCAGATAGTAGAAAGTCCACTTCCGGCTATGTATTCATCTATGCTGGAGGTGCTGTTTCTTGCATGTCCAGGGTGCAGAAATGCACAGCCCTTTCTACTACAGAGGCTGAGTATGTTGCAACCCCCACTGAGGCTTGCAAGGAGGCCATTTGGTTGGGTCGTTTAGTTACTGACCTTGGTATTGATGCTATTCCTACACGGCATATGGATTCTATGAGTGCTATTCAATTAGGTCTTCCATGTGAAGACGAAACACATTGAGGTGAGGTATCAGTTCATATGTGGGGTCATTGAGGACAATTCTGTTGATCTTGTCAAGATCTCGACTGACCAGAATCCTACAGATCTGCTCACGAAAAGCCTCTCTACAGAGCGCTTTGCCTTCCTCAGGAGGTTGATAGGCGTGGGATGCGATGACGTCTTTCCTCATCCTGTTGTACATGTGTACATGTTGTACTGCCTTTTTTTCTTTTTCTTTTCACTCCTCACTGGGGCAGATTCTCCTTTAAGTGGGAGGTTGTTGGGGGTAAAGGCGCCTCTGCCTAGCTGCCCGTGTATTACTACATTGACAGTCACCGCCACTGCACACTACAGGTAGTGGGCGCCCGTCACTGTCACTGCACATTGCAAGTAGCGGGTGCCCGTCACTGTCACTTTACTTTATTCTTTTAGTGACAGTTTGAATAAAGGAAGGCCCAGTCACACATTGTGACTGTTGGATTTCCCATTTCTTGTCTCTCTCTCTCTTGTTCTTGCTCCCGCCATAGCTCTCGAGTCCAAGCTTCAGTCCTTCTCTCCCTTTCACATGGCAATCTAGATTTTTTTCCTCTTCTTTCTAGAAAACTTGGAAGCCTAACCTTGGAAACCTAACCTTAGGATTGATTGGTTGATTTGGATTCATTATGGATGCTTCTTCAATGGAAATAAAGGATCAAAATTGAAAGATTTGTTTGTTGCCACTATAGAAGTCTGCAATAGGACTACACTACCAACCAAAATGCTGCAATCTCTTAGCCACTTGATGAGGAGTAGTCTAATCTTGGGGAAGATGTACTGGTTTCTCTTCTTTTGTGGAACTAGTAGGAGAATGGTACATTAAGGATACTCCTCTAGAGGTACTGTCATGTTGCTAATCCTCTGTATATATTGTATAGCCTCCCTCCTCTAGCATTTCTCATTCTCTTGCTTCTCCTTTGTCACTTTGTAGTGACTCTTGATGTTGCAATATAATTCCTCAAATTGTTGGACTTGTCAAAACTGACATTTGACAAATAAGGGTAATTCTTTGACGACATAGAAGCAAAAAGGCAAAGCCAACTCCTTAAATTGCATCATTTACTCATTGTATTTTATTTGCGTATGGAATGGATTATTGTTGTCTAGAATTCCATGCAAGTCTTTATTTTTGCAACTCCATGCAATTATACTTGCCATGCTATCTACAAGTCCATGCAAGCTCTAATATTGCATGAAGAATGAAAAATTGCTTAAAATAGTATTTAATTCCATATAGAATGGACTATTACCCTATGTTATGTACATTTATGGGTTATGGATCTAGAATGATTTACTAGATATACTTTGCTCAAGTTTAGATTTCCTTTGGTATTTATTGATATAGTCTTATGGTATTTCAACTTCATTGCATGGGTTGTACGTGTTGCTTGTTAGCATCTCTTGTAATTTATTGAGTACAATGTCCATAGTGATTACATTGTCATACATACTGAAGGCTCATTTCATGAGACTATGAGTTTTTCAGTGTTGTAGATATTACGAGCTAATTACATTTTCTTTGGTATTATGGATTCATTATAATCATTGTCTTAAATACTTCTTATTCATTATACTTGAAGGTTCTTCTTGGAATGTATTGAGTACTAGCTATTCAAGAACATGAGATGATATTGCAATTCATATCCTAAGAATGAAGTAAGTAGGTGAATCTTGTTTCTTATTATGAGTACATTATAAGTTTATGGATGATCACTTGTTGCAATGCTTTCTCATAACTTAGTTGTCTTGGTACATTACGAGTTCTTGGGCGTTATATTACATATACTTACCCATAACTTAGTTGTAATGTGGTACATAAGATTAGGTCTTTGAAGTCCTCAGGTATGCCATTACAACTTAGTTCTTATAGTTCTTAGTCTTACGCATAACCTTACAAGTACTTATATAATGTAATACTTAGGTGGTTATTTACAAGTCTTGGATGAATCTTGTTTATCACAACTTAGTATTTGTTGCAATGTATTGCATATTGGAACTCTTGTGAGTGGGAATTTGTGAAAGCAATCATTATGAAACAATTTGTATTATCATTTCATGCAAGTGAGGGGCACTCTATAGGTGGTAAGGGCCCAATGCAATGCCCCAAGCTAAAAACCAAGTGAGCCAGATAACTTCCTCCTCCTATAGTACCCCTCCTCCCCCCAATCCCTGTCGAGCAACCCGTACCCTAGCCCCAACTCCAACTCTAACAAGCACAATGACGGCAACCATGACGAGGTCGAGCCAGGATGATTCCCAAGGCAATGCCTAAAGTAGAGGAAGAAATATCACCTAGAAACTCTTAGGGAGATCCACAGGTGCCCCACATTGGTTTATTTTAGATCTATTCCTAGAAATAAGTAGTCCAAATGGTAACTCAACGATATTGACACATGGCTATTGTGCCTACATTATAAATGAAACTTGCTCTTCTCACATAAGTGGGTGCATCTTTTGTGGATGTCCAAGCACAAAGGCAATGCCTGTGGGTATGACTGATGTATGACCATACCCTTCTTTGATGGGAGACGAAGAATGTGCACATACATGTAATACATATGTTTGTAAGTAACTAAGGACATTTATGCACTCTCTCTTATTTGGAAATCAGGATAGATGCAACTCAACTCTTCTTTAATGTGGACATCACGTGTACTCTCTGTGAGTACTTGAAACAATACATGCTATTTATGCACATTTATTACCTCCTCCAAGAATGTCATAGCCATGTTGCTAGCTTCCTCTACTGTTTTTCTACTTCCTTTGAAATCCAACACCCCCACTTTCGATTCATGCTACCATTCAGACAATCCTCATTGGATGCATGTGAGGTCTGTATTGGTGTGGTAAAACATCCAACTTGGATGATAGCTTCCCTTAAATTTAGGACTCCTTATTGGAGAAATTTGTTCCCTTTGCAACATGCCACAATGCAGGTACACGAGGTGACACTTTGACTTGCTTCTTCATCATCTTTGTGTGTTCCACATTGCAATTGTAGAACCACAACCATTGAGTGGTGTACTTCGTAGTGCAAATTTGGTCGCGAGGAACTTTGATCTCCTCTACACACTGTGATGTCCCCCCTCTTTCCATAATAATTTTTGTACTTTTTCTTGAACCTTCCATTTCATCCACCTCATCTTGAATATATATCTCAGCCAAATCTATTGTCATCAAATCGTATGTGTCATGGATGTCCTCTAGCTTTGCGTTGCCTTGACTTTGTGACATATTCTAGTGTAAAGTAAAAGGTTCTACATAACCTCTTTTTTTCCTCTACATGGTTTGCTTATCCCCATGCATAATCAACTTGTCATACATTGGGGTTCATGTAATCACTCCTTGTATGGCCCTTGCAACAATAGTAGGGCTTGGTATTTGTTGCCTTCCTGCTCTAAAAAGCAATGGATCATTAATCTCCCTGTCATGAATCTCAATTGCCTGGCTACCTACCCTAAAAAGCAATGACTCCATAGAAGGTATAGATCATAGATCTTCATGTCATGAACCTCAACTGCCTTGCACATTGAATGAATGAGTTCAAAACGTCTATGAATCATGCATCATGTAGCGATATCTTCCTTTTTCCACCCTCACCAGAGAACCAACTATCATGGACACTCTCAAACAACTTAATACTTGGAATCTGAGCACTTTTGCACAAAATTTTGTTAGTATGCATGGAGGTTTAGGATTTTAGAACATGCATATTCACACATCAAATGCATAACAAGAAATCTCAACACACAAACTTATGTCCAATTTGATGCCTCCCCAATGTGCATTTTGTTGCGCCCACCACTTTAGCCATCTTTGTAAGGGTTTCATGTTTTCCAAACTCACATTAATAACCCACCAATTCGTGATTGTGTTTTCTTATCAAGGATCTTGTTGAGTGGTCTTTGTATGCCTCCATGCTTTGCACAAGTCTATATGATGTCTCTACATATTTGAAGGAACTAATTTCTTGGTGTATTTTTGTAGGCTTTGCTCTTAATGAAAAAGGCAAGACCACTCTGTCCCTTCCAATACATTGTGAGGCCCCTCATTATAGATTGTCATTATAGCCAACCAAATTTCTCCTACCTGATGTGCCATGGAATGAGTGAATTCGGGTGGGTCATGCCTACACCATTCCATGATATTTATTTAGATCCTTCCTGCTTGAGATTCATAATCCTCTTCTTTTGTCTGCCATATTGCTATTACCTGCAATGCTCTCATGCTATAAACAATTACAAATTAGTACATAGGATAAAATATGAACTCCACAACTGTGCTGATCAATGTATCCTGAGGGATTGACAGCAACCCTCCCACGGCAAGAAATGAACATGAAACCAAGGTAGAAGCGTGAAAAATCTATGCACATGGCTGAGCCATTAATCTCAAAAACTGAAAAGAAACCATAAATCTTCCACTTAATAATGAACAAACTCGTTATCTTCATCATCTTCATCCATAGCTTCAACCATTATACAAGAACAAAAGGGAAAAGAAGAATTTCTGCACAAAAGATAGAGGAGAGAGGAGAGAGAACAACTTTTTGCACCACCAAAAAAGGAGAATATGCGATTGGACAAGAGAGGGAAGGGAAAGAGGCACATAAACACTCGTGCACTCCACCCCACCTCTTCCCCAAAAAGCACACCCCTTCGTATTTTTATTGTTTCTTTGAAACTTTGATACATTTGATATTATAAGACCTTTGGCCTTTTGAGTATTCCTACCCTTCACAAATGCATGCACATAACACTTTTATGTATACCATTTATTTATTATGGTGTATGTGCATGTGGATGTGGCCCCCTCATGTAAGTGTGCATTTTAGTGATTTTGGAACAATGTAAATGTTATCCCCCTTACAAAAGATGAAATCGTGATATATGCATGAACATTTTTGTGCCTTGTTTTTATGATTCTTTTGAGTGTCATCATATTCCTCCCACACTGAAATGTGAAGCGTCCTCGTGAACCTTGTCAAAGAAGAACCACTGTCTAACACAAACAACTTCCAAAAATTTTAGTAAAACAATTTCGATCATAAGGATGAGGCACTTACCACCACCATCCAACATGAAGGGAGCACAATGCTTCCTTAGGCACATTGGGTACAACCACCACTTTGTGCTTGATTGTGCATCTATTGCTCAACCTTTGTACGAGCTACTAGTTACTTGAGAGTGGACTAAGGAGTGTCAGGATTTGTATGAAGTGTTAAAAAAGGCTCATGGCCACTAACTACATGACTAAATGGATAGAAGAAAGGGGAACCCATAAAGATGACACACAAACCACTATTCCATTTCTTTGGGAGCACGTTATCTCACAATTTGGATGCCCCATAGAGATAATCAATGATCAAGGGACACACTTCTTGAATGAGGTAATCCATCACTTTCTACTAATGTTCCTCATCATCCATCGAAAATCTAGCCCATATTATCCTCAAGAAAATGGCCACGCAAAACCTACCAACAAAGTCTTGGTTAGTATCCTGACCAATATAGTCTCAACTTCACAATATGGCTAGGACCACAAGCTCATGGTAGCTCTCTAGGCGTATTGTATAGCCTATATGATTGGCATAGGAAAAACCCCATTTTGTTTGACATGTGGCGCTAATGTCCTTATGCCTATAGAATTATTGATCCCTAATTTGTGCATCACCATTCAAGAAGGCTAGGAAGGCACTAAAGCATGGCAACATTGCTTGCTTGAATTGGAATATGATTGCTAGCCATTGATGGCCTACTCGTCAAGAGGCCAGACGAAAGGCCTAGTTTGAAAAGTATGTCAATCAACCCTTCTTTGACAAGGGGGACCTTATCCTACTTTATTCCATTAAAGGTCAACAGAAAAAACTCAAATTACGAGGCCTCGAACCTTTTCCAATCCCTCTGGTTAGCATGACAGGGAACATGGAGTTGGAAACTCTAGATGGCTAGCCCACTGGCCAAGAAAAAGAAGCCTTGAGACTAGAAAGAGAAATGCTTCTCAAGTTTTCCAATGATTTAGGCATTGCCTTATATCAAGAAGCACAATATAAGATCCATATGGACACTTATAAGTGCATCCTCATTAAGAAATAGGAGATCTATAGGGAGGTAGCCACTAAAGCATACATATCTTTGTCCCAAAACCCCAATGAGCTTAAGGCCCAATTCAAAGTCTCTTGAAGGGAATGGAGCACATCAAGGAACTATGCTTGATGACCACCAAGCCAATGACAAAGGATGTCACAATAAGGAACATATTGTAGAAGAGATACCATGAGTGGAAGATAAAAATGATGGGATTGCATGAAGAGTCTTCTCCCCGTAAGTCTCCACTAATCTTGGAACCAATAGCTACCATGACCCCTCCCATAGATTTTCCTGAGTTCCCAGATTTTGATTTGGAAAATCCATGGAGCAATCAATGGAGGAAACCCTAGAACAAAAAGAATCTTATGAAATCATGATTGAGGAGTTGAGGGGACATCCATAGAAGATCATTGATTTTTTCATTCTGTCTGAGCTCTTGATTGATGCATAGCAAGTAAACCTTGAGGAGATAGTACAAAAATATCAGGTACAAGAAGAATCCAATAATACAATAAATTTTTACTTTAAGGTGCATTAGGAAAACAAGTTCAAGGAGCCACCACCTGCATGCATAATATGAGTACTCATCAGAGAAGCTAATAGTATAGCAAAAAAATGGGCATGGTAGCTTGATATAGAAGCCTTTAAGGAATCTTGTCGTGCTATAAGAGGCAAAAGTAGATACCTTGCTATGAAACCATAGGAAGCTTGGTTAGTATATGCCCCCAATCCTTTGCTTTTTCTTACAACTGTTACACATGAATGAGATTTGCATCAAGAATTGTCAACAAATATTCAAATTTTCAATGTTAAAAAGAGGCTTATTGCCTTTTCTTGGGTTTTAGGAATTAATATTTACATTTTTAGGAAGCCATTGAATGTGACATTGACCTTTAAACCACACTAGCCCCATCATTTCTTAGTATCAACATGATCCGGTCACCATCCGGTTCAAGCAGACACTTGGTCCTCATTCCAACCTCTTTTAAGAATCATCCAAATGAACACACCTTAAGAGGAGAGAGAAAAAATAATTTCTATTCTATTTAATCAATCCACCATTTCTTGCATGGTAGCTGACGATTGGAAGCAAAAAATTTGGAGAAGGAGATTGGCATCATTTCTTGCATCAGCCTCAAGAAGAAATGGTGGACAAGAAATGGCTCTCACCCTACCCCCCGACCAATTCAAGGCATGAAAATCCACAAGGGATAGGCCAAGTATAACTTGATAGAGATGTAGAGCTAGTCCTAACCAACTACTCCAATACAAACATGCTGAAAAGAATTATCAAAGGAGTCGTCGTGAGTGGTGGTTTGAACTACCTACCTACCCTAGGACAACCAGACCAAGAACTCATACTAGGCGAGAACTCCTATAGCATGATCTTTCATTTACAGATATTTTTAATTTATTAATTGTTGATACTTTAGAATTTGATACTTGGCACGTAAAAAAGAGGGATTTGAGCATATTGTGACCCAAGGAGAATAGGGAATTAGCCTTAAGACCTATCTCGTACCTAAGGACCTACCAAGCTCTCGCAAGGCAACATTAAATTCTTTTTCTTCCACCAAGAAGACAAGGCATCGAGTCTGACTCATCCCTAGAAATCTACCAAGCCTTCACAAGGCGATGATGATCTGCTCTTTGATTTTTCTTTCGTTTTGTTTCATTTCTTTTTCTTTTGTTTAGAGGTTAGAACCCCTTTTTACACACCTCTATATACTATAGTCTTAGGATATATGCATTGTTTCTTCTCTTTCTTTTATTTGGCAGGCTTCTCTAACTACCTCACACAACTAATAGAAACTCCTAGAACCAACTGCCTAGTAGGCCAGCGAAATAGGGTCACTAAGGACTACCTTCTAAAATAGTCCTTAGAGTGCTCAACAATGTCTTCACAGGAGGCAGACGACTGCTTAGACCTCCCCAAACATACCTAACCTAACCCTCAAACTTCACGCCTTGACTGTCAGTCCCCAAAAGAAGAAAATTCCCCACGTATACATAACCATTCAACATAAAGGGAAATAACTCATAAAGGAAGGATATCACCTAGACTTGGCTATAAGAAGCGTATGTGTAGCAAGAGGCTTCCTCTAGGCTCCGTCAAATCTGTCAGGTACATCACTAAAATAAGAAAACATTAACCCCACCTGCATCAAAAATATACATGGCCCTCTTGGCCTAATGATAATCAAGCATTAAATTCAACCAAAATGACCCTCTTGGCCTAATGAAATAAACCAAAAACCGCACCATTCAGTAGCTTACTACAGAAAACAAACCCTTGGTCCCCACATAACTCTACTGAAGTATGGAACTAGACCAAGGATATTGGTTGCTCAAGCCCTATCCTAAGTGCATCAAATTATTAGCCAATCTCTTGCACAAATGGCAAGGGGTGTTCATCGATGAATATGTCATTGAATGATCATATGCATCCATGAAAAAATAGGCAGGTGATCAAGTGCTACTTGATTCATAACCCAAACTAGCTATTGGAGGTCAAAATAGGATGTGTCAACAAGAAGTCCCCATAGTAGTCCTAGGCTAATATCTAAAGGCAATTGTAAGAGTCCCTTGGGACCATAGTTAAAAAGACATCTTCACCAAAAGCATAATTGGCTAGGGAATCCACAAAGCAATTCAAGGAATTAGCTGCAAGTCATTGTTTCAAAAATTTGCAACATATCCAAGGTTGCATGATGGTACATTTGTAGAATGGGATTTCTCACACTATAGGTCCCATTCAATTGGCTGATCACTAGTTGCAAGCCACCTTTCACTAATAAATGGTGGATACCACCACATCGGGCTATATTCTATATTTAGCCCCATTACTAAAGCCTTATATTCTACCATATTATTAGTAATTTTTTTTTCTAAATATGCTCCCATTTTCATAACAATGCCAGGGATCTTTAATGACCACCCCCACACTCACATGTTTAGTGGGCCCTCGAGAAGATCCATCAAAATACAAAGTATAGATCAATTCTTCATTGATAGGCCACGCTATATCAATCAACATACTCATAGTTATGATAGTCAAAGTCAAGCTAAGAGAGAGGATGTATAACATATACAATTCCTCCTTCCTCACCAAACTCAATAGGGATGCTAACAAGAACCCTATGACAATCGTGGCAATAGACCTTAATATCACAAGTAAAAGATCCATCTTGCCACTCAATGATATGATAACCTTTACTCCACCAAATCACTCGACCTTGGTAGTAACACTACTCTAAGTATGGATATTCAAGATAAGGAATGGTTCTGCCTATCCAAATGCCTTTGTATCCATTACAGGTTTAAGCTAGATCTTGACGGACCTGCAAAGGCACAAAGTCAAACGTCAGCCCTTACACATAGTAAGGCTTCAAATTATTAAAGTTCACTTTGGTTTTAAACTTTCCCTTTGCTAAAAGGTATGTAGATCCATTCTTTCCTATCCGAACAATCTTATGGGGGGCATCCCATTCGGGTTCTAGCTTGCTAAGGAATAATTCGTGATGAGCATCATAATATAGCACCAACTGATCCTTCACAAATTTATATATTTTAGCTTAAAGGTCATGGAGTGCTTTCATCCTCTTCTTCCCTATCTCTTAATGCAATAAAGTCTACAATTGTATTTCATCGAGATGCATAAGGGAAGTGAACCTTGCTTGCAATGCTTGTGCCTCACCCAGTGAATGATTTAGAGAAAACCTCATAGTGAGTAACTCGATTTCCAAGGGTAAGACACACTCCTCCCCATATACCAACTTGAATGGGGTGTGGCCTATTGCTCTCTTGAATGTCATGTTATAATCCCAAACAGCCACATGGATTTTCTTGTCCCAGTTGCGCTTATCCTTGAATACTGTCTTGGATACAGTCCCCACAAGCTATTTGTTGTGGTACTCTCCACTTGTCCATTTGCTTGGGGATTATATGGGATAGTTCTATTGTATTTGAGTTTTAGCACTTCTATCAAGGCTTGCATGACTTGTTCAGAAAGTGTGTCCCACAATCAAACACTAACTCTTTTGGCGGACCCAAACGGTAGACAATTTATTCCATTATAAAACTAGTTAGACCATTTATTCCATGATAAAACTAGTTGTCTCCTTAGCATCATCCTTCATCGTAGCTTGAGCGTTAGACCACTTTGTAAAGTATTCTCTTGCCACAATGATATAATGATTCCGTGTAGTTGATGAAGGATATATAGGTCTAACAAAATCGATACCCTACTTCTCGAATGGTAGTATAGCCATGATAGGAGTTAGTGGGTGATTCCTTTCTCCCTACTGTCATATCTTTGACATGTATCGTATCTCTTAACATATGCAAAAGCATATTGGAAAATGGCGACCACTAATATCCATCTCTCAAAGCTTTTTGTGTAGTCAACCATCCACCAAAGTATCCTCCACAAGCGAAGTCATGGCACTTCTCCAAGATAAACGAGACCTCATCAGGCAAGACACATCAACGATAAACATCATCCACACCTTGTCAGTATGGTGTTCCTACAATCAAGGTGAATTTCAAGGCTTATTGCATAATTTTAATCTTTTAAGGCTTTTCTAAAGCAACTCCAATCTCTCTTGTGGATAGATAGTGCGTTATGGCAGCATATCAGGATGATGGGATGGAGGTCGTATGAATTTTGAATAGACCTTTGAGGTTACTACCTTCAACCAAGACTTCCTTCAGCTCCTTGAAATCCACAATACATTCAATGATGCCTTGCAACTTTGGCATCTTACTCCTAATTTCATAGTCAACAAACTCCTACAAGGTGATCGACTATTTTGCTAGACGATCAAGCAGTTGCAGCTTATTCACCAATAGCCTCAACCCCTCCACCTTCATAAAAAATACAAGCTTTTTATAGAGGATGTAATGCCTAAATTTCTTCATCACAAATATCATCCCAAGGCATAAATTCTCCATGTAGCTATAATTAACCTTGGATATCCCCAATTTATGGCTAGTAAACGCAATTGGATGATACCACTTCTCCTCCCAAATCTAGGCTAGATAGCAGTTGATGCTATGCATTGTGGCTGCTGAAAATATATAGAAGACCTCACCTCTTTGGGTACTTAGGATTGGTGCTTTCATTAGTTCCTGCTTTATATCCTCAAAGGATACTTGACATGGATCACTCCAAACAAATTGATAATTAAAGGACAATAGATTTGTCAATGTCAACGTCCTCTTTGCCAGTGCATTGATAAATCTTCGATAGTATCCCATTGATGACAGAAAGCTATTTACTTCTTTAGGAGTACGTGGTGGACTCATGGTGACAATAGCCTTTATCTTTTTAGGATCAGTTGCAATACTAGCCGAGCTAACCACATGGCCCAAAAGCAATTCATAGGGCACTCCAAAGATGCACTTTCTTGGATTAAGAGCAATGTAGAACTACCTAGAATGCTCAAAACATTTTCTCAAAATGATCAACTGTCTCTCCCTTGTGGTGGCTAACCCTAGATCATCAATAATGATTTTCAACTCCTCTAGGGAAATATAACCAAAAGTCTTATAAGTTGTACGTTGCCAAGAATGTGGCACATTGCATAATCCAAATGTAATAACATGATATGCAAAGGTACCAATTTCATTGATAAATGTCATTTTCAAATTATCTTTCTCTACAATAGCCATTCAATTCTAGATATCTCTACCCGCTAGATTCTAGTCAATAAATGACAACGGATAGTAATATTTGACTGTCTATTTATTGTGCTTCCTAAAATCTACACAATGTCAGATTTGATTATTCTTCTTTTTCTTGATAACTACCATCGAACACCATTCTGTGTGTTATACAGGAAATATCAGGCTAGCCTTACATAGTTTTTGCAACTCCTCAAATAGTTTGTCCCTTAGCTCAAAAGGCATATGCCTCACTTTTTATAGCATAGGGAGGCTAGCTTCCTTTAAGGGAATGGTATGCATAGCCAGAGTGGGAGGAATATCCCTTAGCTCATCATAGCTCCAAGAAGAAATGTCATAGAAATCTTGGATAAAGGACACGTATTCCTCCCTTTCTTCTAGACTGAGCATAGACCCTAATTTAATTGGTCATGGATCATCCAATGTACTGAGGTCTATCGATTCATTTAAAGACACCTGGTAGACATCCTCTATAGTGGACCCCTCTTTTCATTCGTCACTTTAACAAAATCCCACTACTGGATGGATCCTCTAATGCATCTAATTTTGGTGAAGATAAAGGTACTCTCTCACTTTGATGAGATTCATGATTTGCATCCATTATCGTACATCATGCACCTTTGCCAAAAATTAGATAACCAGTGGATAGATCAACTTGACAATCAGATTGCAAGATCCATGGCCTTCCTAACAATACTTGATAGCTCAGAGACCCTGCAAACCTAATAACCCTAAAGTCCACAATGCATTCCACATTAGCAATAGTCACATGGACTTTGGTGATGCAACCTTCAGCTTACCTTAAACTATCATCATCCATTCAAAGAATTTAAAATCAAATCTTTTAGTAGGATATTTGACCTTGCTAGACCTACATATCACTGGATCACCTAGTGGAGCCTTTGCATTACTATGTGCTCTTTGTACACTTATTGTCCTCAAGTAAGGAATACCAAGCTCATAATCCAAACTCTTTGAACCACTGAAATCTCCAACTACAAGTACTCCAAGAGGTGAAAATTTGAAGGATTACCTATCCAACTCACTCACAAGTATCAAGAAAGAGATTATGGATGTGATTACAAAAAAGTTATAGACGCTGGAGGTGAATACCATTAATATATCCACTCTTGCGGGAGGTGGGAGAGATGTGATGTGTCCTAATACATGGTGCGGAAAGTGCCATCAAGCAGGACATTCAGCCACCACTGAATGTACCCAAAAACCAACCATTCTTGGAGCCTTCTATTCATACTATTTGAGGAAGAACCATACATAGGATATTTCCTCTCTGAAAGAGATGCACGAAAGAAGAAAGAAAGATGAAGACACAAGATTTTGGAATCCAAAATGACAACACAGGACACTGGACCAAATCCTAGGGGGTTCAGTCCTAATTTTAGTCCAAGGAGGTTTCCCTCTTAGAGTTACAAAGAATGACAGTTGGAGGTGGTCAGAGATCATAATGGAGTGTTATAGATGTGGAGAAAAGGGTCATATCTCGCCAAATTGTCCAAACCCTAGAAGGTCTGTGGATTGCAAGCCCTTATGTAGTCGATGCAAAGGAGAAGGCCATACTACAAAAGATTTTCCAAGTCGAGCTCCTGTGAAAGCTACTCTTGAGACCCACTGGAAGACCCAAGAACCTGCTTCCAATTTGGTGGAATTGGAAGTGGCCGCAATAATATGAGCAAAGAAAGAAGAACTTGTAGTTTGAAAAGAGAACATTCCCTCTACCAAGACTGTGAAGTTCAACCTTCCTCAGGAAAATTAGAACAATGCATTCCAGAATACGGAAACTACAGAGCCACAAAGGGCTACAGACACAATTGCAGAGACAGATCCAGAGGTTTGGGAGATAGTGGATGCCGAAGTACCCCCTTGATGATGATGAAGCGCAAACGTTTCCATTCCTAGAAGAAAAAGGGAATATAAAAGTGGGTGTGGCACCATTTTCCAACTGATTAGAAAAGCATGTGGATCCTATCAAAGAGTATGATTTGGTCAAAGACCTAGACACAAACCAAATTTAACATTTCGACAGTTGCTCATGTTGTCTCCTAGCTGTCAAAAGAAATTCAAAAGAATACTTACAAGAAGAAGAGGCCTAAGAATTGTTCCCTCCATGGTGACCAAGTCCAATAGAACCTCAGAACTTGTGAAGGAAGTAGATGTGGCTAACACCTTCCTGGATCTTGGAACCCTAGAGATTGGCGTATGGATTATAGGATGCTTCATAGCAGATGCATTGATTGATGGAGACTCATCAGTAAACATAATGATGGATGTGGCAATGAAGAATCTAGGCTTGCAAGGAATGCAACCTACGCAGTGGCTTATTAGATTGGCAAATCAAAGCAGAATTAAACAATTGGGTATTCTCTCGTACATAAAGACAACCCTCACAGGAAGGGATTATTGGCTGACATATCTAGTGGTCAAACCAAATTCCTATGGAACCTCATATCCTTTGCTGTTGGGAAGATCTTAGCTTTTTGAAGCAAGAGTAAGAACCGACTGGTTCAAAGGAACCCTAACCCTAGCCAGAGGACCCAACAAGGTAGTATTCAAGTTGTATGGATCGCAAAAAGGAAATGGATCCACATCCATCGAAGTCATAACCAACTCCCCCAATAAAGTAAGAGATGATACATCAGGAGACGAAGAGGTCGTCAAATAGATATTTGTTAGGAAAATAGAGGCTCAGTCTCTAATAGTGGGCACTGTAAGGTCAACTACCAAAAGAAGCAAAATCTTTGACCATGGGATAAAACCTCCTACCTGAACCTAAATTGACTTCCAAAATCACCTCTGACAGCAAGATAGAAGCATGGATGTATTGTTCTCCCTGTTACATGGCAGGAGCAGAGATAGAGCCAGAGATAGAGACAAATACAAAGATAGAAGTAGAAATAGAATACATAACAGAGAGCTTGTTCTTCTCTTATAGAGCCCCTATAGAGGTAGAAACAGAATCTGAAGAGGACGAAGGTGATAATGCAGATAAAGATTATGGAAACGAGCTAGAAGAGTCAATCCTACTCGCAGAAGGCAGAAATGAGAAAGAAGTTTCGAAAGTTTCTGAAGCCTCAGCAGAAGCAAAAGACCCCTTTCTATTTGATAGAATGATTATGGTACCTTTTGGATTGATTAATGAGTCACGTCATGAACAAAGCCTTTATAAGAAATGGATTAAGAAGAATATGTTTTCCTTCAGCAGTGGCTCTTGTCACCCCAATTTAACATTCAAAATACTGAATTTTTGACTGATATTTATTTTTTTTAAGGTTTGAATGATTTATTTTTTATGGATTTAGAGTGATGTATGGTTGTTAATGGAAGTGTTTGAGAGCGTTTTGGATGATATTGATTATGTTTTGGAAGTTCATGATGATTCTTAGTGGATATATGAAGCTCTATGATGTTCTGATAAGTTCTGTTGAGGTTGTGATTGGTTCTGTATACCTTCTGTATAGCTTCTATTTTGTTCTGATTTTCTTCTGTATGAAGCATGGATTGATGATTGATGAAGGTTGAAATATTTTAAAAGCCTATTGAATAGTTTTTGATAGTTTGGAATGGTTTTACTATGAATTATGAGGATGTACTATTCTCTAATGACCTTTTGTAACCCTTTGTAAACCTTCTGTAGAGCCTCTATCTCTGCTCTGTAACTGTTATGTATCTGCTCTGGTACTGTACTGTATTGTTCTGTAGACCTTCTGTAAGTGTTCTGTAGAATGTATGTGTGACTTTGGGAAAGTTTTCTAACTTTTGGAAAGGATGAATCTAAGTTCAAAAGAGCTAAAGCAAATGAAAGAAGCAACTACTGAAGACTGAAGAGAAGATTGAGTGACAGTGACAATAGTGAGTTATGAAGAGACACTATAGTGGCTCTAATGCCTCTTCACATCAGACATACCTCTTGGGAGTTGCATCCATGACCTAAGAAGGATTATTGAGAGTCATTATGAGATTATTGTAGTGAGGAGATGATGTACTATTGAGAGAGAGAGAAAGAGAGAGCCAGAGATAGTCAATTCTATCAAAATAGTGTAACTGTATATGAGAGATCAAGAGAGAAAACTATGAAGACATTGAAGATGAATACTATGTGATTGATTTCCATTCAAAAATGGTGTATTCTTTTATTTTCATTTTTCTATTGAAGGATTCTATGAAGATGTTGAAGATTATGGTTGATTCTATTGAAGGATTCTATGAAGATGTTGAAGATTATGGTTGATTCTATCAAATCCGTGGGAGATGTCTACTATGATGCTGCGTGAAGAATTGTTGTTTTTTTGTTTTGGTTATCAAAAGAATGAAATAAAAGCTTGTTAATATTACAAGATAGATTTTCTTTCACTAGAATTCCTTTTTCCTTGGTGTTCCTCTTGGGGCTCCATGTTTTTGGTGCGCAGCCGGGGAAACTTGCCATCAACAAGCATCAGAAGAGGCTGAAAATGAAGAAAATGGCATTGCCAAGAAGAGAAGAAAACAATGGATGTTTGCAAAGTTCCTTCTTCCACTGAAGAGTTGGAGATTCTCATTATCAAAGCCACTTTCCAAAAGAAGTTCATCCCACAATGGCGGAAACATATCACCATCATGATGCATGCTCGATGCGGTGGACTATTTCCTCTTTCTGTTAAAGTAGCAAAAACTTGTATCTTGGTGGCAAATTGTTTGGGTACAAACTGAAGAGTAGAAATAGAGAGAATGACCATCCATGGAAGATTTGGTATTCATTGAGAAGTTTTGAGACATCATCAAGTGGGAGATTGTGAAGAAGCTTCAAGAGTCATGGTCTGTGGAGTTTCACGAAAACAAGAAGGAAAAGAGTTGGAATTTGTTCGTGGATGCTTAATAGCAAGATACGTGGGATGCTTGGTGCACTGACAATCTTTTGTTTGTCCAATTAGCAATCCATTGGAAGTTGTTAGACAGAGTGTTTTTCACAACATATACTATTGAAACCATCAGAAGCTGGCATTATTATGATGGCACAACAACAATCCTAAGAAGAATGAGTTTTAATAATTTCAGAATGGTTTGAAAGCCGAATTTAGAGATGTTGAAAAGAAGGAAGTAGAGGAGATATTGGCCAGAGAATCCCCCAGACTGAAGCCCCTCTCTAATTCCATTCTACTAACCAACTGGTTGGATCCAAGCCCCTGATGAATGACGCAATCAAGAGGCAAGAGTTAGAACAAGTCCAGAGGTACGTAAGAAGAGAGAAGGGCAAAATCAAAGGTGAGAATGAGCTCACAACAGAAGTCTCCTTTGATGCCCTAAAAGCACTCTTTATAAAAGTTCCCATGTCGACTCAAGATCCCCTTCCTAGTTAGATTCGTCCTGGAAATATTGATGATAGGCTAGTAAATGCAGTCCCATTGCCAGCTTTTAAGGGAGAGCACAATGAAGACCCTGATCTTCATGTAGCAGAATTCATGGCAGCACGTGTGGCTAACAATGCCAGAACCCCTAAGCATTGGTTAGTAATATTCCCTGCCAATTTCAAAGGTGCGTTGTTTCAGTGGTATGAGAGACAAGCAGCAGGAACTTTTGGCACATGGGACAACCTGAAGTTGGCCTTCCTCACTAAATTCAGGCATGAAGGTTTTGAAGAGCGGATGCGAGAGTAGTTCATGAACCTAAGTCAGTCCTCTGGAGAAAGAGTAGAAGCTTATGTCTTGCGAATGGAATCCATCCTGAAGAGATGGACTAACCATCATTTGGATGAAGGTATCCAAAAAGGAGTGTTTCTCAGAGGCCTACAACCAAAAGTTCGCAAGTTCATGGAATTGAGGAGACCAGTCAATCTGCAAGCTATAGTGGAAGGTGAAAGATTGTATGACGAAGTTGAAGCAAGGCTATCAATGACTCCATGAAGAGGAGTCTTACCTCCTCCTATGCCAGGAATGGTATACCCACCAAATGCAGTCCCAGGGACAGTTTCCTACCCCTATCCTCAGCTACAAACAGTGTCACAGTATAATGCACCTAATCCACTATGGTCGCCATAGATGACAGTACCACAAATGATAGTTCAACCACAACAACAGTGGCCTCAAACAGTTCCTCCAATGGCGACTCAAAGTGGAACCCTACCAACTAGAATCAACAATTCCAAGTCTCAGCAGGAGCTCTGAATCAAAACCAGAATAGAGGACCTTCTGGATCAACCCAACCAGTGTATGTAGTAATTACAGAAGCTTCCCAAAACCCTACTATAAGCACTTCAGGAGGTGAAAATCTGAAGGACTACTTATCCAACTCAGTTGCAAGTATCAAGAAAGAGCTTATGGATGTGATTACAGAGCATCTACAGATGCTGAAGGTGAATATTACCAATATCTCCACCCCTAGAGAGCTGGGAGAGATGTGATGCGCTCTAATACATGGTGTGGAAAGTATCATCAAGCGGGAAATTTAGCCACTGAATGTACCCGAAAACCAACCATTCTTGGAGCCTTCTGTTCCTACTGTTTGCGGAAGAACCATACAGAGGATATTTACTCTCTGAAAGAGATGCATGAATGAAGACAGAAGGATGAAAATGAAAGATTCAACTTGCTAGAATCCAAAATGATAACACAGGATATTGGAGCAAAGCCTAGGGAATTTGGTCCTGATTTCGGTCCAAGGAGGTTTCCCTCTCAAAGTTACAGAGGACGACTGTTTGGCGGTGGAGAAAAGGGACATATCTCCCCAAATTGTCCAAACCCTAGACGATCTGTGGATTACAAGCCCTTATGTAGCCGATGCTAAGGAGAAGGCCACACTGCAAAGGACTGTCCAAGTCCAGCTCTTGTAAAGGCCAATGCCACACTGATAGCCAACAAAAGGTACAAGAGCCTGCCTCCAATTTGGTAGAGTTGGAAGTTGCCATGTTGTCACGCGCGCTAAGAAGAGGGGACTAGTTGTCCAAGAAGAGAACAACTCTCCTTCCAAGACTGTGAAGTTCAACCTACCAACATAGGGACAGAGCAGCATGGAACAGAACAGTGCAGTACAGAGCACTGCAGTGCCACAGAGAGTCACAGAGATAGTCCCAGAACCAGGACTAGATGTCCAGGAGATAGATGATGCAAAAGCACCTCCAGAAATAGAAGAAGTACTGATGTTGCTATTAATAGAAGACAAAGGAAATATGAAAATGGATGTAGCCCCATTCCTCAGCAGGCTGGAGAAGCATGTGGATCCTATCAAAGATTATGACTTGGTCAAAGACCTAGATACCTTTAAACCAAATCTAACCTTCATACAGTTGCTGATGTTGTCTCCCAGCTGCCGAAAGAAATTTAAAAGCATCTTGACAAGAAGACGTGGACTAAGGATTGCTTCCCCAATAACAATAAAGTTCAACAGAGCCCCAGAGCCTGTAAAGGAAGTAGATGTGGCTAAGGCCTTCCTAGATCCTGGAACCCCAGAGATTAGTGTATGGATAGAGGGATGCTTTATTTCAGATGCATTGATTGATGGAGGCTCATTAGTAAACATAATGATGGATGTGACAATGAAGGACTTAGGGTTGCAAGGAATTCAACCTACACAGTGGCTTATCAGATTGGCAGACCAAAGCAGAATTAAACCATTGGGCATTCTCCCATATGTAAAAACAACCCTTGCAGGAAGAGACTATTAGCTGACCTATTTGGTGGTCAAACCAAATTCTTATGGGACCTTACACCCTCTGCTGTTGGGAAGACCTTGGCTTTTTGAAGCAAGAGCCAGGGCGGACTGGTTCAAAGGAACCCTAACCCTAGGCAGAGGACCCAATAAAGTGGTGTTGAAATTGTATGGATCGCAAAAAGGCAATGGATCCACATCCATTGAAGTTATAACTAACTCCTCCAACGAGGTAACAAATGTACATTAGGAGATGAAGAGGCTGTTAAATAGATCTTTCCCAAGAAATAGAGGCACAGTTCCTAACAGTGGGCACTGTAAGTCAACTACCAAGGGAAGCCAAGTCCTTGTCCATGGGAGAATACCTCCTACCTCAGCTAGAATTAACTTCTGAAATCACCTCTGATAGTGAAATAGAAGCATGGATGTAATATTCTCCCTGTTACATGATAGTTGCAGAGATAGAACAGAGACAGAACAGATACAGAGCAGAGACAATCACAGAGACAATCACAGATACAGAGACAGAGCAGATGCAGAACAGAGACAGAGTAGAAACAGAGACAGAAGCAGAAGCAGATGTGTAGAGGCAGAAGATCTGTTCTTCTCCTACAGAGCCTCTACAGAAGTAGAGACAGAGCCTCCAAAGGAAGAGGATGAAAATGATGAGGAAGAAAATGAAGCAGGTTATGAGAGTGTAGATGAAGAATTTCCTCTAATAAGGATGATTTTGTTAACATCCCTACAGAGATCTCAGAGGCCGAAGATCTCAGGGTGTTGGATGGAATGACCATGGTTCCATTTGGGTTGATCAATGGACCACAAAGTATGCAGAATGTGTATAAGCAATGGATTAAAAGCATAAAAATTAATTTCACCAATCCATGGGACATTTATTCGCAAAGTGGAAGGTGAAAGACAAGTAATATTCCTGGATACTGATGGTACTGAACGTCACCTGAAAGTGGGTCTCAATCTTTCAGCAGAAGAGCTAGTGGTCCTGCAAGAGCTACTCAAAGAGAACTTAGACGTGTTCGCTTGGTCATATAAAGATCTAAAGGGAATTGATCCCACAGTATGCCACCATCACGTTGACCTAGATCCTGATGCCAAACATGTAAGGCAAAGACAAAGGCATATGAATCCTAATTATTATGCTCTGGTGAAGGATGAATTATTGAAGCTTCTTGAAGCACAATTCATTTATCCCATGGCTAACAGTGAATGGGTTTTGCCCATTGTGGTAATAGCCAAGAAGAACAGGAAAATTTGAATATGTGTCGACTTTCGAAAGCTCAATTCGAAGACGAAGAAGGATCGTTTCCCTATCCCTTTTATAGACCAACTGTTTGACACAATGGCAGGCCATGAGCTCTATTCCCTCTTGGGTGGATTCAGCAGATATAACCAAGTCCAAATCGTAGAAGAGGACCAATCCAAAACAACCTTCACCACAGAATGGGGGACCTATGCCTATAGAGTGATGCCATTTGGGCTCTGTAATGCTCCTGCTACCTTCCAACGAGTAATGATGGCTGCCTTCCAGAATTATTTGCATGATTTCATTGAGGTGTATCTTGATGACTTCTGTGTCTGTAGCTTAATCCGTGAGCATTGGGGACACCTAGAGCAATGTTTTGACAGATGCTGAGAGTATGGGATTTCTCTCAACCCCGACAAATGTATCTTTGGCATCTCATCATGAGTTCTTCTGAGCCATATTGTCTCTGCACAAGGGATTGCAATAGACTCGACGAAGATTGAAAAGATTGCCGCCTTAATAGCACCAACAAACCTCAAGCAATTGAGAGGATTTCTTGGCCATGTGGGCTACTACAGAAGATTTATTGCATATTTTGCAACCAAGGCAGCCCCTTTGCACAAGATCCTAAGAAAATATGCTGATTTTCTTTGGATTGATGACTATGAAGAAGCCTTTAATACCCTAGAACAGTGCCTTATCAAAGCACCTATCTTACACCCTCCTAACTGGACGAAGGAGTTTCAAGTGCACACAGATGCATCAGTTGAAGGGCTAGGTGTTGTCCTATGTCAAAAGGGCCCCTCTAAATTAGATCAACCCATTTATTATGCAAGATGGAAGGTCACTGATAGGGAGCGGAACTACATAGTTACAGAGCTTGAGTGCTTGGCAATGGAGTTTGCACTAGAGAAGTTTCGACACTATCTACTGTCAACGCATTTCAGGTTCTATGTGGATCATGAAGCCCTATCCTTCCTGATGAACAAAGCAAATGTTAAAGGACTACTGATGAGATGGTTGCTCCTATTCCAGGAGTTCGATTTTGAAGCGGTCACTAAGCCTGGCCATTCCCATGTCCTAGCCGATCATCTGTCATGGATCCCTCAAACAGAAGCTGAGGAACAGGATGATCTAGACCTTCCTGATACTTCCTTGTTTCTAGTTGAAACAGTTACTCCCTGGTATGCAAACATAGCCAACCTCCTGGCAACTCAATAGTATCCTCCTGGCATCTCAAGCCGTGAGAAGAAAAAGCTTCTGTTAGAATCAACCCCCTACACTTTGCTCGGCGATGCACTATACAAGAGAGGCAAAGATGAAGTATTGCGAAGATGTGTTGCAGGGGATGAAATCGGCATAGTATTGAAAGCATGCCATGATGAACCATGTGTTGACATATCGAGCTCCACTCGTGATACGCCAGGGTGACCGTTGTGCATTTATGTCACCGACGTGTTAGTTGCAGACGCGGTTGGTACACCGCCCCTGAATAATAGCTACATGATAGCTATCCTTATCTACTCTAGTTTGTGGCTCAGTTAGTATGCCAGCTTAGTTAGTTGAGTTTGGTTTCAGACCCATATATACAGGGTTCTTCTATTTCTTTGTAAGAGAGTTCATTTGGCTTACACAACTAAGAAGAGGAAAACTGTTTTCAGCCTCCACCCTTGTGTGTATTCCCCCATTGTGCAAGCAAGAAAGCTACAAGTGAGACTCCTTCCTTCTCTCCCACAATCGTGACATGGTATCAGAGCCTTGTTCGTGGTAAGGAGCTCAAGAAAGCAAGCCAAGCTCGCGGTGTTCTGGTAAGAGGAGCAGTGTTGCTTTCATTTTCTGTTTTGGGAGCAGATCTCTGCAGGTAGCACAGCCGGAAAGTGCAAGAGTGCATTGTCTCAGGTTGAGACGCCCTTCGCGGTGAAGCAAGAGGGCAGTATATGCTGCGGGAAAGAGCTTTAGCTCTTGGCGACCTTGTTTTTTTGATTTGAGGCCATTTCGGGGCCTGTTTTGGAGGCGGAAGTTTTCTGCACGCACTCAGGAAACGTCCCAGTTTTATGCTGTGCAGCCACTGTTCTACAGGTCGGTGAATAGTTACTATAAAAATTGCATTGTATGCTTGTGCGCAGAGACATTGGGAGTTACAGAATCATCCCTGTTGCCTGTTGATGCAAAATCGTCACTAGGAAGTGACTGTGTGGTCAAATACCACTTTCGCCAGTTTTGCAGATTTTCCCTTGTGAGGGTGAAGCTGTGGTTTTTGCAGTGACAGAATTTTTTGCAGTCTTCTGTAATGGCATCTGATTCTCTTTCACAGATTGTCACTGAAAAGCTTGACAAGAACAACTTCCAAGCATGGAAGTTTAGAATGACGAATTTCCTTATGGGAAAAGGATATTGGGAATTTGTTGCAGGAAATGAAGAAGAACCAGTTCTTCTTGATGTCCCCAATCAACAGCAAATGCAGGCATTTAAAGCATGGCATGAGAGAGCCAGGAAAGTTATGTATTGGCTGTCTATCAGCATTTCAGACTCTATGATTGTGCATATTCAGGATGCAAGTATGCCAAAGGAGGCATGGGATACTCTGTCAAAAATGTATAGCACAAATACGCAAGCGAGGAAAATGCAGCTCAAGCAAGAGTTGCATAATGTGCAAAGAGAAAATATGAGCATCAATGACTACCACATGAAGGTGAAGAAGATTGCAGATGCACTTGCTTCCATTGGGTCGCCAGTGGAAGATGATGATTTAGTTTCTGTGACCTTGAATGGTCTAGGAAAGGATTATGCACAGTTTCGGACATCCATTTCCGTCCGTGAAAGATTTCCTGATTTTGAAGAGTTGATTGCTCTTCTAATTTCTGAGGAGCAGAGAAATGGTGGTGCATCTTCTTCAGGAGGAACTTCAAAAGAAGCTGTCTTCTACTCAAATGCTGGAAGAGGTAGAGGCAGAGGTAGAGGAGGCCGATTTGGAGGCCGTGGTAGAAATCAAAATATGCAGCAAACTCAAGAAAACCAGTCCTACGGAGGAGGACGTGGTAACTCTAGAGGCAGGGGGAGCCAAAGAGGTCGTGGTGGATGGCAAAGAGGCCAAAATACAAACAGTAATGTTGAATGCTACTACTGTGGTAAAATGGGTCATATGGCTAAAGACTGCTATAAAAAGCAGAATGACATCATGAATGGAAAACTGCAACAAGGGAATTATGCATCTTCTAGTAGACAGGGTGATGACAGAAATGAGCATTTGTTCATGGTGCAGCACATGAACAATTCTGTGACAAGTGGAGAAGAAAGCAACGATGTATGGTATGTTGACTCAGGTGCATCAAACCATATGACAGGTCATGCAGAATGGATGGAGGATGCAAGGAAAATGGAAAAACCAGGATTTGTGGAGACTGGTGATGATACTGCACATCCTATTATGCAGATTGGAAAAATTCCCTTGTCTATGCAGGATGGGAAAAAGAAATACCTGTTCGATGTATTTCATGTCCCGAATATCACCAAGAATCTGGTTTCTGTCGGTCAAATGGTTGAGCAGGGCTTGCAAGTCAGATTTAATCCTCATGGATGCTTTGTTGAGGATATGAAAAATAAAGGTCGCTTGATAGCAAAAGGAAAGAAGAAGGGTAGAATGTTTACATTGGATGCAGACATGCCTGAATTGAGTGCAGCAATGTTTGCACATGGGACCGGTGTAGTTGCAGATATTGATATCTGGCATAAACGCATTGGTCATGTTAATGTACAGCGACTTAAATCAATGCAGGCCCAAAACATTGTTGCAGGATTGCCTAAGTTCAAGGTTGCAGAAATGCATAAGGTATGTGAAGCCTGTCAGTTTGGAAAACAGGCAAGGAAACCATTTCCTAGACATGTTCAAGAGAGTGAGAAGCCATTGGAATTAATCCACTCTGATGTGTGGACTACTAAAGCTGCATCCCTTGGAGGCTGTCATTATTTTGTCACTTTTATTGATGACTATAGCAGAAAAGTTTGGGTGTATTTTATGAAAAAGAAAAGTGAAGTTTTTGGGCATTTCAAAACTCTTAAAGCTATGGTTGAAAAAGAAACAGGTCTACAGATAAAATGCCTGAGGTCAGATGGAGGGGGAGAGTACCTCTCAAATGAGTTTGCAAGGTTCTTGCAGGAGCATGGCATAAAGCAGCAATATTCATGCAGTCATACCCCACAGCAAAATGGAATTGCAGAAAGAAAAAACAGACATATTGGAGAGGTGTCTCGTGCCATGCTCAATGAAAAAGACCTGCCAGATTTTTATTGGGCTGAAGCAGTTGCTACAGCAGTCTACATAATGAACAGGACTCCCACTGCAGCTATACATGGAATGACTCCAGAGGAGAGGTATACTGGTAGGAAACCAGATATTTCTCATTTGAAAATTTTTGGTTGCATTGCCTATGTACATGTGCCAGATGAGTTGAGATCCAAGTTGGATCCAAAAGCTGAGAAGTGCATCTTTATTGGTTACTCTCTGCAGCAAAAAGGGTATAGATGCTATAACCCTTCTACTCGTAAGTTTACAGTGAGCAGAGATGTTGTTTTTGATGAGATGAGTAGCTGGTATAAACCAATAAATGTGATTGATGATGTAGATGCACAAAATGGTAATGCTGCATAGAATTCACAGCAGCAGTCACAAAATATTAGTGGACCTGGAGCGTCCTCTAGCAGTGGTTCACATTCTTCGCCATGGACAGGCAGATTGAGATCAGGAGAATCTTCTCAAAGTAATGCAGATAGTGGTATGCAGGTATCACGAAAAGGAAAAGAGAAGGTTGATCAGCCCATGTTTGATGTGAATGCAGGTCACTCTTATGTGGATGGAGAATCCAGTGGCTCAGAACAGAGCATTGATGATGAGTTGGGTATTCCTTCTATTGTTACACCTGGAGTAAGGAAGACTAGGGATGTTTTGAGAGCACCTGGGAGTGAACCCACTTTGCGCAGGTCTACCAGAGTTAGGTATCCTGTGGATAGGCTGAAATATGATGGATTTACAGCCATTCACTATGCATATATGGTCAAGGTGATACAGGAACCAGAACCTACTTCTTTTGAGCAAGCCATGGGAAAAGAAAAATGGGAGAAAGCCATGGATGAAGAAATGGATGCCTTGGAAGCAAACGCTACATGGGAATTGGTACAAGGCAAGACTAGTAGTCAAGGGGTATGCACAAACATATGGCATTGACTATGAAGAAACATTCAGTCCGGTTGCAAGGATGGCAACCGTAAGAGCAGTCATTGCTATGGCTGCATCAAAGGGATGGTCTTTACATCAGATGGATGTAAAGAATGCCTTCTTGCATGGTGATTTGCAAGAAGAGGTCTATATGGAGCAGCCACCAGGTTATGTGCATGCTGTTCATCCTGAGTTTGTTTGCAGGTTGAAGAAAGCTTTGTATGGCTTGAAGCAAGCACCTAGAGCATGGTCTGACAAGATAGGACAGTATCTTGTCACTATTGGCTTTCAGATTTCCAAGGCAGATTTCTCACTTTATGTGAGAAAAACAGAGAAAGGTATTATGCTACTTGTCATTTATGTTGATGATTTGATTGTGACAGGTGACAGTGATGAAGATATCCTTCATGTGAAAATGCTATTGAAGCAGAAGTTTGAGATGAAGGATTTGGGAGAGCTGCGTTATTTCTTGGGCATTGAGGTGATTAGATCACCAAGTGGGATACAGCTCTTGCAGAGGCAGTATGGATTGGACATGCTATCCAAATATGGGATGACAGGCTGTAAGCCTATTTCATTTCCTTTGGAGCAGAATGTGAAGCTGAGCACAGATGTAGGTGAGCTTCTGGAAGACCCTACTATGTACAGACGCATAGTAGGAAGCTTGATTTATATGACTATTACCAGGCCAGATTTGAGCTATGCTGTTGGATTGGTAAGTCAGTTTATGCAGGCTCCAAGGAAACCACATTTGGATGCGGCTAGACGCATACTCAGGTATGTGAAGTCCACATTGCAGTATGGACTATTTTATGAGACTGGGGTTCAGATACAGTTGCATGGATACACTGATGCTGATTGGGCTGGTAGTATTTCTGATAGACGATCTACCAGTGGATATGTGTTCTCTTTTGGGAGTGCTGCAGTCACTTGGAGCAGCAAGAAACAGCCTACAGTTGCCTTGTCGAGCACAGAGGCTGAGTACAGGGGTGCAGCAATGGCTGCATGTGAGGTAGCTTGGTTGCATAAGCTACTTTATGATATGCATCAGTCTACAGATGGGCCAGTTGTCATTTATTGTGACAACATGAGTAGTATACACTTGGCAAATAACCCAGTCTATCATGCTAGAACAAAGCACATTGAGGTGCATTATCACTATGTGCGAGAGAGGGTTTTACTAGGTCTTATTGATCTAGTTTATGTCAGCACAGAGGATCAGGTAGCTGACATATTCACGAAGGCATTGGGCGCAGAGAAGCTGCGCAAGTTCAGAGACCTGCTTGGTGTGCAGGAATTGGGATTGAGCTCGAGGGGGAGTGTTGACATATCGAGCTCCACTCGTGATACGCCAGGGTGACCGTTGTGCATTTATGTCACCGACGTGTTAGTTGCAGACGCGGTTGGTACACCGCCCCTGAATAATAGCTACATGATAGCTATCCTTATCTACTCTAGTTTGTGGCTCAGTTAGTATGCCACCTTAGTTAGTTGAGTTTGGTTTGAGACCCATATATACAGGGTTCTTCTATTTCTTTGTAAGAGAGTTCATTTGGCTTACACAACTAAGAAGAGAAAAACTGTTTTCAGCCTCCACCCTTGTATGTATTCCCCCATTGTGCAAGCAAGAAAGCTACAAGTGAGACTCCTTCCTTCTCTCCCACAATCGTGACACCATGTGGTGGACACTTCACAGGGAAAATGACAGCCAAGAAGGCTCTATTAGCAGGATACTGGTGGGGCTGACCCTCCACAAGGATGCATATGATTACTACAAGAGATGTGATGCTTGTCAGCGAATGGGGAAACCCACCAAAACAAGTGTCATGCCACTGCAACCCATTCTTCCTGTGAAGCCGTTCGAGAAGTGGGGGATTGATTTTATGGGTCCCATTGATCCACCCACCAGACAAAAGCAGAACAAATACATCTTAGTATGTACGGATTATGTTACAAAGTGGTGTGAAGCTAAAGCCCTAAAGCGGGACAATGGTAACAGCATAGCCATGTTCATGTACGAGAATATTATCACTCGTTTTGGTAGTCCCCTCGAGCTGATAAGCGACAAAGGTACTCATTTCCTTAACAAGATCATAGAGAAGCTGACGGAACTATATAAGATCCGCCATCGCAAGTCCACTCCCTATTACCCCAAAGCCAATGGCCAAGTTGAAGTCACCAATCGCATTCTTTGCTCGATTCTGACAAGAACGATTGCCGCCCATCATCGTGACTGGGACGATCAACTTACAGAGGCCCTCTCGGCATACTGAACCTCCCATAAGGCAGCTATAGGACAGACCCCTTTCTAGCTAGTGCATGGTATAGAAGCCGTCTTCCCTGTTGAATTGGAATTGCCCTCTTTGCGAGTGGCAGTTAAAGAACGCTTGGGAGATGATGAGTCACTGCAACGCCATCTCCTGCACTTGGAATGCTTGGATGAGATACGGTGGATGGCCCTACAGTGTATGGAAACCACTCAAGCACAATGCAAGGCCTATCACGATAGTTTCATCAAGCATAAGGAGTTCAAAGAAGGTGATCTTGTCCTGGCCTATGATTCGAGGTTTGGCAAGTTTCCTGGCAAGCTCCAATAACAGTGGATGGGCCCATACAAGGTACTTGCAAGCAATCCTAACGGCTCTATTCAGGTGCAGACTGTTGATGCCTCTAATGATCCCTTCCTGATCAATGGCTATCGTCTGAAGAAGTACTTCCCTCCTCCCTGGGAATCTTGACAACCACAGTTGACCTATCCTCCCCCTTTTGGGCGTTGCACTGTCCTTCTCTTCGTGCTTTTGATAGCCCTAATGATTCTCCTCATGAGGCGGTCTCGTTCTACTAACCCCTTGCAGATACATCTCAACCCAACCTTGTTCTCTTCTCGTCTGATCCAACAACGGTGGCGAGGTTGGTCCTGACACATGGTATTTCTACCATTCTCTTACTTCATGAAAAAAGAAAGAAAAAAATAAGAAGGAAAAAAAAACAAACAAAGCAAACAACACTGTTATGGGGGAAAATGAAGAAATTCCCTGTCATAACATGCCTCGTTCCAAGAAAAGGTGGAAACACCCTTGGGCGGGAAGCTGACTGTGGAAAAGGTGGTAACGCCCCGCAGTTCAAGATAGCTGACTCACCAGCAGAACCTTTTCAACAAGTAATTTGAAGCCACCTCCCTTGGTGCACTGTCTCTGCAATGTCAGTGCGTCTGCCCTTCTTAACAGACGACTTTTCTTACAAATCATTGAAGTACAAGATTTGTTGGCTACCTCCTTGGGTATGCCTCATCTTCAAGATCTTGATGACAATAGCCGACATGATCTTCATCACCAATCCCTTGAGTGATGTGAGCTTTCATCCTAACAGGATGGGGACGTGAGCATGGGCTGCCCTCTATATCTATCAGAGCGTGAGACAGAGGGTGGGGCGAGTGACCAGTCTTTCTCTTCAAATCAAATGAGAGGTGAGATGTGTGAACGGAGTGTTGCACGCATGGGATGGGCCTCTCAATGCACAACGCATGATTTGTTCCTGTGCACTGCACCATAAGGCTCCTTGGCCTTCCTTCTTGCACTGAATGCCGGCACAGGGCGGGATGCACAGTTACACCAGCAAAAGTGCACAAGGTATACAACCTCTGTACCAGTGACAATGAGGATTACATCAATGGATTTCAGAAATGGGCTTTCCTCTGTATCTTTCAATAGAACGTGAGACAGAGGGTGGGCTGAGTGTGACTGGTGTTTCTTCAATCAGGTACGTTTCTGTTTCCCTATACACCCACGGGATGGGTCTCTGCCATCAGCATAGGACACGTCACTCTGTTCTGTACACTGCACTGCAAGGCTCCCTAGCCTTCCTACTTGCACCTATGCCAGACGGGGTTGGACTCACTAATGCACCATCAATTGTGCACCCTGGCATACTCTCTCTGCACCATTCCCTTGTCGATTCCTAAACTGGGTGTGAGCTTTGGGTTTCATCATTATTCACTCGAGTGATGTTAGTAATGGGGCGAGTGACTATTCTTTCATTCCATTTGCATGATCATGAGTTGAGTGCAATATCCCTCGTCATCAACGAATTTCCTGCGATTCCTTCAATCAACTACCTCCTTGGGTGCTGTTGCGTGGTCCCTACCACGAAGGACGATGGACGTGAGCTGTGAAGACATTTGGGTACCTCCTACAGCCGACAACGATACAAGACGCAACCTCAATAGTCGACATTACTCCTCGGCAATATGGGCCAAGTTCTTCTAACCCTACACCTTCTGTTTCTCAATGACGGTCATGTCTTACATGTGGGGACGTTTGTGATTGGTTTGATGTGTGGTACTAGGTCCTTGTTGTTTGGTTTACCCTTCCTATTAAGGTTTTAAGTGTGGGGACGCGTCCCTACATGTCTATGTTGCATACCTTCATGCATATATCCTGTTCTGGGCATGCATTTACGACATGAATTCATTTTACCCTGATGGGATCCCTTCCTCACTCTTCCGTTCTATTTCACCTTGTCATCGGGGGTATTCCTTGACTGTTTGCCTTTATTCTTGGTTTTGCACTTTTTCTATGCGAACGCACCCTACATTCACTGAGAATCACATCCAACCTTACAGCCATGTTCATCACTTTGAGCTGCCCATTTTTCCTTTTTACCAACCCCTATTCCGACAGACGGTTCTAAAGTTATTAATTTTTGAAGCTATTCTCGTAAATTGGACGGTTTTCCATGTAAATGTGTCTTTATTGCTTCGGAACACTGATTTGGTGTGCCAGCTTGGTCCTACCCATTCCCTTTGATACTTTTCCTTTTTTACTCATTGTCATTCCGATACACGGTTTATCCGTTATTAATTTTTGCGGGTTTACGGGCCCTTTTTGTGTCTATTTTTCACATTTTTTCATGTGAACATGCCCTATTTTTACCACAATTCCATTTTAATTTGACATCCGTATCTAGCCAGCATTTCCCCCACTTTTTCCTTTTTCCTCCCCCCTCTTCCAACTGTCGAATTTTTAGTTATTAATTTTTTTGAGTGTTTTCGTGAGTGTTTTTCCCATGTGAACCCCTCCTAATTTCCCCCAAATTGCATTTTGATGCACCATCCCTATGAATCCCTTTCTTTTGGACATTTTTCTTGTTAATTTCACTTTGTTTCGGCCATTGGTTCTTCCCATATTAATTTTCGAGTCCCTTTTCGGGTCCCTTTTTGGGGTTTTCCCATGTGAACGGGTCCTATCTCGCTCGGAACTGTGTTTTGCCATGATAGAGGTTGTTGGACATATTGTTCTGCACATTTTTCCTTCTTTCCACACTTCGTTCCGATGCGCGGATTTTTTGATATGAATACACGTAAGTGTTTTCAGGAGTGTTTTTTGTGTTTTTCCCATGTGAACACCTTGATTTTTCCCCAGAACCAGTGTAGCATTTTTCTATCATCTTCCCCTCATCTCCCGGCACATTTTTCCTTTATGATTTTTCGTTCCGACGTACAATTTGAATTTTATTAATTTTCCTTCCTTTTTGCCGTGTGGCTGCGTTTCTCGTGTTGCGCGTGAATGCACTTGTTTTTGGTTTTACGCGCCTCGGGACGCCCCCATGACCTCAATGCCTTGCATGTCGCCGTCCCTGCACTGTGTGATTCCGCTGAATCAATGTTAGAATACAGCTTCTACTTATGTGCAGAGCACTAACCAACTGAGGGTGGATCTCCTAGCTTATCTTTCCAAGAACCATCCATTTGATTCATCCTTTTTTTATGCCTACCAGAGAAGATCTGTCTTAGGTCCCTCTATTCCTAGCCTATTGTACTATCAACAAATGGCTCATCGCTATGATTTTTATCTTTTCCTTTGTCAAACCAATTCAACAGCTATCTTACCTCTTCTTTTCCAACCTCAAGGTTTTCCTCAAATTCTTATATTTACCTATTGTTCTTTCATTGAAGATTGAGTCTTTTCCCCTTCTCCACCATGCCCTTCTCCATCTATCCATATACCTTCTACTTTTCCTGTTTATCAATTGACACCTTTCCTAATTGATTCACTTAAATTTTCAGCCACTCCTTCTTTAGCTTATTCCTCCTTTTATGATTTTGCCTACCCATCTCTTCATTCTCTTTTACTTATTCCACTTCCATCTCTTGCCACTTCTATTTCTCAACCCCCTCAGTTGGTTAGTGAGTACAATGGATTTGATCAGCAGATTCCGAGAAGAAGAGAATGGAGCTCGACTAATTCTCTTACAGGATCACAGATTAACTGGCCATTAATTCTAGGGGACTAGACAACTGCCAGTCAAGCATACCAGAATTACCTTCATTTTGCTTACCAATATTCACAATCTCTAGATCCTTCAGTGAGATTGACAGCTCATTTTGCTTGGTATCTATCATATATGCATAGGCATTCCCATAATGATCAAAAGGCCATTCCAAAGCTTTGTATGAATGTCAATATGAACATTGATTCCCAACAGTTGGATGTCCTATATTTTCATGCCCTATGTCTACCTAGCAAATACCTTGTTTTGCTAGAAAGGATGTGCTGCCTTCAGTTCTTTCAAAATCCTCCAAAGACATTTGTGGATGAGTCCTTCTCCATGGATCATTTTCGAAACCACCAAGCCTTCAAAAGTGATCACCTTCATTGATACCTTTGCAATGTATTTTGGATGATTCTTAATTATATATCTCTCTCTCTTTTTAGAGGTGTTATTCAAATGGTTGTGTTAGTGTTGTGTGTGTGTTGTAATAATCTTATGTGATGAGTTCGTGCTGGTTGAATAATTTGTTCAAGAGCTCTTTTCGAATTGTTGCTGGTGGATGGAAAGCCTATGGTGGAAAGCTGAAGAAGAACCTCTTATATCCTTTACAAATTTGTGATGACTTTTAAATGATTATCAGATGTGTTAATGAATAACGAAGTTTTCCTTTAGTAGTTTTTTCTAGAGATAAGGTGATAAGTTGGGGTCGTGGTTTAGCGAGATTATTAAAGATACTATGGAAGATAAAATTGAGCTCTTTCGTGAACTTATATTCTTATTTTCCTTAGGTCGCGAGGATGCTTCCTTTCTAAGTGTGGGGATATGTTGAGAGTGGAAAAAGACTGAATTTTTGACTGATTTTTATTGTTTTTGAGGTCTGAATGATTGATTTTTGATGGATTTAGAGTGATGTATGGTTGTTAATGGAAGTGTTTGAGAGTGTTTTGGATGATATTGATTATGTTTTGGAAGTTCATGATGATTCTTAGTGGAGATATGAAGCTATGTGATGTTCTGATAGGTTCTATTGAGGTTCTGATTGGTTATGTATACCTTCTGTATAGCTTCTGTTTTGTTCCGATTTTCTTCTGTATGAAGCATGGATTAATGATTGATGAAGGTTGAAATATTTTGAAAGCCTATTGAATATTTTTTGATAGTTTGGAATGGTTTTAATATGAATTATGAGGATCTACTGTTCTCTGATGACCTTATGTAACCCTCTGTAAACCTTCTATAGAGCCTCTGTCTCTGCTCTGTAGCTGTTCTGTATCTGCTCTGATACTGTACTGTATTGTTTTGTAGACCTTCTGTAAGTGTTCTGTAGAATGTATGTGTGACTTTGGAAAAGTTTTCTAACTTTTTGAAAGGATGGATCTAATTTCAAAAGAGCTAAAACAAATGGAAGAAGTAGCTGCTAAAGACTGAAGAGAAGATTGAGTGACAGTGACAGTAGTGAGCTATGAAGAGACACTGTAGTGGCTCTGATACCTCTTCACATCAGACATACCTCTTGGGAGGTGCATCCATGACCTAAGAAGGATTATTGAGAGTCATTATGAGAGTATCGTAGTGAGGAGATGATGTACTATTGAGAGAGAGAGAGAGAAAGAGAGAGCCAGAGATAGTCAATTCTATCAAAACAGTGTAACTATATATGAGAGATCAAGAGAGAAAACTATGAAGACATTGAAGATGAATACTATGTGATTGATTTCCATTCAAAAATGGTGTATTCTTTTATGTTCATTGTTCTATTGAAGGATTCTATGAAGATATTGAAGATTATGGTTGATTCTATCAAATCCATGGGAGATATCTACTATGATGTTGCATGAAGAATTGTTGTTTTTTTTGTTTTGGTTATCAAAAGAATGAAATAAAATCATGTTGATGTTACAAGATAGATTTTCTTGCAGTAGAATCCCTTTTTCCTTGGTGTTCCTCTTGGGGCTTCATAATCATATGCCACGAATCCCTCAAAGTGATGAAGAAGATGAGCAAGATGATCTAGACCTTCTTGATGCTTCCTTGTTTCTAGTTGAAATGGTTATCCCATGGTACACCTACATAGACAATATCTTGGAAACCCAATAGTTTCCCCTAGGTACCTCGAGCCGTGGGAAGAAGAAGCTCTTGGAATCAATCCCCTACACCCTATTAGTTGGCACTCTCCTGTACAAGAAAGGCAAGGACGAAGTCTTTCAAGGATGTGTTGCAAGAGAAGAGATTGGAATTATTCTTAAATCATGCCATGAAGAGCCCTGTGGTGGACACTTCACAGGAGAAGCGATAGCCAGAAAGGCCTTACTTGCAGGATATTAGTGGCCAACCCTCCATAAGGATACCTATGATTACTACAAATGGTGTGATGCCTGTCAACGAATGGGAAAGCCTACCAAATCCAATGCCATGCCCGTGCAACCCATTCTTTCCCTAAAGCCATTCGAGAAGTGGAGAATTGATTTCATGGGCTCCATTGATCCGCCAACCATATGGAAGTGGAATACATACATCTTGGTCTATACAGACTACGTGACAAAGTGGTGTGAAGCTAAAGCTCTGAAGCAAGATGATGGTAATAGTGTGGCCTTGTTCTTGTACAAGAATATCATCACCTGTTTTGGCAATCCCTTGGAGCTTGTCAGTGAAACAAGGTACCTACTTCCTTAACAAGATCCTGGAAGAGTTAACAGAACTATACAAGATCCGTCATCATAAGTCCACATCCTATTACCCTAGAGCCAATGGCCAAGTCGAAGTTACCAATCGTATCCTCTACTCAATTCTAACAATAACGATAGCCACACATCCTCGTGATTGGGATGATCAACTTATAGAGGCCCTCTAGGTGTACAGAACCTCCATAAGGTGGCTACATGACAAACTCCTTTTCAATTAGTGTATGGAACACAAGCCATCTTTCTTGTTGATCTCGAGCTACCCTCTTTGCACATGGCTATCACAGAATGTTTGGGAGATGGCAACTCCCTGCAATGCAGTCTCTTGCACTTGGAGTGTCTCAATGAGATCTGTATGATGGCACTTCAATGCATGGAAGCCATGCAAGCTCATAGAATGCTCTATGGCAGCTTCATCAAGCAGAAGGAGTTCAAGGAAGGTGACTTAGTCCTCACTTATGATTTCCGATTTGGCAAGTTTCCAAGCAAGCTCCAAGAACGTTGGATGGGCCCTTATAAGGTACTTGTTGTCAATCCGAATGGCTCAGTCCAAGTCTAGATAGTTGATGCTTCATATGATCCCTTCCTTATTAATGGCTATCGCCTCAAGAGTATTAAGCTCTCTAGGGATCCTGACAATCAGCCATTCTAAGGATTGTGGAGGCATCTTTCTAAATCGCAAGACCCAACCTCTCCATCAATTCAAAACTCATAATATTAACCGAGGATCCTGTGTCAAGGATAGCATTATCCACTAGAATCCCATCAACATAGGGTGCAATCCTTGGGCAGTGCTTTTCGGCATGTTCAAACCAGTCATCCCCTACCCGCGTTATTCCCAAGGGTTCTACAATATAACCCGTACACAAGATCTTTTTAAATTCTTTGCATACTCATGATGACAGCTTGATTAGCTGCAAGAGATTCACGTCTAGTTTAACATCACAAAGGGAGCTAGCTAAATCAAATTTGTGATAATTCACTAAAGCTCGCTTCTCGTGCCAAACCATCCGCTCTTTAGGACACTGCATTGGCTTTATTGCCTCTTTTTTAACTCTCACCTTCTTTCTCGATACCTCTTTATCTCTCTTGGCATCAGCATTACTCTCTATGGGCTTCAAAGGTCCCCCTGCCTCGTCAGGATTTAGAACTTGCGTTCCTTTATCACCTTGCCTAGGGTTTCCATCGATAGGTTTTACATTATCTTTGTCGCCTTCTCTATATTTTTGGCCTCTTGTTATGGCACGTAGGCTAGAAGCTTCAGTGCCATTAACCTGCACATCCTTGATGAGGCTCACCCCACTACCACCTAAGAGTTCTTTGACAGTAGCCTTACCCCTTTGGAGTATTTGTTTCGGCCCATCATCCTACTAAAAATTGTTTCCTTGCACATGATGATTAACAGGCCCCCTCGTTGCGGACTACCTTGCTGAAGGGAATTGATCTTGCTCCAACAGGTGGCTGCTAAATGGCCGAACTTCCAACAAATGTTGGACTTGACATTTGGGCAATTACATGGATAATGTTGCCCACCACACCATTTGTAGTTGAATCTAGAGGGTGCACCCTCTTCGGGCGTCGACTCCCTATCAGATTCTATTGTTTCTTTAAGAAATTAACATCAACGGCTATTTGCCGATATTGTTCAGAGATCATATCCGTGTAGTGCTTCATCATGTCCTTGACTTCGCTAAGGACATTTGAGGAACTCGACTCATAGCCCTGATCGTCTACCGATTGGTCCCTTGGCTGCACAATTTGATTAGGCATTGGTTGGATTAGTTGTAACCCACAAGAATGACGTTAGGGTTCGTGCTTGGCCTCCCATATTTGGAGGCATTTGACTAGCCATAGGCATAGTCACACTAGGTGGAGCTAGCAGTAAAGGCACATTCGGCAGCATGTTCCCTCTCCCGTTAGGGTTGGCCATCCCCATCCCTTGGCTTCCACTGCCATTAATCAATTGCCAATTATTTCCCGATGCTAGACCCATATTGGGATTGATTCGAGAAGCATAGGTTGCTTGTAGATGGGATTCTATTTCTTACACTCGTCTAATGGGAGTGTCTATATTCACCAAGATGACACTACTCATTTACACCTGGATGTTAAAATCAAGACCATGCACGAAGTATTGCAACTGGATAGCAGGTGGGATAGGGATAGAGGCATCCAATTTACGGAAAACCTCTTTGATCTTCTTGGCATACGCTTGTACATCTTCATGCAATTCATGACGTGTCAAATTCAACACGCACAGCCAATATTGGCCACCTCTCTCGGGGGGGATCTACCTTCGGAAGGCTTCATAAAATAAATCCACGGTGGTTATGGTTCCGACCTCAAGGCCATGATACCATATAGCTACCCTTCCCTTCAAGGTCATATTGAAGAACATCATCAGATGCCCTTCTTCTTGGATGCGACAGTTAAACATCAACTTTTGGAACTCCCTTATATGAAGCTTCACATCCTCTTCCACTAACCCATTAAAAATGGGTAGGGGGAAACCTAAGGCTGGAAAATCCACTGTTCCCGTAGGGATTGTAATAGGTTGCGCCATGGAAATGATCGGATTTGCTAATGGAATCGGGATAGGCAAAGCTGTCACACCACATGAAGTGGGCAGATTAATTGGGGGGGAAGTACTAGAACTTCCACCTCCTTATGGACTTTGATTCAAGCTAAGGTTACTAAGACCCTACCCTTGAATAGGTTCATGACCACTCCTTTTAGGAGAATAATGCCTATTGATTTCGGCCCTCCATATAGCCCTCTCGATTCTCTCTTGTTTTTGGAGTTCGCCTTGACAGATCTCTTCAAAGGACATCAACTAACAAGTAGGTCCCAAAAGACCTTAGATTCGAAAACCACCATTTTGAGGTGGCTTCCGACAGACACACCACTGATGGGACCGAAAATGGGCCAGCACTAGCTATGGCACTAGCTAGACCTCATGCATAATAGACACCTCCACCACCACACAGCCTCGTGGTCCAGGAGCACCTGTAATAACTAAATGCACACTAGATACTT
Organism: Lygodium microphyllum; assembly: GCF_053477565.2. Taxonomy (NCBI): domain Eukaryota; kingdom Viridiplantae; phylum Streptophyta; class Polypodiopsida; order Schizaeales; family Lygodiaceae; genus Lygodium; species Lygodium microphyllum. The sequence goes on along the minus strand of NC_141140.1, from coordinate 52,640,413 downwards.
CTAATATTGTGTTTGTAGTTGGATAAGAGTCCAATAGTACCTTCTCCAAAACCCCTCAAAGGGGATATCCCACACATATTGGCAATAAGTGCCACGTATCACAAACACAGGAGGCACCCCATCGACTGATTGTCGTGGCCCCACTGCAGCTCTCCTACATCTTGGGGATTGGCCCCTCGATGCGCTCCTTTTACATATAAATACATTTGCACAAAACTCCTCTTTTCTCAGCGAGATCCAAGAGATACCGTGTTTCTCACCAATTGTTTTCCCCAAGAAACGAATGGCTATCCTACGGGAAGGGGAATCTCACCCTCTCAAACGTGGGTCAACTATAATTCAAACAATTGCTCTACATTTCCAGGAGTTGATACCACATGTATGATCAATGCAATAGTGGATGTCTCATTGTGCACAAATAGTTATGTTTCGAAATTAGCCTATGTGCTAGTATGCAAACAGTCTTTCCATGAATTCTAACTAATACGTATATGCTTCGTTGCAAGAATCTAGCACCAAGGCAAACCTTGTGCTACTAGATCCCTTATTTCCAAATAGGCCGTTTCCTAAATGCTATGCATAGGAAAAACCAATCAGAATTTATATTATTTCAGCCCTCAAACTATTGCACAAAATCCGACTCCCCCTCATCGTTTAAGTTTTGCTTCATTGCATAGGTGCATACAAATTGTTTTGTCATGATTTAGTGTATAAAGAGCAACAAATCACACACTGTAATAGAAAGATAGGGAAAACTGAGGCCAAACCTCATGCTTTGCCCTACCATACATCCACAACCACTTATTATATTTTTTCTTATCTTTCTAAGGTATATTCCTATTTTTTCTCTTATTTTCCCCCATTTTCCTTTGTTTTTCTAATAACAATTTGATATATTTTCATAGTTGTGGCTCTTGATTCTTAGATAATGGCCACCCTAGCATAGAACACAAGGTTAATGACAGCTTTGCATGAAACAAAGATACAAGTGTGCTGACTATATAAAAACGCAATAGACCGGGCATTTGCCTTCAAAAACACGAGCCACAATAGGCAAAAAACAAGCCATCCAACCTGTATGTACTGGTTATAGATGCAGGAGAGCCTCTCACTTATGATGAGGCTATGCACAGGGGTGATTGTCAATCTTGGGAGCGAGCTATACAGTCTGAGCTTGACTCATTGCATAAGAATCAAACTTGGGATTTGGTTTCCTTGCCTCAAGGTAAGAAGGCTTTGCTATGCAAGTGGGTGTGTATTGGTTTATCCCACCCGAAAACACCAAAAACTCCATTTTCCTCATAAAAACCATATTTTACGGGTTTCTAAAAATTATTTCCAGCATTTTGATTTATGTTTTCTGATTTTTTAATCATGCAAGCATAGAAAAATAATTAATAGCATGTCTACCAATTTTCACTCCATAAGAACAACATTGGCTAAATCAAATGTCAAAAACAAGCAATTTTCATTTGTAAAATAGAATTACCAATTTTTTCCTTCTTTGTGGGTTTTAAAATATGATGTGGGACTGGAGATCAGCCCTCATTCAAGGATTAGCCCACCTCCAAATAGCCAACTCTAGCCCTCCATTGATCTGGGAGTGATTCGGTACCATGCCAAACAAGCATCCTTCAACCTGTTCTCTTCTTGGTTCTTCCCACATGAATTTCCTCTTGGAAGAGAGAGAGAGAGAGGAGAGAGAAAGATTGATTTTGGATCTCCATCTTCAAGTAGCCGTTGGAGGAGCGGAGACAAAGCGATAGGAAGCATAGGCAGTAAGAAGATCATGTATCTAATCAGTTGGGGGGTTGCTTTTAAGCTCTCTAACCCCCCTAAAAAACATCGCCCTCTCATCCATGGCATGGCCTTCTGATGCAGATGCCTAAAAAAATGGTCCCCCCCACAAAAATCAAAATTTAGGGGGCCCCTAAGGGATCCCCCAAAGGTCACACCCCTTTGGACCTCCTAAAGACCATTTCCACTTGGCCACTTTGGCCCTTGGCCTCCCCGTCTAGCCTATCTCCCATGTCCGGCATCCAAATCGACCTCCAAAAATTCTTGGACGTCTGTCTCAAAGTCCCCCACCGTCCAGCATCTCCAAAATTCCCGTTTGACATGCCAAAAATTTATGAAAATACACCAACCGCCGTACCGTGGGTCTTTAAAGCACTTTTGGGCATTGCAGCTTAAAATCGTAATGATTGCAGCTGCTGCCTTCGACGAAGTCCATTTTTTCTCTAAAATTTGAAAATTTTGGCTATTTTTAAGCACTTCTCGGTCTCAAAAAATATCTGTAAGAAATCTATAGGATTCAGTTCCGAAGCCACCTCCCTTGGTGCAATGTGTCTTGTATCCCTACAACATCTCTGATTCCCTCCTCCCGAAAAACAGACACAAGTTCCCTTCCTTCCAACCAAAGTTATTGATCTGTTGGATACCTCATTGGGTACACCTCATCATCAGCAGACATGTGCGATGTCATCAACTAGACAATACATGGATCTTCATTGACAAATGTGGGAGCTTTCGCTCAACCGCCAAAACCCACGGACCGCTTATTGTTCAAGCGTTTCAAGCGAGCTCTAATGGCTATCTCTCACCTAGCCGACGCGCCGTCGATCCTACGAGTGTAGTGAGATTACCTTAGTGTTGATATGAGTTGCCTCCTCTCTCACACACGCCGGTATCTCCACGATCCTAGATGCTAGCTCAAGCATCCTCAAGCCTCCTCCACCTCCAAGCTCCATCCTCCATAGCTGTGCACGCAAGAAGAGAGAAGAGAAGAGAAGAAGAGAAGAGGAGATGGTGAAGAGCTTCACCCTCTTGATCCCTCACTCTCATACACTCACTCCCTCACCCTCTCACACTCCCTCTCTCAAGAGCACACACAAGCAAGAAGATGAGAAGGAGAGAAGAAGAAGAAGACTCTTGTTGCCACACACCAAAGAATGATCTCTTATTCACTTTTTGAACTTTATATATACAAACCCTAAAATCCCATGGGCACCCATCCCTTTTTTACATGACCGGCCATTGTGGCAAGGTCCTTTTTCCATTTCCCTCTTCTAGCCTTGTGCCTCTAGCCTACACCCATCTAATATTTTACAATTGGCACAGGAGGGAGCCTGGCGCTCTTTTACAAGAGTTTTTCGAGTTTTTTGAGGCACCTTTTTATTTAAAGTTGTGCTTTTTGCTCCGGTTCATCTTTAGAGGCCGCCTGCATGTCTTTGCTCTTTTTCCATCTTCTTTTTGCTTTTTCCTTCATTTTTTCACCATCTCGACCTGGGGTTAACATTACCCCCCTCCTAGATGGGTGCCAGTCCCATGGCACTTCGGTGTTGGGTTGGTGTAAGGGTTAGGGCCACATGTAAATTGAGGTGCTTGTGGAAGCTTAAGAATGATGTTTGTCGAGGCTGCTAATTGGATGTCATGGGTGGATGAGGGCCTCCGAAGTTGGTGGTTTGGCATTTTTGGGGTGCCTGAAGAAGAAGGTGCGGTGCTCTACCTAAGCGGAGTGTTGTCCTCAGCCTGTTGGTGCATTGTGCTCGTGCTAGTGGAATGGGGAGGTGGGTCTAACTGCAGGCAAGCCTAGGTGATGTCCCACACTTGAGAACCCCATTTGTGCCAAGGGGGTGCGGTGCCAGTGGCTTAGGGTGACAGGTCTAACCATAGGAGAGTGTTACCTCCCTAGGTGTGTCTTGCCCTTGATGTGCCCTAAGCATGAAGTGGGGGAGCAAAAAGGGCTAGGGGGTTAGGAGCGGAGCTAGCCGACCGAAGCCACCGAACACGCCTAACTTAAGGATCCCTAGGTGCAGTGATCGTGCTTTTGTGGTGCTAAGTGGTTGTGCAAGTGAGTTTGTCCGTCCATTCAGTGTGGAATGGCATTCATGCTTTTCTTTTCTTCTGTTCTTTTTTTTTTTGTGGATACATTTAGGGATAATATTACATCAGGAGTATGATAGCTCATGTTCATGCAGACGTGGAGAAAGGTGGTGGATAGGAAGGGGTGATTACACCTAGTGAATTGGCTGTCACTCATATCCTCTAGGAGAGCTAGGCAAAAGGAAGGTAGTAGGCTAGCTCTCATCATTAAGGCCATAGCGCAGCTATCAATAGCATTGGGATCAAAAAACAGGGGAGGCAAGCCGTTTTCTTGCGGTGTCGGATCTTGCTTGAGTAGGAGCTTAAGGAGCCTAAGGTAATTACACGTAGTTATGAAAGCGAGATTGGAACAGGAGGAGAATTCCGTGAGGAAGCGCATCATGGAGTCGATTAGGCTTCCTAAATCAAAAAGTAGAGCATCCTCGAAGGAGGTGGCGTTGGAATTGTAGATGACGGGGAAATCATGCCTCCCATGGAGGGTGGCGACAAAATCCAGGCCTACCCTACGAGGATACTCCATGAATGTGGGGTCGTTCCTCTCGTAGGGTAGGATGTTGCAAAATGCCATCCAGGCGAGCATGTTAGTATTGCATATTCGCCTTCTCCAGAGGGGTTGGCAGTCGTAGCCCCTTACGGTGTGTGGCACTTCGTACACTTTGTCTTGCCAAAATTCTGCTTCCTCTGTGCCCCGCAGAGTGGGGGTCTTTGCCCTGTCATCCAGCCATTTTTGGCCTAGTCGGCTGCCAGTTGCGATCACCTCCTCCATTACTTTGATCGGCAGGACCCTTCTCAGGCTGTTAGGCATAAGGAAGCTCAAAGAGAAAGGGTTCTTTTCGATTTCCTGCCGTTCCCAGACCACCAGCTCCATGTGGAATTGCGTTGGGAGGTCATCGGAGCATGGTGGGAGGGATGCGGATGGCCGCATGGCTGGCTTGGCCTGCAGCCTTTTCCTGGCTTCTTCCACCAAATTTTTCTGTCGCTCCTTGAGTGTGGCTTGTCTGTCCAGGGGGGGGTCAAGTGATTGATGTTCCTGATTGTGCAGCGAGGGGGGTTGTGGGATCACATCTTCCACGAATCTGTTCACGTCGACTTTGAATTCGGCTTCCTCCCCCTGCCGGTTTCCTTGTGGTGCTCTCTCTTCAAATCCTAGGGCATCCGCTTCCTGGGGGGTTAGGCCAGCCAGCAATAGGTATTTCCATTTCAACCTAACCTCCGCATGTTGGGGTGGCAATTGTAGTCCTGCATGTAGGGCTCTTCATGCAATGTTGAGCTTTCTTTGTGCCACCTCCAATGGCTCTTCCTCCTCTGAGTGGGTAGTGTCCCTGATGATGTCGAGGAAGGCTTTTTGTTGGGCATCGAAGGCCACTTGCGTGGCTTCTGCCTTGCTCTCTGCAATGATCTTTTCCTTTTCTGCCAGAGCGAGGCGTCGTGCGAGTGTCTTCACCCTCTTTTCATTATGCACCGCCCACTCCTCTGCCTTCTTGTTCATGTCCTCCATGCTCTCCCCTTGCTTCAGGGTCAGTATCATGAGACTTTGCTCTTGGTCCTCCCATTCCCTGATCAGCCTCTCGTGTTCTTCTCTTTCCGCGTTCAACTGACCGATTAGACGCTCAATCTCTTCTTGCTGCTCCTCCATGTCATGCTTTCTTTTCTCATCCCTAGCGTTGAGCTCAGCCCATGAGCTCTTCAACTTTAGCAGTTTTTGTACTGAGCTCCTGGTATTGCATTATCAAGAGCTTATGTTCCCTTTGCATCTTCACCAGCTCCTGTGTTTCATTCTTGAAGGAAATTTTTGCCGAAGGTAGTAATCTTAAGGGTCTATTCAAAATTGATACGGCTTTCATTCAATCATGGTATGTTGCCATAATGCACTATCTATCTACAAGAGAGACTGGAGCTGCTTCATTAAAATATGAGAAGAGGAAAATTAAATAGTAGGCTTTGAAATTTTCCTTGATCACACGAATATTATATTGGCAAGGGGTTGACAATGTTTATCGCCAATATGTTATGCCTAATGAGTTTCAGTTTATCTTGGAAGAGTGTCATGAATCCGCTTGTGGATGACACTTTGCTAAACGGTTGGATGCACAAAAAGATTTAAGAGCCGGATGTTGGTGGCCGTCCATTTTTCAAGATGCATTTGTATATGTCAAGAGATGTGATGTATATCAAAGACATTATAGTAGGGAGAATAGGAAGCACCCACTAACTCCTATTATGGCTATACTACCATTTGAGAAGAGGGATATTGATTTGTGGGTCCTATTACCCTGTCATCCTCTACACAGAAGAGGTATATCATAGTGGCAACAATTGATTACTTTACAAAGTGGTCAGAAGCATGAGCGATGAGGAAGGACGATGCAAAGGAGACTGCTAGCTTCCTACTTGACCAAATTATTTGCCAATTTGGTCTGCCAAAGGAGTTAGTGTCGGACTGTGGAACCCATTTTTTGAATAAGGTAATTAAGAGTCTGACTAAAGCATGGTTAATTAAACACAATAAAACGACACCTTATAATCCACAGACAAATGGGTAGGTTGAAAGTACCAACAAACAGCTTGTGGGTATTCTATTAAAGATAGTATCATAGAAGAAATGAGATTGGGATAAGAAGCTATATGTGGTGGTGTGGGTGTATAACATGACCTTTAAGCGAGCTACTAGCCACACCCCATTCAAGTTAGTTTAAGGTGAGAAGTGCCTACTACCCCTAGAGATTGAGTTACCCACTATAAAATTTGCAAATAACCATTCTTTGGGGAATGAAGATGCACACTTTGAGTGCTTTACAACTTTAGTACACCTTGATGAGTTCAAATCACAGAGTTTGTTACATTAAAGGGGTAGCTAAGAATTGAATGAAGTAGCTTATGATTTAAAAGTGAAGAAGTATACCTTCAAGAAAGGGATGTTAGTTTTATATTATGATGCATGTAGGGATCTATTTCTTGGGACAATAGATATTAAATGGAATGGTCCCTACACTACAAAATAGTTAGAATCAAGAAAACTAAGTCCACAATAGCATTACTAGCAAATTTGCAGGGAGTGGAGCTTAAAAAGCAAGGTTAGTCTAAATAAAATTAAACCTTATTATCTTTAGCCATACTAATGAGATAACTATCTTGTAGATCAAGGATGTATTGATTTGAAACCTGCAAGAGAGGCTGAACATTGGTTGATAGGGTAGTTGACTTCCTATTTAGAACACCCATATTTGGAAGAAAGATACCATCGTGGAAGACTTGTTGGTTGGAGCAAAGGTTATAAAGTGATTGAGCAAGAGGACAATACATTTTTCTAGGAGATCAAAGTCTTATGCCATCACTACTTAAGGACTTTGATGAGCATCCCTATTGGATTCAATGAAGAAAGTGGGATAGAGCCTTTGGTTCATCCTATGAATATGCTGAATTTTGACTATCATAGTTACGAATAAAGGAGTCAACGATGGCTAGATGCGTGAACCCATTATGGACATATATATTATATTTTGATGGAGCATCCATGGGTTCCAATATGAAACGGAGTATTGGGGTGGTCATCAAAGATCCCTAGCATATAATCACAATGACATTAGCTACCTACCTTGGGGTAGGATTTACCAATAATATGGCATAATATACAGCCCTGATCATGGGAGTGAATATTGCTAAGAAAGGTGGTATTCGCCAGTTACTAGTAAAAAGGGGATTCCTAGTTGGTTTTAAATCAATTGAATGGGATGTCCACAGTATGGAATCCCATTCTTCGTATGTATTATCACGTTACTATGAATCTGATTGGCGAGTTTTATAGGGTGTCTCTTCAACCGGTTCCATGATATTGGAATCAATTTGCCGATTCATTAGCAAAGTATGCTTATGAGGAAGACCTCTTTTTCAACTGTGGTCCTATTTTAGATATCTCCATTGATGATGAGACAAGACTTAGTTGATTATGGGGATTTTAATTAGAATATGCTTTATATGGCAAGTGATGGTTAGTATGGGTAATGCAAAGAGTAGCCAATACCCATTTACCATTTTTATCTTGGATGACCTAAAGGGTATTCAGATGACATTTGATGCATACATCTCTTGATGTATATGCAAGAGGTATGGGTCATAATCTAATGCATCTAGTTTAGGGCTAAGAGCTCTCTTTTCTCCTTGGAATGGAGTATTTTGTTGTATGTCAATCTTACTCCAAGGAGAGATGCGTATAAGCTGTATTGGGTTTTATCTTTTGCCCAAGAGGCTAGGTTTGATGGAGTGCCTGGAGCGAGCCTTTTGCTATGCGTTGAAGCTCCTTATGGCCCACAGTCCAGGTAATATCCTTCTTTTATGAGTTCTTTCCCTTTATGTTGAATTGTTATGTATTTGTGGGGATTGTTCTTTCTTTTGTTGGGCTCTAGGCATTAAGGCATGAAGTCCCAAAGGTTAGGTTATGTGCATTTGGAGGTTTAAGCACTCGTTTGTCTCCTATAAAGACATTGTTGAGCACTCTAAGAATTGTTTTAGTAGTCCTAGTGACCCCGTTCTACTAGCCTATTTGGAAACTATATATTCTTGCCACTATTGAGATGACCACTTAAGTAGTGAAATAAGCAATTGAACTATATATTGGCCTTGAAAAGAGTGCAAAAGAGCAATATTACTGCTACAAAAATACCTCAATGACTCCATTAGGTCAGCTTGAAGCTCTTGATTGACCATGGGTATCAATCCAACCATCATTCTCTTGGCTTCAACATTACCTATGTATCCTTGTAAGACAATATTATCATAAAGACTTATGAGGACCTACATAATGCTTTGTTGTACTAACTAAGGGGCATGAGGAGTTAGATGATGGGAAATTATTTGTTCTATCATAACTGCATCTATCATCTCTGCTACCATCATGGAGTCATTATCTAATAAAAGTGCATGTGCCAAAGTACATATCATGTTAGCCATGTGAATATTCAGTTTGCTAAATTCAATCTCTCTTATGGTTACCATAATATCTTTTGCATTCTCTTGCATTTAAAACTCCATTCATCTTGTAATCCAAAAGGATTGAGTTTAATTCCCAAGCTCATTCAAATCATCCAATAATTCACTATGTTTAATTTAATACCTTATCTCATACTAACATAAGGTATTGTTCAAGGTACTATGGCTCCCATTTCATAAGAATCCTCTTCATAATCATCCCCATGAATATCTCTAGCATTAGGGATCATGGAATCTATGACTTGGTTGCCTTTACTCTTGTTCCTTGCTATTTCAGAGTGCAATCCTATAGTACCTATTATCACCGAATATGCTATAACTTATGCTAGAGAACTCTGATTGACAAACTTCTTGATTTAGATTAAAGTATATCATACCCTATTTGAATAGAGTAGTTAACCCTACAATTTTGATTAAGACGAAAAAATTTACAACTACCTATATTTGTTTGATAGAAACTATCTAGGGCATGTCCCTATCTAAATGATCATATGGGAGACTTGTAGGTCAAATTTTAGCATTGTTTTATCCTATAGGTTCACTTTTTGAGCTAAGGAAACATTGTAGGATACCAACACACATGTGTATGACTTGTGAGAAGTAATAAATGACATGTATCACTTGTCTTTAGTTTTGAAAATGTACTTTTTTACTAGTATAAACCTTGTTTCTACCGATATAACATGTAATAAGCCTAAAAAGCAACCTATATACCACCATAGGGCTTGAATAGGCCGGAATCTTTAGACAAAAAAATCCCCAATAGGTTGATTGGCTTGGATCTTCAATAGTGGGATGGTCACTTCTTTTTTGTCTCATTATCTCCCTCAGCATCCACCTTTTTCCTAGGTGGATATCTCAATGTGGTAGTCCAATTCTAGGCTAAGCAACCAACATGAGATGCAATTCTTGAAAGAAACTTTCAGCTCATTCTGTTATATGCATTGGATTGGAAATTGAAATGTGAAAATAGATGGGAAAAGATATCTACCATGCATTGAGTTACTACTTAACTTACCCACTTACAATGGATAGATATCTCATTTATTTTGCCATACATAATCATCCATCAACAACTTATGGGTAAGATCAAAATAATATCCAATCTAATTCAATGCAATATTTCAAGAAAGTGAATTCTTACTACATTAAAGAGAGATGCATAATCCACACATTCAAGGAGCTTCCATTAAATGCATTATCAATTCTTGTCTCTCTTCCAACAATTGGATGAAGGATCAACAAGAGGATTAAAAAAAGAGAGAGAAACTAGGGATTGAGTACCTCTTATTGATTGATGTAGATTGGATGCTCCAATTTTAGCTTACAATAGATCCCATAGCTCACATAGGCTTCCACGATATCCATGACTTCAATGCTTTGACTTCTTAATGTTGAGTAATCCTTGAACTTACCATGCATTCAACTACCTTAAGCGTTCAATTTTAAGAGATTTATAAGATTGTTTATGAAACCCCCAAATCCAAGCTTATAGTGCTCAAGAGGTCTCTCATGCACCCATGCTTGCAAAATCTTCATGTATCCCTGTTGTAGATAAGATTCTTAATACTAGAAGGCAAAAGTCCCCCCATCTTGAAGCCTTCTTGATGAAGAATCAATAGGCCCTACTATTTATGCTTAACCATAGAAGAATGAAGCTCAAGGAGTAAAGGGTTTGACCAATTATTTGTTTGTATGGGTAGAACAAAAGTTGTAGATGATTCCTGGGGATTTAGAAATTGATGTAGAGTCTTCAATCACTCAAATTTAAGTCATGTTTCACTGCTGTCTATAGTCCACCATATCTAGGATTTGAAAGCTTCAAGAGGAGAAGAATACTAATTTTCAAGAGGATGAATGGCTTTCTTACCACATAACCAAGGTGTCAAAGAGACTGTAAGAGACTTGAACTATTAATGTGGGAAAATATTAGCTATACTAGCTGGGATATAATGTGTAAGAAACTTTTATTTTTCACCATTCAATGAATGCAAAAGACTCTTTATCTTACATCTCATCTTTCATGGCTTCCTTCTTTCTCTTCTTATCTTTATCTCTCCATTTTCAATATTTCTCTCTCCTCTACATTCACCTTCTCTCCTCTACATTCACCTTCTCTCCTTTTGCAATCATCTCTCTCCTCTTTCTCTCTCCTAGCTCACTCCTTTACAAGTGATATTAGAGCACTTGTAAAGGAGTAGTCTAGGAAAGAGAAAGAGGAGAGATATGATTACAGAAGAGAGAGAATATGAGTGTAGAGGAGAGAGAAAAACTAGTCAAGGAGAGAGAGACTAGAAATGGAGAGAGGAAGGTAGAAAGAGAGAGAAAGAAGTCATGGAACCTAAGAAAAAGATGTAAGATGAAAGAGATATGGAAGCTAGTCCCACAACTTTATCCCTCACCCAGGAACCACGAGTGGAGCTATTGAAAACTTGAAGACTTTAGCTCAGGAGCACTAAAAAAGGGCCCTTTTTTATCGGACCACAAAGATTAGAGGTTGATTAGAGGTATATTCAAGCTTTAAAAGCAAGGAACATATATTGGTACATGGTACTTGTGCATTTATTGGGCTCCATTTGCAACCATTCACAAGTACCATAGGTTATTCTAGGTCTTAGATAGGTTTATTCTAAGTGTTTTCGATGAAATAGTGCAGTGGGAGTCATTTTGGAATTTTTTTGGACCAAGTATAGGTTGTACAGATGGCATTACTGCTTCCTACATGTCTTATATAGGTGTCTCAGTATCCTACACTATTTCTTTAGCTCAAACAGTGAACTTGTAGGGTTAAGTAGGGCCAAAATTAGACTTATAGGTCTCCCACATGGTCATTCAAACAAGAACAAGTTTGGACAATTTTCATCAAATAACTTTGGGATGCTATAACTTTTTATATCTTGATTCAAATGCAAACTTAAGTGCCCTATTTGAAGAGGGAAAGTAATCTTCTATTTGAATCAAAGATTTTGTTAATTAGATCTCTCTACTAAAAGTTATAGTGGATTTAATGGTAGTAGGTATTGTAGAACTGCACTCTAAAATGGCAAGGAACGTGGGTAAAAATAAAGCTAATGAGGATTTACAATAGCAAATCAAAGACTTTAAGGACCCTAAGCTAGAGATATTCATGGGGATGATCATGAAGAGGATTCTTATGATGTGTAAGATTATAGTACTTTTTGAACAATACCTTATGTCAGCATGAAACAAGACATTCAACTAAACACAGTGAATTAGTAAGTGCTATGAATAAGTTTGGTAATCAAAATCAGTCCTCTCTTGATAAGCTTACTTCTCAAGTTATAAGATTGATGAACTTCCAATGTAAGAGAAGGATAAAGAGAGGCAACAAAAGAGAAAAACTAGTTCTCGATACACATTATTTTAGATAAAGTGCTAGGATCATCAACCAATGCAAATCCTAATCCTTTGGGAATCCTAGGAAAGATTCCCCATTCCACCTAGTATGAGATAGGAGAGGCTTCACATAAAGGCAATGATCATTTGGGTAATGTGAGTAGGGGTGGCAATGCAAGCAGAGGTGTTCTCTTTGACACTAGATTACCTATTCCAGGTGTTAGACCTTAGCCCTCCCTTGGTAGGAACTACACTAATAATGGTAGTTATGGTGTTACAAATAATGATCCGCCTTATGATGGTGGACAGTCAAATCATGGTGATAGAGAATCTAAGGATAAAATCATACTATCTAAGTATAATGGCCAATCAATTATCCATCAAGCCTTGAAGAGAGTGGCTTTCCAAATTAAAAGATTGACATATTTCCTAGGGCTAATGACCAAAATATTGACTTTGCTACCATACACTTAGAGGGCTCTACCCACACTCAGTGGCACTACATGAAGAAGGAAAACTATCAACTGGATACTTGGAAAGATTTCAAAGCTCTCATGGTACACGCCTTTGTTTCCTCTATGGAAAAAGAAAATCTTTCTAGAAATTTGTATGGTTTAGAGCAAAGGGGTCTTTCTACGAGTGAATATACCATTCAATTTTTGAACCTATGTATGTGGAGTCTGTCATTAATGATGCTAAACTTCCTTAGATACATGTATGGTTTAGACCCTAGTCTTTCAACTAATGTAATAGCACAATCCCTACAAGTTTTTTTAAAGCTATTGAGTTGACTAAAAGATATTCTAGGATATATAGAAGAGAGGATCCATTGGATTCATCTTTTAGATAGCAAACAAATACCTCGAGACAAGGCCAATGAGGGACATGTTATGGAAGAAGTAATATGTCATTTAACATCCCTAAAATACCTACTTATCCACCTTTCAATGCTTCAAGACTGGGTACTTTTAGGCCAACAGAGAGTTCAAGAATGGATCATAAACAAGGGGACAACAATCCTAGAAATACTTTAGTAATTAGTAATCCAAAGTCTATTCTTATGGACTTATACAAGGAAAGAAAAGAAAAAGGGCTTTGTTTTAAATGTGGTGAGAAGTATATAGTCAATCATGCAACAAAGTGTGCCTACAAGAATGCAAAAGTCTCATTTTCCACTAATGTATATACAATATACTTGATCATAGCTCCTTTATTCTTTCCAAATTCTTAGAATATTCATTGATTCATCTATTATAGTGGCTAAAACAAAGTAATACTCTATTTTTCTCTATCCTATACTCTATAATAAGTTCCAATTTTGTTTTAGGGACAAAAATATTCGTGTGGAGATAGAATGTAAGAGACTGAAAATTATAATGTGGGGAAATACTGGTTGCATTGGCTAGTATATAAGGAGTAAGAGACTTTTATTTTTCACCATTCAAGTAATACAAGAGTATTTTCATCTTACATCTCCTTCTCTCTCAGCTTCCATGGCTTCCTTCTCTCTCTTCTTGTCTTTGTCTCTCCATTTCCAATCTTTCTCTCTTCTTGACTAGTCTTTCTCTCTCCTTTGCATTCATCTTCTCTATCTTCTACTATCATCTCTCTCCTAGCTCACTTCTTTACATAAACGAACATTGAACAAACATTGATGCCCTCTAATACTTCAAATCTTGAGAAAGATGTAGGTATTTATTAATGCCTTGAATTGTAATAGTCCTTGAAGAAGTAATAACTCAAGCTTGCATAATGGAGCATAGAAGAAGAATATCATAGAAGAAGAGTAGTAAGGCTACTCTATAGAGCACTTAGCTCCCTCTCAACCAAAATGTGGTATCATATTTAGCATGAAGACTAGGTTGCTGCCCTACAGATGATGTAAGCAATGCAGAACTATCCTTGAAGGCTTGCTCAATCCATGAGTTGCAAAATAGCTTAAATGGTGTTCATTCTCCTCCTTAAACAATGAGCTTTCAAGCTAGAAGGTGCTAGTGGAGAGAAATGGTCATAGCAAAGAGATCAAAGGCTTCTAGCATCCATGAAGGCTGAGGCAAAGCTTGAAGAAGAAGGGGAAAGCTTCCTTTCAAAAAAGTATTAAAGACTTTTACCTTTCTAAACTCTGATGACCCTATTATTAACCAAAGTACCTCTTGAATGGCTTGAGAGATTGAAAAACATGTTGTTATCTTTAGTGATGTATCTCCAACTTTGGTCCAAGGCTCCATTAATGCTTCTAGGTATGTTGTCTTCATTGCTTGTGAGATCACTAGTCACTTAGATGCTCCATGTCATGTCTGTAAAGGTCCCTAGATTTTCTAACTAGAAAATGGAGGAAATAGGCTTGAGAAAGAATTAGAAATGGACCAAAGACATAGCTCTAATACCACTTCTCATGAAGTGAATTGGGAGAGAGAAAGAGGGAAGAGGTGAGAGAAACACTAAGAGAAGAGAAATAAATACAAAAAAAGGAAGGAGAAGGTAGCCATGAAAGCTAGAGCAGAGAGAAGAAGGAGAAAAGTGACTTGTAATATTATTCAATGGTGAAAAATGACAAGTTCCTAACACCTAGTCCTTCAAGTGATGCATGTTATTTTTACAAGCATTGCTAGCACCCCTTTCCTTGTATTGACCAATTTTGGGGCTTCTTATTTGCTCAATCTTCATATAAAGAGGGAAAATATTTTCATTTGTCCTTAGAGCCCAAAATATTAATCTTGAATCTCTTAAAATGATTTGGGGAAATGTCACAACTAACATTGGACCAACCTTACATATATGCATTTCGATAAAGTTTACCAGAATTTGAAGTGCTTGGTTGTTTAGTCACCTAGGTGTTTTCATACTACAACATTCTCTTAAGATAATGGCCACCAGTGGATCACCAAAAACCATTGCGATGAGGTGATAATGGTGGTAATCACAATTGGCATCCTTACTTTTGTTGCTCCATTATTAATAGAGTAGAGATGTAATGATGGTGATATTAATCATTCATGTGGCATGCTCTATTATCAATCTACAAAGTAGAGATTCTTTCAAAAGTAGAAAGGAACTTGCTTACCTCTCATAATTTCCATATTGTCTAAATTGGTGAGATACCATTATATGTCCCCACAATGACTTTGATACCCTTTCTAAATGCAACAAACTTCAAGATACTCTTTGAAAAATGATGGACCAAATTAGCACTATATATCAATCACAACCTTTGAAATAGATGGTACATGTTTTTGAAAAATGAACTAAAGATTGGGCCCTAGTTATGATCATATGAGCACAAAAAGTCCATTGACTCTAGCAAGACAAGTGGATCTAAATCAATTAAGACTAGATATTTGAGAGACTGTTATGTTATCTTCCATTTGGATGAGAAAATATACACAACAATAAAATCCTTACATTCATTAGCTGTTAATTCTTGTATCTATGTTATTCTACCTTCATTATTAGGTATGGAGTGCTTTTTAAGATAATGAATAGGACTAACAAATCTTCAAAGATAGTAGGTTAGTAATGAAAAAAACAAAGATGTATATTCTTTTAAGTGCCCAAATTCCGATATTTAGACCTTCTTTTCTTGAAGACAAGTCCAAAGGAATTCAAAATTCTCTACCATTTTTTGTTGATTTTTTAAAAGCTAAATGAAAAATGGGTTAAATGTATTCATGATGAAGTGGTTGACATTGGGGCTTTTATCATCATCAAAACATTGCATGAGTTAATCAAACACGTTTCAAAGCACATGCAAACATCTCTTCCATGTGCATTATTTGATCCTAGAATTCTAATTTTAGTCAATTTAGTGTTTAAATTGTTGCATGTGTACTCAAGAATAACAATTCTTTATGTATTTATGTAGGATATTTAAAGATGTGTTTTTGCATTAAATTAAATTAATGGTCATAAAGCTTTATACATTAGATTGAAAGAGTAAAACTTCCTTTTGGAGTTATTTATCACTTGCTAGCGTGTTGCACTTTCTTAGCTATTTGAAAAAGTTCCAACAAGAACTTGTTTACACCAAGTGGCTAAATGTTTACAAGAGAACAACTTTACGCATGTGATCGTCTCATGTTGAACGTTTTTCATGAAATTATCACACCAATTCCTTCAATACTTTTATGTCAATAAACCATGACTAATTTGAAAGTTAATGAGCTATTTCAAAGACTATTAGTGTGATGTCATTTATTCAAATATGGCAAACACAATGCACACATCAACCATCTAGAAGGGCATTAAACCCTCAATATTTATGCAAAGAAGTCTCTATCACAAGCACTCTATACCTAGAAAATCAAATCATCACATAAACAACCATATCATAAAGAAAAATAATCAATCAAAAGGGTGCATTTCAAAAAATGTAGGTATATCCCATGGGATCATTAGATAGGGTTATTTTACTCACATTTATAGGGTTAGATTTATCGAAGGGGTATTTTTGCAATTTGAAAAACATGTATAAGTTTCTTAACAAAAAGGGGTTATCGAATGCACATAGAATGGATGGTTTCTTATAAGTATATCCCCTAGGAATCAATAGCCAAGTTTTCTTCATGTGAGGTGATAAGTTGTTCAAAAAATAAATGTACTAGAACTATCTAGCGGATCGCACACATAATATGCTTTTAAATTGGTAGATAGATCCTTGCGTGTTGGATATCTCCATTATCATTATAGGTCTCCTTTTCTAGAAAAACCAATGCATGTGGGCAAGATCATTCAATTATAAATGCTTTAATAATTAACTTCAAACTTTAAGAAAATTGTCTAAGTTACTTCATATCACAAGATCTAGACTACAAAATAAAACAAAGGAAGAACAACAGCAAGGAAGTATAAAAGGATGTCTCAATGAATCACTACTCTTTTAATTGAATATATGTGATCGACTTACATATGTGTATGTGAACCTGTCAGTGAGAGTGGTGGCAAGTCATTGTCCTTAGCATTTTGAAATCTTTATCAAAGGTATACTTTGTAAATATCATATTTCAAATCATGTAGTACTCAAATTCAAGGCCTATTACAAATCCTTTCTCCTATGTGACATTGTCAAGACAAGTTTAGACAACTGTTTAGAATATTTTGTCTTTTTACACAACTCAATCAAGAAGTATAATAAGGAAGAAAAATTAGTTGATTCATTGAACTACAATAGCTTAGTGATTGAAACCATCATGCCCAATAGGACGATGTCATTATCAATGTTTGGAGTTGCCAACAACTTCTTACTTGTCACTCAAACTTAGGCGATGTTCAGACGACAAAATTGTGGTAAAGTACTATGTAGTCAAGTAAAGACATCAATATGGTCAAATAAAGAGGCTACACTTCAAATTGACCATATAAGAAGATAGGATTTGAATATTGACCTATGAGAAATGGACGTACGCATATATATGCATGGTAGAGACAAATTGTGTAGCTTTGTATGTTTGGATACACTTATGTAGTTACGAAGCTATGTACTTACTTACATCAATAATACAAGGATCTAGTCATTTATTTATTTTCACATGTGTAATTCGATGTTGATATCTATAAAAACATTATCTTTCACTTTACAAAATCTTTTTGAACTTTCCTTTAAATCATTCATGCTACATTGGCTTATTTGATTGTGAAGTACATGCCATATTAAAATTTTAAGCTTGGTCCATTAAGCGTGCACTCTCTTTGATCATTAGCTATTAGAAAGCCTCTTGTTTATTTAATTCCTTTTAAAATCTATAAAAGAATGGTCAGTGTCCACTAATTTCAAAGTGCATCCACTTCACCTACAATGTCTTTTAGTCTTGTCAACAGATTAAGCCATGGAATCCTTTTCATTAAGGTTATGGCAAGAGTGTTCATATACATCTGTGGTGAACTTAAAATCAAGTGCTACACATGCTTTTCTCTTTTCATCTCCTATCTTTAGTGGGATCCTATTTTGGATTCTTCACAATGATGTAACATGTGTGCACATCTGTAACATTCATCCACTTTGGAAAGCAACCTTGAGGGCTTCACTATATATAAATCCTCTATATCACATGCATTCAATGCCTATTTTAAAATACCCTTATCAGTGAATTTTCTCTAAATAAAATATACCCCTTTTCTATTCAATCTATAAATGATCCATTTATATGGTACCTTCTCCACATTAAAAATGGTATTTAAAATTTTCCTTCTTTCGAACCCATGTGATATGCTTACAAATTTTCAAGTGACCCCGCCCCCAAAACCCACCTTGGATCCCCTCAGTAAGCAAGTAGCCTCAATTGCTACATCACATAATGATTATATTCCACATATTAATATTAGAGAGACAACCATATCCAATTACTACAGTCTTTGTATATCTTTTATGCAAAATTCTAGCCTCTATAGATATTTTATGATATACCTTCCAAAAGATACAATAGGACAATGTGCCTAAGTAGAATTAGAATGAGAACTACTAAAAATATCTAGGTTCTTTAGATAAAGCTAGGGGTGTGCCTTTTATGAGTGAGAGGTGGATCACATGAAATAACTAAAGTGCTTACAAGATCAACATGCTTTATCTTGAATTTGTAGATCATTCAATGTTGATTGTTAATGTTACCTCATCCCAACAACAAGTATACCAATTGAAACATGAATAAATTCAATTGGAAAAATGAGTGAGGCTACTTTCTACATGTAGAAAGAAAAAGCTAACTACAAATTGCTATTTTACACTACTTGGATAATGCTAATTGCAACATACTCCAAGAGGTAAATTAGCTAGCCTGGGATAATGCTAATTGCAATGTACTGTATACAACAAATTACCCAAAAATTAACTACAATACTCACATAAAGGTAACCGGTGCATTGCTAAGCACTATTTGCTTAAGAAGTTCCTATTTGGGAATTGTCCCAAAAATCATGGTTTTGATGGAGAGCCCCATGAGTCAAACCTCCCCAATGAAATTTAAAGAACAATAACTTACTTGCTTAATTTTGTAACATTTCCCTAAGGTGGAAAAACAAGTAAATTGTTTTTGGTATCATAATTTAGAGCATCAATAGTCATTTTAGTGGTCTTCACGCATTTTGGATGCAACAAGGATTTCAAATCATCAAGATTAAACACATAAATATCTCAATAGTTATTCTAAGAACCTATCACACACAAAGACCTTACATTTGGATTAATTGTAATCTCATTTGCATGAAACTACAATGGATATATATACAAGTTTATGCAACATAATAACTTCATAATGGAGCAGAAAAGACCATGATTTTTGTCATGGAGATGTTGTGGACTATTTATGTCTTCTTCTCTAATCTTTCTTAGTTTTCTAACTTGCTAAATTTCATTTATGTATTGTGAGGTTGTTTGTTTTAAGTTATGAGATGCCACCTTTGCCACTTCCCAACAAAAAGTCTGTGTTTTCACCATACATCATGCTATTTTCATAGGATTTCTATTTTTTCTCTCATAAAGTACATTAATTTGTTGTTGAGTGTAAGGCATTATGCATTTATGTGTGATGCTATTTTCTCCCAAAATACCAATGTCCTTGGATATGTACTCCCACCGATCATTTATATTTGATGTGCTAAGAGTATAACTAAGGAAATGTTTGATTGGTTAGCACTTCATGATATTCATTGATGAGTATAGTAGATGACATAAAAGAGTATAACCATGACATATGTGATTTCATTTTTCTATGAAAAACCCATGTTTAAAATAAAAAAAAATTCAAACACTACTTTATAATTTTTTTAAAGTACAAAGGGGTGTCATATAAAGGGTTTATTTACATATTGAATACAAAAGGTGTTGTGTTTTATTCACAAAAATTTCACAAATAAGGGTATCTATAAATAAGCCTTGAACACCCTTAATATAGAGGATATATGTATAGTAAACCCCTCAAGTGACTTTAATAATAACCAAACTATCAAAATGTTTTCAAACCTAATAGAAGCTCCCAAACTGAAACACAAAAATTCCCCCCAAGAAAATAGTTCATTGTCTTAAATGCCTTTTGTGAGTCTCTCTCTCTCTCTCTCTCTCTCTCTCTCTCTCTCTCTCTCTCTCTCTCTCTCTCTCTCTCTCTCTCTCTCTCTCTCTCTCAATAGTTATATGAGACACACATACATACATACATACATACATACATGCATGCATGCATACATACATGCATACATACATACATGCATGCATGCATACATACATGCATGCATACATACATATGTATGTATGCATGCATGCATGTATGTATGTATGTATGTATGTATGTATGTATGTATACGTGTGTGTGTGTGTGTGTGTGTGTGTGTGTGTGTGTGTGTGTGCAAGTGAGAAGTGAAAAAGAGAGGAAATTTTTGAGAGAGAGTGGGGAAGGGAAAATAGGAGGAAAATTTTAGAGAGAAGAGAGAGAGAGAGAGAGAGAGAGACAGAGAGAGAGAGAGAGACAGAGAGAGACAGAGAGACAGAGACAAAGACAAAGACAGAGAGAGAGAGAGAGAGAGAGAGAGAGAGAGAGAGAGAGAGAGAGAGAGAGAGTGTGTGTGTGTGTGTGTGTGTGTGTGAAAAAGAGAAAAAAAATTAAGAGATAGAGATAGAGGGGTGAAAGAGAATTAAATTTAGAAAGAGAAGGCTGAAAGAGGAAAACAATTTAGAGAGAGATAGAGAGAGGCATAGAACTTCCATGAAAAAAATTAGGGTTTAAGAGAGAGAATGAAGAGAGAAAAATTGTATGAGAGAGAGTTTTTAAAAAATTGAGAGGGAGAGTTTGTGTGTGTGTGTGTGTGTGTGTGTGTGTGTGTGTGTGTGTGTGTGTGTGTGGAGAAAAACTTAGAGAGAGAAGGAGAGGAGGGAGGAGAGGGAAAAAATTAGAGAGAGAGGGGGGATAAGAGAGAGAGAGAGAGAGAGAGAGAGAGAGAGAGAGAGAGAGAGAGAGAGAGAGAGAGAGAGAGAGAGAGAGAGAGAGAGAGAGAGAGAGAGAGAGAGAGGGGGGAGGAGAGGAGAAACTTTTAAAGAGTGTGTGTGTGTGGGAAGGAGAAGGAGGAAATTAGAGAGAAGGGGGACAAAAGATAAGATAAAAATATGAGAGAGAGAGAGAGAGAGAAGAATTAGAGAGGGAAATTTTGAGAGAGGGAGGAAAGAGAAAAATTAAAGGGGAAAATTGAGAGAGAGAGAGAGAGAGAGAGAGAGAGAGAGAGTTTTGTTTGTTTAAATGAGAGGAGAAAAAGGAGAGAGAGGAAAGATAAAATATGAGAGAGAGAGAGAGAGAGTCCTAACCTGCCCAGACTTTACTTCCCTTACTATAGATAGCTTTGCATAATAGCGAGAAGCTTGCACAAAGTAGCCTAGCATTCCTTGCATGCAAAGCACACAAAGAACACTGGTCTATTATAGTTATAATTGAATGTTATGAAGAAAAAATACTCACTAATCAAACATGTACTTATAAGTCAATAGACTTCACATTGCACAAGCCATAATCTCTTAGTTTCCCCAACTTAACTATTATTATGGGATACAACATGCTAAGTTTTACAAATTTCAATTAACCATTATAATGGTACTTGATTCAACATAATATAAGACAATCAATCTAGATCAACAAGATCTCAAGGTAAGACGTCTATTTAAGCTAGGATTTCTCATGATTCCACATACTGATTTCTAGATGACAAGACATCAAAGCCAAATTTGCAAAGGAAAATATCAATATGAGATAGTTTCCTATGAAAGTGCCATGTTCATATTTATGGGACTTCATGGAAAAGCAAGGTAAACTTGAACATGGGTATTTGCAATTTTCATAGATTCCATTTGCTTCAATTTTTGTCTTAAATTTAATAATGCTAATATCATCCACCTAGTCTTAGACATTGAATTTTCTAGTGAGGGTATCTCTTACTTACTAAATCTCAACAACTTCAATGGGTTCAAATGTTCTTTAATAATATCGAAATCTTACTTTGAAAGACTTAAAGCTATCAATGAATGTCAACATCTTCATATTATTCTCTCTCTCTTAGTGTTGCTTTGATTAAAGTGGAAACTTGAAAGACTAAACATGTGTGCATTTTGAATGTTAGAAAGATTGAATCATGACTAGATGTAAATAATACCTCAATTTGTGTCTTGAATGGAAACAATAATCCACTTGAAACAAAAACAACCATCTAAATATCTTAAGCCTTCAAGAGGTTGATAACACCATCCATAGTCACAAAGAGACATCAAGAGGAAAATGAGGCACTAAGAGATCAAGTGCTACCAACATAGAGCCAATTATTAACCCAAAACACCACAAGAGCTAACATAAGACTATTAATCTTATGACCAACCCAAATAACATTAGAGAATTCTAAACCACATTACCAACCCAAACCACATTCGAGATTTCTAAATTTGAAAGTAAGAATTGACATTATGCACCATAGGATTTTTTAGTACTAATATGATTAGGAAACCCTTTTATTCAAAGAAAAAGATATTGAGGCCAGTCACTCCCTAATTAGTTATTTATCATTTGGTTTGAAATGTATATAATTGAGATGCAGATTTTATCATGATTATCAACATAACAGACTACAACTTCAGACTAGGACTGCAACATTCAAAGAAATAATCTTTAGCATAAAGTATCATAGCACTTTCCTTGGTTGTGGACTTCTTTGTTTAAGGTAGTACTTATGGCTTTACTATAATGGAGTGAGATTTTGGGAAGTCCAAAAAACATGCATATGAATTCTTTGGCACTATTGGCTCTATGGTGTGACATAGTATGTGGTTATCCTTGATAGTGAGCCATTGATTAAGACATATATCCTCATAGATAAATTATAAGCAATTTATTTGTTAGTAACAAAGTATTTGAATATGACAATAAGATAAATTATGATATATTAAGGCAATGTCATTGATATTAGATTAAATCTTATATAAAAGTCTAGTTTTGGTAATGATTACACTTGCTTGATGCATGTGAAAATGTTAATTCAAAAATTAGAGAAGAAATTGCTTGGTTTTGACCACATTTTTGGTATCTTCAATAATGGTAGACGTTTGTATAGCCATCTCAATTTGTAGTAAGCAATAAGGCCAATTTGTGTAGTTTGACTTCTCTCTCATTGAGTAGGAGGAGCTTAGAGGAATCTGTGGAAGTCAATTTCAACTAATGATGGAAATACGGAATAATGGATTGAGTTGGGTATCCAATTCAGATTTTGAATTCTTGTAAGGAATGAAAAAATATGTTTCATATGTCTCCTAGTTCTTAAGGAGTTGATTGGAAAAGAACCTTGTGTAAAAGGTCATAATAAAGAAGTTGTCTTTCTGTGTGACGCATGATAGGGTAGCACAAAATGCTTAAAAACTAAAATTACTTAAGCGAGTTAGGTGGCAGTTGTCCCAATAGCTTCATCCTAAGGATGGGTGAACATATTTCAAATTCCATTTTAGGGAATGATGTTGATGGCTCTACCTTACACAATGAGATAGAAAGTATCAATAACCTTAAACAAAGCATGAAAACTAAATTGGAGAGTTTAAAATCACCAACAAAAAACTCAAGACGAATGTGTGATAACTTTAGATTAATATGGCTATATACTTTGTCAAACGATCACCAAATACTTATGGAAACTATATTTAGCATTGTGTGTGAATGTGTTTCGTGTATTGCAAAGCTATGTGTTTCTCACTTGGTCAAAATTTACTTCCATCTCTACTAATGCTCATTGCCCAATTGAGGAGTCAAGCTCTACCCGGACATTGATTCTTACTATTCAAATTTGAAAGAAGTACAAATCTTATCATTGAGCTCTTCAATTTAAGTCAACATGTGCTTCAACTAAGGGGGCCATTGAGGCTCAAATTGGGATCTACCATAGCCAATTTCAAAGTTTTTGGATAGCCAATGGTGATTAGAAATAGGGAAAAACAGTTGGGCTTTTAGACTTATCCTTAAAGGACCTCATTTATGTATTTGATTTTTGCAAGCACAGGGGTTACTTAAGCATAGGGCCAACTTATTTCCAAAAGCAAGGGATTAGCTTAGCAAGGAGGATGCTTGTTAGAAGCTCAAGGCTTTTTGATGCAATAGAGAGAAAAGAATATCTTTTAAATTAGTTATTCTTTATAGTTACAGGGAGTAAGGCCTTGATTCTCAATGACTAGGAGTCAAGGTTGTTCGTTGACAAACTCAATATATGCACGAGACTTGAAAGACCAAGTGTGATTTTGTCCCATTAGTTCAAGTAGCATCTTGTTTTAACCCATTAGGCTTCTTAAGCCTTTTTAAACAAGGCTTAAGCCTTACCTCAATTTCGTCTATTTTGCATTATCATCGGTGAACTAGTTTGGGCCAAACCAATTCGACAACGACTGCTTTCACGCACTTACATTTTTTGGAATTGGTATTTTGAGGCTGGTTTCATACTTTGATGCATTGGAATTGGTTCAATTTGAACTACTTGGCAAAAAGATAGTGTTCACATTCACAAGGTAATTAGAACTAGTTGTTTTTAAGTCACTTTTGTAGAATTTTTTTCATAGTGCAAATGACTTGAGTTGTTTATTTCTAAGAATTGGTTTAGTTGTTTTTTTTTTCACAATGTAGAAATAAGACTAATTGATTTGAAAGACGTTAAAGGCCATTTTAATGCAACTTTTTGAGCCTGATTTATGCTTGGAAAAATGCTTAAATTTTGCAAAAAAAACTCACAAAATTAGTATGTATTGAGGAGTGTATGGATACCACTTCGATATCAAATTAGATTGTTTTGACATTGCATTTTCCATTGTTGAGTTACTACCATCGCACTTGGATTGCAGTTATATTTACCTTCTTGGTTGTGTAATTGATACTATTTTGGTTACTTATTTGTTCGTATATATTACAATGATTATGGATTCATCATTATTTTGAAGCATGCATTGTTTAATATTGAGAATATGGATGGCACAAACTTCTTATATTGGAAAGAACAAATCTACAATGTGTTGGTGAAAAGAAGCATATTAAGTCAATTAAATTGGAAAATATATAAAGCCTTAAGACATGGAAAGTGATGTTTGGGATTATATTGATGAGCTTGCATGCTCTATCCTTATGTTCACTCTAGAAAAATCAATTGATTTTAATGTAAGAACATTTGAGGGTGGTACATATAGAGTGTAGAAGAAGTTATACAATCTCTATGAGAAGCAAAGTGTTGCATCGTATGTTTACTAGTTGAAGAAACTCATTGATCTTCATACAAAAATAGCAATATCAATGTCCACCAACCATTTGAATGAGTTTAACTTTATTAGAGTCTTGGTACAAAGAAATGTGAGCCACTAGTGTCATGCTTTAGACATGATAACCAGGATATGGGCAGAACTCCAATAGAGTCTTGGTATAAAGAAATTTGAACCACTAGTGTCAAGCTTCATACACAAGCACGATGTGGATGTAACTCCAATTGTTTCAAGAGCTTCAATGCTCTTAAACTTAAATGCCTCTCACATAAATTGCTCACAATCCAATCTCATAGCCATCTTCTCTCTCCTTAATATATCAAGCATGCAAGAAAGCAAGCAACACAAATTTTGTAGTAGACTCACCTTCTCACCCTTGTATGTTGTAGTTTGAATGTGTTTGAAGGCTTGGGTAAGTTACTCATGAATATATGTGTGCATCACGTGGGTTCAAAAAAATATATTTTTAAAATATCATTTGTATACATTTTTTACATACAAAAGGGTGTAATATAAAGGGATCATTTAAATATTGAATAAAAATGGTTATATCTTATTCGAGAAAAATTCATAGATAAGGGTATTTATAAATAGACCTTGAATGCACGTGATGTAGAGGATATACATATAGTAACTTCCCAGAGTTCGAAGACTTCCTAGTGGCCTCATGATTCAAGCATGACTCCCTCAATCCACTCTATCACTCCATTGCTACCAATCCACTCCTTGAATGCTCCAACGAAAAGAGGAAATATAGACAAGAAGAAGAAGAAGAGATATCCCACCCTCACCTCAACTCCACCTCTCACCCTTCAAACTATGGAAGAAGTAGGGGAAGAAGAGAAGAACATGAGACAGCAAAGGAGCTTCATAATCTCACTCCCTTAGTCTCACACTCTCACTCTCCCTCACTCTCAACATGATGCACAAGAAGATAGGATAGAATCAAGAGAACACAACACTCAAGTTTTGCATACTCAAGAAGATAGGATAGAATCAAGGGGTTTTGAGTTTGGGTTTCCACTTAAGCTCGGTGTCTGTCTCTCCTATTTGGCTCTTGGTCTTTCCTTGTTTATGCATACATATTTAGATTACAATGACCGTCATTAAAGTGAATGAAAGCTAGTCCCTACACCCTTGCCAAGTTGCAAGTCTTCTCAATAAAAAATTATTGCAACTTGCACATGCATTACACTCAGCTCTTAAAATAATATTACAAATCATTCTATGACTGTGGATATTAACCTAAAACTATTGCACTTTTGTCTTTGCTTGGTTTGCATTTCTCTTTGCTTTTGCCGCCTTTGCGTGTCTTTGTCGATTTGCTTAGCTATTATGCCACCTTCCATCTTATAGTTAACATCGTCCCCCCAAATTCCATAGCATTCTTTGTTGTAGGTGAGTTGTGATTGTCGCTAAAGCTTGATTTGGGTATTGAAGTTGTTAGAGGATAAAGATGGAAATTGGAGTTGTTTTGCACTTTGGATGCTAAGCAAAAAGTGGTATTAATTTGTATTAGATGTAGCTCATGGAACTAGGATCTCCTAGTATGAGGCCATTTGGAATCAATTGGAGTAGTTGAAGCTAGGCAGCTTAGAGGATGTTTGCATGAGTAGAAATTGATGCCAGGAGGCATATTCCACAGTGGATTCCGTGAGACCATGGTGAATTCTATGAGGTTTTGTGGTGGATTCCATAAAACTATATTTATTTGCCAAGGTTTGTACACAAGGTGGATTCCTTGTGCGAGAAGTTGACGGGGACGCCTATCCTTTTCAGGCATCATATTAATTTAATGTGCACGTGGGTGATTCCACATTGGGTGATTTCGCAAAATACATATTTAAATTAATGGACGTTTATGAGTTTAGAGTGCACTCGTATTAAATTAAGGTTAGGACAGAGTTCCAACCTATTTATTTATTTTGTAGCTGAAGACTGCTAGGTATTCACTTTTGTTGGTTTAATTTTATTATTTTCTAACAATTGTGAATGCTTCAGTTGATGTGTAGAGCAGGCAGTGGTGGCGTTGGAAAGCACTGCGCGATGGTGTGTATTCAAATTACCTAGAAGAATTATTATTTTTGATGGGGGCACACGGCATATCATTAAAGGCATGGAGCTAATATTTATTTAGGTGCGCTTATTTATTAAAGTGCTTAACAAATATTTATTATTTTGTATGCACATAGGTGCTCAGTTTAAATATTTCATTATTGGACATTGTATTTGGGCACAACCCAATTTTTGGGATGCCCAACTACTTTATTCTTTATTTGGACAAAAGCAAACACAAAAGCCAAAGCATACTAATTGTAAATTGGGCTATTTTTTAGCTTGGAGGTTAATAAATTTATAAATACATGCCTTGTGGAGCGCTCACACAAGGCATGGGGGTACATTGTACCTAATTTGTCTTTTTGTCTTTTGTTGTGCAAATCTTTCTTCTTGCTTTATGAGCTTTTGTAGAGTTCTTTGTTCTTGGGGACCTTCTGGAGTTCACTACACGCACATACAACATCCGAATTTTTAATGAACAAAGAGATCGTGAATCCATTCTACAATACACTGAGCATTTATGGAGGGCCTTACTACAACTTTGAATGCTCGAAGATGTTCCTAAGGTGATCCACAAGTGCAAGTATATGTCCGATTTGCTTGGTCACTTTTATGTGGAAGTGAACATGTTCAAGCCAAAGACTTTGGAGGATGCAATTTCTTTAGCCCATGATGTTGAAGATAAAATTCGTGGACAAGAAAAGTGATCGCAACAATTTCCAACTAACGGTAACTTTGGTACAAAGCAATTCAATTCTAACTTCGAAGATTCAATCAAAATCGCTTTGTTCCTTCTTCTTTCCGTAAACCCTCGACTCGACCCCCTGCTTTACCATCAAACACAAATTCAAACCCTAAGCCATTTCTCCAGCGAAATCCCAACATACCCAAATTTCCAACCATTACCAATAATGTTTCCAAAGCAAAGTCTATAGTTTGCTACAAGTGTTAACGACCTTAGCAGTAAACTGTCAATCCAAGAAGCCAGCTGTTCAAATCAATTACTTGGGAATGACTGAAGACAAAGACCATGAAGAAATGCCAGACTTCACGGAAGATGATGATGATATCGGTACTGCTTCAGATATTGTACCAAGTATGCCAAATTCTCATTCATTATTAACAATGAAATGTTTTGTGCATGATCAAGAAAAGATTGTTTTGCATGATGATGGGAGTACACATGATCTTATTGCTGCCAAGTTGGTAAAAGATTTGAATTTACCTATTGTTCCAACTCATTATCGCATAAAGGCTGCATTCTTAGGCACTAGATACAATGGTACACAAGAAGTTCATGACTTAGAAATTAAAATTTGTGATTATGTTGAGCGCAGAAATTTCTTGGTTGTGCCTTTGCAAGCTAGTGACATTATTTTAGAAATGCCTTGGTGTCACAAATATAATCCTAACATAGATTATTCCACACATTCCATGAAAATTCATCTTAACAGAAAAAAAATTACATTGCATTGAACGCACACCTTTGATAATTTTCCTTGCTTAGTGATCACACATAGGCTAAACGTGCATTGAGAAATGGTAGCAAATCATACTTAGTGTTGGTGAATGAACTTGAAGCTAAGGAAAATTAGATACATCCTAGGCACACACAATTTCTTTCACAATTTAAAGATAATTTTGTTGTTGATTTACCCCCTGGTTTACCATCTACATGTCTTGAAGACCATAAAATAGACTTAATCCCAAGTTCTCAACCACCATGTAAAGCACATTATAGACACAGTTAGATTGAATAGAAAGAAATCCAAGCACAAGTTAAAGAACTTTTAACTCGAGGACTTATTAGGCCAGTAGTTCTCCTTTTGGTGCACCTGTCCTATTAGTTAAGAAGAAAAATAATACCTATAAGATGTGCATGGACTATCATGCCCTAAATAAGATCACTGTTAAGAATAGATATCCGATCCCTAGGGTAGATGACCTCATGGATAAACTATAAGGAGCCACTATTTTTAGCAAGATAGATCTCAAATCTAGATATCATCAAGTACGATTGGATACACCTGACATTTTCAAGACTGCATTTAGAACTCAATTTGGTCATTATGAATTCCTTGTTATGCCTTTTGATTTGACCAATGCACCAGCTACATTCAGTCATATGATGAATCGTATATTTTTGAAGTATCAGAATTGTGTAATTGTTTTCTTTGATGATATATTGGTTTTCAGTAAGAATGAGAACAAACATTGTGAACATCTATCTTTGATTTTCAAATTGTTGAAAGAGAATCAATTATATGCTAACCCTGACAAGGGTGAATTTTTCCAAACCCAAATTGAATACTTAGGTCATATTGCTTCTTATAATGTTATTCAAGCAATTTTGAATTGGCCAATCCCTAAAAATGTGCATGAGTTACATTCTTTCTTAGGTCTTGCCAGCTTTTATAGAAAATTTGTGAGAACTGAACCATGCTTTAACACATGCACATGTTTTGCAATTACCTAATTTTAATCGACCATTCTTTCTAGTAGTCACTAATGCTAGCAGATCAGTAATAGGAACTGTCCTTATGCAAGATTCACATCCCATAGCCTGTTCTAGTTGCAAACTTAAACCCTCTGAACTAGAGTATTCTATGTATGATAAGGAATTATTAGCTGTAGTACAAGCCTTACGTCAATGGAAACACTATCTAATGGGATCCGAATTTATGATCAAAACTGACCAACAAAGTATCAAACATCTTCTTAGTCAACCACAAATTTCTGACCGTCATATTAAATGGGCTACTTTCATTCAAAGTTTCCATCCACTTATCCAATATCAACCTGGAAAAGAAAATGTTGTTGCCAATGCATTAAGTAGAAGACCAAGTATCCATAATATTTCCTTTATATCTTTTGAATCCCTTATCCCTATGAAGGATACCTATGACCATGACCCTAGTTTTCAAGCTGACTGGAACAAATTAGTTGCTAATAACTGGATTACAATTGATTATTTGTCTTATTCTGTTGGATTTATGTTTAATGAGAAAAGATTGTGTGTCACTGTTCCGTTTAGATCATTTGTGTTGCACGAAATTCATTGTCTCCCATATCAAGGCCATAGAGGTAGTATTTCTACTTTAAGAATATTGGTTGAAGATTTTTCCTGGCCACAAATGAAAACTGATATTTTTAACTTTTTTTCTGAATATTTAATTTGTCAACGAGTCAAGTGACACCATGGTAAGCAATGTGGTTTGTTAATGCCTTGACCAATTCTTGAACGTCCATGGGAACATATTTCAATGGATTTTATAACTAGTTTGCCTAATACACAAACTCATCATGATATGATTTGGACTATAGTAGATCAATTTAGCAAACAAGCATATTTTCCACCATGCAAGAAAACATTAATTGCATTTCAAGCTGCACAATTGTTTTTGAAGACTGTTTTCACTAACCATGGTTTGCCAAAAGTTATTATTTCTGATCATGATTCTAGATTTTGCAATAATTTTTAGACTACTTGTTTGCTAATTTGGGTACTAAGATTGATTTCTCATATGCATTCCATCCTGAAATCAATGGGCAAACAGAAGCTACTAACAGTATAATTCTAGATCTTTTACATGCATACACAATTTCAAAACCACAAACATGGGATACACACTTGCATCTACTTCAATTTGCATACAATAATACACCACACACAGCTACACATAAAGCACCTTTTGAAATCATTTACGAACATAGATTGCCTACACCTGTTACATCATTGTCAAACAAAGTTAAAGCTGATGATGATATTGCTAATATGCATGCTACTAATTTTGCTGAAGTTAAAGATATGATTGCCAAAGCCCAGCAATCATACACTAAACAAACTAATAAGAAAAGAAAAGCCATGAGTTTCAAAGTTGATGATTCTGGTTACGCATTGAAAAGAGAAGATTGCAAAGTGTTGAGAAACACATTGTTGTTAAATTAGCACCTAGATTTTATGGACCTTTTAAAATAATTCACAAGATCAATGACAATGCATTCAAATTACAACTACCCCCATATTGAAAAATCCATAATACTTTTCACATCAGTTTACTACAACCTTTTAGAGGCCAATTACCTGTCCACCCTGTCTATGAAAACCCTCCTTTGTTAGAAGAGAAAACTAAAATTCTAAAACTTGAAACTATTCTAGATCCTGACTTTATGACCACTAGAATTGGCTATAGATATTCTAGTTATTTGGTTAAGTTTAAAAATCATCTTGTTGAAGAGGCCCAATAGATGTACACCCGTGACCCAAGTGCTTACCCCTCACTGCTCACTCCACATTGAGCTAATAGTAATTGAGGACAATTGCTATCCTACCCCGGGGATATGATGCCAGGAGGCATATTCCACGGTGGATTCCATGAGACCACGGTGGATTTCGTGAGGTTTTGCGGTGGATTTCATAAAACTATATTTATTTGTTGGGGCTCGTACATAAGGTGGATTTCTTGTGCAAGAAGTTAATGGAGACGCATGTCCTTTTCGGATGTCAGATTAATTTAATGTACACGTTGTCGTCTTGTTGGGATTTGAAGGTCTACCACCGGGGTTTAGAGCAGAAGAAGAGTGTGGGATTCAAGGATTGGAGAAGGAAGAAAGATTGGGGTTTGACAATATTTGGGTTCTAGAAATGAAGAAGATATCAAGTTTTTCCTGATTATTTAGCATACATGAATGGAATGAAAGACTTTGTCTTGATCACATCAAATGCATATGGGAATAATAAGTCTTTACATTAGGGATAATCTCAGATTTAAACCAAATGCATATTCCGAATGCAAGCTCAAATGGTTTTTATTTCATGTACATGGATGGATAACAACTCCAAGAAACAAGTATTTGATGGTAGAGTCAAGTACATTCAAGACATAGATCAAAAGCTCATGAAATGCATTGATAAAGCATAAATTTAACTTCAGCTCTGTTTTAAAACAGTAATTTCCAGCCCATAATCAAGCTCCAAAAGTGTATATAATCTCAAGTATAAGCTCCTCTAATCATTTACAAGTAAAGCCCTGATGTTAAGAGGTCAATTTCCTCTATTACAACCACTTAGATCACTTGTTTACTCATCAAAATGGACAAGAACAATGGGCTGCCCTGTTTATGGACTGGTTTTTTAAGTCCATAACAGCCCATACACCTTCAAAATCCTCCCCTTTGCTTGCCCCAAAGTCACTCAAGTACTTGGGTACAAGATGGGCTTCATTGGACTATGAATAAGGTAAAAGAATGAGAGAAGACGTACATAAGAGCAAGCTGAATACTTTTTCTCACGTTTTCCCCCTTTTATGGACTGTCATACCATTCATTTTTGTCATACCAAATGGACGGGTAAGAAGAGCTTTCACCTTCCTTGTTTGTATCTCCTTCTTCAACTCCAGTTTGCCTTCAGTTTGCATGCTTTGGAGCATGCACCATAGCCCACAGCTCTTCTCCATCTGCCACAGGTATGCAGGCCCGCTTTTTGCGCCGAAAAATGCGGGCTGCATCCTGCTCAGCTCCCACTTATCATTTTGACCACTTAGCTCACTTACAGGTCATTTTAGTCCATTATTTCAGGTCTCCCATGAACCTAGTGGACTTTTGGCACTTTTCTTGATTTCTAACCAAATTTTCCATTTGAATCAATGTGACTTAGCCTGCAAACTGTCAATTACTTCAGTTGATCAAGTTGTGGGTTCCCATAGACTTAATTTTTTATCAATATACATGGTACAACTGAAAAAATTAAGGTTAGGACAGAGTTCCAACCTATTTATTTATTTTGTAGCTTAAGAATGCTAGGTATTCACTTTTGTTGGTTTAATTTTAGTATTTTCTAACAATTGTGAATGCTTCAGTTAATGTATAAAGCAGGTAGCAGTGGCATTGGAAAGCACCGGGCATGGTATGTATTCAAATTACCTAGAAGAATTATTATTTTTAATGGGCGCATGCCTTATCATTAAAGGTGTGGCACTAATATTTATTTAGGCGCGCTTATTTATTGAAGCACTTGACAAATATTTATTATTTTATATGCATATAGGCGCTCGATTTAAATATTTCATTATTGGACATTGTATTTGGACACATCCCGATTTTTGGGATGCCCAACCACTTTATTCTTTATTTGGACAAAAGCAAACACAAAAGCCAAAGCATGCTGATTGTAAATTGGGCTATTTTTGAGCTTGGAGATTAGTAAATTTATAAATACATGCCCTGTGGAGTGCTCACACAAGGCATGGGGGGAGATTGTACCCAGTTTGCATTTTTGTCTCTTGTCGTGCAAATCTTTATTCTTGCTTTATGAGATTTTGTAGAGTTCTTTGTCCTTGGGGGCCTTCCGACGGAGTTCACTATGCGCGCATACAACATCCGATTTGCGCACCAGAAATTGCAAGCTTCCAAGTTCACTTAGACCTACAAGTAGAACCCTCTCGTGCTCTCTCCATAGGGGAGTGCTAGTTTGTTTGTGTAAACAAGGTGTATCTATGGTTTGGGAGATCATTGGGTCGAACTCAAGGCAAAAGCTAGAGTGTTGTCGTGCTCTCTCCATAGGGGAGTGCTAGTTTGTTTGCATAAATAAGGCGTATCTATGGTTTGGGAGATCATTGGGTCGACTCAAGGCAAAAGCTAGAGTGTTGTCCTAAACTTGAGAACCCAATCCATATATAGGTCATGGTGTGATTATTATGTAAGTGCACATGCTTACATATGTTATTACATAGCTAGAAGATAGCATGATGTCTTCCATTATGATGAAGTAGGTACCAGTTGATGCATAGGTAATGGGAAGTATTGATTGGTAAAGAATAAAGTAGCCAATAGGGCATCAAGGGAAGACCCTCAAAGTATCAATTGATTTGTTAAAGTTGTGCTTCCTATATTGTTGCCATAGTAGTGAGAGGCTAGAAAAGATTTTGCAAGTGACTTAGGGAGACTAATCTAACCTAGGTGAGCCAAGGTTCCCTAGGTGTGTCCTACTCACAACTATTTCTTTTGAGTATTTCCTTTCCCACCTTATTATTTTGTTTCCTTGATTGAACATGTTGAAATCCCTATTGATCTTCCTTGGACTGAGAAGAGGATTTCTCCTATTTGGTTTCAGTTTCTTTTTTGAGATTTCCCACTCAAGGTAGTCTCAAATGAAGTATCATTGCTTAAGACACTTATAGCAAGCATTAGGAAGATTTTTGAAAAGCACAAGTTGCATGTGGATGGGAAACTCGTTGGAGTTCTTGACACTAATTTATCTTTCAACTATTTGCTGACATGAATTTCAACTAATATCTAGGGATGCTAGCTCAATTTGATGTATAACTAAGGCCATTGCTTGAATACCCTATTAAAGGTGAGGTGATGAAGCTAAGATACTAGTAAAAGGGTTTGGAAGGTACAAAATTCAACCGAGATAGGGGTATTAGTTGGCTTGAGTCTTGTTGGAATGTTTGTGTTACAACACGATCGCAAACTCAAGGACATAGCTATGGTGGATGATACCTTAAAATGCTCATGATTGTGCATGTAAGAGAATGTGTGTATGGAGAGAAAAGAGATCAACACACAAATTGAATATGAAGTAGGTCTAAAACATAATCTTGTTGATAGAGAATGATTGATTGTAGAGATTGGGAGTGATTACAATTTGGGATAGAGCCTCTTATAAATGCTAAGGTCAGTGGCTTGCTTGCATCATCGGTGATCTCAATGACACATGGAATACATAAAGAGCTACATTATGCATGACTACCTACTGTTGATAGAGAATGATTGGCTGTGGAGATTGGGAGTGATTACAATTTGGAATAGAGCCTCTTATATATGCCAAGGTAAGTGGCTTGCTTACATCATCGACGATCTCAATGTCACATAGAATACGTAAAGAGCTACATCATAAATGACTCCCTACATTATTCTCCTCTAAGCAAAGGTTGGTTCTCATGAGCTTGGGTGAAGGGACTATTTTCAATGCCCTCCCTAGCCTGA
This sequence comes from Lygodium microphyllum, assembly GCF_053477565.2. Taxonomy (NCBI): domain Eukaryota; kingdom Viridiplantae; phylum Streptophyta; class Polypodiopsida; order Schizaeales; family Lygodiaceae; genus Lygodium; species Lygodium microphyllum. Next base: position 52,604,901 of record NC_141140.1, on the reverse strand, counting down.
ATATTAAGCAAAGGATAAGTAGAATAAATAGGATGAATACTTAGATATGGTAAATAGTTAGATAGAAAGCATATATATGGGCTAGGTGAAACTCACTATGACAAGGCAGAAGAACATCTTAAACTTCAAAACAAGAAGTCTAGGATCATAAATTTCAAGTTTCTTCTAGTATCCATGAAGACAAGGAGTACCAGGGAAAGACTTTTGGAACTTAAACGCAAAGATTATAAGACAAGTAGTGAGGAGATACCAAAACAAAAACTAGCCTCTATAGTGAAAATCTTCAAATTCTTGAAGTGAGAGTAGTTTGTCGATGGAGAACTTCATTGGACACCTTGATTGAAGCTTCCAATGATGCACAAACTTCTTCTACATTGTTGATCTTGATAGGTAAATTTGATAGTCCTCACTTGCTTCTAGCATGTGAACATGATATTCTCTTGGCCATGGTGACGCTTGTTGAGATATCGAGCTCCACTCGTGATATGCCAGGGTGACCGTTGTGCATTTATGTCACCGACTTGTCAGTTGCAGATGCGATTGGTACACCGCCCATGAATAATAGCTAGATGACAGCTATCCTTATCTACTCTAGTTCGTGGCTCAGTTAGTATGCCACCTTAGTTAGTTGAGTTTGGTTTCAGACCCATATATAGGGTTCTTCTATTTCTTTGTACTTGAGTTTTTTTGGCTTACACAACTAAGAAGAGGAAAACTGTTTTTAGCCTCCACCTTTGTGTGTATTCCCCCATTGTGTAAGCAAGAAAGCTACAAGTGAGACTCCTTCCTTCTCTCCCACATTCTTGACATGGTATCAGAGCCTTGTTCGTGGTAAGGAGCTCAAGAAAGCAAGCCAAGCTCGCGGTGTTCTGGTAAGAGGAGCAGTGTTGCTTTCATTTTCTGTTTTGGGAGCAGATCTCTGCAGGTAGCACAGCCGGAAATTGCAAGAGTGCATTGTCTCAGGTTGAGACGCCCTTCGCGGTGAAGCGACTTAAATCAATGCAGGCCCAAAATATTGATATCTGGCATAAACACATTGGTCATGTTAATGTACAGCGACTTAAATCAATGCAGGCCCAAAATATTGTTCCAGGATTGCCTAAATTCAAGGTTGCCGAAATGCATAAGGTATGTAAAGCCTGTCAATTTGGAAAATAGGCAAGGAAACCATTTCCTAGACATGTTCAAGAGAGTAAGAAGCCATTGGAATTAATCCACTCTAATGTGTGGACTACTAAAGCTGCATCTCTTGGAGGCTGTCATTATTTTGTCACTTTTATTGATGACTATAGCAGAAAAGTTTGGGTGTATTTTATGAAAAAGAAAAGTGAAGTTTTTGGGCATTTCAAAACTCTTAAAGCTATGGTTGAAAAAGAAACAGGCCTGCAAATAAAATGCCTAAGGTCAGATGGAGGGGGAGAGTACCTCTCAAATGAGTTTGCAAGGTTCCTGCAAGAGCATCGCATAAAGCAGCAATATTCATGCAGTCATACCCCACAACAAAATGGAATTGCAGAAAGGAAAAACAGGCATATTGGAGAGGTATCTCATGCCATGCTCAATGAAAAAGACTTGCCAGATTTTTATTGGGCTGAGGCAGTTGCTACAGCAGTCTACATAATGAACAGGACTCCCACTGCAGCAATACATGGGATGACTCCAGAGGAGAGGTATACTGGTAGGAAACCAGATATTTCTCATTTGAAGATTTTTGGTTGCATTGCCTATGTTCATGTGCCAGATGAGTTGAGATCCAAGTTGGATCCAAAAGCTGAGAAGTGCATCTTTATTGGTTACTCTCTGCTAGCAGAAAGGGTATAGATGCTATAACCCTTCTACTCGTAAGTTTACAGTGAGCAGAGATGTTGTTTTTGATGAGATGAGTAGCTGGTATAAACTAGTAAATGTGATTGATGATGTAGATGCACAAAATGGTAATGCTACACAGAATTCACAACAGCAGTCACAAAATATTAGTGGACCTGGAGCGTCCTCTAGCAGTGGTACACATTCTTCGCCATGGACAGGCAGATTGAGATCAGGAGAATCTTCTCAAAGCAATGCAGATAGTGGTATGCAAGTATCACGAAAAGGAAAAGAGAAGGTAGATCAGCCCATGTTTGATGTAAATGCAGGTCACTCTTATGTGGATGGTGAATCCAGTGGCTCAGAACAGAGCATTGATGATGAATTGGGTATTCCTTCTATTGTTACACCTGGAGTAAGGAAGACCAGGGATGTTTTGAGAGCACCTGGGAGTGAACCTACTTTGCGCAGGTCTACCAGAGCTAGGTATCCTGTGGATAGGCTGAAATATGATGGATTTACAGCCATTCACTATGCATATATGGTCAAAGTGATACAGGAACCAGAACCCACTTCTTTTGAGCAAGCCATGGGAAAAGAAAAATGGGAGAAAGCCATGGATGAAGAAATAGATGCCTTGGAAGCAAATGCTACATGGGAGTTGGTATCTTTGCCTAAAGGTAAAAATGCAATTGGCTGTAAGTGGGTTTATAAGGTGAAGCACAATGCAGATGGTTCTGTGAACAGATACAAGGCAAGATTAGTAGTCAAGGGGTATGCATAAACATATGGCATTGACTATGAAAAAACATTCAGTCCGATTGCAAGGATGGCAACTGTAAGAGCAGTCATTGCTATGGTTGCGTCAAAGGAATGGTCTTTACATCAGATGGATGTAAAGAATGCCTTCTTGCATGGTGATTTGCAAGAAGAGGTATATATGGAGCAGCCACCAGGTTATGTGCATGTTGTTCATCCTGAGTTTGTTTGCAGGTTGAAGAAAGTATTGTATGGCTTGAAGCAAGCACCTAGAGCATGATCTGACAAGATAGGACAGTATCTTGTCACTATTGCCTTTCAGATTTCCAAGGCAGATTTCTCACTTTATGTGAGAAAAACAGAGAAAGGTATTATGCTACTTGTCATTTATGTTGATGATTTGATTATCACAGGTGATAGTGATGAAGATATCCTTCATGTGAAAATGCTATTGAAGCAGAAGTTTGAGATGAAGGATTTGGGAGAGCTGCGTTATTTCTTGGGCATTGAGGTCACCAAGTGGGATATGGCTCTTGCAGAGGCAGTATGGATTGGACATGCTGTCCAAATATGGGATGACAGGCTGTAAGCCTATTTCAGTTCCTTTGGAGCAGAATGTGAAGCTGAGCGCAGATGCAGGTGAGCTTCTGGAAGACCCTACTATGTACAGACGCATAGTAGGAAGTTTGATTTATATGACTATTACCAGGCTAGATTTGAGCTATGCTGTTGGATTGGTAAGTCAATTTATGCAGGCTCCAAGGAAACCACATTTAGATGCAGCTAGACGCATACTCAGGTATGTGAAGTCCACATTGCAGTATGGACTACTTTATGAGACTGGGGTTCAGATACAGTTATATGGATACACTGATGCTGATTGGGCTGGTAGTATTTCTGATAGACGATCTACCAGTGGATATGTGTTCTCTTTTGGGAGTGCTGCAGTCACTTGGAGCAGCAAGAAACAGCCTACAGTTGCCTTGTCGAGCACAGAGGCTGAGTACAGGGGTGCAGCAATGGCTGCATGTGAGGTAGCTTGGTTGCATAAGCTACTTTATGATATGCATTAGTCTACAGATGGGCCAGTTGTCATTTATTGTGACAACATGAGTAGTATACACTTGGCAAATAACCCCGTCTATCATGCTAGAACAAAGCACATTGAGGTGCATTATCACTATGTGCGGGAGAGGGTTTTACTAGGTCTTATTGATCTAGTTTATGTCAGCACAGAGGATCAGGTAGCTGACATATTCACGAAGGCATTGGCCGCAGAGAAGCTGCGCAAGTTCAGAGACCTGCTTGGTGTGCAAGAATTGGGATTGAGCTCGAGGGGGAGTGTTGAGATATCGAGCTCCACTCGTGATATGCTAGGGTGACCGTTGTGCATTTATGTCACCGACTTGTCAGATGCGGTTGGTACACCGCCCATGAATAATAGCTAGATGACAGCTATCCTTATTTACTCTAGTTCGTGGCTCAGTTAGTATGCCACCTTAGTTAGTTGAGTTTGGTTTGAGACCCATATATAGGGTTCTTCTATTTCTTTGTACTTGAGTTTTTTTGGCTTACACAACTAAGAAGAGGAAAACTGTTTTCAGCCTCCACTTTTGTGTGTATTCCTCCATTGTGCAAGCAAGAAAGCTACAAGTGAGACTCCTTCCTTCTCTCCCACATTCTTGACAACGCTAAGCCCGGGTAATTCAAAAATCCCTTATGTTGAACCCATGTGATACATACATATATTTATAACTAACCTCCTCAGGATGCTAAGTTGTGTTCTTCCAAAGGCTCTTGTCTTGATCCCATACTCTTGAGCTCGAAGATTTGGCTCCATGTTGTCTTGCATTCTCAATAGTTGGCTCCTTGTTTGTTCCTTGAGAAGTAGTTCTTTGAGACTTCTTATAGTGTGCTCCAAGCTTTAATAAGTCTCAAAGAATTTTATCAAAATGATAATGCCTTAAGATTGTGCATGTAAAGAATATATGAACACAATGAAATCTAATGTGAAGAAAGGCTTTGAGAGCTTCTTGGTATGAATGGCGACCACTAAGGGTATTAAGATTTTAGACCTTAATGAAAGCTATAAGCTTAAAAGATTATAATTAGTCATAGATGTCATTGTTCATTATGTTGAGCTACATATCATTGACTACATGCTTGATGCAAGGCTACCATGAATGTCAAGTTGTTGGCTGACATGGAGACCACCTTCAAAGTTGTTGGATGTCAATGGCACTAGTTGAAGATGCCGTGATAGAGCCTAGAGTAGAAGCCCAATGCTAAAGATACTTGGGTTGCTTCCTTTTAAAGCAATTGACATGGAGTTAAAGGCATTGATTACTGCTAAGTTGGCTAATAGTTGAGATAACAAACACTACGTAGGATAATGGCCACCTTTTCTTGTGTTGCTGCATGGATTTTGCTTTGTGATGAGTGTTGATAGATTCTTCTCTCTTTTTTAAAAAAATGGAATAAAGCTAAAGTGAACCTCTATGTGTGTGTGTGTGTGTGTGTGTGTGTGTGTGTGTGTGTGAGGAAATTGGGATGTAAGTAGATGAGAGAATATAGCCAAGATTAACTACTCTACTTCGGATAGGTAGAGTGAAAAAGAGTTGCCATATAATGATGGAATCTCTCTCTCTCTCTCTCTCTCTCTCTCTCTCTCTCTCTCTCTCTCTCTCTCTCTCTCTCTCTCTCTCTCTCTAGATGTAGGTAAGACAAAATAGGAGAGAGAGGGTGAAGAGAATAAAAGTGGTCAAGAAGTAGGTAGAGAAGTCACTAAGGATGCCAAAGTTGGCAAGGATTATGTGAACAAAAACTTGCTAATAATGATGTCCTAGTGGAGATAGTTGGTGCGAAACTAGTGGTAGTTGAAAATGATAAGAAGAAGATTAAGTGCTAAGAGAGATTAAGATTACTTAGAGAATGAAAAAACTAAATGCTAAGATTAATCCTAAGCATGTAAAAGACTAATTATATAAAGGATATTGCCCATTCTGATACCATGTTGGAATTTTGGTATTACCACACAATCACAAGCTCAAGGACATAGCTATGGAGGATAATACCTCAAAATGCTCATAATTGTGCATGTAAGAGAATGTGTGTGTGGAGAGAAAAGAGAGCAAGACACAAACTGGATACTAAGTAGAAACATAATCATAGTTGTTGCCATGGAGTTTGTCGATCTTGATGTGTCACTTGTAGGTAGTGGTATTGATGAGAACCATTGGAAGAATGAGAGTAAAGGAGGACTAATAGTTTATAACTTTGAGAAGCATGTGATAAACTAGAGAACTGGGACATGGTGCTCTGATACCATGTAGTGAAAACTAGGAATTAGAGGATTTGTAGATGAAAGGACAATGTGCACAATAAGAGAAAGAGATAGAGACAATGTAGAAAATGGAGTGAACTGCAGTTGATCATTTCATTGCTAGTAGCAGTATATATACATGGTGCATTAAATGAGGTAGGTGAGCAGATTGGGAGTGATAACAATGTGGGATAGAAGCCTCTTATATAGGTTGAGGCAAGTGGCTTGCTTACATCATTAGTGACCTCAATGTCACATGGGGTAGGTAAAGAGTTACATCATAGATTACTACCTTCTTTATTATCCTCTAAACAAAGGTTGGTTCTCATGAGGTTGGATGAAGGGCCTATTTTCAACAATAGGTCTGTGCAGGGAGAAACAAGGTAATGTGAGTTCCTCAACATCCATTATCCGTAGTACAATATGTTGATAGCCATCTCTTTGCTTTCAAGATTCCATTTGTCATGGAACCTCCGTGGGGGGGCGGGCTACATGGCAAAAGACCAATTAATGCTCATGATTGATGTTCAAAATATTTTTATCATAGAATACCTTCATTTGGAGCAACTTTCGTTCTTGGTTCTTGATTTCTTGATGGAGGTTGCCCTTGCGCATTAGGCCTCCTTTGCAGAGCTACTTGATGAGAGTTTCCACATTGCTCTTGTGGTGGGAACCCTGCTTCACTTTTTCCTTAGAATGCATTTCTTGGTGTTAATGTCGTTCCTTGATAGCCTCCATGCATGCCATAGGCTACTGGGGCTCTCGACTTGTTTGGAGAGAGAGATTAGCTATTGGATGTGAGCTTGAGGTGTGTTGAGCACCAAAGATAAAGCCATTCTACAAGAAGTTGAAGTTTTAACCAATGTGTGAGAAACAAGGGTCTCGTTGCAAGTTAGTAAAGGAAGTATTCATTAGGGCTTCATTTTGGAAAGGCAAGCTGGCATCATGATGTAAAGTGGGAGGTCCTCAAGGGATTCAGAGGCTGACAAATCGATCATCTTAATGAAATCTTTCCCTGGGGATGGCTATAGAGCATGTCAAGTCATGAGCAAGGCCATGTGGAGGGTTTAAACAAAAGGAGGTAACTTAGGACAATGGATCATAGAACTTGAGAGGGGAGCAAAGCAAGCGGACTTGGTTGTTTAGATGAGGGGAGCATTAGATATTATACTTGTAGGGGCTTAAGGGTGAAGTACCTAGGAGGAGTGCCACTAGTGCAATGGAGAGAGGGCAAAGGAGTGTATGTATCTGTTTGACATGTGGCAAGAAGTTCCCACCACCACATGGCAAAAGTCACCGCCCAAATGGCTAGTTCTCTAGTATCTCACTAGGGAGGATGACAAGAAAGACTTGCTTCTGTAGTGTTGCCTTTGAGCAAGCTATATCTAAAAGCTACTCAAGTCTCTTTATGACTCAAATTATTGTGTTTCAAGTTCTTCAATTGTTCTTGAACTCTTTTATGGAACAACTAAAGTGTGATCCAAAGTTAAGCTCAAGCAATAGTTAAATAATCAAAACAACATGAATGTTTCCAAACTTGCCAAACTTTTGACCTTGTAAGTTTCAAACACTCGTGATTTGCTCCTTGTTTTGGAAGTTTTAGTCCAATATAGCTTGCCTGTTAAGAGGGATTCGAGAAAAGTCAATTTTGTTGCACCTTAGAGAGGGCTCAAGGCTTAAGTTTTGGAAAAGCCATCTCGAAATGATGTGATGAGGAAAACTTCTTTCCTCCTTTCAATAACTAGATAACATTATGAACAAAGAGCAATTGAGAAGTAAAAATGCAAGGTTACAAGGTTGCGATGCCAATAGAGACTTGGAACATGAAAAGGGCTGAAGCTTAGGGAAGAAATACTCTCATCTCTCAAACAAGGCCAGACAACTTCACTTGGAAAATGCATGCGTTTGGGTACAATTTTGCAAGAGAATGAAGAAAAAACAGTTCAAATTGTCAAAAGCCTTCTCAACATATGATGAAACTGGTCTTTAGATGTTACAATGCTCTTGTTCGAATGACTTGATAAGCCGTAAATAGGAGGAGGTTCAAATTGGGCTTTAGAAATGTACACAAGGTTAGGAATGGAATTGAAGAACAAGGACTGGGGAAAATAATTGAGTTATTGTACACTTGCAAGGGGAAAAGAGAGGCTCTCTCTCTCTCTCTCTTTTTTGCGTAAATCTCTCTCTCTCTCTCTCTCTCTCTCTCTCTCTCTCTCTCTCCACGCAGACACAGCATAGAGAAATGAAAGAGGTTCACATGCAGAAAGTAGACAAAGAAGAAAACCCACTGATTTGTACTGTTAGCAAGTGGGGAGCTCATGCATCACATCTAGCTCCTCAAGCCTAAAGAAATCATCCACAGCACAGCTCATGTCTTTGCTGATTAGAGAAGGATTCAGCACACACTGAGTCTCTGTCAAATCTCTCAATGGGGGCTTTTCATCTCCCTCTTCCTGCGGCCTGCAGTCATCAGCACTCTCACCCTCACCATCTTCACTACTAGGCCTCTTGAGGCTCCTGTCCTTGCGGCCCTCTTGCTGCAGCAAGGTCGGGGCGACGACATCGATGGGGAAATTGAGTAAGGCTCGGGCGCCTCTCATCCTGAGGGCAGCTCTGTCATACGCCATGGCAGCGTCCTCTGCGGTCTCGAAGGTGCCGAGCCACACCCGGGCCCCCTGTCTGGCCGAGTCTCTGATCTCGGCTGCGTATTTGCCCCAGGGCCGGCGCCGCACGCCTCTGTAATGTGGCGGCTTTGGCCCGGCATCAGCACCGGCAGTGCTGCTGCCACGGATGTCTGTGGATACTTGACTATGAATGCCTGTGGACACCTGACTGCATAATGATGATGATGATGATGGCTTTACTGCTGTCTTTAGGGTTAGGGTTTGCTTCTCAGCGTCCTCTGTCCTGCTGTCATCGCAGTCCTCGGGGGTCCACCCTTTCTTGCTGGCCTCCTTAAGCATGCCGTACAGCACCATGTCGTCTGAATCGTTCTCGTTAAGCGGTAGGCTGCCATGGCTGGACTCAGACAGGCACTCGCGCAGGAATTTCGGGGTCGGGTGGGTGCTTGGGAGCTTCCATGGACTGATACTAGAGCTAAGCTTTGGCGACTTCTGCCACGGATTATTGTGACTGGACGTGGGAGAGAAGGACAGAGGACGCATCGGCCTGATGCGGCGGCAAGAGCTCGGCTTCTTCTTCGCCGTGGCATCACACGACCGGCCCTGGCCGGATACTAGGGGTTGCTGCAGCACAGGGCTTTCCGGTAGGGCATCATCCTCGCCTTGGCTAGTCTCCAGAACCTCGCCGAACAGCTTGGTCCTGAGGACGATCTGGCCTGCGCCACGAGGAAAGCCTTCCCAGTTCACATAGTCCTCCTCCGGCGGATCCGCGTGAGTGTCTTGTGATGCGTTGCTTTCTGTTGCTGCGGCATCGGCTTCGGCCGGGCTCCGCCATAGCTGGCCATAGAAGGAGATGGCCTCCGCGTTTCCGGCCATGGCTTCCTGCCGCACGACTTCCCCCATTTTCTGGAGGATGGAGGTCCCCATTCTTCGCGGCTTGAGGCTTCGGATGATGTCTACGCCGCGGAGGCGCTTGCGGGCCGAGGCATGGCAGCCGTGGGGAGAGAGGGAAGACGAAAAATGAGGTCGGGGAGGTGAAGAAGAAGAAGAAGAAGAGGAAGAAGCACTAGGAGACAGGAAGGAGGAAGAAGAAGGGGAAGGGGGAGGGGGAGGGGCTATGGCGAGCGCGTCTGACAAGAAAGGAGACAGTGCAGGAGTCAAAGGAGACGCGTCCATTGTTGGTGAGGGAGCAGGTGAATGAATGAATGAATGAATGAATGAATCGCGAGAGCGGATGGTGTGCGTGTTTTTAACGTGTGAAAGGATGAGACTCCAGACCAGGTGCTTTCTATCCGTGAGCGTAGAGAGCTCAGAGAAAAACATGCGAATTATGTGAGAGAGAGAGGAGAGAGAGAGAGAGAGAGGCACGCTTTGAAGTTTGAAGTGTTAAAGCAGTCAACCATTGTTCCCTTCTTTCTCGTCGACTCGTCATCTTTTGCGTCATTGCTCGTGCCTCTCAAGCTTTCTCCACGTGCTGCATTTCTATTTAACGATCAATCACCTTATCAAGTTGATCTTAGGGTGGGTTCACGCAGGGCAGCGGTTCGATTTGTGCGTGTCGATTACGCTCTTCTCATCGTCCTCGTTATCCAAACTTATCCCAATCCAAAACATTAGCACTATTATCTTGTTATTAGGTTGGTTACACATTGCTCCAAACAATTGAGATAGTGTGTAAAGAACCAGTCATCCAAGGTTGTGTTATTTTTGCAGTACCTCGAATGGTTGTGATAGTGCAAACATAAGTAGAGCATAAGACAATTGTGTCAACTCATGATCGAGCTCTCATATTTCAAGCAACAAACTGATTTGGAGGGGGAATCTCCCTCACCTAAGACGTGCATCTACATCCAAGTTACAAATTGAGAAAGGTTTATTAATAAGAAGTGAACTATTCAATTGACAATATTTAAACCCTTATCCACCCTGTCACACTCTTAAGCTCTAATTGATAGACAGTTGGGGGTTAAAGGCCACATGTGCCTAGTCGCCCACATTTACTCTGTGGCGACCACCCATCAGTGTCAATTTATTATTTATTCTTTACTGTGGCAATAGAATAAGGGAAGGTAGGTCACATATTGTGATGGTTGGAGTTCCCACATATGGCATTTACTCTCTCTTATTACTCCAATCTCCATAGCTCTTGCTTCTTGCTCCTTGCTTTCACTTGTGCTCTCATTCTTGCTCACCCTTTCCACCTTTCAACTAGTATCAAAGAGAGAATTCATCATAGATAGAACATTGACCTGAAGCAGCCCTACAAATTTTTGTAAGGGGTTTCCTTGTTGCTCCTACATCTATTCACCTATTCCAACCTTTGTCTCTTTATCCTCGCCCCAACCTCACGGTTTTGTGTAGAAGGGGAAATAGAACAAAGTGTGTAGATTGAAAAAGATATTGTATGGTCTAAAGCAAGCACCTTGAGCTTGGTATGAGAAGATGCATGCATACTTAACTACATGTGGTTTTCAAAATAGTCCAACTGAGCACCATATATGTCAAACATGAGGGTGATGTGCCTCTAATCATTATGGCTTATGTCGATGACATGATGTTCACTAGTCCTCACATGAGATACAAATTGTTAATTTTAAGGTTGAGTTGAATTCAACTTTTGATATGTCAATTTTGGGCCTATTGGGCATTCAATTCAAGCAGTGTGATGGAGGTATTACTATGTGTCAAACAAAGTACGTTGAGACATTATGGCAAAGATTTGTTCGTGAAGATTATAAACTTATTGCCACTCCTATGGAGATAGGTTTAAAGTTGAGCCATCATGATGTTGGAGATAGTTTTGATGTCTTTCTCTATCAACATTGCTATTAGACGCTTGATTTATGTATGCATTACAAGGCCTGATATTAAATTTGTAGTCTCACAAATGAGCAAGGCTATGCATAGCCCAGATACCAAACATTAGCACAAATAGTGAAGCGGATCTTTTGGTACTTGAGTGGCACGGTACCTTAAGTGTTTTATCCTAAGTGGGGATCATTATCACCAGATTTACATGTTCTTTTGGATTTTAATTAGGCTAGTTGTTATGATACTCATATCCGTAAGCGGTTTTTACTTCATACTTGGCAGCTCATGCATATCATGGTTGTGAGCAAGAAATAGCCCAATGTGGCCACTTGTAAGCGGTTTTTACTTCATACTTGGCAGCTCATGCATATCATGGTTGTGAGCAAGAAATAGCCCAATGTGGCCACTTGTAGTTGTGAAGCTGAGTACAAGGTAGCTTTCAAAGAGGCAATTGAGTGTGCTTGGCTCACATGCCTTTTGACAGATTCAAGTGTTGGATAGTCATCTACCACCACCATCTTCATTAGTAGTCAGAGTGCATTTCTAGTTGCATGGAATCTAATGTTCCATGCACGTACTAAGCACATGGAGGTACACTATCATTATGTCAAGGGGAGACTCTTTGCAAAAGATATCAGCTTGGTTTATATGCCAACAAAGGACAACCTTGTAGATTCTTTTTCAATGGCTTTGCCTCATGAGAAGTTCAAAGCTTTCCGTAAAGCTTTGGGCTTACTCCCCTTTGTGGATTGATTTAGTCCATTGGGCTCTCTTCACTTTTCTATACATGAATGCCAACTCATGTTCATTGCATCATTCCTAAGGGGGATTTATTATCATATTTCAAAAGTGATGTGTATGAATGTACTTTGGATCACCAACATATGTTTTCCCTCTTTAAGAGGATTTTTTCCAGTTTAGAGAGTTTTTTCCCCTTGACCTTGTGATATTTACCCATTTACTTAGGGCATACTTAGTCTTGTAAAACTTTTTCTTCCACACCTCTCAATACACTTTGAGCTGTGCTATCTCAAGCTTCCTCTTCTCCTAGTCGGGTAAATCCAACAAAGTTTGGGCCTTGTAAGAAATTCCACATCAACATAGAGAGAGGTAATTCAAAAATATTAAAAATGACATAAAATCTAAAAATTTTAAGTTCTCTCTTTTTTTAAAAAAATTCACAACTAGTACAAAGCTTTTAAGTTGTTAATTAGCCCTATTTAAGAGTCTAGATATCAATATGTGGAATAGCTAGTCAATGCTCAAAATTTGATGGCTCCTAAACTAGACTGATTGAAACTAATGATGCAATCTCTTTTTATCAAAATATGAGCCAAAAATTGCACGGAGACTCTCGGGATGCTAACCACATTACATTTTGAAACATTTTATGTGTTCTCATTTTTAGGAAGCAACATCACAAACAGGGATGGTTGAGGTTGATGAACCAACATCACAAACTGAGATGACTAGGGTCAAATCAGCATCACAAATGGTGATGGTAGTGTCCAAGTCATCATAAAAAATATATGGTAGGGAGGCATATCACCTCCATGTTAAGCTTGATCTCACGAGTACGAGCCATTATATAAGAAAAGCAAACCCTCTCTCATGTCTTCTACATCTAAAGAAATAGATAGATCATAAGGAAACAAGAATATAGATTTGTGGACTAATGCAAAACTGTATTAAAATGATCATTTGCATAGCTCTATGCCTCCATTTAAGGATATAACATCCTTAGTTATCTTTGTTATAGGTGATGGTTATAATGGCCTCTTAGGATGTGCACAATATTTGGATGCAATCACTAATGTACATAAGTTGGAAAGAGATATATTAGAGATGGAGAATACCTCTTTGAGACTAATATTAGATCAATGTAAGCACAAAATATTACAAAACAAGGAGACTACTTTAGGGTTGGAGAAATAGAGAGATAAATTAAGCCTCAAAGAATTAATTTTAGAGATTTGCAAAAACTATAAGAAAATTTAGAATATTCAAGATATAAAGTTAAAAAATGGTAGCATGAAGAAGATGCTACACACAATGAAGTTAGTAAGCTCTTTGCTACTTCATTCTTGATCTCAAAAAGTATTTTTAAAAGTATGTTATGATACTTGAACAAATTGATTTTGAATATAGAGATAACTTACAAGCAAATGAAGAAAATGATTCAAGCATGGAGGTATTCATTGAGCACATAAAAATTGTTGAGATGTCTATGAGTTGGCATCCCTACATGCCTTGGTGGTGTGGCAGGACTATACTCACTAGTGTGTTAGGTGATTGGCATGGAGGATATACTAGTGATTCTACAATTAGACTACACCCACGTACTCCACTCTTGATTATAGCACATTCACTGTACTACCTTATTTATTCTTAGTCGATTCACGCTTAATGGTCCCATGCATATATGTTCTAGTACTTTCATAGTAGTCTTTTATCATATTGTAGATTAAGTTCTTCTGTGTGGAAAAATAATAAAGAAGAAGATTTCATCCCTACTTCTCTATGTGCTCATTTCCATTGTGTGTGTGTGTGTGTTCTTGGTTACTTCATATATCTCTCCTCTTGTCTATTTACATGGTATCAAAGTAATCCCATAAGTGCGTAAAGCTTGATCAAAGACTAAGATGAAGGCTAGGGAGCATGAAAGAAAGAAAACAAGCAAGGGTAATAAGCTCTTCCATACTGTTTGATTTGCCTTGGAACATAGTCGTAGGAGGCTCTCAAGGCTAGTAGGGCTACAATCTTCAATTATAGTGAAACTTGATGAGCTTGGAGAGCAATGTGTATACTATAGACAAGCCCTTTTGGCCAAGGCACTTGCTTGTAGTAATGTTTTTTTCCATTTGAGGTTATTTTCACCTCCATTCTAATCTCGCAAATTGGTCGCAAGTAAATTTCCATCTAAGATTCAAGGGTGAATGGATCTCATGCTGGAATGCAAGGATTTATCATTGGTATCACATGATAAATGTATGCATCCACTTCTATCACACATTACGGTTTTATCCTATTTATTTTTTTAATAATGTTCCTCATTACAAGCTATAAGTGATGTTCCTTATTACAATCTATAGACGATGATGAAAGGTATGTCATCCCCCACAAATATACTTATAAACATATACATGGAAGCTATCTTACCATAATATCTGTAGATCATATGTCATTCTATGAAGCTTATGTTCCTAATATGTAAAGCATGCCTTGTTTCTTGAAGGCAAGCATATTGGATATGTAGAAGTAGCTTCACATAGACTCTATGTGGAGAAGCTATGGATATTAACAGAGACTCCATATAGAGTTTATCAAGTCAATATGTTGGACAAGGTAGATGTAAATGATTGTGATGCCACATCGATGAGAAAGAAAAGAATGAGGAATCTATTCTCCTCCAACTATGAGGCAAACTCTTGAATAGACCAATGACACTTGTAGCTCCAACATCTTTCAAATTGATAATTAAATTTGATGATATTTGTACTATTTTGTTATGTATCAAACTTGTATCCATGACCAAAATAGAATAACCCATATTACTAAATTCTAATTCTACTATCACATCTCTCTTGTTCATGAATTCTATTTTATATCATGTATTATCATATTAATTGCAACACAATTGTGGAGGAGGCATGTCTCAAGTGATATTAGAGTGGTTTTGATTTGTGACAATGGAAGCTTTGGTATAGTGAATAAAAGAACATGAACATATCTAGTGACTACTAAACGCATTTGAAAAGAGAACAAGCTGGGAAGGGAACCAAGAACATACTTGATATTATTGTATATTTGGGTAGTGAAGGCACATCCAACATTAATGATGGTTCGAGCAGTAGGGAGCTAGCTATTGCAACAACCAGGTATGGAGAAGACAAATAGGAAGGTAATTATAACTTTTAAAGAGAAAACAAGGCATAAGAAAAGCTCATTATGATACATTACTTAACTAAAAAGTCTCTTTTGATTGGTTAACTTCTTATTTTTAGTAAAACTATGATAGAAATTGAATAAAAATATCAATCTACTTAGGATGAATATCTCTAAATAAATTATTGAGAGTTTCAAGCTCTAGGATTACAAGTGTTTTGATTTGGGAATGATGATTATGACTATTTTTGAGTTTCTTTAAAGCGAATAAGATTTTGTTGTAATACTCTTATTCTATAGAGTTGGTTTTTGTATAGAATATATATTTTAATCAAGGTAATGATGAAAATAACACAAGGTTGGACAACTCTCAAAAGTATATGATGCAACTTTTTTGATAGCTAAGCTATATTACACTCAACAAATAAGTTATTACTTCTTTGACTTAAAGAAAAAATGTGTGGTACAATTATGTTACTAAAGGAAGTAAGAGATTACAACATTTTGATATACCATGAGACCAATCAGTCTAATGGCATAGGGCCCCAGCTTTTTTAAAAATAGTCTAAAGATTCAATGTGACTTTCGCAATTTCCATAGCACAGGGACTAGAAGTGGCTTAAAGAGACTAATTCTATTAGCAAGGGACAAGATATTCTTGGATCTTAACATGGCCATATTCCTACTAGACCAAATGTGCTTAATGGCTAGAACTCTAAGGACATTCTAGAGTTGAGTTGTAGCTTCATTAAGGTTAAAAAAGTCACCAAAGAGAGTACTTCTCATGGAAAGTGAGTCATTTAAGTTGACCTGACTTAGCCAATGCTTGATCTTCCTCTAGACTAGATGAGATTGAGGGTAGTTAAAGAAGAGGTATTTGATGGCACGGCCATATGCATACAGAGACAACCGAATGTTCATTAGCACATCCATGGATCTCCTTTGCTATAGACTAGTGTCTTTTTAGACTCTACATACCCTCATCCTCCATGTGGACATCCTAGTGATTGGGAAATCCTTCTCCACTCAGCCCATGTTTTCATGATAACTCGAGAGGAGGGACCCTTGAGGTTCTTGTCCCTCTTGTAATTCCATAGTAAACTACCTAATTCTATTATGAGTACCCTCATGGAGTCTGTTTTTGGGGGCCAAGAAAGTAGGCAATTGGTCTTTGCACCTAGAGACCACATGCACAAGCCATTGTAACTCTTTGTTAGTTAGGCCAAATGACTACCTCATCGCCTCCAAGTCCTTCCAAGTACTGATGCCATTGTCCCATATATGTAGCCAAATGCAAAGACCTTTCATGTAGATAGGCTTAGACAACCTAGGGGCTTTAATAACTAGGGGAGGGTAGGGTCATATGCATACATAGATAGCCAAATGTTCATCAATAGATATGAATCTCCTTTGCTAGAGACTAGATTAGCCATCATCCTTCCTCAAGGATGGTATTCCATGACTTTATAAGAGATTGGGAAATTGGAGATTGTGTGATTTTGATTGAGAGTCCATTGCCCAGGAGATCAAACCACCTTGCACTTGTCTAGACTGCCCCTACAATCACATAGAAGACTCCATCCACTGGAAAAATGGTTGGGTAGATATGATCCTCTTGAGGAGGCCAAAGTACTAGCTTTGATGGGGAGGAACTCCAAACCAAAACTGCCGTCCTGGGGACGAACTCCAAACCAAAACCACCATCCTCCCTACAAGTAGCAAGGATATCCCAAGAGATTTGAATTGGAGGGAGGGGTGGCGTTAGTCGTCCTACCCAAAAGTACAATCCTAAAAGAGACTAATATGGGGATGTGGTCAAAAGCCATTTAATATAGAATGGGTAGAAAGTACAAGCCACTCGCATGCCTGCATGCTAGCATCAAGACCCCTAGCCCTTTAGGTTTTGCCATGATGGCAATTATGATATTTGAATATTTCAATTGAATCACCTTGAAGGAGAAGGGCTAGGTCCCTAAGATCAAGTGTACTCTCAAGTGCCAGGCCTTGCGCTCTTGCACTAACATGGTTTCAATGCCATGGGAGTGGTCATCCCCCCTGATCGTCATGATTTGTTCACTTGAGCATGAGAACTTTACAGCAATTATTGAGTTGTCTCCCACTCCCTAGATGAATTTGAGGCCAGCTCTTCTTTGACATCAATTAGAGCAACACCTCTTCCCCTATCGCATACATAAGCAAGTATTACAAATCCAGGGAGAGTGAGCTCTTTGAAGCCATCCACATCCAACTTGATTTCCTGCAGAGCAATTATACTCAACTTGTGCCTCTTGATCAAGTTATAGCATACCTATTTCCTTTTTTGAGAGGAGAGCCCATGGACATTCCAAAAGATGACCATTCCACAGACATTTTTCTTGATCAAGTTATAGAAAACCTTTTTCCTTTTTTGAGAGGAGAGGCCATGGACATTCCAAAATATGACCATGAGCTTGACGGAGAGCTTCTTTTGATTAGTACACATTGTCGACGTCATGGAATAGCTCCACATAATCAATAACAACAAAATGATTGCAGTCTTCTTGAGGCATTCCTTTGAATAGTGCTTTGAGGCTTTGCTGGTCTGCTAGCCCCCTTTGGGAGGAATGTTCTCCTTAAGCCCCACTGAAGATTTGGCACCCCCACCACCTTTAGAGGTATCTGTTAAGGCATTGGGTCCCACATTCTCTACTTTCTTGGGATCACCCTTTGCATTAGGAGCTTGCATGTTGCTAGGTCTACTCTTATCCACTTCTTTCTCAGGGGCCATATTATTGGGTAGACTCTTTTGTTCTTCCATCTTCAAAGAATAAGAGTCTTGATTGTTGCCAGGTTCAGCTTGCATGGCTTTTTTCGAGCATGCATGGAAAAAATGGAAGTTTTTCGTGCACAAATAGATGAGTTAGGGATGGAGAGAACTTAACTTTGATCACCACTTTGAAGCCTTGCAAATCCATGATCTCAAGGTACTCAAAAGGCCCATTACAGTGGTCCCAAAGGACACACACCCTCCTTGTAGCCTTGAGTTTACTAGTGGTGGTGGTGGTGGTGGAAGATGGGATGTAGAGGACTTTGCCCAAGGCCTAGGAGATCTTGTTGACCTCCTCACCAAGCCAAGGAGAATAGTCCAAGAACAAGACCCAGATTGGGCATTCATGCTGAAGTACACCATCAAGTAAGAAGGAGAAGCAACACGGGAGTGTATATACCAAACCACCCTCATGACCAATAGAGGAAGAAAGAATCCAATGATGCTCCATGTGAGAGCTAATAAGAACCATAAAAAATCCTCTACCAATGAACCTATATTGTAGGAGAGATGCCTTCCCTTGATAGATATGCTCAAACTTGAAAGAAAAGTCATCCTACAAAGGAGATCAACTAAGGAAATAAAAGAAGGTCCCAATTGTGACAAGATCTATGTACCTATTCCTAGCTTTGTCCAAAGTAAGTAAAATGGCAACCTTGTATACTTGCTTATTGGACTTAGAGATGACCACTTTTCAAGTGGCCTTCTACCTAACTTTGGCCCTTGACCAGCAACTTTTGCACATAAGCATATTGACATTTGAGTTCTTTCCTACCTGAAGGTAATCCTTGCACTCAAGCTTATGTGCATTGTAACCACTATCTTGGCTCATGCCATGCTCTTTGGTACATTGCCTCTTCTTGCTTACTCTCGATGCTTGCATGCACGTTAGACACTCATTAGTACTCTTGACAGTTGGCATGCATGATAGTTAAGGTCATTAATAGTTGGCATGTGTGAAAGCCTTAACTCTTCAGCTCACTCCAAGACCAACTTCCTTCTTCCTTGTTACCTTAACTCATGCCCTCAAATAAGTGAGCCTACTTCTCTTACTTGTGATGACAAGTCCATGCATGATATCTAAATTTCTCCTTTTAGGAATAATACGAATCACATAGAAAGTAAAATAAATAAATTTAAAAATGAGCAATGAATGGTATATATTAGAGAGTTTTTGGAATTCAATAGAGTTACTATTTTGTGGTTCTTTATAATGAACTAATGTTTATAAGTGATAGATAGTATGATAAATGCTTTGAGTAAAGTGATTGGTTCATGAGTCTTAACTAGTGTAACTTGCATATACACTAATACATTTAGGTGCATATGTTTAATCAATCGTCGGGGAGAGGGCTAAGAGGTGAGAGAAAGAAGAGTAAAGGAGAGAGAATAAGTGACAAGGAGAGTGAAATACTATAAAGATATGAAAGAAGAGAGAGAAGCCATGAAAGCTTAGCAGAAGAGATGAGAGACAATAACTGTATTATGCTAAAAGATGTCAAAAATTACATATATCAGACCTTTTATACCTATGTTAGTGTGACAAGGTATTATTAATAACTCTCTCACTTAAACACGTCTTCCCAACTTCTTACAATCTATACCTGCCCAAAGTTTTTGCCCACAAAAACAAATTTACAATGGCAAAGAAGGATGGATGAAATAGAGTACTACTCTGATTTCAACTATACAAAAGATAAGAAGTGAATCAAGTAATGAAGACTTATTTGCTGAAATGAAGATATAAAAGAAAACCTCTACCATATACATAATCTGGATGTCTTCAAAAGAAATTAGAGCCTTTAAATATTCAAGAAATAGACTCTATAAAGAATAGATAGCTTGTCATAAAAAAATAGGCCATGCTAAACAAACTGCCATATCATTTTATAGAAGTATCCAAATAGGGCATGCCACATATCAAAATGTAGCTATATTGAAGAGTAATTTGATCCTATGTAGCTGGCATATTTGTAAAAATTAGGCAGAGTAAAATCTGCTCTAAGAGAGATTGCTGTCTAGACCTTGTTTATAGCACAATTGGCTCCTATGTTGACTATGTCTCAACCCCACTAATGCATCTCATAGATAGTGAAACTCATCCGAAATAGAATCTGGTCTCCAAGAAGCTTCCTCAAGTGGTAAACCCTTCCACTTGATCAGGTACTCAATGATAGAGCAAGAGCAAAGCTTCTTTTCACACTAACCTATGGTCTCCTTAGGAATGTTTAGAATAAGTCCTTCATCCATAGGAGGTAGCTCATCAACTACTTGGCACCATAAAAGGGTTTGAGTTGACTTACATGAAATACATTATGAATCTTAGTGGAAGAGGGAAGTTTCAATCTATATGCAAAGTCTCCAATATGCTTCAAGCTCTTGTAGGGTCTATAGAACCTATGAGCAAGTTTGTTGCTGGATCCATACTTTAAAGTAGAATAGCGAGACTTGGGTACTTTCAATAAAACTAACTCTCCCTCCTAAAAATCCAAGGATCACATCTTCTCATCAGTATATAACTTCATTTGATCTTGAGTTTTTGTAAGATTCATCTTACATTATTGAAGAAGGGCATGCATTCTTTCCAATTCTTACTTTCCATGAGGGTTAATCTTCTCACTAAAAATAATTGTGGGTAGGGGCACCTTGTAACCCCAATGCTAGCATGAGTGGAGTTATTATAAACAAAATCAGCCAAATGCAATCATAAATCCAATACGTGCTGCACATCATAATAGAAATGACGAAGGTAAGCCTCGAACCATGTGTTTATGCTTTACGTCTAACCATCAGCTTGTGGATGATAGGTAAGTCTCCAACCACATATTTAGTATCCATGGAGCTGAATATTTCCTACAAAATTTACTTATGAACTTGGTATCCCCATCATGCACAATCACATGCAGTAATCCATGTAATCTAAAGGTCTATTCCATGAATTGACTAGCCACTTGTGAAGCAATGAACTAGGTCTTAGTAGTAATAAAATGGGCTACCTTAGTGAATTTGTCCACTACTACATAAATGCTATTCCAACCCTTTTTGGTACAAGGTAAACCAACAATAAAATCCATGGTATAATATGTTCATTTTTCTTTAGGAATAGGCAATGGCCACAATAAACCACCTCGCTTATGGGTGTTATCCTGCTGACAAGGCATACACTTCATGACATAGTCCTTTACATCTCTCCACAATCCTCTCTAGTGAAAGATTTTGTTGATCTTATCATAGGTCTTAAACACTCCAAAATGTCAAGCTAAGGCGAAGAATGTAACTCCTCAATAATTTTCAGCCTGAAAGAAGAAGTAGAGGAATAACAATCTTACCATTAAGTTAGATTAGGCCATTTTTAAGCTAATAATGTGAGTTTTTCTCCACAAGACCTTGTTGTAATTTTTGAAAGTACATGGGTGAGCTCATCATCCAAAAGATAGGCTGAGGATAGGCTTCCTATAACTTCTCAATCCAGTCACCTTGTAACTCAGTCATAGCTGAAACTCGACATACCCACATTCTAGAAAGAGAATTAGCTACCACATTGTTTTTGGTCCTTGTATAAGTGACGTCAAAATCATAATTTTGCAAGGTAGCTACCCACCTATGCTACTTAGGGGTGAGATTCGATTGAGTAAGAAAATACTTTAGGGCCCTATGATCACTTTGAACTCTAAACCAACTGCCATACAAATAATGGTGCAATTTCTTTATTGCATATGGAATAGCTAACATCTCTTGATCATAGACATTCATAGCCATCTCTGTATTTGTAAGCTTTTGACTTTCAAAGGCAATAGCTCCAGACTCCTGTAGCAAAACAACCCCTATGCCATAGCCACTGACATCACATTATATGGTAAATTCTCTAGAGAAATCTGAGCACACTAAAATAGAACTAGAAGTAAGTAGTTTCTTTAATTGGTTGAAGCTACTACCTCCAATTGTTTCCCAAAATAAAGCTTCCTTTTTTAGCTTGCTAGTCAAAGCAGCTACTATTGCCGCATAATGCTTAATGAGTCTATAATAGAATGACGATAGACTAAGAAACCCTCTAAGTGAAGTAGTGGTGGTAGGTGTGGGCTAGTCTTTAACACTATGCACCTTCTAAGGATAAGCTTGTATCCCTTTTTCATTGATAATATAACCCAAGTACTCCACCTCAATCTGCATGAAAGAGCATTTCTTCTCCTTAGCAAAGAGTTCATGATTAATTATGTGCAAATATAGAAGAAAATATTACTAAAGATGGTACACGAGAGACTACTCAAAAGAGAGATAAGAAGGTTACTTGTCTTGATATCTCATAGACTCTAGAAATAGGTGCCTTGTTTTCGTAGGTAATGATCAATTATCATAAACAAGTATCTAATTGGAGATATATGATATCTTAAGTTTCATTAGGTATAATCCGCCTACTGTCATATGATAAAATATTTCAACCACCCACCTTGGAAAAGAGAGAAAAGTCATTACATAAAAACCTTTCCTCATATGTGATAAATGGTCCTATAGAGTCTTATTGTAAATCAATATGTCATCAAAGAAGACTAGGACAAATTGGAAGAGGAAAGGTTACAAAATATTATTCATTAGACTCTAGAAGATAGCTAGAGCATTAGTAAGCCCAAATGGCATCACTAGGGAATGGTATAATCCACGATTAGTCCTAAAGGAAGTTTTAACTTCATCACCCTCTCTCATACAGATTTGATGATATCTCGACCTCAAGTCAATCTTGGTAAAGAATCTAGGCCCCTTGAGCTCATCAAGAAAATCATCAACTCTAGAAATTGGATACATGTTCTTCACTATGATCTTGTTTAGATTCGTGTAGGCAATACACATCCTAAAGGATCCATCTTTTTTCTTCAGTAATAACAAGACCGAATATACATAAGGTGAAGAACTAGGCTCAATGAATCCCATCTATAAAAGCTCTTTTATTTTCTTAGCTACTTCTTTACACTCATATTTAGACAATCTATAGGATGGCCTATTAACTAGATTTACATGAGGCTCCAAATCTATAGGGTGATCCACTGCACTCTTAGGAGGTAATGAAGTAGCTACTTCAAACAAGTCCACGTACTCCTCAAGTAGAGCTTTGAAATCTAGATGCTAACCTAAATTCTTGGATTGATCTTCTACCTCTTTATTTAGGTGTAAAACAAAAATCTAAGAGAACCTCTTGTACTCCTTCTTGAGTTGTTTAATGGTTGTAAGCTAAAAATCAGATTTATTAGGGATTCCTTGTAGATGGGTAGGCTATCCATCAATGGGAAACTCCATGTAGAACTTCGAGAAATCCATAGTAATTTTCTCTAAATTCATCAGCCAATCACAACCAAGCACAATATCTATGGGTCCCATTTCCAAAGCAATTAGATTCACATGCACCTCATAATTTTTAGCTAACTATATGGGAACTTGTGGGCATATTTGAGTGCTAATTTTCTCTTCACCATTAGCTACTTGTACTCTTATGGGATCCTGTAAATCAGTGGGGGAAAATAGTATAACATGTCCACAAACTGACTGATTCACAAAACTATGTATACTGCCACTATGTATTAGGATAAACATATCCTTATCATGAATGGTACCCTTCATACAAAGTGTATTAGGGCTCTTTGAACCTATCCAAGAATCCATGGAAACAAAAAAAAGGGTAGTGGCAACAAGAGGTAAATCTATCCCACTAGGATTAAAATGAATATGCTCACTAAGGTCAAATGAAAACCCATTCGCAACCTCATAAGATTGATTGAGATCAAGATCCTCATCATGCTCTTCAAATTCAGCTTGTGCACTCATTGGTTCATCAATAACCTCATCATCCACATCCTCAAATGCTATCATATTTGTAATACTTGGCATTGGTATTCTTATATAAGTGCACTTGGATACATGATCAACCGTATATTTTTCACCACATTTTAAATATAGAGCCCTTTATTTTCTTTCATTAAAAAGATCCATAGGTATTAACTTGCCATTAAGTAGGATATGTAGGGACTTTAGGAATGCTAAATGAAGTATGAGAACCTCCAAATTGCCACCAAAGTTTCCTTGTTTAGCAACAAACCTTTTCTCTCTAAAAGAAGCTTCCATAGGAATGTCCTTCCTATACTTAAGAGCATAGGTCTTTGCTAACTCAATGGCTTGGAATAGTGTGGCTGGTTTTTGGGTCATAACATTAGGTAACAAATTAGGCTCCATAGCATAGATATACTTATGCAACAACCTCTACATACATGGTAAGATTCAAAAACTGACTTGTATACTCTTAACTTGTAGGCTTCTTTGGTCCAACTGATATAATATTTTAGCCAACTTTTATTTCTCAATGGGAGAGACAAACACTTGAGCCATCGTAGCTTTGAATTCCTCTCAATTATCTACTTTTTGATTTTCCCTCTTTAGGGCCTCCACCATGTATGAGCAAAGCCCTCGAGGTGAAGTGTAGCAAAGTGTATATTTTGGTCATTTGACTTAGGGAAAAGGTCAAAATAGGACTATATATACCATATTCTTGAGAATCTCATAATCATGACATGCCTTAGGTATCACCTCATGTGCTTCCTTAATTTGTTACTGAACATCATCATTAGGCTTGTTCTTTCCCTTCATTTTTTGGAATAGGGCATTTGAGAGATGCTTTCACACATGAAGCAACTAAGATGGATATTGTGAGGCTTGTTTCATACTTGGATGCATTGGAATTTGTTCAATTTGGATTACTTGGCAAAAAGACAATGTTCACATTGAAGAGGCAATCGAAACAGCTTATTTTTAGGACACTTTTAAATAATTTTTTTCCACACTATGACGGACTCGAATTGGTTATTTCTAAGAGCTAGTTTAGCTGTTTTTTGTTCACATTATAGAAAGAAAGTTGATTGATTTGAAAGACATTAAAGGCCCTTTTTTTTGCAATGTTTGAGGTTGATTTATGCTTGGATGATTGCTTAAAATTTGTAAAAAATCTTACCAAATTAGTATATATTGAGGAGTGTCTAGATACCATTTTGGCATAAAAATTAGGTTGTTTTAGCATTGCATTTTCCACTATTTACTTGTTATAGTGGCACTTGGATCGTATTAATATTTATTTTCTTTGTTGTGTAACTGATATTATCTCGGTTACTTATTGTGTTGTATATATTACAATGGTTATGGATTCAACATTAGCTTAAAAAATATGTGTTTAATATTTGAGAATATGGATGGCCCAAACTTTTGATATTGGAAAGAACAAATCTATAATGTATTGGTGCAAAAGAAGCAAATTAAGCAAATTAAAGTGGAAGGTATAAAGCTTGAGGTATGGAAAGTGATGTTTAGGATAACACTAGTGAGTTTTCATGCTCTATTCTTATGTTGACTCTCTCAAAATTAGTTTAATTTAATGTAAAGGACATTTAAGGGTGGTAAATATAGATTTTGGAAGAAGTTATGCAATCTCTATGAGAAGAAAGTATTACATCATAGGTTTACTAGTTAAAGAAACTCATTTATCTTCATTTGGAAGTGATGACATCAATGTCCAACTATTTAAATGAGTTTAACTTTGTATTTAGCTAGTTGTCTACTCAAAATGTCTCTTTTGAGGATTTAGTCAAAACAATGTTTTTGCTTGTGACACTGCCCAAAAGTTGTTGGTGGATTGACTAGCTCTAATATCGAGAACAACTTGCTCATGGACAAGTTAAATGGAAAGAATACTATAGATTCCAAGAGCTCTAATGCACATAAAGTGATAGGGAGGTCAAATGCATGGGGGAAACCCCATGAAAGGGATTTCCAAGAGCTCCAATACACTTACAATGATAGTGAGGTTAAATGCAAGGGGGAAATCCCACCATAGAGGGGAATTAAGAAGTAATTCTCACACAGGGAAAGATGTGGAATTGCAATAAGAAGGGTTGCATTAAAAAGGACCACTTTAAGTGAAACAACAAGAAAATTAAGGCAAGCAAAGAGTGATGAAGATGACAAAAAGAATAAAAATTTGAAAGTAAATATTGAGGAAATAAACACCATATGCAACAATAGAAAAGATGGTGACATATTATAAGTCTCTACACTTGGTACATAAGATGGTATGCCACAAGATAGGAACCTTGATACAGAGGTAGCCGTTCATGTTACTCCTCTCATAGGGAGTAATCTGCTACTTATGATGCTAGGATGTGTCCATTTGGGCAATAACTTTGCATGTAGCATTGTTGGTGTGGAAGATTTAATGCATGTATCACATGTTAATGTTCCTCTTTTGTGCTTAAAAATATCATTTATATGCAAGACTTAGGAAGCATTGGATAGTTAGATGACTATCGTTATCATGTTGTCTTTGTCTTGGTAATCACCATATGAAAAGGATCACTTGTTCTTCCTAGAGGACCAAAGTCTAGCACTTTATACTCTTTCCATGTATCTAGTGTGAAAGATCAAATTGTAGTTGTCACTAAGCAACCATCTCCATCTCTTTAGCATCACTGTTTGGGTCACATGTCTATAACTAAAACTCAAAGAACTAGAATAAAAGTTCTTTTTCATGGCAATATCTTCCTTATTTAAATGTTTTTTACTTTGAGATGTGTAAGCACCACATGTATATTAAAAAAACTTAAATGCACATAATAGAGTAATGGTACAAAGAAATTTGAACCACTAGAATTAGTATATTGTGATGTGTGTGGGCTTATGCCTATAATTTCATTGGGAGGTGTTAACCCCAATACAAGTGGGAAAAGAAAAATGCAAAAATATGGAATAATGAGGAAAAAGGTAGCCATGCAAGGAATAAAAGAGGAAATGCCAAAAGCGCAAGGGAAACTGCAAAAGTCAAGTCGAAGGCAAAGACACATTTTATAATGCAAAGGTGCCACTAAATTTTTTTAAAAGAGCACCAGGCTCCCTCCTCTGTGAATTGTAAAACATAGACATGTATAGGTTAAGGGATAAGGCAACTAGAAGGGAATAGGCAAAGAGGATCTTGGTAAGACGCTGCCGTGCTGCTACGCATACACTGTGTAAAAAAATCTAGAGTGTGGCTTTCTTATTGATTTCGAGAGCCAATGCCATTTTAAACATTAGTGTTAGTGTCCATGGTTCAAAAATATTAGATTTTTGGACAAGTTTTAGCCAATTTTTGATATTCTAGATATTATCTCTTGTAAAAATCCATAAAATTGTAGGCAACTTCTAGATTAGGATGACATGTAAAAGAAAGCATGTAGTTTTTAACCTATTTGAGAGGATTTTATGTAAAAAGAGAGATTGATGAAATCATGTGACGTGCGATCGCTGTTTTCAGGCAATGAACAACACTCGGAAAGGGGGAGATCAAGAAGGAGTGATCTAACAGAGTTCTAGCCAGGTGTGCTGGTATTTTACCCCCCCTTTCGGAGCCAATGGAAGAATCAGATTGGCAATCTGAACAGCATAGAGAAAGGTATTATTTTATACACGTTTTTGTCTATTAGAGTTATATCTTCTCATAATGGTGAAAGAAACTGACATGCTACATCTCTGTTAGTATTCTTCTTCATTTTCTATTTCTTTTTGGGAGTATTCTTCTACGTCTTCAATTTCTTCTGTTGCGCAGATCAGTCGCTGTATGCTCACGTAGTGAATCCCGGAAGGTCCCCAAGAACAATGAACTCTACCTTTTTGCACAAATTACAATGTAAAAAGCATGAACGACAAGAGCAAGAAACCAATTGGGTTCAATCTCCTCCATGCCTTGTGTGAGCACTTCACAAAGCATGTATTTTATGTATATTTCCATCTTCATGCTCAATAATAGCCCAATTTACAAAAATATGACAAGCTTTTAGCTTTTGAGTTTGCTTTTACAAAAATAGGAAATAAAGCTAGTGGATGGTGCCCAAAGAGTCTGGCACGCCCAATCACAATGTCCAAATAGAAATAACATATCCGTGCGCATAGGCGTATACAAAATAATAATAGATAATCGATGCCTCAATAGACATGACAAAATATAGGCATGGCGCCTATCAAAATATAGTCCATAGGTCGAATACTCGCTAGACTCCAATGCTTTCCTCCGCCACTACTGCTATCTCTACACATCAACTGAAGCATTCACAATCGTTAGTAAAATAATACAATTAAACCGACAAAAGTGAATACCTAGCAGTCTTCAGCTACATAAATAAATCAACTAGTTAGAAATAAATCCTAACCTTAATTTATTACAAGTGCGCACTCTAAACTCATAAACGTTTATTAATTTAATATGTATTTTGCGGAATCACCCGATATGGAATCACCCATGTACACACTAAATTAATGAAACGCCCGAAAAGGACAGGCGTCCCCATCAACTTCTCGCACAAAGAATCCACTTTGTGTATGAGCCCCGGTCATCAAAGTTTACGGAATCCACCGTAAAACCTCATGGAATCCATCGTGGCACGAAATCCACAGTGGAATATGCCTCCTGGCATCATACCCCCGGGGTGGGATAGCAATTGACCTCAATTGCTATTAGCTCAATGTGGAGCTAACAGAGTGGGGAAAGCATTAAAGTCTCTAGCTTGCATCCATTGTGCTTCCTCTACAGGATGGTTCTTAAATTTAACTAGATATCTAGAATACCTTCGGCCGGTTCTAGTGGTCATAAAGTCAGTGTCTATGATAGCTTCTGGTTCAAGTATTTCAGTCTCTTCCTCTAATAAGGGTGGGTTTTCATAAACAGGGTGGACAGGTAATTGGCCTCTAAATGGTCTCAATAGACTAATGTGAAATGTATTGTGAATTTTTCAATGAGATGGTAATTCTAACTTGAATGCATTATCATTAATTTTATGAATGATTCTAAATGGTCCATAGAATCTAGGAGCTAGTTTGACAACTGGATGTCTATCTACACTTTGCAATCTACGTTTTTCTATTCTCAGCCAAACATAAACATCAACTTTGAAATTCATGGCTTTTCTTTTCTTGTTGGCTTGTTTGATATATGATTGCTGGGCTTTAGCAATCATATCCTTAACCTCATCAAAAATACTATTATGCATACTAGCAATATCATCAGCACTCTGAATTCTATAGACAAAGATGCAACAGGTGTAGATAATCTATATCCATAAATGACTTCAAACGGTGCTTTCTTTGTAGATGTGTGTGGTGTATTGTTATATGTAAACTGTAATAAATGCAAATGAGTGTCCCATGTCTGAGGTTTAGAGATAGTATATGCACATAAAAGATCTAGAATGGTGCTATTTGTGGCTTCTGTTTGTCCATTAGTTTCTGGATGAAATGCAGATGAGAAATCAATCTTTGTGCCTAGATTAGCAAATAGAGTAATCCAAAAATTGTTACAAAATCTAGAATCACGATCTGAAATAATCACTTTTGGCAATCCATGGTTAGTAAAAACAGTTTTCAAAAACAATTGTGCTGCTTGTGATGCTGTTAAAGTTTTCTTACATGGAATGAAATATGCTTGTTTACTAAATCTATCTACAACTGTCCAAATCATATCATGGTTAGATTTAGTATTTGGTAAACCAGTAATGAAATCCATAGAAATTTGTTCCCAAGGTTTAGATGGAATAGACAAAGGCATAAGTAATCCATACTGTTTACCATGATGTCTCTTAACTCTTTGACAAATCAAACATTCAGAAACGAAATTAGATACATCTGCATCCATATGCGGCCAATAAAAATCTTCAGTTAACATACGTAATGTAGATATGGTACCTCTATGACCTTGATATGGGGGACAATGAATTTCATTCAAAACAAAAGATTAATGAATGGTAACACACAATCTTTTTTCATAAAACATAAATCCATCATTATATAACAATGAATCAACATGAATGAAATTATTTTGAACTAATTTATTCCAATCAGAATGAAAAGTAATATCTTGGTGATATGTATCTTTCATAGCAATCAAAGAATCAAAAGATATGACAGAAATATTATGAATGGCAGGTCTTCTACTCAATGCATCAGCCACTACATTTTCTTTTCCAAGTTGGTATTGAATGATAGGATGAAAACTTTGAATGAAGGAAGCCCATTTGATATGACGGTCTGAGATTTGGGGTTGGCTAAGTAAATGTCTAATACTTTGCTGATCGGCGTTTATCATAAATTATGAACCCATTAAGTAGTGTTTCCACTGTCTTAATGCTTGTACAACTGCTAATAATTCTTTGTCATATGTTGAATATTTCAGCTCAGAGGGTTTCAGCTTACAACTAGAATATGCTATAGGATGATTGTCTTGCATTAGTACCGCTCCTATTCCTGATCCGCTAGCATCGGTTACTACTAGAAAGAATGGTCTATTAAAGTCAGGCAACTGTAGAACAGGGGCATTGGTTAATGCATGTTTCAGTAAGTCAAAGGATTTCTGTTGATTTTCGGTCCATTGATAAGCAATTCCTTTCTTCAGGAGTTTGGTTAATGGTAAAGCAAGTAATGAAAAATTACATACAAACTTCCTATAGAAACTAGCAAGACCAAGGAATGAGCGTAACTCATGCACGTTTTTAGGAACATACCAATTCAATATTGCATCAATTTTCTTAGGATCAACTTTAATTCCTTCAAATGATACAATATGACCTAAATACTCAATTTCTGTTTTAAAGAATTCACTCTTTTCAGGATTTGCAAACAGCTGATTTTCTTTCAATAACTGAAAAACCAATGACAAATGCTCATAATGTTCTTTCTCATTTTGACTAAACACCAAAATATCATCAAAGAAAACAATTACACAATACTGATATTTCAAAAAGATACGGTTTATCATTCTACTAAAGATAGCAGGTGCATTAGTCAATCCGAATGGCATGACCAAAAATTCGTAATGACCAAACTGTGTTCTGAATGCAGTCTTAAATATGTCAGATTTATCTAGCCTCACCTGATGATAACCAGACTTAAGGTCAATTTTACTAAATATAGAAGATCCTTGTAGTTTATCCATAAGGTCATCAACTCTCGGAATAGGATACCTATTCTTTATAGTGATCTTATTTAAAGCTCGGTAGTCAATACACATACGATAGGTATTATTCTTTTTCTTGACTAACAATATAGGTGCACTGAATGGAGAACTGCTAGGTCGAATCAAACCTCTATTTAGTAATTCCTCAACTTGACTCTGGATTTCTTTTTGCTCTATCTGGTTGTGCCTATATGGTGCTTTGCAAGGTGGTTGTGTGCCAGGGATCAAATCTATCTTATGGTCTTCTGGACGTGAAGGAGGTAAACCTGGTGGTAGATCTTCTGCAAAACAGTCCTTAAAATATGCAAGAAATTCCTTATTCCTAGGGTGCATATGATTTTCCTTTACTTGCAATTCATTCACCCAAATGAGATATGATTTACTACTCTTGCGTAATGCACGTTTTTCTTGAGCATGCGAAAGCAGGGGAAAAACATTAGATGCATGCATACCATATAATGTAATAGATTTTCCTTGAAAATTAATATTCATTGTGTGTGTGGAATAATCTATATCTGGGTTATGCTGGTGTGGCCAAGGCATTCCTAAAATAATGTCACTCGACTGTAATGGAACAACTAAGAAATTTCTTCTTTCAATGTATGAACCAATTTGAATCTCTAAATCTTGCACTTCCTGTGTACCATTATACCTAGTGCCTAAAAATGCAGCTTTTATGCGATAATGCGTAGGTACAGTCTGTAATTTCAATTCCTTTACCAATTTTGCTGAAATAAAATCATGAGTACTACCGTCATCATGCAAAATAGTCTTTTCCTTTCCATGCACCAAACATTTCATAGTCAATAATGAATGTGGAGTAGGCATACCTGGTAAAGTATCGGAAGTAGTAGTAGTGTCGTCCTCATCTTCAGTGAAATCAGGCATATCCTCATGTTCGTCTTCGTCCATGGCTCCAAGATAGTTGATATGAGCTGACAGCTTCTTTGAATGACAATTTGCTGCTAGATGTCCAGGCTGGTGGCATTTATAGCATACTATTGGCTTGGCTTTGGTTACATTATTTGCAATGGCGGGAAGTCTAGGTACATTTGGATTTGCTTGTGGAATAGGCTTAGGATTTGGATTGACATTGGATGGTAATGCAGGTGGTTTAGCCCAATTCTTGCGGAAAGGTGATGAAGAGAAACGACCTGGATTAAATCTTCTAAAATTGGAATTGAATTGTTTAGATCCATAATTACCATTGGCTTGGAATTGCTGTGGTCGTCTGTCTCTACCGCATAGCTTATCTTCAGTGTCGTGAGCTAGTGAAATGGCATCTTCAAGAGTAGCAGGCTTGAACATGTTCACTTCAGCGTAGTAATGTCCAAGAAGTCCAGACATATACTTCCGCTTATGTGTCGTCTCTAGTATGTCTTCAAGCATGCGTAGCTGTAGGAGTGCATTCCAAAAACGCTATGTATACTGAGTAATAGGCTCATGATCCCGTTGTTGAAGTAGATCCCATTGCTTGATAGCCTTCTCATGAAATTGCAGTGGAAGGAAATTCTGCATGAACTTCTTCTTGAAATCTTCCCAAGTAGCAGGACATTCTATGCTCTTGCGTACTACAATCCACCAAATTGATGCTCTGTCTACCAAATGATTAGTAACACACTTGATTTTATCTTTTTCTAGATAAGTTTCCTCATGGAAATAGTCATCAAACTGGCTAATGAATGATAAAACAGTCTTTCCTTCTCGTATGCCATTGAAAGTGCGAAATTTGAAACTTCGTTTACTTATCTTTGATTCCTTGCGAATGGTTTGAGCTTCAAGGGTGGCGTTGATGGTACGTCGAATCAAATCTTCAGCTTGAGGTTCTTCTTTGTCGGTAGACACTCTTTGTAATTTGGCCAATTGCACTTGCAATGCTTGCCTAGCCCTTCGTTCTTCTTCCAATTGCATCATGATTAAGTCTAGCTTTTGCTCATAGGTAGGTCGTCTTCAGCCATAGGATCTTCCATATGTGGTTCCGTCATCCTGTAAAACTCAAAAGACCTTTCTCACTCAAAATCAGGTTAGCGGGATGAGTGTAGCTCAAATTCGGGGTTACAAGGCTTATGTGTTTTTGGGTATTTCTTTCTCAATCTTCAGAAAATCTACGATTTTTCCTTCTTTGTATGCTGAAAATACTTCAACGAACCTGTGTATGGGTAGAATACCTTGCCACGAACAACTTTGCAGTTCAGAGTTTCTGCGCAGAAACAACCCTTCTAGGAGTTTTGAGCACAAGTCAGTTCTGACTCCAGTTGACTAGTCTGACTTGCAGAGTTGCAGACTTAGGTGACTTGCAGAGTTGCAGACTTGTAGAACTTAGCCGACTTAGAGAACTTGCAGGACTTGATCACAATTGACTTGCAGAACTTGATTTTTGGAGTGCAGGACCTGGAGTTGCTGACTTGCTTGTCTTGTCTGACTTGATTAAGCTTAAGGAATTAAGCTTGATTGATTAAGCTTTAGAGGGGGGGGCTTTTGAACAAGAAACGGTGCAATCGTGGGGGGGGGGCGTTTTTTCCGCCACACGAAAAAATCGGACCTCCTCTGATAGCAAACGAATGGATTTATGGCCTCCAACCAAGCTTCTAAGCTTGTCCTTAAGCTTTTTGAAAGAAAGAATTAGAAAAATAATGGAGCTTATCTTTCTTTGTTGACGACTTGATGTTGGAGATGAATGCATGGTCCTCCGCTTGTACAGCTTGGTCCTTCATGATCTGATGACAGGTTGCACAAATTACAATGTAAAAAGCATGAACGACAAGAGCAAGAGACCAATTGGGTTCAATCTTCCCCATGCCTTGTGTGAGCGCTTCACAAAGCATGTATTTTATGTATATTTCCATCTTCATGCTCAATAATAGCCCAATTTACAAAAACATGACAAGCTTTTAGCTTTTGAGTTTGCTTTTACAAAAATAGGAAATAAAGCTAGTGGATGGTGCCCAAAGAGTCTAGCACGCCCAATCACAATGTCCAAATAGAAATAACATATCCGTGCGCATAGGTGCATACAAAATAATAATAGATAATCGATGCCTCAATAGACATGACAAAATATAGGCGTGGCGCCTATCAAAATATATTCCATAGGTCGAATACTCGCTAGACTCCAATGCTTTCCTCCGCCACTACTGCTATCTCTATACATCAACTGAAGCATTCACAATCGTTAGTAAAATAATATAATTAAACCGACAAAAGTGAATACCTAGCAGTCTTCAGCTACATAAATAAATCAACTGGTTAGAAATAAATCCTAACCTTAATTTATTACGAGTGCGCACTCTAAACTCATAAACGTTTATTAATTTAATATGTATTTTGCGGAATCACCCGCTATGGAATCAGCCATGTACATACTAAATTAATGAAACGCCCGAAAAGGAAAGGCATCCCCATCAACTTCTCGCACAAAGAATCCACTTTGTGTATGAGCACCGGTCATCAAAGTTTACAGAATCCACCCTAAAACCTCACAGAATCCACCGTGGAATATGCCTCCTGGCATCATCTTCGAACCCCTTCTCTTCCATCTACTCCTCTCCTTGAATCTACCTTAACCCTACTGTCTCTTACCCCTGTGGTGGACTCTTGACACCAAACACACCGACACTATGCTAGGGGAAGTTTATGTTATCATCAAAGGTGAATTCCAAAAGATATTTGGGCTGATTTGGGGCTGATATCTTTAGCCATATTCAAAGAATTAGCTACATTATTGTTCTTTTAATTCATTTCTTACTCTACAGAAGACATATTGTCAAAATATGCAAGTATTATGTGCCCCTATGGTAGGACAATGCTTGTAGATCATTCATAGATGCTTTGAGTTGAATTAAGAGGAGTTTTTTCTCTTATTTCTTGGTTGTGGTAACTTATCCTTATTAGGAACTCAATTTGAAGCTCTCTAGAAGCAAGTCTCTTTGCCCTACAAGCCTTGTAATTGACTCATATGCTTTTGTCCCTAACAGTCTATATTGAATGTAATCATGCAAAGTTGATTCATGCTATGGCATCATGTATGAATGATGGGATGCAAAGTTGTTTATGATACATGACAGCATATTGTACTTGATTTTATAATTGTCTTACAATCAAGAAAACAAGCTTGATTTGAGTTAGAACTTATGAGATAATACTCTTGTGATCTTTGCTAAGAACATGTAGTTGGAAGCTCTATCAACATCTTCAAGTACTTGGCTTGAAACCTTCAAACCTTCTCTTATCTCTACCATATCGGGAGTCTAAGCTCATGAACCCCCATGCATTATTCTCTCTCAAACCCCTGTGATTGACCATGAAATACCTATTGAACCTTTAAACATTCACTGTAATCTACTTATCTCTTAAAGACACATCTCTATCTATCTTGTCGCCAAACCCCTGTGGTGACCTTCAACCCTATGCGCTGCGACATTGGTGAACCTGATGTGAGGGTCAATGTAAGAGAACTCCAAGATGGGAGATTCTTCAGGAGATACTCTATAACAATTGGTGCGCATACTGCAGCAGACTCAGCAACAAGAAATCCAAATGTTACAACAACAACAACAAAGGCAAGATGAAGAGAAGATTGATTCCACAGCTATTAAGGCCCTAGAGGAAGTTGGGCGGGAATTAAAACAATTTAATGGTCAAAATGTCTCTGTTTTTATTCGCTTGTATGTTGAGAAAATGCTCTTCTTTGGTGTACCACAACATGCACGGAGCCACTATTTTGCCACACTAGCCAAGCATGGTCTTCAAGAAAGAATCCATGGTCTTTTTTAGCAAGATGCGGATTGGGCTGTATTCAAAAAAGCCCTATGCGAAGAATTCTTCTTAGAAGAATATGGCCTAATGACGAAGAAAAGTTTCACTGATTGGGTTGAGAAACCCAACTTAGCTGCAACAGCTTTATACCACGAGTTTGAAAGTAAATTTGGGAAACTTGATGTTGAAGACCAATAAAGTATGGAAGGTTAGAAGATTGGATTATTCCTTAAGGCTGTAGATCCCATTTTGCAAGAGAATCTTGTTGATCGCCTAGAAGATGCTACCTCTGAATCAGGAGTCAAGACTGCATGGACAGATGTTACTGATGTTGTTAACATGATTGCACGAAGAGAGCGGATGCGACTAAGATTGGGCTCTACTTCAACTTCAACAACTCCATTGATGGAGCTTGTTCCACCTTTAAAATCCCCTATTCCTTTGACTAATCAACCAACTCTTTCTTCTTATGTTCCTTCTAAAAATGATGTCAAGGATGAACTCATTAAAAGCATGCATGACCTTCATCTGAATCTTACATAAATTAGTTCCAAGGTGGAGAAATTGGATGTCAAAGTTAAAGAATGAGGACGATCATCAACTCAAAGACCCATGAGAGAAGGCTTTAAGAGGCATTGTATTTAGTGTGACAGCCAACAACATGACAAGAGCGAGTGTTCTGCCTTCTGTGAGGCTGAAGCACAAAAGCTCGTCTTTTGGAAAGACAGAGAAATTCATGCAGCTGAAACTGGTCTTCCATTGGAGCCAAATTTTGGTAATGGTGGAATGAAGAAAAGATTAGAAGATTTAGCTATAAAGAATGCCTATGCAGCAATTGATGCAACTACCTATGGGCTGCAAATTGAGCCAACTAAATCAAATTTAAAAGTATGTAAAGCTAATGTGCAATCTAATGTATGGATGCATGCATTAGATCAAATGGAACGCGGCAAAGTAGCCAAAGATGATTTGACTAATGCCAGTCAGTGCATTCGATGAATAATTGGTTGGAAAGAACCAATAAATTCTTTTTTTTCCTTTGCACATTTGGCTAATGTCAATCATAAAGAAGTCTTGATTGAAGAAAAGAGAAGAAGAGAATATGAACTAGGGCCTTCCTCTTCTGGCCCTTCGAAACGGATAACTAGAAGAACGGATGAACAACCAAAGCTTGCTAAAAATGTAACCCCAGATCAAGAGATGAAGGATGCACCACAAACAAAGAAGACTGAAGGAAAGAAGAAAGACAAGCAGCCATGCTATAAATTGCAGTCTGACATAGAATATGCAATCGATCTCAAACGAGTCCTAGAAGAATGAATTATGGGAAGCAAAATTGAATTCATCTTAGGCGAAATTCTTGGAATTGCCAAACATGAATTCCATGATGTAATTATTAATGTAATCGAAAGAAAAAGACAACATGTTGGTGATGAAGCTGAAGAAACAGTGCATGCTTTTTTGCAAGTTCTTTGAGTTTTTGTGTAGGATGAAAAGAAGCTAACTTCACAATGAATTCATCTTGAAGCAGTTATAGAATTAATTTTAGCAATTGAAGCTAAAGATAAAGAAAGCATAAATGCAAAAAATTAAAGAAGTAAAAGGTGAAAATGTAATGGTCGACTAGTCCAAACCAGTTGGGCAACCCACCTCTCAAAAAGAAGGCCGTCTACAACACATGCATGAGGAGGAAGAGGCTCGATTCATTCCAAGTAGTCACTACTCCCGTACACATTGGACAAGAGCAACAACAGAGACAATCGTCAAAATTGGAGAAAAAGAAACACCATGTATTGCACTCTTAGAACATGGTTCTGAGATAAACGTCATGGCAAGGAGTCTCTATGAAAGCGGTGGATGGCCCATAGATGTTGATCCAGGTTGGCGAATGAGAGCTATAAACAAGTCTTCTAGAGAGTTCTATGCTGCATGTCCTAATGTGTAGGTAACTATTGGAGACATAAAAGACAATTTTTACTTTTTTATTTAAGACTATTGGAGTTACCCTATCATTCTTGGAAAACTTTACATTTTTGAAGTTGACAAATGATTTTTGACGCTGAGAAGTGCTTAAAAATAGCCAAAAAATATGAATTTCAGGGAAAAAATAGAGTTCGTCGAAGGCGGTAGTTAGAATTAGTACGATTTTAAGCGGCAATGCCCCAAAAGTGCTTAAAAAACCCACTGAGCAGTGGTTGGGGAATTTTCATAAATTTTTTGACTATCAAACGCGACTCTAGGAAATGCCCGAAAGTGGGGGACTTCGAGACAGATGCCCAAAAATTTTCAATGGTCAAATCTGATGCCGGATGGGGAATTGGGGGATGTTCGAAGTGGAGGACCCAAAAGAGGGTCAAGTTAAATGAGTTTAAGGCCAAAGGGTGTGACCTTTGGGGATCCTAACTAAATTGATTTTCGTGGGGGATGAGGTCCGTTGTTTGCACGCAGCTGTAGCAGGGAGACGCCGTAGTGACGATTTGATGAAGAGTAGGGGAGAGGCCATCTACCACCTCAATACATCCCTACCAACTGATTACATCAGTTTGATGCTTGCTTCCTACACTTCCAATCACTAGTCTTCGTGCATGAGATTGCTGCCTGAGATGGCTACCAACTGTCCGGCATGGTACTGGCATGGTCCAAACCAGACATAAGCTTGCACTTGTGGATCACCTCAAGTATATATTCAAGCATTCGAAGTTGCAATAAGGCGTTTTAGAAATGCTTAATGTATTGCGAAATAGACTCACGATCTCTTTTGCAGAAGATCCCACTGTTTGATTGCTTTTTCATGGAATTGAGGTGGAAGAAAATTGTAATATCTCCGCATAATAAAAGTTAGTTGGTTGGTTTGTAAGTTAGTTAGTCAATTAATAAGTTAGTAAGATTACTAACTAAAGATTAACTAAGGTAAAAACTAACTAACATTAATTATTGATAATTTTTATTTAATTTAAAATATTTTATTTAGAAAAAATCAAGAGTCGTAAATTTGATATTTTTCTCGAATTAGCAAAGACCGTAGCTACCCTTCACGTAAATTACAACGTGAACGAGTCTTATGAGTTATATTAATCACTAAGTTCATGTGTATAGTTGGAAGGTCCAAAAACATTAGATTTTGGGCAAAGCTAGTATATTTTAGATATTATCCTAAAAGAAAAAGATATGGAGATTTTTAGAACCGGATGTCATTTAAAAGAAAAGACAAGTGATATTTTAGTTAGTTTGAAGATTTTATAAAAAGAAAAATAAAGAAAAGTGACTGGCGAAATCGCGCGCGCCGCGATCGCAGTTTACAGGCAGTAGACAGCACTTCGAACAGAGAAAAGAAGAAGGAGTGAACTGAGAGCTTTCTAACCAAGAGTCTTGGAGTTTTACCCCCCTTTCAGAGCCAATGGAACCATCAGATTTATGATCTGAGCATCAGATCACTGATCTTTCCAAGATCCCCCTCCATAAAGAGCTCTACTTCTCAACCACAAGCCCTCTTCTCTAATTCACTATAAATATGAGGCATGGGATAGGCATAAGGAAGCATAAGGAGACCCCGAGAGGCTGCGAGAGAGAGGTAGAGTGGAGGATACTCCTCCAAGAGATTGTGAGAAAGAGCTTGAAAGAGAGCTTGAGAGAGAGAAAGAGAGAGAGAGAGAGAAGAGTCACCCCGAGAGGCTGCGAGGAAGAGAATTAGCTCAATTCCCTCTATCTCGATCCTCGACTTAACCATCTTCTCTTACGCTCTCCCATCTTGAATCTATTCTACCTCCTTAATCTCTTGAGTCTATTTGCGGACGATGGCCTCCAAGAGAAGAATGTGGCGTGCGGATGACCATCCTGCAACCAGCAACAAGGCTTCGAGCAAAGGCATCACCGTCAATCCAACTACGGTTCCGGTCGTAAGTAATGTATTTTCAAGTTGATAGATGCTTGCTTTGATTCTCGTATGAGATACGTTAAGCCCATACTATTGCGCGAGTATAGGTCATGGGAAAGGATAAATTTCATCTCGCTTACTCAGAAGATGGAGTTTGTGAAGTGCATATATCAAGGAAAGATAATTGCACCTAGTTACATATGACTTATTTGCTAGTAGAGCAATTACAAGGAAGAGTCAGTCAAGCGTTATGAATGACATAGTCATCAAAAGAATGACATTAAAGGATTGTGCATACAAGTGCTAGATTAAGGTATAGTCAAGGGTTAGAAATAGCATAATTACTAAAACAATACGACATTAAGAATCATGAATAGAAAGTACTAGTTTTAAAGTTTAGATACTTCAAAAGTACTTAGCCTAAGAGCCTAGGAGTATAATGACTTGAGATCACCTCAAACTTATCTTATCAAGTATTTACGTGATATGCCTATAACATGTTTGATATATGAGGATAATTTTCTAGTTGCCTCATGACTTGACTAAGAGCTAGTACATCATGAATAGTGTTTGAACCCTTAACATATGTGCCCTAGCCGAAGGAAGGAAGTGTTAAGAACATTCTTGCATGGTATTGCTCTTAGATCCCAAGGGGGAGAGCAAATATGCAATGGGAAATATTATTTCATCTACTCTTGCATTGTTTTGGAAAGAATGCAATTGGTTTTGT
This sequence comes from Lygodium microphyllum, assembly GCF_053477565.2. NCBI lineage: Eukaryota > Viridiplantae > Streptophyta > Polypodiopsida > Schizaeales > Lygodiaceae > Lygodium > Lygodium microphyllum. Next base: position 52,564,526 of record NC_141140.1, on the reverse strand, counting down.
TGGTTGATCAAACAATATCCTAAATGCTTTTACATTCAACTGGTTGTTAGTTGTTGTTTGGATGATTATTCCAAGTGCTTGTGATTTATGGTAAATGCATGGCAAGGGTCTGTGATGACAAGTTGCCATGGGAATAAAGGAATGTTTTCTTGGAAAATGATATTAGGCTGAATGCCTTGATTGTGCTTGATTCTTAAAGGATTTAATTAAGGAAGGATATATTATACGGGTGGATCACCTCCAGGGTCGCACCGCGTATTAACCCGAGAGGGCACTGCTCGATTCATGGGCCGAAGGTCGAGTGGTGAAAAGGCCAACCACGGGTATGATGTTTCGCTCCTAGACAGCTTGCGGGTCAGTTGGAGCTCTGGACACCCCTTGCTAGGTCTAGAATGGAGTTGAAGACCTCCGTGGCCCCCAACATCTGGGCATGTTGGGAGATCCTATTCTAGATAAAGGATTGAGTTTTGGTGCCATGTAAATTGGACCAGTTACTTTTGCAGGGCAGAAGGGATACTTCTGTTGGACAGAAGCGAAACATAATTTCTCCTGTATGGGCGGGAGACAAAGATTAACTTGAAGATAAGTTAAGGAACTTGTTTGATCTTGTTTGTCAATAGATTGCTTTGCTCTGTTTTCGTGTCTGTGCTATAATTTACGCGAACGAACCTTGTTCCCTAAAAGGCTTAATTAATGAAGCTGATTTTAAGTGTCACACATAAATGTGGTAGGACCTAATTAGAAAACTAAAGCTATTAAGGGAAGCGGGTGGGTGGAACCCCCGACGGGTCCGTCCTATGGCAGGGTGGTCCCAGAGAACTGGGAGGCTTCTCACAAGTTTTTTATCGTCATTCGACCTTTAGATATTGTTAGGTTAGAACCCGATTCATGCCGTTTTAGGGGACCGGAATGGGACTATGCCCTATGGGCAGAGAGGTTGAGCAACGCATCCCTCTCGTTTCCCATTCTCTTTGAACCAAGTGCGGCATAGATCTGCTTCGGGTTGGGTATCTCTGCGTAAAGTAGGATGTCCAATACCCGACGCTAGAATGCTAACAGGAGACCTTGACAACTAGGAACCCAAATTTCAGGTCGATCCTAGTGGGTTCGGTCGTGAACGTTCCGTTGCGAGGCGGATTCGGGAAACCCTAGGCGACAAAACTCGGAACATTCCTTGGGAGTGCCGGGTAGCGACGCTTAGATTCGTTTCTCGATAGACCGCTAAAAGAGTGCCTGGAAAGCCGATGGGCAGGCACCTCATAGTTGGTATCAGAGCGAAATTTTGTAATGATACGTGATTGATTAATGAATGGTTTGTAGACATATCCTAAACAAAATAATCTAAGCAGTATGGCTTGATTGTTAGGCACCTTCTGCACCCACGAATGTTGACATGCAAGAGAAGAAATTCCTTCTCAAGCAAATTAAGGTACCCGAGTTTGATGGAGAAGGGATAGACATTGCAGCAGAGGCAGAGATATGGATTGAGTCGATGGATGACTATTTCTTTGCTTCAGGAACTGCCTCTACCAATCAAGCAATGATAGTCAAACTTAAGTTAGTTGGCCAGGCTTGATTATGGTGGAAGCAATGGTGCAAAGATCAAGGTGTTTTTGAAGCCACTGTTACTTGGATTCAGCTGAAAGATGCTGTACACGGACGATACCTTCCGCCAACCTACCAGACTTTGAAGATGAATGAATTCTTCAGGCTAAAGCAACTAGAATTAACTTTGGAAGCTTACTACTCAAAGTTTGTAACCCTACTAAAATACGCACCACCTATGGATATTGCGCAGCAAGTATCCAAGTTTTACCATGGCCTAAACACTCCTCTGAACCACCGTCTTGAAGCAATGCGTCCAACAGACTTGCAAGACGCATTACTCCGAGCGAATCCAATCGTCCAAGAATTTAAATCGGAAAATTTTAGTAAAGATGACTCCCGAGATCTGGGTAAGAGATGCCATACATGTGGAGAGATAGGGCACGTCCGTAGGAGATGTCCCTACCGTCAATGTTTCCATTGCAATGAGCTAGGACATGTCCAAGTAGACTGTCCTGACTTAAGTCCAAAAGATACGGAGTCTCCAAGAAAACGAAGTTACACAAGTGCAGTCTTCGGATATATAGAGGAATCAGATGAAGACGAATACTTAGAACCTACTACACCACTTTAGGATTATTAGAAATCCTAGAAATTTTGTCGACATGAAATACAACTTGTATTGGAATAAACTTTACTCTTGTAACTACAATTAACTTGAGTAATATGAGTTGCGTCTATTTTGAGCATAGAGCTTGCAAATGATTAGAGATACTCTGGCAAGGAATGATAGTTATAATGTGCAATGAATTTCTCTTAAGTCATTTCTTCTCAACTAATATAGATTGGGTCTTACCAGAATGTCGAAGCTTGAAAGTATTCTTTAGTATTACAAGTAAAGCCAATTGTCCATGGAGCTCAGTCCCGAACTAAGGGCAGGACAATTTGGAAATGTAGTTTCCAAGATAAAGGATCACTTCAATCTGCTAAAAGAATCCTAGAACACTTTGGTCTAAAGAAGAAAATCTTACTAAGGACAACCAAAAATCTTGTGACCACAAGTGATAAAGCTCCGCGCTGTTTCTATTGCAAGGAGTTAGGTCATTTCAAAAGGGAATGTCCAAAGCACCCTAAACACCGACGCTCTGAGTGCCACAACATTGGACATAACTATATCAATTGTCCCAATGGAACTCGAAGAGAACTTGAGCTTACAAGAAATAAGCCGTACAAGCTCCAATGATCTAGAATATACCAAGTGCTTAGGAAAAACCTAGAAGATATCCATGAGATGTAACTACAATAAATTTTCTATTGTAACCAAGACTCAAATATATCAAATACCATAGGTTGTTTTTTTCAAAAGGCCGTATGTCTGTGAGAGATCAAAGTAGCGCAGTAGAAGTGTGGTGTTCCATAACCCACATATTCCAAGATGATACCCCCTATTTCTCTCGAGATGAGGACATCTCGATTTCTCTAAGGGGAGGAGGATGTAATATCTCCGCATAATAAAAGTTAGTTGGTTGGTTTGTAAGTTAGTTAGTCAATTAATAAGTTAGTAAGATTACTAACTAAACTAAGGTAAAAACTAACTAACATTAATTATTGATAATTTTTATTTAATTTAAAATATTTTATTTAGAAAAAATCAAGAGTCGTAAATTCGATATTTTTCTCGAATTAGCAAAGACCGTAGCTACCCTTCACGTAAATTACAACGTGAACGAGTCTTATGAGTTATATTAATCACTAAGTTCATGTGTATAGTTGGAAGGTCCAAAAACATTAGATTTTGGGCAAAGCTAGTATATTTTAGATATTATCCTAAAAGAAAAAGATATGGAGATTTTTAGAACCGGATGTCATTTAAAAGAAAAGACAAGTGATATTTTAGTTAGTTTGAAGATTTTATAAAAAGAAAAATAAAGAAAAGTGACTGGCGAAATCGCGCGCGCCGCGATCGCAATTTACAGGCAGTAGACAGCACTTCGAACAGAGAAAAGAAGAAGGAGTGAACTGAGAGCTTTCTAAGCAAGAGTCTTGGAGTTTTACCCCCCTTTCGGAGCCCATGGAACCATCAGATTTATGATCTGAGCATCAGATCACTGATCTTTCCAAGATCCCCCTCCATAAAGAGCTCTACTTCTCAACCACAAGCCCTCTTCTCTAATTCACTATAAATATGAGGCATGGGAGAGGCATAAGGAAGCATAAGGAGACCCCGAGAGGCTGCGAGAGAGAGGTATAGTGGAGGATACTCCTCCAAGAGATTGTGAGAAAGAGCTTGAAAGAGAGCTTGAGAGAGAGAAAGAGAGAGAGAGAGAGAAGAGTCACCCCGAGAGGCTGCAAGGAAGAGAATTAGCTCAATTCCCTCTATCTTGATCCTCGAATTAACCATCTTCTCTTACGCTCTCCCATCTTGAATCTATTCTACCTCCTTAATCTCTTGAGTCTATTTGCGGATGATGGCCTCCAAGAGAAGAATGTGGCGTGCGGATGACAATCCTGCAACCAGCAACAAGGCTTCGAGCAAAGGCATCACCGTCAATCCAACTACGGTTCCGGTCGTAAGTAATGTATTTTCAAGTTGATAGATGCTTGCTTTGATTCTCGTATGAGATACGTTAAGCCCATACTATTGCGCGAGTATAGGTCATGGGAAAGGATAAATTTCATCTCGCTTACTCAGAAGATGGAGTTTGTGAAGTGCATATATCAAGGGAAGATAATTGCACCTAGTTACATATGACTTATTTGCTAGTAGAGCAATTACAAGGAAGAGTCAGTCAAGCGTTATGAATGACATAGTCATCAAAAGAATGACATTAAAGGATTGTGCATACAAGTGCTAGATTAAGGTATAGTCAAGGGTTAGAAATAGCATAATTACTAAAAGAATACGACATTGAGAATCATGAATAGAAAGTACTAGTTTTAAAGTTTAGATACTTCAAAAGTACTTAGCCTAAGAGCCTAGGAGTATAATGACTTGAGATCACCTCACACTTATCTTATCAAGTATTTACGCGATATGCCTATAACATGTTTGATATATGAGGATAATTTTCTAGTTGCCTCATGACTTGACTAAGAGCTAGTACATCATGAATAGTGTTTGAACCCTTAACATATGTGCCCTAGCCGAAGGAAGGAAGTGTTAAGAACATTCTTGCATGGTATTGCTCTTAGATCCCAAGGGGGAGAGCAAATATGCAATGGGAAATATTATTTCATCTACTCTTGCATTGTTTTGGAAAGAATGCAATTGGTTTTGTTGGTTGATCAAACAATATCCTAAATGCTTTTACATTCAACTGGTTGTTAGTTGTTGTTTGGATGATTATTCCAAGTGCTTGTGATTTATGGTAAATGCATGGAAAGGGTCTGTGATGACAAGTTGCCATGGGAATAAAGGAATGTTTTCTTGGAAAATGATATTAGGCTGAATGCCTTGATTGTGCTTGATTCTTAAAGGATTTAATTAAGGAAGGATATATTATACGGGTGGATCACCTCCAGGGTCGCACCGCGTATTAACCCGAGAGGGCACTGCTCGATTCATGGGCCGAAGGTCGAGTGGTGAAAAGGCCAACCACGGGTATGATGTTTCGCTCCTAGACAGCTTGCGGGTCAGTTGGAGCTCTGGACACCCCTTGCTAGGTCTAGAATGGAGTTGAAGACCTCCGTGGCCCCCAACATCTGGGCATGTTGGGAGATCCTATTCTAGATAAAGGATTGAGTTTTGGTGCCATGTAAATTGGACCAGTTACTTCTGCAGGGCAGAAGGGATACTTCTGTTGGACAGAAGAGAAACATAATTTCTCCTGTATGGGCGGGAGACAAAGATTAACTTGAAGATAAGTTAAGGAACTTGTTTGATCTTGTTTGTCAATAGATTGCTTTGCTCTGTTTTTGTGTCTGTGCTATAATTTACGCGAACGAACCTTGTTCCCTAAAAGGCTTAATTAATGAAGCTGATTTTAAGTGTCACACATAAATGTGGTAGGACCTAATTAGAAAACTAAACCTATTAAGGGAAGCGGGTGGGTGGAACCCCCGACGGGTCCGTCCTATGGCAGGGTGGTCCCAGAGAACTGGGAGGCTTCTCACAAGTTTTTTATCGTCATTCGACCTTTAGATATTGTTAGGTTAGAACCCGATTCATGCCGTTTTAGGGGACCGGAATGGGACTATGCCCTATGGGCAGAGAGGTTGAGCAACGCATCCCTCTCGTTTCCCATTCTCTTTGAACCAAGTGCGGCATAGATCTGCTTCGGGTTGGGTATCTCTGCGTAAAGTAGGATGTCCAATACCCGATGCTAGAATGCTAACAGGAGACCTTGACAACTAGGAACCCAAATTTCAGGTCGATCCTAGTGGGTTCGGTCGTGAACGTTCCGTTGCGAGGCGGATTCGGGAAACCCTAGGCGACAAAACTCGGAACATTCCTTGGGAGTGCCGGGTAGCGACGCTTAGATTCGTTTCTCGATAGACCGCTAAAAGAGTGCCTGGAAAGCCGATGGGCGGGCACCTCATAGTTGGTATCAGAGCGAAATTTTGTAATGATACGTGATTGATTAATGAATGGTTTGTAGACATATCCTAAACAAAATAATCTAAGCAGTATGGCTTGATTGTTAGGCACCTTCTACACCCACGAATGTTGACATGCAAGAGAAGAAATTCCTTCTCAAGCAAATTAAGGTACCCGAGTTTGATGGAGAAGGGATAGACATTGCAGCAGAGGTAGAGATATGGATTGAGTCGATGGATGACTATTTCTTTGCTTCAGGAACTGCCTCTACCAATCAAGCAATGATAGTCAAACTTAAGTTAGTTGGCCAGGCTTGATTATGGTGGAAGCAATGGTGCAAAGATCAAGGTGTTTTTGAAGCCACTGTTACTTGGATTCAGCTGAAAGATACCGTACACGGACGATACCTTCCGCCAACCTACCAGACTTTGAAGATGAATGAATTCTTCAGGCTAAAGCAACTAGAATTAACTTTGGAAGCTTACTACTCAAAGTTTGTAACCCTACTAAAATACGCACCACCTATGGATATTGCGCAGCAAGTATCCAAGTTTTACCATGGCCTAAACACTCCTCTGAACCACCGTCTTGAAGCAATGCGTCCAACAGACTTGCAAGACGCATTACTCCGAGCGAATCCAATCGTCCAAGAATTTAAATCGGAAAATTTTAGTAAAGATGACTCCCGAGATCTGGGTAAGAGATGCCATACATGTGGAGAGATAGGGCACATCCGTAGGAGATGTCCCTACCGTCAATGTTTCCATTGCAATGAGCTAGGACATGTCCAAGTAGACTGTCCTGACTTAAGTCCAAAAGATACGGAGTCTCCAAGAAAACGAAGTTACACAAGTGCAGTCTTCGGATATATAGAGGAATCAGATGAAGACGAATACTTAGAACCTACTACACCACTTTAGGATTATTAGAAATCCTAGAAATTTTGTCGACATGAAATACAACTTGTATTGGAATAAACTTTACTCTTGTAACTACAGTTAACTTGAGTAATATGAGTTGCGTCTATTTTGAGCATAGAGCTTGCAAATGATTAGAGATACTCTGGCAAGGAATGATAGTTATAATGTGCAATGAATTTCTCTTAAGTCATTTCTTCTCAACTATGATGGGCGGGCACCTCATAGTTGGTATCAGAGGACAACCAAAAATCTTGTGACCACAAGTGATAAAGCTCCGCGCTGTTTCTATTGCAAGGAGTTAGGTCATTTCAAAAGGGAATGTCCAAAGCACCCTAAACACCGACGCTCTGAGTGCCACAACATTGGACATAACTATATCAATTGTCCCAATGGAACTCGAAGAGAACTTGAGCTTACAAGAAATAAGCCGTACAAGCTCCAATGATCTAGAATATACCAAGTGCTTAGGAAAAACCTAGAAGATTTCCATGAGATGTAACTACAATAAATTTTCTATTGTAACCAAGACTCAAATATATCAAATACCATAGGTTTCTTTTTTCAAAAGACCGTATGTCTGTGAGAGATCAAAGTAGTGCAGTAGAAGTGTGGTGTTCCATAACCCACATATTCCAAGATGATACCCCCTGTTTCTCTCGAGATGAGGACATCTCGATTTCTCTAAGGGGAGGAGGATGTAATATCTCCGCATAATAAAAGTTAGTTGGTTGGTTTGTAAGTTAGTTAGTCAATTAATAAGTTAGTAAGATTACTAACTAAAGACTAACTAAGGTAAAAACTAACTAACATTAATTATTGATAATTTTTATTTAATTTAAAATATTTTATTTAGAAAAAATCAAGAGTCGTAAATTCGATATTTTTCTCGAATTAGCAAAGACCGTAGCTACCCTTCACGTAAATTACAACGTGAACGAGTCTTATGAGTTATATTAATCACTAAGTTCATGTGTATAGTTGGAAGGTCCAAAAACATTAGATTTTGGGCAAAGCTAGTATATTTTAGATATTATCCTAAAAGAAAAAGATATGGAGATTTTTAGAACCGGATGTCATTTAAAAGAAAAGACAAGTGATATTTTAGTTAGTTTGAAGATTTTATAAAAAGAAAAATAAAGAAAAGTGACTGGCGAAATCGCGCGCGCCGCGATCGCAGTTTACAGGCAGTAGACAGCACTTCGAACAGAGAAAAGAAGAAGGAGTGAACTGAGAGCTTTCTAAACAAGAGTCTTGGAGTTTTACCCCCCTTTCGGAGCCAATGGAACCATCAGATTTATGATCTGAGCATCAGATCACTGATCTTTCCAAGATCCCCCTCCATAAAGAGCTCTACTTCTCAACCACAAGCCCTCTTCTCTAATTCACTATAAATATGAGGCATGGGAGAGGCATAAGGAAGCATAAGGAGACCCCGAGAGGCTGCGAGAGAGAGGTAGAGTGGAGGATACTCCTCCAAGAGATTGTGAGAAAGATCTTGAAAGAGAGCTTGAGAGAGAGAAAGAGAGAGAGAGAGAGAAGAGTCACCCCGAGAGGCTGCGAGGAAGAGAATTAGCTCAATTCCCTCTATCTCGATCCTCGACTTAACCATCTTCTCTTACGCTCTCCCATCTTGAATCTATTCTACCTCCTTAATCTCTTGAGTCTATTTGCGGACGATGGCCTCCAAGAGAAGAATGTGGCGTGCGGATGACAATCCTGCAACCAGCAACAAGGCTTCGAGCAAAGGCATCACCGTCAATCCAACTACGGTTCCGGTCGTAAGTAATGTATTTTCAAGTTGATAGATGCTTGCTTTGATTCTCGTATGAGATACGTTAAGCCCATACTATTGCGCGAGTATAGGTCATGGGAAAGGATAAATTTCATCTCGCTTACTCAGAAGATGGAGTTTGTGAAGTGCATATATCAAGGGAAGATAATTGCACCTAGTTACATATGACTTATTTGCTAGTAGAGCAATTACAAGGAAGAGTCAGTCAAGCGTTATGAATGACATAGTCATCAAAAGAATGACATTAAAGGATTGTGCATACAAGTGCTAGATTAAGGTATAGTCAAGGGTTAGAAATAGCATAATTACTAAAAGAATACGACATTGAGAATCGTGAATAGAAAGTACTAGTTTTAAAGTTTAGATACTTCAAAAGTACTTAGCCTAAGAGCCTAGGAGTATAATGACTTGAGATCACCTCACACTTATCTTATCAAGTATTTACGCGATATGCCTATAACATGTTTGATATATGAGGATAATTTTCTAGTTGCCTCATGACTTGACTAAGAGCTAGTACATCATGAATAGTGTTTGAACCCTTAACATATGTGCCCTAGCCGAAGGAAGGAAGTGTTAAGAACATTCTTGCATGGTATTGCTCTTAGATCCCAAGGGGGAGAGCAAATATGCAATGGGAAATATTATTTCATCTACTCTTGCATTGTTTTGGAAAGAATGCAATTGGTTTTGTTGGTTGATCAAACAATATCCTAAATGCTTTTACATTCAACTGGTTGTTAGTTGTTGTTTGGATGATTATTCCAAGTGCTTGTGATTTATGGTAAATGCATGGCAAGGGTCTGTGATGACAAGTTGCCATGGGAATAAAGGAATGTTTTCTTGGAAAATGATATTAGGCTGAATGCCTTGATTGTGCTTGATTCTTAAAGGATTTAATTAAGGAAGGATATATTATACGGGTGGATCACCTCCAGGGTCGCACCGCGTATTAACCCGAGAGGGCACTGCTCGATTCATGGGCCGAAGGTCGAGTGGTGAAAAGGCCAACCACGGGTATGATGTTTCGCTCCTAGACAGCTTGCGGGTCAGTTGGAGCTCTGGACACCCCTTGCTAGGTCTAGAATGGAGTTGAAGACCTCCGTGGCCCCCAACATCTGGGCATGTTGGGAGATCCTATTCTAGATAAAGGATTGAGTTTTGGTGCCATGTAAATTGGACCAGTTACTTCTGCAGGGCAGAAGGGATACTTCTCTTGGACAGAAGCAAAACATAATTTCTCCTGTATGGGCGGGAGACAAAGATTAACTTGAAGATAAGTTAAGGAACTTGTTTGATCTTGTTTGTCAATAGATTGCTTTGCTCTGTTTTCGTGTCTGTGCTATAATTTACGCGAACGAACCTTGTTCCCTAAAAGGCTTAATTAATGAAGCTGATTTTAAGTGTCACACATAAATGTGGTAGGACCTAATTAGAAAACTAAAGCTATTAAGGGAAGCGGGTGGGTGGAACCCCCGACGGGTCCGTCCTATGGCAGGGTGGTCCCAGAGAACTGGGAGGCTTCTCACAAGTTTTTTATCGTCATTCGACCTTTAGATATTGTTAGGTTAGAACCCGATTCATGCCGTTTTAGGGGACCGGAATGGGACTATGCCCTATGGGCAGAGAGGTTGAGCAACGCATCCCTCTCGTTTCCCATTCTCTTTGAACCAAGTGTGGCATAGATCTGCTTCGGGTTGGGTATCTCTGCATAAAGTAGGATGTCCAATACTCGACGCTAGAATGCTAACAGGAGACCTTGACAACTAGGAACCCAAATTTCAGGTCGATCCTAGTGGGTTCGGTCGTGAACGTTCCGTTGCGAGGCGGATTCGGGAAACCCTAGGCGACAAAACTCGGAACATTCCTTGGGAGTGCCGGGTAGCGACGCTTAGATTCGTTTCTCGATAGACCGCTAAAAGAGTGCCTGGAAAGCCGATGGGCGGGCACCTCATAGTTGGTATCTGAGCGAAATTTTGTAATGATACGTGATTGATTAATGAATGGTTTGTAGACATATCCTAAACAAAATAATCTAAGCAGTATGTCTTGATTGTTAGGCACCTTCTGCACCCACGAATGTTGACATGCAAGAGAAGAAATTCCTTCTCAAGCAAATTAAGGTACGCGAGTTTGATTGAGAAGGGATAGACATGGCAGCAGAGGCAGAGATATGGATTGAGTCGATGGATGACTATTTCTTTGCTTCAGGAACTGCCTCTACCAATCAAGCAATGATAGTCAAACTTAAGTTAGTTGGCCAGGCTTGATTATGGTGGAAGCAATGGTGCAAAGATCAAGGTGTTTTTGAAGCCACTGTTACTTGGATTCAGCTGAAAGATGCTGTACACGGACGATACCTTCCGCCAACCTACCAGACTTTGAAGATGAATGAATTCTTCAGGCTAAAGCAACTAGAATTAACTTTGGAAGCTTACTACTCAAAGTTTGTAACCCTACTAAAATACGCACCACCTATGGATATTGCGCAGCAAGTATCCAAGTTTTACCATGGCCTAAACACTCCTCTGAACCACCGTCTTGAAGCAATGCGTCCAACAGACTTGCAAGACGCATTACTCCGAGCGAATCCAATCGTCCAAGAATTTAAATCGGAAAATTTTAGTAAAGATGACTCCCGAGATCTGGGTAAGAGATGCCATACATGTGGAGAGATAGGGCACATCCGTAGGAGATGTCCCTACCGTCAATGTTTCCATTGCAATGAGCTAGGACATGTCCAAGTAGACTGTCCTGACTTAAGTCCAAAAGATACGGAGTCTCCAAGAAAACGAAGTTACACAAGTGCAGTCTTCGGATATATAGAGGAATCAGATGAAGACGAATACTTAGAACCTACTACACCACTTTAGGATTATTAGAAATCCTAGAAATTTTGTCGACATGAAATACAACTTGTATTGGAATAAACTTTACTCTTGTAACTACAGTTAACTTGAGTAATATGAGTTGCGTCTATTTTGAGCATAGAGCTTGCAAATGATTAGAGATACTCTGGCAAGGAATGATAGTTATAATGTGCAATGAATTTCTCTTAAGTCATTTCTTCTCAACTATGATGGGCGGGCACCTCATAGTTGGTATCAGAGGACAACCAAAAATCTTGTGACCACAAGTGATAAAGCTCCGCGCTGTTTCTATTGCAAGGAGTTAGGTCATTTCAAAAGGGAATGTCCAAAGCACCCTAAACACCGACGCTCTGAGTGCCACAACATTGGACATAACTATATCAATTGTCCCAATGGAACTCGAAGAGAACTTGAGCTTACAAGAAATAAGCCGTACAAGCTCCAATGATCTAGAATATACCAAGTGCTTAGGAAAAACCTAGAAGATTTCCATGAGATGTAACTACAATAAATTTTCTATTGTAACCAAGACTCAAATATATCAAATACCATAGGTTTCTTTTTTCAAAAGACCGTATGTCTGTGAGAGATCAAAGTAGCGCAGTAGAAGTGTGGTGTTCCATAACCCACATATTCCAAGATGATACCCCCTGTTTCTCTCGAGATGAGGACATCTCGATTTCTCTAAGGGGAGGAGGATGTAATATCTCCGCATAATAAAAGTTAGTTGGTTGGTTTGTAAGTTAGTTAGTCAATTAATAAGTTAGTAAGATTACTAACTAAAGACTAACTAAGGTAAAAACTAACTAACATTAATTATTGATAATTTTTATTTAATTTAAAATATTTTATTTAGAAAAAATCAAGAGTCGTAAATTCGATATTTTTCTCGAATTAGCAAAGACCGTAGCTACCCTTCACGTAAATTACAACGTGAACGAGTCTTATGAGTTATATTAATCACTAAGTTCATGTGTATAGTTGGAAGGTCCAAAAACATTAGATTTTGGGCAAAGCTAGTATATTTTAGATATTATCCTAAAAGAAAAAGATATGGAGATTTTTAGAACCGGATGTCATTTAAAAGAAAAGACAAGTGATATTTTAGTTAGTTTGAAGATTTTATAAAAAGAAAAATAAAGAAAAGTGACTGGCGAAATCGCGCGCGCCGCGATCGCAGTTTACAGGCAGTAGACAGCACTTCGAACAGAGAAAAGAAGAAGGAGTGAACTGAGAGCTTTCTAAACAAGAGTCTTGGAGTTTTACCCCCCTTTCGGAGCCAATGGAACCATCAGATTTATGATCTGAGCATCAGATCACTGATCTTTCCAAGATCCCCCTCCATAAAGAGCTCTACTTCTCAACCACAAGCCCTCTTCTCTAATTCACTATAAATATGAGGCATGGGAGAGGCATAAGGAAGCATAAGGAGACCCCGAGAGGCTGCGAGAGAGAGGTAGAGTGGAGGATACTCCTCCAAGAGATTGTGAGAAAGATCTTGAAAGAGAGCTTGAGAGAGAGAAAGAGAGAGAGAGAGAGAAGAGTCACCCCGAGAGGCTGCGAGGAAGAGAATTAGCTCAATTCCCTCTATCTCGATCCTCGACTTAACCATCTTCTCTTACGCTCTCCCATCTTGAATCTATTCTACCTCCTTAATCTCTTGAGTCTATTTGCGGATGATGGCCTCCAAGAGAAGAATGTGGCGTGCGGATGACAATCCTGCAACCAGCAACAAGGCTTCGAGCAAAGGCATCACCGTCAATCCAACTACGGTTCCGGTCGTAAGTAATGTATTTTCAAGTTGATAGATGCTTGCTTTGATTCTCGTATGAGATACGTTAAGCCCATACTATTGCGCGAGTATAGGTCATGGGAAAGGATAAATTTCATCTCGCTTACTCAGAAGATGGAGTTTGTGAAGTGCATATATCAAGGGAAGATAATTGCACCTAGTTACATATGACTTATTTGCTAGTAGAGCAATTACAAGGAAGAGTCAGTCAAGCGTTATGAATGACATAGTCATCAAAAGAATGACATTAAAGGATTGTGCATACAAGTGCTAGATTAAGGTATAGTCAAGGGTTAGAAATAGCATAATTACTAAAAGAATACGACATTGAGAATCATGAATAGAAAGTACTAGTTTTAAAGTTTAGATACTTCAAAAGTACTTAGCCTAAGAGCCTAGGAGTATAATGACTTGAGATCACCTCACACTTATCTTATCAAGTATTTACGCGATATGCCTATAACATGTTTGATATATGAGGATAATTTTCTAGTTGCCTCATGACTTGACTAAGAGCTAGTACATCATGAATAGTGTTTGAACCCTTAACATATGTGCCCTAGCCGAAGGAAGGAAGTGTTAAGAACATTCTTGCATGGTATTGCTCTTAGATCCCAAGGGGGAGAGCAAATATGCAATGGGAAATATTATTTCATCTACTCTTGCATTGTTTTGGAAAGAATGCAATTGGTTTTGTTGGTTGATCAAACAATATCCTAAATGCTTTTACATTCAACTGGTTGTTAGTTGTTGTTTGGATGATTATTCCAAGTGCTTGTGATTTATGGTAAATGCATGGAAAGGGTCTGTGATGACAAGTTGCCATGGGAATAAAGGAATGTTTTCTTGGAAAATGATATTAGGCTGAATGCCTTGATTGTGCTTGATTCTTAAAGGATTTAATTAAGGAAGGATATATTATACGGGTGGATCACCTCCAGGGTCGCACCGCGTATTAACCCGAGAGGGCACTGCTCGATTCATGGGCCGAAGGTCGAGTGGTGAAAAGGCCAACCACGGGTATGATGTTTCGCTCCTAGACAGCTTGCGGGTCAGTTGGAGCTCTGGACACCCCTTGCTAGGTCTAGAATGGAGTTGAAGACCTCCGTGGCCCCCAACATCTGGGCATGTTGGGAGATCCTATTCTAGATAAAGGATTGAGTTTTGGTGCCATGTAAATTGGACCAGTTACTTCTGCAGGGCAGAAGGGATACTTCTGTTGGACAGAAGAGAAACATAATTTCTCCTGTATGGGCGGGAGACAAAGATTAACTTGAAGATAAGTTAAGGAACTTGTTTGATCTTGTTTGTCAATAGATTGCTTTGCTCTGTTTTTGTGTCTGTGCTATAATTTACGCGAACGAACCTTGTTCCCTAAAAGGCTTAATTAATGAAGCTGATTTTAAGTGTCACACATAAATGTGGTAGGACCTAATTAGAAAACTAAACCTATTAAGGGAAGCGGGTGGGTGGAACCCCCGACGGGTCCGTCCTATGGCAGGGTGGTCCCAGAGAACTGGGAGGCTTCTCACAAGTTTTTTATCGTCATTCGACCTTTAGATATTGTTAGGTTAGAACCCGATTCATGCCGTTTTAGGGGACCGGAATGGGACTATGCCCTATGGGCAGAGAGGTTGAGCAACGCATCCCTCTCGTTTCCCATTCTCTTTGAACCAAGTGCGGCATAGATCTGCTTCGGGTTGGGTATCTCTGCGTAAAGTAGGATGTCCAATACCCGATGCTAGAATGCTAACAGGAGACCTTGACAACTAGGAACCCAAATTTCAGGTCGATCCTAGTGGGTTCGGTCGTGAACGTTCCGTTGCGAGGCGGATTCGGGAAACCCTAGGCGACAAAACTCGGAACATTCCTTGGGAGTGCCGGGTAGCGACGCTTAGATTCGTTTCTCGATAGACCGCTAAAAGAGTGCCTGGAAAGCCGATGGGCGGGCACCTCATAGTTGGTATCAGAGCGAAATTTTGTAATGATACGTGATTGATTAATGAATGGTTTGTAGACATATCCTAAACAAAATAATCTAAGCAGTATGGCTTGATTGTTAGGCACCTTCTACACCCACGAATGTTGACATGCAAGAGAAGAAATTCCTTCTCAAGCAAATTAAGGTACCCGAGTTTGATGGAGAAGGGATAGACATTGCAGCAGAGGTAGAGATATGGATTGAGTCGATGGATGACTATTTCTTTGCTTCAGGAACTGCCTCTACCAATCAAGCAATGATAGTCAAACTTAAGTTAGTTGGCCAGGCTTGATTATGGTGGAAGCAATGGTGCAAAGATCAAGGTGTTTTTGAAGCCACTGTTACTTGGATTCAGCTGAAAGATACCGTACACGGACGATACCTTCCGCCAACCTACCAGACTTTGAAGATGAATGAATTCTTCAGGCTAAAGCAACTAGAATTAACTTTGGAAGCTTACTACTCAAAGTTTGTAACCCTACTAAAATACGCACCACCTATGGATATTGCGCAGCAAGTATCCAAGTTTTACCATGGCCTAAACACTCCTCTGAACCACCGTCTTGAAGCAATGCGTCCAACAGACTTGCAAGACGCATTACTCCGAGCGAATCCAATCGTCCAAGAATTTAAATCGGAAAATTTTAGTAAAGATGACTCCCGAGATCTGGGTAAGAGATGCCATACATGTGGAGAGATAGGGCACATCCGTAGGAGATGTCCCTACCGTCAATGTTTCCATTGCAATGAGCTAGGACATGTCCAAGTAGACTGTCCTGACTTAAGTCCAAAAGATACGGAGTCTCCAAGAAAACGAAGTTACACAAGTGCAGTCTTCGGATATATAGAGGAATCAGATGAAGACGAATACTTAGAACCTACTACACCACTTTAGGATTATTAGAAATCCTAGAAATTTTGTCGACATGAAATACAACTTGTATTGGAATAAACTTTACTCTTGTAACTACAGTTAACTTGAGTAATATGAGTTGCGTCTATTTTGAGCATAGAGCTTGCAAATGATTAGAGATACTCTGGCAAGGAATGATAGTTATAATGTGCAATGAATTTCTCTTAAGTCATTTCTTCTCAACTATGATGGGCGGGCACCTCATAGTTGGTATCAGAGGACAACCAAAAATCTTGTGACCACAAGTGATAAAGCTCCGCGCTGTTTCTATTGCAAGGAGTTAGGTCATTTCAAAAGGGAATGTCCAAAGCACCCTAAACACCGACGCTCTGAGTGCCACAACATTGGACATAACTATATCAATTGTCCCAATGGAACTCGAAGAGAACTTGAGCTTACAAGAAATAAGCCGTACAAGCTCCAATGATCTAGAATATACCAAGTGCTTAGGAAAAACCTAGAAGATTTCCATGAGATGTAACTACAATAAATTTTCTATTGTAACCAAGACTCAAATATATCAAATACCATAGGTTTCTTTTTTCAAAAGACCGTATGTCTGTGAGAGATCAAAGTAGTGCAGTAGAAGTGTGGTGTTCCATAACCCACATATTCCAAGATGATACCCCCTGTTTCTCTCGAGATGAGGACATCTCGATTTCTCTAAGGGGAGGAGGATGTAATATCTCCGCATAATAAAAGTTAGTTGGTTGGTTTGTAAGTTAGTTAGTCAATTAATAAGTTAGTAAGATTACTAACTAAAGACTAACTAAGGTAAAAACTAACTAACATTAATTATTGATAATTTTTATTTAATTTAAAATATTTTATTTAGAAAAAATCAAGAGTCGTAAATTCGATATTTTTCTCGAATTAGCAAAGACCGTAGCTACCCTTCACGTAAATTACAACGTGAACGAGTCTTATGAGTTATATTAATCACTAAGTTCATGTGTATAGTTGGAAGGTCCAAAAACATTAGATTTTGGGCAAAGCTAGTATATTTTAGATATTATCCTAAAAGAAAAAGATATGGAGATTTTTAGAACCGGATGTCATTTAAAAGAAAAGACAAGTGATATTTTAGTTAGTTTGAAGATTTTATAAAAAGAAAAATAAAGAAAAGTGACTGGCGAAATCGCGCGCGCCGCGATCGCAGTTTACAGGCAGTAGACAGCACTTCGAACAGAGAAAAGAAGAAGGAGTGAACTGAGAGCTTTCTAAACAAGAGTCTTGGAGTTTTACCCCCCTTTCGGAGCCAATGGAACCATCAGATTTATGATCTGAGCATCAGATCACTGATCTTTCCAAGATCCCCCTCCATAAAGAGCTCTACTTCTCAACCACAAGCCCTCTTCTCTAATTCACTATAAATATGAGGCATGGGAGAGGCATAAGGAAGCATAAGGAGACCCCGAGAGGCTGCGAGAGAGAGGTAGAGTGGAGGATACTCCTCCAAGAGATTGTGAGAAAGATCTTGAAAGAGAGCTTGAGAGAGAGAAAGAGAGAGAGAGAGAGAAGAGTCACCCCGAGAGGCTGCGAGGAAGAGAATTAGCTCAATTCCCTCTATCTCGATCCTCGACTTAACCATCTTCTCTTACGCTCTCCCATCTTGAATCTATTCTACCTCCTTAATCTCTTGAGTCTATTTGCGGACGATGGCCTCCAAGAGAAGAATGTGGCGTGCGGATGACAATCCTGCAACCAGCAACAAGGCTTCGAGCAAAGGCATCACCGTCAATCCAACTACGGTTCCGGTCGTAAGTAATGTATTTTCAAGTTGATAGATGCTTGCTTTGATTCTCGTATGAGATACGTTAAGCCCATACTATTGCGCGAGTATAGGTCATGGGAAAGGATAAATTTCATCTCGCTTACTCAGAAGATGGAGTTTGTGAAGTGCATATATCAAGGGAAGATAATTGCACCTAGTTACATATGACTTATTTGCTAGTAGAGCAATTACAAGGAAGAGTCAGTCAAGCGTTATGAATGACATAGTCATCAAAAGAATGACATTAAAGGATTGTGCATACAAGTGCTAGATTAAGGTATAGTCAAGGGTTAGAAATAGCATAATTACTAAAAGAATACGACATTGAGAATCGTGAATAGAAAGTACTAGTTTTAAAGTTTAGATACTTCAAAAGTACTTAGCCTAAGAGCCTAGGAGTATAATGACTTGAGATCACCTCACACTTATCTTATCAAGTATTTACGCGATATGCCTATAACATGTTTGATATATGAGGATAATTTTCTAGTTGCCTCATGACTTGACTAAGAGCTAGTACATCATGAATAGTGTTTGAACCCTTAACATATGTGCCCTAGCCGAAGGAAGGAAGTGTTAAGAACATTCTTGCATGGTATTGCTCTTAGATCCCAAGGGGGAGAGCAAATATGCAATGGGAAATATTATTTCATCTACTCTTGCATTGTTTTGGAAAGAATGCAATTGGTTTTGTTGGTTGATCAAACAATATCCTAAATGCTTTTACATTCAACTGGTTGTTAGTTGTTGTTTGGATGATTATTCCAAGTGCTTGTGATTTATGGTAAATGCATGGCAAGGGTCTGTGATGACAAGTTGCCATGGGAATAAAGGAATGTTTTCTTGGAAAATGATATTAGGCTGAATGCCTTGATTGTGCTTGATTCTTAAAGGATTTAATTAAGGAAGGATATATTATACGGGTGGATCACCTCCAGGGTCGCACCGCGTATTAACCCGAGAGGGCACTGCTCGATTCATGGGCCGAAGGTCGAGTGGTGAAAAGGCCAACCACGGGTATGATGTTTCGCTCCTAGACAGCTTGCGGGTCAGTTGGAGCTCTGGACACCCCTTGCTAGGTCTAGAATGGAGTTGAAGACCTCCGTGGCCCCCAACATCTGGGCATGTTGGGAGATCCTATTCTAGATAAAGGATTGAGTTTTGGTGCCATGTAAATTGGACCAGTTACTTCTGCAGGGCAGAAGGGATACTTCTCTTGGACAGAAGCAAAACATAATTTCTCCTGTATGGGCGGGAGACAAAGATTAACTTGAAGATAAGTTAAGGAACTTGTTTGATCTTGTTTGTCAATAGATTGCTTTGCTCTGTTTTCGTGTCTGTGCTATAATTTACGCGAACGAACCTTGTTCCCTAAAAGGCTTAATTAATGAAGCTGATTTTAAGTGTCACACATAAATGTGGTAGGACCTAATTAGAAAACTAAAGCTATTAAGGGAAGCGGGTGGGTGGAACCCCCGACGGGTCCGTCCTATGGCAGGGTGGTCCCAGAGAACTGGGAGGCTTCTCACAAGTTTTTTATCGTCATTCGACCTTTAGATATTGTTAGGTTAGAACCCGATTCATGCCGTTTTAGGGGACCGGAATGGGACTATGCCCTATGGGCAGAGAGGTTGAGCAACGCATCCCTCTCGTTTCCCATTCTCTTTGAACCAAGTGTGGCATAGATCTGCTTCGGGTTGGGTATCTCTGCATAAAGTAGGATGTCCAATACTCGACGCTAGAATGCTAACAGGAGACCTTGACAACTAGGAACCCAAATTTCAGGTCGATCCTAGTGGGTTCGGTCGTGAACGTTCCGTTGCGAGGCGGATTCGGGAAACCCTAGGCGACAAAACTCGGAACATTCCTTGGGAGTGCCGGGTAGCGACGCTTAGATTCGTTTCTCGATAGACCGCTAAAAGAGTGCCTGGAAAGCCGATGGGCGGGCACCTCATAGTTGGTATCTGAGCGAAATTTTGTAATGATACGTGATTGATTAATGAATGGTTTGTAGACATATCCTAAACAAAATAATCTAAGCAGTATGTCTTGATTGTTAGGCACCTTCTGCACCCACGAATGTTGACATGCAAGAGAAGAAATTCCTTCTCAAGCAAATTAAGGTACGCGAGTTTGATTGAGAAGGGATAGACATGGCAGCAGAGGCAGAGATATGGATTGAGTCGATGGATGACTATTTCTTTGCTTCAGGAACTGCCTCTACCAATCAAGCAATGATAGTCAAACTTAAGTTAGTTGGCCAGGCTTGATTATGGTGGAAGCAATGGTGCAAAGATCAAGGTGTTTTTGAAGCCACTGTTACTTGGATTCAGCTGAAAGATGCTGTACACGGACGATACCTTCCGCCAACCTACCAGACTTTGAAGATGAATGAATTCTTCAGGCTAAAGCAACTAGAATTAACTTTGGAAGCTTACTACTCAAAGTTTGTAACCCTACTAAAATACGCACCACCTATGGATATTGCGCAGCAAGTATCCAAGTTTTACCATGGCCTAAACACTCCTCTGAACCACCGTCTTGAAGCAATGCGTCCAACAGACTTGCAAGACGCATTACTCCGAGCGAATCCAATCGTCCAAGAATTTAAATCGGAAAATTTTAGTAAAGATGACTCCCGAGATCTGGGTAAGAGATGCCATACATGTGGAGAGATAGGGCACATCCGTAGGAGATGTCCCTACCGTCAATGTTTCCATTGCAATGAGCTAGGACATGTCCAAGTAGACTGTCCTGACTTAAGTCCAAAAGATACGGAGTCTCCAAGAAAACGAAGTTACACAAGTGCAGTCTTCGGATATATAGAGGAATCAGATGAAGACGAATACTTAGAACCTACTACACCACTTTAGGATTATTAGAAATCCTAGAAATTTTGTCGACATGAAATACAACTTGTATTGGAATAAACTTTACTCTTGTAACTACAGTTAACTTGAGTAATATGAGTTGCGTCTATTTTGAGCATAGAGCTTGCAAATGATTAGAGATACTCTGGCAAGGAATGATAGTTATAATGTGCAATGAATTTCTCTTAAGTCATTTCTTCTCAACTATGATGGGCGGGCACCTCATAGTTGGTATCAGAGGACAACCAAAAATCTTGTGACCACAAGTGATAAAGCTCCGCGCTGTTTCTATTGCAAGGAGTTAGGTCATTTCAAAAGGGAATGTCCAAAGCACCCTAAACACCGACGCTCTGAGTGCCACAACATTGGACATAACTATATCAATTGTCCCAATGGAACTCGAAGAGAACTTGAGCTTACAAGAAATAAGCCGTACAAGCTCCAATGATCTAGAATATACCAAGTGCTTAGGAAAAACCTAGAAGATTTCCATGAGATGTAACTACAATAAATTTTCTATTGTAACCAAGACTCAAATATATCAAATACCATAGGTTTCTTTTTTCAAAAGACCGTATGTCTGTGAGAGATCAAAGTAGCGCAGTAGAAGTGTGGTGTTCCATAACCCACATATTCCAAGATGATACCCCCTGTTTCTCTCGAGATGAGGACATCTCGATTTCTCTAAGGGGAGGAGGATGTAATATCTCCGCATAATAAAAGTTAGTTGGTTGGTTTGTAAGTTAGTTAGTCAATTAATAAGTTAGTAAGATTACTAACTAAAGACTAACTAAGGTAAAAACTAACTAACATTAATTATTGATAATTTTTATTTAATTTAAAATATTTTATTTAGAAAAAATCAAGAGTCGTAAATTCGATATTTTTCTCGAATTAGCAAAGACCGTAGCTACCCTTCACGTAAATTACAACGTGAACGAGTCTTATGAGTTATATTAATCACTAAGTTCATGTGTATAGTTGGAAGGTCCAAAAACATTAGATTTTGGGCAAAGCTAGTATATTTTAGATATTATCCTAAAAGAAAAAGATATGGAGATTTTTAGAACCGGATGTCATTTAAAAGAAAAGACAAGTGATATTTTAGTTAGTTTGAAGATTTTATAAAAAGAAAAATAAAGAAAAGTGACTGGCGAAATCGCGCGCGCCGCGATCGCAGTTTACAGGCAGTAGACAGCACTTCGAACAGAGAAAAGAAGAAGGAGTGAACTGAGAGCTTTCTAAACAAGAGTCTTGGAGTTTTACCCCCCTTTCGGAGCCAATGGAACCATCAGATTTATGATCTGAGCATCAGATCACTGATCTTTCCAAGATCCCCCTCCATAAAGAGCTCTACTTCTCAACCACAAGCCCTCTTCTCTAATTCACTATAAATATGAGGCATGGGAGAGGCATAAGGAAGCATAAGGAGACCCCGAGAGGCTGCGAGAGAGAGGTAGAGTGGAGGATACTCCTCCAAGAGATTGTGAGAAAGATCTTGAAAGAGAGCTTGAGAGAGAGAAAGAGAGAGAGAGAGAGAAGAGTCACCCCGAGAGGCTGCGAGGAAGAGAATTAGCTCAATTCCCTCTATCTCGATCCTCGACTTAACCATCTTCTCTTACGCTCTCCCATCTTGAATCTATTCTACCTCCTTAATCTCTTGAGTCTATTTGCGGACGATGGCCTCCAAGAGAAGAATGTGGCGTGCGGATGACAATCCTGCAACCAGCAACAAGGCTTCGAGCAAAGGCATCACCGTCAATCCAACTACGGTTCCGGTCGTAAGTAATGTATTTTCAAGTTGATAGATGCTTGCTTTGATTCTCGTATGAGATACGTTAAGCCCATACTATTGCGCGAGTATAGGTCATGGGAAAGGATAAATTTCATCTCGCTTACTCAGAAGATGGAGTTTGTGAAGTGCATATATCAAGGGAAGATAATTGCACCTAGTTACATATGACTTATTTTCTAGTAGAGCAATTACAAGGAAGAGTCAGTCAAGCGTTATGAATGACATAGTCATCAAAAGAATGACATTAAAGGATTGTGCATACAAGTGCTAGATTAAGGTATAGTCAAGGGTTAGAAATAGCATAATTACTAAAAGAATACGACATTGAGAATCGTGAATAGAAAGTACTAGTTTTAAAGTTTAGATACTTCAAAAGTACTTAGCCTAAGAGCCTAGGAGTATAATGACTTGAGATCACCTCACACTTATCTTATCAAGTATTTACGCGATATGCCTATAACATGTTTGATATATGAGGATAATTTTCTAGTTGCCTCATGACTTGACTAAGAGCTAGTACATCATGAATAGTGTTTGAACCCTTAACATATGTGCCCTAGCCGAAGGAAGGAAGTGTTAAGAACATTCTTGCATGGTATTGCTCTTAGATCCCAAGGGGGAGAGCAAATATGCAATGGGAAATATTATTTCATCTACTCTTGCATTGTTTTGGAAAGAATGCAATTGGTTTTGTTGGTTGATCAAACAATATCCTAAATGCTTTTACATTCAACTGGTTGTTAGTTGTTGTTTGGATGATTATTCCAAGTGCTTGTGATTTATGGTAAATGCATGGCAAGGGTCTGTGATGACAAGTTGCCATGGGAATAAAGGAATGTTTTCTTGGAAAATGATATTAGGCTGAATGCCTTGATTGTGCTTGATTCTTAAAGGATTTAATTAAGGAAGGATATATTATACGGGTGGATCACCTCCAGGGTCGCACCGCGTATTAACCCGAGAGGGCACTGCTCGATTCATGGGCCGAAGGTCGAGTGGTGAAAAGGCCAACCACGGGTATGATGTTTCGCTCCTAGACAGCTTGCGGGTCAGTTGGAGCTCTGGACACCCCTTGCTAGGTCTAGAATGGAGTTGAAGACCTCCGTGGCCCCCAACATCTGGGCATGTTGGGAGATCCTATTCTAGATAAAGGATTGAGTTTTGGTGCCATGTAAATTGGACCAGTTACTTCTGCAGGGCAGAAGGGATACTTCTGTTGGACAGAAGCGAAACATAATTTCTCCTGTATGGGCAGGAGACAAAGATTAACTTGAAGATAAGTTAAGGAACTTGTTTGATCTTGTTTGTCAATAGATTGCTTTGCTCTGTTTTCGTGTCTGTGCTATAATTTACGCGAACGAACCTTGTTCCCTAAAAGGCTTAATTAATGAAGCTGATTTTAAGTGTCACACATAAATGTGGTAGGACCTAATTAGAAAACTAAAGCTATTAAGGGAAGCGGGTGGGTGGAACCCCCGACGGGTCCGTCCTATGGCAGGGTGGTCCAAGAGAACTGGGAGGCTTCTCACAAGTTTTTTATCGTCATTCGACCTTTAGATATTGTTAGGTTAGAACCCGATTCATGCCGTTTTAGGGGACCGGAATGGGACTATGCCCTATGGGCAGAGAGGTTGAGCAACGCATCCCTCTCGTTTCCCATTCTCTTTGAACCAAGTGTGGCATAGATCTGCTTCGGGTTGGGTATCTCTGCATAAAGTAGGATGTCCAATACTCGACGCTAGAATGCTAACAGGAGACCTTGACAACTAGGAACCCAAATTTCAGGTCAATCCTAGTGGGTTCGGTCGTGAACGTTCCGTTGCGAGGCGGATTCGGGAAACCCTAGGCGACAAAACTCGGAACATTTCTTGGGAGTGCCGGGCAGCGACGGTTAGATTCGTTTCTCGATAGACCGCTAAAAGAGTGCCTGGAAAGCCGATGGGCGGGCACCTCACAAAAATTCTGTAAAAATTTCTTTTGAAAAGCCTCCCAAGTAGTAGGACAATCAATAATTTTGCAGAGAACAGTCCACCATAACGATGCTCTGTCCACTAAATGGTTAGTGACACACTTGAGTTTGTCTTTTTCGGCATACTGTTCTTCATGGAAGTAATCATCAAACTGATTGATAAAAGCGAGAACAGTCTTTCCATCACATAGCCCATTAAAAGTACGGAATTTGAAATTTCTTTTACTTATCTTGGCTTCTATCTGGATAGATTGTGCTTCAGTGTCGCATTGATCGTACATTGTATAACATCTTCGGGTTGCAGTCCATCTTGATCGATAGTAGATCATTGAAGAGTAGCCAGTTGAGCTTGCAAAGTTTGACATGCTCTTTGTTCCTCTTGAAGCTGCATCATAATTAGGTCCAATTTTTGCTCCATCGTTGGTTCCGGTAAATCACCTTCAGCCATAAAATCTTCCATATTTTGATCGGACATCTTGCAAAATTTCAAACAACCTCACACACTCAAAATCTTGTTAGCGGGATGAGCATAGCTCAAGGTTGGGTTTACAAGGCTTGCTTCTTTTTTTTCAAAAAATATGGCTTTTTGCAATCTTTCTTCGTTTTATGGATACGAAAATTGATGAAGTCCTCTTCAAGCGAGAAATAGAATATGCGTGTCAATTGGCTTGCTGGAAACTTTCTTAGTTAGAGTGCAGGTACAAACATGGACTTGTGAAGTTTTCAGGATTGATTTGGGAAGAGCGCAATGTGAACACTCGCTTGTTCGGCATGGTACCAGATCACTCCCAAATCGATGGAGGGCTATTGTTGGCTATTTGGAGGTGGGCTGAGCCTTGAATAAGGGCTGATTTGCAGTTCTCCATCAGATTTTAAAACCTGCAAAGAAGGAAAAAAAAATGGTATCTCTATTTTACAAAGGAAAATGGTTTTTTAAAAATATTTGATTGAGCCAATGTTGTTCTTATGGAGTGAAAATTGGTAGACATACTGTTTACTGTTTTTTCTATGCTTGCATAGTGAAAAAAAAAAACCATAAAGTCAAAATGCTAAAATTAATTTTTAGAAACTCGTAAAACATGATTTTTATGAGAAAAATGGGGTTTTTGGTGTTTTCGGGTGGGATAAACCAATACACATGGGATAAAATGCCAATAAAATTTATATTTCTAATATTCTAAGAATCAAGAGCCATAGCTCTAAAAATATATTAATTTTTATTATAAAATAGAGAAAAATAGGGAAAAATAAGAGAAAAATAAGAATGTGCCTTAGAAAAATATAATAAGTGGTTGTGAATGTATGGTTGTGGCAAAGTATAAGGTTTGGCCTCAAATTTCTCTATTTTTTTGTCATAGTGCGTGTTTTATTGCTTTTTATACATTAAACCATGACAAAACAACCTCTATACACCTATGCAACGAAGCAAATCTTAAACGGTGAGGGGGAGTGTAAGAAGCTGGGAATACTTAGAATACTAATAATATGCCATGTCACATTGACACTGGTATATAAGGAGAGAAGTTGTAATTTTTCACATCTTTTTGACATATCAATACAATTACAATCTTTCTCTCCCTTCTTGCTCCAAGCTTCCATGGCTTCTTCATCTCTCCTGTCTTTCTCTCTCCAATTCTAGTCTTTCTCTCTCCTCGTCACTCTATTTCTCTCTCTTCCTGCAGTCTTTCTCTCTCCTATGCAGTCTTTCTCTCTCCTCTTTCTCTCTCCCTAGTTCTCTCTCTGACAAGTGGTATCAGAGCTTCAGTCTTTGATCCATTATTTTCTTCCATTTTCACTCTCATTTTCCTATTTCAAAACCAATTTCAGACAAAAATGGTACAAGACAGTGACTAGTGGAGTGCTGCAGGACAACTACAGTTAGCAATGACTACATCTGGAGTTATCCAAGGTCAGATATGGCGGGTAAAGGCTTAAATGGCTGGACGTCATCAAATTTTATGCAAAAATGGAGGTAACTAGGGTAAAGGATGGTTAACCGGGCTTAGTTTGAGAACAAACTGTGGTTACTTTGAAAAGAGGGGTTTCTCTTTCCCCTTTCCTGGAGTTTCCTGTAGGTTTCATGAAAGATCAGCCCTAAAGATCAGTTCATCTCTCTCAAATCCCTGAGTTTCTTGGCCAACCATTACTTGGAATAGTTTCCCCAGATCAAGACCTTCAGAATGAGCACAAGGTTGCTCAGTGTTGCCTCAGCCATGGAGCAGGAAACAGCCCCGAAAATTGCGGCGCAATTTTCGGGCTGATTCCAGCCTGCATCCTGCTCAGGTTGCTTCCTCATCAGCCCTTGGCACTCTTCCTGATCCCTTGGCAAGTTAAATCATCAGTAAAAAGGAAAGGATTCAGCTCCATTCATGATTCTTCAGCATCTCTTGAACCTTACATGAACAGTCCATGGGCAGCCATAAAAGCTTCAGCCCAAGCTTCTATTTCTTGACAATTTCTTGAAGATTCTTCATCCTTTTGGCCCGTGGAATCATTTCAACAAGGATTCTTCAACAAATTGCAAGGATTAAGCACGGGATGGCTTAAGATTGAAGATCAAGAGCTTCAATGGAGTAAAAATTTGGGGGAAATGGGTTTAATGCTTCAATTTCAAGCATTTGAAGCCTCAAGATTGGTCTCTACCATCAAATAAGCAAGCTTCTTGGATTATTTTGCTAACATTGGACAACCGGGAGCCCTATCAAGCATTTGGCAAGTTATTTTCAGCCATGTCAAGGTATTTCTCTTCAATTTTTAATCTCTCTCATTAATCCAATTGCTGAGCTTAAGCCATTTGACTGAGAGATTAAAGAATTGAACATTTTCATCAAATTCTCAGCCAACCTTTGCTTGAATTCATCTATTCATGAATGCAATGCTTGTCTAATGCATATTAGTTTCAATCAGTGAATGAAGGGCCTTAATCTGAGATTTCAGCATAACATTTGAATCCTATGGACTGAATACATTGATTGATTCCTTTGCTTACTCTAATCCAATTGATTAGTTGATTCTCTTTTGCCTAAATTGGAAAATTGTAAAGGGTAAGTACTAGCAATCAGTGAGTCACTGAATTGCATAGGTAAAACCCTTCTCCCATCTCAAGTTCTTTTATCTCAATCAATTGCATCTCATGAAAGGCTGAATGAATATTTTCCAAATGCATATCATGCTGATTGCTTAGTACACTAGCCTATGCCATGTTGATATTCCCACCGAGGAAAAAGGTGGATGCCGGGGGAGATAGTGGGACAAAAGAGAGGTGACCCTCCCTCACTATCGAAGATCCCGAAGGGGTGCAACCAACCGACCCGGGGGGAACTTTGCCCACCTCCCGGTGATTCGGAGCCCGTGTAGGGAGCCCGTCCTGCCGTTTTATCCCTCACACAGGTACAACGAGTGGAGAATTGAAGATTGAAGACTTTCCAACAACTCAAGTACCTATTGGAGTAAAATAGGGTAAAACAGGGCATTTTCAGGTTACCCACAGGGTATTTACAGGTGGATACAGGTACACCCTTTGATAGTGAAGTACAGGTGCAGGTACTACAGGGTACCCACAGGTCCTATATACCCCTTTGCAGGGTTTGGTAGCCTTTGGAGGTTACTTTCTTGCATTACATGGTCAAAATAGGGCACTTACAGGTCTAAACAGGGTGCAGGACTGGACAGTTCAGACTCTGAAAGTCAGTTACAGAATTTTCTATCCTAAACCTGTTATAGCGTGCTATAGCTCATCTCGAAGAGGGCATTGTAAGCTTCGATTCACACAAAAAAGTTTTGCAATCGAAGTTTTCTAGCCAAAGTTATAGTCGTTTTACTGACAGGGGGTACTGCAGGACTGCACTAGTATGGCAGGGCATAAAGGCAAAAATAAGGTCCAGGAGGACTATGCACAGCAAATCAGGGATTCTATGATGGAAAGCACATTTCAAGAGAACCCTGAAGAGCCTCAACAAGGAGAAATTAGCATGCTCAATGATACTTTGTGTGCCCATGAACTAAGGCATAGAGAGCGACATGAGGCCATGCTATCAAGAATGGATCAGATGGTTCAATCTACTGATCAGACCAAGGCTTCCATTGATAGATTGGTAATGTCCAATGAACTACTCATGGCACAAATCTCTAAACTTTTACAATTACAAGTGGCATCAAAAGAAGCTAATGAAAAGGCCTGTTCAAATACTGATCCTTCAGTTCCACTTTAGCCATCCAACCAAAATGGTCATGGAGATGGAATTATAGGAAGAATAGGCATACCCAATAGTCAATATGAAGTGGGAGAAGCTTCACAAAGGCATGATGACTATTTGGGCAGTTTGAACGGTGCCAATACTCAAGCTTTTGGACTGCATACACAGCATTCTAGGGGTGCTTTACCAACAGGAAGATTACAGGGTAATTCTCAGCTACCTGTTGGAAGATTTCAATCTCATTTTGGGGGTTCTGTACTTGGAAATTCTGATCAGCCAGTTTTGGGACAACAACCCTTCCATGATAGAGAATTCAAGGACAAAATTGTTTAATCCAAATTCAATGGCTAGTCATCTTCACCATCAGAATTAGAGGAATGGACCTCTAAGATGGAGTCTTATTTTGATATATTTCCTAAAACTGATGTTATGAAGATACACTTTGCCTCCTTGCACTTAGAAGGATTTGCTCACACTTGGTGGAGGTATATCAAGAAAAAGAATGTACTTATTGAGAATTGGGAAGCTTTCAAGGCACTTATGGCTGAAATCTTTGTTTCACCTCTTGAAAAAGAGAAGTTAGAACGAAGATGGTATAACTTGGAACAAAGGAGCCTAAGTGTAAGAGAATATACAAACCAATTCCTTAACTTGACCATGTATGTGGAAAACATCAGTGATGAGGCCAAGTTACACAAGTTTATGTATGGTTTAGAACCATCCTTGTCAGCCGATGTTATGGCAGAGAATCCTACTTCACTTTTCAAGGCTATTGAGCTTGCAGAGCGCTTTGGAAGGAAGTATAGGAAATAGTCTTCATTTCAGCCAAGTTATGGACAGCCAAGGACTGTTTTAAAGCAAGGGCAAGTTGGTAACAATTATGGCAGCAACCATATGCCTAGTGGGAGCTTACGGATACCAACTTATCCTCCATTTAATGCTTCTAGGTTTCAAGGCAATTTCAGGACAGCAAATAGTCCAAAGGTTGAATTTAAGCAAGGTGACAATAAGCCTAAGTCTACTTCAGCCAATACAAATTCCAGAAATATTCCCATGGATCTTTACAAAGGACAAAGGCTTATGCTTCAAGTGTGGAGAAAAGTATACTCCTGATCATGCTTCAAAGTGTGTATACAAAAATGCCAAGCCAAAAATTCAGAGTATGCTAGTTCTTGAGGACCTTGAAAATGACATAGATGAAGTTAATGCACTCCCAATCAATGCTGAAAATGAAGATTTCGAGGATGATGGTGGACAGGAGTACTTCTATGATCCATCTGACTCTTTTCCTTTTGATCCAGGCGGTGATATCCCATTTGATCCTGGTGGATTTTGTAATGAGTTGCCTGCTGCCACTAATTGTTCTATCTCTATGGATGCTTGGACGGGATCTAAGAACCCTAATACACTTCGTATGAAGGGAAGCATATGTGGAAAGCCAGTGTTCATCCTGATAGATAGTGGCAGTACCCACAGTTTTGTCAATAAATCCATTTTGTACAAGTTGAATTGTGTTCCCACCGACTTACAGCAGCCCATTAGAGTACAAGTGGCTAATGGTGAAGAGGAAATCAGCACACAGATTTGTCCACAGGTTTCTTTGCAGATGGCTGAAAATTTTGAAGTCAAAGTAAACCTGATCACTTTAGAAATGGGGCCCATAGATATTGTACTTGGTTGTGATTGGTTGATGACCTTAGGCAGGATTACTATGGATTTCTCACAGTTATATATGGAGTTTTTCTCCAATGGACAGCTCATCCGTTTACAGGGGATCCCTAGTAAATCTGATTTTCAGCTTATCACCATTCAACAACTCAAGAAAGAGTACAAGAAGCGCTCACAGATATTTGTATTGCATTTGAACAAAGAAACACAGGATCAGCCCAATAATTCAGCAAACCATCCAGCCTTGACAGCTCTTCTTGAGGAGTACAGAGATCTATTTGAAGTACCTACTTCATTGCCTCCTAAGAGAGAGGTGGATCGCCCCATTGATTTGGAACCCAACTCAAAGACGATCAATAAGCCACCTTACAGACTATCAAAATGTGAACGAGAGGAAGTAGCCAAGCAAATCAAAGAGCTTCTTGAAATGGGATTCATTGAACCAAGTTCTTCACCGTATGCATCCCCAGTCCTGTTAGTCAAAAAGAAAGATGGATCTTTCAGAATGTGCATTGACTACAGGGATCTTAACAAGATAACAGTGAAGAACAGGTATCCTATACCCAGGATAGATGATTTGCTTGATGAGCTTAAGGGGGTTCGATTCTTCACGAAGATTGATTTGAGATCAGGGTATCATCAGATTCGCATGAGAGAGGGTGATGAGGTCAAGACTGCTTTTAGGATTGATCGTGGGCTTTACCATTTCTTGGTGATGCCATTCGGCCTTACAAACGCTCCAGCTACCTTTCAAAGCCTGATGAATAAGATTCTACAACCTTTCCTCTTTCAGTTTGTCTTGGTATTCTTCGACGACATTTTGATCTACAGCAAGACTTTTCAGGATCATTTGTCGCATATGAGGAAGGTTTTTGATGTGTTGAGACATCATAGGCTTTTTGCTAAGGAGAAGAAGTGTTCTTTCATGCAGACTGAAGTGGAATACTTGGGACATATAGTCAGTGAAAAAGGAATACAGGCTGATCCCAAGAAGGTGCAATGCATAAAAGATTGGCCAACGCCTACTACTACTACCTCTCTTAGAGGATTTCTTGGTCTATCTTCATTCTGTCGCAGATTTATAAAGCATTATGCGGCAATTGCAGCCCCTTTAACTGACAGGTTGAAGAAAGAAGCTTTCTTTTGGGATTCTCTTGCAGATAGCAGCTTCAACCAGTTAAAGGAATTACTTACCTCCGCTCCTATTCTTGTATGCCCGGATTTCTCTAAAGAGTTTACTATACAATGTGATGCTAGTGGCCGTGGCATTGGGGCTGTTTTGCTTCAGGAGCATGGAGTAATTGCATTTGAAAGCCGTAAGCTTACTGATAAGGAGATGACCATGAATGTTTATGATCAGGAAATGTTGGCTATTCTGCATGCAATTAAGAAATGGCACCATTACTTATATGGCAGCCGATTCAGAGTGCATAGTGATCATCGCGTACTCAAGTATTTCCTTACTCAGTCAAATCTTACTCCAAAGCAACGACGATGGGTAGCAACATTACAAAATTATGACTTTGACATCACTCATACAAGGGGCAAAGATAACATAGTGGCTGATTCTCTCTCTCGTATGTGGGCCTGCAAAGTATCAGCCATGACGGAATTACATAGTGATTGGATTGAAGAGCTACAAGAGGCATATCTCTTAGATGAGGAATTCAGCCAAATCTTTCAGAAATTACAGCAAGGTCTCATGGAAGAAAACTCGCACTACCAGCTTAAAAATGGTCTTATTTGGTGGAAGGGCAAGATTGTTATTCCCTCTACTTCTTCTTTCAAGCGAAAAATTATGGAGGAGATGCATTCTTCGCCTTTAGCTGGACACTTGGGAGTTTTCAAGACTTATGACAGGATCAGCAAGAGCTTTTATTGGAAAGGACTGTGGAAAGATGTCAAGGACTTCGTTATGAAGTGTATGCCTTGTCAGCAAAATAAGGATAGCACCCATAAGCCAGGGGGTTTATTGCAGCCATTGCCTATTCCTACGGGTAAATGGACTCATATTACTATGGACTTTATCACTGGCTTACCTACTACCAAGAAGGGGTGGAATAGTATTTATGTGGTGGTTGACAGACTCACCAAAGCAGCTCATTTTATTCCAACAAAAATTCAGTTTACTGCTTCTCAGGTGGCCAACCAGTTTATGGAGCATATTTTCAGATTGCATGAATTACCGCAGGTGATTGTCCATGATAGGGACTCAAAGTTTATGAGTAACTTTTGGCAAGCGGTATTTACATCTATGGGTACCAAGTTGGCTCCATCTACGGCTTATCATCCCCAAACTGATGGACAGACAGAGAGAGTTAATAAATGGCTGGAGACTTATCTTCGCCATTTTTGCTATGATGTCCAAACCTCATGGGATTCTTGGTTACACCTGGCTGAGTTTGCTTATAATAATTCCACTCATGCGAGCATAGGAGTTTCACCCTTTGAGGCTTTGTATGGTTACAAGGTGCCCCTACCCACAGTCATTTTTAACGAAAAGATCAACCCTCATGGGAAGGAAGAGTTGGATAGAATGCAAACCCTTCTTCAGCAATGCAAGGTGAATCTAAGGAAGGCTCAAGATCAGATGAAGATGTATGCTGATGAGAAGAGGAGGCCTTTAGAGTTCCAGGAAGGAGAGCTGGTTTTGTTGAAGGTGCCCAAATCCAAGTATTCTTCATTGAAAGATGGATCCAGTAATAAGCTTGCCCACAGATTCTATGGCCCTTACAGGATCCTTAAGCGGATTGGAGATTTGGCATACAGACTAGAGCTTCCCTCTTCTACAAAGATTCATAACGTCTTCCATGTTAGTCAGCTCAAGCCCTATTATGGTGATCCAGTGGATTTAGTTGATGAGCTGCCACCTATTGATGAAGATGGTATTGTTCAGTACATCCCAGAGGCTGTTATAGGTCAGCGTGAAAAGAAGCTTCGATCACGTTCTATTGTGGAATATTTGATTAAATGGAGAGGTTTACCCTCTGAAGAGGCTTCTTGGAGACCTGATTCAATATTGGATGAGTATCCATACTTGAAGGATACATTGATGGCTAAAGCCTATTGCTTATGGAGCTAGTATTGGTGCAGACTGGTTCAGGACAGCACGCTGTTTTAGAACAGTTTTTGTCGTACTTCATTTTCAGAATTGAGCTATCTACATGAGCTTAAAGTACTCTTCAAGAGCTTCGTTTTGATATGTGGTACACTTCATTTGGACACTTCTATCAAAACTTATGGCTGATTTGGTCCAGCAGGGACTGTTATTCCAGCAAGCTGTCTACTTTCTTCTGGAACTATTTGTTGAAGATTCTATGGCTCCAACGGCTTCTAAGGTTCTTCAAATCATGTATATAGCAGGGTCCACTTTCCGTACTTCAAATTCAGCCCTTGTAATGATAAATTCTTCACTCATTCCCTATTTGTAAAGCTGTAAAACAGAGTAGTACTCTGTTCTATCCATCTTTTCTTTAGCTCTTTCTAGTTTTGTTTTTGGGGACAAAAACTTTTGGGAAGGGATGGATTGTAAGAAGCTGGGAATACTTAGAATACTAATAATATGCCATGTCACATTGACACTGGTATATAAGGAGAGAAGTTGTAAATTTTCACATCTTTTTGACATATCAATACAATTACAATCTTTCTCTCCCTTCTTGCTCCAAGCTTCCATGGCTTCTTCATCTCTCCTGTCTTTCTCTCTCCAATTCTAGTCTTTCTCTCTCCTCGTCACTCTATTTCTCTCTCTTCCTGCAGTCTTTCTCTCTCCTCTTTCTCTCTCCCTAGTTCTCTCTCTGACAGGGAGAAGGATTTTGTGCAACAATTTGAGGGGTGAAATAATACAAATTCTGATTGTTTTTCTATACATAGCATTTAGGAAATGGCCTATTTGGAAATAAGGGATCTAGTAGCACAAGGTCTGTCTTGGTGCTAGATTCTTGCTACAAAGCATATACGTATTAGTTGGAATTCATTAAAAGACTGTTTGCGTACCAGCACATAGACTGATTTCGAAACATAACTGTTTGTGTATGATGAGACATCCACTATTGCATTGATCATACATATGGTATCAACTCCTAGAAATGCATAGCAATTGTTTGAATTATAGTTGACCCACACTTGAGAGGGTGAGATTCCCCTTGCCGTAGGTTAGTTGTTCGTTTCTTGGGAAAAATTATTAGTGAGGAAATATGGTATCTCCTGGATCTCACTGGCCAATCCCCAAGATGTAGGAGAGCTGCAGTGGGGCCATGACAATCAGCCGATGGGGTGTCTCCTATGTCAATGATATGTGGCACTTATTGCCAATATGTGTGGGATACCCCCTTTGAGGGGTTTTGGGAAAAGTGCCGTTGGACTCTTATCCAGCTACTTACAAATGCAATATTAGATGTATCTAGTGTGCATTTAGTTATTACAGTCGCTCGTGACCCGCGAGGCTTTGTGGTGACAGAGTTGTCTATTGTGTGCATGAGGCCGGCTAGTGCCATAGCCAGTGCCGGCCCCCCATCAGTGGTGTGTCTGCCGGGAGCCACCTCAAAGTGGTGGTTTCCGAATCTAGGGTCTCTTGGGACCTACTTGTTAGTTGATGTCCTTTGAAGAGGTCCCATCAAGCCGAACTCCAAAAACACGAGAGAGCTGAGAGGGCTAAATGGAGGGCCAAAATCAATAGGCGTTATTGTCCTAAAAGGAGTAGTCCTGAACCTATTAAAGGGTGGGGTCTTAGTAACCTTAGCATGTCACGAGGTGGAAGTTCTAGTACTTTCCCCCTCTTGATTAATTTGCTCACTTCAAATGGTGTGATAGCTTTGCCTGTCCCGATTCCATTAGCAAATCTGATCATTACCATGGCACAACCTATCACAATCCCTACAAGAACAGTAGATTTGCCAGTCTTAGGTTTCCCCATACCCATTTTTAATGGTTTAGTGGAAGAGGATGCAGAGCTTCATATAAGGGAGTTCCAAAAGCTGATGTTTAACTACCGCATCCAAGAGGAAGGGCATCTAATGATGTTCTTCAACATGACCCTGAAGGGAAGGGTAGCTATATGGTATCACGGTCTTGAGGTCGGATCCATAACCACCGTGGAATTATTTTATGAAGCCTTTCAAAGGGAGTTCGCCCCTAAGAGGGGTGGCCAATATTGGCTGTGCGTGTTGAATTTGACACGCCAAGAACCGCATGAAGATATACGAGTGTATGTCAAGAAGATTAAAGACGTTTTCTGTAAATTGGTTGCCTTTATCCCTATCCCACCTGCTACCCAGTTACAATACTTCTTGCATGGTCTTGGTTTTAACATTCAGGTGTAACTGAGTAGTGTCACATTGGCGGATATAGACACTGCCATTAGACGAGCGCAAGAAATAGAATCTTGACTACAAGCGGCCTATGCTTCTTGAACCAATCCCAATATGGGTCTAGTATTGGAAAATAATTCACAACCGATCAATGGCAATGGAAGCCAAGGGATAAGGATAGCCAACCCTAACGCGAGATTGAACGTGGTGCCGAATGTGCCTTTATTGCTAGCTCCGCCTAGTGTGACTATGCCTATGGCTAGTCAGATGCCTCCAAATGTGGGACACCAAGCAGTGAACGCTAACGTCATTCGTGTGGGTCAGTAACCAATGAAACCAATGCCTAAGTAAATTGTGTGGCCAAGGGACCGACGGGTATATAATCAGGGCTATGAGTCGAGTTCATCAAATGTCCTTAGCGAAGTCAAGGACATGATGAAGCACTACACAGATATGATCTCTAAAAAATATCAGTAAATAGCCGTTGACATTAATTTCTTAAAGAAACAACAGAATCTGATAGGGAGTCGATGCCCCGAAGAGGGTACACCCTTTAGATTCAGCTACAAATGGTGTGGTGGGCAACATTATCCATGTAATTACCCAAATGTCAAGTGCGATATTTGCTGGAAATCCGGCCATTTAGTAGCCGCCTGTTGGAGCAAGATCAATTCCCTCCAGCAAGGCAGTCAGCAACCAAGGCATGTTAATCATTGTGTGAAAGGAAACAATTTTTAGTAGGATGATGGACTGAAACAAATACTCTAAAGGGGTAAGACTACTGTCAAAGAACTGCTAGGCGGCAGTGGGATGAGCCTCATCGAGGTTGTGCAAGTTAATGGCATTGAAGCTTCTAGCCTATGTGCTGTAACAAGAGGCCAAAAAAATAGAGAAGGTGACAAAGATAATGTAAAACCTATTGATTTAAACCCTAGACAGCAGGATGATAAAGAAATGCAAGTTCTAAATCCTAACGAGGAAGGGGGACCTCTGAAGCCCGTAGAGAGTAAGGCTGAAGCCAAGAGAGATAAAGAGGTGTCAAGAAAGAAGGTGAGGGTATAAAGCCAGTGCAGCATCCTAAAGAGTGGATGGTTGGGCGCGAGAAGCGAGCTTTAGCAAATTATCACGAATTTGATTTAGCTAGCTCCCTTTGCAATGTTAACCAGACGTGAATCTCTTGCAGTTAATCAAGCTATCACCGGGAGTATGCAAAGAATTTAAAAAGATCTTACATATGGGTTATATCGTAGAACCCTTGGGAATAGCGCGGTTAGGGGATGATTGGTTTGAACATGTCGAAAAGCACTGCCCAAGGGTTGCAGCCTATGTTGATGGGATTCTAGTGGATAATGCTATCATCCACACAGGATCCTCAGTTAATATTATGAGTTCTAAATTGATGGAGAGGTTGGGTCTTGTGATTCATATCGATGCCTCCATAATCCTTAGAATGGCTGACGATAGTATGAGACAGTTGGAGGGCCGCATTACTAAAGTCCACGTGACATTTGCCAACGTAGAATGCCTGTTGGACTTTAGGGTAATCCGATTTGCAGGGCGTCCAAGTTACCAATTATTGCTTGGTCAACCTTGGATTTTGCAAGCAGACTGTCAAGTAGATATACCCGCTAGTAGATTGATATTTGGCAGAGGTGCTAGACGTGTTGTAGTCGATGCATATCCTGAATCACCTCAAAGTGAGTGAGCTCCCCTGTCTTCTACAGAGTTAGAGACAATGGAAGATGTGTCTGCAAGTGAGACGCTGTCAACTGAGGAATCCAAATAGGGATCGACCATAGAAGACATCTATCAAGTAACCCTGAACGAGCCATTAGAAGCTCAAGATAGAATAAGGGACATAGATGTTATGGAGCTAGACCTTGGTACGCCAGACGATGAGCGGCCAATAAAGCTAGGGTCTATGCTTAGTGCGGAGGAACAGGAGGATAATGTCACTCTGATCCAAGAGTTCCATGATATTTTTGCTTGGAGGTACGATGAACTTAAGGGTATTCCCCCTAGCCTCGCTGTCCATACAATTTTGTTGAAGGAAAGAAGCCATCCTGTGTGACAGAAAGTCAGGCGTATGCCGTTTGAGTTGCAGGATGGGTTGTTCGAGGAGTTATAGAAATTACAGAAAGCGGGTTTGATCTTCCATGTGCAGCACACTCAATGGTGTTCACTAATTGTGATCAGGAAGAAGAAAAATAATCAAATTCGGCTATGTGTGGACTTTTGAGAGTTGAAAAAGCAAACAATTAAGGATTACTACCCACTGCCCTTTATCGACCAAATTCTGGATCAATTGGCGGGTAGGGAGAGATATTCATTCATGGACTATTTTGCAAGCTATAATCAAATGGTGATCGCAGAAGAGGATAAGCTCAAAATGATGTTCATAACAATCTTCGGGATCTTTGCGTATCATGTGAAGGCATTTGGTATGTGCAATGCGCCTGATTCTTGTCAATGAATTGCCGATAATACCTTTGGTGACATTTCCCCTGAGGAGATAAAGGTATTTATTGACAATTTAGGGGTAGCCACCGTGAGAGAAAGGTAGTTGATTATTTTACAAAAATGTTTTGAGCGATGTAGACAATTTTGCATAGCTCTCAATCCAAGGAAGTGCATTTTTAGTGTACCTTATGGGCTTCTGCTGGGCCATGTAGTTAGCTCAGCAGGGATTGTGACGGATCCTAAAAAGATCAAAGCTATACTCTCCATGAGTCCGCCACGCACCCGCAAAGAAGTCCATAGCTTTCTGTCATCAGTTGGATATTATCGACAGTTCATAAACTCTTTGGCAGAAATAACATTGCCATTTACAAATCTGTTATCCTTCGATTGTTTGTTTATGTGGAGTGACCCTTGTAAGGTGGCTTTTGAGGATGTAAAGCAGGAACTCACAAGAGCACCTGTGCTGAAAGCACCGAAGAGGGGCGAAATTCTTTATATCTTTTCAGCAGCTACCATGCATAGCATTAGTTGTTGTTTAGTGCAGATGTGAAAAGAGAAGTGGTATCACCCGATTGCTTTTGCCAGTTGAAAGCTGGGTGTATTCAAAATTAATTATATTTATATGGAAAAGTTGTGCTTTGCGATGGTCTTTGCGACTAAGAAGTTCAGGCACTACATCCTTTATGAGAATGTTGTCCTTTATACGAAGGCAGAAGGGCTACGACTGCTGATGAATAGGCTACAACCGCACGACCATTTGGCAAAGTGGTTAATCACTTTGCAGGAGTTTGACTATGAGGTTAAGAGCAAGCTACCTAGGTTGTAGGGTATTGTAGAGTGCCTTGTGGACTTTGGGGAGCCAAAGGAAGCTCTGATTGAAGGCAGTGACTGGGACTCGTTGTTCAAGATTGACACATCATCTATTCCCTCCTGGTATGCGGCGATAACACATTTTTTGTCGATGGGAGAGACTGTAGTTGGTCTATCGAAGTCAGAAAAGTGAAAGATCAAGTAGTAGGCTTTAAAATTTGCAGTAATCTCAAGCATGTTGTATCGGCAAGGGGTAGATGATATCTACCACCGATGCGTAATGCCGGACGAGGTCCCTTTCACCTTAGAAGAGTGCCATGACTCTGCTTGCGGAGGTCATTTTGCTGGGCAGCTAACTGCAGAAAAAACCTTGAGGGTGGGATATTGGTGGCTGGCCATCTTCTAGGATGCATTCGAGTACGTTAAAAGATGTGACATCTATCAACGACATGATAGCCGAGAGAATAGGAAGCGACCACTCACTCCTATTATGGCAATCCTTCCGTTCGAGAAGTGGGAGATCGACTTTGTGGGCCCTATTACTCTATCATCCATTGCACATAAAAAATATATTATCATAGTGACTGATTATTTTACTAAGTGAGCAGAAGCATGTGCAACACGGTGATCCGGGTTTTTTACAACCCGGATTATTACCACAAAATTTGGCCAAAGCCCCTATCAAGAGCTTACCATATCACTTTGGGTTTACTCTTCAAGCACTAGGTATGCTACATTGCTTCTCGATTATGATAACTCTTGCAAATGGGGGAAACAAGTTCTTAGAAAGCATGTCAATGTAAAGGGTAAAAGGGATGGTTATCTTAGTGAAGATGAAAATGGATTACACCTAGGAGTTGAGTGAATGCATAGATTTTTCAAAGGACTAGCCTCCAACTACACATGGGCTCCGTCTGCATCACTAAGATTTGGAATCTATCACCATCATTAGAGGACACCTCACCATAGTACACAAGTCAATATCCACATCATGGTGTCATTTGGATCTTGCACAAAAGCTTACAAGCATGGACCCCTTTTGTCACATGCTTATATGTATTTATATACATATGGGGGACTAAAGTCAAAGCAACTTTTAGAAGCCGTATTTTATAATCTCAATAACTCCCAAGAAAAAGCGAATTTCAAGAAAATTCCCATCAAGCCCCGATCGGTTTCGACTTGGTCTACAAAGTTGCAGAAGAAACTTTTTTCAAATTCCTCACGGATTTGAAGTTACAAAGGCGCAGACTGCTGGCTACATGCAATTTTCTTCTCTCTTTCACCACACCAACTTTCCACTCTATCCTTCTTGTAAATATATTATAATAATGTGCTTTGGGCACCCACCTCTTGTAATCTAGCTCCATTTCTCTATGTTGTCTACCACCACCCTTGGCTTCTCGCATGATGACCAAGGTGGGGACTTGTCCCATTCACTATGCTCCATATTTTCAAAGATGCCATACATCATCTAGGATTATGTTAATCAAGAAGATTAGCTTAATCTAATCCCTCATGGAGGCTATATAAAGAGCCCATGGAGAATGAAAAAGGGGGGAGGAAGGACAATGACAAGCCCATGAGAGCACTCTAGAATACCCTCATCTCTTTGAGGTGAGCTATGAGTGAGTTCTTTTATTATGTAGCATAATGGCAAGCTTCCTCTACCTCTTCTTCTATTATCTCCCTCTCCTCTCATCTTCTCATTCCATGTAGCATAATGGAAAGCTTCTTCTACCACTTCTCCTCTTATCTCCCTCTCCTCTCATCTCTCTCTTTTATATTCCAGGACAATGATAAGTCCATGAGAGCACTCTAGAATATCCTCATCTCTTTGAGGTAAGCTATGAGTGAGTTCTTTTATTATGTAGCATAATGGCAAGGTTCCTCTACCTCTTCTCCTATTATCTCCCTCTCTTCTCATCTTCTCATTCCATGTAGCATAATGGCAAACCTCTTCTCCTCTTCTCTCCCTCTCCTCTCATCTCTCTCTCTTATATTCCAATATGGTGTCTAGTACATATGTTCTCTCTTGTAAATTTGTGTCTTGGTTCTCTTGATTCTCTTTGAGAAAATGGATGTCCTAGCCCATCCTCCCTTTGGCTAGGTGGTGCCCCTCTTTAGTTCTCTTAGTGAGGATTGGAGGTTGGATGGGTAAGAGGCAACCCGTTCATCATTTGAGCCCTAATTTTTGGTGCCCCCGCTGAGGACATTCTCAACCACAATTCTCTACCTCCTTATGTGGAATGATACAACACATAGTGGTGCATCCTTTACAACAAGTTTCCCAAGTGGCTCTTCCTCAACGCCTTCACCAGCTATTTTTGAAGCTAGTCGAAGACCACGACTCCCAGAATTGTCTCCTAAAGAAGCTCAAGAAAGAAAGTATGCCTATCGGATGATGACACGCATGCGGGTAAAAGGTGTTCACTTTAGAAATTCCATTATCTCACAAGGAAAAAAATATGTTGCCATCAATTGCTAGGTTCTCATAATTGTGGTGAGTGTTTTGCAAACAAAGTGAAAGCCCTTCCGAGAGGTCCTCGTCTCCAAATCATCAAATCCCTCTCTCTCTCTGGCCTAATCCACATCAAAGGAGGACAACTATGCATGAACGGTGTGGAGTTTTGTAGAAGTGCAAAGTATGGAGACTACCTTCAACTGTTGTTAGCTCGAAGGTTGGGTGTGGTTGAAAAGGTGGCCATCACACCTTATGAAATATATGTCGCCGAGGATGGACACACCAAGGCAAGAGCAATCACTGGTGAGCAAATTCTCCGTATAGCAAAGTTGGTGGGTTCCAAAAAGAAACACTCTGGAAAAATCCTTCATAATTCAAAAAAGTGCATTCCCTCTACTCCCTTAAGTAGTCTCCACTCATCATGAATAATAATAATGGCCCGAATTAGTAGGAAGATTTTCTTCCAGCAACGTCTTGTCATGTACTTTGGGGCTGAAAGATTAAGGGAGATTCTTGTATCACCAGAACCTATAATCTTCCCAATGCTAGACTACAATGCTCCTTCAATGTACATGTATTTATCCTATTATAATAGTTTCTCATGAATCAGAACAAGTTGTATGGACCTATCCGTCCACTTGCTATGCAAACTATACATATTGTAGCTAGCACAAAACTTAGATTCCAAGGCATTATTAGAAGCATACTGGGGCCTAGACGTCTTGCTGAAATCAATACATCTGTGAACCCATTCATCCTTCCCCTTATAAAATACAACTTAAGTCTAGACGTTTTCATCTTCATACTCTACTAAGGCAACATGGCATTTCCAAGTTTTTTTGGACACAAAGGGGAGAAAGCTCTAGACTTTCTGGATGACTTAGAAATGACCTTCCTAGTCACAGGCCGGGATGATGAAGCAACCAAAGTACGGGCCTTCTCTTTAGTTCAAAGGGTGATGCTCGAGTGTGGTATCAAGCTCTCTCGGAGGCTACAAGGGGTAATTGGGAGAATCTCAAGACCGCATTCATGCACAAGTACCAAGATACAGAGCCACCTGAAGATATTTGGAGACAACTCTTAGATCTTCGCCAAACCGTAGCAGGGGAATACCAAACCTATGAAGGCATGTTTATAAAATTTTGGGATAAATGGACAGCCTCTTTAGCCGAGGGAGAAAGAATACCTGATTGCCTTAAGAAAGATTGTTTTCTAGCCGGACTCCATCCTCTACTAAGGGAGAAGGTCAAAGGAAAGTTTCCCACATCCTATGAAGAATCAGTCACTTATGCGAGGGAGAAAGATAGAAAATTGAAGTATCAAGCCCAATTGAAGGGGGGAGTTGAGCCCATGCAGGTTTTACCAACCATGCCAAGGCCTAGAGAAATAGCAGAGGCCCCACCTGAACTAGAGATACCACAACAAGAGCTCCTACAACGCATTACTAATCAACTTGAAAGCCTTTCATTAAATTTGGTGCAAGGAGTGTGGCCCCCTCCCCTCATAAATGAAGGCAATCGAGGTCCAAGAAGACAAGAAAGAGAGTATGTTTGCTATAATTGTGGGGAGACTGGCCATGGTATGTACTTTTGCCCTCATCCCAGGCGTTTTCAAGGAAATGGGTTCCAACCAAGGAGGGGACAACAAGTGACACCACCTAGGGAAAGGTTTGTTCCACCGAATCCAAGGCCTCCACCACCAGTTCAAGTTCTCCAGCATCCTCGACCACTTGTAGAGGTGCCGCCCTTGCCTATCCAACCGCCAGAGAATCATGATGCTAGGATAATTAGTTTAGATGAGAGTGATGTCAAAGGGAAGGCCAAAGTAGTAGAGGTTGAAGCAATGCCGGTGAAGAAAGCCCGGAGAATTGAGAGAATGGAACCTACACCACACCAAAGGAGGTTGAAAATATGGAAGAGGAGGCAGAGTCATCAATGGCTGCAAAGACACGCAACAGTAAAAAGAGGAGGGCTCGCTCACGCCGACACATTGAGCCAGATGATTTTTCCCTGGGTAAAGGTACTAAAGCTTATGATTTTCTTGCTGATGTGAAGAATCAAGGGCCAAAAATTTCATGGCCACAATTACTACATCTATCTCCAACAGTGCAACGACAATGGTCCAAGATGGTAAGCATTAGATCCATGAAGAATAGACATGTGAATGCAATCCAGGCTTGAAAGATGAAAGATATTGTGCCTCTAGTGGAAGCCGAAATCAATGGATAGAGAGTGTCAAAGACATATGTGGATGGAGGCGCAGAGATTTGTGTCATGACGAAAAAGTTGATGCATCGTTTGGGATTAGAGGTAAATGAAACTACTAAATTTGGGGCCAAAATGGCTAACAATGTAGTAGTAAATTGTTTGGGAGTTATAAACAAAGTCAAGGTAAAGGTGTGTGGAGTGCAATTGGAGCTTGACATGTATGTGATGCCAGTGAAGGGGGACGGGTATCCGCTCATCCTTGGGTGACCATGGCTAATGGGAATGAAAGCCAGACAAGATTGGGAGACAGGGGCTTTAGAGCTAAGGCCACAAAAGGGGCTGCATAAAAAATGGAAGAGCACTATCTACAACATGAAGGAGGGCCGACATGAGGATCTTGTGTTAGAAACCACCGCTGATGAATGGAGTTCCAGCGAGGGTTGGTCATCTATGACAGAGGGAGAGTCTTCTAATGAGGAGGAAGAAAGCTCTCTAGAAGTGATGGGGATTACATTAAAAGGGCCGTCTAGTAGTGAAATTCCGCAGCAGCTTCCAAAGGTCGAGAAGGAGGGTTTAGAAAAAATGTTGGCTAAGGATCTATCAGTTGAGGAGAAGGCAGCCTACATGGAAGTGGTGATAAAACACTCTGCACTTTTTATTTCTGATTATGAACACATCACAGGTGTGACAGCAGTACAACATCACATTAATCTAAAAGAGGGAGCACGGCCAGTGGTGCAGCGACTACGACGATTGGGAGTAGTTCAACAAAATGCTCTACTCACTGAGGTGCAACGACTTTTAAAGGCATGCTTCATCTA
Source organism: Lygodium microphyllum (assembly GCF_053477565.2). Lineage (NCBI taxonomy): Eukaryota > Viridiplantae > Streptophyta > Polypodiopsida > Schizaeales > Lygodiaceae > Lygodium > Lygodium microphyllum. The sequence goes on along the minus strand of NC_141140.1, from coordinate 52,519,833 downwards.
TCCAATAGGGGACTCAGAGTGGGTTTCACCTGTGGTGATGATACCCAAGAAGAATGGAAAATGAAGGATTTGTGTGGATTACAAGCCGCTGAATGCTGCAACAAAGAGAGATCACTTTCCTCTTCCCTTTCAGGATGAAATACTCAATGAGGTGGCCGGGCATGAGAGATACACTGTTTGTGATGGGTATTCATGTTATTTCCAGATTCAAATAGCTGAGGAGGATCAACAGAAAACCACCTTCATTACACCTTGGGGTTGTTTTGCTTACAAAGTAATGCCATTTGGGTTAACAAATGCCCCAGCTACCTTCCAGCGATTCATGAATTATGTCTTCCAGCCATATTTTGGAAAATCCATTAGGGTCTTTATTGATGACTTTTCTATTTATAGTTCTAAGGCTTTACATCTAGGAAAGGTGGATGAAGCTTTCAACCGACTCACACAAATGGGGGGACAGTTAAACCATGAGAAGTGTCGCATTGGCAAAAGCAATGTAACTTTGTTAGGGCATGTCATAAGTGAGAGGGGCATTGAAGCACATCCAAACAAAGTTAAGGCCCTATTGGCGGTGCCATCACCATCTTCTGTGAAGCAACTAACCTCTTTCTTTCAGAAGGTGCGATATATGGGGCGGTTCATTCATCTCCTCTCCCAATTAATATTTCCACTGCAATAGTTAACCCACTCTGAGGAGCTCCTGTGGAGTGACGACAGCGAAAGGTGCTTTCACGAGGTGAAGAAGGCTCTTAGCACCCTTCCTATAATTTTACAACCTTGTTGGGATCAAGAGTTTTTTGTCAATCCGAGTTTTGGGGAAGATGCTCTAGGGACAGCACTAATACAAAAGGATGCTAAAACTGGCCTAATGAGATCGGTTTACTTTTCTAGTAGAGTAATGACAACATCAGAACGAGGGTACAAGATGGTCGAGGTGATGGTTTTGTCTCTAATGTTTGCTATAAGAAAGTTTGGTCCTTATCTTCTCCCTAGGCCATTCACAATGATCACGACAGAAGAGCATTTTCCCTATGCCTTACAGCACATGGATGTTTCAGTTAGAATCGCTAAGTGGGTGATACAACTCCAAGAGTTTGACTACACCTTCAAGGTGGAGGATTCTACTCGAGCTTGCCTAGCTGATTTGTTGACCCATAGATGCCATCAAAATAAGGAAAAGGAGAAGGGAAAGGTAAAAGAGGAGACACCTCCTCTTGAGGAGCCACCACGGGTGGAGAATGCGCATGCCCTCTACTTCGATGGGGCCTACAAGCGTATTAAAGACAGAGCGGCAGCAGGAATAGTGGTGTTCAGTCCCAAAGGTGACAAACTTTATGGAGAAGGTATCAGCTTGGAGGATGTACATTCTAATAATGAGGTAGAATATCAAGCCTTGCTTTTAGGTTTGAGGTGGTGTCTTTCACATGGTGTCACTCGGCTTAATGTTTTTGGTGATTCTATGCTAATTGTTAAGCAAATGAAAGGAATTTGGGCTTGTAAAAATGATAACTTGGCAGTGAAAATGAGGGAAGCTAAAACTCTCATGAGAAAGCTACAAAAAGCCCAAATCTATTTTGTGCCAAGGCGCACAAATGGCGACACAGATGCTCTAGCAGCTGAAAATTTGAAAGAGATAATGGTGGGCATCGTTACAGTAAAGCTTCCCTTGTTTCAAGGTAAGTTTCAACTACAAGATGTGCTTTATTTTCTCGAGCAAGGTGAGGCACCTACACATATGAGTAAAAGTGAGAAAAGGTGGCTAGCTACTAAGGCCACTAAATACCGCTTGATAAATGATGTGTTGTATTGCAAAGGAAAGGATGCAGTGCTTAGAAGGGTGCCAACAACAAAGGAGATTATAGATGTGATTAAGAGCTGCCATGAAGGGGTTTGTGGCGGACATTTTGCTCAAGAAATAACCAGCAGGAAGATTCTCCAAGCCGGTTTTGTGTGGCCTAGTCTACATCGAGATGTGCAACACTGGTGCCGCACTTGTGACATTTGCCAAAAGGTCAGACCAAGGAAGCTAGTGCATGAGGAACAAAATCCCATAACTACATATGGCCCATTTGAGAAATGGGGGATTGATGCAATAGGGCCACTCCCACGAACTCAATCTGGCAAGGAATACATCATAATGGGTGTAGCTACATGACGAGGTGGACAGAGGCTTCAGCAACTAGTAGGATCACAGCCCAAGAAGTGGGAAAATTTGTGTTTGAACATATTTGTTGCAGGTTTGGTACACCTTTGAAAATTATCTCTGATCGGGGTCCTGGTTTTAGGGCGAACTAGTAGGGGAGCTAATGGAAAGGCTAAAAATCAAGCACAGGCATTCTACTCCCTACTATCCACAGTGTAATGGTTTGGTCGAAAAAGTGAATGGGCTGATTTGTAAGATAATTACCAAGCAAGTACACATGCATCCCAAGCACTGGGATAAAAAATTGAATGCAGCTCTTTGGGCCTACAGGACTTCATTTAGAACCTCACTTGGCTATACTCCATTTCACCTCGTCTATGGCCAAGAGGCTTTGCTTCCTATAGAGGTGGAACTGGCGAGTTTGCGTGTTTTAGTAGCCAGTCAAGAGAAGAATCAGGATAAGAAGTTAGAGGAAAGGATCTTGGATCTAGAGAGGCTGGAGTTAGACAGAGAAGTAGCAGTCCAACACTATTCCATGCAGGCTGAAGAGAGGAGGAAGACCTTTAATAAGAAGCTGGCTAGCAAATACATAAGGGAAGGATCACTTGTGCTACGCTATGATAACCGGTTTGATAACAGAAAGGATGCTAAACTTGTGTTCAAATGGGAAGGGCCATTAATGGTCATAAGGAGATATTCAAATGGCAGCTATAAGCTAGGTGACATGGATGGGAAGGTTCACAAGACAAGGGTAAATGGATGGCGATTGAAGCCTTATTTTCAAAGAAATATGAACACTTTGGAGCAGTCATTCAATGAAGAGCCACCAATGAGGGGGTGCAGTCCTCCTTGCTCTATTGGACCATCATTATCAAGCTAGAGGCATGAATACCTCTAGTCTAAGGGGAGGGCTAATGATCCAGGATTTTTACAATCCGGATTATTACCACAAAATTTGGCCAAAGCCCCTATCAAGAGCTTACCATATCACTTTGGGTTTACTCTTCAAGCACTAGGTATGCTACATTGCTTCTCGATTATGATAACTCTTGCAAATGGGGGGAACAAGTTGTTAGAAGGCGTGTCAATGTAAAGGGTAAAAGGGATGGTTATCTTAGTGAAGATGAAAATGGATTACACCTAGGAGTTGAGTGAATGCATAGATTTTTCAAAGGACTAGCCTCCAACTACACATGGGCTCCGTCTGCATCACTAAGATTTGGAATCTATCACCATCATTAGAGGACACCTCACCATAGTACACAAGTCAATATCCACATCATGGTGTCATTTGGATCTTGCACAAAAGCTTACAAGCATGGACCCCTTTTGTCACATGCTTATATGTATTTATATATATATGGGGGACTAAAGTCAAAGCAACTTTTTGAAGGCGTATTTTATAATCTCAATAACTCCCAAGAAAAAGCGAATTTCAAGAAAATTCCCGTCACGCCCGATCGATTTCGACTTGGTCTACAAAGTTGCAAGAGAAACTTTTTTCAAATTCCTCACGGATTTGAAGTTACGAAGGCACTGACTGCTGGCTACATGCAATTTTATTCTCTCTTTCACCACACCAACTTTCCACTCTATCCTTCTTGTAAATATATTATAATAATGTGCTTTGGGCACCCACCTCTTATAATCTAGCTCCATTTCTCTATGTTGTCTACCATCACCCTTGGCTTCTTGCATGATGATCAAGGTGGGGACTTGTCCCATTCACTATGCTCCATATTTTCAAAGATGCCATACATCATCTAGGATTATGTTAATCAAGAAGATTAGCTTAATCTAATCCCTCATGGAGGCTATATAAAGAGCCCATGGAGAATGAAGAAGGGGGGAGGAAGGACAATGACAAGCCCATGAGAGCACTCTAGAATACCCTCATCTCTTTGAGGTGAGCTATGAGTGAGTTCTTTTATTATGTAGCATAATGGCAAGCTTCCTCTACCTCTTCTTCTATTATCTCCCTCTCCTCTCATCTTCTCATTCCATGTAGCATAATGGCAAGCTTCTTCTACCTCTTCTCCTCTTATCTCCCTCTCCTCTCATCTCTCTCTCTTATATTCCGGGACAATGACAAGTCCATGAGAGCACTCTAGAATATCATCATCTCTTTGAGGTAAGCTATGAGTGAGTTCTTTTATTATGTAGCATAATGGCAAGCTTCCTCTACCTCTTCTCCTATTATCTCCCTCTCTTCTCATCTTCTCATTCCATGTAGCATAATGGCAAACCTCTTCTCCTCTTCTCTCCCTCTCCTCTCATCTCTCTCTCTTATATTCCAATATGGTGTCTAGTACATATGTTCTCTCTTGTAAATTTGTGTCTTGGTTCTCTTGATTCTCTTTGAGAAAATGGATGTCCTAGCCCATCCTCCCTTTGACTAGGTGGTGCCCCTCTTTAGTTCTCTTAGTGAGGATTGGAGGTTGGATGGGTAAGAGGCAACCCGTTCATCATTTCAGCCCTCAACGGAAAGATGATACAAAGGAAACTACTAGTTTCCTATTAGAGCAAATAGTATGTCGATTTGGTCTGTCAAAAGAAATAGTATCGGACTGGGGGATGCATTTTCTAAACAAAGTGATAAAAAGCTTGACTGAGGCTTGGCACATCAAGCACAATGAAACAACCCCCTATAACCCACAAGCCAATGGGTAGGTTGAGAGTACCAACAAGCAGCTTGTGGGCATTCTGTCTAAGGTAGTATCGGAAAAGAAATGAGATTGGGATAAAAAGTTGTACGTGGCAGTGTGGGCATAAAATACGATGTTCAAACGAGCTACTGGTCACACCCCATTCAAGTTAGTATATGGAGAGGAGTGCGTCCTACCTCTAGAGATCGAGTTGCCGATGATAACACCTCAATGGGATTAAATTGCAGAGCTTTCTACATCAGGAGGTGACCAAGCATCGGACGAAGCAGCTCCATGTTCTAAAAGCAAAGAAATACACTTTTAAGAAGAGGCAGCTAGTGTTGTACTATGATGCACATAGATAATTATTTGCAGGAAAGATGGAGCCCAAATGGGACGGTCATTATAGGATTGTTAGGATCGGGAAGAATAAATCCACAGCATTATTGGCAGATCTTGAGGGTGTGGAGTTTAAGAATAAGTTTAGTCTTAATAAGATTAAACCTTATTATTTCTGAATACACTAATGACATAAGTGCCTTATAGGTCTATGTGTGATTGATCAGACATCTCTGCACAAGGGAACATCAATAGAGGTTGATGGGTCGACTGATCCCTTATTTGGAGCACCCATACTTAGAGCAGCAATATCATCAAGGAAAACTCATCTGGTGGAGTAAAGACTATAAAGTGACTGAGCAAGACAATGGGACATTCGTTTGGGAGATTAAGGTCTTCTGTCATCACTATTTGCAGATTTTGACGAGCATCCCTGTAGTCTTTAATGATGAGGGTGGAATGGAGCCTAAAGTTCATCCTTTGAACATGCTGAACTTTGATTATCATAACTATGAGTAGAGGATGGTAGGCTGTATAAACCCATTTTGAACCTACACATTATACTTCAATGGAGCGTCCAGGGTCCCTAATAAAAAAGGGAGTGTTGGAGTAGTTATCTGAGATCCTCGATGTAGAGTTACAATGAAACTAACTGCTTTCTCGGGGTAGGATTCACTAACAACATGGTGGAGTATAAAGCCTTGATTATGGGACTGAATATTGCCAAAAAAGATGGTATTCGGCAGTTGTTAGTAAAAGGGGATTCCAAGCTAATCTTAAATCAACTCAATGAGACATATACAGTCCGAAATCCTATCCTTCATATGTATCATCAAACTGCTATAATCCTACTTGATGAATTTGAGAGCGTGTCTCTTCAGCTGATTCCATGTTCTTGGAATCAGTTTGTAGATTCACTAGCCAATTTTGCTTATGAAGAGGACCTCTTCTTCAACTGTGGTCCTAGTCCCGATGTTGCTCTTGATAATGCGACAGGACGTGGTCGTTTGTGGGGAATGTTATCAGACCACACGTTATATAGCAGGTAATGGTTGATATGGGTAGTGCAAAGAGTAGCCGAGACCCATCTACCACTATTATTCTGGACCCATAGGTTGGTTAGACGATATGTTATATGCATACGCCTCTTGCTATATATGTAAGAGGTATGGGTCACAACTTGATGCATTTAGTTTAGGGCTAAGAGCCCTATTTTTCCCCTTGGAATAGAACGTATTTTTGTATATCTATCTTCTTCAAAGGAGGGATCTATATGAGTTGGTTTGTTTGATTTCTTTAGGCCAAGAGGACCGGTTAATTTGTAGTACAAATGTGCTATTTCTTTAGGCCAAGAGGGCCATATGTCTATTTGGTGCAGGTACGTTTCATGGTTTGTTGTTTTCGTGATTGCATCATACCGGTTGATGAAGTCGTTGGAGGGAGCCTTTCCTGCGGAGGAGCTTATTGTGGCCATTCTAGGTGGTTTCGTCCCCTTTCCGAGTTTTTTTTTCCCTTAAGCAAATAACGATACATGTGTAAGAGGGTACTTTTTGTTTGTTGGGGATCGGCAATCAAGGCATGAAGTCCCAGGTTTAGGTTTGGTATGTCTATGGGGGTCTGAGTAGTTATTGCCTCTTGCAAGCATTGTCAGGCATTGAAAGACCTGTTTTTGAAGGAAGTTCTAGTGACCCTGTTCTCCTGACCTACTAGGCGACCATTCTAGGAGGTTCTGTTAGTGTGAGGCAGTTAGAGAAGCCTACTAAAATGATGATATAAAGAAGAAAAATCCTAAATATCTGAGAGAAAATCTATGAATATATAGAGGTGTGTAAAAAGGAGTCTAACCCCTATAAAAAATATATATAGAAAAGGAAAGAAAGAAAAATCCTTGAGTAGTTGTTTATCGCCTTGCGAAGGCCTGGTAGGTTCCTTGGGGGATGAGTCAGGCAACTAGTTGAAAAGCAAAGCAAATAAAAGAAGGTCTGAGCGAAAATAAAAGTGAGCATTAGAAAAGGATTAAGTGTCGCCTCACGAGGGCTTGGTAGGTTCCTGGGTACCAAGACAAGACCTGAGGCCAATGCCTTGTTCTCCTTGGGTCACTACGCTCAGCTCTCTCCTTTTTACATGCCCAAGTATGGAAAATAAGAGGCTAGACCAATGTGCTAAAAGATAATATTTGTTGATCAGGCTATAGGAGTCCTCTTCTAGTAGGAGCTCCTAGTTGAGTTGTCCTTAGATAGGTAGTTCGGACCACCACTTAGGATGCCCTCTTTGATAGTTCTTTTTAGCTTGGCTCTCTTGGAACAGTTGGTTAGTGACTAGATTTAGGCTTTTTATCAGATTATGCTAGACCTAGTTCTTGTGGATTTCATGCCTTGGTTTTGTCAGGGGGTAGGGTGAGAGCTGTGATGTGTTTTGATGCGTATATATTTTGTATCAGCTTGATGCTTCCTTTGGTTATTTTTGTGCAGATCTGTTCGTGGGATTCAACGGGTTGAGTAACCCTATCCCGTGGTTGCCAATGACAGATGCTTTTTGACGCCAAGAAGTACTTAAAAATAGCCAAAAAAGCTGAATTTAGAGAAAAAATAGACTTCGTCGAAGGCGACAGCTGCAATTAGTAGGATTTTAAGCGGCAATGCCCCAAAAGTGCTTTAAAGACCCATCGAGTGGCCATTGGGAAATTTTCATAATTTTTCTGACTGTCAAACAGGACTTTGGGAGATGCCCAGTAGTGGGGAATTTTGAGACAGATGCCTAGAATTTTTCAATGGCCAAATCTGATGCTGGACGGGGAATTGGGGGATGCCCAAAGTGGAGGACCCAAAAGAGGGTCAAGTTAAATGAGTTTAAGGCCAAAGGGTGTGATCTTTGGGGCCTCCCTTTGGGGGGCCCTAACTAAATTTATTTTCGTGCTGGGGGGGGGGGGGGGGTTTGTCTTTTGTGCGTGGCTATAGTAGGGAGATGCCATGGCGATGATTTAATGAAGAGGAGGGGAGAGGCCATCTACCACCTCAATATACCCCTACCAATTAGACTAATTACATCAGTCTGATGCTTGCTTTCTATGCTTCGCGCATGAGATGGTTGCCTAAAGATGAAGAATAAAGACCGATATTTCTCTCTCCTCTCTCTCTCTGACTGGTATTTCTCTCTCCTCCCTCTCTCTCTTCCAAGAGGCAATTAATGTGGGAAGAATCAAGAAGAGAATTGGGCGGTGAATGCTTGTCTAGCCTGATACCGAATCACTCCCGAATCGATGGAGGGCTAGAGTTGGCTGTTCAGAGGTGGGCTGAGCCTTGAATGAGGGCTGATGTACAGTCCCGTAGCATCAAATTTTAAAACCCGCAAAGAAGGAAAAAAATATGGTAACTCTATTTTACAAAGGAAATTTATTTTTAAATAAAATATTTGATTGATCCAATGTTGTTTTTATGGAGTGAAAATTGGTAGTCATGTTATTTACTATTTGTTCTATGCTCACATAGTGAAAAAGTAAAAAAAAAAGTCAAAATGCTGGAAATAATTTTTAGAAACCCGTAAAACACGATTTTTATGAGAAAAATGGGGTTTTTGGTGTTTTTGGGTGGGATAAACCAATACACATGGGATAAAATGCCAATAAAATCGATATTTTTGTTGTTCTAAGAATCAAGAGCCACAACTCTGAAAATATATCAAATTTTTAATTAGAAAAATAGAGAAAATGGATAAAAATAAGAGAAAAATAGGAATGCGCCTTAGAAAAATACGAAAAAATATAATAAGTGGTTGTGAATGTACGGTAGTGGCAAAGCATGAGGTTTGGCCTCAATTTGCCCTATTTTTTTGTCATAGTGCGTGTTTTATTGCTTTTTATACATTAAACCATGACAAAACAACCTCTATACACCTATGCAACGAAGCAAAACTTAAACGGTGAGGGGGAAAAGGATTTTGTGCAACAGTTTGAGGGCTGAAATAATAAAAATTTTGATTGTTTTTCTATACATAGCATTTAGAAAACAGACTATTTGGAAATAAGGAGTAGCACAAGGTTTGCCTTAGTGCTAGATTTTTGCAACGAAGCATATACATATTAGTTGGAATTCATGAAAAGACTGTTTGCATACCAGCACATAGGCTGATTTCGAAACCTTACTGTTTGTGCACGATGAGACATCCACTATTGCATTGATCATACATATGGTATCAACTCTTGAAAATGCATAGCAATTGTTTGAATTATAGTTGACCCACGCTTGAGAGGGTGAGATTCCACTTGTCATAGGTTAGTTGTTCGTTTCTTGGGAAAAATTATTGGTGAGGAAACATAGTATCTCCTAGATCTTGCTAAAAAAAAGAGAATTCTTGTGCAAATGTGTTTATATGTAAAAGCAGCGCATTGAAGGGCCAATCCCCAAGATGTAGGAGAGCTGCAGTGGGGCCACGGCAATCAGTCGATGGGGTGCCTCCTATGTCGATGATACATGGCACTTATTGCCAATATGTGTGGGATACCCCCTTTGAGGGGTTTTGGGGAAGGTGCCATTGGACTCTTATCCAGCTACAAACACAATATTAGATGTATCTAGTGTGCATTTAGTTAATATAGATGCTCCAGGTCCGTGAGGCCGTGTGGTGATGGAGTTGTTTGTTGTGTGGATGAGGTCCAGCTAGAGCCCATTTTTGATCCCATCAGAAGCCCGCTTGGAAACAAATGCTCTTGATGATGGTTCTTTCTGTACTCGAATCCAAAGCAAGGATAATGAACTAGCTATTCGGTTTCTTACTGTCTGTGTTGACCATCATTGAAATAGAGATCGACTACGTGATTATCCCATGCCTCCTAATGCCTGAGAATTCAAGGGTTTTCGGGCAACACTACTATACAAGGAGGCTTTGGCAGTGTGTCATGTAAAAAGATTGAACCTCCTTATGTTATAGAAACTGTGTCTCTAGCAAATCTGTATGTATGTGCATCCAATAGTATGGGATGTTATAAGTCTCTTCCAGCCATGATTGAAGCTGAAATAATATATTTATGTCATGTAAAAAGGGAGCTGAAAACTTATGACATGATGGTTGAAAATGAAGATATTTCGAGCTTTTTTTTTGGACTGATTACTACTGACACATTGGCTGAAATATATATAGCTACTCATACAGAAAATCATGCAAAAAATTAGTCCATAGAAGTATGTACATTGGATTTTTATCAAACAATTCAAGAATTTGTTGACCAGGAAGACATTAGTTTACTCGACAAGGCTGAAGTATAAGTGGAGACAAAATATAAGACGCTGGATAAGAAAGTCAAGCATGTGGCAATCCCATTGCCTCTTGAAAGTGAAGGGTTGGCTGTTAAGGTAGCAAATCAGTCAAGTCTTTGTGGTTCTTCCTACATTGTTCACAAGTTCACTTATGAAAGTATAAAGGAGCTCAAAATAGGTGAAAATTATTTCCTTTCACCAACTGAAAAACACTCTTTTATGCAAAGGCTAATGAAACATGGAAAAGTTTTTGCATTTCAACCAAGTGAAACAGGTTGTGTGGATCCAGATATTGTGGCTCCTATGGTCATTTTTACGGTCCCACATGTACCTTAGAACCTCAAGCCCATTCCCGTTCCAAGGGCGCATTTGCCCAAATTATTGGAACTTCTAAATGAGAAGATCAGAATGAAGATTTTAGAACCTTCTTCAGCACCTTACTTAAATCGATGGTTTACTGTACACAAGAAAAATAAATCTTTATGATTCATCCAAGATATACAGTCTGTTAATCGTGTCACAATCCAAAATGTTAGTTCGGGTCCAATTGTTGACAAGTTTGTTGAAGCTTTTACAGGTAGAGAAATTTATTCTTTGGGTGACCTATATTTAGGATATGACCAATTTCAGATTTCATTAGAAAGCTGAGACATTACCACAATGAAGACATCTCTTGGATTGGTTCGCATGTGCACTCTACCACAAGGTGCAACAAACTCCATAGCCCATATGATGAATACCATGCACAAAGTCTTAAGGGACTTTATTCCACAACTTACTCTTCCATTTCTTGATGATGTACCTATCAAGGGATGTGAAATCAATGAAAAGAATCAGGAGCTTGATGCAGATGGCTATAGGACATTTGTAATTAACCATATTCATGATTGTGATAGGATTTTGACAAGGCTAGAAGAGATACATCTTACCCTTTTTGGAGCTAAGTTGATTTTTGGAGTAGAAGAAATCCTCATGGTTAGACATTTATGTGGCCCCTACAGATGTAAACCTTCACCAATCAAGATAGATGCCATCAGCAGAATGCAAGAAAAATGCACAAATATTTCAGAGGTGAGAATATTTATTGGTGCATGTGTATTCTATCTTATATATGGATACCACATTTTGCTCATGCAGCAAAAAATCTTTATCAATTATTAAAAAAAAGCCAAAGATTATATTGGTGGGGGGAAGAGCATACTCTCACTATACGCAAACTAAAGAAGTTGTTAATCTCAGCCCCCACTCTCAAAAGGGCTAATTATTCAAATGGTCAACCCATCATCCTTACTATAGATACAAGTCCCATTGGGATAGGATGGGTTGTTGGCCAATAAGACCTTGAAGGTAATAGGTATGAAATTCGTTTTGGAGCAAAGGTTCTCAATGAACGTCAAAGAAGGTATGTACAAGTAAAAAGGGAATTGTGGGGAGTTGTAGCATCATTAAAGTGTGATTGTGAATACTTTATAGGTGCTTCCATAGTGGTAGAAACTGATTGTTTCCACTCTTGGGCATGATTGCCAACTACTCTACACCCGACATTGCTATGCTAAGATGGATTGCATATATTAAATCTCTCAACCTCGAATTAAAGCATATTGTAGGAAAGGCGAATCTAGTTGCTGACATGCTATCACGTGCAAGATATGACAATGAAGAAGAGCTTATGGAAGAATATGAAGCTGAAGAACCTATACTTGCTTAATTTCATTCCATGGCTATTGAAAGTACCTTTTCAGTTGTGCTGCATATACAAACCCAAAGCTGAATCGTGCAGGTGAAGCTGATCTTTTTAATGGTATAGCATTAAGTACAATAAGAACAAGAAAAGGTACTAGTGTAAATCAACATATAGTAACAAAGATCAAAGATTTATCTATGGAAAAAGGGTGGTCAACTAGAAGCCCGCATGCTCATTGCATTGCTCAAGTTCTAGTTCATTTCCTTGAAGAGGATTATGAAGAAGATTGGCAGAAGATTGGCCAATATTTGAGCACAATGAAGAAGGAGGAGTCTTGGACTGATAAAGAGTTCAAGCATATTAAGAGGAAAGCTTATGGCTTTTTTCTTAAAGAAGGGCATCTATGGAATCATGCAAAGAAGAAGAAAGGAGCACTTGTCCAAGTTTTAGGTAACAAAAGATTGCAACAACATGTAATGAAGGAATTTCATGAAAGCCTGTGGGCTGGCTATAGAGGCATATAGAGAACCTTTAGTAAAGTCAAAGAAAAATATTGGTGGCAAAATGCTAATGAGGCACGCAACTTATTTGCTCAATTGGGTATTAAGTTGGCTTTAACATTAGCCTACAACCCTGAAGGCAATGGAAAGAGTGAGAGAGGACATCAACCTATTCTCAAAGCTCTAGCAAAGTCTTGTAGAGGAAAGATCAAAGAATGGCCTAAATTGATTCCTTTTGCATTATGGATTGATCGGACTACTCACAGTATAGTGACTGGCTATATGCCAGCTGAACTTATGCATGGACAATAACCAATTATGCCAATTGAAGAATCTATTCTCACATGGATTCTTCTACCTTGGGAGGAAGGCATTAGTAGAGAAGAGTTGCTAACTTTGCACATATGGCAGATAGAAAGAAGGCCTAAAGATGTTCAAGTAGCTATTGAGAAGCTAAAGACAGTAATACTAAAGAACAAAATAAGATTTGACAAGTGACATCGACTTCGGCCAAGAGAAATTCAAGAAAATGACTGGGTGCTTGTCTATGACAGCAGCTTAGACAATCAATATAGTGCTTCTAGGAAGATGGTAAAGCATTACTTTGGCCATATGTGGTAAAGGTCGTTCATGACAATGCCACATATTCATTGGCTAAATCGGATGGATCAAGCATGAAGATACCCATAGCTGGAAAAAGAATCAAGCTCTTCAAACGAAGAGAAAGTTCAACATATGAGTTAGAAGAATGGGATATAATTCAAGAGCATGAAGACATAGAGGAAGAAGAAGAGGCAGAAGATGAAGACATTGACATGGCAAAATATACTTCTTCTAACACTGCAGATCTATAAGACTTTGGCACATGCCAGAGGATGTGCAGGTTAGGAGGGGGTGGATGTCATGCCGCTACGTGCACACCGTGTAAAAAAATCTAGAGTGTGACTTTCTTATTGATTTAGAGAGCCAATGCCATTTTAGACATTATTGTTAGTATCCATGGTTCAAAAATATTAGATTTTTGGACAAGTTTTAGCCAATTTTTGATATTCTAGATATTATCTCTTGTAAAAATCCATAAAACTATAGACACCTTCTAGATTAGGATGACATGTAAAAGAAAGCATGTAGCTTTTAGCCAATTTGAGAGGATTTTATGTAAAAAGAGAGATTGAGGAAATCGCACAACACACAATTGCTGTTTTCAGGTAGTGAATATCACTCCGAAGGGGGAGATGAAGAAGGAGTGATCTGAGAGAGTTCTGGCCAGGTGTGTTGGTATTTTACCTCCCTTTCGGAGCCAATGGAAGAATCAAATTGGCAATCTGAGTAGCATAGAGGAAGGTATTATTTTATGCACATTTTTGTTTATTAGAGTTATATCTTTGTTAGTATTCATTTTCATTTTCTATTTCTTTTTGGGAGTATTCTTCTACATCTTCAATTTCTTTGAACCCCTTCTCTCCCGTCTACTCCTCTCCTTGAATCTACCTTCACCCTATTGTCTCTTACTCCCATGATGGACTCTTCAAAAAAAAAAACCAACACAAATAAAAAAACTATAAAACAACCACAAAAAACAAAAAAAACACATAATAATAATCATTAAAAAAAACAAACCAACACAAAAAAAAAACCAAAAAAAACAAAAACAACGCATAAACGAAAAAAAAAACAAACACTTTACAAAACTATAAAAAAACAAAAACAAACAAATAATTATACAACAAATTTAAAAAACAAATATTTTCTTTCCATCATGCATGACTAACAATATAATACATGTATGCTTGATGTCATGCTACATGTCATCACCTATACATATATAACCATGAGAGCCTACAATCATCTCATCAAACCACTCTCCATGCAAGTCATATGATTTGAGGCACCTAAGTCAATGTACCACTTTTCATCATCCTTGCCTTGCTTAGGCATATCCTTCAATACATGTGTCATGGCAAACAACCTATGTCACTGATCATTAGTAGCATTATTAGAGGATGCATAGTTACCATGTTGTCTACCCTTAGCTTTCATGTCAGCCTACTTTTTATTATATTCTTTTGCTATATGTACATACCTACCACAAAAATGATCATCTTTGTCTCTATTTGGCTTATCATTAGACTGTGAAGAACCACCTCTGTCTCTAGGTGATCTCCCATTGCCTCTAAAGATCATGATCCTCTTTGACCCTGTGCATTTTGATTGTTCCAAGCATATTGTTGCTGCTACCCATAGTTATTCCGAGTATCACCACAACCTCAATAGGCTCCTTAAGCCCTACTACATTTAGCTCTCTAATTAGAGTAAAAGACAAAATCTCTGCTCTAAGAGGTACTCAAACATGTATTCAACCCAAGTTTGACTTCTTTATGCAAAACAATGCAAGAAACTCATCCCAATCAGGGAGTTTTGATCTTGCAAAAATAGATGTGTAAAAGGCTTATTACTCTTTACCCAAACCATTCAAGGTAACTGCAATCATATCATCATCCTTGACCTTTGATCCAATAGAAGCAAGCTGATCAGCAATGGTTTTAGTTTCAATGGTGTAAGCCAATATGCTTTGGTCATTTCTAATCATGTTACTACTAAACTATTGCTTAAGCTAAATTTTCCTTGCATGTGTTACATTCTCATAAATTTTTTATAAAAGTCTCTCATGCATTATTTACAATCAGTGATCTACATGGCCATAACATCTAATATGCATAATGGGAACCAATGTAGGACTTTACTTGCTCTTTCCATCTATTGTCTATGAGCTCTCTACTGCTCAGGATTTGGATTTCTATGTAGTAGTTTTAGTTTAGCTTCATCTCCAGTACATAAGTCCCAATAACCTCTTCCAATCATGAAGTTCTACATTATAAACTTCCACAAGGAAAATTTATTATTATTCAATTTCTTCCCCCCAAAATTTGGGTATTATTGTTTGTACTCTCTGCATTTTCCATGATGTTGTAGTCAACTATTCAAAGTAGTAATGTGGTTTTTTGCTTAGGCAATAGCAATGCCTTCAACAGGATGCAACGACCTGTCATAGTTTACTAACTATAGTTGCAAATATTTTGCAACCAAGATTCCAACAAGGATCAACTACTCAAGACATATAAGATCAAGTAAGCTAGCTATAGTTTAGTTGCAATCCACTATGAGAATGCTATTAGTGCTTAGAATGACACAAACCAGAGGTATTGATCATAGCCAATAGCAATGTAATAAAGCTCTAAAATGTCAAATGTATCTCAAATTTTTAACTCAAAGCATTCCATAAACATCCCTGTATGTGTAAATGACAACCAAGGTATCAATACATCCAATGGACGTACTCAAATGTCATCAAAGCACTTTATGCATAACATATCCTTGATAAGTGCTTGCTATATATTGTATTACAGTAGTAAAATGACAATTAAAACTAAGCAAAATGCAAGCTCGAATTAGCCCAAAAACATATTAAGACATCACCATAGCATCCTAGCTTCAAGACATGTCCATATAAGCATTAGTAGTTATATAGATCTCATGCAAACATGAAGGAGATCCCTACCAAGAACAATAACCAATATAAGGCCCACTATAACTACTAGTAAACCAGCTTTAAATTGAGGAAAAAATTCTCAAGGCATCAAATGTTGCAATGTGTAATTATTTGGAGCATGTAAATAATAAATCTAGAATCATAGTCAAGCATAAATCAATGTCTTTAGCCCTTAACCCGTGAAGCACAACAACAAAATATCACCAAAGAGATCCAATACATCAATATTCACCATCCATAAGAATTCTTAAGCATTTTCCAAACATTTAACTAACATATCAAGTCAAAATGAGAATGCTATCCACTTCCGTAAACATCCAGTCTACACAGGTCTATGTTGAATATCTCAAAATCCATGCAGAATTTGGAAAAAAATTCTTCTACAAAGTTGTAAACTAGGTCAAAACAATTAGGGATCACAATCTATTTCTCTAAAATTCATTTTTGTAGTGAGATATTCTTTTGTTAAAAAAAGGCATGTTGTAGGGTTTCTCATAGATTGAAAGTTCACAGACTAATGGTTAAGTCCAACTCCACAACTCTACCTCCTGCAAAGTTGAGCTTTAATACCATGTTCAAAGAGATGGAGAGAGATAGACACATGATGGAGCCATTAGACCACATGGAAGTGTTCCCTTATTCTCTCATTATTCCATAGATACAAAATAACATACTATCTGAGAATATAGGTCACTAACTAACCACACAAACTAACTACAGTTATGAGTCAGACTATGACTCATTTATTATGCCACACATGATAGATGACAGCTAAGGCTACAACTATCTAACTAGGATCAACGATCATTGAGACTGATCTTGATTCTCAATACAACTAGGTGTTCTAAAAAGAACACTATATGAAGATGAGGCCAAAGCTATTTTATTAGCAAGTAGTCATGTAGATGCTTATCAAAATCTCATAGAAACACCATGTAATATGGAAGATTTGAAGCTACATAACATTGAAGCATCCTTATTAGAGAGTGAAAGCAAGATTAAATCCACTACGAGCACTTCAACCACTACTCGTGACAATGTCTTCATTACTACAAGAAACTCAAGGCCCAAATGCAATCATTGTTGATTAATAATCATGAAGAAAAAAATTATAGAAACAAAGGTAAATTTCAATGCACAATTTATAAACGCTTTGGTCATTTTGAGAGAGTGTGTTATTCCAACCAACCAAACTATGCAAACAAGCCACTTCAAAATCATGAATGTAAAGTCCACCATTGGCACTTATGATGTAGCTAGGGGGACAAAACTCCAACTCAATAAAATGTCATTTGCATACATCCTATTGTACTCACACCACATACTTATGAGTATGATAGAATACTCAAGGGGCAATGTAATCACACCACATCTCCAATGTTTGTGGCAATTGGTAATGACCGACAATGCATTAAGGGGGAGAGTTAACATATTTGATTCTTGAGCATGGGAAATAGGTCTATGAGTGTAATAGCCCCGCCTCCCCCCCCTTTTGTGCCTTCCCCCATAAGAATCCCCCCTTAAATTTTTTCTTTAAATTTAGAACAAATTTTTTAACTCTTCCCCTGTCGACTGCATGGCGGGGAGAGAGAGAGAGAGAGTAAAGAGAGGGGGGGCATGCAACCCCCCCAGGTGGAGGGTGGTAGCCGTTAATGGCCGTCTCCCCCCCCATAAGCCACCTCCTCCCCCCCTCTACAAAAGGCATCCCCCCTCCCTCGTGGCCCTGTACAGCGCCCCCCCCCACTTGTCGCTAGAGAAGCAGCCCCCCTCCCTCGCCACGCCTGACACATCACGCCCCCCTCGTGGGCTGAAACGAGACCCCCCCACCTGTGATCATCGGAGAGAGAGAGAGAGAGAGAGAGAGAGAGAGAGAGAGAGAGAGAGAGAGAGAGAGAGAGAGAGAGAGAGAGAGAGAGAGAGAGAGAGAGAGAGAGAGAGAGAGAGAGAGAGAGAGAGAGAGAGAGAGAGAGAGAGAGAGAGAGAGAGAGAGAGAGAGAGAGAGAGAGGTGAATAGAGACAGAAGAAGAAGAAGAAGAAGAAGGGCGAGAGAGAGGAGAAGAAGAAGAGGAGGAGGAGGAGGAGGAGGAGGAGGAGGAGGAGGAGGAGGAGGAGGAGGAGGAGGAGGAGGAGGAGGAGGAAGAAGAAGAAGAGAGACAGAGAAGGAGAAGAAGAGAAGAAGAAGAGAAGAAGAAGAAGAAGAAGAAGAAGAAGAAGGGAGAGAGAGAGGAGAAGAAGAAGAAGAAGAAGAAGAAGAAGAAGAAGAAGAAGAAGA
Organism: Lygodium microphyllum; assembly: GCF_053477565.2. Taxonomy (NCBI): domain Eukaryota; kingdom Viridiplantae; phylum Streptophyta; class Polypodiopsida; order Schizaeales; family Lygodiaceae; genus Lygodium; species Lygodium microphyllum. The sequence goes on along the minus strand of NC_141140.1, from coordinate 52,501,448 downwards.
AGAAGAGGGAGAGAGAGAAGGATAAGAAGAAGAAGAAGAAGAAAAGGAAGAAGAAGAAGAATAAGAGAGAGAGAGAGAGAGAGAGAGAGGAGAAGAAGAGAAGAAGAAGAAGAATTTCTGAAAATACACTCCCCTTCATTATCTTTTCTCCACTCAAGGAGAGGCGGCAAGAATTTTGCATAGGAGAGTGCGAGAATTCTATCTCTCGTACATGCGTCTTCGAGTATGGCCCCAAAGCGTAGTTCCACAAAGATGGCCGAAAACCCTGCAAGTGTGGTTGGAGGTTCGAATCAAGGTGGCACCGCAACCGCGAACGGTTCATCAGGCATTAATACCATTGGAATCAAGACATCACTCCAAACCCAGGTTGCTCTATTATTAAATCATAGATTATAATTATCGTAGTGGAAATCATATTCACATGCATCACATTAATTGTGCGATTGATAATTTCCTAGGTATGGACTTAGTTGTGATGTATGTAACAAACAAGATAATTTCCGTTGTAAGATGACATCATAATAGGTGAAATTGATTAGATAATTGCATCGTAAATTACCAAAACGTCTTGTATGAATTCCTGCATAAAGTGCATTGCTCCTTGCACAAGTTCTTGCTTAAAATGCATTTCAGAGGACATTGAAAGAAACAAAGTGCATGTCCATATCGCAAGATGGATTCTAAGGTACATGTAATAATCTGCAGAGAAGATTAAAGTGCAACTAGACTCATACAATGATCACATAAAGTTAGATCATTCAAGAAGATTATAGATCGTGTAAATAATTACATAGAGGAAAATGTTGAGATTGCATGCATAGAAAGTACCTTCACATGTGTGGCATAAAATAATGCATGGATTATATCAAAATTGTATGCATTGAAATGAAGGCATGGCATTACGTTGTGTGCATTAAAGTTGTTGGAAAAATTCAATGTTGTTTGTAATCTACCAAATGGGACTGAGTTCCATGAGTCCCATGTCAAAGTCCTTGGTGACCTCAAGAGGGATAGGTAAAAGCTTAAGCGCCTGTGAGTATTATTAAGAGGGCTTAAGAAGATTATACTTAGGACGGAGTAGGAACTATTCTAAACAAAACCATCTTGACCAACCATGGTCAAGGGGATAGACAATCTTGATCAATTAAGATCAAAGATAAAGGTACATAGGTACTACAAGGGATCTAGGAGACAACCGGCAGCAATCGAGGATGACGAGGTTGTCCATGATCTATTTTACAAGGAGACCTAAGGTAAGGATAATTAGGGTCGGTAGGGTATAAACCCTAACCCAAAGAAAAAGGGGAAATAAGAAACCTAGCTTGCCAAGCCCTTGGAATCTTGCCAAGTCGGGAATGGCCCAGAATCAAATGCTGGGAGAGCGTTCGGGAACAAGGAATCACACCTTAGCAGTTGGTCATACAAACGACCTCTGAAATGATCGTGATTGTACACTTAGGTACATTGTTTGAACTTCTTTACTCAAGGAACTAATTTAAGGCAAAACAATTAATGCTTCAGGTTGAAAGCCTGGAGGGAGAGGCAGGTTCAGTTACCTTTGATTGCCTGCCTGGCCCTATCCAAGGGGGTTGTTAGCCGCGTCAGGTATATGGACCAAACCCACCGCGAGAGGCCTCTCCGTGGGTGCTACTTGGAGCGGGAGGATGCTTAGGTGCCAGGGGAGGCTTTGGCTATAAATTCCTTGCCTCTGGACCCCACACAAGAGGCCGACATGACTCGAGATGGGATCTCGAGGCCGGTGTACTAGTCTACGGGCAGAAACTTGGAGCAGCAATCTTGTTGATTGCTGGGATAGCCTTTGGGCATGATACTTGATGTATTCCAGGACTGTGATAAATAAAGATCAGATATTTGAAAAAGGAACTTGCTTGACATTGTTTTTGTGTTAGTGCCTAAGTTACGTGAAGGGACTTGTGTTTAAATTGATTAATTAAGGAAGCTGCTTTTGCATGTCAAACATAATGTGGTAGGTAATTAGATAACTAAGTAAACCAAGGAAAGTGCGGTGGACAAGACTTGGGTCCGTCCTACGGAAGGGTGGTCCCAGTTAGTTGGGAACTTTCCTCAAAAGACGTGAAAACAATACTGTGAAGACCCTAGATTGAGCAGAGTTAGAATCCCAATTTATGTTGTTTTAGGGGAGTGAAATGGGACTATGCCTTATGGGCATAGAGGTTGAGCTTCGCATCCCTCTCATTTTTTATTCTCCATGAACCAAGTGCAGTATAAATCCGCTTCGACTCTGTTGTTCCTACGCAAAGTGGTTCATCTGAAGCTCGACACTAGCTACTTCCTAGAGACTTTGCTGATAGGAAAGAAACCCTGACTTCAGGTCGGTCCTAAGTGGGAACGGTCGGATACTTCCTCTCGGGGCAGAATCAGAAAGACCTAGATCGCAAACCCTGTGACGTTCCTTGTGAGTGCCATGCGACGCTTTGTAGACTCTCTTCCCGATGGGCTGCTAAGACGTGTCCCACAAGTGGATGAGCGGACACGTTACAGTTGGTATCAGAGTGAACCTGCGAGATCTAAAGATTACAAGGGAACTTAATGGAGGAAAATAAAGGGAATAAGGGGATAAACAGTGAAAGGTGAGTTGAATAGAGCAGTGTTTTCTGTTGAAAACATTTCTTTACTCATTTATGGATGTTGGGTTGCAGAGTCACGAAGCATGGAGCAAGTTCTTGGTGTTTCAGGTCATGTTCATAACTGCAATGCACACTTCGAATTATCGCCAGAGACTTGGCATGATGGATATTCTAGACTGCATCTATAATCCTTCGCCCCTGTATGCTGAGCGGAGATGGAAGGGAGATTTAGGAATATACTACATAGCAGCCCACCGACTTGCATACCTTCAGACCAACTTGAAGAGAATCAAGTGGATGGAGGATTTAAAGATTGTGAAGCTATTCATCTTTGTCGAAGCTTGCGTAAACACAACTTTGCATGTTAGCGGTCAGCAAGTCAAGCATAATAAGTATGTTTATAAAGAAGTGACCCAGGTAATCTCTGCTAATAGAATCAAAGTGTTAGGGTGCTATGAGAAGAATAGGTATCAAAGAAAGGGATACCCCAAGCTTCCTATGACTTACCATTTTCTAAAAATCCATGACCCCACTCCATATTATTATTCTGTATTTATAGCCGATTGTAACACAATCCTTTTTTTCCCAAACTGATGTATCAATCAGCCTATTCTACTTATCCAAATAAATGTACTCAACGGGATATGCCCTCATGAATACATAAGACTTTTTACACTTGTCTATCTTGATCATAAATGTTAAATGGGGTGTTAAGTGATTAAATTACTTAGCTAAAAAGATGTGCTAGTCATATTAACATAATATGGGAAAGTATGATAAGATGTTAACATAAAGAATCTTATTGTTCAGACGCAACCCCAAGCCTAGGTTCCAAATCCGACTCGTACACTAAGTCCAACTGTGGCTCAAGAGAAGAAATTCCTTCTCAAAAAAATAAAGCCACCCGATTTTGATGGCAAGGGAAGGACTGTTCAAGCCCACGCCAAGATCTGGATTGAGTCCATGGAAGACTATTTTGAGGCAGTGGGAAGTGCACCTGCTAACCAAGCCATGCTCGCCAAACTTAAGCTTACAGGTGAAGCAAGACTTTGGTGGAAACAATGGTGCAGAGACCAAGTGATCTCGGAGGGAACAATCACTTGGGATAAGCTTAAGGAAGCCATGCGAGGGAGGTATCTGCCACTTGCCTACTGCACACAAAAGATGAATGAATTCTATGACTTGAAGCAGCTAGGATTATCCCTTGAAGCATATTATTCGAAGTTTGTTTCACTCCTAAAGTATGCACCCCCAATGGATATGACACAACAGGTGTCAAAATTCTGTGTTGGGTTGAATCCACCCATAAACACTCGATTGGAATCAATGCGCCCAACAGACCTACAAGATGCACTCATTTGAGCTGCTCCAATAATACAGGAGGTGCAGACCAAACCAAGGAACAACAGGATTTGGCCTTACAAAGATTAGAATAAGGGTATGCCTATGGCTCAGACTAAGAGAGTGCAGGGTCAGAACCAGGGCCAAAGAAAGAAAGCTAGGGCCAATGCTATCAACAACTTTGTTCCAACACAAAGTAATGATCGCAACCCGCGTTGCTTCCATTGCAAGGAGCTCGGACACTTCAATAGGGAGTGTCCCAAGCTTGGTAGAGGGCATTGCCAAGGGCAATTCCAAGGTCAAAATAGAGCCACTCATGGCCAAGGAACCACTGTTATGGCCAGAGGGAGAACCTCCAGTGTTTCCAATAAGGAGCTGGACAATGAAGAAGATCCATCTATGGATGTTGACATTGAGAGGGTAACATTTCACACCACTCTTCACAAGAAGGGTCTGAATCGTCAATTCTCCGTGATTCAAACTCTATCAATAGTGGGCTTGTCTAATTTAGGACAAGATTATGTATCCATGCAAGCCAAACTCTCAAGCAGAAGATACTTTGGGAAGCCCATGACTCCCCTTTCTCAGGACATCTTGGTTATGCCAAGACCCTTAATGCGGTCAGGAAGAGCTATTTTTGGAAAAGGCTCAGGGGAGACGTACTCAAATATGTCACAGAATGTTTGTCTTGTCAACGCATTAAGGCAGAACATGTTAAAATGCCTAGGAAATTGCAATCACTTGGCATTCCCCAAATGAAATGGGAGTTCATTAGTATGGACTTTATTGTTGGCTTACCTCAAGTTCAAGGAGGATATAACTCTATTATGGTTGTAGTAGATATGCTCACCAAGGTCGCACATCTCATCCTTGTCAAGATGAACTATAAAGCCTCAGACATCGCAAGATTATTCATCAAGGAAATATTCAAACTTCATGGGTTACCCAGAAGAATCATTAGTGATCGTGACTCTCTTTTCACATCACACTTCTGTAGGGCTAACTTTGAGGCTATTGGAACTCAACTCTGTTTCAGTACAGCTTACCATCCCCAAACTGATGGGTGGTCAAACAAAACGAGTTAATCAAGTCATTGAAGATATGCTTAGGGCATACTACTATCGCAAACCCAAAAAGTGGATTCAATACTTACCACTGGTTGAGTTTGCCTACAATGCTTCTTACCAACAGAGTATTCAGATGACCCCTTTCCAAGCATTGTATGGGCATGATTGTCGTACCCCTTTGAACTTCTTGAATCCAACTTTGAGGGTAGAAGCTTCAAGGCAGATGCTGAAAGACATGGATGATCAAATCAAATCAATAAGACAAGACATTCAAGCTACCAAGAATAGACAGAAGGCTTACATTGACTTGAAACGGAAAGACAGATCCTTCGTCGAAGGTGATATGGTCTTCATCTGTGTATGCCCTAAAAAGAGTTCACTGTCCTTGGGAGAGTACAAGAAGCTAAGTCTGAGGTATTGTGGACCTTATAAGATCACCAAGTGCCTAGGGCCTAATTCTTATAGACTACAACTGCTCGCAACTCTAAAGATTCATAATGTATTCCACGTTAGCCTATTGAAAAAATACCTACCTAATCCGAATCATGTACTTGATGATCATCAAATTGTAATGCCTAGCCAAGGAGTTCTTGAGCTACGGCCTGATAGAATCCTAGATGTTAGGGAGAGGCATTTGAGATCAAGGACCTTGAGAGAATACCTCATCCAGTGGAAAGATTATCCCGAAGAGGATGCCACTTGGATGGATGAAAATACTCTCAACCAACAATACCCCCAGGTCTTCTCAAGATGAGGACATCTCGAGGGAGAGGATGTAATAGACCCCCCCTCGTGCCTTCCCCCATAAGAACCCCCCCTTAATTTTTTTAAAATTTAGAATAATTTTTTTTACTCTCCCTCTCTCTTCCCCTGCCAACTGCATGGCGGGGAGAGAGAGAGAGAGTGAGTAAAGAGAGGGGGCATGTAGCCCCCCCAGGTGGAGGGTGGCGACCGTTACTGGCCATCTCCCCCCCCATAAGCCTCTCCCCCCTCTACAAAAGGCAGCCCCCGCCCTCCCTTGTGGCCCTGGACAGCGCCCCCCCTCCCTCGTCATTGGAGAAGCAACCCCCCCTCCCTCACCGCGCCTGATGCATCATGCCCCCCCTCATGGGTTGAAACGAAACCCCCCTCCCTGTGATCATCGCACAGAGAGAGAGAGAGAGAGAGAGAGAGAGAGAGAGAGAGAGAGAGAGAGAGAGAGAGGTGAGAAGAAGAAGAAGAAGAAGAAGAAGAGGGAGAGAGAGAAGGAGAAGAAGAGAAGAAGGAGGAGAGAGAGAGAGAGAGAGGAGAATAAGAGAAGAACAAGAAGAAGAAGAAGAAGAATTTTTGAAAATACACTCCCCTTCATTATCTTTTCTCCACTCAAGGAGAGGCGGCAAGAATTTTGCATAGGAGAGTGCGGGAATTATATCTCTTGTACACGCGCCTTCGAGTATGGCCCCAAAGCGTAGCTCCACAAAGATGGTCGAAAACCTTGCAAGTGTGGATGGAGGTTCGAATCAAGGTGGCACCGCGACCGCGAACGGTTCATCAGGCATCAATACCATTGGAATCAAGACATCACTCCAAACCCAGGTTGCTCTATTATTAAATCATAGATTATAATTATCGTAGTGGAAATCATATTCACATGCATCACATTAATTGTGCGATTGATAATTTCCTAGGTATGAACTTAGTTGTGATGTATGTAACAAACAAGATAATTTCCATTGTAAGATGACATCATAATAGGTGAAATTGATTAGATAATTGCATCGTAAATTACCAAAAACATCTTGCATGAGATCCTGCATAAAGTGCATTGCTCCTTGCACAAGTTCTTGCTTAAAATGCATTTCAGAGGACATTGAAAGAAACAAAGTGCATGTCCATGTCGCAAGATGGATTCTAAGGTACATGTAATAATCTGCAGAGAAGATTAAAGCGCCACTAGACTCATACAATGATCACATAAAGTTAGATCATTCAAGAAGGTTATAGATCATGTAAATAATTACATAGAGAATAATGTTGAGATTGCATGCATAGAAAGTACCTTCGCATGTGTGGCATAAAATAACACATGGATTATATCAAAATTGTATGCATTGAAATGAAGGCACGGCATTACGTTGCACGCATTAAAGTTGTTGAGAAAATTCAACGTTTTTTGTAATCTGCCAAATGGGACTGAGTTCCATGAGTCCCATGTCAAAGTCCTTGGTGACCTCAAGAGGGATAGGTAAAAGCTTAAGCGCCTGTGAGTATTATTAAGAGGGCTTAAGAAGATTATACTTAGGATGGAGTAGAAACTATTCTAAACAGAACAATCTTGACCAACCATGGTCAAGGGGATAGACAATCTTGATCAATTAAGATCAAAGATAAAGGTACATAGGTACTACAAGGGATCTAGGAGACAACCGGCAAGTTGACCAACCGAGGACAACGGGGTTGTCCATGATCTATTTTACAAGGAGACCTAAGGTAAGGATAATTAGGGTCGGTAGGGTACAAACCCTAACCCAAAGAAAAAGGGGAAACAAGTAACCTAGCTTGCCAAGCCCTTGGAATCTCACCATGTCACGAACGACCCACGATCGAACGTTGGGAGCATTTGGGAACAAGGAATCACACCTTAGCAATTGGTCGTACAAACAACCTCTGAAATGATCGTGATTGTACACTTAGGTACATTGTTTGAACTTCTTTGCTCAAGGAACTAATTCAAGGCAAAACACTTAATGCTTTAGGTTAAAAGCCTGGAGGAAGAGGCATGTTCAGTTACCTCCGACTGCTTGCCTAGCCCTATCCAAGGGGGTTGTTAGCTATGCCAGGTATATGGACTGAACCGGCCACGAGAGGTCTCTCCATGGGTGCTGCTTGGAGCGGGAGGATGCTTGGGTGCCAGGGGAGGCTCTGGCTATAAATTCCTTGCCTCCGGATCCCGCACAAGAGGCCAACATGACTCGAGATGGGATCTCGAGACCCGTGTACTAGTCTTTGGGTGGAAACTTGGAGCAACAATCCTGTTGATTGGTGAGATAGCTTTCGGGCATGATACTTGATGTATTCCAGGACTATGATAAATAAAGATCAGATATTTGAAAAAGGAACTTGCTTGACATTGTTTTTGTGTCAGTGCCTAAGTTACGTGAAGGGACCTGTGTTTAAATTGATTAATTAAGGAAGCTGCTTTTGCATTTCAAACATAATATGGTAGGTAATTAAATAACTAAGCAAACCGAGGAAAGTGCGATGGAGGAGACTTGGGTCCGTCCTACGGAAGGGTGGTCCCAGTTAGTTGGGAGCTTTCCTCAAAAGATGTGAAAACGATACTGTGAAGACCCTAGAGTGAGTAGAGTTAGAATCCCGATTGATGTTGTTTTAGGGGAGCGGAATGGGACTATGCCTTATGGGCAGAGAGATTGAGCTTTGCATCCCTCTCGTTTCCCATTCTCCATGAACCAAGTGCAACATAAATCCGTTTCGACTCTATTGTTCCTACGCAAAGTGGTTCATCTGGAGCTCGACACTAGCTACTTCCTAGAGACTTTGCTGATAGGAAAGAAACCCTGACTTCAGGTCGGTCTTAAGTGGGAACGGCCGGATACTTCCACTCGGGGCAAACTCAGGAAGACCTAGATCACAAACCCTCTGACATTCCTTGCGAGTGCTAGGCGGCGCTTTCTAGACTCTCTTCTCGATGGGCTGTTAAGACGTGTTCCACAAGTGGACGAGTGGACACGTTACAATGAGAGAAGATTGAGATGTGAAAGGGTAAGGATGGATGATATGGCTTCAAAAATAGACCAGATACATTGTATTACATGTAACATTACCTATATAAAGAGGCACCCACATAATATAACCTTATCTTACTTCTCTATATCATGAATGGCTCTCTCACTTTCCCTCCATATTTTGTCAATGTGAGCTCTTAACATGAATTCAAACATGGAACATGCAATGGAAATAGGGATCTATCTATCAAGAATTCTCTTTGCAAACTAATTTGGTTGATTGATGTGAAGCCACATATAAACTACAATTTCATTTTGATCAACTTATTACTACGTGTCATCTTTCAAAAGGAGTTTTAATTCCACAAACAAAATATAAACAAATTCATTGATGATATAACATGGTGAGCTCAAAATAGTATTAATGCCATAACCACCTTGTTTTTGAACATTACACAAAAAGCAAAATTACTCATTAATAAGACAATGGATCCATGACCATTGCTTTTGGAAAATATAGAAAAAGGGCAACATAAATTATGAGATAATGGAGATTGTGAAATGTCAATTGATAAGATTGAGCTACTTTGAATAATCAAGTTATACTCTTCATAATTCCTAGAGTTTCTTATTGGTTCTAACTTAACGAGATAAGGCGAAACATGTTTTTCAATGGTAAAGTGACTTACATTCGTTGGTCCTTATATTCCTCTTTTATAAAAGATCATTTCTTCCTCTTTAAGTTTGAAAGTTATGGACATATTATTGAAGAAAGGTCAAAGTCTTTAGACATGTTATTCAAGAAAGGTCAAAGTCTTTAGATGTATCTCGGATGATGGCTTAAGTCTCTGAGTCTTTGTATCGTCAATTCCCTTTTTGCTGAAGGGCTTGTAAGTACTTTCCCAATTAATAGAATTTGCATTATTTAAAAAAAGTCTTTAGATTCCAAGTCCTTTTTCTCTAGTTTCTAGCTAGTTAGGTAACTAAATGTTATTCTCAACATGGTTTTCTATTATTTACATATGAATTGTTGAAGATTTGTGCTCTAATTCAAAGATATGTGCACCATGACACTAATTGAATTAAATTGGGTCCCTCACCTACTCTCTCTCTTCTCTTTAAGAAAAGTGACAAGTTTTACAAACATAAAATTCTCACAATATTTGGAGTTGGCTAATATAAATTTGATACCATTTCCTATGACTTGTGACAATAAACTTTTGCCAATATTTGTTACTTTTTGACACTATTTTGCATGGGTTGATTAACTTTTTAAATACTTAAACTTCATCTTTTGAAAATTGTTTCAAATATAAAGATTGAATCTTGGTTGCCATCTCCATGTGCCTGCAAGAGAATGCCTTGCTTTTTAAAACCAAGAAAATAGAAGAGTTTCACTTTCTCTACCCATCATAAGGGAAAAAAAAAGGGATTGAAAGCTCCAAATGGGTTTGTATTATCATTATGTTTTAATCCAAGGTTTTCCTTAGGTGAAGTGACAAAACCATTTCTATACACTAGCTTAATGTCCTTAATTTTTCTTAGATCAAGGGGCAATCAAGTTCTTTTTTACCCACCCCCAATGCCCTAGTGATAGGGAGTAAATGAGCTTTACATTTAAAGACAAAATTTTAAAAGATAATGAAATCATGAGGGCTTGCCAAAATACCTAGTAGAAAGTTTGAAGGACCTAGGAAAAAATAAGGCATCACATGGCAAAACAATGTAAAGAATTAGTTTTTAATGTGCTTGAAATATATTTTTTGGATTTGGTTTATGCAACTTCTAGAGGTTGCTTGCTTTTATAGTATCATTTGATTTTCATTTCATTATTGAAAAATTTGTTGTAGATCTACCAAAGTTGGCTTATGAATGCAACATAAGATTTGTATAAGTTTGCACTTGGTGGTTGTTGCATACATAAAAATGGTAATTTAGCTTTTCTAGGGAGAATGGAAGAATAATATAGAGCTTAGAATCATGGATTTATAATGTCAACATGTGAAAGCAATCAAATGCCAAGTTTGTGCCAAATAAGAAGCTTGGATTTTGGTCATTATTGCAAAATGAGAAAATCATGAAATATGTACATGTTATTAGCAAATGTACATGTTTCCAAGAACAAAGCAATATTTGTATCTAGTATGTTTTGGCATGTAAGGATGTATAGACAATGTGAGTGAAGAGGCACTATCATTTATTAGACATGTTTCAATATTGGTGAGTTAAGATGCACTTTTGTCCTAGATGTGTGCCTTTTTAGGCATTGTTTGAAGGCATCTAACTCCACCAAAACAAAAACATTTACTTTAACCCACTTTCGTTGAATTTGTGCCAACAAATATAGATTGTTGGCTCACCCTCCTTGAGAGAAAATTGTGTACACAAGATCATGACTCTTAATGTTTTAAGGACTACATGAAATACTAGACAACAAATATAGATTAATAAGGGCTTTATCACAAATAGATTAATAATGGCCTAATAAGCTAGTAAAAGCCCATCCAACTTTTGAAAAAGTTATACTTTTCACAACAATAAATAGCTCGCAACATTTACCTAGTCATTTAATACTAGAACTTGTCATAATACTAAAGTAATATTTAAGTATGCCTAAATATGAAAAATAAACTATGATGCACTTATTTATGTACATATGGGTTTACATTAAGAACTCTAGGAGACTGTATATGCAGTAGTGATATCAAAGACAAAACAAACTCTTTGATAAACTTACAAAATAAAAACTCAACTATGGAGCTATGTAAACACATGTTTGTACCTCTCCTTAGAGAGTGCATATATACTACCCAATGTAAGACAACACCCAAAACTAGAGATGCACTACAAACAATCTTTGAAATCTTTGTCTTTAAGCCATTTAAAATAGCAATCAAAAACATCTTGAAGCACTTTGGCTCTAGGTTTTAGATCCTTGCAAGCCTTCTTTTGTTGCTCTAACTCGGAGTAGTATCACTTAGGGATTGTACCTAACCACATTTAACTAGAGACAATTTTCATCATATTTTTTATTCACACACTCATTTGTGTTCTCATTTACCCTTTCACTCTCATTCTCAAGTACATCCCTTGCAAGGCATCTATAGTATCTCCCCTTCAAAGAGGTTCGATCTCCCCTCTAGAGAGGATCAATCATCTTAAGATATCTAAAAAGAGAGTCAATTGTTATAAAAAATACAACATTGTAAATATATCCCATATAATAATCTAAATATTCTCATCCTTTTAATTTCATAATATCCATCATAAAATTTGTAAATATTTCTTATATAATAATCCAAAGATTCTCATCATTTTAATTTCACAATATCCATATAACATTTGTATATAAGAGTGCATCATATCTGCATCTATAGAATGAAATCTCTTTGATATTTCATAGTAATAAAATAACAATAGTTGTAATATTGCATAATCTGTAAACTCAAAATCAAAATGAGTTTTCCTCCTCCCCCCCCTCTCTCTCTCTCTACACACACACACACACACACACACACACACACACACACACACACACACACACACACACACACACACACACACACACACACACACACACACACACACACACACACACACACACACACACACACACACACACACACACACACACACACACACACACACACACACACACACACTCATGTATATTCTCTCCTTTAATCTATAGTTAATAAAAATCTTATTATTTACCCATAAGATCACTCTAAGTTCCACAATACATGTAACCATATTGTGAATAAAGAACATGAAAAATAAATAATGAAGATTGATGTAAGAAGTTGGGAAGACATGTTTTAGTGAGAGAGTTATTAATAATACATTGTCACACTGACATAGGCATAAAAGGTGTAAGACATATAATTTTTTACATCTTTTAGCATAATGCCATTATTGTCTCTCATCTCACCTACTTGTACTCAGCTTTCATGGCTCCTCTCTCTTCTTTTCTATCTTTTAGTATTCCTCTCTCCTCATGACTCATTCTCTCTCCTCTTTTCTCTCTCTTCTTCTCTTGTTTTTCTCACTTCTTAGCCCTCTCCTTGACAAGTAGTATCAGAGCATTGGTCTTTGATCCATTTGGTTCAATCATTTCATGCATCTCATCCACAAGCTTGTTACTTCCTAGTTACTCAAGGATAGGGTGCCAATTTGGAAAATGGGCAAGTGCAGTGTGACAAGGGAGACCAAGAATAGCTAGTCAGAGCTAATTGGACTAGTTGAAGACAAAGTTGGAGGCATCTTGGACAAAATGGTAGGTTGTGCATCCATAACAAGCCATTTTGGAGGTAAAATGGTTAAAGACATGGAAATAGAGTTAGTTTTGGTTAAAATTTCAGTTACTTTTCAAGGCAAGCTTTCTCTTTCAAGATTTTCACTGAAGCTTTCATGGTGGCTTCCAAGAAACTCAATCTCTTGCTCTTCACCAATCTCTTTTCACTCTTTGACCTTGGGGCAATGAATCTTCAACTTTTGAGCATCAGATAGAGCACCACAGTGTGAGCAATGACTGAGCAATCACTCGAGGATCATGCTTGGAAATTTTTTCAACACAAATTTTGATGTTCTTGCTACTTTGATTTCATGCTCCTGCTACTCCCAATCTCTTCTTGGCTTGTCAATCTACCTTGGCACACTTAGTGGGGGAACTTCTACATCAAGCTTTTACTTGAGCTCCAATCTTCATCCTCTTGACTGGAAACCCTAAAACACAATAAGACAACCATAGCCACAGATTTGGAAGCTTCAATTACTTCAATATTTGGCTCTTCTTGACCTCAAAGGCTTCTCTATTACCATTTGGGAGCAAGATTGGTTTCAAGATTGAAGACATTTTAAAGATTTCAGCACATTGAGCCACTTGAAGCTCCTAATGGAGTTATATTTTGGGGATTTTGTTCAAAGAGCTTGAATCTTTGACATTCAAGTGTTCAAGCAAGCTTGGAACATTAAATTTTCAAGGATTTAATATTCTTCAAGCATATATGGGCTGATTTCTATTGATTATTGGAGCTTTATGATGGATTATGGAAATTTCTTCAACGATTGACTCGACGTGAATCAATCATCTTCTTCAAGCTTGATCAAAGTATTTTGCTTGCTTAATCTCTGAAATCTCTCAACATCCACTTGTTTAAAGCTTGTCCACTTGTTGATGCGAGATTCTTGATCAATTAATTCTCTAAAATTGATCAATAGATCGGATATTAGTGTTTCTTCTCATTGATCAAAACTTTTTCATTGAAATTCAACATTCATTTCAGCTCTATTTTATCATGAATGTCATTTATATTATCTTGATGCATAACCTATATTTGATTATATTATTCTCTTTGCCTAAGAAATAAATATTGTAAAGGGCAAGTACTTGCAATCAGTGAGTCACTAAATTGCATTGGTAAGACCTACCTTACATTTATCTTAAGTTTTTTCTTGGTGATTTTAAATTTCAAAATTTAGATATCATACTTTGTTTAAGGTTGCTAATACTTTTTCCCTTGTTGAGTTAGGTTGAGCCATCACAACACAATTCCCTAAAATGGAATTTGAAATATGTCCACCCATCCTTAGGATGAAGCTATTAGGACAACCTTGACCTAACTCACCTAAGTAATTATAGTTTTTAAGAAATTTGTGCTACTCTATTGTGCAACACATAAATATGGCCTTGTTATTATGGGCCTATACATAAGGCTCCTTTCTAATCAATTCCTTAAGAACTAGGAGACATATGAAACATATTCTTTCAAAATCCAAATTGGATAGCCAACTCAATCCATTATTCCTTATTTCCACCATGATCTAAAATTGAATTCCAACCAAAAATTTTGTTGGGATATGTACACTATATACCCTATCCTAGGGACTAGGAGGGATTTACTATCTCATAGGATCCTCTAAGCTCCTCCTAGTCCCCATGAGAGAAGTCAAACTACACATATTGGCCTTATTGCACCATCTAGCTTTTGCCACAATTTGAGGTGACTATACAAACATCCACCATTTTCTTTGAGTTATAGTCTAATCTAACAATCTGGAAATGTTATTGGTGAGTTCCCTTCTTTCCTAAAATTTTAATTAACATTTTCATATGCATTAAGGAAGGGCAATCATGATCAAATCCAAACTTTTCTCTAATATTTAATATGATATCAGTAACATTTAATTAGTATATCACAATTTATTTTATTCTCATATTCAAACACTTTGTTACTAACAAATAAATTGCTCCAAATCATCTATAGGGATGTATCTCTTAATCAATGGCTCATTGTCGAGAACATGATAGATAACTACATGCTCTCTAAGATCAAGGTAGAGTTAGAAGTGCCAAAGATTTCAATGCATGTTTTTCTTTTAACTTTTCATATAATTACACTCCATTATAGTAAAGTCGTAGATACTCCCTTAAATAAAGAAGTACACAACAAAGGCAAGGCCTATGATACTTTATGCTAAAATTTGTTTATTTAAATGTTGTGGTCCTAGTCTTAAGTAACAGTCTCTTGAACTTATAATCATATTTAAATATGTATATCGATTATATAAATTTCAAACCAAATGATAAATACTTAATTAGGAACTGGCTAGCCTCAATATATTTTTATTCTAATGAAAGCATTTCCTAATCATATTAGTACTTAAAACATCCTATGGTGCAAACTTTCAATTCTTCATTTAAAAATGTAGAATTCTCTAATGTGGTTTGGGTGGGTAGTCTTATGTTAATCTTATGGTGTTTTGGGTTAATCATTGGCTTTGTTCTTGTAGCACTTGATTTTTTAGTGTATCATTTTCCTCTTGACGTCTCTTTGTGACTATGGATGATGTTGAAGTATAGATATTTGTCTTATCTTCAATTGGATTATCATTTCAACTCAAGACACAAATATTGAGCCATGATTTCCATCTAGTCATCTTCCAATCTTCCTAACATTCAAAATGTACACATGTATAGTCTTTCAAGTTTCCACTTTAATCAAAGCAACAATAAGAAAGAAAGAATAATATGATGTTGACATTCATCGATAGCTTTGAGTTTTCAAAGCAACTTTTCAATACTATGAAATAAAATTTGAACCATTGTTATTTAGGTAATTTGAAGTTGTTGTGATTTTGTAAGTACGAGATACCATCACTGGAAAGTTCAACATTTAAGACTAGGTGGATGATATTAACCTTGTAAAATTTATATCAAAATTTGAATCAATTGGAATCTCTCAAAACTATAGATACCCATTGCCAAGTTTGCCTTACTTTTCCATGAAGTCTCATAAATATGAACACAACAATTTCATACGAAACTATATCATGTTAACGTTTTCCTTTGCAAATTTAAAAACCCCAACACAAGTAAATTACTTAGCAATTTGGGCTTGATGTCTTATCATCTAGAAATTTGTACGTGGAATCATGAAAATGCTTACCTTGATGTCTTGTCAATCTAGATTGATCACCTTATATTATGTTGAATCAACTACCATTATAATGGTTAATTGAAAGTAAGAATAGACAATCGGTGACAATTTACATAAGTTCACTTTAAAAATACATACAAGCAAAGTTGGTAAATAATCAATAACCCATCTTCAAGGTTATGGAAGTTGTGTAATAGTCATAGACTAGGTGCTCCATAGCTAGTAGGCTGCCATGCAAAGTACTAGCCCCTTTGCACATGTATTATTGATAGTTAGGCACATTGTGTCCTAAGACATGCTTCATGTGGCAAGAGGATTCACATATGAGCATTGTATTTTTATTTTGTGGCTCACACACTAAACCATGCCATATTCCCTCAATATTATAAAAGTTATGCATAAGAGACTCAATTATGGCAAGTTATATGAATTTACTTCTCTTTTGAAAAGTAAATGTGAGTAGACACAAAAGTAGATAGTACAAATCCTTCCTCCACCTACATTTAACTAGGATGTATGATTATATCTCCAAATATTCTTCATTATTAATTGTGGTTTTTACTTGGGCCCTTAACTATACATTCCCAAACTTTGACCTTGATCCTTTTTAAGTATAAAACAACTTAGAATTGTTGCCACTCACTGTAACTAAATTGATAGCTCATTAAATATTCTCTATTATTAAATTTATGTCAATAAATTAACAATTTAGCTTTCTTTAAGTGTTGATGATGATCTAGCATGACCATGAGACCATTTAGAGACCAGTATTCCTAGTGCATCACTTAATGGGGTGATCAAAGCAATGTAACAGGGATCTCTGGAACATGCAATACAAGTTATGAAGGGGGAAGGAAGTGTCTGTCAAGTGTAAGAGTGTACACAAGAACCAATGAGTTACACATAAATGAAGATGGATCGAGTTCTAAGAAGAGGAAGTGCATTAGCATTGTATATATGCATTTATGTGTGCATCTAGGGATGCCTGGGAACGTTTACTTGTGTGTAATGAGCATTGCATTAATTTGGGGTCATCCTCTCCCTTACAAGTCAAGGTTTAAGGTCTTTTCTCTCTTAATGAATTAAGGAGAGAAGCAATTCTTTCACTAAGAAAGACGGGAGAGGTAATTCTCTCACTAAGAAAGACGAGAGACGTGATCCTTTGGAAGTGAGGAGAGAAGTGATTTTCTCTTTTTAAGGTCTAAGATGACGCAAGATTTTGTGTGGAAGTCAATCTTAAGGTTGAGGCCCAAGGCAATCTAATGAACTCTCCTTATCTATGGCTCAGGGTGGTTGCATGGACCATAAGTTAAGAATATAGTCTAAAAAGCTGCTTTTCTTAAAATAGACATGGTGAATCCATTTTTAAAATATCTCGCAATAGAAATCCGATCTCTAAAAATGGCCCACATGGATTATCAGAAACAATGAGATCTACAACTTTTGTGTTGGGGACGGTTTTCCATCCAAGACACGCACAGAGAGATATTTCAAAATTGGTGTTGTAGAGTAGGTCGTGGAACAACCACATCTCTTGCATGAAGATCAACCTTCCCAATCTTGGCACTCAAGTCTCTCCAAGAAGAGAAGCTCTTGGAGCCTATAAAAGGGAGGCTCTCCTTGGGTGTGGAGAAGGTGAAGGAGGCATCACGTTGCATACATGCAAGAGGAGGAGAGAAGGTGGTTCGAGTCTCACAAAGTGCTGCAGAAGCTCTACTAAAATCAAGCACCAAGCAGAGAGCCCTACACATATTGTGTAGGAGAGAAGAAGAGAAATCAAGAAGATCAAATGAGCCAAGTTTTGAGTTGTGCAAGTGCTCGCCGGTTGTATATCGTGCAAGGATCTGTGTAAGTTCAAGCTCGCCAACCCTCAAGTTGTGCAAGTGCTATAGAAGCTCTACTGAAATCAAGCTCCAAGAGGAGATCCCTACACATATTGTGTAGGAGAGAAGGAGAGACTCAAGAAGGATCAAAAGGTGCCAACTTCCAAGTTATGCAAGTGTTAGCCGGTTGTATATCGTGCAAGGAACCGTGATCTTGTTCTCAAGATCTACAAGTTAAGAACTAGTTTATGTGTAATGGAGGAGCTTGCTCCTTGTCAATAATATAACTCCACAAGGGGGGACAATCCCATCTTCTAGTCCTTAGTGTGTTGGCAATCTCTCTATCTCTCTCTCTTTCTCTCTTCATCTTTCTTTTCTCTCATCTATTTTCTCTCTGTGCCAACATAATATTCACCATATATCTTTTAAGTATATAAGAAGGTCAAGCATGTATCTCGGATCTTATGATAGTGGTATCAGAGTAGTTCTCTTGCTTTTCTCAAAGTAAAGGAAATCCTTGCAAGAAGAAGGTAAATATGGCAATTGATGAAGTGCCTACAAGTGAGCAATTACATGCTTAATTCACAAAGTATCATAGCTTGTTGGAGATTCCCGAAGTATGTCAATTGATTGATAGCTTAAGGGCAAGGGAAAAAGCTACTTATGAAGAACTGGGTCCTGCAAAAGATGGTAATACTAGAGGAAACACCATTGCACCAATTGATAGTGAAGGTTCCAAGCATCCAATAACTGAGAAGCTTCCTAGAAGAAAGGACTCTCGGGTCAAGAAGAGTAAAAAGGCCTCACCTCGAGTGATGCGGATAAGGAGGAAGTCATCTCCCTTAGCAACCCCCTGATTACTCAAGTTCCTCCACCACCACCACCACCTTCTCCTCCTCCTCTTCTAGTTCCTACTCTCTTGTTTCTAAGTCTTGTGTGTTGGGGGTAAAGGTGCCTCCGCCTAGCCGCCCGTGTATTACTACATTGACAATACTCACCACTGCACACTGCAGGTGGCGGGTGCCCGTCACTTTCACTTATTTTTATTCTTTTAGTGAAAGTTTGAATAAAGGAAGGCCCAGCCACACATTGTGGTTGTTGGAATTCCCACTTTGAGTTTTACTCTCTCTCTTGCTCTTGCTCTCCATCCTCCATATCTCTCACCGACAAGCTTCTTCCTCCTAAGTTTCACTTCCCTTTCAACTAGTATCAGAGCAGAGGCATTGGATCTTGTGTGGCATTCTCTTCAGCCTGGATTTGAAGGGCATCAACCCGAGCTTCAATGGCAGCCATGGCACCTTCATTTGCAGGAATGTTTTGATCTCCCGTCTCCTCCTCCCTGATCTTCTGGCCTTCCATTGGAACCTTGTAGGGCTGCATCGGAGCCCCCTCAACATTGCCAAGTGCTCCAAAGCATTACTGAAGACCCCCCAACTCCCATGAGCAGCTAGCACAAAATGCAATGGATCTTTAGGGGGCTGGGCTAATCTCCTCCTAGCATTTCTAGCTCCTTCCCCGGCTTTGCGGCACTGTTGGCAACCTTTCCGATCATATTTGGACTCCTTGGAATCAGTTCTTGACTCCCTGCAATCAATTCAAGTGCTTCCACCTTTAGCCATTGCTGTATACACAGTCGTAAGACTGTCAAAATAGGGCATCACTTGACATTTACTATTTGATGCTTCTTGGCATTGCTAGATTGATGCCTATGGATGCCCGACGATGCTATGGATGCCCGATGATGCTCGTTTGATGCCTATGCATGCCCGGTGATGCTCGAATGTTATGGAATGCTATGACTATGCTTTGGAACCGATTTGGAGCACGTTTGGGCACTGAATGAGCTTCATTTGACAATAAATATGCTACTATAATACAGTGGGCTGAAGCTCATTTAGTTGGTGTATGCATTGGTTCTTGGATCTGGGGTGCTTACCGGAGATTTGAATAATCATACCGATGTATTTGGGGATTGTGAAATGCTTCTTCTTGGTTTTGGAATGCTTTTGAGCTTGGATTAGGCTCCACCTTGGTCATTCTTCACTGGCATTTGGCTTCAGTTGGCATGCTTTGGATTAGTTTATGCCTATTGTCACTGCTTGACATTTAGGCTTCTTGCATTCATGCTTTGGTCAAATTTGGATGCCACTTGGTTTGCCCATGCTTGACAGTTACTTAGAGCTTCATCTTCAAATGTATTTGAGCATTTTGGATCTACTAGGCATTACATTTGGTTGTGAGTTATATGCTCTTTGAATGCTTTCAAGCCTATGTTTTACGGGTCTAAGATAGCTTGTGATTTATGCTTCGGATGTACCCTATTGGGATTTTGCATGTCTGATGCTATGTATTCGATGTATTAGAGCGTTGCTTGCTCTCTCTGCATTTGACCTTACTTCTAGTGGGAGCCTCTTGGTATATTCGGATGTACACAAAGTCTTATTTACAGATGAGCTTGAGCTTGTGGGACAGTTACATGCATTTGCTCTCTTGAGAGCTTTATGTCTGCAGTTAGTCTATAGTGGGCTGATTTGATACGCCTACTGGGGAAGGAACCTATCTATGTCATAGGTTTGTCAATTTTATATGCATCTTGGATGTTTATGTATTGAGCTTCTTACTCTATCAGTTGTGCTTGTGCTTGGTCTCTTCTCTTACCATGAGACCCATTACATGCATGACTTCTAGACCTATGAGATGTCTCTTGCCTAACAAGTGATTGGTTTGAAAGTTCTTGGTACCCTCTTGCCCCTTGACATGCACTGTTAGATGTATCTTGCTACCTGGCAGTTGTAGTGAATATGCATCAGTGATTGCTTCATTTTGGAACAGTTTTACACACTACTGCCATTTATTACAACAAGCTAAAATATGCAGATTTTGAGCACTTCTATGAGGGTAATGCTTACTATTTGATGTTATCTTGGTCATATTTGGTGGACAGGTGCTTCTCTTGGTGAAATCCACCCTTTCAGCCAGTTTTAGTAGTGGTTTTAGTGCATTTTTTGCTAATTATAGCAACCTGTAATTTTTCCTTTTTACTCTTGAATCTTCTTCCATAAATTCCTTTCACTTCATTTCATCTCATTTCAGTCAATTTCATCTCATTTTGGTCAGTTTCATGCTATCATGAAGAGTCTGTTGTCACAGGGCATTGAGTTCAAAGACAACTTGCACCCGTTGTTTTTACTTAGCACCTTGCCTGAATCATGGGATGTCTTCCGTACTACCATATGCACGAATAAGTTTGATGGGCTGAAAATCAAAGATGTTGAGAGTGCTTTATTGACTAAGGAAACCAACAGGAGAAACAATGATGCTTCTCGCTCTTCACATGCATTAACCGTCAGAGGTGGCATACATGGCAGGCATGATGATGATCATAAGGGCAAGGACTCTCAGAAGTTCAAGTCCAAGTCACGTGGTCGCAATAAGTCCCATGGATAGAAGTCTGATCTTACTTGTCATTATTGTGGGAAAGTAGGACATATTACGCCATAGTGCCATAAGATGCGCAATGACAAGCGCAAGGAAAAGGGAAAAGAAAAAGTGCATGAAAAGTCTTCTGAGCATAGCATTGTACCTGCAAAGTCTAGTGTGAAGATAGTAGTGGTTAATGTCATGCTGGCCACTAATTCAGATGATGATTACATACTTGTAGGTTCTCCATGCGATGCCTTACAGGCTTCTGAGATACATTCTATGTATGCGCAGTGCTGGCTCTTGGATTTGGGTGTGTCCTTTCATGTGACACCCTGTAGAGATTGGTTTCATACCTATCGTACCATGTCTAGCTATGTGTGACTCAGTGATGACATGTCTCTTGACATTGTGGGCATTGGAGATGTTAGGTTGCAATTTCCTTTTGGCAGTTCATTAATTTTGCATGATGTATGCCATGTACATGCGTTGACTCACAGCCTTATGGTGGACAGCTTGATGATGTAGGGTATTTTGTGTCTTTGAGAGACTTTGCATGGAAGATTACTTGTGGCAGGCTTGTGCTTGCAAGATGTGCCAAGTCTGGCAGCCTGTATCCCTTACTTGTATTTGGAGCTACATTGGATCATGTTTTGTCTATGGGATATATTCCCCATGTATCCCTTTGGCATGATTGTTTGGGGCATATGTCTCTTAAAGGAATAAAAATGCTCCGTGCTTTGCAGTATCTTCCGCATTTTGACCCTTTGCATTTTGATTATTGTGATCATTGTTTGTATGGTAGGCAGTCTAGTAAGAAACAAATGAGTGAGCCCTTGGCTCTTGTGCACTCAGATGTATGTGGGCCCATGCCATGTTAGTCACTTGATGGGGCAAAGCACTTTGTTACTTTCATAGATGATTACTCACGTAAGGTTTGGGCTTATCCCATAAAGAGAAAATTTGATGTTTTAGACACATTTCAACATTGGCATGCATTGGCAGAGAACCAGTCTAGGAAAATGATAAAATGCCTCAGGTCAGATAATGGGGGTGAGTATATATCACGTGGTTTTGAGCAGTTTTGTGATGAGGGGGGTATTAAGCGTCACTTGACTGCCCCTTACACCCCTCCCCAGAATGGTATGGCTGAACGCATGAATCGGGCCATTCAGGAAAGGGTCAATAGCATGCTTACCTAGGCTAGCTTACCACAATACTTTTGGGCTAAAGCAGTTACTACTGCAGTGCATCTCATTAACAGGTCACCTAGCAGTGGCATTGACTTTCAGGTTATAGAGGAGGTATGGGCAGGCAATCCCCCCTCTTATGATCATTTGTGTGTCTTTGGATGTGAGGCATTCTGCCATGTGCCGAAGGACAAACGCAATAAGCTAGATCCTAAAAGTATCAAATGCATTTTCATTGGCTATGGAGGTGCATGAGAGATGGGTTACCATCTATGGGATCCACAAGCATGGAAAATGATTCACAGCCATGATGTCATCTTTCATGAGGACAAAATGCATATGCAACCACCTGCTCCAGTTCAACCCGCTCCACGGCTAGCTAGACAGCGTGCATCATCACATGATGCTCATGGCCCAGATGTTAGACATGCTGATGTTAGACAGGATATCGGCCAGGCAGCAGAGCCTAGGTTGAGGCGTTCTACTAGAGATAGACGACCTCTTGAACGTTTTGTGCCCTCTATGGATTATGTACTGGTTACAGATGCATGAGAGCCTCTCACTTATGATGAGGCTATGCACAAGAGTGATTGTCACTCTTGCGAGATGGCTATGTAGTCTGAGCTTGACTCATTGCATAAGAATTAGACTTGGGATTTGGTTTCCTTGCCTCAGGGTAAGAAGGCTTTGCCATGCAAGTGGGTGTACAAGCTGAAAAGTACCCCTGGATACCCCAAGCTAGCATACAAGGCTTGATTGGTTGCTAAGGGTTTTAAGTAGGAGCATGGTGTTGACTTTGATGAAGTCTTTTCTCTTGTGGTCAAGATGACCACCCTATTCTTAGTCTTGGCCTTGGTTGCACAACTTGACCTAGACTTGTACCAGATGGATGTCAAGATGGTTTTTTTTACATGGGGACTTACATGATGAGATTTACATGGAGCAGCGTAAGGGCTTTGTAGACCCTGATAGGGAACACCTAGTGTGCAAGCTAAAGAAGAGTCTATATGGCTTGAAGCAGGCACCTAGGGAATGGTACCATAAGTTTGATTCATTAATGAAGTCATAGGGCTACAACCGTAGTGCTATGGATCCGTGCTTGTACACAAAGAAATCCCGTGACGGTTCTTTACTGATTTTGGTACTCTATGTGGGTGACATGCTTCTAGCAGGGACAGCTCATGAGGAGCAAGATGCTCTTAAGGCTCATGTCAAGAAAAGCTTTGAGATGAAAGATCTGTGGTAGGCCTCTCATATACTTGGTATGCACATTACGCATGATAGATCTCAGGGAATACTCTATTTTTCACAGAGGGAGTACATTCATAAAGTCCTTGAGCGCTTCTGCATGCAAGATGTTAAGCCTATTGGCTGTCCATTACCTTCTTATGTGAAGGTTTCACAGGCTGATTGTCCGCCCCGCAGACAGTCCACAGAGATAGATGAGAAAAGAGATGAGATGGCCAAGATTCCCTATGCATCAGCCATGGGCCGACCATCTAATGTATGCCATGATAGCCACCCGTCTAGATATAGCTTTTGCAGTTGGGGTTGTGGCACGTTATATGGCTACACCTGGCAAGAAAAAATAGGATGATGTGAATGGTATCATGAGGTACCTGAAGGGCACAACAAATATGTGTATTTGCTATGGCAGCCAGGATACAGGAGTCGTGGGGTATACTAACTCTGATTATACAGGACATGCATATAGTAGGAAGTCCACTTCTGGCTATGTGTTCACTTATGCTGGAGGGGCTATCTCTTGGATGTCGAGGGTGCAGAAGTGTATGACTCTTTCTATTACAGAGGCTGAGTATATTGCAGCCACAGAGGCTTGCAAGGAGGCTATTTGTTTAGGCTGTTTGATTGCAGACCTTGGTATGACAGATGTTATGCCTACAATGCATTCGGATTCTATAAGTGCCATTCAGTTGGCCAAGAATCCGGTCTTCCATGCAAAGACGAAACATATTGAGGTGAGTTATCACTTCATTCACAAGGTCATTGAGGACAGGTCTGTTGACCTTGTCAAGATTTTGACTGAGTAAAATCCTATAGATTTGCTCACGAAGAGCCTCACTACAAAGTGCTTTGGTTTCCTTAGGAGATTTATGGATGTTGGATGAGATGATGTCTTTTTTCTCATCATGTTGTACATGTGTAAATGTTGTACTATCTTTTCTTTTCTTTTCTCTCTCATTGGGGTAGATTCACCTTTAAGTGGGAGGTTTTTGGGGGTAAAGGCACCTCTACCTAGCCGCCCATGTATTACTACACTGACAGTACCTGCCACTGCACACTGCAGGTGTGGCGGGTGCCCGTCACAGTCACTTATTCTTTATTCTTTTAGTGACAGTTTGAATAAAGGAAGGCCCAACCACACATTGTGGTTGTTGGAGTTCCCACTTTGAGTTTCACTCTCCATTCGCCATAGCTCTCACCGCCAAGCTTCTTTCTCCTGGGTTTCACTTCCCTTTCATCGTGCAATCCACAAACGGACAAATAGGGACCATAAGAGGAGCAATATTAAGGTGACTAAGGTTTTCAAGTCTTGGGATAAGGACATAAAGTTTGACTCTTACTCCGGTAAGAGAGATCTTGCTAAGGTGTTAGCCTTTGTCAAGCAATTTGAAGTTGCTTTCTCTAATGGCAATTTCTCAGAAAAGTCCAAGATCATGCATGTAGGCATGTAGTTGAAAGACACCGCTAGCAATTGGTGGTTGATTCTCATTTTCGAGAGAAGGAAATCTACAACTTGGGAAAAGTTTGAGAAGAAGTTTTATGCTTAGTTCTTGCCTCCTGATTTTGAGAATAATGCCAAGAAGGGGGCTAGGCTAGAAAGAGCGTGAGAAGGTCACTAGTTATGTGGACAAGTTTTGGTCTACTCTTCTCAAGGTTACTCCTTTCATGGAGATCAATGATGAAGAGAAGAAAAGGAAGTTTGAAGCTATCCTACTCCCTCATTTACATAGAACTACAAAGGTGCATCCACATGAAACCTTATCTTGCATAATGGAGTCTACCGTCATAGCTGAAAGTTTGCATACACCTAGTACATCTCGAAAGTTGGAGATGAGTTCTTATAGAGCTAGACAAGAGCATCTCTGTGATCAGCCAAGAGACATGACTAATCGAAGGAGACCCACCTCTACCCATGACCAATATTCAAAGTCAGAGGGTAATAAGAAGAAGTGCAAGTATCTCTCACCTTCTGAGATACAAAAGTACAAAGAGGAAGAAAGGTGCTTTCTTTGTGGTGAGCTAAGGCATATGAAGCCTGATTGTCCTCACAAAAGAAAGGAAGAAAATGTGATTGAAGATCCTCCTCCGACATCCTCAAATTCTATTCCAGATGTGCAAGCTAATACTCATTCAAATGAGAAGAAGAGACAAATCTTAAAGGGTTGGGGGATATTCAACAATCAACGAGTTTTGATACTCTTTGATCTAGGGTCCACGTATAATTTTGTGTCAATAGATATTGCTAAAAGGCTACAAATTACACCAGATCCATTGGGAACACCAATTGGATCAGGTTCAACATTCAAAGGACTTGCAACCAATTCTACTTCTATATAGGGGAAGTTGAATCTTAGAATTGGGGATTACCATGTCTAAGAATATTTTCTACTTGCACCCATTGGTAATTGTGATGTTATCTTAGGTATGCCTTGGCATGACAAGATTAGACCTCTTCCCTATTTTGTTAAGAAAGCCCTTGCATTTCAATTCAAGGGTCGAAAAATAGTATGCATTGTTGATGCTGGAGATTGGCATGTCCCAATGGAGAGTTACCTCCTAAGCACCCGAAAGATCACACAATTGATCTTATCCTAGGTAGTTGACCACCTAACTAACCACCTTATCGAGTAAGTGCAAGTCAGCAAGAGGTGATGCTTAAAAGAGTAAACAAACTATTGGAAAAAGGGTTAGTTCAACCTAGCTCTTCTCCATATTGCTCTCCAGTCTTTCTTATTCAAAAGAAAGGCAGTTCTTTCCGTATGTGCATAGACTACAGATCTTTGAACAAGATCACAATCAAGAATCATTTTCCTATCCCAAGGATAGATGATATCTTGGATAAGTTGCAAGGGGTTAGTATCTTTAGACACATTGATCTCAAGATCGGCTATCACCGGATACAGATAGCACCTAAAGATGTTCATAAGACAGCTTTTTGTACAACATTTAGACTATACGAATTCTTAGACATGCCATTTGGTTTGATTAATGCACCCGCCACATTCAATCGAATGATGGAGAGAATTTTCAGACCTCACTCAAAGTTCACAGGTGTCTTCTTTAATGACATTCTAATATTTTCAAGATCTAAAGAAGAGCATAGAAAAAATCTATATATTGTTTTTCAGGAGCTTTGTAAGCGTAGACTACAGGTCAATGCTACGAAGAGTGAATTTTTCCTTTCGGAAATTTATTACTTGGGCCATATTGTTTCTCACGATTTGGTGAGAATGGATCTTGAGAAGATTCAAGCCATTGTTGAATGGCCTACACCTACTTCTATACATGAAGTTAGAAGTTTATTGGGCCTATGTTCATCCTACATGAGGTTCATACGAGGTTTTGCATATGTTGCATCTCCTCTACATGACCTTACTAAGAAGCGAATGCCTTTTCGTCGTTGGGGATCAAGGCAACTACAAGCCTTTGAAAGAACTAAGTTTCTTGTGACTCAAGAACTAGTTCTCATAGTTCCAAATATTCAAAAACCTTTTGAAGTTCACTACGATGCTTTTAGGGATTGCATTGGAGTTGTGCTTAACTAATAGCATCATGGAGTAGCATTTGAGAGCCGATGCCTTGAGGATCAAGAGCTACATGCTCCAATATATGATAAAGAGCTTATGGTGGTGGTACATCCTCTTCAAGTATGGAAACACTATTTACTTGGTGTGGATTTTGTTATTAAAACAGACCACCAAAGTCTAAGATACTTCCTCACTCAGAAGAAGCTTTCAAAGAAACAGATGCATTGGGCAAATTTCTTATATATGTTTCACTTTTAAAACCTTCACACATCTGGAACTAAGAATGTGGTAGCAGATGCTCTATCGACCGACGGTGACCTTTAGTGTATGCAATCACAACTGTTTACTATAATGAGTTCATGGATTTACCCAAAATTTATGCAATTGATTGTGACTTCTCAACCATATGGCATCAGCTTACTCAAGTCAGTCAATTACACCTTACTCAATTCGAGATCCACTATCATAAGATCCAAGATACATGCTTGACCTTCTTATGTACTTAAAAGATATATGGTGAATATTATGTTAGCGTAGAGAGAGAATAGATGAGAGAAAAGAAATATGTACAGAAAAAGAGAGAGAGATAGAGAGATTGACAACACACTAGGGACTGGAAGCTGGGCTAATCTCCCCCTTCCCCCTTGTGGAGTTATATTATTGACAAGGAGCAAGCTCCTCCATTACACATAAACTAGTTCTTAACTTGTAGATCTTGAGAACAAGTTCACGGTTCCTTGCACGGTATACAACTGGCTAACACTTGCATAACTTGGAAGTTGGCACCTTTTTATCCTTCTTGAGTCTCTCCTTCTCTCCTACACATATTGTGTAGGGATCTCCTCTTGGAGCTTGATTTTAGTAGAGCTTCCATAGCACTTGCACAACTCGAGGGTTGGCGAGCTTGAAATTACACAGATCCTTGCATGATATACAACCAGCGAGCACTTGCACAACTCAAAACTTGGCTCCTTTGATCTTCTTGATTTCTCTTCTTCTCTCCTACACAATATGTGTAGGGATCTCTTCTTGGTGCTTGATTTCAGCAGAGCTTCCACAACATTTTGTGAGACTTGAATTTCCTTCTCTCCTCCTCTTGCATGTACGCAAAGTGATGCCTCCTTTATCTTCTCCACACCCACGGAGAGCCTCCCTTTTATAGGGTCCAAGAGCTTCTCTTCTTGGAGAGAGGCTTGAGCGCCAAGATTGGAAAGGTTGATCTTCATGCAAGATGCGATTTTTCTAGGACCTACTCTGCAGTACCAATTTTGAAATATCTCTCTATGTATTGCTCGGATAGAAAAATATCCAACACAAAAGTTGTAGATCTCACTTAGACCTTAGAAATAGAAAATCACTTCTCTCATCACTTCTAGAGGATCACGTCTCTCATCTTTGTTATTGAGAGAATTACCTCTTATTTTTTTTAGTGAAAGAATTACTTCTCTCCTTAATTCATTAAGAAAGAAAAGACCTTAAACCTTGACTTGTAAGGGAGAGGATGACCCCAAATGAATGCAATGCTCATTACATATAAGCAAACTTTCCTAGACATCCTCGAATGCACACATAAATACATATACACAATGCTAATGCACTTCCTCTTCTTAGTACTCAATCCATCTTTATTTATGTATAACTCCTTAGTTCCTATGTACACTCTTACACTTGGTAGACACTTACTTCCCCCTTCATAACTTATACTACATGTACCAAATATCCCCATCACAATGCTTTGATCACCCCATTAAGTGATGCACTAGGAATACTGGTCTCTAAATGGTCTCATGGCCATGGTAGATCATCATCAACACTTAAAGAAAAGTGAGTCATTCATTTATTGACATCAATTTACTAAATAGAGAATACGTAATAAGTAATCAATTTAGTAACATCCCTTTGGCTTCTAAACAGTTGACCTCAACTGTAGAGGGGATACATAGTCCTTAAGAAGATTTGGAAAGTCTTATAGTTTTCTCACATAAACTAAATGTCCAATGGGGGATAATTCTTAAACTTGACCATATACTTCCGTAATACCTTACTTGACCTTAGAGTATTGCCTTGATGGTGTAAAATTCTTTGAGGCCAATGAACTCTTTTGTTTATTCTATGTCAAGTAAATCTTCCTTGATTGGTTCCATTGGAGGCTCTCCAATATAGGAATGTAGCAAACTTATATGGAAAGAATTACGAATGTTCCAATGACTTGGTAGATCCAAACAAAAAGTCACATCGTTTATCTTATTTGTGATCTTAAAAGGGCCATAATAGCAATTAGAAAGCTTAACCACTTTATCCTTTTGACCTTTCTGCTTCTTCAAGCAAGCCTTCTCAAACTTAAGAAGAATATACTATCCCAACTTAAGATCTAACTTACGATGATGCTTATCAGCTTCACATTTATGCTTCTCTTGTGCCCTTTGGATAATAGCTTTTACTTGAGTAAGAGCTATATCAATGTCTCTAACAAAATCATCCGTTATAAAGATCTTATCCTTCGTAAGAAGAATGGGTGGTAAATGAGGCTTACCATAGATGATCTCAAAGGGTGCTTTACCAGTACTAGAGTGCACCCTATTACCGTTGTCATATGATCTGAGATACACGCTTGACCTTCTTATATACCTAAAAGATATATGGTGAATATTATGCTAGCGTAGAGAGAGAACAAATGAGAGAAAAGAAAGATGTAGAGAGAAAGAGAGAGAGATAGAGAGATTGACAACACACTAGGGACTAAATGATGGGCCAATTCCCCTCTTGTGAAGTTATATTATTGACAAGGAGCAAGCTCCTCCATTACACATAAACCAGTTCTTAACTTGTAGATCTTGGGAATAAGACCACGATTCCTTGCACTACATACAACCGGCTAACACTTGCATAACTTAGAAGTTGGCACCTTTTGATCCTTCTTAAGTATCTCCTTCTCTCCTACCTTAGGTAAGTTACTCATAAAGAAATGTGTGCATCACGTGGGTTCAAAATAAGTTATTTTTAAAATAGAATTTTTATACATTTTTTACATACAAAAGGGTGTGATATAAAGGGGTTATTTACAAATTGAATAGAAAAGGGTTATGTTTTATTCAGGAAAAATTCACAGATAAGGATATTTATAAATAGGCCTTGAACACACGTGATATAGAGGATATATATATAGTAACTTCCACGAGTCTCCTACACAATATGTGTAGAAATCTGCTAAGCTTGATTTCAGCAAGGCTTCCACAACACTTGCACAACTTGAGGGTTGGCGAGCTTGAACTTACATAGATCCTTGTATGGTATAAAACTAGCAAGCACTTGCAAAACTAAAAAATTGGCTCCTTTAATCTTCTTGATTTTTCTTCTTCTCTCCTTCACAATATGTGTAGGAATCTCTTCTTGGTGTTTAATTTCAGCAAAGCTTCCACAACACTTTGTGAGACTCAAACCGCCTTCTCTTCTCCTCTTGCATGCATGCAAAGTGATGCTTCCTTCACCTCCTCCACACTCAAGGAGAGCCTACCTTTTACAAGCTCCAAGAGCTTCTCTTCTTGGTGAGTGCCAAGATTGGAAAGGTTGATCTTCATGCAAGATGTGGCTGTTCCAGGACCTACTCTATAGCACCAATTTTGGAATATCTCTCTGTGTGTTGCTTGGATGGAAAAACGTCCAACACAAAAGTTGTAGATCTCTTCGTTTCTAATAACCCACATGAGCCATTTTTTATAGATCGGCTTTCTATCATGAGATATTTTAAAAATGGATTCACCATGTCTATTTTAAGAACAACAGCTTTTTAGACTATATTCTTAACTTATGGTCCATGCAACCACCTTGAGCCATAGATAAGGAGAGTTCATTAGATTTCCTTGGGCCTCAACCATAAGATTGACTTCCACACAAAATCTTGTGTCATCTTAGCCCTTAGAAAGAGAAAATCACTTCTCTCCTCACTTCCAAAGGATCACGTCTCTCATCTTTCTTATAGTGAGAGAATTACCTCTCTTATATTTCTTAGTGAAAGAATTGCTTCTCTCCTTAATTAATTAAGAGAGAAAAGACCTTAAACCTTGACTTGTAAGGGAGAGGATGACCCCAAATGAATGCAATGCTCATTACACACAAGTAAACGTTCCTAGGAGTCCTCGGATGCACACATAAATATATATACACAATGCTAATGTACTTCCTCTTCTTAGAACTCAATCCATTTTCATTTATGTGTAACTCCTTGGTTCCTGTGTACACTCTTACACTTGGAAAACACTCACTTCCCCCTTCATAACTTGTACTACATGTACTAGATATCCCTGTCACAATGCTCTAATCACCCCATTAAGTGATGCACTAGGAACACTGGTCTCTAAATGGTCTCATGGCCATGGTAGATCATGATCAACACTTAAAGAAAAGTGATTCATTAATTTATTGACATCAATTTACTAAATAGAAAATGCGTAATAAGAAATCAATTTAGTAACATCCCTCTGGCTTCTAAACAATTGAACTCAATTGTAGAGGGGATATATATTCCTTAAGAAGATCTGGAAAGTCTTGTAGTTTTCTCTCAATCATAAACAAAGTGTCCAAAGGGGGATAATTCTGAAACTTAACCAGATACTTCTGTAATACCTTACTTGACCTTAGAGTATTGTCTTGATGGTGTAAAATTCTTTCAGGCGTAAGGAACTCTTCTGTTTCTTCTATGTCAGGTAAATCTTCCTTGATTGGTTCCATTGGAGGTTCTCCAACATAGGGATGTAGAAAACTTATATGGAAAGCATTATGAATGTTCCAATGACTTGGAAGATCCAAACAAAAAGTCACATCGTTTATCTTATCTATGATCTTAAAAGGGCCATTATAGTGATTAGAAAGCTTAAACACTTTACCCTTTTGACCTTTCTACTTCTTCAAGCGAGCCTTCTCAAACTTAAGAAGAACATATTGTCCCAACTTGAGATCTACGAGATGCTTATCAGCTTCGCAGTTATGCTTCTCTTGTGTCCTTTAGATAGTAGCTTTTACTTGAGTGAAAGTTGTATCAATTTCTCTAACAAACTCATCTATTGCAAAGATCTTATCCTTCGTAAGAAGAATACCATACATGATCTCAAAGGGTGTCTTACCAGTACTAGAATGCATCATGTTATTGTATGCAAACTCTACTAAAGGCAAATACTTTTCCCATTCTTTTTTATTATCAGAGACATAGGATTTCAAAAGGTCAAGAACATTAGAATTAGCACTTTCACTCTACCCATCCGTTTAGGATGATAAGAGGATGAAAACTTTAACCGAGTCTCGATGTTCTCGAAGAGAGCTTGCCCAAAAGAGACTGCTCATGTGGGGATCTCGATCACTTATAATGGACTTAGGCATGGCATGATGCTTGAAAATAGAAGCAATGAATAGCTTAGCCATATGATCGGCTTTGCTTGTCTTTCACATAGGTATAAAGTGTGCTTGCTTACTGAATCTATCAATGATAGTCCAGATTGCATCATTACTTGCTTGTGTGCGAGAAAGCTCCATGATAAAGTCCATGGCTATACTTTCCCAAGGCTCATTGGGAATAGGTAATGGCTTCAGTAGACCAAGTGGTTTATGCCCGTCGTACTTTACCTTTTGGCATATCTTGCACACACGGACATATCTTTCAATGTTAGCTCTAAGAATGGGCCAAAAGAAATATATTTCCAATGCTTGAGTAGTGGGTAGAATACCCCTATGTCTAGCATATGGAGATGCATGTGCTTCATCCATTACCTTATGCTACAATGGTAATGCTACACAAATTTCTTGATGATGATACAAATAACCATCTTGAATCAAGTAAGATGTAATCGAGTGACCTGATCCCATATGGTTGAGAAGTTGAAATCAGTTGCATACATTTTGGGTAAATTCATGAACTCGTTATAGTAAACAGTTGTGATTGCATTCACTCAAGGTCGCCATGATAGAGCATCTGCTACCACATTCTTAGTTTCAGATATGTGAAGGATTTGAAACTAAGACATAGATAAGAAATTTTCTCAATGCATCTATTTCTCTGAGAGCTTCTTCTGAGTGAGGAAGTATCTTAGACTTTGGTGATCTGTTTTAATAGCAAAATCTACACCAAGTAAATAGTGTTTCCATACTTGAAGAGTATGTACCACTACCATAAGCTCTTTCTCATATATTGGAGCATGTAGCTCTTGATCCTTCAGGCATCGGCTCTCAAATGCTACTACATGATGCTCTTGGTTAAGCACAACTCTAATGCAATCCCCAAAAGCATCGCAGTGAAATTCAAAAGGTTTTTGAAGATCCGAAAGTATGAGAACTGGTTCTTGAGTCACAAGAAACTTAATTCTTTCAAAGGCTTGTAGTTGCCTTGATCCCCAGCAAAAAGGAATTTTCTTCTTATAAGGTAATGTAGAGGAGATGCAACATAGGAAAAACCTTGTATGAACCTCCTGTAGTATGAACATAGGCCCAAGAAACTTCTAACTTCATGTAGAGAAGTAGGTGTAGACCATTCAACAATGGCTTGAATCTTCTCAGGATCCATTCTCACCAGATTGTGAGAAACAATATGGCCCAAGTAATGAATTTCTGAAAGGAAAATTTCACTCTTCTTATTAGCATTGATCTAGAGTCTATGCTTACAAAGCTCTTGAAAAATAGTAGATAAATGTTTTCTATGCTCTTCTTCAAACCGTGAAAATATTAGAATGTCATTAAAGAATGCACATGTGAACTTTTAGTGAGGTCTAAAAATTCTCTCCATCATTCGATTGACTGTGGCAGGTGCATTAGTCAAACCAAATGGCATGACTATGAACTCGTATAGTCTAAATGTTGTACGAAAAGTTGTCTTATGAACGTCTTCAGGTGTTATTTGTATCTGGTGATAGCTGCTCTTGATATTAATGTGACTAAAGATACTAGCCCCTTGCAACTTATCCAAGATATCATCTATCCTTGGGATAGGAAAACGATTCTTGATTATTGTGATCGTCTTTCTTTTGAACAAGTAAGACTGGAGAGTAGTATGGAGAAGAGCTAGGTTGAACTAACACTTTTTCCAATAGTTCATCTACTTGTTTTAGGATCTCCTCTTGCTGACTTGCACTTACTCAATAAGGCGGTTGGTTAGGTGGTGAACTACCTGGGATAAGATCAATTGTGTGATCTTTCGGGTGCTTAGAGGTAACTCTCCTGGGAGTGAATCACCAAAACAATCTTCATATTGTTTAACAAAATCATGTCTAGCTTGATCAATTAAAGAGAGGGGTTCTTTTAAAGTCCGAGACTTAGAAGCATTAGTTGGTATTGTGTGTTCATTAGAGGCATCAAGTGCCCTTGAATCATTAGCTTCTTTTGACTCTCTCACAAAAATCATGTACGCAAAAATAACTTTCTTCATTTCTTTAGAAATTCTAACATGACTAACCATTGGCACAGGCCAATCTCCAACATCAACAATGCATATTATGTTCTGACCCTTGAATTGAAATGCAAGGGTCATCTTAACAAACTCGAGAAGAGGTCTAATCTTGTAATGCCAAGGCATACCTAAGATAACATCACAGTTACCAATGGGTGCAAGTAGAAAAGATTCTTGGTCGCAGTAATCCCCAATTCTAAGATTCAACATCCCCTGGATAGGAGTAGAATTGGTCGTAAGTCCTTCAAATGCTGAACCTGATCCAATTGTTCCCAATCGACCTAGTGGAATTTGTAGCCTTTCAGCAGTATCTTCTGACACAAAATTATTTGTGGACCCTAGATCAAAGAGTATCAAAACTCATTGATTGTTGAGTGTCCCCCAACTTTTCAAGAGTTGTCTCTTCTTCTCATTTGAATGAGTGTTAGTTTCCATATCCGGAATAGAATTTGAGGATGGCGGAGAAGGATCTTTAATCACATTTGCTTCCTTCCTTTTGTGAGGAAAATCACGCTTCATATGCCATAGCTCACCATAAAGAAAGCACCTTCCTTCCTCTTTGTACTTTTGTATCTCATAGGGTGAGAGATACTTGCGCTTCTTCTTACTACCTCTGACTTTGAATATGGTCATGGGTAGAGGTAGGTCTTCTTTGATTAGTCATGTCTCTTGGTTGATCATAGAGCTGCTCTTGTCTGGCTCTATAATAACTCATCTCCAACTTTCGAGATGTACTAGGTGTATGCAAACTTTCAGCTATAATGGAAAAATCCATCATGCAAGATAAGGTTTCATCTAGATACACCTTTATGGTTTTGTGTAAATAAGGGAGTAGTCCAGCTTCAAACTTCCTTTTCTTCTCTTCATTGCTGATCTCCATGAAAGGAGTAACCCTGAGAAGAGTAGACCAAAAATTGTCCACATAACTAGTGACCTTCTCATGCTCTTTGTGGCCATGCAATCCCACTCCTTCTTGACATCATTCTCAAAATTAGGAGGCAATAATTGAGCATAAAACTTCTTCTTGAACTTTTCCTAAGTCGTAGGTTTCCTTCTTGCTTATTATACATTCTCTATTTAGTAAATTGATGCCAATAAATTAATAACTCACTTTTCTTTAAGTGTTGATGATGATCTAGCATGGCCATGAGACCATTTAGAGACCAATATTCCTAGTGCATCACTTAATGGGGTGATTAGAGCACTATGACAGGGACATCTGGTACATGCAGTACAAGTTATGAAGGGGGAAGGAAGTGTCTACCAAGTGTAAGAGTGTATACAAGAACCAATGAGTTACACATAAATGAAGATGGATTGAGTTCTAAGATGAGGAAGTGCATTAGCATTGTGTATATATATTTATGTGTGCATCGGAGGATGGTTGGGAATGTTTGCTTGTGTGCAATAAGCATTGCATTCATTTGGGGTCATCCTCTCCCTTACAAGTTAAGGTTTAAGGTCTTTTCTCTCTTAATGAATTAAGGAGAGAAGTAATTCTTTCACTAAGAAATATAAAATAGGTAATTCTCTCACTATAAGAAAGACGAGAGACGTGATCCTTTGGAAGTGAGGAGAGAAGTGGATTTCTCTTTCTAAGGTCTAAGATGACACAAGCTTTTGTGTAGAAGTCAATCTTAAGGTTGAGGCCCAAGGCAATCTAATGGACTCCTTATCTATGGCTCAAGGTGGTTGCATGGACCATAAGTTAAGAATATAGTCTAAAAAGCTGCTTTTCTTAAAATAGACATGGTGAATCCATTTTTAAAATATATCGCAATAGAAATCCGATCTCTAAAAACAGCCCACATGGGTTATCAGAAATGGCGAGATCTACAACTTTTGTGTTGGGGACGTTTTTCCATCCGAGAAATGCAGAGAGAGATATTTCAAAATTGGTGTTGCAGAGTAGGTCGTGGAACAACCACATCTTGCATGAAGATCAACCTTTCCAATCTTGGCACTCAAGTCTCTCTCCAAAAGTGAAGCTCTTGGAGCTTATTAAAGGGAGGCTCTCATTGGGTCAGAAGGAGGCATCACTTTGTAAACATGCAAGAGGAGGAGAGAAGGCGGTTCGAGTCTCACAA
Organism: Lygodium microphyllum; assembly: GCF_053477565.2. Lineage (NCBI taxonomy): Eukaryota > Viridiplantae > Streptophyta > Polypodiopsida > Schizaeales > Lygodiaceae > Lygodium > Lygodium microphyllum. The sequence continues at coordinate 52,464,546 of NC_141140.1, read as the reverse complement.
AGTGTTGCGGAAGCTCTGCTAAAATCAAGCACCAAGAAGAGAGCCCTACACATGTTATGTAGGAGAGAAGAAGAGAAATCAAGAAGATGAAAGGGGCCAAGTTTTGAGTTATGCAAGTGATCGCCGGTTGTATAATCTGCAAGGATCTGTGTAAGTTCAAGCTCGCCAACACTCGAGTTGTGTAAGTGCTGTTGAAGCTTTGCTAAAATCAAGCTCCAAGAGGAGATCCCTACACATATTGTGTAGGAGAGGAGAGACTCAAGAAGGATCAAAAGGTTCCAACTTCCAAGTTATGCAAGTGTTAGCCGGTTGTATACCGTGCAAGGAATCGTGATCTTATTCCCAAGATCTACAAGTTAAAAACTAGTTATGTGTAACAGAGGAGCTTGCTCCTTATCAATAATATAACTCCATAAGGGGGGGACTAGCCCATCTTCCAGTCCCTATTGTTTTTTCAATCTCTCTATCTCTCTCTCTTTCTCTCTACATCTTTCTTTTCTCTCATCTATTCTCTCTCTGCGCCAGCATAATATTCTTCATATACTTTTTAAGTATATAAGAAGTTCGAGCTTGTATCTTAGATCTTATGACACTCACTATAGTATGAAATATTTTTGAGCATATAGAGAAATCTAGCCTTGTTATAGCTTGGCTTATGGAATTTCTTGTCTAGATAGTTTGAACTCTTAACATCTTCCTTTTCAAAGGAGATGATAGTGAAGCTCTTACATTGCACTTGCCTAAGCAGTCCCTAGAGACTCAACCTCTCCAAATATTACATATACCTTTAAATGTCTTATAAGATGTGCCTCATGGACTCCTCACATTTAAAAAAAAGTTCAAGCTATTGATATTCCTCTTGGGAGGAGATGATTAGTATAACACCAAAATTATTTGTTTTAGGTTCATACAAACTAGTAGAACATTACATCAATGACTACAAATAAATAAGTGTGCACATATTGTGAGAAATATACTATTACCTCATTGCACCTATAATCACACACACACACACACACACCACACACACACACACACACACACACACACACATAACCTCATACATATTATTATATTTCTACAATATACTATCAAACTTACACTGTCACCTCATAATACCTAAAAATTTTCTTAAGTCCCACACACACACACACACACACACACACACACACACACACACACACACACACACACACACACACACACACACACACACACACACACACACACACACACACACACACACACACACACACACACACACACACACACACACACACACACACACACACACACACACACACACACACAACAATAAGATTTGCAATCTTGGACTTACCTTTAAAACCTCTTTTCTACAAATACATGACTACTTGTTCATGTCATGGAAACATTTATACGCATGTCATGACAACTCTTCTAGGCTTGTAATACATGACTAAATCTTATATTAAACATCATGATTCTCTAAGGTTCTAAGAGATCATTGACTACACCATCAATATAAATAGGACCATTGACATTACAAATTCATGATTACTTTGCTTAATGTATGATTCACCAATATTATTGTTACTTTGATCTACATTACTCATCACCATTAAGTTATGCTCATTTTTATTGTGATTACTAAATATAGATACAACTTGGTAAAACATGAGTGCCCTTGTACCATAGTTTTTTAGGTATTGATAATGACTCATCATGGGTTGTATTGGCCATAGTAGTTTTACCAAAGTGGTCATGCTTTTATATCTAATGTATACAAAACCACAAAAGGGTCACGAGAGAGAGAGAGAGAGAGAGAGAGAGAGAGAGAGAGAGAGAGAGAGAGAGAGAGAGAGAGAGAGAGAGAGAGAGAGAGAGAGAGAGAGCTCCTTAACACCTCGCCTACACTCTATGTGGTAGAGCTTCGACGACTTGCCCCTTGATTTCCTCCCCTTAAGCTAGTCCTCCCTAGTGATAATGTGATCTTTGGTTGGGTTATTATCCTCAGCTTCCCACTCCCTCCTCCCATCATCACGTATAGGTGGTAGTCTCCACCTATATGTGTCCATACCCTATGGTCATAGGCCCTCATTGCCCTACTATATACTATAGTACCTTATGCAACCCTCCATGTTATCCATGGCCATTAGTAACCTTGCTTACCCCTACTATATACTATAGTACCTTATGCAACCCTCCATGTTATCCATGGCCATTAGTAACCTTCAATAGCATTGACGAATCCAATTATTGCTATCACCATTCTATTGGCCCTCTAGCAACATGCAGAAGATCCAACAATTGTCATTTCCCCTCTACTGTCCCTTTGACTATAGCAACTAAGAGCTAGTGGTTATCCCCTTCGATATCTTGATATCACTCATGCATCTTAACTTAGATGGAAACCACTCCAATTTTCAAGCTCTCCATGCATGGGCTAGGGGGACCATACAAGACTTGCTACACTGATGCCACAAAACCTTCCTACACTTTTGTGGTTCTGTTAGTTGATGGTATCCATGACATCATCAGATCTACATGTTGTCAACAATGTAGCTATCTTAGGCTCTAGCTCTCACTTGATCTAATCAATGTTTTGACTAGAAATTGTAAGTAGTGGAAAGCATTGAAAAGTATCATGAGATACTTGAATGGGACAATATCTATGTGTATTTTCTATGGAAGGAAATATGAATTTGTTAATGGTTAGGTAGATGTTGATTTTGTAGGGGATGTAGACTCTAGGAATCCTATGAGAGGTTTTAGTTTTGTATTCACACAAAGTACAATCTCATGGGTATTTCAATTGCAAACATGTACAAAATTATCTACTATTGAGGCCAAACATGTTGTAGCCAATCAAGCATGCAAGGAAGCCATATGGCTTACTCATCTATTGGGAGATTTGGGTATTGTAAGAGACCTAGGTACCCACTTTTCATAGTGCTATAGTGTGATTTAGTTGGCATGGATCCTAGTGCTAATAGTAGGTAATGGACCATTATGCTAAGGTGTTGCCAAGGTTAAGGGGTCAAGAGATAGTCTACATTAGGGTATAAGGGTACATGGACCAAAGGGTCAAAGGATAGTTGATCAGTGTAAATAAAATTTCTAAAAGTTGTTCTAAAAATAGTCCATGGATTTGACTAAAGATAGTAGTGGGGTGCTAAAAGAGGATATCATCTTGAGTGGCTGAGATGTTAACCAAGCTTTTCCTAACTTCTATGTTTGTTGAAGGCAAGACACCTACATGTGCATGAAACTAGTATCAAAGCAAGGTTGTAGCAAAAGATCAAGGAGTGCATGGCACTGTTCAATAGTCTACAATGGCCCTGTAACCGCACAATTGTCACATCGCCAACCATGCAACAACATCCTCTTGCAAATTACAACTAGGGTGGTGACCAAGGCATAAACCTTAGCATATTTGGCAACAAGGCTACAAATAATACTTGACAATGAGGCTACAAAGGCTTTGTCAACACCAATAGTTGTGTGCATGGTGGAAGCATTTGTTTGAAGACAAAACTTGTCAAGAGGTCACCCATCCCGCTATTGTCTACACCCAAGCACACTTAATTGCAAGGCAACTAACCATCAAATTAAGCCTCAGATTTGCTCGAGAAAATAAAGAAATTTTTCAAAAACCTATTTGGCAGTAGGTAAAGAGCTTTTCAAAGACTTTTCAAATACCTCATGGCATACAATGCCTCTGGAGTTCTACCATATCGCTCGTGTAGTTTTGTGAATTGTTTCACTGTGAAGATATTAAGGGTAAGTGATAATATTTTTGTCTCGATTTCAAGAATTATACCATGTCCTCACCTTCGCATTCATAGCATGGTGAGCATATTAACATGCGTGAGGATGAAATAACAATGATTTAGATGCATTTGAACTAATGGACAATGAAAAAATTGGTACTTTAGTGGCTTGCAAGCGGCATTAGAGAAAAATTTTGTTGCTCTCAATGAAAATGTTACATAGATCTCAAAACTTGTAAAGAAATTGGTATGATAACAAGCTTTCAACATCCTAGGTATGTCTCTTGAAGATGGGTTTTCCCTTGGAGCTACTCCATCAGCAAGGGTACCTCAAGATGTCTAGGCCTTTGGCTCTCTTGGTACACATAAAGTTAATAATATATTAAAGAACATGAAGCCACATGTGTTTCAAGAGGAGAGGAATGAGATCGTAGAGAAGGATGCAGTCAATACTTTTTTTAAATAAAAGTGGAGTGACTTGCATTAGTTATGTCATACACTAGATTTTGTTAGGGTCCTTGAGATAAGCCTCACACATGAGGGAAATGCCTACAAGTGTGGTGGATGAGTCTTGATCCCACTACTCATCCTACGATGTGAGCCAAGTTTGAGGAAATGTTTCGAAAGGAATTTCTTCCTGAGAATAAAAATGATCAAAACTGGATTGCCTGGGATAAGTGTTGGATGGATGGTTTGACATTAACCTAGTACATCTCCAAATATAGAGAAATTATTCTCAAACTTGATGGCTTAGATTATTTTGAAATGTTAGATGATTCATTCAAGGCTTGGACAATGAGTACAAGGCCAAGGTGAAAACTCAATATCCTAAAACATTAGAAAAAGCCATTAAGAGTGCATAGATTTTTAATGATATGTTAGATATTAAAAAATGTGCATATGCATTTGCAAGTTTGAAAACTACATCAACATTAGTATGGAAGAGAAAGTTCAATGTTGCATACAAAGAGGAGGATGATAAGAAGCCCAAACGGGCTATAGAGCCACTCTCAAGCAAAGAGCTTGCAAGAGCGCATAAGGAGAAGTTGTGCTTCAATTGCGTAGGCCCTCATGGAAAAAAGGATTGTCCAAAACCCCAAGGCAATGAGCATGATAAGAACAAGAAAAAAGAAAAAGCAATGCACATGGTTCAAATGCTTCCTTTGGAAGCTTGTTCTAAATATTTGGCTATACTAGTTAGTCATCAAACTTATGAGCATGTGTTGATTGACTATTGCACCATGGCAACCCATGTTTGGCCCCCATGATTTGGTTCATATTCATGGTATGATCAATGGACGAGGATTCCATATTCTCATGGATGATATATCAACTCACAACTTCATTAATTGTACATTTAAGAAGTTAATTTTCCCCAAGTACCTAGTACTCATACTTCATTAACTATACCTTGGTTAAGAAGCTACATTTTCCCCAAGTACCTAGCACTCATACTTATGTTATGTCTCTCATGCATGGTAGTGACAAGGATGTGTGGGATATGTTTTCCCCAAGTATCTATTACTCATACTTCATTGATTATATGTTGGCTAAGAAGCTACATTTACCCAAAGTACCTAGTACTCATTCTTATGTTGTATCACTCATGAATGGGAGTGACAAGAATGTGTGGGATACAAAAGTCTTTGATGTTTCATTACAAGTACAAGGGCATGTTGGAATATCAAAATGATAGTATGAGAAGGTGTACACAAGAAGGAGAGAGAGCTCAAGTACAAGAAAAAGATATTGCTTAATGATTTGTTCACAAGTACAACTAGTATACTCTCTCTACATTTGAGAGTGACCTCTAGGCTATCTATATAGACTCACTATGGTCTAGGGTTAGGTTTCCCTTGCCCTACAACTCATTCACACCTTACCTTCCCTCATACACCCTTGCTTACTTAGGGTTCCTATGCTACACTTCTAACACCCCCCCTCAATGCCAAGGTGTGGCATTGGATTACATAGTATGGCAATGGTTCCCCCCCCCCCCCCCCCTTCAATTAATTAGTGGGGTGCCTTTATAAAATAGGCTACAAGGTTGTTTATGGAAATATGGTACAATGGGGACTAGAAAATTTGGTCATCCCAGGTGCTTGGGAGACATAGTTGGCCTCCAATTCTTTGGGAACTTCAGGAGAGTTAGGATATTTACTTGGATATTCCCTATTTGTCTACATTTGTTACACTTCATCTTGTTGGGATATTTTTTCCAACAGTTGCTTACAATATGTATCTTTTTATTGCAAAAAGAATATTTAGTAGTCATAGTATGGACTAAGAGTTGGTTTGTCGAGGTAAATGCTAGGCTGGTGTTGCATTCTTTTTTTTTTCCCTCCTCATCCAAACAAGATTGAATGATACCTTCAAGTGTAGGATTTGGTACATTTGTTAGGGTAGTGACAATACTTGAAAAGGCTTTCCTCATGGCTTTCAAGATTATTGCAATGGCATTTTCTTCAGCAACAATCAGAGCTTGGACTAAAGCTAATTGAGCCATCAAACCCTTCATGTGGGAAATGAACTTTTCTAGATCTTCTCCTTGCTTGTATTCCAAGCTGAAGAACTTAATTTTGAGGAAGATTTTGGAATTCTTCCCTCTCTCACCATACAGTTTATCAAGCTAATCCCATTTCTCTTTTACAGTTGCAAGATGGTCAATATGGTGAATTAAATATTCATCTAGGCGCAACATTATTATGGCTTGGGCTCTTTCATCATCTTCAACATCCATAGGATCGGATGGATCAATGGATTTTGTCCCTTTGATGAATGGCTACTAGAGTCTCTCCATCATTTTATATTTTACTAACACCTACAATGGGTGGAAGTCTCTCCCATCAAACTTGCATATTTGAGGTTTCACATCAACATAGTGCATGATAGGAATGTCTTAGCGATTTCACAATGGCAATGGCAGTGTCTATTCCTATGCAATTTTGATACTACAAGCAAAAGCAATCAAGTTGAAAACAATTGATGTAAACTTGAATATAAAATAGATTAGATGAAGAGAAGAAAATAGTCTATGTGTTTATATTTGACACGTAGCCTTACAATTTCCAAGAGAGATGATAACAGTTAAGCACTCAATGAATATCCTTAGGGCCTAAAAGCCTTCAACTTGCAAAGATTAACTAGCAAGCAATGATCAGTGGTTAGTGAAGTGCTTGCGTTGGAGTCTACCAATTGGATGTCGGTGCTTGATAGTTTTCTTCGGGGAAAGAAGCTTCGAGTTTTGAGCTTCTAGGTTTGCAATGAGCTTGAACCTTGCTCAGTCAATGATTAAAATCATTGTTCATGACTTCAGTGTGAGAAGAAACTTGAAGAAAAATAAGCTTCAAGCTTTTTGGCTATGGCTGCCAACAAGGTAAAAAAATTAGGGTTTCGCTCTGTGTGTAGCAGAGAAGGAATCTTGGAAAACAATTTTAGGGTTGATTATCCCACTTAGGGGGCTTACAAAGCCCTATGGTGGTTACCATGATTGTGACATCTACAGGTTGCATCATTAGTTCAACCTCCATGTTGTCTAGAACTGTGCTAATATGGAAAACACACAATGCCATCTTCCTCATTGCCCAATATTGGGGTTTGATATGACATACTGAAGCACCATGAGTTGGAAAGAAAATCTCTAGAAGAAATCTAGGTAAGATATGCTTTCTTTTTTTCTCCCCAGGTCCTCCAATAGAGGTGGGTATGGTAGACAACTATGGAGGTGAAGAGGTATGATGAGGAAATGATATGCTCATTTGCACTTAGTGGGAGATGAAGTTAAATGAATCTTTTTGGATCAGAGATGGATCTGATACCATGTTGGAATATTAGAATGACATCATGAGAATGTGTGCATAAGAGGGAGAGAGAGCTCAAGTACAAGAAGAAGATCTTGCTTAATGAGTTGTTCACAAGTACAACTAGTACACTCTCTCTACATTTGAGAGTGACCTCTAGCCTATTTATATAGCCTCATTGTGGGCTAGGGTTAGGGTTTCCCTTGCCCTATAGTTCATTCACACCTTACCTTCCCTCATACAACCTTGCTTACTCAAGGTTCCTATGTTAAATGCAAATGAGAAATCAATCTTAGTACCCAAATTAGCAAACAAAGTAGTCCAAAAATTATTACAGAATCTAGAATCACGATCAGAAATAATAACTTTTGGCAAACCATGGTTAGTGAAAATAGTCTTAAAAAACAATTGTGCAGCTTGAGATGCAATTAAAGTTTTCTTGCATGGAAGGGAATATGCTTGTTTGCTAAATCAATCTACTATAGTCCAAATCATATCATGATTAGCTTGTGTGTTAGGAAAACCAGTTATAAAATCCATTGAAATATGTTCCCATTGTCATTTAGGAATTGGTAAAGGCATTAATAAACCATATTGCTTACCATGGTGTCACTTGACTCAGAAAAAAATTTAGAAACATCATATTCCATTTGTGGCCAATAAAAATCTTCGACTAATGTTCTTAAAGTAGAAAGAATACCTCTATGGTGGCCTTGATATGGGGGACAATGAATTTTGTGCAACACAAATGATCTAAATGGAACAGTGACAAATAATCTTTTCTCATAAAACATAAATCCATTAGAATAAGACAAAGAATAAATTCGAATCCAATTATTAGCAACTAATTTATTCCAATCAACTTGAAAACTGGGGTCTTGGTCATAGGTATCTCTCATAGCGATAAGGGAATCAAAAGATAGAATGAAAATATTATGGATACTTGGTCTTCTACTCAATGCATCGGCAACAACATTTTCTTTTTCAGGTTGATATTGGATAAGTGGATGGAAACTTTGAATGAAAGTAGCCCATTTGATATGACGGTTAGAGATTTGTGGCTGACTAAGAAGATGTTTGATACTTTGTTGGTCAGATTTGATCATGAATTTGGATCCCATTAGATAGTGTTTCCATTGATGTAAGGCTTGTTCTACAACTAAAAATTCCTTATCATAGGTAGAATAATTCAATTCAGAGGGTTTAAGTTTGCAACTAGAATAGGCTATGGATGTGAATCTTGCATAAGGATAGCTCCTATTCTTGATCCGCTAGCATTAGTGACTACTAGAAAGAATGGTCAGTTAAAATCAAGTAATTGCAAAATAGATGCATGTGTTAAAGCATGTTTCAATAAATCAAAAGACTTTTGCTGATTATTAGACCAATTATATACAACATCTTTCTTTAATAATTTCGTTAAAGGCCAGGCAAGCAATGAAAAAAATTCTCATAATTTTTTTGTAAAAGCTAGCAAGACCTAAGAAAGAACATAACTCATGCACATTTTTAGGGATTGGCCAATTCAAAATTACTTCTATCTTTTTAGGATCAATTGGAATACCATAAGAAAAAACATTATATCCTAAGTATTCAATTTGGGTTTGGAAAAATTCACTCTTTTCAGGGTTAGCATGCAATTGATTCTCTTTCAATAATTTGAAAACCAAACATAGATGTTCATAATGCTCATTCTCATTCTTACTGAAAAGCAATATGTTATCAAAGAAAACAATTACACAATGCTGATACTTCAAAAATATATGATTCTTCATACGACTAAATGTAGTTGGTGCATTAGTCAAACCAAAAGGCATAACAAGGTATTCATAATGACCAAATTGAGTTCTAAATGCAGTATTAAAAATGTCAGGTAGATCCATTCGTACTTGATGATATCCAGATTTGAGATCTATCTTGCTAAAAATACTGGCTCCTTGTAGTTTATCCATGAGGTTGTCTACCCTAGGGATTGGATATCTGTTCTTAACAGTGATCTTGTTTAGGGCACGATAATCAATGCACATCCTATAGGTATTATTTTTCTTCTTAACTAATAGGACAGGTGCACCAAGAGGAGAATTACTGGGCCTAATAAGTCCTCGAAAACTTATGCTTGGATTTCTTTCTGTTCAATTTGATTGTGTCTTTAAAGTGCTTTACATGGTGGTTGAGAACCTGGGATTAAATCTATTTTATGATATTCGGGTCGCGTAGGTGGTAAACTAGGGGGTAAATCAATAGCAAAACAATCTTTAAATTGTGAAAGAAATTATGCATACCTAGGATGCATCTAATTTTACTTAGCTTCAATTTTATTCATCCATACTAAGTATGATTTGCTACCTTTTCTCAATGCACATTTAGCTTGTGTGTGACTAAGCAATGGAAAATTATCAAAGGTGTGTGTTCCATGTAACATGATTTATTTTTCGTTAGAATGAATTTTCATTGAATGTGTGGAATAATCTATGTCGGGATTATATTTGTGACGCCAAGGCATTCCTAAAATAATATCGCTAGCTTGCAAATGTACAACCAAGAGATTTTTGCGCTTAACATAATCACCAATTTTAATATCTAAATCATGAATTTCTTGTGTACCATCGTACCTAGTACCTAAGAATGCAACTTTTATGCGATAATGAGTTGGAACGGTTGTAAGTTCAATTCTTTTACCAACTCTGCAGAAATAAAATCATGTGTGCTCCCATCATCATGTAAAACAATCTTTTTGTGACCATGCACAAGACATTTCATTGTTAATAATGAATGAGGATTTGGCATACCTGGTAAAGTATTTGAAGCATTGCCTATATCATCATTATCTTCCATGAAATCTGGCATATCTTGGTCTTCGTCTTTAGTTGCTCCCAAGTAGTTGATTTGAATAGTTGGCTTCTTGGATTGACAATTTACTGCTAAGTGTTTAGGTCGTTGACACTTGTAGCAAACTATAGACTTTGCTTTGGAAACGTTATTGGTAATGGCTAGAAATTTAGGTATGTTGGAGAGAAGGCATTATGAGAAATATGGACTCTCTTTTCTACTCCTTAAGGAGTGAATAAAGAAATATAGACCTAACCAATGAGACAGTTGGGATTCTAGATTCATGTAACATGAATCATCTAGCCATATCTTGGCCCAAATCTTCCCTCAGCAATAAAATAAGGGGAAATATGGAGAATACAATATTGACACTTCTTGGAAGTTTGTGAATTGAATTTTCATTTTCTTATTTTTTTATGTTTGACTTTTCATTTCTCCCCTTTTTAGTTTCCCCCTCTTTCTTAGGCAGAACTCAAATTTATCAAATCTCTTTCCCGGGTTCTTCTTTCCTGATGAAATCTTAAAGCCTCATTATTGATTGCCCTATCTGTAACCCTATGAAATTTCATTTCCTCTACACAAACACGGTATGAGTTTCACACGTTTCATGAAAGCATAGCTTGTTCTACCAAAGCCCTAAGATTTTCTTCACAAAACTTTACAGGTATATTGTTCTCTTCCATGGATGTTCTATGGTAAAGTTTTATCTCGTTTGGACAAAACCTGTGAAAGTTATGTGCATAAATTTTTTTGTTTTGGTACTCTACGAGTCTCTTATAGTCAAGAACAATGATCTTTTAAACACTCAACTTCTTCTTCAACATCTTATGGTTTCTTTGTAAACAAAGTTACAAGTATGTTGTTTTTTTTTTGCTGGTCCATGGTTAAATTTTATCTCCTTTGGACAAAATATATGCAAGTTATATGCATACTAAGTTTTCCTTTGTTTCTTTACTCCCAGAGTCTTTGAGGGTGGAGAAAAATGATTTTTTAAAAACTCAACTTCTTCAACATCTTTGGACTTCTTTGCAAAGAGAGCCACATGTATATTGCCACTTTTTTCTGTTGCTCCATGGTTAAGTTTCAACTCGTTTGGACAAAGCCTATTTAAGTTATATGGATTCATAGTGAGCAATCCATGACATGTAAACAATGTGCTTCTCCACATATCCTTGAGATAGTGGACTCCTTGTAAATTTTTAAAATAAAAAACAAATATAAATTTTTTAAAACTTTTGAGTACTTTCAATTTAGATAATCTTAGTTTACTATGATCCAAGTGTACAATAATACATATTGTAATTAGTCAATTGTGATGGTTAAAATCATAATTAAATTGCAAGCAAGAGTTCTATAATCTATGCAATATTATCTTCGCATAATGATATATTGTAGCTCATCTCTTCTACTTATTTCTTAAAATTAAATATTAAATTAGATCCAAGGGATTTTGAAGGTCTTTCAGATTTCTTTTCTTAAAAGTTTTCTATATTTTATGTAGTTGGACTTGAATATACTCAGCGATCCAAGTATATTCGAGGATATAATAATGTAGAACGAAGCATTTGTCTGTAAGAGTAATTTTAACAGTTACTTTAAAGTATTGAAATAAAGAAACTAAGGTAAGAGTTTTAATTTGAAACTTTAGGGTTAAAAAAGAACATTTATTTAAAACCTTAGATACATAAAAGCTACAACTCCAAACTCATTTTCACTTTCATTTTCTACTTTCCTATACTTGTGCTCTCCTCCCTTGTCTCTTTGTGTGCCATGGCTACCACTTTCACCTTCGCCGCATGGATTAGCTCCACATGCAATGCGCACATAGGAGACCAGATATACCCTAGGTTTTGCGCAACCTTGAGTCTAGAGAGCTCACTTTCCACCATAGACCCTAGCTCTAGTATACGGGCATTGTTTTGTGATGCAGAAAACCCTCTCACCTGCTCTATTGCGGACTCTGGTCTCAGATGGATCCCCATAGATTTCCTATATAGTTTACATGCTAGATCAAGCCATGCAAATGTAATAAATCAAGCCCTCGTGCATGTGGGGCAGCATCTCCATGCTAGAGTAGTGCCCACCTCATCCCAAGACCACGCCACGATGGACCTCATCGAGCGCAATGGAACATTTGCCATATATGTTTCGTGCACTGAGGTGCAAGAGGATAGTAAGGAAGACATCGACACACCCTCTCAACCACAGCTAGAGTATTTCAAGAGAGAGCTTGAAGAGATCACAATCGATCTGAGAGTAGAGACAGCACAAAGCTTAGGCATTGTACACCCACCTCCTTGCACTGTTGAGATGCCGACAAGCGATGAACCACCCCTCGCTTCTCTCCATGCTATTATCATCGAGGGGGTGGAATATTTACTTATGCAGGATGTACTAGAAATTTTGGAGCTAAGGGAAGAAGAGCTATATTGTATCATGGTGCGTGATGCACCTGATGATTTGATAGATTTTGATATACAAGATGCGCTAGCACATGTTGATGAGGTGGCTTGATATAATGGCACGAGTGTCGATGACATCTCTACCATTGTGAGTATCCAAGAGCAGATTAAGAATGCGGCACCACAGTATGAGATCTCAGATGAGGAGTTTGAGCGGTTGCAAGAAAGCATTTTTGGAACTTGACCCGACTATGCAATACCTTCCCAAGAGAGAGACAAGGATGGCCCAGTTGTAGGAGCAGACTTGGCTACTCCATTACAGCAACAACAGATAGATGATTCAGAGAAGGTAATGTTATTGGATTAATGTTATCATATTTTTTGTCAAAATTTACCAGTAGGGCCTCTAGGGCATCGAGATTATGCACATCAAATTTTGCCGGGATTGGGGCCCCAGATCTGCTTTGGCCGGAGGCTCGTGGGGGGACTTGAATTTGCACCCTACTAGTAAATTTTGATGCAAATCCGATGTATATATCTTTACTATACTCCATGAATAGTGAGTTTGACACAGTGAGTCTGACACTGAACTTTTCTCATGCAGGACATTGTCTATATAGATGAATTTTCATCTAGACAAGGTGGCCAATCTGGTAGCCAAGGAAGGGTGCATGACTCGGCATTGAAGGAGTATATCGGTGAGTGACATTTTTGTATTCCATAAGACATACTCTCTAGCTTTTTCTGAGAATTTCTTGAAGTTGAGGGCACTAACAAAGGCTGGGCCCTTCAAGACCATCCCAATGAACTCTAGCTTGGAGAAAATAGTGTCACTTTGATGTTCGAAGCTCCTCTACTTATTCTCTACTGCTAGGTCTGGGCCACTTTTTTCCATGGTGGCCGGTGGCATGGTTGCTGGTGTTGAAGACCCCAATGTCATTAGGTAGGAACTACTAGGGCAAAATGTGTTGCTGCCTATGATCAAGAATAGCTCTGACCATGGGGAGTCTAGCTCAAAGAAGCCTAGGAGAGAGTAGATGTACTTAGTGCCAAATGATATCTCATCACCAATGTAATGTAATTTGTAATCTTCTCTTGAAGTAATGAAAACTGATATTTGTTGGACTCTTGCATTCAATGTAGTTTGTCATACGCGTCGTTTATTATTGTTTTTTACTTGAATATTACGTTTATTTATCAAATTTATACGCAACAAAATTCATACCCTAAATTTAATACATAGTGCTTTATTGAGTCCGTACACAACATGTATTTGTTCGAACACATGTAACAATAACTCAAAGACATAAATAAAACAAATAATAAGCGAATAAACAAAAATAAGATGCACCAAAAAATTTGTATTCATATTCATAGCATTTTACATGGAATCCATTACAACCAAGGTTTTACAAAATCTCTTTGGAAGCTACATTATGTATATGTTTTGGTAGTACACCCCTATCATTGTTAATCTCATCGAGGACTATCCTTCCATCACCGGAAGAACCTCACTTTTCGCAAACCCCTATTGGTGATGGCGACTCTCCTTGCATGTACTGCTGCATAGACCGAGTCTCCGAACAAGTCGATGACATAAGCTTCAACAGCTTCCTATAGTGCAAGGAGGGCTTGGGCAGTCTAGCAATTGGGTTGTTGCAAGCGAGTTCCATCTGGAAAATGCACCCTGTTGTTCTTAATGAGTATGCCATCCATAATCTCACGTACTAGCTTTTGGAATGGAGCCTATGGTATTAGGAGGTGCGTGGTCTTCTAGTAATGGCGGATCTCATGAAGAGCCACTGTGCTTGGCTTCCATCGACACTTGCAATATTGGCATGGTGGTGGTGGTGTGGTGGAGCTAGGGGAGATGTCCTCTGAATAGGATTTTTAGGGGGTGTCTTCGGGCTGCTTGCTTAGTGCATGCCATGTCTTCTAGGAGAGAAAATCCAAAACTCAAAAGTGAAATTTGTAAAATGAGGTGAAACTTTAACTTTATAGCAAAACTTTCAAAAATTTCTTAAACCTAAATTAATGTATCCAGGCTTTGGAAAAATCTGACTGGTGATCCGATTGACATGAAATTTTACTTGTGGACTCCTCTAAGGTAGATCCACTATCCTCATCAAAAGTCTCTAGGAAACCTATCCGGACGCTTGCGTCCGGGGCCCTAGATCCATGGCCCTAGATATCCATGAGTTTTTATGATGCGCGGGATGTGGGTGAAGTTTCACCAGATTTTGATTTATAAAATTGACGGTTCAATCATTTTTTGAAAATGCATTAATTGGATTATACTTCACTAATAATAGAAAAACTCACCACTGCACCGAGTGTGAGCAAGTGCATATTAAATGCGTTTTCAACCAAACTACGTGAAATATTAGAAACTTAAAAATTCACAAAAAATAAGTCATGGGTCAAATGGAATATCGCATATCAGATATAGTGTTGCCAAATCACTAAATACAATAAAGATATAGTGCATTGGCCCATGTACAACTGATCACTGATGTGTGCGTGATTGTGCATTGAATTTATCCTTAACAAAACTACTTTCAAAATTAGAAACTTGGAAATGCGCACAATGCAAATCATGGCAAAATAGAATATTAAATATCATATTTGGCATTACGAAACCATGAAATACACGGTAGATAGTGCATTGCACCAAGTACAACTAGAGCTAGGTGAAATTTAGCTTCATTTTGTAGACCACTGCTATCAAATACTTGAAGGTCTACTGGAAAGATAAACCAAAACTAAGATCCTTACAATCTACCACTAAACCTGAGCTAAAAACATAGATCCAATTACAAGGTAACTTCTCAAAGCATATTGTTGACATTAAGATTAAATGCATCCTTGTTGTTACGGATCCTACAAATTACAAGAACCATATCTATGGGCTTAATAGTGATACGTCAGGCATGAATGGCTAAAACTTGAGAATCACCCATTATATTAATCAAGTAACTTTCAGCTGCTTCTTGGAGAGAAAATAATGCTCGGCTTGACCATCACCCCACATTCCTTGCCTAGTTCCTTGAATAGAACTTGTGACGATTCCCTAATTGCAGATCTTGCAGTATTTCTCACACCAACCTAGAGAATGGTGCCTTAAGAATAAACAAGTTGGTCTCCATCTTTGCTTCTTATGTGTTGAAGGACATGTATTACTAGCTGGAGCAGTAGTGGGAGGTGGATCAACTGGACCATGTGAACCACCATTTCTAGACAGTAGTGAACCATCATTATTGACCACACTAGGGCCACCATTGTTGGACATAGTAGCTCCACCATTATTAGCTGCAATAGGGCCACCATTGTTGGCCACCAAGGGACCTTTGGTACTCACAATACGCTCACTACATTCGGAAGAGTGTTGAGCTCTTGCTCTTGCATGTGCCTTCTTGATAGGAAGCTTGGAACATGCCATGGTTGTGATAATGAAGGATAGAAAGATGGAGGGTAGAGTGAAGAGTAATGGGAAAAAATGAAAGGAGAGACTTGACTTAAGTACGCAACTTTTAAACTTACTATGGTATAAATGAACTTTAAACTTAAAAAACATAGTTCAAAATCGACTTTGAAAAACATAGTGACAAATTTTAAACAAAATTTGCAAGACATCTCATGTTAAAGATAGGAGTATTGATGTGTCATATCCTCGGTGCCTATTCTCTCTCATGGACCCTAAATGCATCAAAAGTATTATCTTTATCTAGGTCTCCATTTCTTGCAATCTCTCTCTTTGGTTGCCAACCATTCTGCGTGGCATTGTCTAGCTGTGTTGTTTTCATATCTTGCTTTTCTCACTTCATATATTGCCCTACTTATAAATTTAGCTTAAGAGGTTTTGGACCATCTTTTCTTTTTCCTTGTATCATATCTCTAATCTCCTATATCACCATTGTAATAATTGCCTCATGGAATTGGAATCATTGATGCTGCCTCCATGATCAGTTGCCTTTTGAAAAGGACAGCGAGCTTGCCAATGAGATCGTTCCATGCATTGAGTTGACCATACTGCCAAACTTCCTTGATCTGCAAAGTATGGACCATGTGCTTCAAGTATGTGCTACACAAGAAGAGAGATTAGAAACACAAACTAATTCGAAATGATGATATCTTTTTGTAATGGTGACAATACTGACCATGTAGTGTGTTATACTATTTGTAGTCCATGCCTCCACCATGGACTTATGAAATTTAGCAACAGTCTCTTTAAATGTATTGGCATCACCATCCATGAACCTCAACTTTTGTAAGAGAGCTGCTAATCTATCTAGGTGTATCTACACTTCTACCTTTGCGATTCTCATTCGTCCCCCATTGCTCCAATCCGGAATAGCAAGGTGCAACTTTTTCCATGCTTCATATTTCTCTGGTTGTTTTACAAGTTTATTGCCTTCCTCATCTCGAGGTGGAGATATAAACTTCCTAGCCTTGGGTCCACCAAAGCATGGTTTACAAGGGATACTTTCACTCTTTCCCGATTTTTTCTCCCCCTTTTTTATTTCTACTTGGCCCCCCCGTGCAATCCAACTTCAAAGAGGACTCGTTTTACCTTCTTGCATGTAGCACCAGCTTCTAACACAGGCTGCATCTTGTATGCAAAGCATATATATTCATATACTAGTTTCTCAATTATTCTATCCAAACAATGCAATGTGCAAAAGTGAACCCTTGTTAGTGGTATTTCCAAAATAGGGCGCCAGTTTGGATCCACTAGAACTGGCATTCCATTTCTCATGACTTTTTGATCACGTGTTGGAGCACCTTGTTGTCCTGCCTTGGCAAGACATTCTTTATTTCCATCTTTCCCTTTCTTCCTAGTTTGCATGCAGTATATGCATGGAATTTTTTCATTCGTTTCATTTGATAAACCAAACATACACTTTAATGTTTTTAAATCACCTGCAAGATGCCATTCAACTTGATAGTCCCCAAACCCCTCGGTGTGCAAAATTGCTCCATTATTTTGCTGTTGAATAACATTGGGTATATTAATGAGGTTAAAAAAAACTTTAAGTACTTCATGGTCCTCCTTTAGTACTTCAAATGCTGCAAGCCACCATATTTCATTCTTTAATCTTACACTAAAGTATAAAGGATGGTTTTCATCGATGTTGGGATCCAATGCTTAATTCATAAGTGTTATACTCACACGTTCAAGTTTTTGCCCCTTAATAATCTCACTCTCATCAAGTTTGAGGACAAACTTAAGCTTGCCTCTACATTCTTCCATAGACATATTGTAGAGCTTGACCATAGCAATCTGAACCCTACATATATCCAAGAAAAAGTTGTTGGATGCATTCAATACAAATGCAACTTCTTTGGATCCATACTTCAATATGCATGTATTTTCCACATGCGTTGGCTCACCAATTAGTCCTAAAAATTTCTCGTTTAGTTGTTTTTTAGCCTTCTTCCCGTGAAATGGTTTTGGCAGAGGCATTACTCACTTAGTTTTGAAGACTTTCTTAAATCTGATATCCAATTGTTGATAGAGCATACTATTATATGACTCAAAACTCATTTCCACCTTGTTACATAATCCTTGAGCATCTAGTAGTAGTAAATAAGTTGCTCACATCCCTAAGATGTTCACTTGTGACACCATCTATAATGTCCTTGAATTTATGATTTTCCAATGCATTTTTTACCATATCCTTGTTGAGATATCGAGCTCCACTCGTGATATGCCAGGGTGATCGTTGTGCATTTATGTCACCGACTTGTTAGTTGCAGATGCGGTTGGTACACCGCCCATGAATAATATCTAGATGACAGCTCCTTATCTACTCTAGTTCGTGGCTCAGTTAGTATGCCACCTTAGTTAGTTGAGTTTGGTTTGAGACCCATATATAGGGTTCTTCTATTTCTATGTACTAGAGTTCTTTTGGCTTACACAACTAAGAAGAGAAAAACTGTTTTCAGCCTCCACCTTTGTGTGTATTCCCCCATTATGCAAGCAAGAAAGCTACAAGTGAGGCTCTTCCTTCTCTCCCACAATCTTGACATGGTATCAGAGCCTTGTTCATGGTAAGGAGCTCAAGAAAGCAAACCAAGTTCGTGGTGTTCTGGTAAGAGGACCAGTGTTGCTTTCATTTTTCTGTTTTGGGAGCAAGTCTCTGCAGGTTGCACAGCCAGAAAGTGCAAGAGTGCATTGTCTCAGATTGAGACGCCCTTAGCCCTCAGTTGCTCTGTTTTTTTATTTGAGGCCATTTCGGGGCCTGTTTTGGAGGTGGAAGTTTTCTGCACGCACTCAGGAAAAGGCCTTGTTTTATGCTGTGCGACCATTGTTCTACAGGTCGATGAAAAGTTACTGTAGAAATTGCATCGTATACCTGTGCGCAGAGACATTGGGAGTTACATAATTATCCTTGTTGCCTGTTGATGCAAAATCGTCACTAGGAAGTGACTGTGTGGTCAAATACCACTTTCGTGAGTTTTGCAGATTTGCCCTTGTGAGGCTGAAGCTGTGTTCTTTGCAGTGACAGAATTTTTTGCAGTGTTCTGTAATGGCGTCTGATTCTCTTTCACAGATTGTCACTGAAATGCTTGACAAGAACAACTTCCAAGCATGGAAGTTCAGAATGACGAATTTCCTTATGGGAAAAGGATATTGGGAATTCGTTGCAGGAAATGAAGAAGAACCCGTTCTTCCTGATGTTCCCAATCAACAGCAAATGTAGGCATTTAAAGCATGGCATGAGAGAGCCAGGAAAGTTATGTACTGGCTATCTATCAGCATTTCAGAATCTATGATTGTGCATATTCAAGATGCAAGTACGCCAAAGGAGACATGGCATACTTTGTCAAAAATGTATAGCACAAATATGCAAGCCAGAAAAATGCAGCTCAAGCAAGAGTTGCACAATGTGCAAAGAGAAAGTATGAGCATCAATGACTACCACATGAAGGTGAAGAAGACTGCAGATGCACTTGCTTCCATTGGGTCACCAGTGGAAGATGATGATTTAGTTTCTGTGACCTTGAATGGTCTAGGAAAGGATTATGCACAGTTCCGAACATCCATTTCCGTTCGTGAAAGATTTCCTGATTTTGAGGAGTTGATTGCTCTTCTAATTTCTGAGGAGCAGAGAAATGGTGGCGCATCTTCTTCAGGAGGAACTTCAAAAGAAGTTGTCTTCCACTCAAATGCTGGAAGAGGTAGAGGCAGATGTAGAGAAGGCCGATCTGGAGGCCGTGGTAGAAATCAGAATATACAGCAAACTCAAGAAAACCAGTCGTATGGAGGAGGACGTGGTAACTCTAGAGGTAGGGGGAGCCAAAGAGGTCGTGGTGGATGGCAAAGAGGCCAAAATGCAAACAGCAATGTTGAATGCTACTACTGTGGTAAAATGGGTCATATGGCTAAAGACTGCTATAAAAAGAAGAATGACATTATGAATGGAAAATTGCAACAAGGGAATTATGCATATTCTAGTAGACAAGGTGATGACAGAAATGAGCATTTGTTTATGGTGCAACACATGACCAATTCTGTGACAAGTGTAGAAGAAAACAATGATGTGTGGTATGTTGACTCAAGTGCATCAAACCACATGACAGGTCATGTAGAATGGATGCAGGATGCAAGGAAAATGGAAAAACCAGGATTTGTGGAGACTGGTGATGATACTGCACATCCTATTGTGTAGATTGGAAAATTTCCTTTGTCTATGCAGGATGGGAAAAAGAAATACATGTCGGATGTATTTCATGTCCCGAATATCACCAAGAACCTAGTTTCTGTTGGTCAAATGGTTGAGCAGGGCTTGCAGGTCAGATTTAATCCTCATGGATGCTTTGTTGAGGATATGAAAAATAAAGGTCGCTTGATAGCAAAAGGAAAGAAGAAGGGGAGAATGTTTACGTTGGATGCAGACATGCATAAATTGAGTGCAGCAATGTTTGCACATGGGACCGGTGTAGTTGGAGATATTGATATCTGGCATAAACGCATTGGTCATGTTAATGTATAGCGACTTAAATCAATGCAAGCCCAAAATATTGTTGCAGGATTGCCTAAATTCAAGGTTGCAAAAATGCATAAGGTATGTGAAGCCTGTCAATTTGGAAAACAGGCAAGGAAACCATTTCCTAGACATGTTCAAGAGAGTAAGAAGCCATTGGAATTAATCCACTCTGATGTGTGGACTACTAAAGCTGCATCTCTTGGAGGCTGTCATTATTTTGTCACTTTTATTGATGACTATAACAGAAAAGTTTGGGTGTATTTTATGAAAAAGAAAAGTGAAGTTTTTGGGCATTTCAAAACTCTTAAAGCTATGGTTGAAAAAAAAATAGGCCTGCAAATAAAATGCCTAAGGTCAGATGGAGGGGGAGAGTACCTCTCAAATGAGTTTGCAAGGTTCTTGCAAGAGCATGGCATAAAGCAGTAATATTCATGTAGTCATACCCCACAACAAAATGGAATTGCAGAAAGGAAAAATAGGCATATTGGAGAGGTATCTTATACCATGCTCAATGAAAAAGACCTACCAGATTTTTATTGGGCTAAGGCAGTTGCTACAGCAGTCTACATAATGAACAAGACTCCCACTGCAGCAATACATGGGATGACTTCAGAGGAGAGGTATACTGGTAGGAAACAATATATTTCTCATTTGAAAATTTTTGGTTGCATTGCCTATGTTCATGTGCCAGATGAGTTGAGATCTAAGTTGGATCCAAAAGCTAAGAAGTGCATCTTTATTGGTTACTCTTTGCAGCAGAAAGGGTATAGATGCTATAATCCTTCTACTCGTAAGTTTACAGTGAGCAGAGATGTTGTTTTTGATGAGATGAGTAGCTGGTATAAACCACTAAATGTGATTGATAATGTAGATGCACAAAATGGTAATGCTGCACAGAATTCACAGCAGCAGTCACAAGATATTAGTGGACCTGGAGCGTCCTCTAGCAGTGGTTCACATTCTTCGCCATGAACAGGCAGATTGAGATCAGGAGAATCTTCTCAAAGCAATGCAAATAGTGGTATACAGGTGTCATGAAAAGGAAAAGAGAAGGTATATCAGCCCATGTTTGATGTGAATACAGGTCACTCTTATGTGGATGGTGAATCCAGTGGCTCAGAACAGAGCATTGATGATGAGTTGGGTATTCCTTCTATTGTTACACCTGGAGTAAGGAAGACCAGGGATGTTTTGAGAGCACCTGGGAGTGAACCTACCTTGTGCAGGTCTACTAGAGCTAGGTATCCTGTGGATAGGCTAAAATATGATGGATTTATAGCCATTCACTATGCCTATATGGTCAAAGTGATACAAGAACCAGAACCCACTTCTTTTGAGCAAGCCATGGGAAAAGAAAAATAGGAGAAAGCCATGGATAAAGAAATGGATGCCTTGGAAGCAAATGCTACATGGGAATTGTTACCTTTGCCTAAAGATAAGAATGCAATTGGTTGTAAGTGGGTTTATAAGGTGAAGCAGAATGCAGATGGTTCTGTGAACAGATACAAGGCAAGATTAGTAGTCAAGGGGTATGCACAAACACATGGCATTGATTATGAAGAAACATTCAGTCTGGTTGCAAGGATGGCAATCGTAAGAGCAATCATTGCTATGGCTGCATCAAAGGGATGGTCTTTACATCAGATGGATGTAAAGAATGCCTTCTTGCATGGTGATTTGCAAGAAGAGGTCTATATGGAGCAGCCACCAGGTTATGTGCATGCTGTTCATCCTGAGTTTGTTTGCAGGTTGAAGAAAGCCTTGTATAGCTTGAAGCAAGCACCTAGAGCATAGTCTGACAAGATAGGACAGTATCTTGTCACTATTGGCTTTCAGATTTCCAAGGCAGATTTCTCACTTTATGTGAGAAAAACAGAGAAAGGTATTATGTTACTTGTCATTTATGTTGATGATTTGATTATGACAAGTGACAGTGATGAAGATATCCTTCATGTGAAAATGCTATTGAAGCAGAAGTTTGAGATGAAGGATTTGGGAGAGCTGTGTTATTTCTTGGGCATTGAGGTGATTAGATCACCAAGTGGGATACAGCTCTTGCAGAAGCAGTATGGATTGGACATGCTATCCAAATATGGGATGAAAGGCTGTAAGCCTATTTCAGTTCCTTTGGAGCAGAATGTGAAGCTGAGCGCATATGCAGGTGAGCTTCTGGAAGACCCTACTATGTACAGACGCATAGTAGGAAGTTTGATTTATATGACTATTACCAGGCCAGATTTGAGCTATGCTGTTGGATTGGTAAGTCAGTTTATGTAGGCTCTAAGGAAACCGCATTCGGATGCGGCTAGACGCATACTCAGGTATGTGAAGTCCACATTGCAGTATGGACTACTTTATGAGACTGGGGTTCAGATACAATTGCATGGATACACTGATGCTGATTGGGCTGGTAGTATTTCTGATAGACGATCTACCAGTGGATATGTGTTCTCTTTTGGGAGTGCTGCAGTCACTTGGAGCAGTAAGAAATAGCCTATAGTTGCCTTGTCGAGCACAAAGGCTGAGTACAGGGGTGCAGCAATGGCTGCATGTGAGGTAGCTTGGTTGCTTAAGCTACTTTATGATATGCATCAGCCTATAGATGGGCCAGTTGTCATTTATTGTGACAACATGAGTAGTATACACTTGGCAAATAACCCAGTCTATCATGCTAGAACAAAGCACATTGAGGTGCATTATCACTATGTGCGGGAGAGGGTTTAACTAGGTCTTATTGATCTACTTTATGTCAGCACAGAGGATTAGGTAGCTGACATATTTACGAAGGCATTGGGCATAGAGAAGCTGTGCAAGTTCAGAGACCTGCTTGGTGTGCAGGAATTGGGATTGAGCTCGAGGGGGAGTGTTGAGATATTAAGCTCCACTCGTGATACGCCAAGGTGACCGTTGCGCATTTATGTCACCAACTTGTCAGTTGCAGATGCGATTGGTACACTGCCCATGAATAATAGCTAGATGATAGTTATCCTTATCTACTCTAGTTCGTGGCTCAGTTAGTATGCCACCTTAGTTAGTTGAGTTTGGTTTGAGACCCATATATAGGGTTCTTCTATTTCTATGTACTAGAGTTCTTTTGGCTTACACAACTAAGAAGAGAAAAATTGTTTTCAGCCTCCACCTTTGTGTGTATTCCCCCATTGTGCAAGTAAGAAAGCTACAAGTGAGGCTCCTTCCTTCTCTCCCACAATCTTGACAATCCTTGCTTAGGACTTTGGCAATAGTATCATTCTCTGCATGAGGGAACATGTTTCTCATTGTAGTAGATTGAGCATATATCCGTCTATGATATTGTACACTTCCTTTGGTTAATTGGTGAATTGGTTAATTAGATGTGCTGACGTGCTTCTTTGGTTTTTAAAGTGGGCCCAATCTCCAAAGTTCTTGTGAGCTTCCTCTTTATGTTTTGATTCTCCTTCTCTAAGTCCATAACTTTAGACTGTAACTCCATATTTTGCACATGTGTAACATGTATAGCATCTTCAATGACAGACATTTCTCGTTGTAGGCTTTGGTTCTCCCTATCATTCTCAGCCAATAATCTATCCTTTTCCATCAAAGACTGCATATTCCCTTGTAATCTTGTCTGCATATTTGTCAAGGCTTGATGAACCCTTGCTAATCCTTTTGTGACAAGTCTACATGTGTATCCATACAATCCTTCATTGCCTTCACAAACGAACTTGACAAATGATGTAAGCCCTTCAAATTGTGGTGGATAAATGCACCCATCAACCCAAAGGTCCACGGTTTTTTCCCCTTCATTTCTTTCTTGTTGCATCCTCTATCTTATTGCATCATCCCTTTCTACAGTTCTTTTGAACATTGGTGTATATTCATCCTCCAATTGAAAGTGAATATATCTCTTTCTCTTGGTACGTCCTGCACCTGCATCTTGTAAAGAAAAATATATGCCAATTTCAACATTACACAATTACACCCCTTTGATTAATAGTAAGCTAAGGAGTCGATGCCAAATTTTTTATCAATAGCAAGAATTTATAAATATCTGGGAGCTGCAAGTCAGCATCAATCGAGCAACATGCAGCTAATTCTGGATTGGCTAAAATCACACAATTACACCCCTTTGATTCACTATATCTGTATTATTTTATACCCAGTTGGATCTTATCTCTTTCTCTTGATTTCAATCATGATAGACCCTAATCTACCCCTAATCTACCTGTAATATTAGCTTTTAATCTACCTCTAATCAACATCCAATCTTATCTTCTATTCTATCCAAGATACTCTCTCTCTCTCTCTCTCTCTCTCTCTCTCTCTCTCTCAGAATTGATCAAAGATATTTAAACACATTTATACAAAAGCTTGGTTAGTAGAGAACAATAACATCATCTTATCTTCTACCCTAATTTACTATCCGTCACTCTATCACTTATTTTCTTAGTTCATCTCACACACTCCTCTCTCTTCCCCCCTCCCTTCTCTCTCTCTCTCTCTCTCTCTCTCTCTCTCTCTCTCTCTCTCTCTCTCTCTCTCTCTCTCTCTCTCTCTCTCTCTCTATGAATTGTCACTTAAGGATTAAACAACAACTATGAAGAATAATAACATCACAGAGATTAACAAAATAAAGTTACATCCATTATCACTTGATTGCTTGTAGTATAGAGTGTTGAAGAGGAAGATACCTTATAACCATAGTACTAAAGAGGGAGATTGCTTATAGTAGGGTAGAGAGTGTTGTAGATAGAAATTATTTGATTTCAGCAAATGCTATCAAAACCACTCCTAAGATTGCTTGTAGCAGGGTAGAGAGTGTTGTAGATAGTATTGAGTATTGCCTCAGAAGAATTCATATGTAAGAAACCATATTCTGGAGGGAAGGAGAAGAGTACACAAAATTTTGGACAAAACTAGAGCTTTGAGAGGGAATGAAGAAATGCCCAGAAATAGGCATATACGTCCAAAAATAATAAAAATTTACAAGAAAACTCTCGAGTCAAAAAGGTGTCTCTAGGTAAAAAAAATCGTAAAATATGATATCTAAGTCATTTTATATCGCTTTTTAACTTCTGCCCCTTTAAGAAGCAAGAATGAGAATGATTCTAATATATTTTCATGTTGAAAAGTCATGAGGGCATTAAAGAGTTGTATATTAATGATTGGCTCTATTTTTACAGAAAATGGAATTGTATTTTTTAGTTATGAGGATTTTTTTAAAAAGTGACCTTATCTTGTAATTTGAGAATAAAATAATAGGTGAAATCTACTGAAAATACAAATACGAGATTTTCTTAATTGTAGAAGATTTTTTATTTTAATATTATTTTGGAATCTAGTTTTAGAGAGAGAGAGGTGAGAGAAATCCCTTAAGGGGCAAAAAAGAGAGTCCATATTTCTCCTAATGCTTAGGGTTAGGATTTGTGTTTGATGGGTAAAGCAGGGGGTCGTGTCCAAGGCTTACGAAAAGAAGAAGAAACAAAGTGATTTTGATTGAATCTTCGAAAGCTAGAATTGAATTGCTTTGTACCAAAGTTACTGTTAGTTGGAAATTGTTCCGGTTGCTTTTCTCGTCCATGAATTTTGTCTTCAGCATCATGGGCCAAAGAAATCGCATCCTTCAAAATCTTTGGCTTGAATATGTTCACTTTCACATAGAAGTGACCAAGCAAACTGGACATATACTTGCACTTGTGGATTGCCTCACGAACATCTTCAAGCATTCGAAGTTTCAATAAGGCACTCCAAAAATGCTCAATGTATTGCGGCATGGATTCATGATCTCTTTGTTGCAAAAGGTCCCACTGTTTGATTGCTTTTCATGGAATTGAGGTGGACGAAAATTCTGCAAAAATTTCTTTTAAAAGGCCTCTCAAGTAGTAGGACAATCAATACTCTTATAGACAATAGTCCACCATAACGATGCTCTGTCCATTAGATGGTTTGTAAACGCCCCGAACAACGTAGTATGCTTAACAATTATGATATTTGCTTGTTTTCGAGATTTAATAGAAAAGAGAATGAACACTTAAAGCTGAAAATGAAAATTACTCACAAAATTACAGCCATAAAAATGTAAAAGTAATGGAGACAAGATTGAGGGTTGAAGATGGGCAACCCCCCCCCCCCCCCCCCCCCCCCCCCCCGAAGGAATGTATTTCTGCTCAACCCAAGTCCCTTAGGGAAGAGCTCAGTTACAATCAACCTGAGAGTGAGAAGAAGTAATTCTCACTCTCACAAGATCATGCAAAGATGTACAAATACACATGCATTATCTATTATGCAATGATAAGAACTGATTTCTTTACAGTATGAGAGAAGAAAAAGGGGAATTCAGCCTTTCTCCATCGTTGATCAGCAGTACAGGGATAGAGCTTGCTTCTTGTAGCTAAAATGGAAGAAAGAGCTCAAGAAGGAGGTGCTGTGATGAATTTACAGGCTTGCTGTCTTGTAAAACAGCAGTGATAGAAGAGGGAATATGGAGGAATTTGATAATGGAGAAGTGGGGGATGATGATGGGGATGGATGGGGGCAGTTTCTGGCTATCTGTGGGTGCTGTACATGAGTTTACAGCAAAGAAAAATGATGTTGAATGAAGAAAAACGAGCTCTTATTTATAGGAGAGGGGAGAGCTAGTACAAAAGGGGAAAGTGGAGTAGCACAAGACAAGTGTCTAGCCACATGTCATGAGATGTGACAAGTGGTGGGACACTTGGAAACTTGTGTGACAAGTGTCTTGACACTTGTCTCTTCTTTATGGCCTTCCTTTTTGGGTTGAATACTGTCAAGAATAGAAACAACCAAATTTAGTAAGCACAGTCAGAGTACAGAACTTACTATTTTTAGAATGATATTCCTATTTTTTAGGACTAGCATTTTTAGGGCTAATTTGAGGCTCCTAAAATTTAGGGACCTCCTAAAATTTAGGGACCCCCCCAATATGGGTATCATATGAAAGCTTTTTCCGTGTACATCGCAAAAATGGTATCCGAATCTTCATGTGACTTTCCTATGCAAAGAAATGTGCATTTCAAGCTTTTAGCCCACACATGCACATTATACAAGCATTTCATGATCATGCCATCTTGTTGATTGTAACTGTCTGTTCTGGTGGATCTAGCCCACACTTCATGGCATCAATCCTTTCTATGTGTGAGTCTAACCCTGATATGCGTGAGTTCTAGTCACAGGCGCCCAATCGAGTCATATAGGTGGAAGTGTGAACTATCTTTTCTCTAACCCACTACGTGGGTCCACCATAACCTGTGACCACTCATCAGTGGCCAGCTCCAATGCACTTTTCTTTAT
Source organism: Lygodium microphyllum (assembly GCF_053477565.2). Lineage (NCBI taxonomy): Eukaryota > Viridiplantae > Streptophyta > Polypodiopsida > Schizaeales > Lygodiaceae > Lygodium > Lygodium microphyllum. The sequence continues at coordinate 52,436,485 of NC_141140.1, read as the reverse complement.
ATCTAATTAGTGCAAAGGAAATAAATTTAATAAATAATTATATAAACAAATTAATGAAAAAGGATACAAATTCTGTTTCTATAGAGTTGTGACAGCCCTCTGGCTTTTATTCAGCTGTCCTCAGCTGAAAAGCTTCTTGATATTACTGTAGAAATTTGGGTAATCCTTCATGAATTTTTCATCTACCCATTGTGCATTTATTGTGGGTAGATTCTTGAATTTTAGTAGGAATTTTCATGTCACAAGGCCACTTCTCGTGGTTCGATCCTTGAGAAACAAAATCTTTTCAGGTTCCAAGAGTTGCTCTGTTTCTTCAACTTCTGGGGGATCTTCAGTAATGGGTTCCTTTGGTTCTGGTCCTATGTAAGGTTTTAGCAAACTTACATGAAAAGCATTGTGTATTTTCCAATGAGTAGGAAGCTCAAGTCGATAAGAAACTTCATTTATTTTCTCAATCACTTTGAAGGGTCCAAAGTATCTACTCGAGAGCTTTGGAAAAGATGAATTTTGACCAGAACCTTGTTTGAGCCTGCTTTTATCAAACTTTAGCAAGACATATTGACCTTTTTCAAAAGCCAAAGGTCTTCTTCGTTTATCTGCTTGCTTTTTTTGTCGCTCTTGCGCAACTTTGATAGTGGCTCGAACTTGATCCATTGTTGTTTTTAAATCTGAAGCAAACTCATCAGCAACAAAAATCTTATCTTTAGTGCGAATAATTGGAGGAGGAATCACTTTACCCTGTACTATTTCATTTGGAGCTTTCCCTGTGGATGAGTGCACTATATTGTTGTAAGCAAACTCCAATAATGGAAGATATTTCTCCCATTGTGACTTATGTTCACTAACATAAGCTTTCAACATATCCAAAAGAGTGAGATTCATCACCTCTGTTTGGCCGTCAGTTTGAGGATGAAAAGCTGAGGAGAACTTTAAAGTGGTTCCCAAATTCTCAAATAAAGCACGCCAAAAGTTACTTGTGAATTTGGAGTCTCTATCTGAAATGATCTCAGAAGGCATACCATGTAATCTGAAGATATGTTGAATGAAAAGTCTTGCAGCTTGTGCGGATTTCAATGTTTTATGACATGGAATAAAATGTGATTGTTTGCTGAATCTATCAATTATGACCCAAATCATATCATGACCTTGAGGTGTTCTTGGAATACCTGAGATGAAATCCATTGTGATAGATTCCCATAGATCTTTGGGCATTGGAAGAGGTTGCAACAATCCTGGAATCTTCTGCCTATCATATTTTGATTTTTGGCATACAAGACAAGCCTCAATGAAGTTATGTGTATCTTTTCGTAATGTTGGCCAATAAAAGTAGCGCTCAATTGCACTTAGAGTGGCTGCCCTCCCTCTATGCCCTGCATAAGGGGGTTCATGACTTTCTTTAAGCACCTTTTGTCGAACAGGAAGAGTGACACAAAGGTGATTGTTCATGAGAAGGTAACCGTCTTTGATGGAATAATCTGGATGAGAACCTCCTTGCTGTAAATTTGACCAAATTGCTGATCTTCTTCTTTGTAAGGTCATGAAGTGGAGAAGCCATATGTGCAAAATGCTTGATGAAGCGGCGGTAATAAGAACATAAGCCAAGAAACGATCGCACCTCATGTACATCACGAAGATGAGGCCATTCTTGGATTATCCTGATCTTTTCAAGATCCATCTGAATCCCTTCAGAAGAGATGACATGCCCAAGGTAATTTATTTTATGCATGAAAAATTCACTCTTTTTACCATTTACCAAGAGTTGATTTTGTTGTAGTAATTGTAGAACAATTTCCAAGTGTTGATGATGATCCTCTTCATTCTTGCTAAAGACAAGAATATCATCAAAGAAAGTACCGACATATTGTCGATGCTCTCTAAAGATGCGCTCCATCATTCGATTAAAGGTGACTGGTGTATTGGTTAATCCGAAAGGAACCACCAAGAATTCATAAAGACCGTATGAAGTGCGGAAAGTAGTTTTGTGTACATCTTGTGGTATTACCCTAATTTGATGATAACCACTCTTTAGATCAATGCGGCTGAAAACCTTTGAGCCTCCTAGACGATCCAAAATGTCGTCAATTCTGGGAATAGGAAACCGATTCTTCACGGTTATTTTGTTGAGGGCTCGATAATCAATGCACATCCTGAATGTGCCATCTTTCTTTTGAACAAGAAGAACCGGTGAACAAAATGGTGAGCTACTTGGCCTAATTAGCCCACGGTTGAGTAGGTCTTCGACTTGCTTTCTGATTTCTTATTGTTGAGGACGGCTCACACGATATGGCGCTATATTAGGAGGAGAACTACCCGGAATAATATCAATATGATGGTCTTCTGGTCTTTCTGGGGGAATCTGATAAGGAAGATCTTCCAAAAAACAATCTTTATACTTTTCCAAGAGCTGAAGTTGCTCTTGGTTTTCAGCATTCATATTATCTTTTACATTAGTGACATAAAGCAGACAACATTGAACACAATCCTTAATTGCTCTAGAGACTTGCATATGGCTTACCATAGGTATGGTGTCTCCAGAAACTCCAGCTTGGATCTCGTACTTCTTGCCTTTGTTGGTGAGTTCTACCTTCTTTTTCTGAGAGAAGATGGTTGAATCTACTCTATGATTCCAGGGCATGCCAAGAATCACATCGCAACCATCAAGGTCTCCGATACAGAAGGTATCTTTGTCACTGTAGCCTTGAATTTGAAACTTGAGCTTGCCAATGTAGGGTATCACAGTCTTCACTGTGTCACCTTCATCAGCATTTAAAGCTTGGCGAACTTCTGACGGAGTGTCCATCTCTTCATTCTTTAATCCAAGCTCTTTAGCTAATTGCAAGGAAATAATATTTTCATTCGCCCCAAGATCTATCAAGAATAGTGCTTGCTTACCTTGCAACTGTCCCCAAGCTTTTAATAATTTGCGCGTCTCTGGAGTGTGAGTTGTGTTTGCAACTACATCACTGATAGCATTGATTTTCACTGGTGACTTAGGCTTGTTGTCAGAAACCTTGCTTTGTCCCTTGTTTGGACATTGCTTCGCTATGTGGCCTGTTTGTCCACATTTAAAGCACTTCCCTTCTTTCATGAAGCGTTGCTTTTCTTCTTCGGAAAATTGCTTTGCTTGTGGGTATAGATTGGAGCGAAATTGATGAGCATTAGGAGGTGTATAGGGCTTCATCTTCTTTTGATTTGATGGTGGCTGCTTTTGCCACTGTTTTTGTCCTTCATTTGGGGCTGAATACTCCTCATCATCAGCTACTCTCTTCTTATCATTCTTTTGGAATGATTTGTTGCCATTGTGCTCCATTTCCCATGTCTCAGCATGGTCAATGAGTTCCCTGAGACTAGAACAATGATAATGATTAAGAGCAGTACGAAGTTTAAAATGTAAACCTCCTTGAAACTTCCTAAGCTTTTCCAAACTGCTGATCTTCTTGAAATGTTGGACCTTCAAAAGTAGCTCCCAAAATCTCTTGGTATAGTCACCAAGTGACTCATTTTTCCTTTGCCAAAGCTGATCCCATTCCATTTTTACATCTCTTTTGAAATGAACAGGAAGAAATTGGCTTTGTATCAGGCGAACAAAGGACCACCATGATTTTGGGGCAGCATGATCATATTCCAACCCCGTCCACCAAGTATGGGCTAAGTCGGTTAAATGTAAAGCTGCAAACTTAATCTTTTCTTTTTCTTTATACTTGTCACGACCATACAAAATTTGAAATTGATAAATAAACTTCAGAAGAAGATCAGGATTTCGGGAACCATCATACATACTGAACTTGATCTTCTTTTCAAGTTGAGATAATGACTTAGTCTTCTTCTTCTTCTTATTCCTTCGTCCATGCTCAGATCTTGAGGTTGAAGATGATGAAGTGCTTGATGGGGATGAAGATGGAGACGAGGGTGAAGAATGTCGATGCCTTTGACGATGATGAGGTCTTCCACGAGAAGGGTGTGACTCTTCATTACTAGAAGAGGATCCATCAGAATAGGCGCCAGATGACTTTGAAGAAGAGGATGAGCTTCGACGCGATCTCTTTCTTTGTCTTGAAGTAGAATGGGACTGCCTCTTAGAAGTAGTTGGACTTCTTGATCGGCTCCTTTCATTGGTATGGCTTTGTCTCCTTGAAGTAGATGGGCTTCTTTCCTTGAATTCTTTGGGATTCTCAACTTTTTCTAGTTTGAGAAGTTGCTCACGAATTTGCTGATTCTCCTCTCTAAGGCTTTGAATGGCTTGAAGGATAGCACTTGATTGATCCATTGAGACTAAAGAAAAAAAAAATGCTCAAGCACTCAATGCAAGGGCTGAAAACAAACAAACTTATAGTTGTAAGCACTATCAGTGTTGGGGGTGAGGACCGAGCCAAAGCTCTGATACCACTGTAAACGCCCCGAACAACGTAGTATGCTTAACAATTATGATATTTGCTTGTTTTCAAGATTTAATAGAAAAGAGAATGAACACTTAAAGCTGAAAATGAAAATTACTCACAAAATTACAGCCATAAAAATGTAAAAGTAATGGAGACAAGATTGAGGGTTGAAGATGGGCAACCCCCCCCGAAGGAATGTATTTCTGCTCAACCCAAGTCCCTTAGGGAAGAGCTCAGTTACAATCAACCTGAGAGTGAGAAGAAGTAATTCTCACTCTCACAAGATCATGCAAAGATGTACAAACACACATGCATTATCTATTATGCAATGATAAGAACTGATTTCTTTACAGTATGAGAGAAGAAAAAGGGGAATTCAGCCTTTCTCCATCGTTGATCAGCAGTACAGGGATAGAGCTTGCTTCTTGTAGCTAAAATGGAAGAAAGAGCTCAAGAAGGAGGTGCTGTGATGAATTTACAGGCTTGCTGTCTTGTAAAACAGCAGTGATAGAAGAGGGAATATGGAGGAATTTGATCATGGAGAAGTGGGGGATGATGATGGGGATGGATGGGGGCAGTTTCTGGCTATCTGTGGGTGCTGTACATGAGTTTACAGCAAAGAAAAATGATGTTGAATGAAGAAAAACGAGCTCTTATTTATAGGAGAGGGGAGAGCTAGTACAAAAGGGGAAAGTGGAGTAGCACAAGACAAGTGTCTAGCCACATGTCATGAGATGTGACAAGTGGTGGGACACTTGGAAACTTGTGTGACAAGTGTCTTGACACTTGTCTCTTCTTTATGGCCTTCCTTTTTGGGTTGAATACTGTCAAGAATAGAAACAACCAAATTTAGTAAGCACAGTCAGAGTACAGAACTTACTATTTTTAAAATGATATCCCTATTTTTTAGGACTAGCATTTTTAGGCTAATTTGAGGCTCCTAAAATTTAGGGACCTCCTAAAATTTAGGGACCCCCCCAATATGGGTATCATATGAAAGCTTTTTCCGTGTACATCGCAAAAATGGTATCCGAATCTTCATGTGACTTTCCTATGCAAAGAAATGTGCATTTCAAGCTTTCAACCCACACATGCACATTATACAAGCATTTCATGATCATGCCATCTTGTTGATTGTAACTGTCTGTTCTAGTGGATCTAGCCCACACTTCACGGCATCAATCCTTTCTATGTGTGAGTCTAACCCTGATATGCATGAGTTCTAGTCACAGGCGCCCAATCGAGTCATATAGGTGGAAGTGTGAACTATCTTTTCTCTAACCCACTGCGTGGGTCCACCATAACCTGTGACCACTCATCAGTGGCCAGCTCCAATGCACTTTTCTTTATATCTAATTAGTGCAAAGGAAATAAATTTAATAAATCATTTTATAAACAAATTAATGAAAAAGGATACAAATTCTGTTTCTATAGAGTTGTGACATGGTTAGTGACACATTTGAGTTTATATTTTTCAGCATACTGCTCTTCATGGAAATAATCAGTAAACTGGCTGATAAAAGTGAGAACAATTTTTCTGTCACGTTGCCCATTAAAAGTACAGAATTTGAAGTTTCTTTTACTTATCTTGGCTTCTTTCCTAAGAGACTGTGCTTTGAGTGTCGCATCAATCATACGTCGTATAACATCTTCGAGTTGCGGTCCATCTTATTCGACAGTGGATCGTTGAAGTGTAGCCAGTTGTGTTTGCAAAGTTTGACGTGCTCTTCGTTCCTCTTGAAGTTGCATCATAATTAGGTCCAATTTTTGCTCCATGGTTGGTTCTGGTAAATTACCTTCAACCATAAAATCTTCCATGTTTTGATTGGACATCTTGGAAAATCTCAAACAACCTCACACACTCGAAATATTGTCAGAGGGATAAGCGTAGCTCAAGTTTGGGTTTACAAGGCTTGCTTTTAAAATATATATATATGGCTTTTTGCAATCTTGCTTCTTTTGCGGTTACGGTGATTGATGATGGTCTTCTTTCAAGTGAATACGTCTTCTGTATAGTCTGTGTATGCCAATCTACTTGCCAGAAATTGACTCTGTTAGGGTGCATGTGTGAACAGAGGCTTGTTGAAGCTTGGAAACGAGTTCGGGATTGGTTTTGTGTGAACTTTCACTATGGAAAAGGTTGAAAATTGGAATCTTTAAGCTTTAATAAGCTTTATAGCCTTAAGATTTAGAAAATCTTAATGGAATTTAGCTAAATAATCAGGATGGCAGTATGTCGTCATCATAATCGGCGATGACCAGTACATGCTCCCACTGTAATGTGTTGAATTTGAGAAAGTTAAGCTTTCTTAAGCTTTGTAAAGCTAAGCTCAAACTTAATGAATTTTTTCTTCTCTATTCTCTGTTAACCAAAGAGACTTACAAAGGATCTTCAAAGGTGGTCCTCTGCTTCCTAGGAGAGGTCCTTCACGAGATCTACAACACACTAGGGGGTTCTTCACTGCCAGGAACACGCTGGTATTGACGGTTCGCGAGATTGCCTATACAGCCCGTTCATTCTAGGAGATTTGCCTTTGCGCCAAATTGGCAAGCTATTGGAAGCCCTTGATCTCATATTCGCTTTGATACCACTAGTGCGCAAATCGAATGTTGTATGCGCACATAGTGAACGTCGGAAGGTCCCCAAGAACAAAGAACTCTACTAAAACTTATAAAGTAAGAATAAGGTTTTGCACGACATGAGGCAAAAAGACAAATTGGGTACAATCTCCCTCCATGCCTTGTGTGAGCACTTCACAAGGCATGTATTTATAAATTTATTAATCTCCAAGCTCAAAAATAGCCCAATTTACAATTAGCATGCTTTGACTTTTGTGTTTTCTTTTGTCCAAATAAAGAATAAAGCGGTTGGGCATCCCCAAAATCGGGCTGTGCCCAAATACAATGTCCAATAATGAAATATTTAAATCAAGTGCCTATTCGCATACAAAATAATAAATGTTTGTCAAGCGTGCCTAAATGAATATTAGTGCCATGCCTTTAATGATAATTTCTTGTAGATAATGTGAATACATGCCATCGCTCAGTGCTTCCCAACGCCACTACTGCTGCCCTACACATCAACTGAAGCATTCACAATTGTTAGAAACTAATAAAATTAAACCAACAAAAGTGAATACCTAGTAGTCTTCAGCTACCTTCAGCTACAAAATAAATAAATAGGTTGGAACTCTGTCCTAACCTTAATTTAATACAAGTGCACTCTAAACTCATAAACATCCATTAATTTAAATATGTATTTTGTGGAATCACCTACATGCACATTAAATTAATCTGATGCCTAAAAAGGACAGGCATCCCCGTCAACTTCTCGCACAAGAAATCCACCTTGTGTATGAGCCCCATCAAATAAATATAGTTTTACCGAATCCACTGCATACCTCACAGAATCCACCATGGAATAAAAACCTCACGGAATCCACCATGGTCTCACAAAATCCATTGTGGAATATGCCTCCTGGCATCAGTTAAGCATGCTCAAGACTCTATAGTTATAAGAAATATACAAATGAACATACACATATGGTCACTTTTGAAAAAGGTAATAAGGTCTCCTTATGTGTTCCAGAACATTCAAGAAGTTTGAAGTCTAGATCCAATCATTAAATATATTGGTGAAGTTGCATAAAAATTAGATCTACCATCCTTTGGTAGAGTCCTATTAGTTTTTCATGTTAGCCAATTGTGAATGCAACGTAGTAATGATGATAGTTAATTGTTGGATCAAGGAGTACTAGTAGGCATTATTGAACCATCACTTCAACCTAATGAACCAGAACAAATATTGGATTTTAATACACATCATCATCTTCAAAAATAAGTTTTGGTCAAGTGGAAAGATAGACTTAAAGAAGATTCTACTTTGGACAATGACTTGAAGAAGATTCTAATTTGGACAATATTACTATACTCAAGAAGAGAATTTTCACTTTTATTTTTTAGGATGGAAGCCGCTTCCAAAAAGGGGAAGTAATGCTAAGGAAAGGGTCCTGAGGACACAGTCTCTAGGGGATAGCTCAGTCATAGAGCTAATAGTAGGTAATGGACCATTATGCTAAGGTGTTGATGGGGGTAAAGGGTCAAGAGATAGTCTATATTAGGGCATAAGGATATATGGACAAAAGGGTCAAAGCATAGGCAATCTATGTGAATGGACTTATTGAAAGTTGTTTTAAAAATAGTCCATGGATTACCTAAAGATACCAGTGCGGTGTTAAAAGAGGCTATCAACTTGAGTGCTTGGAGGTTAGTCGAGCTTTTCCTAACTTCTGTGCCTTGCTGAAGGCAAGGCACCTACGTGTATATCACACATGCAAAGACAAAGCACATTGAGGTGAAGTATCACTTCAATAGGGAGGTGTTTGAGGACAAGATAATTGAGGTTATCAAGCTATATGGATGACAATGCTATAAATATTCTGACTGTAAGAGGTTATTTTTCAAGTGCTTTATACTATGTAGTGTGTCGATGTGCATTGGATAGTATCTCACTAGTTATTCTTGTAAAAGGTGCATTGGCCTTCAAATGGGAGGTTTTTGGGGTAAAGCCCACTGCATTAAAGACTAGGCAAGCACCCCTTGTACATGTATAAGCCATACAATCATATGTAAATGAAGATAATAAACATTAAGGATAGCCGAGTACCCACCAAAACTTATTATGTGCTCTCACTCATTATTAAGATGTTCTCTTTTTGGGGATTTTATATACGCTACTCTTGATTGAATTTTAGGGATACATATGTACATTTTTTGTTCTTCTTTTATAAGATCTATTCTTATTCCCTTGAGTATTGTGTCCTACCTCTTTCATCATCCCTTCTATTAGATTTGAGTTTATAGCTATGTGTTTTGTCTTTCTCTTTCATGGCTTGTATTATTAGTTTCACACATGGTCAATCTTGATGGGACCAACTATTCATTTGTTCATACATGATGCAACATGTACTAGTTGCCAAAAAAGGTTTTCGAAAAAGTACTACAAGCAATGAGTTATGATCCATGTCTCTATAAGAGGTTGTTCTCACTTATGCTTCTATAGATACAAGGGAAGATGAGACAATTCCTAGTAGTTGCAAAGTTATACTTGTCAACTTCCTTCATGTATTTCAAACTTCAAAATATGATGTAAGGAATGCACATGCACATGTTCATGCATAGGTCCATCTATAGATAGAGGAATTATATCTCACATTTCTTTGTAAAATAGTAACTAAGATTAGGATGCACACATTAGTCTCTATCAAGTGTGTAATAAGGCGCATATGATGTACGTACATATACACTCTTAAGGTAACTTGATGGATGCAAGCCGTTATGAAAATCAAGAATTCCAATGATGAGTTTCCTAAATTTCATGGACTAGCACCAAAATTACTAATGTCCTCATTGCTCTATAGAAACTCATCAAATTTCTCATTTAGACTTTGTCTCATGACAGAGGGCAATTTGAATGTCCCTACATTTCTTATGCATTTATTAGAGTGCTATTGTAGGAAGAACAATCCATATAGAATGTTCTATCACTTGTACAAGTGATTAGAGACTTTCGAGAGGTTCTAAAAAAGGAAATGAAATTTTAACTTTTGTTGGTGGCTATAAGCCTAAAATTAATTATTCCTCATAAAAATAGGGATCAAGGTGAGAATGAGGAAAACGTTGTTATCAGGTTATTGCAAACATGAAGATCACATTATTAGGTACTAATAGAAGTTTCAAGCCAAGGAGGAGAAGAAAGAGTAGGGCCGGGTAGAGAACTAGGTATCCACTACAAAGTGCAAATATGATCCTTTAGTGCATGAGTCATCTATACCAAATTTCAATTATGATACTTGGTATTGATATTGGTTCTATCACACATATTTCTGCCCTTAAGGAGATCTTTTTCTCTTTAGGAATACCTTCACAAAGAAAACGTTTGTGTAGTGTCTAAATAATACCTCATATCCTATATGAGGTTTTATTAAGTGTGTCTTCCAAGAGTAAATGATAGTACATTTAAGCTTTTAGTATAGCTTTATATACAAGGCATCAAGCCCTGGGTAATTCACTATATGTATACTCTCTATATCACGTGCATTCAAGGCCTATTTATAAATATCCTTATCTGTGATACATACATATATGTATGACTGACCTACCCGAGCATCAAGCACAATGTATTGGGACTTTATATACTACAAAAGTTGGTTTTACACCTATGTCATGGATCATAGATATGCATTTGCTCATTGCAATGACTATGATAAATTTATTGTTATATCAAGATCTTCATTAATATTGCATCATAAATTTTATATCATTGGATTTATATGACAAATTTCTATGAGAGTATTACACATTATATGCATGTTATTAGTACTATTATAGATGATTCCAAATTTTGGTATGCACATTTGGGCACTTAGAATATTATGTTTTAGATGTCAACATTTTGAAGCTCGAGGGAAACACATGTGTAAGGGCTATATCATGCGTATTGTTTAGCATGTTGCATTCATAATAATAGTTAAGTTAGGGAAGCTAAGAGATTATAGCTTGTGCAATGTGAAGTTTATTGACTTATAAGTATCTGCTTGACTAGTGAGTGTTTGAGCTTCATAATGTTCATTCATAACTATAGCGGACTAGTGTTCCTTGCAAGGAATGCTAGGCAACTTCACGGCATTACACTATTGTGCGAAGCTACTTGGTGAGGGAAATTTTGTGACTCTTGCACTCTGAGTGACTCACTCCCACCTTGACCTTGGGCACATGGCATGCAGAGTCACTCACCTTGACCTTGGGCACATGGCATGCATTTTCATTGTTGGTCTGGCCCAAGGTGTCCATGCGTGCAAAAGACAAAGAAACAACCCTGCGGCCCCAAACCAAGCGGGCTGAATGGAGATGAATGTTTGCCTGACGGAGCATGGCAGCATTGCATGACAAGGCCCCTTTGGATAAATTCCTTGTGCTTTGCTTTGTCTTATCGACAGCGTGTCAGTTGGATAACCAGTGGGAGCCGATTTTGGGGGTCCCCAATATGCAAACATTTATATTTTATATCGACAGTGTGTCGATTGGATAACCAGCGGGAGCCAGTTTTGGGGTTCCCCAATATGCGAAGGTTTATATTTTAATAGATAATGAAGGATTTATATTTATAATAATAAGCACAATACAAATTGTTTAACTATAGTGATTTTATTGTAATGAAAGTATGATGGTCACATGAGGACAAGGTGCGGGGTTCCCATCCTTGGATAAGACTTCAATAATATGGGATTTGAGTTTTAATATTTCATTTTTTTAAAACGAACTTCCGATTGCAAAAAAAAATTCAACATCACCGGCGCCTCCAAGTGGCCTGTCATAAACGACAAACTTGACACGAAGTTTTATGACAGGCAGGGAGGGTGGATCAGGGATTCAACAACCAATCAGCAAGGTGTTAGCATGAGCTCCTGACGCCACAATCGGGCAATCGGTGGGGGTATTCCTACGACCGCATCGATGCCGATTCCCTCCTCCATTCATCGATAAAAGCTTTGTATCCTTCATCTGAAGTTTTGATCGTCTTGATCATACAGGCTTGTATGTATGATTTGGTGTCTTCAAATCTTGTTGACAGTAGGTCGTAGGTGGTCGCATGTGCACTCGTGGGTCACGTCGATTGCCATCTTGTGACCTATGTTCTCCTCTCTTGTTTTTTTTGTTCTCTCTCTCTCTGTCTGTCTGTCTGTCTGTCTCTCTCTCTCTCTCTCTCTGACGCTTTGCCCTCTGCTCGCACTGAGAATCGCCGCCTGCATGCTGGGCTGATGATGGCTTGCCTGGTTTTGCCACCACCACCCACCGTCCTGCCCTAGCCATCCCCCGTCCTTTTGCCGTCGACCCCTGTTGGCTATGTCCGCCGCTTGCCGGCTGCCTGCCAATATAGCTACCGGCCGAGAGAGAGAGAGAGAGAGAGAGAGAGGGGGGGAGAGAAAGAATGAAGGACGCTCTGCTGCTTGCCACGCCTACAAGCCATAGCTGCCCGAGAGAGAAAGACACTAGAGTGTGTGTGTGTGTGTGCGCCTACAAGCCATAGCAGCACGCCTACAAGCCATAGCTGCCCGAGAGAGAAAGACACTAGCGTGTGTGTGTGTGTGCGCGCGCGCGCGCGCGATCGAGGGCCGTGTTTCGGCTGCAGACACACCTTGCTAAGTTGGAAGGTCTCTTGGAGAGAATGAATGAAGGACGCTCTGCCGCTTGCCACGCCTACGAGCCATCGCTGCCCGAGAGAGACAGACAGAGCGTGTGTGTGTGTGTGCGCGCGATCGAGGGCCGTGTGTCGGGTGCAGACACACCTTGCTAAGTTGGAAGGTCTCTTGTAACCTTGGCAGCTGGACATTATTCACCACACTAATCTCGTTTCAAGGGAGTACTTGGTCCCTTAGTCCTCCCTTGGCATACTGCAATTTTTGCTCTTTCTTTGCCTTGCCTTTTGTACTCTTTATCTAACCTTGTATAAAAGAGAGCTGGCTATGCACCATGGCTTAGATCCATCTTGCATCATGTAATCTTGTACTTTTTTTGTAATTAATACAATTATCTGTTTTTAAAAAAGAATGAAGACCACCTTGTGCACACATGTATATGTGCACGCACACATACACACATATATATAGCGAGCAAGAGAGAGAGAGGGAGATTGCAGTACGAAAAAACAATAAAGGAAGAACAATCACTCTCTTGCTTGTGCGCCTGACCATTGGATTTGCCCCCTCGCTCAACCTACCCTTCTACTTTGCCCACCTGCCAATTGAGCTACCACATGCTGCCCACTACACTTGCCTTCTCCACTTTGCCTTCCAAAACTAGCCCAATGTTAGGACTTGACTCCCTTACCCTACACTCAACTAAGCCACTACATAGGATAGTGCACACACGCGCATGCATACACAGACACATAGAGCATCCACTCTACCCTGTTGTGGAAGAACAAGAGATGGGAGAGGGAGTGACAAAGGAAATGTGTCTCTAACGAAAGGTATTTAAGACAATGAAATGTTTTCTCAGGGGGAAATTTTCAATTTAGGTTTAGGAGTTTTTGTTAAGTTCAAAAACATTTTAGTGGTTCACTTATTACCGCAACCACAAACAAAATAAAAATATCATATAGATTTATATCAAGTTTCCCAAAAAAAAAGAAACCACATGTCCTAATTACACTCCTGGCATCAATGAATATAATACATTATACTCATCAATGAATATCATGAAGTATAAATATTAGCCAATCAAACATTTCCTTAGTATACTCTTGGCATATCAAATGTAAATGATGGGTGGGAGTGCAAATCCAAGGACTTTGGTATTTTGGGAGAAAATAACATCACGCACAAATGCATAATACCTTACACTCAACAACATATTAATGGACTTTCTAAGAGAAAAAATAGAAATCCTATGAAAATAGCATGATGTATGGTGAAAACACAAACTTTTTGTTGTGAAATGGCAAATTTAGCATCTCAAAACTTAAAACATACAACCTCACAAGCTAGAAATGAAAATTTGCAAGTTTGAAAACTAAGAAAGAATAGAGAAAAGACACAAATAGGCCCCAACCTGTCAATGATAAAAGTCACGGTCTTTTGTTATCCATTATGAATTATTATGTTGTATAAACTTATAATATATATGATATATATATATATATATTCATCGTACTTTCATGCAAATGAGATTAAAACCAATCTAAACACAAGGTCATTGTGTGTGGCAAGTTATTGCAATATCTATAGAGATCTTTGTGTGTTTAATCTTGGATTTCAAATCATTGCTACATTTAAAATGTGTGGAAACCACTAAAATAACTATTGATGCTCTAAATTATGATATCACAAACAAGTCTAGTTGCTTTTCCACCTTAGGGAGATGTTACTAAATTAAATAAGTAAGGTATTGTTTTTTAAACTTCATTGGGGAGGTTCCTTAGGATCTGCATCAAAACCATGATTTTCGGGACAAATCCCAAAGAGAAACTTCTCAAGCAAATAGTGCTTAGCAATCTAGTGGTTACCATTACTAATTGAGTGTTGCAGTTAGTTCTTGGGTAATTTTCTCCATAGAGTACATTGCAGCTAGCATTATCCAAGGGTAGATAACTTACCTCTTGGAGTATGTTGCAATTAGCATTATCCAAGTAGTGTAAAGAGAGTGTAAAAGAGAAATTTGTAGTTAAGTTTTTCTCTCTGCATGTAGATAGTAGCATCACTCATTTTTCTAGTTAAATTGACTCATGTTTCTATTGGTATACTTGTTGTTTGGATGGGGTAACATTAACAATCAACATTGAACGATATACAAATCCGAGATAAAGCATGTCAATCTTGCAAGCAATTTTGTTATTTCATGTGATCCACCTTTCACTGGTCGAAAGGTACAATCCTACCTTTACTAAAAAACCTAGTTGTTTTTAGTAGTTCTCATTCTAATTTTACATAAGTACGTTGTGCTATTGTATCTTTTGGAAAGCATATCATAAAATATCTACGAAGGTCAGAATATTGCATAAAACATACATAAAGATTGTATTATTTGGATACAGTTATCCCCTCTAATGTTAATGTGCAGGGTATGATCATTATATGATGTAACAATTGAGGTTAGTTGATTTTCAAAGATGGATGAATGTTACAAATATGTACATAAGTTACATGATTGTCAAGGATCCAAAATAGGATCTCACTAAAGATAAGAGATGAAAAATGAAAAGCATGGATAAGACTTGATTTGAAGTTCACCCTAGAAGTGTATGAACGCTCTTGCCATAGTCTTAATGAAAAGGATTCCATGGTTTAATTTGTTGACAAGACCCAAAGACATTGCAGGTGGCTTGGATGCACTTTGAAATTAGTGCATAGCGATCATTCTTTTATAGATTTTGAATGGACTCAAATGATTAAGAAACTTTATGGTAACTAGGGATCACTCCACTCTTAATGGACCAAGTTTAAAATTTTGTTATTAATGTATTTCAAATCAAATAAGGAAATGTAACATGCATGATTTAAAGAAAAGCTCAAAAAGCTTTTGCAACGTGAAAGATTGTCTTTTTATAGACATCAATATCGAGTTACACATAAAAATAAATTAATGAGTAGATCCTTGTAACATATTGACATAAATACATATCTTCATAACTACACAAGTATGCCCACACATACGTGGCTATGCAATTTGTATCTAACATACATATACATGCATATATCCATGTGCTTATGTTGGTGCATCTATGTGTTGATCTATTTTTGTTTATTGTATATCAATATCCAAATACTATATTCTCCTATGGTCAAATTGAAGTGTAGCCTCTTTATACTAAGCTAGTGCATCTGTGTTGTTGATCTATTTTTGTTTCTTGTATATCAATATCCAAATACTATCTTCTCCTATGGTCAAATTGAAGTGTAGCCTCTTTATATGACCATATCCACATGTTGACTTGACTACATAATGCTTTATCATATTTTTGTGGTCTGAACATCACCTAAGTTTGAGTGACAAGTAAGAAGTTTTTGGCAACTCCAAACATCTGCAATGACATTGTCCTACTTGGCATGATAGTTTCAATCACTAAGCTATTGTAGTTCAACGAATTAGCCAATTTTTTCTTTCTTATTATCCTCCTTTGAATTGTGGGAAAAGAGAAAATATACCAAACAATTGTTTAAATTTGTCTTGAGACTATGTTGCATAGGAGAAGGGATTAATTTTGTAATAGGTATTGAATTTGAGTCGCACATGATTTACAATATGATTTTTTAAAAATACAAACTCAATAAAAATGTCAAAAAGCAAAGGATGATCACTCACACCACAAGGAGGGGGGGGAGGGGTAACACATAGATTCGATTGAAAAAGTAGCCATTCACTAAGACACAATCTTGTGTTTCCTTGTTGTTGCTCTTCCTTTTCTTTACTTGTAGTCTAAACCTTATGACATGAAGTAACTTATACAATTTTCTTAAAGTTTGAGGTTAGTTACTAAAGCATCTATAATTGAATGATCTCGCCCACATACATTAGCTTTTCTCGAAAAGGAGGAGATCTATAATGATAATAGAAATACCCAACATGCAAGGACCTATCTGTTGAGATATCGAGCTCCACTCATGATACGCCAGGGTGACCATTGAGTACTTATGTCACCGACTTGTCAGTTGCAGACGCGGTTGGTACACCGCCGATGAATAATAGCTACATGATATCTATCCTTATCTACTCTAGTTCGTGGCTCAGTTAGTATGCCACCTTAGTTAGTTGAGTTTGGTTTGAGACCCATACATAGGGTTCTTCTATTTCTTTGTACCAGAGTTCTTTTGGCTTACACAACTAAGAAGAGGAAAACTGTTTTCAGCCTCCACCCTTGTGTGTCTTCCCCCATTGTGCAAGCAAGAAAGCTTCAAGCGAGACTCCTTCCTTCTCTCCCACAATCTTGACATGGTATCAGAGCCTTGTTCGTGGTAAGGAGCTCAAGAAAGCAAGCCAAGCTCGCGGTGGTCTGGTAAGAGGAGCAGTGTTGCTTTCATTTTCTGTTTTGGGAGCAGATCTCTGCAGGTAGCACAGCCGGAAATTGCAGGAGTGCATTGTCTCAGGTTGAGACGCCCTTCGCGGTGAAGCAAGAGGGCAGTATATGCTGCGGGAGAGGGTTTTAGCCCTTGGCGACCTTGTTTTTTTTATTTGAGGCCATTTCGGGGCCTGTTTTGCAGATGGAAGTTTTCTGCACGCACTCAGGAAAAGGCTCAGTTTTATGCTGTGCAGCCACTGTTCTACAGGTCGGTGAAAAGTTACTGTAGAAATTGCATCGTATGCTTGTGCGCAGAGACATTGGGAGTTTCAGAATCAACCTTGGTTCCTGTTTATGCAAAATCGTCACTAGGAAGTGACTGTGTGGTCAAATACCACTTTCGCCAGTTTTGCAGATCTTCCCTTGTGAGGGTGAAGCTGTGTTTTTTGCAGTAACAGAATTTCTTGCAGTATTCTGTAATGGCGTCTGATTCTCTTTCACAGATTGTCACTGAAAAGCTTGACAAGAACAACTTCCAGGCATGGAAGTTTAGAATGACGAATTTCCTTATGGGAAAAGGATATTGGGAATTTGTTGCAGGAAATGAAGAAGAACCAGTTCTTCCTGATGTTCCCAATCAACAGCAAATGCAGGCATTCAAAGCATGGCATGAGAGAGCCAGGAAAGTTATGTACTGGCTGTCTATCAGCATTTCAGACTCTATGATTGTGCATATTCAGGATGCAAGTACGCCAAAGGAGGCATGGGATATTCTGTCAAAGATGTATAGCACAAATACGCAAGCCAGGAAAATGCAGCTCAAGCAAGAGTTGCACAATGTGCAAAGAGAAAATATGAGCATCAATGACTACCACATGAAGGTGAAGAAGATTGCAGATGCACTTGCTTCCATTGGGTCGCCAGTGGAAGATGATGATTTAGTTTCCGTGACCTTGAATGGTCTAGGAAAGGATTATGCACAGTTTCGAACATCCATTTCCGTTCGTGAAAGATTTTCTGACTTTGAGGAGTTGATTGCTCTTCTAATTTCTGAGGAGCAAAGAAATGGTGGTGCATCTTCTTCAGGAGTAACTTCAAAAGAAGCTGTCTTCTACTCAAATGCTGGAAGAGGTAGAGGCAGAGGTAGAGGAGGCCGATTTGGAGGCCGTGGTAGAAATCAGAATATGCAGCAAACTCAAGAAAATCAGTCCTATGGAGGAGGACGTGGCAACTCTAGAGGCAGGGGGAGCCAAAGAGGTCGTGGTGGATGGCAAAGAGGCCAAAATGCAAACAGTAATATTGAATGCTACTATTGTGGTAAAATGGGTCATATGGCTAAAGACTGCTACAAAAAGCAGAATGACATCATGAATGGAAAACTGCAACAAGGAAATTATGCATCTTCTAGTAGACAGGGTGATGACAGAAATGAGCATCTGTTTATGGTGCAGCACATGAACAATTCTGTGACAAGTGCAGAAGAAAGCAACGATGTATGGTATGTTGACTCAGGTGCGTCAAACCACATGACAGGTCATGCAGAATGGATGGAGGATGCAAGGAAAATGGAAAAACCAGGATTTGTGGAGACTGGTGATGATACTGCACATCCTATTGTGCAGATTGGAAAAATACCTTTGTCTATGCAGGATGGGAAAAAAAAATACCTCTCCGATGTATTTCATGTTCCGAATATCACCAAGAATCTGATTTCTGTTGGTCAAATGGTTGAGCAGGGCTTGCAGGTCAGATTTAATCCTCATGGATGCTTTGTTGAGGATATGAAAAATAAAGGTTGCTTGATAGCAAAAGGAAAGAAGAAGGGAAGAATGTTTACATTGGATGCAGACATGTCTGAATTGAGTGCAGCAATGTTTGCACATGGGACCAGTGTAGTTGCAGATATTGATATCTGGCATAAACGCATTGGTCATGTTAATGTACAGCGACTTAAATCAATGCAGGCCCAAAATATTGTTGCAGGATTGCCAAAATTCAAGGTTGCAGAAATGCATAAGGTATGTGAAGCCTGCCAGTTTGGAAAACAGGCAAGGAAACCATTTCCTAGACATGTTCAAGAGAGTGAGAAGCCATTGGAATTAATCCACTCTGATGTGTGGACTACTAAAGCTGCATCTCTTGGAGGCTGTCATTATTTTGTCACTTTTATTGATGACTATAGCAGAAAAGTTTGGGTGTATTTTATGAAAAAGAAAAGTGAAGTTTTTGGGCATTTCAAAACCCTTAAAGCTATGGCTGAAAAAGAAACAGGTCTGCAAATAAAATGCCTAAGGTCAGATGGAGGGGGAGAGTACCTCTCAAATGAGTTTGCAAAGTTCTTGCAGGAGCATGGCATAAAGCAGCAATATTCATGCAGTTATACCCCACAACAAAATGGAATTGCAGAAAGGAAAAACAGGCATATTGGAGAGGTATCTCGTGCCATGCTCAATGAAAAAGACTTGCCAGATTTTTATTGGGCTGAAGCAGTTGCTACAGCAGTCTACATAATGAACAGGACTCCCACTGCAGTAATACATGGAATGACTCCAGAGGAGAGGTATACTGGTAGGAAACTAGATATTTCTCATTTGAAAATTTTTGGTTGCATTGCCTATGTACATGTGCCAGATGAGCTGAGATCCAAGTTGGATCCAAAAGCTGAGAAGTGCATCTTTATTGGTTACTCTCTGCAGCAAAAAGGATATAGATGCTATAACCCTTCTACTCGTAAGTTTACAGTGAGCAGAGATGTTGTTTTTGATGAGATGAGTAGCTGGTATAAACCAGTAAATGTGATTGATGATGTAGATGCACAAAATGGTAATGCTGCACAGAATTCACAGCAGCAGTCACAAAATATTAGTGGACCTAGAGCGTCCTCTAGCAATGGTTCACATTCTTCGCCATGGACAGGCAGATTGAGATCAGGAGAATCTTCTCAAAGCAATGTAGATAGTGGTATGCAGGTATCACGAAAAGGAAAAGAGAAGGTTGATCAGCCCATGTTTGATGTGAATGCAGGTCACTCTTATGTGGATGGTGAATCCAGTGGCTCAGAACAGAGCATTGATGATGAGTTGGGTATCCCTTCTATTGTTACACCTGGAGTAAGGAAGACCAGGGATGTTTTGAGAGCACCTAGGAGTGAACCTACTTTGTGCAGGTCTACGAGAGCTAGGTATCCTGTGGATAGGCTGAAATATGATGGATTTACAGCCATTCACTATGCATATATGGTCAAAGTGATACAGGAACCAGAACCCACATCTTTTGAGCAAGCCATGGGAAAAGAAAAATGGGAGAAAGCCATGGATGAAGAAATGGATGCCTTGGAAGAAAATGCTACATGGGAGTTAGTACCTTTGCCTAAAGGTAAGAATGCAATTGGCTGTAAGTGGGTTTATAAGGTGAAGCACAATGCAGATGGTTCTGTGAATAGATACAAGGCAAGATTAGTAGTCAAGGGGTATGCACAAACATATGGCATTGACTATGAAGAAACATTCAGTCCAGTTGCAAGGATGGCAACAGTAAGAGCAGTCATTGCTATGGCTGCATCAAAGGGATGGTCTTTACATCAGATGGATGTAAAGAATGCCTTCTTGCATGGTGATCTGCAAGAAGAGGTCTATATGGAGCAGCCACCAAGTTATGTGCATGCTGTTCATCCTGAGTTTGTTTGCAGGTTGAAGAAAGCGTTGTATGGCTTGAAGCAAGCACCTAGAGCATGGTCTGACAAGATAGGACAGTATCTTGTCACTATTGGCTTTCAGATTTCCAAGGCAGATTTCTCACTTTATGTGAGAAAAACAGAGAAAGGTATTATGCTACTTGTCATTTATGTTGATGATTTGATTATGACAGGTGACAGTGATGAAGATATCCTTCATGTGAAAATGCTATTGAAGCAGAAGTTTGAGATGAAGGATTTGGGAGAGCTGCGTTATTTCTTGGGCATTGAGGTGATTAGATCACCAAGTGGGATACAGCTCTTGCAGAGGCAGTATGGATTGGACATGCTGTCCAAATATGGGATGACAGGCTGTAAGCCTATTTCAGTTCCTTTGGAGCAGAATGTGAAGCTGAGCACAGATGCAGGTGAGCTTCTAGAAGACCCTACTATGTACAGACGCATAGTAGGAAGTTTGATTTATATGACTATTACCAGGTCAGATTTGAGCTATGTTGTTGGATTGGTAAGTCAGTTTATGCAGGCTCCAAGGAAACCGCATTTGGATGCGGCTAGACGCATACTCAGGTATGTGAAGTCCACATTGCAGTATGGACTATTTTATGAGACTGGGGTTCAGATACAGTTGCATGGATACACTGATGCTGATTGGGCTGGTAGCATTTCTGATAGACGATCTACCAGTGGATATGTGTTCTCTTTCGGGAGTGCTGCAGTCACTTGGAGCAGCAAAAAACAGCCTACAGTTGCCTTGTCGAGCACAGAGGCTGAGTACAGGGGTGCAGCAATGGCTGCATGTGAGGTAGCTTGGTTGCATAAGCTACTTTATGATATGCATCAGTCTACAGATGGGCCAGTTGTCATTTATTGTGACAACATGAGTAGTATACACTTGGCAAATAACCCAGTCTATCATGCTAGAACAAAGCACATTGAGGTGCATTATCACTATGTGCGAGAGAGGGTTTTACTAGGTCTTATTGATCTAGTTTATGTCAGCATAGAGGATCAGGTAGCTGACATATTCACGAAGGCATTGGGCGCAGAGAAGCTGCGCAAGTTCAGAGACCTGCTTGGTGTGCGGGAATTGGGATTGAGCTCGAGGGGGAGTGTTGAGATATCGAGCTCCACTCGTGATACGCCAGGGTGACCGTTGAGTACTTATGTCACCGACTTGTCAGTTGCAGACACGGTTGGTACACCGCCGATGAATAATAGCTACATGATAGCTATCCTTATCTACTCTAGTTCGTGGCTCAGTTAGTATGCCACCTTAGTTAGTTGAGTTTGGTTTGAGACCCATACATAGGGTTCTTCTATTTCTTTGTACCAGAGTTCTTTTGGCTTACACAACTAAGAAGAGGAAAACTATTTTCAGCCTCCACCCTTGTGTGTCTTCCACCATTGTGCAAGCAAGAAAGCTTCAAGCGAGACTCCTTCCTTCTCTCCCACAATCTTGACACTATCTACCAATTAAAAGTGTATTATGTATGGATTTAGTTTACATTATTCTAATGCATTAGTTTTGAGCTCACATGAAGAACACATGGTTATTGATTGATTCCTAGGGGGGTATACTTATAAGAAACCATCCATGTATGTGTTTTCAAAGGGTATTGAAATATCCCCCCATGCCATGAGGCAATAAAAGGACCCCTTTTGCTTAAGAAGATGATATATCGCTTTCTATTGATCACATGGGGTAGGTACACTCACATTTTTTCTTTTTCATTATGATGTAGTTGCTTACAATGATTTGATTTTCTAGATTAGAGCACATGTGATAGAGACTTCTTTATACATTGAGGATTTAATTTCCTTCTAGATCTATGATGTGTGTATTATTTATCATATTTGAATAAGTGACATCACACTAATAGTCATGGGAAATAGCTCATTACCTTTCAAATTATAGTCATGGTTTTGGAAATAAAACTATTGAAGAATTGATGTGATAATTTTATGGAGAATGTTTAGCATATAGTGAGATGATCACACATGCCAAGTTGTCCTCTCATCAATTGATTTTTCCAACAACACATCACAGACTTGGTGTAAAGAAGGTCATAGCTTAGATAGTGTAATAAACTAGCTAGTGATAAGTAACTCAAAAAGAACTTTGACTATTTCAATCTAATGTATAAAGCTTTATGACCTAATTACTTTATTTTAATGCAAAAACACATATTTAAATATCTTACATAAACACAATTTTTTAAAATTCTTAAGTGCACATGCAACAACATTTGCATCTTAAATAATAATTTTACTAAAAGTAGAACTCTAGGATTAAATAATGCGCATGGAAGAGATCTTAGCATGTGCTTTGAGACGTGTTTGATAAACTCATGCAATGTTTTGATGATGATAAAAGCCCCAATGCCAGTCACTTCATCATGAATACGTTGCACCCATTTTTCATTTAGCTTTTAAAAAACCAACAAAAAACGGTAGAGAATTTTGAATTCCTTTGGACTTGTCTTGCAGAAAAAGGAAGGTCTAAATATGGGAATTGGGAACTTAAAAGAATATACATCTTTGTTTTTTTCATTGCTAACCTACTATCTATGGAGATTTGTTAGTCATATTTATTATCTTAAAAAGCACTCGATACTTAATAATGAAGGTAGAATAACATAGATACAAGAATTAATAGCTGGTGAATGTAAGGAGTTTATTTTTGTGTTTATTTTCTCATCCAAATGGAAGATAACATAAGATTCTCTCAAATATGTAGTCTTAATTGATGTAGATCCACTTGTCTTGCTAGTCAATGGACTTTTTGTGCTCATATGATTGTAACTAGGGCCTAATATTTAGTTCATTTTTCAAAAACATGTACCATCTATTTCAAAGGTTATGATTGATATATATAGTGCTAATTTGGTAGATCATTTTTCAAAGAGTATATTAAAGCTTGTTGCATTTAGAGAGACTATTAAAGTCTTTGTGGGAACATATGATGGTCTCTCACCAACTTAGACAATATCTTACTACTATATTAAGGAAAAAAATAAACTCACAAATGGGCCTTTTAGTCCCCCCCCTCTCTCCTCCCTAAAACAAGGAAAAGAGGAGAGAGAATAGTAAAATTATCCTCCTCTCTCTCCACTTTTGCAATCTCATTTTTCCTTTTTTATATTGTCTACAAAGATATACTCAGATTTCTTCTCTTTCCTCATTCAAGAAGTCTTTTTCAACCAAATTTTATATTAAAAAAGGAGTGGTGCTTCGTTTTCAATGCAAAATGATTAGTAGATACGAGGTAATTTATTTTTTAATCGAGAACAAGGAAAATGAAATTTCAGAAGTTCCTTTTAAGATATTTTGGGGATTTTTTATATCCTAGTTTCTTGTTAAAAAACAATCCAACTAGTCAAATTTCGTGTATTTTGGAGATGTTTTTGGAGGCAAATAGAAATATCTAAAATACGAAAAGTCTTGGACATCCCTACCCTCTGAGCTATTTCCCCCCATATCTATAATCTCTCATGGCTCTATTGTGATCTCTTCTCTGTGTTTATGAAACCTTCATTAATAGAGTGAATTACTTGCACCCTCCTTTCCCTTGGCACCTTTGTGTGCCTCTCTATGTATCTCCACTCTACCTCTTGTGACAACCAAGTAGGCTCCCCGTTTCTATTAATAGTAAAATGAATACAAGAAAGAAGGAGCTGTATATTGAGGTAAAGGTTGAATATGTCCCATTATTCAAAATAGCCCAACGTACCAGTGTCAATCCTCAGGTTTTGCAGAGTTACAGGCAAATGGGACTGAAACATGTGGATTTGTGGGTTGATGGGGGAATCTACCCAATTGACCCTTTAAACAATAGACATCCAACTTTCTCAGGAATCACAAATTTGCTGAAGTATGTGTGAGAGGGTGAAAATGGGTTACTTGGTTATATTAGGTGGCTCAATGATCAAGCGTTCAAAGTATTTACAACTTGCCAAGCAACCATAAAAAATTGCCATGATGTGATCACTACACATCAACTTCATATACAATAGCTCATAGGACAAGTGGTACAGTTGAATGACACTATAATTCAACAAAACAATCAAATTATTTCAATGCAGAACACTATCCATGACATTGCTATCTCATATGAGGTAAAGGCACAATTGGACGACTTGAGAAAGATCAACAACAAGCTAACACAGGAGCACAAATGAAAGAAGGAGCCAATAAATGAGTTAATTGTGAATAGTGGCCAGTGGAAGTGACGTATCAAAGCATGTAAGGTAGCTCAGAAAGAGAACCTAGGTGAGGGTGAGGTTGGATCATGTATTAGTAGATTGTTGAAGGCAAGTACATTGGAAAATGCTTTGAGCAATCCTAAGTTTAAGGTTGTGAAGGAATTGGTGATTAAGTGCACATTAAAAGATGTATTAGATGAGTTCTCAGCTGTGGATGCACAATCTATTTGTGACAGGTTCGGCATTAGCACAACAACTTACTCAAAGATATTCGCTAGGTTTGGTCGTGTGCTAAAGAGAAATAGAATCGTGCCTCTTCCTCAACCTTCAAAGTTAATAAAGGCCCAACGACAACTTAATACAAAGGTTTTGGAGTTGATAGGAGATCCCATGCATGTTCAATGTGTGGAAACACTAAAGGTTTGGACCAAAAATGCATGATATGAGGTGAAGTTCACCGAACTCAACAATTACTATTTAGATTTGAACAAGGTGCAGTCGGCAATGGTATTGTACTACAATATGTCTGTTGAGGAATGTATGGTAAATTGAAGTTTGTTATAAAATTAAATGAAAGTGAGGTCGTCAAAGGAGTAAAGCTTGAAAGAGTTAGTGTAACTCTGCTGAATAAAGCTTTACAATTCGACAAGAACAACCCACGAAACATTAGTGTTCAATCTAAGCACCATGTGTGGTGGCTCGCTGCATTTCAAGTTCCTAAGGAAACATTTAAAGTGTTGCATCTATTCTTTATGCACATAAGCATTCCAAGCATCATCGATTGTCAGGAACATGGTGAGATGCTCTCGGTTGAAGGGTATAGTCACAATACTTGGTTGAATGGCATCTTGCAGGAGACTTAAAAACTTTAAAATGCATGTGTGGAATCTCCAATGGTGCAAATACAAAGAATCCATGCCTATATTGCTTGACAGAGAGGGTGGAAGGAAAGGATGGAAAGAATAACTGGCGAAAGGTGACAAGTGCTGCACTGACGCACAATAGAGAATATTGCACTTGGAAGCCCATCTTCAAAATTCCCTTGGATCATATTCACATTTATTCATTGCATGCTTTTATCAGAATCATGGAGAAACTTATATATGAATACATCTACTTTGCTTATAGGATGCAACTAGAAAAAGAAGCCATTGCAACGTGTAGGAATGTGGAGCGAGTGCTATCAGAAATTGGGCTACACAAGCATCAAGTGACGATTGAAAAATATGAGAAGAGATCAAGAAAATCTGGTAACTTGCCAAAATAGCCTTGCTTTGGAGGAGCAAAGGCTAGGAAGTTTCTCTTAATACCCATCAATGTGGAAGGGAAGGTCATGGGTCGTAGGCCATAGGACTACGATGGGTGGAAAAAGTTACATTTTGCAGTTCCTGATCTCGAAGTAATGGAGTTAAAACAAGATTGGCCAAAGCTAGGGTTTGGATCATTCTTAACAAATTGACTCCCTTACTTTGCAAGATGGTGTTTAACAATGAAGATAAGCAAGAATTTATCAATGTTGTGCATAGCTTCTACGAAAACATGGGGGAAGTATGGGGCAAAAACTCTATCACACATTACATGGTGCGTACTAAGTTAATATTTTAAAATTGTATGAATTGTATAAACTATTGAGCATAGTTTTACTCATGTGTGATATGTGTCTTTGTAGCATATCCTTGAGGCACATGGGCCATACTTTGCAGAAAAGGGAACCATCGGAATTTGGTCCACACAAGGGATGGAAAATTCACATTGGATAGCGCGAGGTGCATACCAAAGAAAAACTGATCATGGTGGAGGGGTGAATGGTAGCAATCCAATGATCCAATTGCTATCTTGGTGGTATAGGATTATAGTAGCGGATGAAGCTAAACTCTCGCAAAAGAGAGCAAATGAAAGCGCTAATGAATCGGCTGCAGACATGATGGAATCACATCGTGTCACTAAAAAAGTGCATTATGAAGCCTCAAGTGCCAAATAAAACCATGCCAAGTGGCTAGAAACAAGGCTTCGACAAGGTAGCAAATGGGTTCGAAGAGAGCTAAGATAGTAAGATGAACAATGTGAGTCAGTGTGAATGCAATTCATAGTTTAAGAGAGAAAGAGAGAGCGTGCATCTATGTGAATGAGTCTCACAGTTTAGGGTTATATAAAAGAGGGTTTCACTTTCTATCTTATTCATTGAGTTCTCACATCTCTTGTGCAAGAAAGATGGCTAGGTCTAAAATAGTTACAAATAGGCTTCCGCTCAGAGCCCCATATTGTGTTTAGCCCCTTGGAGCATCTACTAGCTCACATGCACCCCCTTCTCAACCTAATCCACCTTCCTCAAACCGCCCTCACAAGGTCCTCCTCAACATCCCCACAAGAAACACAAGTGGAAGCTAGGTATAGTGGTCTTGAGAGAAATTAGAAGGTATCAACACTCTTTTGATCTCATCATTCTGAAGGTGAGCTTCTCGAGACATGTCGCGAGATTGTGCAAGACCTCTACCGCATAGAAAGCAGGAGGTGGTTTTTGGCACAAGGTCAGGATAGACCTGATCGCTTCACAAAAGAATGACTTCATGCTCTACAGTGTGCTACAGAGGCCTTTTTAGTTGACTTGATGATTGACTGATGCTCAACGTTGTGCAATACATGCGAAGTGCATCACTGTAACTCCCAAGGACTTCCAACTTATAAGAAATCTTCAAGCAGGAAAGGATACATTCGTTCCAATGGAATAAACATAGTTTGTAATGTTAACTTTTTTGGCATAGTGTTATCCTCGTGCATTGGACATATGACTATGTCCCAATGCAAAACTATTGTATGCGCCCTTAAAATATGAATTAAAATTTTACACTTGTCCTTCGCTCTCAATTTTGACTGTGCATCTTCGCTGTATTTTCAATTCTTACTTACAGTTTTTATTAGCACTGTCAATTTCAATAGGAATAACATGTAAAATTTTGCAATTTCTTATTGTAGGCTTTAGTCCTGATGTCTATGTGGTGCAAAGTTTCTAAGGGTCAGTAGTCGTGATGTTGATTTCTCAATTTGTATTTTGGTGTGGGATAATTTTTAAAATACTAAACTGTATTGGAATGCGACGAAACTTCACACGCACACTCGTTAGGTGGCCACCTAACGAGTGCGCGTGTGAAGTTTCGTCGCATTCTGACACAAAAAATAATTTGGGCTCTTAGCCATCTACTAATGAGTGCGCGTGTGAAGTTTCGTCGCATTCTGACACAAAAAATAATTTGGGCTCTTAGCCATCTACTAACGAGTGCGCGTGTGAAGTTTCGTCGCATTTCGATAAAAGGTTATGGATTTACGATCATACGATGGACAGTGTGTATGAAGCTGCATTAACCCAATTTTGGGGTTTAAATGGATTAAAAGTTCATTCTTCTTCTCATTTTCACATCTTGATTTCTTTGCTTCCTTCATTTTCACATCCCCAACCTCTGTCTCTTCTCCATCTTGCCCTCCTTGAGCTTGCATGGCAGCACCAAGCAAGCATGTCACCGTTTTGGCCCCAGGAAGACATCATGCCAAGGCCCGCCACCTAGAGCACAAGGTGGAGCCTCCTCTAGTGTAATAATAGGTGCTCCTCATAGAGCACAAGGACCACCACAAAAGAAGAGGAGATGGAAATCGGGCATTGTCGCCCTTCGAGAGATAAGGAGAATCTAACGCGGATACGAGCTTCTCATCCTGAAAAGTTCTTTTCATAAAGTTGTTTGAGAAGTCATGCAAGAATTGGAGCTGAAAGAGATGGGAAGATTTTGGGCACGAGTGTGGGATGGCCGACCAGTAGGAATGTGGACTGCTGTAGCTATGGAGGCCCTACAAACAACTGCAGAGGGGTTTCTCATCGACTTGTTCGATGATACACAGCTTGTAGCCATCCATGCAAAGTGTGTCACAATCACAAATGAAGATATGAACTTTATCATTCGGCTTCGACACAACAAGGGGACTCCACCATAGTTTACTAGATTAATGATGCAAGGTTTGTAATGAGTGTTACAGCGCCATAACATCTTGGAAGGCCAAAAAATTTTATATACTCTACCACATTGGAATATTTATTTATATATACATAATATCTCATGTGATGTGTACTCAATTCAAATAATTGAGTAAAGTTGTTTTGTTTTGTTTCTTGAAATGCATGACTCTTAATTTTTGTTTAACGTATGAACGCATCAAAAGTAGTAATACGTATGGATATAAGTTACGTTATTGCTTATGCACAATCGCAAGTGCAGTACTATGCATTGAATTATGTTAATATATGCAGATGTGTCATTCACATACCACACATTATCGTCACACTTACACAATCTCAAGTGCAGTACTATGCGTTGAATTATGTTAATGTATGCGAATGCGTCATTCACGTACCACACATTATCGTCACACTTATATGAACCACACATTTATTTAATAAATATTTATTTGTAGAGACAAAGTAAAGTATCTTATATTCATCAAGAAAAATACATGTGATGGCTGTTAGTGGTGGTAGATACAAAAAGCCGATAGCTAACAAGAACCCTTAATTGTTCCCTGGCTTTTTAATCGGTGGAGAGGAGGGGCCAGCTTCCGATGAAAATATAAGTTTCTTCTTTGCTTCAAAAATGATGCGCTCCCCCTTTAGCTCTTTCTATAGGAGAAGCAGATCTGACACTTTAGCAAGGTCGCCCAATGTAGCAAGCACACACATTGCTCCACCACACCTTTGGTCAAACAAATAAAGAAGCTTTGACCGCTTGATTAGAACCACCTTCTCCAAGCTAGATGTCACAAGTATCACTTGAAAAGGTCCAAACTTGGTCAAAGCTCAAATTTTTATGATTATTTCTTGCCCTCCTGGTGAGCACTTATTATGGAAGACCACCAAATCTGCAACAAGGTTACCAATATACTCCTTCAAAGCTGAATCCTTTCGTCGATCCGCATGTCGAGCTCCTCCTTGCCTTGATGCAAACTCATCTATATACAGTATGTACTGAGAATGACAAAGTCAAATCAAATAATATATTTAGAGACTAACCTAGAGTTATCAGGAAATGATGAAACTTGACGGTAGGGTGCGTCGGGCCCACTAGTGACTGTCCAAAGTCTGGCATCTAGGGCCACTTTATGGCGAGAAAGTGGCCCCAGACGACGCTAGACTT
The DNA here is from genome assembly GCF_053477565.2 of Lygodium microphyllum. Lineage (NCBI taxonomy): Eukaryota > Viridiplantae > Streptophyta > Polypodiopsida > Schizaeales > Lygodiaceae > Lygodium > Lygodium microphyllum. The sequence goes on along the minus strand of NC_141140.1, from coordinate 52,406,480 downwards.
CGGACAGGACAGTTGTAGGCATCATTTTTTGCCAAGATTTCAGTGGTGGACACCGAGGGACCCGATACACCCTACTATCAAGTTTCATTGATAAAAATATATGGTAGTTAGAAATCTCATCTTCTTTAGATCATCTTGTATCTTCATTTCCTCGTGTGTCAGGGAGGCACCTCTTTAGGCAGAGGGATCTAAAAACTCCTTGGTAGGAAGCTAGGGCCTTGGTCCGAACAAATCATGCTGTAGTGCTTCAAATTTAGCATCTGGCACAAGGTAATCTTCTTCAATCAAGGTAATATGCTCCTGTGCTGTTATGATCACACTCACGGTATCTAAGCTTATGACATCATATCTTCCAATCTCTGCCATTGTTATATGCACATCCATGTAATCATAATCGATCAAGTCTTCCATTGAATCCTTGACTAGGATAGAAAACAACTCTTCTTCCTTCATTTCCAAGTATTGTAGTACATTTGATAGAAGCAAGTATTCTATACCATCTACTTCAATGGGTGTCAAGGAGGCAAGGTTGGGTTTGTCAACTTTTGGCTATTCTGAAGAAGATGGCACCATGAGAGCCAACCCTTGCTCTGGCACCACTCAATGTTCCTCTTCAACATTTATGAGCTCTTCAATCGGTTCTTCTCCTATGTATGTGATAGAAACAACCTGTGGAGTTGTATCTTCATCGCTCTCCTCCTTTAGGGGTGTATCCAATGCAAGGAGGTAAATTTTCAATGCACAATCACACTCCACGAGATCCAAAGGTGATGTATCTGGTGCACTTCCCATGGGAACAGTGCATACTCTATGCGAAGGATCCATATGGGCCAGACACCTATTCACCACTTTTTGGTGATTCTTCCTTGTCTGAAATACCATGAGTTGTTCTAGAGGCACCCAAGTCATGTCAAATCCCTCAATGAAGTATGTGCATGTAGCAATGGTTCTCACAAAGTCTTCCAAAACCTGAAGGGAGGGATCCAACGATGAGAGCACGCTTTCAAGGTTGAAGTTCTTAGAGAAAACCTGGAATATCTCATCACCCTGGCTGGCAAAGATAGTCTCGTGGATCCACTCATCAAAGTGTGCGCGAGCATCTATCGTAGCAGGTAGGAGGGATGTGGTGGATAGAAAGAGATGAAGAGAGAAAGTGTAAAATGAAACAATGAAACAAGAACTAAACTAGCTCTACCTTAAAAACCTTAAGTTTTAAACCATTAAGTGTTATTCTCATACGATATTTAGTGATGCCTTTACTTACATCTTTGTAAAGTTTACATGCATATGTAAATGTGTTGATGTGGAAAGTGTATAACAAGTGTATGATTTTGCATAAATACCATAATTTTTAAATATTGCAAGTTTGTAAGCGACAATACATGTTGTACAAATACCTCTATTACAGGGTGAGAATCAACATTCCTTTGTCTGAGAGCTAAAATTTTACCCTTTCACTGCTTTGATACATCTGCAATTGTAGATGCTTTCACCCTGAAAGCTCCCTTCATACTTGGACACATATGTACCCAAGATGAGCAATGATACGTATCAGTGATCCAATTCCCTTTTTTATCTTTTCTGTTACATACTTCTATTGAAAGAATGCTTGTTCTTCTCTCAGGCATTATAACCTACGCATTAGATGTAAAGAAGTATGTATTAACCCCTAAATGATAAGCATTTTAAGTATGTTCAATAATCACCAATATGCCATACAAATCAACATGGCATTAAGAGATGTTTACTCTTTTGTAAACACACATAAACATCGATATCGAAACACATGTGGATATATACATCAACAAAAAGTATAGATTTAATGTCAAGACATCACTTTAATCATACCATTTACATGAAATATAATGAAAAGAATAGCACAAGAATACTCAGAGATTTTTGCCAAAATAAGTTTTATTATAATGAAGAGGAGTCTGATTTGACTCAATACATTGAATGAAATGTGGGTATTATAGAGTAGTTGTTACAAGGATAGCAGCCACATGGTATACAAATCTTAATAGGCACATTGGATTGACACCTGAGATATTCTAAGACTCAACACATTGTGTGTTATATGGATAATATGATACAAGAGTTTCATGGATCATTGCCAATTGACATGGAGATCCAAATGAACACATAGGACCAATAAAGTAGAGGATTTTTGAACCATCGACTTCTAGCAAATCCATATCATCCAACACAAAGGAATCACTCACCACATCAAAATAGTTGATCGAGAATTATATGCTTCATCTAAACCTTGTACAATACCTGCATGTACAAAAAAAACACCTGCATGAATCCCTTTTAACAAAAAATACTTGCATGAATCCCATTTAGCAAAAAATATCTAGATAACTTCATGAATAGAAGCAATACAAAACAAGGCCAATTTACCTATAAGCTGATCTGCTGAAGATAGGATTGAATCATTGCTAATCAAAACCCATTGCAAATGATGGACATAAGAAAACATCAATCCCATAAAACATAAAAGTCACTAATTAAATGAATAAATTTTGGTACCACAAAATATAGCAGATTTACCTGTAAATTAAGCTACATAATCTTTGCTCTACCTTGTGTTAAGTGCTGCAACAACAATTGATCCTTAAGTTAGAACTAGCATCAAACCCTATTATAAAGATAGTAGAAAATGGATAATGCAGAGAGGAAGAAAGATAGTGTGAGTATGCGGGATAGAGAAAGAAATGAGCACCTATCAAATCTTGCCCAAATTGATCTTTGCAAAAGACAATTTTGCAAGAGTTAGTATTTACATGAAGGTATATTGAAAAAATAGTAGAAAAGAGGAAACATAGGGAGAGAAAGAGAGAGGGAGACAGAGATAAGCACTTATGCAATGTCACTTAAAATGATATCTGCAATAAAACAACAACAAGGGTTAGAACTAACCTTATGTTGTATTGAAAAGATATTAGCAAGAAAAAAACCTAACAGAGAGAGAGATTAACACCTTTGCCTCTTGCTCCAAATAAACTCTGTAAGAAAACAACAATTAGAACCAACATCAAATTCTATTGAAAACACAACATAAAAGAGAAACAACACATAGAGAGAGGGGGAAAGAAAGGAGAGAGAGATGAGCACCTCTATCTCCTGCCCCAAACAACCTCTGCAATAAAACAACAACAACAGTAAGAGAAACAACATCAAACCCTATTGAAAAAATAGCAAACAAGAGAAAATGCAAAGAGAGATAGGCACCTATGTTTTGCCCAAAATTTGGAGTTGCATGGAGAAGAAAGTGCAGAGGTAAGCAGAACACTCAAAAGCCTAATTACTCTCAGTAGCAGCAGGGAGCTTCAATGGAGATGAAAATTCACGAGTATAGAGAAGAGGGGAAAGTGGTATGTTGCTCAACTTTTGGGTCAAACTGGTTTCGTGAGAGGAAAAAAACCGAAATTGAAAATTCTCCAAAAAAAATGGGAGAAATACGAGGTGAGAGAAACTCAACTTTTGTGTACTATTCATTCTTCCTTTTTTTAATAGAAAACCCAAGATTTGGAGAGAGAAGATTCACCCTCCATGGATGTTAACATCTAGCCTTCCTATTGGACAATCCAAAAGGCACACATCTTAAACTATATTATTTTTAAGGGCCCATTGTGAGTTCATTTTTTCCTTAATGCTTCAAACCTCCAGAGGGCTTTCCGAACCTACCCCCTTTTTCAAACCTCCCTTTTCAATCAAAACCCCCTCCCCTCCCCTCTTTCTCATATGTAATCTCTCTCTTTTTTTAAATTAAAACCCCCTCACCTCTCTCTCACTTATAATCTCTCTCTATCTTTTTCCCTCCCCTTTTTAATTAAATTCCTTCCCCCTCTCTCTCTCATTGTAGGGCCTAGGTTCTCTCTCTCTCTCTCTCTCTCTCTCTCTCTCTCTCTCTCTCTCAATTATATTAAACTTTTATTTTAATAAAAAAATTTAATAGCTTTTTTGAATTCAAAATTTTTTTAACATAGTTTTCACATGCTTTGTGTATGTGTGTGTGTGAGAGAGAGAGAGAGAAGAAGAAGAAGAAGAAGAAGGATAAAAAGAAGATGGCGAGAGGACGGGGGAAAGATGAAAGAGGAAAGAGAATAGTTTTTTTAAAACTAAACATTTTTCTTTTCCCCCCCTCCCACTCTCTCTCATGTGTAGGGCCTAGGCTCTCTCTCTCTCTCTCTCTCTCTCTCTCTCTCTCTCTCTCTCTCTCTCTCTCTCTCTCTCTCTCTCTCTCTCTTAGTTAGATTAAACTCTTTACTTCAAATTTTTAATTAAATATTTAAAAAATAATTTAAAGTTTTTTGGACATAGAAGAAGAAATAGAAAAAGACAAAGAGAGGGGGGAAAGAGAAAATCAAATAATCTTTTTTAAATTAAACATTTTTTAATATAGTTTTTAACTTAGAGAGAGAGATGAAGAGGAAATATATAATTTGAAAGAGAGAGAAAATAGGGGGAGCGAAAGGAAAAGAGAGAAAAGAGAAAAATAGGGAGAGAAAATATATATAGAGAGAGAAAAGAGAGCGAGAGAAAAAACTTGAAAGAGAAAGAGAGAGAGAAAAAGAAAAATAAGGAGATACACACACACACACACACAAAGAACAAAAAAGAAAGAGGAGAGGGAGGGAGAGAGAGAGGGGGGAACATAGAGAAAGAGAATTATAGAGAGGAAATATAAAATTTAGAAAAGAGAGAGAGAGATAGAGGAAAAGAAAAAAGGAAAAGAGAGGAGAGAGGGGGAGAAGAAAACAGGGGAGAGAGATAGAGAGAAGAAAATGAGAGAGAGAAAAGAAGAAGAAGAAGAAGAAGAAGAAGAGAGAGAATTATAGAGAGAGGAAAGATAAAATTTAAAAGAAAGAAAAGAAATTTAAAGAGAGAAGAAAAAAAGTAAAAAAGAGGAGAGAAGAAAAAGAGAGGAAAGGGGGGAGAGAGAAGAAGAAGAAGGAAGAGGAAAAGAGATGGGAAATAAGAGAAAAGAGAAAAGTCCTTTTTAAATTTAAATATTTTTAGAGAGAGAGAGAGAGAGAGAGAGAGAGAGAGAGAGAAGATAAAATTTAAAAGAGAGGGAGGGAGAGAAGAAAAAAGGAAAATTAGGAGAAAGGGAAGGAGAAGAAAAGGGGGTTGAGAGAGAGAGAGAGAGATAAAATTTAAAAGAGAGGGAGGGAGAGAAGAAAAAAATGAAAATTAGGAGAAAGGGAAGGAGAAGAAAAGGGGGCCGAGAGAGAGAGAGAGAGAGAGAGAGAGAGAGAGAGAGAGAATAAAAGGAGAGAGAGGAGAAGAAGAGAGGGAATGTAAACATAAAGAGAGAATTATATATAGGGAAAAGAGAAAATTTACATACTTTAAGAGAGACTCGGGGGTGGAAAGAAAGTGAAAGAAGAAGAAGAAGAAGAAGAATGAGAGAGAGAGAGAGAGAGAGAGAGAGAGAGAGAGAGAGAGAGAGAGGGAACATGTAGAGAGAATTATAGAGAGAGAAAAGATAAAATTTAAAAAGAGAGAAAGAAAGAAAGAAAGTTATATTAATGTCTTCTAAAGACCAAAACTGGCCTATGAGACAAACTGTGATACAACTGATGAGGTCCAGCTATCCAAAATAAAAGTGTTGAATGAAAAGCTAAAAACTGAAAATTGAAAATACGGTGCTATGAGTGTGATAAGTGTCGTGTATGTGTATGTGCGTATGTAGCTCTGGTACTCCAAATAATGGCTACAAAAGGGGAACAAATGTCGGCTGTGATAGGAGAACAACTGTCGGCTACGATAAAGTGGTGCGATGTGTATATGTAACAAATGCAGGGAGATATACTATCCTGGGATGTAGTAGCAGTCGTCGAAGTCGCTAATAGCAGGTGATCCCTCCTGGATGCAGGATGTGGTACATCGGCGGTGGAGAAAGAGCAAACTGGAGATCTGAGATCCAATGTGTCGAGTGTCGTCGGATCTTAGTCTGCTGTCGATGTAGATCAAGAATCCTCTGGATCTCTTATCGGTGTGGCTGTGGGGTCCGAAACCCACGGATCCTTGTGCGGCGTCGGGTACGCTGGTCCTCAGCCTGCTGTAGTGTGAGCCCGGAGGTTTGGCTAGAGGCTGGTACAGTAGCTCTCACTCTGTCTATTTGAAAGAACTGTGTAATAGTCGTCTGGGTGGGCCCCTCTCTGACTGGGACCCGCTATGTGCTCTGCTCTCTGATGTGCCATGCCTCTCCCAGAAAACGGCCAAATGATCTCTGATCCATATCAGCCATACATCCCTGAAGTGAGCTGCTCAATGTGTATCTAGATCTCAACTCTGAGTATGCCGGGCATCTGAGAACAAAATGCTCCTCACTCTCCATCTCTGATCTGCAAAGGGGGCATATCCTCTCCTCCCGTGGGATGCCACTGGCTCTGCCATTCTCAATCATAAGCTGATGTGATGATACCCTGAGCTGTCCAATAAGAACTCTCAATCGATGTGGCATATAGATCTGCATATATCTCGGAATCTCTATGAATCCCTGCTCTGATATGCTCAAGAACTGTGTATAATAATGTGCCATCTTCGATGGCAGTGGCTGTGCAGGGCTGACCCATGTCCTCTGTATATAAATATGCCATATCTCCTGTTTGATGACTCTGTTCCTCTCAAAGAGAGAGAGGGTGTAAGTGGGAGCCTGAGTATCATATAGAAGAGGTGGGAGTCTATCAATGTCCAGCCCATGTCTATCAAACCAAGCTCTAGTCTGTGCATACCATGATGTGGTATCCCCCGCTCGAGCCATCTCCTGAGATGCCATATATGCTCTGTATGCAATGCGATCTCTGTCCATATCCTGAAATCTGTGTAGGAAGCAGACTGTCTGAAATAATGCCTCGACTAGCATGGGTGGTGTGGCAAGCTCTGCTCGCACAATGTCATGTGGGACTGAGGCCTTGCTGCGAATCAATCTAGATATCATGATCACTTGAGGTCTCTCCATCAATGTCCATACATAATCGGCAAGGCCTGGCCCCCATATAGCTGCTCCATACATCAGTGCTGGAGTGACTAGAGTATCAAAGAGCCACCCCTTGGTGCGGGGCTCCTGGAAATGTGCGTGATGACACTGTCACGAGCTGCCTGTGTCATCGAGAAAGTCCCTGAACCTGCTGTAAAGGTGACTCCCAAATATACATATGATCCAGTGACCTCAATACCCCCTCCTGCTGCCATGAAAATACTCTGTCTGCGTATCTGAGCTTATGTATGGAATATAAGAACCTTGGTTTTACCAAGGTTCACTGTCATGCCTCTCTGTATGCAAAAATCATCCAATGCTAATAAATGCTGCTGTAATCCTTGAGCTGAATCTGAGACCAACACAATGTCATCTGCATATAGTAAGATATGAACTGTGGCACCACTGAGATCTATACCTCCACCGGCTCACTGTTGAATAAACTCTGCTATCTCATCAATGTATAGCCCAAATAGAGTCGGTGAGAGTGGGCATCCTTGTTTCACACCAATGGGGCTCACAAGGGGATCTGATATACCTCCCGGACATCTGACTCTGCCAGCAACCCGCTCATATAGTGCATAAATACCCCACATCATGTCATCATCCACCCCTAGATCAAGTAGGCGTCTGAAAAGCCTCTCTCGAAACCATATCAAAGGCTTTGTGGAAATCCACAAAGCAACAATACAATCTCTGTTTCTTCACTTGTGTCTGGTCGATCAGACAACGGAGAGTGAAGATGTGGTCTATGGTAGAAAATGCCCATCTGAACCCTGCATGTCCGGGTGTGCACATGCACTCTCTCTCTGCCAGCGTGCTGAGCTCCTCCTCCATCACTGTGCCATAAAGTTTGGCCAAAACTGGCCCAATCATGATGGTCCTATATGTGTTAGGATCCATAGGATCCCCTGACTTGTGGATAGGTACAATGGTGTGCTCTGTCCACGAGTCAGGGAACCCCTCAGACAATGCACGGTTAAAGAGGTGAGCAATGAGTGGAGCCAATGTGTCTCTGCCATATATAATATGCTCTACCTGAAGATCAAACTGGTCTTGAGCGGGGCCATGCTGTAAATGTGAGATAGCATGTTTCACCATACTAGTGGTGTAAAAAGATGAAATACCCAGTCTCAGTGTACATGGTGTGGGTATCAGTGGTTGTGCGGGTACATGATATAAACTCTATGCGTATCCATGCCATACTGCAGGGTCATGTATCGGTGTGGGTGAGCGTGGTTCTCTAATCTACCTCCATGCCTCTGCACAATCTTTGCTCATAAGAAGGTGGTATATATCCCAATATCTCTCCTCCTCCCATTCCCACTTTTTACGGCGGGTCAAGCGGTGCATGTGTCTCTGTGCCTGTCTGTGTGTGATCTCTCCTCTGGCCTCCAAATCGCGTAGTTGTCAACGTAGATCTCTGCACTCATCATCATACCACCTATTCTGTGGCATGGTACCGGTCCGAGGGGGGTGCGTGTATGTGTGATGTGGAAAACTGAGTGTAGCAGAATCATGCAGAATGTGTGTGATATCAGTGGTTAGTGTATCAAGGGGTGCGTATGGATCAAGTGACGTGATGTGCTCCTCCAGATGTTGTGAGTAAACATGTGAGAGCTCATGAGTGAAGTGTATGGTAGTATGCATGTGGGTTATGACATCTGCAGGTGGTGATGGTAATGAGGTGAGGAGTGAGAAACTGAGAAAGGTGTGATCAGCACTGAGTGGAAGTCTCCCAAGGCTGAAGGACTCGATAGTATGCATCCCATCAATCGGTCCGAGCAGATAATCTACAGTACTCTCGCCCCCCCATGTGGGAAGCATGTAAGACCTCCTGAATATGGCCATCGTGCCATCCCGTTATAAATAACGAGATGATGTCTACTACCAAGCTCAAGTAAATTCCCTCCATACCTTGTGGCGTCTGGCCGAGTATTTGCTGACTCCCTACTGATCCCCAACTCCTCAAGGTCTAATGCTCTCATGATCTCTTGCTACTCCATATCAAAACTCTCACACTGTCGGCTCTGTGTGCACCCATTGAAATCCCCCATAAGGAAGACCTCACCCAAACTAGAATACAGAATAATGTCCTCTGAGAGCTGTGAATAAGGGGAGGGGGAATCTTTGGCCTAAATATCACCCTGCGTAGTAGCATATATGGACCCTCGTGGTGAAAAGTAGCATACTGCCATATAGATCCATCTCTCATCTGATATGTGCACTCTGATCTATATGTAACTGGCCTCCTCATCTCGTCTCACTAACTGGATATGTCTCTATATCCCCTGACGGAATAGAACTGCCACCCCTCCTGAGCCCCTAGATGTACTCTGCCTAGTAGTAGCCCGGTATACAGATACCCACTCAAATCCTGTAATGTGTGGAAGCCCTCTCTCTGGGCTCTCATGTGTCTTTGTGAGGCATAAAACATCATGGTCGGGTAAAATCTCCTCAAGTCTATCCGGTCATGACCATAGGGAGCCGTTGCAATTCCAAACTGCCACACGTATCGGGGTCAGAATAAAATCTAGAGGAGAAAGACAAGGAAAAGAGACGAGAGAGAGAGAAATGCGGAGAGAGAAGAAAATAATGTCAAGATTGTGGGAGAGAAGGAAGGAGTCTCACTTGTAGCTTTCTTGCTTGCACAATGGGGGAAGACACACAAGGGTGGAGGCTGAAAACTGTTTTTCTCTTCTTAGTTGTGGAAGCCAAAAGAACTCTCGTACAAAGAAATAGAAGAACCCTATATATGGGTCTCAAACCAAACTCAACTAACTAAAGTGGCATACTAACTAAGCCACGAACTAGAGTAGATAAGGATAGCTATCATGTAGCTATTATTCAGGGGCGGTGTACCAACCGCATCTGCAACTGACAAGTCGGTGACATAAATGCACAACGGTCACCCTGGCGTATCACGAGTGGAGCTCGATATCTCAACACTCCCCCTCGAGCTCAATCCCAATTCCTGCACACCGAGCAGGTCTCTGAACTTGCGCAGCTTCTCTGCGCCCAATGCCTTCGTAAATATGTCAGCTACCTGATCCTCTGTGCTGACATAAACTAGATCAATAAGACCTAGTAAAACCCTCTCTCGCACATAGTGATAATGCACCTCAATGTGCTTTGTTCTAGCATGATAGACTGGGTTATTTGCCAAGTGTATACTACTCATGTTGTCACAATAAATGACAACTGGCCCATCTGTAGACTGATGCATATCATAAAGTAGCTTATGCAACCAAGCTACCTCACATGCAGCCATTGCTGCATCCCTGTACTCAGCCTCTGTGCTCGACAAGGCAACTGTAGGCTGTTTCTTGCTGCTCCAAGTGACTGCAGCACTCCCAAAAGAGAACACATATCCACTGGTAGATCGTCTATCAAAAATACTACCAGCCCAATCAGCATCAGTGTATCCATGCAATTGTATCTGAACCCCAGTCTCATAAAATAGTCCATACTGCAATGTGGACTTCACATACCTGAGTATGCGTCTAGCTGCATCCAAATGCGGTTTCCTTGGAGCCTGCATAAACTGACTTACCAATCCAACAGCATAGCTCAAATCTGGCCTGGTAATAGTCATATAAATCAAGCTTCCTACTATGCGTCTGTACATAGTAGGGTCTTCCAGAAGCTCACCTGCATCTGCGCTCAGCTTCACATTCTGCTCCAAAGGAACTGAAATAGGCTTACAGCCTGTCATCCCATATTTGGACAGCATGTCCAATCCATACTGCCTCTGCAAGAGCTGTATCCCACTTGGTGATCTAATCACCTCAATGCCCAAGAAATAACGTAGCTCTCCCAAATCCTTCATCTCAAACTTCTGCTTCAATAGCATTTTCACATGAAGGATATCTTCATCACTGTCACCTGTCATAATCAAATCATCAACATAAATGACAAGTAGCATAATACCTTTCTCTGCCTTTCTCACATAAAGTGAGAAATCTGCCTTGGAAATCTGAAAGCCAATAGTGACAAGATACTGTCCTATCTTGTCAGACCATGCTCTAGGTGCTTGCTTCAAGCCATACAAGGCGTTCTTCAACCTGCAAACAAACTCAGGATGAACAGCATGAACATAACCTGGTGGCTGCTCCATATAGACCTCTTCTTGCAAATCACCATGCAAGAAGGCATTCTTTACATCCATCTGATGTAAAGACCATCCCTTTGATGCAGCCACAGCAATGACTGCTCTTACGGTTGCCATCCTTGCAACTGGACTGAATGTTTCTTCATAGTCAATGCCATATGTTTGTGCATACCCCTTGACTACTAATCTTGCCTTGTATCTGTTCACAGAACCATCTGCATTGTGCTTCACCTTATAAACCCACTTACAACCAATTGCATTCTTACCTTTAGGCAAAGGTACCAATTCCCATGTAGCATTTGCTTCCAAGGCATCCATTTCTTCATCCATGGCTTTCTCCCATTTTTCTTTTCCCATGGCTTGCTCAAAAGAAGTGGGTTCCGGTTCCTGTATCACCTTGACCATATATGCATAGTGAATGGTTGTAAATCCATCATATTTCAGCCTATCCACAGGATACCTAACTCTGGTAGACCTGCGCAAAGTGGGTTCACTCCTAGGTGCCCTCAAAACATCCCTGGTCTTCCTTACTCCAGGTGTAACAATAGAAGGAATACCCAACTCATCATCAATGCTCTGTTCTGAGCCACTGGATTCACCATCCACATAAGAGTGACCTGCATTCACATCAAACATGGGCTGATCAACCTTCTCTTTTCCTTTTCGTGATACCTGCATACCACTATCTGCATTACTTTGAGAAGATTCTCCTGATCTCAATCTACATGTCCATGGCAAAGAATGTGAACCACTGCTAGAGGACGCTCCAGGTCCACTAATATTTTGTGACTGCTGCTGTGAATTCTGTGCAGCATTACCATTTTGTGCATCTACATCATCAATCACATTTACTGGTTTATACCAGCTACTCATCTCATCAAAAACAACATCTCTGCTCACTGTAAACTTACGAGTAGAAGGGTTATAGCATCTATACCCTTTTTGCTGCAGAGAGTAACCAATAAAGATGCACTTCTCAGCTTTTGGATCCAACTTGGATCTCAGCTCATCTGGCACATGTACATAGGCAATGCAACCAAAAATTTTCAAATGAGAAATATCTGGTTTCCTACCAGTATACCTCTCCTCTGGAGTCATTCCATGTATTGCTGCAGTGGGAGTCCTGTTCATTATGTAGACTGCTGTAGCAACTGCTTCAACCCAATAAAAATCTGGCAAGTCTTTTTCATTGAGCATGGCACGAGATACCTCTCCAATATGCCTGTTTTTCCTTTCTGCAATTCCATTTTGTTGTGGGGTATAACTGCATGAATATTGCTGCTTTATGCCATGCTCCTGCAAGAACTTTGCAAACTCATTTGAGAGGTACTCTCCCCCTCCATCTGACCTTAGGCATTTTATTTGAAGACTTGTTTCTTTTTCAGCCATAGCTTTAAGGGTTTTTGAAATGCCCAAAAACTTCACTTTTCTTTTTCATAAAATACACCCAAACTTTTCTGCTATAGTCATCAATAAAACTGACAAAATAATGACAGCCTCCAAGAGATGCAGCTTTAGTAGTTCACACGTCAGAGTGGATTAATTCCAATGGCTTCTTACTCTCTTGAACATGTCTAGGAAATGGTTTCCTTGCCTGTTTTCCAAACTGACAGGCTTCACATACCTTATGCATTTCTGCAACCTTGAATTTGGGCAATCCTGCAACAATATTTTGGGCTTGCATTGATTTAAGTCGTTGTACATTAACATGACCAATGCGTTTATGCCATATATCAATATCTGCAACTACACCGGTCCCATGTGCAAACATTGCTGCACTCAATTCAGACATGTCTGCATCCAATGTAAACATTCTGCCCTTCTTCTTTCCTTTTGCTATCAAGTGACCTTTATTTTTCATATCCTCAACAAAGCATCCATGAGGATTAAATCTGACCTGCAAGCCCTGCTCAACCATTTGACCAACAGAAACCAGATTCTTGGTGATATTCGGGACATGAAATACATCGGACAGGTATTTCTTTTTCCCATCCTGCATAGACAAGGGAATTTTTCCAATCTGCACAATAGGATGTGCAGTATCATCACCAGTCTCCACAAATCCTGGTTTTTCCATTTTCCTTGCATCCTCCATCCATTTTGCATGACCTGTCATGTGGTTTGATGCACCTGAGTTAACATACCATACATCATTGCTTTCTTCTGCACTTGTGACAGAATTGTTCATGTGCTGCACCATGAACAAATGCTCATTTCTGTCATCACCCTGTCTGCTAGAAGATGCATAATTCCCTTGTTGCAGTTTTCCATTCATGATGTCATTCTGCTTTTTATAGCAGTCTTTAGCCATATGACCCATTTTACCACAATAATAGCATTCAACATTACTGTTTGCATTTTGGCCTCTTTGCCATCCACCACGACCTCTTTGGCTCCCCCTACCTCTAGAGTTACCACGTCCTCCTCCATAGGACTGGTTTTCTTGAGTTTGCTGCATATTCTGATTTCTACCACGGCCTCCAAATCAGCCTCCTCTACCTCTGCCTCTACCTCTTCCAGCATTTGAGTAGAAGACAGTTTCTTTTGAAGTTCCTCCTGAAGAAGATGCACCACCATTTCTCTGCTCCTCAGAAATTAGAAGAGCAATCAACTCCTCAAAATCAGGAAATCTTTCACGAACTGAAATGGATGTCCGAAACTGTGCAGAATCCTTTCCTAGACCATTCAAGGTCACAGAAACTAAATCATCATCTTCCACCGGCGACCCAATGGAAGCAAGTGCATCTGCAATCTTCTTCACCTTCATGTGGTAGTCATTGATGCTCATATTTTCTCTTTGCACATTGTGCAACTCTTGCTTGAGCTGCATTTTCCTGGCTTGCGTATTTGTGCTATACATCTTTGACAGAATATCCCATGCCTCCTTTGGCGTACTTGCATCCTGAATATGCACAATCATAGAGTCTGAAATGCTGATAGACAGCCAGTACATAACTTTCCTGGCTCTCTCATGCCATGCTTTGAATGCCTGCATTTGCTGTTGATTGGGAACATCAGGAAGAATTGGTTCTTCTTCATTTCCTGCAACAAATTCCCAATATCCTTTTCCCATAAGGAAATTCGTCATTCTAAACTTCCATGCTTGGAAGTTGTTCTTGTCAAGCTTTTCAGTGACAATCTGTGAGAGAGAATCAGACGCCATTACAGAACACTGCGAAAAATTCTGTCACTGCAAAAAAACACAGCTTCACCCTCACAAGGGCAAATTTGCAAAACTGGCGAAAGTGGTATTTGACCACACAGTCACTTCCTAGTGACGATTTTGCATAAACAGGAATCAAGGATGATTCTGTAACTCCCAATGTCTCTGCACATAAGCATACGATGCAATTTCTGTGGTAACTTTTCACCAACCTATAGAACAGTGGTCGCACAGCATAAAACTGGGCCTTTTCTTGAGTGCGTGTAGAAAACTTCCGCCTCCAAAACAGGCCCCGAAATGGCCTCAAATAAAAAAAACAGGGTCGCCTAAGGGCTAAAGCCCTTTCCCGCAGCATATACTGCCCTCTTGCTTCACCGCGAAGGGCGTCTCAACCTGAGACAATGCACTCCTGCAATTTCCGGCTGTGCTACCTGCAGAGATCTGCTCCCAATACAGAAAATGAAAGCAACACTGCTCCTCTTACCAGAACACCGCGAGCTTGGCTTGCTTTCTTGAGCTCCTTACCACGAACAAGGCTCTGATTCCATGTCAAGATTGTGGGAGAGAAGGAAGGAGTCTCACTTGTAGCTTTCTTGCTTGCACAATGGGGGAAGACACACAAGGGTGGAGGCTGAAAACTGTTTTTCTCTTCTTAGTTGTGGAAGCCAAAAGAACTCTCGTACAAAGAAATAGAAGAACCCTATATATGGGTCTCAAACCAAACTCAACTAACTAAAGTGGCATACTAACTGAGCCACGAACTAGAGTAGATAAGGATAGCTATCATGTAGCTATTATTCAGGGGCGGTGTACCAACCACATCTGCAACTGACAAGTCGGTGACATAAATACACAACGGTCACCCTGGCGTATCACGAGTGGAGCTCAATATCTCAACAAATAAGAGAGAGAAAATAAAAAAATTAAAAAGAGAATGAAGAGAGAGAGAGAAGAAGAAGAAGAAGAAAGGAAAAGAGAGGAGAGAGGAGGAGAATAAAAGGGGAGAGAGAGAGAGAGAAGAAAAGCGAGGAGAGAAAAACATGAGAGAGAGAGAGAACTAGGAGAGGAGAAAAAATAAACCACAATAGAAGGCAGAGAGAGAGAGAGAGAAAGAGAGAGAATTAGACTTTGGAAATTTGGGGGGGAGAGAGAGACTAAATAAAAAATTAGAAACAGAGAGGGAAGAGAGGAGAGAGAAATATGAGTAATGGATTATTGAGTGAAACTTCACTTGCCGCATTGGGGTAGTGAAGCGGCCTAGAATTCCAAAGCACGTGTGGAACGCTAGTGGAAATTATGAGAGGTAAGCAAGTTCCTCTCTACTTTCGAAAGGATCTCTACTTTGTAGATTGATAATGGAGCATGCCACATAAATCTAGGTGTTTTTATGATCCACTAATGGCCATTATCTTAAGCAAAACCTTTAGTTGAAAAACACCTAGATCACTAAACAAACAAGAACTTCAAAATCCTAGATGCTTTATCATTTGGAGATGATATAACCACAATAATGAAGATGTATACAACAAGAAAAGAATATCCTTAACCAAAATATGTATATGCAAGGTTGGTCCACATACAAATTTTTGAAAGAGTTTCAAAACTAATATCTTGGACTCTAGTAGGGATATTCTCCCTGTTTATATAAAGATTGAACAAATATGAAGTCCCAAAACTAATCAATACAAGAAAAGGGGTGTTATGGATGCTTGTAAAAATAGCAGGTGTCATTTCAGGGGCACCCACTTTAAAACATAATATATCCAATATGCAAAGCCTTCTTTGAAATTAGATAATGTTGCTTAAAAGACACCTAATTTTTGTATTTTAAGTGACACATCCTGATTTTCCTTTATGTGACTCCATAAATGACACTACTAGCAATGTTCATACTATGAATAAATTCTCATTGTTTCTTTGCATATATGCATTGCCTTACTCCAACTTGCCTTTCTCTATATTTTCAATTGGAGGTATAAAATCTCTATTTTATTTTTTAAACACACACTCTCTCTATTCATGCATGCACATGCACACACACATGCATGTGCGTGCGTGTGTGTGTAATACATTGATTGCGCCTCATTTTTTTCTTTCACTGGGTAGTTTTTCGTGAAATCTACTATAGACGTAACCACATCTTCACACAGAACTAAAGAAAATCACTTTGCCCATCATCTATTAACAAAAGTGTGCTTTATAACCTTTCTCAAATGGTCCCTAAATTGTATCAAAAGTTCCCTGCATTGTATTTCATTAATTGACATAACTTTTCTTTCATTCTCTTCTTGATGTGTGTACAACCAACATGAATATGCTTGAATATATTATTCATTGCTAACATGGATCTACAACATGGTTTCTCTATTGGGTAGTTCATAGCTTTTGCGAAGCTCCACATGACAAGTAGTTACAATCAAACACTTCCATGCTTGCCTAAAAAATGAGAAGTTATAGTTGGGGTAGAAAATAGATTCCCAAAGTCATATAATGTTGGAGAAAGTTTATGTATGGGAGTTGCATTTTTCATCTTGATCACAAATATTACATAGACAATTGCACTCTTTCCCATGTATAACGTCCCTTGAAAATGACATTTTCATATGCAAGATGTAATAGAAAATGCATTGATCTTGAAGCTTGGATACAAAGTAAGGCTTCAACTTCTCAAAGCCCCTTTGTTAGATTTTCACCTTTGAATATCTCTATTTGAAGGAAATAAAGAACTCTACCTGCATTAAATATAGATAAATAGTAAATGTATTGCAAAGTTCCTAACATATTATTTTCTAAAAGCAAAATGGTAGCTCTCTTAGGTAGCAGGCTGATAGTAGACTAGAAGTAGAAAACTAAAAGTAATAGACTAGTATCAAGTTGATTTTTAAAAATTGCTCTCTTAGGTAGTAGATGGGTAGCAGTGTGGAATGGGTAGAATGGAAGCTATAGACTAGTATCAACTTGAAAACAAAACGGTAGCTCCCAATTTACAAATCTCCTAGCACACAAGTAGTAGACTGGTAGCACACCAAAAATAGTAGACTTATGGCATACTAAAAGTAGCAAACTAGTATCAAGTTGATATCAAAGTGGTAGTTCCCAAGCTACCAATTTGCTAGCACATTGGTAGTATACTAAAAGCAACATACTAATACCACACTAAAAGTAGCAGATTGGTATGAAGTTTTTAAAAAATGGTAGCTTCCAAGCTACCAATTTGGTAGCACAATGATACCACACTAGTATCAAGTTGGAAAAAAAAGGGTAGCTCCCAACCTAACAATTCAATAACACACTAGTAGTTGTATGGTGATAGCACATTGATGTCACCTAGTTGCCAATTATTAGCATCTTAATAGCAAATTATAGTATTAAAGGTGATAAGTGCCAATCTTTTGGAGGTGAAAGTGGAATGGAAGTTGGTAGTTGATTTTTAAAAATGGTACCTTCCATCCTATAATCTCCTACAATAGTAGTAGACTAGTAGCTCTTAGCTTTCTCTTGAACCTTGAGCATGGTAGTAGTGTGATAGCTAATAATTTACCCATGTGGTACTAGGATGGTAGCTTCCAATTTTTACTCGCCTAAACATTTTAACTAGTGGTGATATGGTAGGTCCAATGTTGTGTGCAAGTGGCAAGTGATATTAGAATGGTACCCCTTATGTGTATTGATAGGGTATTGGCTATAGTTTGATAGTATATTGGGAACTAATAGAGGACTACTAGAGATAATTGTGGTTTGGTACTTGAGAGATAGGTGATATTGGAATGATAATTATAATCCACCTTGTGTTAGAAACATGGGAATGACACATTAATCTAACTAAGCTACAGAATAATAATGAAACATTGTCAAAGTAAAATGGACATGAGACTTAACTAAGAAATGAAATGTACTAAATCAAGATTACATTAAGTAGAAGAAGATACAAAATGATGTAGGCTCACTCTCACATCCTCTCTAGTGTGTTGAGACTGATACTCTCAAATTGACTCTCATGCTTATTATTACAAATGAAGGATTAGTGGCCTCTTTATAGGTTGATGCAAGTGAATGGGTAGGTGACTTATAACATCATAGATGACTTCAACTTTTATTCTCTTTTAAACAAATGTTTGTTCTATGAGCCTAGATGAAGGGCCTAATTCTAAAACCCTCCCTAACCCGAATATCAAGCAAAGGAAAAGTAGAGTAAAATAGGATCATTATTTACATAGGATAATGCTCAGATAGAATATACGAGGATTAGGTGGTACTCACTCCAACTAAACAAGATAACAACTGGAATTTAAAAACAAGAAGTCCAAGATTACAAGACAATTTCCTTCTAGTAACCATGAAGACCAAGATTAAAGAAAAGACTTCTGGAACTTAAAATAACAAGTCCAAGAATACTAGAAAAACTACTTCTCAAACTTCAAAAACAAGAAGTCAAGGAATGTAAGAGGAGATACCAACATAAAAACCTAGCCTCTAATGTTGATGTAGGTCAGAAAGCATAGTCAAGATTAGCATATGTTGTAGTTTCTCCTTCTTTGTCTTTCACCATGTTTATTGTTATAGAATTATTTGGTGCTCTACAATTCTTTGTTCCATGGTCCAATCTTCCACAATTCTTACAATGATACTTTGTGAAGTAAAGCTTTGACTTGTGGTTTTTCTTCTTGTAGTGTTTGCATTAGTCCAACTTTCTCATTTTGATAGCATAGGCTAGATCTCCTACATAGGATATCAATCCCATGCAAGACTCTTCTTCAAAGAGAGAGTTTATCACACTCTCTAAGCTTGGAACTAGTTCTTTTTCTTTTAGGATTTTGAATCTTTGGTCAAAGCTAAATGGCATACTCTTCAATAGCAATGCTACAACATTAGTGTCTTTGATTGGTTCTCCAACATTGGAAAGTTGGGTCTTCAAGCTTTTCATTTTTTTGACTACATAGGCAATAGTTTCTCCAAGTTCTATTTTTAAATCATAAAGATCAATCTTAAGAGTAGTAATTGAATGTTTACCTTTGGTTCCAAATGTAGTCTCTAATGTATGATATGCTTCAAATGAAGCATTTGCCCTATCTACATGATGGACAATCTCATCTACAAGACTAGTCACAATGATTCCTAGCCCTTGTTCATCTTTCACTTTTTGCTCAAGGGTCAGTTGAGCTACTTGAGCTTGAGCTATAGATATTGTAGTGGCCCCAAAAGAAATTGATAGAGCTCTAGATTGTTGACTTGCATAGAAGATGTAACATGCCACAACTTCTTCTTCATGAGATACCCTTTCATCTTAGCTTGCCAAGTATGGAAGATAGTTCCATCAAACTTGGCTCTCTTTGAATCCATGGTGAGGCTTGAGTAAAAGCGAAGGAAGTGGAAAACAACAGGAAAATTCTTCTAAAGAAGCTCTAACTCATTGGATAGGCTTAGCAAATGAGAAACATAAGAAGAGAGTGAGCTCTTTGTGGTTTTGGCTATGGCTACTTGTAGGGGGTACTTTGAATAATTTGCTTATAGCTCTCTATTGGAGTAGAATTTATTTGAGACCTTTGAGGTGAAGCTATACCACTATATGAACTTTAAAATGCCCTATGATAACCTTGGGAATAATACCACCTATGGAGAGAGATATTAGGTCATTTGTAAGGAGGTAAATATTTTGGTTGATTTGTGAGTTTCAAAAATGGTAGGCTATATAGGGTGCAATGTTGGGGTTTTTAGTAATATGGAGGATCATCCTAAGTTGGAGAAACTTTTCTTAGTTTACACAATGAGATAATTTTCTCTCAATATTGAGTTATGAGTCCTCCAAGTTGGGCAGGTAACTCCTATCTGTATTCTTAGGAGTGATTGAAGGAGAAAGATGCTTTCCAACTTGTGCCAAATTCTCTCCACTGATTGTGGGTTTGAGTAGATGTAGTGACACTCAATTAGAAGAGTTTCCTAATATTTTTGACCTACTCTAATATCATGTTAGAAACATGGGAATGATATATTAATCTAATTGAGGTATGTAGGATAATAATGAAACACTGTCAAACTAAAATTTACACAAGACTTATCTAAGAAATGAAATGTACTAAATCAAGATTGCATTAGGTAGAAGAAGATACAAGATGATGTAGGCTCACTCTCACATCCTCATAGTGTGTTGAGACTTACTTTCTTCAATGGATTCTTAGGTTAACACCTTTTATGAAGCTTGCAATAGGCTAGTAGTTAACAATTTTATAGCAGTGAGAGAAAGAAAATAATAATCTATGATAGACAATACAACTCAATGTGTAACCATAGTCAATTGAAGATCAATCAAAGAGATGACAAAACCAATGTTAGAATGAAGAAAAAAAAACTTGAAGTTTCTCAAGAAGATGCATTGGGTGTTGTATATACACTTCTCTCTTGATATGATTTTGATAGATATCCTTTTGCTTACTAAGACACACATATTTTTTGTCAAAATGACACCACTACATCTTTGACTTCTTATTGAAATTACACTTTTTATGTGTGGTTGTTGCTCATACAAATGCAATGTTAGAATTTTATGATTGTGTTACAATTGATATCTAGTTCCATAGAGGCGTCTTTTATGGGGATAGTAATAAGACCTAATGTAGTTGCCATATTTGGTTTCCTCATTTGGCTTGCATAATTCATTAGCATCATGATATTTTCCTATTTCAAGAACAAATATTTTGATCTTTTTGGTTTCTTCATTGCCTTGATAGTGTTGTACAACCCACTTACCAAAGACCTATCCAATACTGGAAACTTGAGGTCACTTATATTGAATTTTTAGGCCTCTCAATTCTCGATGTTCAAGAGATCTTATGAGGAACTCCATCATTTCCACTTGCACATTATCTACATGAACCAACAACTATCTTGGACCTCTTACAAGAGCCTTGGAGTAATTTTGGTAACATCATGGCTAAAATATCATGTCGTGGATCAATTTACAATCATTTTTGAGAAATAAGCTTGTTGGGGTAAAAGGCACTTGGGCCTGCCCGTGTACAGTGACCGCCCATATTCTTTATTCATATATATATGAAAGTGCAATAAGACTGTCATAACATTGTTGAGAGCACCTAAATTGTGTGTGCTCTTCTCTCCTGTGTCTCCTACATCCCTTTCAATTGGTATTAGAGCCACTCCTTTGCGAGCTCTTCCCGGCATCTACATGAGGTATGAGATCTTGTTCTCTCTCATTCATTTTCAGTCCACATAGGTACAAGAGGGTTTACAGGTTGGGGCAGCCATTAATGAGCTTCCCCCTTGATGTTTGAAGCTTCCCCCCTTGAACTTGGCTTGTTGAGACTTGGCTTGGAGGCTTCTATTGGCTTCCTTGAGCCCCCTTGTGGCTCCCTTCAATCCCCCCTTCATCAAAAACGTGATTAGCTCCCTCCCTACAGTTTGTGCCAATTTTTGGCAAAGCAGCTCGTGATCCTCTTCCTTCAGCTCCCCTCCTTGTTGGCACTCTTTGGAACTTCAAAATGGCTTAATGAGAGCCCCCACTTGGCATTTGATCTTGGCACTTGGCATTTGACTTGGCATTGATTTGTGGGCTGATTTACTTCAGTCCAAGACTGTTCACAAATAGTTTATAGTAGTGCTACATTAGCATTTTATGTTTGGGTCACATTGGCATTGACGCGCGGTTGGTCCCGAATGTTCCCCGAATGATGTGGGAATGTATGCCTATCATGTGAGATGGTTTTGGAGCTGATCTTGCTCAGCCATTGACTGTTTTACACAGCCCATAGGAAGCCCAAAACAGAGCAGCCCCCTATCATTACATTTATGCTCATGCTACATGGTCATTTGATGCCCGATTATGCCTGGTTGGTGCCTACATGTGTAGGAATGTATGCATATGTGTTGGCACTTGATTTGAGCTTGGTTTGAGCATTATTTTACTCAATTTTGGACTATTATTTGCTACTAGAAACTTCACGGCTGAAGCTATTTATGCTACAGTTGGGTTATGCCGTTATTGGTCACGGGGTGCTCCCGACTACTCGGTATGATGTCATGATGTATTTGGACTATGCCACATGTCTTGTTTATGCTCCGGAATGCTTTTGAGCTGAGATTAGAGCTGGATTTGGGTTCGACTATCACTTCTTTGCAGTTAGCATTTCATCTATGACATGGTTTATGCCTAGGTTACCCAGTATGGGTTATGATGTCTTGGTGAATGCTTAATGCTTTGGTTGTGGATGGTAGTTGTTTGAGCTCGTCTCGACATTCATTTGAGTATTCCCTTGAGCAGTTGGACATTGACTTGGCTTTTTCTATTACAACTTGGCTTTTTCCATTACGACCTTGGATGCTATATGGGATTTGATGCTCTGATTATGGATCTTGGTTATTACTTGGATGCACTTACAGGTATTGAGCAGTGAATTGCTCCCTTGTTTTGGCAATTGCCTATTGAGCCATGATTTCTCGTTTGCATTTGATATGCGGGATACTTACTGATCAATGGACTTGGATAGTGCTTGTGATTTACAGTTATGGCTATCCTGCTTCTCTGTTGTATGGCATCTATGCTATTTGGGCTGCTATTGCCCGTGTATGTCAAGGAGCAGTTGATCTTTATGGCCACCCGTGTATGCACATGGTCTACTGCTATGTATTTTACAGAGCCTCTTACCTGGATGCTTTTACATAGATATTTGGGCTTTTATTGGAGCTTGATTCTTGCAAGTTTATTTGCCACCTACCGTTTTTGACTAGACATGTATGTTAGTACATAGTATGAGACACTACAAAGTTATGTATACTCCTATGTTTCGGGGATGCTTATGTATTTGGCTCTGAGGCATGCTTATGCTTTTATGGCTGTGAGCTATAGTGGTTGGATATGTCATGCTTTTGTCTGCTAGACTTGTCTGTGTGGGAGCTTTTGCATCCGTGGTTGATGCCTTTGTGTTCTCCCCTTCTGGTTTGGATGAGTCCCCTTTGCAGTATGCTATGACGACTTCCAGCTCTTCTAGTCATGTAGACAATCCTCTTGATGAGCATGTTCTCTCTGATGAGAGTTCCCCTGATTCTTTGAGCTCCTTGGATGTATTGTACAACCCTACTCATGCTATTACAGAGCAGTTGTCCTCTTCTACAGGTTTTATAGGTTCTGTTTGCTTCATTGTGGAAAGACAGGGCATGTGAAGCATAAATGCTTCAAGTGGATTAGAGAGTAGAAAATATTGTGCCGCACTTTACATGAGAGTAGAGTCAATGATACAGTAGGTGAGACCACTGTTGATAGTGGTATGGTGCATGTAGTTACCCATGATGATGCAGCTGAGCCTAGACTCCCGGCATCGTGTTACTCCGCAGATTACTTGCTCAGTGATACGGCCTATACCTTTGATTGGGTTTTAGACAGTATGGCATCTTGTCATGTTACTCTGCATAGAGCTTTGTTCTCTTCTTACAGGGAGGATGGATATATTTCTTTAGGACTTGAGCAAGATTGTCATGTTATTGGTATAGGGGATATACACTTGGCTTTGCCAAATGGGTCTTCTCTTATGCTATGTGATGTCTTGCATATACCTACACTCAGTAAGAGCCTGATCTCAGTCAATCAGTTTCATGGTGCAAGATAATATGTCTCTCTTGGGGATACTTCATGGAAAATCCATCGTGGTTGCTTGGTATTGGCCAAAGGTGCTAGATATGGCAGTGATTATGTAGTGCATATCTCTCATGTGGGAGATTTTATGGTTACAGTTACGCATATACCACATGCATTGTTATGGCATTGTCACCTAGGCCATGCATGACGACACACTGAGATGGATGCTTTATGTGATACGGGCTTATTGCCTACTCTTCCCCATGCTACTTGCCCTCATTGTACTCATGGTCTATGTAGAGCCTCTTTGGCTTATGGCGATCATGTGAGGCATGCTCCTCTACATCTAGTCCATGTTGCAGTATATGGAACTATGCCTTCCCAGTCACTTGGTGGAGCGTCATATTTTGTGACCTTCATGGATCATGCTACCCATCGTGTTTGGGCTTACCCTTTGGTACGGTTGAGGATGTTGTTACTATGCTTTATAGGTTTATGGATTTTGTTGGTAGCAAGCCAAGATGCTTTGCAGATGGATTATGAGAGCCATGCTATCTCTCCTAGCTTACAGATCTCTTGTCAGCAATATGGCATTGATTTCTTATGCCCACGGTATTATGGGATTGCTCATGGCATATGCCCGACTTTACAAGCAAAGGTTTCTTCTATACTTACCACAACTAGGTTGTCTTATGGCTTTTGGGCTGAGGCCCTTATGACGACAGTCTACTTGGTTAATCGGACGTTGTGTTTCTATTTGGATGTTATTACTCCGCATGAGGCATGGAGTGGCATGAGACCCTCCTATGATCACTTGAGGATGTTTGGCTACCATGCATCTGTCAGTATGCCACATGAGCCTATGTCACACAGATGCATACTCCTTGGTTATGGAGATGGTGACTTTACGACTTATAGGTTTTGGGATTTAGATGCCCAACAGGTTCTACGCAGTCTTCATGCTATCTTTTATGAGACACATATACCTCTTAGGCCAGTTGATGCGCGTTCAGTGCACTTTATGGCTGATTCTATAGCCGTATGTCAGTCTTCCGCTTTTTTGAGGCCGCATACTGTCTTGAGACCCCGTTTGACTTGTGTCCCCTAGGATGCTGGCCCTCTTTCAGTGATTGACTCTGGAGAGTTTGGATGCTCTCCGATGTCTTGTATGCGCCACGTTGATGCTATGCGCTACTCTGATGATGATGATGTACAGCCTTGCACTCATGAGTTGTGCTAGATTGCTCCATTGTATGGAGCTGCGGGATCACTTGCCTCCTGGATGTCTTGGACTCAGACATTCCCGACACTTATTGCACCTCTCGCTTTTCGATTGGGCGTTGGGTGAGATGTCATGATTCCTCACCTTGTCTCTTTTCTTTTCTTTTCTTTTTTCACTCTCTCGCCCATTGGCCTTTTAGTGGGAGGTTGTTGGGGTAAAAGGCCCTTGGGCGTGTACAGTGACCGCCCATATTCTTTATTCATATATATATGCAAGTGCAATAAGGCTGTCATAGCATTGTTGACAACACCTACATTGTCTACATCTTGCCTCTGATGGTTCTCATCCCAATTTTGGTGATTATGTTGGTCATTAGCAAGAAAAAGCTTGAAGAAATTGCAACTATTGTGGGCATTCTTCTCCTTCCTCAACTTCTGCAAACCCTAGGTATGGTAGCCATGAAAGCTTGGGTTAAAGCTTCAATTTATCTCAGATTTCTCTCAGATTCTTCATCATTTGAGCCCAAGGACTTAATATCCTTGTGAAGATTCTTGGAAGAAATCAAACACATTGAGAAAGATTGTCAACCAAGAAGCTTCATGAGTCAAGATTTGGGGCAAACGAGTTCAAAAGTTTAATCTCAAGCCTCTGATATTTCAAGATTACTCAAAAGCCTTCAAGGAGTAATGGTTGAAGGTTAGTTGAGAAACATTGGTGATCTGAAAGCATCTTCAAGCATTTGAAGCATTCAAGTATTCTTGAAGCTAATGAAAGAGATATTTTCCTTCAATTCTTGATATCTCTCATTCATCCTCTTGGTGAAAATTGATTTAGAGATTAAAGAATTGAATATTTGCATCAAATTTCAATCCATTCATTGTTAGAATCACTCTTTTCATTAATAAGAGAATTATAAGCCTTTGTTGTGGCATTGCCCCTTGATTAAAATCCACTTAGACAAGCATCAATATGAGTGAATCTATCTTTGCAAATTTTTTTAAAAACTACTCCCTAACCATGCTTGGTTGATTCTTGATGGAAAAAAATGATAAAAAGAGAGTAAGTATTGTAATGGAGAGTAAGTCATTGATCTAAGAGGTATTCTCATTACCCAATGTTCATCCCATTTGATTGATTTTTTCCAGTTTCAATAAATTTAAATTTTATTGAATGATTTGAGCAACGTACTACTACCATATTGAGATACCCACTAAGGAAAAAGGTGGATGTCGAGGGAGATAGTGGGACAAAAGAGAGGTGACCCTCTCTCACTATTGATCAATCATCTTTAAGAGATACGTAAGGCTTACTTGAATTAGACTCTTGGATATATTGAACACTTGGCATGTCAAGAAATACTAGAATTTGAAATCTCTTTGTTAGTTGAGTGCAATGAAAGTGATTGAATTCCAAAGTTTTGGAAGTCATCACTCGAGTTTTAACCTATATGCATGAAGACAATTAAGGGTGTTATTTTTGGAAAATAAAGCATAACTTTTGGGGTATTTGGGAAAGCAATAGTCATGTAGAAAGATAGGGAAAAAAAGTATAGATTGGAGGTTGCATATACACAGGATTCATGCACCATCTATGATGGGAGGTAAGCTTCATGAATAACTTGATTTGATCCTTATGAGTGGTTTTATGCCTCAAGAGAGCTATTTCTAGAGGTTGATATAAGAGAATTGACGTATTAAACATGAAAAACTTTGGGGCTATTGTGGCTTAAAAACTTGGGCTGCATACAAGTGCCTTTTGTTGGAGAAGATGGGTGGACTACATGCATGATATTGTGGACATCTTGTTGGATATGGAAGCTTGTTATTAGACAAAAGTAGAGAAAGATGAGTGCTAAAAAAGAGTGAAAAAAAGGGCTAAAAGGCCTAATCTCTTGTTAAAGAGATGTTCACTTATATCCATCTCTAAGTGAAGAGAACAATACATGATCTACTTGCTTCATATTTATGGGATACTCTCTAAGGATAATTTGTGATAAAAATTTTGATTGTCAAAAAATGTAAATAGGGGTTTTAAAAAGTCCACTAATATTATAAAACTCTATAATTTCTATCACAAAGCAAGGGAGTTTATGGACTATTATGAAGAAGTAATCTTAACTTAATGTTGTACCTAAAGCAAAGATTGAGATGTTGGGCTAACCAAGGTATTTGTTATTGGTATTTTGCAAGAAATGCCATGATTTTATGGGTTCAATGATGTAGGGTTGCTCTTATACATGTATGCAATAGATCTTGCTCAATAAAAACATTGTTTGCTATGCATATTCAAGTACAATTGTTTGTTTACATTTAAGGCTGATCATAACCAAGTTATGCTAATCAAAAGTTTTAGAAACAAATGTATAATCATGTCTACTGAATATGTATTGGTTACATAGTTTCATGGAATACATAGATACTATAGTTATGCTTTAAAGCAATCTAATTCCTTACATCCAAACTCTCAATCTTTATTTTCTCTCATCTTTTTCTTGCATGAAAATCAGTTTGTCCTAAGCTAAAATCTCTCAATTAGAGACCCTGAGTATTCTAGCTATACATAACAAGTCTCTCAATGGTAAACCTGATGTAAAACTTCTAGGATGAGGATTCAGTAATAACCATGGGTGATTCTTTAGATATAGGATTTGTATGGCAAGCATATCTGTAGTAAACTAGGTAGAAATATGAGATGTATAAGTACAAAGAAGATGTTAAATGTGCTTGAGTAAGTTATAACTAAATTGAAATGGTTTGAAGGACGTGATATATCTATGTACTTATAGATATATGCAAAGAAATTGGAATCTATTGGGGTTTCGGTATATCAAATGAGTCAAGTACTTAGATCATTTTGTAAGACCTATTCTTGCATATTATAGCACAAGTTGTGATGATTTTTAAAAAGTTCTTAAAGATGAATATTTCATCAAGGATGTAGATTGGGTGATGAAAATAACTTTCTTGGAGTGGGTTGCTAAGCCCACAGGGGATTCACTAGTAGTAATAAGGAGACGTCACCTGCATGCAAGGAATATATGAAAATACCCCTTATCTACCCCCTATTTATGGGACCTTACCTTATAAAATGTACCTTCCTTCCCTTAAATAACCCCCCTCTCTTACACTCCCATGATACCATACGGTAAACCCTAGTGGACCCCCCGGGGTGAAGACCAACAAGCAGTTTGTAGGAATGAAATTTCTATGAGAATTTCAACATAGATATGCATAGCTAGATAAATTGGAGAAGCTAAATGTAGAGATGGAAAATATTGAAATGTTTCTTTAGGTAGCATATTTTTCACTATAGTCAAGCCTTGAAGAGATTTTGGAGATACAGAAAAATGCCTAAAAACTAATTGGAAATATGTACATGTTGCAATATCTAAGCTTATGAAAAGTTAGAGGATGAAGAGACAAAATGGTTATTGCAAGAATTGCTCCAATTCTATAAAAGATAAAAATTTTACAAAGTTAAAGGATAGATACCGTTCCTATGCCTAGACACCCACATTTACTCATTGTGCACTCTACCCATACACATTTTTGTAGGTGGTGGGAATTTATCACTTTCATTTCATTCTTTATTATTTCAGTGACTATTGAATAAGGGAAGTTTGGTCACACATTGCGACTATTAGAGTTTGCAAATATGATCTCTCTCTCTCTCTCTCTCTCTCTCTCTCTCTCTCTCTCTCTCTCTCTCTCTCTCTCTCTCTCTCTCTCTCTCTCTCTCTCTCTCTCTCTCTCTCTCTCTCTCTCTTTCTCTCTCTCTTTCTCTCTTGTCCCATCTGCCATAGCTCTTGCTTTGATTTTGCTTCTACTTGTTGTGTGCAACCACTCGGGATCTACTTTTCATGAGCATCTTTGATGAACCACCTTTGTCATACATAATCATCCCCTTAAAATTATAAAGCATAAATTTCCATATGCATTAATGAACTTGAAAGCATTTTCATAGATAAACATAGATATTACACGTACTTACATAAATTGGAAAAGGACATAGGAGTTTAGGGTTGTGAGAGGTGTTAGGAAGTATGTGTGTAAAAAGAGAAAGAGTTGAGAAGAGGAGATTTCTTGCACAATGATAAGTGCATTGATAGGATGCATGAAGGGTTATCTTGTTCAAACACTATTGCAAATATGACATAATTGCAAAATTCTAAGAGGTAGAGTGGTTCCAGTTGTATGTAGGATCATTCTCTTGACATGTAGTATAAAATTTTAAATTGAATGTAATGAGTTGACAACTGAATTTTCTTAGCAAAAAGAGGAGTATGCTTATGTACTTTAGCAAACAATGTATAGTGCTAAATTCTTTTTGCAACAAAGAAGAAGAGGGTTGATTTATGTCAATTAAGGCTAGTGTATTGAGGGCTGATTTATGTTAGCTAAGAGTGATATAGAGGACTAATTTGTTTCAGCCAAGAGAAAAAAGATTCTAGCTATCAACCAATAGTGCATGGGATTGATTTACTTCAATCAAGAGAAAAGAGGGTCGTTTCTATGTAGCCAATAGTGCATGGGGCTGATTTACCACAACCAAGTGAAAAGAGGGCTAGTTGTATGCAACCAACTGTGCATGGGGGTTCATTTACATCAATCAAAAGAGAAGAGGGTTGTTCTTATGTATTGGATAGTATAGAGTGCTAATTTATTTTAGCAAAGAGAGTTATGTATTTTTCATTTATAATATGAGTTATTTTTGCAAGAAAAAGAGAATGAAGTTAGAGTGCAGACTAAATACAAGAGAATTGACAAGAAAGTGAAGTCGGCTGCTAGAGCACCACCCCCTCATAGTGATGAGAAGATGAAGAGGGTTGCAAGGCAGCCAAATCTCAAGAATCTAAAGCACGTTAGGCATAAAGTTATAGTAAAGACATTGAAAGTGCTGAAGATTGGGAATGGGGAGTTCTTCAACTTAGAAAGAAAGAAATTTAAGGAGACATTGATGAGATATGGACACACTTTTGCCTTCTCTCTACATGAGATTGGGTGTGTAGATCAATGGATTTTCCTCTCTCTCTCTCTCTCTCTCTCTCTCTCTCTCTCTCTCATCTTTTTTCTTTCTTTTTCCTCACACACACACACATACACACAAAATTTCCCACCATTCTCTATCTTAAAACTTAATTTATTGTATGGAAGTTCTCTCACTTTCTTTCTCTCTCTCTAAACTTTTTTCCTCTTTTCTCCCCCTACTCTTCAAAAAATTTCCCTCTTTTCCCCCCTCTCTCTCTTTCTCTCAATATTTCCCTCTCTCTCTCTTTCTTTTTCTCTCTATCTCACACACACATAGTCACACACACACACACACACACACACACACACACACACAGAGTCTCTCTCTCTATATATTTATTTATTTATTTATTTATCTTATTTTTTCCCCTCTCTCAAAATTTTCCTTGGTTTGTTTTTCATTTCCTCTCACTCTTGCTCTCATTCTCTCACTCACTCCCACCTTGGGCTTAGGCATGCATTTCTATTTTAGGTCTGGACTAAGGGGTCCACGTGTGCAAAACACAAAGCAATAGCCTTGTGGTCCCAAATTGAGTGGATTGAATGGAGATGAATGTTTGCCTAATGAAAGCATAGCAGTAGCACAATAGGTAGGGTAGATTGGGGTTTCAACAACCAATCAAGCATTAGCATGAGCTCCTCCATAATCGGGCTACTATTGGGGACATGCCTATTTCTACATCAACATCGATTCACTCCTCCATGGATAAAATCTTTGTATCCTTTTGAACCTATGATCATCTTGCTCATAGGTGATTGTATGTATAATTTGGTGTCTTCAAATCTCATAGACGTTGGCTTGAAGGTGGCATGTGTGCTTCTGAATCATATCAATTATCATCAGTATGAAACAAACATTTGCATTTCACAGAAATATTAGGGGGCATTATAAATTATATCCAAGAAAATTCATTTGAGCACAAGTAACCTTCTCATGAAACATTTACCACCCTTGGCAGAAAAAGAGATTAAGTCGATAATTCCAATAATTGTACTTCTTCCTAGTTAGAGAAACATAGTAGGGTAGAGTGGAAGGATCACAACATGCATGTTTTGATTAAATGTTACGGGGATATGTAAACACATGTAAGAAAGGAAGGGTTGAGATTAAAAGATTTGGAAAACTTAACATTTGTACTTAATCGAGAGATTCAAGGTTCGTACAATGTGGATCAAGTCCAAAATAAATTTGACACATTGAAAAAATTAGTACAAGAGAGAGAAGAAATTGGTAGGACAAAAGTGGCCAATGCCATCGTGTTGGCCATACTATGATCCATAGATGCTATTCTAGGCTTTATACAAGTAATAGTTGGAGTTCTAGGTGCAATAGATACTAATATAGAACAAACACCTTCTAGTGCAGATGTAAATGATGGTGTGGTGTTTGAAAGTAGCTCGCAAGCAAAAGGAAAGGGAAAAGAAACTAAAGACGACGGACTAAAGGTACAATGATGCCAGGAGGCATATTTCACAGTGGATTCCGTGCCACAGTGGATTCCGTGAGGTTTTACGATGGATTCTATACCGGGGCTCATACACAAAGTGGATTCTTTGTGCGAGAAGTTGATAGGGACGCCTGTCCTTTTCAGGCGTTTCATTAATTTAGTGTGTACATGGGTGATTCCATAGCGGGTGATTCTGCAAAATGCATATTAAATTAATAAATGTTTATGAGTTTAGAGTGCGCACTCGTAATAAATTAAGGTTAGGATTTATTTCTAACCAGTTGATTTATTTATTTAGATGAAGACTGCTAGGTATTCACTTTTTTCGGTTTAATTGTATTATTTTACTAATGATTGTGAATGCTTCAGTTGATGTGTAGAGATAGCAGCAGTGGCGGAGGAAAGCATTGGAGGATAGCGAGTATTTGATTTATGGATTATATTTTGATAGGCGCCACGCCTATATTTTGTCACGCCTATTTATTGAGGCGTCGAATATTTATTATTATTTTATATGCGCATGGGCGCACGATTATGTTATTTCTATTTGGACATTGTATTGGGCGTGCCAGACTCTTTGGGCACCGTCCATTAGCTTTATTCCTATTTTGTGTTAAAGCAAACTCAAAAGCTAAAAGCTTGCTATTTTGTAATTTGGGCTATTATTTGAGCTTGAAGATGAATAATACATAAAATACATGCTTTGTGGAGCACTCACACAAGGCATGGGGGGAGATTGCACCCAATTGGTCTCTTGCTCTTGTCATTCATGCTTTTTACCTTGTAATTTGTGCAAAAAGTAGAGTTCTATTGTTCTTGGGGACCTTCCGGCATTCACTACGCGAGCATACAGCATCCGATCTACGCACCAGTGGTATCAGAGCGAAGCTGAGATCAAGAGCTTCCAATCGCTACCCATCTCTTGCGAAGGTGGAGCTCCTGGAACAATCGGGCTCTACGGTCAATCTTATCGTGAACCGTTGATACAGGCAGACTTCTGGCGATCAAGAACCCCTATTTCCATCATTGGATCGCGAAGGACCGGTCTGCAGAGGCGGAGGACCACTCCTACATCTTCTTCATCAAGTCGTTTTGTACAGAGAAAAGAGTAATTTCCATATCTCTCATTAAGCTTCAAAGCTTAAGTTTAAAAGTTATTAAGCTTAGCTAGAAGCTTTAAAAAGCTTCAATCTTCAAATCGTTAACAAAATGGCGGCAGCATCCTGAAAATCACGGCGGCAGAAAATGGCCCCTTCCCCCCACGAATTGCGCCGTTTGTTGATTTTTAAGCCCCCCCTAAGCTTAATTACTTAAGCTCCTTAATCAATCAGGTCCTCACAAACTCGAGGTCACACACAGTCAGTCACATTTGGCAAGTCTATCAAGTTGAAGTACTGCAAGTTCCATAAATCGACTAAGTTCTGCAAGTCTGCAACTCTGCAAGTCACATAAGTCTGCAACTCTGCAAGTCAAACAAGTCAACTGGAGTCAGAACTGACTTGTGCTTAAAACTCCTAGAAGGGTTGTTCCTGCGCAGAAACTCCAAACTGCAAAGTTGTTCATTGGAAGGTACTCTACCCATACGTAGGTTTGCTGAATCATTTTCAGCATACGAAGAAGGATAAAATGCAGATTTTTCGAAGATTGTGAAAGCCACACCCAAAACTACATAAGCCTTGTATTCCCGAACTTGAGCTACGCTCATCCCGCTAACTTGATTTTGAGTGAGAAAGATGTCATACAATTGACCTTGAAGTGTGATAACCCTCATGGAAGATAGCTCATAAAGCTCTTGCAACTTATCCCAAACTTCAACATAGGTCTCCAATATTTGAATGGTAGAAGAAACTTTTGGGTGAAGTGAGGGTACTAAAGCACTAAAAGCCTTAGCATTCTTGCCTTTCCATTCAAAAAGCTCCTCCTGAATGTTTTCCTCATCCTTCTTAGTCCACTGAGGGGGTCAATGGACACTCCAACTTGGGCTTAAAACCTTCAACAACTTGCCATAGATCCTTTTGCACAAACCAAGCTTTCATACATAGCTTCCAATGAGCATAATTAGAACCTTTGATTTTGTCGCCAACATTAGTACAAGGAGGTGACATGATGATATAACAAATGAGAAAGGGTACACACATAGTTACCTTGGGAAGGAGAGAGGAGTAGATGGAGTGTGAATAGCCTACAAACACTTAAGCTCAAAGTATATGATAAATGCAAGGGTGGAACAAATCAAATAAGAAAGCCATATAAACATCCATAAAGAAGATGCATAAAGTTCAAACAAATGCACAAAAGGCAATTACTAGTTGGGCACTACCAAACATGGATTCAATACATCAATAGATAGCACAAGGTATAAACACAAGGCAGAGGATACACATTATTAAACTCTAACAACACACATCAAAGATGTTGGGTTAGAGACTACTGGCCTATAGCTTCACATGCCACGAAAAGTCTACTAGACATGTAGGTCAACTAGACATGCAAGGCAGCCAACAATGGCAAGTGTAACTAGGTCAATTGTAGGTGAATGAAATGCCAAGTATAAACAATGGCCAAGTGCCAATACACATAGGCCAACGTCAATAGTAGCACCCAATAGATGCACCATCCACCATGGTTGAATTCCACATCAATTGGTAGAGATAGCTCAATGAACCAATAGCAACATTGGTGAGTGAAAATGAGCGATCGTGGACATGATGTTGCATGAAGTCAAGTGGGTTAACACATGCAAATATCATTTTTTTGTCTTTCTAACACTTACCTGTAGCGGGAGTCGGGTTGATAAATGAAAATCCCAAGTGGTACCATGCATGCTTGACATGTGGTTGTGATATTTCAATTTTGAGACACGCGCCTCATGTAGGAAGAGTAGAAAATGTGTTCTCACTTCTAATTTTGAGTCCCTGAGTGGAATTTTACGTGGCAAGGGGGATGTCTACCATCTAGCAACTAAGGGGAAGCAAGGGGTAGCTCGGTAAAATAGGGAAAAAAGTAAAAACGTGAGGAGTTTTTTGAAAAGGAGAAGGGAAGAGAAGTTCCCAACACAACACAACAGACATGAGAGAGAGAGAGAGAGAGAGAGAGAGAGAGAGAGAGGGAGGGAGGGGGGAGAAGAAGAATCTTGCAGGATGAAGACGGGAGAAATCTAAAGCTAAGAAGAAGAAGAATAAATTTTAAGAAGAAAGAGACCGTGAAGCTGAAGTTATTGGAGCTAAGGAGTAGGATGGCAAG
The DNA here is from genome assembly GCF_053477565.2 of Lygodium microphyllum. Taxonomy (NCBI): domain Eukaryota; kingdom Viridiplantae; phylum Streptophyta; class Polypodiopsida; order Schizaeales; family Lygodiaceae; genus Lygodium; species Lygodium microphyllum. Next base: position 52,371,692 of record NC_141140.1, on the reverse strand, counting down.
GCTCTTGAATTCAATGGGCTGATGCAAGTTCTCAGTTTTTAGATGATGGTAATAAGAGTCTTCTTTTTGTCTTTTTTTCTTCTACTTCTTTATGGAGTAGAGAGTTCCTAGATCAATTTTCATGTATGGATATGAGTGAACAACAACAGAGGGTTACTCTTCATCATGTTGAGAATGATGTTTGTTAGTTATTGCGTGAGGCTTTCCGTCCAGCAGAGAAGAATGGAAGTAAATAATCTCTACTTCTGAAACTGGGAATTTGGTAGAGAATATGTGCTATGGGAAAATGTTGAATGCATGGGTTCGAGTTAGTGGAAATCTAAGAGGATTTGTAATTTATAACCAAGAAAATAATGGATCAGAGTTCATAAAGATTGAAGCTCTTGCAACTCTTCATCAATGCAAGATATGCTGAGATGTATATGTTGGTATGCTGAAATGACAATCTGAAGTCAAAGAATGTGTCTTCCCATTTGCAAGTTTCTACTTTTGGAACAAAGTAGTCGTGTTTGTTGTATAGAGCATGCATAAATTTAGGAATGCATACTGTGTAGAGCTATTTCAGGGTAGCAGATCAAGGAATTTGAATCTGAGTTGTTCTGAAGGATTATATATTGGAAAGAGATCTACAACTTTCCCTTTTGAGTCTTGGAAATCTGAGATCTGGTTAGAAAGTTATGAACTATTTTGTGTAATTCTCCATGAGGCAATTTCTATGCTCTATGAGAAAATAGATGAATTCAGTAGCATCTACATCACCAACTTGGTTTCCCATGAAAGTCATCATAATTTTCCATTTCTATATCAGTACAAACTCTATTTTTATGTAGTAATGGAATGTCTACAAAAGTGAAATGCTTGTAGCCATCAAATTGTCATGAAAATTTGCCATATAAAGCTTCGGTTACCTATGTATTTGGATTGTATTTATGTGTGCTCTAAGAAAAGAAGAATAGAAAGGGTCTACAACTGGTTTTACACTGATTGATGTAACCACGTTTTGTGGGTAGTTTGTTGCATGGGGTTGCCATCCCTAAAAAATAGGAGACGTGTGAATCTGAAAGCTTGTGTTTTCAAAGTCTCAATCATGGTTATTTCAGCGTCAGATTCTCTCTATAAATGGTAAAATCTAAGCTTGAAGATTTAAACTACTTAAGTGTTGAGTTGAAGTCTCAGTGAGGAGTGGGTGATCAAAAATATTTGAGCATGTGTTCAGTGGTGCTGTTTTGTGGGTTTTGTTAAGAGGAGATTCTTGGTCTTTATCCTGTGGTGTTGTCTTGGGGGTTGTTAGAGGCTGACTACCCAATTCACCTACTATAAATTGGTTCCCTTGCTGAGGATTTCCCATGTTGAAGATCTCTTGCTAATCTTGTCAATTGGGAAGTGTAAGGTTTGGAAATCAACCTATACACAAACTCAAGCATGGTGGCTTTTGGATATGAACCCTTCTTTGGTACTAAAAATGAGGATACTAATCAGTTTATCAAGAGATTAAACTAGATGGCTTACCAAGCTCAAAGGGACAATGATCCAAATAAGCTTCAAATGACCAACATGTTGCTTGAAGGCTTTGCAAGATTATGGTGGAACTTACTAAATGAAGAGACAAGGGCAAATTGGAATGAAGTCAAAAATGAGTTCCTTACAAGGTTTGCAACTAAGCAAACTCCTGAGAGTTTATGAAAATATTTGGAAAAGATGTTTCAAGGAGACAATGAGGAAGTGTCTAAATTTGTTGCAAGATTTGAAGCAAAATGGATAGAAATTGCACAGAGTATGGAGCAACCTCCGATGATGTTCTTGAAAAAGGACAAGTTTGTTTCCTTTCTCAAACCTAAAATTAGAGAAATTTTTTTTATCAAAGACACTGATACATATGAAGATGTAGTTAAAATAGCCAAACAAAAGTAAATGACAATATAATTGAGGTTAGATCAATCATTGCTGTGCATGCATTTTTACAGCCTAATCAAGTTGACACTGTTGCAAGAAATGTAGGACAGCAAGTTGTGAATCTTCATGGGGCATTTAAAAGAGCAAAGAATGGGACTCAACAAGGCCATAGAAAAGCTAATGATGATGTGATTAATAAACTATAGGAACAGTTGGCAAATCTAAATTTGAATATGAGCCTATTGTAGGTAAGGCAGCCTCAAATGCAACCTAGATTTAGAGGACCTCCAAGAAATAGATGGGAAAACTTTAAATAGTTTAATTGCAGGGAGATAGGTTATATTTCTCATGATTTCCCTTATTCAAGAAGAATAGGAGGGGAGATGTATCACATGCCACAAGGGAATGCTAGGCAAGATGCTAGACCTCAACATGAACAAAGGCCACTTGAACCAGCTAGGTAATAGTTGTAAAGAAGACCTAATGAAGGCACATTGCGTATGAATTTGATCAAAACCAGCATGTTTGATCGATTGGAAAAATGCAGATGTTTTTGCTAACAAGAGAGTCAGAGAGAGGGATACTAAAATTGAAACTCAAAGGGCAGCAAGGATTAAAAAGGAAAAACAGGTTGCAGACAATCCAAAAACCAAACAAGAAAGCTAGACAACGAAGTAAGATTCAAATGGGGGACTTTGCTTTGGAAGTCAATCATGTTCCTTATAACCTACTTGAGGATTTAAAAGGTAAGAAGGTTGATGTTACATATGGTCAACTGCTACAAATGAACTTGTCTGAGGAGGCAATGGCATGGTTTGGTTAGCATCAGTAAAGGAAAAACCCAAACTAGACATGTTGGAATGGTATACCTATCAGATGTGAAAGACATTATACATGTCATGGACGCATGGATGCATGGAAGGAAATTTGATCAAGTTTATGTTGATGGTGGTGTGCAAGTTTGTGTAATCACTGAAGAAGCAATGTTGCAAATGCATCTTAAAATGACAGGGAAGTCACTATTTAAGGTTAAAATGGCAAATAGCTCAAAAGTGAAATGTTTGGGAATCATTGAGAACTTGGAGATCAACATTGGAGGCCAAAGAGCATGTTTGGATTTCCATGTTATGCCTAAAAAACTTGGGGTATATCCTCTCATTTTGAGACAACAGTGGTTGATTGGTATGTGGTCCAGAAAAGATTAGTATAGAGGTCAATTTGGAACTTTATCTAGAGAAGCCAGTTCATAAGAGGGTGATCTTTGATATGAAAACAAGGTCCGTCATTCAAAATGGACATGAAAGTGATGTTGGAGGTGATGAAAGTAGTGATTCAAAATATTCTAGCCTTGATGAGGAAGATAGATAATGGAATTCTAGCCTACTCTCTAGGGATGTTGACCTCTTTGGGTTGTTAATCCAGGGTTCAAAAAGAGAGGAAAAAGTGGTAGATATTGTTGCATGAAGTACATAATTCATGCAGGAAACATATGATTAACAACCTAAAATGAATGTTGGACTGCCTAAGCTTATTGTGGAAAATCAGAGTTGGAAGCACAGGAAGGAGAAAGAGAGCTCAAGTACAAGAAGAAGATTTTGCTTAATAAGTTGTTCAAAGGTACAACTAGTACACTCTCCTCAACTATGAGGGTGTACTTTAGGCAGTTTATATAGCCTCTGGAGAAGTTAGGGTTAGGGTTTCCCCTTGCTCCCTTGTCCTCCAGTTCATTTACACCTAGCTATCCTTATCCTCTCCAATATAAGGAGAGTTCACATAATGCCCCCCCTTAATCCATAATGAAATACCTTTATAAATTAGGTTACAAAAGATGGTTATAGGTAGAGAGTGTTATAAGACTCAACAAAGTCGATTGTCTGTGGATTAGGAGGTAAAATTGGCCTCCACTTCCTTAGGTACTTCTGGAACACTGGGACACTTACTAGTGATATGCTCAGTCTTTTTGCATTTATTGCACTTCATTTTGTCAGGATATTTCTTCCAACAATTACTTACAATATGTCATTTTTTATGACAGAAGGAGCACTTTGTAGAAGCTATATGGACTAACACTTGCTCACAGGAAGTAAATGCTGAAGTCCATTCATTATGGTTCCTCTTCTCTTCATCAGGCATGATTGGATGGTACTTACCAAGGTTTGGTTCGGGATATTAGTAAGGGTAGTAATAAGGGTTGGAAAGACCTTCTTCACAGACTTCAAAAGGATGGCAATGGCATCTTCATCATGAATTGGTGCCCTTCATTATGGTTCCTCTTCTCTTCATCCAAGCATGATTGGATGGTACTTGCCAAAGTTGGGTTCGGGATATTAATAAGGGTAGTAACAAGGGTTGGAAAGAACTTCTTCACAGACTTTAGAAGGATGGCAATGGCATCTTCATCATGAATTGGTGCTTGAACACAGGCCTTGAACGCAGGCCAGTTGTGCCATGAGCCCCTTCATATGTGAAATAAGCTTTCTTAGATCTTCTCCTTGTTTACACTCCAAGCTAAGAAACTCAATCTTTAGAAAGATCTTGGAGTTCTTCCTTGTAGCGCTATAAAGCCTTTCAAGCTCATCCCACTTCTCCTTGGCAGTGGAGAACTTGTCAATATGATGAATTAAAGATTGATCCAAATGAAGCATGATGATGGCCTAAGATCTTTCATAAACTTCTACATCAAGGGGATTGGATGGGTCAGTAACTTTGGTCCCTTTTATGAAGGGCCAGTAGCCTCGTTCCATCATTTTATATTTTACCAAGACTTTCCAGGGATGAAAATATTTTCCATTGAACTTGCAAATTTGAGGCCTTACATTTGCATAGACCATGGCCATTATAGGAAGGTCTTACCTATTGCCTTAAGCAATGGCAATGTCTACTCTTACAGGTGGCCAAGTACGAACCAAATAGCAAAATTGATAGCCCTACAAATGATAACCAACTTTAAAACTGTAAAGATGAAAAAGGTTGGAAATCATACATCTGTAATATCTCAAGATAAGATTTTGATGGTCCTATTCTATGAACAACCCTTGATTTAAGTTTTATTATTTTCCTAGGTTTCAATGAGGTGAACTTTGACTAGACTTCTGGCTCCTCCCCTCCTTGTGGTTTAGTATATGAGAATTTTGTTGAGCATGGTTGATTAATGACCTTGACACTTGGTGAAGAGTTCGATGAGATTTCAATCACATCAATATTCATAGGGCAATAGTACTAATGTCACTAAATGGCTTTTTAGTGCTTAGAAGCACTCATCTCAAGATTGAGATGTTTAGGTATTACCTTGTCAAGCTTGGTGAGACACGAGACTTATTACCGATATTGAAGTTGTGCTTCTTGGTGAACTCATGATGTCCCCCAAGTGTTTGAGCTACTCATAGACCAGGAACACACTCTAGATCATATGGTTTAGTGATTAGAATCACTGTTAATGATTACAATTTGAAAAAAAAATGAGAATGGCAAAGCTTGAAGCTTTTTAGCTATGGCTGCCAAAAACCCACAGTTAGGGTTTTTCTCATGGCAACTAGGGGAGGAGGAATTTCTCCAAACCCTCTTAAAGGAAGATGGCCCACTAGGGGGGCTAACAAAGTCCCATGGTAGCTCCCAATATTGCACCATTCTCAGCAAGCACGAAGCTTTGGAATGCCATGGTTGTAAAAACTGCGCCAGATTCACGATTTGTGCAATGTCATCTATAACGTGTCCGCTCGTCCTCTTATGGGACATGTCTTAGCAGCCCATCAGGAAGAAAGTCTAGAAAGTGCCACCTGGCACTCGCAAGGAATGTCACAGGGTTTGCGATCTAGGTCTTTCCGAGTGTGCCCCAAGTGGAAGTATCTGACCGTTCCCACTTAGGGCCGATCTGAAGTTAGGGTTTCTTTCCTATCAGCAAAGCCTCTAGAAAGTAGCTAGCGTCGAGCTCCAGATGAACCACTTTGCATAGGAACAACAGAGTCGAAGCGGATTTATACTACACTTGGTTCATGGAGAATGGGAAATGAGAGGGATGTGAAGCTCAACCTCTCTACCCATAAGGCATAGTCCCATTCCTCTCCCCTAAAACAACATAAATCAGGATTCTAACTCTACTGATGCTAAGTCTTCATAGTCTCGTTATCACATCTTTTGAGAAAAGTTCCCAGCTAATCGGGACCACCCTTTCGTAGGATGGACCCAAGTCACATCCACTGCACTTTCCTCGGTTTTCTTAGTTATCTAATTACCTACCACATTATGTTTGACATGCAAAAGTAACTTCCTTAATTAATCAATTTAAACACCGGTTCCTTCACGTAACTTAGGCACTGACACAAAAACAATGTCAAGCAAGTTCCTTTTTCAAATATCTGATCTTAATTTATCATAGTCTCAGAATACATCAAGTATCATGCCCAAAGGCTATCCCAGCAATCAACAGGATTGCTGCTCCAAGTTTCGCCCATAGACTAGTACACGGGCCTCAAGATCCCATCTCGAGTCACGTCAACCTCTTGTGCAGGATCCAAAGGCAAGGAATTTACGGCCAGAACCTCCCCTGGCATCCAAGCGTCCTCCCGCTCCAAGTAGCACCCACAGAGAGACCTCTCACGGCGGGTTTGGTCCATATACCCGGCGCGGCTAACAACCCTCTTGGATAGGGCCACGCAGCTAGTCGGAGGTAACTGAACCTGCCTCTCCCTCCAGGCTTTAACCTGAAGCATTAAGTGTTTTGCCTTGAATTAGTTCCTTGAGCAAATAAGTTCAAACAATGTACCTAAGTGTACAATCACAATAATTTCTGTGGTCATTCGTACGACCAACTGCTAAGGTGTGATTCCTTCTTCCCAAATGCTCCTAGCATTCAGTCCTAGGTCATTCGCGACTTGGTGAGATTCTAGGGGCTTGGCAAGCTAGGTTGCTTGTTTTCCCTTTTTCTTTGGGTTAGGTTTTGTACCCTACCGACCCTAATTATCCTTACCTTAGGTCTCCTTGTAAAATAGATCATGGACAACCCCGTCATCCTCGGTTGGTCAACTTGCTGGTTATCTCCTAGATCCCTTGAAGTACCTATGTACCTTTATCTTTGATCTTAATTGATCAAGATTGTATATCCCCTTGACCATGGTTGGTCAAGATGGTCCTGTTTAGAACAATTCCTACTCCGTCTTAAGCCCTCTTAATAATGCTCACATGCGCTAAGCTTTTACCTATCCCTCTTGAAGTCTCCAAGGACTTTGACATGGGTCTCATGGATCTCAGTCCCATTTGGTAAATTACAAACAACGTTGAATTTTCCTGCCAACTTTAATGCACACAACGTAATGCCATGCCTTCATTTCAATGCTCACAATTTTGATATAATCCATACGATATTTTATGCCACACATGTGAAGGTATTTTCTATGCATGCAATCATAACATTATCCTCTATGTAATTATTTACATGATCCATAACCTTCTTGAATGATCTGATCTTTATAACTTTATGTGATTATTGTATGAGTCTAATCTTTTCTGTACCTTAGAATCCATCTTGCGAAATGGAGATGCACTTTGCTTCTTTCTATGTCCTCTGAAATGTATTTTGCAAGAACTTGTGCAAGGAGCAATGCACTTTATATAAGAAATCACGCACAATTTTTTTAAAATGTAATTTATGATGCAATTACCTAATCAGTTTCACCTATTTTGATGTCATCTTACAAAGAAATTTATCTTGTTTGTTACAAATGTCACAACTAGCTTCATACCAAGGCAATTACCTATCAATCGCACAATCAAAGTGATGCATGTGAATATGATTTTCATCATGATAATTATAATCTATGATTTAATAATAGAGCAACCTAGGTTTGGAGTGATGTCTTGATTCCAGTGGTATTTATGCCTGATGATAGACCATTCGTGGTTGTGGTACCGCCTTGATTCAAGCCGCCATCCACCATGTACTCCTCTTACTCGCGTGTGTGCTCCTCATGTGTGGTGCTTTGGGGCCATGCAAATCGGGGCTAGGGAAGTGGAGGGTGTGCAGAATTTTTCTACAAGCTGGCAAATTTCCCTTCCCGCAAGGAACTCCCTTCACAGACAAACTGTGCCCCTTTTTCCTCGATCCGCGAGTGAAGCACCCTTAAGAAGGCACTTCTGAGAAAGCTTCTAGAAGCTTTTTTTTTTCCTTATTGTCTTCTAATAGGGGGGTGTCATGCTGAGGATGGGGAGAAGACGAATATGATGATGATGATGAGGGGGGGTGGGGTGTGTGCTTGTCAGGTGACGAGGGAGGGGGGCGTTGTCCATTCACGAGGGAGGGGAGGGCTCCCCTTTTAAAGTGGGGGGCAGATGGCCGTTAACGGCTGTCACCCCTTCCACCTGGGGGGCTTCACTTTACTCCTTCTCTCTCTCTCTCTCCCCGATATGCTGTCGAGTGAGAGGGTAAAAAAATTTAAGTTAATTTTAAAAAATTTCAAGAAAAAGGAGGGGGGTTCTCATGGGAGGGATATTACATCCTCTCCCCCTTAGAGGAATCGAGATGTCCTCATCTTGAGACGATCTGGGGTATTGTTGGCTGAGAGTATTTTCATCCATCCAGGTGGCATCCTCTTGGGATAATATTTCCACTGGCTGAGGTATTCTCTCAAGGTCCTTGATCTCAAATGCCTCTCCCTAACATCTAGGATTCTATCAGGCCATAGCTCAAGGACTCCTTGGCTAGGCATTACAATTTGCTGATCATCAAGTACATGATTCAGATTAGGTTGATACTTTTTCAATAGGCTAACGTGGAATACATTATGAATATTTAGAGTTGCGGGTAGCTGTAATCTGTAAGCATTAGGCCCTAGGAACTTGGTGATCTTATAAGGTCCACAATACCTTGGACTTAGCTTCTTGTACTCTCCCAAGGACAGTGAACTCTTTTTAGAGCGTACACGGATGAATACCATATCACCTTCAATGAAGGATCTGTATTGCCGTTTCAAGTCAGGTAAGCCTTCTATCTATCCTTGGTAGCTTGAATGTCTTGTCTTATTGATTTGATTTGATCATCCATGTCTTCCAGCATCTATATTGAAGTTTCTACCCTCAAAGTTGGATCCGAGAAGTTCAAAGGGGTACAACAATCATGCCCATACAATGCTTGGAAAGGGGTCATCTGAATACTTTGTTGGTAATAAGCATTGTAGGCAAACTCAACCAGTGGTAAGTATTGAATCCACTTTTTGCATTCGCGATAGCAGTATGCCCTAAGCATATCTTCAATGACTTGATTGACTCGTTTTGTTTGACCATCAGTTTGGGGATGATAAGCTATATTGAAACAGAGTTGAGTTCCAATAGCCTCAAAGATAGCCCTCCAGAAGTGTGATGTGAAAAGAGAGTCACGATCACTAATGATTCTTTTGGGTAACCCATGAAGTTTGAATATTTCCTTGATGAATAATCTTGCGATGTCTGAATCTTTATAGTTCGTCTTGATAGGGATGAGATGTGCGACCTTGGTAAGCATATCTACTACAACCATAATAGAGTTATATCCTCCCTGAACTTGGGGTAAGCCAATAATAAAGTCCATACTAATGAACTCCCATTTCATTTGTGGAATGTCAAGTGATTGCAATTTCCCAGGTATTTTAACATGTTCTGCCTTAATGCATTGACAAGACAAACATTCCGTGACATATTTGAGTACATCTCCCTTGAGCCTTTTTGAATAATAGCTCTTTTTGACCGCATTAAGGGTCTTGGCATAACCAAGATGTCCTGAGAAAGGGGAGTCATGGGCTTCCCAAAGTATCTTCTGCTTGAGAGTTTGGCTTTCAGGGATACATAATCTTGTCCTAAAGTAGACAAGTCCATTACTAATGGACAATTCTTGATATTTTGTCTTTAGCTTCGGGTCTTGATCCTTGATGGGGATCTCCCTTAGCATTTTCAGATAGACTGGGTCATGATATGCCTCTTCTTTTGCTAGCTCAAGAATCGGGTTATTTGGCATTGATACCTTTGTGGCTAGAGACTTTGCTATTGATGAATATTGCAAAATGAGAGAATTTAGAAATGCCTTGCAGACTGAGTGCATCGGCAACTACATTATCTTTTCCAGGCCTATATTTGATTTCAAAATCATATTCTTCCAACACTTTGATCCATCGACGTTGCCTCATATGGGTGAAGATCCATTTAAGACTCTTGTGGTCCGTTACTAAGGAAAATTTGTTACCGAGCAAGTAATGTCTCCAAAGTTTGAGAGCATGGATGACAGCCAACAGCTTCAGGTCGTGGGTAGCATAATTCCTTTCATGATTCTTCTATTTTCTTGAAGAATATGCTACAGGATGACCTTCTTGCATAAGTGCACATCCTAAAGTAAGTGAGCTAGCATAAGTTACAACTTCAAACTCCTTACTAAGATCCGGAAGTTTTAGGATGGGTGCTGATACTAAGCTTTGCTTTAGTTTGTCAAAGCTGGTCTGTTCAATAGGTGACCATACAATCACTACTTGCTTCTTTAGTAGATCAGTTATCATCAGAGGGGTTGCAATCAAAGCATAATCTTTGATGAAAATTTTATACCACCCTGTCAACCCAAGAAAACTACGTATTTCTTTGACAAAAATTGGTGTTGGCCATTCCAGAACATCTTTGACCTTAGCTGGATCTACTGAAATTCCTTTTGCTGATACAATGAATCCCAGATATTCAATCTGCTGCTTGAAAAATACGAGTTCTTCTTTTTGGCATAAATCTTGTGTGCTCTCATTGTTTCAAGAACAATGCGAAGCTGGGGCTCATGATCCTTTTCTTGTTTTGAGTAGACTAGGGTATCGTCAAAAAAGACGAGTACGAAGTCATCATGATAGGGCCTAAAGATATCCTGTATTAACCTGTTGAAGGTAGCACGAAGGCCCGAATGACATCACTAGGAATTCGAAGTGTCCATACCTTGTACTGAATGCAGTCTTCAGGATATCTTCTTCTTTGATCCTTATCTGATAATACCCAGATCTGAGATCTATCTTTGAGAAGATCTTCGCCCCTTGAAGACGGTCAAGTAATTCATCTATTCTTGGAATGGGGTATTTATTTTTTATGGTTGCTTGATTCAATCCTCTTTAGTCAATGCATAGGCGAAGTGTTCCATCTTTCTTCCTTTGAAACAACACTAGAGCTCCCCATGGAAAATTGCTAGGATGGATATAGCCTTGATCTAACAGTTGCTTGAGTTGCTCTTTTAGTTCGATAGCTTCTGGGATGGACATCTTATACGGCCTCTTTGCGATCGGTGCAACTCCTGGCATAAGTTTGATTTCGTGGTCGACTTCCCTTTAGGGAGGAAGTTTAAGTTAATTTTTTAAAAATTTAAGAAAAAGGGGGGGCATTCTCATGGGAGGGATGTTACATCATCTTCGTGGCTACCCAATCTCCACGTTTGATGTGCTAAGCTCAAGTGTCTTGTGTTGGAGATGAAGTCTCCAAAAGGAACCTTGAACTAAAATGCTCTCCTTTCCCCTCCCCATGTCCTCCAACAGAGGTGGGTCAAGCTATGGCTATGGTGGTCAAGAGGCAGGAGGTAGAAGTTGAAATCTCATGTGCACTTAATGATTTAGAGAAGCTAAGGGAAGCTGAAGGATCAAAGATTGCTCTGATAACATGTGGAAAATCAGAGTCGAAAGCACAAGAGTGTGCACAAGAGGGAGAGAGAAAGCTCAAGTACAAGAAGAAGATCTTGCTTAGTAAGTTGTTCAAAGGTACAACTAGTACACTCTCCTCAACTGTGCGGGTGTACTTTAGGCAGTTTATATAGCATCTAGAGAAGTTAGGGTTAGGGTTTCCCCTTGCTCCCCTATCCTTTAGTTCATTTACACCTAGCTACCCTTATCCTCTCCAATATAAGGAGAGTTCACATGCTTACTTCTCAACACTTATGAATATGTTGGGAAATGACTTGACTAATGATGAAAGAGATGAATATTCAATCATTTTTCAAAAATACATGAAATGGTTTGCTACAAAATATCACCAACTGAGGGGTACTAACAGCATTGTGCACCATATCAAATTGAAGGAAGGGTAGGACCAGTGGCTCAAAAACTTAGGAGACTTGGTACGATTCAGGAAAATGTACTTAAAGCTAAAATTCGGAAGTTGCTTGATGCTGAATTTATCTATCATGTTGATGATGTAGCGTGGGTGTCTCCTATTGTAATTAGACCAAAGAAAAATGAAAAGTGGAGAGAGTATGTGTTGATTTCAAGCCTCTTAATGCAGCTACTAAGAGGGACTACTATCCTCTTCCATTTCAGGATGAGATCTAGTGGCTGGTTATGAATTTTATAGTGTGTGTGATGAATACTCTAGATATTTCCAAATCAGAATAGCAGAACAAGATCAGAAGAAAACAACGTTCATTACCCCATGGGTATGCTTCTATTATAGAGTAATGCATTTTGGTTTGATGAATGCATACACTAGCTTTTCAAGATGGGTTAGTTGGGTATTTGCCCCTTTCATTGGGAAATCTTTGTAGGTATTTATGGATAACTTTTGTGTGCACAGCTCAAGGGCATTACACTCTCAAAAACTTGATGAAGTTTTCTGCAGACTTAATGAGGATGGCGGTCAGCTAAACCCTGATAAATGTAAGATAGAAAGAACTAGAGTGATACTCTTGGGTCATGAAGTGTATGTTAATGGTATTTCACCTAAGTCCAGCAAAGTTGAGGCTTTACTTCTTATGGATTCTCCAATAACTGTAAAAGAATTGATGAGATTTGTTCAAAAGTTGAGGTATCTATCAAGGTCATTCCATATGCTAGCTGAGTATGTATATCCTTTACAGAAAGCAACTCAAATGGATCCTTTATTTTGGACGCAAGTTGAAGAGGATGCATTCTTGTAGATTAAAGAAAAGTTAAGCACTTTTCCAGTTCTTATGCCTCCAAACTGAGATTAACCTTACTTTATTCGTATCAATGTTGGGAAAAATGCAGTGGGAGCTATTTTAATGCAAAAGGGAAAGGAGGTGTCTTATATGAGGCCAGTGTTTTATATAAGCAGATCCATTGGAGTGACTAAAAAATATTGGATGGAAGAAGAATTGTTGGTATGGGGGCTGGTATATGCAGTTAAAAGATGGATATCATACTTGATTCAAAAACCATTTGTAGTACTTACTAGTTCCCAGTTGCTTCCACAGGTTTTGTGGTCATTTTGGTTTTGAGCTTACCAAAAGGAAAATTCTATTATAGTAGACTTACTTGGCCTAGTCTAAGTGCTAATGTTGCCCATTGGAGTAAAATTTGTCATGCTTGCCAGTCATATGCAAAAAGGGTACTAATTCCAGAACCTGCTAAAACCATTATTGCCTATGGACCGTTTGAGAAGTGGGGTTTGGATTTTATTGGACCTTTTCCTAGTACAAAAATAGAAAAGTTTTACATCATTACTACAGTTGATTATATGACCAAATGGCCTGAAGCTACAAGGAATTGCAAGAAAGAGGATGTAACTCAGTTCCTCATGGAGGACATATGCTGCAAATTTGAAATACCACTAGAAATAGTGACAAATCAAGGTCCTGGTTTCAAAAATAAGCCATTGAGAGAATTATTAGGGAAACTAGACTTGAAACATAGATTTGCTACTTCTTATTACCCTCAGTGCAATGAATGTCAAGTTTGTGGGAGAGAAGGAAGGAGTCTCACTTGTAGCTTTCTTGCTTGCACAATGGGGGAATACACACAAAGGTGGAGGCTGAAAACAGTTTTCCTCTTCTTAGTTGTGTAAGCCAAAAGAACTCTAGTACAAAGAAATAGAAGAACCCTATAGATGGGTCTCAAACCAAACTCAACTAACTAAGGTGGCATACTAACTGAGACACGAACTAGAGTAGATAAGGATAGCTATCATCTAGCTATTATTCATGAGCGGTGTACCAACCGCATCTGCAACTGACACGTCAGTGACATAAATGCACAACGGTCACCCTGGCATATCACGAGTGGAGCTCGATATCTCAACACTCCCCCTCAAGCTCAATCCCAATTCCTGTACACCAAGCAGGTCTCTGAACTTGCGCAGCTTCTCTGCGCCCAATGCCTTCGTGAATATGTCAACTACCTGATCCTTTGTGCTGACATAAACTAGATCAATAAGACCTATAAAACCCTCTCTCGCACATAGTGATAATGCACCTCAATGTGCTTTGTTCTAGCATGATAGACTGGGTTATTTGCCAAGTGTATACTACTCATGTTGTCACAATAAATGACAACTGGCCCATCTGTAGACTGATGCATATCATAAAGTAGCTTATGCAACCAAGCTACCTCACATGCAGCCATTGCTGCACCCCTGTACTCAGTCTCTGTGCTCGACAAGGCAACTGTAGGCTGTTTCTTGCTGCTCCAAGTGACTGCAGCACTCCCAAAAGAGAACACATATCCACTGGTAGATCGTCTATCAGAAATACTACCAGCCCAATCAGCATCAGTGTATCCATGCAGCTGTATCTGAACCCCAGTCTCATAAAATAGTCCATACTGCAATGTGGACTTCACATACTTGAGTATGCGTCTAGCCGCATCCAAATGCAATTTCCTTGGAGCCTGCATAAACTGACTTACCAATCCAACAGCATAGCTCAAATCTGACCTGGTAATAGTCATATAAATCAAACTTCCTACTATGCATTTGTACATAGTAGGGTCTTCCAAAAACTCACTTGCATGTGTGCTCAGCTTCACATTGTGCTCCAAAGGAACTGAAATAGGCTTACAGCCTGTCATCCCATATTTGGACAGCATGTCCAATCCATACTGCCTCTGCAAGAGCTATATCCCACTTGGTGATCTAATCACCTCAATGCCCAAGAAATAACGTAGCTCTCCCAAATCCTTCATCTCAAACTTCTGCTTCAATAGCATTTTCACATGAAGGATATCTTCATCATTGTCACCTGTCATAATCAAATCATCAACATAAATGACAAGTAGCATAATAACTTTCTCTGTTTTTCTCACATAAAGTGAGAAATCTGCCTTGGAAATTTGAAAACCAATAGTGACAAGATACTATCCTATCTTGTCAGACCATGCTCTAGGTGCTTGCTTCAAGCCATACAAGGCTTTCTTCAACCTGCAAACAAACTTAGGATAAACAACATGCACATAACCTGGTGGCTGCTCCATATAGACCTCTTCTTGCAAATCACCATGCAAGAAGGCATTCTTTACATCCATCTGATGTAAAGGCCATCCCTTTGATGCAGCCATAGCAATGACTGCTCTTACGGTTGCCATCCTTGCAACCGGACTGAATGTTTCTTCATAATCAATGCCATATGTTTGTGCATACCCCTTGACTACTAATCTTGCCTTGTATCTGTTCAGAGAACCATCTGCATTATGCTTCACCTTATAAACCCACTTACAGCCAATTGCATTTTTACCTTTAGGCAAAGGTACCAATTCCCATGTAGCATTTGCTTCCAAGGCATCCATTTCTTCATCCATGGCTTTCTCCCATTTTTCTTTTCCCATGGCTCCCTCAAAAGAAGTGGGTTCTGGTTCCTGTATAAGTTTAACCATATATGCATAATGAATGGCTATAAATCCATCATATTTCAGCGTATCCACAGGATACCTAGCTCTGGTAGACCTGCGCAAAGTAGGTTCACTCCCAGGTGCTCTCAAAACATCCCTGGTCTTCCTTACTCCAGGTGTAACAATAGAAGGAATACCCAACTCATCATCAATGCTCTATTCTGAGCCACTAGATTCACCATCCACATAAGAGTGACCTGCATTCACATCAAACATGGGCTGATCAACCTTCTCTTTTCCTTTTTGTGATTCCTGCATACCACTATCTGCATTCCTTTGAGAAGATTCTCATGATCTCAATCTGCCTGTCCATGGCGAAGAATGTGAACCACTACTAAAGGACGCTCCAGGTCCACTAATATTTTGTGACTGTTGCTGTGAATTCTGTGCAGCATTACCATTTTGTGCATCTACATCATCAATCACATTTACTGGTTTATACCAGCTACTCATCTCATCAAAAACAACATCTCTCCTCACTGTAAACTTACGAGTAGAAGGGTTATAGCATCTATACCCCACTTCTCAGCTTTTGGATCCAACTTGGATCTCAGCTCATCTGGCACATGCACATAGGCAATGCAACCAAAATTTTTCAAATGAGAAATATCTGGTTCCCTACCAGTATACGTCTCCTCTGGAGTCATGCCATGTATTGCTGCAGTGGGAGTCCTGTTCATTATATAGACTGCTGTAGCAACTACTTCAGCCCAATAAAAATCTGGCAAGTCTTTTTCATTGAGCATGGCACGAGATACCTCTCCAATATGCCTATTTTTCCTTTCTGCAATTCCATTTTGTTGTGGGATATGACTGCATGAATATTGCTGCTTTATGCCATGCTCCTGCAAGAACTTTGCAAACTCATTTGAGAGGTACTCTCCCCCTCCCTCTGATCTTAGGCATTTTATTTGCAGGCCTGTTTCTTTTTCAACCATAGCTTTAAGGGTTTTGAAATGCCCAAAAACTTCACTTTTCTTTTTCATAAAATACACCCAAACTTTTCTGCTATAGTCATCAATAAAAGTGAGAAAATAATGACAGCCTCCAAGAGATGCAGCTTTAGTAGTCCACACATCAGAGTGGATTAATTCCAATGGCTTCTCACTCTCTTGAACATGTCTAGAAAATGGTTTCCTTGCCTGTTTTCCAAACTGACAGGCTTCACATACCTTATGCATTTCTGCAATCTTGAATTTAGGCAAACCTGCAACAATATTTTGGGCCTGCATTGATTTAAGTCGCTGTACATTAACATGACCAATGCGTTTATGCCAGATATCAATATCTGCAACTACACCGATCCCATGTGCAAACATTGCTGCACTCAATTCAGGCATGTCTACATCCAACGTAAACATTCTGCCCTTCTTCTTTCCTTTTGCTATCAAGTGACCTTTATTTTTCATACCCTCAACAAAGCATCCATGAGGATTAAATCTGACCTGCAAGCCCTGCTCAACCATTTGACCAACAGAAACCAGATTCTTGGTGATATTCGGGACATGAAATACATCGGACAGGTATTTCTTTTTCCCATCCTGCATAGACAAAGGAATTTTTCCAATCTGCACAATAGGATGTGTAGTATCATCACCAGTCTCCAAAAATCCTAGTTTTTCCATTTTCCTTGCATCCTCCATCCATTCTGCATGACCTATCATGTGGTTTGATGCACCTGAGTCAACATACCATACATCATTGCTTTCTTCTGCACTTGTCACAGAATTGTTCATGTGCTGCACCATAAACAAATGCTCATTTCTGTCATCACCCTGTCTACTAGAAGATGCATAATTCCCTTGTTGCAGTTTTCCATTCATGATGTCATTCTGCTTTTTATAGTAGTCTTTAGCCATATGACCCATTTTACCATAGTAGTAGCATTCAACATTACTGTTTGCATTTTGGCCTCTTTGCCATCCACCACGACCTCTTTGACTCCCCCTGCCTCTAGAGTTACCACGTCCTTCTCCATAGGACTGGTTTTCTTGAGTTTGCTGCATATTCTGATTTCTGCCACGGCCTCCAAATCGGCCTCCTCTACCTCTGCCTCTACCTCTTCCAGCATTTGAGTAGAAGACAACTTCTTTTGAAGTTCCTCCTGAAGAAGATGCACCACCATTTCTTTGCTCCTCAGAAATTAGAAGAGCAATCAACTCCTCAAAATCAAGAAATCTTTCACGGACGAAAATGGATCTTCGGAACTGTGCATAATCCTTTCCTAGACCATTCAAGGTCATTGAGACTAAATCATCATCTTTCACTGGCGATCCAATGGAAGCAAGTGCATCTGCAATCTTCTTCACCTTCATGTGGTAGTCATTGATGCTCATACTTTCTCTTTGCACATTGTGCAACTCTTGCTTGAGCTGCATTTTCCTGGCTTGCATATTTGTGCTATACATTTTTGACAAAGTATCCCATGCCTCCTTTGGCGTACTTGCATCTTGAATATGCACAATCATAGAGTCTGAAATGCTGATAGACAGCCAGTACATAACTTTCCTGGCTCTCTCATGCCATGCTTTAAATGCCTGCATTTGCTGTTGATTGGGAACATCAGGAAGAACTGGTTCTTCTTCATTTCCTGCAAGAAATTCCCAATATCCTTTTCCCATAAGGAAATTCGTCATTCTAAACTTCCGTGCTTGGAAGTTGTTCTTGTCAAGCTTTTCAGTGACAATCTGTGAGAGAGAATGAGATGCCATTACAGAACACTTCAAAAAATTCTGTCACTGCAAAGAACACAGCTTCAGTCTCACAAAGGCAAATCTCAAAACTGACGAAAGTGGTATTTGACCACACAGTCACTTCCTAGTGACGATTTTGCATCAACAGGCAACATGGATTATTCTGTAACTCCCAATGTCTCTGCACACAAGCATACGATGCAATTTCTACAGTAACTTTTCACCGACCTGTAGAACAGTGGCTGCACAGCATAAAACTGGGCCTTTTCCTAAGTGCATGCAGAAAAAACTTTCGCCTCCAAAACAGGCCCCGAAATGGCCTCAAATTAAAAAAACAAGGTCGCTAAGCGCTAAAGCCTGCTCCCGCAGCATATTCTGCCCTCTTGCTTCACCGTGAAGGGCGTCTCAACCTGAGACAATGCACTCCTGCACTTTCCGGATGTGCTACCTGCTGCAGAGATCTGCTCCCAAAACAGAAAATGAAAGCAACACTGCTCCTCTTACCAGAACACCGCGAGCTTGGCTTGCTTTCTTGAGCTCCTTACCACGAACAAGGCTCTGATACCATGTCAAGATTGTGGGAGAGAAGGAAGGAGTCTCACTTGTAGCTTTCTTGCTTGCACAATGGGGGAATACACACAAAGGTGGAGGCTGAAAACAGTTTTCCTCTTCTTAGTTGTGTAAGCCAAAAGAACTCTAGTACAAAGAAATAGAAGAACCCTATAGATGGGTCTCAAACCAAACTCAACTAACTAAGGTGGCATACTAATTGAGCCACAAACTAGAGTAGATAAGGATAGCTATCAACTAGCTATTATTCATGAGCGGTGTACCAACTGCATCTGCAACTGACACGTCAGTGACATAAATGCACAACGGTCACCCTGGCATATCATGAGTGGAGCTCGATATCTCAACACTCCCCCTCAAGCTCAATCCCAATTCCTGTACACCAAGCAGGTCTCTGAACTTGCGCAGCTTCTCTGCGCCCAATGCCTTCGTGAATATGTCAACTACCTGATCCTTTGTGCTGACATAAACTAGATCAATAAGACCTAGTAAAACCCTCTCTCGCACATAGTGATAATGCACCTCAATGTGCTTTGTTCTAGCATGATAGACTGGGTTATTTGCCAAGTGTATACTACTCATGTTGTCACAATAAATGACAACTGGCCCATCTGTAGACTGATGCATATCATAAAGTAGCTTATGCAACCAAGCTACCTCACATGCAGCCATTGCTGCACCCCTGTACTCAGCCTCTGTGCTCGACAAGGCAACTGTAGGCTGTTTCTTGCTGCTCCAAGTGACTGCAGCACTCCCAAAAGAGAACACATATCCACTGGTAGATCGTCTATCAGAAATACTACCAGCCCAATCAGCATCAGTGTATCCATGCAGCTATATCTGAACCCCAGTCTCATAAAATAGTCCATACTGCAATGTGGACTTCACATACTTGAGTATGCGTCTAGCCGCATCCAAATGCAATTTCCTTGGAGCCTGCATAAACTGACTTACCAATCCAACAGCATAGCTCAAATCTGACCTGGTAATAGCCATATAAATCAAACTTCCTACTATGCATCTGTACATAGTAGGGTCTTCCAGAAACTCACCTGCATGTGTGCTCAGCTTCACATTGTGCTCCAAAGGAACTGAAATAGGCTTACAGCCTGTCATCCCATATTTGGACAGCATGTCCAATCCATACTACCTCTGCAAGAGCTATATCCCACTTGGTGATCTAATCACCTCAATGCCCAAGAAATAACGCAGCTCTCCCAAATCCTTCATCTCAAACTTCTGCTTCAATAGCATTTTCACATGAAGGATATCTTCATCATTGTCACCTGTCATAATCAAATCATCAACATAAATGACAAGTAGCATAATAACTTTCTCTGTTTTTCTCACATAAAGTGAGAAATCTGCCTTGGAAATCTGAAAACCAATAGTGACAAGATACTGTCCTATCTTGTCAGACCATGCTCTAGGTGCTTGCTTCAAGCCATACAAGGCTTTCTTCAACCTGCAAACAAACTTAGGATAAACAACATGCACATAACCTGGTGGCTGCTCCATATAGACCTCTTCTTGCAAATCACCATGCAAGAAGGCATTCTTTACATCCATCTGATGTAAAGGCCATCCCTTTGATGCAGCCATAGCAATGACTGCTCTTACGGTTGGCATCCTTGCAACCGGACTAAATGTTTCTTCATAATCAATGCCATATGTTTGTGCATACCCCTTGACTACTAATCTTGCCTTGTATCTGTTCAGAGAACCATCTGCATTATGCTTCACCTTATAAACCCACTTACAGCCAATTGCATTTTTACCTTTAGGCAAAGGTACCAATTCCCATGTAGCATTTGCTTCCAAGGCATCCATTTCTTCATCCATGGCTTTCTCCCATTTTTCTTTTCCCATGGCTCCCTCAAAAGAAGTGGGTTCTGGTTCCTGTATAACTTTAACCATATATGCATAATGAATGGCTATAAATCCATCATATTTCAACCTATCCACAGGATACCTAGCTCTGGTAGACCTGCGCAAAGTAGGTTCACTCCCAGGTGCTCTCAAAACATCCCTGGTCTTCCTTACTCTAGGTGTAACAATAGAAGGAATACCCAACTCATCATCAATGCTCTGCTCTGAGCCACTAGATTCACCATCCACCTAAGAGTGACCTGCATTCACATCAAACATGGGCTGATCAACCTTCTCTTTTCCTTTTCGTGATTCCTGCATACCACTATCTGCATTCCTTTGAGAAGATTCTCCTGATCTCAATCTGCCTATCCATGGCGAAGAATGTGAACCACTACTAAAGGACGCTCCAAGTCCACTAATATTTTGTGACTGTTGCTGTGAATTCTGTGCAGCATTACCATTTTGTGCATCTACATCATCAATCACATTTACTGGTTTATACCAGCTACTCATCTCATCAAAAACAACATCTCTGCTCACTGTAAACTTACGAGTAGAAGGGTTATAGCATCTATACCCCACTTCTCAGCTTTTGGATCCAACTTGGATCTCAGCTCATCTAGCACATGCACATAGGCAATGCAACCAAAATTTTTCAAATGAGAAATATCTGGTTCCCTACCAATATACGTCTCCTCTGGAGTCATGCCATGTATTGCTGCAGTGGGAGTCCTGTTCATTATATAGACTGCTGTAGCAACTACTTCAGCCCAATAAAAATCTGGCAAGTCTTTTTCATTGAGCATGGCACGAGATACCTCTCCAATATGCCTATTTTTCCTTTCTGCAATTCCATTTTGTTGTGGGATATGACTGCATGAATATTGCTGCTTTATGCCATGCTCCTGCAAGAACTTTGCAAACTCATTTGAGAGGTACTCTCCCCCTCCATTTGATCTTAGGCATTTTATTTGCAGGCCTGTTTCTTTTTCAACCATAGCTTTAAGGGTTTTGAAATGCCCAAAAACTTCACTTTTCTTTTTCATAAAATACACCCAAACTTTTCTGCTATAGTCATCAATAAAAGTGAGAAAATAATGACAGCCTCCAAGAGATGCAGCTTTAGTAGTCCACACATCAGAGTGGATTAATTCCAATGGCTTCTCACTCTCTTGAACATGTCTAGAAAATGGTTTCCTTGCCTGTTTTCCAAACTGACAGGCTTCACATACCTTATGCATTTCTACAACCTTGAATTTAGGCAAACTGCAACAATATTTTGGGCCTGCATTGATTTAAGTCGCTGTACATTAACATGGCCAATGCGTTTATGCCAGATATCAATATCTGCAACTACACCGATCCCATGTGCAAACATTGCTGCACTCAATTCAGGCATGTCTACATCCAACGTAAACATTCTGCCCTTCTTCTTTCCTTTTGCTATCAAGTGACCTTTATTTTTCATACCCTCAACAAAGCATCCATGAGGATTAAATCTGACCTGCAAGCCCTGCTCAACCATTTGACCAACAGAAACCAGATTCTTGGTGATATTCGGGACATGAAATACATCGGACAGGTATTTCTTTTTCCCATCCTGCATAGACAAAGGAATTTTTCCAATCTGCACAATAGGATGTGTAGTATCATCACCAGTCTCCAAAAATCCTAGTTTTTCCATTTTCCTTGCATCCTCCATCCATTCTGCATGACCTGTCATGTAGTTTGATGCATCTGAGTCAACATACCATACATCATTGCTTTCTTCTGCACTTGTCACAGAATTGTTCATGTGCTGCACCATAAACAAATGCTCATTTCTGTCATCACCCTGTCTACTAGAAGATGCATAATTCCCTTGTTGCAGTTTTCCATTCATGATGTCATTCTGCTTTTTATAGTAGTCTTTAGCCATATGACCCATTTTACCATAGTAGTAGCATTCAACATTACTGTTTGCATTTTGGCCTCTTTGCCATCCACCACGACCTCTTTGACTCCCCCTGCCTCTAGAGTTACCACGTCCTCCTCCATAGGACTGGTTTTCTTGAGTTTGCTGCATATTCTGATTTCTGCCACGGCCTCCAAATCGGCCTCCTCTACCTCTTCCAGCATTTGAGTAGAAGACAGCTTCTTTTGAAGTTCCTCCTGAAGAAGATACACCACCATTTCTTTGCTCCTCAGAAATTAGAAGAGCAATCAACTCCTCAAAATCAAGAAATCTTTCACGGACGAAAATGGATCTTCGGAACTGTGCATAATCCTTTCCTAGACCATTCAAGGTCATTGAGACTAAATCATCATCTTCCACTGGCGATCCAATGGAAGCAAGTGCATCTGCAATCTTCTTCACCTTCATGTGGTAGTCATTGATGCTCATACTTTCTCTTTGCACATTGTGCAACTCTTGCTTGAGCTGCATTTTCCTGGCTTGCATATTTGTGCTATACATTTTTGACAAAGTATCCCATGCCTCCTTTGGCGTACTTGCATCTTGAATATGCACAATCATAGAGTCTGAAATGCTGATAGACAGCCAGTACATAACTTTCCTGGCTCTCTCATGCCATGCTTTAAATGCCTGCATTTGCTGTTGATTGGGAACATCAGGAAGAACTGGTTCTTCTTCATTTCCTGCAAGAAATTCCCAATATCCTTTTCCCATAAGGAAATTCATCATTCTAAACTTCCGTGCTTGGAAGTTGTTCTTGTCAAGCTTTTCAGTGACAATCTGTGAGAGAGAATCAGATGCCATTACAAAACACTTCAAAAAATTCTGTCACTGCAAAGAACACAGCTTCAGTCTCACAAAGGCAAATCTCAAAACTGACGAAAGTGGTATTTGACCACACAGTCACTTCCTAGTGACGATTTTGCATCAACAGGCAACATGGATTATTCTGTAACTCCCAATGTCTCTGCACACAAGCATACGATGCAATTTCTACAGTAACTTTTCACCGACCTGTAGAACAGTGGCTGCACAGCATAAAACTGGGCCTTTTCCTGAGTGCATGCAGAAAACTTTCGCCTCCAAAACAGGCCCCGAAATGGCCTCAAATTAAAAAAACAAGGTCGCCAAGGGCTAAAGCCTGCTCCCGCAGCATATTCTGCCCTCTTGCTTCACCGTGAAGGGCGTCTCAACCTGAGACAATGCACTCCTGCACTTTCCGGATGTGCTACCTGCTGCAGAGATCTGCTCCCAAAACAGAAAATGAAAGCAACACTGCTCCTCTTACCAGAACACCGCGAGCTTGGCTTGCTTTCTTGAGCTCCTTACCACGAACAAGGCTCTGATACCATGTCAAGATTGTGGGAGAGAAGGAAGGAGTCTCACTTGTAGCTTTCTTGCTTGCACAATGGGGGAATACACACAAAGGTGGAGGCTGAAAACAGTTTTCCTCTTCTTAGTTGTGTAAGCCAAAAGAACTCTAGTACAAAGAAATAGAAGAACCCTATATATGGGTCTCAAACCAAACTCAACTAGCTAAGGTGGCATACTAACTGAGCCACGAACTAGAGTAGATAAGGATAGCTGTCATCTAGCTATTATTCATGAGCGGTGTACCAACCGCATCTGCAACTAACACGTCGGTGACATAAATGCACAACGGTCACCCTGGGATATCACGAGTGGAGCTCGATATCTCAACAATGAACTGGTGGAAGCATTCAATGGAAAGTTACAAAAGATTCTCTTTAAGCCGATGGAAGATCATCCTAAAGATTGGGACAATTATCTACATCAAGCTTTGTGGGCTTGTAGAACAATGCAAAAGATAAATAAAGGATTTACCCCTTTTCAATTAATATATGGTCAAGATGCTTTATTACCTATGAATGTCATGTTCCCTACGATGGGGTTTTTAAGAAAGCATCAATTAGATCAAACAGAATTGGGAGTTGACAAAGGACCAAAGTTGCATATCCTACAGTTGGATAGGCAACAAGCAATGAATTGTTATGAAAAAAAATTTGTGAAGAGAAGGAAATGGCTTACTACACAGCTGAAGAAGAAGAGTCTTGTAGAGGGAATGTTGGTTATGAGATATGATAGTAGCTTGGACTCCACTTTTCAAACCAAGTTTTGAGTTAGATGGAAAGGACCTTTTCTCATCAAGCGGAAGTTTTAAAATGGCACTTACTTGCTACAAGATTTATATGGGACCATTCACAATAGTAGAATCAATGAGTTCTGTCTAAAGAAATATATCTGCAAAATCCTGTAAATAAAGAGGATGTAGGTAATGTACATACTATACATAAAGTAGGTTGCTTCCAGTTTACTGTTTGGGGCAAATTCAAGTTTCTGAAATTTGGTGTTGATCATATGGTTAAAAATGATGGAAATCATATTCAAAGTGTGCTTTGACACCTTCTAAAGGGCTCTGTCAATTTTGGTGTTGATTCGAGCAAGGATGTGAAAGTTATGGTCTCTGGAAGGTCGATGTATGAAACGGAGTGCATGTAGAAATTTAGAACTACAGGCTATGTAGAGATGTTTCAGGATAGCAGATCAATGAATTTGACTTTGAATTGTTTTGAAGAGTTATAGATAGGAAAGAAAGCTACAAATTTCCTTTTTCAAGCTCAGCAATCCAATATCTAGTTAGAAAGTTATGATATTTTCTGTGCAGTGATCTATAAAGAAGATTTTGAGGAAAAGGAGTTTGTCTTTGTCAAATGTTTTTAAAGCTTTTAATAAAGGTTTATTCACACTTTGTGTTTCAAACCAAGGGGGTGGCTAATCATGGTGAGTGAAAATGAGCAATCAGAGACATGATGGTACATGAAGTCAAGTGGGATAACACATGCAAATATCATTTTTTTGTCTTTCTAACACTTACCTATAGCGGGAGTTGGGTTGATAAATGGAAATCCCAAGTGGTACCATGCATGTTCGCCACATGGATTTGTTATTTCAGTCTTGAGACATGAACCTCATGTAGGAAGAGTAGAAAACGTGTTCTCACTTTTAATTTTGAGTCCCCGAGTGGAATTTTACGTGGTAAGGGGCATGTTTGCCATCTAACAACTAAGGGGAAGTAAGGGGCAGCTTAGTAAAATATGGGAAAAAGTAAAAACGTGAGGAGTTTTTCGAAAAAGGAGAAGGCAAGAGAAGTGTTCGACACAACACAACGAGAGAGAGAGAGAGAGAGAGAGAGAGAGAGAGAGAGAGAGAGAGAGAGAGAGAGAGAGAGAGAGAGAGAGAGAGGGAGAAACAGAATCTTGCAGGCTAAAGAAGGGAGAAATTTGAAGCTCAAAAGAAGAAGAACAAATTGTTAGGAGAAAGAGACCATGAAGCTGAAGTTATTGGAGCTAAGGAGCAGGATGGCAAGGCTGTTGAATTCAATGGGCTGATGCGAGTTCTCAGTTTTTAGATGATGGTAATAAGAGTCTTCTTTTTGTCTTTTTTTCTTCTACTTCTTTATGGGGTAGAGAGTTCACAGATCAATTTTCATGTATGGATATGAGTGAACAACAGAGGGCTACTCTTCATCATGTTGAGAATGATGTTTGTTAGTTATTGCATATGGCTTCCCATCAACAAAGAAGAATGGAAGTAAAGGATCTCTACTTTTGAAACTGGAAATCTGGCAAAGAATATGTGTTATGGGAAGATGTTGAATGCATGGGTTCGAGTTAGCAGAAATTTGAGAGGATTTGCAGCAAAGAAAATAATGGATCAGAGTTCATAAAGTTCAAAGCTCCCGCAACTCTTCATCAATGCAAGATATGCTGAGATGTATCTCTTGGTATGCTGAAATGACAATCTGAAGTCAAAGAGTATGTCTTTCCATTTGCAAGCCTTGTCCTTTTGGAACAAAGTAGTTGTGTTTGCTGTATAGAGCATGCAGAAATTTAGGACTACAAACTATGCAGAGCTATTTTAGGGTAGCAGATCAAGGAATTTAACTCTAGGTTATTTTGAATAATTATAGATTGGAGAGAGAGCTACAACTTTCCTTTTTGAAGCTTGGCGATCCAAGATCCAGTTAGAAAGTTATGAATTGTTTTGTGTAATGCTTCATGAGGCAATTTTTGTGCTCTATATGAGGAAACAGATAAATTCAATAGCATCTACATCACCAACTTGGTTTCCCATGAAAATCATCATGATTTTCCATTGCTATATCAGTACAAACTCTGTTTTGATACAATAATGGAATGCCTACGACAGTGAAATGCTTGTAGCCATCGAATTGTCATGAAAATTTGCCGTATAAAGCTTTGGTTACCTATGTATTTGGATTGTATTTATGTGTGCTCTGAGAAAAGAAGAATAGAAAGGATCTACAACTGGTTTTACACTGATTGATGTAACCATGCTTTGTGGGGTAGTTTGCTTTGTGGGGTTGCCATCCCTAAAAAATAGGAGTTGTGTGAATCTAAAAGCTCGTGTTGTCAGAGTCTCAACCATGGTTGTTTCAGCGTTAGATTCTCTCTAAAAATGATAAAATATGAGCTTGAAGGTTTAAACTACTTAAGTGTTGAGTTGAAGTCTCAGTGAGGAGTGGGTGATCAGAAATATTTGAGCACGTGTTTAGTGGTGTTGTTTCGTGGGTTTTGTTAAGGGGAGATTCTTGGTCTTTATCATGTGGTGTTGTCTTGGGGGTTGTTAGAGGCCGACTACCCAGTTCACCTACCAACGTAGTTAGATGCATATCAAAGCAAAGACAGTCAACACACATGTTGACAAGTAGCACATGATGAATCATTTGCACACATCTATGGTTAGTGTATGCAACAACCAACACAAGCATGTGAAGTCGACACCTGTGCTAGTCCAAAAACACATCTATGCCAAATCACAGAGTCAAGTCAATATACACCTATTAGATCAACAACAAAAAGCATAAACACGATGAGATCAGGTCACATGCAATCAATAGAGAATGAATTGCATAAGAAACACCAACATGAATATGTCTCATTTGGAAAACCTTAACATTTGATGCCATGTTCGAATAGCAAAACACGCAGCTGAATAATGAAAGACACAAGATCGATGAAAGAGACAATGTGCAAGATGTAACTGGGAATAGGAATCCACTATGGCAAGAGTACAATGGTTGAGCACCGGCTCACACACTCCATATGCTCCCTCTCTCCACACCAAAGAACCCACGAGTACAAGTGTGATAATGGATTATGGCCACACTCTCTCCTTTCATTTAGAAAAATAAAAGAGTTTTCCTACCATAAAATAGGTTGGCCAATTACAAATAACGAATAAAGAGAGTGCCCATAAATTAGGTTGTGGGCACCATGAATCTCTGATATGACCACTTCTAATAGACACACCTTGCTAAGTTGAAAGGTCTCTAACATTGGTAGCTAGACATTATTCACCACACTAAACTCCTTTCTGAGGATGAATTGGTCCCTTGGCATATGGTAATTTTTGTTGTTTCTTTGTCGTGACTTTTGTACTCTTTTAGTTATTTAACCTTGTATAAAAGGGAGCTAACTTTATGTATGACGGCTTTGATCCATCTTGCATATTGTAATCTTGTACTTTTTTTGTAATTAATAGAATTACCTATTACAAAAAAGTACATGCCACCTACTATAGAGAGAGAGAGAGAGAAAGTGAGAGAGAAAATGAACTTATCCACAATAGGAGGGAGAGAGGGAGAGAGAGAAAAGCTATAGTACAAAAGAAAATAAGGGAAGAATAGTCACTCTCTTGCTTGTGCACCTGAACTTTCCCCCTCACTCAATCTACCCTTTTGCTATGCCCGCCTCCCAATGCAAAGCTAACACATGTTGTCCACTACATTCACCTTCTTTGCTTTTCCTTCTAATAGTCCCATTACTAGCGCCTAACCCACTTTCTCTATACTTAACTGAGCACATAGGTGAGTGCACACATACACAGAAAGTACCCGATCTACCCCATTGCAGAAGAACAAGAGAGATGTGAGAGGGAGAGATAAAGAAAAGGTGTCTCTTATGAAAGGTATTTAAGACGGTGAATTGTTTTCTTGGGGGGTTTGAAAGCTTTTGTCAAGTTTGAAAATCTTTTGGTGGTTTGTTTACTATTGCAGCCACAAACAAAATAAAAATATAGTATAGATTTACATGGGGTTTCCTTAGGGAAATGAGATATTGTATTTTTTGGAAAGCATATCATAAAATATCTACAAAGGTTAGAATATTTCATAAAAGATATATAAAGATTAGTATTTGGATAGGTTTGTCCCCTCTATTGTTAATGTTTAAGATATGATCATTATATGATGTAGCAATTGAGGTTAGCTTCTTTCCAAAGATGGATGAATGTTACAAATATGTACATATGTTACATCATAGTCAAGAATCCAAAAGAGGATCTCACTAAAGATAAGATATGAAAAACGAAAAGCATGGGGAGCACTTGATTTGAAGTTCACCATAGAAGTGTATGAACACTCTTTCCATAGTCTTAATGAAAAGGATTCCATGGTTTAATTTGTTTACAAGCCTAAAAGACATTGTGCATTACCTATATGCACTTTGGAAATAGTGGATAATTATAATTATTTTATAGCTTTTGAATGGTCTCAAATGAGTGAGAAACTTTATGGTAATTAGGAATTAGAGGCAATGCATTCTTAATGGACCAAGTTTAAAATTTTGTTTATGAATGTATTTCACAATCAAATAAGGCAATGTGGCATGCATGATTTAAAGAAAATCTCAAAAAGCTTTTGCAGGGTGAAAGATTGTCTTTTTATAGACATCAACATCGAGTTACACATAAAAATAAATTAATGAGTAGATCCTTGTAATGTATTGACATAAATACATATCTTCATAACTACACAAGTATGTCCACACATATGTGGCTACACAATTTGTATCTACCACACATATACATGCATACATCCATGTGCCTAAGTTGGTGCATTTGTGTTGTTGCCTTTTTTTTTCTTGTAGGTCAATATTCAAATATTATCTTCTCATATGGTCAATTTGAAGTGTCGCCTCTTTATATAACCAAATCCATGTCGTTACTTGACTACATAGTACTTTACCATATATTTTGTGGTCTGAATATCACCTAAGTTTGAGTGACAAGTAAGAATTTTTTGGCAACTCCAACATCGGCATAGTACTTTACCATATCTTTGTGGTCTGAACATCACCTAATTTTGAGTGGCAAGTAAGAAGTTTTTGGCAACTCCAACATCGACAATGACATTGTCCTACTTGGCATGATAGTTTCAATCACTAAGCTTTTGTAGTTCAACAAATCAACTGATTTTTTCTTCCTTATTATACTCCTTGTTTGAATTGTGGAAAAAGAGAAAATATTCCAAACAATTGTTTAAATTTGTCTTGAGTGTGTCACATAGGGAAATAGATTTGTAATAGGTCTCAAATTTGAGTGGCACATGATTTACAATATGATTTTTACAAAATACAAATTCAATAAAAATATCAAAAAGTGAAGGACGATCACTCGCATCGGGGGGTGGAAGGGGGAGGGGGGGGGGGGGGGGGGGTTCACACATAGATTCAATTGAAAGAGTAGCAATTCACTAAGACACAATATTATGCTTCCATGTTGTTCTTCCTTTGCTTTATTTGTAGTCTAAAACTTGTGACATAAAGTAACTTAGACAAATCTCTTAAATTTTGAAGTTAGTTACTATATTTAGCATTTATAATTGAATGGTATTGCCCACATGCATTAGTTTTTCTAGAAAAAGAGGAGATCTATAATGATAATGGAAATACCCAACATGCATATATGTTGACACAATGGGAATTTTTGGGTTTT
This sequence comes from Lygodium microphyllum, assembly GCF_053477565.2. Taxonomy (NCBI): domain Eukaryota; kingdom Viridiplantae; phylum Streptophyta; class Polypodiopsida; order Schizaeales; family Lygodiaceae; genus Lygodium; species Lygodium microphyllum. The sequence continues at coordinate 52,341,303 of NC_141140.1, read as the reverse complement.
TTAATCCATTGAAGAAATAAGAGTCACTAGATTTTTCAAAATCTTAAATTTCAAAAAATGGGAAAGGTATTGACATATCAATCAAAGGAGGAGAGGATAGAACAAAAATCTAGGATATTTTAGGATTTTGTCGATTGAAAGGGGAGGAGTGGTCACATTAAAACGCCCACTTTATCTCTAAAAAATATGGGGGGAGAGAGAGAGAGAGAGAGAGAGAGAGAGAGAGAGAGAGAGAGAGAGAGAGAGAGAGAGAGAGAGAGAGAGAGAGAGAGAGAGAGAGAGAGAGAGAGAGAGAGAGAGAGAGAGAGAGAGAGAGGATACAATTGTGGGGGGGAGTGAGTGTCATATCTCCCATCTTTTCCCTCTTTTTTTGTAAAAGAAATTTTAAAGGGGGGGGGGGGGGGGGTAAATACCTTGAGATAGAGAAAGGGAAAGGGGTTGGTTCTTTAACTACTTCATTACATATATATTGAGGGTTTAGTTTCCTTCTAGATATATGAAGTTTGTATTGCTTCTCATATTTGAATAAGTGACATCATACTAATAGTCATGGAAATAGTTCATTATCTTTCAAATTAGTCATGGTTTTGGACATAAAACTATTTAAGAATTGATGTGATAATTTTATGGAGAATGTTTAGCATACAATGAGATGATCACACATGCAAAGTTGTTCTCTTGTCCAATAATTGTTCCAACAACACATCAGCCACTTTAAAGAAGATAAGTAACTCCAAAAGAAGTTTGACTCTTTCAATCTAATGTATAATGCTTCATAACCATTACCTTAATTTAATGTAGAAAAAAACATTTAAATATCATAAACACATAAATAATTTTATTCTTGAGGACATATGTAACAACATTTTGCCTCTTAAACAATAAATTGACTAAAATTATAATTCTAGGTTCAAATATTTCACATGGAGCAAATGTTAACATGTGCTTTGAAATGTGTTCGATAAACTCATGATGATGATAAAAGCCCCAATGTTAGCCACTTCATCATGAATACATTGCACCCTTTTTTAATTTAGCTTTTAAAAAACCAAAAAAAAAAGGTAGAGAATTTTGAATTCCTTTGGACTTATCTTTCATAAAGGAAGGTCTAACTATGGGAATTTGGGCATTTTTAACCATAGTTACTTAAAAGAGAAGATACATCTTTGTTTATGATTTACCACCATTATCACCTAATTGCAATGGATTTTGTGATCCACTAGTGTCCATTATCTTAAACAAATCCTTTACTTGAAAAAAATCTAATGACTAAACAACCAAGCACTTGAAAATTCTACATGCTTTATAGTTTGTATGTGATATACCCACATTAATGAATATATATACCATAAAAAAAGAATATCATTAACAAAAACACATAAATGTAGGGTTGGTCCAATGTTATTTGAGACAAAAAAAATTTAAGAGCTTCAAAAGAATATCATTAAAAAAAACACATAAATGTAGGGTTGGTCCAATGTTAGTTGAGACAAAAAAATTTAAGAGCTTCAAAAGCAATATTTTGTACTCTAGAGACATTCTCCCTCTTTATATAAAGATTGAGCAAATATGAAATCCCATCAATATAAGAAAAGGGGTGTTGTGGATGCTTGTAAAAATAGTAGGTGTCACTTAAGGTGCACCCACTTTAAAAACATAATATATCCAATATGCAAAGCCTTCTTTGAAATTAGCTAATGTTGCTTGAAAGATACCTAAATTTTGTGTTTTAAGTGACACATCTTGATTGTTTCCATGGATGCACTACATGATTTCTCTATTGGGTAGTTGGTAGCTTTTGTGAAGCTTCACATGACAAGTAGTTGCCAATCAAGCACTTGTGTGCTTAAAAAATAAGAACTGCTATAACTAGGGTAGAAAACAGATTCCCAAAGTCATATAATGTTGGAGAAAGTTTTTGTATGAGAGTTTCATTTCTCATCTTGATCACAAATATTACATAATTGCACTCTTTCCCATCTATAACATAGCAAACTTGTCTTATATGATTTACAACATCCCTCAAAAATGACATTTGCATATACACTATGTAATAGAAAGTGTATTGACCTTGAACCTTGCATATGAGAGGATTACTATAAATTGAGCAAGCTTGGAGCAAGTAACTAAAGAAACAGAGCATGACTTGACCAATCGTGCACATGAATCGATGCAAGATAAACTATCCTTACACCACACCTTTTCAAGAACAACATCCTTACTATTTGTGCATGCCAAAAGCATACATGTATGCTAGAAACATATTTATAGTTCTATATATTTTCGTTAATAGGAATGCATTCCTAACCTCACACAACCAAACATGTCAACCTATGATAACCAATACATGTATGGGCCATACATAGGAGGACACATAAAAGTTTAGTGTATGCTTTCCCTTCAAAAAAATTTAGTGTATGCTTTCCCTTTAAAAAAATTTAATGTATGCTTTCCCTCCAAAATCCACCAACAAACACAACTAGACCAAAATGTGGAATACATCGCATGCTTACCACTAAACCCAAGTCTATCTTTCACATATAATCACTACCTGCACATTACCAACATCAGGAACATTGTGACACTCTAATAGCACTTGGTTGATCTCCAACTTTGTCAAAGCTACTTGATGCATAAATTTGTGAACCAAGGACTCCAATCAAAGCACCATAATGAACACAAAATGTAGATAAACATAAGGCATGTAGGGATCCTTCTTCGACTCTCTCATACCAAAATCAAAACACAAGCATCTTGGAAACTCACTTAGGTTCATAGCGTAGGAAATCCCTGACTTCTTTGATTCCATTATTGAAACCTAGAAAATGTGGGACTCACCAAGGACAACTATAGTCTCACTGATAATTTTCCATTGCAATAGAAGAGCACGACCAATGCACTCATTATTAGCCTAGCTCAATTTCTCTCTCCATCTAACAACATGGCATTTCCTCTACTTGAGGGGCGGGAATTGTTTGCACATTTGGCACCATGTGCTCCACACCATCCAAAAGAAATCTTGTGGAAACAAATTTAAATATCTCATCTATAGTTAAACCTATCTCCTTGGCTACCTTCCACAATAATGGTGTTTCTCCACATAAGCTATAAGTCTGCTTATCAATCCTATCCAAGTGAACCACACTTGAGGGACAAAACCAAAACATTTGCTAGCTTTCCTTATCCTTATATTGTCTCTGGCCCTTGAAGCATGATGGAGATTCACCCTTAACTCTTCCACCTCTTCCATCATGAACAAAGGCTACACATCACTTTTTTTTTCCCTACAACACACCCCAACATGTGTACAACTCATTTGAAAAATTTCCCACTCTTTCACCTCCACATCAGTCTCTTTAGGAATGAACCCAATGAGTATTGACCCTTCCCTTGTTCTTGGAAAATGAATAGTGACATTCTCATATGTTGGCCTCTAATTGTGTCTAGTATAATGCTTGCATGTAGATTTCTTCTCTTTTGCATAATATTTTGCTACTCAAACCACTCTCCAGATTAGTTGTTATTTACTGCTCCTCCAACATAGTTGATGTTAGGTCCACCAAATATTTTTTTGCTAGAATCCCTTCTTCCCCCACCATAAATCTACTATGTATATTTCTAAGGCTTGGTCTAGAGCTCTTATGTCTTCCTACCAAATAAGCTTTAGAATGCACAATTTGAAGAATTAACAGAATGAGGTCTACAACACAAGTAGAGTACAAGCTAACTTGCTAAGCATATCTAAGGGCTACCCTCATCGATGCATGCTTGCATTGGGAAAGATTGGTCATAGGTAGAAAGTGACCACATCCCCTTAATATGGACACTCATTGTGGCCCATCCATGAGTGCGACGAGCATGATCAAAATGCACAAATTGGTACTCCAATGGGACTCTAGGTTTCATTTGATTAACAAGGTCTAATCCACTTCCAAGACCAATAATAGACATTTTAAAAACATGTGGCTCCTCTACATGATCCAATTTATTTGGAAATAAGATGTTATGAAAGGAAGGTTACTACTTGTTTGTTTTATCCTTCAACTCTAACAGTGCTTAAGGCCTAACACAAACTCTTTCATATTCTATCTGGAAATATCGAAGGTCCTTTATATCTTATGAAGACATAAAAGGTTAGAACAACATTTAATTCCACGATGAATGACAATGCCTATAAATAGTACACAACTTTTACATTGGATAAGAGGAGTGACTCTCTCCAACAGAATCTCAATACCATGCTCACCCTTGAACTCATTGTCCCCTCCCCTGCTCAATCATTTCCATCACCAAGTCCCTTGCAACACTTATCTCCATCTTTTTGAAATTTGCATAAAGATCTACAATGGCTTTATAGTTCACCAAGGCTTCTACAATTGCTATATTCTTCATGCATTCCCCATTAGAGATGAGGTGATTCTGATATGTGTATGGCACACCTAGCATTGTTAGCTCTATTGGCAGGTAGTAGTAGTATATGTAGCACTCACAAATAGCTAGACACTCTAGGATGGTGGAATAGTGACGACACACCAATGTCCTATTTCCTTGTGTCAAAATACCAATATAGGGCACTTGGCGTAACTTGCTCTTCCACTGTGTTTGATTGAATTTCTTAGTGTGTCAATAATACAAGCACCCTAAATTAAAACATCTCAAGTGTGCTACACCAAACCACACCTTCAAAATCATCTTTGGTGCAAGTTTGGTACTCCACCCAAGCATGACCATCATGCCTTTGCTCCATTCCTAGCATTGGCTTGCCCCCTAGGGATGTAGGTAGCTCAAAGACAATCTCCATCATATTGAGAAGGCACTTTATCAACTTGCATAATAGTAAATGCATTCATCATTGCAACAAGCAATGACTCATTCAAAGGCAAGCTTCTGAGGAGGCCCAAGATACTATTCTGCTTGCCCTCCATAGAGGATGGCATGGAGGATCCCACAAATGAAAATCGAGAGGTGGATGTTAAGGTAGAGTCATCTAAAACACCATCTAGGTCTATGCTTGTTGTATTGTCAATAAGGATGGAGAGAATATAGTCCCTTTCCATGGAAGCAATTAATTGAAATGCAAGCTCATCATTCTTTTTTGCATTTGTTTGAACTTTATGCATCTTCTTTATGGATGTTTACATGGCTTTCTTATTTGATTTGTTACACCCTTGCATTTATCATATGCTTTGAGCTTAAGTGTTTGTAGGCTATTCAGACGCCATCTACTCCTCTCTCCTTCCCAAGGTAACTATGTGTGTACCCTTTCTCATTTGTTATATCATCATGTCACCTCCTTGTACTAATGTTGGCGACAAACTCAAAGGTTCTAATTATGCTCATTGGAAGCTATGTATGAAAGCTTGGTTTGTGAAAAAGGATCTATGGCAAGTTGTTGAAGGTTTTAAGCCCAAGCTGGAGTGTCCATTGACCCCCTCTAAGTGGAATAAGAAGGATGAGGACAACATCCAGGAGGAGCTTTTTGAATGGAAAGGCAAGAATGCTAAGGCTTTTGGTGCTTTGGTACGCTCACTTCACCCAAAAGTCTCTTTTACCATTCAAATATTGGAGACCTATGTTGAAGTTTGGGATAAGTTGCAAGAGCTTTATGAGCTATCTTCCATGAGGGTTATCACACTTCAAGGTCAATTGTATGGCATCAAGTTTAACTATTGCGACTCCATGCAGCATTTCTATTGTGGTTCAAGATTATTCATGATCAGTTTCTCACCTTGGCGGCAACTCTTACCTCCTCTCACTTATCTGGATTGATTCTTACGAATCTTCCTCTGGAGTATGACATGGTGGCTCAAGCTTTGAGAGTCTACGTTTCCACTCTTGATCTTGATTTTGATGATATCATGTCTCTCTTTCTTGTTGAGGAGTCTTTGCTCTAGGGGCAAGGAAAGGTTTTGACACATGGTGATGATATTGAGAGAGCCTTGGCAGGATCTTCAAAGACTACGACAAATCATGCTCATTGCTATTCTTGTGCGAAGGAGCCCATCTCTCGAACGATTATCCAAAGAAGGCAACCAAATACAAAGGGAAGGGGGAAAAGCTAGATACTTCATCTTCAAACTCTAAGAGTGAGTCACAAAAGGCCACTCTAGCCAAGGTGACCCAATAAGTGATTTTCTAATAATGTTGCACCCCCTCACATGCTCCTAGCTAGAAGGGGAAAGTGTGAGGGTGGAATGAGGGTATGCTTATGCTCTTTCATTAATAATGGATTTGGTACGTGTAATCAAGTTCACGTCTTCTGGCAATACAAACCTTGGACTAGTGTGTCTAATGCCAAGTTCATACTAGGATGAGTGACTTTTGCATGACAGGACCTGAAGGGCATATTGATGCTCTAGTGGAGGAATCTTATTGTGAGGATGATCTATCCATGGAGCTTGTGTTACTATAGGAGATGCAAGGTGACTAGCTCGTCAACTACTTTACCTTTGGAGAGGGCTTATGGCATTTGGACTTCTTCTTCAAGGTGCTTTCTTACCGAGCCGCATCCAATGGAGTGCACGCTGCCAAAGTATGCATGGTGCATCTTGGGTAACTTTTGTTCATTGTTTGTTCACCAATGCTACAAGAGAAGCTATTAAAATTGGTATTATCATAGGTTCACAATGCCCATGGCCTAATTTATGGGCACTCTCTTTATTCTTTATTTGATAATTGGCCAGTCTATTTTGTGGTAGGACAACTACTTTGTTTTTGTTTATAAAAGGAAGGAGCATGTCCATTAACACAGTTGTACTTGCAAGTTATTGGTGTGGAGAGAGGGAGCTTAAGGAGTGTGTGAGCTAATGTTCAACCATTGTATTCTTGTCATAGTGGATTCCTATTCCCGATTACATCTTGCACATTATCTCTTTCATTGATCTTGTGTCTTTTATTATTTCATTGTCCGTTTTTCTCTTCTAACAATGCCTACACGAGACGTGGCCTTCACACACACACACACACTCTCTCTCTCTCTCTCTCTCTCTCTCTCTCTCTCCAGCTATGGCTAGTAGGTGTGGCAAGTGCCAAGCATAGCCAATGGTAGAGCATCCTTCACTCACTCACTCACTCACTCTCACTCTCACTCTCACTCTCACTCACTCACACACACACACTCTCACACACACACACACACACACACACACACACACACACACTCTCTCTCTCTCTCTCTCTCTCTCTCTCTCTCTCTCTCTCTCTCTCTCTCTCTCTCTCTCTCTCTCTCTCTCTCTCTCTCTCTCTCTCTCTCTCTCTCTTGTGCAAGTAGCTATAGTAGGCAGGTGTGGTGGCAACAAGCGGTAGACTTAGCAAATGGGGGGTGATGGCAAAAGGATGGGGGGTAGCTATGGTAGGGCTATGGGTAGTGGTAGAAAACCAAGCAAGCAATAGAGGCAACAATGACCATCATCAATAGAATGTAGGTGGTAGTCCTAGGCGTGAGCAGAGACTAGGCAAACTACAATAGTAACACTAGTCATGGATAAGCTATGAGAGAGAGAGAGAGAGAGCTAACAAAGAAAATTTGAGAGAGAGAGGGGAGAATGAATATGTATATATGTATATAGAGAGATAGAGAGAGGGAGGAAAAGAAGCGGATATTGAGAGACATAGAGAATATGAGAGAGAGAGAGAGAGTGTGTGTGTGTGTGTGTGTGTAGAGAATGAGAGAGAAAGAAAACTTATCTTCCATGAAAGAAATTTAGGGTTATAGAGAGAGAATGACGAGGGAAAATTTGTGTGTGTGTGTGTAAACCCAAGCAAATGAGGTCTCTCATCCAACAATTGATAAGCATCCAACCCATGGAACCCTATCAAAATTAGGGGCACATGTTACCTATTAAAAATCCAACTCCTATTGAAATCAAGGGAACATGGAGTGATAAACTTTGATTGGGTAAAGTGTAGTAGGCATGTAACTTGCCTAGCTAGGCTACTTATAGTCTAACTAACAAACCAAACAAGCACATGTTCAAACATGCATACAGGCAAGCATGCAAGCACATAACCTAGGTCGGCCACACACATAACAAAGGGCCACATACATGGCCATACATAACAAAAAAAGGAGAAAAATACAAGTCACAAGAATGCAAATGCAACACATCAAACAAGCAACCTTGAGCCCTTCCTCTTCCAAGAAAGCTGTCTAGATCTTCAATTTCTATTTGCACAATAAACCACAATAGTGAAAGATGTCAATAAGTAAATATCCTATAATATTTTTCTATAATGCATAACAAACTCTAATATAAACCTCAATGGATATCTTAAAATTATCTTATTATCTTAGGGTTTTTATTTTCTTTAAGAAGACTATCATCATAAAGATTTATTGAACTTTTTGGTTTCTCCTTTGATGGAGACTTAATTTTCTCTTCATACCCCATGTCATCAATCAATATAAGTCTCTCTTGAACCTATGATAACTCTTCTTCTGTAGGTAGCCTCTCCTTTTCATATTCCACGATATGATTATGCATGAATGCAGCAAGGCTATAGAGCTATCTTGAAAATTTTCTCCCTCAACATCAAGACTTGCTAGCAATTCCTATTCATCATAACCTATAAAATTGTTATCAGTTTGCCCCTATCCTATAAGGATTGTTAAGCAATAATCTTCTTTAAGATAAAAAAAGGTATTGAATATAATTTAACGATACATATCTATTTTTGTTGATGTGATAAGTGGAAAATGTTGGGACAATCAAGAGGATCTTTTTCAATCTCTACACTCAACTCTATTTCCTTTTCTTCCACTTTTGTAATATTCTTACTTTTAAACAAAGCAACATCAAATCCCTACACTAGTTGGTTCTCAATATCCTCTTGAAACATTTCCCCCTTGTCTTCAACCTCTTTATCTTTACTTGTAATATCCTCTATCTTCTTCTCTTGTATTGTATTTAAAGAAGAACTGTCCATATACTAAAGATATACAAGAAATCCAGCAACCTTATGGACAAGAAGACATTGATGCTAATCCTAGTATTGAAAAGGACAATCCACTTCCCACTTCTTGAATTCCTCATCACTGAGGCTAAACCTTGTTTGCAAAGTTGTTCTAGCTGCATTGGTAGCTTCCACTACATCACTGTAATGGACAAATCCCTCAATATCTACTCGGCCCTGCCCTACACATGTCTATCATAACACTCCCTGAAATACTTCAATTTGTCTTCAAGATCCTTCAAGAGCTCTTGCAAATCAAAGGGAACATTGAGCATATCTCTGATGTAGTTGAATCTCGACAAATTTCTAGTTGCATGGAGGAAATAAAAGAGCTTCTCATCACATGTATCCTCTAGATCCTCTTCCTCCATTCCCTCTAGAGAAATCTTCCTTTTAGTCATCCTGATTACTCACAAAACAATTTTGAAACAAGAAGACAAGTTTAGGAATATAAAGAACCTTGACTTATGAAACATGAGTTTATAATCTAAGTAGTAAAGTGTGGCATTAGTTTTCACATTTCATCCGACATCCACAAAAAAAACTTTATGGATTTTTCCAAGATTTATGAAATGTAATTATAGAGGACTTAAAGAGCTTTCTAGAGTCTTATCGCAATTGATTGAAAAAAATATATTGTTCACAATGGAAAAAGCTAAAGTTCAACTCCTTACTTTTACGTCTTTCAATCATTTTTATTACTTCCAATGGAACTAAGAATAAATCACAACGCCTGTGTATAAGAGAAATAACAAATATAAGTTTGTTACCTTAGAAATATATTTCTTTGTGAGCATGAACTAGTTTCTTCAAGAGCATGCATATTCTTGGCTTACGATGTGCAAGGTGTATGGTTATGGGAGAGAGAAAAAAATGCATAGAAAAAAGTTTGTGTATACAACATCCTAAATTGGCTTCACAACATATATTTATTTACAAGAGGGTGCCTACAAACTCGCTCAAAATGTTCCATGCATTAATTAGAAAAATCTATATTTAAACTAGAAAAATAAGGAAAAAAAATATTCCCTTTCATTTGAAAAATAATGACATAAAAGTGTTATAACATCTGAAAATGTTAGTGACATGGCACAAGTTTTGAGGTGACAATGATATACTCGTCGCATATGTGGAGTAAATTTCCCATTATACTTCGAAGAAAGGTCATTTTAAAAAGAATTTTCAAACCACTAAGCAAAATTTCAAGCCTCTAAGCTCCTTTCTTACTCCGAATTCACCAACGCCATAGGCAACTTCATCACAAGGAAAATTTTTCCAATACCCAGCACACAAGGTAAGATTTTATCACACACATAATGCATAAAATTCTTTTATTTATTTCTTATAGCTACCTGTAATCTACTGCTAATCAAAACATGATATATTTCTCCCATAACTTACATTCTCCTATTAATTCTTACTAGTCAAACTTGTAAAACATGAGAATGGTACATGGGAAATCTTTGGCAGAACCTTATTCATGTTTCATAGAACTCTTTGCTCTATAGTAATCTATTGACTATCCAAACTATTGCTAGTAGTTATTTATCTATAGTAATGTAATTTCCTTATGCTTTAGTTAGGTCATGGTTCTATGTGTGCAACTCAACTCTTGTTTACTCCCAGCTTCAAATCTCGGATTCTACCCTTCCAAGTAGTGATGAACAACTCTCATATCTTTGTCTTTTTCCACATTTTGCCTACTGCATGGTGATTTAACTACCTTTGCTAATGATAGTAAAAAACTATATTTCTATTTATCTGCCTTTCCTAATGATAGTAATATACATGTATTTGGAAGCTTGGACGCCTTGTTAAAGGTTGAATTTCTGTCCATGTGGCACATAGAGAGAGAGAGAGAGAGAGAGAGAGAGAGAGAGAGAGAGAGAGAGAGAGAGAGAGAGAGAGAGAGAGAGAGAGAGAGAGAGAGAGAGAGAGAGAGGAGAAGGCTACCACAAAGGAGGGAAAAACATAAGAGAGATAAAAGAAAGGAGGGAAAAGAAGGCCGAGTGTCAATCTTTTTACTAATTTGAATTTAGATTAAAGTAGTCATTTATCGTTAATCCGAATGTATCATTAAATTAAAGTAGCCAAGGTTGTATGTCATTAATGCAAAGAATGTCATAATCATGAATACAAGAGGCAAAAAATAGATATTGATAATACAAATTTGTAATATTATTATGTATATATCTTTTTGTAAAATGATTTTTGGCCTTTTTAAAAATAGAAGTTCTGTTATTACAGAGGCTTTGCTTCTATTAGTCTAGAGCACACACTCTCTATCTACTAAAAGGCACTTTCAAGACCTCAAAACTTCCCTAATGTCTCATTTCACACCACTAAGTCACACTAGTATTAAGTGTAAAATATTACACAGCATAGCGAACAGAATCTGAGAAAGAGATAGAGAGTACACAATAGATAAGAGGAGAATTAGTAAATTCTTTAACTCCAAACAACTGATACAAAGATGGCTCTATCCACCCGTGCGCTTCCACTATGTGAAGCTTAGATGGCGATCTAGACAGAAGATAGGTGAAGAGCTTAAGGCTAGCTGGAACAACAACTCTGACTGGGTGAAAGATGAGTGATCGATGGCTGTGAAGGGGTTTAGCTTGTATAGCCTGCGAAGGCCGTGAGGTTGGCCTGACCGACCTACCATATAAGCCTCCACTATTCGGCCAGGGAATATTCCTGGGAATATTCCCTTTACCATCTCCCTTACCCCGCAACTTGATGCAATGTGCCTCGAGTTGCTACCAGCTTAGCCATTCCGTCTAACCCAAATATTAGACCCACAACGGTCACCTTTTTGCCATCCGGTCACATAGACCTCATCTGATATACAAGTCAGGACTCAACCAATGTCCGAGCTCACATTTGGCTTCTCCTCATAATGGGGGCCTTACAACTTTGAGCACCATGGATCATTGGTAGCACCTAATGAGGGTGGGGCATTGATCATATCTAACACCCCCCCTCAATGTCCACCCATAGGTGAACTATCTCCTCGGCCCAATGCCGAGTCTCTAAAGATGAACTTGAAGCAGATCCTTCGTAAGTGCTTTGGTGAAGATATCTGCTCCATTCTCCTCTGTTGGACAGTAGACTAGTTCCACTATCCCATCCTCCATCAAATCACGCACATAGTGATACTAGATCTCTATATGTTTGGTGCATGCATGAAACACTGGATTTTTGGCAATGGCGATGCAACTCTGATTGTGACATCTCAGCATAGTTGGTTCTTCATCCTGCACTCCCATATGCCATAGAATCCTTCTCAACCATATGGCTTCACATGCAACAAAACAAGCTGCCTTGTACTCTGCTTTGGTAGAAGACAATGCCACTGTTGGCTACTTCTTACTAATCCAAGAGAAAATTCCTGAACCCAAAGAGAAACAATAACCAGAAACTGACTTCCTGGAATCAATGTCTCTTGCCCAATCTGAGTCATAGTTCCCCACAAGAGAAGTTCCAAAACTGTATGTGATACCATAGTCAAGAGTTTCCTTCAAGTATCTGAGTACCCGCATCCCAGCCTTCCAATGACTCTCATGAGGTTTGTTTGAGAACCTGCTCAAAACACCAACAGCAAAACTGATATCTGGTCTAGTGTTACACAAGTAGATCCTCCTATACCTCCCAATGTTTGCTAGTGCTGATGTATCCTCAACGGATAACTTTGCATTCACCTCCATAGGTGTAGCTATCTCCTTGCACTCGGTCATGCCAAATGCCTTCAAGATCTCCCATGCATACTTCTTCTGAGAGATAAAGATCTTTCTTGGCTCTTGCCAGACTTCAATCCCCAAACAATAGTGCAGCAAGCCTAAGTCTGTCATTTCAAACTCAGAACTCAAAGCCTTTTGAGTTTGGTTGATCATATCTTCATAGTCACCTGTAATAAGAAGGTCGTTCACATATAGGACAATCACTACAGACTTTTTACCATCCCTGTAAACATACAAGTTAGCATATGAGGCACATCTTTTGAAGTTTAGGTTTAAAAAGAACCTATCTATCCGCTGGTACCATGCTCTAGGGGCTTGTTTCAGCCCATACAGTGCCTTCTTCAGCTTACACACTTTGTTCTCAGAATGGGGGGCCTCAAACACTGGTGGCTGAGCCACGTACACCTCCTCCTTGAGGTCACCATTTAAGAACGATGACTTAACATCCATTTGGTACACTGGCCACTTCTTGTGGGCAGCCACTGCAAGTACCGTGCAAATAGTGGTCATTCTGGTAGTTGGGGCAAATGACTCTTGAAAATCAAACCCTTCAACTTGTGAAAATCCTTGGGCAACCAATCTAGCTTTGTACTTTTCTAAGGTACCATCAGCCTTGTACTTTACCTTCCAGATCCACTTGGTGCCAATAACCTCCGCTTTGCTGGTCGATCCACTAGCTCCCAAGTGTCATTCTTCATTATGTTGTCATACTCCGCTTGCATAGCAGCCTTTCATGATGGATCTCGAGTGCTTCTTCTAAGTCAGTTGGCTCCTTTACTTCTCTCATAATCTCAACCATCAAGGCCATATTGACTATGTGAGTAGAAGCCCTCCTTTGCTCCTCTATTCTCTGAGACCTCCTTGGTTCGTCTACCTTCTCCTCAACAGATGCAGGCATAGGATTATTGTGGTCATAGAGCTGCTTCACCCAGCGCGGCAATGGCTTTCCTGGTGGGGTGATGCCAGGTTGGTGAACTTTTTCCTCATCATCTAAAGATGATGCTTCCTCCTCCTTAAGGATAGGGACAGCTCTCGAGACAGGTTCATAGTGGACTACTTCTTCGCTTGATGATAAAGTGGAAGAACTTGCCTTCTCCTCCTCCACTGTATGCGGCTCCTCCTTGAACACCACATCACGGCTCGTGATGATCTTCTTTGCCTCTTGGTCATATAATTTGTAAGCCTTCTGCTCATCACTATAACCCAAGAATATACATTTTCAGCTTTTTGGTTTTAACTTGTTTTTCTCATCTGGAACATGTGCATAACATTCACATCCAAAAATTCTAAAATGTGAGACAGATGGTTTCTTACCAATGTAAGCCTCATGAGGTGTTTTTCCCTTGAGAGCCTTTGTGTAGCTCCGATTTAGAATGTAGACTGCAATATTAACAGCTTCAGCCCAAAAATGGTTAGGCAATCCCTTGCCCTTTAGCATGCATTTTTCCATCTCCACAATGGTGCGATTCATGCGTTCCACAACACCGTTCTGCTGAGGTGTGTGAGGCATCGTCAATTGACGCTTGATCCCTTTGCTCTTGCAAAAGCCTTCAAACTCCTTTGAGTTAAACTCACACCACCATCTGTTCTAAATTTCTTCACACTTTTCCATGTTTCATTCTCAACAAGTTTTAGCCATTCTTTAAACTTACCAAAAGCTTGAGCCTTATCACGAAGGAAGTACACCCACATCTTCCTACTGTAGTCATCGACAATCAACATAAAATAAGAAGATCCCCCCAAGGCCTGTGTAGGCATCTTACCACACAAGTCAGCATGCACCAACTCTAGAGGAGCCTGTGCTCTATTCTTGCTTTCTTGTGGAAATGCCTTTCTCTGTTGCTTGCCCATTATACAAGCTTCACATGGTTCCTTCAATTCAGTTATTATAGGTAGGTGAGCAACCATACCTTGCTTCTGCATCTCCTTCAACACTGCAAATCTGATGTGCCCAAACCTTTCATGCCAAAGCTTACTTGTGCCCACTCCAGTGGTGGCTGTAAGAGCACTTAGATCATACAAGTTGTTCCTTCTTTCTCCTTTGCCAACAATTGTGCCAGCACTATCAAGAATTTATGCACCTGTCTTCTTAAACCTCACTTCATGACCAAGATCAGTTATGGCAGCCAACTGATAAGAGATTTCTCCTCATTTCGGGAACATACAACACATTTGAAAGATTTTGGACTTCACCATTTGTAGCAACAAAAGAAATAGTACCTATGCCCGCAGCATGGCATTTAGCATCATTTCCAACCGTCACAGTGATGGATTCTTGTAGAGGCTGCATAGAACTATATAGACCTTTCTTGTTGGTCATGTGATGGGAGGCTCCACTATCCAACACCCATGAGTCAGTGGTAGATTCTTCTTGCGCCGAGGAGCACACTTCCTCAATGGTCACCATGAATAATTACAGCTCTGCTTCAGTTGTATTGGCTATCTCTTTCCCTTTACTTTTAAGGGTACCATTCTTTTCATCTGCCTTCTTGACACGACAATCTGCAATTGCATGTCCTTTCTTCTTGCAGTAGAAGCATTCTCCTTGAAACTTCTTCTTTCCGCCCTTCTTCTTTTTGTCACCATCATTTTTGGTGGAGGAACCACCTTTGCCTTTTTCATTGGCAGAGAATGCAACATCTCCATTGTTGCTTCCTTCTCGAGCTTTCAGCCTCAACTCCTCCTCCATTAATAATGCACAAAACTCCTCAAAATTCAAAGCTTGAGGTCTCACCTAAGTATTAAGGGCAGTTACTAGTCCATCAAACTTTTGTGGACAAATCCAAAGACACCTCCGGGCTAGCTCTTTGCTAGTCTTTTGTATCCCAGTGCCAGCCATCTGGTCACGCAGATTCTTAATCCGAGTGATGAATGCTTCAACCATCTCTCCTTCAGCAAACTTCTCCGTTGCTAGTTGATTCTCCAAGTTTTGAAACCTTGTTTGGTTTCGTGTTTCGTACTGACTCCTTAGTACATTCCAAGCCTCTGACGCTTTGGTTGTATGCTGCATCAAAGTCAGAACACTATTAGAACAGCTTGTAACTAAGGCACACAATGCATCTGCATTCCTTCATTTCCAAGCTTGTAGAAGATCTGCATTCGGAGGAATCATCACACTAGGATTTGATGGGTCAAGGGTAGGCTGTGATTCTACATCAGTCCCCAGCACAGTCTCCAAAAGCTCATAAGAATCAAGGATAGTTGTAATTTTGAACTTCCACAAGGTGTAGTTTGTACCATCTAACTTGCCTTCGCTGAAGGTTGGTGGACGAATCCTCAGTGTTTGAATAGCCGGTACAACAACACCACCTCCTGCACCGCTTCCTGATGCGTCAGAACCACTTTTGGAAGTCGACATAGTTTCTCTTTGCTGTTGAAGCCTTTGTCTCTTGCACACTCTCCGATCTCTAGAGCCCCCTGGGCTCTGATACCATGTAAAATATTACACAGCGCAGCGAACAGAATCTGAGAAAGAGATAAAGAGTACACGACAGATAAGAGGAGAATTAGTAAATTCTTTAACTCCAAACAACTGATACAAAGATGGCTCTGTCCACCCATGTGCTTCCACTGTGTGAAGCTTAGATGGCGATCTAGACAGAAGATAGGTGAAGAGCTTAAGGCTAGCTAGAACAACAACTCTGACTGGGTGAAAGATGAGTGATCGATGGTTGTGCAAGGGTTTAGCTTTTATAGCCTGCGAATGCCATGAGGTTGGCCTGACCGACCTACCATATAAGCCTCTACTAGTCGGCCAGGGAATTTTCCCTTTACCATCGAGCCGGGGGCGCTGCCCCCAGACCCCCGCCAGGGGGGCCGCTGGCCCCCCTAGGACCCCCCAGCCAGGGGCCGCTTCCGCGGCCCCGGAACCCCACAATAGGGACCTCTTTTAACTCCCTTACCTTACAACTCGATGCAATGCGCCTCGAGTTATTGCCAGCTTAGCCACTCCGTCTAACCCAAAGATTAGACCCACAACGGTCACCCTTTTGCCATCCGGTCACATAGACCTCATCTGATATACAAGTCAGGACTCAACCAATGTTCGGGCTCACATTTGGCTTCTCCTCATAATGGAGGCCTTACAACTTTGAGCACCATGGATCATTGGTTGCACCTAATGAGGGTGGGGCATTGATCATATCTACCATTAAGTTCATGTAGGAGGTCTTTTTATCGCAAGCTGAAATACAATATTCTTTGTCAATCTCTTGAACACAAATTTCATATTGTATATGGAAGGTCTAGATTTGTCCAATTAACTCTAAAGTATGCATACTTCCAAAGTAAGCTTCCAAGAAACATACAACATCCTTGGGGGTCCACCTATAAGAAATAATCTATATAATGTGCGTTCAAAGAATATTAAGAAATACCCTTTCTTTACATATTATAAGGCCTTAAAAAGATCCCATTTACTTTACTAAACTTGTAGTTTTTTTTCAACTTGTAATTTAAAAACCCCTTTTGTAAGCTGGGGACAACATATAACTGTTGAGATATCGAGCTCCACTCATGATACGCCAGGGTGACCGTTGTATATTTATGTCACCGACTTGTCAGTTGCAGACGCGGTTGGTACACCGCCCATGAATAATAGCTACATGATAGCTATCCTTATCTACTCTAGTTCGTGGCTCAGTTAGTATGCCACCTTAGTTAGTTGAGTTTGGTTTGAGACCCATATATAGGGTTTTTCTATTTCTTTGTATTAGAGTTCTTTTGGCTTACACAACTAAGAAGAGGAAAACTGTTTTCAGCCTCCACCCTTGTGTGTATTCCCCCATTGTGCAAGCAAGAAAGCTTCAAGTGAGACTCCTTTTTTCTCTCCCACAATCTTGACATGGTATCAAAGCCTTGTTTGTGGTAAGGAGCTCAAGAAAGCAAGCCAAGCTCGCGGTGTTCTGGTAAGAGGAGCAGTGTTGCTTTCATTTTCTGTTTTGGGAGCAGATCTCTGCAAGTAGCACAGCCGGAAATTGCAGGAGTGCATTGTCTCAGGTTGAGACGCCCTTCGCGGTGAAGCAAAAGGGTAGTATTTGAGGCCATTTTGGGGCCTGTTTTGGAGGCGGAAGTTTTCTGCACGCACTCAGGAAAAGACCCAGTTTTATGCTGTGCAGCCACTGTTCTACAGGTCGGTGAAAAGTTACTGTAAAAATTGCATTGTATGCTTGTGCGCAGAGACATTGGGAGTTACAGAATCATCCCTGTTGCCTATTGATGCAAAATCGTCACTAGGAAGTGACTGTGTGGTCAAATACCACTTTCGCCAGTTTTGCAGATTTTCCCATGTGAGGGTGAAGCTGTGGTTTTTGCAGTGACAGAATTTTTTCCAGTCTTCTGTAATGGCATCTGATTCTCTTTCACAGTTTGGCACTGAAAAGCTTGACAAGAACAACTTCCAAGCATGGAAGTTTAGAATGACAAATTTCCTTATGGAAAAAGGATATTGGGAATTTGTTGCAGGAAATGAAGAAGAACCAGTTCTTCCTGATGTTCCCAATCAACAGCAAATGCAAGCATTCAAAACATGGCATGAGAGAGCCAGGAAAGTTATGTATTGGCTGTCTATCAGTATTTCAGACTCTATGATTGTGCATATTCAGGATGCAAGTACGCCAAAGGAGGCATGGGATACTTTGTCAAAAATGTATAGCACAAATACGCAATCCAGGAAAATGCAGCTCAAGCAAAAGTTGCATAATGTGCAAAGAGAAAGTATGAGCATCAACGACTACCACATGAAGGTGAAGAAGATTGCAGATGCACTTGCTTCCATTGGGTCGCCAGTGGAAGATGATGATTTAGTTTCCATGACCTTGAATGGTCTAGAAAAGGATTATGCACAGTTCCGAACATCCATTTCCGTCCGTGAAAGATTTCCTGATTTTGAGGAGCTGATTGCTCTTCTAATTTCTGAGGAGCAAAGAAATGGTGGCGCATCTTCTTCAGGAGGAACTTCAAAAGAAGCTGTCTTCTACTCAAATGCTGGAAGAGGTAGAGGCAGAGGTAGAGGAGGCCGATTTGGAGGCCGTGGCAGAAATCAGAATATGCAGCAAACTCAAGAAAACCAGTCCTATGGAGGAGGACGTGGTAACTCTAGAGGCAAGGGGAGCCAAAGAGGTCGTGGTGGATGGCAAAGAGGTCAAAATGCAAACAGTAATGTTGAATGCTACTACTGTGGTAAAATGGGTTTTATGGCTAAAGACTGCTATAAAAAGCAGAATGACATCATGAATGGAAAACTACAACAAGGGAATTATGCATCTTCTAGCAAACAGGGTGATGACAGAAATGAGCATTTGTTCATGGTGCAGCACATGAACAATTCTGTGACAAGTGCAGAAGAAAGCAATGATGTATGGTATGTTGAATCGGGTGCATCAAACCACATGACAGGTCATGCAGAATGGATGGAGGATGCAAGGAAAATGGAAAAACCAGGATTTGTGGAGACTGATGATGATACTGCACATCCTATTGTGCAGATTGGAAAAATTCCCTTGTCTATGCAGGATGGAAAAAAGAAATACATGTCCGATGTATTTCATGTCCCGAATATCACCAAGAATCTGGTTTCTGTCGGTCAAATGGTTGAGTAGGGCTTGCAGGTCAGATTTAATCCTCATGGATGCTTTATTGAGGATATGAAAAATAAAGGTCGCTTGATAGCAAAAGGAAAGAAGAAGGGCAGAATGTTTACGTTGGATGCAGACATGTCTGAATTGAGTGCAGCAATGTTTGCACATGGGACCGGTATAGTTGCAGATATTGATATCTGGCATAAACGCATTGGTCATGTTAATGTACAGTGACTTAAATCAATGCAGGCCCAAAATATTATTGCAGGATTGCCAAAATTCAAGGTTGCAGAAATGCATAAGGTATGTGAAGCCTGTCAGTTTGGAAAACAGGCAAGGAAACCATTTTCTAGACATGTTCAAGAGAGTGAGAAGACATTGGAATTAATCCACTCTGATGTGTGGACTACTAAAGCTGCATCTCTTGGAGGCTGTCATTATTTTGTCACTTTTATTGATGACTATAGCAGAAAAGTTTGGGTGTATTTTATGAAAAAGAAAAGTGAAGTTTTTGGGCATTTCAAAACCCTTAAAGCTATGGCTGAAAAAGAAACAGGTCTGCAAATAAAATGCCTAAGGTCAGATGGAGGGGGAGAGTACCTCTCAAATGAGTTTGCAAAGTTCTTACAGGAGCATGGTATAAAGCAGCAATATTCATGCAGTTATACCCCACAAAAAAATGGAATTGCAGAAAGGAAAAACAGGCATATTGGAGAGGTATCTCGTGCCATGCTCAATGAAAAAGACTTGCCAGATTTTTATTGGGCTGAAGCAGTTGCTACAGCAGTCTATATAATGAACAGGACTCCCACTGCAGCAATACATGGGATGACTCCAGAGGAGAGGTATACTGGTAGGAAACCAGATATTTCTCATTTGAAAATTTTTGGTTGCATTGCCTATGTACATGTGCCAGATGAGTTGAGATCCAAGTTGGATCCAAAAGCTGAGAAGTGCATCTTTATTGGTTACTCTCTGCAGCAAAAAGGGTATAGATGCTATAACCCTTCTACTCGTAAGTTTATAGTGAGCAGAGATGTTGTTTTTTATGAGATGAGTAGCTGGTATAAACTAGTAAATGTGATTGATGATGTAGATGCACAAAATGGTAATGCTACACAGAATTCACAGCAACAGTCACAAAATATTAGTGGACCTGGAGCGTCCTCTAGCAGTGGTTCACATTCTTCGCCGTGGACAGGCAGATTGAGATCAGGAGAATCTTCTCAAAGCAATGCAGATAGTGGTATGCAGGTATCACGAAAAGGAAAAGAGAAGGTTGATCAGCCCATGTTTGATGTGAATGCAGGTCACTCTTATGTGGATGGTGAATCCAGTGGCTCAGAACAGAGCATTGATGATGAGTTGGGTATTCCTTCTATTGTTACACCTGGATTAAGGAAGACCAGGGATGTTTTGAGAGCACCTGGGAGTGAATCTACTTTGCGCAGGTCTACGAGAGCTAGGTATCCTGTGGATAGGCTGAAATATGATGGATTTACAGCCATTCACTATGCATATATGGTCAAAGTGATACAGGAACCAAAACCCACATCTTTTGAGCAAGCCATGGGAAAAGAAAAATGGGAGAAAGCCATGGATGAAGAAATGGATGCCTTGGAAGCAAATGCTACATGGGAGTTAGTACCTTTGCCTAAAGGTAAGAATGCAATTGGCTGTAAGTGGGTTTATAAGGTGAAGCACAATGCAGATGGTTCTGTGAACAGATACAAGGCAAGATTAGTAGTCAAGGGGTATGCACAAACATATGGCATTGACTATGAAGAAACATTCAGTCCAGTTGCAAGGATGGCAACTGTAAGAGCAGTCATTGCTATGGCTGCATCAAAGGGATGGTCTTTACATCAGATGGATGTAAAGAATGCCTTCTTGCATGGTGATTTGCAAGAAGAGGTCTATATGGAGCAGCCACCAGGTTATGTGCATGCTGTTCATCCTGAGTTTGTTTGCAGGTTGAAGAAAGCCTTGTATGGCTTGAAGCAAGCACCTAGAGCATGGTCTGACAAGATAGGACAGTATCTTGTCACTATTGGCTTTCATATTTCCAAGGCAGATTTCTCACTTTATGTGAGAAAAACAGAGAAAGGTATTATGCTACTTGTCATTTATGTTGATGATTTGATTATGACAGGTGACAGTGATGAAGATATCCTTCATGTGAAAATGCTATTGAAGCAAAAGTTTGAGATGAAGGATTTGGGAGAGCTGCGTTATTTCTTGGGCATTGAGGTGATTAGATCACCAAGTGGGATACAGCTCTTGCAGAGGCAATATGGATTGGACATGCTGTCCAAATATGGGATGACAGGCTGTAAGCCTATTTCAATTCCTTTGGAGCAAAATGTGAAGCTGAGCATAGATGCAGGTGAGCTTCTAGAAGACCCTACTATGTACAGACACATAGTAGGAAGTTTGATTTATATGACTATTACCGGGCCAGATTTGAGCTATGCTGTTGGATTGGTAAGTTAGTTTATGCAAGCTCCAAGGAAACCACATTTGGATGCGGCTAGATGCATACTCAGGTATGTGAAGTCCACATTGCAGTATGGACTATTTTATGAGACTGGGGTTCAGATACAGTTGCATGGATACATTGATGTTGATTGGGCTGGTAGTATTTCTGATAGACGATCTACCAGTGGATATGTGTTCTCTTTTGGGAGTGCTGCAGTCACTTGGAGCAGCAAGAAACAGCCTACAGTTGCCTTATCGAGCACAGAGGCTGAGTATAGGGGTGCAGCAATGGCTGCATGTGAGGTAGCTTGGTTGCATAAGCTACTTTATGATATGCATCAGTCTACAGATGGGCCAGTTGTCATTTATTGTGACAACATGAGCAATATACACTTGGCAAATAACACAGTCTATCATGCTAGAACAAAGCACATTGAGGTGCATTATCACTATGTGCGAGAGAGGGTTTTACTAGGTCTTATTGATCTAGTTTATGTCAGCACAGAGGATCAGGTAGCTGACATATTTACGAAGGCATTGGGCGCAGAGAAGCTACGCAAGTTCAAAGACCTGCTTGGTGTGCAGGAATTGGGATTGAGCTCGAGGGGGAGTGTTGAGATATCGAGCTTCACTCGTGATACGCCAGGGTGACCGTTGTATGTTTATGTCACCGACTTGTCAGTTGCAGACGCGGTTGGTACACCGCCCATGAATAATAGCTACATGATAGCTATCCTTATCTACTCTAGTTCATGGCTCAGTTAGTATGCCACCTTAGTTAGTTGAGTTTGGTTTGAGACCCATATATAGGGTTCTTCTATTTCTTTGTATTAGAGTTCTTTTGGCTTACACAACTAAGAAGAGGAAAACTGTTTTCAGCCTCCACCCTTGTGTGTATTCCCCCATTGTGCAAGCAAGAAAGCTTCAAGTGAGACTCCTTCCTTCTCTCCCACAATCTTGACAATAACTTGACAAAGATACCTTGGATTAAATAATCATAAATGAAATCACATGAAGATTTCATAACCACAAGCAGTTCTTCTGAACTACAAGTGTGCTGAAATGAAGGACAACAACTAAAAAAGCAGTCAATATAGCAGTGAATCGCCACCACTTTAGTCTTCAAGTGAGAAGGAAGTATCCCCCATTGAGACGGTATCTTGAACATATATTTAACAAATATAACTATATTTTGAGAAATTTGAAGAGAATTGATTTCCTTCTTCCAAAAAATTGAGAAGGATTTTTGTCAAGGTGAACAAGTTCTAGGTTGAAGCAAACCCGCCTTTTTCCGAACCCTAACTTCATGTGACTACTATGGTTAGCACTTTCTTGGAATGTCCTTGTGACATCCGTAAGCTAACCATCATATTATCCATCCTTTCAATCCCACAAGTTGCTGAGCTACTTTTAATCATCATAAAAGCTCCGCAAAGATCTTGAGTGCTAAAGATGACGCTACTCCTTTCTGCTACCCCACACGACCATGTTCTGCTCTTGTAGGGCATCTTAGTTGTTGTAAGAGAAGTCTATCTATCTAATCTTTAATACCCTGGACCTCATAGATATGCAGCATCGATCGTCGAGTTCATTATTTAAAGTATTGACACTCCAAAGATCATGCAATACTACACTCTCACTCTCACTTATCAATCAAGTCCTCATAGCTCTTTACACACACACACACACTTGCAAGTAAATTATTGATCAATGTATTTAATCGTGCATTATTTCTTTGACCACGTTAGATTGCATTCTCACTGAGAAAAAGCGACTCATCAACTTAATTATCTTGCCACCTTGTTCATGAACTGAATCTACCTCAAATTGTGCCATAACTCTCTCCCCTCACTACCTCCCTCTTCTAATAGCCAAATAATAGGCCTTATAGAAAATCAAAGTATAAAAGCATGTCATAACCATACTTATCATTATTAATGTGAAAATGAAGTTGAAGGAATTTACTTTAGTGACTAAGGTGCACCTATCCTTCATAGCAATTCCACCACCTTGAGCTAGTCATCTGTAAGAATTTGCAATCTATCTATCTCTCTGTATTACTTTACCTTGAATAGCTCCCTCTCCAAGATTCTTCGGTCCTCTTCAATCATTCACATCGTATTACAATTTTCGTGAAATCTGCCTACTACCACACTTGAAAAAGCCAAATTTTGATTCTCTTTCTTTGATTTGTTGTTTTCTTGACTCTTTGTACCTTTACTCCATCGTCTTTAGTTTCTTTTCCCTTTCCTTTTGCTTGCGAGCTACTTTCAAACACCACACCATCATCTACATCTGCACTAGAAGGTGTTTGCTCTATATTAGTATCTATTGCACCTAGAACTCCAACTATTTCTTGTATAGAGCCTAGAATAGCATCCATGGATCATAGTATGGCCAACACGATGGCATTGGCCACTTTTGTCCTACCAGTTTCTTCTCTTTCTTGTACTAAATTTTTCAACGTGTCAAATTTATTTTGGACTTGATCCATATTGTACAAACCTTGAATCTCTCGATTAAGTACAAATGTTAAGTTTTCCAAATATTTTAATCTCAACCCTTCCTTTCTTACATGTGTTTACATATCCCCGTAGCATTTAATCAAAACATGCATGTTGTGATCCTTCCACTCTACCCTACTATGTTTCTCTACCTAGGAAGAAGCACACATGCCACCTTCAAGCAAATGTCTACGAGATTTGAAGGCACCAAATTATACATACATGCACCTATGAGCAAGACAATCATGGGTTCAAAAGGATACAAATCTTTTATCCATGGAGGAGTGAATCAATGTTGATGTAGCAATAGGCATGTCCCCAATAGTAGCCCGATTATGGAGGAGCTCATGCTAATGCCTGATTGGTTGTTGAAAGCCCAATCTACCCTACCTATTGTGCTACTGCTATGCTTTGATTAGGAAAACATTCATCTCCATTCAATCCACTCAATTTGGGACCGCAAGGCTATTGCTTTGTGTTTTGCACACATGGACCCCTTGGTCCAGACCTAAAATGGAAATGCATGCCTAAGCCCAAGGTGGGAGTGAGTGAGAGAATGAGAGCAAGAGTGAGAGGAAGTGAAAAACAAGCCAAGGAAAATTTTGAGAGAGGGGAAAAAATAAGAGAGAAATATATATATATATATATAGAGAGAGAGAGAGAGAGAGAGAGACTATGTGTGTGTGTGTGTGTGTGTGTGACTATGTGTGAGAGAGAGATAGAGAAAAAGAAAGAGAGAGGGAAATATTGAGAGAAAGAGAGAGAGGGGGGCAAAGAGGGAAAATTTTTGAAGAGTAGGGGGAGAAAAGAGGGAAAAAGTTTAGAGAGAGAGAAAGAAAGTGAGAGAACTTCCATTAAAAAATTTAAGTTTAAGATAGAGAATGGAGGGAAATTTTGTGTGTATGTGTGTGTGTGTGAGGAAAAATAAAGAAAAAAGATGAGAGAGAGAGAGAGAGAGAGAGAGAGAGAGAGAGAGAGAGATCCATTGATCTACACACCCAATCTCATGTAGAGAGAAGGCAAAAGTGTGTCCATATCTCATCAATGTCTCCTTAAATTTCTTTCTCTCTAAGTTGAAGAACTCCCCATTCCCAATCTTCAGCACTTTCAATGTCTTTACTATAACTTTATGCCTAACATGCTTTAGATTCCTGAGATTTGGCTACCTTGGTGCTCTAGCAACCGACTTCACTTTCTTATCAATTCTCTTGTATTTAGTCTACACTCTAGCTTCATTCTCTTTCTCTTGCACAAATAACTCATATTATAAATGAACAATACATAACTCTCTTTGCTGAAATAAATTAGCACTCTATACTATCCAATACATAAGAGCAACCCTCTTCTCTTTTGATTGATGTAAATGAGCCCCCATGCACAGTTGGTTGCATACAAATAACCCTCTTTTCTCTTGGTTGCGGTAAATCAGCCCCATGCAATATTGGCTACATAGAAACAACCCTCTTTTCTCTTGATTGAAGTAAATCAATCCCATGCACTATTGGTTGACAGCTAGAATCTTTTTCTCTTGGCTGAAACAAATTAGTCCTCTACATCACTCTTAGCTAACATAAATCAGCCCTCAATACACTAGCCTTAATTGACATAAATCAATCCTCTTCTTCTTTGTTGCCAAAATAATTTAGCACTCTACATTGTTTGCTAAAGTACATAAACATACTCCTCTTTTTGCTAAGAAAATTCAGCCATCAACTTATTTTTTACATTCAATTTAAAATTTTATAATACATGTCAAGAGAATGATCCTACATACAACTGGAACCACTCTACCTCTTAGAATTTTGCAATTATGTCATATTTGCAATAGTGTCTGAACAAGATAACCCTTCATGCATCCTATCAATGCACTTATCATCATGCAAGAAACCTCCTCTTCTCAACTCTTTCTCTTTTTACACACATACTTCCTAACACCTCTCACAACCCTAAAACATTGTGAAAACAAATTGAATTCTCTCTTGAAAGACAAATGAATCTTCAAAGAAAAGTATTGCTAGTAGGGTGCGAGAGCTTTTCTCCTCCCATACCACCACCATCCCGCAGGACAATGGTAACTTTTGATCTGTAGAAGGTAAATGCAAATCCCAGAGTGTATCCCTATTTTGAAGATGATTCACACAAAACATCGTGAACTCGATAGCCCTTTTTCCATCCTTGCTTTGGACCCATGCATAAGTAGATCTGTCATCCATGATCTTAGCCTCTATTTGTGTTGCAGTGATTAAAAAGTGATGATCATCCTAGACATCCCCTACGGATACCTCCATGATCAGGCATGCCATATACAATTCTCCTATAGTGTTATTGGTTTCCCACATCCACCAACTATGCTCTATATCAACAAGCCACTTTCCATTCTCATAAAGTGTGGAAACCATGATATTGATTTTAGAACCATGATCAATTAGGGCAACACAAGATGTCTCAAACCTCCAATCTTGAATATTGTCTCCATAATCACTCTAGCCCAAATTATTCCTAGAGTAATGATTTCAATCTATGTACCTTGCAATCTTGCACAAAAGGGATATCCCCATAGACATGCAAAATCAGGTCATTTGTAGAGGCATTGTGCAAGTTCATGTGGAGTGGAGTGACCACATGATTAACCGCGATGCATTGTGATTTGTTATTACTACCTCAAATCTTAATTCAAAGGGGAATGAGGTAGATTTCCACCTAAGAGTTTAGCCAAGTAGGACCCTTATGATTGTTGTAAGCTCTTCCACATAAAAAACCCTCCATGAGTTTATGAGAACCATTGTACAATTCAATGAGAACATGAGTTCCATATGTAATACTTCAAAATTGTACTTTGCCTATGTAATCTTTAAAAGTGTACTTTACCTATTTAATAACAATTAAATTTGTAAATGTATACTTATGTATATTTCTATTGCAATGACATTACAATAAATTTCTTATAGGATGATTACTATATTAGAGAATTTGGGAATTCTCATATAGTTTAAAATTTTCCAATATAGTTATTATTTCACCACATGATCAAATCTTGTCCCCTTACTTGAAAGTGGAGTCTACCCTAATTACTATATAGGTTGTCATTCCAAGTCTCACTTTGAAGCATGGGTTAAGATATAGCCACATGGCCAAATATTTGCCCCTTATTTGAAAGTGGGACTAGGAATTTTCAAATTCTCTGATATGGTGTTTTGGATAGTTGGTCGTATTCGTTGTAAGCAAGTGGAAAATTTGAGCAAAGTGATTGATTGTGATTGGAAAAAGACGCAATTGTCCACTTGCTTTCAACTATAGTAATTGTTGGAAGCAATTAGACAATTTGGAGCAAGTAATGGGCAAATGGCACAATTGTGTTGTGTGATAAACGTTTTTGTGAAATAAATCATGTTGACTCACAAGCCTTGACTTTTCTTTTTCTAAAAGAGGTATAGTGTATGACTCATAAATGTTCTTTTGTTGTCAACTACTATTTCTTCACTAGCTCTCTTATCATTCAAGTTGATACCACTTGCAAAGAAAACTTTATCTACTCATTGAATGTCCTTGATGGAAAAGATATCACAATAATGACTTAATATATCTTGATGAGTTCCTCATATGAGAGGTAATAACTTGTTTAAAATCTAATGCATGTAATGTGGAATTCCTATCCTTATTCAAAGTAATAAATCCTCACATTGGCTAATTGATCCTTAGAGTAAGATAAAACTTTTGGAAATTTATGAGAGTTATATTTCTTTGTAATGGATAGATTGGTGTAATTGACAAGGTTATTCAAACATAAGAAGTCAACATCCATTGCACATTTGATACAATTAATAAATTGCTTAAAATAAAAGGCTTTGAGATTCTTCAAACATAGAATTTAGTGCTTTGTACACCTTCATTACTTTTTACGAAGCATTTACCCTAGCCACACTACTTTGGTTACAGTACTTTATGAGTATCCAAGCACTAAAAAGCAAGTCCCATTGCACTTTTGATACAATTGACAATGCAATTCAAATAAAAGGATTTTAGATTCTTGAAAACTTACAATTTAGAAATTTTTTGCTATTCATAGAAACACTTGTGCCCAAACATTCCATCTGTAAATTTGACAATTTACTCTCACAAGTTTGTTTTGAGGTGATCAAAGTTACATTTTCGAGAAACTATAATATGGCTACCCCTCAAAATTAATTACATGGGCATGCTTCTATGTCACATATTGGTTACAAATTCTGTGATGATACAATGATTGAGCTAAGTAAGCAAAACTCAATCTATGTAAACATGTTGAATAACTTCTAATTCCTTCTAAATATAATTGTGTCAATCTCATATGTTTCTGGCTACAAACGACTTCTTATCAAAGAACTAAAGTGTGATGATAGAGTAGTCATAGCTCAATGGTACATCATTAAACAAAATAATATTACAATATGATTTCGACCATACATATAGGTACATAGAACTAGACTGTAATGGAATATAGAATTACCACAACCCACACACACATGCACCTATGCACATGCATGCGCTCGCGCGTGTGCACACACGCACATGCACACGCACACGCACACGCACACACACACACATGTATACATGGCAACCCATGGATATGATATGTTTATCTCTTGTTATATGCACCCATATCAACATTTTCAATCATACTTATTGGTAAATTAGATATAAAAGCCATATAAACTCATTTTGTATATGTGTGCATGTGTATATATACATGTATACAAGAAAACACACTTAGGCCCCTCCAAACATTTGTACCCCACTTCTCTTGTCTTGATTTATGCTCCCTCCCTCTATTACCTGCCTCCGCAACCAAACTATCAATAGCTACACATGTCATCTAGGTTTTGAGTTGCTTCCAATCATGGGCTCTAGTTAAATAATTCAAAATACAAGTGCAAATTGATAATAGCTCTGGCTAAGTTACCAACACTTGCAAAAAACATCAATACTTTTGGCTCTTATGCATAGTATTCTTGTATGAATGTACGTAACAAACTTCCCTTTTATTCCTATTGTGGAGCACTATAATAGAATTCATGGCTATAGTCTATTTTTTGAATACATATTTTATTGAAAAATGCCTCCTTTTTGTCATTTTCTATCATTGTGCCTATGATGATGTTATAATGATGATTAAGTTCTCGAGTTTGTTTCACTTTCATTGTTGTAAATTGGGGTTTATAGAGTGTCATGAGCATACATAACCAAATGTTTAGATTTAATAATATATTCAATAAATTTTGATAATATTTTATGTATTAAAACACACACATATACACATGCACAAGTGTGCATGCATACATACATACACAAGTGTGTGTATAGATACACATGTACATGTGCACATGTAGGCACATGTACACACACATACACCCACACATCATACACAAGTGTGCATGCAAACATACATACACAAGTGTGTGTATAGATACACATGTACATGTGCACATGTAGGCACATGTACACACACATGCACCCACACGTCACACATGTATATCCATGATATCATGTTGTATAATTATACTAGGAGTTATTATGTCCTTTTTTAAATTTATGTAAGTATGTACAATATTATCTATGTTTATCTATGACAATTCTTTGCATGCATACACACCTATGTACATACATACACCCACACACATTACACATGTATTTCCATGATATCATGTTGTATAATTATACTAGGAGTTACTATGTCCTTTTCAAATTTATGTAAGTACTTGCATATCTATGTTTATCTATGACAATGCTTTCAAGTTCATTAATGCATATGGAAATTTATGCTTTATAATTTTGAGGGGATGATTATGTATGACAAAGGTGGTTCATCAAAGATGTTCATGAAAAGTAGATCCCGAGTGGAAGCACACAACAAGTAGAAGCAAAAGCAAACCAAGAGCTATGGCAGATGGGACAAGAGAGAAACAGAGAGAGAAAGAGAGAAAGAGAGAAAGAGAGAGAGAGATCGTATTTGCAAACTCTAATAGTCGCAATGTGTGACTAGACTTCCCTTATTCAATAGTCACTGAAATAATCAAGAATGAAATGAAAGTGATAAATTCCCACCACCTACAAAAATGTGTATAGGTAGAGTGCACAATGAGTAAATGTGGGTATCTAGGCATAGGAACATTATCTATCCTTTGACTTTGTAAACTTTTTATCTTTTATAGAATTGGAGCAATTCTTGCAATAACCATTTTGTCTCTTCATCCTCTAACTTTTCATAAGCTTAGATATTATTGCATCATGTACATATTTCCAATTAGTTTTTAGGCATTTTTCTGTATCTCCAAAATCTCTTCAAGGCTTCACTATAGTGAAAAATATGCTACCTAAAGAAACATTTCAATATTTTCCATCTCTACAGTTAGCTTCTCCAATTTATCTAGCTATGCATATCTATGTTGAAATTCTCATAGAAATTTCATTCCTACAAACCCCTTGTTGGGCTTATCCTCAGGGGGTCCACTAGGGTTTACCGTATGGTATCACATGAGTGTAAGAGAGGGGGGTTATTTAAGGGAAGGAAGGTACATTTTATAAGGTAAGGTCCCATAAATAGGGGGTAGATAAGGGGTATTTTCATATATTTCTTACACGCAAGTGATGTCTCCTTATTACTACTAGTGAATCCCCTGTGGGCTTAGCAACCCACTCCAAGAAAGTTCTTTTCATCACCCAATCTACATCCTTGATGAAATATTCATCTTTAAGAACTTTTTGAAAATCATCACAACTTGTGCTATAATATGCAAGAATAGCTCTTACAAAATGATCTAAGTACTTGACTCATTTGATATATCGAAACCCCAACAGATTTCAATTTCTTTGCATATATCTATAAGTACATAGATATATCATGTCCTTCAAACTATTTCAATTTAGTTATTACTTACTCTAGCACATTTAACATCTTCTTTGTACTTATACATCTCATATTTCTACCTATATTACTACAGATATACTTGCCATACAAATCCTATATCTAAAGAATCACCCATGGTTATTACTGAATCCTCATCCTAGAAGAGATTTTAGCTTAGGACAAACTGATTTTCATGCAATAAAAAGATGAGAGAAAATAAAGATTGAGAGTTTGGATTTAAGGAATTAGATTGCTTTAAAGCATAACTATAATATCTATGTATTCCATGAAACTATGTAACCAATACATATTTTGTAGACATGATTATACATTTGTTTCTAAAACTTTTGATTAGCACAACTTGGTTATGATCAGCCTTAAATGTAAACAAACAATTGTACTTGAATATGCATAGCAAACAATGTTTTTATTGAGCAAGATCTATTGCATACATGTATAAGAGCAAACCTACATCATTGAACCCATAAAATCATGGCATTTCTTGCAAAATACCAATGACAAATACATTGGTTAGCCCAACATCTCAATCTTTGCTTTAGGTACGACATTAAGTGAAGATTACTTATTCATAACAGTCCATAAACTCCCTTGCTTTGTGATAGCAATTATAGAGTTTTATAATATTAGTGAACTTTTTAAAACCCCTATTTACATTTTTTGACAATCAAATTTTTTATCACAAATTATCCTTAGAGAGTATCCCATAATTATGAAGCAAGTAGATCATCTATGCCTCTTGTTATGCCCTGTTGTTCTCTTCGCTTAGAGATGGATATAAGTGAACATCTCTTTAACAAGAGATTAGGCGGACTCTCTTTTAGCCCTTTTTTCACTATTTTTTAGCACTCATCTTTCTCTACTTTTGTCTAATAACAAGCTTCCATATCCACCAAGATGTCCACAATATCATGCATGTAGTCCACCCATCTTCTCCAACAAAAGGCACTTGTATGCAGCCCAAGTTTTTAAGCCACAATAGCCCCAAAGTTTTCCATGTTTAATACATCAATTCTCTTATATCAACCTCTAGAAATAGCTCTCTTGAGGCATAAAACCACTCGTAAGGATCAAATCAAGTTATTCATGAAGCTTACCTCCCATAGATGGTGCATGAATCCCGTGTATATGCAACCTCCAATCTATACTTTTTTTCCCTATCTTTCTACATGACTATTGCTTTCCCAAATACCCCAAAAGTTATGCTTTATTTTCCAAAAATAACACACTTAATTGTCTTCATGCATATAGGTTAAAACTCTAGTGATGACTTCAAAAACTTTGGAATTCAATCACTTTCATTGCACTCAACTAACAAAGAGATTTCAAATTCTAGTATTTCTTGGCATGTGGTTTGTGAGGCTTTTGCATGAACTGACTAATTAACCCCACTACATAACATAAGTCAGGACGGGTAATAGTCAAGTATATCAAGCTGCCCACCATCTGTTGATACATCATTACACTCTCTATGTCATTCCCAACATCAATCTGTAGCTTGGCATTCTGATCAAGAGGTGTCTCCATAGGCTTACATTCAGCCATACCATACTTCTGTAGTATGTCATGATTCTATAGTAGCCATATACCTTGAGGAGTAGAGACTACCTCAATCCCAAGAAAATACTTTAGTTCACCAAGGTCTTTGACTATGAATTTAGCTTGTAAACATGATTTAATTTTAGCAATTCCCTCTTCATCATCTCCAGTGATGATAAGATCATCTATATAAACCACTAGAAATGCATATCCATTATTTATCTTCTTCTTGAATAACTATGTCATAAAGCCTTTTTCAGCTTACATACATGTGTAGGAAAGTCCAGGTGAACATAGCCTTCAGACTACTCCATATATACTTCCTAAAAAAAATCACCCTTCAAGAAAGCATTCTTGATGTCCATTTGCCATGATTTCTGTTGAGATATTTGCAATCACACCTATTGTAGCCTCTTTGTATGAGGTAGTTCTAGGCTTAAGACATGCAGACAGACTGAATCTCGTATGCACAGAGAGAAAAACTGTAGCCATCCAACAACTATAAAGCATTGTACTTGACTACCACTTTTGATAGATGAATAAATACATGATGATGCTTTTCTTTATCAGTTAGTGTCAGTTTTCTACTTGTCAATCTAATACACAAGATTGTATTTATGATTCCAAGCTTCAATTTTGGAACCTAATTCAACTGTGTAACAGTTAAGTCTAGTGTCTCTATCATCATGAGTTCATTCTTCTTCTTCCATCCACCATAGTTCACTGCCATGTCCTAGATCCCACTCATTTCAACAATTTCTAGCCTTTGCATGTTGCCAAAGCAATGACATTTCTGATTGTTTCCATTTTAGCCACCAGATTGAAAGTCTCCTCATAGTTAAGGCCATATTGTTGTGCATACCCTTTTGCAACCAGCTTGGCCTTATAGCATTCTAACAAACCATCTGACTTGCGCTTAACCTTGTACACCCATTTGCAGCCAATGGGGACTTTTCCTTTAGGCAACTCAGCCAATTCCCATGTCTCATTTTTAGCCAAGGCTGCATACTTCTCATCCATGGTAGCACACCAATTTTCATCTGTAACTGCATCATCAAACTTTATAGGTTCTTTGTAACCTGTCACACTAGCCATATATGCATAGTGGTGGGCTGAATAACTAGCGTATGTAAACCTATCAATTGGTTTTCTGACTCTCTCAGCTCTTTGTAACTGTGGCTCACTCTGAGCTTGCCTCTCATGAGGCGGTACATAATGACTTTGCCTTGCTCCAGGCGTCATAACAGATGGAATGCCCAACTCACTATCCAAACCATCAGTGTTAACTTGATGTTAGTGGACCTATCACATCCTTAAGCATCTTTTCTTTTCCCTTATACAATCTCCCCCTCATTGGCATATCCGTGTCAGTGGACCTAGGAGTATGACTCCGCAAGCATCCTGACCAAGGACTTACTGTAGATGACCCATCACCTTTAGGACCACTCATAGATGTACTCACTATAGGTGTATTTTCAGCACTACTAGTGTTGGTTGATCCATCAGTAGCTACTGTAATAGGATTACCATACCACCATGCCAACTCATTAAAAAAAACATATCTACTAATCAATGTCTCATGTGTAGAAGGTACATAACACTTGTAAGCTTTCCAGTCTTGTGCATAACCAAGGAACACACTCGTGACAGCTTTAGGATCGAATTTCTTCCTCTTTTCATCAGGAACATGCACATATGCAATGCTTCCAAATACCTTCAAGTATGAAATGTTAGGCTTATGAACATACAACCTCTCATATGGAGTTACATCATGAATCCCTATTGTAGGGGTTCTATTCAGCACATAGACAGCAGTCACTACTACAACCCAATAACCATTTGGCAAACTCTTCTCATTCAGCATAGCTCTTGCCAATTCCATCAATATCCTATTTTTCCTTTTTGCCACACCATTTTTCTGTGGTGTATAGTTGCAAGTTAACTGTCTTCTAATCCCATGTTTAGCAAGATACCCGTCAAAGTAATTAGAGACATATTCTCCACCTCCATCTAATTTAAGACATGAAATTTTATAGCTCAACTCATTTTCTGCATGCTTCTTGAAGTCCTTGAATGCATCAAACACACCACCCTTATGTTTCAGTATGTAAAGCCAAGTATACCTGCTAAAATAATCAATGAAGGATACATAGTAACGAGCACCACCAAAAGAAGCCTTATGAGACGGACCCCATACATTTGCAAGGGTTGTGAGCTATTCCGTATATGTCTCATAAATGGAAACTGTGCTTGCTTTCCAAACTAACATGCATCACATACATGTCCAAAGCCATGATACTTGAACTTAAGTAGTCCAAGCACAATCTCCTTCTGCAGCATAGATTTCAACTTTTGTACATTCACATGGCCAATCCGCTTATGCCATATCTCAACATCCCATATAGCACCATCATCATGTGCAACCATGGCTCCTTTCAATTTTGGAATTGACACATTAAGAGTAAACATTCTGCCATCTCTTTGGCCTCTAGCAATCAATTTGTAGTTATTACCATATTCTTCAACAAAGCATCCATGCCTATTAGATCTCACCTGCAGATTCTGTTTTGCCATCTGTTCAATTGACAAAAGATTCTTGGTTATTGTAGGTACATGTAGTACATCATGCAGACTCTTTTTCTTGCCATCAAGCATCAACAATGGAACAATTCATGTGTGTTGAATGTCATGTTGGGTGTCATCCCCAGTACACACATAGCCATGTGAACCTGCAACTATCTCATCAAACCATTCTCCATGGGGTGTCATATGATTTGAAGCCCCTGAATCAATGTACCATCTCTCATCTCTGTTCTGCCTAGATGCATTCTTAGACACGTGCTACATGGCAAACAATCTGTCAACCTGCTCATCATGAGAACTGCTAGAAGATGCATAGTGCCCATGTTGTTTGCCCTTTGTCTTCATATCTCCCTGCTTCTTGTAACAATCCTTTGCAATGTGTCCATATCTGCCGCAGTAATGACAGTCCTTATCTCTATTTGATTGATCATTTGATTGCCATGAACCAGATCCACCACCTCTACCATGGGGTGATCTCTCCCTGCCTCTAAAGCCACCAGATCCATGCTGGCCCTGTGTATTTGTGTCATGCTAGGCATTTTCCTAATGATGTCCATAAGTGTTTCAAGTGTCTCCTCGACCTCGAAAAGAGCCACGGCCTCTATCGCTTTTTCTACACTAGCTAGAGTAAAGAATAGTGTCTCTGCTTTGAGACATACTAGAACCTGTACTCAACCCAAGCTTAACTTCCTCATGTAACAACAAAGCAATTAGCTCATCCCAATCAGGGGATTTAGCTCTCACAGAAATAGACGTATCAAATGCTTTATACTCTTTGCTAAGTCCATTCAATGCCACTGCAATCATATCATACTCAGACAACACTAAAGATCCAATGGTGGCAAACTGATTCATTATGTTCTTGATCTTTGTAGTGTGGGCTTGAATGCTTCTGCCATTCCTAGACATGTTATTGAACTATTGCTTTAGCTGAATCTTTCTTGCATGTGTTACATTTCCATAATTCTTCATGAGTATATCACATGCATCCTTTGGGGAATTGCATTTAGTAATTTGTATAACCATAGCATTTGATATACATAAGGAAAACCAATGTAACACCTTGCATGCTCTCTCAGTCCTCCATAGATTATGAGCCCTTTTTTGATCATTTGTTGAATTCCTTTCATGCATTTCAGGTTTAGCCTCGTCACCTATACATAAGTCCCAATAACCTCTCCCAACCAAAAAATTCTTCATATGGAACTTCCGTAAAGCAAATTTTTTGTTATCCAAATTTTCTCCTACAATTTGAGTGATATTGTCAATGCCTTGAGCATTTTCCATATTTGTAGCTTAGGTATTCAGTGATGTATACAACCTGTAAGTATCTGACTCTGTGGGACCTCTAACAATCACAATGTGTGACTAGCCTTCCCTTTATTCAAATGTCACTAAAATAATAAATAACAAAGTGATAGTGATAGGTGCTCACTACCTACAATATGGAGGTATGTGGGTACTATCAATGTAGTAATACATGGGTAGCTAGGTAAATGTGTCCCTGAAGGGGAGAGAACAATAAAAAAAGAGTGACAAAGTACACATGTATCAACTCTTGCATAGAGTGGCAATTAAATGAGATGTTTTGGGGCTATTTTGAGGTTTCAATAACCTTGTTTTAATAGAGAAAATATTGCTGGTTATAGCAGTGGGCTGGCTATATTTGGTACTGCTACTTGCATACATACAAACATTGATACTTGTATGGACATAGTTTGTTGTTGGGATGTTTTGCCACTACCATAGAATGTTTTCAACTGATTTGAGCTTGGTTTATGCTCAGTTGATTGTTTTTTTTTCATTGTTGGAATACAGTTTATAGCAAGCAGGTTATCAAGAAAACAGTCCTAAATTGTAGAAAACTGTCCTGAATTGTCTGGAATGAAAGGTCACTAGAGCCACTATAGTATCCCTTGAGAGCTCACTATTGTCATTGTCACTTTAGTCTTTACTTCAAGTTTTTCCCTCTCGTATGCCATTGAAAGTACGGAATTTGAAACTTCTTTTACTTATCTTTGATTCCTTGCGGATGGTTCGAGCTTCGAGAGTTGCGTCGATGGTACGTCGGATAAGATCTTTAGCTTGAGGCTCTTCTTTGTCGGTAGACGCTCTTTGTAAATTTTCCAGTTGAACTTGCAATGCTTGCCTAGCCCTTCGTTCTTCTTCCAATTGCATCATAATTAAGTCCAGCTTTTGCTCCATCGTAGGTTCAGGTAGGTCACCTTCAGCCATAAGATCGTCCATATGTGGTTCCGTCATCCTGCAAAACTACACATTCATCCATCATTACACTTATAGAGGCATATTAAACAAAACAAAATAGAGATAGAGACATTACAGATGGTTATTAACAAAGGGTTAACAGAAGATATCAGAAAGCCTTTACCTCACTTAAATCATTCAAAACCATCAAGAAAAAATAAATAAGATTCCAAATACTCTCAAACTCTATCAATCATTATTTCAACCTCTCATACAAAAGGAAAACAGAATAAAATAGAAGTCAATAGACCCAAATACAACCAATCAAACACTAACAGAACATGTCAGAACGTTAAATCTCCATTATAAAACATTATGAGCTTCCAAAACTTAATCAACCTCATCCAAAACACTCCCAAACACTTCCAAATCAACTAATCATCATACAAAATCCATCAAAAACCAACCAAATTAGCTAAAAAATCAAGTCATTTCAACCCTTAACAAAGAAATTCAAAAATATGCATTCACGATTCTCCAAATGGCTGATGAGATAGTTTAAGAAAACCTGAAGGTTGCATTACTAAAGTCCATGTGACTGTTGCTAATGTGGAATGCATTTTGGACTTTAGGGGTATTAGGTTTGCAGGGCGGCCTAGCTATCATATTGCTAGGTAGGCCATGGATCTTACAAATGGACTGTCATGTTGATATACTACCCGTTGGTTGGTTGATCTTTGGTAGAGGTGCTAGAAGTGTTGTAGAGATGCCTATCTTGAATCTCCTCAAAGTGAGAGAGTTCATTTGTCCTCATCGAAATTGGATATATTAGAGGATCCATCTGCTAGTGAAACGTCATCAAGTGACGAATCCAAAGAGGGGTCTACTACAGAGGATATCTATCAAGTAACTTTGAAATGAACCGATAGAGGCTAAGGATAGAATAAGAGATGCGGATATAATTGAGTTGGACGCTGGGACAATGAATGATTTACAACCAATTAAATTAGGATCCATGCTTAGTTTGGAAGAAAGGGAGGACTATGTGTCCTTGATTCAGGAATTTTGTGACATCTTTGCTTGGAGTTATGACAAGCTGAGAGGTATTCCTCCTAGCCTGCTGGCTATTCATACCATTCCCCTAAAGAAACGTAGCTGCCCTATGCGACAAAAAGTAAGGCATATGCCTTTTGAACTAAGGGGCGGGTTATTTGAGGAATTGACAAAATTATGAAAAGTTGGCCTAATATTTGTGGTACAACACATAGAGTGGTATTCACCAGTTGTTATTAGGAAGAAGAATAATAATCAAATTCAACTTTGCGTAGATTTTAGTGAGCTTAATAAGTAGATGGTTAAGGATTACTATTTTTTAGCATTCATTGATTATATTTTAGATCAATTAGCGGGTAGAGAAATATATTCCTTTATGGATTGCTTTGCTGGATACAACCAAATGACTACTATAGAGGAAGATAAGTTGAAAACAACATTTATCATTGTCTTCAGTACTTTTGCATATCATGTTATGGCCTTTGGGTTATGCAATACACCTAGTTCTTGGCACCGAACAACTGATAAAACTTTTGGTGACATATCTCTAGAGGAATTAAAATTTTTCATCAATGATTTGGGGGCAACCACTATAAAGGATAGATAATTGATCATTTTAAGGAAATGTTGTGAGTGTTGCAGGCAATTCTGCATTGCTCAGAATCCACAAAAGTGCATCTTTGAGGTGTCCTATGGGTTGTTATTGGGCCATGTGGTTAGTTTGATTGGTATTACGACAGACCCTGAGAAGATAAAGGTCATTGGCGCTATGAGCTTGCAACGTACTCCAAAAGAGGTACATATCTTTCTATCATCAATGGGATATTATCAAGAATTTACCGATGCATTGGCAAAAAGCACGCTGCCATTGTGATGAACCTATTATCTTTTAATTGTTTGTTTAACTAGAGTGAAGCATGTCAAGTATATTTTGAGGATGTGAAGTAGGAATTAGTGAAAGCACCAATCCTAAAAGCACCCAAAATAGATGAGGTCCTTTATATGTTGAGAATCAAGATCGTGATCAGCATCACTGACATGATCGACCTTATCTAGATAGCCGTCACTCTACATGTGTGTTCTAATAACTGAGTTGGTCAGACTCAACCACAGTTAGTGGTACGGTCAGTTTTAGTGACCTAGTGTGTTTATCAATTATGTGTGATTAGACTTTAGTAAGCATTATGGAATAATGAGAGGAAGAGAACAATGAGAGTTCATTACTCTCTATTACAGCTCCATGTCTTTGTCTCTCTCTCCCTTTGAATCTTGAACATGGTATCAGAGCTTGAAGCCTGAAGGCTTGGTAGTGGTCATTTGACATCAAGACATCATATCGGAAGAAAATGTCATCAAAGAGACTGTGCCTGCAGCTCTATTTTTGCAGAAGCTATATCTTGTTACAAAAATGGAATTTTGATCTCTAACCGCTGCCTAGCCCTCTCACCACGTTCGGCTTTTTGAATTTTGACTTGACGG
Organism: Lygodium microphyllum; assembly: GCF_053477565.2. Lineage (NCBI taxonomy): Eukaryota > Viridiplantae > Streptophyta > Polypodiopsida > Schizaeales > Lygodiaceae > Lygodium > Lygodium microphyllum. The sequence continues at coordinate 52,301,291 of NC_141140.1, read as the reverse complement.
TCCTTGTCAGAGGACATAAACCAACTTCCTTTTGGTCCCTAAAAACCCTAGATCTGAAAACCACCACTTATAAGTGGCTCCCGACAGATGCACCACTGATGGGACCTAAAACGGGCCGGCACTGGCTCATGCACTAGCCGGACCTCTATCATGCGCTCAACAACCCCACGGCCTCACGGCTAGGAGCGTTGATGACACATATATCATACACTGCCTTCCTAAACATCTTGCATTTGTATCACGTCTCGTAGTCCAACTCTAACCCAATTAACACTCCTCAGAGGGAGTCCTAGCACATTGCCAAATAGCACGAAGTACAAACATAGGAGGTCCTCCCACGGCTGACTGCCGCTACCTCACTGCGACTCTCCTACATCTTGGGGATTGGCCCCTCGATGCGTCGCTAAACATATATAACACTTCGCACATAGTTCTCTCAAGGTACCAATTATTTCGTTCCAGGATGTACCATACCTCACTTTACTTTCCCCTTAGACCCAACGTCTAGCCTATAGCTCGGACAACCTTACTCACTCAACATTGGTCACGATCTAGAGAATACAGGTGCTATGCATCTAGGAGGTATTGTCTGATACCTTTTATCATTTTATGATTCAAGCAAATTGTGAATGTCCATGTGCTCAAACAAAGAAAAATCAGCATTGTGCTTAGTGCAAAAGCATTCTTTCAATGAATTTCTCTGACGCGTAATTGCTACGTTGCACGAACCTAGCACCGAGGAGACCTCGTGCTACTAGATCCTTATTTTAAATTAACGATCGATCTATGTGATATGCATAAATGAAAACAATCAGCCTTTTCTTTCTCTCAGCACTTAAATACCACTCTCATTCTCTCTACCCCCTCGCCATTTAGATTGTGCATGATGCATAGGTTTAGGGTAATATTGTCCATGTTTTTATTGTATAAAAAGCAATAAAAACTCACTAAAACATAAAGGTAGGGCTGAACTGAGGTCAAACCTCATACTTCAGACCCCCCATGGAATTTTGATTCCGAGAAGTGCTTAAAAATAGCTAAAAATTATGAATATCAAGGGAAAAATATTGAACGTCAAAGGCGACGGCTCGATCTAGGACAATTTTAAGCGTCAAAGTGCTTTAAAGGTGCCCGAGCGACACTTGTTGATTTTTCATAATTTTTTAGACTGTCGTGCAGGTCTTCAGGAGTTACCGGCCAATGCGTGATGTCAAGCTAGACGCCTGAGATTTTTCAGAGCTCATTTCGGAGTCCGGACGGGGAAGGAGCCAAGAAACCGGTCAAGATATGAAGGGGTGGACAAAAGTTTGGTCAAGTGGTCATGACCTTTGGGGAGTTGGGACATTTTATGCCACTTAGCATTTAGGATGAAAAAAAAATCGTGGAGAGATGGAGGAGCACAATGCCAGGAAGCGGCCGAAAATTGCGCCATGTTGATGGATGAGGGTGATGAGACCGGCTGCAAATAACCACTGCAAATGATCATTGCCCTTGCTTCCCCTCTGCATGCTGGTCATATCACCGTGCTTCGCTCGTGCAATGGTGGTCTCTATGAAGATCTCTGATTTCAGTCTTTCTCTCTCCTACCTCTCTCTCTTCTAAGGGCAAATTCATGCAATGAAGAAGAAGAAGAAGAATGGATGACGGATGCTTATCCAATGAAGATGGGATTGCTCTGTGATGCAATAGGAATGAAGATTGCTGATTATGGACTATCATGGACATTAATGGATGCTGGAAATCAGTCCCAAGACATGGCAAATAAAAACCCGCAACCCACAAAGAATGGTAATTTCATTTTTACAAAGGAAATTGATGTTTTATGCAATTTGCTTCATGAGTATTTGTTCCCATGGGATGATTATGCATTATGTTGTTATTTGCTATGAGTTTGATCAGTTTATGCTTAGAAAATCAGGAAATCATAAGTGTTGTGGACTAAAATTAATGGTGTAAAACCCGTAAAACACGCAAAATAGGGGAAATTGGGTGTTTTTGATATATAAATGGAAAATATAATAAGACACACCAACTAAATTTGTATTTTTACTACAAATGAACCTAAGGGCCACAACCCACAACTCATTTTGCATTATTAGTTATTTAATATTGCAAAAAATACAAGAAAAATAGGAAAAATGGGTAAAAATAAGGGAAAAATAGGTTTTGAGTGTGCGAAAAATACTAAAAAATAAGATTCATGTTTGTGTATGTATGGGGGGTCTGAAGTATGAGGTTTGGCCTCAGTTCAGCCCTACCTTTATTTCTTAGTGAGTTTTTATTTCTTTTTATACAATAAAAACATGGACAATATTACCCTAAACCTATGCATCGTGCACAATCTAAACGGCGAGGGGGTAGAGAGAATGAGAGTGGTGTTTAAGTGCTGAGAGAAAGAAAAGGCTGATTTTTTTCATTTATGCATATCACATAGATCAATCGTTAATTTAAAATAAGAATCTAGTAGCAGGAGGTCTCCTCAGTGCTAGGATCGTGCAACGTAGCAATTACGCGTTAGAGAAATTCATTGAAAGAATGCTTTTGCACTAAGCACAATGCTTATTTTTCTTTGTTTGAGCACATGGACATTCACAATTTGCTTGAATCATAAAATGATAAAAGGTATCAGACAATACCTCCTGGATGCATAGCACCTGTATTCTCTAGATCATGACCAACGCTGAGTGAGTAAGGTTGTCCGAGCTGTAGGCTAGGCATTGGGTCTAAGGGGAAAGTAAAGTGAGGTATGGTACATCTTGGAATGAAATAATTGGTACCTTGAGAGAACTATGTGCGAAGTGTTATATATGTTTAGCGACGCATCGAGGGACCAATCCCCAAGATGTAGGAGAGTCGTAGTGAGGTAGCGGCAGTTAGCCGTGGGAGGACCTCCTATGTTTGTACTTCGTGCTATTTGGCAATGTGCTGGGACTCCCTCTGAGGAGTGTTAATTGGGTTAGAGTTGGACTACGAGATGTGATACAAACGCAAAATGTTTAGGAAGGCAGTGTATGATGTATGTGTCATCAACGCTCTTGGCCGCTAGGCCGTGGGGTTGTTGAGCGCATGATAGAGGTCCGGCTAGTGCATGAGCTAGTGCCGGCCCATTTTAGGTCCCATCACCAACAGCAAATAACAGTCCAAAACTGAGTAAAATAATGCTAAAACCAAGGTCAAATCAAGTGCCAACTCATAGGCCTATTGTTTGTATTGCAATACAATGGTTCTCATAAACTCATTGGTTCTCTACTATGAGCACTGCTGTAAACTATCTGTGAACAGTCTTGGACTGAAGTAAATCAACCCACAAATCAATGCCAAGTCAAATGCCAAGTGCCAAGATCAAATGCCAAGTGCTGGGGGCTCTCATTAAGCCATTTTTAAGTGCCAAAGAGTGCCAACAAGGAGGGGAACTGAAGGAAGAGGATCACGAGCTGCTTTCAAGTGCCAAAAATTGGCACAAACTATAGGGAGGGGGCTGATCACGTTTTTTGATGAAGGGGGGGCTGAAGGGAGCCACAAGGGGGCTCAAAGCATGATGAAATTTTATAGAAGAAATGTGTGTGAAAAATGAGAAAATCAAATGGAGAAGGAGCCTCAGCTCTAATTCTACTTTTAAATAATGACAAGGAGTTGAGAGAAAGACTATAGAGGAGAGAATATTAGAGGTATAGAGAAAAAATAGAAAGAAGATAGAGGAAGCCATGGAAGTTGAAAGAAAAGCTTTGAGATGAAGAGGATCTTGTATTATGACTTAATTGATAATAATTGAATAACCTCTTACATCTTATATACATCTCATATTGACAATAAATATTTATTGAATATTATGGATCCAAAAGTCCTAATTTGACTATTAATTTTATCCACCAATGGTTTTACATTTGTTATCCCCATTGAATGATCTTCCTTTGCTATTTGGTGCTTATTTCAACCTTATAAAGTCAAAGAGAGTGGATTGATTTATTATTGTAATGTTAGACATAGATCATGTGTTTTTTACCATCTTGAAAACTCTTACATGTTTTATAAGCCTCTTGAGTAGGGTGTATTTAGGAATAGTAGACTTGATACCTATGTATCAAACTTCACTAGTAAGTTGGTAGCTTCCTCTTTAATCTAAAGAGTATATGCATGAATATGTAGACTTGATGCCTATGTATCAAAATTCACTAGCAAGTTGGTAACTTCCTCTTTAATATAAAGGGAACTTTGTCTAAAAAGCTAAATCATCTTTAAACTAGCATGAGCTAACCATGTCAATATATTATAGTGAGCCAATTCATAACCTATGTCATTGTGGTAGTTACATGGTCCAAGAGTTGGCACTAAGCTCCCTCAAACCTCTGTGTGTGTGTGAATTATTTATCTCCATATCTATCAATCAATCACACATACACACACACACACACCAAATAATTCACACACACACACACACACACATTGCATGCCAACCCCTATCAGGTGTACCTTTGAATTGTGGATAGATTATTTTGCCATTGTTTTTTTCCTACCAAGAACCCATCGGATGGAGATCTCAATTGCAAATGAGGATAATCATATTATGACCTGCCTATGCAGTGGCTTAGTTGAGTGTAACTCATGCAAACAAACTCTAATCAAGGAGTGTGAAGCAGCAAAGAGGATACATGAATATCATGTAAAAATCAAGTCTAAAAAGGCTACAATTCATAGGTTAGGTAGAGCAAGACTAATGATGCAAATCTTGTTTTAAGATATTGAAGTGTTTCACATGTTGCACAAAGAGTCTTAGCAAGGTGGAAAAGATGGAGTTCCTCATAAGGTCTCTTGAACATCGAGAATTGAGAGGCCTAAAAATTCAATATAAGTGACATCAGGTTTCCAGTATCAGATAGGTCTTTGGTAAGTGGGTTGTATAGCACTCTCAAGGCAATGAAGAAACCAAAAAGATCAAAAAATCTGCTCTTGAAATATGAAAATATCATGATGCTAATGAATTATGCAAGCCAAATGAGGAAACCAAATATAGAAACTACATTAGGTCTTGTTACTATCCCCATAAAATACGCCTCTATGGAACTAGATATCAATTGTAACACAATCATACAATGCTAATATTGCATTTGTATGAGCAACAACCGCACATAGAAAGTGTACTTTCAACGAGAAGTCAAAGATGTAGTGGTGTCATTTTGACAAAAAATATGTGTGTCTCAGTAAGCAAAATGATATCTATCAAAATCGTATCAAGAGAGAAGTGTATATACAACACCCAATGCATCTTCTTGAGAAACTTCAAGTTTTTTTCTTCATTATAACATTGGTTTTGTCACTTCTTTGATTGATCTTCAATTGACTATGGTTACACATTGAGTTGTATTGTCTATCATAGATTATTATTTTTTTTCTCTCACTGCTATAAAATTGTTAACTACTAGCCTATTGCAAGCTTCATAAAAGGTGTTAACCTAAGAATCCATTGAAGAAAGTAAGTCTCAACACAGTAGTGAGGATGTGAGAGTGAGGCTACATCATCTTGTATCTTCTTCTACCTAATGCAATCTTGATTTAGTACATTTCATTTCTTAGATAAGTCTCGTGTAAATTTTAGTTTGACAATGTTTCATTATTATCCTACATACCTCTATTAGATTAATATATCATTCCCATGTTTCTAACATGATATTAGAGTAGGTCAAAAATATTAGCAAACTCTTCTAATTGAGTGTCACTGCATCTAGTCAAACCCACAATTAGTGGAGAGAATCTGGCACAAGTTGGAAAGCATTTTTCTCCTTCAATCACTCCTAAGAATACATACAGGAGTTACCTACCCAACTTGGAGGACTCATAACTCAATATAGAGAGAAAATTATCTCATTGTGTAAACTAAGAAAAGTTTCTCCAACTTAGGATGATCCTGCATATTACTAAAAACCCCAACATTGCACCCTATATAGCCTACTATTTCTGAAATTCCCAAATCAAGAAAAATATTTACCTCCTTACAAATGACCTAATATCTCTCTCCATAGGTGGTATTATTCCCAAGGCTATCATAGGGAATTTTAAAGTTCATATAGTGGTATAACTTCAACTCAAAGGGCTCAAATAAATTCTACTCCAATAGAGAGCTATAAGCAAATTATTCAAAGTATCCCCTACAAGTAGCCATATCCAAAACCACAATGAGCTCACTCTCTTCTTATGTTTCTCATTTGCTAAGCCTATCCAATGAGTTAGAGCTTCTTTAGAAGAATTTTCCTACTATTTTCCACTTCCTTTGCTTTTACTCAAGCCTCACAATGGATTCAAAGAGAGCCAAGTTTGATGGAACTATCTTCCATACTTGACAAGCTAAGATGAAAGGGTATCTCATGAAGAAGAAGTTGTGGCATGCTACATCTTCTATGCAAGTCAAAAATCTAGAGCTCTATCAATTTCTTTTGGGGTCACTACAATATCTATAGCTCAAGCTCAAGTAGCTCAATTAACCCTTGAGCAAAAGGTGAAAGATGAACAAGGGCTAGGAATCATTGTGACTAGTCTTGTAGATGAGATTGTCCATCATGTAGATAGGGCAAAGGCTTCATTTGAAGCATATCATACATTAGAGACTACGTTTGGAACCAAAGGTAAACATTCCATTACTACTCTTAAGATTGATCTTTATGATTTAAAAATAGAAGTTGGAGAAACTATTGCCTTTATAGTCAACAAAATGAAAAGCTTGAAGACCCAACTTTCCAATGTTGGAGAACCAATCAAAGACACTAATGTTGTAGCATTGCTATTGAAGAATATGCCATTTAGCTTTGACCAAAGATTCAAAATCCTAAAAGAAAAAGAACTAGTTCCAAGCTTAGAGAGTGTGATAAACTCTCTCCTTGAAGAAGAGTCTTGCATGGGATTGATATCCTATGTAGGAGATCTAGCCTATGCTATCAAAATGAGAAAGTTGGACTAATGCAAACACTACAAGAAGAAAAACCACAAGTCAAAGCTTTACTTCACAAATTATCCTTGTAAGAATTGTGGAAGATTGGACCATGGAACAAAGAATTGTAGAGCACCAAATAATTCTATAACAGTAAACATGGTGGAAGACAAAGAAGGAGAAACTACAACATATGATAATCTCGACTATGCTTTCTGACCTACATCAACATTAGAGGCTAGGTTTTTATGTTGGTATCTCCTCTTACATTCCTTGACTTCTTGTTTTTGAAGTTTGAGAAGTAGTTTTTCTAGTATTCCTAGACTTGTTATTTTAAGTTCCAAAAGTCTTTTCTTTAATCTTGGTCTTCATGGTTACTAGAAGGAATTTGTCATGTAATCTTGGACTTCTTGTTTTGAACTTCTAGATGTTATCTTGTTTAGTTGGAGTGAGTACCACCTAATCCTCGTATATTCTATCTGAGCATTATTCTATGTAAATAATGATCCTATTTTACTCTACTTTTTCTTTGCTTGATGTTTGGGTTAGGGAGGGTTTTAGAATTAGGCCCTTCATCTAGGCTCATAGAACAAACATTTGTTTAAAAGAGAATAAAAGTTGAAGTAATCTATGATGTTATAAGTCACCTACCCATTCACTTGCATCAATCTATAAAGAGGCCACTAATCCTTCATTTGTAATAATAAGCATGAGAGTCAACCTGAGAGTATCAGTCTCAACACACTCGAGAGGATGTGAGAGTGAGCCTACATCATTTTGTATCTTCTTCTACTTAATGTAATCTTGATTTAGTACATTTCATTTCTCAGTTAAGTCTCATGTCCATTTTACTTTGACAATGTTTCATTATTATCCTCCGTAGCTCAGTTAGATTAATGTGTCATTCCCATGTTTCTAACACAATGTGGATTATAGATACCATTCCACTATCACCTATCTCTCAAGTACTAGACCACAATTATCTCTAGTAGTCTTCTATTAGTTCCCAATCTACTATCAAACTATAGCCAATACCCTATCAATACACATAAGGGGTACCATTCTAATATCACTTGCCACTTGTACACAACATTGGACCTACCATATCACCACTAGTCAAAATGTTTAGGAGAGTAAAAATTGGAAGCTACCATCCTAGTACCACATGGGCAAATTATTAGCTATCACACTAGTACCATGCTCAAGGTTCAAGATAAAGCTAAGAGCTACTAGTCTACAACTATTGTAGGAGATTATAGGATGGGAGGTACCATTTTTTAAAATCAACTACCAACTTCCATTCCACTTTCACCTCCAAAAGATTGGCACTTATCACCTTTAATACTATTATACTTTTAACATGCTACTAATTTGCTATTAAGATGCTAATAATTGGCAACTAGGTGACATCAATGTGCTATCACCATACTACTACTAGTGTGTTATTGGATTGTTAGGTTGGGAGCTACCCTTTTTTTTCCAACTTGATACTAGTGTGGTATCATTATGCTACCAAATTGGCAGCTTGGAAGCTACCATTTTTAAAAAACTTCATACCAATCTGCTACTTTTAGTGTGGTATTAGTATGTTGCTTTTAGTATACTACCAATGTGCTAGCAAATTGGTAGCTTGGGAGCTACCACTTTGATATCAACTTGATACTAGTTTGCTACTTTTAGTATGCCATAAGTCTACTATTTTTTGTGTGCTACAAGTCTACTACTTGTGTGCTAGGAGGTTTGTAAATTGGGAGCTATTGTTTTGTTTTCAACTTGATACTAGTCTATAGCTTCCATTCTACCCATTCCATACTGCTACCCATCTACTACCTAAGAGAGCTATTTTTTTAAATCAACTTGATACTAGTCTATTACTTTTAGTTTGCTACTTCTAGGCTACTACCAGCCTGCTACCTAAGAAAGCTACCATTTTTCTTTTAGAAAATAATATGTTAGGAACTTTGCAATACATTCACTATTTATCTATATTTAATGCAGGTAGAGTTCTTTATTTCCTTCAAATAGAGATATTCAAAGGTGAATATCTAACAAAGGGGCTTTGAGAAGTTGAAGCCTTACTTTGTATCCAAGCTTCAAGATCAATGCACTTTCTATTACATCTTGCATATGAAAATGTCATTTTCGAGGGATGTTATACATGGGAAAGAGTGCAATTATCTATGTAATATTTGTGATCAAGATGAAAAATGCAACTCCCATACATAAAATTTCTCCAACATTATATGAATTTGGGAATCTATTTTCTACCCAAACTATAACTTCTCATTTTTTAGGCAAGCATGGAAGTGCTTGATTGGTAACTACTTGTCATGTGGAGCTTCACAAAAGCTATGAACTACCCAATAGAGAAACCATGTTGTAGATCCATGTTAGCAATGAATAATATATTCAAGCATGTTCATGTTGGTTGTACACACATCAAGAAGAGAATGAAAGAAAAGTTATGTCAATTAATGAAATACAATGTAGGGAACATTTGATACAATTTAGGGACCATTTGAGGAAGTTTATAAAGCACACTTTTGTTAATAGATGATGGGCAAAGCGATTTGCTTTAGTTCCGTGTGAGGATGTGGTTACATCTATAGTAGATTTCATGAGAAACTACCCATTGAAAGAAAAAAATGAGGTGCAATCCATGTATTACACACACGCGCGCGCGCGCGCATGCATGTGTGTGTGCATGTGCATGCATGAATAGAGAGAGTGTGTGTTTAAAAAATAAAATAGAGATTTTATATCTCCAATTGAAAATATAGAGAAAGGCAAGTTGGAGTAAGGCAATGCATGTATGCAAAGAAATAATGAGAATTTATTCATAGTATGAACATTACTAGTAGTGTCATTTATGGAGTCACATAAAGGAAAATCAGGATGTGTCACTTAAAATACAAAAATTAGGTGTCTTTTAAGCAACATTATCTAATTTCAAAGAGGGCTTTGCATATTGGATATATTATGTTTTAAAGTGGATGCCCCTTAATTTAAATGACACCTGCTATTTTTACAAGCATCCATAACACCCCTTTTCTTATATTGATTAGTTTTGGGACTTCATATTTGTTCAATCTTTATATAAACAGGGAGAATATCCCTACTAGAGTCCAAGATATTAGTTTTGAAACTCTTTCAAAAATTTGTATGTGGACCAACCTTGCATATACTTGTTTTGTTTAAGGATATTCTTTTCTTATTGTATACATCTTCATTATTGTGGTTATATCATCTGCAAATGATAAAGCATGTAGGATTTTGAAGTGCTTGGTTGTTTAGTGATCTAGGTGTTTTTCAACTAAAGGTTTTGCTTAAGATAATGGCCATTAGTGGATCACAAAAACCATTACAATTAGATAATGGTGGTAATCACAATTGGCATCCTTACTTTTGTTGCTCCATTAGAGTAGAGATGTAATGATGGTGATATTGATACTTTATGTGGCATGCTCCATTATCCATCTACAAAGTAGAGATTCTTTCGAAAGTAGAGAGGAACTTGCTTATCTCTCATAATTTCTGCTAGCGTTCCACACGTGCTTCGGAATGCTAGGCCACTTCACTATCCCAAAGTGGCAAGAAGTTTCACTCAATAATCCATTACTCATATTTCTCTCTCCTCTCTTCCCTCTCTGTTTCTAATTTTTTATTTACTCTCTCTCTCTCTCCCCCCCAAAATTCCCAAAGTCTAATTCTCTCTCTTTCTCTCTCTCTCTCTCTCTCTCTCTCTCTCTCTCTCTCTCTCTCTCTCTCTTATTATTATTATTATTATTCTTTCACTTTCTTTCCACCCCCTAGTCCCTCTTAAAGTATGTAAATTTTCTATTTTCCCTATATATAATTCTCTCTTTATGTTTACATTCCCTCTCTTCTTCTCCTCTCTCTCCCCTTTTATTCTCTCTCTCTCTCTCTCTCTCTCTCTCTCTCTCTCTCTCTCTCTCTCTCTCTCTCTCTCTTGGCCCCCTTTTCTTCTCCTCCCCTTTCTCCTAATTTTCCTTTTTTTCTTCTCTCCCTTCCTCTCTTTTAAATTTTATATTCTCTCTCCCTCTCTCAAAAAAAAATTTAAATTTAAAAATGACTTTTCTCTTTTTTCTTTTTTCCCATCTCTTTTCCTCTTCCTTCTTCTTCTTCTTCTTCTTCTTCTCTCTCCCCCCTCTCCTCTCTTTTTCTTCTCTCCTCTTTTTTCCTTTTTTTCTTCTTCTCTCTTTAAATTTATTTGCTTTCTTTTAAATTTTATATTTCCTCTCTCTATAATTCTCTCTCTGTGTTCAAATTCTCTCTCTTCTTCTTCTTTTCTCTCTCTCATTTTCTTCTCTTTGTCTCTCTCCCCCGTTTTCTTCTCCCTCTCTCTCCTCTCTTTTCCTTTTTTCTTTTCCTCTATCTCTCTCTCTTTTCAAAAATTTATATTTCCTCTCTCTATAATTCTCTTTCTCTCTGTTTCCCCTCTCTCTCCCTCCCTCTCCTCTTTCTTTTTTGCTCTTTGTGTGTGTGTGTGTGTATACCTCTCTCCTTATTTTTCTTTTTCTCTCTCTTTCTCTTTCAAGTTTTTTCTCTCACTCTCTTTTCTCTCTTCATAGTTTTTTTCTCTCTCTATTTTTCTCTTTTCACTCTTTCTCTCTCTATTTTTCTATTTTCACTCTTTCTCTTTTCTATTTTTCTCTTTTCAAATTATATATTTCCTCTCCATCTCTCTCTCTAAGTTAAAAACTATATTAAAAAAGGTTTAATTTAAAAAAGACTATTTTCTTTTCTCTTTCCCCCCTCTCTCTGCCTTTTTCTCTTTCTTATTCTATGTCCAAAAAACTTTAAATTATTTTTAAAATATTTAATTAAAATTTTTGAAGTAAAGAGTTTAATCTGAGAGAGAGAGAGAGAGAGCCTAGGTCCTACACATGAGAGAGAGTGGGAGGGGGGAAGGGGAGAAGAAAAATGTTTAATTTTAAAAAAACTATTCTCTTTCCTCTTTCCCCCCTCCTCTCTCCGTCTTCTTTTTATCCTTCTTCTTCTTCTTCTTCTTCTTCTTCTTCTTCTTCTTCTTCTTCTTCTTCTTCTTCTCTCTCTCTCTCTCTCTCTCAAAGCGTGTGAAAACTATGTTCAATTTTTTTTTAATTAAAAAAAGTTATTAAAATTTTTATTAAAAGAAAATTTTAATATAATTGAGACTCTCAAAGCGTGTGAAAACTATGTTCAAAAATTTTTGAATTAAAAAAAGTTATTAAAATTTTTTATTAAAAGAAAAGTTTAATATAATTGAGAGAGAGAGAGAGAGAGAGAGAGAGAACCTAGGCCCTACAATGAGAGAGAGGGGGAGGAATTTAATTAAAAAGGGGAGGGAAAAAGAAAGAGAGAGATTACAAGTGAGAGAGAGGTGAGGGGGTTTTAATTAAAAAAAGAGAGAGATTACACGTGAGAAAGAGGGGAGGGGAGGGGGTTTTGATTGAAAAGGGAGGTTTGGAAAAGGGGGTAGGTTTGGAAAGCCCTCTGGAGGTTCAAAGCATTAGGAAAAAAATGAACTCACAATGGGCCCTTAAAAATAATATAGTTTAAGATGTGGGCCTTTTGGATTGTCCAACAGGAAGGCTAGATGTTGACATCCATGGAGGGTGAATCTTCTCTCTCCAAATCTTGGGTTTTCTATTAAAAAAATGGGTAGTGGGAGATTTTAAAAAGGGAGAATGAATAGTACACAAAATTTGAGTTTCACTCACCTTGTATTTTCCCCTTTTTTTTGGAGAACTTTCAATTTCGATTTTTTTCCCTCTCACGATATCAGTTTGGCCCAAAAGTTGAGCAATAGACCACTTTCCCCTCTTCTATATACTCGTGAATTTTCGTCTCCATTTGTTAACCCCAAGTCGAGATGGCGGAAAAAGGAAGGAAAAAGTAGAAAAAAACATGGAAAAAGAGCAAAGACACGCAGGTGACCTCCAAAGCTAAGCCGGGGCAAAAAGCGCAATTTTAAATAAAAGGCACCTCAAAAAACTTTAAAAACTCTTGTAAAAGAGCACCAAGCTCCCTCCTGTGCCAATTGTAAAATATTAGATGGGTGTAGGCTAGAGGCATAAGGCTAGAAGAGGGAAATAGAAAAAGGACCTTGCCGCAATGGCAGGTCATGTAAAAAGGGATGGGCGCCCATGGGAATTTAGGGTTTTGTATATAAAGTTCAAAAAGTGAATGAGAGCTCATTCTTTGGTGTGTGGCTAACAAGAGCTCTCTTCTTCTTCTCTTCTCCTCATCTTCTTCTTGCTTGGGTGTGCTCTTGAGAGAGGGAGTGTGAGAGTGTGAGGGAGTGAGTGTGTGAGAGTGAGGGATCAAGAGGGTGAAGCTCTTCACCATCTCCTTTTCTCTTCTTCTCTTCTTTGCTCTTTTCTCACGTGCGCGGCTATGGAGGATGGAGCTTGGAGATGGAGGAGGCTTGAGGATGCTTGAGCTCGCATCTAGGATCATGGAGCTACCGAGGTGTGCGAGAGAGGAGGCAACTCATATCGGCATCAAGGTAAGCTCACTACACTCATAGAATCGACAGCGCGTTAGCTAGGTGAGAGATAGCCATTAGAGCTCGCTTGAAACGCTTGAAGCAATAAGCGGTCCGTGGGTCTTGGCGGCTGAGTGTGAGCTCCCACTACATTTTGGTTCCATTGCCGGGACCAACGGATTCAAGATTGAGCACTTGCGCGCCTCATATCGAGCATCGAAGTAAGGGATTCATCCACGAAATGGAGCTTAAGATAGGTAGGAAGTTTGGGTGTTTTTGATCTTCAAACGTCAGTATTTTGGGATATTTTGTTTGTTTGATGATTGGGAAACATGGAGAAATTATTCCAATTTTTTACTTTCGAATATTGTTGCATTTAGCTTAGGTTAGGATTAGGAAATTGCACTGGAGAAGGGTAGGGTTTACTGTTGCAAAATAGGCAAAAATCGTGCAAAAAATGGTAAAAAGCTCGCTTGTGATGCCTAAGATCAGCAAGTGAGTGATTGGGGGCATCAACACCATACCCGGGAAGGGGTATAAGAGCCAAGAGGCCAAGGGAGAGCTCATTTGTGACCATTTTAGTGAGAGAGAGAGAGAGAGAGAGAGAGAGAAAGAGAGAGAGCCATCGTGCGATTCAATCCGATCGCACCATCGATGAGCCTATCGCTCTACTTAGGTATATGAATTCCTTCCCCTATCCCTCTAGATAGGATCTCGAGGTTTATACTTGCTATGATTGATTAAATCGCAAGAATCGAGCAAAATTGACCTCTCGATGTCATCGTCGCGCTGCGTTCAGCCTGTCCGAGCGGTCGCTTCTGGGCCGAGTCCCAGAATCGGCCCTCAACCCTCTTTCGTTCGGCCCACTCAGCCCAAAACCCTAATCAGTCCTCGTCCTAGACCTACTCAGCCCTCCGAGTCGACCATTCGGACCATCGACTTATTTGGCCCTCGGCCCCGTCCAAGCCAAACCGTCCGAGCCATAGGATTCGGCCCTCGGCCATGTGTCACATTCGGCCCTCGCCCCGAGTGCCTCCGCCCGTCCGAGTGACCTTGTCCAAATTGACCATTCGGCTAGTCCGAGCCAACCTGTCCGAGCGACTTTGTCCGAGTCTACGCCTCGGCCCGTCCAAGTCTACTCTGTCCGAGTCACGAATTCCCTCGGCCCATCCGAGTGACCCACTCGGACCTTGCAATTCGGACTAGCTAGGTCGAGTGTAAATTTTTATCAAATTCTCAAAAATTTGACCTGACCTGGCTAGAGTTCAGCAGGCAAACTGTCGAAATCCTTCTGACGCTCAGAACTTGATTCTAGCACACGGAATAGATGAAATCGTAGGGAGCAGCCGCTTAGAAGCTTGAAGTAGGCAGCAGCGAGACCCAGAGACCTAGACGCAAAGCGTTGAGCAATTAAAACCTGATTGGCCAAAAACAAACGAGGCAACATATTAGAAAAACCCTGAACCCTATCAAGGCGGCCAAAAAATTGACCAACAAGCCTATCAGGCCTGAAACAAAGCGAGAGTGTGTAAGACACTTTGAGATTGGTTGCTACACTCACCTTGAATTTCCGCACTTAAATGCACTTAAGGAAATTGAAAGCCTGATTGAGCACAAGTGCACGAGAAGCGACACGCACACTGAGTGACCATAAATTGAGAATTGTATTCAATAATTGAAGGAACTCACTTAGATAAACCACTTAAGGAACCCACCAGTAGGAGAGGACCCAAGAAGTAGACAAACCATCAACGTGTGAAGTAGGACCAATCAGGTGGCATCAACGACGTGGATTTGACAAATCTACTAAACCTGATCAACAGCTTGGTAGAGCATGACAACAAGACTATGGCAGGAGGAGGCTCAGACCATAGGTCTAATGAGGAACTTGACTTGAACGTCTTCCCGGAGGCTATTTAGCACAACTGGTCAGCAGCTACGATGCACACGCCTGGTACGAGCACCGTGGTAGGACGGCAGACGCTATCATTGCAGACCTAGAGGAAGAGAGAAAACTAGCCCACAAGGCTTTGCAAAGCATAGTAGAACACAATAGGGACCAGTAGGCTAGGAGCCAAAGGCAAAGCACAGAGTTGCGTGAGGTACAACGAGTGCTGAACTTAGCAGGTAGAAATCGAACAGATCATTAGAGAGCCCTAGAAGGAGACTTGATGTTGAGTGAGCTTCTCATGAAGCGACTGCTAGATAACATGGCAGCAGAGCAAAGTGCCGCAGCACTAGCGACATCGCTGCTCGCAGGATTAGGAACCAAGGCTGAAAGAGCCAGTCTAAAATCCCTATTGTTGCCAAGAAACTCGACAAATACCAACCCCACGACGACCCTTATAGCTTTGTAGAGCAGTTAGAGCAAGTTTGCGAAGCCAACGGCCTCAATGACCTGACTCAATGCAATCAAGCGTTCGGGCTTTGCTTAGGTGACAAGGGAAGGACTTGGTATATAATCCTAGATGCCACAGAACGAGCCAACTTTAGTGGCCTCAAGGATCTCTTCATTAAGAGATTTGCCAAGCCTAGATACTCCGATAATCTGCTAGTACGCTTGGTGAACGTCAAGCAGAAAGAGAAGGAGGACATTCGCAACTACGTAACCCACATGAGGAGTCTCTTCAAGAGAATCCATATGGGCGAGTGACTGACTGAAAGAGCAGTTTCTACTGTATTCATTAGCGGAATTTGAGACGAGGAGTTATATAAGGCTTTGGCAGGCAATTCGAGCTTGCAACGAGACGCGCTAGCTAGAGTTTTTGAGGAAGCCATCAGAGTCGATGATCAGCTGAAAGAACGGAGCTCCAGGAGCTCAAACCTAGAAGAGACCAACTCGCGAAGCTCAGAGAGAGCGTCAGCCTCTAGTAAGCGATCAGTGTCCCATCATCCCAAGATAAGGGAAAGGCCACCGAGACGAACCAAGACTTGGCTGATATAAAGATGGAGTTAGCCAAGTTGCAAGACATGTTGAGATGACCAACACGCCCACATGTCCAATAGTGTACTGTGACGGAAACCACTTGAAGCTGAGTGTCAAGACCCTAGGTCAAGACCTTGTGCTAACTGCGGTAGGTTTGGTCATGATGTCGCACATTGTAGATTATCAAGAAGACTTTCGTACTCGCAACCCTACGGCCAGCCTTACCTAGCAAACATGCCGTAGCCATTCTTCAAAAGGGGAGCCCCATTGGCCCTTCCTGTGCCTAACGACATTAAGCCACTTGTTCCTAGGATGGACATAAACCCTACTAGCATACCCAGACCACCTGGTCCTTACATGACCCATCCACCGAGCGATGCTCCAGTCCACTACGTGGAAGAACCAAATGAGGAAGAAACTTACATATGCCCTTACATCTCGCATGATGATGAGGGCAACGCTGTCCTCATGGATTATCGCCCCGTGCTAGTAATGGCGTTAGGAAGAGGACGAGGTAGAGGCCTAAGAGGGCAGATGTAGGATATAATCACCTGTTGGACTTGTGGTCACCCAGGTCATGTCTCATCATGCTGCCCTGAAAGGGAGCAGCAAAACAGAGACAAGGCTGACCAAAGGTATGCTGAGTGCGAAATCACTCATCTCTTCATCAATTGCCCAAAGTGAAAGCTGTCTTCTAGCTCAGCCAACATACCATCTGTCCCATTGGGGCTGTTTGGTGTCGAGAACCTTGATGGGGAGGCTACACCTATCCCATTACGAGTCATGACCCGTGCCCAAACAAAGCAGGCCTGCTAGGACCTAGCAACCTTGACGTAGCTTCGATAGGGAAGAGAAGTCACAGGCGGAAGAAGAAGAGGTCGGAAGCTAAAATCGCACTAAAAACGGAGAGTGCTACAACTTTGCATGCTGGAAAGAAGGTCTCTGATGCAGAGGTAGAGACTTCGGCCCCTAAGACGGCCAAAAAGGGAAGTGCTAAGGTAGGGGAATACCCGCATCCGAAGTGATAGTTAGAGGCCATAGAAAAAGTGAAGGAATGGGTAAAGGAGGCTCAAGAGCATCTAAAAGACGCTGAGTCCATCATAGAGGACGAGATCGATGATCTCTCCAGCATAAGCACGCCAATCTCGCCTCCTCAACCAAGGTCATGAGAAGCAATTGCACCACAAATAGTGCTGCTAAGGCCAAGCCTTGATGCTATAGGGCCACAGATCAGTCAACGGCCATTGGCCAGGACAATCTAGGTTAGGAGAAAGACGAGCACCCAACGATCTCCTGACCACGTTGGTGACTACCCCTGTAACACTTAGCCTGGGAGATTTGCTTAGGTAGCATCCCACCCTATGGCAAGATCTTAAGTAGTGGGTTGAAGGGTCACAAGAGCAAATCACAGCAGACCCTCAAGACCATGATGCAGAGACGAAAATAGCAAGCTTGACGCTGCACTCTATGCCTAAATCCTTACACATCAATGCCTTCTGGGAAGGTTCCGAGATGCATGCGGACTTACCGGTTCTAGCCCTAGGCGATACAACGAGAAAGGGAATCGTGGACACGAGAGCCGGGGTTAGTGTGCTTAGCCACGCGGTGCTTCAGACTTGGGGAAATCCGCCTGTCGAAACTGCTAGGTTTAATGTCACATTAGCAAACGGTATGAGAATCAAGCCATTCGGGGTGCTTAAGAATTGGCCAATGAAGATCGCAGGTGTCCAATTCTCTGTGGACTTTAGAGTCATGAAGGGAGTGGACTACGATATCCTATAAGGCCGAACCTGGATGCACAACGCTAGAGTCATCGAAGATTGGGGTAACGGCTTGATCTTCCTTGGCAATAGAATGGATGCCGTGAGAATAGAGATGGACACTTAGAAGACCTCACCCGTCGACTTAGATGCCATCTCTGCTATGCTCAAGGGTAACATCCAGGTCAAGAAGTCCTATGGGCCCTTGACCAAGTATATCCCATGCCCAGAGGACGACCGAGATTGGATGCACGTCCTTGCTACAATCGACCTACCATTCTCAGATCATGAGGCGTATAAGCAAGCCATCAAAACAATCGGCAAGTCTAATGACACACCCTCCGTACCAGTCTGCATGATGGCAGGAACCCTTCGTGGGAAGCCTAAGCTTGTCAACTTCCAAGTCCCAAGCAACAAAAGGGGACTCCAAGAGATACTTGAATACCTAACGGACAAGCTAACTGGAAATCCAGCTGCAAACTTCAAACCACTCCAAGATCTCTTAGATGAATCCAAGTGGCAATGGACCAGAATGCATGACTTAAACCTCATGTATAACTTGGCCCTAGTTCCTGACCAACGACCAAAGATATACCATGCCCTAGGAGACGACGAGTAGTCTGACGAAGAGGATTCTAACGACAAATACGAAGACTGCCAATCCTTCAATGACGAAAGTGAGGGTGAGGTAGATACCGTGGAATATGACACTAAGGGACAAGAAATAGAGCAAATATGAGTAGACCCCAAGCGGCAGAAAAAGAGTATCTTCAAGATAGAGCGAGGAGTCATGCACATGGAATGTGATCGTGCCTAGTTGGAACACCTAGGAGCCATAGACCTTGAGCAAGCAGGCCTAGCCCAGCCAGGAACGACATCAGTGCTTAGGATAGAGTCACCGTCCGAACTGCACCCACGAGGGGAGACAGCCTCTTCTAGCGAGGACGAGGAGTTTGACTCTGAGTCGGAGGTTAGTTCGGATAGTGATCCAGAAATCCCTAGGCCGCTCGGCCAGACGCACCAAGGGGGATCTACCCGTCCACCTGAGCTGCATACGATTAAGGTAGAAAAAGGCAAAACAACCCAGGGATACATGAATGGAAGAACAACGAAAACTGCAGGACCTCCCTAAACGATTTACAAAATTCAAAAAAGGGGATAGGGTAGTAGTTCTGTTAGTAGGTGCCAAGCGTCAAGGGAAAATGAGCAAACCGATTGAGGGACCAGCCAAGGTCAAGGAGGTGAACCTAGCCCAGGAAGGGGAAACAC
This sequence comes from Lygodium microphyllum, assembly GCF_053477565.2. Classification (NCBI taxonomy): domain Eukaryota; kingdom Viridiplantae; phylum Streptophyta; class Polypodiopsida; order Schizaeales; family Lygodiaceae; genus Lygodium; species Lygodium microphyllum. The sequence goes on along the minus strand of NC_141140.1, from coordinate 52,281,927 downwards.
CCCAACCAGTCTTCATTGCCGATGACTTGACTGAGGAAGAAGAAACGAGTCTTGTCGCTCTCTTGCGAGAGTACATAGACGTGCTCGCCTAGTCCTTAGAAGAGCTTAAGGGGATAGATCCGAGTGTCATGACTCACAACATACCTTACCCATGACACCAGACGCAACGCCGGTCAAGCAGCGACCGTACCCTATGAATCCAAAACATGCTCATACTGTCAAAGAGGATATTGATAAGCTGATGAGAGCAGAATTCATTTACGAAATCGAACACACAGACTGGGTATCGCCCATAGTCATTGTGATGGAGAAGAATGGAAAAATCCGAGTATGCATCAATTACAAGAAGGTGAACGCTGCTACTAAGAGGGACAACTATCCATTGCCGTACACCGAGCACATGCTTGAGAGAGTGGCAGGCAAGGAAGCCTACAGTTTTTTGGACGGCTTCTCAGGGTACAACCAGGTGCAAATGCATCCTGCGGACTGCCTTTGCCACTGAGTGGGGCGTCTTTGCTTACATAGTCATGCCCTTCGGGTTGACTAATGCCCCTGTCACCTTCCAACGCCTCATGTGCACCATCTTTAAAGACATGCTTCGCAAGTAGTTGGAAGTCTTTGTCGATGACCTCTGTGTCCACTTGACCTGGATCAAACACTTAGACAAACTCCATGTAGTCTTTGAGCAATGTCGCTTATATCGTCTCTCCTTGAACCCCTTAAAGTGCCAGTTTTGGGTAAAGCATGGATGCATCTTGGGGCACATGGTGTCGAAGAACGGCATTGCCATTGACTTCTCAAAAGTCAGGGTTATTGTTGACCTTCCACCCCCAATCAACTACAAGGGAGTTCAATGCTTCGTAGGCCATACAAATCGGCATTTTGTACTGAACTATGCATTGATCACCAGACCTTTGTACAAGCTGCTGATAGTCTTTGAATGGACCGAGGCATGCCAACGAGCATATGAAGAGTTGAAAAAGGCTCTAACCACAGCACCAATTCTATGAGCCCCAGATTGTACCATTACTTTCCACGTGCATATCGATGCTTCTAAGTTTGCCGTAGGGGTAGTGTTGTGCCAACCTGGCAAACACAACTTAGACTATCTAGTGAGCTTTGCTAGCAGCCAACTCACTGAGACGGAAATGAACTACTCGACGACAGAAAGAGAAGGATTAGCCATGGTGTTTGTTGTGAAAAAATTCTTGCATTATCTATTGGCCACACCTTTTACCTTTTTTGTGGACCATCAAGCCCTGCTCTATCTAGTAAACAAACCTTGCGCTACAGGATGCATAGCTCGGTGGCTCCTTCTGCTCTTGGAATTCGACTCTCCGTGGTTGTACGAAAAGGAAAACGGCACTACATGGCTGACCATATGTCACGCATTCCCACGGGAGAAGCCGCTGGGCAAGGCATTGTTGATGAATTACCCGACGCCCATCTATTTAACCTGTCCAGCGAGAGAGATTTATTCAAGGCTGATCTAACGCCATATTGGGCGGATAACATAGTCCAGGTGCTTGAACACGGACTGCCTGATCGACCGATAGAAAAAGCCCGACTTAGGCGATTAATCCTTAAGATCCAGCCCTATCAGCTGATCACAAGCCAACTCTATAGGCTAGGGCAAGATGGATTGCTACGCAAATGCATATGCGAACATGAGATGCACGATGTGCTCTCAGAGGCACACAATGGCATTGTTGGAGGGCACTTTAGCAGAGATACGACAGCACGAAAGGTGTTGCAATCTCAAATGTGGTGGCCCATGCTTTTTCGCAATGCAACGCAATTTGTCAAGCATTGTGATGAGTGCCAACGGACAAAAGTCCCGATTGGCAAAGATCAGATGGAGTTGACCCCAGTTATTGCACGACAACCCTTCGAAAAATGGGGAATTAACTTCATAGGACCCATTAGTCCTGCGGCACAGTATTCACATGCCAAGTACATCATTGTGGCCACGGACTACCTCACAAAATGGGCAGAGGCAAGAGCGATACGAAAAAACGATGCTAGGACGGCCAAGTTCTTATGGGAGCAAGTGATCTCACGATTCGGCTACCCCATCGAACTGGTCAGTGACCAAGGTATGCACTTCATCAATGAAGTGATAGCACATCTCCTATCCACCTTTCTCATCATCCATCACAAATCCTCGCCATAGTACCCTCAGAAAAACGGTCAAGCAGAATCCACGAATAAGATTCTTGTCAATGTCCTAACCAAGGTGGTCTCAACCTCACACAGTGACTGGGACAACAAGCTGATGGCAGCTTTGTGGACTTACCGCACAGCTTATAAAACGGCTGTCGGTCAAACCCCCTTCAAGCTTACCTATGGAACTAAAGCGGTTCTACCATTAGAATTCTTTGTTCCTAGCCTAAGAATAGCACTTTAAGAATGATGGGAAGGGAAGGAGGCATGGATGCAACGTCTGGTCGAACTCGAATGCCTCTCAGAGACTCACCTTCTAGCCACCCATGCGCTTATATGTGAGAAGGCCCGACGCAAGAGTTGGTTTGACAAGCATGTCAAGCAGCGCGACTTTGAACATGGCGACTTAGTGCTCCTCTACTCAGTTAAGGGGCATAAGCAGAAAATGAAATTTAGAGGTCTTGGACCTTTCAAAGTTCATGCGATCAGCCGCACAGGCAATGTCGAGCTTGAGACCTTAGATGGTGAGGGCATAGGCTTCTTCAATGGCAGTCGTGTCAAGAAGTACTACCTCCCACCCATCCTTTTCACCAGCCCCCGATGTTAGAACCGCCTGTCAAGATACGAGAGAGAGAGAGAGAGAGAGAGAGAGAGAGAGAGAGAGAGAGAGAGAGAGAGAGAGAGAGAGAGAGAGAGAGAGAGAGAGAGAGAGAGAGAGAGAGAGAGAGAGAGAGAGAGAGAGAGAGAGGAGGGGGAGAGAGAGAGAGAGAGAGAGAGAGAGAGAAGGGAGGGGGAGAGAGAGAGAGAGAGAGAGAGAGAGAGAGAGAGAGAGAGAGAGAGAAGGGAGGGGGAAAGAGAGAGGACTGTGTGAGATGAACTAAGAAAATAAGTGATAGAGTGACAAAGAGTAAATTAGGGTAGAAGATAAGATGATGTTATTGTTCTCTACTAACCAAGCTTTTATATAAATGTGTTTAAATATCTTTGATCAATTCTTCTTGAGAGAGAGAGTGAGAGAGAGAGAGAGAGAGAGAGAAAGAGAATATCTTGGATAGAATAGAAGATAAGATTGGATGCTGATTAGAGGTAGATTAAAAGCTAATATTACAGGTAGATTAGGGGTTGATTATCATGACTAAAATCAAGAGAAAGAGACAAGATCCAACTGGGTATAAAAGAACACAGATATAGTGAATCAAAGGGGTGTAATTGTGTGATTTTAGCCAATCCAGAATTAGCTGCATGCTTTTGGATTGATGTTGACTTGCAACTCCTAGATATTTAGACATTCTTGCTATTGATAAAAAATTTGGCATCGACTCCTTAGCTTACTATTAATCGAAGGGGTGTAAATTGTGTAATGTTAAAATTGGCATATATTTTTCTTTACGGGATGCAGGTGCAGGACGTACCAAGAGAAAGAGAGATATTCACTTTCAATTGGAGGATGAATATGCACCGATGTTCAAAAGAACTGTAGAAAGGGATGATGCAATAAGATAGAGGATGCAACAATAAAGAAATGAAGGGAAAAAAACCGTGGACCTTTGGGGATGGGTACATTTATCCACCCGATCTAGTCACTCAAAGTCCACCACAATTTGAAGGGCTTACATCGTTTGTAAAGTTCGTTTGTGAAGGCAATGAAAGATTGTATGGATACACATGTAGACTTGTCACACAAGGATTAGCAAGGATTCATCAAGCCTTGACAAATATGTAGACAAGATTACAAGGGAATATGTAGTCTTTGATGGAAAAGGATAGATTATTGGCTAAGAAGGATAAGGACAACCAAAGGCTACAACAAGAAATGTCTATCATTGAAGATGCTATGCACGCTACACATATGCAAAATATGGAGTTACAGTCTAAAGTTATGGACTTGGAGAAGGAGAATCAAAACATAAAGAGGAAGCTCACAAAAACTTTGGAGATTGGGCCCACTTTAAAAACCAAAGAAGCACGTCGGCGCATCTGATTAACCAATTCACCAATTAACCAAAGGAAGTGGACAATATCATAGACGGATATATGCTCAATCTGCTACAATGAGAAATATGCTCCCTCATGTAGAGAATGATACTATTGCCAAAGTCCTAACCAAGGATATGGTCAAAAATGCATTGGAAAATCGTAAATTCATGAACATTGTAGATGATGTCATAAGTGAACATCTTAGGGATGTGAGCAGCTTGTTTACTGCTACCAGATGCTCATGGATTATGTGACAAGGTGAAAATGAGTTCTGAGTCATATAGTATGCTCTATCAACAATTGGATATAGGATTTAAGCAAGTATTCAAAACTAAGCAAGTAATGCCTCTACCAAAACAATTTCACGAGAAGAAGGCTCAAAAACAACTAAACGAGAAAGTTTTAGGACAAATTGGTGAGCCAATACATGTGGAAAATATATACATATTGAAGTATGGATCCAAAGAAGTTGCATTTGTATTGAATGCGTCCAACAACTTTGTATTGGATATATGTAGGGTTCAGATTGCTATGGTCAAGTTCTACAATATGTCTATGGAAGAATGTAGAGACACAGCTTAAGTTTGTCCTCAAACTTGATGAGAGTGAGATTATTAAGGGGCAAAAACTTGAACGTGTGAGTATAACACTTATGAATCAAGCATTGGATCCCAACATCGATGAAAACCATCCTTTATACTTTAGTGTAAGTTCAAAGAATGAAATATGGTGGCTTGCAGCATTTGAAGTACCAAAGGAGGACCATGAAGTACTTAAAGTTTTTTTTTACCTCACTAATATACCCAGTGTTATTCAATAGCAAAATAATGGAGCAATTTTGCATATCAAGGGCTTTGGGGACTATCAAGTTGAATGGCATCTTGCATGTGATTTAGAAACATTGAAGTGTATGTTCGGTTTATCAAAAGCAACAAATGCAAAATTTCCATGCATGTACTGCATGCAAACTAGGAAGAAAGGGAAAGATGAAAATAAAGAATGGCTTGCCAAGGTAGGACAACAAGGTGCTCCAACACGTGATCAAAAAGTCATGAGAAATGGAATGCTAGTTCTAGTGGATCCAAACTAGTGCCCTATTTTGGAAATACCAATAACAAGGGTTCACTTTTGCACATTGAATTGTTTGGATAGAATAATTGAGAAGCTAGTATATGAATATATATGCTTTGCATACAAGATGCAGCCTATGTTAGAAGTTGATGCTACATGCAAGAAGGTAAAATGAGTCCTCTCTAAAGTTGGATTGCACCGGGGGCCAAGTAGAAATAAAAAAGGAGGAGAAAAAATCGGGAAAGAGTGAAAGCATCCCTTGTAAACCATGCTTTGGTGGACCCAAGGCTAAGAAGTTTATATCTCCACCTCGAGATGAGGAAGGCAATATACTTGTAAAACAATCAAAGAAGTATGAAGCATAGAAAAAGTTGCACCTTGCTATTCTGGATTGGAGCAATGGGAGACGAATGAGAATTGCAAAGGTAGAAGTGTAGATACACCTAGATAGATTAGCAGATCTCTTACAAAAGTTGAGGTTTAGGGATGGTGATGCCAATACATTTAAAGAGACAGTTGCTAAATTTCATAAGTCCATGGTGGAGGCATGGACTACAAATAGTATAACACACTACATGGTCAGTATTGTCACCATTACAAAAAAATATCATCATTTCGAATTAGTTTGTGTTTCTAATCTCTCTTCTTGTGTAGCACATACTTGAAGCACATGGTTCATACTTTGCAGATCAAGGAAGATTGGCAGTATGGTCAACTCAAGGCATGGAATGATCTCATTGGCAAACTCACTTTCCTTTTCAAAAGGCAACTGATCATGGAGGTGGCATCAATGATTCCAATTCTATGAGGCAATTATTACAATGGTGATATAGGAGATTAGAGATACGATATGAGGAAAAAGAAAAGATGGTCCAAAACCTCTTAAAATGAATTTATAAGTAGGGCAATATATGAAGTGGGAAAAGAAAGATATGAAAACAACACAGCTAGACAATGCCACACAGAATGGTTGGCAACCCAAGAGAGAGATGGCAAGAAATGGAGACCTAGATAAAGATAATACTTTTGATGCATTTAGAGTCCACGAGAGAGAATAGGTACCCAGGATATGACACATCAATACTCCTATCTTTAACATGAGATGTCTTGCAAATTTTGTTTAAAATTTCGAAGGTTTGTCACTACATTTTTCAAAGTTGATTTTGAACTATGTTTTTTAAGTTTAAAGTTCATTTACACCATAGTAAGTTTAAAAATTTCATAATTAAGTCAAGTCTCTCCTTTCATTTTCCCCCATTACTCTTCACTCTACCCTCCACCTTTCTATCCTTCATTACCACAACCATGGCATGTTCCAAGGTTCCTATCAAGAAGGCGCACAAGAGCAAGAGCTCAACACTCTTCCGAATCTAGTGAGCGTATTGTGAGTGAAAAAGGTCCCTTGGTGGACGACAATGGTGGCCCTATTGCAGCTAATAATGGTGGTGCTACTATGTCTAACAATGGTGGCCCTAGTGTGGTCAATAATGATGGTTCGCCATTGTCTAGAAATGGTGGTTCACATGCTCCAATTGCTCCACCTCCCACTACTGCTCCAGCTAGTAATACATGTCCTTCAGTACATAAGAAGCGAAGATGGAGACCAGGCACAACTCTGCTACCTAAGATAAGGAAATTCCAAAAGAGTGCCAACTTGATTATTCCTAAGGTACCGTTCTCTAGGTTGGTGTGAGAAATACTACAAGATCTGCAATTAGGGAATCATCACAAGTTCTTTTCAAGTAACTAGGCAAGGAATGTGGGGTGATGGCCAAGCCAAGCCTTATTTTCTCTCTAAGAAGCAACTGAAAGTTACTTGATTAATCTAATGGGTGATTCTCAAGTTTTAGCCATTCATGCTTGACGTATCACTATTAAGCCCATAGATATGGTTCTTGTTTGTAGGATCTATAACAACAAGGATGCATTTAATCTTAATGTCAACAATATGCTTTGAGAAGTTACCTTGTGATTGGATCTATGTTTTTAGCTCACGTTTGGTGGTAGATTGTAAGGAGCTTAGTTTTGGTTTATCTTTCCAATAGACCTTGAAGTATTTGATAGTATAGTCTACAAAATGAAGCTAAATTTTGCCTAGCTCTAGTTGTACTTGGTGCAATGCACTATCTACTGTGTATTTCATGGTTTCGTTATCCCAAATTTGATATTTAATATTCTATTTTGCCATGATTTGCATTGTGAGTATTTCCAAGTTTCTAATTTTGAAAGTAGTTTTGTTAAGGATACATTCAATGCACAATCACACACACATCAATGATCAGTTGTACATGGGCCAATGCACTATATCTTTACTGTATTTAGCGATTTGGCAACACTATATCCGATATGCGATATTCCATTTGACCCATGAATTATTTTTTGTGAATTTTTAAGTTTCCAATATTTCACGTAGTTTGGTTGAAAACACATTTAATATGCAGTTGCGCACACTTGGGTGCAGTGGTGAGTTTTTATGTTCTTAGTGAAGTATCCAATTAATGCATTTTCAAAAAATGATTGAACCATCAATTTTATAAATCGAAATCTGGTGAAACTTCACCCACATCCCGCGCATCATAAAAACTCATGGATATTAAAAAATTGGCCCCATTAGAAGTCTTTGGGACACCTATCAAGAGACTTGCATCTAGGGCCATGGATCTAGGGCCCCAGACGTGAGCCTTCGGATAGGTGTCCCAGAGACTTTTGATGAGGCTAGTGGATCTACCTTAGAGGAGTCCACAAGTAAAATTTCATGTCAATCGAATCACCGGTCATATTTTTCCAAAGCTTGGATACATTAATTCAGGTTTAAGGGTTTTTTGAACGTTTTGCTATAAGTTTAAAGTTTCACCTCATTTTACAAATTTCACTTTTGAGTTTTGGGTTTTCTCTCCTAGAAGACAAGACATGCACCAAGCAAGCGGCCCGAAGATACCCCCTAGAAATCCTATTCAGAGGCCATCTCCCCTAGCTCTACCACACCACCACCACCACGCTAGCATCGCAAGCATCGATGGAAGTCAGGCACAATGGCTCTTCGTGAGATCCACCATTACTAGAAGACCACACACCTCCTAATACCATAGGATCCATTCCAGAAGCTAGTGCGTGAGATTATGGATGGCATACTCATTAAGAACAATAGGAGGCACTTCCCAGATGGAACACGCTTGCAACAACCTGATTGCTAGACTGCCCAAGCCCTCTTTGCACTATAGGAAGCTGTCAAAGCTTATGTCATCAACTTGTTTCGAAGACTCGGTCTATGCAGCAGTACATGCAAGGAGAGTCACCATCACCAATAGGGGTTTGCGAACAGTGAGGTTCCTTCGGCGATGGAAGGATAGTCCTCACAGAGATCAACAATGATAGGGGTGTACTACCAAAACATATACGGAATGTAGCTTCCAAAGAGATTTTGTAAAACCCCGGTTGTAATGGATCCCGTGTAAAATGTTATGAATATGAATACAAATTTTTTGGCGCGTCTTATTTTTGTTTATTCGCTTGTTATTTGTTTTATTTATGTCTTTGAGTTATTTTTACATGCGTTCAAATGAATACATGTTGTGTACGAACTCAATAAAGCACTACGTATTAAATTTAGGGTATGAATTGTGTTGCGTATAAATCTGATAAATAAACGTAATATTCAAGTAAAAAATAATAATAAACGATGCGTATGAAAAACTACATTGCACGAAAATCCAACAAATATCGGTTTTCATTACTTCAAGAGAAGATTACAAATTACATTACATTGGTGATGAGATATCATTTGGCACTAAGTACATCTACTCTCTCCTAGGCTTCTTTGAGCTAGACTCCCCATGGTCAGAGCTATTCTTGATCATAGGCAGCAACACATTTTGCGGTCTTCAACACCAACAACCATGCCACGGGCCACCATGGAAAAAAGTGGCCCAAACCTAGTACTAGAGAATAAGTAGAGGAGCTTCGAACATCGAAGCAACACTACTTTCTCCAAGCTAGAGCTCATTGGGATGGTCTTGAAGGGCCCAGCCTTCGTTAGTGCACTCAACTTCAAGAAGTTCTCAGAAAAAGCTGGAGAGTATGTCTTATGGAATACAAAAATGCGCTCACAAGCTGGCCACTATACTCCTTCAATGTCGAGTCATACACCCTTCCTTGGCTACCAGATTGGCCACCTTGTCTAGATGAAAATTCATCTATATAGACAATGTCCTGCATCACAAAAGTTCAGTGTCAGACTCACTGTGTCAAACTCACTATGCATGGAGTGTAGTAAAGATATATATATAGGATTTGCATCAAAATTTACCAATAGGGTGAAAATTCAGGTCCCCCCACAAGTCTCTGGCCAAATCAGCTCTGGGGGCCCAATCCCCGCAAAATTTGATGTGCATACTCCCGATGCCCTAGAGGCCCTACTAGTAAATTTTGACGAAAAATCTGATAACATTAATCCCGATAACATTACCTTCTCTACATCATCTATCCACTGCTATAATGGAGTAGCCATGTCTGCTCCTATAACTAGGCCATCCTTATCTCTCTCTTGGGAAGGTATTGCATGGTCGGGTCAAGGTCCAAAAATGCTTTCTTGCAACCGCTTGAACTCCTCATCTGAGATCTCATACTATGGTGCCGCATTCTTAATCTACTCTTGGATACTCACAATGGTAGAGATTTCATCGACACTCGTGCCATTATATCAAGCCACCTCATCAACATGTGCTAGCACATCTTGTATATCAAAATCTATCAAATCATCAGGTGCATCACACACCATGATACAATATAGCTCTTCTTCCCTTAGCTCCAAAAATTCTAGTACATCTTGCATAAGTAAATATTCCACCCCCTCGATGATAATAGCATGGAGAGAAGCGAGGGGTGGCTCATCGCTTGTCGGCATCTCAACATGGCAAGGAGGTGGGTGCACAATGCCTAAGCTTTGTGCTGTCTCTACTCTCCGATCGACTGTGATCTCTTCAAGATCTCTCTTGAAATACTCTAGATGTGGCGCTGAGAGGGTGTGTCGATGTTTTCCTCACTGTCCTCTTGCACCTCAGTGCACGAAACATATATGGCAAACATTGCATTGCGCTCGATGAGATCCATCGCGGCGTGGTCCTCATGGCGTGGTCCTGGGATGAGGTGGGCACTGCTCTAGCATGAAGATGCTGCCCCATATGCACAAGGGCTTGATTTATTACCTTTGCATGGCTTGATCTAGCACGTAAACTATATAGGAAATCTATGGGGATCCATCTAAGACCAGAGTCTGGAATAGAGCAGGTGAGAGGGTTTTCCGCATCACAAAATGATTCTCGTATACTAGAGCTAGGGTCTACGATGGAAAGTGAGCTCTCTAGACTCAAGGTTGCGCAAAACCTAGGGTATATCTGGTCTCCTATGTGCGCATAGCATGTGGAGCTAATCCATGCGGCGAAGGTGAAAGTGGTAGCAATGGCACACAAAGAGACAAGGGAGGAGAGCACAAGTATAGGGAAGTAGAGAATGAAAGTGAAAATGAGTTTGGAGCTGTAGCTTTTATGTATCTAAGGTTTTAAATAAATGTTCTTTTTTAACCCTAAAGTTTCAAATTAAAACTCTTATCTTAGTTTCTTTATTTCAATACTTTAAAGTAACTATTAAAATTACTCATACAGACAAATGCTTCGTTCTACATTATTATATCCTCGAATATACTTGGATCGCTAAGTATATTCAAGTCCAACTACATAAAATATAGAAAATTTTTAAGAAAAGAAATCTGAAAGACCTTCAAAATCCCTTGGATCCAATTTAATATTTAATTTTAAGAAATAAGTAGAAGAGATGAGCTACAATATATCATTATGCAAAGACAATATTGCATAGATTATACAACTCCAGCGTGCAATTTAATTATGATTTTAACCATCACGATTGACTAATTACAATATGTATTATCGCACGCTTGGATCATAGTAAACTAAGATTATCTAAATTGAAAGTACTCAAAAGTTTTTTAAAAATTATATTCATTTTTTATTTAAAAAATTACAAGGATTCCACTATCTCAAGGATATGTGGAGAAGCACATTGTTTACATGTCATGGATTGCTCACTACGAATCCTAACTTTTCTATTATCTAACTTGAAATAGAAGTTGCAGAGGGGGTCATTAGACATTAATTAGATTTCTTGTCTCAAAAAAGAAATGGGTCAATGGATCTCTACGCTGACCACAAAAGGATTATGACCATTCCACAAGATAACCACATCTATGAGAGCTATATGTGTCTCATCTCAAGTATCTTGATCCAAGCTTATCCACTCCCCTCACAAAAGTCGCCATCTTCTATATCGAACGCGAATGAACAGAGTTTGTTTAGAGATGAAATACCTGTAATAAAAACAATATAATGGTAAGTAAATGCGAATAACACAACAATTCATCTAAGCAAGACCTATGTCAATTAAATCAAGGCATTCAAAGTAGTACAAAAGATTTACTTGAATGTGAGATCAGATTGGCTGACCCTGCATTCAATCGTCTCATCAAAATGTGTTCTTTTGACTTGCCAAGACTCACCCAATAGCTGACTCATCCATTCCTCAGATGGACACTTGCATTGATAAGTAATCTTTGTTTTCTTCAAGAAACATCACATGAACCAAAAAAATGTGCAAACAATGAGAATGGAATAAGTCAACTAAGATGCACATCTTTGGAGCCTGTGGTGCGTTTCATAGTACAATTGATGTCAAATTTTATCTTGGACTTACATGCTCCTAACAACTCTAAGCTACCAATCAACCATTCACTACTAGATAGTGGTGGCAATGGGAAATGCTGCAATCTCTAGCTTTCTACTACTTACAATGAATTATAAAAAATGATATTTTGAGTTGCAAGTTGACTTGCAGAGTTATTATCATAGATCAAAGAACCTATGTATCTATGCCAAACATGTATCTTGCCGCTCAAACATTCCACATTCTCCCATTCATGCAAAGTTGATGGATATAGAGTTGTCAGTAAAACAAGATTGAATTAGGACACTACAAATATTTTTAAAAACAACTCTGATGCAAAAGAATAAACAATGATAAAATTTAAAAACTTATTGTTTGTTTATAATTTGCAATATAGTTCTTATCGTGTACAAAGATTTGTTTGTGCGTATAAACATGTTGGATCAACACTTATGTTATTGTACTTGTTCCATTGAACACTTTTCTGAACTCTAAAATTCTACATTTCCAATGTTTGCTAGGGTTTGCAACATCCTTACACTTGACCTTGAAACTCCGTCAAGTACTTGGGTACATCAAAATCTAATCCAACTTATAGTACTTATCACAAATCCAATTACCACCACTATCTTTCCTATTGATGACCTCCACTGCAAGTATGCTACTGATGTTTTTCCTCCGTGAAGACATCTATGATAACCAAATAGAAAAGTTGCCTATCAACATGTGTATAATTTACAAATGTTCTCTCCAAATGAAATGAAATTTAAATGGAGAAATTTTAAAAAAACATTGCACCTGCAATTCTTTTCACAAAGAAGCCTAGAGGAACAAGAAGTTGACTTATAACATGACCATTGTTCCTTCACTGACAAATTCCTAGAGTACAAAAACAAAAGAAATATCGAGTCAAAGCATACATATAACTTACTTAGGCTTTGTCCAAACGAGTTGAAACTTAACCATGGAGCAACATAAAAAAGTGGCAATATACATGTGGCTCTCTTTGCAAAGAAGTCCAAAGATGTTGAAGAAGTTGAGTTTTTAAAAAACCATTGTTCTCTACCCTCAAAGACTCTGGGAGTAAAAAAAAAAGGAAAACTTAGTATGCATATAGCTTGCATATATTTTGTCCAAACGAGATAAAATTTAACCATGGATCAACAAAAAAAAAAGACAACATACTTGTAACTTTGTTTACAAAGAAACCGTAAGATGTTGAAGAAGAATTTGAGTGTTCAAAATATCATTGTTCTTGACTATAAGAGACTCCTAGAGTACCAAAACAAAAAAATTTACATGTTAGAGAATGCACATAACTTTCACAGGTTTTGTCCAAACGAGATAAAACTTTACCATAGAATATCCATGGAAGAGAACAATATACCTGTAAAGTTTTGTGAATAAAATCTTAGGGCTTTGGTAGAACAAGCTATGCTCTCATAAAACATGTGAAACTCACTCTGTGCTTGTGTAGAGGAAATGAAATTTCACAGGGTTACAGATAGGGCAATCAATAATGAGGCTGTAAGATTTCATCAGGAAAGAAGAAGCCGAAAAAAGAGATATGATAAATTTGAGTTCCGCCTAAGAAAGAGGGAGAAACTAAAAAGGGGAGAAATGAAAAGTCAAACATAAAAAAATTAGAAAATGAAAATTCAATTCACAAACTTTCAAGAAGTGTCAACATTGTATTCTCCATATTTTCCCTTATTTTATTGCTATGGGAATATTTGGGCCAAGATATGAATTTGGAATCCCAGCTCTCTCATTGGTTAGGTCTATATTTCTTTATTCACTCCTTAAAGAGTAGAAAAGAGAGTCCATATTTCTTCTAATGCCTTCTCTCCAGCCAAATCCCAGCATACCTAAATTTCCAGCCATTACCAATAACATTTTCAAAGCAAAGTCTATAGTTTGCTACATTGTCAACAACCTAGACACTTAGCAGTAAACTGTCAATCCAAGAATCCAATTGTTCAAATCAACTACTTGGGAGCGACTAAAGACGAAGACCATCAAGATATGCCAGATTTCACGGAAGATAATGACGATATAGGCAATGCTTCCAATACTTTACCAGGTATGTCAAATCCTCATTCATTATTAACAACGAAATGTCTTGTGCATGGTCATGAAAATATTGTTTTACATGATGATGGGAGCACACATTATTTTATTTTTGCAAAGTTGGTAAAAGAATTGAACTTACATACTGTTCCAACTCATTATCACATAAAAGCTACATTCTTAGGTACTAGATACAATGGTACACAAGAAGTTCATGATTTAGAAATTAAAATTGGTGATTATATTGAGCGCAAAAATTTCTTGGTTGTACATTTGCAAGCTAGCGGCATTATTTTAGGAATGCCTTAGCATTACAAATATAATCCCAACATAGATTATTCCACACATTCAATGAAAATTCATTCTAACGAAAAACAAATCACGTTACATGGAACACATACCTTTGATAATTTTCCATTGCTTAGTCATACATAGGCTAAATGTGCATTGAGAAAAGGTAGCAAATCATACTTAGTATGGGTGAATGAAATTGAAGCTAAGGAAAATCAGATGCATCCTAGGCATGCATAATTTCTTTCACAATTTAAAGATTGTTTTGCTGCTGATTTACCCCCTAGTTTACCACCTACATGACCCGAAGATCATAAAATAGATTTAATCCCAGGTTCTCAGCCACCATGTAAAGCACCTTAAAGACACAGTCAAATTGAACAGAAAGAAATCCAAGCATAAGTTGAAGAACTATTAATCTGAGGACTTATTAGGCCCAATAGTTCTCCTTTTGGTGCACCTATCCTATTAGTTAAGAAGAAAAATAATACCTATAGGATGTGCATTGATTATCATGCCCTAAACAAGATCACTGTTAAGAATAGATATCCAATCCCTAGGGTAGACAACCTCATGGATAAACTACAAGGAGCCACTATTTTTAGCAAGATAGATCTCAAATCTGGATATCATCAAGTACGACTGGATACACCTAACATTTTCAAGACTGCATTTAGAACTCAATTTGGTCATTATGAATACCTTGTTATACCTTTTGGTTTGACTAATGCACTAGCTACATTCAATCGTATGATGAATCGTATATTTTTGAAGTATCAGCATTGTGTAATTGTTTTCTTTGATAACATATTGGTTTTCAGTAAGAATGAGAATGAGCATTATGAACATCTATCTTTGGTTTTCAAATTATTGAAAGAGAATCAATTGCATGCTAACCCTGAAAAGAGTGAATGTTTCCAAACTCAAATAGAATACTTAGGATATAATGTTTTTTCTGATGGTATTCCAATTGATCCTAAAAAGACAAAAGCAATTTTGAATTGGCCAATCCCTAAAAATGTGCATGAGTTACGTTCTTTCTTAGGTCTTGCTAGCTTTTACAGAAAATTTGTGAGAAATTTTTTCATTGCTTGCATGGCCTTTAACGAAATTATTAAAGAAAGGTGTTGCATATCATTGGTCAAATAATCAGCAAAAGTCTTTTGATTTATTGAAACATGCTTTAACACATGCACCTATTTTACAATTACCTGATTTTAACCGACCATTCTTTCTAGTAGTCACTAATGCTAGCGGATCAGGAATAGGAGCTGTCCTTATGCAAGATTCACATCCCATAGCCTATTCTAGTTGCAAACTTAAACCCTATGAACTGAATTATTCTACCTATGATAAGGAATTTTTAGCTATAGTACAAGCCTTACGTCAATGGAAACATTATCTAATGGGATCCAAATTCATGATCAAATCTGACCAACAAAGTATCAAACATCTTCTTAGTTAGCCACAAATCTCTAACCGTCATATCAAATGGGCTACTTTCATTCAAAGTTTCCATCTACTTATCCAATATCAACCCGGAAAAGAAAATGTTGTTGCCGATGCATTGAGTAGAAGACCAAGTATCCATAATATTTTCATTCTATATTTTGATTCCCTTATCTGTTGAGAATCAGCAATCACACTCAAACAGCCTCTTTGTATGGAGACTCAGGGTCAAGGACATGCAGGCTATTTTATCCCATATGCACAATGGTGCCTACTGCAGTTTCCTACTTTCCTATAAAGCATTGTACTTGCTTCCTTTCTTAATGCAATGATAGTACTCTTTTCATTTAAGTAAAGTGTCAATGTCATTGTCCACATACACAAGATTGTGTTTATGAGTCCAAGTCTCAATATTGGAACCTAATTCACTTGTGTAACAAACAGTGTCATTCCATCATGAGTCTACACTTCTCCTTCCATCCTCCATAGCTTCCGGTTATGTCATGCTCTAGATCCCGCATTCAAACATGGTATCAGAGCTCAGTTGAGCATGGCTTAGCATGTTTCAGGTCCTCTCTCTGCTCCCTCAGTCTCTCATAATCTCTATCCAGTTCAGCTCAGTGTATGATTTTTTTTCTCAACTTCATCTTCAGCCAAACTTGTGGCAGCCATAGCCAAACAGCACATAGCTCTGATTGAGCCCCTGGATCTCACACTACAAGCCGTTTCATCCCACGATTCCTTCTAGAAAAATGTTCCTCTACTCGTGGCGCAGCTTCCTATCACATCGTAGCTCAACATCGTGCGCATCAGAAAGCAGCATTGTGTGAATTCGAGATCTCTGTCAGATCTGCGCCTCTGCCTGGTCGTACGCTTTGTGTGATCAGCACCATCCGCGAACAGTCCTGCGACCATAGGGCTTTTGAAGAACCATATCCAAACCCTCTTCCACTCAGAGGGATCGTCAAATGCCTGCTTCTGCGCACTGCTACGTTGAGAAAACCAGTCAGGTTCAAAACCCTACTGTGGAAGCCATAGCTTTTCTACTTCAAGCTTTCATTTCACTTGAATTTCTCACTTCTCTGGAGTCAGCAAAACCCTTGCCACTTTGAACTGATCAACTTTCCCATCAAATCATCAAGGAAGGGAGATTTGTGCTTGGAAGATTTGAAAGAGTTGAAGAAATCAAGTAGCTCAAGCAACAACCACATCAAGCTCCTCTTCCCACTCTTACTTCTCACTCAACTGAAGGTTTTGCTACACTTATCTACTCCAAAATTCAGTCTTCAGCTAGAAATCAAAACATCAAAATCAACAAGAAGAAGGTCCAAGAAGATCCAGCATCAACATCAGGCTCGTCAAGAACAGTATCTATTGATACTTATCAAGTGTTATTTGACACTATTTTTCTTGTATCCTTTGATACACTTGAGTACATCACTCTTACTGATTTCACTCAGATCTGAAGACATCAGCATCAAATCAAGAAGGGGAAGATCACTTGGAGTAAAAGACTTTTGCAGATTTGGTATTCATTGACACTCAGTTAGTGCTTTTTAGCACTTGTGTCTCTCAATCAATTCTTCTGTTGCTCAAATCTAATAAAGTCTGAAGTTGATTTGCTACTATTCTCGTAAATCTAACATGGGCAAAGACTCGCCAAATGCTCGATTCAAAGGAGTCGGATTCCACACTTGGCAAACCCGCATCAAGCTCATCCTGATGAAGAAGGGTCTCTGGGCCATCACAAATGGCAAAGAGAAGAAACCTCGGGACGCGGACCTTGCAACTACTTGGCAAAAGAATGATGACAGAGCCCAGGCCATTATCAAATTGGAGCTAGATGACAGTTATATCCATCACGTGGATAACTGTGAGACCTCACAGGATACATGGAAAAGACTTGACACCCTGTTCGGTGCACAATCTAAATCATCAAAGTATGGTCTCCTAATTGAATTCTTCAGGCTTGAAATGAAGTCCAGCACATCACTTGCCACACATCTTAATTACATGGAGGGACTCCTAACCCAACTTGCAGGAATCAACATTAAAATGGATGAAGATGTTTGCATCGGTGTTCTACTTAAGAGCTTGCCTCCTGAATATAATAACGTATCAACAACTTTAATCAACATGCCAAATCCTGAACTTGTTGATATCCAGGCATCACTGTTAGAAGAAGAAAAGAAGCTAAAAACTAAAGAAGAACCAAGTACCTCTAGAGATGAGCATGCATTATATGTTGGCAACAGGTACAAAGGCAAGAAAGATCAGCTCTTTTGTGACTTCTGCAAAAGAACCGGACACACCGAGAAGTTCTGCCACGCAAGAAAGAGATCCCAAAAGGCCTATCTAGTCGCAGTCAAAGAAGAAGAAGAAAATGAAGCAAAGGAAGAAGATGAAGATGAAGACCACCAGGATCGGAAGGACAAGACTCATCAGTCCTTGTACTCTCATAATTCTGATAGACTGTTTTAATAGCCTTGTATTTTCCTTGCCCTAATGTTTCCTACCATAAGCTTTGTAAACTCCTTATGTAACTTGGCATTATAGTCCCTGTACACTTTGTGAGGCCCCTGTTACAGCCTCTGGATGTCCACCATGTTTATGGTACCCACACTTAGCTTTTTCTGCAATAGCCTCTGGTGTTTTGCCATGTCTGTGGTATGCCCACACTTTGCAGGTGGTTCTCATTACAGCCTCTACACACTCTGTGCCTTTCCTAGTTGTGATTGAGGAGGGGTGTTGAGAATCAACAATCACACTCAAACAGCCTCTTTGTATGGAGACTCAGGGTCAAGGACATGCAGGCTATTTTATCCCATATGCACAATGGTGCCTACTGCAGTTTCCTACTTTCCTATAAAGCATTGTACTTGCTTCCTTTCTTAATGCAATGATAGTACTCTTTTCATTTAAGTAAAGTGTCAATGTCATTGTCCACATACACAAGATTGTGTTTATGAGTCCAAGTCTCAATCTTGGAACCTAATTCACTTGTGTAACAAACAGTGTCATTCCATCATGAGTCTACACTTCTCCTTCCATCCTCCATAGCTTCCGGTTATGTCATGCTCTAGATCCCGCATTCAAACATTATCCCTATGAGAGATACCTATGACCAAGACCCCAGTTTTCAAGTTGATTGGAATAAATTAGTTGCTAATAATTGGATTCAAATTGATTCTTTGTCTTATTCTAATGGATTTATGTTTTATGAGAAAATATTATTTGTCACTATTCCATTTAGATCATTTGTGTTGCACGAAATTCATTGTTCCCCATATCAAGGCCGCCATAGAGGTATTATTTCTACTTTAAGAACATTAGTTGGATATTTTTATTGGCCACAAATGGAATATGATGTTTCTAACTTTGTTTCTGAGTGTTTAATTTGTCAACGAGTCAAGTGACACCATGGTAAGCAGTATGGTTTATTAATGCCTTTACCAATTCCTGAACAACCATGGGAACATATTTCAATGGATTTTATAACTGGTTTTCCTAACACACAAGCTAATCATGATATGATTTGGACTATAGTAGATCGATTTAGCAAACAAGCATATTCCCTTCCATGCAAGAAAACTTTAATTGCATCTCAACCTACACGATTGTTTTTTAAGACTGTTTTCACTAGCCATGGTTTGCCAAAAGTTATTATTTCTGATCATGATTCTAGATTCTATAATAATTTTTGGACTACTTTGTTTGCTAATTTAGGTACTAAGATTGATTTCTCATTTGCATTTAACATAGGAACCTTGAGTAAGCAAGGATGTATGAGGGAAGGTAAGGTGTGAATGAACTATAGGACAAAAAAAACCCTAACCCTAGCCCACAGTGAGGCTATATAAATAGGCTAGAGGTCACTCTCAAATGTAGAGAGAGTGTACTAGTTGTACTTGTGAACAACTCATTAAGCAAGATCTTCTTCTTGTACTTGACCTCTCTCTCCCTCTTATGCACACATTCTCATGCTGTCATTCTAATATTCCAACATGGTATCAAATCCATCTCTGATAGAAAAATATTCATTTAATTTCATCTCCCACTAAGTGCAAATGAGCATATCATTTCCTCATCATATCTCTTCACCTCCATAGTTGCCTACCATACACACCTCTGTTGGAGGACCTGGGGAGAAAAAAAGTAAGCATATATTACCTAGATTTCTTCTGAAGATTTTCTTTCCAACTCATGATGCTTTAGTATGTCATATCAAATCCCAATATTGGGCAATGAGGAAGACGAAATTGTGTGTTTTCCATATTAACGCAGTTCTAGACAACATGGAGGTTGAAGTGATGATGCAACTTGTAGATGTCACAATCATGGTAACCACCATAGGGCTTTGTAAGCCCCCTAAGTGGGATAATCAACCCTAAAATTGTTTTCCAAGATTCCCTCTCTACTGCACACAAAGCAAAACCCTAATTTTGTACCTTGTTGGTATCCATAGCCAAAAATCTTGAAGCTTATTTTTCTTCAAGTTTCTTCTCACACTGAAGTCATGAACAATGATTTTAATCATTGACTGAGCAAGGTTCAAGCTCATTGCAAACCTAGAAGCTCAAAACTCGAAGCTTCTTTCCCTGAAGAAAACTCTCAAGCATCGACATCCAATTGGTAGACTCCAACACAAGCACTTCACTAACCACTAATCATTGCTTGCTAGTTAATCTCTACAAGCTGAAGGCTTTTAGGCCCTAGGGATATTCAATAAGTGCTTAACTTTATCATCTCTCTTGGAAATTGTAAGGCTATGTGTCAAATATAAACACATAGACCATTTTCTTCTCTTCATCTAATCTATTTAATATCCAAGTTTACATCAATTGTTTTCAACTTGATTGCTTTTGCTTGTAGTATCAAAATTGCATAGGAATAGACACTATTATTGCCATTGTGAAATCGCTAAGACTTTCCTATCATGCACTATGTTGATGTGAAACCTCAAATATGCAAGTTTGATTGGGAGAGACTTCCACCCATTGTAGGTGTTTGTAAAATATAAAATGATGGAGAAACTCTACTAGCCATTCATCAAAGGGACAAAATACATTGATCCATCCAATCCTATGGATGTTGAAGATGATGAAAGAGCCCAAGCCATAATAATGTTGCGCCTAGATGAATATTTAATTCGCCATATTGACCATCTTGCAACTGTAAAAGAGAAATATGATTAGCTTGATAAACTATATGGTGCAAGAGGGAAGAATTCCAAAATCTTCCTCAAAATTAAGTTCTTCATCTTGGAATACAAGCAAGGAGAAGATCTAGAAAATTTCATTTCCCACATGAAGGGTTTGATGGCTCAATTAGCTTTAGTCCAAGCTCTGATTGTTGCTGAAGAAAATGCCATTGCAATACTCTTAAAAGCCATGAGGAAAGCCTTTTCAAGTCTTGTCACTACCCTAACAAATGTACCAAATCCTACACTTGAAGGTATGATTCAGTCTTGTTTGGATGAGGAGAAAAAAAAATAGAATGCAACACCAGCCTAGCATCTACCTCAACAAACCAACTCTTAGTCCATACTATGACTATTAGATATTCTTTTTGCAATAAAAAGAGACATATTGTAAGCAATTGTTGGAAAAAACATCCCAACAAGATGAAGTGTAACAAATGTAGACAAATAGGGAATATCACAAGTAAATGTCCTAACTCTCCTAAATTTCCCAAAGAATTGGAGGCCAACTATGTCTCCCAAGCACCTGTGATGACCAAATTTTCTAGTCCCCATTGTACCATCTTTCCATAAACATCCTTGTAGCCTATTTTATAAAGGCATCCCACTAATTAATTGAGGGGGGGAACCATTTCCATACTATGTAATCCAATGCCACACCTTGGAATTGAGGGGGGGTGTTAGAAGTGTAGCATAGGAACCGAGTAGGAACCCAAAGTAAGCAAGCATGTATGAGGGAAGGTAAGGTTTGAATGACTTGTAGGGCAAGGGAAACCTAACCCTAGCCCATAGTGAGGCCATATAAATAGCCTAGAGGTCACTCTCAAATGTAGAGAGAGTATACTAGTTGTACTTGTTAACAACTCATTAAGCAATATCTTTTTCTTGTACTTGAGCTCTCTCTCCTTCTTGTGCACACCTTCTCATACTATCATTTTGATATTCCAACATGCCCTTGTACTTGTAATGATACATCACAGACTTTTGTATCCCACACATTCTTGTCACTCCCATTCATGAGTGATACAACATAAGAATGAGTACTAGGTACTTTGGGTAAATGTAGCTTCTTAGCCAACATATAATCAATGAAGTATGAGTACTAGATACTTGGGGCAAACATATCCCACACATCCTTGTCACTACCATGCATGAGAGACATAACATAAGTATGAGTGCTAGGTACTTGGGGCAAATGTAGCTTCTTAACCAAGGTACAGTTAATGAAGTATGAGTACTAGGTACTTGGGGCAAATTAACTTCTTAAATGTACAATTAATGAAGTTGTGAGTCAATATATCATCCATGAGAATATGGAATCCTCATCCTTTGATCATACCATAAATATGAACCAAATCATGGGGGCCAAACATGGGTTGCCATGGTGCAACAGTCAATCAACACTTATGCTCATAAGTTTGATGACTAACTAGTATAGCCAAATATTTAGAACAAGCTTCCAAAGGAAGCATTTGAACCATGTGCATTGCTTTTTCTTTTTTCTTGTTCTTATCATGCTCAGCTTCTTAACCAAGGTACAGTTAATGAAGTATGAGTACTAGGTACTTGGGGCAAATTAACTTCTTAAATTTAAAATTAATGAAGTTGTGAGTCAATATATCATCCATGAGAATATGGACTCCTCATCCGTTGATCATACCATGAATATGAACCAAATCATGGGGGCCAAACATGGGTTGCCATGGTGCAACAGTCAATCAACACTTATGCTCATAAGTTTGATGGCTAACTAGTATAGCCAAATATTTAGAACAAGCTTCCAAAGGAAGCATTTCAACCATGTGCATTGCTTTTTCTTTTTTCTTGTTCTTATCATGCTCATTTCCTTGGGGTTTTGGACAATCCTTTTTTTCATGAGGGCCTACGCGATTGAAGCACAACTTCTCCTTATGCGCTCTTGCAAGCTCTTTGCTTGAGAGTGGCTCTGTAGCCCCTTTGGGCTTCTTATCATCCTCCTCTTTGTATGCAACATTGAACTTTCTCTTCCATACTAATGTTGATGTAGTTTTTGAACTTGCAAATGCATATGCACATTTTTTAATATGTAACAAAATCTATGCACTCTTAATGGCTTCTTCTAATGTTTTAGGATGTTGAGTTTTCACCTTGGCCTTGTACTCATTGTCCAAGCCTTGAATGGATCATCTAACATTTGAAAATAATCTAAGCCATCAAGTTTGAGAATAATTTCTCTATATTTGGAGATGTACTAGGTTAATGTCAAACCCTCCATCCAACACTTATCCTAGGCAATCCAGTTTTTATCATTTTTATTATCGAGAAGAAATTCCTTTCGGAACATTTCCTCAAACTTGGCTCACATCGTAGGATGAGTAGTGGGATCAAGACTCATCCACCACACTTGTAGGCATTTCCCTCATGTGTGAGGCTTATCTCAAGGGCCCTAACAAAATCTAGTGTATGACATAACTAATGCAAGTCACTCCACTTTTATTTAAAAAAAGTATTGACTGCATCCTTCTCTACGATCTCATTCCTCTCCTCTTGAAACACATGTGGCTTCATGTTCTTTAATATATTATTAACTTTATGTGTACCAAGAGAGCCAAAGGCCTAGACACCTTGAGGTACCCCTGTTGATGGAGTAGCTCCAAGGGCAAACCCATCTTCAAGAGACATACCTAGGATGTTGAAAGCTTGTTATCATACCAATTTCTTTACAAGTTTTGAGATCTATGTAACATTTTCATTGAGAGCAACAAATTTTTTTTCTAATGCTGCCTACAACCCACTAAAGTACCAAATTTTTTCTTGTCCATTAGTTCAAATGCATCTAAATCATTCCTCATTTCATCCTCATGCATGTTAATATGCTTACCATGCTATGAATGCGAAGGTGAGGACATGGTATAATTCTTGAAACCGAGACAAAAATATTATCACTTACCCTTAATATCTTCATAATGAAACAATTCACAAAACTACACGAGCGATGTGGTAGAACTTTAGAGGCATTGTATGCCATGAGGTAATTGAAAAGCCCTTGAAAAGCTCTTTACCTACTCCCAAATAGGTTTTTGAAAACTTTATTTGTTTTTTGGAGCAAATCTGAGGCTTAATTTGATGGTTAGTTGCCTTGCAATTAAGTGTGCTTGGGTGTAGACAATAGCGGGATGGGTGACCTCTTGACAAGTTTTGTCTTCAAACAAATGCTTCCACCATGCACACAACTATTGGTGTTGACAAAACCTTTGTAGCCTCATTGTCAATTATTCTTTGTAGCCTTGTTGCCAAATATCCTAAGGTTTATGCCTTGGTCACCACCCTAGTTGTAAGTTGCAAGAGGATGTTGTTGCATGGTTGGCGATGGGAAAATTGTGCGGTTACAGGGCCATTGTAGCCTACTATCGAACGGTGCCATGCACTCCTTGATCTTTGCAACAACCTTGCTGTGATACTAGTTTCATGCACATGTAGGTGTCTTGCCTTCAACAAACATAGAAGTTAGGAAAAGCTTGGTTAACCTCTCAACCACTCAAGATGATAGCCTCTTTTAGCACCCCACTACTATCTTTAGTCAAATTCATGGACTATTTTTAGACCAAATTTTAGAAATTTTATTTACATTGATCAGCTATCCTTTGACCCTTTGGTCCATGTACCCTTATACCCTAATGTGGACTATCTCTTGACCCCTTAACCTTGGCAACACCTTAGCATAATGGTCCATTACCTACTATTAGCACTAGGATCCATGCCAACTAAATCACACTATAACACTATGAAAAGTGGGTACCTAGGTCTCTTACAATACCCAAATCTCCCAATAGATGAGTAAGCCATATGGCTTTCTTGCATGCTTGATTGGCTACAACATGTTTGGCCTCAATAGTAGATAATTTTGTACATGTTTGCAATTGAAAGACCCATGAGATTGTACTTTGTGTGAATACAAAACTAAAACCTCTCATAGGATTCCTAGAGTCTACATCCCCTACAAAATCAACATCTACCTAACCATTAACAAATTCATATTTTCTTCCATAGAAAATACACATAGATCTTGTCCCATTCAAGTATCTCATGATACTTTTCAGTGTTTTCCACTACTTACAATTTCTAGTCAAAACATTGATTAGATCAAGTGAGAGCTAGAGCCTAAGGTAGCTACATTATTGACAACATGTA
Source organism: Lygodium microphyllum (assembly GCF_053477565.2). Taxonomy (NCBI): domain Eukaryota; kingdom Viridiplantae; phylum Streptophyta; class Polypodiopsida; order Schizaeales; family Lygodiaceae; genus Lygodium; species Lygodium microphyllum. The sequence goes on along the minus strand of NC_141140.1, from coordinate 52,256,804 downwards.
GATCTGATGATGTCATGGATACCATCAACTAAGAGAACCACACAGGTGTAGGAAGGTTTTGTGGCATCAGTGTAGCAAGTCTTGTATGGTCCCCCTAGCCCATGCATGGAGAGCTTGAAAATTGAAGTGGTTGCCATCTAAGTCAAGATGCATGAGTGATATCAAGATATCGAAGGGGATAACCACTAGCTCTTAGTTGCTATTGTCAAAGGGCCAGTAGAGGGGAAATGACAATTGTTGGATCTTTTGCATGTTGCTAGAGGGCCAATAGAATGGTGATAGCAATAATTGGATTCGTCAATGCTATTGAAGGACCATGTAGTAGGGGTAAGCAAGGTTACTAATGGCCATGGATAACATGGAGGGTTGCATAAGGTACTATAGTATATAGTAGGGCAATGAGGGCCTATGACCATAGGGTACGGACACATATAGGTGGAGATTGCCACCTATACGTGATGATGAGAGGAGGGAGTGGGAAGCTGAGGAGAATAACCTAACCAAAGATCATTATCACTGGGGAGGACTAGCTCGGGGGGAGGAAATCAAGGGGCAAGTCATTGAAGCTCTAACACATAGGGTGTAGGCGAGGTGTTAAGGAGCTCTCTCTCTCTCTCTCTCTCTCTCTCTCTCTCTCTCTCTCTCTCTCTCTCTCTCTCTCTCTCTCTCTCTCTCTCTCTCTCTCTCTCTTTTGTGACCCTTTTGTGGTTTTTTATACATTAGGTATAAAAGCATGACCACTTTGGTAAAACTACTATGGCCAATACAACCCATGGTCAGTTATCATCAATACCTAAAAAACTATGGTACAAGGGCACTCATGCTTTACCAAGTTGTATCTATATTTAGTAATCACAATAAAAATGATCATAACTTAATGGTGATGAGTAATGTAGATCAAAGTAACAATAATATTGGTGAATCACACATTCAGCAAAGTAATCATGAATTTGTAATGTCAATGGTCCTATTTATATTGATGGTGTAGTCAATGATCTCTTAGTACCTTAGAGAATCATGATGTTTAATGTAAAATTTAGTCATGTATTACAAGCCTAGAGGAGTTGTCATGACATGCGTATAAATGTTTCCATGACATGAACAAGTAGTCATGTATTTGTAGAAAAGAGGTTTTAAAGGTAAGTCCAAGATTGCAAATCTTATTGCTCTGTGTGTGTGTGTGTGTGTGTGTGTGTGTGTGTGTGTGTGTGTGTGTGTGTGTGTGTGTGTGTGTGTGTGTGTGTGTGTGTGTGTGTGTGTGTGTGTGTGTGTGTGTGTGTGTGTGTGTGTGTGTGTGTGTGTGTGTGTGTGTGTGTGTGTGTGTGTGTGTGTGTGTGTGTGTGTGTGTGTGTGTGTGTGTGTGTGTGTGTGTGTGTGTGTGTGTGTGTGTGTGTGTGTGTGTGTGTGTGTGTGTGTGTGTGTGTGTGTGTGGGAATTAAGAAAAATTTTAGGTATTATGAGGTGATAGTGTAAGTTTGATAGTATATATAAGGTCATTGTAGAAATATAATAATATGTATGAGGTTGTGTGTGTGTGTGTGTGTGTGTGTGTGTGTGTGTGTGTGTAGGTGCAGTGAGGTAATAGTATATTTCTCACAATATGTGCACACTTATTTCTTTGTAGTCATTGATGTAATGTTCTACTAATTTATATGAACCTAAGACAAATAATTTTGGTGTTATACCAATCATCTCCTCCCAAGAGGAATAGTTCAATAGCTTGAACTTTTTTTTATAATGTGAGGAGTCCATGAGGCACATCTTATAAGACATTTAAAGGTATATGTAAGATTTGGAGAGGTTGAGTCTCTAGGGACTGCTTAGGCAGGTGTAATATAGGAGCTACATTATCATCTCCTTTGAAAAGTAAGATGTCAAGAGTTCAAACTATCTAGACAAGAAATTCCATAAGCCAAGCTATAACAAGGCTAGATTTCTCTATATGCTCAAAAATATTTCATACTATAGTGAGTGTCATAAGATCTGAGATACAAACTCGAACTTCTTATATACTTAAAAGTATATGAAGAATATTATGCTGGTGCTGAGAGAGAATAGATGAGAGAAAAAAAAGATGTAGAGAGAAAGAGAGAGAGATAGAGAGATTAAAAAAACAATAGGGACTGGAAGATGGGCTAGTCCCCCCCTTATGGAGTTATATTATTGACAAGGAGCAAGCTCCTCCATTACACATAACTAGTTTTTAACCTCTAGATCTTGGGAACAAGATCACGATTCCTTGCACAGTATACAACCGGCTAACACTTGCATAACTTGGAAGTTGGCACCTTTTGATCCTTCTTGAGTTTGTCCTCTCCTACACAATATGTGTGGGGATCTCCTCTTGGAGCTTGATTTTAGCAAAGCTTCCGCAGCACTTGCACAACTCGAGGGTTGGCAAGCTTGAACTTACACAGATCCTTGCACATTATACAACTGGCAAGCACTTGCACAACTCAGAATTTGGCTCCTTTCATCTTCTTGATTTCTCTTCTTCTCTCCTACATAATATGTGTAGGGCTCTCTTCTTGGTGCTTGATTTTAGCAGAGCTTCTGCAACACTTTGTGAGACTCGAACCACCTTCTCTCCTCCTCTTGCATGTATGCAAAGTGATGCCTCCTTCATCTTCTCCACACCCAAGGAGAGCCTCCCTTTTATAGGCTCTAAGAGCTTCACTTTTGGAGAGTGACTTGAGTGCCAAGATTGGAAAGTTTGATCTTCATGCAAGATGTGGTTGTTCCAGTGCAACACCAATTTTGAAATATGTCTCTGTGCGTTTCTCGGATGGAAAAACCTCCCCAACACAAAAGTTGTAGATCTCTTCGTTTTTGATAACCCATGTGGGCCGTTTTTAGAGATCGGATTTCTATTGCGATATATTTTAAAAATGAATTCACCATGTCCATTTTAAGAAAAGCAGCTTTTTAGACTATATTCTTAACTTATGGTCCATGCAACCACCTTAAGCCATAGATAAGGAGAGTTCATTAGATTGCCTTGGGCCTCAACCTTAAGATTGACTTCCACACAAAAGCTTGTGTCATCTTAGACCTTAGAAGAGAAAATCACTTCTCTCCTCACTTCCAAAGGATCACGTCTCTCGTCTTTCTTAGTGAGAGAATTACCTCTCTTATATTTCTTAGTGAAAGAATTACTTCTCTCCTTAATTCATTAAGAGAGAAAAGACCTTAAACCTTGACTTGTAAGGGAGAGGATGACCCCAAATGAATGCAATGCTTATTACACACAAGTAAACATTTCGAGCCATCCTCGAATGCACACATAAATACATACACACAATACTAATGCACTTCCTCATCTTAGAACTCAATCCATCTTCATTTTGTGTAACTCATTGGTTCTTGTATACACTCTTACACTTGGTAGACACTTCCTTCCCCTTTCATAACTTGTACTGCATGTACTAGATGTCCCTGTCACAAAGCTCTAATCACCCCATTAATGATGCACTGGGAATACTAGTCTCTAAATTGTCTCATGGCCATGCTAGATCATCATAAACACTTAAAGAAAAGTGAGTCATTCATTTATTGGTATCAATTTACTAAATAAAGAATGTGTAATAAGCAAGAAGGAAACCTACAACTTGGGAAAAGTTCAAGAAGAAGTTTTATGCTCAATTATTGCCTCCTAATTTTTAGAATGATGTCAAGAAGGAGTGGGATTGGCTAGGCCACAAAGAGCATGAGAAGGTCACTAGTTATGTGGACAAGTTTTGGTCTACTCTTCTCAAGGTTTTCCTTTCATGGAGATCAGCAATGAAGAGAAGAAAAGGAAGTTTGAAGCTAGACTACTCCCTCATTTACACAAAACCATGAAGGTGTATCCACATGAAACCTTATCTCGCATGATGGAGTTTGCCATTATAGCCGAAAGTTTGCATACACCTAGTACATCTCGAAAGTTCGAGATGAGTTATTATAGAGCCAGAAAAGAGCATCTCTATGATCAACCAAGAGACAGGACTAATCGAAGAAGATCTACCTCTACCCATGACCATATTCAAAGTCAGAGGGTAGTAAGAAGAAGCACAAGTATCTCTCACCCTCTAAGATACAAAAGTATAAAGAGGAAGGAAGGTGCTTTCTTTGTGGTGAGCTAGGGCATATGAAGCATGAATTTCCTCACAAAAGGAAGGAAGAAAATGTGATTAAAGATCCTTCTCTACCATCCTCAAATTCTATTCCAGATGTGCAAACTAACACTCTTTCAAATGAGAAGAAGAGACAACGCTTGAAAAGTTGGGGGACACTCAACTATCAATGAGTTTTGATACTCTTGATCTAGGGTCCACAAATAATTTTGTGTCAGTAGATACTGCTAAAAGGCTACAAATTCCACTGGATCGATTGGGAACACCAATTGGATCAGGTTCAGCATTTGAAGTACTTACAACCAATTCTACTCCTATTCAGGGAAAGTTGAATCTTAGAATTGGGGATTATTGCAACCAAGAATCTTTTCTACTTGCACCCATTGGTAACTGTGATGTTATCTTAGGTATGCCTTGGCATTACAAGATTAGACCTCTTCCCGATTTTTTTAAGACGACCCTTGCATTTCAATTCAAGGGTCGGAACATAGTATGCATTGTTGATGTTGGAGATTGGCCTGTGCCAATGGTTAGTCATGTTAGCATTTCTAAAGAAATGAAGAAAGCTATTTTTGTGTACATGATTTTTGTGAAAGAGTCAAAAGAAGCTAATGATTCAAGGGCACTTGATGCATCTAATGAACACACAATACCAACTAATGCTTCTAGGTCTCAGACTTTAAAAGAACCCCTCTCTTTAATTGATCAAGCTAGACATGATTTTGTTAAACAATATGAAGATTGTTTTAGTGAATCACTCCTAGGAGAGTTAACTCTAAGCACCTAAAAGATCAAACAATTGATCTTATCCCAAGTAGTTCACCACCTAACCAACCGCCTTACCGAGTAAGTGTAAGTCAGCAAGAGGAGATCCTAAAACGAGTAAACAAACTGTTGGAAAAAGTGTTAGTTCAACCTAGCTCTTCTCCATACTACTCTCCAGTCTTACTTGTTCAAAATAAAGACGATCACAATCAAGAATCGTTTTCCTATCCCAAGGATAGATGATATATTGGATAAGTTGCAAGGGGCTAGTATCTTTAGTCACATTGATCTCAAGAGCAGCTATCACCAGATATAGATAACACCTAAAGATGTTCATAAGATAGGCTTTTCGTACAACGTTTAGACTATACGAGTTCGTAGTCATGTCATTTGGTTTGACTAATGCACTCGCCACATTCAATCGAATGATGGAGAGAATTTTTAGACCTCACTCAAAGTTCACGTGTGCATTCTTTAATGACATTCTAATATTTTCACGGTTTGAAGAAGAGCATAGAAAACATTTATCTACTGTTTTTCAAGAGCTTCGTAAGCATAGACTCTAGATCAATGTTAAGAAGAGTAAAAATTTCCTTTCGAAAATTCATTACTTGGGCCATATTGTTTCTCACAATATGGTGAGAATGGATCTTGAGAAGATTCAAGCCATTGTTGAATGGTCTACACCTACTTCTCTACATGAAGTTAGAAGTTTCTTGGGCCTATGTTCATACTCTAGGAGGTTCATACAAGGTTTTGCCTATGTTGCATCTCCTCTACATGACCTTATAAGAAGAAAATGCCTTTTTGCTGGGGATCAAGGCAACTACAAGCCTTTGAAAGAATTAAGTTTCTTGTGACTCAAGAACCAATTCTCATACTTCCGGATCTTCAAAAACCTTTTGAATTTCAGTACGATGCTTTTGGGGATTGCATTAGAGTTGTGCTTAACCAAGAGCATCATGCAATAGCATTTGAGAGCCGATACCTAAAGGATCAAGAGCTACATGCTCCAGTATATGAGAAAGAGCTCATGGTGGTGTACATACTCTTCAAGTATGGAAACACTATTTACTTGGTGTAGATTTTGTTATTAAAATAGATCACCAAAGTCTAAGATACTTCCTCACTCAGAAGAAGCTCTCAGAGAAATAGATGCGTTGGGAAAATTTCTTATCTATGTTTTACTTTCAAATCCTTCACATATCTAGAACTAAGAATGTGGTAGCAGATGCTCTATCACGGCGACCTTGAGTGAATACAATCACAACTGTTTACTATAACGAGTTCATGGATTTACCCAAAATGTATGCAACTGATTTCAACTTCTCAACCATATGGGATTAGTTCACTCGATTACACCTTACTTGATTCAAGATGGTTATTTTTATCATCATCAAGAAATTTGTGTAGCATTACCATTGCAACATAAGGTAATGGATGAAGCACATGCATCTCCATATGCTAGACATAGGGGTATTCTACCCACTACTCAAGCATTGGAAAGATATTTCTTTTGGCCCACTCTTAGAGCTAACATTGAAAGATATGTCTGTGTGTGCAAGATATGCCAAAAGGTAAAGTACGACATGCATAAACCATTTGGTCTATTGAAGCCATTACCTATTCCCAATGAGCCTTGGGAAATTATAGCCATGGACTTTATGATGGAGCTTCCTTGCACACAAGCAAGCAATGATGCAATCTGGACTATCATTTAATAGATTCAGTAAGCAAGCACACTTTATACCTGTGTGAAAGACAATCAAAGCCGATCATATGGCTAAGCTATTCATTGCTTCTATTTTCAAGCATTATGGCATGCCTAAGTCCATTATAAGTGATCGAGATCCCCACATGAGCAGTCTCTTTTGGCAAGCTCTCTTCGAGAACATCGAGACTCAGTTAAAGTTTTCATCCTCTTATCATCCTCAATGGATGGGTAGAGTGAAAGTGCTAATTCTAAGGTTCTCGATCTTTTGAAATCCTATGTCTCTGATAATAAAAAAGAATGGGAAAATTATTTGCCTTTAGTAGAGTTTGCATACAATAACATGATGCACTCTAGTACTGGTAAGAAACCCTTTGAGATCATGCATGGTAAGCCTCATTTACCACCCATTCTTCTTAGGAAGGATAAGATCTTTGCAGTAGATGAGTTTGTTAGAGAAATTGATATAGCTTTCACTCAAGTAAAAGATGCTATCCAAAGGACACAAGAGAAGCATAAATGCGAAGCCGATAAGCATCTCGTAGATCTAAAGTTGGGACAGTATGTTATTCTTAAGTTTGAGAAGGCTCACTTGAAGAAGTAGAAATGTCAAAAGGGTAAAGTGGTTAAGCTTTCTAATCACTATTATGGCCCTTTTAAGATCATAGATAAATTTGGGGTCATTCTCTCCCTTACAAGTCAAGGTTTAAGGTATTTTCTCTCTTAATGAATTAAGGAGAAAAGTAATTCTTTCACTAAGGAAAAACAAGAGAGGTAATTCTCTCACTAAGAAAGATGAGAGACGTGATCATGTGGAAGTGATGATAGAAGTGATTTTCTATTTCTAAGGTCTAAGATGACACAAGCTTTTGTGTGGAAGTCAATCTTAAGGTTGAGGCCCAAGGCAATCTAATGAACTCTCCTTATCTATGGCTCAAGGTGGTTGCATGGACCATAAGTTAAGAATAGAGTTTAAAAAGTTACTTTTCTTAAAATAGACATGGTGAATCCATTTTTAAAATATCTCGTGATAGAAATTCGATCTCTAAAAAATGGCCCTCGTGGGTTATTAGAAACGGAGAGATCTACAACTTTCGTGTTGGACATTTTTCCATCCAAGCAACACACAGAGACATATTCCAAAATTGGTGCTATAGAGTAGGACCTGGAACAACCACATCTTGCATGAAGATCAACCTTTCCAATCTTGGCACCCAAGTCTCTCTCCAAGAAGAGAAGCTCTTTGAGCCTATAAAAGGGAGGCTCTCCTTGGGTGTGGAGAAGATAAAGGAGGCATCACTTTGCATACATGCAAGAGGAGGAGAGAAGGCAGTTCAAGTCTCACAAAATGTCACGGAAGCTCTGCTGAAATCAAGCACCAAGAAGAGATCCCTACACATATTGTGTAGGAGAGAAGAAGAGAAATCAATAAGATTCAAGGAGCCAACTTCTGAGTTGTGCAAGTGTTCACTGGTTGTATACCATACAAGGATCTATGTAAGTTCAAGCTTGCCAACCCTCAAGTTGTGTAAGTGTTGCGAAAGCCTTGCTGAAATCAAGCTCTAAGAGCATATTTCTACACATATTGTGTAGAAGACTCGTGGAAGCTACTATATGTATATCCTTTACATCATGTGTGTTCAAGGCCTATTTATAAATATCCTTATTTGTGATTTTTTTTTTGAATAAAACATAACCCTTTTCTATTCAATCTGTAAATAACCCCTTTATATCACACCCTTCTATATGTAACAAATGTATAAAAATGGTATTTTAAAAATAACTTATTTTGAACCCACGTGATGCACACATTTCTTTATGAGTAACTTACTTGAGGTAGAAGAGACTTAAGAAGGATCAAAAGGTGCCAACTTCCAATTTATGCAAGTGTTAGTCGGTTGTATATAGTGCAAGGAATCGTGATCTTATTCCCAAGATCTACAACTTAAGAGCTCGTTTATGTGTAATGGAGGAGCTTGCACCTTGTCAATAATATAACTTCACAAGAGGGGAACTGGCCCATCATTTAGTCCCTAGTGTGTTGTCAATCTCTCTATCTCTCTCTCTTTCTCTCTACATCTTTCTTTTCTCTCATTTGTTCTCTCTCTACACTAGCATAATATTCACCATATATCTTTTAGGTATATAAAAAGGTCAAGCGTGTATCTTAGATCTTATGACAGCGGCAATAGGGTACACTCTAGTACTGGTAAGGCACCCTTTGAGATCATCTATGGTGAGCCTCATTTACCACCCATTCTTCTTATGAAGGATAAGATCTTTACAACAGATGAGTTTGTTAGAGACATTGATATAGCTTTTACTCAAGTAAAAGCTATTATCCAAAGGGCACAAGAGAAGCATAAACGTGAAGCTAATAGGCATCATCGTAAGTTAGATCTTAAGTTGGGGCAGTATGTTCTTCTTAAGTTTGAGAAGGCTCGCTTGAAGAAGTAGAAAGGTCAAAAGGGTAAAGTGGTTAAGCTTTCTAATTGCTATTTGGCCCTTTTAAGATCACAAATAAGATAAACGATGTGACTTTTTTTTTGGATCTACCAAGTCATTGGAACATTCATAATGCTTTCCATATAAGTTTTCTACATCCCTATATTGGAGAACCTCCAATGGAACCAATCAAGGAATATTTACCTGACATAGAAGAAACAAAAGAGTTCATTGGCCTGAAAGAATTTTACACCATCAAGACAATACTCTAAGGTCAAGTAAGGTATCATGGAAGTATATGGTCAAGTTTAAGAATTATCCCCCATTGGACGTTTAGTTTATGAGAGAGAACTACAAGAATTTCCAAATCTTCTTAAGGACTATGTATCCCCTCTACAGTTGAGGTCAACTGTTTAGAAGCCAGGGGATGTTACTAAATTGATTACTTATTACATATTCTCTATTTAGTAAATTGATGTCAATAAATTAATGACTCACTTTTTTTAAAGTGTTGATGATGATCTACCATGGCCATGAGACCATTTAGAGACCAGTATTCCTACTACATCACTTAATGGGATGATCAGAGCATTGTGATGGGGATATTTGGTACATGCAGTATAAGTTATGAAGGGGAAAGTAATTCTCTGCCAAGTGTAAGAGTGTACATAGGAACCAAGGAGTTACACATAAATGAAGATGGATTGATTTCTAAGAAGAGGAAGTGCATTAGCATTGTGTATATGTATTTATGTGTGCATCCGAGGATGCCTAGGAAAGTTTACTTGTGTGTAAATGAGAGAGGTAATTCTCTCACTAAGAAAGATGAGAGACGTGATCCTCTGGAAGTGATGAGAGAAGTGATTTTCTATTTCTAAGGTCTAAGTGAGATCTACAACTTTTGTGTTGGATGTTTTTCTATCCGAGCAACACATAGAGAGACATTCCAAAATTGGTGTTGTAGAGTAGGTCCTAGAAAAACCACATCTTGCATGAAGATCAACCTTTCCAATCTTGGCGCTCAAGTCTCTCTCCAAGAAGAGAAGCTCTTGGAGCCTATAAAAGGGAGGCTCTCCTTGGGTGTGCAAAAGATAAAGGAGGCATCACTTTGCATACATGCAAGAGGAGGAGAGAAGGTAGTTCAAGTCTCACAAAATGTTGAGCAAGCTCTGCTGAAATCAAGCACCAAGAAGAGATCCCTACACATACTCTGTAGGAGAGAAGAAGAGAAATCAAGAAGATCAAAGGAGCCAAGTTTTGAGTTGTTCAAGTGCTCGCCGATTGTATATCGTGCAAGGATCTGTGTAAGTTCAAGCTCGCCAACCCTCGAGTTGTGCAAGTGCTGCGAAAGCTCTACTACTGAAATCAAGCTCCAAGAGGAGATCCCTACACATATTGGGTAGGAGAGAAGGAGATACTCAAGAAGGATCAAAAGGTGCCAACTTCCAAGTGTTAGCTGGTTGTATACCATGCAAGGAACCATGATCTTGTTCTCAAGATCTACAAGTTAAGAACTGGTTTATGTGTAATGGAGGAGCTTACTCCTTGTCAATAATATAACTCCACAAGGGGGGGCGGGGGAGAGGGACTGGCCCATCTTCCAGTCCCTAGTGTGTGATCAATCTCTCTATCTCTCTCTCTTTCTCTGTACATCTTTCTTTTCTCTCATCTATTCTCTCTCTACACTAGCATATTATTCACCATATATCTTTTAAGTATATAAGAAGGTCAAGCATGTATCTTGGAACTTATGACATTGGATCTCGAATTGAGTAAGGTGTAATTGATTGACTTGAGTAAGATGATGCCATATGGTTGAGAAGTCACAATCAATTGCATAAATTTTGGGTAAATCCATGAACTCATTATAGTAAACAATTGTGATTGCATTCACTAAAGGTCACCGTCGGTCTCGATAGAGCATCTGCTACCACATTCTTATTTCCAGATATGTGAAGGATTTAAAAGTGAAACATAGATAAGAAATTTTCCCAATGCATATGTTTCTCTGAGAGCTCCTTCTGAGTGAGGAAGTATCTTAGACTTTGGTGGTCTGTTTTAATAACAAAATCTGCAACAAGTAAATAGTGTTTCCATACTTGAAGAGGATGTACCACCACCATAAGCTCTTTCTCATATATTGGAGCATGTAGCTCTTGATCCTCAAGACATCGGCTCTCAAATGCTACTCCATGATGCTCTTGGTTAAGCACAACTCCTATGCAATCCCTAAAAGCATCGTAGTGAACTTCAAAAGGTTTTTGAAGATTTGGAACTATGAGAACTGGTTCTTGAGTCACAAGAAACTTAATTATTTCAAAGGCTTGTAGTTTCCTTGATCCCCAACAAAAAGGCATTCTCTTCTTAGCAAGGTCATGTAGAAGAGATGCAACATATGCAAAACCTCGTATGAACCTCATGTAGTATGAACATAGCCCCAATAAACTTCTAACTTCATGTATAGAAGTAGGTGTAGGCCATTCAACAATGGCTTGAATCTTCTCAAGATCCATTCTCACCAGATCATGAGAAACAATATGGCCCAAGTAATAAATTTTCGAAAGGAAAAATTCACTCTTCGTAGCATTGACCTGTATTCTATGCTTACGAAGCTCTTGAAAAACAATAGATAGATGTTTTCTATGCTCTTCTTCAGATCGTGAAAATATTAGAATGTCATTAAAGAAGACACCTGTGAGCTTTGAGTGAGGTCTGAACATCATTTGATTGAATGTGGCGGGTGCATTAGTCAAACCAAATGGAATGACTAAGAACTCGTATAGTCCAAACATTGTACAAAAAGCTGTCTTATGAATATCTTTAGGTGCTATTTGTATTCGATGATAGCCGCTCTTGAGATCAATGTGTCTAAAGATACTAACCCCTTACAACTTATCCAAGATATCATCTATCCTTGGGATAGGAAAATGATTCTTGATTGTGATCTTGTTCAAAGATCCGTAGTCTATGCACATTCGGAAAGAATTGTCTTTCTTTTGAACAAGGAAGAGTGGAGAGTAGTATGGAGAAGAGCTAGGTTGAACTAATCCTTTTTCCAATAGTTTGTTTACTCTTTTTAGCATCACCTCTTGCTGACTCGCACTTACTCGGTAAGGTGGTTGGTTAGGTGGTCAACTACCTAGGATAAGATCAATTGTGTGATCTTTCGGGTGCTTCGGAGGTAACTCTCCATTGGGACATGCCAATCTCCAGCATCAACAATGCATACTTTGAAATGCAAGGGTTTTCTTAACAAAATAGGGAAGAGGTCTAATCTTGTAATGCCAAGGCATACCTAAGATAACATCACAATTACCAATGGGTGCAAGTAGAAAAGATTCTTGGTCATGGTAATCCCCAATTCTAAGTTTCAACTTCCCTTGGATAGAAGTAGAATTGGTTGTAAGTCCTTTAAATGTTGAACTTGATCCAATTGGTGTTCCCAATGGATCTGGTGTAATTTTTAGCCTTTCAACAGTATCTACTGACACAAAATTATACGTGGACCTTGATCAAAGAGTATCAAAACTTGTTGATCGTTGAGTGTCCCCCAACCCTTTAAGATTTGTCTCTTCTTCTCATTTGAATGAGTGTTAGCTTGCATATTCGGAATAGAATTTAAGGATGGTGGAGGCGGATCTTCAATCACATTTTCTTCCTTCCTTTTGTGAGGAAAATCAAGCTTCATATACCTTAACTCACCACAAAGAAAGCACCTTCCTTCCTCTTTGTACTTTTGTATCTTAGAAGGTAAGAGATACTTGCACTTCTTCTTATTACCCTTTGACTTTGAATATTGGTCATAAGTAGAGGTAGGTCTTCCTTGATTAGTTCTGTCTCTTGGTTGATCATAGAGATGCTCTTTTCTAGCTCTATAAGAACTCATCTCCAACTTTCGAGATATACTAGGTGTATGCAAACTTTTAGCTATGATGGTAGACTCCATCATGTGAGATAAGGTTTCATGTGGATACACCTTTGTAGTTCTGTGTAAATGAGGGAGTAGGCCAGCTTCAAACTTCCTTTTCTTCTCTTCATCATTGATCTTCATGAAAGGAGAAACCTTGAGAAGAGTAGACCAAAACTTGTCCACATAACTAGTGACCTTCTCATGCTCTTTCTGGCCTAGCCCCCTTCTTGACATTATTCTCAAAATTAGGAGGCAAGAACTGAGCATAACGCTTCTTCTTGAACTTTTCCCAAGTTGTAGATTTCCTTCTCTCCAAAATGAGAATTAACCACCAATTGCTAGCGGTGTCTTTCAAGTGCATGCCTACATGCCTGATCTTGGACTTTCCATTAGAGAAAGCAACTTCAAATTTCTTGACAAAGGCTAATGCCTTAGCAAGATCTCTCTTACTAGAGCAAGAGTCAAACTTTATGTCCTTATCCCTAGAGTTGAAAGCCTTAGTCACCTTAAGCTTGCTCCTCTTATGGTCCCTCTTTGTCTATTTGCGGATTGCACGATGAAAGGGAAGTGGAACCTAGGAGGAATAAGCTTGGCAGTGAGAGCTATGGCGGATGGAGAGCAAGAGTAAGAGAGAGAGTGAAACTCAAAGTGGGAACTCCAACAACCACAATGTGTGGTCGGGCCTTCCTTTATTCAAATTGTCACTAAAAGAATAAAGAATAAGTGACTATGACAAGCGCCCGCTACTTGCAGTGTGCAGTGGTGGGTACTACCAGTATAGTAATACACGGGCGGCCAGGTGGAGGCGCCTTTACCCCCAAAAACCTCCCACTTAAAGGCGAATCTACCCCAGTGAGAGAGAAAAGAAAAGAAAAGATAGTACATCTACACATGTACAACATGATGAGGAAAAAGACATCATCTCATCCAACACCCATCAATCTCCTAAGGAAGGCAAAGCACTCTGTAGTGAGGCTCTTCATGAGCAAGTCTGCAGGATTTTGCTCAGTCGGAATCTTGACGAGGTCAACAAACCTGTCCTCAACGACCTTGCGAATGAAGTGATACCTCACCTCAATATATTTTGTCTTTGCATGGAAGACCGGATTCTTGGCCAACTGAATGGCACTCATAGAATCCGAATGCACTGTAGGCATAGCATCTGTCATACCAAGGTCTGCAATCAAATGGCCTAACCAAATAGCCTCCTTGCAAGCCTTTGTGGCTGCAATATACTCGGCCTCTGTAGTAGAAAGAGACATACACTTCTGCACCCTGGACATCCAAGAGATAGCCCCTCCAGCATAAGTGAACACATAACCAGAAGTGGACTTCCTACTATATGCATGTCCTGCATAATCAGAGTCAGTATACCCCACGACTCCTATATCTAGCTGCCATAGCAAATACACATATCGGTTGTGCCCTTCAGGTACCTCATGATGCCATTCACATCATCCCAATTTTTCTTGCCAGGTGTAGCCATATAATGTGCCACAACCCCAACTACAAAAGCTATATCTGGATGGGTGGCTATCATGGCATACATAAGACGGCCCGTGGCTGATGCATAGGGAATCTTGGCCATCTCGGCCCTTTGCTCATCTATTTGCGGACTGTTTGTGGACAATTGGCCTATGAAACATTCACATAAGAAGGTAACAGCCAATAGGCTTAGCATCTTGTATGCGGAAGCACTCAAGGACTTTATGAATGTACTCCCTCTGTGACAAATAGAGTAGTCCTTGAGATCTATCACGCGTAATGCGCATACCAAGTATATGAGAGGCATGTTCCAAGTCTTTCATCTCAAAGCTTTTCTTAAACTGAGCCTTAAGAGCATCTTGCTCCTCATGAGTTGTCCCTGCTAGAAGCATGTTGAGATATCGAGCTCCACTCATGATATGCCAGGGTGACCGTTGTGCATTTATGTCACCGACTTGTTAGCTGCAGATGTGGTTGGTACACCGCCCATGAATAATAGCTAGATGATAGCTATCCTTATCTACTCTAGTTTGTGGCTCAGTTATTATGTCACCTTAGTTAGTTGAGTTTGGTTTGAAACCCATATATAGGGTTCTTCTATTTCTTTGTACTTGAGTTCTTTTGGCTTACACAACTAAGAAGAGGAAAACTGTTTTCAGCCTCCACCTTTGTGTGTATTTCCCCATTGTGTAAGTGAGAAAGCTACAAGTGAGACTCCTTCCTTCTCTCCCATAATCTTAACATGGTATCAGAGCCTAGTTCATGGTAAGGAGCTCAAGAAAGCAAACCAAGTTCGCGGCGTTCTGGTAAGAGGACCAGTGTTGCTTTCATTTTTTGAGTTTGGGAGCAAGTCTCTGTACGTAGCACAACCGGAAAGTGCAAGAGTGCATTGTCTCAGATTGAGACGCCCTTCGCGGTGTAGCAAGAGGGCAGTATATGCTGCGGCAGGTAAGGGCTTTAGCCTTTGGTTGCCCTATTTTTTTGCTTCGAGGCCATTTCAGGGCCTATTTTGGAGGCGAAAGTTTTCCGCACGCACTCAAGAAAAGGCCCTGTTTTTTGCTGTGCGACCACTGTTCTACAGGTCGGTGAAAAGTTACCATAGAAATTGGATCATATTCCTGTGTGCAAAGACATTGGGAGTTACAAAATCATCCTTGTTGCCTGTTGATGCAAAATTGTCACTAAGAAGTGACTGTGTGGTCAAATACCACTTTCGTCAGTTTTGCAGATTTGCCCTTGTGAGGCTAAAGCTGTGTTTTTTGCAGTGACAAAATTTTTTGTAGTGTTATGTAATGGCGTCTGATTCTCTTTCACAGATTGTCACTGAAAAGCTTGACAAGAACAACTTCCAAGCATGGAAGTTTAGAATGATGAATTTCCTTATGGGAAAAGGATATTGGAAATTTGTTGCAGGAAATGAAGAAGAACCAATTCTTCCTGATGTTCCCAATCAACAGCAAATGCAGGCATTTAAAGGATGGCATGAGAGAGCCAGAAAAGTTATGTATTGGCTGTCTATCAGTATTTCAGACTCTATGATTTTGCATATTCAAGATGCAAGTACGCCAAAGGAGTCATGGGATACTTTGTCAAAAATGTATAGCACAAATATGCAAGCCAGGAAAATACAGCTCAAGCAAGAGTTGCACAATGTGCAAAGAGAAAGTATGAGCATCAATGACTACCACATGAAGGTGAAGAAGATTGCAGATGCACTTGCTTCCATTGGGTTGCCAGTCGAAGATGATGATTTAGTTTCTGTGACCAAATGGTCTAGGAAAGGATTATGCACAGTTCCTAACATCAATTTCCGTCCGTGAAAGATTTCCTGATTTTGAGGAGTTGATTGCTCTTCTAGTTTCTGAGGAGCAGAGAAATGGTGGTGCATCTTCTTCAGGAGGAACTTCAAAAGAAGTTGTCTTCTACTCAAATGCTGGAAGAGGTAGAGGCAGAGGTAGAGGTAGAGGAGGCCGATGTGGAGGCCGTGGTAGAAATCAGAATATGCAGCAAACTCAAGAAAACCAGTCCTATGGAGGAGGACGTGGTAACTATAGAGGCAGGGGGAGCCAAAGAGGTCGTGGTGGATGGCAAAGAGGCCAAAATGCAAACAGCAATGTTGAATGCTACTACTATGGTAAAATGGATCATATGGCTAAAGACTACTATAAAAAGCAGAATGACATCATGAATGGAAAATTGCAACAAGGAAATTATGCATCTTCTAGTAGACTGGGTGATGACATAAATGAGCATTTGTTTATGGTGTAGCACATGACCAATTCTATGACAAGTGCAGAAGAAAGCAACGATGTGTGGTATGTTGACTCAAGTGCATCAAACCACATGACAGGTCATGCAGAATGGATGCAGGATGCAAGGAAAATGGAAAAACCAGGATTTGTGGAGACTGGTGATGATACTGCACATCCTGTTGTGCAGATTGGAAAAATTCCTTTGTCTATGCAGGATGGGAAAAAGAAATACCTATCGGATGTATTTCATGTCCCGAATATCACCAAGAACCTAGTTTCTGTTGGTCAAATGGTTGAGTAGGGCTTGCAGGTCAGATTTAATTCTCATGGATGCTTTGTTGAGGATATGAAAAATAAAGGTCGCTTGATAGCAAAAGGAAAGAAGAAGGGCAGAATGTTTACGTTGGATGCAAACATGCCTAAATTGAGTGCAGCAATGTTTGCACATGGGACCGGTGTAGTTGAAAATATTGATATTTGGCATAAACGCATTGGTCATGTTAATGTATAGCGACTTAAATCAATGAAAATCCACAATATTGTTGCAAGATTGCCTAAATTCAAGGTTGCAGAAATGCATAAGGTATGTGAAGCCTGTCAATTTGGAAAACAGGCAAGGAAACCATTTCCTAGACATGTTCAAGAGAGTAAGAAGCCATTGGAATTAATCCACTCTGATGTGTGGACTACTAAATCTACATCTATTGGAGGCTGTCATTATTTTGTCACTTTTATTGATGACTATAGCAGAAAAGTTTGGGTGTATTTTATGAAAAAGAAAAGTGAAGTTTTTGGGCATTTCAAAACTCTTAAAGCTATGGTTGAAAAAGAAACAAGCCTGCAAATAAAATGCCTAAGGTCAGATGGAGGGGGAGAGTACCTCTCAAATGAGTTTGCAAGGTTCTTGAAGGAGCATGGCATAAAGCAGCAATATTCATGTAGTCATACCCCACAGCAAAATGGAATTGCATAAAGAAAAAACAGGCATATTGAAGAGGTATCTCTTGCCATGCTCAATGAAAAAGACCTGCCAAAGTTTTACTGGGCTGAAGCAATTGCTACAACAGTCTACATAATGAACAGGACTCCCACTGCAGCAATACATGGCATGACTCCAGAGGAGAGGCATACTGGTAGGAAACCAGATATTTCTCATTTGAAGATTTTTGGTTGCATTGCCTGTGTTCATGTGCCAGATGAGCTGAGATCCAAGTTGGATCCAAAAGCTGAGAAGTGCATCTTTATTGGTTACTCTCTGTAGAGCAACAGAAAGGGTATAGATGCTATAACCCTTCTACTCGTAAGTTTACAGTGAGCAGAGATGTTGTTTTTGATGAGATGAGTAGCTAGTATAAACCAGTAAATATGATTGATGATGTAGATGCACAAAATGGTAATGCTGCACAAAATTCACAGCAGCAGTCACAAAATATTAGTGGACCTGGAGTGTCCTCTAGCAGTGGTTCACATTCTTCACCATGGACAGGCAGATTGAGATCAAGAGAATCCCCTCAAAACAATGTAGATAGTGGTATGCACGTTTCACGAAAAGGAAAAGAGAAGGTAGATCAGTCCATGTTTGATGTGAATGCAGGTCACTCTTATGTGGATGGTGAATCCAGTGGCTCAGAACAGAGCATTGATGATGAGTTGGGTATTCCTTCTATTGTTACACCTAGAGTAAGGAAGACCAGGGATGTTTTGAGAGCACCTAGGAGTGAACCTACTTTGTGCAGGTCTACCAGAGCTAGGTATCCTGTGGATAGGCTGAAATATGATGGATTTACAGCCATTCACTCTTCCTATATGGTCAAAGTGATACAGGAACCAGAACCCACTTCTTTTGAGCAAGCCATGGGAAAAGAAAAATGGGAGAAAGCCATGGATAAAGAAATGGATGCCTTGGAAGCAAATGCTACATGGGAATTGGTACCTTTGCCTAAAGATAAGAATGCAATTGGTTGTAAGTGGGTTTATAAGGTGAAACACAATGCAGATGGTTCTGTGAATAGATACAAGGCAAGATTAGTAGTCAAGGGGTATGCACAAACATATGGCATTGATTATGAAGAAACATTCTGTCCGGTTGCAAGGATGGCAACCGTAAGAGTAGTCATTTCTATGGCTGCATCAAAGGGATAGTCTTTACATCAGATGGATGTAAAGAATGCCTTCTTGCATGGTGATTTGCAAGAAGAGGTCTATATGGAGCAGCCACTAGGTTATGTGCATGCTATTCATCATGAGTTTGTTTGCAGGTTGAAGAAAGCCTTGTATGGCTTGAAGCAAGCACCTAGAGCATGGAATATTTCTGTTATATCTTTTGATTCTTTGATTGCTATGAAAGATACTTATCATCAAGATATTACTTTTCAAACTAATTAGAATAAATTAGTTCAAAATAACTTGATTCCTATTGATTCATTGTCATATAATGATGGATTTATGTTTTATGTAAAGAGATTGTGTGTTACAATTCCATTTCGATCTTTTGTTTTAAATGAAATTCATTGTCCTCCATATCAAGGTCATAGAGGTATCCTATCTACTTTACATACATTAACTGAAGATTTTTATTGGCCGTATATGGACACTGATGTATCTAACTTTGTTTCTGAATGTTTGATTTGTCAAAGAGTTAAGAGACGTCATGGTAAACAGTATGGATTACTTATGCCTTTGTCTATTCCATCTAAACCTTGGGAAGAAATTTCTATGGATTTTATTACTGGTTTACCTAATACTAAATCTAACCATGATATGATTTGGACAGTAGTAGATAGATTTAGTAAACAAGCATATTTCATTCCATGTAAGAAAACTTTAACAGCATCACAAGCAGCACAATTGTTTTTTAAAACTGTTTTCACTAACCATGGATTGCCAGAAGTTATTATTTCATATCGTGATTCTAGATTTTGTAACAACTTTTGGATTACTCTGTTTGCTAATCTAGGCACAAAGATTGATTTCTCATCTGCATTTCATCCATAAACTAATGGACAAACAGAAGCCACTAATAGCACAATTCTAGATCTCTTACGTGCATATACTATCTGTAAACCTCAGACATGGGACACACATTTGCATTTATTACAGTTTGCATATAACAATACACCACACACATCTACAAAGAAAGCACCGTTTGATGTGATTTATGGATATAGATTATCTACACCTGTTGCATCTTTGTCAAATAGAATTCAGAGTGCTGATGATATTGCTAGTATGCAAAATACTATTTTTGATGAGGTTAAAGACATGATTGCTAAAGCCCAGCAATCATATACCAAACAAGCCAATAAGAAAAGACAAGCAATGAATTTCAAATTTGATGACTATGTTTGGTTGAGAATAGAAAAACGTAGACTACAAAGTGTAGATAGACACCCAGTTGTGAAATTAGCCCCTAGATTCTATGGACCATTTAGAATCATTCATAAAATTAACGACAATGCATTCAAGTTAGAATTACCACCTCATTGGAAAATTCACAACACATTTCACACTAGTTTGTTAAGACCTTTTAGAGGCCAATTACCTGTACATCCTGTTTATGAAAACCCACCTTTGTTAGAGGAAGAGACTGAAATACTTGAACCAGAAGCTATCATAGACACTGACTTTATGACCACTAGAACTAGCCGAAGATATTCTAGATATCTAGTTAAATTTAAGAACCATCCTGTAGAGGAAGCACAATGGATGCACGCTAGAGACTTAAATGCTTTCCCCACTCTGTTAGCTCCACATTGAGCTAATAGCAATTGAGGTCAATTGCTATCCCACCCCGGGGGTATGATGCCAGGAGGCATATTTTATGGTGGATTCCGTGCCACGGTGGATTCCGTGAGGTTTTACGGTGGATTCTGTAAACTTTGATGACCGGGGCTCATACACAAAGTGGATTCTTTGTGCGAGAAGTTGATGGGGACGCCTATCCTTTTCGGGCATTTCACTAATTTAGTGTGTACATGGGTGATTCCGCAAATACATATTAAATTAATAAACATTTATGAGTTTAGAGTGCGCACTTGTAATAAATTAAGGTTAGGATTTATTTCTAACCAGTTGATTTATGTATTTAGCTGAAGACTGCTAGGTATTCACTTTTGTCGGTATAATTGTATTATTTTACTAACGATTGTGAATGCTTCATTTGATGTGTAGAGATAGCAGCAGTGGCGGAGGAAAGCATTGGAGGATAGAGAGTATTTGATTTATGGATTATATTTTGATAGGCACCATGCCTATATTTTGTCACGCCTATTTATTGAGGTGCCGGATATTTATTATTATTTTGTATGCGCATGGGCACACGATTATGTTATTTCTATTTGGACATTGTATTGGGCATGCCAAACTCTTTGGGCACCGTCCATTAGCTTTATTCCTATTTTGTGTTAGAGCAAACTCAAAAGCTAAAAGCTTGCTATTTTGTAATTTGGGCTATTATTTGAGCTTGAAGATGAATAATACATAAAATACATGCTTTGTGGAGTGCTCACACAAGGCATGGGGGGAGATTGCACCCAATTGGTCTCTTGCTCTTGTCGTTCATGCTTTTTACCTTGTAATTTGTGCAAAAAGTAGAGTTCTATTGTTCTTGGGGACCTTCCGGCATTCACTACGCGAGCATACAGCATCCGATCTGCGCACCAGTACAAAGAGTCAAGAAAACAACAAATCAAAGAAAGAGAATCAAAATTTGGCTTTTTCAAGTTGGTAGTAGGCAGATTTCATGAAAATAGTAATATGATGTGAATGATTGAAGAGGACCGAAGAATCTTGGAGAGGGAGCTATTCAAGGTAAATTAATATAGAGAGATAGATAGATTGCAAATTCTTACTGATGACTAGCTCAAGGCGGTGGAGTTACTATGAAGGATAGGTGCACCTTAGTCACTAAAGTAAATTCCTTCAACTTCATTTTCACATTAATAATGATAAGTATGGTTATGACATGCTTTTATACTTTGATTTTCTATAAGGCCTATTATTTGGCTATTAGAAGAGGGAGGTAGTGAGGGGAGAGAGTTATGGCACAATTTGAGGTAGATTCAATTCATGAACAAGGTGGCAAGATAATTAAGTTGATGAGTCGATTTTCCTTAGTGAGGATGCAGTTTGACGTGGTCAGAGAAATAATGCACGATTAAATACATCGATCAATAATTTACTTGCAAGTGTGTGTGTGTCAAGAGCTATGAGGATTTGATTGATAAGCGAGATTGAGAGTGTAAAATTGCATGATCTTTGGAGTGTCAAAAATTTAAATAATGAACTCGACGGTTGATGCTACATGTCTATGAGGTCCAAGGTGTTAAAGATTAGATAGATAGACTTCTCTTACACAACTGAGACACCCTACAAGAGCAGAACATGGTCGTGTGGGGTAGCAGAAAGGATAGCACCATCTTTAGCACTCAAGATGTCTGCGGAGCTTTTATGATGATTAAAAGTAGCTCAGCAACTTGTGTGATTGAAAGGATGGATAATATGATGGCTAGCTTACGGATGTCACAAGGACATTCCAAGAAAGAGCCAACCATAGTAGTCACATGAAGTCAGGGTTCGAAAAAAAACGGGTTCGCTTCAACCTAGAACTTTTTCACCTTGACAAAAATCCTTCTCAATTTTTTGGAAGAAGGAAATAAATTCTCTTCAAATTTCTCAAAATATAGTTATATTTGTTAAATATATGTTTAAGATACCGTCTCAATGGGGGATACTTCCTTCTCACGTGAAGTCAGGGTTTGGAAAAAGACGGGTTTGCTTCAACCTAGAGCTTGTTCACCTTGACAAAAATCCTTCTCAATTGTTTGGAAGAAGGAAATAAATTCTCTTCAAATTTCTCAAAATATAGTTATATTTGTTAAATATATGTTTAAGATACCGTCTCAATGGGGATACTTCATTCTCAGATGATGATGAAAAGGATTTACTTCTTCTTCCTCAAAATTTTTTCTAGAACCCTGCGTGAAGTGGTGGTGATTCACTGCTATATTGACTACTTTTTTAATTGTTGTCCTTCATTTCAGCACACTAGTTCAAAAGAAGCGCTAGTGGTTATGAAATCTTCATGTGATTTCATTTATGATTATTTAATCCAAGGTATCTTTGTCAAGTTATATGTTGTCCCCAGCAAGTCCACCTTATAGAACATGTAAGATTACACGTGAGTTCCAAAGAAAGGGTTTTATATTTAGTAAATTTACAATATTATATTTACAAAATGGGTTTTTAAATTACAAGCTGAAAAAAAACTACGAGTTTAGTAAAGTAAATGGGATTTTTTCAAGGCCTTATAATATGTAAAGAAAGGGTATTTCTTAATATTCTTTGAACGCACGTTATATAGATTATTTCTTATAGGTGGACCCCCAAGGATGTTTTCTATTTCTTGGAAGCTTACTTTGGAACTATGAATACTTTAGAGCTAATTGGACAAATCTAGACCTTCCATATACAATATAAAATTTGTGTTCAAGAGATTGACAAAGAATATTGTATTTCAGATTGTGATAAAAAGACCTCCTACATGAACTTAATACTAGTGTGACTTAGTGGTGTGAAATGAGACATTAGGGAAGTTTTGAGGTCTTGAAAAGTGCCTTTTAGGAGATAGAGAGTGTGCTCTAGACTAATAGAAGAAAAGCCTCTGTAGTAATAGAACTTCTATTTTAAAAAAGGCCAACAATCATTTTACAAAAAGATATATACATAATAATATTAAAAATTTGTATTATCAATATCTATTTTTTGCCTCTTGTATTCGTGATTATGACATTCTTAGCATTAATGACATACAATCTTGGCTACTTTAATTTAATGATATATTTGGATTAATGATAGATGACAGGTTTAATCTAAATTCAAATTAGTAAAAAGATTGACACTCATTATTTTCCCTCCTTTCTTTTATATTTCTTATGTTTTTCCCTCCTTTGTGGTAGCCTTCTCCTCTCTCTCTCTCTCTCTCTCTCTCTCTCTCTCTCTCTCTCTCTCTCTCTCTCTCTCTCTGTGCCACATGGACACAAAAATTTGACCTTCAACAAGGCGTCCAAGCTCCCAAATACATCTATATTACTATCATTAGGAAAGGTAGATAAATAGAAATATAGATTTTTACTATCATTAGCAAAGGTAGTTAAATCACCATGCAATAGGCAAAACGTGGAAAAAGACGAAGATATGAGAGTTGTTCATCTCTACTTGAAAGGGTAGAATCCAAGATATGAAGCTTGGAGTAAATAAGAGTTGAGTTGCACACATAGAACCATGATCTAACTAAAGCATAAGGAAATTACATTACTATAGAGAAATAACTTCTAGCAATAGTTTGGATAGTCAATATATTACTATAGAGCAAAGAATTCTATGAAACATGAATAAGGATCTACCAAAGATTTCCCATGTACCATTCTCATGTTTTACAAGTTTGACTAGTAAAAATCAATAGGAGAATGTAAGTTATGGGAGAAATATATCATGTTTTGATTACCAGTAGATTACATGTAGCTATAAGAAATAAATAAAAGAATTTTGTGCATTATGTGTGTGATAAAATCTTACCTTGTGTGCTGGGTATTGGAAAATTTTGCCTTGTGATGAAGCTGCCTATGGCGTTGGTGAATTCGGAGCAAGAAAGGAGCTTAGAGGCTTGAAGTTTTGCTTAGTGGTTTGAAAATTCTTTTTAAAATGACCTTTCTTCGAAGTATAATGAGAAATTTACTCCACACATGTGGCGAGTATATCATTGTCACCTCAAAACTTGTGCCATGTGTCACTAACATTTTCAGATGTTATGACACTTTTATGGCATTATTTTTCAAATGAAAGAAAATATTTTTTTTCTTATTTTTCTAGTTTAAATATAGATTTTTCTAATTAATGCATGGAACATTTTGATCAAGTTTCTAGGCACCCTTTTGTCAATAAATATACGTTGTGAAGCCAATTTAGGATGTTGTATACACAAACTTTTTTCTATGCATTTTTTTCTCTCTCCCATAACCATACACCTTGCACATCATAAGCCAAGAATATGCATGCTCTTGAAGAAACCATTTCATGCTCACAAAGAAATATATTTCTAAGGTAACAAACTTATATTAGTTATTTCTCTTATACACAAGCATTGTGATTTATTCTTAATTCCATTGGAAGTAATAGAAATGATTGAAAAGACGTAAAAGTAAGGAGTTGAACTTTAGCTTTTTCCATTGGTGAACAATAATTGCGATAAGACTCTAGAAAGCTCTTTAAGACCTCTATAATTACGTTTCATAAATCTTGGAAAAATCCATGAAGTTTTTTTTGTGTATGTCGGATGAAATGTGAAAACTAATGCCACACTTTACTGCTTGGATTATAAACTCACATTTCATAAGTCAAGGTTATTTATATTCCTAAACTTGTCTTGTTGTTTCAAAATTGTTCTATGAGTAATCAGGATGACTAAAAGGAAGTTTTCTCTAGAGGGAATGGAGGAAGAGGATCTAGAGGATATGTATTGTTATCTCATCATTTTTCACTTATCTCATCAACAAAAAAAGATATGTATTGTTAAATTATAATCGATACCTTTTTTATCTTAAAGAAGATTATTGCTTAACAATCCTTACATGATGGGGGCAAATTGATAACAATTTTATAGGTTATGATGAATAGGAATTGCTAGCAAGTCTTGATGTTGAGGGAGAAAATTTTCAAGATAGCTCTATAGCCTTGTTGCATTCATGTATTAATCATATCATGGAATATTGTTAGGAGAGGCTACCTACAGAAGAAGAGTTCTCATAAGTTCAATAGAGACTTGTATTGATCGATGACATGGGGTATGAAGAGAAAATGAAGTCTCCATCAAAGGAGAAACCAAAAAGTTCAATAAATCTTTATGATGATAGTCTTCTTAAAGAAAATGAAAACCCTAAGATATATAATATAATTTTAAGATATCCATTGATGTTTATATTAGATTTTATTATGCATTATAGAAAAATATTATAGGATATTTACTTATTGACATCTTTCACTATTGTGGTTTATTGTACAAATAGAAATTGAAGATCTAGACAACTTTCTTAGAAGAGGAAGGGCTCAAGGTTGCTTGTTTGATGTGTTGCATCTGCATATCTTGTGACTTATATTTTTCTCTTTTTTTTGCTATGTATGGTCATGTGTGCGGCCCTTTGTTATGTGTGTAGCCTACCTAGGTTATGTGCTTGCATGCTTTCTTGTATGCATGTTTGAACATTTGCTTGTTTAGTTTGTGAGTTAGACTATAAGTAGCCTAGCTAGGCAAGTTACATGCCTACTGCACTTTACCCAATCAAAGCTTATCACTCCATGTGCCCCTAATTTCAATAGGAGTTGGATTTCCAATAGGAAACATGTGCCCCTAATTTCGATAGGGTTCCATGGGTTGGATGCTTATCAATTGTTGGATGAGAGACCTCATTTGCTTGGGTTCTCTCTCTCTCTCATACACACACACACAAAAATTTTCCCTCGTCATTCTCTCTCTCTCTAACCCTAAATTTCTTTCATGGAAGATAAGTTTTCTTTCTCTCTCTTTCTCTACACACACACACACACACACACTCTCTCTCTCTCTCTCTCTCTCTCTCTCTCTCTCTCTCTCTCATAGCTGATCCATGACTAGTGTTACTATGGTAGTTTGCCCAATCTCTGCTCATACCTAGGACTACCACCTACATTCTACTGATGATGGTCATTGTTGCCTCTATTTCTTGCTTGGTTTTTCTACCACTACCCATAGTCCTACCATAGCTACCCCCATCCTTTTGCCATCACCCCCCATTTGCTATGTTTGGTAAGCCAAGTACAACCTCTTTCTGCTGCATATTTTTTAGCTTCTGTACATTAACATGACCGATGTGTTTGTGCCAAATTTCTACATCCTGAACTACTCCATTATCATGGGCAAACATGGTTGCCTTCAATTTTGGGATAGATGCATCCAAGGTAAACGTTTTGTCATCTCTCTTGCCTTTTGCAATCAATTTATAGCCATTGCCATATTCTTCAATAAAACAACTATTCCTATTGAATCTAACTTGCAGGTTTTGTTCCAATCAATAGTAGATTCTTAGTAGTAGAAGGTATATGTAGTACATCGTGCAGGCTCTTCTTTCTACCATCAAGTATGAGCAACAAAGCCACACCTGTATTCTGAATATCATGTTGTGTATCATCATCAATACATACAAATCCATGAGACCGTGCTACTAACTCATCAAACCATTCACCATGAGGAGTCATATGATTGGATGCTCCTAAGCCTATGTACCATTTCTCATCTTTGCCTTTGCTTAGGCATATTCTTTGATACATGTTGCATAGCAAACGAGTACCATTAGAAGATGCATAATGTCCATGTTTCCTAACTTTTTCCTTCATATCAACTTGCGTTTTATGACAATCCTTCGCAATATGCCCATATCATTTGTAATAATGATAGTCTTTATCCCTGTTAGACTACTCATGCAACTATTGGGAGCCACCTATGCCTCTAGGTGATCTCCCCTTGCCTCTAAAGGTTCCAGATCCTCACTATTCTTATGTATTTGTGCTATGCCAAGCATTTTGCTGCTACTGTCCATGTGTGTTTCAAGTGTCTCCTCGGCCCCAAAAAGCTCCACAAGCTCTACCACCTCTAGCTCGCTGACTAAAGTAAAAGACAGTGTCTCTACCTTGAGATGTTCCTGAACCTATATTTAAGTCAAGCTTTACTTCTTCATGTAGCAACAATGCAAGTAACTCATCCCAATCAAGGGGTTCTGTTCTCACATAAATGGACGTATCAAATGCCTTATATTCCTTGCTTAACCCAATCAATGTCACTGCAATCATATCATCCTATGAAACAAGAGATCCAATAGTAGCCAACTAGTTAGCTATGGCCTTTATTTTCGTCGTGTATACTTGATTGCTCCTGCCATTCCTAGACATGTTATTGAACTACTGCTTCAGATGTATCTTCCTTGCATGTATGACATTACCATAATTCTTCATGAGTGCATCCCAAGTATTCTTTGGGGAATAGCAATTGGTAATCTGCATAGCCATTGCATCACAAATGCATAAAGAAACCAATGCAATACTTTACTAGCTCTTTTTTACCACTGTCTATGAACTCTCCATTGTTCCTATGTCAGATTCCGTTTAGACAATTCAGGTTCAGCTTCAACCCCCGTACATAAATCCCAATAACCTCTACCAATCAAAAAGTTTTGCATCCTGAACTTCCATAGAGCGAAGTTTTTGTTATCAAGCTTCTCTCCCACAATTTGATTGATATTGTCAATGTCTTGAGCATTTTCCATATTTGCAACTAAGGTATTCAATGCTATGTGCAATCTATAAGTACTCGACTCCCTACAGTTCAGGAATAGACTTTATGCAGCTCAAGAACAGTTTTCCTGCAGTTTTGTTCCTAGGAATAGACTTTCTACAGCTCAAGAACAATTTTCTTGCAGTTCAAGAACAGACTTCTATAGTTCAAAAATAGTCTTCCTGTAGTTCAGGAATAGTCTTCCTACAATTCAAGAACAGTCTTCCTGTAGTTCAGGAACAGTTTCTTGTAGTTCAGGACTAGTCTTCCTATAGTTCAAGAACAGTTTTCTAACAACGTGCTTGCTGTAAATTGTATTCAAGAAATGAAAAAACACAGGAAACCGAGCATAAAGCAAGCTCAAATCAATTCAAAACATTATATGGTAGTGGCAAAACATCCCAGCAACAAACTATGTCCATATAAGCATTAATAGATGCATAGAATTGATGTTGAAATTTACTAGACTTTTCCACATTTTATGATAGGCAAGTAGCTTGTTATGACCAACAACATAAACTCTGAAATAATCAGGGTATTCTCAGCTCAAAAAATATCATTAAAACACCATAGAGATGTCCCAATACATTGGGGATTCAATATGTGACCAAACAAGCATCAATGTGTGTACTATATGCAAGTAGCAGTACCAAATACAACCAGTCCACTTCTATAACCAGCTGTATTTTCTATGTTAAAACAAGAGTATTTAGACCTCAAAACAGGCCCAAAATATCTCATTCAATTGCCACTCTATTCAAGAGTCGATACATATCCAACCAACCAGATTATATTGCATGTATGTCAAGTGAAGATGATAGGCATCCTTCAGTATCCCAAAAAGCATCTACCACTCAAGTGGTATGATCCAAGAATTTTTCAGTAGCAAATAAGCATGAGTGATACTTCAACCCTGTATATATACTGTTTCCAAATTCAAGACAGTAACCAATTCACTATTTCCAACTTGCAAATAAGCTCCAAAACTAAGCATTTAACACTTTAGAACCATGCATAAATCCATGAGAATAAGGGTATATACATTGTTAGGATGAAAGCCACCAGTGTTGCCCTAGAACCACTTGATGTTTATTGTAGTAAACATCTATTCTGCACATGTTTGTGCTAAATATCTCAAAATATGTGAAGAATTTGAAAAAAATTTCTTCTACAAAGTTGTAGACCACATCAAAACGGTCAAAAAACTCGGGCCATGTACATACAACAAAAAAGTCTAGTAAAAATTTGGGTCAAGGACTGGCATGCCCTTGTAATTTTCTTCATCATAATAGATCTTTTTTCCTTTGTCCTCTTCTTTCCTTTGTCATCATAACAAAAAAGTCTAGTAAAAATTTGGGTCAAGGACTACCAGGCCCTTGTGATTTTCTTCATCATAGTAGATCTTCTTTCCTTTTTCCTCTTCTTTGATGTAGTCCACTTTGCTTTCTTTGATATTCTTTTTGTCCTTATGGTCTTCTTTTTCTTGGTCTTCTTCTCTATTGTCTTTCTGGTCTTCTTCATGGTCTTCTTTTTTATTGAATTTTCTTACATTAGTCTTTATGTCCCCCTCAAGCAAAGGTACTACAATCTTTGAGCTTTGCATAAAATCTTCTAACATATTTATTGATAGCTCTTTGATGTAGGCAGATCCATGTCTTCCTATAAGTAGGGTAAACAAGTCATCTATTTGTTGTATTTGTTGTACACGATTAAGAAGAGTTGTGTTGCTTTCCATACATGTAAAGATCTTCATATTTTTAGCTTGAAATTCTAATATTTTTTAGCAAGTGAGTTGACAAAAAAGATTATGCCAAGGAACACAACAGTAATTAGTGTTCAAGCAATATTGATAGTATCAAGAGATACTATCTTGCAATGTTAACGTCAGATGTTGATTCTTGAATTTCTTCTTGCTTGTTGATTTGAGGTTATACTTGCTGGAGACTAAGCAATTCTCAAAGACTCGAGTGCACCAAGGTTGAGCACCAAAAAATGGAAAATGCAGTATTGTGAAAAACTTCATGTTGATGCTTGAGCTTGAGGTCTTCAAATCTTCACAAATCTTCTTCTTACTGCTTTGGAGGGCAAATTTTTGCTAGAAACTTCAGTGAATCAATGAATTAGAGTGGCAGTAGGTCCATCATAAATGGAATAGGTGAGAAAATGAAGTGGGAAAAGAGCTTGAGATAAAGAAGCTATGGTGGATTAGGGTTGTAGGAATAGATCGATTGGTTTTTTTAGTCGTGCTGCAGCACGTAGACACAATAATGTGTCAAAATATTTCATGTGCAAGAAGCTTATGAGCCAAGCTTCAAATGCCCTCTATGCACAGGAGCAATGGTGGCCCGTAAACGCAGATCTAACTATACGACAAGTTGCAGGTGCAATTATGAACGACAAACAAGAAAACAAGCAATGCCAGGGTAGGGAGCGTGTAATGTTGACCTTAATGTGATGTAGTGATGTGCCTTGAGCAAGGGAACAAATCCCTAGAAGAGAGCTAGTTGAGATAGGCTCTGGTTGAGGAGATCCAAGAGCTCAAAGTAGGATAGGTACAGGCTGGCTATGGCTGCCATGAAAGGAAGAGTGGAGATGAAGTGAGAAATGAACTCTTGAGCTTATCAGAGGTAAAGAGGAGCTGAGAGAGAATTTTGATGAGCTTAGCCATGCTCATGGCTCTGATACCATGTCAAAAGGATGGATCTAGAGCATGGCAGGACCTATGGAGGTTGGAAGATGAATACAAGACTCATGATGACATAGACTTAGAGACTGATTGTTGTTACATAAGTGAATTAGGTTCCAAGATGGAAGCTTGGACTCATAAACACAATCTTGTGTAAGAGATTGACAATGACAAAGACACTAACTAAAAGAAGAAATCATCATGATATATTACATTCAACTCATTGAAAGTGATAGTCAAGTACAATGCTTTATAGTAGTTGGATAGTAGCATTTTGTCCCACTGTGCCTATAGGATTCATGGCTGGTTACATGTCTCTTATCTTATAGCTCCATACAAAGAGGCATACAAATGGGTGTGATTGCCAAACTCTCAACATTGAGGGCCTCGATACTAGTTAGGGATAGAAATCTTTGTAAAATAATAGCATTTGAATAATGCTTCTATATGGATGAAAAGTGGACACTTGTATAGGATTATCTAAGAAATAAAGAAGCATTTTTTCAAAGGATTGTTTTCATTGTTTGTGTGTTATGATTTAAGTTATCTGAACGAGCACTATGACTAAAGGGACTAATTTAGAAATTTGATTTTATTTGTACAACATAAATGTGTAAGGTCAATAAATAACTAAAAATACCCAACCAAGGGAAGTGGGATAGCGAGATTCCTGACGAATCCACTCTAAGGAAAGGTGGTCTCAGTAAGCCAAGAGCTTCTTTACAATTCAACGCTTTATAGCATGGAAAACATTGACCACATAGGATCAATTAGAACCTTGACTAAGTACCGTTTTAGGGGATGGAGTGAGAATTTGACATATGAGCAAAGGGATTGACGTACCCATACTCCCCCTCATTTCTCACTCTCCTTGAACCAAGTGTGAACGAATCGGTTTTGGTTCGGAAAATCTAGCATAAGCAGTTGCTCGAAGATCAACCCTTGTTAATCTAGGAAAGTGACCTTAGTTTACTTAGAACCCAAAATTCAAGTTGATTCTAATGGTAATGGCCAAGACCTTCCATTGCAAAAAGTAGACTCAAGAGATTCTAGAAAAAACCTCATATTATTCATAAGAATACCAAGAAATATCACCTAGAAAATCATATTAGTAAACCACTAAATCATGCCATTGAGGATTTGTTTGCAACCTTATTTAAGAAATGTTCAATGCAAATATTATTCACCCTCTAACAATCGATGGAATCTCTTTCAGAATAATGAAGATTAGCAAAAATTCTTGGTGTTTTGAGGAATGTTTACATTTGCAATGCATTCCCTTGATTTTTATTGGTTGGATTGCTTCATGGGAATCTTGGAGCATATATATAACCCTTCACCATCGTATCAAGAGTGTCGATGGACATGAAGTGGATTATACTCAATGCCAATCAACTTGCCTATCTCCAAAACAACCTCAAAAGAATCAAGTGGATGAAAGACCTTAAGCTAGTCAAGCTACTCATCTTTGAAGAATCATGCCTAAATACCATCCTCAACATAGGCAAATAATGGATTCACCAAAACCATTATTTTTATTACCAAGTGGTTTACATTGTCCTAGTCAAGCACATTGCCATTTTAGGATACTTGTGCTGCAATAATTATTGTAAAGATGGTTTTTCAAATCTCCCCCAAAAATACAAAGTCTTAAATATATTTTATTAGTCTCCAACCTATAAAATTATTGATGTATCTAAGTTTCATAATTAGAATTATTGTAACCCAAAAATCTTCCTAGATTGATCTCAATTACTATATTTGATATAGTAAAGAAATCCGACTGGCACTATTGCAGTCGTGAATAATAAAAGAGTATTGAATTTTTTGCAAGATCATGAACTTTCATACTAGAATTATATTATAAATTTAAAATTCATGGATTCAATTATTGAAAATCTTAGAGAGAGATGAAAGTTGTAAGCAAACAAAATGTGCATCTAATCTTACAAATGTTAACCAAACTAGGGTATTATGCCTTCCATGCCTATGCTTACCTTGGCTGAAACGTAAGAGAAGAAATTCCTTCTAAAGGGAAAATGAATTCGTCTAAGTTTGATGGAAAAGGAAAGGATGTCAAGGTTCAAGCAAAAATTTGGATTGAATCTATGGAGAATTACTTTGATGCTGCAAGACATTGTCCCT
Organism: Lygodium microphyllum; assembly: GCF_053477565.2. Taxonomy (NCBI): domain Eukaryota; kingdom Viridiplantae; phylum Streptophyta; class Polypodiopsida; order Schizaeales; family Lygodiaceae; genus Lygodium; species Lygodium microphyllum. The sequence goes on along the minus strand of NC_141140.1, from coordinate 52,223,931 downwards.
CCTAATGAGGCAATGATAGGTAAACTAAAGTTGATGGGCAAAGCTCCACTTTGGCCGAAGTAATGGTGCAAGGACCAAGTGGCTGTGAAAGCAACCATTACTTAAGAAAAGCTGAAGGAAGCTATACATTGGTGATATCTTCCACTGACATACTGCACACTTAAAATGAATAAATTATTTAGTTTGAAGCAATTTTGATTGATCTTGGATTCCTATTATTCTAGATTTTTGTCCCTTTTGAAGTATCCCCCACCCATGGACATTACCCAACAAGTGTCAAATTTTTGCGATGGATTCAACCCTCCATTGGACACCCATCTCAAAGCAATGCGCACCGACTTACAAGATGCATTAATTTGAGTAACACCCATTATCCAAGAGCTACTAATAGCATCCAAAAGTGGTAAATTTTTGGGACACAGTTCTCCATACAAAGGACCCTGAGGATATATCAAAAGGATCTAAGGACAAGTCCAACCCAATTAAAGGAAGAAGGCCAAGATAAGTGTAGTTGGAAACTTTATACCTACAGTCAAGAACAAAGAGACACCAAGGTGTTTCCATTGCAACAAACCCAGCCATTTCAAAAGACAATGCTAAACTTTGGCCAATCAATGTGCCAATGAAAATTTTGTGGCTAGAATCAAGTAGTCACAACAACAAAAGGAAAATTTTTTGGAGTAACCTTCAAAGGAAGGAACAAAGGAATAGATGAAAGTGAAGCTCTTTAGAAACAGACATGGAAAGATCAACAGTACATGCTACTCTAAACAAGTAGGGCCCAAATTGCCAGTTCTCACAGTGATTTAAACTCTCACAACCTATCAAGGTAAAGACTTTAAGATTTTGATTGACTATGGAAGTACCCGATCATTTATCTCACCGAAGCATGCAAAAAGGCTAGGAATAGAAATTTTACTTGTATCTAAGTTGTTAGTAGAATTAGCAAATGGGAAAGAGACAATTTCTACTCAACACACTTAAAGAGTGTAATTAAACTTAGGAGAGGCAATCTTTCCAACATGGGGTTTCAGAGTTATAAATCTAGGATCTTACGAGTGTTTTTTAGGAATGGATTGGCTAATCCCCAATTACGCTCATATTTATTGCAAGAAAGGTCAAATCATGTTCCAAGATAAAAAAGGAGAGTTAGTAACCACTCAGGGAGAAGCTAGAAACCCTAGAATCCAACTAGCAGAAGCTTATTGGATCGTGAAGCGATAAGACAAGGACTACCTATCTACCTAATCAAACTTAATAAGATTGAGCAAGGAAAGGAAGGTGAAGAAGAACCATCATGGTTAAAGGAATGCATAGATATATTTCCAAAAGGGCTGACAGAATTTTCCCCACCAAAAGAAGTTGATCATGAGATTAAGGTAACACCAAGAGCTACTCTAGTTAGCAAAGCAACCCTATCAAATGTCCATCCTAGAAGCCATTGAGTTGAAAGAACAACTCAAGAAACTTTTGGACCAAGGATACATTAGGTGAAGTAATTCACCATGGGTAGACCCGGCGCTATTCGAAAAGAAGAAGGATATAATCCTTTGTCTCTACATCAACTACTGTGGACTAAACCAGGTGATGATCAAGAGCAAGTATCCAATTCCAAGGATAGATGAATTACTTGACTCTCTTCAAGATGCAAAGATATTTTCAAAATTTGATTTAAGATCAGGTTAATACCAAATAAGAATCAAAGAAAAAGACAATCTAAAAATTGCATTTAACACAAGGTACCACCATTATGAATTTATCGTGATGTCTTATGGATTAACCAATGCACCTACAAACTTTAACAGTCTAATGCAAGACATCTTAATCATAGCACATCTTAATCTAGCTAAGAATTTTAAGTCGTCACTAATGTAGGCTCTCTTACATTAGGATGTGTACTCATGCAAGAAGGGCATTTGATAACCTCTTCTTCTAGAAAACTCAAAATTCATGAGAAGAATTATGATGCCCATGATTTGAAGCTACTTGCTATAATTCATGCTCTCAAATTATGGAGACACTATTTTCTTGGCACCAAGTTTACCTTAGTCACCAACCATAAGAGTCTCAAATGGATATTCACTCAACTAGTGTAATGAATGAAGAAGCTAAGAGGAGAGAGGAGAATGAGCTGAAGAGAGAAAGAGAGAAGGAATAAGAAGAAAAAAGACTAGAAGAGGAGAGAGAAAGATGTGAAGGAGGGGAGAAAGGACGAGGAAGCCATGGAAGCTGGAGATGAAGGTGAAGAGTATGTTCTTAATAATAAGTAGATGCCCTAAACTTGGTCTCTTACACCTTAAATACCCCGGTCAGTGCGACCAGGTGTCTAAACCCCTAGTTCATGTGTATCCTGCTCATTACATACTTCCTCTACTCTTATAACTACATGCTACTACAAGTTAATTAAAAGATGCAGCTCTATCAAATGCCATGATTAAACTCTATGCACTTAAGGTCCTCTGTCTTGACTATGCTAAAATTGATATGTAATAAATGTTAGAAAGACAAATCTAGAGCATGGCAAGAGCTATGGAGGTTGGAAGATTAATACAAGACTCATGATGTCATAAACAATGGACTAACTATTACACAAGTGAATTAGGTTCCAAGATGGAAGCTTGGACTCATAAACACAATCTTTTGTAAGAGATTTACAATGACACTAACTGAAAGAAGAAAGCATCATGATATATTGCATTCAACTCTTGAAAGTGATAGTCAATTACAATGCTTTATAGTAGTTCAATAGTAGGATTCTGCCTCACTGTGCCTATGGGATTCAAGGCATCTCTTCCTCGATCATACATCATTTGTCATATCTTTCAACAACCCCCTCAAATGATGAGTTTCTACACTTGTTGGCTTTTACCCCCCCCCCCCCCCCAACATGGGAACATAGCCCGGGAGACTAGCTCATAGGCAACCTACTCAAGTTAAAGCTTGAAACTTTACATCTTTGGCAAGGATTTTTTTTTTAACAAAGAAAATCCACTAAGGGAAACAAAATCAACTTGAAAGGTGAGAAGGATTGAAGCTTGCACTCGAGAACTATGGTGGGAGAGCAAGAGCAAGAAAGAGAGAGACAAGAAATGGGAACTCCAACAGTCACAATGTGTGATCGGGCGTTCCTTTATTCAAACTGTCACTAAAAGAATAAAGAATAAAGTGACGGTGACGGGCACCCGCCACCTGCAGTATGCAGTGGCGATGACTTTCAGTGTAGTAATACACAGGCGGCTAGGCGGAGGCGTCTTTACCCCCAACAACCTCCCACTTAAAGGCGAATCTGCCCTAGTGAGAAGTGAAAAGAAAAAGAAAAAGACAGTACAACATGTACACATGTACAACAAGATGAGGAAAGACGTCATCTCATCCCATGCCCATCAACCTCCTGAGGAAGGCAAAGTGCTCTGTAGAGAGGATTCTGGTCAGTCGAGATCTTGACAAGATCAATAGACTTGTCCTCAACGACCCCACATATGAAGTGATACCTCACCTCAATGTGTTTCATCTTCGCATGGAAGACCAGATTCTTGGCTAACTGAATAGCACTCATAGAATCTGAATGCAGTGTAGGGATAGCATCAATACCAAGTTCAGCAACAACCAAATGGCCTCCTTGCAAGCCTCAGTGGGTGGCTGCAACATATTCGGCCTCTGCAGTAGAAAGGCCCCTGGATTTCTGTACCCTGGACATCCAAGAAACAGCACCTCCAGCATATGTGAATACATAGCCGGAAGAAGTGGACTTTCTACTATCTGCATGTCCTGCATAATCAGAGTTAGTGTACCCCACGACTCCTGTATCTTGGCTGCCATAGCATATGCACATATCTGCAGTGCCCTTCATGTACCTCATGATACCCTTCACGGCATCCCAATGCTTCTTGCCAGGTGTAGCCATATAGAGTGCCACAATACCAACTACAAAGGCAATATCTGGACGAGTGGCTATCATGGCATACATAAGACTACCCACTGCGGATGCATAGGGAATCTTGGCCATCTCGGCCCTCTACTCATCTGTCTGTAGACAATCAGCCTATGATACCTTCACATAAAAAGGCAATGGACAGCCAATAGGCTTTACATCCTACATGTGGAAGAGCTCAAGGACTTTATGAATGTACTCTCTCTGTGACAAGTAGAGGAGTCCCTGATGCATGTCGCATCTAATGCGCATACCAAGTATGTGAGCGGCCTATCCCAGATCTTTCATCTCAAAGCTCTTCTTGAGCTGAGCCCTAAGAGCATCTAGCTCATCATGAGCTTTCCCTACTATTAGTATATCATCCACATAGAGGACCAAAATCAACAAAGAACCATCACGGGCTTTCTTCGTGTAAAGACACAGATCCATAACACTCCTGCTATAGCCCTATGACTGCATAAAGACACCAAACTTATGATACCACTCCCTAGGTGCCTGTTTCAAGCCATAAAGACTTTTCTTGAATTTGCACACTAGGTGCTTCCTGCCAGGTTCTGCAAAGCCCTTAGGTTGCTCCATATAAATCTCATCATGCAAGTCCCCATGTAAGAAAGCCATCTTGACATCCATCTGGTATAAATCCAAGTCAAGCTGAGCAACCAAAGCCAAGACTAAGCGCAGGGTGGTCATCTTTACCACATGAGAAAAGACCTCATCAAAGTCCACACCATGCTCCTGCTTAAAACCCTTTGCTACCAATCTAGCCTTGTATGTCGGCTTCTTGGGGTGTCTAGGGGTACTTTTCAGCTTGTACACCCACTTGCATGGCAAAGCCTTCTTGCGCGTAGGCAACGAAACCAAATCCTAAGTCTCATTCTTATGCAAGGAGTCTATCTGAGACTGCATAGCCCTCAACCAGGAGTGACTGTCACCCCTGTGCATAGCCTCATCATAAGTGAAAGGCTCTCTTGCATCTATAACCAAGACATAATGCATTGAGGGCTAAAATCTATCTGGTGGACATCTGTCTCTAGTAGACCGTCTCACGGTAGGCTCTGCTACCTACCCAGCTGCCTGTCCAACACCCTGACCATGAGCATCTACTGTTGCTGTAGGCTGTCTGACTGGCTGTGCGGGAGCTCTCGGCTCCTCCTGAAATATGACCCTCCGGATCTCAACAACTCTCTCAGGCTACCAATGCATCTTGTCTTCATGGAAGACTACATCATGACTGCGGATGACTTTTTGCACCTGCGGATCCCAGAGACGGTAACCCATCTCGCCTGCATCCCCATAACCAAGGAAAATGCATTTGACACTCTTAGGATCCAACTTACTTCTCTTGTCCGTGGGCACATGGCAAAATGCCTCACATCCAAAGACACGGAGATGCGCATAAGAGGGAGGTTTTTCAATCCATACCTCCTCTGCAACAACCTGGAAATCCAAACCACTAGAAGGTGATATGTTTATGACATGCACAACTGTACCAACTGCCTTAGCCCAAAAGCTCTGTGGTAGGCCTCGTGGCTAAGCATAGTACATACACGCTCCTGGATGGTTCTATTCATCCACTCAGCCAAACCATTCTGGGGGGGGGGGAGGGGGGTATAGGGAGCGGTCAACTAACGCTTAATACCCCTCTCATCACATAACTGCTCAAAAGCACGTGAGACATACTCACCCCCATTATCTGTCCTTAGGCATTTTAGCCTATACCCAAACTGGTTCTCAACCAATGCAAGCCATCTCTCAAACACAGCCAAAACATCGGATTTCAGCTTAATGGGATAAGCCCAAAATTTCCGTGAAAAATCATCTATGAAAGTAACAAAATACTTGGCACCACCCATAGACTGACAAGGCATGGGCCCACAAACATCCGAATGTACCAATGCTAAGGGCTCACTCGTGCGTGGCCTACCAGACTTTTTATGTGTAGACCTAGTCTGCCTACCATAAAGACAATGCTCACATGAATCAAAACATGCATAATCAAGGGGCGGTAAGTACTGCAAACCAGAAAGCATTTTCATTCCCTTCAAAGACATGGCCCAAACGAGCATGCCAAAGAGATACATGTAGGATAGAACCCACAGACAAAACATGATCAATGAAAGAAGATGATACAATCAAGGGATAGAGACTGCCAGCCTTAGCACCTCTCACAATCACAAGTCTCCCACCACGAGTGATCTTCCATGCAGAGTCTCCAAAAGATACATGATAACCTGCGTCATCAAGCTATCCAGCTGACAGGAGACTGCATGTCAAAGCAGATACAAGACATACATCCTGCATAACAAAACTACTGCCAGAAGGAAACTGCAACCTAACATCACCAATGCCCACAATATCAAGAGAGCTGTCATCACCCAAGCGCACAGAACCCGAAACAGTACGGTATGAATGAATACACTCTCGACAAGGTGTCACATGAAAGGACGCACCTGAGTCCAAGAGCCAACACTGTGCATACATAGTATCTCTATCATCTGCGAAGCATTAGAAGAAGCTGCAAGGATATAATCATCATCATCAACATCCTCAGGCTGCATAACATTGATCTCTTCAATTTTAACATTGGACTTTGCATGCACTATGCTGCGATCAGAAGACTTATCGTTACTTTGTCTTTTCCCTTATCTTTGTTCCTTTCATTGTGTAGCTCATGACATTGTGGCCTAATATGGCCCTTTTTCCCACAATGGGGACAAGCAACATCTGCATTCCTGCCACGGGATTTGCTACGTGACTTCCCATGAGACTTGGATCGAGATTTCTAAGAATCCCGTCCATGGCCACTACCACTGCCATGCTTTCCATATCCATCATTCCTGCCTCTAACTGTCATAGCATGTGACACACGAGAGGCATCCAAATTCTTATGGTTAACCTCTTCCTGTAGAAGAGCACTCTCAACATCAGATAATTTCAAGGTAGCAGTAGAGGCACATAATGCAGTGCGGAATACATCCCATGACTCATTAAGAGTACCAAGCAAGAAAAGAGGAGTGACATCCTCTGCAAAATTGATGTCCTGTAAAGTGAAGTTCTTGAGTATGGCATGGAATTGGCTCAAGTGAGCAGACATAGTCACATTCTCCTTCATGCACAGATCCATAAGCTACTTCAGCCAATACATCTGACTCACTGGACTTTTCTTGTCATAGAGATTTTTTATTTTATCCCACAACTGCCATACACTCTGTTCTTCCTCAAATACATTGTAATGAACCTGTTCTGTGAGAGATAATACAATAGTGGACTTGCATAACTCATCAAGCTCAAGCCATTCCTCATCCGGCATAGTTGCAGGCCAACCTCAAAGGTTTGATCTGCGATTTTTGCACCAACACCTACCAAATCTGGCTCTTCCAATAAGAGTAATTCGTACCATCAAGCTTAGTGATGTTGAAAATAGCATGATCAGTGGACAAACTCGCCATAATGCAAGCTAGAAGACTGTAGACAGTTCAAAACTGCTTGCTGTTTACTGCTGCAAAAAATGACCAAAAAATCACCAAAATCGAGAGAAAATGGCGAGAAAAGTGTAACCAAATCTGCTGACCGCCAAGTACTAGTGAAAGTACATCATTTTAGAATATTTCAGCATGAAAAATCCATGTCAGTCCATACATATATGGTTGCTGTAATAAATTACAGATTTCAGTAAATGAGAGCTAACAGTGTCAAAATCGGATCCCAAGTCAATCAGATACTGCCAAGACCAAAGCCGGCATCATGTGGGCATAACATAGGCATATGATAGTCGATAAGCATGAATCCAACACCCAAACATGTCATACAAACATCTGCCAGTGAGTAGGCACACCCCCAGTCAACGAGGCAAAGTGTTCCTGCCACTACCAAGACTTGACACAAGTAGGTGTCAGCTCACAAAGAGAGGGACCCAAAGCAAAGAGTCACCTCATAAGCATCAGAGGAACCAAGACATGAACCATGCATCATCCTGAAGGGTAAAAGATCCCAAATAGTCTCAAAAGCTCAAAGAGCATAGACCGCCTGCTCAATGGCTGTCAAGCATCCAAAGACGCTCCCACTGGCACAAAAGTCATAAATATCAAGCAACAAAGCTCAAACAAAGCGTGTACAAGCACCAGTGACAAGTGTCCAAGATCAAGCATCAATGGCACATCCCGGACATGTAGACGATAGAGCATCCGTATGTAGCATCCATAAGCATGTAAGACATCAAGTACATCCCAAGATACAACTCTAGCAAGCCAATAAATAGCTCAACTAAGCTCCAGGAATCCAAGGTCAAGCCAAGACCGAGCTCCAGTAGCAATAGGCTCCAAACAATGTAACTAGCATGCAGTAATGGCAAAGGCTAAGCATGTCAAGACCGGTCAAACATAAGCAACATACATGCCATAAGTACATCCAAGACAGAGCATCCAAATGCTTTGCAAAGCGAGCTCAAGCTCAACCAATGATCCCAAATCAAAACCAAGCTCTATGTCAAGCCCCAAGTGCCAATACATCACCATATATGCCCGAAACATAGCCCAAAAAGCATAGGCATAAGGATAGATAAGTAAAATGACTTCAATCCAACTATGTACAACAGTGATTTACTGTTCAAAACTGATAATTTCAGCACCAAAATTAGCTCCAAATGGTTGCCAAAAAATAGGCATACATTCCCCTAACATCCGGGCATCAAACTGGACTTGACCAGGCATCAAATGACAATGCCAGCCAAACAAGCTGTAGCATCAAATGTCAGTGTAACACTGTCATAAACTGCATGTGGATTGTTATGACAGTCCCAAAACAATGTTAAATCAGTCCAAATGCTATGCCAACACATCAACCATCAAAACCAAGCATCAAAGCATGTTCATATGCCCGAAATGGAGCCTTTCCAAGTGCCAATGGAGGGGGAGAACTGCTGTTGTGACTAACAATGCGGAAGACATATATGGGAGGGCTGCATGATTGTGCCAACTGTAAATACTGGTCCTGGGGCTGCAAAAAATGGTGGTCAAGCTTCGGAGGGGTTCGGTTAAAGCCAAGGAAGACCTCAAACAAGCTCCATCAAGGGGAGAGCAGCCCACATATGAAATGAGAGCTGGGAGTGTAATGGCTACCCTGTTTTAAGAGGGCTGAAAACTAAGGTAAACCCTGTAAAGAGTGAAGAAATACATGTGTGTAAATGCCTTGAGGGTGCCCAAAGGGGTCGGGAAGGTGCTCGGGAAGCCAGGGAGTGACGGGAGCTCGAAGGAGTAGGATATGGCTGCCGGGAAGGAGACCCAATGCGAGTGGGGAGTTGATGGGAAGCTAAGAATGTCACAAACCAAGCTCAAGAGTCAAGAAGCCGAGCTCTGATACCAGTTGAAAGGTGAGAAGAATCGAAGCTTGCACTCGAGAGCTATGGCGGGAGAACAAGAGCAAGAAAGAGAGAGACAAGAAATGGGAACTCCAACAGTCACAATGTGTGACCGGGCCTTCCTTTATTCAAACCGTCACTAAAAGAATAAAGAATAAAGTGATGGTGATGGGCGCTCGCCACCTGCAATGTGCAGTGGCAGTGACTTTCAGTGTAGTAATACACAGGTGGCTAGGCGGAGGCGCCTTTACCCCCAACACCATTATGGGAAAACATAAGATCGATTATGGGAAAGATAATTTCTTCAAAACAATATGTCAGAGTTGTTGTCAATAGCGAAAGCATCTTCTTCATTCATGAGCTAATTTGGATGGTTGCCATTTTGCACCTATTGTGCTCTTTTCCTGTGGAAACATTCACTGGTCATGTGCCTAGTCTTACCACAACAATGTCATGTGACCCAATCCTTGTTGTTGGTGTTGAATCCGTGTCCATGTCCTTTTGTTCCATAAATTCCCTTAGTGTACAAGAGATTGTCCTTTGAGATGGTTTCTTTTGCATCTTTATTTTTAAGTTTACTTTCTCCATCAAGTAGAGAATGCTCAATGTCTTTGAGTGAGAGATTAGGAACATTACTTAGGGTAGACACAAGGTTCTCATATGGTTCTTGATTTACACTTGCTAGTAGCACTGCTATGGTTTCATCCTCATCTATGTTCTTCTTTAAAGTTGCAAGTTGAGTTTTTAGTCTCTTAAACTTGTTAATGTGCATGATCATAGAAGATCTATTCTTTACATCTAACTTATAGAAATGCATAAGTAATTTTACTTTTGAGTTTTTAGCTTGAGTTCCAAAGATCTTGTCAAGCTCATCTCATGCCTTTTTTGCATCTTTGATGCCAGAGATATGGTGCAATACATCATCAAATAGTCCCTAGACAATGATGCCTAAAGCTTTGTTATTCATCTTTTTCCACTCTTGTCTTAAGCTAGACTTCTTCAATGAACCCGTCTTCATCATCTTCCTTCTTGCCACCTAAATCGCATGTATCATCCTCAAATAGATCCTAGAGGTCTTTCCTTCATGAGATGGTACATTGTCTTTTCTTTCAAGCCGTGAAAGCCTTCGCCATGGAATTTGGCTAGTTGCTCGAGTTCAAACATTTTGAAGGAGGTCTACCCCGAGTATACTCAGGCAGTGTTTATCCTCTTATAATGAGATTGAAGCTTACAAGGGATTTAATCAATTGGACATTCCACATTAAAAAACTTCATGTTTGTCATTGTAAGAACTGAAGTAAAACTAGCAAATGAATTGTTCTTGGATATGTCAAGAAACACAGGTGCCAAGAAGCACTAGATAAGTATCAAGAGATACTATCTTGATGTTAGGCGCTTGATGATGCCTAATCTTCAGGTAGGTTTCTTGATCTTTAGGTGGGTTGCTTCAAATCTTCTTCTTGAAGTTTGCACTTGCTGGAATTGATCAAATCTAAATTACAGGAACTCCAGTTGACTAAGAAGGATGAGAAATTGAAGTGGGAGAAGAGCTCAAACTTGGTGGCTATGGAGTCTCTATTAGGGTTTATAAGACATACTAGTTTTTTGTTTTTGCAGCAGATAGTGGATCATTAACCACAATATTTATGTTGGAAGTATCTTATATGTAGGCTTCAGAAGCCATATATGCATAGGGTGAATTGTGCCTTGTGTCAGGAGTTGGGAGCGTACGACCCCAGCGCAGGCACAGATCTGGATAGCAACAATGAAATCACACAATGTTGACTAGTACGTGCATCAATTGGCTCAATTTTTGTGATAATATGAAGCACCCTGGATTGTAGAGAAATTATCTAGAAGAAATAGAGTTGAGATATGGCCTATAGAGAGAGTTATGAAAGCTCCAAGTATTGGTGGTCTAGTTTAGCTATAGCAGACAAGAAGTTAAAGTGGAGATGGAGGTGAGAAATAAAACCATGAGCTAACAATGAGCTAGCCAAAGGTACAAAGAGATCGGAGAAGCACAGTAGACCTACGCCATGCTTATCTTAGCTCTGATACCATGTCAAAAAGACGAATCTAGAGCATGGTAGGAGCTATGGAGGTTGGAAGATGAATACAAGACTCGTGATATCATAGACAATGGACTGGCTCTTACACAAGTGAATTAGGTTCCAAGATGGAAGCTTGGACTCATAAACACAATCTTGTGTACGAGACTAATAATGACACTAATTGAAAGAAGAAATCATCATGATTTATTGCATTCAACTCTTAAATGTGATTCAAGTACAATGCTTTATAGTAGTTGGATAGTAGCATTCTGCCTCATTGTGCCTATGGGATTCAAGGCATCTCTTCCTAGATCATACATCAATTGTCATAACTTTCAACAATTAGTAGCCTAATTTTTCCAAGTATCAAGGGTACCATGTAATTGTGGATTAATTTCTCCATGCATACCATTGGGGGGGTGGGAGGGTTGTGACATGGGGATACCAAAGGACATATTAAAAGGCTATACACAAGTATGTAACTTTGGATCAAATAATCAAGACTATTCAATCATCTCTCTCTCTCTTCTTGTTTCATGTTCTTATTCTCTTGCTCTTTCTAGTGTATTGAGAGTAATTTTTGCACCACTATGTTGGGGTTGTTGGCTAGTATTGCTTAATAAGATTCTTTATTTTCTTTCAAGTTGGACACTTTCTATGGTCCTTCTTGTCTTTAGTGATCTTCTGATTCCTTGAGTCTTTGGTTGTCTTCATGTTGGATCTTGGGTTTTTTGTTCTTCTTGTAGGATTGCATTCTCTTGAACTTTAAATTTTTGTTCCCATTCTTCATTTGCACTTTATCGAGGAGTTGCATATGCATCTTGATTATAGGTAGCAACTCTATAACTAGTATAGATACACTTTCTATTTGCTTTTGATAACACAACTTGGGAGAATGGGTTTGATTCTTATGGACTTTACATTGATTTATGGAGATACATTTCCTTGAATCCATAGTCTCTTAATGTACATGAGGATTTGGGAGTTGAGAGATCATCTTCTGTTATCAAATAATACCATGGTTTTTGCACACATCACCCTCATTGGCTTTGACTACATTTGGGTTGGGATCGTAGGCTTGATGTTCACTCTTTACATCATTACCATGCTTCAATTTTGGACATGTGGCTTCCTAATTAAAAGTTTTTTCCATAGGTTTTTTCCAAATTAGTGCCAACACACAAGATTCTTTGCACATCACATATACATGATGGGTTATGAATCAAACTTGATTAGTGCTTTGCATAATGATACCAAGAGATTAACAACTATTCAAGTGCTAGTATCTAAATCTTTTACAAGGTGGCATCTATATGCAAGATAACAACTAGCGAGACTTTGTGTCATGTACACAATGCAAGGCTCTTGGAAACTAAAGGAGTGCTTGAGATAACACAATCTACATCACACTAATGCAACTATTAAGCTAGATATTGTGTTTGTGGAGCACTTTGACAATGTTATTTCATAGCTCAAAAATCCATAACTAAACTACCATTTGGGATTGAGACCCTAACTTCCACCAACTTGAATAGCTTGAGGATTTATATCTATGGTGAGACTTATGACTGGGGGTCTTCTCTTGTGCACCATAGTGAAAATTTTGACTTGAGATTCAAGAAGAATTCACTCTACTCAATGTTGATATTGAGTACTTGTCATAAAAACAAGATAGACCCAAAATTTAGACCCTTATTTGTAGAGATCATGCATGCTCTGAAGTGAGCAACGTGAGAAAGCTTATTGAAAGATTTTAACCCCCCCTATGAATGACCTTTGAAGTGATCTATTAACTTGATAAACCGTTCTTATCTACTATGTGTTCTAGTTCAAAAGAAGTGGACTATTTACAAATGTTATGTCACCCTCCTCTAGTTATCTCTTGATTGGAGGCTTTAAATATCATCTTTTTAACTATAATATTGATTATTTAGTGCCTTTAGAGTCTCTTGTGTTAGCTTTGAGATGATCTTTGAGATAAGTATAGTAGCTTCTTAATTGGACCTAAGATGAGTGAGTAATTTGCACTTATACTTGACTATATGCAATGATGGTTATGGTGGCAATAAGATTAAGGTTATTTCATGAAAGCCTTTTTCCTTAAATATGTACAATAATTGTAGCTCTAAAGTCCCATCATTATATCATCTCCACCTCTCCTATGATTGAGGATGCACCGCTATATTCACTCCACCTCCTTTGATTGAAATCCAATTTAGAAACACATCATTTCTTACATCATTAGAATGTTAGTACACATGTTCTAAGGTTCTAAAAATCTTACCTAAGATCATGTACCATTGGACAATGTTTGAGACCTCCTTTGTGCAAACCCAACTCTATTGAAACCCCTTCCCCACCACTATTGTCCCCCTTTCCTTGGAATGGCTACATTCGGCTAATATGGTATAGCCCAAGGGTTGTATCTTTTTCCTCTATTGTGCTACTCTCAAGTTGTGGAATCCCCCTATATGTAGATCTATGAGTTTGAACCTAAGGTTATTGCACTCTACAAGGAAAACTATTTAATTTGTGAGTGACTAGGTGGCTTAAAGAAAGAGAATGGCACAATAGACTGAAGAGGCAACGAATACTATTAAACAAGCCTAGGAAAGTCATATGAAAGCCTAGTGTATGAGCTAGATAAGGCCTACATTTATGACCAATTAGGAAAGTGGTGTTAGCCATTTAGGTCAATGTAGGAGTGTAGGTGAGCATGTAACAACTTATGACCGTATCACTATCCTCACAAAAGATGTTTGCTACCATTTTCATAGTAGATAATGACACTTAACTAACCCATCAAGGTACCTTAAATATTGGAGAGCTAGATGTTTGACCTTTGGTCTCAATTACAAATTGTGATGACTAAGCAAAAAGAACTTAAAAAATATCCAAAATGGCTATACCCATACGGTGCCAACAATGCAATATCATTATCAACGCTTGTTATTCTAGTTCAATGTGATGTAGCTTACTCTTGGGCTTAGTAAAAATATCACTCACCCCATGAGTGGATCTATGTGGATGCTTTTTTGCATGTCAACTATTCATACCACACAATATTTAAGTTTAAGCTATCATTTACTATTGGACTCCATTATTGTGTGTTTCTGGAATACACCTTGAGTTAGTCTTTACCTTCTAATTTCATGGTGCATTGATTAATTTTTGTTCAATTTATTCTCTTTCTTATAAAATCTCCAAATGACTATTTATTCTATGGTATAGCATAATGCTTTGATGTCCCCCACTCATGTGTGATATACAAACATGTGACTAAATCTAAAAGCAATATCTACCACAATGTACTTTGAAGGCTAGTTTCAAATTTTTAAAGGAAAAATTAGTTGATGTGGTAGGAGGCAAGGTTGACACCTTATAATATATATTGTCATGTTTGTTGATATAGAGTGGGAGAGGTTTTGTATTTACACTACATAAGCACGATTGTCTTACTGACCCTTAAATCGTTTTCTTAATATCATTCCCACATGTGGGATATTGCTACCACCCCTCAAACTTCCATTGCATAGAGCAAACATTAGAATTAGGTACCAAAGTATTTAACCAAAAACTATAAGGCAAGCTCTTTGTTTTTATCATGGATCATGCTATCATAAATTTCCTATTTTTTCTCTCAACGAATCCATGTTGCTACCAAGTATATGGTACTATACATCGATGCTTGCACTCTACATCGATTCTTGATGGTGTCGATGTTGCTATAAGTATATGGCACTATACATCGATGCTTGTGGTGTTGTTAGCCACCATCAATGCGTGAAATTCCTTAAACATGTACTTCGCCTCATTCTCAATTATAGGTAAAAACTACATGAAGAAAATAAAACTTTTGAATATAGTTTAGAGATAAAATCGCATAAATTTGCTACAATTGAAGAATGTACAAAGCACAAATATCCGTGAAATGAAGGTGTCCTCCTAAAACCATAAGCATTACTACAAATTGCAATTTATCTAGTATCCCAACTATAACATCCTTAGAAACATCACATTATAATTAGAAAGAGCACAACCATTTTCCTTGTGCAAGTTGCAATTTCTCTATTACCCAACTGAAACATTCTTAGAAGCACATCACATTATAATTAGCAAGAATACAACCCTTCTCAAAGGAAACAACAAACATGTCAAAGTTGAACTATTCTTGCCAACAAGATGCAACAAGGAAGTACAATTCAAATGCCTACAATGTTCCTCACTATCAAGATACCAAGCATTGAAATGAAAAACTATCATATGCATGGCATGCATAGAAGGATCATAATTGCATTGTATGGTGAATGCAATCTTTCTTAAAATCTACATTTTAGAACCAACATCCAATACTTTTATAATTGCCAAAGCATGCTTTTTATTTTTGCTCTATTTAGAGTACAACTTGATAATGTGAAATTTAGTGAGAATTTTTTTCTTCTTATTATTATTATCTAGTCATGGTCTCTATCAAACTTACGTAGAGTTTCTCAACTCTAAGCCATCAACAAAATTGGTTTTTCCCATGATCTTTTACTAACTTACAAAAAATGCTTGGTCAAGTGTATGCAAGGCAACAATTCTACCTAGACCCTTACCTTTTCAATAGCATTAAGGCTAGCTAATTAAATGCAAGGGAATCTAAATTTTTCTTAATCATGAGCCAAGTTATACATTCCAAATCCCAAAAAGAGTCTAGTAAGGTATATTGGTAACTAAGGTTTCATCTAAAATGAATTCATCAACTAGAATAAGTTGCTCCTTCAGATCCTTGACTTTTGTGAGAAATAAAGTGACATTATCCTTATTCATATGCTTAAAATCCAATTGTCAAGTAGGCAACCTATGCCTTGTTAGATACTATTGATAGAGATTGGCACATGCATCCCAAGCCTACTTACCACTTTTGTGTGACCCAAAATGAGACCAATAATGTGTGAGCATGTGTGTTCTATGCATCCCATCTAGATTCTTGTGAGTGGGCTATACATTTGGTATGTTAAAAATATACTTTTCCACTAATAATTGACTTAGATGAATGTGTGTGTGTGCACGCACACATGCATACGTGCACACATGTGTGTGTGTATGTGAGAGAGAGCATAGCTAGCCATTCATACTTCCTACCAAGTTATACAATTTGTTATCATCTCATTTCCTTGGTACTTGCAAAAGATACATATAGAAATTGAATAACATCTACATAAAACATGTGCAATGCAAAATGAATATTTAGGAAACCAACTTGTTTTAAAGAAAATATAGAGAAGTGTTTTAGTATTTGATAATAAGCATTGTTAGATATGCTCAATGCCCCACTCTCGTAAGGTGCCACTAATGATCCATGGTGCTATAAGTTGTAAAGCCCCCATTATGAGGAGAAGCCATATGTAAGCACGAACATTGAGTGGGTCCTAACTCGTATGTTAGATGAGATCTATGTGATCAAATGGACAAAAGGTGACCTGTGTGTATGGATCTAGCCTTTGGGTTAGGATAAAGTAGTTATGCTGGTAGCAACTCGAGGCACAATGCATTGAGTTGCGAGGGTGGAAGTTATCAAGAGTCTCTATTTTGGGGCTATTCCCCGGCTAACTAAAAAAGGTTCATAATATGGTCGAACATACTGACTAGACTACCTTCTTGAGCTATAAAAGGAAGACCCCTCTAAAGCATCGTCAATCTATCTTTCACCTAGTCAAAGTTCTTCCAACTACCCTTAAGCTCTTCACCTATCATCTGTCTAGATCATCATCTAAGCTTTACAATGAAAACACATGGGTGAACAAAGCCATCTTTGTGCTAGTTCATTTGAAATTAAAGCAATCCCCATTCTTCTCATATTTGTTGTGTGTTCTCTACTCCTTGCAAAGATTCTATCCATTGTGCCATATAATTTCTATAAGCATAACTCCCAAATGCACCACCCCAAAGGATAAAGCCCAATGGAGCTAGCTAATTGCAATCTTTGACCACCAAAACTCACATGCTACATCAAAACTTTTATTGTGATGTCATTTTGTGTATGGTAGTTCTTGTGCCATTCTTTGGTAAGATAAGGCAACATTTATTCCTTCAAAATGTTTCATTTTATCCATACTCTTGAAAAACACATTGTTTGATAGTTTTTAACAAGTCACTTAATGTCTTTCATTGGTTTAGTTCTAAGCGTACTCATAGTAAGTTTTATATGGGTAATCTCATTGCTTAAGATCAACTACTAGACCCTAAGTACCATACTTTGGGATCTCATTTTTATTTTATGATGGCAACTCATTTCAATGAGCACTTTATTGCTTCTTAAAATCAATTGTGGAGTTGAATCAAGATTGGAGAAGTGACTTGGTAGATGAGTGTAGATGGGCCAAATTGCTACAATGATACTATTATTCATGTGGATCCAAAGAAGGGGCTTTTTTTATTCAAAATTAAATTGATAAGATCCTTATGCTCGTGAGATAGCATCAAGAGGCAATTACTTGTCTACTGGAATGACTTGAAAGTTAAAGGCACACATGCTTCTATGCTTCAAATTTAGGAGGCATGTCTTTAACATTAGAAATATTGCTAAGGACACATAATTAATTGTTTTTGTTTGGGATAAAGCATCCAATATTAAATTGCGAAGGATTGCTTGAAAGTAAGATGCTTACACTTGTGTAGGAGCCCACACTCAAGAAAATGTGAGATATTGAGACCATCTTGTGAAGTGTAAGGAACCCACACTCAAGAAATTATGAGATATCAAGGCCATCTTGTGAAAACCCACATTGGCACTCTTCTCTAGTCCTTCAACAAATATAACATTGTTTTAGTATTTGGTAGGCATAAGTTCCAAATGCACCACACCCCAAAGGATAAGCCCCCAATGAGCTACCTTGTCGTGGTTTTTTGAACCTCTAACCTTCCAAAACTCACATACTCCCATCCAACTAGGTGGTGGTTGGTTTATGACCACCTTGACACCCAAGTTAATGTAGCACAATACTCTTTCAATGATGGATTATTCAAAATCAATATTACATCATATCATTCCTCTTTGGCAAAAGCTATCAGGAAACTAAACATTACTAATGGTAACATACATTCATCGGCTTGCAAGAGCAAATTAGCCTCAAGGTGCAACTTGAAGCTAATGCCTAAAACAATTGACACCATTTCTTCTAGCACATGGGTTCAAGACTAAACTTTGTATTGGAAAAAATTGCGCTTCTAAAAAGCTTTGTCATATTGCTTCTTGTTAATTAAATCTCAATTTCTTATCATTGCATGTAAGGGCATATGCTCTTACAATGAGACAGGTGATTTTTTCTTTGATAAATTACCCCTTAGTTAACTCAAGTGAACTATGTTTGGAAAAAAAACGCTAATAAGGGCCTAGTCGCGGCCCCCCCCCACCCCCGCCCCAATCACATCGTCGCACTCCCTGGGGGCAAGGGCAGTGGGGCTATCTTAACTCTGCGTTCTCGCCACTGCCGCAAGTGAAAAAGGCAGTTTTAGCAGAGTGCTAGTAGGGTTAACGCTTCTTATTGGTGGATGCCAATGTTTTCAAGCCAATGAAATCACCATGTCTACAGCATAAATACGCTTTTCTTATTTATCTGTCCAAATCCTTCATTCCTAGTCCCTAGGCGCGACCGGTGTGCAGCTTTATCACCCACAAACCAAGTTGCCCTTCGGTGCGATGGGGCCCTAATAACAAAGGGGTGATGCTCCATGCAGGCTCGTGCACTCTGGTTTTACTTATCAGGGGCATGAATGGGAAAAGAGGGTTCAAAGTTCACTTGAGATTCCCATGATAGAAGAATATGTGCCAGCAATACTCGTAGTTACACCAATGGTTATGATAACAACACATGCCACCACCTGCATCCGTTACACTAATCAGTAGAGAAGCCCTTGATATGTGATGAATCTAAAATACTATAGTCAAATTAAAGATTATTGGTTAATATTATCACAGATCTGATACCTCAAACATAGTCGCTCTACTTCTGTAAATTACCAAGAAACAAACACAAGGCAGAATGACAGCCTGCAAATAAAAGCCAGAAATGAGATCCTAAAATATGGTATTTGGGGCCCAACAGTTGATTTTAAGCAATGGGGATCGCTCATTGAGAACTTACCACAAGCATACTCAGAACCGAACCAATCAAAGACATCAAGTAACCTGTCAAAAATCACCAAACAACTTGGTTTTAAAGAGCACAGATAAAATGCAGTGTTCTGAAAGGATAAGAGCCACTTTGTCTTTACCAAATAGGGGTACAAGAGCCGCCACACACAGAATGGATATCACAAGAAAGGTTCTGACGGTGATTGTCAGGGCCCTTTTGCAGCAAGGACTCAGGCTTCTTGTTGGTAAGAGCTCCTCCAAGCCCATTCCTATTGGTGCTACTATAAGAGCAAATGTGCTACTATTGTCAAAGGTACAAGTTGCATTCAAATGTAATTAGAAATCACAATTTTCTAGCAAATAGAAAACCTAGATGGAAGGATATTTGGTAAATGGATTCAAAACCTGCAAAAAGTCAAGAGACCTGTCAGTTTTACATTCAACACCCTCCTGCAGAGACAGAAATGCAAAATTAGGAAAATAAAAGTGTGAGAAACTTTGTTTTGTCCAGGATAATAGTTTAACATGTGCATTTGTGCATGTAGAGAGAGAGAGAGAGAGAGAGAGAGAGAGGCACACAAAGAGAATTGCCATGCCTTTTCCTTTTTTGCATTGTCTATACGTGGGTATGTTCATAGGTGGGGAAGAGGGGGAGACGAGCACAGGGACAAGCAGCCTTGCATTGCAAACAGAAAATGTGCATGTGGAAAGTATGATTCATGATAGCAACTCATTTCAACCAGCACAATGGTGCCTGCTGAAACCAACTGCACAGTTGAATATATGATTGGAGGAGCAGTTTGGAAGTTGAGTGTAGGTAGGCCAGTTTTGCTGCAACAGTGTTCCTATTCGTGTGGATCCGAAGAAGGGGCTCTGATTTTTTGTTCGAAAAATAAATTTTATAGGATGCTTAAGCTCATGAGACAGCACGAAGAGACAATTATGAACTGCAGTTCAGGTGTAGAGGACTGCTGAAGTAAGAGGCACATTCTTGTAGGCTTCAATTTAGGAGGCATTTCTTAACATTAGAAACCTTCAAAAGAATACACAATCAATTGTTTTTGTTCTAGAGTTAAAGTGCCCAATATTGAACTGCAGAGGCCTGCTTGGAAGTAGGCTGTGCACACTCTTGTAGAGTTCAATCGAGGCAGCATTTCTTAACATGAGAAACCTTGCTAGGAACACAATCAATAGTTGTCATAATTGCATGATGGCTTGAATAGGAATGAGTGTTCATTGTTGTACTTCCTGTGAGTGTGCAATGGAAGAAAGCCATGAACACAAAGAGAGAGAGAGAGAGAGAGAGAGAGAGAGAGAGAGAGAGAGAGAGAGATGAAAGAAAGAAATCTGTACTGACTGAAGACAAATGCTGACTACAAAAGAGTGAACTGATCAGTCCTTGCATGCAGCCTAAGGCATCAATGAGGGCACCAGATCAGGCTGCGAATGATGATGGCAGCACTAGAGACAGAGGATTATGCCAGAGACGGAGTGTGCAAATCAGCAATTGGCAGAAGACAAAGATGAGAGTAATCAGCCAAGTGGGAGGCGTGAAATAGCGGAAGTCCCTCCAAACTGGTCAACCTGAATCTGGGGCGTAAAAATGGGCTGACCTGCCATAAAATCCCTGACAACTGCAATAAATGCAGTTTGACTGCACCAGAATACTGCATAAATGCTGATGTGGCAGTACGGATGCTGATGTGGCAGTCTGGAGCAGTCGCAATGTGGCAAGGGGCAGAAAAATGACTGGAAATGCACACTAAACTATCAAAGCTCCAATGTCTCCGTCAAACTCTGACATGAGCTCACAACTAGGAGATGACAGACTGACAAACCCTAAAATAGACGAGCTAACACCCCGCCTCTTAGAGCCTAGGAGGGTTTTAAGACCCTACAATCTCATGTGATGAAGCATGGAAGCCTTGGGCAAAGGCTTCATGAAGAGATCCGCTGCATTGTTGTCCACGGGACAATAGGCCACTGACAACTTGGAATCCACAATCCGCTCTTGAACATAATGGTATTGAACCTCGATGTGCGTCATGTAAGCATGAAACACAAGGTTCTTTGCCAGAGTGCAAGCGCTTTGCTTGTCCATGCATAGTTGAGTGGATTGTGTATGTGGAAAGCCAATCTCCACCAACATAAGATGTGACACACTGCATAATTGTAGAACAAAGGGCTTGGTACTTTGCCTCGATAGAAGAAATAGCCACAATAGGCTGCTTCTTACTACTCCATGAGATAGCTCCCGATCAAAGGGAGAAAGCGTAACGTGTAGTGGACCATCTTGAATCCACATCACCTACCCAATCGGAGTCACTCCATCCAGAAAGAGTGGCCCCTTCTCCATACATGACCCCATGGGATCAAGCCCCATGAAAATAGCACACAACATGCAAGGCGACTCTCCAATGAGCCTAAGTAGGAGTCTTCATGAAAGAAGACAACACCACCACAATGGAAATATCCGGCCGAGTGTGAATAAGCCAAATCAAGGAGCCAACAAGGCACCTAGCATCTTCAGCCTTGGGAGGCTAAGGTGAACATGTGAAACATGGAGAAGGAACGAAGTTGCTGTTTTTTGCAAGTTTTTGCTGTTGGTGAAGGAGAAAAGGCCATGTTTTCAACCTTTTGGAGCAGATTTTGAGTTTTCATCTACTTCCAGCAAGTGAAACTCTTTGAGGACAAGTGGAGGAAGCCCTAGCAGGCACCACCAACATGCACGGAGTCGGAGGAGGCTGCCCTTTTTTTTGTGCAAGTCGTTCCATGTACAACGTCGACCAAACTTGATGCAGAGTTTTAGGCTATTATGGACCATAAGGTCCTTGTGTTGCCAGCCCTTCCTTTGAATTAAAAGCTCAATGGGGAGAATTACTGCATTTGGCGCATAGTGATACTTGCCATACTAGAGTCTAATGATTTGGAGAAGCTCTTGACCAAGGGCTATAGACCATCATACAGCCCGTGGATGCTTCTAAGCTTTCTGCAAATAAGAAAGCCCAATTAATGAAGGTACAAGCACATTGGGACAAATTAAATGCCTGCATCTGTTCTTTCCTCTCTCTCTTGTACTCCAGCCATCAATACTTATGTCAAGCACTTGACCATGGCTCGGGAGATATGGCTCGAGCTAGATCAAATGTACAATCGGATGACCATGATGAAGCGGATATCTCTAGAGGCTCAAGCAAGGAATTTGAGTCCTAACAAGTCTTCTTCTATGCAGAAGCATGTTAATAAGGTTCGACAATTAGAGATACCGGTCCAAAATACAGGGCAATTACCTCGAAGGACATGGCAATAACTCTTTCTCTCCCAGTTAACTACTCCGATTCAATGTATTTTATTTTCCCTTGATTGCTTCAAGGTAAATTGAGACCCCTAAGTGGAAGAAGTCGGTTCCAATGGTCTTGGACCAAGAGGAAAAACTCAAACGTCAGAACACTCCCAAGTTGAAGGCTTTGACCGG
Source organism: Lygodium microphyllum (assembly GCF_053477565.2). Classification (NCBI taxonomy): domain Eukaryota; kingdom Viridiplantae; phylum Streptophyta; class Polypodiopsida; order Schizaeales; family Lygodiaceae; genus Lygodium; species Lygodium microphyllum. The sequence continues at coordinate 52,200,996 of NC_141140.1, read as the reverse complement.
CTAGTCTTCCGAACAAATGGAAAGGATAACAACAATAAGAAGAAATATGAGAAGTCCAAATAGAACAAAGCCAAGGATTCTATTTGCCACATCTGTGGCAAGACAAGTCATTGGAAGAAAGATTGCCCCGACCAGGGCAAGAAGGACACCAAGAAGGAGAAGACTACAAAGAACTCCAGAGCGGTGGCTACTCCTTCATCGGCTGCCTTCCTCCATTTATAGGTGATAGAGGATGTTTCTCCAACGGCCACTAATACAACAATGATGGCCCTACAATCTTGTGAGTGGATTGTGGACACTGACACTTCCCACCACATGACTCCTGATGAGATTGCCTATATGCATCTGATACATGAGCAAATTCTCATAGGTAACGATTCTTCGGTCCACATCAAAGGCAAGGGTGATATGCAGCTGATTTCAAATGGGCGAGATGGTGCCTACACATCAGAGGTACTCTATGCTAGGTCTAGGATATCATCCACTTTCAATGAGCAAGATCTGTGCCCTTGGTTTGACAGTCAAGTTTGATAAGGACTCCTTCCAAGTTCTTGATGGAGTATCTCAAGAGGTTCTTTGTGCAAGACATGAGAATGGAGTTTACAAGATGCGGTCTTCTTTTGCCTTTTCTTCTCTTCTTCTTTCTTCACTGACTTCGACCGAGCTATGGCATGCTCGATTTAACTACCTCGAGTACAAATTCCTTCGAAAGGCGGTTCGTGGTCAATTTATGCAAGGATTACCAGAGATAGGATGAGGCACCCGCCATATGTATCTTGCGTTTGTGGCAAGCAACATAGAGATGCTATTTTCAACAAGGCTCCACGACGGGCTAAGAAGCCCTTGGAGCTTTCTTGGATGGACTTATGCGGGCCCATGAAGACAGAGCCCCCTAAGGGGAGTTTGTATTTTATGCTAATTGTTGATGATTTTAGAAGGATGATATTGACATACATCTTGGTGTTGAAGTCCAACGCATTCTCACATTTTAAGGATTGGTTGATCTTTGAAGAGAACGGGTCCTGTAGAAAACTAAAGACCTTGCATTCCAATAAGGGAGGAGAGTTTGTCTCCTAAGAGCTAACTCGTTTTTGTGCAGATTGTGGCATTCACCAGGAGTTTGCCAACACAAATACCCCTAAAGAGAATGGCATATTGGCGATAGATAGCATGGACTATGATGGAGTAGCGGCAAAGATCTCAATGTCTATGAGCCAAAGCAATGGCCACTATTGCCCACATCCTTAATCAATCCCCTACCTCAGTCGTGGTTGGTACGACTCCTTTTGAGACTTACTTTGGACAAAAGCCGAATGTCTCTCATTTCAAGATGTTTGGGTGTGATGCATATGTTTACAACCCAAAGAAGAAGAGGGGCAAGTTTAAGCCGGCTTCCAAGAAACAAGTGTTTGTGGGATACATAGCTTGCAATCCCAAGGATACAGGCTTTATGATCTCACTTCCCTTAGAGGTGTACACAAGTCGAGATATTTAGTTTGTAGAGTTTCCAGCTACAAAGGGGAGTGTTGAGCATCCCATTCTCAGAGATCTAGGTGACAGTTGTGTACTTGCTCCATTGCCTCCAAAGCCTGTACCTATTGAGACTCCACCCTCAATGGAGGAGGATATTGATGTACCACTAGATTCACCCATTGAGTCAGCCCTAGTGGATATTCCAGAGACTTCGATAGAGGGAGAGTGGCAAGGGGAGTATCAGCCTCCTCCTTGTTGGACTCGTGATACACTCCATGATTCAAGGATTGAGGAAGTTCCTAAGGACTAGCAACCACAAGATGGCCTCTTGGCGCTCTTGAAGGAACTAGGAACATTCCACCAAGCTTGTTTATACCAACTATTGTTTGATGACTCCTACCATACAAGATAAGGAGCCACCTCCGTAAAGGAGACTTTAAAGTCACATCATTGAAAGAAGGCTATGAGCAAGAGTTGGAAACTATTGAGTGGAGTGGCACTTGGGATCTTGTGTCGCATTCCATTCATAAGAAGGTGATTGGAGTCAAATGGGTCTTCAAGACCAAATACCATAGTGATGATACTCAAAATAAGCACATTGCACGCCTCGTTTGCAAAGGGCTTTGCACAGTGGCCAAGGGTGGATATCCATAATACCTTTGCACCTACAACTCGGATGGCTACCATTAGGGCCATTCTTGCCTTAGATGGCTAGTGTATCAACTTGATGTGAAGTCAGCCTTCCTTAATGGTGATTTGAAGGAGAAGATCTATGTTGTGCAACCTCCCAGATTTTCCTCATCTGATGGATAGGTGTACAAATTGAAAAAGGCCATTTATGGCCTCAAACATGCTCCACATACTTGGAACGAGAAAATAGAATCATTCCTCCAACGGAAGTTAGGGTATCAGCATTCCTCTTCCAATCCCCAAGTGTATGTCCATATCTTAGCTGGATGCCACATGTTGTTTGTGCTCTATGTGGATGATCTCATCCTGACAGGTGACCATGTCTAGAAGGTCAAGCAAATGAAGGAGGTACTACACGAGGTGTTCAAGAAGACAAATATGGGCCTTCTACATTTCTTTTTAGGTCATGAGATTTAGCAAACTCTAAGGAGGATTTTAATTTTTCATCTCTCAACAACAGTATGTGCAAGAGCTTTTGGCTACGTTTAACATGGAGGGATGTAAGTGTTGAGAGACCACTTTTTCAGTCTAATCACTTTAGTTAGGGTTTCATCATGGACAGCCCAAAAAAGGGTTGGGCATCCACATTCTGGGGTGCCATCCTAGAGTAATCAGTGGGGTGCCACCCTAGACAGACTAGGGCCTATATAGAGGCCACCCCTCACCCAATTTAGTCCATCTCATGGTCACTTTTCCTCTCTCCAACCCTTCCATTGCCCTCACACCCCTTCAGGAGAACATTGCAGTATGTGGCTTGTGTCTCTATTCCATCAACATCTTCTCCCTCAACTTCAAGAGCCATCACCCTTTGCGTTTGGAGCATCTTCCACCTGGTGTCACCATCCCTCTGCTTGGCGTCAACAATCTCCTCCTTCAGGCTCCACCTTCACCTATGTTTTTCAGCCTGGAGATCTCCTCCATATTTAGCATCACCTTCCCCAACTAGGTGCCAACATCTTCTTGCCTGGCATCACCTCCACACTTGGCATTACTTTCTGCAGCCCTAGGTACTTGCATATTTGGGTTGACAAGCCTTCATAGGCTGCGTTTATTCTCCAAGTGGCTGCCTCTTCATCTTGCGACCTCCATCTCATCAAGCATCAGCTCACACAAGCCTCTTGTTTGATAGCCCACTGCTTAGAGAACTTCGTTTTGCTCCCTCCATTGTGCAAATTCCCATAAGTTCTACCACGTGATTCAGATAGGACATTACAGTCATCTTCTAAGCTTCGGCTCTCCTGTATCAACTTTTCTTCACATAGCATGATTCAGTGATTCATCATCTTGTTCTCTTGTGTTTCTGAGTTTCTCTTCTCTCTCAGTGTTTGCCATACACACACTGTGTTTCTCCCCGCAAACCCTACTGTCTCTGTGCATCGTTACATATTCCGACATGGTATCAGAGCATACTAGTTATTCTGACATGGTATTAGAGCGTAGGAGCTCAGAGAGCTAAAGACCTTGTTCATCAAAGAAGGCAAAGATAGGTTACGGATTCAACATCATCTACTAATTTTCCCTTCATTTTTGTTGGATCACTGCGAGATAGAGAGACCCTTCTCTTCCTCTCCCTCCCACTCTCCCTTTTACAAGTTGACACTCCAGTGCTATGACTTCTCCACACGCACATGGACAGCCGATTGGGTTCTCTTTCATCATCACCAGAACCCCCACCAATGCTTGCCAACATGAACTTTTGCTCCCTACACTACCAGAGTATATGCATCTATCCTCACACACTCCTTGTGCCACTTTCCCCTTCTTGGCCCACAGAGTTTATTTTGCATGGGCTTTTAGATTTTTATGCTCAAGGCAATAAGACACATCCAATGTGCACTAAGTCCTTTTAAGCCAAAGAAAGATCACTTGATACCTCAACATCATCTTCTTCCTCCTTAACGGCATCAAAGGACTGCACTTCCCTCCCTCGACACTTGTCCTTCATCTTCAAGTTACTTCCATAGCCCACTACCCGGAGGATTGTGTTTCACTCCCTTCATTATGCAAATTCCCATAAGTGCTACTGCCTATTAAAACAGGATAGTACAGTCATCTTCTGAGCTTCGGCTCCGCTATATTAGCTTTTCTTCACATAGCATGATTCAGTGCTTCATCATCTTATTCTCTTGTGTTTTTGAGTTTCTCTTTTCTCTAAGTGACTGCCGTATACACTGCATGTTTCTCCCCACAAACCCTCTTGTCTCTCTACATCATCGCATATTCTAACAATAAGGCCATTTCTACTCCTGTGGATCCGAATTGAAAGGCTACAGCCCATGCAAATTCCCCAACAGCAAATGCTTCCCACTACAAGCAATTGATTGGATCCTTGATATGGCTTCTTAACACTCGGGTTGATTTATGTTTTCTTGTAGGTTTGTTGGCCGAGTTCATGAGTGAACCCAAGGTGGTTCATTGGAAGGTTGCTATGAGGATTTTGTGGTTCTTTAGAGGGACCCCCAATCTTGGTATTCATTATCTAGCAGGTACTAGAGATTTGATTTTGGTGCAAATTCAAATTGGGCCGGAGATGTACTAACGGAGGTCAACATGAAGATATTGCTTTACTTTAGGTGCAGATGTTATCTCCTAGAGTAGCAAGAAGCAAACCATAGTTGCCATTTCTTCGACAAAGACGGAGTATAGAGCGGTGTCTTCTACCACATGAGAGTCAATAGAAATTCGAAGGTTACTAAGAGAGCTTGGCTGCCCACAAACAGGTCCTACGACCCTTCATTGTGACAATTAGAGTTGTATTGCTTTGGCATAAAACCCTGTGTTTCATACTAAGTTGAAGCACATTGAGATACGATACCATTTCATTCGAGAGAAAACCTTAGATGGGACTATTGATGTGGTTTACCACAAGATAGAGAATAACCTGGCAGATTTGTTTACGAAGGCACTTCCTCAAGTTGTTCTTTGACAGCACTCTAGATCCCTGAGCCTTATGCCATGTCCAGGATCTCAAAGGGGGTATTAGAGATTAGTCATCCCTTGAACTAGAATTCTCAAGCTACAATTGGTACAATCAGTTCTTTCGGTTGGAGTTACGTATTTTTCCTATCAGTTTAGGGCACTTTCAACAGTCACCAAATAGGGTCACCATTTCTTGGGCAAGTCACGCAAGAAATGATGCTATGTGGCAGTCAAAGAACTAATCACTGAGTATTTTACTCATAATGGCAGCAGCCTCTTCTCCTCCTATTTATTCCCCAGAGATAGCCTCCCTTCATCCCTTGTGTCTTCGGATGGTGGAGAGAGATCATTCGTTGAGTACAGATTTCTATGTTCTTCTATCTCTTTTCTCTCTCCCTCTTCTCTCATGTTCATTGTCTTTCATTCTTTTCCATACGCTTCCGCATTCACTGCACTCTGACAAACCCATCATATAACCAAGAGGTTGTGAGACATAAATTGCCTCCTCCAAGATGCCATTCAAAAAGGCTGACTTCACATCCATCTAATAAATTGGCCATTGGTGATGAGCAACAAGAGTACAGATAGCTCGAATAGTGGACATCCGAGCTATAGGTGCAAAGGTATCAAAGTAATCCAATCTTACCCGATGAGAAAATCCTTTGGCAACAAGCCAGGCCTTATGCTTGTCCAAGGATCTATCTACAAGATACTTGGTCTTATAGACCTACTTTACACCAATCACCTTCCTCTTCTTCAAATAGGGAACCAACTTTCGAGTCTGGTTCCATTCAATAGAATTGAGCTCAACCTTCCGAGCACTGCACCAAACCTCTTGTGCAAGCACCTCATCAAATGTAGAAGGCTCATATCCTAAAGAATCTGTGACATAAGGGCATAGTTCACACCAAGTGAACTATCCCGGTGGGCATGAATCCTGGCTGATCTACATGGGCCAAGAGGTGTCTCAAGGAACTAAGTAATTGGTGATAGACTCATCCTACTATGAACGAGATCTAGAAGCCTCGAATACCTGTAATGCACATGTCTGTGAAAGGGACTCCCCCTCACTAAGGGAAGGTAAATCCCCCTTATCCGATGAAGAAGGCTCCCCTTCTAATAGCCCAATCCCCCCAAAAGAAACCTAAGGAGATGGGGAAGGGGTACAAACACTTAATGACGAGGTAGAAGAAGAAGCCATCAAGAGTCAAAGGGGAAAAGGAGAGGAAGATGAGGAAGAGAAAGGAGGGGGAGGAATCATCCCAAACTAGCCAACCTGAATCTGGGGCCTAAAAATGTGCTGACCTGCCATAAAATCCCTGGCGGTTGCAATAAGTGCAGTCTGACTGCACCAAAATACTGCATAAATGCTGGCGTGGCAGTGTGGAGCAGTTGCAATGTGGCAAGAAGCAGCAAAATGACTAGAAAACCTAGGAAATGCATGGGAAATGCACACTAAACTGTCAAAGTTCCAATGTCTCTGTCAGACTCTGACAAGAGCTCACAACCAGGAGATGACAGACTGACAAACCCTAAAGTAGGCAGGCTAACACTTCCAGCCATCCAGAATCTCCAAGAGGACCTTTGGCATTATCCATGAACTTATTCTCAAACTAGGAATAGGCAAGAAGTCCATCTACTTCTAGAAGACTAAGCCACTTACCTCTTATTTTTCTTTAGAGTCATTTGGTGACTCCATCAAGTGACAAAGACTTACGTTCTTTTTGGAAAACAGCATTACAATGTGATACCGATACCAATATTGAGGCCCATCATCATACAATTGCACCAATTAATTTAGGAAGAGAACACAATTTGCAAGAAAGAAGAGAAAATAGAGAAAGCATGCAGGACACAAAATTGGGTGCAATCTCTGACACATGCAGTATGGACAGCACTAGGTGGAGTTTATGGGGACTTTTCAGTTGGCTGACACATGCAGTATGGGTACAATCTCTGACACATGCAGTATGGGCAGCATTAGGTGGAGTTTATGGGGACTTTTCGGTTGCCTGGCATGGCTAACAAAGTCTGAAGTGTTAGCTGATACAGTTTTCTGTCTTTTTCCATGTTCATATCCTACATGTGAGCCTCAACCTTAGTCAAACAAGGACATTAAGATCTCTAACACTATCGGGTGGAGGTTAGGGTTTCTAGGCCTTGTCTATGGCAAAACTGGCACAGCAGCAGTCATATCTTCACTCCATTCTTCTGTTTGTAGCATCTTCCTGCCTGGGTGGCCACTTTCCTGCATGTGTGAACATTTGTAAATGCTGGAGTGACAGTACTGGATCTATTTGTGGGCAGCAGGACCCTTTCCTGGGTGGGCAGAGTTTCAGCCGCTTATTCCAGGCAGCAGTATAATTTGGGGCATTTTCACAGGTCAGCAGCCTTTTTGACCAGTTGGCCAGAGTAAGGCAGGCAGGCTATTTATAGCCCTGTCCTCTTGTCTCTTATCATTGCATGTAGCTGATATCTTCACTCTTCTGCTGTTGCAGTCATGCAGCATGCCTTCCAGGCAAGCATCATCCTCATCTCTCATCTTTCAGTCAGATCCTCATCATCTTTTGCCATCAGTTCAGCACCCTCACTGACTTGGCATTCACACATGTAGAGGCACAGTTCATGGCCTGTATGGTTCTTAGCAAGATGTGCAACATTAGAAGATAGGATCAAGTGGAGCATGATCCCTAGTCGTGCCTTAGCAGTTGGCACATCATCAAGATAGGACAAAAGAAGAGAAGAAGAGGAAGAATATCAAATCAGAGACTTTTCCGACTCTGATTCTCACAAAGAGGACTAGTGAAAAGGCTTCTCCAAGTGTACTTGTATGAGGACCTCACATCCTAAAGTGAATTTTTGGAAAAAGAACCCTTATCTTCATTCAATGAGAAGGATGGAATGAAGGAGTCTCTTCACATTTGCTACCGCGGTTATGATCAAGTCAGTCTTCCTCCACATCCATCACGTGGAGGACTCTCCCTTGGCTTGCTCATCTTTTGAGAGGCCTGCAAGTGTGATGGCTCTAGATCTTTTTTTCACAGAAGGCTTCTGCCATTGTCAGTGACATATCATCAGTTCCTATCAGTGTTGTGGGCATGGTCCTCGTCTTTAGTGTGATCCATGTTTCAGATTTCAGCTACCATCTCCTCTTAGTCTTTAGTGTTATCTATTTTGGTACCTAGGGTATCTTCACTGAACATGCCCATCTTTATAGAGGATGCTATCTTAGGAACCACTCTTTGGACAAGTCGTTAGGAGTGTGGGGTTTATTGGCTTTATTCCCCTTTTTTTTGTGCACAATCCTCCTCGGCATCTTCCCATTTCCTAGCCCATCAAACTACCGTCCATCTCACAAGGTCCTCCCGATTTCCCATCATCTCCTCTAGTGGTTCCCGCAAGCCCTCTATCCCTTTCAAAGGGAATACTAATATTGGCAAGGTGGCTATGCATTCCTTGGCACTTCCGTTAGTTTTAGAGCGGGACTCCCAAGACTGTGAGGAACTCTCTTAGGATTCTCATTTTCTTAGAACCTTTACCTTATGCAGCAGCTACTTTCCCTCTTCTTGGAGCCACCCTTCCTTGCTACTAGTATGTCCAATCCATCCCATGCCCTTTGATGCATGCTGTGCATTTCTGGCAAGAATGCTTCTTCGCATCTTCAATAGCCCCTCTCTGTTGTCTCTTGGTCATTCCAATGACTTGACTCATTCTTTGTAGAGTCCATACATTCAATATGACCCATGCAAGGCCTTTCCTCTCCCATTGGTACTTTCTTGCCACACACAACAATGGTTCACATTTGGAAAGAGGTTCAACTGAGCCTGCACTATAGTAAACACAGGCTGCGTGATGCTTGGGAAGAGGTTGGACAGGCGGGTGGCAGCAATGGACAGGGTGCCACCGGCTGGTGATGATATGGCAATAGTCATGATGGGCTAGATAGCCATTGGAGGGAGACCTAAAGGTTGAAACCTACAAGATCAAGGATCAGATTGAATGGCATGCAGCTTGTCTATTTATTGATGAGTGGATTCTCCCAAATTAGGGTTTGGCTTATGGGGCGCATATACTCTCTAGGACCACACCCTGTTTAATGAAACTTTGGGTAGTGTACATATTTTGAGGCTATTTTAAAGAGCTAATCAGTTTATAATGCAATGTTTAGCTCAACAAGTCCTTGGGCGGTCAACGTGCACCCTTGGCCCAATACCCTAGCTACTTTAGGGTATTATGGGATGAGCAATGCTTGCGGCCCCTTTCTTATTCTGGTTTTGGGCTTGAGAGGGGATATAATGCTAAAAAGGATGCATTACACATTAAATCTCTATTATCTCATTAAAACAACCCCAGAACTCAAATGTTACCAAAATATGTCCCACAAGCAAACACCCAAAATTTGGAAGGATCCACATCTGTAAGTACGAGGTTGCCTAGTCACTCACTCCATCCCTTGTTTCATACGTTATCCCACTTTTTCCTAGCATCCATTTATCAAGTGCTTCAATTAGCCCGCTGTTGTGGTCATCTCCAACTCTTGACCTTTGGCTTGGCAACTCCCACAAATTGCGTTTTGCCCTAGCTTGCTGATGCCATCATCATCTACAAGAAGTCATTTTTTCTTTTTCAACACTTTGCTTCATCAACATTTTCTCCGACTAGTGGTCAGAGCACTCAGGATCAAACCTCTAGTGGACGATACACATTGACACCTCCCTTAATGCTCTCACAAGAGCCATCGGTTGTTGGAAAACTCTCTCTTAACATTGTGTACAATCTTTCCTTCATTTACAGCATTCATTCATTCACTTCAGAGTCCTCTTTCTTCTCTATTTGTATTTTTGTGTTTTGTGTAATGTGTTTATATTTTTGCATTTTACATTTGTGTTATGAGTTCTCTATATGTCACTTATAGTCATATGCTCCATGTTTTCTTTTGCAAAACCTAGCATACATCCACATGGTATTAGAGCCAATGCTCTTCTAAAGAGCCACTTGAGGCTATCATGGATTGCTTGGTTTGTTCTTGATTACACTATACATCTCGTGCTGATCCCACAAAGTGGTACATCTTTGAGTGTCTAGCGATGACCTAAAACCTAAATTTACATGAAAGGCAATGTGAGCTAAGACTAGATAGCCTATGGTAGGTCTAAAATAGGGGTCTAGATTGAATGTAGAGGAATCTTAATGTGAAGTGAAAGTGGGAGGGAAGGGAGGAAAATGTGTGAAGTGAATTTGAAGCACCAAACTCGTACTCAAATGAAATAGAGGATGAAGGATTACCTTGTGGATCATAAAGTGTTCTTCAAGTCCATATTGATATCGCTTTTGGTCTCCTAGGTGATTTATAGTCGGTCCTTGCATAACTAAAGTAGTATAGACATAATTAGAGTCGCATAAAAAAGGATTATATGAACGTGCCATTGGGCTTGATTGATTGTTCCAATTGAGATACACCTTGTGAAGGAATATAAGATGAAGAAGAGTTGGGCCTTTGTAAATAATCCCTAGAAGAAAGGTTAGTAGATGGAGGGTTGTCCTACAAATCAAGATCATAATGCCTTGACAAAGCTACCATTGAAGAAGTAGCTTGAGAAAACATCAGAGCATCTGAAGATGGAGTGATCTGAGGTATAAGCTGATATCCTTCAATCTTCAATGCACTTTCTGTCATAAAATAACCAGCACTACTTGGGGCACAATTTGCACCTTGATTGTACAACGATCGGGGCTTAGATTGGGTTTGCAATCTCTTCATGCAGGCCACAATAATTGGTGGACGAACTACCCCTTGATTCAGCAGCAAATCTCTTAGCCTTGAGCTGCAACACAAATGTGGGTCTTCAGTAATTGGGCACAGATCCCAAGGTGGCTGGAAAAACCCTAATTTATGCAGTAATTTCTCTTCACACCAAGCTGGAAATGGCTGAGAACTGCTGAGGGGTGAGGTAGATGAGAGAGAAAATCAGATGAAATGAGTACCTTTTGATCGGTAGCTCTGATCGCAATTTTGATGGTGCCAACAGCTTCAAAAGGGGGGTAAAACCCTAGTGCAACTGACAAGCCCTTTTCCTCTACCGGGGCCTCTCACTGAGGCAGAAAAGGAAACCAGCTGTCCTTGTCTGTAACATTGTGTGATCAGCCATTGCTTATCTAGGCAGGACCAAGGAGAGGTGGACTGGTTAGAAGTCAGGGCAGGCTGCAGGCTGGGCTGGGCTGAAGATAGATGGACTGGGCAGATGCAGGGAGAGGCTGCAGGTAGCTCAAGGATAGAAAGGTGACTAGGCCACAGGTCTGTTGGTGCAAGACTGAGTTGAGGCTGGGAAAGCAGGGTAATGAAGAATGGACAAGGGAACAGAAAGTAAGGTTGAAGACTGAAGGCTTCCTGGAAGAGAAGGTGCAGGAGGCTGCTCTCAGATCATCATCTCTGGAGCTTGTTATTAGCTTGTTTGCCCTTGTCTTTAAGTTACCAATTTTGAAATTTGCACTGCCCCCTCAGAACCACCACACTCACAGCACCAAAGGGGTTCCTTGAGCACTATAGAGTTGGTCTGGAAGGCTGATGCACCATGCTAGACTGTTACAGTGGTTTTGGGATATCTGATGTCATTTACATATTATCAGTAGAATTGTAAGACTCCTCTAGTCTCTCCTCTGGCATTTCCTCTATGTAGATTTGATCAACTGGTGCCATTCTATTTAGAGGTGCTTGTGGGGTTAGTACTTGAGGCCTTGATGGTTGTTGCTGATTCTGCTCAGCAAGAAAGAAAGGCTATCTGCACCTGATTTGTCTTTTTCTGTGCTTTTAATTATCACCCACAATTATCTGTGGGTTTTATTCATTCAGCTATCAGGATCTTATGTAATCCTTTTCAGCCTGTGCACATGCAGACAACATTGAGCCATGGCAGCTACCATCCATGAAAGCTAATGACATCCATCTTGCAAATGAAAGTGTATCTATGCATCAGTTAATCCTCATTACTATTTTCAGACTGTGAGAGATGGGGCAAGAAATGTTGAATTCTAACACCATCCTAAAATCTTTGAATTGGATTGTTTAGCAAAAGGTTCATCAATCTTTGCATTGGATTGTTTTACAGAAAAGTTCTAATAAGCAATCAGAATACAACTATTTATAGAAGACTTGTGAACCTCAGTATAATAGACGTTCTTTACAATTCAGTTTGACTTACTGTGGTGAAAAGTGCTACTTTTGACGCAATGTATTCTTTTGGTAGATTCAAGGTGATCTGAGAGCACGTCTGTTCCCCGAACATAGTGAAGCCAGCAACAGCCATGCTTGTGTAAAAGATAGTGCAGAAGGTAAAGCTGTTAAATCACAGTCTGGTTCAGTAATTCATCATGGTAAAGATTTGGGGTAACAATAGTAAAGCATGCATCTAGTTTTGACCTCAGAATCAACACAGCAGTGTATGTACTCTTCTTTCTCATGGAAGCATAGATATCAGGGAAGACTGCATGGCCAGAAAAGCAAAATCCATACACACCAACTGACAAGGGAAGCTTCTGCCAAACAATCAGAGGTCCACTTCTTGTGAACCCTACTCCATTTGCAAATCCCACCCACAGCACGGAGATAAGCACCACAATGGTCACTAGCACGCCACCAGCTGCATATCATTACCATCAGTGTGTCAAATGATTTTTTAGACAAGCTTCCGCTGCTGGATTTTTCAAGAGAGATGAAATTCCTCATGCAGTCAATTATAGTCAAGACAACAAGACAATGAAGTTATAATTAACCTGAGAGGTAGGCTAGATAGCTCAAATCTTGTAGCCAAACTGTCGGTAGAATGACAAGAGTGGCCAACAAGGAGAAGATAGTACTGGAACCAAAATGGAGCCCACCCAGATGTGCAGATGGAAACAACTTGTGGAGATTGTCTCCTTCCAAGATAATAAACTCCACACAGAAAGACTGCATAATATAAGTAAATGTATTCATCAGCTTCTTCAATAAGAAGCTATGAGATTCAACCAGCAATGGATTTAACAGAGAGTTGAGAGCAAATGGCTGTTTTCATGAACTCTTAAATCAATTTAACAGAGAGATAACAGCAAAGGTGGAATGGCTGCTTACATACAGTTCTGCATATAGGAGGATCTGCAAAGAACAGAAAAGGATCATCAATTATGTTTCACTTTGCAAGATCGTCATGTCTGTACTTGTTACACAATCTCTAAGTAATTTTTATTTTCTTTCACACGGGTAAATTTCTTACTTACAGAAACAATTGCCCGGCCTATTTTGCCAAAGGCCAGTTGAATAATATCTGGGTATGTCAACAACTGGGAATCACATCTATAATCCATGCACTTGCGAAGTAAGTGACCTGTGTAACAACAGACTACCCCAAACATAGCCAAAGACAACAGCCCCAACCACCCTCCCTCCCTTACAGCATATGGTGTTGATAAAAGACCAACACCTGCCATTACGTTCACTCCTGCAAATCATTCACAGTTTCATTAAACATAAGAATATGGATCAATAAGCAATAGTGATTCTTCACATGACCAAAAAATGGACTGTGGTATTCAGACCCCAGATGACTTCTTGAAACACCTCTACAAAAGACCTTGGGCTTGCAATTCATAGCAACACTCTAAGAAACCCTAGATTTAACCTATTACCTCTCATTATGCATCTAGACATGAAAATTTGTTGGAATACAGCATGCAAGTAGACCTTTATCTTGATTCAGTTAGACATGTTTCAAGTTGTTGGCAATAGTCAGTTCCTCAAGTCCTTTCATACCATGGAACACTGCTTGCATCAAAGTGCACCCTTGATCATACTGAGGTGGCAGATTGTCCTCAACTATTACTGATGATGGAAGCCGGATTGAACCATTGCTATAATTTGACAACAAGGGCATGCTGTGATCATCAGCACCATTATGTTCAGTGACACTTCGCACTATCCCCACTTTCTTAGAGTCCATTACGGACTTTGATGATGGAAGAGGAATTGAACCATTGCTATGATAAGACAACAGGGGTGTGCTGTGATCATCAACATGATTATGTTCAGTGCCACTTGGGGTTGTTGGTTGCGGTAGAAGCACAGAAACATCGTCAGGAATATCATCACAAGCATCATCAGGAACATCCTCAGACACAGATTTGGACAAGGAAGTGGAAGAAAAAGCCCTCTTCTTGATTGATGACCCCAGGAGACAAGGTTTAGGTGAGGTTGCGAGACTGTATGCTTGGGTAGCTTCCCTGTCATGATCAGTAGACAAACATAGTTGACCATCAATAACCCATTGATTTACATAAAAATTACATGCATTCATTGCACCGACACCTAAACGTGCCATACAGACTGCATTGTTCAATGCTGATATGGTACGAAAATGTCTCATGCATGCAATAAATGTTGCACCTGCTATCAAACAGTAAAAATTTTAATTACGAACAGGTCTAAATAAGCGTGGTAGACAGGCACCTATATAATCAAGCATTTGCACAAGTTATGTGACACAAATTCCACCTTTAATATGCATAACCATACAACTTCTGCATAAGAAGAAAGCAAGTAAGGCTACCAATTTTCCAAATAGAAACCAATACATTTTTGGTCCTCTGTATTACCATCACACACAACCTCCTCCCTTCCCACTCCATTTCTCTTCATTTCATATCATAGTAGTACAATGTAGAGATGGGCATGTGTAGCATATACTCGGGATTTGTCTAAACTTGCTATAGACAACAGTGGAAGAACTTTTATTGCAGTTAGCACTTGTCGATGTATGGGGTCTAGAAAGTCCTCCAATTTTGGCCAATTCAAATCCTTTGTTGTGTCCAAATCTAGTCCATGTGAGGAAAGGAACGATGCCGTTTCTGCCAAGCACACGATAAGAGAACAATATCATTTCTGCCAAATGGCCATATCAAAGAAAGCATTGTCATCAAACAATGGCACAGGGTGAGGAATAGGCTTTGAGATGAACATGACATGTGATGTATCAAGGATGATCTCAACATTCAGCTCCTATAGAGAATAGTTGGTGCCATCTAACTTATGTACCTCTACTAGGAAAAACAAGGATATGCACTACTAATGAAAAAAGAGCAACATGGGGTATGCTCCATGTGTCCATTGATGATGGGCAGAAGAAGAGGTAGAAAAAACTCCATGAAATACTGATGCCATTCTGAAAATATAGCAGTACCTTCTCAAATGCTGCAAAGCAGAGATTCTGGTGGGCTACTACAGGTGGCTATCCATGAATACACAGCAGTTGCCAAGAGCTCATTAGCTGGAAACATGAAAATGCATGCCACCAGATTATGAGAATCGATCACTTGTTTTAAAGTTTATTGGGAGTTTTGTAGCTCACACACATGCAGTAACTGCCATCTTTCTCTTCATCAAATGTACAGATGGGAACTGATTGCTACTACTCTAGCTTGGTACATTTGGACAGTGAGGTGCAACCATGCTATTGTCACAGGGACGTGAAATTTTGAGATGCTTTAATCTTGCTGATAACATTTGATTAAGTTATTAATCAAATGTGCAAGGTTGTTTAGCACATGTGACGCACATGGCAATTATTTCATGGTAATAGGCCAAGGACCCCGAGAATGCAATGGGTGTCAAAGACAAAAGTTATGATAAGTTATGCCAACTGGGTTTTGGTGGTCAGTTGGTGTCAATTTTGATCCCAAGACAATTGTTTGGCCAATAAGTGTTAGTGGTGACACTAGGGACTAGCATTAATTAATTAATTAATACCAACCTAAGGGTCAACAAAGGTTGGGAACCACTCTAGGTTGCAAATTGTCTAGCCAAGCTAATTATGGATAGGCACATTTAATTTTAGGCAAAGTCAAAAGGGCTGAAATTAATTTTCAGAAGTATTTAATTCGAAAATTAACTTAATAGCTGAACAATGCTGAAAAATGGGTTTAGAAGGTTGCCACTTTGCAAAAATACCCATGCAATCTGAGAAAACGTTTTTGGGAGTTGAGTCTCAACCATTCAGTCGATTTTCAATTGGTGGAGAGAGAGAGGGGTTTAGTAGCCACCTTTGGACCCATCCCATCAATAGAAGGCATCGTATACTAAAATCAGCACCGGTCATTTGTGTTATTGTCAAGCATTTTAGATGCCCAGCCATCCATTGTAAATTTGGGGCAGCATTTGGCCAGTTGGGGTCCAATTAGAGCAAGTCCTAGGTAAAAATCAAGGGGCAAACTTCCCAATTTGTTTACTAATTGTTGGAATAGAAAATGAATTTGGATTAGACAAGGAGATTGTGGATCTCGGCATGTAATCAATCCATTGGTAACTGAAGTTAAAGAAATACCGAAAGGGGAGCCAGCTTTGGGGGCAACAAGGTGTCCAATATCTAAGATTATTAAGGTAAATTGTGCATTTCATTTATGTTTAATTTCTAGTTGCTATAATTAAGTGCTTGATTAGGGAATCACCACCCTATTTGAGAAGGAAGGCTGGTTTCAGTTATAGACCTCTAGAATGTATTTATAGCACAAGCCCCTTTGAGGATTTGGACAGAGATCATCCACACTCTTTGTGGGAGATGGAAGAGGATGCAAGAGGGCCTGGAGAGGATGAGAAGGAGAGGGATCCTCCTACAACTTGGGAATAATTTTTTCCACATGGCCCCTAAAATGATTTGACATTATAGCACACTAGATTGGTTGTTCACACAACCATTGTATTTATAATGTACTTAGACACTCTTTTCAAAGTTCCCTGTACTTACTATTCTACCTCAAGGAATTTTATCCAAGGTGTTATCAATAGAATTCTCTTTTCTTGGGGGGGAAAAAAGTGAGGCCCGCAAGAGTATATCAATTTCATTTCTAGTTTCTAGTACACACTACTAGTCCCATAATTACCTTTTTGTTGCTATGAAAGTGTTTATTAGGTGCAAAGAACTAGGTATCATTGAACAGAAGATGAAATAGTCTTTTCTCTCAACTTCTCATAACAAAGAGAGGCTACACCATCCAAAAGAGGATATGCTTACCTTGAGAGAGGTCTTGTTCATAAATAGTTTTTATAGTGGGGAATTGGTTCGCTTTCTTGAGCTACCATGCAAGTCATAGAGACTATGACTCGCAACATGAAAGGAGCTAGAGACATGTTTGAGAGCATTTGGGAGGTGGCACCCCCATATGAAGGACTAACACAAACACTCCTTAAATATGAATTGGACTCTCTATCAAAGGAGACATTCATCTCACAATGGTGACTACCAACGGAAAGAGTGTTTACCTTCTCAATACATAAGGATGGCATGCTCAAGAGAGAGGATCTGAATCAGTCAAAGTTCACATGATGCTCATGGTAGAGGATTAGGGTTGTAGCTCATGGTGAGGGGTCTTGGCATTTGGACTCGGACCTAGAGATATGCATTATGGATGGCTAGAGATATTGGGCACATAGAAGGGGGCACTTTTTGGATACAGTACTAGATTGGGATCCTCTACAGGATCAAAGTGATGCCAACAACAACTTAGCATTGGATTGCACAAGGTAGCTTATTGTCTTTTCTTGTTGACTTTTGGAGAAGATTGGAGGACAGGATGTCATAAGTGCATAGGAGTCTAGCAATAGATACTTGGCTTGGTTACAAGCACATACCCTATCCCTTGCATCAGGATCCAAAGTAAAGACAAAGACAATGTATTTGGGATTAGCCTATGGCTCAAGAGAAGGAGAGTCCTTACGATAATGTTTCATAGTATAACAGGGTGCAATTGCATGGGTCACAAATAAAGGCCAAGCACATGGATATGAGGATGTACAAGGGAATCATTGCCTATCTCATCTTGAAGCAGCTCTTGAGCTAGATTGCCATATCATATTTCTCATAAACAATTTGGACTCTGCATCTCTTTAGGATTTGGACAAAGAGATAATCCATACTCTCCACAAGACGGGAGGATTAGAGATTGAGGAGGAGAGATGCTTTACTTAGGACCCAAGATTCTTGAAGATTATGGCTCTCACAATGGCAGTACATCTTGGATATTGTGACAAACCATAGTATGGCTGATTGAAATCTCACTTTTCTTCCCTTAGGAACTCTTTTATCATGCACTTTGTGGAAAATGGATATGGGGATAATCTCATTGTTCAATTCATGAACTAAGCCAATCTCAATGCCATTGGATATGGGTGAGATATTGGAGGATCCCACAATGTACAGGAAAATGGTGGGAAAGTTTGATCTTCACTACTATCACCATGTTAGATTGCAACAACACAGTTGGGTTAGAGAGTCAATTTATGCAAGTGTCTCACAAGCCTCATTTGAATGGTGTGAAACATACCTTATGGTACCTTAAGGCCACATTGGATTATGATATCCTTTATGAGACTGATTCAGTGGTGTAGTTATTTGGTTACACTAAAGCAGATTAGGCAGGCAATGTGTATGATAGGAAGTTCATCAACAAACCATTCTTTTCTTTGGGAAGAAAAACCTGGAGTTGATGAACTAACCCAATACACTTATAAAACGCTCTAAGTCATAGCTGACCAATGTACGACTCCCTCTTGGATTGTAATAATCAAATCAAGATTATAAGAGCAGATAAGCACCAAGAATGGCTTACACCATATTTTGAAAATTTGCATTTCTTCTATTCATCAATCTTCAGCCCCAAAGTAGTGAAGGACAATGATGTGAACTAAGAAACTAGTATCTCTCAATAAACAATAACTACTGATGATGGTAAACCAAAGGAAAAGAACTACACAATGCCCCAAAAGTGCCAATATGTTTTATATGATCGAAGTACATGCTCAAGATTATGGAATGCTCCCACCTAAAAACCCTAGTAGTAGAGAATAATATTCAACTAAAAATGCATTACAAACTTATTAGCTCTTTAAAATAGCCCCAAAACATATAAATTACCAAATGTTTCATTAAAAAGGGCGTGGTACTAGAGAGTTTCTGTGTCCCATAAGCAAAACCCTAATTTGGGAGGATTCTTCTACATCTATAAATAATTCTAGTAATTCATCAAATTTATCTTTTTCAATCTATTAATTGATTAGTATCAATTATTTTATTTTCCTTTTTTCTGGAAACCTTAAAAATTGATTTAATTGTCATATGACATCCTGGTTTTCGTATTGGGTAACCGCGTCCCTGAGCTCGAGGTTGAAACCTCTTTAAGCGGGTGGCACCATCTACCCATGCTTCGCCAATCAATATGAGGTAATTCCAACAATTAATCCAAATAAGTAAAAAGATATTCTACCCCCTTCTACGTATTTTACGGCCAGATTCGATGCTTCTTTTCCTTATCCTTGGCGATCCCAAGGGTTGGCATCCCATGCCACCATCCCACACCATCCTGATGTACAGATATGTCGGCCAATAGGTCAAGAGTCCAAGAGTAGTGATCACATGATGAATGTGTACAATAGAGCCTTGAGTCCTATTTGTAGAACTTGGCTAGCCTATGTTAGCCTCAGCACAAGAAAAAACGGAAAAAATGGAAAAGCACAAGTTGGAAGCCAAAAGAGACGGCCCAAAAGGAAATCAGACACAACAGAAGAAGCAGGAAGGGAAACGCCAAAAGCGCAAGGGTAGCCTCAAAAGCTAAAGTAAAGGCAAATGTGCATTTTTTAATGCAAGGCACTCCCAAAACTTTTTGTAAAAAAGTGTGAGGCTCCCTCTTGTGCAAATTGTAAAAGTAGATGGGCGGTAGGAGGGAAGTTAGGAAGATTGGAGGACAATGGGAAAGAGGGTCTAGGCCACGACCGGCCATGTAAAAAGGGAATAAGGAGATTACTGCCCAAAAGGGATTTAGGGTTTTGTATATAAAGTCAAAAAGTGAATGAGAAGCTCATTCTTTGATGTGTGGCAAAGTGGACTCATCTTCTTCTCTCCTTACTTGCTTGCGTGTGCTTGAGAGAGGGAGTGTGAGTGTGAGGGAGTGAGTGTGTGAGGGTGAGGGATCAAGGAGAAGAAACTCTCCATCATCTCCTCTCTTCTTCTCTCCTCTTCTCTTCTCTTGTCTCACGCGCGGCTATGGAGGATGGAGCTTGAAGGGAGGCTCGAGGTTGCTTGAGCTTGCATCATGAATGGTTGCCTCCATACAATGTACGGTACTGTCCATACGGTACGATTCATACGGTACCGTACGGTACGTATCTGTACGAATTCATACGTGATTTTGGGCCTATTTGGACCAACTAGTCTGTGCGTCCTGGATTCCACGTCCCGCGTTTCCTACGCCCCACCTTTACTCCTGTGCATTCCACTTGCTTGCATGGCACTTTTTGGGGAGGTGGAAAGCCTTGGATACCTCATCCCACCCCCTTTTCCAGCCATGCACTCCCCTCCCCCCCAACCCTCTTTGGATTCCTTCCAGCTCACAGCTCTCTCTTTGACTATTGACCCCTCTTTGACTATTTAAACTTTGATCCTTCTCTCATCTACAAAAGGTGCTCCTCTCCTCCATGCTTCCACACCAATTCAGCAAGCACTTACCATTCTCATCTTCCTCTCTTGGATCTTGATTCTTGAATGGACTTGTGATTTGTAATTGTCATTCTCGAATCTCACCTCCCATCCTCTCTTTCCCGCACCCTATCGAAGCATTTGCCATTCTCAAATCTCATCTCCCATCCCCTCTATCCTGCACCCTATCAAAGCATTTGCCATTCTCATCTCCCATCCCCTCTCTCTCACTCTTGCTCTTTCAACTTTACCCCAACCCTCAAGCCTCTCGAGTCTCCCTCCCTTTCAACTTTCAAGACTCAAGTTTCAAGAGTTGAGACTCTCTCTCTCTCTCTCTCTCTCTCTCTCTCTCTCTCTCTCGGGCCTCTTTATCCGTCATCGGCACCATGACTCCTGAGAAGCACAAGGCCTTCAATTTGCATGCAATCCATGTGGAGAGGGACACAAAGAAGTCCAACTCCCACCATTGGACATGCAAGTATTGTGGGAAGCGCTATACAAGTAGTGCAACTCGGCTTCTCCAACATCTTTCCAAGACAGGGGGGGCAAGTTGCTCCATGCAAGGAGATCCCTCAAAATATTGCAAAGGAGATTCTCGCCAAGATGAGAGGGGGATCCACAAGAGGAGGAGGAAGTGGCTTATCGGCACCAACTCCTATGCCTACTAACGAGGAAGCATCCAATGTGGGTGTATCTTCAACCGATGCAGGAGAGGCCTCTACCATTGGTGATGGGGGCTCCACATCCGCATCCGGCTCTGGTAAAAGACAGAGTGGAGGCTCATGTGGTGCCGAAGAGACAATTCTCTCTCTCTCAAGCTCCCGGTCATGTGCATGGATCGGTTGCCTTTCTTAGAGAAAGGCAACGACTTGTGAACATTGAAATTACGCGCACAGTGATTGAGTGCAATCTTGCATTCAATATCCTAAAGCAAGAGCAATGAAAGAAGATGGTAAAAGCCATTGCCAATGTGGGTCCATGTGAATGATGGACCAGTATTACATACAATGAGAACGAAAAAGATTGATGAAGAGGAAGAGGATTGATAGAGCCCTTGATCCTATTTGGGCTGTATGGATAAAATATGGTTGCTCCATTCTCACCAACGGATGGAGTGATCATAAAAAACGGGGCATCATCAACATACTCGTCTCATGTCCACTCAAACTTACTTTTTACGGGCCATAGATACAAGCAAGAGGGAGAGAAAAACGGCAGCCGCATTTATCTACTGCCACATTCGACAAGCTATCATTGAGGTATACATTGCAATTTGCCTTTGAAATTTGTTTCGCTTTCTTTCATTATGATAATATCATGATTCATAATTGAAATTTGATTCATACATAACTATCTATATCCCTATTCTAATAATTAATTTCTCTCTAGTATCTATGATCTATCTCAATTCTCTCTTTCGCCCCAGGCTGCAAGGCCCCCAACCCCCAGGCACCATCTCTCTTCATTCTTGAATCTTGAAAGTTAAAACTTGAAAGGCTCAAGTTTCAACTCTCTCTGGACTCTTTCTCTCTCTAACCTCCAATTTCCAAGTATTGTTAATTTGTTAGTAATAAATATACTTGTAATTTGTAAATTGTGGTTGTAGGTGGGCCCCTCAAATGTGGTGCAAGTTGTTACCGACAATCCATCAAATTGTTGGCGCATGGGTCGTTTGCTTGAGGCGAGTTCCCTACGATTATGTGTGTTGGGTTTCCACCCACACCTACGCTAATAGAGGAGTGTCAATGATCAATAGAACACTGAGGCACTTTTTAAGTAGGAGAGGTTTTTTTTCCTAGACTTAGTCTTATTTCGTATGTGCTTATGTCACACACTTACAGGCATTTATCGTGTTCGAGTGTGAACATCCCCTACAACCCTAAGGTTTAAGGGTTGTACCTTGTACTTTCAGATTACACTCTTTCAGTCTATTGCATTGGGTGTCGTGCCTCACTCTCACATTGTCTACTACACTCTGAGCTAAGCTTCAATCCTCTCTCCATCTCACATTTGGTATCAGAGCTGAGTTCAGCTCAGCTTAGCTCTACTCAGTTCAACTCTATTCAGCCTTCAGAGGTACCTGCAAGCTCCAGAGGTCTACAGCTCCACCTGCTCTGCTCTTAGCGTTTGCAGAGTGCCGCCCTATGGTGCTCTTCCCAAAGCCTCCCAACCAACACTAGTAGTCCTGCCCACTCCACCCGCCTAGATTGCTTGCGCCGCTAGTCAACCCGGAAGCCTGCCCGTCAGCCTACCCGTATGTGCAGCGGTCCTACGCCGCCTATCTGCTTAGGAGCCCGCTTGACTGCCCTACGCCCTTGCGAGTCTCCTGCGTCGCTCCAACCACCTGCACCCACTCGCCTGTCTTCTAACGCCCCTGTGGCGTTGCATTGCCCTAGAACCAACACCCCACCCTAGTCTGCCATGCCCTCAGCGCCCCTTGCGACCTGGAAGCCGCCATTTGTGCCCACTAACGACATAGCAGCTTGACACGCCTGCCACCAACAGCTATGACAGCCCCCGAATATCAAGTTCAAGGTCAAAATACATTTTTTAATCAATTTTTATTTCAAATATTATTTGAAGGAAAGCATTGTGCCTAGGCAGCACATCTTTACACTTGCAAGTGTCTGGGACACATTTCACGTAGAGATTTTGTGAAATTTTAGGGCTTTTAAATTTTTTGAAGACATTGGCACATGTATTGCAATCTTAGTCAATGACAGATTGTTTTGGACAATTTTGGGGCAAGAAATTTTGGGGTTTTTGCTCATACAATGTTGTTGAACACTAAATGCACCTTGGATTGCATGCATTATGGACAGTTTTGACAGAGTGTACTTGAGTATACTAATTGCAGCAAGCTATTTGCTGTAATTTCTGGAAATTTTGAGATTTCCAAGTTGGTCCAACTTGGACATTGCTCTTTTGCTTCTTTTGGCATTGATTATCATGGCAAATCAGAGAGGTGATGTCTTTACCTATGTATCCAAGGAGGACAGATTGGATGGTAGCAACTACTCACTTTGGTCCTTCATAATGAAGAATGTACTTGTGGCGAAAGATCTTTGGGATTACGCAAATGGAAAAGAAGTTACGCCCAGAGTTGTGGCTCCAGCTACTCCTCCTCCAGGAGTACGTGGACAACGGCCACCTCAGCCTGTTCAATCTACTCCACTTCAGTCACTTTCCCAAAGATCAACAACTCAAAAAGCATGGGATACACGGGATGCATAGGCTTTATCGCTAATTGCATTGGCAGTTCAACGGTCCATCATTCCTCACATTCGTTCTGCAGCTTCTTCATGAGAAGCTTGGCAAACTTTGGAGCAGATGTTTGCTGGTAAGAATGAGACTCGCATCTCTTTCTTAAAGAAAGAGCTAGGGACATTGAAGATGGATGAGGGTGATTCTATGCAAGATCACTTGAACAAAATTCAAGACTTATGTGGGCAACTTATGAATATTGATGAGTACTATTCAGATGCACAGCTCATATCTACTATATTGAACTCATTACCTCCTTCGTACTTGGCTTTCCACATTGCCCTAAACCTCACAATGAGGATAGCCCCACAACCTATTTCTTTCTTCAATCAGTCAGTTTGCTTCTAGAGGAGGTGCAAACGAGAAGAAATAGTGGTATGGATGTCATAGCCTCTGAGAGCAGGCTTTTATGGCTAGACAGAAGGACAAAGGCAGCCAAGTAAAGAATGCTCCGCAGAGCTCTAGGACTTCAGGCACCTCATAGGGAAGTAAAAAACAAAGGGGGGCGCACACCAAAAGGGGCAAATGCCATTATTGCAAGAAGCCACGCCACTACATCACTGAGTGTAGAAAGCGCATCACCAAGGAGAAGGAGTCAAGAATGTCTGTTTCCGATGCTCCTTCCACTACTATTGAGTTCGAGTCCTTTATTGCAAATAGGAACTATTGCTTTTACACATGCAGTTATGACACTTCTTGGGCTGATCAAGCATTTAGCTCTACTGAGGATGCAGGCACTTGGTTTTTTGATAGTGATGCTTCTAGGCACATCACATCTCGCAGAGATTTATTTGCTTTTGTTGATGCAACTCCAGTTGGCAAGTCTGTACAGTGTGCCAATAATGCATCATACCCTGACTTTGATCTTGACTGGTACTTTATGTCATGGGTTATATGAGTTGGATGCTCTTTCAGTTGATCAGTCAGTGTACTTGGCATCCACTATTACTCTTGCTATGATACAAGCAAAGTTATGGCATGCTCGCATGGGACATGTGAACTTTGGTAGCTTGATGCTCTTACAGCGTACACAAATGCTAGATGGATTACCTCTTCTGGAGAGACCTCTTGAAGAGATAATCCATGTGAACTTTGGTAGCTCGATGCTCTTACAACGTACATAGATGCTAGATGGATTACCTCTTCTGAAGAGACCACCTGAGCACTTGTGCGAAGGATGTATTTTGGAAAAAATGCATTGGTTTTCGTTTCCCTGTGATGTTGCTTTCAGAGCCACAACCAATATTCAGTTAGTGCATTCAGATGTATATGGGCCTATGCAAACAAAGTCATTGGCAGGATGTTACTGTTTTGTAACTTTTATTGATGACTTTACTCGATTCTGTTGGGTCTATTCTTTGGTAAAAAAGTTAGAAGTGTATAATGCATTCTTAGCTTTTATTGCACTTGTTGAAAACCAATCTGACTGTAAAATAAAGACTCTCTATTCTAACCGAGGGGGGGAATATTTGTCCTCTATGCTGAATTCTTTCTTGAAGCAGAAGGGCATTGCTCATCAATTCACTACTACTTATATTCCACAACAGAATGGGGTTGCAGAGAAGAAGAATCGATCACTCATGGAGATGGCCAGATGTATGCTAAAAGCAAAGAGCTTGCCACAATTTTTGGATGGAAGCCGTTATGTGTGCTTACCATGTTTTGAATAGATGCCATACCAAAGCATTAAAGAAAATTACACCTTTTGAGGCTTGGAACAGCTGAAAACCTTCTGTTGGACACTTTCGTACCTTTGGGTGTCTTGCATATGCACACATTCCCCAGGTACTCAAAAAAAAGTTTGATAAGGCTGTCAAATGCATTTTTGTGGGATATAGTAGTGAGAGCAAAGGCTACAGACTCTATGATCCTGTCTCTAAAAAGGTGTTTGTCAGTAGGGATGTACTCTTTTATGGAAAATCAGAATTATCCCTTGCTGGTTCAGGCTGCCCGTGATGTATTTGAAGGGTTGCTGCCCATTACATTTGGTGATTCAGCTGGAGTTTCAGCAAGTGAACTTAATCTTCAGCCAGCTGGTCCATTGGAAATGCACAAAATCACCCATTGGCTAATCTGAATATTCAGCAAAGTGCTGAAACTGAAATTCAGCAAGAGCTTATGCACAGTCAGGAGGCAAGACAAATGCCTAGATGGTATTTACAGACTATGAAAGATAGTCATCTGGATGCACCCATGGCTGGTCGTACTAGAAGGCAAGCCCGTATGCATGATACTGCACATACCATGGAGTTTGTTATGGCAACAAGCATAGTTGATGATGAGGAGCCTGAATGTTATGAGGATGCACAACAAAGTGTGCATTGGATGGCAGCGATGCAAGCTGAATTGGATTCTATCACAATCAAATTGGGATTTAGTGTCTTTGCTCTTTGGGAAGAAAGACATTGGAACAAAATGGGTCTACAAACTAAAACGGAATGCAGATGGATCCATTGACAAATATAAGAAGGCAAGGCTTGTAGCTAGAGGCTATGCACAGAAGAAAGGCATTGACTATGAGGAGACATTTGCTCCTACCTCCCAAATGACGACCATCAAGTCTATGGTTGCTTTGGCTGCCCATTATGGATTGTTGAGATGTTATAATCACATCTACTTCAGTCTCTTTGTAAGGAGTAATGAGGGCTCAGGACTAGAATCCCATATGCACAATAGGATAAGTGCTACCATCCTGTTTCCTATAAAGCATTGTACTTGCTCTCTTTTCTAATGCAATGTCATAGTACTTTTGTCCTTCAGTAAAGTCTCTGTGTGATTGTCAATCAACACAAGATTGTGTTTATGAGTCTAAGTTTCCATCTTGGAACCTAATTCACTTGTGTAACAGTCAGTCATGTCAGTGTCTTCATGAACTCACTCTTTCTCTTCCAACCTCCATAGCTTCCGCATTTGCCATACTCTAGATCCTGCATCTTTGACATGGTATCAGAGCTCAGTTGAGCATGGCCTTAGCTCAATCCAGTTCTTCTCTCTGCTCTTCCAGCTTGTCCAAACCTCAGGTCAACTCATGGTTCCAATTTTCACTCTACCTTCAGTGAAGCTTCAATGGCTGCCATAGCCAGACAGGACCCTACTCGCTTGGATATCAAAAGATGACGTACCAATGAGACAGTAGGGTTTGCGAGGAGGAACACGGAATGAACTCGGCAAACATGGAGAAGAGAAGAGAAAAGAGAAGAAACTCTAATGAATGAAATGATGAAGTTCCGAATCATGAAGTAAATGTGATACAAGGGAACAAGGGTGTCGTAGAACAAGGAAGATGATGATGACATCCACGAACCACTAACCGCAATGTCCTCCTGAGGGGTGTGAGGGTAGTGGAGAGGCTGGAGAGAAAAGATGACGGACTGAACGAATCAGCCATAAGGAATGAATGAGAGAGTGGCCTATAAATAGGCGTAGTCAGTCTAGGATGGAGCCCCTTTTTGGGGCTGCAAACCCTAAACGCAAAACGCAAAAACGCAAAAACGCAACCTGTGGGTGAAGAGTGAAGGGTTTCTCAACACCCCCTCTCATGCCCAAAAAGAGAAACAAGAGAAGAGTGAGGTGGAGATGCAATGCTACATGCTGAAGAATGCTCATGCAGCAAGTGCCACTTGAACAATGTCCCTCATGGGAAAATTGTTCACTTGCCCAAGCACCCTAGTACAAAGATGATGAAAACATGTAATGCATAGGAGGAATGTCGAACTTTGTGTGGCGTCGAGAACAATAAGAATATGCCTGCACTCGATCTTAGGAGGTGGCTCCATGCTGACCAAGGGACAAAGGCAAGAAGAAGAGGAGGAAGAAGATATAGAGGATCCCAAAGATCCAAGATTTCCACCGGAAAGGGAACCTGCAGTAAAGAACAGTAGACAGAGTAAGCTAGAGAACCTAAAGCTTAACCTCAGGAGAGAAGCCACTAGCTCCGTGCATCCATGCTAGAAGAAATACGAAGGCCTTGTCACCAAGTCGCGGTTGAACCTCCGAGGTCCCGATCTAGGTGGTACCTGAAGATCCTAGGTATCAGTACTATCTCTCGAAGGAGTGGACGGACGAGGAGACAATATCAAACAATCACTGTCTCTCGGTGGAGCGGACTGCAGAGCCGTAGGTCATGGAAGCCACTATACCTGAAAATAAGTGGGAAAAGACTGCCATTGGTTTTGCGACGCTCTCCAGGAGGTTGTAGCGCCAATCAATCCTCCATGTACTGGAAAGGACTTAGTGCGCATTGGATGCGTCTTATTGCCTTGAGCATAGTACTCTGATAGCCAATGTAGAACAATCTGTGTGGCCCAGAAAGGAGAGGTGGCATAAGGAGTGCCTGGTGGAAGACGCATATACTCCGGGGGGGTGGGGAGTAAAGGTCGAAGTTGGCAAGCATCGGTGGTATGTCCGGTGATGCCATAGTAGGAGCATCCAATAGTCTGGTCATCTGTTGGTAAAGAAGCCATGGATACCAGTGTGCCTTGCTGAAGAAGGAAGAAGTCAACCACCATGAACCACGAACTGCAATGTCCACATCAATGGGTGTGAGAACAGTGTGAAACACGAACCACAATGTCCACCTCAATGAGTGTAGGGACAGTGTGAAGCACGAACCACAATGTCCGCCTCAAGGGGTGGGAGGGTAGTAGAAGGGCTAGAAGTGAGCTGCCAATGGGAGGAGGATGCAACTAACAATAAGAGGTTGCAACCAATAGAAAAACGCAGATAAGGAGAGAGAAAAACTAAGAACGGAGATGAGGAGAGAGAAAGACTTAAAACGCAAGCTGCAGGAGAGAGAAAGACTAAAAACGCAAGAAAAAAAGCAGCAGCAGTCAATATGCTGAAATCAACCTTGAATAGTATGTGATAGGCTGAAAACAGGAGCCAGACTATTGTAGACAGCAATGGCCAGCTTAGACCACGTTTGGGGTGTGGGCAGCAAGCTAAAATACCTGAAATCTACAAAAACAAGATTGTTTTCTGAATAGAGAGTGATCAGCAACAGTCGTTTTGCTGCAAAGTGCAGGTGGAAGGCTGAAAACAGATGCCAGACTGTAGATAATAGCAAGGGACAGTTGAGACTGAGATATCCTCTACAAAAGGGATGTAGGCAGCAAGCTGAAAACACCTTTAACCTGCAAAAACGAGATGTTGATGCAGCCGAAGAAGAAGAGAAGTGGATGCCGAACCCACCACCGGTATTTGCCTTCACTGGAGTGGAGAATCTTTGTTGCTAGGTGAGCAGATCCAGCTCTAATACCATGTCAAAAGATGACGTACCAGCGAGACAGTGGGGTTTGCGGGGAGGAACACGGAGTGGAGTGAATGTGATACAAGGGAACAAGGGTATCGTAGCACAAGGAAGATGATGATGACAGCCACGAACCACGAACCGCAATATCCTCCTGAGGGGTGTAAGGGTAGTGGAAAGGCTCGAGAGAAAAGATGGTGGACTGAATGAATCAGCCGTAAGGAATGAATGAGAGTGGCCTATAAAAAGACATAGTCAATCTAGGATGGCGCCCCTTTTTGGGGTTGCAAACCCTAAATGTAAACCCTAAATGCAAAACGCAAAAACCCAAACTGCGGGTGAAGGTTTAAGGGTTTCTCAACATTGGAAGAGTTGGGATCTCTCCATCCAAGCAATATCTCCTCTTGCTTTCTTCTAGAGGATCATTCCTCAAATCAAGGCGCTCCTCCCTGGCCCATTAAACCTCAACATTACTCGTCGCTAAGCCCAACATTGTCATTCTTGCAGATCACTGCCCTAAATGCACATGCTGTCGTTCGTACTGCTACTGCCATCACTATAGTTCGCAATGTTGACGACCACTATAGAGCATTGATAGCCCATCACTCAAGCTTCATTTCCATAAAAAAAGTTTTCAAAATGATCAAGTATAGCTCCTACAATGTCAGAAAAACCAGGCTGCCCCCAGAAACCCTAGCTGTGACTCCATAGCCATTTTCACGTAAGCTCAAAAATCTCATCATTTTTTCTCTCCTCCCACCTGGAGCAACCCATTGTCACTCTAATCTACTGTCCCAGCATCAAATTAAGAAGGGGAAGGACCTAGAAATATTGAAGAAGGATCGACGATCTCGAACTAAGAAGATTCAAGCTCGATATCAACTCAGACATAGTCTTTATATAGTGTGTTTTCACGCTGTCATTACTTGTGTCTCTTGGCACACTGTAATCTGCTCTTCCACTAATAAAATCTGGGAATTCTGAAGTTGATTTGTTGCTGTCCCTACAAATCCAACATGAGAAAAGACTCTCCAACAACTCACTTCAAAGAAGTCGAGTTTCGCACTTGGCAAACCCGCATCAAATGCATCCTAATGAAGAACCTCAGGGCCATTACCACTGGAAAAAAAAAGAAACCTCATGATGCGGACCTTGCAATCACTTGGCAAAAGAATGATGATAAGGCTCAAGCCATTATCAAACTGGAGCTAAACGACAGCTATATCCACCATGTGGATAACTGTGATATTTCACGGGATACATGGAAGAGACTTGACACTTTGTTTGGTGCACAATCTAAGTCATCAAAGTATTGATTGAATTTTTCACGCTTGAAATGAAGTCCAGCACATCACTTGCCACACATCTAAATTACATGGAAGGACTTCTAACCCAGCTTGCAGGAATCAACATTAAAATGGAACAAGATGTTTGCATTGGTGTTCTACTTAAAAGTTTGCCTCTTGAATATAATAATGTATCAACAACTCTAATCAATATGCCAAACCCTGAGCTTGTTGATATCCAGACATCACTGTTAGAGGAGGAAAAGAAGCTAAAAACTAAGGAAGAACCAAGCACCTCTAGAGATGAACAAGCATTATATGTTGGCAACAGGTACAAAGGCAAGAAGGATCAGCTTTTCTATGACTTTTGCAAAATGATCGGACACACCGAGAAGTTCTACCACACCAGAAAGAGGTCCCAAAAGGCCTATCTAGTTATTGTTAAAGAAAAAGAAGAACATGGAGCAAAAGAAGAAGAAGAAGAAGACCACCAGAAGAAGAACAAACCTCATCAGTCCTTCTATTCGGATAGACTCTTTTAGCCTTGTATTGCCTAACCCTAATGCTTCGGACATAAACTTGTAAACTCCTCATGTAGCCTTGTACTACAGCCTCTGTACACTTTGTGAGGCCCCTGTTACAACCTCTAGATGTCCATCATGTTTGCGGTACCCACACTTAGCCTATTCTGCGACACCCTCTGGTGTTTTGCCATGTTTATGGTGTGCCCACACTTTGTAGATATTGCTTTCCCTAAAGCCTCTATAAGCTTTGTACTTTTGGTTGTGATTGAGGAGGGGTGTTGAGATGTTTGCAAACACACCTACTTCAGTCTCTTTGTAAGGAGTAGTGAGGGCTCAGGACTAGAATCCCATATGCACAATAGGAGAAGTGCTACCATCCAATTTCCTATAAAGCATTGTACTTGCTCTCTTTTCTAATGCAATGTCATAGTACTTTTGTCCTTCAGTAAAGTCTGGTGTCTCTATGTCATTGTCAGTCAATACACAAGATTGTGTTTATGAGTCTAAGCTTCCATCTTGGAACCTAATTCACTTATGTAGCAGTCAGTCATGTCAATGTCTTCATGAACTCACTTTTTCTCTTCCAACCTCTATAGCTTCCGCATCTGCCATGCTCTAGATTCCCCATCTTTGACATGGATGGACTGTGCATCACTTGGATATTAAAACTGCATTTTTACATTGGAAACTTCATAAGAAAGTATATGTACAGCAGCCCATTGGTTTTGCAATTGAGGGATCCGAACACTTGGTTTGCAAGCTAAAAAAGGCTTTATATAGTTTGAAACAAGCTCCTAAGCTTGGTATGCAAAGATAGATGCTTTTTTGCTCAGTCAAGGGTTTATAAATAGCTCATCTGAGTCTACCCTTTACGTATGTAAAGAGGGGGGATCCATGCTGATCATTTGTCTATATGTCGATGATCTTTTGCTTACAAGGACACATGTTGATCAGATTTCAGCATTCAAACAAAATTTGCAGCAAACTTTTGAAATGTCAGACTTGGGGTCTTTGCATTGTTACTTGGGCATTCAGTTCATACATGATGCTAGAGGTATTGGTCTATCACTGTCAAGATACATTGGTAAACTTCTTGAGAAGTTTGGCTTACAGGATTGCAAGCCAGTCTGTACACCAATGGAACCTTGTCATTACATGATGACAGTGATTTGTTTGATATACACACATATACTCCAGCAATTGGATGGCTTATTTACCTATGCAACACTAGGCCGGACATACAGTTTGCAGCTTCAGCCCTGGGCAGATATATGCATTAGCCACACATGTCACATTGGCGAGTCGTTAACCGTGTCTTTCATTACTTGCAGGGTACTAGTGTTAGAGATCACAGCCAGGCAGGTCAGGTAGGTGCAGTCGGACAGGTACAGCAGTGTGCAGTCGGACTGCACAGTCGGACTGCCACGTGGCAATCCAACCCGTGCAAGCAATCGGCTGCATTTAATGCAGCCGACAAGCAGTTTTCTCGCGCCCTATTTTCCCAGATTTTGTTGGGTATTTGACTCACGCCTTACTTACGCCTACGCTCATATGGGAGTGTCGGTGATCAGTAGGACACTGGGGCACTTTTTACTCTCGGTAGGAGAGGTTTTTTCCCCCAGACTTATGGCCTTATTGTCGTATGTACTTATGTGCTTATGTTACACACATTTGGGCACTTAGTGTGTGTCGAGTGTGAACACCCCCCTACAACCCTAAGGTTTAAGGGTTGTACTTTGTACTTTCAGATTACACTCATTCAGTCTATTCTCTTGGGTGTCGTGCTTCAACTCTGTCTCTCACTCTCACACTGTCTACTGAATCTCTGCTGTACCTTGATCCTCTGTTCTCACATTTGGTATCAGAGCAGTCCTCAGTCAGCAGCCAGCAGTCCCCGCCAATTTTGCCCTCGTGTCGCCAGCTCCAGTCGCCAGTCTGTCAGCCCGTCAGTGCCTGCGACTGTCAGCCCGTCAGCCCGTCAACGCTTGACAGCCCGTCGTCAGTACTGTCAAAAGTTCCTCCCACAGCTCGAGACTGTTCGATTGTCCGCCTACAGTCCGCCCGCCAGACGACTCGACTGTCTGCGTCGCCTGTTGTCCACATCAGCAGCTGCGTCGCCTGTTGTCCATGTCAGCAGCCCTTCGTCAGACGACGCCCGCCAGACGACCTACCACGCGCAGCCCACCTGCCCGCCGTTTTAAAACATTCACGTCAGCAGCTCGCGACTAGTCAGCACGCCAGACGACCTACTCGTCTGACGACCACGTCAGCCTGTCTTGCGCCGCCAAACTGCCCGCCGACCAACACACGCCATTCTGCTCCACATCAGGTAAAATTTTCAACAAATTTTTTTAATTTCAGCCCAGAACACAGTTCTGGAAGTGGAGGTTCACACGCGGCAAGCACAGAACAAGTGGGGGGATAAATTTCATGCAAATTTCTGGACTGGATCGTCAGAAATTTTGGGGCTTTTGTGTATTTGGAGGATAGTTGCATTTGAACTGCTGATACAGTCTCACAGAAAGACTGTTTTTGACAGAAATTTTGGCAAAAATTTTGGGGATTTTGAGATAACAGTGATGCAGTGCACTGTTTGCACCTTGGGAAGCGTGCATTAAAAGACAATTTTCTGACAGAGTACGCCCTTGCACATTAATTGCAAAAACGTATTTGCTGCAATTTCTGGAAATTTGCAGATTTCCAGTTAATACTGCTTTGACATTGCTCATTTTGTCTTTGGAAATTTGTCATTATGGCAAATCAAGGAGGTGATGTTTTTACGTATATATCCAAGGAAGACAGACTGGACGGAAACAACTATTCCCTTTGGTCATTCATGATGAAGAATGTATTTGTGGCCAAGAATTTATGGGATTATGTCAGTGGAGAGGAAACTCGACCGGGAGTTGTAGCTCCTGTTACTCCTCCTCCCCAAGGCGCACGTGGACAACGGGGACCTCAGCCCCCCGCTCCACCTCAGCAACTTCCACCCAGAACTGCAGCTCAAAAAGCTTGGGATACCCGTGATGCACAGGCCTTGTCGCTGATTGCTCTGGCAGTTCAACGGTCCATCATACCTCATATCCGTTCGACATCTTCTTCACGAGATGCATGGTTGACTTTGGAGCATATGTTTGCAGGAAAGAATGAGACTCGCATCTCTTTCTTGAAGAAAGAGTTGGAAACTCTGAAGATGCATGAAGGTGATTCTATGCAGGATCACTTAAACAAGATTCAGGACTTGAGGGAGCAGCTCATGAATGTAGATGAGTATTTTTCGGATGCACAGTTGATATCCACCACCTTGAATTCCTTACCTCCTTCGTACTTGTCTTTTCATACTGCATTGAACCTCACCATGAGGATTGCTGAGCACCCACTCACTTTTATTCAGCTGGTTAGCTTGCTTCTAGAGGAGGAGCAAACACGGAAAAATAGTGGTGTGGATCCTATAGTCTCTGAGTAGGCTTTTATGGCAAGACAGAAAGGCAAGAACAGCAAGGCGAAAAATGCTCCACAGAGTTCTGGCACTTCGGGCACATCGCAGAATCAGTCACAAGGGGGGACGCAACCAAAGAAAGGAAAATGTCATTATTGTAAGAAGCCCGGCCACTATATTACTGAGTGCAGAAAGCACATTGCCAAAGAGAAGAAGGAGGAGTCAGGAATGTCTGTTTCTACTACTCCTTCCACTGCTAGTGAGTCCGCGTCCTTTGTTGTGGAAAGGGACTATTGTTTTTACACTTGCAGTTATGACATCTCTTGGACTGATAGAGCACTTAGCTCTACAGAGGATGCTGACACTTGGTTCTTTGACAGTGGTGCTTCTAGACATATCACATCTCGCAGAGATTTGTTTGCTTCAGTCAGTGCACCTCCCGTTGGGAAATCGGTACAATGTGCCAATAATGCATCATACCCTATTTGTGGTATTGGGGAGATTCAGGTCACAGCCATTGATGGCTCTATTCTTCGCCTGCAGGATGCTTTGTTTGTGCCTGGAATAAAGAAGAATTTGCTTTCTATTTCTTCTTTGGCACGTTGTGGTATGCAGGTCACCTTTGATGATGACCGTTGCATGGTTCGAGAAAAAGAATGCATGACTTTGGTCTTGACAGGATCTTTGTGTCATGGTTTATATGAGTTGGATGCGCTTTCAGTAGATCAGTCAGCATACTTGACATCCACTCTTACTCCTACTATGATACAGGCGGAGTTATGGCATGCTCGTTTAGGACATGTAAACTTTGGCAGCTTGATGCTTTTACAGCGTACTCAGATGCTGGATGGCTTACCTCTCTTGGAGAGACCTCCTGAGTACTTATGCGAGGGATGCATTTTGGGGAAAATGCATCGGTTCTCATTTCCTCGTGATGTTGCTTTCAAAGCAACAACCAGATTGCAGTTGGTGCATTCAGATGTTTGTGGGCCTATGCAGACCATGTCATTGGGTGGTTGTTATTATTTTGTGACATTCATTGATGACTTCACACGTTTTTGTTCGGTCTATTGTTTGAAAAAGAAGTCAAAAGTGTATGATGCATTTTTGGCTTTCAGTGCACTTGTTGAAAACCAATCTAGATGCCACATTAAGACTCTCCGTTCGGACCGAGGGGGGGAATACATGTCCTCTATGCTGAATTCTTTTTTGCAGCAGAAAGGCATAGTACATCAGTATACTACAACTTATACTCCACAGCAGAATGGGGTAGCAGAGAGGAAAAATCGGTCACTCATGGAGATGGCCAGATGTATGCTGAAGGCAAAGATCTTGCCTCATAGTTTTTGGATGGAAGCAGTCATGTGTGCTTGCCATATTTTGAACAGATGCCCTACCAAAGCCTTGAAGACCATCACACCATTTGAGGCTTGGAACAGCCGTAAACCTTCGGTTGGTCACTTTCGTACCTTTGGGTGTCTTGCCTATGCCCATATTCCACAGGTACTTAGAAGAAAATTGGACAACAAGGCTGTTAAGTGCATTTTTATGGGATATAGCAATGAGAGCAAAGGCTACACACTCTATGATCCTGTTACGAAGAAAGTTTTTTTCAGCAGGGATGTTGTTTTTGATGAAAAATCAGAATTATCCTTGGCTGGTTTGGACACATATCAAGCTGCCCGTGATGTTTTTGAAGGGCTTCTGCCCATTACTTTTGGTGATTCAGCTGGAGGTTCACAAAATGAACCTAATGTTCAGCCAGCTGCTCCTATGGAAAGTGCAGAAATTCAGCCATTGGCTGATTGGAATACTCAGCATCATGCTGAAACAGAAATTCAGCAAGAGCTTGCACACAGCCAGGATGCTAGACAGCTACCTAAATGGTATTTGCAGACTATGCAAGATAGTCCTTTGGATGCACCCATGGCTGGTCATACTAGAAGGCAAACTCGTTTGCATGATTCAGCACAAACTATGGAGTTTATTATGGCAGCAAGTACTTTTGATAATGAAGAGCCTGAATGTTATGAGGATGCACAACACAATGTGCATTGGATGGCAGCCATGCAAGCTGAATTAGATTCTATTACTAAGAATCAAACTTGGGATTTGGTGTCCTTGCCATTTGGGAAGAAAGCCATTGGAATGAAATGGGTCTACAAATTGAAAAGAAAAGCAAATGGATCCATTGATAAATACAAGGCACGGCTGGTAGCTAAAGGCTACGCAAAGAAAAAGGGCATTGATTATGAGGAGACATTTGCTCCTACTTCCCGTATGACGACCATCAGGTCTATGATTGCTTTGACTGCACATTATGGTTGGACAGTACATCAGCTAGATATCAAGACTGCATTTTTACATGGGGAACTTCAGGAGGAAGTTTATGTACAGCAGCCGATTGGTTTTGCAGTTGAAGGCTCAGAACATTTGGTATGCAAGCTCAAAAAGGCACTATATGGTTTAAAACAAGCTCCTAGAGCTTGGTATGAAAAGATAGATGCTTTCTTGCTTGGTCAGGGGTTTCTAAACAGCTCATCTGAGTCTACCCTTTACGTATGTAAAGAAGGGGGATCTATGCTGATTTTATGTCTTTATGTTGATGACCTTTTGCTCACTGGAACACATGCTGATCAGATTTCAGCATTCAAACAAAATTTGCAGCAAACTTTTGACATGTCTGACTTGGGAGTTTTGCATTACTACTTGGGCATCCAGTTCATACATAATGCTCGAGGTATTGGGTTATCACAGTCAAGGTATATTGGGCAGCTTCTTGAGAAATTTGGCTTACAGGATTGCAAGCCAGTTAGTACTCCCATGGAACCTAGACTGAAACTGTCATTACATGATGACAGTGATTTGTTTGATATACATACATATGCTCCTACAGTTGGATGTCTTATCTATCCATGCAATACTAGGCCGGACATACAGTTTGCAGTTTCAGCTTTGAGCAGGTATATGCATCAGCCACGTATGTCACATTGGCAAGCTGTCAAGCGTGTTTTTCGCTACTTGCAGGGTACTCGTTCTCTTGGGTTGCTTTATGCCAAGGGGGGACCACTGCATTTACATATTTACAGTGATTCTGATTGGGCTGGTGATTATGATACATGTCACTCCACTAGTGGCAATTGTTTCTTTCTTGGCACTTCTTGCATTTCTTGGCTTAGCAAGAAACAATCCACTGTTGCCACATCGTCATGTGAAGCTGAATACAAGGCAACTGTCACTACCACACTTGAATGCGTATGGCTTAGACGCTTGCTAGCTGATTTGGATGTATCTGTTACTGAGCCTACTCCATTGTTCACTGACAGTCAGAGTGCCATTGCAGTGGCACGGAACCCAGTGTTTCATGCTCGCACGAAACACATTGAAATTCACTATCACTTTGTCAGAGAGAGGCTACATGCAGGTGATATCAGCCTTGTCTATTGTCCTACCACCAGTAATGTGGCAGACATCTTCACCAAAGCTCTTCCTCGTGACAAATTTGAAGCATTTCGAGATGCTTTAAATTTGATATCCTTTGGTGGCGGATGATCCTTATACTCTTGATCACTCTTCACTCCAGGGGGGTTTGTTGGGTATTTGACTCATGCCTTACTTACGCCTACGCTCATATGGGAGTGTCGGTGATCAATAGGACACTGGGGCACTTTTTACTCTCGGTAGGAGAGGTTTTTTCCCCCAGACTTATGGTCTTATTGTCGTATGTACTTATGTGCTTATGTTACACACATTTGGGCACTTAGTGTGTGTCGAGTGTGAACACCCCCCTACAACCCTAAGGTTTAAGGGTTGTACTTTGTACTTTCAGATTACACTCATTCAGTCTATTCTCTTGGGTGTCGTGCTTCAACTCTGTCTCTCACTCTCACACTGTCTACTGAATCTTTATTGTACCTTGATCCTTTGTTCTCACAGATTTCTGGCTATAAATAGCCGACATCTCTAGCAGTCTCCAACACTTCTCTGCTCGCAGATTACAGACCGGTGACACGCGCAGATTCCGTCTTTGTTCGCAGATTTCAGACAGGAGACAGTGCAGACTGCAGCGGACTTCGAGGTGAACAGCAGGATGCATCGTCGAGGTGGAGACACGCAGTCCAGCACACTGTGCCCATGTATATATCTGCATATCTTTGTATTCAGCACACTTTATACAGCAGATCTTCATCTTCCACTGTCTCTTTCTCTCTCTTCTCTCTCTGCGTTCTCTCTCTCTCAGTCCTACGCTTCCGCACCGCTGCACTCTAACATGGTATCAGAGCAGTGTTAAAGGGCTGACTGAGCGCAGAATCAACCTGACGAGGAGTTTCTATCGCGACACAAATTTGCGTTTTTTACGTTTGAGGGCAGACAGGAGGGCTGCGCCTTGGAACAAGGCTGAAACGAGTGTGAGTGCATAGGAAAGGAGTCCAGGTGGTGGATTTGCTGCTGTTTACTGCTGTTTGACGCGGAGGAAGTTTGAGTTTTCAGCCTACAAGTGCAGGTTTTGCTTTTTCATCGCCTCCGACAGGTGAAGAAGTTTCAGGACGCGGAAGAGCCTTAGTAGGCTGAGTTTTCACAGTCAGAGGGGGCTGCTTTTGCGTTTGTGAAGGCATTACAGGTGAAGATGTCTACAGAGATTAACTTGGAGTTCCAGTCAATTATGGACCGGAAGGTGCCTGTCTTACCGGCTCTTCCTGCAAATCAGAAGCTCGACAGCAACAACTACCGCATTTAGCGCGTCATGATGTTAGCCATCCTTGAGTCCTATGATTTGGCGGAGCTTGTACAGGAGGAGATCGACCGGCCCTCGATAAGAGATGAGTCCAAACTCTCTTCCGATGCTCATGCGGAGTTGGCCAAGGCTCAGTCTCATTGGGACAAACTGAATGCCAGGATTCGTTCCTTTCTTTTTCTATCATGTACTACAGCCGTAATCGCTCACATCGAGCACTTGACGGTGGCTCGGGAGATATGGCTGGAGCTTGATCAGATGTACAATCGGATGACCCTTATGAAGCGGGTTTCTTTGGAGGTACAGATGCGGACCTTGTCCGTAAACAAGTCTTCTTCGCTGCGGGAGCACATTAACAAGCTAAGGCAACTTCAGATGCAGGTTCAGAATGCGGGGAAGCCGATTTCCTCCAAAGACATGGCGATCACACTTTTGTCCCAGTTGCCACCACGATTCGGTACATTTTACTTTGCCCTTATTGCTTCGGGGCGAGAGTCTACTCTTCGGTGGGAAGAGTTGGTTCCTATGGTCTTGGACCAAGAGGAACAGTTAAAGGGACAAAATGCTTCCAAGTCGGAGGCGCTAACAGGTCAAGCCTCTCAGAAGAAGAGAAAGGACCAAAAGAAGAAGAAGGGGGATAACAAGTCCAAGAAGGACAAGGACAAGGACAAGGACAAAGAATCCACATGGTATATTTGTGGAAAGACTGGCCATTGGAAGAAGGATTGCCCTGACAAAGACAAGAAGGACACCAACAAGAAGGACACCAAGGATTCTAGAGCGGTGGCTGCACCCTCATCAGCTGCATTTCTTCATGTAGCTGTCATTGAGGACGCTTTACCGAATGCTTCTGATGCTGCGATGACAGCTCCCCAGGCTCGAGAGTGGATCATTGATAGTGGTGCCTCCCGGCACATGACTCCTTCATCAGATGGTGTTGCCCTTGCGACCCTTGCGTGGGCAGATTCTCATTGGAGATAGCTCTTCAGTATCTATAGCAGGTCAGGGTAAGATGCAGCTTATTCCAGATGGACGAGGTGGTACCCATACCTCAGAGGTTTTGCATGTACCAGGCTTAGGATACCATCTCCTGTCAATTCATAAGATTTGCTCCCTTGGCCTTTTGGTGGAGT
Source organism: Lygodium microphyllum (assembly GCF_053477565.2). Classification (NCBI taxonomy): domain Eukaryota; kingdom Viridiplantae; phylum Streptophyta; class Polypodiopsida; order Schizaeales; family Lygodiaceae; genus Lygodium; species Lygodium microphyllum. Next base: position 52,160,794 of record NC_141140.1, on the reverse strand, counting down.
TTGACAGTACTATAGTGCGAGTCCTTGATTGTGGATCGAGGAAGGTTCTATCATCCAGATATGAGGAGAACGGCATTTATAAATTGAAGTCTTCCACCGCCCTCTCTACTCTTCTTCTTACCTCTCAGTCACAGTCAGAGTTATGGCATGCTCGGTTTGGTCACCTGAGCTATGATTATCTTTGGAGAGCGTCACGTGGACAGCTTGTTCGAGGGTTGCCGGATATAGTGGTGAGCCAGCAGCCATGTGTCTCATGCATTCGGGGAAAGCAGCATAGGGATGCCATTCCCCACACAGCTTCGCGGCAGTCTACTTCACCGATGGAGCTTGTATCTACGGATCTATGTGGCCCTACAAGGAATGAGTCCTTGCGTGGGAGCTCGTACTTCATGCTGATCGTAGATGACTACAGCAGGATGACATGGGCCTATTTTTTGGCATTAAAGTCAGAAGCTTTCTCACACTTCAAGGATTGGCTTCTCTTTGAGGAGAACCGATCGGGCCAGAAGTTGAAGACCTTGCGATCCGACAAGGGCGGTGAATTTGTTTCTAATGAGTTTGCTCGGTTTTGTGCAGATAAAGGAATTCACCAGGAGTTTGCCAATACCAACATCCTCAAGAAAATGGCATTCTTGAACGGAAGAACCGTAGTGTGATCGAGATGGCGTGCACCATGATGGAGCACCGACAGACCCCTCAGGTTCTGTGGGCCGAGGCTGTGGCTACTACAGTCCACATCCTTAATCGATCCCCTACTTCGGTCGTGGAAGGGATGACCCTGTTTGAGGCTTACTTTGGGACCAAGCCCGATGTTTCTTACTTTAGGGTCTTTGGGTGTGATGCATATGTTCACATTCCCAAGGCTCACCGTGATAAATTTGAAGCAGCTTCCCGAAGACAGGTATTTGTTGGCTACAGCTCCTAGTCCCAAGGCTATCGATTGTATGATCCCGTCAAGTGGGATGTGTACACTAGCCGCGATGTGCGGTTTGTAGAGGTTCCGGTTAACTCAATGGGTGAGGAGCATCCCGTTCTTGGAGATCCAGGGGAGAGTTGGGCCTCTGCTACAGTTCCACTGGAGCCCGTGCCTTTTGATTATGATTCCGTTTCTAACACAAAGTCTACTGTTCCACCGCTCACCCCTAAGGAGTTGCCACCGGTGGATATTCTAGAGCCTTCTGCTGATGGAGAGCGACGAGGGGAGGTTCAGCCTCCTCCTCATCGCTAGGCCCGTGACACACTCCGTGATTCAAGGATCAAGGGGGTTCCTAAGGAGTGGGAACCGCAGGATGGTCCGCGGCGGTCACGGTGGCACCAGGCACATTCTACGGAGCTTGTTTGCTCTAACTATTGTTTGATGACCCGTGTTATGCAGGATCGAGAGCCCACCTCCGTGAAGGAGGCTTTACAGTCCGCACCATGGAAGAAAGCTATGGAAGCCGAGTTGGAGGCTATTGAGAGGAATGGCACTTGGTCACTCGTGCCCCGCCCCCCGAATAAGAAGGTGATTGGCGTCAAGTGGGTCTTCAAGACCAAATACCTTAGCGATGGTTCTTTGGATAAGCACAAGGCTCGCCTTGTAGCTAAAGGTTTTGCACAGCGCCCAGGGATTGATTGTCATGATCCTTTTGCCCCCACAGCTCGTATGGCGACCATTAGAGCTGTTCTTGCCTTGGCTAGCCATAGGAGATGGCATGTTTATCAGTTGGATGTGAAGTCAGCCTTCCTCAATGGTGATTTGAAGGAGGAGATCTATGTTGAGCAGCCTCCTGGCTTTGGATCTTCAGATGGGAAAGTCTACAGGTTGAAGAAGGCCTTGTATGGCCTCAAGCAGACTCCACATGCGTGGAACGAGGAGATTGATTCATTCCTCCAGTCTCAATTGGGATATCGGCGTTCCAAAGCCGATCTGCAGCTGTATGTTCACACTTCCGAGGATGGTTGTGTGCTTTTTGTGTTATATGTTGATGATTTGATTGTCACAGGTAATGATGCACAACAGGTCCAAGAGACGAAGTCAGCTTTACATCGGACGTTCGAGATGACAGACTTGGGTCTACTCCATTTCTTTTTGGGCTATGAGATTTTTCAGTCTCAGAGGGGGATCTTCATCTCTCAACAGAGATATGTACAAGAGCTCTTGGTGTCTTTTGAGATGGAGGATTGTCGGACCCTTTCTACTCCTATGGATCCGAACTGGAAGGCCACTTCCCATTCAGCTTCTCCTTTAGCAAATGCTTCCCGCTATCGTCAGTTGATTGGATCCTTGATTTGGCTTCTCAACACTAGGGTTGATCTTTGTTTTGCTGTTGGGCTCTTGGCAAGGTTCATGAGTGAACCTAAGACGGCGCATTGGCAGGCTGCTCAGAGGATACTTCGGTATTTGAGGGGGACGTTTGATTTAGGGATTCATTATCCCGCAGGGACAGATGGTTCAGATCTTGTACTTGCAGATTGGAGCGACTCGGATTGGGCCGGTGATGTGGACCACAGGCGGTCTACTACAGGTTACTATTTTACCTTGGGTGCAGGTGTTATCTCATGGAGTAGCAAGAAGCAGCCCACGGTAGCCCTTTCGTCTACTGAGGCGGAGTATCGGGCCGCGTCTTCCACCACATGTGAGGCTGTGTGGCTTCGGAGATTATTGGAGGAGCTTGGGTGCCTCCAGACTCGTCCTACTTTGCTGCAATGTGACAATGAGAGTTGCATTGCCTTGGCACGAAACCCTGTTTTTCATGCCCGGACGAAGCACATCGAGATCCAGTACCACTTCATCAGAGAAAAGCTTCTGGATGAGACCATCACTGTGGAGTACTGCAAGACGGAGGACAATCTTGCGGATTTGTTTACGAAGGCACTTCCCCAGGCTCTACTTCGGAGCCATTCCAGATCCCTCGGGCTTCTACCCTGCCCAGGCTCTGAGAGGGGGTGTTAGAGATCACAGCCAAGCAGGTCAGGCAGGTGCAGTCGGACTGCACGTGGCAGTCCGACCTGTGCAGGCTGTCGGCTGCACAGGCAGTTTTCTGGCGCCCTATTTTCCCAGATTTCTGGCTATCAATAGCCGACATCTCCAGCAGTCTCCAACACTTCTCTGCTCGCAGATTACAAACCGGTGACATGCGCAGATTCCGTCTCTGTTCGCAGATTTCAGACAAGAGACAGTGCAGACTGTAGCGGACTTCGAGGTGAACAGTAGGTTGCATCGTCAAGGTGGAGACACGCAGTCCAGCACACTGCGCCCGTGTATATATCTGCATATCTTTGTATTCAGCACACTTTATACTGCAGATCTTCATCTTCCACTGTCTCTTTCTCTCTCTTCTCTCTCTGCGTTCTCTCTCTCTCTGTCCTACGCTTCCGCACAGCTGCACTCTGACAACTAGATCTCTTGGATTGCTTATGCCAAGGGGGGGCCACTGTAATTACATGCTTACAGTGATTCTGATTGGGCTAGTGATTATGATTCATGTCACTCCACTAGTGGCAATTGTTTCTTTCTTGGCTCATCTTGTATATCTTGGCTTAGCAAGAAACAACCCATTGTTGCCACATCATCATGTGAAGCTTAATACAAGGCAGCTTTCACTACCACAGTTGAATGCATATGGATTAGATACTTGCTCGCTGATCTAGATATATCTGTGACAGAGCCTACTCCTTTGTTCACTGACAGTCAAAGTGCCATTGCAGTGGCACGGAACCTAGTGTTTCATGAACGCACGAAACACATTGAGATACGTTATCACTTTGTCAAAGAGAGGCTGCATGCAGGTGATATTAGCCTTGTCTATTGTCCTACCACCAATAATGTGGCAGACATCTTCACCAAAGCTCTTCCTCGTAACAAATTTAAAGCATTTCGCAATGCTTTAAATTTGATCTCCTTTGGTGGCGAATAATCCTTGTACTTTTGATCACTCTTCACTCCAAGGGGGCTTGTTGGGTTTCCACTCACGCCTATGCTCACACAGGAATGTCAGTGATCAGTAGGACACTGAGGCACTTTTTACTCTCAGTACGAGAGGTTTTTTCCCCCAAACTTAGTCTTATTTCATAGGTGCTTATGTCACACACTTACGAGCACTTATCATGTTTGGGTGTAAACACCCCCTACGACCCTAAGATTTAAGGGTTGTATCTTGTACTTTCAGATTACACTCTTTCAGTCTATTGCATTGGGTGTCGCGCTTCACTCTCACACTGTCTACTGCACTCTGAGCTGAGCTTCGATCCTCTCTCCATCTCACAGTGTGGACTCCATGTGGAAGTCATTGTTTGGACTTGCTCATGGAAGACATTAGGAAGCTCGAGTGGATAAAGAGGGTGGTCCACAAAGCTACATCAATTGTCATATTCTTCACGGTAAAGATAAAGGTGCTTGCAATGTATCGTAAGCATAGCACACTAGAGTTGAAGAAGCCTTCTTCAACTCGCTTTGCTTACATGTGGTTATTTCTAGAGCGCCTTTATGAGGTGCGGTCCATGCCTTACACCAGACAGTGGTGTCCACTCTATGGAATGAGTGGGATGAGAATGAGACAAAGGAGGCCAAAGCCATGCAACGCTTGTGCCTTAATGAGCAGTTTTGGCAAAAAGTTCGTGCCATTGTCATTGTCGTGACTCCCTTTTATAGGATGTTACGTATGAGTGACTGCGAGGGGTCCACCATGGACCTTCTCGTTCACTTCTTTAGAGCGGTATTGGCGGAGGCACATGCTTGTACAGTGATCACAGCGACAACGTCCACATGTTTTAGACATAGCAGAGAGGATATGGGCATGGATACATAAGCCCATCCATGGTTTTGCCGCATTGGTATACCTGGCCTACAAGTCACCGGTGGTCATGGATGATAGAGAGTTCCATTCGGACCAGCTTTCTTATTTGACTCGTGTGGTCCTTGTGGATGACCACAATGCAATGCTGGAGGAGCTAGGATGCTATGCAGATCAGAGAGGGCATGTGGCTTTTGCTTCTTCCACTTGTTGGAGGAGAGAGTCACTTGTGAAGCATTTATTTTAGTGGCAAAACTTTGGATACGCACTGGAGACCCTTCAGTCCTTAGCCATGAGGGTCCTTGCCCAAGATTGCTCTTCGGGTGCATGTGAGAGAAACTAGAGTGTCTATTCTCTCATTCACACAAAGATTCACAATTGGCTTAGCACATGACAATTAGAGCGGCTAGTCTATTGCCGCACTAACTTACGCATGATGGCTATGATGAGCATGGGTAGTCCGAAGCAGGTAAAGTTTAAACACTTAACCATAACATTTAAATTTTGTTGTTTTAACTTTTAAACTTTGAACTTTGAAGTTTATACTTTACAATTTAGACTTTAGCATTTGCAACGATCAATCTTACGTGCATCACTACATTGTGTAGGTGAATGTTGATACATTTAAGTTGACAGGCGACACTCTTCCGAGTATACATAAGGAGGTGGACAACAAGGAGGAGGAGATGATTTTTGCACAGCTCTAAGAAGCTCAAGGAAGCCCAAGTTAAAAAGTGAATAAACAAGCTCGTTAGGAACAATGCAGCAGATGGCAACCTCAAAAACACCGTGGGGGAGCTCCGACTACTTTGACAAGGTCCTCTCAAGAATGAGGGAGGTCCTATCAAGGATGAAGAACGCTCTCCCTAGGATGGAGAAAAGCTCCGAATATTCTAGCAAGACTCTCTCAAGGATGAGGGAGCACCTCCCAAGGTTCTCACAAGGAAAGCGTGAGGCGCAATGTAATTCATTTTATAAGACGTGTTGGGTTTCCTCCTGTCCAAGTGGTACAGTCTAAACGGACATAGGTGAAGGGATAAGGCAACTTGAAGAGTTAGGGGAAAGCCATGTTCAGCCCGCATCGTCGCAACCTCAGAGGGTGAGAGGAGGATCCATCCAACACCATCGTGAATTTCAAAGATAGATCCACCCACCTGCCAATCTCCTAGGGGGATTCGTCCACCACCATTTTAAATTTCAAAGACAAATCCGCCCACGTGCCAACCTCCCCAAGGATTTATTTACTCTCCATTGCAAGATGCATTATATGTGCTAAGAATAAAGAAGAATTTGCTATCCATTTCTTCTTTAGCAAAGTATGGAATGCAAGTCACATTTAATGATGATAAATACATGGTCAGGGATAAGAAAGTCTTGACTTTGGTACTTACTGGCATATTATATCATGGACTCTATGAGTTAGATGGTCAATTGACCAGTTAGTTTACTTAGCAGCTACTATTACTCCTACTATGTCACAGGCAGAGTTATGGCATGCTCATATGGGACATGTGAATTGTGGCGGTTTGATACTTATGCAACGTACTCGGAAGTTGCAAGGCTTACCTCTCTTGGATACACCTCCTAAGCACATTTATGAGAGATGCATTTTGATAAAAATGCATCGATTTTCTTTTCCTCGTGATGTTGCTTTTAGAGCTACAGCCAAGTTGCAAATTGTGCATTCGGATGTGTGTGGATCCATGTAGACAAAATCGCTGGGTGAATGCTATTATTTCATCACCTTCATTGATAAATTTACTCGTTTTTGTTGGGTCTATTCATTGGTGAAAAAGTCAGAAGTGTATGATGCATTTTTTACTTTTACTGCACTTGTGGAAAATCAATCTAGCTATCAAATTAAGACTCTTTGTTCAGATTGAGGGGGGGAATACATCTCTTCCTTAGTAAATAATTTTTTGGAGCAAAAAGGCGTTGCACATTAGTATGCTACATGTCTTCCTTGCTAAATAATTTTTTGAAACAAAAAGGCATTGCACATCAATATACTACTACATACACTCCACAGCAGAATAGATTTGCAGAAAGGAAGAATCGGTCACTCATGGAGATGGCCAGATGTATGTTGAAAGCTAAAAAATTGCCACATGGATTTTGGATGGAAGTAATTATGTGTGCTTGTCATATTTTGAATAGGTGCCCTTACTAAGGCATTGAAAAATATAACGCCTTTTGAGGCTTGGAACAGCTATAAACCTTCAATTGGTCACTTCCGTACTTTTAGGTGTCTTGCATATGCTCACATTCCCAAAGTATTGAGAAAGAAGTTGAACAATAAGACTATCAAGTGCATATTTGTGGGGTACAATAGTGAAAGCAAAGGGTACAGGTTGTACGTCCCAATTTCCAAGAAAGTCTTTGTCACTAGGAATGTGAGTTTTGATGAAAAATCAGGATTATCCCTTGCTGGTTATGACACATATCAGGCTGCAAATGATGTGTTTGAAGGGCTGTTGTCTATTTCTTTTGGTGATACAGCTGGAGCTTCATTATATGAACAAAATGTTCAGCCAGCTGCTCCATTACACAATGCAGAAATTCAGATTATGGCTGATCTGAATATTCAACAAGATGTTGAACTTGAGGTTCATCAAGAGCATGTACATAATCAAGAGGCTAGACAAATACTTGGATGGTACTTGCAGACTCTACATGACAGTCATTTGGATGCTCCTCCTGCTGGTCGTACTCAAAGACAAGCATGTTTGCATGATCGTGCTAATACTATGGGATTTGTTATGGCAGCAAGCACACTTGATGATAATGAGCCTGATTCTTTTGAAGATACACTACAAAGTGTACATTGGATAGCAGCAATGCAAGATGAATTTGATTCTATCATGAGAATCAAACATGGGATTTAGTTACACTCCCTATTGGAAAGAAAGCCATTGGTACTAAATGGGTCTATAAGCTAAAAAGAAAAGCGGATGGATCCATTGATAAGTACAAGGCTAGGCTAGTGGCAAAAGGCTATGAGCAAAAGAAAGGCATTGATTATGAGGATACATTTGCTCCTACATCCCATATGACTACTATCAGATGTATGTTTGCATTGGCTGCCCATTATGGTTGGATTGTGCACTAGCTTGATATTAGAACTACATTCTTACATGGGAAACTTCAAGAAGAAGTGTATGTTCAATAGCCTATGGATTTTGCACTTAAAGATCAAAACACGGTATGCAAGCTAAAAAAGACTTTGTATGATTTGAAGCAAGTGCCACGAGCTTAGTATGCCAAAATTGATGCTTTTTTACTCCGCCAAGGGTTCATTAACAGCCCATCAAAGTCTACTCTTGACGTATGCAAGAGGGGGAATCCTTACTGATCACTTGTCTTTATTTGGATGACCTTTTGCACACAGGGACACATGCTAATTAGATTTTCAACATTTAAGAAAAATTTACAGCAAACTTTTGAAATGTCAGATTTAGGGCCTTTGCATTACTATTTGGACATTCAATTTATTAATGATATTAGAGGCATTAGATTGTCATAGTCCAGATATATTGGTAAACTCCTTGAGAGATTTGACTTTCAAAATTGCAAGCCAATTAGCACACCAATGGAGACTGGACTCAAGCTGTCTTTGCATGATGACAGTGATTTGTTTGACATCCATACATATACTCCAGCAATTGAATGCCTCATTTATTTATGCAACACAAGGCCAGATATTCAGTTTGCAGTTTCAGCCTTGAGCTAATATATGCACAGCCCACGCATGTCACATTGGCAAGCTGTGAAGCGTATTTTTCGTAACTTGCAAGGCACCAGGACTCTTGGATTGCTTTATGCCAAGGGGGGGCCACTGCAGTTACATGCTTACAATGATTCCAATTGTGCTGGTGAATTTGATTCATGTCACTCTACAAGTGGAAACTGTTTCTTTGTTGGCTCTTCTTGCATTTCTCGGCTTAGCAAGAAACAATTTATTATTGCCACATTCTCTTGTAAAGCTAAATACAAGGCAGCTTTTACTACTAATACAGTTGAATGTGTATGGTTGAGACGTTTGTTGGCCAAGTATGGCTAAGACGTTTATTGGCTGATCTTGATGTATCTATTACAGAGCCTACTCCTTTTTTTACTGACAGTCAGAGTGCCATTGCAGTGGCACGGAACCCAGTGTTTCATGCACGTATAAAACACATAGAGATACATTATCACTTTGTTAGAGAGGGGCTACATACAAGGGATATGAACCTTGTCTACCTTCCTACCAACAACAATGTGGCAAACATCTTCACCAAAGCTTTTCCTCACGACAAATTTGAAGCATTTTGCAATGCTTCAAATTTGATCTCCTTTGCTAGATGATCCTTGTATGCTGATCACTTTTAACACTAATGCACTTTTTACTCTCGGAAAGAGAGGTTTTTTCTCCCAATCATATTACTTCTTATTTGTGTATTTATGTTACACAGTTTTGGTCACTTTCACACATTACCCACTTTCATGTGTGTTTTAGATGATATCTAAGTCTTTCTCTTGCTTTGTGGAAGAACTCCCGGTTTTTTCTTGCTACAGCATGGCTCTTGCTATGTGTGCAAGAAAAGATCTCACGGGTGCCAAAAAAAGCTTGTAGCAAGCATATTTATATAAGGGGAGCAGCATTCATAATGGAATGCTATCGTGCAAGACTGATGCATTCCGAAGTGACTGTAAGTCCCCAAAAACACTGTGACCAGCAAACAAAGCACTCAGTCAACTACTCGCCTCCATTGTCCAAATTGTTCACCCGAGCAATTCTACACTTGGTGAAACGTAACAGGGCTGCCTCTTCACTGCCTTGATTACCAGGGATCGTCGATGAACGCCCACAAGCTAAGAAACAGGAATGAACCATCTTGAAAGAGCGACTGCCTTTGCAAGTTTTGTAAAATGGTGATCGGGTGCCAACAGGACTATTATAAAAACTGTACCCATTCGTTTACTTGCTTTGAACGAAAATGCCTATTTCCTCTTTTACATGCTAATTACTCTATAAAGTTATTAACGGTTAGTCATCTCTCTACAACCTTATTACGAATAGTTTTCTATATGAGACACCCAAATATTGTTTTGTTATATATATATATATATATATAGAGAGAGAGAGAGAGAAACGTTAACTATAGAAAAATAAAACATTGTGTGTGTGCGTGGGCGGGTGTTCGGGGGGGGGGGGACCATTTGTGCTACTCCCATCTTTGATCCCCATTCTCACATGCATCGCCATATTGGTCATTTGCAAGGCCTCCTCTAGTGGCGATTGAGCACCATCGAGTATGCAAGTCCTCTTACTAGAGATGATCTCACTCCTTGTCTATTATCCCTATATTCACTTACTGTGATATAATTTTTGGCAACCTCAATGTTCTCTTTCAGTTTACCAAGAGTAGCTTTGTTGAGTGGCTCAACTCTTTGAGCACACCCTTTACTTTCCTTACTGGAGAGTAGTCATGTAACTCTTGTATATAAGAGTAGCTTTGTTGAGTGGCTCAACTCTTTGAGCACACTCTTTACTTTCCTTAGTAGAGAGTAGTCATGTAACTCTTGTATATTTTTCATAATTAATACAGTTGTCCATTATAGAAAGAGAGATTACCCATTATAGAAAGAGTGAGTGAGTGAGATGTTCACCTATAGCTTTGAGGCCAATAAGGTTGAGGAGAAAGAGAGAAATAGAGATTACCCATTATGGAAAGAGAAAGTGAGTGAGTGAGATGTTCACCTGTAGCTTTGAGGCCAATAAGTTTGCGGAGAAGAGGAATAACGAATAGGGATAGCTTGCATGGCACCGTGTGCTTCAATATCATCATTAGTCGAATGACTATTAATTTGATCAATGTCACTTGCATCAATAAGTTCCTCAAACGATTTACTTCTAGAACTTGAGAATAAATCTGTTGTGATTGTCTCATTGTCAACATGATGTTGGTGCTTGTCAAGGTCCATATCGGAAGCAAAGAACTAGGTGAAATCGATCTTTGCCTGCCCAAAAAAAAGAGAGAGAGAGATCACAGTCACTGAGAGATTTTATAGATTTAGCATGCATTTCGACTTTTTTGAATGCTAAATTGTCTTTAGATAAAGAATCAAAATTTCAGACGTTGAAAACATATTAAACTTCTCATTAGCATGGCTCAACATAAAGGATCATTAAATTTTAAGATGTTCAAATATGTTTGTGTCAATAGTCAACTTTTCGAATTCTATTTCAATCTTAACAACCAACTTCTCAAGTCTTAAAAGATTGATGGCCCACACATCACAGTTGAATAGCAAAATCTAATGACTTTTGAAAGAGCCTTCTTTAAACAATCATATGCTTAATGAAATATCCCAAATGTTGATGATGGCTCCACATACATAGATGCTCGACCTCAAACTCAAGTTTTCAAACATGCATATCTCAAAACTTAGCATTTTAATGTGATTAGCAATACAAATAGTTGATTTTGTTAGAAAAGAAATTAATGTGATTAGCAATATACTTAGTTGATTTTGTCCAACAACAAAAAAGAAATAGCAACTACATTGCTATCACAACTTAAAGCCCTCTTCTATAAACTATCAATGCAATGTTTGATCTTGGAAGTCCTCTACACGGCTAATCTTCTCTATGGATAATCTTCTAGAAATTGACAACACCCAATGTCTCATGATATGTTGAAAGTCCTTTATAGAGCTAAACTTCTATAAATTGTCACCCAATGTCTCATGTTGGAAGTCTTCTAGAGAGCTAATCTTCTATAAATTGTGAGCAAATGTCTCATGTTGCTAGAAGTCCTCTATAGGGCTAAATCTTGTATTACGTGGGGGATGTTTTTTTTCTAAGGGTCAAGTGATGAACAAGAATTATGTTTTCTTTGGGAATGAGAAGTAACAATACCAAACTTGAAAGCCTATCAAAAGCTGGCGGGTATGAAAGCCGCGCAATGCAATAAATCAATACAATATTGAAGACGAATGAAATATTTTGTGTGAAGATGATCGGGAAGGCCGATGATGGGATTAATTACCTTGAGAAGGCCAGAGGCTTGTTTGATGATGGCCGAGTCCTGCGGGATGTATTCCCGCCTTTCCTTTGAAAGGAGGCTTTTCTCTGGGGAAAACAGGCTTTTTGAATGTGAGACTTGATCAGAGGCTGTGCGTGTGCGTTGAAGAAGGCTGTGCGCGTTAATCAGGGGCGGCGGCTATGGCTTCTTATGAGAACCGGTATATAAATACCGGTTCGCCTCCAGCTGCTGATCAGGCTTTCGATGAAGGCGCTGGTATATTATCATGCGAGGCGATTCTCTCTCTCTCTCTCTCTCTCTCTCTCTCTCTCACATTCTCATGAATTACAAGGCTTTTTAGGTTGCGAGCTCCTGCATGGTTACGCCATCCCAGCTTGGACGCTCCACCTCCTACCACACCAGCCTAACAAGAAGACGAAGAAGATATGCCATATCTTTGCTTTGCTTTTAAATTGCTTTCCCCCTTCCTCCTCCATGCATGAGTATTCCTAACATATAACGTCTATCCTTTTATTTATCGATATTTTCTATTTTTACTATATCGGTATTTAAAGCCCAGCCAACTTAAACTCAAGAAAGATTTCCACTTTCCTCACAAATTTCATATAACTCTTTTTCAACACATCTATTGATTTCCATGGATTGTCAATTTTCCTTAAATTTCCACAGTTTTCTTTCATGACTTGTATGTTCTGCACCACGAGACACTAGATATAAAAATATGAGTCACAAAAACTGTAAGGAAATATAAAATACATGAGTTATGAAGAAATTCGTGGGGAAAAAAGAAAAACTTGCAATCGTTGAAAATCAATTGATGTGTTATGAATAGTTGTATAGAGTTCATTAAACATATTGAAAGTGCTAAGAGACAAGGGACATGCTTTAGGAACACCCATCCATGCAAGGTAGGAGAAAATCCATAAAGCAAAGATATCACACACCTACTTCTTCTTTTGCTATTGTGGTTGAAGGTTGATCGTCCAAGCTCATCGTGGCGTCTCTAAAGCATCAACTCACAACCCAAAACCTCCTTCATTCTAAAGTGCTAGCTCACAATTTAAAGGAATATCTAGCTCATAATCTCAAACAATATCTAGTTTTATGCTACATTGGTACAATTGAAGAAATAGATTGTAGTTTTTTCATATTTTATTTATACTTTTTTATTTTATGTTCCTTATTAATGTACACTTATATATATACATAGTCTCTATGTATTCACAAATCTTGAGTAAGCTACTCATGAATATGTGTGCATCACGTGGGTTCAAAATAAGGTACTTTTAAAATACCATTTTTATACATTTTTTACATATCGAAAGGTGTAATATAAATGGATTATTTATAGATTGAATAGAAAAAGGTTATGTTTTATTCAAGAAAAATTCATAGCTAAGGATATCTATAAGTAGGCCTTGAATGCACGTGATGTAAAGGATATACATATAGTAACTTCCTTGAGTCACAAATTAAGAGCAGCTACACATTGGTGTGTGGTCCCACCATGTGCTTACCCAAAAATTGCTTAAGGAAGTAAGCAATAATATGGTAAATATAGATGTGAATGGTTTACACACTCCTCATAAAAAACAATGATCTATTACTCCTATGATTTGTCTTGTCATCCCATATTTCAATTTGGATGCTGCAAATGTAGTAGGGAGGAGAGCATTGCCCATCCAAATCTATCCACTATGTTTGGATCACAAGAAGTTGCTAATTGGTCTCATTGGTGTAGTAGGTGTGCAAGCTTTGCACACCTATTAGCTTTAAGTTACATTCTAGTTGAAACTCAAAGGTCAACCATCTAGGATCATTGTGTGTAAGTATCCTTTAAAAAAGGCCTTAAAGCTTTGATGCCTAAATAAAAAGCTAGGGACTCTTTGCCCTTATTTAGGATTGAATTTCATACATTGCTTTTTCATTCTACGTATATACGCTTGGCCATGAAAGGTAGCTGTTCATATAAAGTGTATGTATAAGCACATGTGTGTATGTAGGCCATTGATCATATAAGAAAAATATAACCCACAGAAGACTAAGCTTTATTTGAAAAAAGAAGAGTTTACAACTTATTAATATGGTTATATTCTGAAAGTAATTTGGAGCACTTAAAGGTAGAAGAAATGTTCACAAGACTTTGAGCAAAAATGATATACTTTGAATATATCTTTTTCTAAAGTAAAAGATAAAAGAAATCTAAAATGAAATTTAAAAGCTCAAAGCAAAGTATAAATATGTCAATAAACACTATATTAGAGAGTTTGGAAATTCTCATATAGTTTGGGAATTCCCAATATAGTTAATAATTAGCCACATGATCAAATCTTATCCCCTTGAAAGTGGAGTCTATCCTAATTACTATATAGGCTATCTTTTCAAGTCCCACTTTGAAGCATGGGCTAAGAATTATCCACATGGATAAATCTTTCCCTCTTATTTGAAAGTGGGACTTGGGAGATTCCCAAATTCTCTAATATGGTGTTAATACTACATTCTTCAATATGTTTTTGCTACCTTTAAAAGGTAGAAACAAATCTTTAGAAAAAGCCAAACTTTAAGGCTAGTTTACTTTTATTGTTTTTAGTTTTATTTTAATTAAGCATATACAAAGACTATCTTAAATATTTATAGTGAATTTAGTACAACTAGTTTAGGTTGTTGGAAACTCGAAAACTTGAGATTTTTTGCACAAGAGTTGCTTATTTCATGTACTCATATGGACTTTATTATACTTGTATGTTGTATCCACACCTTTAACAAAGGCTAAAAGCACACTCTCATTTCTAGAAAGATTTTAGAGCTTTTTTTAATGATAATTTTTGCATGCATGGAAGAAACTATATTGAGTTCCAAGGAGATGTTACAAGAGTGTACCTTGATGATGTAGAAATCCAAACCAAGAATTAAAAAACTAAATATAAGCAAAGAAAGTAATTCAAGATCATGTAGCTATGAGCCATTTATTACCTTTTACCTAATATCATACACGAGCTTACAAGCTTATAATACCCATTTATTATACTTCATTCTCTAACAATATATTTTTCATTTGCAAAACAGTATTGAGAGGTTGGCATTATAGTCAAATATAAAGGCCAAGTATTGTGATAGTTTACCTTGCTTATTGTTATAAGTACAAAGTATAAGAATATTCCTTGAGCATTACTTTCCACCCTAATTATGTTGTTTTGCCTTAGATGATACCTTTGAGGAGAGTTCTCTTGCTATGGAGGATCATCACCTATGTCTCTCAATGGCATGAAGATGATTGTATTATTCCTTTTTTGGATGCATTTTTTGCAAATACTATTGCCCAAAAGAGGTTGCAGCCCCATGTTTGTTATCGATCAATTTTTTTCCAAAGATGTCGTTTCTCCCTAAGCCAAAGCATGATTTTAGTTATTCAAAAGTTGTTTTGAGGATTTTGAGGTACTTGACATGTGTTGATAATGTCAAAATTTTGTGCAAGAGGTTTTGGTTATGTTGGGATAAATCTTTTTGTTCAAAAGAAGTCATGCCAACATAAAATAAGTGTGGTTTAAATTTTCAAAATTGCTATGAAATGTTGCATGCTTTTGTGATACTATTCTAATGTTGATGTTGATATGTTAAGAATGTTGATGTGGAGAGTGTGAAGAAGATCTCATGTGCTAGAAGTCTCCTTAAAGGGGAACCATCAAAAGTAAAACAACTTTGTTGACAAAAATAACTCTTCATTGATGATAGAATAACAATTTGATGGAGTCCTTATTGTTGTAACCTTGTGCCCAAAAAATACTAGCCAATTTTTCACATATATGTTTGGTGGGGTTATGACTAGGCATAGGTGGTACCTATGTGTGCACACCAATTAGAGACACAAAAGCACAAAAACATTATAGGAGTTGTACCATAGCAATCCACCTAGATTGAGTTGTGAATCACCAGGGAAATTAGGCCAATAAGAAATAAAATTAGGTTGTTATAGATAATAAAGGGATGTGATCCCTAATGAAGGGTATTTTTGGGTCAAGAGGATTCCAAGGTGAGTGAATTTCTTCTACAAAAATACCAACCAACAATGACATAGAGATGCATCAAGAAGAACATAAAGAGAAAGATACTAGACAGTTTTCCCCATACATGTTTGCTAGGGCTATGACTAGGCATAGGTGGTACATATGAAACTAAATCTTGGCATAAGTGTCATGCATGTATGCACACCGATTAGAGCTACAAAAGCACAAAAACATTATAGGAGTCGTACCATAGCAAACATTCCCCAAGCTTATGAAACATAAATGAGAACCATATTAGTCAAATTATCTTACATCTATACAGGGGTGTTAATGCTACAAATCAAAACATGTTATATGAAATGGTTTTTAACAAGTGTTTGAGGTCTATGCCTCACATTTAAAAGAAAATCCACAAGAAGAAATGTGGTATTGGCTAACAAGAATTCAAGTAGAGTACTTATGAAGCCTACTTCATGAGATGGTAATCCCTTTTTGTCAGTTGCAAGGATGATACCATTGCCATTTAAGCTTGTGCTACCTCTTTTTGCTTCCATTTATTCAACTTCTCCTTGGCTTCTCTCTTTACCTTTGTTAAGCTTTATGAGCACTCAACAAAGGGATATGGATGGATCTCTCATTTATTCACGAGTTTGACTAAACTTAATTGAGTATCTCTCACCTATTCACTCACCTCCCAAATCAAAACCATTGCACTCTCCTCTCACAATATTCATGCAAGAAAGAAATCTCAATTATTCATGAGATTGCAATAAAGACACCTCTTGAGTAACTTCTTGTAGAGGCCAAGCTCAACCACCAAGACCCACGGACCACTTATTCTTTCAAGCGTTTCAAGCGAGCACTAATGGCTACCTCTCACATAGCCAACATGCTACCCCTCTCTACGAGTGTAGTGAGCTTACCTTGATGCCCAATTGAGTTGCTCCTCTCTTAAGCACATTGGTAGCTCCATGATTCTTAATGCAAGCTCAAGCATCCTCAAGCCTCTTTCCCCAAGCTCCATCCTCCATAATTGCACGTGAGACACGGGAAGAGAAGGAAAGAGAAGAAGAAGAGAGGAGATGGTGGAGAGCTTCACCTCCTTGATCCCTCACCCTCACGCACTCAATCCCTCACACTCTCACACCCCCTCTCTCAAGCACACACAAGTAAGCAAAGAGGAGAGAAGAAGAGAAGAAGAAGAGTCTCTTGTTGCCACACACCAAAGATTGAGCTCTCATTCACTTTTTGAACTTTATATACATGCCCTAAAATCCCATGGACACCCATCCCCTTTTTTACATGACCATTGTGGCAATGTCCTTTTTTCCATTCCCTTCTACTTGGACTATTTCTTTAGTTTATGCATGTCTATCCTTTTACAATTTGCACAGGAGGGAGCCTGATACTTTTTTACAAAAATTTGGGGAGCCTTTCACTTAAAAATGTAAATTTTCCTTTAATTTAAATTTAGAGGCTTAGAGGCTATCCTTGCACCTTTGCTTGTTCTTCGACCTGCTTCTTCCGTCTTGAGCTGGGTTAACATTAGCCCCCTCCTAGTTTAGTGCCAATCCCATGGCACTGATGTGGAGTGGTTTTGGTAGGAGGGATGGGTGTAGGTAGGTGGCTTTTTTGAGTTGGTATACAAGCCCATGCGAGGGTTGGTGCTGGATGGACCAACCCTTGAAATTGAAGATGAAGTTGGGGCGGGTCCTTTTTTGTTGCTGGTGTCGAGGGGATTTGTCCTTTGAAATTGAATATAGTGTTGGATGGATCCCTCTGCGCGGAGAGAGGCTGATGGGTGGATCCATTTTTGAAATTGAAGATGGTTTTAGACAGATCCATCTTTTGGTCATCTGCAGTTGCCTTCTACGCATTTTTCCAAATGAGCTTCTTCATTCACTTTTTGATTGGGGTTGTCTCGGTCTGTCTCTATTATGTTTCACCTACATGGTGATATCGTCACATAAGATGGCCCCATTCATAAGTGGGTGTTGGTTCTAGGACACTTGCCTTTTTGAGTTGGCGAGGGCTCAATGAGAAAGCACGGACATGTGAGTCGATGTTGATGGGGTCCCAAGGGAATTGGGCTTTAGGAAGAATGGATCACCCGGTTAAGGTGGTGGGGGCCGTGGGCGTATTACATGGATGATGGGGCCTCCAAAGCCAGTGGTTGGGGCCTTTTTTTGTACCTAGAAAGAAAAGAATGTGCACTACCTAGGGGTGTCTGCCTCTGCCGTGTAGTGCATTGTGCTTGTGCTAGTGGAACTAGAAGTTGGGTCGAAAGCCTGGGTGTTGTCCCGCACTTGAGGACCCAGTTTGTGCATAATGGGGGGTGCGGTCCGTGTCTCTTAGGGCGACAAGTCTAACCTTAGGCAAGTGTTACCTCCCTAGGTATGTCCTACCCTTGATGTGCCCTAAGCATGTGTAGTGGGGGATCAAAAGGGGCTAGGGGGTTAGACACGAAGCACCAACCGAGGCCATCGGACATGCCTAACTTGAGAATCCCTAAGTGCATTAACTGTGATCAATGTGCAGCTCGTGGTGTCTTGCGTGCTATCTCTTCCCATCCCATTCTTTTTTTTTTCCCCTAGACTTTGGTGGGCAGTGCAAAATAGAGGATTTATTCCTCGGGTTCTTGAGTGTGAGATTGGGAGGTAGGGAGCTTTAATGGTTTACTAAGGAAGTGCCTACTTAGCATGTACCCTTTTTGGCCTATTTTAACATGGAGAGGAGTGATGGATAAAAATAGATAGCTGCAGCTAGCTACATGTAGTAAATTGGCTATCGTTCATGTCCTCAAGAAGGGCCATGCAAAATGACAGGAGTAAAGTAGCGTGCAACATTAGCCAAGTCATGGTGCATCCATCTATTTCTGCATTAATGTAAAAAAAGAGCGAGTACTCTGCTGGTGCGGGGGGTGCCTGAGGAGAGTCCTAAGTACTCTAATATAATTACATGCTATTACAAAGATGGGGCAGGAGGAGAATTCCATAAGGAAATGAGCCATGGAGTCCCATAGATCTTGCTTTGAGAAGGCAAGTGCTTCCTTCAGTTTTGTGGCATTAATGTTGTAAATATTCAGAAAGTCGTATTGACCATGGATGTCAAGGTCAAAATCCACTTCCACCCTCCAAGGATATGGTAGATAGGTCGGATCATTTCATTCAAAGGGTAGGGAGCTGCAATACGACATCCATGCATCCACATTGCTGTTCCATGCTCTTTTTCTCCACTTAGGTTGAGATTCATAGCCTTTCGCTGTGTGGGGCACCTCCTCAACCTTGTTTTCCTAGTAATCTGGGGATTATGTCCCCCAAGCCGTTGGATTCTTCTCTCTTTCAGTGAGCCATCGATCACCAAGCCTTCTTCCCATGGTGATTAATTTTGTTACCGCTTCGGTGGATAATACTTTGCTCAAGGCCGCTGGGTATCAAAAGGTGAAATTGAAGGGTTGGCGGCAATTTTCCCACTGCTCCAAAATTGATAGCTCCGTATTCCAGTTCATGGGTGAGCAGTCCCTTTTTGGTGGGATGGGAGGCTCTAGAACTACAAGCGGTTACACTTTTACCCTTTTGCTTGCTTGATCAAGCATTCTGGCCCTCTTCTTTTTCACTTCTACCCTTCTTTTTGTTGTGGCATCTTGCTCTTAAGGGGGACTCTGGTTGTGGTGAGGGAGGTGGTGGAATCCACTCCTCATCTCGTTGTGCCTTGTCATGGCTTGACCTTGCTCTTGCTTCTTGTGATTGTTCTTCTTGGAGTCCCAATGCGTCAACCTCCTGTGGCATCAAGCCCACTCTCAACAGATTCTCTCGTTGATCTTGCACAATTGGGTTGAGATTTGTGTCTTGGATTTGGAAGCACAGCCCTTGTTTAATCACCTTGTGGGCTATTTTCAGTTTTCTTTTAAGCATCTCAACTGCCTCCTCCTCTCCTCAGAGTGTGTGATGTCTAAGATCATGGTGAGGAAGGCATGTTGTTGGGCTTCTAGACTAGCCTAAGCAGAGCCTGCCCTGCTCTCTGCTAGTATTCTGCTTCCTTCTGCAAGGGCCAAGCAGCTCACTAGGTCCTTCATTTTCTTCACGCTCATGGCCTCCCATTCCCTTGCCTTCTTTTTCATCTCTTCCAAGCCCTCACTTTGCCTTTGTGATAGGGCCACTATCATCATCTCTTGCCTTTTCCATTTCTGCACAAGTTCTTCATTTTCTTCTATCAGGCGCTCAATCTCCTTTTCTAATCTTGCTTGTCCCTCTCTTTATCTTTGCATTCCACACTCTGCTTCTTCCCTCTCTTTTTTCCATTCCTCTTGTTCTTGTGCTCTCTCTGTTTCCAGTGTGGTGAGATCTTCCATATCCTCTTGGAGTTTTCTCATCTGTGTTTCAAGCTCTGCCTGCTATAGAACTAGGAGTTTGTACTCCATTTGCATTTCAACCAGCTCCTGGTTCTCTTCTTCCAGTTTTTTTCACCATTGCTCCTCCTCGTCTTCCCAAGACCTTAGCTCCGCTTTTAGAGCCTGGATTTCTTTTTGTTGCATGGCCACTTGGTAGGTTTTTTCTAGTTGGAAAGTATTTGACATTTCCCTTTCCATTTCTAGCTTTGTCATTGCTGCTCTCTTCTCCCCTTTTGCCCTTTCCAATTGAGCATAAAGCTCCCTGGCATGCTTGTCCTAGTCAACGAGCTGCGACCCCATGGTAGTAGTAACCGTTCTTGGTCACTTGGATCCCTGTTGCGATTTGGTGTCCGTAGCTGTCGGTCTTTTTATTCCTGTCATTGGAATTCATGCACTGGAGGTAGGCATTGCGATATGTGCCTTATCGACCAAGAACTGGACCCATGCCATGAGGTTACTGGTGTCTACTGTGGTTGGAGTGCATGGCATTGCTGCGATGGTTGGGGTGTCCTCGACAAGTTGGTAGGTGGGATCAGGTAGAGTGTGGCCTTGCTCTTTCCCTCTAGGATGGGAGGAGGTAGGCCTTCTAATGCTTGGCCACTCATTCCTGGCCTGTCGTTTTTGGCCCATCTTGCCTTGGCGGGTTCACTGCTGCTACCTCCTTATGCCTGCATTGCTACTCAATGGATATGTGCACGGCTTGTGCCAAGTCCTCCTCTTCTTTTCTTCTTAACTCCTCCTCTTGTTCGATGGCTTTTCTCCTCCACTCTTTTTGACTCATTCTTGGATTTTTGCAAGTTTGTTTTCTCCTTTTCTTCCTCTCTTCCTCCTATTTTTTCCACGTCGTCTTGTTCTTAGGTGTTCTTGCCTTCCTCTTGCTGGATTGAGCTTCTTGCTCTCCCTCCTCTTCACTAACCGTCCTCTCACTTGATTGTTCTTTGTCCTGATGAGGAGGTGACCTATCAAGTGTTTCATATGCTCCCTCTCCTCCATCTTATGCGTCTTTTATTACCATCTACTCCCTCTTCTCTGTCTTATGTCTCTTTTATTGCCTCTTGGATAAGGGTGGTCAAGATTCCTCCATACCCTATAAACAAGGCTTTGGCTGAAGGCTTCTTCTCGTCGATTTCTTTCGATGCTGGGGACTTGCCACCCGCCGGTCTGCTTCCAAGGGCTAGTGCTTTAGTGGATTGGTCTATGGTCTTTCGCACATAGCCATTCCAATCTACCTCATCCAGCGAATGAGCCACCATGCTCTCCAACACGGGTACATTGATCCTATGCATAAGCAAGTTGTACCTTTGGCTAGAGAAGAGAGAGTGGATCACCTTGGCTTGTAATCTAACTTTCACAGTGGGAATGTCTTGGATGCTTATGCCATCGTTCGTCAAAACACTCTCCTTTATCATCCTCAGCATGGCATAGACGTCTCTTCTCTGCCTCTTCTTCACCTTTGGTTCCATCCCAATGCCTTTTCCACCAAGGCCATGCTGAGAAGGACCTACACCTGCTTGATTCCTTCTATGCTTTCCACGGATATTGTCCCACACTCCTTGTCAAGATTATATATCCTCAGGAATTCCACGCACTTAGTGTGGTTAGGCTCTTGTACTTGGCGTGGTTGCACTAGTCTATGATCCTCATGACGGCCTTTTCATTGGTCACCATCTCTTCAATGCTGTGAATGCTCCTAAATCTGAGCTGGCTGTATGCCTGGTTTTCAAGGAAAGGGTCATACTTTGCTCTTTCCTCATCTGTGAAGGGAAGGCGATGGGTTCGGTCTTGTTGCTGTGACATCTTTAGTTTCTGTCATAAGCCATGGTTTGTCATTAGTGCTTTTCAAAACAGTCAACTGCTAGAAGATCAAACTTTATGCTTGCTGAATTGAAATGTTTTTAGCATAGAAATAGACTTCCCTTCCAAGCTTTATTTCAAAGGTTGTGACATTTTCCTCAATCACAATTTAATGTTTTCCTTCCTTTTTAGCATAGAAATAGACTTCACTTCCAAGCTTTATTTCAAAGGTTGTGACATTTTCCTCAATCACAATTTAATGTTTTCCTTCCTTTTCTATTCTCAGATGTCGATTGAGGCTTTTAAGATGTGTTTTTTCTTTTCTTGTTTGCTTATGTGTTTGAATTGATTTTGATTTTCCTTATGATTCACCTTACCCTCCGCCTCCTTGGAATTGAGAAGAATTCTTCCTAGGATTGAAGGGTAGATTGTAGCGGGTGTTCTGCACATGGGTATAATGCTTTGCTTTTGCATGAGCCAAGCATAGAAGTTTGGCCATATGAGCGTAGCGGTCCATGTCGAAAGGTCGGATGCTAACATGGGTAATGTAAGTAAGGACATCGAGCAAGAAGTCACCGAAGTCTATGTGACCAGAAATGTGCAATTCCTCCTCGGTAAGGATGTGATCTAAGTAGGGGTGTCCCTGGATATGTTCTTCCATGGGTCATGAATGGTCATTAAATACCCTATAAGAGGTTGGAGAGACATAAGTTGGATAAGTTGGGTCGTACTCTAATGTTTTGATTGAGCGTCGTTGCTTAGCATTTGTCATGATCTAGCATCCCTCGAGCTCCCATAGAAGGCAAAGAGTGTACTAGTTTTTCAAGAAAGGGGAGTTGCTAGCTACATGCTGTTTCAAATCTTCTATCTCTTGATCGTTGGCATAACCTATGCATGTTAACCGATAGACGAACAAGGTGGAAAATCTGGAAAATCTAAAGCAGAAGACAAAGGCCAAGGCAAAGTGAAACGGAAGACAAAGGCACACAAGGAAAATCTAGAAACACAAGAAGTGCAGAAAAGTCCTAAATAAGGGAGAAAGGCACACAAGGAAAAGCGCAAGTCAATACTTTTGTAAAAGAGCACAAGCGCATCATGATTTAATTTAAGGAGCATCGGGCTCTCACCCGTGCAATTTGTAAAGGTAGATGGGTGGTAGGAAGGAAGCTAGGAAGATAGGAGGACAATGGGAAAAAGAGCCTAGGCCACAGCCGGTCGTGTAAAAAAGGGGATAAGGGGATGACCGCCCAAAAGGGATTTAGGGTTTTGTATATAAAGTTGATAAGTGAATGAGAAGCTCATTCTTGTGTGTGGCCAAAAGTGGCTCTCCTCCTCCTCTTCTTCTTCTTCTTCTTCTTGCTTATTTGAGCTTGTGCTTGAGAGAGGGAGTGTGAGAGTGTGAGGGCCAGGGACTGGGGAGGAGAAGCTCTCCATCTTCTCCTCTCTTCTTCTCTTCTCTTCTCTTCTCTTCTCTTGCTCATGGCTATGGAGCTTGGAGTGTGGAGCTTGCTTGAAGCTTGCACTTGGATTGTGGAGCTACCGAAGTGCGCAGGAGAGGAGGTAACTCGATCGGCATGGAGGCAAGCTCACTGCACCCATAGATATGGATGGCGCATTGGCTATGTGAGAAGCAGCCATTAGTGCTCAGCTTGGAACACTTAAAACAATAAGCGGTCCATGGGTCTTGGCGGTTGAGCGAAAGCTCCCGCATTTTGGATCAGTTTGCCGGGACCAATGGATTCCAGCCTTGAGTGCTTGCGCGCTTCGAATCGAGCATTGAAGTAGGGTTTTCCCCAAACTGGTGCTTGAGGTAGATAGGTAAGAATCGAGGGAGTTTGAAGAGGTATTCAATCTCCTTAGCAAGTAGGTTTTTGTTGTTTTGGACTTCGGAAAGCATGATGGAGTAGTATAGGTATTTTCCTTATAGTTTTTTCTTGCATTTAGAAAGGATAGGAGAAAAACCTTGAAGCAAACAGTAGGGTTTTCTATTGCTGTATAACAGGTTGAAACAGGGAAAAGAAGGGCAAGAAATGAAATTTTAGGTTAAATGTTAGTACGGGAAGCAAGATTAAGGTGAGTGCAGGCCTGGACAAGGTGATAAGGGGCCAAGAGTGGCAAGAAGGGCCGCATTGTGCATTGCAAGGTTTCAGGAGAGCAGGAGAGAGGAAGAAAGCTTTGTTGAGTGGATTCGCTTCGATTTGGCCATCCAGGAGTTATTTGCCCAGCCCAGGTAATTCCACACCTTCCACTGCATGAGTAGGTTGGATCTGGAGCTGCTCAACCAGTAGGACGGTCTCCATCGCTCGGCGTGACGAATTTTTTGAAGTCCGACGAAAAAACGTGTCGCGTTTGGCCCATCCGAGTGACCACGATTCTGGATCGAGTCCCAGAATCGGCCCTCAGACCACTCGGCCATTTGGCCCTCGGCCCTATCGACTCGGCCCACCTGAGTCGGCCTTCGGTCCACTCAGCCACTCGGCCCTCGGACAACCAGGCTTGGACTGGCCTAATTTGACATTCAAACTAGTTACATTTGGCCCTTTCTACTCGGCCCTCGGATGGACCAATCTAGCCAACGAGGGTAAAAAGACCACACTCCAAAAACACGTACGTGTTGCATTCGGACTGCATCTAGTCAAAGTGAAAATCAATAACATCAAGCTACAACTGCGAGGATGACTAGATATGATAGTCCTGACGATATATGCACCTTGAATAACATTGTATAGACGATCCAAGACATCAGTGGAGAATCCACATCTGGTCGTGCAGCTGGGGACCCAAGGGCATTTGTTAGAAGGCTTAAATTTATAAGCCAAGACCCAGAAGTTGAAGACATAGTACCACTTGCTTATCTTAGGGTCAAACTCACCGTGAAAAGCGAGCATACTATCAATGCTTTGATTGATGAAGGAGCATATTTTAATATCTTGACCTATGAAGCATGGACCCTACTAGGCCAACCAGAGCTCACACCGACTAATGCAACTCTTAGCCCATACGGGGGACACCCACAAGCACTCATAGGTAAGTGCAAAATCCTTGCGACAATTGAAATTGAAAGCTTGCCTATCCTATTTCATGTTCCTCCAAATAGTGCTAATTATAGGAAGGAAAACCTCCTAGGAAGACCCTTCAACAGGGCGACCAAGTGTGAGGTCGA
Organism: Lygodium microphyllum; assembly: GCF_053477565.2. Lineage (NCBI taxonomy): Eukaryota > Viridiplantae > Streptophyta > Polypodiopsida > Schizaeales > Lygodiaceae > Lygodium > Lygodium microphyllum. The sequence goes on along the minus strand of NC_141140.1, from coordinate 52,135,640 downwards.
CTATGTAGCACACAGGATACACCTGACACTATCGGGTGTAAGGATAGTCACAATCTTTAGCAAGGGTGACCTCATCGAACCTAGAGGGAAAGGCAAGGAAGATGTTGACATAACAGTCAAGCTTGCTAACGAGAGCAAGGACTTGTTGGAAGAGTTGATACAAGCACAGGTCGAACAACGAGAACCAGCGAGTGAGGCCATGCTTGAAACAAGAAGGCCACGAGACAATGCCAAGGACGGCCTTTGGACTTACAAATATCGTAGAAGACCCCAAAAGAAGCCCAAGCCGTATAGACGAAGGCATCGATGGAGGGTCAGTACAAAACCGCAATGGATATCCAAAGCGTTGCTACGTGCTAAGGGTATTACGCACGTAATCGATGGATTTGGGTGTCAAAACCCCGAGCTAAACCTCCTTTGTCGATCAAAGGCCAGATCGTATCAAGAGCAAAGAAGCGTAGGAGGAGATCTAAACAAAAGACCAAATCTCGAGTCAAAAACATTGGAGTGACCGAGCCCCTATGGTCGAAATCAAGAAACTAAACGGGACTAATCGGAGGGTAGATCCTCAGCCTAGCGTGCTTGACAAGCAGATATCAGATGTAATCATTGAGGATACACAAAAGCCACTAGTGCCCAAGGAGTCTTTGATTCCTCAAGAGGATAACAGGCATCATAGGCACAACATTGCTCATGGCAAGGTTAAATGCTCAACAAAGCAAATGGTTAAATCATCTAACAGCCACGAACAAATCTTCCAGCCAATGTCGGAGCCACTTAGGAGTCCCAAGTCTCCTGCACCCTCTTTCCCTAAACGGACATAGGAAGCACAACAACAGTCATCAAGTGTAGCTGCTCAATCCCAATCTCTATCTCCATCTAAGCTTCCAAATATCCAAGAGGTGGGACATGACACCATCCGTGCTCTCAGCCCAAGGATATGCCTGTGCAATCTAATGTGACTAGATCAACTCATGCTTGATCTACACAAGTGAATGCTCAAAGGGCAACAAAAGACACAACCACTTTCGATCGCCCTAGGGACTTGACACTGCAATTTACTAACAGTAGCCAGTCCACTGAAATAGCTGCTACTACTTCTAATCAGGGATTACAGCAGTCACAACCCCTGGTTGTGACAATGCCCCTTGCGGAACGTGTCCTTAGCAGTTCACCTATGGAGGAGGTACCGCAACTAGCATCCTTGACAACTCCAGCACTTCCAAAGTGCTTAAAGCCTAGGCTGAAGGAGTTAAATAGAAGGGAATGGACTGAAGAGCTAGAATCTCCAAAAAGAGAGGCAGTTGTGCCCTCACAACCTAGCGAGGCTATTCAGCAAGCCACGGCTATGCCCCATGAGGACACACTAGAGAAAGAGAATGCTGAGGCCCAGCGAAGCACATCAACAACTGACCTAGTTCAAGGTCCCGAGTCTTCAAGGGATACACCTCGATTGCCTAAGAAAAAGAAGAGAAAAGAAAGAAAACAACAATGATAGTTGCAAGTGGCTATAGACCCCAAGAAGATTGAAACCAAGAGTGCCGAAGAGCTGAGGAATAAAGCATCGAGACCATCCACCAATGAACCCATTGATGTCTCTCCTAATAGCGGTGAAACCTCGGACACATCCGTGTGTTTTGAGAAATCAAAGCAGCTGTTACCATCAACGATTGCTTGCAACACTCAATTCACTGATAACAGAACTCGCATTGACCAATCAAGAGTGGATACAACACTGTTACAACAGGGTGGCAAATTTATACCAGTCACATCTAAGGAGAACCATGACACAATAACAAAGCCTCAAGGGAAACATGGAGACCCCGAGAGCATAAGCAACCCTAGTATTGACCAATCTTGCTTATCTAGGCCTGAGCCCCCAGCTATGCTAAAGCCTAGGGAAACTCCTAGAACCTTGCATGAGATAGCAACCAAGCAAGCCCTCATTGAACATAGAAGTGTCGCAGAATGCTTAACTGAGTTGAATGTTAAGCTCAAAGTATTCGCACGTGTCTATGTCCTGGCAGACATGGGCACATTCCCTAAGGAGCAGGTTGAAGAATACTTGCCATTTTCCCTATACTAGGAAGAGCAAGAACATCTTGACGAGCACTATGACAAGCTCCTGCATGAACTCATGCGACTCACCTCTGACGAGGAAGCCGATGAACTACGCTTAACTGTAACATTCAATGATGTGCTTTGCCAACCAAATCTCTTAGGGATAGAGCAACTAAAGCGACAATCGGAGGGTCAAAGTCAATTTGATCAACATTGGTTTGCAAACCATGTTGCAATGGCCGAACTAGGAGCCCAAATCATGACAGTCTCACAAGAGCGATTGGCCAAATGGCGGTCTCAAAGAGACCCAACCTATGTGGCGCCAACTTCCTTTCGAGTGCTAACTGCCATTCGGGGTACGGACTTAGCTGGAACTAGCCAAGAGAACTCTTTGGCTGATAAGGTTCTCACGGAGGAGGAGCTACATGTTGCAAGTAGACTCGAACAAGGTACCATGATACTTGAGGTTGCAAAATACCTGATGTTATTAAGAAGGCTGCCACGAGTACTAGATGCGTGTGCCACACTCCAGTACAATCCTGAGTTCTACAATTGGTTTTTATCCTCATGAAGTAACATGGATTTGTAAACATGTACATAAATAAACAACGAATTTTGTGACCTTGTATAGATTAATACACACACGCAATGATAGTCAAGCGCAGGGAGAAGAGTTGGGTTTGATAGACTAAGCTCCTCAGGTCCTCCTCTCACCACACATTTAGAAGTCGTGTGACCATTCCTGCCTCCAATTGGAGGGCATGTAACCCTCATTATCGCCATAGGAAGCCTTGACCAACATCTTTGATGGTGTAGACAGGGCACCCTCCCTTTCTATACACCTTTTCCCTTTTTCAGTCTATCCTTCCAGGGATGAGCCTTGCTCCACTCCATGACAACCACTCTATGCAACTTAGCATAAGCCAAGATCTGCTAATGGTTGGAGGCAAAACGAATATCAACAGGAAGTTGTTCCTCGACAACAAACGCTGCATGCCTCACCTCACCCCTCCTCATCATATACGCTTGATAACCCACTGTATAATCCCTTCCATGCGAATAGTTTTATCTTGCCTCAAGGTCTAATCCTTGGTTTGCATTTTGCAGGTCCCCCTATGGTAGTAGTCATGGACCACACAGTGCAGTTGGCATGCAAGGAAGCTTTCCGCCGTTGGAAAGAGCATAAGGCACTAGCGCCCCCACTAGAACGCTATGTGCCTACTCTAAAGAGGTACGTGCTGAAAAGAGGCACCAAACGACACCGCCCAAGACGTAGGCCGAAAACCCCCCAAGTCAAGAGGAAGAGGACTCAAGGGAGCACATGGGGTGTGGCAACACCAGCCATGCTGCAGGCTCCCACCAGACGCTCGGGCACCAGGTGTTCGAAAGAGGAGAGGGCAGCTCGAGACAAGTAAGAATTTGATGCATTATTTAAAAACATTTTGAAAATAGTTGTAGCCATGGACTACACCATCCGGGTCTCGGTCGACATCTTCCCCACCCAATCTCACAGGAGCCCCTCATTGGTAGAGCCTTAGTCGCTTAACCACCCGGACTCGCCCCACCTCGTGCAAATAGAGTAGTCCCTATGATATATAAGCAACTTAACAAAGGCTATCCTGCCATAACTTTTTGTCTTTAAATGGTTAAAGGGGCAGGCTCCCCACCTGTATACACTTTCCTTACCTATTGCTAATATATTCCACGTCTTTAACAAGCACCAAAATATGCATCACAATCAGCATCATAGGATTTTGATAAAGTAATATCTTGACATGATTGCATCTATTCATTGTACTTGATGCATGCGACTTGCTTATATTCTCATGAAGTGACAAGTGGATGTAGGACGACGCAGGTCTTCGTGCAATCGTGTTCAATGCCCAAGTCACCGCAAGACTACCAACCTCACAAAGAACCATGACAAAGCCACGTTGCTGAAAGTGAAAATCACCCTTGCAAGTGCCCACATCACATGGCACAAAGCATGATCTTAACCACTTCCTCTTTTTGGGTTACACTCTACGCCGGGCACTCACGACAACTGTTACCCCAATTGTACCAACATCGCATGTTCCAAAGAGGGTTGCAATATCTCAAGTGTATCTCCCCATCTCAACGCTTCTCTAACAACGAGGCTAGGGCACAATCATCACTGTAATATCCATTTCTTGAGCCTTCGAAGCTTGACATTTCCCAACCCATTGAAAGGCTGATAGCCTCATCATATTGCAATAGTTGTACTCAGACAAGTCCAAAAAAGAAGAAGAAGAAGAAGAAGAAGAAGAAGAAGAAAGAAGGAAGGAAAGAAAAAAGAACAAGAAAAGGAAATGAAAAAGAAAACGCAAAAGGAAAAAAGATAAGAAAAGGAAAGAAAAGAACGAAAAGATACTTAGCACCCACGATCACAGCACAGCACCTAGGGATCCTCAAATTAGGTACGTCCAGTGACCTTCGTCGGCTGGCTCCGTCCCTAGTCCCCTAGCCCTTTAGCATCACCCACAATTGTTCAGGGCACATCAAGGGAAGGACATACCTAGGGAGCTTGTCTTGCCTATGGTTAGACCTGTCACCCTGACCCATTCACACGATTCCCTCTTACACTCTACCTTAATACCATTGCAATCAATTGTAGTAAGCACTGCACGAATGGCCATGAAAAGTACACCATCCTCATCAAGCAAGTCCAATAGCTCCTAGCTATCGAAAGTGCGGTGTCCTTGTGTTCAATTATGCTATGTCATGCAGTCACAATGCAAAGGATGTCTCATACACCTTCATGTGTACTTCTCAACATGGACAACTTTGCTTCATCTACACATTGTTATGAGAAACTAGCCCGCGGTCTTCTAACTACGTAATATCTAGGTATGCAAGAGCACTCACATAATATCTGCACCAAAATATATAAACAATTTGGGTCCTCAAGTGCAGGACAGTACTCTCAGCTTGCTTAGAGCTCGACCTGTCTCCCAAACTAATTGAACTATGTCTTGTGCATGATAGAGAAGACTAGCACTACCTCTAGGGAGTGACCACCTATGAGAGATTTTCAATTGTAGGTATTGAAGACTCCAACGAAAGTGTCATTCACTCTTCATCGATACCCAACTCTGAATTCTTATCCTTTATCATCCTGCAAGCCCGCCAAGAATCGTCATGTGTAGAATCCCCAACAAACCAACACTTGTGCTGTCCATCAGTGTAATCCCCAACAAAGAACAGCCCTACCATCAACTCCAACAACCCTACCACCAGCCACCTAGGCCACCAACGTGCCCCCAATAACCTTTTTCCACACCACCACCAACACTCCTCCACGGCAACCACCGATGTTCCTTTCACCCACGTCTTCAATGCATGCCAAAGCCTGCTACCTATGACGGTGAGTGCCATGAAACTGGCACTCGTCTAGGAGGGGGTAATGTTAACCGGTAGAGAAACAAGGTGGAAAATTTGGAAAAGCTAAAGCAAAAGACAAAGGCCAAGGCAAAGTGAAACGGAAGACAAAGGTGCACAAGGAAAATCTAGAAACACAAGAAGCGCAGAAAAGTCCTAAATAAGGGAGAAAGGCGCACAAGGAAAAGCGCAAGTCAATACTTTTTTAAAAGAGCACAAGTGCATCATGATTTAATTTAAGGAGCACCGAGCTCTCACCCGGGCTCTCACCTGTGCAATTTGTAAAGGTACATGGGCGGTAGGAAGGAAGCTAGGAAGATAGGAGGACAATGGGAAAAAGGGCCTAGGCCACGATCGGCCATGTAAAAAAGGGAATAAGGGGATGACCACCCAAAAGGGATTTAGGGTTTTGTATATAAAGTTGAAAAGTGAATGAGAAGCTCATTCTTGTGTGTGGCCAAAAGTGGCTCTCCTCCTTTTCTTCTTCTTCTTCTTCTTCTTCTTGCTTGCTTGAGCTTGTGCTTGAGAGAGGGAGTGTGAGAGTGTGAGGGCAAGGGATCGGGGAGGAAAAGCTCTCCATCTTCTCCTCTCTTCTTCTCTTCTCTTCTCTTCTCTTCTCTTCTCTTCTCTTGCTCACGGCTATGGAGCTTGGAGTGTGGAGCTTGTTTGAAGCTTGCACTTGGATCGTGGAGCTACCGAAGTGCGCGGGAGAGGAGGTAACTTGATTGGCATGGAGGTAAGCTCACTACACTCGTAGATATGGATGGCATGTCGGCTAATGTGAGAGGTAGCCATTAGTGCTCGGCTTGGAATGCTTGAAACAATAAGCGGTTTGTGGGTCTTGGCGGTTGAGCAAAAGCTCCCACAGTAGTGCGCTTGTCATATGAGGTAATGAGACATTGTTTCTGCGCTTGTCTGTAGGAAACCTCAATGGAAATCAGCTCCTCAGTTGCCTCGAAAGCCTTGACAAATATGAATTCCGGGAGTGTTCGTACTTTCGTCGCTATAGGCTCGTCCAAGAGTCCCAAGTTTAAGCGGTCATAGCTTTTGGCAAGTGACATGAAGGTGGCATTTAAGCTTCTAAGACATGCAACCAAGCCATCCCCTGTGTTCTCCACTAATTCTAGGGCCACAGTCAAAATTGATCATTGCTCATAGAAGGGTGTCAGGCCTGGTTGGGGTTTGATTGAACTAGAGGGTTCAACAGCTGATGGTGCTCGGGTTGGTTATTCCTGAGCTTGCGGTTGGACCTTTTGTACAGTAGGTTGGGTTGTGGTTGCTGATGGTGCATTGCTACATTTGGGTGACGTTCCATGAGCTGTAGGACTAGTCATGACATGCATGTGGGTGGCATGCTGTGATTTGGGTTGATAGAATCGCTCAATTTTCACTGGTTTGTGTGTTGGTGATTCTGAAGGCTTTGAATTTAGAGGCTTTTGCAGCCTTGGCCTTGGTTGTGGCATGTGTGTTTATGTGGTCAAGTTTGAGGGCGGCGTTTGATTAGTGCCTTGGGCCTTTTTGGCGTTAGGAATCCATATTCAAACATTACCCTCATAATAGCCTTGTGCTTGCAATAGGGTCTTGGGGACCCATCACGGCTTGACCTACATTGATGTCTATTGTTGCATCTTAATTTGGTAGGGCGCAAGGTGGGGTTCTTAGCCTTGCGGGGGTGTGAGTGTCTACCCCTAGGTGACGGTTGTTGCCATTCAAGTATCCACTAAAGCTTTGGCTCATGGGGCTTAGCTTTGACTTCAGTGATTTTCTGGTCTTGAGGCTTTGGTGGGTCGTGACAAAGCACCACCCCCTCCTTAGACTGGGTGGTAGGTTTCTCCATCTGTGGCTTTGCAGACTTGGAAGGAGCCATGCAGCCCATGCTGAAAGGTGTAACTATGCAAATGTTGCCCATGGCTAGGTGGATATGCTGCGACTCGTAGTTGACATTACAACGAGCTTGCTTCTTAAAGGTTCGTCCTAACAGCGACTCAGTGCCTGCATCTTTAGTGCTGGGTAACAAATAGAAAATCATTGGCATGCTTTCAGACTTGATAGAAATTGCAGCCTTGCACTTTCCCAAGGGAGTGTTCGTACTTTCGTCGCTATAGACTTGTCCAAGAGTCCCAAGTCTAAGCGGTCATAGCTTTTGGCAAGTGACATGAAGGTAGCATCTAAGCTTCTAAGATAGGCAACCAAGCCATCCCCTATGTTCTCCACTAATTCTAGGGCCACACTCAAAATTGATCATTGCTCATAGGAGGGTGTAAGGTCGACAAGTGGTTGAGGTTTGATTGAACTAGAGGGTTCAACAGCTGATGGTGCTTGGGTTGGTTATTCCTGAGCTTGCGGTTGGACCTTTTGTACAGTAGGTCGGTTTGTGGTTGCTGATGGTGCATTGCTACATTTGGGTGACGTTCCATGAGCTGTACGACTAGTCATGACATGCATGTGGGCAGCATGCTGTGATTTGGGTTGATAGAATCACTCAATTTTCATTGGTTTGTGTGTTGGTGATTCTGAAGGCTTTGAATTTAGAGGCTTTTGCGACCTTGGCCTTGGTTGTTGCATGTGTGTTTATGTGGTCAAGTTTGAGGGCGGCATTTGATTAGTGCCTTGGGCCTTTTTGGCCTTAGGAATCCATATTCAGACATTACCCTCATAATAGCCTTGTGCTTGCAATAGGGTCTTGGGGACCCATCACGGCTTGACCTACATTGATGTCTATAGTTACATCTTAATTTGGTAGGGCGCGAGCTGGGGTTCTTAGCCTTGCGGGGGCGTGAGTGTCTACCCCTAGGTGATGGTTGTTGCCATTCAGGTATCCACTAAAGCTTTGGCTCATGGGGCTTAGTTTTGACTTCAGTGATTTGCTGGTCTTGAGGCTTTGGTGGGTCGTGACAAAGCATCACCCCCCTCCTGTTTCTCCATCTGTGGCTTTGCGAACTTGGAAGGAGCCATGCAGCCCATGCTAAAAGGTGTAACTATGCAAATGTTGCCCATGGCTAGGTGGATACATTGCGACTCGTAGTAGACATTACAACGAGCTTGCTTCTTAAAGGTTCGTCCTAACAGCGACTTTGTGCCTGCATCTTTAGTGCTGGGCAACAAATAGAAAATCATTGGCATACTTTTAGACTTGATAGAAATTGCAGCCTTGCACTTTCCCAAGAGTACATATGATCGGCCTCCATACGGGTTGAGCTTAGCATTAGTGGGTTGTAATTGCGATTTGCCAAGTTGGGTCCAATGATCATGAGTCAAGACATTAAAAAGTCAGCTCCCTCATCGACCAATGCATTGATGGTGCATGTGTGCTTGATAGTGATTGTTATGCTTAGGTAAGCTAGTTCTATAGCTTCCTCATCCTCATCATTCATCTCAATCATAGTGGCTACTCGTACTTTGATAGAGGATGCTAGCATTAGAGGCTCACGCAGTGGGTGCGTGGGAGGGAAGTACTTCTTGATGTGATTGCCATTGAAGAAGCTTATGCCCTCACCTTCTAGGGTTTTGAGTTCTACGTTGCCAGTTCGGTTGATGATTTGAACTCTAAAAGGAACTAGTCCTCAAATTTTCATTTTCAGTTTATGTCCCTTGACTGAGTATAGTAGTACTAAGTCACCTCATTCAAAGTCTTTCTGCTTGACATGCTCATCAAACCAACTTTTGCATCTTGCCTTCTCGCATATTAATGCATGGGTGGCTAGAAGCCGAGTTTTTGAATAAGCATTTGAGCTCAACTAGGCGTTCTGTCCATGCCTCCTTCCCATCCCATCTCTCTTGAAGGGATATCTTCAGGCTAGCGACGAAGAACATTAAGGTAGAATTGCCTCAATTCCATAGGTCAACCTAAAGGGAGTCTTTGACCCATAGTTGTTTTATAAGCCATGAGGTAGGCTCACAAGGCCGCCATGAACTTGTTATTCCAATCACTGCGTGAAGTAGAGACTACCTTGGTCAAGATGTTCACCAAGATTTTATTTGTGGATTCAGCTTGGCCATTTGCCTGAGGGTAATAAGGCCCAAAAATTTTTGATGGATGATTAGAAAGTTGGATAAGAGATGAGCTATCACTTTGTTGATAAAGTGTGTACCTTGGTTGTTAACAAGTTCGATGGGGCAATCGAATCATGAGATCACTTGCTCCCATAAGAACTTGGCAGTAGTTCTAACGTCATTTTTTCTCATAGCTCATGCTTTTGCCCATTTTGTTAGATAGTCTTAGCGACCATGATGTATTTAGCTTGTGAATACTATGCAGCGGTACTAATGGGTTCGATGAAGTCAATACCCCATTTCTCAAACGGTTGTTGTACAATGATTGTGGTTAGCTCCATGTGATCCTTACAAATAGGGATCTTAGTCCATTGGCACTCATCACAATGCTTCACAAATTGTGTCACATCTCGGAAAAGAGTAGGCCACCACAGCTAGGACTACAACACATTGCAGGTTGTCATGTCTCTGGTGAAGTGTCCTCCTGCGATTTTGTCGTGTGCCTCCATGATTACATCATGCATCTCATGCTCACACATGCATTTGCACAGCAACCCGTCTTGCCCTAACCTATAAAGTTGGCCTGCTATCAACTGATAGGGTTGGATCTTCAAGATGAGTTGCCTCTATCGGGCCTTTTCTATTGGTCATTCTAGTAGTCCGTGCTCAAGCACTTGGACTATGTCATCTGCCCAATAGGTGTCATGTCGGCTCTAAAAAAATCTCTTTTGTTAGATAAGTGGAATAGATGTGCATTTGGCAATCTGTTTATAATACCTTATCCATCAGTTTCTCCGGGTGGGGATGCGAGACATATGGTCAGCCATGTAGCATTGCTTTTCTTTACGTACCACCACAGAGAAGTCAAATTCTAAAAGCAAAAATAGCCATCGAGCGATGTATCATGTAGCACAAGGTTTATTAACAAGATATAACAGGGCTTGATGGTCAACAAAGAAGGTAAAAGGCGTAGCCAAAAGATAATGGCGAAATTTCTTTACAGAAAATACCATGGCCAAATCCTCTCTCTCCGTTGTTGAGTAATTCATTTCGGTCTCAGTGAGTTGTCTGCTAGCAAAGTTCACTGAGTAGTCTAGGTTATGTTCACTAGGTTGGCACAACAAAGATCCTACGGCAAATTTTGAAGCGTCAATGTGCACATGGAACGTGAGTGTCCAATCTGGGGCTTGTAGAATTGGTGCCATGGTCAGAGCCTTTTTTAGTTCCTCATATGCGCGTTGGAATTCCTTATTCTATTCGAATATGATCAACAGCTTGTATAGAGGTCTAGCAATCAATGCATAGTTCAACACGAACCATCGATAATACCCCGTATGGCCTAAGAAGCACTGAACACCCTTATAATCCATTGGGGGTGGAATATCGACAAGGACCCTGATCTTTGAGAAATCTGTGATAATGCCATTCTTCAACACCATGTCCTAGGATGCATCCATGATTCACCCAAAATTGGCACTTCAAGGGGTTCAATAAGAGATGATATAGTTGATATCATTCAAAGACTACTCGGAGCCTGTCTAAGTGTTCCCTCCAAGTAGAGTGAACACATAAGTCATCCATGAAGACCTTTAACTCCTTCCTAAGAATGTCTTTGAATATCGTGCATATCAATCATTGCAAAGTAGCTGGTGCATTAGTCAACACGAAGGGCATGACTATGTAGGCAAAGATGCCCCATTTAGTGGCAAATGTAGTCTTATGCCTATCATTAGGATGCACTTGCACCTACTTGTGCCTATTTTCCAGCCACTCTCTCGAGCATGTGCTCGGTGTATGACAATGATAATTATCTCTCTTCATAGCCGTGTTTACCTTCTTGTAATTGACACACACTCTAATCTTTCCATTCTTCTTTAATACGATGACTATGGGAAAAATTCAATCCGTGTGTTCAATTTCGTAGATGAATCCTACTCTCATTAGCTTGTCGATTTCTTCCTTGATGACATGGGTATGCTTTGGATTCATGGGATACAATCACTACTTGACCAGCCTTGCGTCAAAAGTGTCATGGGTACGTTGTGAGTCACTACACTCAGGTCTACCCCTTTGAGCTCTTATAGGGACCAAGCAAAGACATCTATATATTCTCATAAGAGAGTAATGAGACTTGCTTCCTCTTACTCAGTCAAGTCATCGACCATAAAGATAGGTCAATTTCTCCATTTTCCTGGCCAAATGGACCTCCTTGACCTTGCTAGGCCCTTCGATTGGTTCGCTTGCTTGCCCTTGTCATTTGGCCCCTTGCAAGATCACCACCCTATCTCCTTTTTTGAATTTCGTAAATCGGTTTGGTAGGTCTTGCGGTTTTTGCTGCTCCTCTATCTATATTTCTTTACGTAGCTTCCATCATTCCCCCTTAGCCATCAGCGCCTTAGATGGGTGGGTAGGTCCCCCTTGTTGCGTCTAGTCTTAGAAGATCGAGGTATCTTGGGATCACTATCTAAGTTGACTTTTAACTCAGAATCAAACTCTCCATCTTCGCTAGAAGAGGGAGTCTCTCTTGGTGGTCGTAGTTCAGAAGGTGAATTTGTTCTTAGTAGTGGTACATCCCTCGGTTGGGCTAGGCTCGCTTACTCGTACTCAATTGTGCCTATGTGCTCCAACCAGGTTCAATCGTAGTCCTTGTGCATGACTCCTTTTTCTATCCTAAAGGCATTCTGCTTTTGCATGGTTCGGAGTCAACTCGTATTTGTTTGATCACACGTCCGCTAGTGTCGTATTCTATAGTATCTATTTTCCCTTCGCTCTCATCATTGAAGGAACAATAGTCTTCATATTCATCATCGTCAGAGCTATTTTTGTCCAACTGCTCATCATTCTTCACATTCTGGTATGTCTCTTCTTGTTGGTTGGGGACTAAATCCCAATTGTACATCAAGTTTAAATTGTGCACCTTGGACCATTGCCATTCAGGCTCATCCATGAGATCGTGGAGTGGCTTGAGATTAGTAGCTGAATTGCCAACCAACTTGTTAGTCAGATATCCTAGGATCTCGAGGAGCTCTCGTCTATTGTTTGGGACTTGGAATGTAATAGGGTTGGGCATTCCTTGTAAGCTTCCAATTATCATTTAGACTGCTACTGAGGGTGTGTCCTTGGGCTTACCAATTGCCTTGATGGCTTGTTCATATTACTCATTGTTCAACAACGACAGGTCAATGGTGGCAAGGACCTGCATCCAGACTCGCTCATCCTCAGGGCACGAGATATGCTTGGTCAAGGCCCCATAGGATTTCCTAATCTGGCTGTCACCCTTCAACATGGTGGAGATGGCATCTAGGTCAACCGGCATAGTCTTCCAAGTGTCCATCTCTACTCTTACAGCCTATGTTCAATTGGCTAAGAAGATAAGACCATTGTCCCAGTCCTCTACAACTCTTGTATTACGCATCCAAGGTCAGTCTAGCAAGATGTCATAGTCCACTCCCTTTATGACTATAAAGTCAATAGAATTGGACTCCTGCAATCTTCACTGGCCAAATTTTTAACACGCCAAATGGTTTCAGCTTCATTTTGTTGGCCAGGTGACGTTAAACCTAGCAGTCTCCACCAGCAGGGGTTATCGCAAGTTTGGAGTATTGCATGGCTTAGCGCACTAACTCTCACTCCCATGTCTATGATTCCCTTTCTTGTGACATCTCCAAGAGCTAAGATTGGTAGGACTGCATGCATCTCTGTACCTTCCCAAAAGGCATTCATGTGTAAGGACTTAGGTACGAAGTGCAACGTTAGGCTAGGTATTTGTGTTTCCGCGTCATACTCGTGCAAGTCTGTGGTAGCTTGCTCGTTTGATTATTCAACCCATTGTTTTAGCTCTTGCCATAGCATTGGATGCTGCCTAAGCAAGTTTCCTAAGCTCAAAGTCACAAGGGTGGTCCCCAATGCATTAAGGAGGTTGCTAGCTACTTGCCTCTCTCTTAACCCCATGGTTCCTAGGCAATGGCCTTGACTGATGTGCAGGCCTATAGCATTTAGACTTTGTCTAAGCGCCACTGCTTGTGGTGTAGTCGCATCCCTCGATCTTAGTCGTGGTGGTGGGACTGACATGCTTATGCTTGAGAGATCATCAATCTCATCTTCTAGTATGGGCTCAATATATTTGAGGTGCTCTTGGGCTTCTTTCACCTTCTCGATGGCTTCGGGTTGGTGCTTTGGGTTGGGATACTCCTCGGGGTACTCCCTGACCCTAGCACTTCCCATCGTAGTTGTCTTCGAAGTTGATGTTTCTGCCTTTGCGTCAGTGACCTTCTGTCCAAAAGGCAGTGTTGTGGCACTTTCGATTTTGAGTGTGACCTTAGCGTTTGGTCTAGTCTTCCTACATCTTTGACTCTTCTTTTGGATTGAGGTTGTGTCGAGATTGCTAGGCCACGACAATGATATGCCTGCCTACTTTGTTTGTGCAAGTCATGACATGCAAGGGATGGGTGTCGAGTGTCTCTACACCAAACAACCCCAATGGAATCGATGGCTTGTTTGTCGAACTAGAGGATGGCTTCCTTCTAGAAAAATTGACAAAGAGATGAGTGATTCCATACTCCACGCATCTTAGGTCAGTTTGTCTCTATTAGCTTGCTCCCTCTCAGGGTAGCACATGGGTGACCACAAGTCCAACACACAATTAGCTCTTGTGTCTACCCTCCTAGGCCTTTGTCTCTCCCTCTTCCTAAAGCCATCACCGGCACTGGTTGGTAGTCCATAAGGACTGCATTGCCTTCTTCATCATACGATACGTAAGGGTGTACATAAGGCTCATCACCATTTAGCTCCTCCACATAGTGGACTGGAGTGTCACTCAGTGGATGGGTTACGTAGGGTCTAGGTGGTATAGGGATACCTGTAGGATTTATCTCCATCCTTAGGATAGTCATCTTAGCATCATTAGGTGCTAGGAGGGAAAATGGGGCTCCCCTTTCAAAGAAACTCGGCGGCCTATTCGTAAGGTAGGGTTGATCGTAAGGCTGCGAGTATGGGAGTCTCCGAGGTAATCAACAATGCATGGCATCATGGCCAAACCTACTCCGAGGTAATCAACAATGCATGGCATCATGGCCAAACCTACCACAGTTAGCACAAGGTCAAGACCTAGGGTCTTGACACTTGGCTAGCAGGTCATTTTCGTCACAATACACTCATTGGATGTATGGGCACGCTGTCGGAGGGGTTTTTGTCGAAAGGTCGAATCCACCGAGGATCAGAAGTAGAAGGAAGTAGAGATAGGAGATGGAAGAGAAGATAGAGAATACCCAAGTGGTAAACACGACAAAAACAAATCACAATGAATTGAATCAATATGTATTGAAAGAACCTAGAATCTTTGCACTACTCAGAAGCAATCTCCAGGCATTAGTTCTCTTGGAGCTCCTTCTTAGACCAAAAACATGGTTCAGAAAAATCTGCTCTTTCTCTGCTGTCCGGAACCCAAATCTGATGGCTCCGTTGGCTCCGAAAGGGGGGTAAAATCATAGGACACTTGCTCATGGATCTCCCAGATCACTCCTTCTTCTTCTTTCACTTCAATCTGCAGTTTTCAGCCTATTTACAGCGTTCGCGACGTGCGTGATTTTGTCCATCTGTCTTTTTTATGAAAAATCTCCTAATTGGCTGAAAAAGCAACTAGCTTTTTCAATGCCATCCTAATCTAGAAGCTTTTTCTAACTTTTTCAAATTTTTACAATAAGTAATGTCAAAAATAGATTAAAATTATCCAAAAATCTAGTATTTTCGGATAATCCATGCAACTCACACTAGTACTAATGTTTCAGATCACATTGACTCTCTAGATCAATAGAGAAGTCGGATGATGATGCATTCCATACTTTTTCACATTGTGTCCTCATAACATCACGACATCCATCCCCTCTGAACCTGCACATTCTCCGGTATGTGCCAACATCCTAGTTGTCACCGGATTCTGAGTCCTCCTCATCCTCTGCAACCATATCCTTTGTTTCTTCATCTTCCATATCTTCCTAGCTAGCCCCTATATCATGGCCACTATTTTCTTCCAATTCTGGCAACTCATAGGCAGTAGATTTCCGCCTTTTGAATAATTTGATTCTTTTCCTTGCTATCGGAAGTTTTATGGCTGTCCCCTCCAGCTCATTTAATGTATAAGTAGCATTATCAAACACCTGTCTCACCACATAGGGTCCAAACCATCTTTTGGAAACTTTACGCATGGCACTATACTGGTTATCTAAACTGCTATCATAAACCAATACCCAATCCCCATCTTGTATGGTTCTTGGTCTTAGTCTATGTCTTTTGTCAAACCATTTCTTGTTCTGTATCCTTGTTGTCCTTAACTTTGTAGTTGCTGCCTCTATGTCTTCTGACTTTCTTTCCAACTGTCTAATGTGTAAGGCCAACAACTCCTCTCGATTCAACTCCTCCTCCCAAGGTAACACACTCCATGTGACTATCATCTCTTCTATCGGCATGATAGGTTTTTGACCATACATCAATTCTGTAGGCATATATCTTGTAACATCACTAGAGTTGTTCTGTTAGCCCACAAAGCATAAGGGAGCAATCGTGGCCACTCTTTTATCTTCTATCCACATGCTTTTTCCAATGCCTTCATAATAGGTGGATGACCTCTTTCACTTTTGCCATTTCCTTTAGGGTTATAGGTTGAAGTTAAAGCAACCTTTATCCCCAACCGTGCAAAGAAATCATGAGCTTCATCTACATCCAGCTCACCTCTATTTGCTGTAATTTTTCGCACATAGCCATATCGACAAAAGATCTCTTCTAAGAGAAAAGTACATACGGCATTTGTCATCTTAGCACGTAGAGCTCTCTCTTCCACTTGATTAGTCAAGTCTTCACAAGCAAGCACAAGATACCTCATTTGCCAAAGACCTGTAGGCATTGTGACCAAACCCACCACCCACTTAAAATGAAGAGATAATGGATATGTGGGTTGCAATCCATCCTGATGTCTCACAGTTGAATACATTTGGCATATCATACATGTTTCCACAAAGTGAGCAACATCCTTATACATTCCTTGCCACCAATATCTTTCTTTGATTTTTGTAAAAGTACCCCAAACACCTCTATGACCAGCCCATAAGCTTTCATGAAATTCTTGCATTACTTTTACTTATGAAGCTCTGTCACCCAAAACTTGCAATGGCATACCCTGTTTCTTTTTAGCATGTTTCCATAAGTATCCATCTTTTAAGAAAAATCCATAGGCTTTCCTCTTGATCTTCTTAAACTTCTCATCTGACCATTCATCTCTCTTTGTTAATGTACTGAGATATTGACCAATTCTCAGCCACTCTCCTGCATATTTGTATTCCAAAAACACTTCTACACAATATGAAAAAAATCTAAAGTGTCTTCTCTTTGCTGTCCAAGCTTCTGTTAATGCTGTAGCAACACCTTGCATTACTAAATTCACTCTTGCAACATCATTTTCAGCCATAAGAAAGTCATCTTCTTCCTTCTCATCCATCATTCCATCTTCATTCTCATAACGTGCTCGAGATAACATGTCTGCCACCCTGCAATATGCTGAAATTCAGGATTCAAAGATTTAATGTATGCAATCCACTAGAGCATAGCAATGTCCAGGGTAGCACAACTAGTAATCATACCCAATACCGGCAAACAATCAGTGTCAATGACTACATGAGCACCCATAAAATATTCCTTATCCATTTAAGGGTTGTCACAATTTCCCATAATTCTCTTTTAACATGTGGATATCTTCTCTGTCGTTCAGTCAATACTTTAGCACCAAAGCGAATTGCATATCTTTGTCCTTCCTCATCATCTTGCCCAATTGCCCATCCAATCCTGATTGGGCTTGTATCAACACTAATAATGATAGGCTTTCCATGTGAATAGTCAGCCTTTCTCAATGTAGGAGCAAATTTTAAGAGTTGCTTCAATTTCTTCATTGCTTTTTTATGCTTCCTTTCCCAATGAAAAATTTGACCTTTCCTTAGAAGCTGATAAAGAGCATCGACTACATGCGCAAAGTGAAAAATCGATATCAAATAGAACACACATGCACCCAAGAATCTATGCACCTCTGATACATTTGTGCATACATCTCGCATTCTATCAATCCCATCTATTTTTGCTAGTGATGGCCTTCGCCCATAAGGCCCGCACATATGCCCAACAATCAAAACCTCTTCAACTCCAAAGACAGACTTTTGTCCAGAAAGAATTAAATGCACCTCTTCTAGACGTGTCAAAATCCTCTCACAATCCACAATATGATCTGCAACAAACTGTCTGTATCCATGAGCATCCATCTCTTCATTCTTTTCATCCACTGCACACCCTTTGATTGGAACATCATCCAAGAAGGGCATAGTCAATTGTGGTATGAAATCCCTAAGTACCCTATTCATAGCATTTATCATGTGTGCCACTGAGTTTGTTGCACCCTGTGGGAGAGTACGCATCCATACTAACCCAAAGGAGTCTTCATGGTTGTGATATCCCTGCTTTCAATTGCAAGATGAAACTGATCATACCCTGAGTAAAGATCACCCAAAGAATAGATTGCTCTGCCTGCAAAAGCCTCTGCAAATTCATCAACCACAGGACCTGCACCCACATTTCTTATGGTCACTTTATTGATCGGTTGCATGCCTTGAATAAATCTCAAAGACCCATTCTTTTTGGGCACAGTAAACCAACGATTTGAGTATGGGGCTGAAGAAGGCTCCAAGATCTTTATGTGAATCTTTTCATTTAGCAAATCCATCAGCTTTGGCAAGTAAGCTTTAGGCACTAGAATAGGCCTCAAGTTCCATGGTACATGTGGCACAGTAAATATGACCATAGGAGAGACAACATTTGGATCCACACAACCTATTTCACTTGGTTGAAATGCAAATGCCTTCCCATGTCTAGCCAACATCTGAATAAAATAGTTTCTCTCAGCAGGCAAAAGAAACTCTTCTGCACCAACTTTCAATTCCTGTAATGTTTCAGATGTAAACTGATGACCTATATCTTTAGGATCCCGTAAGCTTGGCTGCCTTGGCACTTTTTCATACATACCCTCACTCTCTGGTGGAAGTGGCAAAGCAATTGGTTTCACATTTTTGTCAACTGTCTTATACTTTGTCTCCACAAGTTCTTCAGCCCATTGTAATCCTTCCTGCTGAGCAAACAATGCTATAACATCATACATATCCAAAGAACATACTGACAACACTCTGTTTTCAGCCCCATTTTCTACATGTATAGTTGCTGAAATTTCAGCCATAGTGTCAGTAATATTCAGCCCATAAAAGATGCCTGAAATGCCATCATTTTCAACTAACAGGCCCAATGATCTTAGTTTCTTAATAGCCCGTTTCATAGATATGTGTTCAACCCTACACATAGCTTCCATAGGCTTAATCCAACATGAACTGCTTGCTGTAAGCTGAGAATTACCAATAGTAAATACATGCTTCATTTTATCAAGAGGCAAGTACACACTCTGAACAGCACTACTGTAGCCTCGTATTATAGTAGTGCTTAATGAAAATCCATGTCTTTGAATTTCCTTGCATTTGGAACCAAAGGAGACTCTCAAAGCATATCACGATTTCTAGGATGATTAACAGAAACAGTAAGAAATTGGACTGCTTTTCTCCCATCCTTGCTTCTGACTCTTGCATAAGCAGAACCATCATCAAGCACCTTTGTTTCCATATGCACACCTATAATATAGGGCTGTCCCAAAATCATTGCATATGAGGAATTATCTTGCACAAAGAAGTGTTGCTCTTCCTGTACATCACCAATTGTCACTTTTACATTAGGACATGCAGCATAGAGCTCCCTTGAAGAATTATTTGCAGCCCTCATATGCCAACCATGATCAATGTCCACAGGCCATGCACCATTTTCATACAATCCCCGCTCAATGACATTTATCTCAGACCCATGGTCAAGTAAAGCAACACAAGGAGTTTCACACTCCCCTATTTTCACTACCATTTCAGTGGTAGCTCTAGCCCAATGATTTCTTGTGTAGTGACTTCGAGGAATAAATCCTAGAGTCTCTTCTCCATATTGTTGCATTCGCCTTACTCCACCATGCATATAGCTACAAGACAATGCATTTTCAGCCACTTTTTCTCTTTTCCACATGCTGTCCATTGATTAGTAGCATCCTGCATAGATAATCCAGTACTTACTTCATGCTCATATTCAGCCCGAATTCCCAACAAACCAGTTTCCTCTTCAAATTGCAGCAATGCACTAGTGGTATCACCAAGAAACTGATGCTTCCTTTTAATTATGTCAATGATGTGCTGCCCGTCCCTAAGCCTGGAAAAAGATGTATGTATGTGCTGCAAACTGTCACACCACATACATCTTTTTCCAAGCTTAGGGACTGCTGCCCGTCCCCTTTCCTCTTATTCTTTTTCATCCAATTTTGCAATGTTCAATTGAAGATCCCGCATCCCTTTGACCAATTCAAATAAGACATCTTCCCTAACAGAGGAAACAATAGCAGGTATAGCCATAGGGTTAGCCATAGAAGTAGGTGGCTTACTGGATACATCAACTGTCTTGCCCGTAACAGTGGGCAAGCTAGAGACATGCAATCTTTCTCTTCTTCTATGCTTCTTCACAAGCGCAGTAACAGCTTCCTTGACATGTCTCCACTCTACTTTCAAACCTATCTCTGTAGTCTGATCCTCCAGTAAATCATCAAGCTTCTCTTGAAGCTCAGGATCAGTTGCCTGTAGAAACAATTCAATTTTCTGACTTGCAAGAGCTTGCTGTTCTGCAAGATCCAACTACTCAAATCTACTTTCTAATTCTCTTAATAATTCTGTAGCCACAAGACCCTTATTGGGTTGTATAACTGACTCCTGAAAAGTCTTGCACGTAATGAAACTGGTGTCCTCAATGTAAAATTCTTCCATGAGTGTCTTCTTGAAGGCTACCCAGTCTGCATCCTGCGTATAATTTAGTAATATGTGCTTTCAGCTCATGAACAGTAACACATACAAAATACCGGCTCCATGCAGATTGAGCCACTCCAAAGAATTCCATCTTCTGAGCATAGGTATGTACATATGCAGATACATTCCTGCCATTGAATAACTTCACCTCACGCTCAACTACTTGTAAAGCATTCATCACAACACTTTTTGTTTGAGATGAAGCTTGCATCACTTGTTGTTGCTGTTGTACCTGCATAAGCATATTCATATTTTAAACCAACTGTTGCAAAACATCACTGGAGATTGTATTCAAAGGTTCTCTCATATTATCTTTCCTTCTTCTGTGATGACCTTTCATGTCACGTTCACCAATGTCAGAGGGGGTTTTGTCAAAAGGTAAAATCCACCGGGGATTAGAAGTAGAAGGAAGTAGGGATAGGAGATGGAAGAGAAGATAGAGAATACCCAAGTGGTAAACACGACAAAAACAAATCACAATGAATTGAATCAATATGTATTGAAAGAACCTGGAATCTTTACACTACTCAGAAGCAATCTCCAAGCATTAGTTCTCCTGGAGCTCCTTCGTAGACCAAAAACGTGAAATCTGATGGCTCCATTGGCTTCGAAAGGGGGGTAAAACCCCCGGACACTTGCTTATAGATCTTCCAGATCACTCCTTCTTCTTCTTTCAGTTCAATCTGCAGTTTTCAGCATGCTTACAGCGTTCGCGACGCGTGCGATTTCGTCCATATGTCTTTTTTATGAAAAATCTCCTAATTGGTTGAAAAAGCAACTAGCTTTTTGCATGCCATCCTAATCTAGAAGCTTTTTCTAACTTTTTCAGATTTTTACAATAAATAATATCAAAACTAGACTAAAATAATCCAAAATTCTAGTATTTTTGGATAATCCATGCAACTCACACTAGTACTAATGGCTCAGATCACATTGACTCTCTAGATCAATAGAGAAGTCAGATGATGATGCATTCCATACTTTTTCACACTGTGTCCTCATAACATCACGACAACGCTAGTAATCTCATCATCTCCTACAATTTGTCTATGTCCATCTTCATCTCTGTTAGCTCTTGCCTTGAATCAGTGCCCTTCCCTTTATCCTCAACACTCAAGCCTAATCTCTTGGTTGGTGTTGAAGCTCTCTCAAAATTCCTAGCATTGGACTCTTCTTGATCAGAGCTCTTGGAGCTTCTCTCCTTGAGCTGGTCATCCACTCTAATAGCTTCCTCAAAGACCCTTGCTAGTGCGTCTTGCTACAGGCTTGAGTTGCCTACCAAGGCTTTATAGAGCTCTTCACTTCGTATTCCGTACTGTGGACACCACTCTTTCGATTGGTCTCTCACCCATCGAAATTCTCTTGAAGAGGCTCCTCACATGGGTCACGTAATCTCGAATGTCCTCTCTCTCTCTCTCTCTCTCTCTCTCTCTCTCTCTCTCTCTCTCTCTCTCTCTCTCTCTCTCTCTCTATATATATGCTTGACGTTCATAAGTTGCACTAGCAGGTTATTAGAGTATCCACGTTTAGAAAATCTCTTAATGAAGAGATTTTTCGGGCCATTGAAATTGGCATGCTCTGCAATATCTAGACTCATGTACCAGGTTCTGACCCTTGTCACCTAAACACGGACCAAAAGCTTGTGAGCATTGACTGGGATCAGTGAGGCCATTCACCTCATAGACCTGCTTGAACTGCTCCACAAAGTTGTATGGGTCATTGTTTGCTTGGTATTTATCCAGTTGCTTTGCTACCACGGGAAATTTTTATTGGCTCTTAGAGCCTTGGCTGACTCCTAACCCTGCCAGTAGCGATGTTGCTAACACTACAGCATTTTCCTGCGTTGTTGTGTTATCTAGTAGCCGCTTCGTCAGAAGCTCACTTAGCGTGTGATTTTTGCCTGCTAGGGCTAGCACTCTCTGGATCTCTCGCATTTCCATGCTCTAGCATAAGCTCCTAGTTTGTTGATCCTGGTTATACACAACTATGCCTTGTAGAGCCTTGCGTGCCAGCTTGCTCTCTTCCTCAAGATCCGCTATGATGTCCTCCACATGTCTGCCATGGTGTTCCAACCGGGTTTGAGCATCATATTTGCTCACTAATTGTTGGATTGCCTCAAAAAAGTCTCCAAGGTTAAGTTCTCCATTGCTCCCATGGCCTGAGCTACCCTCTTCCATGTCTAAGACTTCCTGTTCTGGTAGATCCACTTTCCCAATAGTGTCGGTCCTTGCTACGTTTGGCTTTTTAGTTGACGAGGTCAGGTAGATCCACTTCCTCGATAGTGTCAGTCCTTGCTGCATCTGGATTTTTAGTGGTGTCTTGGTGCTACTTTTTGGGGATTCGGTCACCTGTCTAAATCTTGGGATCTTCTCTTAATGGTGGGTTCCTTCAAGTTTTTGTGTCTGAGTGAGTTCCTTGTTAGTTACAAACAATCCTCAACTTACCCTCACTCTGTGCGTGTGTGTGTGACTTCTTTTTCATGCACTATGTGCAATCAGGATTTTAGCATTTCTTAAGTGCATTTCCAATGCTCGAAATCAGAGCAAGTAACAAAACCAATTGTCTAAGCAGCTCTTGCACTCTCGTTTATGGGTTTGGCTTGATAGGCTTGTATGTTCGATTTTTGGCAGTCCTCGCCAGTTTATAAGATTTTCGCTGCACCTCCTACTCAATCAAGATTCGTTTGGGGTCTACGACTCCACTTGATGCCGCTAATAGGCTGGGTTGCTACATAGTTAACTAGTGTCGCCTTTACATTTGTATTTCACTGGTTTCTCTATTCCTTACATCAAAAACGTGTTTCAAGTGTTTGCGTGGCCTTTGGAGGTTCGCACGGCCAGTGTCTAGGTAGGTCTGGTCCAAATTTTAAAAATTTTGGAAAAAATTAAATTTGGCCCAATAGGTCCGAATTGCAAGGGCCAAGTAATTGACTCGGATGGGCCTAGCGGTCGAGGGCAGAGTACCTAATCTAGCCGAGTGGATGACTTGGAGGGCAGGCCGAGTTTGAGTGGGTCGAGTGACTGACTTGGATAGGCTGAGTGATCCGAGGGTCGAATGAAACTGGGCCAAATGGCCGAGGGCCAAGTATCTAATATGGCCGAGTGGATGACTCGGAAGGGCCAAACAGTTTAGGACAAGTGGGCCGAGGGCCGATTTTGGGACTCAGCCCAAGGTCAAACTACTCGGACAAGCCGAGCATGATGCATTTTTTCTAAAATGACAAAAAATTCATCACGTTGAGTGATTTTGAGCTTCACACCTACAAGCCTCTCTATGCATGAAGGAGAAGGTGTGGGTATACTTGTAGTGGGCAACAAACTTGTCGTTGGCAAGATTGAAGTGGATCCATGGAATGGAGCTTTCTCTCTCTCTCTCTCTCTCTCTCTCCCTCTCTCAACCAGGGTTTCAAATGAGCTGTCCCTTGGCCTCTTGGCTATTAGACCCCTTTTCAGCCAAGGTCTTGCCACTCCTAATCCCTCACTTATCGACCTTAATCCTATTGAGCACTCTTTCTTCTCGTTTTTCTTGAATTGTGCCTTGTTCAGGCTTATTTTACAACAGCAAACCCTATGCGTTTCCAATTGATTCCTTAACTTTAACCTACTCTAAATACAACAAGAATTGAAAGTAAAGTACTGAACTGATGTCTCTACTCTCCTATTCATCAAACCATCAAAATAACCAAAATACTTGTTGTGAAGATTGAAAACCCCAAATTTCCTACCTATGTCAAGCTCTAGTTCAGGGATGAAACCCTTACTTCGATGCTCAATTTGAAGCATGCAAGCACCTTGAATTCATTTGTCCCAGCAATGGAACCAAAATATAGAGGCAACCACCAAGACCCATGGACCGCTTATTCTTTTAAGCGTTTCAAGTGAGCACTAATGGCTACCTCTCTAATAGCCGACGCGCTATCCCTCTCTACAAGTGTAGTGAGCTTATTACCTTGATGCCCAATTGAGATGCCTTTTCTCTTAAGTACACTAGTAGCTCTATGATTCTTGATGCAAGCTCAAGAATCCTCAAGCCTCTTCCCCCAAGCTCCATCCTCCATAGCCGTGTGCAAGACAAGAGAAGAGAAGAGAAGAAAAAGAGAGGAGATGGTGGAGAGCTTTATCTCCTTGATCCCTCACCCTCATGCACTCACTCCCTCATACTCTCACACTCCCTCTCTTAAGCACACACAAGCAAGCAAAGAGGAGAGAAGAAGAGAAGAAGAAGAGTCTCTTGTTGCCACACACCAAAGAATGAGCTCTCATTCACTTTTTATATACATGCCCTAAAATCCCATGGGCACCCATCCCCTTTTTTACATGACCGGCCATTGTGGCAAGTTCCTTCTTCCCATTCCCTTTTACTTGGCCTATTTCTTTAGTTTATGCATGTCTACCCTTTGACAATTTGCAGAGGAGGGAGTTTGGTGCTCTTTTACAAAAAATTGGGGAGCCTTTCACTTAAAAATGCACTTTTGCCTTTAACTTAAATTTAGAGGCTTAGAGGCCGTCCTTGCGCCTTTGCATGTTCTTCAACCTCCTTCTTCCCTCTCGAGCTAGGGTGAACACTTCTCATTGTAGTCCTTACTTGAAGCTAGAAGTAGGTGGCCTTACAATCCTCATGGTAGCCCTTCGCAAGCCAAGCCTTCAATCCAATGCCTTTGAGCGTCCTTCCAAGCCTGAGCAATATCCATTACAAGAAGAAGAAGAAGAAGATAAGGATAGATGCAATAGAGTGATTCGCTCTATTTGTCCCTCACACACACACACACACATCTCTCTCTCTCTCTCTCTCTCTCTCTCTCTCTCTCTCTCTCTCTCTCTCTCTCTCTCTCTCTCTCTCTCTCTCTCTCTCTCTCTCTCTCTCTCTCTCTCTCTCTCTCTCTCTCTCTCTCAATGGAGAAGTAAAGAATGACGAAACCTAGAACTCACAAAATGGTACACACAAGAACGAGCTCTTCCATTCACTTTTTGGTTTTCAAAATTAGGTTTTTTTACCAAAAGCTGGGAACCTTATGCACTTTTAAAGCTTTTGATTGGTCCTTTCTAATATTGCATGCATATCACTTAGGTTAATCTAAAATAATCCAAATTGAGGTAAATAGAATTACCGAATGTATCATTTGTAGGTGTTACAATTTGCATAGGAGTGAGCATGGCTCTCACATAATGTATATACAAAGTAATAACCATATATCCACAATAAAATTTTGAAATTGCATGTTATGGATGGATAGCACCTAGGATAATAATTTGTTTCCAAATTAAGTTTGGGCAATTTACTTGTCTCCTATTTTGATGAATGACCATGTTATATTCATGGATAGTGCTTGTCAAAAAATTAGATATTAAAGGTTATCATAATCTTTTCTCTCCTCTTTTCTTGGTATTGACATTACATTTCTTCTAGATTCTCCCCTTGATATTCTAGAGTTGGGAATTCTAATAGAAGATCAGACACCTTTTGTGTTTGAGTGTGCAAGATCTTAATAATCATGTCATAGATATCACACTGACTCATTACTTATTATATTCAGGTTGTTACACCTATTTACAGCTGGCATACTTATAGCGCCAATCAACTAGTGTAGTCGGTTATGCATTGTTTGACTTAGTAGGCCACTTTCCTTTATGTTGTATCTTATCTATACTTTGTGTACATTGTAAAGTGTGTGGAAGAAGAAGAAGAAACTAGCAAGAAAACGTTTTGGCCTCCATATCTCTTCTTGTCTCTTGAGTGAGCTTCTCCTTGTGCATTTTGCGTGTGTTTGGCGCAGCATCTTGAGCAAGTCCCCCCACCACGCGATTCTTGACAAGAAAGAGCCCTTATGGCCTTAAGCAAGCACCTAGGGAATGATACCACAAGTTTGTGTTGGAGATAAAGGCACCTATGCCTAGCCGCCTATGTATTACTACAATGATAGTACCCACATACCTATATACTACAAGTGGTAGGTGTCCATCACTATCACTTCATTATTTATTCTTTGAGTGACTTTTGAATAAATGGAAGTCTAGTCACACATTGTGACTATTGGAGTTCCCACATCTTATTTCCCTCTCTTTCTTGCTCTTGCCCATTCCACCATAGCTCTTGCTTCTACTTGAGTGATTTCACTCTTGGGTCACTCCCTTCAATTGGTATCAAAGTCATTGCACCAACATTGATGAGCTCAACCAGCTTGTGGAGAATACCTATAGTTTATAGGTTTCATAGCAGCCATGGCTATGAGTCAGTGCTCTTCTCCTTCCCAGTGATCAAAGGCTGTTGAGACTTGCTCCAAGCCTTCCTCTGGCGACAATAATTATTTTTTGGGACCTCTTGTAGATAGACAATGTAAGTAGTAGTAAGAGAGATTGTAGCTTTGCACCTATTGTCCCTACTCCTCTTCATGTACCCATTTGGTATCTCCTCTAACTCCTGTATGGTTATTTGCACTCAAGCAATTGTCTCCCGCACCCTTGGCACTAACTTTTAACATTGAGCATTGGTTTTGAGTAATCAAGCTTCAACTATTGACTATGAAAATAGGGAAACCTATTGTAATACAATTCAAGATAGCACTTATCTCATTGTCTGGAGGTCGCTTATACTTCCCAGGATGTCTATTTGATGCCAAATCACTTGGGGATGCTATGTCACTTTTATGCAATGTTATTGGACTAATTTGAGCACACTTTTGGATCGATTTCCTCAAACATTTCTCTAGTGCAATAATAGGGTTGAATTTCATGTGTCTGCATCTCTCTTGTCATTTGATGCTTCTAGGGCTTGGTATGGATGCCCAAATGTTAGCTTGACACTTGGGGGTACTCAACACATATCTTGGGATTCTTTTGGTAACTGAGCTTTCATTTGCTCAATCTTAGTAAAGATTTTGCCATTGTAATATAGTGGATAACATGCTTTTCTCAAGGAACACTAAATGCCTGTTGCTCTTGAATGTCATTCGAGTGTTGCATACAAATGTATTGATACTTACCATTGGTCTATGCACTTGAATATGCTCTTGGATGCTCTTGAGCTTTGATTTTGAGCTAGGAAAGATTCATCTTAACTATGGGAGCACATCTTGGTTGCTTCAATGGGCTATTTAGTTACGGGCTTGAAATACACATTGGATTCTAGGCTTCCAAATGTATGCTCTATGGATCTAAAATGTATAAATGTCATCACCATGATGTTTTGAGCTTTATTTTCTCATTTACCATTTGACTTTTGCTTCAATGGGAGCTACTAGGCTTTATGTACTAATAAGCCACATTGGTACTTGGATGTTCTACAAAGCATTTGGTTCATGCAATTGAGCTTGAGCTTATCACAATGAGACAATGGGACTCATGGCGGTGACATGTGCATTCTCTCTTAATATTTATTGGATGTAGTTATAGTATCATGGGCTGATTTGATCTATTGGCTTGGACCTACTACTTATATCTGTTAGGGTGTTATCAATGGTATTTATATGCTTCTAGGTTATGTATTGAGTTTTTTCTCAGTGGGTTATGCATCTAGTAGTTCTCTTCATTTACCCTTGAGACCTACTACCTTGTGCATGACATCTATGTCTATTGCATATATGATTTCTTACACATTGCAGTTGTGACAATCTTCAATGCCAGTTATTCTTGGCTTCTTTACTCTTCGTTGCTCATAGTTGGTTGTTTGCATATTGTTGTAGTTTATTACAAAAACTTATCATTTCTGTTTAATGCATTCTATTTGAGGGCAATCACCTAGACTTGATAGCCTTTTGTCTATAGGTTGTGAAAAGCTCATTATTTTGGTAGTATCTCGTGTCTCCTACTTGATTTAGCAATCATTTTGGGATTGATTTGTAGGGTATTAAACCTTCTATATACTTGCTTGGTCTCATGACTATTGATTCTCATGACAGTGCTATCTTCAATATTGAGAAACTCGATGGGACCAATTATAGATATTAGACAACCCAAATATGGTAGATTTTAGTGCAAAAATTATAAGTTAGACCACTCAAAAATGAGGATGCCAAACCCAAAACATTGCCATTAAGGATTGGGATGAACTAAATGAGATAAGCAAGTCCACAATCATTTTATCACTCTCTAAACTGATTTATTACAATGTTGTAACTGGAAATCAAATTCCAAACTACATATGAGCTTTGGATGTAGATTAATAATCCTTATGACTAGTAGATTCCTACATCTCAAATGTATTGGATGAAACAATTGATGGACCTTCGCATGAAGGAAGGGACTTCTATGTTAGCACACTTAAATGAGTTTCACTCCATCATCAACCATTTAGCTTTGCAAGAGATTGAGTTCAAGGATACTTTGCATCCTTTATTTTTGCTTAATACTCTATCCAATTCAAGGACACTTTCCATATGGCTCTCTGTGCTAAGGACGGACTAAAATTGCAAGATGTTGAGAATGCCATCTTGACAAAAGAGGTGAACAAAAAGAATGCAGGCTGGCAGGATGGAAAATAAATGTGGTAGAGACTTTAACATGTCTCAGCCTTGGACACGTGGATAGTCTCACAGTAAGTTTTGTGGCCATAAGTCTGGCCGTACTTGTCATTATTATGGGAAAATAGGTCATATTTGGCCACAATGCCATAAAATGTGCAAAGATAAGCATAAGGAAAAGAGAAAGGGTAAAGTGCAAGACAAGAATGATGATTGTAGCATTGTGCCTAGCAAGTTTAGTATCAAGATTGAGGAGATCCATGTAGTATAGCTTGATATATCTAATGATGTTATCTTGGTAGCTTCTTCTTTGGATACTTCACAGTTGACTGACGCTTTGTTAGGATATACTCAGTGTTACCTGATAAATTCAAGGGTGTCCTTTCATGTGATCCCTCATATAGAGTGGTTTCAATCCTATCCTACTATGACTGGATCTGTCTCGATAATGACCTCTGGCATTTGAGATAGTTGGTATTGGTGATATCCAGTTGCATTTTGATTCAAGAAGCATATTCATCTCTTCATGACCTACATCATGTATCAGCTCTCACGAAGAGCCTTATCACTACTGCTGGCACCTTGGATGATGTAGGTTATATTATTTCTTTTGGTGATTCTTGATGGAAGATTACTCGTGGGAATATTGTTATTGCACGTGGTACTAAGTCTACTACCCTCTATCCTTTACTTGTATCTGGGTTAGTTGACCATGTTTTCATTGTGGCTGTAGTTCCACATGTATCTCTTTGGCATTATCGCCTTGGGCACAAATCCTTAAAAGGAATAAAATGCTTACTAGTTTGTAGTATCTTCCATCCCTAGATTATAAGTGTTTTGAGTCTTGTGACCATTGTTATATAGCAAGCAAACATGTAGTATGCATAAGAAGTCCAGCGTTAAGCGCATGGGTGAGCCTTTGGCTCTTGTTCATTCAGATGTATGTGGTCCCGTACCCTAGGTGGTGTGAAGTACTTTATCACATTTATTGATGATTACTCACATAAGGTCTAGGCTTACCCTATAAAGCAGACATTGAATGTCTTGTGTACCTTGCAGCATTGGCTTGCTCTTGTTGAGAACTAGTCTAGATATAGACTTAAATATATGAGGTCAAATAATGGGGGTGAGTATGTCTCAAAATCTTTTCACTAATTTTGTGTGATGAGCAAGGTATTAAGCATCACTACACCCCCCCTAGAACAATATTATTGAATGGGAGGCTCTGCAGCCGGTCCAACACTCTGGCCATGTGTACCAATTGCTGTTGCAGGCTATCCAACTGGCTGTGTAGGAGCACGTGGCTCCTCCTAGAATATAACCCTGCGTATCTGTACCACCTTCTCAAGCTGCTTATGCATCTTGTCTTCATGGAAGACTACATCATGGCTGCAGATGACTTTCCATGCTTATGGATCCCAAAGGCTGTAACCCATCTTGCCTGCATCCCCATAGCCAAGGAAAATGCATTTGACACTCTTAGGATCCAACTTAATATGCTTGTCTTTGGGCACATGGCAGAATGCCTCACATCCAAAGACACGTAGATGCACATAAGATGGAGGTTTCCTAGTCCATACCTCCTCTGCAATTTGGAAATCCAAACCACTAGAAGGTGATCTATTTATGACATGCACAGCTATACTAATTGCCTCAACCCAAAAGCTCTGTGGTAAGCCTGCATGGCTAAGCATATTGCCTACACGCTCCTAGATGGTTCTATTCATCCACTAAGCCAAACCGTTTTGGAGTGGGGTATAGGGGATGGTCAATTGACGCTTAATACCCCTCTCATCACATAGTTTCTCAAAAGCACGTGACACATATTCTCCCCCATTGTTAGTCCTAAGGCATTTCAGCCTATGCCTAGTCTGGTTTTCAACAAATGCAAGCCATCTCTGAAATACAACCAAGACATCTTAATGGGGCAAGCCCAAACTTTACGCAAAAAATCATCAATGAACGTCACAAAATACTTTGCACCACCCATAGACTGATAGGGCATGGGTCCACAGACATTTGAATGTACCAATGCCAAGGGCTCACTCATGCGTGTCGTCCTACCAGACTTCTTATGTGCATTCCTAGTCTGTCTGCCATAAAGACAATGCTCACATGAATCAAAACATGCGTAGTCAAGGGGCGATAAGTACTACAAACCAAAAAGCATTTTCATTCCCTTCAAGGACATATGGCCCAAACGGGCATGCCAAAGAGATACATGTGGGATGGAACCCACTGACAAAACATAGTCAAAAGAGGACCCATCAACTACAAGAGGATAGAGGCTGCCAGCTTTGGCACCTCTAGCAAGCACAAGTCTGGGGCCACGGGTGATATTTTAGGTAGAATCCCCAAATGAAACATGAAACCCAGCATCATCAAGCTTCCTTGCAAACATAAGATTGTGTGTAAGCGCAGGTACATGACGTACATCCTATAATAGAAAGGTACTGCCAGTAGAGAACTACAAATGTACATCCCCAATTCCAACAATAGCAAGTGACCTATCATCACCCAAGCGAACTGAACCAGAGACAATGCGGTAGGAGTGGAGCCACTCACGGCATGGTGTAACATGAAATGAAGCACAAGAATCCAAAAGCTAGCACTGCGCATACATAGAGTGAACATCGGGCAACGACGTAGCATCACAAGAACTAGCTGCAAGTATGTACTCCTCATCGGAGTCATCAGTCTGCATGACATTTATCTCCTCGATTTTCACACTGGATTTTGCAAGCATAATGCTATAATCAGAGGACTTTTCTTATACTTTTTCTTTCCCCTTCTCTTTGCACTTCTCATTGCACAACTCATGACAATGTGGGCGTATATGAACCTTTTTTCCGCAATGATGACATGTCACATTAGCATTTCTCCCACGAGACTTGCTACGCAACTTACCACGTGACTTAGACCTAGACTTCTGTGAGTCTCTGCCACGACCATTCCCACGGTCATTCTTGCCATTACCATCTCTGCCTCTAACAATCAAAGCATGCAACACACGAGAGGCATCCAAGTTCTTACGATTGATCTCTTCCTGTAGAAGAGCACTCTCTACATCATGCAAGTTTAAAATAGTAGCAAGAGCACATAAGGTAGTGCGGAATACATCCCATGACTCACTTAGAGTCCTAAGCAAAAACAATGGAGTAACCTCATCATTAAAGGTAATACCGTGCGAAGTCAAGTTCTTGAGAATAGCATGGAATTGGCTCAAATGAGCAAACATTGTCATATTCTCCTTCATGCGCAGGTCCATAAACTGCTTCAGCTAATACATCTGGCTTGCTGGAATTTTCTTATCATAGAGGTTCTTAATTTTATCCCAAAGCTGCCAAGCACTCTGTGCTTCCTCAACCACATTGTAATGCACCTATTCAGTGAGAGACAAGATGAAGATGGAGTTGCATAACTCATCAAGCTCATCCCATTTGTCATCAGTCATAGTTTCAAGTTGCTCGCCATGCATCCTTAGTGGCTTTATCTACGATTTCTACACCAATACCTGTCAAACTTGGCTCTTCCAAAAGGCATAATTTGTACCATCAAGCTTAGTGATGTTGAAGATAGCACTGTCAGTGGAAGAAGAACCCATAATGCGGTCCAAAACAATGCAGACAGTTCAAAACTGCTTGTTGTTTTCTGTTGTAAACAACCAAAAATGCCACCAAAACCAAGGCAAAATGACCACGAACTGATAGCTAATGATGTTGCCCACCATGTATCATCAAAAGTACATAAAATGAAGATGATTCAGCATGAAAATTCCACATCAGTCCATACATAAATTCTTGTTTGCATCTATATTAAAGGAAGGGTATAGGGTGTTGGAAGGATGAAAGAGAAGTAAAAGGGGGATGACCCTTAATGCATATGCCTACTTAGCCTTCATTTAATAAGGTCAAGTTCACTCTTTAAATTCTTGGGGTTTTTCAATTTTCTTTTGGCCTCTACATGCACTACATATAATGCACTCCAATGTGCACTAGACCCACACTATTGTGCACACCTTGTATCTCAATCATATGCACTAACACCACTTGTACACACTCCTTGCACACCACTATGTACCCATCTTGCCATGTCAACACTCATTCTACACACTACTATACTTGCATCTTGCACTCGTATGCACATGCACTTGCACTTGCAATTATGAGCACTTGATCTTCATACATATCCCACTACACACTATTGTGCATGGATACAATTGTAGGTAGTCACAACCAGTATGGGCTCTCGATTGGTCCCTCTCTCCTTCCTCCCTTCAATCAAGTGTCCATTGTCTCATAAGGTAGGGTCGATGAGGTAAGATAATAAGTAGCAACACACCTCTCATAGTGCCCATACGTTGTCTTATAGCACATTAGGAGCATAATAAATCACCTTGGATCACTTACACTCAAGTGTGCCCTTGTGCACTTTAATACACTTGTATGCACATATATGCTCCTGTGCACACAGGTGCACTATTGTGTTGTGTGCACTCTTATGAACTCTAGTGTACTAGCACTTGCATTGATACACCTAGCTACTCTTGTATGTACCCTTGTGTACTACACTTTCCTTTTGCACAACATCTATAATTCAAAGCACCTCTCACATTTTCCTTCTCCATGCACCTACACATCCACTAGCACCTTAGAATTTAGCTTAGTGTATTGCACATTGCACTAGCACTACCATAACCACCCTTGCACTCTAGTCAATGAGACATTGCTTTCTATCTAATCACTAGCGCAATTGTGACACACCTTTCTCTCTCCTAATAACATTTTTACACTTGCCTTCTCCATGCACTTGCACATCCATTGGCACCTTAGGATTCACGTTAGTGTACTGCACATTATGGTAGCACTACCATAGCCATGTTTACACTCTAGTGCACTTTGCAATGAGACGCGACATTCTATCCAATCACTAGTGCACTTGTGACATACCTTTCTCTCTTCCAATATTAGCCCACACCCACCCTATTTGTAAGTGAGGTTCAAAGGAGAAGTAGGGGAAGCTCATTAGGCCCCATATATGCATTTCTCTCACCAGTGGCACTAAGCTAGACATGCACTAGCATGGGCACATCCCTTTACATAAGTGCAATACACTAGCACCTTAGAACTAGACATACATAACCTCTAACATTTTTGCATACCATTGTACACTAGTTTCACCCTAGTGATCTAGGCCCAATGCACTACACTATCACCCTCACTCACACTTACATTGGCACACAAGCTTCTAATCCTAATGCATCATCGTGCACTAAACCTAACACACATGCATTAGTGCACTGTCTTAGTCCACATAATGCAACCTTGCACAACCACTCGCACATTACTCATACACCTTAAGCACACATTGTTGGCTCAAATTCACTCAAGATTCCAAGTGCACAACACTGTGACGTCCTCTCATGCACTTGTAAGGGCCTTTTTTTTTTCTCAAAACCAACCCACAACCACCTTGTTTGTAAGGGAGGCTCAAAGGGAATGAGAGAAGAGAGTGACCTCTTGTAGTTCACCAGAGTGTGCTAGTGTGCACCTACACATATGGGTATTGCCACTAATACTAGCATGCACACACATAGTAGCACTCTCACATGCACAAGCTTTAGCATTGGCACTAACACTAGCACATGCACATGCGCATGAACTCAAGTAACCTTGGTCGCACTAAGCACTCACATCTTAACCCACTTCAGGACCAATGCAATAGACCTTGCATCTTGCCTTAGTATGACCAAGTATACAATGTGCATTTAGGTACACTTAGATGCACTTGCACTAACATACATTAATACACGCTGACACAAACACATGCATATGCACACACGAGTGACACACTTGTGCTAATACCCCTAGGAACCCTAACCTATTGCACTTGTATACATGTGAATACACTAAAGAGTACTCATGTGCACTTTTGTGGGGTTGAGATCTCTTAAGTGCAGTTAGACACACATGTAGTCAGATGCACTTGCACTCTAACCTAGAAAAAATTGCACTTAGGTATACCCTCACTTAGCCACGTTCTTGCTCATATGCACTTGTGTGCACTCACATGCACACTAGTGTGCACTGTCTTGTCCCCATACACTACCTTACTTAACCTCTTGCACTAGCCTCACACACATCTAGTGCATTCATTATTAACTTGAGCTCATTAAATGCCCTGAGAGCCCAATAAACACACAACACCAAGCTACATTACATGCAAGTGCAAGAGTTCCTTTCGCCTCAAAACCAACCCAGACCCTCCATGTTTGCAAGGGAGATTTGGAGGGAAAGACAAGACAAGAGCATGACCCCTTGCATACACTTGTGCGCTTACATATGTACATACATGTGCACACATGTGCATTAGTATGCTTATGCACATTTGAGTGCAGACAAACATACACTGACACCTCATAGTTCCACCTTCATGTATACCACCCCTAGAGTTAGCAATGCACTAAGCCTCACCTTCCACCCTAGTACACTCACCACACACTAGCACAATATCCTTGCACTTGCATACCTACCCTTGTGCACTAGCCCTATACATACTGCACTTGTACTTAGGACACACATCTAATGCAGCTAACACATCCAATATAGTGCCTTGTAGTGCACATAGTCATAACACAACCTCTTACAAGAAGTCTCTTTCTCTCAAGCTCCTTGACTCTCACACTATTGGCTTAAAGGGAGTTCACAAGATGTTGTGGAAGAGGTAACTTGCATCATCACTATCCTTGAGGACTATAGTGCACACACCCTATCCACATCACCGAGTGCACATAGTGCATTAATATAATAAAATAGTGCCTCACTCACCCACTAGCATCATAATCGACCATTGTATTGCATGAGTGTAATCCATCGTAGAGCAATCACCTTGCATACAAAGCAAGAAACATAGCCTTCCAACATTGCACTATCCCCCACAAGCCACATTAGTGCCACACTAATTCACGTGCGTTCATTGGTACATCAAAGCACACATCCACAAGCACTCAACATAGAGCATTGTAAACACTAGTGTGCACACACCAACACAAACTTGTTGCATCATCCACACACCAACCTTGTCCACTCATGGTGTGTAAACCTCACATTAATACTCTTTTCGTACACACAACCTAGTGACACCATACACTAGTGTACTAAGTGCACATGTGTCCAATTGGATTGACTCATTCACACTACAACATTAGGACACTATACCCACATTCCACATCAATGCATGGAGCGGGTAATGTTAACCCCAGTGCAAAGAAAGAAAAAAGAAAATTAAAAAGACACAGGGAAAAGTGGAAAAAGGTGGGCCAACTAAAGAAATAGGTCATGGCAAGTGCAAAAGAGCAAAGTCACATTTTAAATATAAAAGTGCACTCTAAATCTTTGTAAAAGAGTGCCAGGCACCCTCCTATGCAATTTGTAAATGTAGATGGGCATGGATGAAGGAACAATGTAAATAGAAAGAGAATAGGGAAAGAAGACCTAGGCTAAAATGGTCGCTTATATAAAAAAGGGATGGGTGCCTAAGGGGAGTAGGGCATGTATGAAAAGGCAAAAGTGAATAAAGAAGCTCATTCTTATGTGTGGCTAAAACTAGCTCTCCTCTTCTTCTCCTTCTTCTTGTTCTTGCTTGCTTGAGCTTATACTTAAGAGAGGAAGTGTGAGGGAGTGACAGTGAGGGGCTGTGGTGGAGAAGCTCTCCATCTTCTCCTCTCTTCTCCATCTCTTCTCTTCTCTTGCG
Source organism: Lygodium microphyllum (assembly GCF_053477565.2). Classification (NCBI taxonomy): domain Eukaryota; kingdom Viridiplantae; phylum Streptophyta; class Polypodiopsida; order Schizaeales; family Lygodiaceae; genus Lygodium; species Lygodium microphyllum. The sequence goes on along the minus strand of NC_141140.1, from coordinate 52,099,016 downwards.
CACAACAATGGAGCTTGGAGCTTGGAGCTTGAGGATTGAGCTTACTTGAGTTTGTACCTTAGATCATGGAGCTACTGAAGTTCTTGAGGGAGGAGGCAACTTGATTGATCATGGAGGTGAGCTCACTACACTCGTAGGTGTGGGAGAGCGCATGGTTATGTGAGAGGTAGCCATTGCACTTGGCTTGAAGTGCTTGAAGCAATAAGCGGTCCATAGGTCTTGGTAGTTGAGCGAGAAGCTCCCATAAAAGAGATTGCTCTCACAATTTACAAGATAAGAATTCGAAAGAAAAATTACAAGATAACTCAATTACAAAAGAATGCTCACAAGAGAATGGCTTGATTAAAATACAAGACTCCATACAAGATAAGACTAGAACAAGATAAGAATTGGAATAGGGCTTACCTCACAAGAGGCTCACAACTGGTGTTGGCAAGATTGAAGGGCTCGTATCCCATGACACCTATTTATACTATAGCCTAGGGAGGTTAAGGAAAACACATGCCATTACAAGAGGATACCACATGGCATGACATACACATCAACACATGGCATGACATGCATGCTAACACATGGTATGCTAACATCAATGATGATATAAGCAATGTTACAGATATCTTCTAGAATCGTCATATTACTAGGGGGCATCCTAGCTTGTATAAAAACCAAGGGTTGTCCTTACTTGAGCATTAGTTACAATTGATCCGGGTTTTTTACAAATCGGATTTCTACCACAAAATTTGGCCAAAACCCCTATCAAGAGCCTTACCCATAGCTTAAACCCTATATCTTATCACTTTGGGTTTACTCTTCAAGCACTAGGTATACTACATTGCTTCTCGGTCATGATAACTCTAGCAAGTAGGAAAACAAGTTCTTAGGAGGGATATCAATGTAAAGGGTAAAAGGGATGGGTTATCTTAGTGAAGGTGGAAATGGATTACACCTAGGGGTTGAGTGAGTGCATAGATTTTTTCAAAGGACTAACCTCCAACTACACTTGGGTTCCACCTACATCACCAAGATTTGGAATATATCGCCATCATTAGAGGACACCTCACCCTTATACACAAGTCAATGTCCACATCATAGTGTGATTTGGATCTTACACAAAAGCTTACAAGCATGGACCCCCTCTGTCACATGCTTATATGTATATAAGGAATTAAAGTCAAAGTAGCTTTTGGAAGTATTTTTTAGTAATTTTAATAAATCCCAAGGAAAATCAAATTTCAAGAAAATTCTCACGCTACCCAACCAGTTTCGACCTGGTCTACAAAGTTGCATAATAAACTTTTTTCAGATTCTTCACCGATTTGAAGTTACGAAGACTGCTGACTGCATGAAATTTTCTTCTCTCTTTCACCCTTATCACATCAACTTCCTATTTTATCTTTCTTGCAAATATATTATAATAATGTGCTTTGGGCACCCACCTCTTGTAATCTAGGTTCCTTTTTCTAGCTTGTCTACCGCCACCCTTGGCTTCTTGCATGATAACCAAGGTGGAGACTTGTCCCATCCACTATTTCCCATATTATCAAAGATGTCATACAACATCTAGGATTATGTTAATCAAGAATATTAGCTTAATCTAATCTCTCATAGAGGCTATATAAGGTGCCCATGGAGATTTAAAGAAACGCAATCACAAGCACATGAGAGCACTCTAGATCACCAAGCCCAAAGGGGAGCCACTAATAGCACATTATGCAACACCCTCATGCTAGTCCATCTCTTTGAGGTAAGCTATGAGTGAGTCTCCTTTTTTTATGTAGCATTCCATGAATACATAATATCAAGCTTCCTCTACCTCTTCTTCTCTTGTCTCCCTCTCTTCTCATCCCTCTCCATCTCTCTCATATTCTAATATGATGTCTAGATCTTATGGTGTCTAGATCATATGTACTCTCATCTAATTCTCCCTCTACATTCATACATAAACTTATTAAGTAAGACTTACCATATGCTCTATTGGTGGGGAATCCTTATTTCCTCATGTTATATATATATATTCATAGGAGAAATTAGGAGCCATCACCTCTCTTAACCTTTCATCATCTTCATTTCCCTTAAGATGGGCTACAAATTCTCCCTTGTAAAGTTGTGTTTTGGTTCTTTCCACTCACTCAGGAAAGGGATGTCCTAGCCCATTGGCTAGATGGTGCCCTCCTTTATAGCTCTCTCAGTGAGGATTGGAGGCTGGGTGGGTAAGAGGCAACCCACTCATCTTTTCAACTCTCACAATCATCATCAAGAATGCCTTGATCAATGGGATAAAAAGCATGCTACTACTCGATATGTGTTTGCTACTAATTTTGCGATTGTGAACCCTAAATAGGTTGGTAAAATTGACCAGATTTAAGTGCGCTTTGCTAAAACAATGGTAGCAAACTATCAAACGTGTCCATAAGCCATACATTGGGCTAATTTTTACAGTCCATGAAGGGTTAACCATCATGTTCAACAAACACCCAATTTCTATAACCAAAAATCTTATTTATAGGGGGTTGGTATAAGCAGTATCCTTTACATTCTACATTATGACAAAAAAAAAAGCATTTGAATACCTTATCTTGAAATTTATGTATTTGTGCCTATGACACCATAGAATATGCCAAACAACCAAAGACATGAATATGTGACACACTGGTTTCTAGCCATTCCAAGCCTCATAAGACATACATTAAGTTAATGCTTTAGTGGGGCTATGATTCAACACATACACTACACACATAATAGCATCAAGCCAAATTTTTGGGGGCAATTTATTGTGTGAAAGCATACAATGTGCCATTTTCATCAAAGTGTGATTCTCTCTTTTAGACACACCATTTTGTTAAGGTTTGTAAGGCATAGTACATTGACGTGTAATGCCCCTTTTAGCCAACAAAGAGTTAAATTCTCATGACATTTATTCCACCCCTTGATCTATATGGAGTGTAATAATCTTGCATCCATTACCATTTTTAGCCAAGGCCAATAGGGTATTAAAGCATGCAAACACTTCTAATTTATGTCTCAAAGTATATGTCTAATAATGATAATCCATGTCATCAATGAAGATAACAAAGTACAAGTATCCTTCAATGGATTTGACATGCGTGGGTCCACAAATATCACTATGCACAAGTTGTAATTTCTAATCAACACACATACATCTATCTTTGGGAAATGAGACATGATACATTTTGCCAAGTACACTACTCTCACATACATTATGAGTAGGTGCTTTCAATGGAGGGAGGTCAAGCACCATATTTTTGCTTCTCAAGCAAAGTAAATTTCCATAATAAAGATGAGCATGAGATAAATCTAGTGTCATCCATAATGGTGGTGTCAACCTATAATGTATCCTTTAATACTCTCCTCTTATATAAATCAAGTTGATAGAGGTCATTATATAATATACCGTTGACAATGAGGGCATCCCCATCACTACAATCATCATAGACAATGCATCAATCCATGTGGAATTCAACCACAAAACTAGTACATGCAACAGTTGAAACTGAAAGCAAGTTTTTCTTTATGCCAAGCACATATAATATTTTTTCAAGCATGATAGTTTTCCATCTACTACAATAATGAAAATTTTTCTAATGCCTTGGATTGTATATGAAGCATTATTTGCACATAGAACTTCTCCCCCCTTTTGTACATTTGCATATATACAAACAAGTCATGAAAGGATGTTATGTGCTTGGAAGAAAATACCAGGTACTATTGTTTTTAGTGATTAATAAGCCATATGCATGTAAAGAAGGATTATGCATACAATGCACAATAAAAGAATAAGACTAATTAATGTCCAAAATTGCGTGCACTTGATATAACAAAGTAAGCTTATCCCAAGCATCCTTGGCCATTTTGCACAATTGAATACGTGGGATAACCTGTCGTGTATAAAAAGTGTCATCAAAGCATAAGCTTGGGTATCACGCCCATTCCATCTCAACTAATTGGCAATGAGAGGTGCAGAAGGGGCTAGAGCAAAAGATCCATTGGTCACTATGGATAAACTAAATGATTGTGTAACATTTTGTGTAGTCATGCCTATGAGGCTAACATGTTAACCACATACATAATCCCAAAGCTACTTTGCAAATAATACATGCTTTATTATGTATGCCCACATGGGATAATCAGTTCCATCCAATTTATTAGAGTTCCCAAACATGTTGAGCAAATCATTTTGTCCTACCATTCCTTACTATAAATTACTAGAATTTGTAACTAGCTGCTATTTAAAGTACAAATGGAGGGGCAACACAAAAATAAAGCAAAGGGAGACTCAAGAACTTACAATTTGATGACTTGAATGTCGATGAAGGAATTGAATGTTAAAAAATTAAAGGAATTTTCTTTTCCATGGATGTGAATGAATGGGCCTGGGTAACATTTACATGAGAAGGTAAAGGATAGCCAATAGGCTTAACATCATGCATATGAAACCACTCAATGATCTTTTGGATGTACTCCTTCTATAACGAGTAAAGGATCCCCTTAGAGCAATCGTGTGTGATGTGCATTCTAGAATATGTAAGGCATGTTCCACATTCATCTCAAAGCCCTTCTTGAATTGACCTTTTAAGGCATCCATCTCATCAGGAGCACTCCTAGCAATTAGCATATCATCTACATAGAGTACCAAAATCATAGGGTTACCATCACGGGCCTTCTTCTATATAAACATGGATCCATATCACTATGGGTATATCCCTATGAGTGCATGAAAGTATCAAACTTATGGTACCATTCCCTAGGTGTCTGCTTAAGGCCATAAAGGCTCTTTCTCAACTTACACACTAGGTATTGCATGCTATTTTTCTCAAATCTTGTAGGTTATTGCATATAAATCTTAGCATGTAAGTCTCCATGTAAGAAAATCGTCTTGACATCCATCTGATAGAGGTCCAAAGAGAGTCCAGATCAAGCTGCACAACCAAGTGTGGGGTAGTCATCTTAACGATAGGAGAGAATACAAAACCGAGCATAGGGTAGTCATCTTGATAACAAGAGGGAAGACTTCATTAAATTCAACACCATGCTTTTGCTTAAAACCCTTAACAACCACTCTAGCCTTATATAGGCTAGCTTGGAACATTAGGGATATTCTTTAACTTGTACACCCGCTTGCATAATAATGCACATTTTTCACTAGGAACTAAGAAAGAATGACCAAGAACTATTAGCACTAAAAGCTTTACAACTGTAGTGTGTCTATAACTATACATGCAATAGACATAGACATCGTGTACATAGGATATCTCATAGTAAAGAGAAGAGAGTTTCCAAATGCATAGCCCAATGAGCAAAGCTTAATGCATAGCCAAATGCATACTAACTGATATAAGTGACATGACGAGAACAATGGCCACAGCACTTAGCAGAGCTCCTTTCTCTCAAAAAGCTCTTAATACACATGAAATAAACCATTATCTCCTTTTGCAATTTATCATGTTCTTCTGAGGAGCCGCAGCCCTTCAACTCCAACAAATCCACGTGCATGTATTCTGGTGATACTTATTCCGACCTCAATTTTGTGGGAAAACTTCATTGTTTGCGTATATGGCTACAACTGGTTCCCCCGCTGTTGTATAATGGATGGCAAACATCACTGATCGATTGGCCAATGTATATAGCCTATGATAAAAACCTGCTTTTGTTCCTTTGTTGAGCAAGCTTCTCTTTGTTTCAATAAATTGCTTGTTGATGGCGGATGAGATGGTTGAAGAGGGATGGAGGGAGCATGCGGATTCCAAGGACTTGCAGCAACAGATTAAAGCCCTTGACTCTCTCACCGACCATGTCGAGGACAAGCAACTGGACTCTAACAGAGTCCAATAGGCAATGAATGGCATCTATTGTGATGTAGTAGCAAATAGGATTACACAACGGTTGGCATCTGTCAAGATCAACGCTTCAGAGGTGGAGGTGGTGGTGGTGGGCGTCTCTACAGGTCCGTCGTTCCCTTCGCCTTCTTCTCGTCTGGCTCTTTTGCTTTGGCCATTAGAAGATTGCTAGAGAGAATATAAGATTCCTGCAACCAGCAACGTACTTAGTCACCTTCACCTCTTTTGACACCGGTCTTCTCCTTCGCCATCTTCGGTAGGACGGTCCTTCCTCTTCTTCTTTGTTCGCCTTTTCAGCTTCGTCTTTTCAGAGAAGGTGATCACCAAAACGTATTCTCGTCCACGCCTTCGTCACCCCATTCAGAGCAGCATCCGTCAACGAACTTATGTTAGCCGCCTTCGTTCTTCGTTCAGCAGCAGCTTCATCCTCACATTCCCGTCCTTCGTTCAGTAGCTTTGTTGCCCCTCCCCTCCATCCGTCCTCACGATCGGCTTTTGTCATAGTAATCTCTCCCTTAATAAAGCTAAAAGCTTTCTTATTGCCTCCTTCAAAGCACGCGGTTATCGGGAAACCTGTGCTTTTAATATTTTCTTGACATTAGTAATTACGTCATGCACGTATAATGAAAACTGAATTGATAATCCAACTACATAATTGTTGATGACCATGCAAGCCTTCGATTAGGATCCTCCTCCAACGCACCATGTATCATAAGTTGCTCCATTCACGATATGCCCCTTCTTCTTCATTGCATTTTTGGAAGAAAGGCTTTTATTGTGGCTTCGCACTCCACATAGTCGATTGCATTCGATGAAAGAGCTTTCTTCCCATGGATAATCCAAGGAAGAATAGGAAAATTGATGTCTTTATGAAGAAATATTACAATCCTCAAAGCAAGCTCCTCAAGTAGGAAAACCAAATTTACCGCATGTAAAATTATAGCTCAAAAATATGTAGGTCCAATAAACTATATTTGTAACAAAAACTACTTCCCAACAGCATCAACATGGCATTCTTTTACAGATCTGTGAACTTCATTGCTAGACAAGTATCTTAAGTGTTACAGATTCAAAAGACATAGAAGTCTCTTGACTTGAAGATGGAGATAATCTTAAAGTTAGTTCTGTCATTGCATTCCCAGCAATACCAAAAGCCCTTTGCATAAAATCTATGGAGGCAATGATTCATGGCGGAATTCATCACTCCATAATATGTATTTCTCCCCTTGTAGTAGCTCCCACAATATTATTAAAACAGAAAAACATAAACGATCAAAAATAAATAAATTCCTAATGACACTAACTAATGTATTCAAATTCTTGGCGAAAAACTTCGCCTTCAAATTCACAGTGATGAATGTGCAGCGTTGCGACAACGGTCTCTTTAAGAAGATTTTTCACGTCCCCTTTCTAAACTTAGGTAAAATGCTTGGACATGTTCACCACTTCTTTCAAATGATTCACTCTGCATATTGATCTTTTCTCAATGATTTGGAGAGACACCAACTCATCAAAATTTAAAAATGGCTTCCATACATACAAAAAAGTGACATGATTTTTAGGCCGCCTCGTTATTAAGGCCATCCAAAGTAGATGAAACTAAATCATCATCATGAGGCATTGCATCAATAGCTGCTAAGGCATTTGCAATGGTTCTCAGCTTCAAAACATACTCATTTACAAACATCTTTCATTTCTTTAAGATATTCAACTATTGCTTGAGTTGAATCTTTCGTACCTTTATGCTTATTGAAAACATATTCTCGAAGATTGCCCAAGCTACGTATGAAGATTCTACATTGTTTATATATATACCCCAACATAGTATTATTAATGACTATAGATGTCCTATATATTACCTTTTTATCTTTTGCATTCCATTCTTTCTGCACCTTTAATTATTTTGCAATCGCAAGATTACTTAGCTCTTGCTCTTTTTCTTCAATTGAACATTTTTCAATAAAAAAGTTTGACACACAAAACTTCCATGATTTGTAGTTGTTCTTGTCTAGCTTCTCAATGATGGGTTTTTCATTATTATTTACCATTATCACAAAATTAATACAAAACAGTAAGCAAGTCCTTTGCAACCTTTCACAACAGTGCATAACAGTATATCAAGTAACGTTTTTCACTAATTATTCAAAAATACATACAATCTATAACTTGTTAATAGATGAAACTTATATTTGCTTCTAAGAAAACACCTCAAAACTTACAAATTTAAAATCTATAACATGTGTATCCACTTTCGATCGACACAACAGAAATCATAGTATATCCTGAAACTATTGTCGCAATCTTGTAGGTCTAAAATAAGGCCAAAACGGCCTTAGACAGCCAAAAAAACAATGGGAGAGCTCTAAGAGGACTATCTATAAAATATACAATGCCCTGCTCCTGCATCAAATTTCACAACAATCTGAGATTTTCTTTACCCTGCTTTCGATGTCTCCACAAGCACTATCCAAGAGAAAGAATTGAAAAATTGGAGAGCTTATATGTTGCTTGCTTACTTAAATCCTTGCTTTTTCACCTTCACTTCAAACTTCAAGACTAGTCTCTCTTAGTAGCATTGCTCTGATACGATATTATGAATCACATGATTGAAGGCTTACTTAAGCTGATGCGCCAAACATATACCATACACACGAGAAATTTCATTAAAAAACACAATAAGAAATATGGAGACCAAAATGTTTTCTTATTGGTTTTTTCTTCACAAGGGTAAACTTGAACTATGCCATTGGACTTGTGAGTCCATTTATATAGATAGCTAGAAAGTCTCCTTTGGAGATATTTGCATTATGAAATCTTTTATGAGATAGGTAAGAATGTACAAGTGTTTGAATACATGGATGGAGATTGTGTTAGTAGCATGTCCAATAGAAGATCTACGAGTGAATTCAATGTTTCTCTTCATATTGCAACGATTACTAAGAACAGTAAAAAGTAATCAATAGTTAATTTATCAAGTATAGAAAGTAAAGAGGGGTTATCATAGCAACATGTGTAAGCTAATATGCCTACAAAAGTTATTGGGTGATTTGGATGTGTATGAAGATAATCCAGTTCTCATTCAATGTGACAACATAAGCAACATACAATTGGCGAGAAACCCACTGTTCCATGCTAAGACCACTTTGAGGTGCACTACTATTTTGTAAAAAAGAAGATACAAGTGAGATCAACTTACTATATACCAAGTACACAAGATCAATAGCCCACATGAACCCAATGTTTATACTAGAACAACACACATTGAGATGCACTACCATTTTGTGAGAAAGAAAGTACTTGCAAGTAAGATCAACTTGGTATTTATCAACACACATGATCAAATAGCTGACATTTTTACCAAAGCACTAGATACAATGAAGCTTTGAGAGTTTCAAAGCTTACTTGAAATTGTAGAGATGCAATTGAGCTTGAGAGAAAATGTTGAGATGATAAGCTTAACACATGCAAACATTGATTAAAAACTACCTATTTAGATAAACCCACACATCTACACTTAGCACGTCGATCATCATTATGATCCTCACATGGCCATTGCCTTGTCATTTATTGCATTTGGTTGGTTACACGGACTTAGAACTGGTATAGGTATAACGCAAGTGAATTAGTATAGTCAGTTATACACTCTTTAACTTAGTAGGCCACTTTTCTTTATGTTATATTGTACATATACTTTGTGCACATTGTATTTCTTGAGAAAGAAGAAAAAAAAAACCAACAACACATTTAGGCCTCCATCTATCTTCTTGTGTTCTTGACTTAGCTTCTTCTTGCATGTATCATGTGTTTTGCAAAATAGTTCAAGGAAGTCCCTCTGTTCCACACAATAGCTAAAGCAAGTACCCCCCGACCCCCCTCCACATGATTCATAACAAAGTCTACATCATACTAAGATAATCCTTCAAGAGTATACCCACGTGTATGTTTTGATTCAAAAGAGGCTGGTCAAGCATCCTCCATGTTTTGAGGTTCACTACACATCTAATGCACTGAAAGGAGTCACAACGTGAGGGGCCATGGTGTTAATGGGAGAGTGGTGTGAAAAGTCAAGAGGATTAGAGAGAGTACAAGGTGCAGAAGATTATTTTAGAAAAGAATAAGCGGACAAAAGATGTTTGAGAGATGAGAGCTAAGAGATTAGAGACTGCTAGAATGACAATAAACAGTCCACATTTAATGCAATTTGTACTAAGTTACTTCATGAACACCATGACCAATGCTATTACCGCCCATTTGGATGTCCAAGAATGAAAGGACGTCTCTCATATATAGCCTCTCTATCCTCATAAGCATGAGTATAAGCTCCATTGCATATCCATATATTTTTGCACTTGTACTTCATAATCCATATATTTATGGTTGCAAGAAACAACCAAAATAATAGCTGATGGCTAACCATAAACTTTGAGGCTGTCAATTCAAGACCAAGGGGTGACTATGGCATCTAAATTATACTGTCCAAAGTTTCTGCATAGTCAGTTCAAGACCATGCCTTGGGCCAGAGAAGAAGCTTGAGAGGAAGGGGATGAAGTTCTTTGTAATCACAAACTTACTGCCCTGTTTATTCCAGCAACCATGGAAGCTCAGTGGAGCTACTTGGCCTCTTCCTTGCATTCACCCTCGTTGCCCAATCTTTTGACTTCTATAGTGAAACCTTGGTTAAACAATGGAAGCTTGGAAGGAGTGTGGAGCTTTGATGGAGTCCAACAAGCCCTCCTCAAACAGCGCCGAAAATAGTCAAATCAAAGCAATTGGGAGACCATATATCAAAGCCTTGGGTTGAATGACAGAAAAGCTTTGGGACTCCAAAGCATGGGATCCAGCTGATATTGTAGTTACATTGACTACCAAGATTGCATATTTAAAGGCATTCAAGGCCTTTAAATATGCAAAGAAATCACCAACCTTTGATACTTGAATTCCATGGCAAGGAAGAAGTGGAACCCAAAATGAATGTCACTTATGGCTGATTCTGGTTTAGAAATTCATGCTTTTGGATTTGTAAATGATGCGTACTGACAATATCTGCCTGTTATGAGTCCCAATGTGGATGGCTTTATGACCAAAATCCTGCATCTCTGAAAGAATCGGCTCTCAAAACCATCTCACACAATGGGGCAAGCAGTGACTTTCCTGGCTGCACCTTGCTTGCTTACACAAGGAGGTTGAAGCTGGAGCAACTTTATTGAGATTGGCCTATCCAGATGATGAAGGACACAGTTTCTATCATAACTCACACGCATTCACCTCCTGAATCAGACTGCCACCTATTTGCAACCAATCCTGAATCAGACTGCCGTCTATTAGCAACCAAAAGTAGGCATGCTAGCATCAAAACCAGACATTCACTAGAGCTGGGCTTTAAATCTTTAAAACCCTTTACCTCAGAGATCATGCTACTTATGTTGCACTACATGTTACAAGGTGGACCGTAAACTCCGAGACCTACTATTAATTTCAGATCCTGCACATGCTACTGTGAAGCTGCAGTGAGGGCCTCATATGGAGAGGGGAACAGACCCATCATGTACTGTTTGGGCCAAAAGGCAAGAAATAGAGAAGTACTGATGACACCACTAGCTGCAATTTTGTTTAACATGAACAAAACCGATCACAAACGAGCTAAAAGTGTAAAAACTCTATAACGTCCCCCACTCACTCAGTGATGGGGTCACATCCAGAAGCTGATCTACACAGGTTCAGGAGTCTATGGCATAACAAATACCCGAATGAACAAAAACAAGCACCATCTTGTAGGTAGCAATGCCTTAGAATACTGTATACCAGCTTAGGTAAAGATTTGTCAGTCGCTTTGCAAATTGCACATGCCAGTAATCAATAAAACATGTGTTGCATGGGTAAAAAGATGACTACTCCTGGAGAACTAATGGTAGTCTTATGAATAAAATATAAATAATTCTTGATGTCAGTCATTACATCATGTCCATTAGCTAAAACAGGGGAACCTGCGCTGTGCCCTAGATCTTTCCCACCTCAAATCCTCGTTAAAACGAGAGTATGCCTCCCTCACATCTCCTCCTGCTAATGACAAGTAATAATGCACAGTTGCCTCATCCACCTGTAAACTTCTTTTCATAGAGTTTAGCACTTCTCTTCCAAACCTTTGTGCAGATTTTGGCTTAGCTTGATACAACGATGCAGTCCAGATGGGTGACTCATCATCCAAATACAGAACTGCCACCTCTCGCTTGGCATAGGGATCAACTTCAATGTAGCAGGTCTTTCCCTCAACCATTTCAGGTCCAGAAACAGGAATTAATAAGCGTTCACGAGAGTAGATGCCATGCTCACTCAGCATGTTGTTCAACCGCTTGATTTCAATCACCTGTATACAGAATGAAGAATGAAGACACAAAATAATAACACACAGTGAAAAGTTACAATTTTCTCCTTACATGGGAAGCTTAAGAGTTCTTAAACCGAATCAAAATAACTAAATCAGCCACTTCCAATATCAGCCGCATCTCAGTTCATTCAGAAGTGCACTTGGTGTTGACCCTTTCTCCAGTAGGAATGTAGCAGCATTTCTATATTTCTAGTCCAAATTACATAACATTAGCAGTGAGAAAGGCATTTTAAGTAGAGTTGCAGCAGAGAATGTGTATTTACTAGAGCATTAGAGCAAGACTACAACCAAAAGCAGCGGAGTCCAAACAGTATACATATTCATACAAAGCCACCAACACAGCTGTATAAGTCAGCCTGGCAGCATTAAAAGCAGCTAGCAGCGTATCTCCTAAGATTCTTGCCACCAAATACTAGTGTAATGCCATAATCAACAGTAGTTTTGTATCCATCTCCTCAGCCTGCTACATCAGACCTCAAAATAAGCCCATGAAGTGCAATCTGTAAATCAAACTTCAACATTTTGAAACATACATGATACACTTCTGCTCGGCCTTCAGCATTGCATCAGCTGCCTTTTTACTCAACTTCATGTCACACATGCACCAAGTGCTAGCAGATATTTTCAATTCCTGTGTGAGGCTGTGCATGTCCCAATGGGCTAAGCATTTTTTCCAGTCATGAATGTGGTTTTGGGTGTCAGATTATTTGGGCCTAATTTTATGGCCGACTCGTTTATGTGGCCCTTTATTTGCTGGCTGGAGTCCATGCCAGTGCCCATGCAGCCAGTAACTCAACTATTGTTTCTGTACTCTCTCGTCTTAGTATTATGGATTTCATTTCCTGAGCATTCTTCTTCTGAGTTCTTTTGCAATGTTGTTCTTTTCTTTGCACTGTTTTTCCTTTCTCTTCTCTCTCTTGTGTTGTGCAGTCTATTACATTAGATTCCTCTGCTTCCGTCATTGCACCCACTTCTCACATGGTAGTAGATGTCCATGTTAGGCCCTGTGGTGCTGATTTCTAGTGCTGCAAGTCAGAATTTACTCTCTCTTGTTGCTGATTGTCCCTTTTTTGGACTCCTGCAATTACTCTCCAGCCAATGCGACAACTTTCTAAGCCAAAAAGGCCTGTTTGCTGACCTTCCAGCTGTTGAGCTAACACAAGGATTACATGCTTAATTAATCAAAACCCTAAAATGGTGCACCGTTCGAGAGAGTTTTAAAATAGTTTGTATTATGAGGTCCTGAAATTTCTATAAATAGGCAATCTGCCCTCCATTCAGTCCAATCTTGTTATTGCAGGTTTCACGCCCTCTAGCTTCACTGTCCACACCCCATTCGCAAAGGACATCTCATCCAAAGCTGCCCATTTTTTCAGCCTTGCCTTTTCAAAACGCAGCAATACATAATCACCCTGTGCAAACTGCAAAGCACGTCTATGGCGATCAGCTGCCCTCTTCTGCTTTTCTTGCGATCTCTGAAGTGCATATTTTATCTTTGCATAGGCTACATCCAAGTTTTCCACATAACGATCAGCCTCAAAGATCTTATCCTTAGTTTGCAAAATAGGTGGTACCTTCTTGCCACCCTCAACCACTTCAAATGGAGCTTTGACCGTAGAACTATGCACTATGTTGTAAGCAAACTCAACCAAGGGCAAATATTGCTCCCACTGTGTCTTGTGGTCTGAAACATAGCACCTCAAAAGATCTCACACTGTGGAATTTGCTTCCTCATACTGACCATCAGTCTGCGGATGGAATGATGATGAGAATTTCAGCATAGTACCCATATTCTCAAACAAGCCCTTCCAAAATAAACTGGTCATCCAGGGGTCTCAATCACTAATGATCGACTCTGGCGTACCATGATACTCAAAGATATGCTCCAAAAACAATTGTGCCATATGATTAGCCTTTATTTTCTTCCTCGCCGGAATGAAATGGGCTTGTTTGCTAAACCTGCAAATGATAGTCCATATCCCATCATTCTGTCAGAGTGCAGCGGTGCGGAAGCATAGGACTGAGAGAGAGAGAACGCAGAGAGAGGAGAGAGAAAGAGACAGTGGAAGATGAGGATCTGCTGTATAAAGTGTGCTGAATACAAAGATATGCAGATATATACACGGGCGCAGTGCACTGGACTGCGTATCTCCACCTCGACGATGCAACCTGCTGTTCACCTCGAAGTCTGCTGCAGTCTGCACTGTCTCCTGTCTGAAATCTGCGAACAGAGACGGAATCTACGCATGTCACCGGTCTGTAATCTGCGAGCAGAGAAGTGTAGGAGACTGCTGGGAATGTCGGCTATTTATAGCCAGAATCTGCCAAAAAATAGGGCGCCAGAAATACCCACTGCCTGCACAGGTCGGACTGCCACGTGGCAGTCCGACTGTGCAGTCCGACTACACACTGTCCGACTACACCTGCCTGCCTGCCTGGCTGTGATCTCTAACACCCCCTCTCAGAGCCTGGGCAGGGCAGAAGCCTGAGGGATCTGGAATGTCTCCGAAGTAGAGCCTGGGGAAGTGCCTTCGTAAACAAATCCGCAAGATTGTCCTCCGTCTTGCAGTACTCCACTGTGATGGTCTCATCCAGAAGCTTCTCTCTGATGAAGTGGTACTGGATCTCTATGTGCTTCGTCCAAGCATGAAAAACAGGGTTCCGTGCCAAGGCAATGCAACTCTCATTGTCACATTGCAGCAAAGTAGGACGAGTCTGGGGGGACCCAAGCTCCTCCAATAATCTCCGAAGCCACACAGCCTCACATGTGGTGGAAGACGTGGCCCGATACTCCACCTCAGTAGACGAAAGGGCTACCGTGGGCTGCTTCTTGCTACTCCATGAGATAACACCTGCACCCAAGGTAAAACAGTAACCTGTAGTAGACCGCCTGTGGTCCACATCACCGGCCCAATCCGAGTCGCTCCAACCTGCAAGTACAAGATCTGAACCATCTGTCCTGCGGGATAATGAATCCCTAAATCAGACGTCCCCCTCAAATACCAAAGTATCCTCTGAGCAGCCTACCAATGCACCGTCTTAGGTTCACTCATGAACCCTGCCAAGAGCTCAACAGCAAAACATAGATCAACCCTAGTGTTGAGAAGCCAAATCAAGAACCCAATCAACTGACGATAGCGGGAAGCATCCGCCAAAGGAGAAGCTGAATGGGAAGTGGCCTTCCAATTCGCATCCATAGGAGTAGAAAGGGCCCGACAATCCTCCATCTCAAAAGACACCAAGAGCTCCTGTACATATCTCTGTTGAGAGATGAAGATCCCCCTCTGAGACTGATAAATCTCATGGCCCAAAAAGAAATGGAGTAGACCCAAGTCCGTCATCTCGAAAGTTCGATGTAAAGCTGACTTCGTCTCTTGGACTTGCTGTGCATCACTGTGCAAAACCTTTAGCAACAAGGCGAGCCTTGTGCTTATCCAAAGAACCGTCGCTAAGGTATTTGGTCTTGAAGACCCACTTGACGCCAATCACCTTCTTATTCGGAGGCGGGGCACGAGTGACCAAGTGCCATTCCTCTTAATAGCCTTCAACTCGGCTTCCATAGCTTTCTTCCATGGTGCGGACTGTAAAGCCTCCTTTATGGAGGTGGACTCTCGATCCTGCATAACACGGGTCATCAAACAATAGTTAGAGCAAACAAGCTCCGTAGAATGTGCCTGGTGCCGCCGTGACCGCCGCGGACCATCCTGCGGTCCCCACTCCTCAAGAACCCCCTCGATCCCTGAATCACAGAGTGTGTCACGGGCCCAACGAGGAGGAGGCCGAACCTCCCCTCGTCTCTCTCCATTAGCAGAGGACTCTGAAATATCCACCGGTGGTAACTCCTCTGAGGTGACCGATGGAACAGTAGACTCTGTGTCAGAAACCGAATCATAATCAAAAGGCACGGGCTCCAGTGGAACTGTAGAAGGAGCCCAACTCTCCCCTAGATCTCCAAGAACGGGATGCTCCTCACCCGTTGAGATAGCCGGAACCTCCACAAACCGCACATCGCGGCTAGTGTACACATCCTGCTTGACGGGATCATACAATCGATAGCCTTGGGACTGAGAGCTGTAGCCAACAAATACCTGTCTTCGGGAAGCTGCTTCAAATTTATCACGGTGAGCCTTGGAAATGTGAATATAGGCATCACACCCAAAGACCCGGAAGTAAGAAACATCTGGCTTCGTCCCAAAATAAGCCTCAAACAGGGTCATCCCTTCCACGGCCGAAGTAGGGGATCGATTAAGGATATGGACGGCAGTAGCCACAGCCTCGGCCCACAGAACCTGAGGGGTCTGTCGGTGCTCCATCATGGTGCGCGCCATCTCGATCACACTGCGGTTCTTCCGTTCAAGAATGCCATTTTCTTGAGGAATGTTGGTATTGGCAAACTCCTGGTGAATTCCTTTATCTACACAAAACCGAGCAAACTCATTAGAAACAAATTCACCGCCCTTGTCGAATCGCAAGGTCTTCAACTTCCGGCCCGATCAGTTCTCCTCAAAGAGAAGCCAATCCTTGAAGTGTGAGAAAGCTTCTGACTTTAATACAAAAAAATAGGCCCATGTCATCCTGCTGTAGTCATCCACGATCAGCATGAAGTACGAGCTCCCATGCAAGGACTCATTCCTCATAGGGCCACATAGATCCGTAGATACAAGCTCCATCGGTGAGGTAGACCGCCGCGAAGCTGTGTGGGGAATGGCATCCCTATGCTGCTTCCCCTAAATGCAGGAGACACATGGCTGCTGGCTCACCACTATATCCAACAACCCTCGAACAAGCTGTCCACGTGACGCCCTCCGAAGATAATCATAGTTCAGGTGACCAAACCGAGCATGCCATAACTCTGACTGTGAATGAGAGGTAAGAAGAAGAGTAGAGAGGGCGGTGGAAGACTTCAGTTTATAAATGTCGTTCTCCTCATATCCGGATGAGAGAACCTTCCTCGATCCACGATCAAGGACTCGCACCGTAGTACTGTCAAACTCCACCAAAAGGCCAAGGGAGCAAATCTTATGAACTGAAAGGAGATGGTACCGGTACATGCAAAACCTCTGAGGTATGGGTACCACCTCGTCCATCGGGAATAAGCTGCATCTTACCCCGACCTTCAATAGATACTGAAGAGCTGTCTCCAATGAGAATCTGCCCACGCGAGGGTCGCAATTGGGCAACACCATCTGATGAAGGAGTCATGTGCCGTAAGGCACCACTATCAACGATCCACTCTCGAGCCTGGGGAGCCGTCATCGCAGCATCAGAAGCATTCGGTGAAGCGTCCTCAATGACAGCTAGATGAAGAAATGCAGCTGATAAGGGTGCAACCACCGCTCCAGAATCCTTGGTGTCCTTCTTATTGGTGTCCTTCTTGTCTTTGTCAGGGCAATCATTCTTCCAATGGCCAGTCTTTCCACAAATATGGCATGTGGAGTCTTTGTCCTTGTCCTTCTCCTTGTCCTTCTTGGACTTGTTATCCCCCTTCTTCTTCTTTTGGTCCTTCCCCTTCTTCTGAGAGGCTTGACCTGTCAGCACCTCCGACTTGGAAGCATTCTGTCCCTTTAACTGTTTCTCTTGGTCCAAGACCATAGGAACCAACTCTTCCCACCGAAGAGTAGACTCTCGCCCCGAAGCAATAAGGGCAGAGTAAAAGGTACCGAATCGTGGCGGCAACTGGGACAAAAGTGTGATCGCCATGTCTTCGGAGGAAATCGGCTTCCCCGCGTTCTGAACCTGCATCTGAAGCTGCCTTAGCTTGTTAATGTGCTCCCGCAGCGAAGAAGACTTGTTTACGGACAAGGTCCGCATTTGTACCTCCAAAGAAACCCGCTTCATAAGGGTCATCCGATTGTACATCTAATCAAGCTCCAGCCATATCTCTCGAGCCACCGTCAAGTGCTCGATGTGAGCGATCACGGCTATAGTACATGATAGAAAGAGAAAGGAACGAATCCTGGCATTCAGTTTGTCCCAATGAGACTGAGCCTTGGCCAACTCCGCACGAGCATCGGAAGAGAGTTTGGACTCATCTCTTACCGAGGGCCGGTCGATCTCCTCCTGTACCAGCTCCGCCAAATCATAGGACTCAAGGATGGCCAACATCATGACGCGCCAAATGCGGTAGTTGTCGCCGTCGAGCTTCTAATCTGCAGGAAGAGCCGGTAAGACAGGCACCTTCCGGTCCATAATCGACTGGAACTCCAAGTCAATCTCTGTAGACATCTTCACCTGTAATGCCTTCACAAACGCAAAAGCAGCCCCCTCTAACTGGGAAAACTCAGCCTGCTAAGGCTCTTCCGTGTCCTGAACCTTCTTCACCCGCCGGAGGCGATGAAAAAGCAAAACCTGCACTTGTAGGCTGAAAACTCAAACTTCCTCCGCGTCAAACAGCAGCAAATCCACCACCTGGACTCCTTTCCTGCGCGCCCACACTCGCTTCTGCCTTGTTCCAAGGTGCAACCCTCCTGTCTGCCCTTAAACGCAAAAAAACGCAAATGTGTCGAGATGGAAACTCCTCTTCAGGTTGATTCTGTGCTCAGTCAGCCCTCTAACACTGCTCTGATACCATGTCAAGTGTAGCGGTGCGGAAGCGTAGGACTGAGAGAGAGAGAACGCAAAGAGAGAAGAGAGAGAAAGAGACAGTGGAAGATGAGGATCTGCTGTATAAAGTGTGCTGAATACAAAGATATGCAGATATATACACGGGCGCAGTGCGCTGGGCTGCGTGTCTCCACCTCGATGATGCAACCTACTGTTCACCTCGAAGTCCGCTGCAGTCTGCACTGTCTCCTGTCTGAAATCTGCGAACAGAGAAGGAATCTGCGTGTGTCACCGGTCTGTAATCTGCGAGCAGAGAAGTGTAGGAGACTGCTGGGAATGTCGGCTATTTATAGCCAGAATCTGCCAAAAAATAGGGCGCCAAAAATACCCCGTCGGCTGCATTAAATGCAGCCGACTGCCTGCACAGGTCGGACTGCCACGTGGCAGTCCGACTGTGCAGTCTGACTGCACACTGTCCGACTGCACCTGCCTACCTGCCTGGCTGTGATCTCTAACACATTCCGTGTAGGTCTCTTAGGAAGCTCAAAAATAAAGTCCATTGCAATGCTCTGCCAAGGCCTATCTAGAATAGGCAAGGGTTGCAAGAAACCCGGCATCTTTTGTCTATCATGCTTTACCTTCTGGCATACGATGCATGTCTTAACAAAGTGTTCTACATCATGCCTCAAAACGGGCCAATAAAAGAAATGCTCCACTGCCTTGACCGTGGCATCAATACCTCTGTGTCCTGCATACGGAGAAACATGACTTTTAGAGATAACTCTAGGCCTTAACTACTTTGTGGCACATAGTCGTCCATGCATCATCAAAAATCCATCTCTTAACACGAAGTATTCATGCCTTTAGCCATTGCAAAGCTGATCATAAAGATTAGCAAAGTCCAAATCAGTCACATATTGCTCTTTCATGGTATCCAACTCAGTGTGATAAACCATGCTGACAGCTGAAATCCGTGGCTTGCGTGACAGTGTGCATCAGCCACAACATTCTTTTTACCATCAATATATACAATCTGAAAATGAAACATAGAGAGAAAATTTGCCCATCTCATATACTTTTCTAACAACTTTGTTTGCGTACCTCAAAGTTTGATAGTCTGTCTGCACTGTAAAATCAGCCTCCAATAAATAATGTTTTCACATACACAATGCATGAATTATAGCCAAGAGCTCTTTCTCATAGACCTACAAATTATTTTCTGCACCGTGGAGAATTCAGCTCTCATAAGCCACAACTCGGCCATCCTACATAAGAACAACCCCAATGTTGTTACCACATGCATCACATTGAACTATAAATGACTTCCTTAGATCGGGCAACACAAGCACGGGATCTAAAGTCAACTTTTCAAATGTTGAAATTTCCACTATTGTCCATCTAAATGATACATCCTTCTTCTACAGGGTATGCAATGGAGATGCAATTTCAACCAACCCGCATATTTACTTCCTGTAGTAAAAACATAAACCCAAGAAGTTGCAGATCTCATGCACATTCCTCAAAGGTGGCCATGATCGTATTGCCTCAACCTTTGCAAGGTCCATACAAATACCATCAACTGATACAATATGTCCCAAAAAGTGGATTTCATGCAAGAAGAATTCACTTTTCTTGTCATTGATAACCAATCTATGCTCATGCAGTCCATTGAACACGATGTCCAAGTGTTTTCTATGCTCTGCCTCGTTTTTTAAATAGGCAATCATGTCATCAAAGAAAGTGTCCACAAATCCTCTATATGGCCTGAAGATACGATCCATCATCCGATTAAAAGTGGCAAGAGCATTTGTAAGTTCAAAAGGCATAACAAGAAACTCATACAATCCAAAAGATGTCCTAAAAGCTGTCTTAGGCACATGTTCCAATCTAATGAGTATATGATAATACTCACTTTTCAAATCTATATGGCTAAATATGGCTGCTCCTTGCAATCTATCCATAACATCATCGATCCAAGGAATCGGAAAGCGATTATTTATTTTGATCTTGTTCAGAGCACGATAATCAATACACATACGCCATAAAGCATCATTTTTCTACACCAAAAGCATTGGAGAACAAAAAGGAGATGAGTTGGGCTAAATCAACCCTTTTTCTAACAACTCATTTACTTGACTCATAATCTCCTCTTATTGGGCTGCACTGACTCTATAGGGTAGCTTATTAGGTGGGCTACTTCCAGGGACAAGATCTATGCCATGATCCTTTGGCCTTTCAGGCGGTATCTGCCCTGGAAGTGGCTGAGAGAAGCAATCAGCATACATTTTCAGAAATGACATGCGATCCTTCTCTAACTTAGACACGTTCCCGACATTCTCACTATCATCTTTATCCTTATCACCTGCAGGACATTGTCCACCCTTTCCGGGATTTTTCTGAGCATTCCTGGCATTTTTACCAGCATTAAATGCTGGTCGGATCAGCATTAAATGGTGGTCGGACATATTTATGGCCTCAAATTTCAGGTCGGCCAGTTTGTGGGTTTTTTGACTATTTATAGCCGTTTCCGACTTGGCAGTCAGTGCAGATTTTCTTCCTTCATTTTCTGTTGTCTCTCTCTCCTCCTCTGTGTTCGTGTTCTTCTTCCGTTGCGCACTCTCACATGGTATCATCGCCTGACTGAGAGCACGGAGGACCTAATCTTGTGGAGAGATACCTCACCCCTCTTCTACTGCTGTCGCCTCATCTCCAACTGCCTAGGCGGCCCCTCCAGATGGCCATTCTTCTTGCGTTTGCTGCAGACGACTACTTCTGAGGCTGCCACGTCATCAAACGACACCTCCTGCTTGCGTTTACCATTAGGCGGCCCCTCCTTCAACTGGGCGACACATCATCAGGCTGCGTTTTCCTGATCTGGTGGTCGTTTCCACTCTTGGGAGCTCATCTCTTGCTGGCAGCCCACTCCCAAGCTGCGTTTTGGTGCTGGCGGTTTCTGTTTTGGTGATTTTCATCAGCAACCTTTGCGTTTTGCAGATCCAGGTGTTTGTAGACTATCACAGCCTGCGTCTTGGTGGTTGGTGACCAGACTGCTGGTCCTACTTCGGCTTCGGCACAGTTTTCTTTGATGTTTGGTGTTTTGCAGATTGGAAGATGTCTTTTCATCAGTTTACGGGCTTTGATGACTCAGATGACGAGATTTTGTCTCGACACTCATCTGAACGGAGGCGTGATTTCTATCACGAGGATCGTCGTCCGGAGTCTATTCCTCTTTCCCATCCCCCTTCTATTCATGTATCTCGGCGATCCCCTTCCAGTGGGCTGAAGATGCAGCCTTTGGTACCCCCTGTACAGGTACCTGTACTTCCTCAGCTGCCCAAAGAGGACCAATTGGATGGCTCCAACTTTTCTCTATGGTCCTGCAAGGTGGAGTGTATCTTGGACTCCTTCGATCTTTGGGAGCTTGTTTCTGTTCCTATTGCCCGGCCTAAGGTGGATCCCGCAGATGGGACATCTATGGATCGTGTAGCCTTATGGGATCGGCTTAATTCTAAAGCCAGATCTTTCCTCTTTCTGAGTTTGCAGGATTCTGTCCTTGTTCATGTTCACCGGTTGAAGACAGCAGCAGACGTGTGGATAAAGCTCGCGTCTCTCTATCAACAGAAGACGTTTGCCCACCGGATATCTCTCGAAAAGAAGTTGCAGATGCTCGCTATTGATGATAGTCCTTCCATGAAGGACCACATCAACAAATTACAGGATATGAGGGATGAGCTTGCATCCCTCGGTCGGACGATATCTTCTGAAGACATGGCTATGATTCTTTTGACTTAGCTACCATCGCCTCGGTTTGATGTCTTCTACACCAGCCTTCTTACATCGAGGACCCGTGAGAAGCTTCTATGGGAGGAGCTATCCCCACTTGTCTTGGAGCATGACGAGCGACTCAGAGAGGTCAGTGCTAGTGGATCCGACTCCACTAGAGCCTTTGTTGCAGGTTCGGGAGGACAGAAGAAGAAGAAGAAGACGAAGTCAAAGGCTACGAAGAAGGACAGTTCTTCAGGCTCTGACTCAGATTCAAAGAGACTGAAGTGCCCACACTGTGGGAAAGGGACACATCCAGAGGAGAAATGCTGGAAGAAGTACCCTCACCTTCGTCCGGGAGCGAAGGGTGGATCTACATCGGAGCCTTCTTCTACCTCTACACCAGCTGTTACCCATGAGTCAGTGTTCCTTCATATCCATGCTTTGGAGGAGGATCCTTCTTCCGTGGCTGCAGTGTCTTCTGCGCAGCCTTGGTTAGTGGACAGTGGTGCTTCGAATCATATGGCTCCTCGAGGTGATTTGTTACAGGATCTCCGTCCATCAGAGGGTTCAGTCACTGTTGGTGACATTTTATCGGTGTCTATTAGTGGTGTTGGCACATTGCCTTTGTTTATCGACCGACCTTCGAGCTCCTTTTCACAGGCCCTACATGTTCCGGATTTGGGCCTTCCCCTCCTCTCAGTTTATGGCCTTACGAGGCTTGGCACACGAGTGATCTTCACCGAGCATGCCATTGTTATTGAGCATTCTCTTACAGGAGCTGTCTGATCTACAGGTTGGCAGGAGCGCGAGCTTTACAGGCTTCATTCCCCTTCTTTGATGTAGGGTCCTCCGAGGTAGTATATTGCTACACCTGTTCCCGCTTGTGCACCTTCTATTCCACAGGTTTCTTCCCATCCCCCACCTTCTCCTCCGGTGGTTCCCTCGTACCCCCCATCCCTTTCAGAGGGGGACGATCTCGGTGATGCGGCTGTGGATTTCCTGGCCCCTAGTGTTTTAGAGGGGGATTCCCAGAATCGTGAGGAGCTCCTTGAGCGGCAATCTACATCGACGGACTTCATTGACCTTGGCATTCCTCTTGCCACCCCAGGATCCGTTTCTCCCTTGGCCTTCAGCCACATCCAGGATCTTAGAAGGGGTGTTAGCAGTCATGTTTGTCATGCCTTGTCATCTCCTGCCTGTGAGCCTCAGTCTGAGTCAAACGAGGACTTTAGGAGCTCTGAGTTGTCTATCACTTGTTTTGATGGAGGAGGTAGCTCATTCTGGAGCACTCAGTTTATTGCATTTTCTCCTCCAGTCGGGATTTTATGTGCATTTCCCGGGGCAGTTTCTGCATTCTTCAGCCTGCCTCACCTGCCGGACATTGTCCACCCTTTCCAGGATTTTTCTGAGCATTCCTGGCATTTTTACCAGCATTAAATGCTGGTCGGATCAGCATTAAATGCTGGTCGGACATATTTATGGCCTCAAATTTCAGGTCGGCCAGTTTGTGGGTTTTTGGCTATTTATAGCCATTTCCCACTTGGCAGTTAGTGCAGATTTTCTTCCTTCATTTTCTGTTGTCTCTCTCTCCTCCTCTGTGTTCGTGTTCTTCTTCCGTTGCGCACTCTCACACCTTTCCCTTATGCTGAATAGTGATCTTTTTGCACAAGAATCAATCACTGCATGCATACGGTGACACCACAGCATACCAAGCAATACATCACAAACCCTCAAGTAGAGCAATGAAGAACTCTTCGCTATCCACATATCCTTGTATGTGCAACCGAAGCTTTCAAATGAGCGGTGTGACAAGCTCTACATGGCCTTTACATGCCATTTCAACTTCCCCCGTGGGTCCCATCTCATCCTCTATGATGCCTAGACGGGCGGCCATGTCAACAAAGATGAAGTTTTTTCTCGTGCACCATTATAGAAGAAAATCAATGCATGTTGATCCCTAATTTTGTCCCATGCTTTGCATAACTCAGTAGCATCATCATTGGGCTGATCACTAACAACATCAAGCACCAATCCCACTAGTGTTTTGGGCTTCTTTCCTTTAGAATCTCCCTGATTTTCTAATTTTTCAGCTTACTACCTATTGGGACAGTCCCTTGCAATATGACCCTCCTGTGCACAAATAAAGCATTTATTTGCAGCCATCAATTTCCTACGTTGTGCCAATGTTTTCGAGCCCTTTCTTTGTTGTTTTGGCCTCTTTTCAAGCTGAGCTTCAAATCTGCCCCTTTTCTCAGCCTTAAACACCTTTTTATTCGGCTTCTCCCCACTCTCTAGGAAGCCCAAATCCTTTCCATGCAGCAAAGCATCGGCTGTAGCAGCAGTCTCTATAAGTTGAGACATGCTAGACACAATGGATTTAATGCAAAAATCCCTGATTCCTTTGCCCACAAACATATTTTTCCACTTGCTCATGAAGGGGTACGGAGCGATAAGAAGTAATAGACAGCAATGCATCCCAAAACTTCTTATTATATTGCTCCAAATTCTTACATTCCTTAGCATCCAGCTTATTCCAAGCTGTCATGATGTCCACCTCAAAGGTACTTGTCAACCAATTCGATGCAAACAATTTCTTGAATTGTACCCACGTTGACGGTGCTTTACCTTACATCAAAAGAGTGGACCACCACTGTAATGCATTCCCTTTTAAGAAAGTGGCTGCTTTTTGAATCTTTTGAGGACTCCGTGAAGTTCCCCCCTTGAATAGGCTGCATCAAACTATTAAATGAAACCGCTGAAGGACTTAAACTTCACTCCTTTTCCACCCTCATCATAGTCTTTTGTTGCTCCTTTGGGTGTCAAGTTGTCATACACTGGCTGTTGCAAAAAGGGTGCATTTGCTGAATTTACATCGAAACCAACGCCAAACAGAGCATTTGCATGATTAGCATTCATTCCTTGAACCCCATAAGCATTCGGGGATGCAGATACAGTACCAAACATGCTACTTTGTGCCCCAAGCATCAAGCCAATGCTACCATACATAGGGTGTTGCATATTTCTAGCCATACCCAAATACATTGGGCCTTGCACTCCATGCATTGGTTGCTGCATACCATAGGGATTTGTGCCATACATTCCCGTATGCAATCCTTGCCCAACCATAGCATGAAAAATCATGCTTCCACCAAAATATCCTGGCTGCCCCATCATAGCATGCACGCCTAGCTGTCCAAAATTCATTAAATTGACACTTCCGTGATGGCCATGCATAGATACCAACTGTTTGATTTCATTAGCATCTTTGGGAGCTTCAAATGAAGGGTTTGGCATTATCTTCGATGCATCTTGCTGTTCCGAAGTTGTAGAAGATGTTTTATTCTTCTTGCCTTTGTTGTCCTTCTTTGGAGCATTCAAAAATTGGGTAAATTGAGGATCCTTTGCCAATTCAACAAAGAGATTTGCTACTATCCTCATCCGATTCTTGAACTGCTCATCAAATTCGTCTTCACTTTGCTAGTCATCAGCCTTCTTATGCCCTAAAGACCGTGCATCTTGCCCAATAGCAACATTTTCAACTTGTTGTCCATGGTCTGAGCCTTGTCCAAGGTTAGGCATTGCATTACCTTCATTCCCATGTGAACGTTCATATTGAGAGGCATCATCACTGCTTAAGTCCATCTCACTGTATGAAGACATATTGCTGGAATTTCTCAGCTGAGAGTAAAAATCAGCACTAGCACAAAGCTTTGGCTTGCAATCAGGTGCCTCGAGCCCACCAAATCAAGGGATTGAGTGGTATCCCCGCAATGGAATCATGTAACCAGCCTTCCTTCCATGGATGGGTGGTAAATACCTGATTACAACTTAATTACAATAGCAGACAGTTAATGCAAATCTTAAAATACAAATTTACCTACTAATCTTGGACAATACACACCCGATTGGCCCCAAAATTGGCGCCCCTTTCAGTATTTCTTTAGCTTTATTGAAGAAGAAGTTGATTTACAAAGGGATTCTCCCAATCCCTTTTGGTATTGCACCTCCCCTTGTAGTTAAAAATCACCAGTAAGTCTTTAATCTGATTTGCCCCTTGATTTGGGCAATCGATTGGCCTTCACTTGCTTTGATGGGAATGGAAAATGCCCCAAATTCAATTATTTGCTGGTCCTTCCACTTAAATAGGCTAAAAACAACTTTAGCCCTGTCGAATCCAAGTCTTGGAGCTTCCAATTTTTGGCACACTTCCCGAGGCTGCTGCTAAACCCTAATTTCTATTGCAGATTAGGAATTACAATAGAGAAATCTGAAATTTCTCAGCCTCCAGGGGTCCAAATGCTAAGATCTTGAGAAATGGCTCGAGGACGAGAGGGAAAGCTGTAGAGAGAGAAAATTCAGAGTTTTGTTGCGAAGAATTAGCAGAAATCAATTAAATGCAGCTGCTGCCCTACCACAATAGCTTGTAGATGCAAAGAACTGAAGAAAATCAGTCACTTACTGTTGTGCTAAGAATTGCTCTTAGCTACTTAAACAGCCCCAAAACATGCTTATTTTAGCCAACACCCTAAAACGGGGAGCGGATGGAGAGAGTTAAGTGGAAGAGGATCTAGAACCCTAATTTTCTATAAATTGGCAGTCAACCCTCCACTCTTCCTTGAATCTCGTTTTTGCATATTTCAGGTATTTCAGCTTGCTACCCACACCCCGTTCACGGAAAACATCTCAGCCGAAGCTGTCCATTGCTGTCTCCATCAGTTGGCGCCTAATTTCCAGCCCTCTTTACGCAATTTGGAGCTGATTCCAGCTAGGCGACTACTGTTCCTGCGCAGACCTACTGCCGTACAGCTTGCCACTGAGTTTGCTTCCTGCAAGCTGTCCTGCCTACATTTTTATTCTTTCTCTCACCTACTGCCTGCGTTTTTAGTATTTCTCTCTCCTCATTGCTGTCTACATCAGATCCAAATTCTCACTGCTGTGTAATTTCTAGCCCTCTTCACGCAATTTGGAGCTGATTCCAGCCAGGCAACTACTATTCCTGCGCAGACCTGCTGCCGTACAGCTTGCCACTGAGTTTGCTTCCTGCAAGCTGTCCTGCCTGCGTTTTTATTCTTTCTCTCACCTACTGCCTGCGTTTTTAGTATTTCTCTCTCCTCATTGCTGTCTACATCAGATCCAAATTCTCACTGTTGTGTTTGCTGGTGTTCGACATCCGGAGGCTGCCTTGCTGCAATTCGAGATCCGTTCAGAGTACGACACACTCTCCAGCTCATTACCCCTGCCCTGATCCTTGAGATACAGGAGTTCGAGATACAGTATTCATTCACTGCTTAGTGTGTTTTCTGCATGAGCATCGTATTATTAGTAGTCATATCATTTCATTTATTCACTGGGTTCATTGTCTCTGAGTTACCTTAATTGTGTTCTTTTATCAGTCTGTGCTTTGTCGATCAGTTGCCTCCACAATTTGCCTCCATGGCATTGCCTAGTGGACCTTCTGGTCATCCTGCTATGTCCCAGCCTCACTTTGAACAAGGCTACCGTGTCCCAGTGCCTCCACCTACACCAGCACCTTATGGAAACATTCATGTTCCAGTGCCTCCGCATCAATCAGCACTCATTGGACACTCACAACCTACTTCTGCCTATCCACCTTTTCCCTCTCTCTTTTTCTCTTATCAAACGCACCCATCTCCACCATCTTTCCCACCATCATCTTACACCACCTACCCGACACCTCATGGTTCTAGCTCATCTTCTGCCAAGAATGCATTTACTGACAAGACTCGTTTTAACAGGTCAAACTTTACTACTTGATCAAATTTGATGAGACATGCCCTTGACTCACAGAACCTATGGGATCTTGTGCAAGGGTTGAAACCCCAACCCGATCCCGCATTTGTTCCATACGAGGTTGTCCGCTCATGGAAGGCTAGGAATGCCTCTGCTATTGTCGAATTGATACAGGGCTTATTGCCTAAGTTTCATTCTCAGCTCCAGCATTTTGACTTAGCATCAGAGCAATGGGCACACTTAATTGACCGCTATGCGGCTCAGGATAGAACCCGTCGTATTAATCTTGACCATGAGCTTCAGCTTTTCAAAATCACTGACTAGTATGACTTGAAAGTTAAGTTGGCTGAGTATCAGCATCTCCTCGCTAAATTCTCCACTACGGAGACTCCTAAGTCCTCAAACGATCAGGTCACATTGTTCCTAAATAAACTCCCAAAGAAATACTTTAATTTTGTGGAAGGAATAGTTTCAAAGCCTACCATGTCTACATTCTATGAATTTGAGTGTCAACTTTTGCGTTACGCACGGTTGTTCAATCAGTTTCATATGAATTCCTCTTCAGAGGAGGCTCTTCTTGCTCATTCTCAGAAATGGCAACAAGGGAAGGGAAAACAAAACCAAACCTCCACTTAAACTCAAAATCAAAATCAATCTCAAAAGCTAAATCAATCTGGGGATTCTCAAGGAAACTCCCAGTCACAACTTAAACCAGGGTGGCAGAATGTACCTAAAAAAAATAGGTATTGTCAACATTGTCAAAAGGCTGGCCATTTTGACAACAAGTGTTGATCAAAGGCACGAGACACAGCACCAAAACCTAAGTCTCAAACCCCCGCCCCACAGTCGCGGGCAACCCCCGACAGGGGAGGCAGGGTGATGGCAAGGGGTAGTTTAAAGGTCAGACTCACACTGCCACTGCACATAACTACAAACTTCATTTCAATTGAGTTTATAAATTTATGTTTTACATAAAATATCTTTATTATAATGTTGATACGCATACACATGGACAAACATGTGGTTTCTTTTCTTACATGATTATAAACATATTAAATTTCTTAAAATTATCATGGTTGTGTTTTCTTTCTTGATTCTTCATGTATCTGTAGTTTTGTAAGGTACCACATATACTTTACCTAGTCACATACTTTTTGGTATCGTATTGGATTGTTTTCTAGATGAATGTTATTTGTTACATTATAGGACCATTTACGTGATACAAAATATTCTCACGTTACTTTTTCAAGTGCTTGTTTTGTTGATCTTCATAAGAAGGACATTTATATGTATCTACATATGTGTATGGATCTCCAATACACATGTTTCAAGCATGTTCATTTTTGTGATGTTATTGAAATTGTACTATTGTTCTTGCATTGATCGGTTTCTTTAAACATTATTATGTGATCACAAGATTCAATAAAATGATCCGATGCGAGTCTCGTTCACATCTGTGAGTTGCCTCCTGCAAGGTTACTCTAGAGGCCCACTCATCACAATCGAGCACTTTAGCTCCAGTTTGGATTGTGGACAATGGAGCTACACATCACATGACTTCTATAGAGGACATTTTCCGTACCCGAGTCCCTGCAGCCAGACGGGTCCCTGCAGCCAGACGGGTCCGTGTAGGAAACAACTCCTCGGTCAAGATTCAGGCTCAAGGTTGCATCAGTTTTGCCACTGACAAGGGTCCGGATCTGGCTTCGCTGGACAATGTATATCATGTCTCTCAGCTTGGGGTGAACTTGTTATCTGTTAAGCAGATTTGCCGGTTGGGGCGAGCAGTTTTCTTTACAGCGACCACAGTCAATCATACCAATTGGATTTGATTTCAAGAAGCCAATCATACCAATTGGATTTGGAGTTTATTTTGACCAGCCAAGGATCAATTGGAGGACAATCCCCCACTAGATCAAGGGGCAAATCAGTTTGAGGGTTCACAAGTCATTTTTGATAGCCAAAGGTATTGGAAAATGAAAGACATTGGAGCCAAATCTCAATGTTCTTTGTTCAATCTTAATAGAAGCTAAAGAAATACTACAAGAAGGGGCACCAATTTTGGGGCCAATGGAGTGTCCAATGTCCAAGACTAATCGGTAATGTTTATATTTCAGTTTATGTAAATTTTGTGCTTGCTGTAATTAGTGCTTAATCAAGTCATTTACCACCCTATTCGAGAAGGAAAGCTAATTTCAGCTTGAACTCTTGAGATTATTGTGAGTCTATCATCTTGGCACACACCTAATCCTCACTTTTCCTTGTCTTATTTTATCTTCTTTATATTTACCTCATCATGTCTCCTCCAACTTCTACTACTAATGTCCAACATAAAAACAAGTTTACTCATTTGTGAGTATTCTATTGGAGATTTGTTGTGTTCAAATTCAAGTTTCAATGAGGATGTTATCTCTAGGTACTCCATGTATTCTAGCTTCAAAGAGAGGTAACATACAGATGAAGAAGAAGAAGTCACAATGCTATTATTGTGGCAAGAAGGGATATCTCCAAAAGGATTGCAGGACATTAGCAACATTGTAAAAGGAGCGGACAAAGCGGACAAGTCACAACTCTATCAACAAGTACTCATCAACTATAGGTCCTAGTCCAAGCTCACATGAAGGAACA
This sequence comes from Lygodium microphyllum, assembly GCF_053477565.2. Classification (NCBI taxonomy): domain Eukaryota; kingdom Viridiplantae; phylum Streptophyta; class Polypodiopsida; order Schizaeales; family Lygodiaceae; genus Lygodium; species Lygodium microphyllum. Next base: position 52,068,089 of record NC_141140.1, on the reverse strand, counting down.
CTTAGGCGCTCTGGCCAAAGGAGAGGAATCCATGGTCATTAATGCACTGCAACATTGGTGACAAGACGGTAACATGTGCTACTTTAAGTCATTGTCAATAGGCATTGAGAGTTACTATGATTCCTTTCTATTTTCAAAAGCCGGTATGGTCAACATTGGCATTAGGTTCTCTCTAAGGCACCTTGGTGATGGGTTGGCCACCCATTGCTTGGGTATCCATTGTCCTATATGAGTGCCATTGTTGCATGTACTATGATGAGTCATTATCATTATACAATGTATTGTTCACCCATGATCTGAGAGAGGATGTTAGTGGATATTGTCAATTCATGTTTGAGACTATGAATGTCCTAGTGGGCTTTTTCCACTCGTGATGTGGTTTTGGGCACCAGATTATTTGGGCCTGGTTTGTGGCACATTGGCATTCTTTATGTGGCTGATTGTATTTTCCTGGCCCTTTATTTGCTGGCCCACCAGTCCTAATTGGGGTCTATTTACAGGCTAGGGCTTTCTCCTCCAGTCTCAATTCAACATACACCTATAGCAGGTTCCGTTGGAGAGAGGGAGTCCATGCCAGTGCTCACACAGCTGGTGACTCACTGTTGATTCTATACTCTCTCTTGGTATATGGATTCTGCTTCCCTGTGTTGTGCAGTCTATTACAGCAGATTCCTACAGCATACACTTCCATGCTGCACCCACTTCTAACACTAGGTTGACTGTTTGCAGCCTTATAATACATTTAAACTTGTTTGTTATTCCTTAAACTTCATCTATGTTTCTTATCCCTCATGATTTTCATTTTTGGATCAAATCTTTTCACTTTTTGTGGCTTGATCCCTACCCTCCATAATTTGTACAAAAGAATCTCTTTTTCTTTTCTTTTCTTAAAGTTAATACACTGGACTTGAAAAAGAAAGAAAACCAATAGACAAGCTGAGAAAATAAATGATAAAACACTTTCCTTTAATTCCCTCACTACTATGTATAAATTCAGCATGTTGTCCAATCCCATACATGTGAAATCCTGCTAGGAGCGATACAGAAAAGTCCAGATCAGCATCACTCCTCAACAAAACCGGTTCAGTTGCTGCTGTTCTCAGTTGTTTTCAGTTGCCTCAGGAGTCAGGCTGCATGCACTGCCAAATTTGCAAAGCTTGTTGTTTTCCCTTTCTTGACCTTGACACACACACATACTCTTAAAAATCCAAGGCATTAAATACTATTGGTACAATCCAGGCAGGTGGCCAGAACAAGAAGTTTAAGCTTTCTCGTTGTTGTGTTGCTATCTGGGTCAAGCATGAGTGTAGATCTGCAGTTCTTTATGCATTTATTGCCACAGTTTCCCTATTTACAGCAGTCATGGACAATCTGAGAGTTGAAAATGACCTGTCCCAGCCTTTGATGTTCTCTTTCAGACATGATCATCAGCTTCACTTCCCACATTGCAGTTTTTGACCAAGCAACAACATAAATTGATCACCTTGAAGTAGTCGTGGGCAGTCAGGACAGTTGTAAGTGTTCACAGCAGACAAGAAGTTGCCCATGTGGCTGATTATAGATAGAGGACATGTTATTTTGGCCTTTTTAATGCAGTCGCAGCCTTTCTCAACAGCCATGACACAATTTTTGGAAGTTATGATCAGCCTTTTCAATTATTTTTCTTTTTTTCGGATGAAAAATTAAAAAATTTTATCATATCCTTGATTCCCAGGGTCTTCTTGCTCTGATACCACTGGTAGATCAGGTATAATGGATAGCTGGTTTGATCTGTAAATGAAAGTTGCAGCAATTGAACACACATACACACACACAGAGATGTGTACTACATCTCCAAAAAGCTAGAAGGCCTATAAGACGAAAGAAATAAGTACATCTGACCATGTGGCCTCCACTCAAGAACTGTGAAAATGAAAATAACTAACTATGCTAATGTTTACAATCCTAAGGACTGCAAGCATAGGCTGCTATCATGTACAAAACAATGAATGAGACTCTCTAAAAATATTGTATCCTCCACAAAGCAAGAGAGAGAGAGTAAAAAGTGTGTGAGCTACACAATTCACCTCCAAGCCATAGCACGATCTTATTTTATTAATTATGACCTTAGTCCTCATAATGTTGTTCATGCCTTTCACATCACCCGCACACTTGACTCTAGCTCCCGTGCATATGCACATTAACCAGCCCCGCACTTAAATGGCCTAAGCCCTTGGTCAAACATGTTGCTTCTGTTTGCTATTGATCGTGCACCCCTAAACCCCATTCATGTATATTCTAGAATACACTCACAGTCATGACCTCCCCTGAGTCTATCCAACCTCCTTTAAGTTGTAAAGATAACAGAATATGCCTCAAATGCACCACGACATTGTACTCTCCCAACCCTTGGATACATAATCACCCCTGGGTTCTCAAATGTGCATTGTACTTTGCCATGGTCTGAACATTCAGGTTTCATTAAGTGCCTCTTTTGCTTATTTGCACTTACCTCTTCCCTTCAGTTACCACAGGACAACACCTTGAACACCATATCTTCATCTCTCGGCGAGGTTGTACTTTGCACTGACTTTCAATCTTTGGCAGCATTCTTCGTTCTTTCTTCGGCATCTTCTCAATGTGCATAGAAAAACAGCAAGACAATCTCATCATTATGTTCACATAGTTTTGTCCAAAAAGGACTCATGGAATTCAACTTTCAGAGCTAAAGCCTTGTGGTGACAAAGTAAGCACAGCTAGAATCATGAAAAGGACTGCACATAGCAGGCCAAGTACATAATTAGAATCTACTTGAATTCACTGCCCACGTCATATATTCTTCTAAATATCCTTCCTAATCCAGCTCCATAAAACTTGTTAACCTCCATTTTTTGTACCACACTAGAAGTTGTTCAGCATCAGTTATTTAACCCCTAGTCATAAGGTCCAGCAATAAGGAGAAACACTACATGCCAGCACAAAACTGCCCTTCACCTCTAGAAATTGATCAAGAGATTACTAGATTATGAACTGGAAGACCAAATAAAACTGGAAAAGCATGAAACATTGTGCCTCATACTCCTTACAAACACCTAGTATTGAAGGTGAGACTTATTCATATTGAAACAACAAAAAGGAACGGAATAAGCACATATACTTATTTCATTGCCAGGTCTGCACATTGACCAAACCCACCCCAAACCAAAGACCAAAAAAGGAAACCAGCTACTGTTGTGAACTCTACTATATTTGATGAGATTGCAAGCTTGAAGAAAGTACGCACATGTACTTTATACTTCACTGCCAGGCCTGCAACAGTGTCCCACCGCTGTACTGTGTGAGAAATTGCAAAGCGGCTAATAGAGTTGTCCCTCCAAAAGAGTGTTGATAGTGGCCTTCCAACAACACCAGCGAGTTTCCAAGCCTCCTTGAACCTGTTGGAGAGCACTGTAGGGTCTGCAGCTATGGAATGCCAAAGGCGACAAACACATGCTGCCCGTGCAAGAGCATCAATTGGAAGCTTCTGCAAAATTATTTGCCACAAGTCAACTGTGACAACATGGATATGGCTTGACTGAGAAGTAATGCTCAATTTCTGTAAACTGACATCCATTCTTCTATGGACCTCCTGTCACAAAAAACAGGGCTCTAACTGTTTTAGGCACTTTTGATAGCTCAGTGAGAGAATACGTCCATAAACTAATAAGTGCCAGCTTATACGCAGCAGATTTTGCAATCAAAAGAAAGGATGATATAATCTGCAGAGTTTTGCTAAACGATCCTGTTACCTCAAGAATAAAAGACAGGCAATGAATTTTTCTCAAATAACAAGGTTGGACTTGATAAAGTTTTCTTCTATGACAAGATTTAGAACTCCGAAAATGTTAACCATGCTGTTTGTGACGATTATGGCAAAAGCTACAACATATCACGGCAGAAAAATAGAACAAATCAGCATTACGAAGCAAATACAATCAGACAAGACTAGATGAGGTTTCTCTGACTTGGCATGTGCGATGATTGGCACGAACACAACAGGTATATTGCACGCAGTATCTAAAAGGTGTTCCACATCAGAGTACACCTTCGGATATGCTTGTAAACAAGCAATATGCAGTAAGAGCTTCCTCTTGCAATAATGAGACATGTAGTTTCGACGTGGTTGATATCACAGAAACTGTCAACTCAAGCTAATATGATCTGTAATTGCCTCTCTAGTTTCTGATAGCAGCGTGTAACAGGACACTTACTGATGATGGAAGCAGGAAGACTACTTGAACGAGAGATTACGATCAGCCTCTGGATGCAGACTTCAGATATGCCGGCACATGGAACGACAAAATCTCTAAGCAAACGGACGGATGATCACATCTCTTCACCATAAAATTCAAGACCAAAACACCAGATTGTGTGTCGATTGCAGAGCAGATATTTATGACAGTTGACATCTCCCATTGGTGATGCTTCCAAAGGAACGGGCAGACGCGAAGAAGAAGATGATGATGACCAAGACGAAGAAGAAGCAGAAGAAGGATTGGATGAATTCGTACCTTGGTCGCAAATTCCAATCGACAGGTGAAGCAACCACAAATGAAATGGTCACTCAATTAAGCAACCAGGCGTAGGTGTAGGGGCTCTCTCTCTCTCTCTCTCTCTCTCTCTCTCTCTCTCTCTCTCTCTCTCTCTCTCTATCCATAATTCCACATCAGCAGACAACACAAATGCAATGGCCAAGCACACGAACCGAATGGGATCCGGCATCCTTTATGAAAACGTCTAAGAATAGATCCAACAAAGAAGGACGAGAGGCAGGACCGCCATGACCAGATATTGCCACTCATAAGGACCTGGGCCCTGGTCACCCCACGGTGAGTGGGCCTCAGCACTATCTCCCACGGGGACCCCAGGGAGTTGGGATCAATGGCTGTCGTTGACCCTAGAAAAAGGCATGCATCCGAACCGCTATTTTTTGCAAAAGTAAACCCAACCACATTTAAAAACTCACCCAGCAATCGGAAACCCAACCAACCGGGAAAATGGGAGTTGACGAAGGAACAGTGTCTCAAAATTCGGGGTTGTTTGCTGCCACAAACAAAAGTAAACCCATCCCAGGTTTATAAATGCAATCAGCCGGTGAAATTGATTGCATGGGCTACCAATATAAGAAGATAATAGATTCTGCGGGACCCACTATCTCTAATACAAGTTTTTGAATCGTAGAACAAAAGTAAACCCAGCCATTATAGTAAACCCGGTCTTGGAAGTAAACTGTCCCGACCTGGAACTGAAAGCCGAAAAGCTCTCGGTATTACCCATAGGAAAATCCTGCACGCAGGGCGCATTCATGTGATGTTGTGAACGGAGGTTTGAGGCCCATATTGCTACCGCATACAAGCTCACGAGATCATTGGAACAAAGGTTTGAGGTTCATATTGCGATTTGTTGCTCATGGCTTCCACTACAAGGTGCATATCTCTCTCTCTCTCTTCCTCTCATATTTGCATTGGATGCATTGTGACATTGGAATGATGTTTTGGTGATATATACGTATGTAGTCAACACGCATGGATTATGGAAAGTGACATTGAGATCGATGATCTCAACACCAATGAAGAGACATCAGATGGATCATCAAGTGATGAGGTTGAGATGCTTGATTTCTTAAGTGGAGACAATGATTCGGCACCACAAGAAAGCACTATCAATGCACCAAGCCCAACTACCTATACCTCATCGAAGTACTTCTCTTTCAATAGAGAGATTTACGGCTTGATGGTCAGTGATTTGAGCGGGCAGAAGGCCATTACATTGGAGGTGCTCAAGCAACTCCATAGGAGGGAGTTGCTCGACTTGAAGAAGTGGAGAAGAATCAGAGAAGGTCTTTGCATTGGTAGAAATGGCAATGGACACATTATATTGGCCTTGAAATCAGAGCCATCATTGCTCATTGCATGTATAGAGGAGTGGGAGAGCATATTCCTTGAAAATCACATAAACAAGGTTACAGGTGCTCACGAGGGTATCAATGTTACAATTGATTCCATCAAATCCACGTGGTATACTGACTTGAGAAGGCATGGCATTCCTCTTGCGTATGTGAGAGATCTCATCGATGGGTGTACTTGCAAGGTGTTCACAAGGCCGCATGGTTATAAAGGCCCATTTCTATTTCATGGAAAGATTCTGGAAAGAAGAGCACCCATCTTGGAGCTTACTGTAGATAGATCTCTTGTCGAGCGGAGGCTTCAAGAAATCATGCTTGAATACAAAGTTAGGTTGGGCAAGGTCCGCCCGACCAAAAAGCATGGTTTAGGGAAGACAATAGTGGAATATGCATGTCATCGCAGTGGTAGAGCAACTCGAAAGGGCTCCCAAATCCGTAGGTTGCGAACCTCGAAGAAATGTGGTTGCCCTTTCAAGGTGCAGATCGAGTACAAAGATGATCTCCATGATGTCACTATACGGGTCCATGGACCACACGAGGGTCATGTACCTGGATCTCGTGCTAACTTGTATCACTTGTCAGTGCATCCAACTGTGATTGATTGCTCCAAGAATGACCTGTTTGACATTGGGATATGTCGCCACGTCGCCAAGATGAGCCTAACCAAGGAGCGATTTCATTTGAAAAATGTATCTCCATTGGATCGTGTCATTTATAGGTTCTTCATGATACCAAGGGAGGTGCAGACACTATCATACCAAATGCGAACTGAAGGTATGTTACCTTCTAAGCCATTGCTCTATGATATTAGGTTGCTTTTGAGCATCAATGTTCTGCGTGTCGTCCTACTGCAGGCAAACTTTAGAAGGATGATTGGACGGCAATGTATTTGGAGGCTCTTCGTCTACAAGATCAAAACAAGGTATTTGTCATATTCTCATTAATGTTTATATGCTGCGAAAATTAGTACATCTATTTGATAGTATCATCTACATGGTCCTTTAGGTACTCTATTGCCAACCATACAATCCTCATGCAAAAGAGGACAATGACAAACCATTCGTACTGATAGTCCAGGATGAATGGATGTTGCAAATGAGTAAGAGGTTCTCAAAGAACAATGCTTGGGCAATTGATAGCACATTCAAGACCAATGTGTTTGGTCTTTCGCTTTATGCGGCAGTTTTACCAAACCAACATGGGGTGGGTATCCCTATTTGGTTTATGCTATGCACTAGTGACAATGGGTCAAACCAAGAGATTATGGCTTTGCAAATCACCATAAGACTAGTCCTCTCTAGGATGGGAGATATTCGCCCTGCTACCCTAGTGATTGATAAGTCCCAGCCAGAGCTGGAGGCGCTCTCGAAGGTTGTTCTGGAAGACCCTCATTGTTGGACCACTGACTACCTTGGTGGCAACAAACATCAATATGCATGCCATATTATTCTATGATGGTTCCACACAAAGAAAGCATGGGTTGAAAATCTCTTGCCACAGGTACAACTTTTCATAATCATTTTACTTTTAAGCGTTACCTTTTTGTGAATTCCATGAGCTTGGTAGTGAGTACTTCACATGTTCTTGCGTGAATCAAGGTCCCTACAGATGAGCGCGATCATGTGTATGCCTCTTTGTCCAATCTTATGCATTGCCCTACAGAGTCGCAGTTTGATGATATGTTTGAGCAATTGCTTCATCATTATTCCGCTCATCCAAATGTGGTCCGATACGTTATTAATGGATGGTGTGGGAAAGATTGTATTTGGCGTGCAAGATGGCCCAAGTTTGGTTGCATGTTTCCACGTAGCAATGTCGAGACAACTTCAACCTCATTGAGAGACTTTGGCAATATATCAAGTACACTCTACTTGATGCTAGGATCAACAAGTCCATTTTGGATCTGTCGCACACCCTTGTCAGTGACTCGTCATCAAGGTCTAGAATGGGTGGATCGGCTCTGGAGTTTTTCAAGCAAAAGCAAGAGATAGGTAATGTGGTCAATTTCCATTATATTTCCACATTTGACCTTTCCTTGAAACGCATTGTTGTCTTATACATGTTTTTTATGCCAGCCGATTCTGAGCGCTTCAAAGTCCATGGGTCAAGCAAGAGTCATACGGCTAGATTGGCAGCAGGGGAGAAGATTCTTTAGCGGTATGAGCAAGACCCCTTCTCTCTTCAAGTCATTAACAAGGGGACCATGCTGTTTAAAATAGTGAGCACAACCCAACATGCAAAATGGTATCATGTAAGTGTACAATCAAACTACTGTGATTGTCCTGATTGGTCGACTGAATGTAAACATCTTCATGGTTTGAGGCTCATCTTGAAGAGCATTTTCCTCACCTTCATGAGGTTCTCCCCATCATCGATAGTGCGCATGCCTTTGATGACATGAAGGAAAGATCAGGTGGCAACAAAATCCCAGAATTGGAGAGACGAGGTTCCGATGGTGGTGTGCAGGAAGGGGATCTCATGTTCTCCATTGCAAACTTTAGAGGGCTCCTTCAGAGGATCGAGGATGGGATTCCATCCTACACAGCGGCACAGATGGATGCTTATATGCACCAATTGGAAAGTGCTAAAGAGTCTCTTGTTCACATGTTCACTCCATAGGAGATTGACATGCCTAAAAAGGGCGGGATCTATCAGATCTAGAAAAATGTCACACAGACACGCCTAGGGCATGGCAAGGATCATCGTCATCGTCCTAACGAGAGGGGGGAGTCTTCATCACAACCCAAGTGTCCATCTATCACAGGCGTGTTAAGGCGCAAGCATCAACGAGGGAGGGGCCGTGTGAGGTTTAGCCCAAAACCTTACATATATTGTCCTCATTGCTGCACCAAAACATTTTTGGTGGACCCTCTGGCAATGTATTCATGCCATACTTGCCATGCACTGCTCCCTCTATCCTTGTGGTATGCTCCTCATCCAGCAGAGTCTATCTTGATCGGCAGGGCGGTGCGACTGTATGGTGAGTCTTACATTGGCACTTGTCGTATTTTGTATTGCACCTACACCAGTGAGAATGAGGAGTGACAATTTTCTCTCTCATTCCCTAATGGATCCATGATCACAGAAGTTTTGGCATCTAGGTTCAGAATGTTTGCATTGTACACATGATTGTCCATTTAAGTGAAATCCCATTGGCATCTCATTGTTGATTTTGGTGTCTCATTCTTGCATCTGTTCTATTCATTGTCCAAACACTAAAGCCTAAACCATTACCCTAAACTATTAACCCTAAACCATATCATAAGATCCTAAAGCATTAACCATGTGCTCGTTGCGCGAGGATGTGAAGATGTTTGTTACTTTCATTGCATTCGTTCTATTCATTGACATAATAAACCATGACATAATAAACCTTGACACAATAAACCATGACATTGTAACGTTCGCATAAAACAACCTGAGGAAAGTGCGAAGGATGGGCCATGGATCCGTCCTACGGTTGGGTGATCCCGGTTGGCCGGGAACTTTTCTCAAATCACGAGTAACAGCGGAATGATCGTCAAAGGGCACGAACAACAAAAGCGTTGACCTAGAGTATGTCTTAACCCGATTTACGATGTTTTAGGGGAACGGAATGGGACTATGCCTTATGGCAGAGAGGTTGAGCTTTGCATCCCTCTCGTTTCCCATTCTCCTTGAACCAAGTGCAACGTGAATCTGCTTTGGACCTGGCGTTTCTGCGTAAAGTAGTCCGCTTGGGTCCGACGCTAGTTGCTGTTAGGAAATGACCAATCAGGAAAATCCTAATTCTGGTCGATCCTAAGTGGGAACGGCCGAAATACTTTCGCTACGTGGCAGACGTAGAAAGCCCTAGATCGCAAATCCCGTAACATTCCATGGAAGTGCCGGGAGAACCTTTCTAGACATCCTTTCCGATGGACTGCTAAGACATGTCCTGGATGATACTAGTGGACACGTTACAGTTGGTATCAGAGCCGACCAACAACGGAATTGTTTTTATGAAATTATAATAAGATGAAGTAAAGCAAATGTTGTTGTCCAAACATTTCCTTACCTTCAATGTTGTCTTGCAGAATTACGAAGCGTGGAACAAGTTCTTAGTATTTCGAATCATGTTTATGACTGCAATGCATTCTCCGTATTATCGACAAAGGGTTGAGATGATGAACATCCTAGAGCAGATCTATAATCCATCACCTTTGTAAATGGAACGAAGGTGGACGGGTGCTTCAGGAATCTACTATATAGCCGCCTACCGGTTTGCTTATCTACAGACCAACCTAAAGAGGATCAAGTGGTTGGAAGACCTGAAAATCGTGAAGCTGTTCGTTTTTGTGGAAGCTCACGTAAATTCAACTTTACATATTCGAGGTTGGAGGGTTGAGATGAACTCATATGTATATGAGGAAGTAACCTGTGTAATCCCCACCGACAGGATTAAAGTGTGGGGCCGCCATGAGAAGTATGGATTCCAACGGAAAGGATATCCTGAACTTCCAATGATTTACCGATTCCTGAAGATCCATGACCCGAAACCTTACTATTATACAGTCCCTATAGATAAATGTAATACAACATTGTTCTTCCCAAACTAAATGTAACAGTTGGCTTATCATCGCATGAAATGTTGTATTAAAAAGGGCTATGCCCATATAAATACAAATAAAGACTTCTTTTTATCAATGTCTGGTTGTGCATAAGAGTTGATAAAAAGTTAAGTAGCTACATTGTTACGAGATAGCTGAATTAAAGATGTAATATAAATCAATAACGATTATCGTATACTAACGTTAAGAAACCTTTATCCAGGCACAACCCCAGGTACAGGTTCCTAATTCGCCTCCTACATCAAGTACTGCTGTAATCGAGGAGAAGAAGTTCCTTCTCAAGCAAATTAAGCCACCCGAGTTTGACGGGAGAGGCAGATTCGTCCAAGCTGATGCTGAAATTTAGATTGAATCCATGGAAGATTACTTCGAAGCAGCTGGTACTGCACCCGCCAATCAGGCTATACTCGCCAAGTTAAATCTCACCGGCGAAGCCAGACTTTGGTGGAAGCAATGGTGTAGGGATCAAGGGATCGCAGAGGGATCCGTTACCTGGGAGAAGCTTAAGAAAGCCGTGCAGGGAAGATACTTGCCACCTGCATATCGCACTCAGAAGATGAATGAGTTCTACGAGCTAAAACAGCTAGGACTCACTCTTGATGCATACTACTCTAAATTCGTCTCACTTTTAAAGTATGCGCCACAAATGGACATGACACAACATGTGTCCAAATTTTGTGCGGGTTTAAATCCACCAGTAAAACCTTGGTCTAGCTTGCATCTCCTGAATTATAGGCGCCGCTTGAATGAGTGCATCCTGAATATCTGATGGACACATAGATTCGAGATGGGTAATAAAACTTGGTCTTATAATGACCCGAACAGAGGAGCATTCAGACCTCAAATGAAGAGAGTTCAAGGTCATAATCAGGGACAAAGAAAGAAAGCAAGGACGAATAACATCAATAACTCTGTTCCTACTCAAAGTAATGGTCGAAACCTCAGTTGCTTCCACTGCAACGAACCCGGTCACTTCAAGAGGCAATGTCCCAAGCTTGGTGGAGGACATCGCCAAGCACCTTTCCAAGGAACAGGCCGTGATCAAGGAGCCGCTACCCGAGGATGAGGAAGAACCGCCTGCGTTGCCAATAGGCAATTGTGCGAAGAAGAAGAAGAAGAAGATCCGACCATGGAAGCAGAATTCGAAAGGGCGACACTCCATGCCTCTTTACACAAGAAAGGGCCGAATCGCCAGTTCTCGGTGATTCAGACACCGTCGGACTATCAAGGTAAAGGTTTGAAGACCTTGATTGATTGTGGCAGTACACATTCCTTTATCTCACCAGCATGTGCAAAAAGATTAGGAATAGCCATAGTAGAAGCACCTACCCTGCTTGTGGAATTGGCAAATGGTCGTGAGGTTACTTGTACCAGGCAAACTGCTAAGGTGAAATTCTTTCTGGGAGGAAAGAAGACTTCGGTCAAATTCAGAGTCATGAATTTAGGTATCCATGAGTGTCTACTCGAAATGGATTGGCTTAAGCCTAACGACGCCCACATTCACTATGGAAAGGGTCAAGTTTCCTTTCGAAACTCTGAAATGGGACTAGTCACAACTCAAGGTGAGTCAGGAGTGCCAAGAATCCAATTGGCCAAAGTATCTCGGATCATAAAAGGAGTCAGAAAAGGATTACCTATTTACTTGATCAAACTCAATAAATTAGATCAAAAGCAAGAGTCTCATGAAGGACCTTCTTGGCTAAAGGAATATGCGGACGTATTCCGTGAAGAGTTGACTGAACTTCTGTCTCGAAGAGAAGTGGATCATGAAACTAGGTTAGTACCAGGAGCTGCGCCAATTGCAAAGAGACCTTATAGAATGTCCATACCAGAAGCAATTGAGCTGAAGGAACAACTCAAGTAACTTTTAGATCAGGGCTACATTCGGCCTAGCAGTTCTGATGCCAGGAGGCATATTCCACGGTGGATTCCGTGAGGTTTTACGGTGGATTCCGTAAACTTAGATGACCGGGGCTCATACACAAAGAGGATTCTTTGTGCGAGAAGTTGATGGGGACGCCTGTCCTTTTCGGGCGTTTCATTAATTTAGTGTGTACATGGGTGATTCCATAGCGGGTGATTCCGCAAAATGCATATTAAATTAATAAACGTTTATGAGTTTAGAGTGCGCTAAATCACTCGTAACTCATAAACGTTTATTAATTTAATATGCATTTTGCGGAATCACCCGCTATGGAATCACCCATGTACACACTAAATTAATGAAACGCCCGAAAAGGACAGGCGTCCCCATCAACTTCTCGCACAAAGAATCCTCTTTGTGTATGAGCCCCGGTCATCTAAGTTTACGGAATCCACCGTAAAACCTCACGGAATCCACCGTGGAATATGCCTCCTGGCATCAAGTTCACCCTGGGGAACTCCAGTACTATTCCTGAAAAAGAAAGATGGGACATTTCGAGTATGCATTGATTACCGTGGGTTGAATCAATCAACAGTCAAGAACAAGTATCCTATTCCTAGAATAGATGAGCTTCTTGATCGTCTTCAGGGTGCAAAGATCTTCTCCAAGATTGGTCAGGTTACTATCAGATAAGGATCAAGGAAGAAGATATCCCAAAGACAGCCTTCAATACAAGATATGGGCACTTTGAGTTCCTAGTTATGTCATGCTTACGAATGCACCTGCCACCTTCAATAGGTTAATGCAGGATATCTTTAGGCCATATCTTGATGATTTTGTGCTTGTCTTCTTCGATGACACTTTAGTCTATTCTAAACAGGAAAAAGATCATGAACCTCAACTTCGGATTGTCCTTGAGACAATGAGGTCACATAAGCTGTATGCTAAAATGAAGAAGTGTGCATTCTTCAAGCGTCAGATTGAATATCTAGGATTCATAGTATCAGAAGAAGGAATCTCAGTGGACCCAGCCAAGGTCAGAGATGTGCTTGAGTGGCCAATACCGGTATCCATCAAAGAGATACGTAGCTTTCTTAGATTGACAGGATGGTGTAGGGTCTTCATCAAAAACTATGCCTTGATTGCAGCACCTCTGACGGACTTACTGAAGAAGCAAACTTCCATTGCATGGTCAACTCCCGAACAAAATAGCTTCGACAGATTGAAGCAAAGTTTGGTATCATCACCTATTCTAAAACTTCCAGACCTCAATAAAGCGTTCTAGGTAGTAACTGATGCTAGCATACTCACCTTGGGGTGTGTACTTATGCAGGAAGGTCATCCAGTAGCATACTCTTCAAGGAAATTGAAGAGTCATGAAAAGAATTATGCTACGCATGATCTGGAATTACTAGCTGTCATCCATGCTCTAAAGCTTTGGAGACACTACCTGTTGGGTAACAAGTTTACTCTAGTAACTGACCATAAGAGTCTCAAATGGATCTTTACCCAGAATGAGCTTAGCATGAGGCAATGTCGGTGGATTGAAGTGTTGGAGGAATATGACTTTGAAATCAAGTACCGACTAGGGAAAGAGAATGTAGTTGCCGATGCACTTAGTTGCAAAGCATTCCTAAATTCCCTAATCTTGCAGAATCCATCAATGGCCAGATCTCTAGCTACAAAAGTATCTATGCCAAACAACCCTATACTTGAGTTAGCTAGAGAGGAAGCATGCCATGATTTGGCCTACCAAACAATGCTAAAGGAGATCTCTATCAAGGAGCAGAACCAAAAGTTGCAGGCTAAGTATCAGGAATTTTCCATTAATAGTGGACTTGTCTACTATAGAACAAGGCTGTGTATACCAGCAAGCAAGTCACTTAAGCAGAAGATATTGTGGGAAGCTCATGATTCTCGTTTCGCAGGACATCCTGGCTATGCTAAGACTCTTAATGCAGTTAGGAAGAGCTACCATTGGGAGAGGCTCAAAGGTGACGTTCTCAAATACGTCACTGAGTGTTTGTCTTGCCAACGTATCAAAGCCGAACATGTCATGATGCCATGGAAACTGCAACCACTTGACATTCTCCAAATGAAATGGGAATTCATTAGTATGGATTTTGTTGTAGGCCTACCCCAAGTCCAGGGAGGATACAACTCCATCATGGTTGTGGTTGACATGCTTACTAAGGTTGCACACCTTATTCCAGTAAAGACAAACTATAAAGCCTCAGACATTGCAAGATTGCTTATCAAGGAGATATTCAAGCTACATGGTTTACCCAGAAGAATCATTAGTGATCGTGATTCTCTTTTCACATCACACTTCTGGAGAGCTATCTTTGAAGCTATTGGGACTCAACTCTGTTTTAGTACCGCCTACCATCCCCAAACGGATGGCCAAACAGAGTGAGTAAATCAAGTCATCGAGGATATGCTTAGGGCATACTGCTGTCGAGAGCCGAAGAGGTGGATTCAATACTTGCCTTTGGTAGAATTTGCATACAATGCTTCTTACCAGCAAAGCATTCAGATGACCCCTTTCCAAGCATTGTATGGTCATGACTATCGAAGTCCCCTAAGCTTTTCTGATCCAACCGTAAGGGTTGAAGCTTCAAGACAGATGTTGGAAGAGATGGATGACCAAATTAAGTCAATAAGACAAGACATACAAGCAGCTAAGGATAGACAAAAGGCATACGCAGATTTGAAGCGTCAAGAAAGGGTCTTTGATGAAGGAGACATGGTCTTCATTCGCGTACGCCCTAAAAAGAGTTCTCCATCCTTAGGAGATTGCAAGAAGCTAAGTCCAAGGTATTGTGGGCCATACAAGATCCTCAAATGCCTAGGACCTAATGCTTATAAACTACAACTTCCTGAGAACCTAAAAGTTCATAATGTATTCCACATTAGCCTATTGAAAAAGTATGTACCTAATCCTAACCATGTACTTGACGACTAACAAGTTGTAATGCCTAGTCAAGGAGTCCTTGAACTAAGGTCTGACAGGATCTTAGATGTTAGGGAGAGACAATTAAGATCCAGAACCTTGAGAGAATGCCTCATCCAATGGAAAGATTATCCCGAAGAGGATGCCACTTGGATAAATGAAGGCACTCTCAACCATCAATATCCCCAGTTTTACCTCGAGATGAGGACATCTCGATTCCTCTAAGGGGGAGAGAATGTAACGGTCGCATAAAACAACCTGAGGAAAGTGCGAAGGATGGGCCATGGATCCGTCCTACGGTTGGGTGGTCCCGATTGGCCGAGAACTTTTCTCAAATCACGAGTAATAGTGGAATGATCGTCAAAGGACACGAACAACAAAAGCATTGACCTAGAGTATGTCTTAACCTGATTTACGCTGTTTTAGGGAAACGGAATGGGACTATGCCTTATGGCAGAGAGGTTGAGCTTTGCATCCCTCTCGTTTCCCATTCTCCTTGAACCAAGTGCAACGTGAATCTGCTTTGGACTTGGCGTTTCTGCGTAAAGTAGTTCGCTTGGGTCCGACGCTAGTTTTGCTGTTAGGAAATGACCAATCAGGAAAATCCTAATTCAGGTTGATCCTAAGTGGGAACGGCCGGAATACTTCCGCTACGTGGCAGACATGGAAAGCCCTAGATCGCAAATCCCGTAACATTCCATGGGAGTGCCGGGCGAAGCTTTCTAGACATCCTTTCCGATGGACTGCTAAGACGTGTCCTGGATGATACTAGTGGATACGCTACAGACATAATAAACCATGACATTAAAAACCGTAACACTAAAGCCTAAACCATGACCCTAAAGCACTAATCCCAAAGCATTAACCCCAAACCATAGCATAAAAGCATTACCTTTAACCGTGTGCTCATTGCGTAAGGATGTGAGGATGTGGCTTGCTTTCGTTGCATTCGTTCTATTCATTGACATGGGCACACAAACTTTGATGGTAGAAAATTTGCATATGATTGCATAATGTATGGCAAATGACAACAATTCATCATGGGCACATAGATGTATTCGTCTCTAACAATGTGTATGGCAAACTTTGCATTTGTCTCTAACAATGTGTTCACACAAACTTTGATGGTAGAAAATTTGCATATGATTGCATAATGTATGGCAAATGACAACAATTCATCATGGGCACATAGATGCATGCAAGGAAACTTTACATATGCAAATGCCACTCTTGGTCCTCTTTTTTGGCTAAAAGTATACAACAATATTCATCTCCAAGGATAGGTCATAATTTCAATATAAGCCTAGTACTTAGATAGCTCTAGAACTTTAAGACTTGTATGTAGTTTTCAAGTTCTCATTTGAGCCAAAAGAGGATTTAGGATTTCTTCTTAATCTTGAGTTTTGGAAGAGTTAAACTTCCACACCTTATTTATGTCCATGTACCTCTCCTCCTTCTTTCTCATGCAACTCTTCATTAAACCTTGGAAAAGCATCATCTTTCATTTTGCACTTGAGTATTTTGGTTCATAGCTCTTTTTAGTTTACCTTATTTCATGTTTCATGGTTGGAATTAGCTTAAAGATCAAGTGTTCAGGAATGTGTGTTAGCTTATGGGTGTCCCAAAGCTAATGTTGTGCCTCAAAAGAGAGGCAGCTCAACCCCCTCACTTAGCAATTCTAAATCTATCATCCAATTTTAGCCATGTACATGAAACAAAGAACTATGTTGAAGTGAGTTGAGTAAGACTATGTCAAACAAAAAGGCACGAACAAGAATGCGGCATAAGATAATGTCTCTTAATATTCAATAAGTGTTGCATGAAAATAAAAGCATGTAGATGGAGGAGAATAGCTCCACGACATTCTAGTCACTTTACTCTAATTGTCCCCAACTCCATGACCAAAAAGCAAGCAAAAAAGGCCCACAAAGCAAAAAGTAAAAGTAAAAGACAAAAGGTCCTAAAGTATGGGAAACCCTATTGCTTTGGAAAAGGACCTATACTAGTCCAAAAACAAAAGAGAGTTTGAGCTTGCCTAGCTCTTGGCCTTAAAGTGGTCATCCATGGACCATTTCCCCAAAACTAAGCATACTTGAAGTGTGATGGCCTCAAGGTTGAAGTACAAAAGGAACAAGAACCAAGTGGTCACAAGCTAATGTTGGCTCATCCTTATGCATAGACAATCTCCTTTCTACTATCATCATGCTTTCACCAAAATATGAAAGCATCACATAATGATGGCTTTCATCATCAACACATGGCATCAATTAAAGCATCACTATGAAGCATTGTTAAAGTGATGCTTGTAGTGCACTAATGTGTCACATAGACAACACTATGTCGCATGCCTTGTGTGGCCCAAAATCACATTAGTGATATAGAGCATTTTTTGGAGCATGCATTTCTTATATGATATCATGCCTGATTAGTTTCTTAAGAGATGCATTGTGATATGTTTGAAGTTTAGTGATGGCTCTCTCTCTCTCTCTCTCTCTCTCTCTGACATAATAAACCATGCAATAATAAACCTTGACACAATAAACCATGACATTAAAAACCGTAACACTAAAGCCTAAACCATTACCCTAAAGCACTAATCCCAAAGCATTAACCCCAAACCATAGCATAAAAGCATTACCTTGACATAAAAAAACTTGACATAAAAGAAACCTTGACATGAAAAAACTTAACAAAAGAAACCTTGCACAAGTATCATTACATAAGAGACCATAAGACATTGACAAGTGAGTACATGTCTGCTGCAAACCAAGTACATGACCATAAGTGAGACCATAAGTCCATGACTGCCACAAACCAAGTAAATGTCCATAACCATATAATCCACACAAGATCACATCTCCAACACTCCAAGTGCCCATTGGTAAAGGTCCTCCTTCAAAGATGTAACATATGCGGCATTGAACCATTTTCTTGTTAACTGCAATACGATAAGTTGATTATGGATTGACCTATGCACACTAGACCATTCAAAGTTGCATAGCAAAAGCAATTATACCAGTATAGTCTTACTCAATTATTGGTTGATTTCCCAACCATGCCACCCTCGATGAGTAGTCTTATGTAAGCCATCACGTAGAATCCACAGTCTACTGCATTTGTTTGTTGAGGGGCCTATGAAAAGAAACGCTTCATCTTTATGTGAACAACCCTATGTTACATTTCTAAGTGACAACATTACTTTAACACTATAGTGGCACACCTTAATGTGGACGAGCTTCATTTTATCCACGTCCGATAGAAACTTGGCACACGTTGGGTCTGTACAAGCCTTGATAATGCAAACACGGCCATGAAACACAGACACAAAAGCAATGAACAAAATACATATGTGACACAACATATTACATGTATGCATATAGATTGTTAAGATACCTGTGTACATAGGGTAGACAATCCATGAAATCAGTGCATTCCAACGAGTCAAGGCACATGATGGCACCCTGATCACCAGGTAATTTATCAACCCTTTTTAGCATAGGGTTGAAGACCACAAATAGGCACCAATGTGACCTGTACATCAAAGATTGCTATTAATCAAAGGGCTATGATTTGTCATTTCCATTAAGTATGCATGCAGGAACTACAAACTTCACAAGCACTGGAAGAAATATAAATGTGGCCCTTGTGGGATCCCAGCTATCAAAGTAATTTCTCAATGACACACCATCGTCTTGTGGCTCAACTATATTGATATATGGAAACCACAGACTATCCACGAAACATACATCATGCACGTGCTCTCTTGGAATCACATACTCCATCCAACTATGAATGAAAGCCAAAATTAGTTTAGTAAAATAATAAAACCCCTAGTCCTAATCATCAGGCAACCACTAAGAAAGCTATAACCAGTTTAGTAAACTTACATGGCGAACAAATTCATAGTATGGGTGGATGCTTCCTCTACGTATCGCAATGCATCCACCAACAAAGCATGGTCGACATCCACACAGAGTTTTGAACATAGAGCCACGAACCCGGTATGTACGAAACTCTCTAACCTAAAATAATACCAGAAAGCAACCACACACAATGTAACCAAGCACAACTACAAGAAATACAACACATAGAAAGCATTACAATTAATAAGAACGCACCTTGAGGTGGTACTTTTTTGCCCCCTCGTCTTGACAGGAGAGCCATCCTTAAATATGTCAACCGAACTACATCCAATCGTGAATATGCAACGGGGTGCGTCGCTTGGATACTCAAGAGGGGAGGAGATGGTGATTGAGGTGGGTCGAGGTGATAGGAGGAGCGACGTGAAGTGCTTACTCCCCTCGCCCTACAATGCCATAACCATAAACATAAACATAACCATAATCCATAACCATAACCTTGACATAATCCATTACATAATCCATAACCATAACATAATCCATAAGCTGTAATCCATAACATAATCCATAACCCTAAAGCATTAACCTAACATAACCATAACATAATTCATAAGCCATAATCCATAACATAATCCATAATCCTAAAGCATTAACCTAACATGACATAACATAACCATAACCATAACCTAACATAACCATAGCATAACCATGACATAACATAACCATAACCATAACTATAATCATAACCTAATATAACCATAGCACAACCTAGCATAAGCATAACATAATCCATAACCATAACCATAAGCCACAAACTTGCCCATAAACTAACCTGAAAATCTGTAACATCGCCAGTGATGGAGGACCAATCCGCAACAAGCTATCCATCTCCATCTGAAAGTTTCGCTCCACTGTTTGTAACTCAGGATGGTGGTCTAGGACTTGACCCTCATCCTCAATATGAGGCACATCCTCAAACTCTTGTGTGCGATGCCATTTCTAAGGAAGGTAACTTGTGAGTGAATATACATATATAAAAAATGATAAACTCAAGGCCAAGGTAAAAAAATTGCATTCGCATATGACACTATAGAAGGGAAAACAATATCAGGTAAGAGACTTACGTGTTTTTCGTAGCCATCCGCTATTCGACTCTGAGTTCTTTGCACACGCTCATCTCTTTTGGAATCATATTTGTCCATCTGTCTACTCACAAATGCCTCCACATACTTCTACCTCTCCATGGTACGCTCAGCATCTTCGAGCAAGTCCCATAATGAGCTCGCTCTCACATACTGAGCCTTCTCATACTTACTTCGGGCCAAACTCAACTTTCTTTCAAGGTTAGAGAACCGAGCCTCTGCCTGGCGGTGCCAAGCACCAACAGTATGGCGAGCATGCTGTGTGCCTATGGGATGGCCGGTCTTTCGACATGGAATATCAAAGTGGATACCATGCTCATCCTTCAAATGCTCTATCATCCTTGCACGTCTCTTTATGTTGATATGCCTCTTCGGACAAAGAATATCAACACGGCATTGACGGGCAAGAGACCCATCAGGCAATGTGATCTCCATGTACGGTGGGTTTTCCTATGTAAAATGACATTCTATTAAGTATATCACATCTTAGGAGTATGCTTACTAACAATATCGAAAGTAGAATAAACACTTACTTGAGTGTAGCTCGGCACATCTCTTTCGATGGATGCCTGAGATGCACCTCTCGCAAGAACCCCTCTAGAGCACGTCGAGGAGATGATGCAACCTAAAAAATGTAAACCGAACTACACAATACGTGAGAAATCAATAACGAACATTAAGAAAACCCTAACTAATATTAAATAAGGCATCTTACTCATAATCCATGACACAGTATCGTCCATAAATACTCATAATCCATAACAAAATCCATGTCACATAATCCATGACAAGTACGTTACAACAAAAAGTGAGTAGTTCATAACTACTCATAACCATGACATAAACTATGTAACATAACAAAATCCATAAAGTAATCCATCATGACAAGTACATGACAACAAGAAATGAGTAATTCATAAGTACTCATAAACAAGTACATGTCAACAAAGTCCATAAGAAGTGAGTACTCCATGACATAATCCACGACACACTATCATCCATAACTACTCGTAATCCATGACATAATCCATGACGAGTGTGTTACTTGCTAGACAACATCTTGACAAAATATAAAAAGCCAAAATAAACGGCATGTTTAGAGTGTATGAACTTCCAACAAAAGGGCCCCATGATGTTCACGAACAAATTATAATATTTTGATACTGAATATCACATTGACGCAAGTATAATCCATATTCAATCACATTGATGCTAGTCTAATCCATTTTATTGATCAAGGCAATCAACCAAGAGTGAGAGACCAAGACAAAATGAGACAAGGTGTGGCAATTTATGAATAGATAAAAAATCATTACTTGGTGACATGAAAAGGTTACAACATTCTAATCCATCGTACTACCTTGAATCCTTCAGAGGCATCAAGAATACATAATATGGCTTCAACACACACAGAATTTAGGATCCTCATCTGTTGTGTATTGAGACATAGACAGTGAAGCGTAAGACATCTACGAAGAAGACAACGTGATGAGGATCATTACCTTCTGTCCTAGCTCGAAACCAACAAACAGAGGCTCCCCCAAGCCCAACAAAGCGCGCTCGAATAGCGACTAGCTGCAAGTCATAGGCCTTGACACTATCTCCCACGCTGCAGGTAACGAGACGCGGTTGACCACAAATGTGCGCTCCAGGTGTGCAGAGAAACGGCTGTTTGAGTGGGTAAGGGTTTTGCAGGTTAAAATTTGTAAACGGGGCAAAAGATGTCGCTGGAGTGGGTTGCGATTTACAAAGACATGTATGGAAAACTGCCCGTGACCAGTCCGCAGAGAGGACAAACTTGTCATAAAATCCGCCTTAATCTTTGGAAATTGCCCTTGTTAGTAAAAGAGGAATGGCCACGGATCAGCAAAATCTGAAACATTACCACACATGCAAGGTCAGCTAGGTAGGCGAAGAAGAACGGTCGCCTCCTGCCGAAACACAGCTGCGCATACCCCGGGAAGCAAAGGATAATCTCGACTGCCTCAGCAAACGGGTGCCTCCTGCCAAAACACAACTGCAGTATTACCCCGGGAAGTCACGGCGCCTTAGCAAACGGGCACCTTCTGTCGAAACACAGCTGCGGTATTACCCCGCGAAGTCACAGAGCCTCAGCAAACGGGCGCCTCCTGCCGAAACACAGCTGCTCGAAGCAATGGACGAATCAAATTCGTGAGAAACAAGGTGCGTCTCCAGCTTCGCATGCGCACACAAGTGTCGAGGCCATGGAGTTCGTTGGCGGTGCTATATTCTATGGGCCCCTCCCAATTATAAGGAGTTAAGGCGTCTCTAGTTTCGCATGCACACACAAGTCTCGAGGGGCACTTTTCCGGCTGGACGGGTTTAAAATTGTGGGAAGGCTCACGAATTTAGGATGGGTTTACTTAAGTGTGGATCGACGTCCACGATGTGGTCTTGAGGATGGGGGTCAACAATAGCCGTTGATCCCAACTCCCTGGGGTCTTAAAGACCCCGTGGGAGATAGTGCTGAGGGTGAGTGGGGGCAAGCGGCTAAAATGCTTGCTCCACTCACCCTTAGGTCACACCACTAGGTGAGTAGGGGGAGGACATTTAATCAACGAATTATTTCTACTTGCAAGGTTAGCTTTGCAGTCGAAAAGGAAAAGGAAACAACAAATGATTGGCTCTCTCCGCCAAACTATGTAAACCAATGGGAGCGAGAGTCTAGCATTTGCCTAGCTAGCACAATGCTAGCTCCTTGTTTTTGGTACGTGCTAGTAGGGTGATTCTGGGATTAAGCTCTCCCCACTCACTCTGGGTATGATCAAGGGTTAGCAGGGGAAGTGGAGTCCAACTCTCCTTAGTAACCTTGGGTGAGACCCATCTCTAAAATGTGTGCTTGCACATGTTGTTACTAGGTAGAAATTGTATTGAGATGTTTAGATTAACTATACATCAGATGTTTCACAAGTCAATTATACTTCTACATGGCTAAGAAGAAGTCCCAACCAACTCAAGCTTTCTCTCCTCATATTTCTTTATAGCAGCATGAATTAGCTATAAGAGTAAGATGTCAAAGCTAGAGCCTTCCCTTGTCATCTTTCTTTTTAGTAATGTCAATTATCTCTAACATTAAAAAGTCTAGGCTCAAGCTTTCCCTTCTTGCCTTTCTTTCTAGCAACATGGTAGCTCTATATCAAAACTTACATTATTCAAAACCATGAAGATTGCACACATGTACAAAAAAGCACCTACCATCCAAAGTAACTTTTGTCTCAACTTTTGTATGGTTTTGCTTCATTTGCATTCAAATGGGGAGTCCATCAAGTACTTTTAGGGCCTTTTTTGTATTTCTAACTGTGAATAAGACCTGTGTGAACTTGCACAACTAAGCATTTATGATGCTTGTAGAAGTGTAATCCAACATAAAATCCTATCACATATGGTAATATTTATTTGGGCCCTAAAAGCTTGTTTCTTTTCATGTTGGATTATGTTTCTTTCTTAAGGTCTATGAAGAATTCTTATTGCCAAAGTTTACAACCATACCATTCCATAAATATTTAAGAAATGAGGGGTGTGGGAATCATCTATGAAAGAGCATTGTCCTTATATTCATGTCATGACTTCCTCATATTCCATGCTCTAAAAGGGTGCATCTATGTCATAAGCAAAACCAAGGAGTAAATTCTCCTCACTTGTTTCTCTATGTAAATAACTCATTAAGTTCGCTCCTTTGCCTTCAAAGCATTACTAATTGTAAGATTGGAAAAGGTGATTAGCTTGCAAGTTCTATTCTATATATTATTTAAAGGTTTGCGTTAGGGATCTCAAACCAACCAAAAGGCTCCCAAGCCTATGTGGGCCAAGGAGAAGAAGAATGGTATTCAAGAAATAAAGAGGGCATTTTCTTGAAGGGTGAGTGGGAGCGGCATTTATTCTCTCTCTCTCTCTCTCTCAATTGAGCACACATATATACACACTTTCTCTCTCTTTTAATTAAACATACATATATTCTCTCTCTTTTTCTTTCCTAATTGAACATAAAATATAATAATGGAAAGGAAAAAGGTGAGTCTTTGAAAAATTTTATGTGGATCTCTCTCTCTCTTTCTCTCTCTATCTCAATTGAGCACACATATATACACACTTTCTCTCTCTTTTAATTAAACATACATATACTCTCTGTCTTTTTCTTTCCTAATTGAACATAAAATATAATAATGGAAAGGAAAAATGTGAGTCTTTGAAAAAATTTATGTGGATCTCTCTCTCTCTCTCTCTCTCTCTCTCTCTCTCTCTCTCTCTCTCTCTTTAGAGAGAGATGTATATGAAATGAAATGATGCTTTAATGGTTGAATATGTATATGCAATGCATACATACTCTAAAAACATCTACAAATACACATACGCTATTTTAAAAAGTTGATTTTTTAAAAATTAAACTTATAGAATGAGCTAAGAATTTGAATAGTTGAACATGTTCATGCAATGTATACATGCTCTAAAACCACGCACAAATGCACATAGCCCATAAAAACACATGAACGATACATGCACACATACACATGTACATGTGCACACATATATGCATACATACATACATGCTCGCACACGTAAACATAGGGAGAGAGAGAGAGCAGATGAGAGAGAATACACATGCACTTATATGCATGCATACACATACATATGTAGACACATATAAATATGTGTACATATATGTGTAGTCTACACACATATGCATATACATCTATACATATGCACACATATGAGGTGAAGAAAGATGAGAGACAAGAGGAAGAAAAAGAAAGGAGAGAAAATAAAATTGATGAGATAGAGTAAGACCACACAAATACACACATATACATATGTACACACCTATACATATATATCTACGTATGCATACATCCACAGAGCATAAGAAAAACAACAAGAGGTAAAAAGAAAAACGTGTGTGTGTGTATGTGTGCGTGCGTGCGTGCGCGTGTGCGTGTGCGTGTGCGTGTGCGTGTGCATGTGTGTGCGCGCGCGCGCGCGCGTGTGTGTGTGTGTGTGTGTGTGTGTGTGTGTGTGTGTGTGTGTGATATATATACTTGGGAGGTGAACCTATAAAAAATCATCTATATAACTTACAGTCAAAGGGTATTAAGAAATACCCTTTCTTTGAATGCTATGAAGTTATAAAATGACCCTTTTTACTTTATTTAACTTATGATTTTTTTTCAAATTTAATTAAAAAACCCATTTTATAAATATAATCTTGTAAAATTTTACCAAATAAAATACCCTTTATTTTAAACTCACATGGTATCTTACACATTCCATAAGGTATATCCCCCAAGGATGTGTGTGTGTAGACACACACACACACATGAGAGAGAGAGGAGAAAAAAAACAATGAGAGGAGAAAACACATACTTATGAGACCACACAAATGAATACACGTGTATAAACCACATCCACACTTGTACACATCTAAATATATATATGAGTGAGAGAAAAAATGCAGAGAGAAATAGTAGAGGAGAGAGAATGAATATACACTTATAAAATATCCACTTACAAACATGCATACATCCACATATGCACACACATCCACACAAATATATATGTGTACATACATATGCAATGCATTGACATGTGCATACACATATACACACATGCGTACACAACATGCACACATATGAGATGAAATACAAGACATCGAAGGAAGAAAATAAAAATGACGCGAGAGAGAGAGAGAGAGAGAGAGAGAGAGAGAGAGAGAGAGAGAGAGAGAGAGAGAGAGAGAGAGAGAGAGAGAGAGAGAGAGAGAGAGAGAGAGAGAGAGAGAGAGAGAGAGAGAGAGAGAGAGAGAGAGAGAGAGAGAGAGAGAGAGAGAGAGAGAGAGAGAGAGAGAGAGAGGGATACATATTTATGAGGCCACACAAATAGATACACATACTAAATACACATACACATATGTACATACACATATACATACATAGAGTGAGAGAGAAAGTAGAAAAAAATAAGAAGAGGGAAAAAGGAAAAAAATGTGTGTGTGTATCATCCATTCATAAATACACATGCACACACACACGCACACACATATGAATGTGTGCGTATTATTCATACATATACGCACACATATATCATTAGAAAGTTTTGAGGGGTAAGAATGGATGATGCAATACACACATACATATTCTTTCTATCATTTCCTATTATTAATAGAAGATTGGGGAAGGGGGCCATGTGACACCTCCACGATTCCTCATGGGAGGTATGAGCAATGGCCACATGACAAGCCCTTCCACACATCCATCATGTGAATGGATGATACAATATACACATACATATTCTTTCTATCATTTCCTATTATTAACAAAAGGTTGGGGAAGGGATCCATGTGGCACCTCTATGCTTCCCCATGGGAGGTGTAAGTGATGGCCACATGATGAGCCCTCCCACATATCCACCATCCTTGTACGCACAATCTTCTCGCAAAGAGAGTTTGGAGCATATGTCATGTAAGCACAATGGACCTCACACTACATGTAATATTCCCGTGCGCCCCCCCCCCCCCCCCCCCCACACACACACACACACACACCGTGCCTCCCCCCCAATAGGAACCCCCCCCCCCTTAATGAAAAAAAAGTATAATTAGTGCAAAATTTTTTAACTCCCTCTCTCTCTCCCCACTGACAGGACGTCGGTGGAGAGAGAGGGAGTGAAGTGGAGGATAGGGGGGCATGCAGCCCCCAGGTGGAAGGGGTGGTGGCCATGCCACCCTCCTCCCTCTCCTATAAAGGGGAGGCTCCCCCTCCCAGTGGGAAATACAGCGCCTCCCGTGCTTTGTCAGCTTCCCTCCCCCCCTCCGTTGCAGCAGCAAGCTTTCCCCCCTCCGTGCGGCGGTAGTGCCCCCCTGGGGGCTTCCGTCAGAATACTCTCCCCCCCCCCCCCCCCCCCCCCCCTCCCGTGATCAGTGAGAAGAGAGAAGGGGAAGAAGAAGTAAAGAAGAAGAATAAGAAGAAGAGGAAGAAGGAGGGAGAGAGGGAAGGAGAAGAAGAAGAGGGAGAGAGAAGAAGAGAAAAAGAAGAAGAGAGGGAGAGAAGAAGAGAAGGAGAGGGAGAGAGAGAAGGGAAAGAAGAAGAGAAGAAGCGGAAGAGGTGTTCAAGGTTGAGAGAGAGAGAGACAGGGAAACTCCATTGTCATGAACCTTCAGGTTCCATAACTTTCTTCCATTATTCTTTTCTAACTGAGTAACACACACTACAAAGATAAAGTGACCTAGTGTAAGTGTAGACTAGACAGACTACAGGTCACTAACTAACTACTAACTCGACTTATTTAATGTAGTCACATGTAGACAACTGCACACTCTAGCTATCATAGATGTTGGTCATAGATAAAGACACACTGATGGTGAGCTTGATTTCTAACACTCCCCCTCAAGCTCAAAACAAAACTCAAATCATCTGCATCACTCCAAGTAGCTGTCTAAAGTGAATGAACTTATCTTTACCAAGTGATTTGGTAAAGATGTCTGCTACCTGGTCTTCAATCTTCAAATGCTCCATGTCAATGTGATCTTCTAAAACCATTTCCCTGATGAAATGGTAGTGAACCTCAATGTGTTTCGATCTTGCATGATAAACAGGATTGCTTGCTAACATGACACTGCTCAAATTGTCACAGTACAGGTTGACTGTGTTTCAGCCCATATAATGCCTTTTTCAGCCGACATACATGTGCTGGAAATTTTGGATGCACATAGCCTTCAAGCTGTTCCATGTAAACCTCTTCTTGTAATTCTCCATTGAGAAAGGCATTCTTTACGTCCATCTGCCATAGTTTCCAGCCTCTAGCTGCTGCCAAAGCAATCATAGTTCTAACTATAGCCATCTTTGCTACAGGGCTGAAAGTCTCCTCATAATCAAGACCATACTGCTGCGCATACCCTTTTGCAACCAGCATGGCCTTGTATCTTTCCAATGATCCATCTGATTTACATTCCACCTTATAAACCCACTTGCATCCAATAGGTGTTTTTCCCTCAGGCAACTATACCAAATCCCATGTACCATTTTCAGCCAAAGCTGAATATTCCTCATCCATAGCAGCACGCCAATTCTCATCTGCAACTGGCTCATCAAACTTACTTGGTTCTCTAAAACCTGTTAGTTTCATCATATAAGTAGACGGGCTGAATATCTAGTGTAAGTATACCTGTCAACAGGTCGTCTGACCCTCTCTGATCTCCTGAGCTGTGGCTCACTGTGAGCTTGCCTCTCATGAGGCAGCACATAACGGCTCTGCCTAGCACCTGCCGTCATAACAGACGGAATCCCCAATTCACTGTCTAAGCTGTCACTGCTAGATGAATCATAACCTGCAGTGAGTGGACCTGTTACATCTTCAAAAACCTTTTCTTTTCCCTTATCTATTCTCCCCCTCACTGAAATATCCGTGTCAGTGGATGCAGTAGTGCGACTTCGCAATCGTCCTGTCCAAGGACTCACTGTAGATGATACATCACCTGTTTGACCACTCATGGAAGTACTCTCTGCAGGAGTATTTTCAGCATGACTCATACTGGGTGAGCCATCAGTAGACACTGCAACAGGATTCCCATACCACGATGCTAACTCATCAAATACCACATCTCTGCTTATGAGTGACTCATGCGAAGAAGGTACATAACACTTATAAGCTTTTCATTCCTGTGCATATCCTATAAACACACTTTTCACTGCCTTAGGATCCAATTTCTTCCTCTTCTCATCCGGTATATACACATATGCAATGCTGCCAAATACCTTCAAGTGCGAAATATCAGGTTTATGACCATATAGCCGCTCATACAGAGTGACATCATGAATCCCTGCTGTAGGGGTTCGATTCAGCACATAGATAGCAGTCATCACTGCTTCAGCCCAATAACCATTTGGCAGACATTTTTCATTCAGCATAGCTCTAGCTGACTTCATCAAAACCCTATTTTTCCTCTCTACAACATCGTTTTGCTGCAGTGTATAACTACATGTGAGCTGTCTTCTGATCCCATATTTAGCAAGATACCTGTCAAAGTAATTTGAGACATATTCACCTCCTCCATCTGATCTCAAGCATGATATGTAACAGCCCAATTCATTTTCAGCATGCTTCTTGAAGTCTTTGAATGCATCAAACACATCATCCTTATGCTTCAAAATATAAAGCCAAGTGTACCTACTGAAATCATCAATGAATGAGACATAATACTGTGCACTGCCAAAAGAAGCATTATGTGAAGGACCCCAGACATCAAAGTGCACCAATTGTAAAGGCCTAGTGCTGTTTTTTACATGTCTCATGAAAGGAAACCGTGCCTGCTTCCCAAACTGACATGCAGGGCATACATGACCAAAATCATTATACTTGAATTTAGGTAATCCAAGTACTACTTCCTTCTGCTACATAGATTTCAACTTTTGTACATTGACATGTCCAATCCGCTTGTGCCAAATCTCTACATCCCGAATGGCACTCTCATCATGAGCAAACATGGAGCCGCCTTAAGTCCGGAATGGTCGTATCCAATGTAGACATCTTGCCATCCCTTCTGCCCTTGGCAATTAACTTGCAGCCATTTCCATACTCCTCAATGAAACACCCATCTTTGTTAAACCTCACTTGCAAATTCTGTTCTGCCATTTGACCCACAGACAACAGATTCTTTGTTATGGTCGGTACATGTAATATATCATGCAGGCCTTTCTTCTTGCCATCAGGCATCATAAGAGGAACAATCCCTTTATGCTTTATGTCATGTTGGGTGTCATCCCCAGTACATACATGACCATGTGTACCTGCAACCATCTCATCAAACCACTCTCCATGCAGTGTCATGTGGTTTGACGCTCCAAAGTCAATGTACTATCTGTCGTCTCTATCATGTCTCGATGCATTTCTGGATACATGCTACATGGCAAAGAGTCTATCAACTGGCTCATCATGAGCACCACTGGAAGATGCATAGTGCCCATGCTGTCTGCCCTTTGCTTTCATATCTCCCTGCTTTTTGTAACAATCCTTTGCAATATGCCCATACCGGCCACAATAATGGCAATTCTTGTCCCTGTTGGACTGATCAGATGATTGCCATGAACCAAAACCACCACCTCTACCTCAGGGTGATCTCCCCCTGCCTCTAAACCCGCCAGATCCACGCTGGCCTTGTGTATTTGCACCATGCCAATTACTCTGCTACTGCTGCTATCCATAAGCATTACGAGTGTCACCACGACCTCGAAATGAACCACGACCTCTAGATCCTCTGCCATGCTGGCTAGAGTATAACACAGTGTCTCTACTCTGAGATGCACTGGAACTTGTATTCAAACCAAGTTAGACTTCCTCATGCAGCAACAAAGCAACTAGCTCTTCCCAGCTAGGGGGGGTCTTCTCTGACAGAAATGGAAGTGTCAAAAGCCTTGTACTCTTTGCCTAAGCCATTCAAGGCAACAACAATCATATAATCTTCTGATACACTTGAGCCAATGGTAGCAAGTTGATTAGCTATGGTCTTAATCTCTGTGGTATACACCTAGATGCTCTTGCCATTCCTAGACATGTTGTTGAACTGCTGTTTCAACTGGATCTTCCTTGCATGTGTCATGGTTCCATAATTTTTCATCAGTATGTCCCAAGCATCCTTCGAAGTCTCACATCCAGTGATTTGAATTACCATAGCATCAGATATACATAAAGAAAACCAATGTAGCACCTTGCATGCTCTTTCATTCCATAGCCTGTAAGCTCTTTTCTATTCATTAGTTGGATTCTGTGCAGGCAACTCAAGAGCAGCCTCATCTCCTGTACATAGATCCCAATAACCTCTGCCAACCAGAAAGTTTTTCATTCTGAATTTCCATAATGCAAATTTCTTGTTGTCCAACTTCTCTCCAACTATCTGAGTGATATTGTCAGTTCCATGTGCATTAGCCATGATGCAATAGACTGTCTATCAAGTGCCTGACTCCCTACAGACTAATAAGTATGAT
Source organism: Lygodium microphyllum (assembly GCF_053477565.2). NCBI lineage: Eukaryota > Viridiplantae > Streptophyta > Polypodiopsida > Schizaeales > Lygodiaceae > Lygodium > Lygodium microphyllum. The sequence continues at coordinate 52,036,767 of NC_141140.1, read as the reverse complement.
TGACCAAGTTCAGTCCGTAACAGTTTATGGCAGTTTTTTGCACTAAATTGCAGAAAAAAATAGGGTATTTCAGCCCACTGACACCCCAAAACAACCCACAAACAAGTGGTCTCAACTGTAGGTATAACTGTCAATACATAAACTATGTGTTTGCTTCAGCTTAAGCTTCTGTAACCTCACTGCTAGGGTACATACATGCAGTCTAAAAACTGTAAACTGTGAGTAACCAGCAGCAATTTCAAGTCCAAAACTGAGTGGTAATCATGTCATACATGTTCCAAAACCTCCTAGATAGCTGCTAGTACATTTGGCAGTCAAGACATGAGCATAGAGGCACAGAACAATGCATAACCAACACATACAAGTGTCAACAAATTTAGTTGCAGGTTGCAGTCAACCAAAATTCAGCATAACAAGCTCCAAGCAGCTCCAAAATGTCTTCCAATCATGTCATACATTTACTTTGTAGTGGCAAGTTCAATACATGAGCATCTGAGTAGGCATAGACAACCTGTCTTCGTTGACCAATGGCATAAACTTCATGAACTATTTGTAATTAACCAAGACAGTGTGACTGCATTTACTTCAGCTTTAGAATTCAGTTTTCAATGATGCTCATTGCTTGCTTCAATCCTCCATACATTTAGCATGTATAGGTTAGTTCATATAGATGATAGAACCCCCAAGATGACCTGTATTGCTCCAGTAATACACAATGCTTGTCATTGACTGTGTATGATAGTTTTTAGCCACTAACATACTTTAGATCTGAGTGATTTCAGTGAGCAACTTTAGCTCAAATGCATTACATCTGGTATATATGGCTTCTTGACATACATCTTGGCTCCATTGATGCTTCTGGGTATATATGAGTGCTTCAAGCTCATGCTAGACAAGTGTATATGCTTTGTAGTGGCTGTATATAGTAGGCCATTATTTGTGACAGACCTGTGATCTCTGTTTTCAGCTCATAAGTGAGCTCCAGCACAAGCAATGGCTTCCTATTATCTTCTAGTACCTTCCAGGGATCTCTTGCAAGCAATGTACAGCCAAGTGAGTGATTACAACCAGTAAATGAGGCAGAGGAGTTTAGGCCTGAAATAGGCTCAAACTGCGTAGATTGGACAGGGGTTTGCAGCAGCACACGATGTTGATGATGATGATAATGGAGAACACAATGGTGCTTGATGCTCCCTTCTCAAGGTTCTAAACAAGCCCCAGACAGTAGCTTGGACCATAGAGCAAACAATCACACAATGCATACCTTCCATTTGACAATGACATTCAGCCTATTTGAAAAATAACATAAGTCTTCAACTGCAGATCATCTTCACTCCCTCCTACTCCAAGAAGTCCACCAAGTCCTACTCTGATACCATGTTCAAGGTTGAGAGAGAGAGAGACATGGAAACTCCATTGTCATGAACCTTTAGGTTCCATAACTTTCTTCCATTATTCTTTTCTAACTAAGTAACACACACTACAAAGATAAAGTGACCTAGTGTAAGTGTAGACTAGACAGACTGCAGGTCACTAACTGACTACTAACTCAACTTATTTAATGTAGTCACATGTAGACAGCTGCACACTCTAGTTGTCATAGATGTCGGTCATAGATAAAGACACACTAACGGTGAGCTTGATTTCTAACAAGAGGAAGAAGGAGGGAGAGAGGGAAGGAGAAGAAGAGAGAGAGAGAGAAGAAGAGGAAGGGAGAGAAAGAAGGAGAAGAAGGAGGGAGAGAGGGAAGGAGAAGAAGAAGAGGAAGAGGAAGAAGGAGGGAGAGAGGGAAGAAGAAGAAGAGAGAGAGAGAAGAAGAGAAGAAGGGAGAGAAAGAAGGAGAAGAAGAGAGAGAGAGAGAGAAGAAGAGAAGAAGGGAGAGAAAGAAGGAGAAGAAGAGGGAGAGAGAGGAGGAGAAGAAGAGGAAGAGAGAGGAAAAGAAGAAGAATAAGAAGAGGGATAGAGAGAAGTGGAAGATAATTAGGGGAGGATATAGGGAGAGCGAGAGAGAAAGAGAGAGGGAGAGAAGACTATAAGATGGAGAGGGTGAGATAGATGGAAAACAAATTGGGGAGAGGGTAAAAGAAGAAGATGAGTTATGCATGTTGAAGTCACATTGTTTGGCCTTAGATTCCTTATGAATCCGCGTACCACTTCCTTACGCTAGGGCAAGAGCGGTCGATTTACCTCAAGGGTTGCAAGACCAGGAACGCACAAGGATGGCACCCAAGAGGCGAGTTACAAGGAGCAGAAGTGCTAAAGTTGCAAACGGAGCTAGGAACATATCCAATGCAAGCGGAGACATGAATACCACCAACCCTCCAGCAACTATAGCTCATATCCAGGTTGTACCAAGATTTAGATTCTTCTCACGCATGGAGACATGAATACCACCAACCCTCTAGCAACTATAGCTCATATCTAGGTTGTACCAAGATTTAGATTCTTCTCACGCATCTTGAATTCTTAAATAGAGGTAGAATTGCATGTATTCGCCATTATAGGGCTTTAGGATGGGTTGATATTCTACCCTAAATAGGTAGCCATGATTAATAAAGGTCAAGGTGAAATCACTTAGAACATTTAAAGGATCTAGAAGGAATTTGTTAAATTGACCTTGCGAAGCCCTAACTCAAGGGGGAGAGCGAATTTTAGGGTAGTTGATTTATGCTAAGCATGTTGCTTGGAACTGTTGAAATGGTTTTAACGAAGGTTGATCTTGTTAAAGATGGAAAAAGTGATTGCTAGGCAGAATGGTTACTTGCTGGATTAGGAAAGGATGTTTTCCTAGTTAAAGGATGTTAGGCTGGTTGTTTCAGCTTGATTGTTTCCGAAAGGATACTTAAGGATTGGTTATGGTCCAAGTGATTATATTTTCATGGCGGGAATCGTAAGGATAAATTGCCATGGGAACAAAAGGGATGTTATTGGGCTGGTTGCTTCAGCTGTGGATGATTTCCTAAAGAGATAATTAAGGAAGGATGGCGCTAGCTACCCCCTGTGAACCGCCAAACCCTAACCAAGGGGGTTATGAATCCGTGCCGGGAATGTGGACCGACCCGCCGCGAGAGGTCTCTCCGTGGAAATTACTTGGCGTAGGAGGACACTTGGGTGCTAGGGGGGGCTCTGACCGTAAATCCCAATGCCTCCGGACCCTACACAAGTGTTCTACGGGACTCAGGATGGGATCCTGAGGCTTTGGATACTAGTTACAGGGCAGAATCTTGGTAGGATAAATCTTCAGTCTTGTACATCTATATAATAATAGAATATATATAAACAATTTTTTATCAACATGTGTGTGCGTATGATATGCATAAATGAATCACTTCCACAATGCAAAAGGAAAGTATATTATTGGCACCTCTTTCACAACAATCCATTCAAAAGAAATGAATAGCTATGAATAAATGAGTATCAGCTACATGCTCAAGATGAAGTTCATATTGAGGCATAATATAACCAGAATAGGCTTTACAAAGAGACATAGGAAGGGACTTTCTCCGTGTATGTACTATGAGCTCTTGGGTAGAGATAGGGGAGTAAGAAAAAAACTAAGACTCTCTTTCTTGACTCGCTCGCTCAAAACTTAATGATCAAAATGAGAGATTGAGTCTCCTTTTATAGATATAAGGAGGGAGGGTTGTGGAGGATAGGGAGACACATCTCCATAAGATACATGAAAAGGAGAAGGCCTCGTCTCATTTATTTAAAGTATAAGAGAATGACACATCTCCTTTATTTACCTGGTAGAGAAGAAAAGGAAATAGGACACATCTCTATTATTTACAAGAAGGAGAGAAAGACACGTCTTCTTTTTTCTTTTGGGATATGATTATTGGGGTTGTTTATCTCCTCTTTCCAATGGTCCCATTATCTTTGAGCTTTGCCCAAACCTTCTCATTTCTGTGTGAACGATCCTTATCTTGTAGATATTTTAACCCTCAATGTTCAAACCATCAGGCTAGAGATGAAGCAATCATCTATACATATTGCATAGCCCAAATTCTTAATCTGAAGAGTCCAAATAGCCTCCATAGATACCCCTATAGTCTGCCCCATAAGCAAATCTTCAATGGCATGCTGGTGAAATCTAGATCTTTCTGATACTACCATGAGTGATCTCATGTATTGGAAATTTGAAATGAAATATGCAAAAGATGATGAGAACAAGGAAGAAGAGTAAGACAACCTCCAAGCTATACCAACTATTAATGTTGCTACAACATCAATGAACATGTTTCCTCTAGTTCTACTCTACTCAATAGGACATCCCTAAATATACCCTTGATACACCACCACCTATCCTTGGTCAATGGAGTACTTTCAATGAAATGATGCAAAATTTTCCCATGCTCATTGCCCCCGATGAAAAAACATTATCAGAAAGATCTAGATTTTGACCAGCATGCAATTGAAAATTCCCTTATGGAGGAGACTCTTTGGCATCCAGGTGGTACTAAATAGTATTTTTAAACTCACTAATCATTATAGGGGCATGTATGGATGCTATTTAGACTCTTTAGATGAGGAATCTAGGCTAGATGATCTTGCTAATACTACTCCTCTCAATGAAGATGATGATGACTCCTATAGGATAGTAATGAGTTTCAAGTAGTTCCCATATTTATTTATATCAATGCTCACTCTATTATTGATGTGTTTGATCAAGAAGAATATGATTTTAGTTTCTTTATCGAGCTTGAAGCTATTGAAGCTAAGTACCTGAATGCACATGGGGTAAAAGAGAGAGCTTCAATCTCTAGTATCAAAGAAACTAGCTTGCCTAGTCTTTCAAAAGTAGGAAATTTTTCCACTTGGAATTTTTATGGCAAATCATAGAAAGAGATTAAAACTATCATGCCTATGATGTATGCCAACCTCTCTCAAAAGCTTCTTGATAAGCTTGATATGGGCAAAATTGACCTCATCAATGCTCTCACTCATGAGTTTATGGGTACACTCCCACTTTGGTGGGAAAGTATTTCCTTGGATCTCAAAGAAAATTGCCAATAGTGCTGACCCTGTTTTTCCCTTTTTTGAACTCCTCCTTGGGGAATTTGTTGGTAACAGATATGATGATAAAACTAAAGCTAAAGAAGCATTCCAAAGGGCTCAACTTTGTGATCTCAAAGGATACAAAGGATACCTAATTTATATGAGAGACCTTTTGTACAAATGCCAAGGGGCACATGATGACATACTTAAAGAGCATTTTGTGAATTCATTCCCTGATCCTCTACGTGCATTGGCCAAAAGCAAGATGAGTGAAGAAGGTTACAACTTCTTTAATAATTTTGGGCAACTTAGTCAGATTATGGAAAAGGTGATCAAGGATGTTTGCAATCAACAAAAAGCGGCCAAGTTGCATCACCAAATCCTTGATTCCATTTGTAAGTATGTTTGCATTCTCATGCCCATTATAAATGCCATTCTTCTCACTGTAAGAAGAAGCCATCTCACAAAATACTTACTCAAAGAAAAATGGCAAATTAAAATGTTATATTTGCAGAATCTCTCACCATCTAGCCAACCAATGCCCTCATCATTGGAGAAAACTCAATACTTATCAAGTTCACAAATCTAAAAGACCCCTTTATCACTCTTTTGATAATGAGGCTAGCCACTTAAAGGATACTTCTTATGATTTAGATTTTGAATCAAAAGAGACAAAGTCTTCTCCTTCTCTTGACAAATATAATCTTAATGCTCATAATCTCTCTCACCCTAGATGAGGTCATGGTTTCTCCTCTTCCTTCTCTAATCAAGGTGCATCAACCAAGAAAGGATTTGATCCCCAAGACCCTAGACAGTTTAGTTTTCCCCACAAGAATTAGAAGAATCAAACACTGTGTTTTGTGACCATACTTCATCCTTCTTTGAACACTGGCAAAGCAAAAGGAAATAAAGAGAAAGAATACAAGAAGAATTATTGCAAGCACCCTATGACTTACCAAAACCACAAGGCACTCTTGGAACATTGAGTGGGAATACTCTCAAAAGAGGAAATATGTTTTTCCCCCGAGTTCTAAAATGAGATAAGACTACTCTCTTTCACATGTATTGGAATTTTCTATTACTTTATGATATTTATATATTTATCATTTTTATAACAATACATTTTATAAAGTTTAAGGTCTTGAGCCTTCTTCTTATTATTTTAAAGGTCTTTTTCAAACTTTACAATCCATTCTATATTAAAGAAAGGATTTGATCCCCAAGACCCTAGACAGCTTAGTTTTCCCCATAAGAATCAGAAGAATCAAACACTACATTCTGCCATACTTCATCCTTCTCTGAACACTGGCAAAGCAAAATGCAAACAAAGAGAAAGAATGCAAGAAGAATTATTGCAAGCACCCTGTGACTTACCAAAACCACAAGGCACTCTTGGAACATTGAGTAGGAATACTCTCAAAAGAGGAAATATGTTTCTCTCCCTAGTTCTAAATGAGATAAGACTACTCTCTTTCACACTTATTGGAATTTTCTATTACTTTATGATATTTATATATTTATTATTTTTATAACAATAAATTTTATAAAGTTTAAGGTTTTGAGCTTTCTTCATCTTATTTTAAAGGTCCTTTTCAAACTTTACAATCCATTCTATATTAAAGCTTGATTTTCCATGAACATAACTTCTCTGTCTCACCTTTATGTGGGTAGAACGACCTGTCGAAAGTGTTTTCAAAATTTCAGTTTTGAATCCCCAAGGCCGAGCTTTTTTTTTTCTTGAGTAATTCATTTATAGTTTCCATGTGGCAAACTTTATTTGATGGTTTTTAATCCATCTTGCACCCATTAAAGTTATGAGCTTCATGTGTTGGACTAGTAACCCCCTAAGCCATCCAACTTGGTTTTCAAATAGCAAACATAAATGCAAGCACCCAATGCACCCAACCAACTGGGTTGTTGCTTTAGGGATAGGTTCAAGTCTTGTTGCTTTAGTAGTTGGTGTGGTAACTTTAGAGTCTCCTTATTGGTTGAACCAAATCATTCTACTTGTCTACATACAAGATATTTTATACATGAATGTCACCATTTAAAGGTTGCTTCTTTCATTTTAATTTAAAGATTTTTATCTACGCTGAGATTTTATAACTAAAATTTGTAAAGTTCAGGATTTTACATCTTTTTTGTTATATTTTTAAGGTTTTTTCAAAACTTTGCATTTCATTACATTAAACCTCGATGTCCCATGAACATAACTTCTTAGTCTCACCTTTGTGTGGGTAGAATGGCTAGTTGGACGTGTTTCTAGATTTTCAAGCTTGTCCATTAAGGTTTGAGTCTTGTTCCTTTAGTGGTTAGTGTGGTAGCTTTAGAGTCTCCCTATTGATTGAATCAAATCATTCTACTCATCTATGTGAGAATGTTTATACATGCTTGAACATCACCATTTAAAGGTCACATCTTTCATCACAATTTAGATATCGTAATGTATGTCAACATAACAAGCTTCACACTAAAATTTAATGCTAGTCAAGTAACACTTACGTAGAACCCCCATTCCCTTTTAATACTATAGGTGTGGACAATAAACATGACAAATGTATAACTTTTGTGGGTAGTGTGCTAGCTTTAGAATCTCCTTATTGGGTGTTGAAAGTTCAAATCCTATCAATCTATTCACCCACACGTGAGACTTATTCTAGGCACTTGGATGTCACCATCAAAATGTCATTTTTATTTGTTGTGATTTTGAGATTTATATCTATGCCAATATAGGAAGTTTCACACTAAAGTTTGATGGGGTTGCATCAGCATAACTACTAGCTACTACGAATCAAATCCTCTCTGAAGATTATCATGAGATTGTACTTTTCATCCTTTCTAACTACTTCCTCTACTTGGAGGCATCTTTTGATAGTTCTAACCATATATATATATATATATATATATATATATATATATATATATATATCTCTCTCTCTCTCTCTCTCTCTGTCTCTCTCTCTCCTCTCTCTCTCTCTCTCTCTCTCTCTCTCTCTCTCTCTCTCTCTCTCTCTCTCTCTTGGAAAGTATGGTGGATTTTCAAGTTCAACTACCTCCATAGTGCTCAATGTTTTAAAGGTTTAGTGTCAAGCAAATTGTAGAATACAAAGGTCCTCTAAAATTCTCAAGAGGTTCTACAAATGTTAAAGTGGTGGCCACTTTAGCTATACATTTATGAAATGCACATCAGAACCTTGGACAATCGTTTAAGTTGCAAGCCTTGTGTTGGTTATGAGGAATGTTGTCAATGAATGTGACCCAAGACTCTTGAAGTCACATGCAACATTACCATTGGGACTTGAATGCATATATATTGAGATTCTATGAAGCAAGTGCATGCATGCTTGTTATTATTATGAGGAGGATCTAACAAGGCAAACAACGCAACAACTTCAAAACCACAAACTATCAAAATTTGCAAAGGATTTATCTTTCAGAAAGGAAAATGAATCATGGCACATGTAGATAGTAAGATGTACATATAGAATTGTACATGGGAATGACATTTTATTATGTGGACTAACTACAAGGGATAAATCATAGAAAAACACAACATGTTGGAACTTGATTAAGATGTTCCATATATTCCCTATGAGATCAACTACAAGGTCACCAATTTACTAACTTCTCTAATGTGCATGGCTTTGTTGCTAGTGAGAGAGAGATCAATTACGTCAAATGAAATAATAAGGTGAGTGAGAAAACTATGAGATTCTTAAGGGTATAAACCCATATTATTTAGATTTTACAATGTAAGTATTAATCACCTCAATTGCCTCAACTAAATTATGTTAAAGTATTAGATATCACATGCACAGTCATGTTAGCTTAGCTCCATACATATTTGCTTGTAGCACTTACAAAATATACATGTGCACATGCATCCTAGAAATGATACCCCCTTCTTCTATGGACTAATATGTAGCATACACAAATCTAAGAAAAAGTACTCACACTTTAAGAAGGAACCACTACAAGACAAAGACATGAATACTTCTAATTTGTGATGAACTTGGGTTGACTTAGGGATGCTACAAAGGAGCTCAAACACTTTCTTTTGCCACTTCTTTGATCTATTAACACTAGGTGTCCATGCCTAGATTCTCTAGGCACATTGCACCAGTATTCTCATGGTCCTTTGCATTAGTATTCTCAAAGCACTAAAATTCTTCAATGCTTCACATTGACATTCGAGGCCATGTTTCAAACAACAAGAGGGTTGATTGGTGCTTTAGTCACAACCAATTGTGGGAGACACCAAAGCTTTTTTGTGAGCAGAGGATTTCTTTGTATTCTTGTAAGGCTTTGTGTGGTGTTAGGCTAATACTTCACACTAATTTTAGGCCAGTGGTTTGAACCACTTGATTACTATGATTGATGGCTTGATTGCCAACCTAGCCCACACTCATGCTACATGGAGCTCTCATCAACTCATAGGATCATCTCCTAAATTGTTGGCAAGAGGTCTACCCCTTATCACATGTCTCATCATATACAATTTGTTAAAGTACTTCCCTCAATCTTTGATGATACTATGATCACAACATCACACCAATAGGGAGGCTCAGGGAGAGAAAGAGAGAGAGCCCTAGCATTGGCTTGCATGTTCTTTCTCCCTCTCTCTAAATTTTTTAGTTCACTCTATCTCTCTCTCTCCCCCCCTATGTTTTGTTCTCCCAAAATTTTTAATTCTCTCTTCATGCCTCTCTCTCCATATGTGTGTGTGTGTCCAATGATGTTTATCCTCCCTCTTTCCACATATTTCATTATCTCTTCAATTTCTCTCTGTTGCTCTCTCTCTCTCTCTCAACCACAAGCATAAAAAGTTCATGTATTTTTATTTTTATAATATAAAATTCAAATAAATTGTAACCCTTATCTTTCTCAAAGTACCAATTATACTAAAGTCTTCTACATTATCCTAAGTGCAAACTCTTATTCCTCAAAAGCATAACATTCCTCCTTGCTTAATCCTGCACGTCTACACTTAGCATGTCGATGATCATTATGATCCTCACATGGCCACTAACTTATCACTTATTATATTTAGTTTGTTGCACCTACCTATAGCTGGCATAGTTATAATGCCAGTTGATTAGTATAGTCAGATATGCATTGTTTGACTTAGTAGGTCACTTGCTTTTATGTTGTATCTTATCTATACTTTATGTACATTTTATTGTGTGTGGAAGAAAAAGAAAAAACCAGCAAATTTTTTTTTTGCCATCTCTCTTCTTGTGTTCTTGAGTGAGCTTCCTCTTGTGCATATGGTGTGTGTTTGGTGCAATAGCTCAAGCAAGTCCCCATATCACATGATTCTTGACATGATGTTAGAGCAGTGCCATAGGGAAATGCTAGTTTTGAAGGCCGAAGTGCAAGAGAAGAAGCAATGATTCGAGTAAGCAAGCAATGGGTAAGAAGCTCTCCCATTCTTCCACTCTTTCTCTTGGAAAGTGCCTGTGGAGATACCAAAAGCAGGCCCGAGCAAAAATCTCAAATTGCTGTGAGATTTAGTGTGTAAGAAGAGCATTGTAAATTCTACAAATGGGACCTTCAAGGCTTTTTCGATGCTTTTTGGGCCATATGAGATTGTTTTTTGGGCCATGTTTTAGACAAATAAGGTTGTGGAGAGCAGTTTCAGGGCATATTGCAATTTTGGTTGTGTTCGACCGAGAGTGCGTGCACAAGTTACATATTTCAAATATTAAGTTTTGAGATTTTTGCTAAGAAGTGAACATAAATTTTATCTACAAACAGGTTGTAGATTACATGTATTATTGAATAGTTTGTGAAAAAGGATGCTTAGTGTATTGTTGTGAAAGATTGTAAAAGACTTGCTTGTTGTTTTGTATCATTTTTATAATAATGGTAGAGAACTATGGAAACCCCATCATTGAGAAGCTGGACAAGAACAACTATCCATCATGGAAGTTTCGTGTGATGAACTTCCTTATTCGAAAATGCATTTATGAGTTCATTTCAGGTGAAGAAAAGGAGCCAAAGTTGAGTAACCCTATGACTGCAAATGAATTAAAGGTGCAAAAAGAATGGAATGTAAAGAACAAAAAGGTGATGTATTGGCTATCTGCAATAGTCATTGATAATACTACACTGAGGCATATTAGAAATATAGAAACTTCACATGCAACTTGGGTAAATTTTGAGAGCATGTTTTCAATAAATCAAAGGCATGAAAGATTCAACTCAAGCAAGAGTTGAATGCTTTGAAGAAATGAAAAATTTCTATCAATGAGTATGTTTTGGAGGTGAGGAGCATTGCAGATTCTTTGGTAGCAATGCCTAATGATGATGATTTTGTTTCATCTACTTTGGGTGGCATGAATAATGAGAAGGCCTGAAAATCATTTGTCACTCTTATATATGTATGGAAGCCATTTCTAGATTTTGATGAGTTGGTCTCTCTCACGATCACCGAAGAGATCAATATGCATAGTGTGAATCATCTGAAAGAAGCGATGAACATGTCCAAGATTTTTACTCAAGTTTAAGAAGGGAACATGGTAGATCCTCTTCAAGAGGTCATGGTATGGGACATGCTAGTGATAGCTAGCAAAATATGTTAAATCAACAGTTTAGTGAAATGCAGGTTTCAGAAGGCCTGGAAACTTTAGAGGTAGGGGGAGCTCTAGAGGAAGAGGTGAATGGTAGAACAGAGGTTCTGGTAATTCTAATATTGTTTGCCATCATTATGGCAAAACAAGTCATATTGTAGTCCATTGTTATGCTAAGAAGGATGATATGCACAATGGTAAATTGCACCAAGGAAACTATGCATTGTCTTCATGATAGAATTGTAAACAAAAAAAATTCCATAGCAAGTTAAAAATACTAAAAATGAAATAAATGTTCTAAAGTGCTAAGACAGCCATAGCCAAGGTAGCTAGGTTGCCATGAATCATGTTACCACTTGAATTACAAAGGCTAAGAATCATTCATGAGAGGCTGCAGTATGATATCCTCCTCATGCTATGGAGGGGCATGGAATCCGCCCCAATTCCATGGTAGCCAAAGAGTATGCACCCTCGTGGGAGGTGGAAACCTCAAACAAGAAATTTTTACAATTGGTAAAGGATGCTTGGCAAGTTATAACTTAAACTTTTATATCTAACCCTAGACTTAAGGCTAAATATTGGCTAAGGCATTAATTTTATTTTATTACAAGAATGAAAACAAAAATGAGCATTTTCTTGTTATATAGTATATGATGAATGTTGTTATGAGGTTGTTATAGGAAAGGGGACACATGATGATAGACGGTAATTTATTTAGGTGTATGTAATCATATGAGCAGTCATACTAAATGTTTTGGAGAGATGCAAGATTTACAAAATCCAAGTTATGTGTAGATGGATGATTCATGCCGCCCAATTTTACACATTGAAAAGGTTCGCTTGTCCTTGCATGATGGCCAGACCAAGAGTTTGTCAAATGTATTACATGTGCCATCAATCACAAAGAATTTTGTGTCTGTTGGCCATATGGTAGAGCAAGGGTTGTAGGTTCGATTTAATAGAAAAGGTTGTTTTGTAGAAGACTTGATAAGTGCGGGTTCATCGCGTAAGAAAATGGAGTTGGTTGTATGCTCACTTTAGATGCTAGAATTCTTGCTATGAATGCTAAAGAAAAAAGGAGTAGTTGTAGATATTGAAATATGGCATAGATGTATTGGAAATGAAAATGTGTAAAGACTGAAACTAATGCAGTCCAAAGGATTGGTTATAGGGTTGCTTGCTTTTAAAGTTGTAGAATTTCATAAAGTGTGTGAAGCATGTCAATTTGGTAAGTAGGCAATACAACCTTTTTTGCATGATAGAGATGTGAGCAAAAAAATATACTTGATGTTATGCATACAGATGTTTGGGATGGTTGAAAAGAATATGCCAAAACTTTTTTGGTATGAAGTTGTTCATACTATTGTCTATACTATGAACAAAACTCCCACAGCTACAATTCATAGAATGAGCCCTGAAGAATGCTTTACAAGCAAGAAGCCTGATGTGTTACACACTCGAAAGTGTTTGGATGTATTGCATATGTTCATGTGCCAGATGATTGCACTTGGTCCAAAGACTGTAAAATATACTTTTATTGGATACTCTTTAGAGCAAAAAGGGTATCATTGTTATAACCCTATCACGTGCGTTCAAAGTGAGTAGGGATATTATTTTTGATGAGATGAGCAGTTGGTATGCATCTAGTGGTGATGCATTGGATGATGATGATGATGATAATTATGTGTAGAAAGAAAAGCAAGAATCATGGAGCCTCAGTAGACCAAAAACATAATTTATGTGATGCACAAGGCGTGCGTAGAGTGAAACTTCCCACTTTGCATTCGTCACCCACGGTTGGCACCGTGATCCCCCGCGGTCTTTGCCCACCTTTGCTTACAAGAAGGCACTTTGCTTGGAAAGAAAGTAGAGAGCAATATAGCTTTGCGAATGAAAGAAATGGTACTTGTATTATGTAGGCGCAAGGCTCGGGTGGAGGGAGGAACACCTAGGTGTATGTGCGATGAAAACTTGTTACAATGCTTTTGTGCGCTTGACCTCCCTCGTACACACCCCCCCACGAGGAAGCAAAATGTCCTCATTGAGCGGGAGTGGGACTAGTTGACTCCAAAATTCAGGGGTCTTAATCCACTCCTATTGAGCAGATCAGTGTCTAACCTGCTAAGTGCCTTATCCATGAACTCAATACAAGGGTGAGATAAGGGCTTTGTTTATTTGAACAAGAAATAGACATACCTATACCTAAATTTTCCTTGCCCATTGACTCTATTACATATGTGGAGACAAGGACTTGACCAAGATACAACAACTCTTCTACCCACTACTCACTTACAACTTGTGAGGCAGATGTTCACTCTGGGGGTAATGGAGGATGATAAAAATCAGGGTTTTCTCGCTCGTTGTAGAATTGGAGTAGAAGATCTCGAGCATGTTCGATGACCAGTGGTTCTGCCACCCATGAAGCTTCCTTCAGCGGTCGATTCTTCCATTTGATGTGAAACTCTGGGCATTTACCAATGAAATGCATCTCTAGGATAATCTCTGCTGGCTTGAATGGAAGCTGAGTGAGTTGTGCTGGAAGTGGTCATTGACGCTCGAACCAGGTATCTGCATGGAAGTGCCAGAGTAGTTGAACATGGAATGCATCATGGATTAACACATTCGGCGGCAGTTGGATCTTGTAAGTGACATCATTAAGCTAGGTGATAACTTTGTATGGCCCATAGTACTTGTTGTTGAATTTGGGAGTGAGATTTTTGGGTAAATCAATGTTCTTGGAGCTGACGAGCACCAAATCGCCGAGGAAGAACTCCACATGCTTTTTCCTTTTGGCATTATCTCTCTTTGCGAGGAGAAGCTTGTTGTTTCGGAGGCTTTCGTGGGCCACCAGCATCCTTTGTTTCCATTTGAGTAGGAATTCTTTGGCATTAGGATCTTCCACATACTGCTTACCTGCTGCTAGGGCTAGGGGTGTTATCACTTCTTTACCTGTTGCTACCTCAAAGGGAGTGAAACTAGTGGAACTATGTAGGGTGGCATTATAATGAAACTCCAGGATGTCGAGGTACTGCGCCCAATCTTTCTGATCTACCCTAACATAACTTCGGATGTAATCTTCAATGCCTTGGTTGAGTCTCTTCGTTTGGCCATCTGTTTGAGGATGAAACGCCGAAGAGAACCGAAGCTGAGTATCTATCAACTTGAAGAGCTCCCGCCACATGTTGCGAGGATCACGATTTGATACAATGGCTAGAGGCAGACCATGATACTTGAAGACCCTAGAAAATAATAACTTGGCCACCTTGGGTGCTATAATAGGAGGCTCAGTAGGAATGAAGTGAGCTTGCTTGGAGAGGTAGTCCACCACCACGAAGATCGCCATGCATCCATGAGACTTTGGCAAATCGGTGATGAAATCCATGCTCATCATGTCCCATGGTCGAGAAGGAATTGGCATCTATTGAAGTTCGCTTGCTGGCTTCATCCTTTGAGCCTTCACCATCTGGCAAGTAGGGCAGGTGCGGACATACTCGGTGACATCCTCCTGCATCTTGGGCTAGTAGAAAAATATTTTGAGGTGATCAAAGGTCCTAATCTGACCAGAATGCCCCCAATGGGACTATCATGACATTTCCATAGTATTTGATTCCTTAGCTCATCATTCTTCGGTACATACAAGGCTCCTTGATAGTAGATGAGCCCATTTCTGACTTCATACATTCCTCATGGCATAGTACCTACTTTAATCTCCTTCAAGAGTTGCTGAGCCTCTTTATTTCCATCCATTTTCTCCCGCACTTGGGCCCCAAATCTACTTTCTGCTACTGTGATGGCTTGAAGTTCTGCTTTCCGACTTAAAGCATCCGACATCTTGTTGGAGGAACCGGGTTTGTGAATGATTTCTATATCAAATTCTGCTAAAAAGTCTTGCCGTCGGGCCTGCTTTGGTGACAACTTAGGCTGAGTTTGAAAGTACTTGAGAGAAATGTTATCTGTATAGACTTTGATTGGCTTGTCTTATACATAATACATCAATTTCCTCAAGCAATGTACCATTGCATACATCTCTTTCTCATGAGTCGCCACCTCCTTTCAGTTGGGTCCAACTTATTTGACTCATAACACACATGATGCCCATCTTGCATGAGCACACCACCTATGGCATAACTTGACACATCTGTGTGGACCTAGAACGGGCATGAGAAATTAGCCATCTTCAACACTGGGGCTTGCACCATCATGCTCTTTAGCTGCTCAAAAGCCTGATGTTCTCGCTCCGTCCATTGGAACGTAGCTGAATTGGATGTCAAATCTGTCAGAGGGGCTGTAATCCTGCTGTACCCTTGAATAAACCTTCGACAGAAAACAGTAAATCCCAAAAATTCCCTCACTTGTCCAACTTTGCGGGGAGCCTCCCAATTCTTCACTGCTTGTACTTTCTTGGGATCTATGGCAATGCCATTTTCTTTAACCACATAGCCCAAGAACTCTATCTCTTGCACAACAGACTCACATTTCTCTGGCTTGACAAATAACTGGTTGGCCCAGAGTCGAAAAAAGACCTTCTCCAAGTGCTGCACATGCTCTTCCAATGTTTTGCTGTAAATAAGGATATCATCAATATAGATTATCACAAAATCATCCAGATAGTTAATGAATATTTTATCCATGAGCTCACAAAAAGTGGCTGGTGCATTCGTGAGCCCTTTTGGCATGACCAGCCACTCATAGCTCCCATACTAGCTTCTGAAACCTGTCTTTTCTTCATCTCCTTCCTCTATTCTGATTTGGTGGTACCCTGACCTTAGGTCAATTTTACTGAAGTAGCATGCTCCTTGCAGTCGATCCAGCAACTCATCCACCACCGGAACTGGGTATCTATTTCTTATTGTAGACTTGTTAAGAGCCCTATAATCCATACATAGTTGAAGAGACCTATCCTTCTTCTTGACAAATAGGATTGGAGCACCATAGGGCGATCTACTAGGCTAAATGTGACCAGAGGCCTCCATCTCTCCTAGTTGCTTCTTTAGTTCCACTAGCTCCATTCCTGTCATCCTGTAGGCTGGCCTTGCTGGTGGCTGTACTCCCGACAAGAGATCAATTCGGTGATCCACACTCCTGTGAGGCAAAAAGCTTGAAGGAAACCTATTAGGCATGGCAACTTGGAACTTGTTCAGGACCTCTCGGACTCTATCATCTCCTATAATCCAGATGATCTGTTGAATCATTGGTTCTTCTTCAATGAGCCTCATCATGTAGAGCCGTAATTGCTCCCCGTGCTTCAGCTCTTCCTCTAGCTGTTTGGTAGTAATCTCCATGGGGCCTTGGGCTTCCACTTATTCTTGTTGAGTTGTCTTCATGGCTTGATCCACCACTGGATCCATCTTCTTTATGCCTTTGACCTGTTTTTCTTCTAGTTGCTCCTTTGTTGGTGCCTTTTGCACCCACACCTTTGCGGCACTATCTTTCTCATGGTTGCTTGAATCTTGCACCTTTGTGACCACCAGTCTAGCATCCACCACATTTCCAGCAAGTGACTTGTTGTGGTCTTTGCACTTTGTGCAAAAATATGGTACCCGCACCACTGATTGAGGGGCTTGCAAGTATATTTTATTCTTCCTCATGCCCAATATTTGTATGACATGGTTGTCTATCCAATCCATGCCTAGGATGCCTTCAAAATCATCCATTGGGACCACTATAAAATCTAGGCTTGCCTGCTACTGTCCAATTTGAATTGGGAACCCTTTTGCCAACTCGCAATACCTATACTTCCCTTGTACAAAAGACACCTCCAACCCTTTTGACCTCACTGGCTTCACACCTAGATGGGTTACTACCTGAGGTGCTATGGAATTGTGCGTGGCCCTTGTATCCACCATCATTGTCTGGGGCTAGTTTCCCAATCTAGCTTGAAAAAACATATTGCATATGCTGGGAATGAAGGTTTGCATGGTAGCTGATGGCTTTGCTCCCATTGCCCCTGTCTTGGCCTTTGGTTCCCACTCCTTCTCTTCTTCTTCTATCTCTGTTATCTAGACTATCGATCTCGACCCATCTGTGTCTACTTGTGCATAAGCAAACCTTGACCCACTTGATGATGCTGCTCCTCTTGGGCAATCCCGTGCGAAGTGAGGTCCTCTGCATGAGTGACAAGCCAATGGGCCTCCTCTTCCTTGCCCAATTCTACCCCCTCCTTCGTAACCACCTCTATTTGAATTATTCCCTCGATTGACCCCTAAGTTGGTTGTCCTGGAATTGGCAGAACTATTTGGTGGGGTTGTCTTGGACCATAGTTTCAGTGTACTCGAGCCTAAGGAGTTGCTTGCCATTCCATCCAGTGTTTCCCTGTGCATTGTTTTCACTTTAGATGCTAGAATTCCTATTATGAATGCTAAAGAAAAAATAGTATTTGTAGATATTGAAATATGGCATAGATATATTGGACATGAAAATGTGTAAAGACTGAAATTAATGCATCCCAAAGGATTGGTTATAGGGTTTCCTGCTTTTAAAGTTGCAGAATTTCATAAAGTGTGTGAAGCATGTCAATTTGGTAAGTAGGCAATACAACCTTTTTTGCATGATAGAGATGTGAGCAAAAATATACTTGATGTTATGCATACAGATGTTTGGGATGGTTGAAAAGAATATGCCAAAACTTTTTTGGTCTGAAGCTGTTCATACTACTCTCTATACTATGAACAAAACTCGCACACCTGCAATTCATAAAATGACCCCTGAAGAATGCTTTACAAGCAAGAAGCCTGATGTGTTACACACTCGAAAGTGTTTGGATGTATTGCATATGTTCATGTGCCAGATGATTGCAAAAGAAGCTTGGTCCAAAGACTGAAAAATATACTTTTATTGGATACTCTTTAGAGCAAAAAGGGTATCATTGTTATAACCCTATCACAAGTGCGTTCAAAGTGAGTAGGGATATTATTTGTTATGAGATGAGCAATTGGTATGCATCTAGTGGTGATGCATTGGATGATGATGATGATGATAGTTATGTATAGAAAGAAAAGCAAGAATCATGGAGCCTTAGTAGACCAAAACATAATTTGGTACTACATCTACAATTAGCCCTTGGTCTGGGAGACTAAGGAGTAGTCCTATATCTTCAAGTGCATCTATAAATGTTGCACATAAAGACAAAGGGAAGAAGAAAGTATTAGATGGTAATGATGAATCTACTAGTCAATCGGATTTGACAGAGATTCTAGTGGTTCAAAGAGTTTGGATGATGAGCTTGGTATTCCTTCGGTTAGGACACCAGGTGTATAGAAAGCACATAGTAATGTAAAGACTCCACTGAATGATCCAATGGTATGCAAGTCTAGTAGGGTCAAATAGTCTATTAAAAGATTTTTTTTTTCAAGGTTATGCAACTCACCATTATGCTTATATGGTAAAGGTGGTTAAGAATGTTGAGCCCACTTGTTTTGAGGATGTTGTTGGTCATGCTCATTGGGATGCAATAATGGACGAGGAGATGGTTGTACTAGAAGCCAATAAGACTTGGGATCTGGTACCATTGCCTAAGGGTAAGAAAGGTATTAGCAGTAAGTGGGTTCATAAAATCAAGCATAATGCAGATGGTTCTATTAGCAGGTATAAGGCTAGGCTAGTTGCAAAGGACTATGCACAAACATATGGCATTGATTATGAAGACATTCAGTCCAGTTGCTAGGATGGCAACTCTTAGATGCATGATTTCTTTGGCAGCAACCAAAGGTTGGAGTTTGTAGCAAATGGATGTCAAGAATGTCTTCTTGCATGGTGAATTACAAAAAGAGGTATATATGGAGTAGCTAGAAGGTTATGAGGATTTAGAGTATCCCACATATGTGTGCAAGTTAGAGAAGGCACTCTATGGGCTGAAGCAAGTACTAGGATTAGATAGTTGACATTTTCACAAAGGCATTGGGTGCAAAGAAGCTTTGAAATTTCGAAGCTTACTTGGAGTTGCAAAGATACATTTGAGCTTAAGGGGAAGTGTTGAGATGGCAAGCTCAACATGTGCAAACATTAATGATGGACCACTTGGCTAGATGGATTTGCACGTCTACATTTAACACATTGTCATCGTGTTAAGGGTTGAAGGTCTACCACCGGGGCTTAGCACAGAAGAAGAGTATGGGATTCGAGGTTCGGAGAAGGGAAAAAGAATGGGGTTTGACAAGATTCGGGTTTCAGAAAAGACTTAGATGAGGAAGAAGATTTCAAGCTTTTTCTGTGTATTTAGCATACATGAATGGAATAAATGTCTCTATCTTGATTACATCAAATGCATTTGGAAACATAAACCATAACATGAAGGATATTCTCAGATTTTTAATCCAAATGCAAATACCAAATGCAAGCTCAAATGGATTTTATCTCATGTACATAGACGGATTACAACTCCAGGAAACAAGTATTATGATGGTAGATTCAAATACATTCAAGATATGGACCAATAGTACATGAAATGCATTGAAGGAGCATAATTTTAACTTCAGCCCTGTTTTAAAACAGAAAATTCCAGCCCATAATCAAGCTCAAAAAGAGTACATAAACTCATGAATAAGCTCCTCTAATCATTAATGGGTAAAGCTCAGATGTTAAGAGGTCATTTTCTTCTATTACAACCACATGAATCACTTGTTTGCTTATCAAATGGATAAGAACAGTGGGCTGCCCTGTTTATGACTGGTTTTTTTCAGCCCATATCAGCCCATACACCTTCAAAATCCTCACCCTTTGCTTTCCCCAAAGTCATTCAAGTACTTGGGTACAAGTCGGGCTTCATTGGACCATGAATAAGGTAGATAAAATGAAAGAAGACGTACATAGGAGCAGGCTGAATACTTTTCTCTCAGATTTCCCCCTTTTATAGACTATCATACCATGCATTTTCGTCAGACCAAATGGACGGATAAGTGGAGCTCTCACCTTGTTTGTATCTTCATCTTTAGCTCTTGTTAATCTTCAGTTTGCATGCTCCAAAGCATGCCCCATAGCTCCAGTTTTCTCCAAATGCAGCAGGTTGTGCAGGCCTGCATTTTGCGCCGAAAAATGTGGGCTGCATCTTGCTCAGCTCCACACTACTTTTTGACCTACTTAGGTCACTTACTGGTCACATTAGTCCATTACTTTAGGTCCCCCACCATGAGCCTAGTTGACTTTTGGCATTTTTCTTGAGTTCTAACCATATTTTGCACTTTGAATCAATATGATTTATCCTGCAGATTGTCAATTATTTCCAGCTGACCAAGTTGTAGGTTCCCATAGACTTATTTTTTATCAATATATATGGTACAACTGAAAATTATATGCTAAATACAAAAGAACTTATGTAACTAAGTTGGTTATTGGGTATCAATGACTGAATTATGTATGCAAATTCCTCATATAAATCCCAGTGAAGTACTTCTATGTTCATAAGAATCCCATGATTTATGTTATGAACAATAAACTCTTTGACATTCACCCCCTCCTAACCTGCACATCCTCCGGTATGTGCCATTTCACATGATTATAGGTTTAAGGAGGGTCTTCTTCTGACATATCTTCATCTTCATCCTCTAAGTCTTCTTCTTCCTGCTTGTCTTCAAGTAGATGGCTCATATCCAAGTCATCAAGCTCATAAGTTGAAGATTCTCTCCTTTTGAAGAGCTTGATACGTTTACCGGCTATTGGTACTTTTACCATGGTTCCATCCATTTCAACCAAAGAATAAGTAGCATTATCATGTACTACTTTTACTACATATGGTCCAAACCATCGCTTGGCTAGCTTTCTATGAGCACTATATTGATTGTCCAGGCTGCTATCATAGACAAGTACCCAATCATTCTCTTGAATAGCTCTTGGACGGAGTCGATGATGCTTGTCAAACCTCTTCTTATTCTATAATCTTGTTGTTTTCAGCCTTTCAATGGCTGTCTTGACATCTTCTAGCCTTTTTCAAGTTGCCTTATGCGCAAAGTCAGCAACTCTTCTCTATTCATGCCTTCATCCCAAGGCAATATACTCCATGTGACAATGGATTCCTCAATAGGCATAATAGGTGGCTGTCCATATATTAGTTCAGCCGGCATATAACCTGTTACTGCACTATCGGTAGTTCTATCAGCCCATAATGCAAATGGTAGCATTCTAGGCCATTCCCTCATCTTTCCTTTGCAAGATTTTGCCAAAGCTTTAAGAATTGGTTGATGACCTCTTTCGCTCTTACCATTGCCTTCAGGATTGTAGGCTAATGTAAGAGATAGCTTGATTCCCAATTGAGCAAAGAAATGGCGAGCCTCATCAGTATCCAATTCTCCTCTATCAGCAGTTACTTTGGCAACATAGCCATACCTGCAAAGTACTTCTTCAAGTAAAAATCTACAAACTGCTTGAGTAGACTTTGTTGTCAAGGCTTTTCCTTCCACTTGTAAGAGCGGAATTTAGATGACGGGAAGTGCTTAAAAATAGCTAAAAATTATGAAGATCAAGGGAAAAATATTCACTGTCAAAGGCGGCGGCTCGATCTAGGACGATTTTAAGCGTCAAAGTGCTTTAAAGGCGCCCGAGCGACACTTGGTGATTTTTCATAATTTTTCAGATAGTCGTGCGGGTTGACACGAGCCACTGGCCAATGCGGGATGCTAAGCCGGACGCCCAGGATTTTTCAGAGCTCGATTCCGAGTCCGGACGGGGGAAAGGCCACAAACCGGTCAAGATTTGAAAAGGTGGACATGAGTTTGGCCAAGTGGGCATGACCCTTGGGAGCCCAAATTAAAATGTCACATGAAACTTTGGGGGAGAGAGATGAAAAAAATCGTGATGAAGATGGAGAAAGCGTGATCAGAGATGGCGCCGAAATTTGCGCCCCATGTTGATCATGGCTCCTCCCTGCCTGCAAACAACCCTCCTGTTTGACATTGGCCCTTGCCTACACTCCGTATGCTGATCATATCGCCGCCCTTCGCCCGTCGAATGGTGGCCTGGTTTGAAATTTCTGATTCTAGTCTTTCTCTCTCCTCCCTCTCTCTCTTCTAAGAGGCAGTTCATGTGTGGGAAGGAGCAATGAAGAAAGAATGATGGAGGCTTGTCCGGCATGGACCGGATTGCTCCACGGGCTGAGAATGGTGATTTGTGATGTTGCTGGACATGAAGTGCTGCTGTTTTTCAAATCTATAGCCATGGAAAAAAAAACCCGAAACACGCGTTTAAGCGGTAAACTAAAAAATTACAAAGAAAATTTAGTGTTTTATGCTTTTGATTGATGGAATGTCGTTCATATGGACTAAGATTTGATTATGCTGCTGATTCTTCTGAGTTCTTACTGTTTATAACCAGAAATTATGAAAAACATGCATTTCATGGCTCGAAATAATGTCAAGAAACCCGAAAACGCATGAAAAAGGGGGAAAAACAAGGGTTTTGGGCATATAAATGGGGAAAATCGTCGATACATATCAACTAATCTTTCAATTTTGTGGCAAATGAACTAAGGGCCACAGCCCACAAACTGGTTTTCATTTTCAGCAATTTAAAAAAATACAAGAAAATGAAGAAAATGGGGGAAAATGATAAAAAAACCATGAAAAATAGGGGAAAAATACATTTGGGGCTACGAAAAATATAGAAAAATAGGATTTATGTTTGTTGATGTATAGCAAGGCTGGGGCATGAAGTTATGCTTCAGTTCAGCCTTGTTTATATGTTTTGGTGCGTGTTTCCTTCCTTTCTCCACATAAAATGACAAGGAAAACCCTAAAAGAAATGAATGCAATGATGCACTATCAACGGGGGAGGGTAGAGTTGTGGAAAAAATGGTTAAATGCCGCTGAGCATGAGGGATAATTTGCTGATTTTATATGCATCGCATCTAGGACGGAATAATAATGATAAAAATTAAAACCTAGTAGCACGAAGATCACTTCGGTGCTAGGTGTTGCAGCGAAGCACAAAGCGGTTAGAAAGAAAAGCATGAAAGAGATGTTTTGCACTTGCACGCTGCTGGTTTTTAAAATGTTTGAGCACTAGGCATCCACCTCTTTGCATGATCATTTAGAGGAAATTAAAAGTATCAGAGTTAGCTCCTGGATATGCATAGCAATTGTTTTCAGTAGGCCTGTGACCCACCGTTGAGAGCGTGAGGTTCCTATGCTGTAGGCTAGTCGTGGGATCATAAAGGGGAAGTCAAGTAAGGACAATGGTACATTCCTGGATACGTTTATTTGGTACCTTGAGCGACGTTTGTGCGAAATGTCTAAATGTCGAGCGGCGCATCGAGGGGCCAATCCCCAAGGTGTAGGAGAGTCGCAGAGGGTTGACGGCATTCAGCCGTAGGAGGAACCCCATGTGTATGTGATTCGAGCCTTTTGGCTATGTGAAAGGGACTCCCTCTGAGGAGAAATATTGGGTTAGGATCAGTTGGACTGCAACGTATTACAAACGCAATGTTTAGGAAGGCAGAGATTTTGATAGACGCTCCTGGCCGCGAGGCCGAGGGGTTGTCTTGTGCATAGTGACGAGGTCCGGCTAGTGCATGAGCTAGTGGTGGGTCTGCCGGGAGCTGCTTAAAAGTGGCGGTTCTCGAATCCTGGTTGTTTAAGGACCAACTAGCAGTTTATGCCAGAGGATACTGAGCTTGATCCGTTGTTTATTGATAAGCATCGTCTAGCAGAAATTCAAAAGCAAGAAAGAGACGAAAGAGCTAGGCGACGTGCTGAAATTTTTAGGAGATATTCCCCTAAGCGTAGCGGTGCTGAACCCTTACGAGGGAGTGGATCTAGTGGTCTTAGGACCACAAGCAGTAAGTTAGGAGAAGGTGGAAGCTCTAGTGCTCCCCTTCCTTCTATAAGTCAGTCCACGTCAAGTACGGGAGGTGTAACCCCACCGTCCCCTATTCCTAGTACAAATCCAATCCGCGTCATGGCGCAGCCTATTGCAATTCCAGCAGGAACGACGGATTTGCCGGCTCTAGGTTACCCGCTACCCATTTTTAATGGGCTAGTTGAGGAAGATGCAGAACTTCACATTAGGGAGTTTCAAAAGCTGATGTTTAACTGTCGCATTCAAGAGGAAGGACATTTAATGATGTTCTTCAACATGACTCTCAAAGGAAGAGCCGCTATATGGTATCATGGTTTAGAAGCCGGAACCATATTGAACATTGATGCATTTTATGGAGCTTTTCGAAGGGAGTTTGCCCCTGAAAGGGGCGGGCAATATTGGTTGCGTGTACTCAACGTGACCCGCCAAGATCCACACGAGGATATTCGTGCTTATGCGAAGAAGATAAAAGAGGTCTTCCGTAAGTTGGACACCTCTATTCCTATCCCCGCAGCTGCCCAATTGCAATATTTCCTACATGGTTTGGACTTTAATATCCAATTGCAGTTGAGTAGTGTTCCCTTGGGGGATATAGATACTGCCATTACACGAGCACAAGAGGTGGAATCCCGACTACAAGCAGCCTATGCTTCTAGAGGCAATTCGAACATGGGTTTAGTATTGGGAAACAATATGGCAATAGCCAATGGCAGTAGTGGCCAAGGGATAGCGATGGCTAACCCTAATGGGAGAGGGAACATGATACAGAGTGTCCCTTTATTACCAGCTCCCCCTAGCATGTCGATGCCGACGGGCAGTCAAATGGCTCCAAGTGGTGGAGGCCAGGCGGTCAATTCTAATACCATGCCTGTGACTCAACAACCTGTGCCTAATCGAATTGTTAGGCCGATGGAGCGACATGGTAATGACCAAGGCTATGAGTCGAGTTCTTCCAATGTTCTTGGCGAGGTTAAGGACATGATGAAGCATTATACCGACATGATTACGGAGCAGTATCGACAAATAGCCGTTGATGTCAACTTCCTTAAAAAACAACAAAATTTGATAGGAAGTAGATACCCGGAGGAGGGTGCACCGTCGAGGTTTAGTTGCAAATGGTGTGGCGGGCAGCACTATCCAAGAAATTGCCCAAATGTTAAGTGCGACATTTGTGGAAAATCCGGCCATCTAGCAGCTACTTGCTGGAGTAAGATCAGTTCTCTCCAGCGTGGTAGTCGGCAACCAGGGCCTGTTAATCATCGTGCCCAAGGAAATGATTCCCAGCGAGAGGATGGGCCTAAACAAATACTTCAACGACCAAAGACTACAGTGGAGGAGCTACCAAGTGGTAGTGGGGTTAGTTTGATTGAGGCTGTGCGCGTTAATGATGCTGAAACCTCTAATCTACGAGCTGTCCTTACAAGAGGTAAAAAGGGTAGAGAAGCCGACATGGATAAGCCTGTCGACGGAAACCCTAAACAAGGCGACAAAGGAACGCAAGTTTTGGATCCTGCCCTAGAAGGGGGACCTTTGAAGCCCGTAGAGAGTAAAGCCGATAAGGAAGCACCAAAGAAGAAGGTGAAAGTTAAGAAAGAGGCAATAAAGCCAGTTCAGCGACCTAAAGAGCGGATGGTTTGGCGTGAAAAGCGAGCTCTATCGAACTATCATGAATTCGATTTGGCGAGCTCTCTTTGCGAAGTCAAGCCGGATGTGAACCTCTTACAGCTTATTAAGCTTTCCCCAGGAGTACGCAAGGAATTTAGAAAGATCCTACGTACCGGGTATATCGTAGAACCTTTGGGTATTGCGCGAGTTGGTGATGACTGGTTTGAGCATGCTGAGAAGCATTGCCCAAGGGTTGCAGCCTATGTCGATGGGATATTAGTAGATTATGCCATTGTCGACACGGGATCATCTGTTAACATTATGAGTTCTGACCTGATGGAAAGGTTAGGTCTTGCGATTCAGAAAGATACCTCCACAATTCTCAGAATGGCAGATGACAGTTTGAGACAGCCGGAAGGCTGCATTACTAAGGTCCATGTCACTGTTGCAAATGTAGAATGCATGTTGGACTTTAGGGTGATTCGTTTTGCAGGGCGGCCAAGTTACCAAGTATTACTTGGACGACCTTGGATCTTGCAAGCGGATTGCCAAGTGGATATACCCGCCGGTCGATTGATATTCGGCAGAGGGGCCCAGCGTGTGGTGGTTGATGCTTATCCTGAGTCCCCGCAGAGTGAGAGAGCTCCTCTATCTTCTACAGAATTGGAGACATTAGACGATTTATCTGCTAGTGAGACATCATCGAGTGATGAGTCCAAAGAGGGATCCACCACGGAGGACATCTATCAGATCACTTTGAACGAGCCGATAGAGGGCCAAGAGCGTATAAGAGATGCAGATGTTATCGAGCTAGACCTTGGTACGCTTGATGATTCGCGGCCAATCAAATTAGGCTCTATGCTCAGCACAGCAGAAAGGGAGGACTATGTGGCCTTGATCCAGGAATTCCGTGATATCTTTGCCTGGAGTTATGATGAGTTGAGAGGCATTCCTCCTAGTCTTGCTGTTCATACAATTCCGTTGAAAGAGGGCAGTCGTCCTGTACGGCAGAAAGTAAGGCGTATGCCTTTCGAATTGAGGGACGGGCTGTTTGAAGAGTTACAGAAGCTTCGAAAAGCGGGTTTGATTTTTCCTGTGCAACACACGGAATGGTGTTCGCCAGTTGTGATTAGAAAGAAGAAGAATAATCAAATCCGTTTGTGTGTAGACTTTAGGGAGCTGAATAAGCAGACAGTTAAGGACTACTACCCACTACCATTTATTGACCAGATTTTGGATCAATTAGCGGGTAGGGAGATATACTCGTTTATGGATTGCTTTGGAGGATACAACCAAATGGCAATTGCAGAAGAGGACAAGTTGAAAACAACTTTTATCACTGTATTTGGCACTTTTGCTTACCATGTGATGGCTTTTGGTTTATGCAATGCGCCTGGTTCGTGGCAACGAACAGCCGATAAGACATTCGGTGACATATCCCCTGAAGAGTTGAGGGTGTTTATTGATGACTTAGGGGCTGCCACCGTGAGAGAAAGGCAGTTGATCATTTTGAGAAAATGCTTTGAGCGCTGTAGACAATTTTGCATCGCCCTAAACCCACGGAAGTGTGCTTTTGGAGTACCTTATGGGCTATTGCTGGGCCATGTGGTCAGTTCGGTAGGAATTGCGACAGACCCCGAGAAGGTCAAAGTTATAGTTGCCATGGGTCCACCACGCACTCCGAAAGAAGTTCATAGCTTTCTGTCTTCGGTTGGTTACTACCGTAGATTCATTAACGCCTTAGCAGAAAGAACGTTGCCGCTTACAAATTTATTGTCCTTTAGCTGTTCGTTTGTATGGGGTGACCCTTGTAAGGTAGCATTCGAGGACGTGAAACAAGAGCTAGCAAGAGTGCCCGTTTTAAAAGCACCTAAAAGAGGTGAGGTGTTCTATATATTTTCAGCAGCCACCATGTATAGTATCAGCTACTGTTTAGCCCAATTTTGGGAAGAGAAGTGGTACCACCCGATTGCTTTTGCTAGTCGGAAGCTGGGGGTATCCGAAATCAATTACACCTACATGGAGAAATTATGTCTAGCAATGGTCTTTGGGACCAAGAAGTTCAGGCATTACATTCTCTATGAGAAAGTCGTGCTTTATACGAAGGCGGAGGGACTTCGACTATTGATGAATAAGTTACAGCCGCCTGATCGTTTAGCGAAGTGGTTGATCACTTTGCAGGAATTTGATTATGAAATCAAGAGTAAGCCACCAAGGTTGCAAGGCATCGTGGAATGTCTAGTGGACTTTGGGGAGCCGAAAGAATCTGTGGCTGAAGGTAGTGACATGGAGATGATATTTAAAATAGATACGGCATCTATTCCCTCCTGGTATGCTGCAATAACGCATTATTTATCAACGGGAGAGGCAGGATCCGAACTATCTAAGGCCGAGAAAAGGAAAATTAAGCAGCAAGCGTTAAAGTTTGCCTTGATCGCAGGTACATTATATCGGCAAGGGGTTGACGACATCTATCGCCGATGTGTGATGCCTGACGAGGTGCCATTCATTTTGGAAGAGTGCCATGATTCTGCTTGCGGTGGCCATTTTGCTGGACGGCTTACAGCACAAAAGGCTTTAAGAGCAGGTTATTGGTGGCCTGCCATCTTCCAGGATGCGTTTGCGTATGTTAAGCGATGCGATATTTGCCAACGACATGATAGTCGAGAGAATAGGAAACGACCACTCACCCCTATTATGGCGATACTTCCATTTGAGAAGTGGGGAATCGACTTTGTGGGTCCTATTACTCCGTCATCGACTACGCAAAAGCGGTACATCATTGTAGCAACTGACTACTTCACAAAGTGGTCAGAAGCACGTGCAACAAGGAAAGATGATGCTAAAGAAACTGCTAGTTTCCTTTTAGAGCAGATAATATGCCGGTTTGGTCCACCGAAAGAATTAGTGTCGGACCGCGGAACTCATTTCCTGAATAAGGTGATCAAAGGTTTGACAGAGTTGTGGAACATCAAGCATAACAAGACAACCCCATATAATCCGCAAGCCAATGGGCAAGTCGAAAGTACCAACAAGCAGCTTGTGGACATCCTGTCCAAAATTGTGTCGGAAAAGAAACGGGATTGGGATAAAAAGTTATACGTGGCAGTGTGGGCCTATAATACGACTTTCAAACGAGCCACTGGCCATACCCCGTTTAAGTTAGTATATGGGGAGGAGTGTGTCTTGCCTTTAGAGATTGAGCTGCCGACTATTCGGTTTGCCATCAATCATTCTTTAAGCGATGAAGACGCTCTTTTTGAGCGCTTGACGACATTGGCACATTTAGATGAGCTTAAGTTGCAGAGCTTATTGCACCAAGAAGTGACGAAGCACCGAATGAAGAAGCTACACGACCTCAAAGCCAAGAAATACACCTTCAAGAAAGGACAGCTTGTTCTGTATTATGACGCACGACGTGAATTATTCCCAGGCAAGCTAGAACCCAAATGGGATGGGCCCTATAAGATCGTTAGGATAGGAAAGAATAAATCCACAGTTTTGTTAGCTGACCTTGAGGGGATAGAATTTAAAAATAAGGTTAATCTTAATAAGATTAAACCTTATTACTTCTGATTGTACTAATGCTATGACTGCCTTGCAGGTCTAGGCAAGATTGATCAAACATCTGCAAGGAAATCGTGATAGAGGTTGATGGGTCGTCTGATCCCTTATTTAGAACACCCATATTTGGAACAGAGGTATCATCAGGGAAAGCTCATTTGGTGGAGCAAAGGATACAAGGTGATTGAGCAAGAAGGCGGGACATTCATTTGGGAAATCAAGGTCTTCTGCCATCACTGCCTACAACTTTTGACGAGCATCCCTGTTGAATTCAATGATGATGGAGGGATGGAGCCTACAGTCCACCCGTTGAATATGCTGAATTTCGATTACCATAATTACGCGTAGAGTCCAGGATGGCAGGATATGTAAACCCTTTATGGACGTACACCTTGTACTTTGATGGGGCGTCCAGGGGTGCATGCAAAAAAGGAAGTGTAGGAGTTGTCATCCGAGACCCCCGCCGACGCATTGTCATGAAGTTAGCTGCTTATCTCGGGGCGAATTTTACTAATAATATGGCCGAATACAAAGCCCTGATCATGGGTTTGAATATTGCAAAAAAGGGTGGTATCCGCCAGTTGTTGGTGAAAGGGGACTCTCAGTTGGTCTTAAATCAACTCAATGGGACGTACATGGTGCGGAACCCGATCCTTTGTATGTACCATCATACTACCATAGCCCTGCTAGATGAATTTGATAGAGTGTCTTTTCAGCTGATTCCACGGAATTGGAATCAGTTTGCCGATTCTTTGGCTAATCTTGCGTATGAAGAGGACCTCTTCTTTAATTGTGGCCCTTGTCCCGATATATCTATTGATGGTGAGACAGGACCTGGTCGTTTGTGGGGTATGCTTTCTGAACATGCCCTCTTTGGCAGACGATGGTTGATTTGGGTGATGCAGAGGGTAAGCGAGACTCATCTACCTTTATTATCTCAGACTCATAGACTGATTCGACGACATGTGATGCGAACACCTCTTGCGATATACGCAGGAGGGATAGGTCATAATTTAATGCACCTAGTTTAGGGCTACAAGCCCTGTTCCCCTGGGAATGGTATGCTTTGATGTCTATCATAATTGTTTCCAGGAGGATGTTATGCATAGTATTGTTTTATTTCATTAGGCCAAGAGGGCCGATTTAGTTTTGTAGCAAAGTCATGTCTGATTTCATTAGGCCAAGAGGGCCATTTCCCTGTCTAGTGCGGGTGCGTTTAATTGGGTTTTGGTTTAGTGTTGTGCTGGACAGGTTTCGCGGGTTGTGGAATTTTGTGGAGCCTGGAGGAGCCTTTGCTGCGATGGAAGCTTCTTGTGGCCATTCCAGGTGATATTTCTCCTTTACGAGTACCTTTCTTTCCTGTTATATGTGTATTTGTACTTGTCAAGGGGACACATTTTTTTTGGGGACTGACAACCAAGGCATGAAGTCCCAGGTTTAGGCTAAGTATGTTTGAGGGAGGTCGGAGTAGTCATTGCCTCCTGTAAAGACATTGTTAGACATTGAAAGACCTGTTTTAGAAGGAAGTCCTAGTGGCCCTGTTCTGCCAGCCTGCTAGGCAGCCGTTCTAGGAGTTCTTGTTAGTAGTGAGGCAGTTAGAGAAGCCTGCTAGAAGATCATAATGATGATGTCAAGAAATCCTGACTGTCCTAAAAGATGAATATAAATACGAAGGTGTGTAAAAAGGGGTTCTAACCCCTATCAATGAAAAGAAAAGAAATGAAAATATATAAGCAGTTGATCATTGCCTTGCGAAGGCCTGGTAGGTTCCTGGGGACGAGTCAGACCCGGGGCCGATACCTTGTCTTCCTAGGGGTGGCTTCTTGCTGGAAAAAGTAATATCAAAACCAGGAAGGTTGGAGCGAAAATAAAAGTGAGCGTTAGAAAAGGATTAAGTGTCGCCTTGCGAGGGCTTGGTAGGTTCTTGGGTGCCGAGACAGGTCCTGAGACCGATGCCCTGTTCTCCTTGGGTCACTACGCTCAGCTCCCTCCTTTTTACATGCCCAAGTATGTTCATCCAATAAAAACCCTAAAAGAAGACATGTACTGAATGAAAATATTCCTTTGCTCAGGCTATAAGAGTCCTCGCCTTGTAGGAGCTCCTAGTTGTGTTGTCTTTAGTTGGTCAGTAGTTCAGACTACCACTTAGGGCAACCTCTTTGATAGTTCTTTTTTGTTTGGCTGTGTTGGAGCAGCTGGTTCGTGACTTGTTTCGGATCTTCTATTAGATGATGCTAGGCCCACTCCTTGTGGATATCATGCCTTGGTTCTGTCCAGGGGTAGGGGGAGCATTGTGCTGAGTTTTATTATATAATTGTTTTGGATCAGTTTGATGCTTCTTTGGTTGTTTATGTGCAGATATGTTCGTGGGTTCGACGGGCTGAGTCGCCCTATCCCGTGGTCGCCAATGAGAGCGGAATTTAGGTGACGGGAAGTGCTTAAAAATAGCTAAAAATTATGAAGATCAAGGGAAAAATATTCACTGTCAAAGGCGGCGGCTCGATCTAGGACGATTTTAAGCGTCAAAGTGCTTTAAAGGCGCCCGAGCGACACTTGGTGATTTTTCATAATTTTTCAGATAGTCGTGCGGGTTGACACGAGCCACTGGCCAATGCGGGATGCTAAGCCGGACGCCCAGGATTTTTCAGAGCTCGATTCCGAGTCCGGACGGGGGAAAGGCCACAAACCGGTCAAGATTTGAAAAGGTGGACATGAGTTTGGCCAAGTGGGCATGACCCTTGGGAGCCCAAATTAAAATGTCACATGAAACTTTGGGGGAGAGAGATGAAAAAAATCGTGATGAAGATGGAGAAAGCGTGATCAGAGATGGCGCCGAAATTTGCGCCCCATGTTGATCATGGCTCCTCTCTGCCTGCAAACAACCCTCCTGTTTGACATTGGCCCTTGCATACACTCCGTATGCTGATCATATCGCCGCCCTTCGCCCGTCGAATGGTGGCCTGGTTTGAAATTTCTGATTCTAGTCTTTCTCTCTCCTCCCTCTCTCTCTTCTAAGAGGCAGTTCATGTGTGGGAAGGAGCAATGAAGAAAGAATGATGGAGGCTTGTCCGGCATGGACCGGATTGCTCCACGGGCTGAGAATGGTGATTTGTGATGTTGCTGGACATGAAGTGCTGCTGTTTTCAAATCTACAGCCATGGAAAAAAAACCCGAAACACGCGTTTAAGCGGTAAACTAAAAAATTACAAAGAAAATTTAGTGTTTTATGCTTTTGATTGATGGAATGTCGTTCATATGGACTAAGATTTGATTATGCTGCTGATTCTTCTGAGTTCTTACTGTTTATAACCAGAAATTATGAAAAACATGCATTTCATGGCTCGAAATAATGTCAAGAAACCCGAAAACGCATGAAAAAGGGGGAAAAACAAGGGTTTTGGGCATATAAATGGGGAAAATCGTCGATACATATCAACTAATCTTTCAATTTTGTGGCAAATGAACTAAGGGCCACAGCCCACAAACTGGTTTTCATTTTCAGCAATTTAAAAAAATACAAGAAAATGAAGAAAATGGGGGAAAATGATAAAAAAACCATGAAAAATAGGGGAAAAATACATTTGGGGCTACGAAAAATATAGAAAAATAGGATTTATGTTTGTTGATGTATAGCAAGGCTGGGGCATGAAGTTATGCTTTAGTTCAGCCTTGTTTATATGTTTTGGTGCGTGTTTCCTTCCTTTCTCCACATAAAATGACAAGGAAAACCCTAAAAGAAATGAATGCAATGATGCACTATCAACGGGGGAGGGTAGAGTTGTGGAAAAAATGGTTAAATGCCACTGAGCATGAGGGATAATTTGCTGATTTTATATGCATCGCATCTAGGACGGAATAATAATGATAAAAATTAAAACCTAGTAGCACGAAGATCACTTCGGTGCTAGGTGTTGCAGCGAAGCACAAAGCGGTTAGAAAGAAAAGCATGAAAGAGATGTTTTGCACTTGCACGCTGCTGGTTTTTAAAATGTTTGAGCACTAGGCATCCACCTCTTTGCATGATCATTTAGAGGAAATTAAAAGTATCAGAGTTAGCTCCTGGATATGCATAGCAATTGTTTTCAGTAGGCCTGTGACCCACCGTTGAGAGCGTGAGGTTCCTATGCTGTAGGCTAGTCGTGGGATCATAAAGGGGAAGTCAAGTAAGGACAATGGTACATTCCTAGATACGTTTATTTGGTACCTTGAGCGACGTTTGTGCGAAATGTCTAAATGTCGAGCGGCGCATCGAGGGGCCAATCCCCAAGGTGTAGGAGAGTCGCAGAGGGTTGACGGCATTCAGCCGTAGGAGGAACCCCATGTGTATGTGATTCGAGCCTTTTGGCTATGTGAAAGGGACTCCCTCTGAGGAGCAATATTGGGTTAGGATCAGTTGGACTGCAACGTATTACAAACGCAATGTTTAGGAAGGCAGAGATTTTGATAGACGCTCCTGGCCGCGAGGCCGAGGGGTTGTCTTGTGCATAGTGACGAGGTCCGGCTAGTGCATGAGCTAGTGCCGGCCCATTTTTAGGTCCATCAACTTGATTTGTGAGATCTTCTCTAACAAGTACTAGATATCTCATGTTCCAAATTCCTGTAGGCATGGTTACTAAATCAATAACCCATCTATAGTGAATGGATAAAGGAAAGGTAGGCCGAAGCCCATCTCTATGCTTAACCATAGAGTACATTTGACAAACATGACAAGACTCAACAAAATGCTCAATGTCTTTATACATGTTTTGCCACCAAAATTTCTCTTTTATTTTGGCAAAAGTGCCCCATATGCCTCTATGACTAGCCAATAGGCTTTCATGAAATTCTTGCATGACCTGTCTTTGAGTCTTTTTATCTCCTAAGACACGAACAGGCGCCCTTCCTTTCTTTTTCCATGCCCCCAAAAGTAGCCATCTTTAAGAAAAAAGCCATAAGCTTTTCTCTTGATTCTCTTGAACTCTTCATTAGTCCAATCTTCCTTCTTTGTCATAGTGCTAAAAAATTGGCCAATTTTTAGCCAATCATCTGCATAATATTATTCTTTAAAGTGTGAACAAACCATAACAAAACATTGAGCATGCTGTCTATCAGCTACCCATTGTCCTTCTTTGGTTGTTTCTTTCTTCTTTGCTGATGTAAAATTTGTTTTAGCAGCTGAACCTGTTGTACTTGCTGTAATTAATGTTGTACCTACATTTTTGACAGCTGAGCCATCATTAGGTATAGCTGTACTTGCTATTTTTAGATTCGAACCTGCATTTACAGCATCATTTTTAGCAAATATAGACTCTGATTCTTCCTCATCCATCATTTCTTCTTCATCCTTATATCTGGCACGCGAAAGCATGTCAGCAACTGGATTATCTCTTCCTGCAATATGTTTCAAATTAGGATTTAAGGATTTAATATAGGCTAACCATCTTAGCATGGCTATGTCGGGAGTGGAACAATTGGCAATCATGCCCAAGAGTGGAAGGCAATCTGTTTCAACTATTACATGTGCGCCCATGAAGTACTCCCGGTCACATTTCAATGCAGTTACTACTCCCCAAAGTTCTCTTTTAATTTGAGCATACCTTCTTTGTCGTTCATTAAGAACCTTTGCTC
This sequence comes from Lygodium microphyllum, assembly GCF_053477565.2. NCBI lineage: Eukaryota > Viridiplantae > Streptophyta > Polypodiopsida > Schizaeales > Lygodiaceae > Lygodium > Lygodium microphyllum. The sequence continues at coordinate 52,001,638 of NC_141140.1, read as the reverse complement.
CAAAGTGGATTGCATATCTGTTGCCTTTAAGGTCGTCTTGACCAACTGCCCATCCTATTCCAATAGGACTTGTGTCCACTATGAGTATAATAGACTGTCCATTAGAGTAATTAGCCCTCTTTAAGGTGGGGGCTGAAATCAACAATTTCTTCAGTTTTCGAATAGCTTGGGTATGCTTTTTTTCCCATATAAACCTTTGGCCTTTTCTTAGCAGTTGATAAATATTTTCAGCAACATGAGCAAAATGTGTGATCCAAATAAGGTAGAAGACACATGCACGAATAAATCTTCTCACCTCCGAAACATTTGTACATATTTCCTGCATTTTGCTGATAGCATCAATCTTGGATGGAGAAGGCTTTCGGCCATATGGACCACACATATGCCCCACCCGACCACAAGAACTTCTTCGACTCCAAAAATAGATTTAGCACCTGAAAGAGTAAGATGGACTTCTTCTAATTTAGACAAGATTTGAGCACAATCATTAATATGATCGGAAACAAACTTGCGACATCCAAGTTCATTGAGTTCTTCATTCTTCTCATGAACTTCACGTCCTTTGATTGGTACATCATCAAGGAAAGGAAGAGTTAATTGAGGAATATAATCTCTCAACACTTTATGCATAGCATTCATCATGTGAGCTATTGAATTCGTAGCCCCTTGAGGTAGAGTACACATGGGGACTAAGACAAGAGGCGTCTTCATTGTGGTAATGTCTCGGCTTTCCAAAGCAACTTGAAATTGGTCATAGCCTGAATATAAATCTCCCATGGAATAGATTGCTCTACCTGCAAAAGCTTCATCAAATTCATCAACAATTGGCCCTGAACCAACATTTCTAATAGTGAATTTATTGACAGGCTATAAATCTTGAATGAATCGCAAAGATCCATTCTTCTTAGGCACGATAAACCATCGGTTGGAATATGGAGCTGAAGATGGCTCCAAAATTCGTATTTTTATCTTTTCATTTAGAAGCTTCAATAACTTAGGAAAATGAGCCCTTGGTACCAGAATTGGTATAAGATTCTAAAAAATGTGTGGGACCGTAAAGATCACCATTGGTGCCACAACACTTGGATCCACACAGCCAATTTCATGTGGCTGAAATGAAAAAGCTTTGCCATGATTCTTTAACATCTGCATGAAGATTTACTTTTCAGCTGGCAAGAGAAAAGAGTTGTCACCAATTTTCAGCTCTTGTAGACTTTCTGCTGTAAATTGGTGACCAATATCTTTGGGATCACGAAGGCTTGGCTGTTTGGATACCCTTTCTGCCAGTCCTTCACTTTCGGGTGGTAGAGGAGTAGCCACCGGCTTGACCTTTTTATTAACTGTCTTATACTTTGTTTCTACTCTTACCTCATCCTTGTTTGGCTATCCAAAAGCTTCATGATCTGCAAATTCTTGAATTATATCATACATATCCAATGTGCATACCTGTATAGACTGATTTTCAGCTTGATTTTTTGCATGAACGATTGTATATATTTCAGCCATTGTATCATTATAAATCAGACCATAAAATAGCCCTGAAATTTCTTCATCTTTAGAAAGAACTTCAATTTGCTTCAGTTCTTGTTCCACATGACATAAATGTTTTCTTTCAGCCCTATTCATGGCTGAAAACTGTTTATAATAGCCCACACTATTGGCCGTAAAAACCTGCAAGTCAGCTTTTGGCCTTGCCTCCTTTATATGCGGAGGCAATTTTTTATAACATGATGCACTGCCATAGCCTCCACTTATAGCAGTGCTATCCGAAAACCCTTAAATTCTCGGGCATTAGGAGGAACAAGATGATCTCCCAATTGATCTCTATTCCGGTGATGATTTATACATACAGTCAAGAATTGGACAGCTTTGTCATTATCCTTACTTCTTATCCGAGCATATGATGAACCATCATCAAGGGCCTTTGTCTCTAAACAAGACTCAGAAATAAAAGGTTATCCAAGAATGATAGGATAGCTGTAGGAATCTTGAACAAAGAAATAAAATTCATCTTTTACATTACCAATAGTAACTTGTACATAAGGACATGCTGCATAAAGATCGCCAGAGGAGTTATTGGCTGCTTTCATGCGCCATCCTGGGTCCACATCAATGGGGCATCCGCCATTCTCGTAGAGACTTTTTGACATGACATTAATCTCCGAGCCATGGCCTATAAGGGCAATGCATGGAGTCTCTTTTTCTCCAATCTTAACAACGGTTTCAGTGGTCGCCCTTGCCTAATGGGTACGGGAGTAGTGACTACTAGGAATAAAGTGAGCATCACTTTCTTCTTGCATGTTGTGAAGATGAGCTTCTTTCTTATGCATGGGCTGCACTTTGGATTGAGAAGTTCCCACCACAATAGCTTCTTCAGTTTTTGCTTCATAGATGTCTTCATCTTTGGCTTCTATAGCTACAATCAATTCCTTGATTGCCTCCAATCGAATCCCTTGAGTTTTCAGCTTCTCTTCATCCTGCAAATACACATGAAGTGTTTGCAAAAAAGCATGCACGGATTCTTCAGTTTTCTCACCAACGTATTGTCTTTTTTGTTTAATTACATCAATTATTACATCATGAAATCCTCGTTTTGCAATTTCGAGAATTTCACCTAATGTAAATTCAATTCTACTTCAAGAATCCTTTCTTCTAGGATCCGGTTAAGATCCGTTGAGGTCTCTATGTCAAACTGCAACGTGTAGTTGGGATGTTTGCTTTTTCTTTTTCCTTCTGTCTTCTTTGCTTGAGGGGCATCTTCCATATCAAGATCTGGTGATGATGGATTTTTAGCAGCCTTCTACTGATCTAGTTTACTTCTTGTCACGCGTTTAGTTGGCCCCGAAGAAGAAGGACCGGCAACGTCTTCATCTCTTCTTCTCTTTTCTTCTATCATGGCTTCATGATTATTAATTTCAGCTAACCGAGCAAAAGCTGAAAATGAATCAACTGGCTCGGTCCATCCGGTTCTTCCTCGGATGCATTGACTGGCAGTAGTTAAATCATCTTTGGTTGCCTTGCCTTGTTCCATGCGATCTAAGGCCTGCATCCACGCTTTAGATTTTGCATTAGTTTTACATGCTTTAACAATTTCATTAGTTGGCTCAATTTGCAGCCCTTAGGTTGCTGCATCAACAGTTGCATAGGCTGTTCTTGTTGCCAAATCCTCCAATCTTTTCTTCATGCCACCGTTGCCGAAATTTGGCTCAAGAGGAAGCCCGGTTTTGGTTGCATGAATTTTACCATCCTTCCAAAAGACTAATTTTTGTGCTTCAGCTTCACGGAATGCACTGCACTCCCTCTTGTCATGCTGTAGGCTATCACACCAGATACAACATCTTTTGAAGCCTTCTCGTACAGGTCTTTGGATAGTTGACTGCGTCCCCTTTCTTCCACTTTCACATCAAGCCTTTCCACTTTGGAATTAATCTCCATTAGATTAAGATGGAGATCCTGCATGCTTTTAATTAGCTCATCCATGACATCCTTCTTTGGAGATGGAAGAGCGGAATTTCTTGGTTGCTCGGCCATAGAGACAGGAGGTCGAGAAATAGGAACATGCTCCTTCATGGATTCAGTTGGAGCAGGGGTAGATCCCCATCTTAGGCGCAACCGCTCTCTTCAAGCAATCATATTAACTGCTTCAGTGACATCACTCCAAGCAGTCTTCAATCCTATCTCAGAGTCAGGATCTTCAAGTCGATCAGTTAGCTTCTCTTGAAGGAAAGGATATGCAGCCTTTAGAAATAATTCAATCTTCTGGCTTTCCATACCTTGTTGATCGTCAAGATCTAGTTTAGAAAATTTGCTTTCAAATTCGCGATGAAGAGCAGTGGCGGTTAGACCCTTATTGGGCCTTTCGACCCATTCAGTGAAAACTTTCTTTGTCATAAGGCCAGAATATTCAAGAAAAAATTCTTCTCGAAGAGACTTCTTGAACGCGGACCATCCTATGTTTTTTGGAAAAGACCATGAATTCGGTCCTGGAGACCATGTACAGCCAAACGGGCAAAATATCGGCTCCAAGCATGTTGAGGAACTCCAAAGAAGACCATCTTGTCAGTATAGAGGCGGATAAAAGAGGACACATTTTGCCCATTAAATTGCTTAAGCTCTTGCCCAACTGCTTCCAAAGCTTTAATGGCAGTAGCATCATTCCGCTCTTCTTCTTGTCTTCCTTGCTGTTGCAATTGCAACTGTTGCTGAAATTGCAATTGTTGTTGTTGGCTTTCATGCATCAGACGAACCAACTGTTGCAAGGCATCTCCTCCCGAACTTGATGATTCTCCCATTGTACTTCTTCTTCCCTAGTAGACCTTCACGTTGGGTTCACCACTGTCGTTGTGTTAAGGGTTGAAGGTCTACCACCAGGGCTTAGGACAGAAGAAGAGTATGGGATTCGAGGTTCGAAGAAGGGAAAAAGAATGGAGTTTGACAAGATTCGGGTTTTAGAAAAGACTTAGATGAGGAAGAAGATTTCAAGCTTTTTCTGTGTATTTAGCATACATGAATGGAATAAATGTTTCTATCTTGATTACATCAAATGCATTTGGAAACATAAACCATAACATGAAGGATATTCTCAGATTTTTAATCCAAATGCAAATACCAAATGCAAGCTCAAATGGCTTTTATCTCATGTACATAGACGGATTACAACTCCAGGAAACAAGTATTATAATGGTAGATTCAAATACATTCAAGATATGGACCAATAGTACATGAAATGCATTGAAGGAGCATAATTTTAACTTCAGCCCTGTTTTAAAACGGAAAATTCCAGCCCATAATCAAGCTCAAAAAGAGTACATAAACTCATGAATAAGCTCCTCTAATCATTAATGGGTAAAGCTCGGATGTTAAGAGGTCATTTTCTTCTATTATAACCACATGAATCACTTGTTTGCTTATCAAAATGGACAAGAATAGTGGGTTGCCCTATTTATGACTGGTTTTTTTCAGCCCATATCAGCCCATACACCTTCAAAATCCTCACCCTTTGCTTGCCCCAAAGTCACTCAGGTACTTGGGTACAAGTTGGGCTTCATTGGACCATGAATAAGGTAGATAAAATGAAAGAAGACGTACATAAGAGTAGGCTAAATACTTTTCTCTCAGATTTTCCCCTTTTATATACTATCATACCATGCATTTTCGTCAGACCAAATGGACGGATAAGTGGAGCTCTCACCTTGTTTGTATCTTCATCTTCAGCTCTTGTTAATCTTTAGTTTGCATGCTCCAAAGCATGCACCATAGCTCCAGTTTTCTCCAAATGCAGGAGGTTGTGCAGGCCTGCATTTTGCGCCGAAAAATGCGGGCTGCATCCTGCTCAACTCCACACTACTTTTTGACCTACTTAGGTCACTTACTGGTCACATTAGTCCATTATTTCAGGTCCCCCATGAACCTAGTGGACTTTTGGCATTTTTCTTGAGTTCTAACCATATTTTGCACTTTGAATCAATATGATTTATCCTGCAGATTGTCAATTACTTCCAGTTGACCAAGTTGTAGGTTCCCATAGACTTATTTTTTTATCAATATACATGGTACAACTGAAAATTATATGCTAAATACAAAAGAACTTATGTAACTAAGTTGGTTATTGGGTATCAATGACTGAATTATGTATGCAAATTCCTCATATAAATCCCAGTGAAGTACTTCTGTGTTTATAAGAATCCCATGATTTATGTTATGAACAATAAACTCTTTGACAACGTTGGTGGTCATTATGATCCTCACATAGCCATTTCCTGGCCACTGTTGCCTAATCACTTATTATATTTAGTTGGTTGCACCTACCTACAAGTGGCATAGTTATAGCGCCAATTGAATATAGTCATCTATGTATTGTTTGACTTGGTGGGCCACTTTTCTTTACTTTGTATCTTATTTATACTTTGTGTACATTGTATTGTATGTGGAAGAAGAAGAAAAAACTAGCAAGAAAAAGCTTTGGCCTCCATCTCTCTTCTTGTGTTCTTAAGTGAGTTTCCTCTGTGTGTATTGTGTATTTGGTGCAATGGCTCAAGAAAGTCCCCCCACCATGCGATTCTTGATAGTCTTATCCTCAAGCAAGCCATGTATGATACCTTGCAATGTCTTGTCCTACAACAAGTCATTGAAAGGTGCAAAAGAGTAAAGAAGGGTGGTCTAAATAGAGACCAAGCCATGCATGTGATAGATCTTGCAATGTCTTGTCCTTGAGCAATCACATGTGTGTAAAATAGGGCCTATCATGCAACATTGCACCATCACCTTGTTGATGGGAAGAGAGTACGTGCATGATAAGAAAGAGAGAGAGAGAAAGGGGTACCAATAATGGCAATGCATCAAATGGAGGGCCATACATTGATCAAGTTGGCATGCATATAGGCAAGAGTTTGGGTGTGATTGCAAGCAAGTTGTGATGGGTGTCACCCCAAAAAAAACCCTCTCTCTCTCTCTCTCTCTCTCTCTCTCTCTCTCTCTCTCATCCATTGCTACCATAGCCAATGGATGAAGAAGATGAATTTTCTCTCTATAAAACATGTTATCATAATTGAGCATCTAGGCGTTTTCCATCTTAGTTGTCTAGCATTGTATTAAGATTGTTCAGTTATCTCTCCTTTTGAACAAGTATGCTAATCATTATCTAATTCTCTTTTACAAATCATAGCATTATTTATCTCACTATTTATGACCATTGATGCTTCTAATTTAGGACTTTTCTTCATTACTAAACACACTAATGATCTTTATTATAGCATCTTTATCTTGCCTATTCTGCCTTCGTCTCGTAGAGTTTGAGTAATCCATCCAAGTTTATTGCACACCTTAATATTAGTAGTATCAAAGCCTACCAAAGGAGATTTTGTTGCAGCCATTAGAGAAGTTGCTCAGTTAAGAGAGCAAGGAAAAAGGTAATAGGCAGTTTATGGTTACATTGTACAAATCCCCTGATAAGTCCTCTATTTCTCTTTGCTGGTAGCTAGGGCACTATCTCCCACATAAAATTATCCTCTCTTGCTATTTCTAGGAACTTATCCTAGAAATATCAATCTTTAGCTAATTCTACTATCATAGTAGATGAAACTAATCCTTCAAGCAAATGGATGTTACCATCTGTTAGCCTTGCAAAAGTTTATGGGGAAACACTCTCTTTTTAAATTTCGAGCATCTAGCATCTTTATTGAAGAACATGGGTGTATCTCCATTGGAGATTCTTCCTAGGATGACTAGTTTATCTCTCTCCTTAGTCTCCCTTATGATAAAATACAAAAATCCAAAAAATATTTCCCTTACATCCATTTGGGATACCTTGCAATTGGCATGGTCCCTCTTTTTTGTTAAGGCCTCCCTGTGTCTTGTGCTATAATAGTTCTAGATACCAAGCACAAAGAACTCTGGGATATGATTATTGGGGCTGTTGTGTCTCCTCTTTCCAATTGTCCCATTTTCTTTAAGCTTTACCCAAACTTTCTCATTTTTGTGAATGATCCTTATCTTGCAAATACTATAACCCTCAATGTTCAGACAGCTAGGTTAGAGATGAAGCAATCATCTATATAGATTGATTTCCAATACCGGTTCTCATCTTTCACCTAGTCTCAATGGCCATTCCTTGAGTCATTGAAGGGATCAACTTTGAGAAGGACCAAGCCTAGATAATTATTATGAAAAGTGATGATAATACCCAAAGGTATCTCCCCACCATAATCAATTGGGTAGATGTCAAACTTCCCCAAGAATGGTAGATGAGTATCTCTTCCTTACAAGTATGGGAGCTAAAACAACCTCAAGATATTCAAATCTACTCCCACACTACAAAAGGAAAGTATGTTATTGGTATCCTTTCCACAACCAAATCCATCCAAAAGAAGTGAAAAAACTTCTAGGTACAATTACCTTTGCCTATCCAGCATAATTCTCTTAGGCATGCATGTTTCCATGAGTATGTGGATAAAAATGATATGTGCACACTCTACAAGAGACTCATCACTCCCACAAGTGATAGTACTAGAGCTGTCAATGCTTAGGGTTTCTAGCCTTGAGAGTTCTCTCACTATGACTCTCACTACAAAGCTACCCCATTCCTCCACCCACTCAATGGTGGTTGGAAACAGAGTAGCATGCCCTAAATTGGATGCATCTCTCCTTTCACCAACTCAAGGAACAAGTTGATCACATTTACCAAAGTGTGCTCTATCTCAATACCCATTTGTGCACTCTACAAGGGATTCATCACTCCCATAAGTGGTAGCACTAGAACTGTCAATGCTCAAGATTTCTAGCCTCGAGAGTTCTCTCATAATGACTCTCACTACAAAGCTGCCCCATTCCTCCACCCACTCAATGGTGGTTGGACTATAGAAGAGCAGCATGTCCTAAATTAGATACATCTCTCCTTTCACCAACTCAGGGAACCAGTTGATCAAATTTACCAAAGTGTGCTTCCAGTGTGCTCTCTCTCAATACCCATCTTGGTGGTACTATTGAAGTCTCTCTCAAACCTGTGGAATCCTCTAAGCTCCAAAGTTTATCCACCCAACTTTCCACCAACTACTTCCTCTTCCAAGAAAGTTTGCCCTACTAGAATCAATAAGGGGTGGGAATTCCACCTATCTAACCTCCACAAAATCAACACCCTTTCAACTAAAGACCCCATAATTTCTTATTCTCCTACCATGAGCGATCTCATGTATTGGAATTTTGAAATGGAATCTGAAGAAGATGTTGAGGGCAAGGAAGAAGAGGAAAGCATGAATCTCACTTTGATGGGTTAATCAGACTCTATGAAGAAAGCATAATAGGTAGGGTAAACATTTTATAATAAATATCATTATTGGTATCTTCAATAATGAAGCAGAGTCCTAAATTGAAACCATCAATATCGTAGAAAGTTAGATAAGTAATGCTATGATTAGTAAAAGAGAATCAAATAATGATTAGCATACTTGTTCAGAAGGAGATATATATAAACAATCTTAATACAATGCTTGATAAAAGAACTCAAAATAGAAAAATCCTAGATGCTCAATTATGATAATATGTGTTAAGAGAAGAAACCAATAGCTATGAATAGATGAGTATCAGCTACATGCTCAAGATGAAGTTTATACTAAGGCATAGTATAACCAAAATAGGCTTTACATAGAGACAGAAAAATGGACATACTCTGTGTATGAGCTCTTGGATAGAGATAGGGGGGTAAGAAAAGGACTAAGATTCTCTCTTGTGACTCACTTGAAACTTAATGATCAAAATGAGAGAGTCAGTTTTCTTTTATATATATAAGGAGAAAGGGATCGTGGAGGATAGGGAGACATGTCTCCATAAGATACATGAAAGGAGAAGGCCACATCTCCTTTACATAAAGAAGGACAGAAAGACACATCTCCTTTATTTATGTAGTAGAGAAGAAAAGAGGATAGGACATGTCTCTATTATTTATAAGAAGGAGAGAAAGACACGTCTTGTTTATTCTTTTAGGGGATGACAGAAAAGGTAATCTGCAAGAATATTTTCTTTTCCTTTGATATGTTAGAATGTGATGTCAAGCTGATCAAACTAGATAGCCCACTAAAGAAGCTAGTGATATGGTTTAGATGTATTCCCCTTTATATAGCTAGCGACATGGTTGAGGCAAATTTTAACAGTGGAGGGTACAAATTCAACAAAACATAGAACCTTTTGATGGATTTTTTGATTACCAAAATTTCTTGATGGGGCATCTGTATATATAAATAAGGGTTTTTGAGTAGGTGGTTGGAGTGGAGGTAGATCTTGAATTAGGTATTTAAGCCCTTGCATAGCAAGTCTTTGAGGCTCACCCTAGTGGAAATTGTCATTTTGGAGCACATGATAAACAAGAGATGTTTATTGGATCATATAAGGCACAAATTTCCTGATCCAATTTAAATATCCAAGGGATTGTTGAAGTTGGGTTACAAAATGCAAGGTATTTGGAAAGGTTTGAAAGGCTTTCAAAACATGATCTTTAGCACAATTTTTCCATTAGCAATTTGCAAGCCTAAGAAATCCATGGTAAGAGTGAAGAGGGTGAATTCAGAAGGGAAGAGAATCATACTTGCTTCTTCAATTTTGGAAAGAAAGAGCTAAAGATGCTTGACGTTCCTTCACGGTGTCAAAAAAGACTAATAAGTCATCAATGTAAATAAGGATAAAATGCAAGTTAGCAAAAGTAGAATCGTCCATTCATGGAACTTAATAGAGGTAGTTTTGATCCAAATGATAAGATTGTCCATTGATAATGACCATATGGAACACAAAAGTCAGTCTTATATCAGTCTTGTGGGGCTATAGGCAATTGCTTGAAGCTTGATTTTAAGTCAAAATCATTGAAAATTTGGGCACCTCTAAGTCTCTTAAGAAGGATGTCTTTCAAGGGCAGTGGATGGTCATGTCCAACTAAATAATTATTAAGGGGCTTGTAATTGATGACAAGCCACTTTTTGCCCCATTTTTGTTCGCTATGCTTATTAACATAAAAAGCATAATAAGCCCAAAGGAGATAACGCTGGTTCAATAAGACGTTTGCATAGTAGCTCCTAAATTCCTTGTTGGAAAAATGCGAGGTCTTTAGCCTTTAGACTTGGATGGGATGCTTTAGTAGGAATGACATCATCCTTCATAGGGATTGTAATAGCGAACCAAATATGTTTTTCTTTAAACAAGGTTTCATCATTAGAGCAAAATCGAACTACCTTTTCTTTAAGTTGGGCGATATTTGTGTTGTATTTGGTCAATTCTATTTTGAAGATTAGGCACTCCTTCTTTTGCTTGTATTAGGAAAATTGAGGGAGCAATCTTTGAAAGGAGAGGAAGAGTGATTCCCTTGTTAACATAGCTCACGTGCTGGTCATTAGTTGTATCTCAATATAGAGTTTTATATCCCCAAGGTGAAGCCAGTCTTGACTTTGGTGGTGATAGGGATTTTTTTCATTATTTGAGAGATCTACTAGGAGAGTTCTTTTTTTCTAGCTTTTACGAGGGAATAATTATTGTGGGGCAATAGTCATTGTAGAGCCCGCATCAATAAGTGTAAGCATCCCAATGGTACTAAAGAGAATTGTTGCAAACTTGCTGATGACTATAGGGGCATCTATGGAGGCTATTTGGACTCTTTAGAGATGAAGAATTTGAGCTAGATGATCTTGCTAATACTACTCCTCTCAATGAATATGACGATGACTCCTCAGAGGATAATAATGAGTTTAAAGTAGTTCTCAGATCTATTTATATCAATGCTAACTCTATTACTGATGTGTTTGATTGTCAAGAAGAATATGATTCTAGTTTCTTCATCAAGCTTGATGCTATTGAAGCTAAGTACCTGAATGCACATGGGTAAAAGAGAGAGCTTCAACCTCTTATATCAAAGAAACTAGCTTGCCCAGTCTTTCCAAAGTAGGAAACTTTTCCACTTGAAATTTTGATGGAAAATCATAGAAAAAGATTAAAATTATCTTGCATATGATGTATGCCAACCTCTCTCAAAAGCTTCTTGATAATCCTGATATGGGCATAATTGACCTCATCGATGCTCTCACTCATGGATTTATGGTACACTCCTACTCTGATAGAAAAGTATTTCCTTAGATCTCAAGAGAAGAAATTGCCAATAGTGTTGAACCTATTTTCCCATGTTTTGAACTCCTCCTTGGGGAATTTGTTGGTAACATATATGATGATAAGACTAAAGCTAAAGAAGCATTCCAAAGGGCTCAACTTTGTGATCTCAAAAGATACAAAGTATACCTAATTTATATGAGAGACCTATTGTTTGAACGCCAAGGGGCACATGATGCCACACTTATAGAGAATTTTGTGAATTCATTCTCTAATTCTCTACTTGCATTGGCCAAAAGAAAGATGAGCGAAGAAGGTTATGACTTCTTTGACAATTTTGGACAGGTTAGTTAGATTATGGAAAAGGTGATCAAGGATGTTTGCAATCAACAAAAGGTGGCCAAGTTGCATCACCAAATCCTCAATTCCATTTGTAAGTATGAACTAAAATTTTAAAAATATTTTAGCTATGAGCGATATAGTCATTGCTCTTGTTTGTGTTTTCATGCCTCATTATATATAAACACCATTCTTCTCACTATAAGGAGAAGCCAATCCACAAAAGACTCACTCAAAGAAAAAGAGCAAACTAAAATGCTATATTTGCAGAAGCTCTCACCATCTAGCCAACCAATGCCCTCATCACTGAAGAAACCTCAATGCTCATTAGGTTCATAAATCTAAAAGGTTCTCACTCTTTTGATACCGAGGATAGCCATTTCAAGGATAATTCTTATGATTTAGATTTTGAACCAAAAGAGCCCAAGTCTTCTTCTTCTTCTCTTGACAAATATAATATTAATGCTCATTGTTTCTCTTGCACCGGACGAGGTTGTGGTTTCTACTCTTCCTTCTCTTAACAAATATAATCTTAATGCTAATCGTTTCTCTCGCCTTAGATAAGGTCGGTTTCTCCTCTTTCTTCTCTAATTGAGATGCGTCAACGAAGAAAAGATTTGATTCCCAAGACCCTAGAAACCACATATTCAAGAATTTGGGAATTTTCATAAAGTTTGAGAATTTTTAATGTGATCAATATTTGGACACTTGGTCAAATCCTATCCCCTTACTTAAAGGTGAAATTTTCCTTGGATACTACATAACCAATCCCCCCAAGTCCCACTTTCAAATATGGGGTTAAGATTTAGCCACTTGGTTAAATCTTTACTCCTTATTTGAAAGTGAAACTTGGGATATTCCCAAATTCTCTAATATGATATTTAGACTGTCTAGTTTTTCCCACAAGAATAAGAAGAATTGTGAGAGCTTTCACTAGACCACCAAGAACCATGAAGACTGCTTATTACTCAAGCGTTTCAAGTCAAATGCTAATGGGCTATCTCTTACATAGTCATAGACATCCTCTATCATACAAGTGTAGTGAGATTACCTTCTCTCTCAAACCTTTCGGTAGCTCCATGATCCAAGATGTGAGCTCAAGTAGCCTCAATCCTCCACCTTTAAGTTCCATTGTTCATAACGACATTGGAGAAAAGAGATGAGAAGTGTAAGGTGCCCACCTATTTGTTGACCAGGCACGTTTTTAGCAGTCCATGAATCTAAGCGACACCGCCCGACACTCCTAGGGAACGTTACGAGGATTGTCGCCTAGTGTTTCTTGAGTCCACCTTGCAACGGAATGTTCGCAATCAAACCCACTGGGATTGACTTGAAATCTAGGTCCCTAATGGTCAAGGTCTCCTGACAACATCCTAGCATTGATAGGTCTTGGACGTCCTACTTTACACAAAGATATCTAAGCCGAAACAGATCCATACTGCACTTGGTTTAAAGAGAATGAGAAACGAGAGGGATGCACCGCTCAACCTCTCTACTCGTAGGGCATAGTCCCATTTCGGTCCCTTAAAACAACATGAATCGGGGTTCTAACCTAACACTTACTAAGGGTCAGTTGTTTGTTGGTAAAACTTTGTGAGAAGCCTCCTAGTTCTCTGGGACCACCTTGCTATAGGATGGACCCCCGTCAGGGGTTCTGCCCACCCGCTTCCCTCAATGGGAATTCTTTAGTTATCTAATTAGGTCCTATCACATTTATGTATGACACTTAAAATTAGCCTCCTTAATTAAGCCTTTTAGGGAATAGGGTTCATTTGTATAATTTATAGCATAGACATGAATATGAAGCAAGAAATCCTTTGACAAACAAGTTTAAACAAGTCCCTTAACTTATCTTCAAGTTAATCTTTGCCTCCTACCCATACAGAAGAGATTATATATCCTTTCTGCCTTGTAGAAGTAACTGGTCCAAATCACATGACACCACAATTTATATCCTTTACCTAGAATAGGATCTCCCAACGCCTTAGATGTTGGGGTCCACAGAGGTATTCAACTCTTTCCGGACTTGGCAAGGGGTGTCTAGAGCTCCACCTGACTCGCAAGCTATCTAGGAGTGAAACATCATTCCCGTGGTTTGGCCTTTTCACCATTGGACCTTCGGCCCATGAATCGAGCAGTGCCCTTCTCGGGTTTATCCGCGGTGTGATCATGGAGGTGATCCACCCGTGCAAAATATCATTCCTTAATTAATCCAGTTAAGAATCAAACACAATCAAGGCAGTCAACCCTAATATCATTTTCCAAGAAAACATCCCTTTATCCTCATGCCTACTTGTCATCAAAAACCCTTGCCATGAATTTTCCAACAATCACAAGCACTTGGAATAATCATCCAAACGACAATCCAACAAGCTATTGAGTGTAAAAGCATTTAAGATGTTGTTTGATCAACCAACAAAACCAATTGTATTTTTTCAAACAATGCAAGAATATATGTAATAACATTTCCATCCCATATATGCTCTCTCCCTTGGGATCAAAGAGCGATTCTATGTAAAATTTACTTAACACTTCTATCTTTCGACTAAGGCATATGCTAAGGTTTCAAACGCTATACAAGACGTAAGTTTTATCATTTCAATGCGAGATAATCAATCTAGCAAGAGCTTTTATGCCTTTTCTCCAACACAATAATATGCAGAACTTTTAACTTGACCTTATCTTCCTTTCTCCCAAGGCAAGGAATGTGAGAAAAATTTGTAACGATGTGAGACTATCTTCCAATGTAAAATAATTCCTGAATTTATTGTGCAAGTTATAATCAATTCATGGTTTGGCAGCATAAGGTAAACTCTTTATCCATTATTTAGTACGAAACCTACATAGGATGGATGCAAGAATTTTAATGCAAGATCATTTCATGTGCCATCGATGTATGTTTCATATAGTCTTTCCCATGCATGTAATGTCTATGTGCATAACCCTCAAGGTAACCTTGCGAACCTTAAAAAATATTATCGTAAGTAAAGACTAATCGATGCTTAATAATTTATTAGAGAGAATTAAGAAATCGGACCTGAGTGGCTAGAGGTGGGGTGTTGCTCGTAGTTCCATAAGCTCTTGTCACACCTACCATAGTTGGATTGACAGTGATGCCCTCGCCCAAAGCTTCGTTTCTGGTTGTGGGATTGCCATTTGCGCGCGACATTCTTTGCTTGGGGACCATTATCCGCAAGTAGATTTGAGAGATAAAAAATGAGGAATGAATTTGAGATGGGAGAGTGTAAGAGAAGATGGCTTAGTCGAAGACTGAGATAGGAGGAATTGAGCTAACTCTCTCCCTTGCAGCCTCTCGAGGTAACTCTCCTCTCTCTCTCTGTCAAGCTCCTTCTCGCAATCTCTTGGAGAGGTATTCTTCTACCTCTCTCTCGCAACCTCTCAGGGTCTTCTTGTGCCTCATTGTGTCTCCCTAACTGCTCTCCATGCCTCATATTTATAGCTAACAAGAGAAGAAGGGTTGTGATTGAGGAGAAGAGCTCTTTGTGAAGGGGATCTTAGAAAAATCAGTGATCTGATGCTCAAATCATAAATCTGATGGTTCCATTGGCTCTTAAAGGGGGGTAAAACCCAAGACAGTTTGTTAGAAATCTTTCAAATCACTCGTTCTTTTTCTCCCTATTCGAAGTGTTGTTTACTACATGTAGGCTGCGAGATTGCGGTGTGCACGATTTTGCAAATCTCTTTTTTTGTATTATAAAAATTGTTAGTGATTAATGCTCATTTTTACCTTAGTTAGTTTTTAGTTAGTAATCTCAGTAATTTATTAGTTAACTAACTAACTTTTGAACCAACCAACTCACTTTTATTGCATGGAAATATTACATCCTCCTCCCCTTAGAGAAATCGAGATGACCTCATCTCGAGAGAACTGGGGGTTTCATTCTTGAACCTGTGGGGTAAGACCCATCACACATTCGTTGCGACACTCTGGCCACTCATAAGTATGCAATCTCTAAAACAACAACTTATTGTATTTGATATATTCGAGTTTGGATTAGAAGAGAAAATTTATTGTAGTTACATCTCATGAATATCTTCTAGGTTTTTCCTAAGTATTTGATAATTTCGTGGTAGGTTATGGATCATTGAAGCTTGTACAACTTCATTTCTTGTAAGTTCAAGCTCTCTTTAAGTCCTATTAGGACAATTCACATGGATATGCCCAATGTTGTGGCACTAGGAGCATCGTTATTTAGGCTCCTTTAGACATTCCCTTTTGAAATAACCTAGCTCCTTGCAATAGAAACAACACAGAACTTTATCACTTGTGGTCACAAGATTCTTGGTTATCCTTGGTAGGATTTTTTTCTTTGGAGCAAATTGCCCTAGGATCCTTTTAGCGCACTGAAGTGGTCATTTATCTCAAAAACTCTATTTCCAAATTGTCCTCTTTTTAGATCTCAACCGAGATCCATGGACAATTGGCTTTGCTTGTAATACTAAAGAATACTCCCAAGCTTCGACATTCTGGTAAGACCCAATCTATATTAGTTGAGAAGAATGCGACTTAAGAGAAAATCATTGTAAGTTATAATTATCATTCCTTGCTAAAGTATCTCTGATGACTTGTAAATTCTAGGCTCAAAATTGATGCAACTTATATTACTCGAGTTAACTGTAGTTAAAAGAATAAAGTTTATCTCAATACGAGTTTTATTTCATGTCGATAAAATTGCTAGGATTTCTAATCATCCTAAAGAGGTGTAGTAGGTTCTAGGTCTTCTTCTTCATCCGATTCCTCTATATATCCAAAGACTATACTTGTGTAGCTTCGTTGCCTTGGAGGCTCCATATATTCTGGCAGGGTAGTCTGCTTGGATGTGCCCTAGCTCATTGCAATGGAAGCATTGATGGTTGGGACATCTCCTATGGATGTGCCCTATCTCTCTGCATGTGTGGCATCTCTTGTCCTGATCTCGGGAACCATCTTTGTCACAATTACCCGATTTAAGTTCTTGGATGATTGGCTTTGCTCGAAGCAATGCATCTTGCAAGTTTGTTGGATGCATTGCTTCAAGACGGTTGTTCAGAGGAGTGTTCAGGCCATGGCAAAACTTGGATACTTGTTACGCAATATCCATAGGCGGTGCTATTTTAGTAGGGTTACAAACTTTGAGTAGTAGGCTTCTAGGGTTAATTCCAGTTGCTTGAGCTTGAAGAATTCAGTCATCCTCAAAGTTTGGTAGGTTAGCGGAAGGTATTGTTTGCGTACAACATCTTTTAGCTGAGCCCTAGTGACAACGACTTCAGAAATACCTTGATCTTTGCACCATTGCTTCCACAATATTTGAGCCTAGCCAACACTTAAGTTTGGCTACCATTGCTTGATTGGCAGAAGAAGTTCTCGGAGCAGAGAAAAAATCATTCATTGACTCAATCCATATCTCCACCTCTGCTGCTACATCTATTCCTTTTCCACCAAACTCGGGTGCCTTAATTTGCTTAAGAAGAAAATTCTTCTCTTGCATGTCTATATTCGTACGTGCAGATGGTGCCTGATAATCAAGCCACACCACTTAGGTTATTATGTTTTAGGATATGTCTATGAACCATACATTAATCAATTACGTATCATTACAAAGTTTCACTCTGATACCAATTGTAAGGTGCCCATCTATCAGTTGTCCATGCACATTTTTAGCGGTGCATCAAGAAACAAATCTAAGTGATACCACTCGGCACTCCTAGGGAATGTTATGGGGATTGTCGCCGCCTTGCAATGGAACATTCGCAGCCGAACCCACTAGGATCGACCTGAAATTTGGGTCCCTAGTGGTCAAGATCTCCTGACAACATTCTAGCATCAGGTCTTGGACATCCTACTTTATGCAGAGATATCGAAGCCAAAGCAAATCCATACCACACTTGGTTCAAAGAGAATGGGAAACAAGAGGGATGCGCCGCTCAACCTCTCTACCTGTAGGGCATAGTCCCATTCCGGTCCCCTAAAATAGCATGAATCGGGGTTCTAACCTAACACTTACTAAGGGTCGGTTATTGGCAAAACCTTGTGAGAAGCCTATTGGTTCTCTGGGACCACCCTGTTATAGGACGGACCCATCGGAGGTTCCATCCACCCGCTTCCCTCAATGGGCATTCTTTAGTTATCTAATTAGGTCCTATCACATTTATATATGACACTTAAAATCAGCCTTCTTAATTAAGCCTTTTAGGGAATAGGGTTCATTCGAGTAATTTATAGCATAGACATGAATATAGGGCAAGCAATCCTTTGACAAACAAGTTCCTTAACTTATCTTGAAGTTAATATTTGCCTCCTGCCCATACAGGAGAGATTATATAAACTTTTTACCTTGCAGAAGCAAATGGTCCAAATCACATGGCACCACAATTTCTATCCTTGATCTAAAACATGATCTCCCAACTCCTCAGACGTTGGGGCCAACGGAGGTATTCAACTCCATCCAGACTTGGCAAGGGGTGTCCAGAGTTCCACCTGACCCGCAAGCTGTCTAGGAGTGAAACATCATTCCCGTGGTTTGTCCTTTTCACCATTGGACCTTTGGCCCATGAATCGAGCAATGCCCTTCTCGGGTTTATCTGTAGTGTGATCATGGAGGTGATCCACCCGTGCAAAATATCCTTCCTTAATTAATCCAGTTAAGAATCAAACACAATCAAGGTAGTCAACCCTAATATCATTTTCCAAAAACATTCCTTTATCCTCATGCCTACTTGTCATCATAGACCCCTGCCATGAATTTTCCAACAATCACAAGCACTTGGAATAATCATCCAAACGACAATCCAATAAGCTATTGAATGTAAAAGCATTTAACATGTTGTTTGATCAACCAACAAAACCAATTGTATTTTTTCAAACAATGCAAGAATAGACGTAATAACATTTCCATCGCATATATGCTCTCCCCCTTGGGATCAAAGAGTGATTCTATGTAAAATTTACTTAACACTTTTGTCTTTCGACTAAGGCATATGCTAAGGTTTCAAACACTATGCAAGACATAAGTTTTATCATTTCAATGCGAGATAATCAATATGGCAAGAGCTTTTATGCCTTTTCTCTAGCACAATAATATGCAGAACTTTTAACTTGACCTTATCTTCCTTTCTCCCAAGGCAAGAAATGTGAGAAAAATTTGTAACAATGCAAGAATATCTTCCAATGTAAAATAATTCCTGAATTTATTATGCAAGTTATAATCAATTCATGGTTTGGCAGCACAAGGTAAACTCTTTATCCATTATTTAATGCAAAACCTACATAGGATGGATGCAAGAATTTTAATGCAAGATCATTTCATGTGCCATCGATGTATGTTTCATATAGTCTTTCCCATGAATGTAATGTCTATGTGCATAACCCTCAAGGTAACCTTAAACAATATTATCCTAAGTAAAGACTAATTGAAGACTTATCGATACTTAATACTTTATTAGAGATAACAAAGAGATTGGACCTGAGTGGCTAGAGGTGGGGTGTTGCTCATAGTTCCATCAACTCTTGTCACACCTACCGTAGTTGGATTGACAGTGATGCCCTCGCCCAAAGCTTCATTTCTGGTTGTGGGATTGCTATCTGCACGTGACATTCTTTGCTTGGGGGCCATCATCCGCAAGTAGATTCAAGAGATAAAAAATGAGGAATGAATTTGAGATGGGAGAGTGTAAGAGAAGATGGCTTAGTCGAAGACCGAGATAGGAGGAATTGAGCTAACTCTCTCCCTTGCAGCCCCTTGGGGCAACTCCTCTCTCTCTCTCTGTCAAGCTCCTTCTCGAAATCTCTTGGAGGGGTATTCTTCTACCACTATCTCACAGCCTCTTAGGGTCTCCTTGTGCCTCCTCGTGTCTCCCTAAACTACTCTTCGTGCCTCATATTTATATCTACAAGAGAAGAAGGGTTGTGGTTGAGGAGAAGAGCTCTTTGTGGAGGGGATCTTAGAAAAATCAGTGATTTAATGCTCAAATCATAAATCTGATGGTTCCGTTGGCTCCTAAAGGGGGGTAAAACCCAAGATAGTTGGTTAGAAATCTTTCAAATCACTCTTTCTTTTTCTCCCTATTCGAAGTGTTGTTTACTGCATGTAGGCTACGAGATTGCGATGTGCACGATTTTGCAAATCTCTCTTTTTTTGTATTAAATCTCCAAAACTAGCTAAAATATCACTTGGCTTGTTTTTTAATATGACATCCAGTTCTAGAAATCTCCATATCTTTTTAGAGTAATATCTAAAATATGCTACTTTTGCCCAAAAATCGAATATTTTTGGACCATCCATACTATACACATTAACATTAGTGATTAATATGGCTCATAACTCTCGTTCGGGTTGTAACTTTCATGAATGGTGGGTGTGGGAGATTTCGCTCAACTGCCAAGACCCACATACCACTTATTTCTTGAAGGTGTCTCTCACCTAGTCGACGCGCCATCTATCCTCTCGGGGTGTAGTGAGCTTACCTTGATGCCGAAATGAGTTGCCTCCTCCCTTACACAAGCCGGTAGCTCCATGATCCTAGATGCTAGCTCAAGCATCCTCAAGCCTCCTCCATCTCCAAGCTCCACCCACCATAGCTGCGTGCGAGAGAAGAGAAGAGAGAAGAGGAGATGGTGAAGAGCTTGACCCTCTTGATCCCTCAATCCCACACACTCACTCACTCCCTCACACTCTCACACTCCCTCCCTCAAGAGCACACACACAAGAAAGATGAAAAGAAGAAGAGAAGAAGAGAGGACTCTTGTTAGCCACACACCAAAGAATGAGCTTCCATTCACTTTTTGAACTTTATATATACAAACCCTAAAGCCCCATGGGTGTCCATCCCTTTTTACATGACCGGCCATTGTGGCAAGGTCCCTTTTTCTAATTCCCTCTTCTTGCTTCATGCCCTAAGCCTATACCCATCTATTCTTTTACAAGTGGCATAGGAGGGAGCCTGACGCTCTTTTACAAGAGTTTTTAGAGTTTTTGAGGCGCCTTTCCTTTAAAATTGCTATTTTTGCCTCACTTTAGCTTTATAGGCTGCCTCTACGCCTTTGCTATTTTTCCATTCTTTTTTCACTTTTCCCTTCATTTTTTTGCCATTTCGATTTGAGGTTAACATTATCCCCCTCCGAGGCGGGTGCCAGTCCTGTGGCATGTCGAGCTATTTGTTGGGGAAGGGTAGGCAGTTGGCAAGTTATTGGTCAGGCGATGGTAGGGCCATATGTGGGCTGGGCTACCTTGGAAGCATGGGCAATGATGTCAAGTGGATGATGGGGCCTTCAAAGTTGATGGGTTGGCACATCTTGCTGTATCTGAAAGGAGAAAGTGCAGTGCTCTACCTAAGGGGAATGCCTGCTTTACTATGTGGTGCCTTGTGCTCCTGATGGTGGAACGAGGAATTGGGTCTAGCCACAGGTAGGCCTGGGTGATGTCCCACACTTGAGGACCCCGTTCGTGCGGTAGGGAGGTGTGGTGAGTGTAGCGTAGGGCGACATGTCTAACCATAGGTGAGTGTTACCTCCCGAGGTGTATCCTGCCCTTAGGGTGCCTTAAGTGTGAAGTGGGGGCAAAAAAGGGCTAGGGGTTAGGAACGGGGCTGGCCGACCGAGATCACTGGACGCGCCTAACTTAAGGACCCCTAAGTGTAGGGATTGTGAGCCATGTGCAATGACATGCATGCGGATCTGTTTTTTTTTTTTTTGGGTTTAGTAGTAGGGAATTGTTAGTTCTTGTCCTCAGGAGGGGGTGGTGAAGGAGATTTAATGGAATGGCTCAAAAATCTCCAGCTCTGCATGAAATTCTTAAGGTTCAAGCAAACATGGAGGGGAGTGGTGGAGAGGAAAGGATGGCTGCAGTGAGTGAACTGGCTGTTGCTCATGTCTTCAAGAACAACGAGGTAGAAAGAAGGGAGGAAACTGGCTCGTATCATCAGGCAGGTCATCGTGCAGCTATTGATTGCATTAGGATAAAAAAAGAGCAGGGGAAGACTACATTTGGCCAGGGTGGGGTCTTGCCTAAGTAGGATTTTTAGGAGCCTAAGATAGTTACAAGTGGTGATGAAGGCGGGATCCGAGCAGGAGGAAAAATCAATGATAAAGCGTGTCATGGTGGCATCTAAGCTGTCAGAGGTGAAGGTGAGGGCCTGGGCTAAAGTGGTGGTACAGGGGTTGTATATTATAGGGAAGTCGTAACGGCCATTGGTGTTTGCATCGAAGTCTACTCCTATTCATTGAGGGTATGCCATGTAGGTAGGGCCGTTCTTCTCCAAAGGGAGAGTGTTACAGAAGGCCATCCATGCGAATACGATATCGTTGCAGATGTGCCTTTGCCATAGTGGTTGGCACTTGTATCTGGGCATGGATTGAGGCACTTCAAAAACTTTATTCTACCAGTATTTCACATCCTTGGTGCCCCAGAGGTGGGATTCTTCTCTCTTTTCTTCAGCCCACTGTTGGCTTAGTCGGCTTCTGATGTTGATCACCTTGTCCACTATTTTAGTGGGAAGGACTCTGTGCAGGGCATTGGAGATGAGGAAGTTGAAGGTGAAGGGCTGCTTCTCCTATTCTTATCTCTCCTAGAGTATGAGCTCCGCATGAAAACTGGGAAGCATGTCATTTGGGCATGGTGGGAGGGGTACAGATGGCTGGGCCATAGGGTTAGCTCGTAATCTTTGTTTGGCTTCTTCCACCAGTTTCCTCCTCTTCTATCTCAGGGTGGTTTTCCTCTCCGCAAATGCATCTGCTGGTTGCCCTTGCCCTTCAATCAGCTACCTCCCTGGGTGCTGTTGTGTGGTCCCTGCCGCGTTGGATGTATCCTATGAAGACACCTTGGTACCTCCTGCAAAGCCAACTGTGACACAGACCGTGACATCAACCATCAATTGCAATGCTCGGCAAAACGGGCCAAGTTTTTCTAACCCTATTTTATGATTGCAAGTGTATGTCATGTTTTAAGTGTGGGGACATTAGGATCCAGTTGGTTGACGAGTCTTAAGTTATCTTGATGCATTTTACTTTGTCCATTAAGGTTTTAAGTGTGGGGATGCATCCTTGTGCGTTTGATGTGTATGCCCCCTGCATATGCCTCAAGTTGATCATGCATGTATGCCATGATCTATTTTTACCCTCCTGGGGCCCCTTTCCCACCCACCTGTCTAACTTTTACCCCCCTTGGGGCCGTTTCTTCACTATTTCCTTTTATCCCTTGTTTTGACGTTTTGTATGTGAACACATCTTACGTTCATCGGAATCCAAATCCAACCTTACAGCCCTGTTTGTCCCTTCGAACTACCCATTTTTCCTTTTTAACAACCCTTGTTTTGACACACGGTTCTTGAGATATTAAGTTTTGACGCATTTTCCCATGTGAGCGTGCTTTTATTGCTTAGGAACTGTGATTTACCATGGCAGCCGTGACAACCACCTTCCCCTTGATATTTTTTGTTTTTACTCCATGTCATTCCGATGCATGATTAGTCCGATATTAATGTTTACAGGTTTTCAAGACATTTTCATGCGTAATTTCCACATTTTTCCCATGTGCACATGCCCTGTTTACACTGGATTTCCAGTTTAATTTGATAGTTGTGTCCGGCCTACCTTTTTCTTTTTTTTTTCTTTTTTCTCCCCCCACTTTTGACTGTCGGATTTTTAGTTATTAATTTTCCATGTGATTTCGGGTGTCTTTTTTGTGTTTTTTGCATGTGAACCCCTCCTAATTCGCCCAGCACTGTGTGTTGATGTGACAGGCCTATGAATCCCCTTCTCACAGACATTTTTCCCTTTTTACTTCCCTTCGTTCCAGTGACCAGATCTTTTTATATTAATTTCTGCCTCTCATTTCGGGGTTTTTTTTTGGGGTTTTTCCATGTGAATGGGTCTTATCTCTGTTGGAACTGTGTTTTGACATGATAGGCCTGTTTGGTATGACTTTTCTCACAAATGTCCTTTTTCCTGTGTTTCATTTCGGTGATGGATTTTTTGATATTAATTGTTGTATGGGTTTTCAGGCCTACTTTTTGCCTTTTTTCCATGGGACTGCCTTAACTTGATCCCCTTTTTCGAGCTTTTCCGCACTCACAGACCCAAATCATAAAAACAAACAAAACCAAAAATATTAAAAACCACAAATTAATAAAAAAAACACACAAACACACAAAATTAAAAACCACAAATTCATTTTTTTTAAAACACACATAAACAAAAAACAAACCACACACAAACAAAATTCAAACCCACAACTTAATTTTTTTTAAAAGACACACACACACAACAAAAAATAATTAAATAAACAAAAAAACTTAAAAACATTAGAAAAAAACAAAACAACCAACCACAAAACTCATAGCACAAATTATTTTTTTTAAAACAAAAAAAAAACCACCAAAAAAGGAAAAAAAAAACACACAAAATTAAAAACAACACATTCATTTTAAAAAATGGCCGTTTTCCCTCGTCTCCTCCTCTCCTTTTTCTTCCTTCTTTTCTTCTTCTTCTTCTTCCTTCTCCTCCTTCTCCCCTTCCTCTGGCGTCGCCGCCCTGTGGAGCCACTCTCCTCCTCCTCCCGCCTCGCCCTCCTCCTCCGTGTGCCCCTGCGCCTTGCCCTCCTCCTCCTCATGCCTTGTCCTCCTCCTCCTCCTCCTTGCACCTCATCCTCCTCTCGCCCACCCCTGCTTGCACCTACTCCTCCACCTCCTCCTCCACCGCTGCCACCTTCCCCTCCTTCTCCTCCACTATCGCCACCTCCCTCCTCGTCCACCACCTCCCTCCTCATGTGCCACCTTCTCCACCACCACCACCTCTACCCCCACCCCTCTATCATAGCCCCCTTCTCCCACCCCCTGTTAAGCCCCCTTTCCCCACCCCCTCTTAAGTCTCTCTTCGTGCGTAGCAGCAGAATTTTTTTGTGCGGGTTGTGGGTCTTCTTCGCGGTTGTTCACACGCCACTGTGCGTGGTCGTGGAGTCCTTGTCTTTGCGGGTGTTCACACGCAAGGACATGCGTCAGCCTCATTCGTGGGTGTGCGTCGTTGCTGTTGTTCACACGCGACTATTCACCCGCGCGTCCAAGTATTCATTTTTGAAATCCCGCAAATAATTCCACAAATAAAAAACACATCATTAAAAAAAACCTAAAACATAAAAAAATTATCGAACAATTACAAAAAATCACTGAAACTTTTTTCCATAGTTTAAAAATTTTTCTTCATGAAAAATGCCATTAATTAATTAGTGAAAATTTCGAATTACCTAAATTTATTCACAAATTGATGAAAATTTCAGAAAAATATCTAAAAACTAGAGAAAAATTTCCAAAAAATCACATTCACCTTCTTTCCCATTTTGGACATTTTTTAAATGAAAAATTATTAAAATATTTTTTGAAAATACTTTTTTTTTTGAAAAAATCTTATGACAATGTAATTATCATAAACACATCCTTTGAAACTCCCAAACATGATAAGAACATTTCCATCACATTGAAACATAATGGTTTTCAGCCCTCATAGTGGGACAAATTGGTTTCTTGGTTATTATTTTTATAAAAAAACCAAAACAAAATACACAAAAACAACACAAACCAAACAAACGAAACAAACAGAAACAAATCCTCCTTTTCATTTACTATTTCAAAAAAGATAAAACAAAATAATAAACAAAAAATCAAATATAAAAAACACACAAAATAAAAAAAAAACCACATAAATCAAAATATTCCACTAAAATTTCAATCCACATCTTCTCCTTTATTTTGGTCAGGTGTATCATTGTTTTGTTTAGTGAAGGTGTTAGTTAGTTTTTTTTTTTTCTATCTAACAGGACATCTATTATCAGTCGACCTTTTGTTTGTTTTTGTGGATTTACGTGGATTGCGCATTCCATTTTGGAGGACGTGGTTTCAGACCTTGCGAGCACCATAACACACCATTGATTGTAAATAAAATCCATTGACCATTGCACACACCCAATTAACAGAATGCACATCATAAAATTATAATTAAAACGAACCGGACGTTAATTATAAAAGGAACCCCGCCGTTGCACGTGCACCTTTGCAACCTAACGCATGTAATTTATAAATTAAAAACCATTCACAAGTGCACATGCACACGCGTTACAGACACATTAAATTTTAATTAAAATAAACCCCTCGAAGTCACGCATGCATGCACTTAAGTGCCACACATCATGTAATTGTAACAATGAACTGCATCAATAGAGACCAAGTCAAGTCAAGTCAAGTCGAGTCAAGTCTGAGAGGGGCTGGGCTATGTTTCCGACTCACCATGCACGAATGAATTAACTTAACAATGAATTGTGTTTAATGGATTATCTAATAAAAAATGAGTCGCTAGTTTCACCCACCTACTTCACCGCACTGTAGGACATTGAACATTACATGGGATTTGGGATTACTAATATGACCTTGGTCCATATGGTGTTTATTCTATTTTTAGTCAGAATATTTGGTTCAATCATGTTTTTTTGAGTTCGTGTCTGGGCTATGGTATAAGTGCCATTTTTATTTTATTTTGCATGCTTGATAGGGCATCTCGGGTGCATGTTTGTTGCATAGCATGAAGCTTTCGGTCGCATATGTGCGTAGGTCATGTCGAATTTTCTGTAGGATGTGGTTTGTTTGGGGTGGTTTGGCCCAGTCAGTCTATTTCCTATCGATAGTCTCAGTGGAGGTTTTATTTGTGGGTTTTGCAGGTTTTCTCTTTGTCTTTCTAGTTTTGTGTGTGTGGGTTTTTTGCTATAGTCTAAATGGCACCTACTTCTACCCCTCCGATTGTGGTACATCATGTTCCCCTTGTAGTCCATGATTATTCCCTCCTTTTAAAGGCGGATTGCATCCGACGTGCAGGCCTTCACCCATTTGTTGCCCTCACATTGCCGTCTGTGGATGAGAAATTTTGTTACTCCTTGGCTTCTTACAAAAATCAGTCTAGTCTAGTTTATAACCGCACCTTTTGTTTATCTGTAGCTAATATAAGTGAAGCATTGTGCTTACCCATTTCTGCTTCATTTGTGCTTAGCGGTAACCAGTTACTCACTGCTAAAGAGATTGTTACGCTGATGAAGAAGGAAACTTCTACCCCCTTGTTCCTTAACCAGCTCATTAATAGTTTAGGGGTATCTGTTGCCTATATCTCTTCTCCCATATGGAAGCAGCTATGTAAGTTCCTCCAGGACCGGTTTATGTCAAGCAAGTTTGTATCCAAGTATCTGTCCAAAGAACTGTTCACAGCTTCTATGAAGGTTCTAGAGGGTGCTAAGTTTAATTGGGCATGCTTCATATTATCCAAGATGGACCAACATTTCCAGCGAGTACGGAAGGGTCAAAACAGTAATGTCTGCTATGGTGCCTTATTACAGAGGATCCTCACTTTTGCACCTCCTCCTAGTGGTGTTCCAGTGCTCGATCCTACTCCTTTACCAGTGCATTCTACATCTTTAGTTCCTTCTCCTCGGCCTATGCAACCTAATTCAGAAGATGAAGAGTCCAATGTTGTGTTTTCTCGCGAGAAACGCCTTCGCACGAAGGGTCCTTCCAATCCTCCTGTACTAGCTTCCTTGGTACAAACATCCACTCCTGTTGTTTCTAGCAGTGCCCTTCCTTCATTCCTCTCCTGTACCAATCTATTTGCAGCCCAAAAGGAAGGATAGTTAGATTTGCAGATTCCTTCATCTTTATAAACCATATTATCTGGACCCATGCTTTCACATATGGTTTCAAATGTCCAGTCTACTCTGGAAACCTCCCTCACTTCTTGTCTTCAAACACTGTACACAAGTGTTTATACTTCCATGCAAGATAAGGTGGATTCCTTAACCAGTCACTTGAGTAAGGCATTGGAGGATCTGTCTTCCAAAAGGGCTACACTCAATGATATCCATAACCAAATGATTACTGCCACAGCCTTAATGGATTCACAGAAGGTAACTATTCAAGAGCTGGAATCTAAGATTGCTAAATTGGAGGAGGAGAATGTATCTCTGATGATTGAGAAAAATTTTGCCCTTGAGGAAATGGTCATTTTGGCTAGTAAACTTGCTACTAGTGAGGAACAGTTGCAGCACTCTCAGGAAACTGTAGAGTCCCAAAAGAAACTTATTGAAGAACTTAACCAAAGAGTGGCTGTTCTTTCTGTTTCTCCTCCCACTCTTGTATCTTTTGCTTTGTCTTCCAAAGAGGAGCTTGATCAATTGCAATAAAAAGCTAAACTATGTGATGGGTTCTCAGTTAAGGTTGAACACATTCAATAGCGTATGGATTGCACGCAGAATGATTTTGTTCGTTATATTGAATTGGTGTCACCTCCTCCTTCCTTTAGGGTGAAGTATAACCAACATAGATTTTCTTTATGTATATCCTTAAGTAATGTGTTTTTGGAGCCTCCAGAGGATGGATGGTCAAGTCTCTGGCTTGCGAATCTCTTGAGGGCGGTATTTGATCGCTTTGTGGATGAGCTGATTTTCCATGAGGTCCAGTTACTATCTTTCATGTATCTTACAAGCCATTTGCAAATCTCTGATGAAGAAAATTTGAATGTTTATGTGGGAGATGTCATCTTACAGGCAGTGATGTATATGCACTCAGTTGAGCTTCTGCTAGCAGAGAGTTTGCAAACCTATCATGAGTAGACATTTTGGTGTAAGCGACATGCTTGGCATCCACCTTTGGAGGATGTTGCTTTGGAGCCTTGTTGACTCAGAAATGTTTTTCATAAATCTGATATCCAGCCTCTACAATCTCAGTTATTGAGCTTTATTACTAATCACTCGTTATTTACCAAGTCCTTTTTTCAAGATCTTAATTTTTGTTGTTCTATTTATCCCTTAGATCCTGCAGATCTTCTTTCTTATCCCCTCATGTCTTATCATTTCCCTCTTTATGTTTCTCTTCTTTCATCTAGTCCTGACACCATTCCTCTCTTATCCTTTACCCCTTCAGGATTTTCTCATATTCTTGTTTTTACTACATGTCCTTTCATTGCTGATCCTACATTATCTCCTACTCCTTCAGAACCTCCACCTACCATTCCTCTTATTCCTTCTATTTTTCTAGCAGAATCCCTCATACCTTTTTTATGTATTCTTTGTCTTTTCCACCTTCTTTATCCCTTCATTTACCTTCCTTTTATGATATATCCTATCCTCCATTACAGTGTTCCCCTTTTATTCCATTACCCTCTCCATCCGATTACATTAACCTTCCTTCTCAGGCAGTGTCGGATACACCAGGGTATGATAGTGACATACTTTGTCGATGACAATGGACACTACATGATTCTGTGACAAGATCGGCCTTTTATTCCAGGGTCCTGGGATACCTCTGCAGCATGTTCAAATTCTTACCTCCATTTTGCTAGAGTACATGTTACTTTTGGGGATACCACTATTTGCATTGCAGCTCATTTTTCCTGGTATCTTGCTTTCATGCATTAGCAGTCCACCCTGAATACTCAAAAGAGTATCCCACAGTTGCTGATTAATCCAAATGAGGATGTAGCTATTGCTCACATGGATGTTCTGTATTACTTTGCACAGGCCTTCCCTACTAGGCTCATAATTTTACTGGAAAGGATGTGTTTTCTACAGTTCCTCCAAAATGTACCTCAGTACTTTGTGGATGAGAACAAAGCCTTAGACCATCTTAAGTTTAGTAGGCAATTTAAGAAGAAATACCTTTATCCTACTTAGTAGGAGGGTTTTCATGATTGTATCCAATATTTCTTAATGGAAACTTCTTCTTTCTCTCCAAATTTTTGGGGATTTGTGCCATTCAGACTATATTTGTATATGGGTATTTTTTGTGTTGGGTTTTGTTTGTTTTTTATATTGTGAGGAGTTGGTGAAGATGAAGCTGTGAAGATTGCTGATGATGGTTATAACATGGTTGCAGTGAGAATTTGGATGCTGAACTCTTATATCCTTTAATAGTTTGAGTTATTTTGGTTTTATGGTATTGGAATGGTTTTTGGTGTTATTGGTTTTCTTTCCATATGTGTTTTAGATACAGGTTCTATGAAGCTAATATGTTGGGGTCATGATAGTAGCTGGTGATTTGAGTTGGATTGAAGATTATTTTTAGCATATATTAGAGATTTTATTCATTTTCTTCTTGAGGTCGCGAGGATGCTTCCTTTCTAAGTGTGGAGATATGTTGAGTGCTGAAATGATATGTTTTTTGGGTCGATTTTTTGTTGTTTTTATTGCTAAAGGGTTGTTTTTTGTGATGGATTGTTTGAATTTGAAGATGTTTTGAAGTGTTTGGAATGGTTTGAGTATGTTTGAAGGGTTTATGATGGTTTTCGATGAGGATATGTTGTTCTGTAGGGTTCTGTAATTTTTTCTGTTTGGTTCTGTAAGGTCTGATTTTCTTCTATTTTGTTTCTGTTTTGGTAGTTGAGATGGTTGAATGAATATTTTGAGAGATGGTTGAGGTTGTGTTAAAAGATTTATGAAAGATTTAATTGGATTTGGTTTGGTTTTTATGGTTTTTATGGTCTCTATTGATCTTCTGTAAGGCTCTATAGCTTTTGTGGTTCTGTTGTTTTATTGTCTTGTTACTCTGTGGTCTGTTCTGTTCGTTTCTGTTGAGTGTTATGTTGGATGTATGGTTGTTTTGAGAAGCGTTTTTGTTTTAGAAAAGGATGAATGGAAGCTCTATTTAAGCTAATTGAAGTGAAGAAGTAGCTGCTGAAGATTCACAGAAGGTTACAGAAGAACAGTGACAAAAGCTAGATCTCACAGGACACTATGATGTCTTTCGTGCCTCTTCACATCTGACATACCTTTTGGGAGGTGTATCCACAACCAAGAGAGGAGAATTGAGTGCCATTCTTGAGTATTGTAGTAATGCTATGATGTATTATTGATAGAGTAAGAGTATGTGAGAGAGAGAAGTGAAAGAAACTCAGTTCTATGCCTAAAAACAATGTATCTACTATGAGAGATAGAGAGAGAACTATGAAGACAATGAAAATGAATACTATGTGATTGATTTCCATTAAAAAATGGTGTATTCTTTTGTGTTCCTTGCTCTATTGATGGATTTTATGAAGATGTTGAAGATTACGGTTGATTCTATTAAATCTGTGGGAGATATCTACTATGATGCTGCATGAAGATTTGTTCTTTTCCTTGTTGTGGTTCTCTAAAGAATGAAACAAAAACTTGTTGATGTTACAAGATAGATTTTCTTGTAGTAGAAACCCCTTTTCCTTGGTGTTCCTCTTGGGGCTTCAATGTGTTTGGTGCAATAACTCTAGCAAGTCCCCCAACCACACGATTCTTGACATGGTATCAGAGCCATGTCACTGAGAAAGGCTGATTTTGAAGACTGAAGTGAAGGAGAAGAAGCAAGATTGGAGCATGGCTGATTTTGAAGTATCGTTGTTATAACCTTGTCATAGGTGAGTTCAGAGTGAGCATGGATGTTTTTTTAAATCAGATGAGCAGTTGGTATGCACCTGTTGGTAATGTATTAGATGATGATAATGATCATGATAGCTATGTGCAAAAAGAAAATCAAGAATCATGGATTCTTAGTGGACGTGAAACATCATCTAGTACTACACCTACAGTGAGCCCTTGGTCTGGGAGACTAAGGAGTAGTCCACATCTTCAGGTGGATCTATAAGTGTTGCAGGCAAAGACAAATGAAAGAAGAAAGTGCTAGATGGTAATGATGCATCTACTAGTCATTTTGGATTTGATGAAGATTCTAGTGGTTCAGAGAGTTTGGATGATGAGCTTGGTATTCCTTCGGTCAAGGACACCAAGTGTGCAGAGATCTCGGAGTTATGTAAAGGCTCCATTGGGTGATCTAGTGGTATGTAGGTCTAGCAAGGTTAAATACCCTATTAAAAGATTTGGCTTTGAAGGTTATGTAGCTCACCATTATGCTTATATGGTGAAACTAGTTGAGGATGTTGAGCCCACTTTTTTTGAGGATGTTGCTGGTCATGCTCATTGGGATGCAGCAATGGATGAGGAGATGGCTACATTAGAAGCCAATAAGACTTGGAATTTGTGTTGAGAGTGGAAAAAGATTGAAATTTTGACTGATTTTTGTTGTTTTTGAGGTCTGAATGGTTGATTTTTTATGGATTTAGAGTGATGAATGGTTGTTAATGGAAGTGTTTGAGAGTTCTTTGGATGATATTGATTATATTTTGGAAGCTCGTGATGATTTTTAGTGGAAATATGAAGCTTTGTGATGTTTTGATAGGTTCTGTTGAGGTTCTGATTGGTTATGATACCTTCTATATAGCTCCTGTTTTGTTCTGATACTTTTGTATGAAGCATGGATTGATGATTGATGCAGGTTGAAATATTTTGAAAGATTATTGAATAGTTTTTGATAGTTTGGAATGGTTTTAGTATGAGTTATGAGGCTATGTTGTTCTCTGATGACCTTCTGTAACCCTCTGTAAACCTTCTGTAGAGCCTCTGTATCTGCTTTGTCTCTCTTCTGTATCTGCTCTGTTCCTATTCTCTTCTATTTTGTAGATCTTCTGTAAGTGTTCTATAGAATGTATGTGTGACTTTGGAAAATTTTTCTAACTTTTGGAAAGGATGAATCTAAGTTCAAAAGAGCTAAAACAAATGGAAGAAGCACTTGTTGAAGACTGAAGAGAAGACTAGAGTGACAGTGATAGTAGTGAGCTATGAAGAGACACTGTAGTGGCTCTGGTGCCTCTTCGCATCAGACATACCTCTTGGGAGGTGCATCCATGACCTAAGAAGGATTATTAAGATTCATTATTGAGTATTTTAGTGAGGAGATGATGTACTATTGAGAGAGAGAGAGAGAGAGAGAGAGAGAGAGAGAGAGAGAGAGAGAGAGAGAGCCAATTCTATCAAAACAATATATCTGTATATGAGAAATTGAGAGAGAGAACTATGAAGACATTAAAGATGAATATTATGTGATTGATTTCCATTCAAAAATGGTGTATTCTTTTATGTTCCTTGTTCTATTGATGGATTCTATAAGGATGTTGAAGATTATGGTTGATTCTATCAAATCCGTGGGAGATATCTACTATGATGCTGCGTGAAGATTTGCTGTCTTCTTTGTTTTGGTCATCAAAAGAATGAAATAAAAGCTTGTTGATGTTACAAGATAGATTTTCTTGCAGTAGAATCCCCTTTTCCTTGGTGTTCCTCTTGGGGCTCCATATTTTTGATGCGCAGCCCAGAAAACTTGCCATGAACAAGCATTAGAAGAGGCTGAAAATGAAGGAAATGGCATTGCCAAGAAAAGAAGAATTCAATGGATACTTGTAAAGTTCCTTCTTCCATTGAAGAGTTGGAGATTCTCATTGCCAAAGCCACTTTCCACAAGAAGTTCATCCCACAATGGTGGAAACATATTACCATCATGATGCAAGCTCTATGCGGTGGATTGTTTCCTCTTCCTGTTGAAGCAATAGACACTTGCATCTTGGTGGCAAATTGTTTGGGAACAAATTGAAGATCAAAAGCAGAGATAATGACTATCCATGGAAGCTTTAGCATTCATTGAGAAGTTTCTAGACATCATCAAGTGGGAGATTGTGAAGAAGCTTCAGGAGTCTTGGTCAGTGGAGATTCACGAAAACAAGAAGGAAAAGAGTTGGAATTTGTTCGTGGATGCTCAACAGCAAGATACGTGGGATGCTTGATGCACTGACAATCTTCTATTTGTCCAATTAGCAACCCACTGAAAGTTGGTAGACAAAGTGTTTTTCACAACATACACTATTGAAACCATTAGAAGGTGGCATTATTATAATGTTGGTATAACAACGATCCTAAGAAGAATGAGTTTTGATACTTTCAGAACTGAATATCTCCCCCTCTGTAGTGGTTTAAAAGCCGAATTTAGAGATGTTGAAAATAAGAAAGTAGAGGAGATGTTGGCCAGAGAATCCCCCAGAGACTCAAGCCCCTCTCTTATTCTATTCTGTTGAGTACTGAACAACTGGTTGGAGCCAAGACCTTGATGAATTACTCAATCAAGAGGCAAGCGTTAGAACGAGTCCAAAGGTACGTGAGAAGAGAAAAGGCAAAAATCAAAGTTAAGAACGAGCTCACATCAGAATCCTCCTTTGACGCCCTAAAAGCACTCTTTACAAAAGTCCCCATGGCGACTCAAGGTCCCCTTCCTAGTTAGATTCGTCCTGGAAATATTGATGATAGGCTAGCAAATGTAGTCCCATTGCCAATTTTTAAGGGAGAGTACAATGAAGACCTTGATCTTCATGTAGCAGAATTTATGGTAGCATGTGTGGCTAACAATGTCAGAACCCTTGAGCATTGGTTAAGAATATTCCCCACCACTTTCAAGGGTGTGGTGTTTCAGTGGTATGAGAGACAAGCAACATGAACTTTCGGCACATGGGATGACCTGAAGTTGGCCTTCCTCACTAAATTCAGGCGTGAAGGTTTTGAAGAGTGGATGCGAGAGGAGTTCATGAACCTAAGTCAGTCCTCTAGAGAAAGAGTAGAATTTATGTCTCGTGAATGGAATCCATCCTGAAGAGATGGACTAACCATCATTTGGACGAAGGAATCCAGAAAGGAGTGTTTCTCAGAGGCCTACAACCAGAAGTGTTTCTCAGAGGACGAAGGAATCCAGAAAGGAGTGTTTCACAAAGGCCTACAAGTTCATGGAATTGAGAAGACCAGTCAATCTGCAAGCTGTAATGGAAGGTGCAAGATTGTATGACGAAGTTGAAGCAAGGTTGTCAATGACTCCAGGAAGAGGAGTCTTACCTCCTCCCATGCCAGGAATGGTATACCCACCAAATGCAATCCTAGGGATAGTTCCTTACCCCTATCCCCAGATGCAAAAAGTGCCGCAGTATAATGCACCTAATCCATTGTGGTCACCATAGATGACAGTGCCTCAAATGATGATTCAACCACAACAATAGTGGCCTCAAACAGTTCCTCCAATGGCGACTCAACAACAGTGGAACCCTATCAACTGGAATCAACAATCCCAAGTCTCGGCAGGAGCTCTGAATTAGAACCAGAATAGAAGACCTTCTGGATCAACCCAACTAGTGTATGCAGTGATTACAGAAGCTTCACAAAACCCTACTACAAGTATTTCAGGAGGTGAAAATTTGAAGGACTACTTATCCAACTCAGTTGCAAGTATCAAGAAAGAGCTTATGGATGTGATTATAGAGCAGCTACAGACGCTAAAGGTGAACACCACTAGTATATCCACCCCTACGGGAGCTGGAAGAGATGTGATGCGCTCTAATACATGGTGTGAAAAGTGTCATCAAGCGGGACATTTAGCCATAGAATGTACCCAAAAACCAACCATTCCTGGAGCCTTTTGTTCCTACTATTTGCGAAAAAACCATACAAAGGATATTTGCTCTCTGAAAGAGATGCATGAACGAAGACAGAAGGATGAAAATGCAAGATTCAACTTGCTAGAATCCAAAATGACAACACAAGATATTGGACCAAAGCCTAGGGATTTTGGTCCTAATTTTGGTCCAAGAAGGTTTCCCTCTCAAAGTTACAGAGGAGGACAGTCTGGCGATGGGTAGAGATCAGAGGTGGAATGCTACAGGTCGAGAAAAGGGTCATATCTCCCCGAATTGTCCAAACCCTAGACGATCTATGGATTATAAGCCTTTATGCAATTGATGTAAAGGAGAAGGCCACACTGCAAAAGATTGTCCAAGTCCAGCCCCTGTAAAGGCCAATGGCATTGATAGCCAATAGAAGGTACAAGAGCCTGCCCCTCGAATTTGGTAGAGTTGGAAGTTGCCGTTGTCATGCGCGCCAAGAAGAAGGAACCAGTTGTTCAGAATGAAAATAATTTCCCTTCCAAGATTGTGAAATTCAACCTGCCAACAGAGGGATAGAGCAGTATAGGACAGAGCAGTGCAGTACAGAGCATTGTAGTGCCATAGAGAGTCACAGAGACAGTCCCAAAAACAGGATCAGAGGTCCAGGAGATAGACAATGCAGAAGCACCTCCAGAAAAAAAAGAGGTGCCAATGCTTCAATTTCTAGAAGAAAAAGGAAAGATGAAAATGGGCGTAGCCCCATTCCCCAGCAGGCTGGAAAAGCCCGTGGATCCTATAAAAGAATATGACTTGGTCAAAGACCTAGACACTTTTAAACCAAACCTAACATTCCAGTAGTTGCTAATGTTGTCTCCCAATTGCCAAAAGAAATTCAAAAGCATCTTAACTCGAAGACGTGGACTAAGGATTGCTCCTTCAACAATGACCAAGACCAATAAGGCCCCGGAGCCTGTAAAGGAAGTAGATGTGGCTAACACCTTCCTAGAATCTAGAACCCCAGAGATTAGTGTATGGATAGAAGGATGCTTTATCTCATATGCATTGATTGATGGAGGCTCATTAGTAAACATAATGACGGATGTGACAATGGACTTAGGGTTGCAAGGAATTCAACCTATGCAGTGGCTTATTAGATTGGCAAACCAAAGTAGAATTAAACCATTGGGCATCCTCCCATACGTAAAAACAACCCTTGCGGGAAGAG
This sequence comes from Lygodium microphyllum, assembly GCF_053477565.2. NCBI lineage: Eukaryota > Viridiplantae > Streptophyta > Polypodiopsida > Schizaeales > Lygodiaceae > Lygodium > Lygodium microphyllum. The sequence continues at coordinate 51,965,198 of NC_141140.1, read as the reverse complement.
ACTATTGGCTGACATATTTGGTGGTCAAACCAAATTCTTATGGGACCTCATACCCTCTGCTGTTGGGAAGACCTTGGCTTTTTGAAGTGAGAGCCAGGATAGACTGGTTCAAAGGAACCCTAACCCTAGGCAGATGACCCAACAAAGTGGTGTTGAAATTGTATGGATCACAAAAAGGCAATGGATCCACATCTATCGCAGTCATAATTGACTCCTCCAATGAGGTAACAGATAGTACATCAGGAGACGAAGAGGCTATTAAACAGATATTTCCCAAGAAAATAGAGGCACAGTCCCTAACAGTGGGCACTGTAAGCCAATTACCAAAGGAAGCAAAGTCTTTGTCCATGGGAGAATACCTCCTGCCTCAACTAGAATTGACTTTTGAAATTACCTCTGACAGTGAAATAGAAGCATGGATGTATTATTCTCCTTGTTACATGGCAGTAGTAGAGACATAGCCAGAGACAGTAGCAGGGACAGAGCCAGAGACAGTAACAGAGACAGAGCCAGAGACAGAAGTAAAAGCAGAAGCAGAGGCAGAAGATCTGTTCTTCTCCTATAGAGCCTCTACAGAAGTAGAAACAAAGCCTCCAGAGGAAGATGATGAAAATGATGAGGAAGAAAACGAAGCAGGTTATGAAAGTGTAGTTGAAGAAGATCCTCTGATAGTGGATGATCTTGTTGATGTCCCTACAGAGACCTCAGAGGCCGAAAATATCGGGGTGTTGGAAGTGTTGGATGGAATGACCATTGTTCCATTTGGGTTGACCAATGGACCACAAAGTATGCAAAATCTGCATAAGCAATGGATCAAAGGCATAAAAATTAAGTTCACTAGTGGCTCCTTTCGCCCTGACCATTCAGTCTGGAGAAAAGATGATGATGATGCCCCCTACCAACAAAAGCCAAAGCTATCAAAGCCTCGGCTTCTAGAAGGTGTGTGCTATGTGACATTCATAGACGCATCCTCTGAAGATGAATCCCTAAGTCCAGAAGAAATCACTACTCACACAGATGATACCCTTCCAGCAATTTCAACAGACAAATGAGTCATCTGTTCAGAAGGAGGACACTGGTTCTAGTGGAACATCAAACGATGACACTACTCCCTTGAAAGAGTCAGACCTCTATCCAAAAGCAATCTGTGAGACATTTATCCGCGAAGTGGAAGGTGAAAGGCAAGTGACATTTCTGGATACTGACGGTACTGAACGTCACCTGAAAGTGGGCCTCAATCTTCCAGAAGAACTAGTGGTCCTGCAAGACTTATTAAAGGAGAACTTAGATGTGTTTGCTTGGTCACCTAAAGGGGATTGATCCCACAGTATGCCAACATCACATTGAACTAGAGCCCGATGCCAAACCTGTAAGGCAAAGACAAAGGCATATGAATCCTAATTATTTTGCTCTGGTGAAGGCTGAATTATTGAAACTTCTTGAAGCCAATTTCATTTATCCCGTGGCTAACAGTGAATGGGTTTCGCCCATTGTATTTGTACCCAAGAAGAACGGGAAACTTCGAATATGTGTAGACTTTTGAAAGCTCAATTCAAAGACAAAGAGAGATCATTTCCTCACAATAGAATGGGGGACCTATGCCTATAGAGTGATGCCATTTGGGCTCTATAATGCTCTTGCCACCTTCCAACGAGTAATGATGGTTGCCTTCTAGATTCATCTTCATGATTTCATTGAGGTGTATCTTGATGACTTTTGTGTCTATAGCTTAATCCGTGAGCACTGGGGACACCTAAAAGAGCAGTGTTTTGACAGATGCCGAGAGTATGGGATTTCTCTCAACCCCAAAAAATGTGTCTTTGGCATCTCATCGGGAGTTCTTTTGGGCCATATTGTCTCTACACAAGGGATTGCAACAGACCCGACGAAGATTGAGAATATTGCCGCCTTGATAGCACCAATAAACCTCAAGCAATTGAGAGGATTTCTTAGCCATGTAGGCTATTACAGGAGATTTATTGCACATTTTGCAACCAAGGCAGCCCCTCTGCACAAGCTCCTAAGGAAAGATGCAGTTTTTCTTTGGACTGATGACTGCGAAGGAGCCTTTAATATCCTAAAACAGTGCCTTATCCAAGCACCTATCTTACAACCTCCTGACTGGACGAAGGAGTTTCGTGTGCACACAGATGCATCAGTTGAAGGGCTACGTGCTGTCCTCTATCAAAAGGGCCCCTCTAAATTAGATCAACAATATATTATACAAGCCAAAAGGTCACTGATAGGGAATGGAACTACACAGCAACAGAGCTTGAGTGCTTGGTAATGGTGTTTGCACTAGAGAAGTTTTGACACTATCTACTGTCAGTGCATTTCAAGTTCTATGTGGATCATGAAGCCTTGTCCTTCCTAATGAACAAAGAAAATGTTAAAGGATGACCAATGAGATGGTTGTTCCTATTCCAGGAGTTCGATTTTGAAGTGGTCACTAAGCCTGACCGTTCCCATGTCCTAGCCAATCATCTATCATGGATCCCTCAAACTGCAAAAGAGGAACATGATGATCCAGACCTTCCTGATGCTTCCTTGTTTCTAGTTGAAATAGTTACTCCCTGGTATGCAGACATAGCCAACCTCCTGGAAACTCAACAATATCCTCCTGGCATCTCAAGCTGTGAGAAGAAGAAGTTTCTGTTAGAATCAGCCCCCTACACTTTGCTAGGCGGTGCACTATACAAGAGAGGTAAAGATAAAGTGCTACGAAGATGTGTTGCAGGGGATGAAATCGACATAGTATTGAAAGCATGCCATGATGAACCATGTGGTGGACACTTTGCAAGAGAAGTAATAGCCAGGAAGGCTCTGTTGGTAGGATACTGGTGGCCGACCCTCCACAAGGATGCACATGACTACTATAAGAGATGTGATGCTTGTCAGCGAATGGGAAAATCCACCAAAACAAGTGCCATGCCACTGCAACCTATTCTTTCCCTAAAGCCATTCGAGAAGTAGGGGATTGATTTTGAGGGTCCCATTGATCCACCCACCAGACGGAAGCAGAACATATACATCTTAGTATGTACGGATTATGTCACAAAGTGGTACGAAGCTAAAGCCCTGAAGTAGATGATAGTAACAACGTAGCTCTATTCATATACGAGAATATTATCACTTGTTTTGGCAGGCCCCTCAAGCTGGTAAGTGACAGAGGTACTCATTTCTTTAACAAAATCATGGATGATCCGACGGAGCTGTATAAGATCCGCCATCGCAAGTCCACTCCCTATTACCCTAGAGCCAACGGCCAAGTTGAAGTCACCAATCGCATCCTCTTCTCGATTCTGACAAGAACGATTGCCTCACATCATCGCAAGTGGGATGATCGACTTACAGAGGCCCTCTGGGCGTACAGAACCTCCCATAAGGCAGCAGATCCCTTTCTAGCTAGTGTATGGTACAGAAGTTGTCTTCCCTGTTGAACTGGAATTGCCCTCTTTGTGAGTGGCAGTTAAAGAACACTTGGGAGATGATGAGTCACTGCAACGCCACCTCCTGCACTTGGAATGTTTGGATGAGATACGACGGATGGCCCTACAGTATATGGAAACCACTCAAGCGTGACGCAAGGCCTATCATGATAGTTTCATCAAGCACAAGGAGTTCAAAGAAGGTGATCTTGTCCTAGCCTATGATTCGAGATTTGGCAAGCTTCAACAATGGTGGATGGGCCCATACAAGGTACTTTGCTATCAATCCTAATGGCTTTATTTAGATGCAGACCGTTGATGCCTCTGATGATCCTTTCCTGATCAATGGCTATCGTCTGAAGAAGTACTTCCCTCCCTGGGGATCTTGACAATCACAGTCAACCTACCCTCTACCTTTTGGGCATCGCATCGTCCTTCTCTTCATGCTTCTGAGAGCCCTTATGATTCTCCTCATGAGACGGTTTCGTTCTGTTAGCCCCTCACAGATACCTCTCAACCCTACATTGTTCTCTTCTCATCCGATCCAACAATGATGGAGGCAAGGTTGGTCCTGACACATGGTATTTCCACCATTCTCTTTCTTAATGAAAAAAAAGAAAAAAAAGAAAAAGAAAAAAGAAAACAAAAACAAACAAAACTGTTATGGGAGAAAAGGAAGTAATTCCATGTCATAACAGGCCTCGTTCCAAGAAAAGGTAGAAACACCCTTGGACAAAAAGCTGACTGTGGAAAAGGTGGTAATGCCCCGCAGTTCAAGATAGCTGACTTATCAACAGAACCTTTCTAGCAAGTAATTTGAAGCCACCTCCTTGGGCGCGTTGTCTCTGCAATATCAGTCTGTCTGTCCTTCTTAACAGATGATCTTTCTTACAAATCATTGAAGTACGAGACTTGTTGGCTACCTCCCTAGGTATGCCTCGTCTTCAAGATCCTAATGACAATAGCCAACATGATCTTCATCACCAACCCCTTGAGTGATGTGAGCTTTCATCCTAACAGGATGGGGACGTAAGTATGGGCTGCCCTTGTATCTATCAGTGAGCGTGAGACAGAGGGTGGGGCGAGTGACCAGTTTTTCCCTTCAAATCAAATGAGAGGTGAGATGTGTGAACTGAGCGTTGCACGCACGGGATGGGCCTCTCAATGCACAACACACGATCTGTTCCTTTGCACTGTACCATAAGGCTCCCTGGCCTTCCATCTTGCACTCTTCTTGCACTGTATGCCGCACAGGGCGGGATGCATTGCTGCACCATCAAAAGCGCATAAGGCATACAAGCTCTGCACAAGTGATAGTGAGGATTACATTAATGGGTTTCAGGAATGGGCTATCCTCTGTATCTATCAACAGAGTGTGAGACAAAGGGTGGGTTGAGTGTGACGGTCAATCAATTATTGAGAGGTGAGGATTGAGGGACATTACGACAATTGGAGCCAGGTTCCCGTTTCCCTTTGCACCCACAGGATGGGTCTTTGCCATCGTCATAGGACATGTCACTTTGTTATGTACACTGCACTACAGGGCTCCTTGGCCTTCCTCCTTGCACCTATGCCAGACGGGTTGGATGCACTGATGCACCATCAATTGTGCACCCTGGCATACTCCCTCTACACCACCCCCTTGTCAATTCCTAAACTGGGTGTGAGATCTGGGTTTCAATCAATATTACCTCGAGTGATGTAAGTTATGGGGTGAGTGACTGTTCTCTCATTCCATCTGAGTGCCAGTAAGCTGAGTGACTATCTTTCGTCAAAACAACACCTCCCCCGATGTGCTTCATCAACTCACTACCTTCTTGGATGTTATTGCATGATCCCTGTCATGCTAGTTGAATGCTGGAGCGAGCCGCGGTACCTCTCCTGCAGCCGACTCCAACCTTTCTGTAGCAGTGAGACGGTTCCTTCGACCATACATGAAACGTGCCAAGTGTTCCTAACCTTACTTTTCTGTGTACAAATGTATGTGATTTCTTAAGTGTGGGGACACCAGCGTCCAATCGGTTGACAAGTCTCTAGACGTGTCGATCAATTTACTCTGTCCGTTAAGGTTTTAAGTGTGGGGACACGTCCCTACGCGTCTGATGTGCATACCCCCTACATATGCCTCAAGTTGATCATGCGTGTATGCCATGACCTCTTTCGCCCTCATGGGTCCCTTTCCTACCCACCCGTCTAACTTTACCCCACCCTTTGGGCCGTTCCTTCCCTCTTTCCCTTTTTCCCTTGTTTTGACATTTTGCATGTGAACGCATCCTCCGTTCAACGGACTCCAAATCCAACTTTATAGTCATGTTTGTCCCTTTGAACAGCCCATTTTTCGTTTTTACCAACCCCTGTTCCGACCGATGGTTCTTGAGTTATTAATTTTTGACGCATTTTCCGTAAATTGGACGGTTTTCCATGGGAACGCACCTTTATTGCTACCGAACCCACATTTGACATGACAACCTTGTCCTCCATCTTCCTCCTTACATTTTTTCTTTTTGCTCCCTGTCCTTCCGTTGCATGGTTCATTTAATATTAATTTTTACGCGTTTTCGTGTCTTTTTCATGCATGTTTTTCACATTTTTCCATGTGAACCTGCCCTACTCTTTTCGGAATTCCATTCTCACTGGATCGCCTTGTTTGGCCACCCTTCTTGCACAAATTTTTTTTTTCTCTGTCCTATTTTGCAATCTGGATTTTTTGTTATTAATTTTCATTGGTGTTTTTTAGCGTCATTTTCTTGTTTCTTCCATGCGAATGCCTTTTAACCCATCCGAACTGAGATTTGATGTGATAGCCCTAATGATTAGATTCCTCCAAATATTTTTCCTTTTTATTGTCCTCTATTCCAGTGCACAGATCATTCCATATTAATTTCCGTATCCCTTTTCAAGTATGATTTTTGGGTTTTTCCCATATGAACGTGTTCTCTCTCGATCGCAACCGTGTGTTACCATGATAGCTTTGTCAAGCACATTATTTGACACATTTTTCCTTCTTTTCACATTACTTTCCGAGAGGTAAATTTTTCCATATTAATCCTTGTATGTATTTTTGGAGCCATTTTTCGTGTTTTTTTCCATGTGAACACCCTGATTTTCCCCCGGAACCTGTGTCACATTTTTTTCTCATCTTCCCCTCATCTCTCGGCACATTTTTTCTTTTTACAATTTTTCGATCCGGTGTATGGTTTGGGTTTTATTAATTTTTCTTCATTTTCGTCGTGTGGCCGTATCTCTCGTGTCGCGCGTAAACGCGCATGTTTTTGGTTTTGAGTACCTTGGAACGCCCCGGTGGCCTTGGTGCCCCGCATGTTGCCATCCCCACCCCGTCTGATCCCGCTAATGCAAATTTTTTGCTCCCGCCCCACACATGCGCGCGGAACGGGGGTGCGCTCACTTTTAACAAACAAAACAATTTTTTAATAAAAAAAACAAACAAACAAACAACACACCCACTAGGACAACACATAGCAATAATAGCAACCCACGAAAACAAAACACACAAGACAAAAAGAACAACAATCCCCAAAAACCGACACAACCACACATAATTCAAAAATAACAAATAACAAATAATAATTTTTAAAAAAACACACACAAACAATAACCCACACAACACAACTAATCAAACAGAAATAACATATATATATATATATATATATATATATATATATATATATATATATATATATATATATATATATATAACACAAAAACAAAAACAAGGAAAAAACAAAAAAAAAAACCCTCAAAACACACACATTAAAACCCATTTTTCACAACAAACTATCATATTTTTAAAAAACACAACAAAAAATTAAACCTTTCAAAAAACTTTATTTTTAAAAAAAAGAAAAAAAAGACCTTACCTGTTCGCCGGCGTCTTCCCCCACGTCCCCTCCTTCCTCCTCGCAGTCGCTGCTTCCCTCTCCTGCTCCTCCTCCACGACGCCCCCACGCCCTTCTCCTTCTCACCCTCCACGCCCCCACGATGCCTCCCCCACTCCTTCTTCTCTTCGCCACACTGAACCCCCCTCCTCCTATCTCCCTCGCCTCCCCTCCAGCCTCTTCGCCACGTCGCGCCTCCCTCTCCTCTTCGCTACGTCGCCGCCCTGCCAAACCCCCCTCCTCCTATCTCCCTCGCCTCCCCTCCAACCTCGCCCCCACGACGCCTCCCCTTCTCCTTCTCCTCTTCGCCACACTGAACCCCCCTCCTCCTCTTCCCCTTCCGTCGCCCACAGAACCCCCTGCTGCCGCCTGGTCCATAACGTGCCTCCTCCGCCGCTACCCGTCACAGCATCCTTGCCTCCTCCTCTCCTCTGTCTCCTCTTCCTCCGCCACCCCGCCGCCCATCTCCTTCCTTTTTCTTCCCTCTAGTAACCCAACTAACTTATTAACCTAACTAACCTAATTCACATAATTAACTTACATAACTTAACTAACCTACATACCTTAACTAACTTAACTAGTTTAACTCACCTAACTTACTTAACTCCCTTAATTCACTTCACTAACCTAAGTTACTTAACTTAAACTAACCTCCCTTAGCTCACCTAATTAACTAACCTCAACTAACCCCCATTTCCCCCCCATTTTAGCCCCCTTTCCTGCCCCTTCTCCACTCTATCCCCACTGTTCCCACACAGCGTGACCGTCTAGGTGTGCTTGTGCATACGGGCATGGCCATCGAATGTGCACGCGTGAGAACGCGCGTTTGGTTTTCTCCGTTCGGTGGTGCGTGCCATCCCCGAGCACACACAACTGTTCACACATAGCTCGGGTATTTCTTTTGATTTACCACAAACCCGAGAAAAACACCTAAAATTTACCTAAAAACACTTAAAAATATTAAAAATTTCATAAAAATTCAATTAAAAAACAAAAAAAACTAAAACAATCCTTCCTAAATTGGGTAATTTTTTGGCTGATCTTATTGATTATAATATAGAGAATTTAAAATCCTATTAAAATTCACTAAAAATTGAGAAAAATTCAATAAAAATCCATAAAAATCATAATTAAATTTTAAAAAATCACAAAATTTCCATCAATGCATTTGACTAATTTTTGAATATTTTAAAATAAAAAATATATCCCAAAAAAGAAAAAAGAGAAAAAAATAAAAAATAAAACAAAAACATAAAATACAAAATACAAACACACCTAAATTATAATAAATAATAATAATTTTTCCCAAACACTAATCAACATTACCTAAATCAAATGTTTATTATTTTCAGTCAGTGGTTTTTGCTTTTTGGTTGGATTCCTTGCATTTGGGACTACTCAGTGCATCCTCAGTCTTTTGCATACACACCCTACCAGGTATCTATTTTTCGTGCTTTATTTATTTTGATCATCCCTTAACCACAGTTAATTGTTAAAATGAACTTTATTCACCCACTTTTCCACGCGTGCTCGCACTAAACACACATTTTTCTAATAACTTAAAATCAACACGTCGTTCACTTTGCACGCGCTACGTGCACTTCAGAGGCACTTTAATTTTTAATATAAATGAACCAACCGTCAAAAAAATGCACGCGCGGAAAAAGAAGAGCGCTTCAGACACATTAAATTTTAATCAATGAATATGCATTTAGAAACCTGAGTCTGGGGATCGAAGTCCGGGTTTCATTAAAAGCACCGTTTCACATTAATAAATTGTAACTAAAATTTTTAAAAATGAACCACTGTTTTCTTATGAAGGTTTAAAACCTAATAAATTTTCAACCATTGTTAATAATTAATTAAAATGAACCCTTCACTAAAATCATTCCCCTCACTGCACTTTTTTCATTTTTTAAAAATAAATACTCTTCATGGGATAGGTACGTGCAGTCCTTTAAGCTTATTGTTTATCAAAGTTCTGGTTATGTCCTGATTAGGTTTTTGAGGTATTATGGTTTGATTGTGTGATACGATTACAGGTGCGTTTTGTAGTTTTTTTTTTTTTGCATGATACAGGATCTTAGGTGTCTACTTGTTACATAGCATGAAGCTTTCGGTCGCATATGTGTAGGGGTCATGCCGAATTTTTTCTAGGATGTGGGTTGTTTGGGGTGGTCAATTGGTTAGTTACGTCTGTGTGTGCTTATTTTGATCGATTTCTTTTTTATAGCTATTTTGTTGTTTTGCAGGCATTCTCTGTGATTGTCTGTGTTTGTGGTGTGTGTATATTCCATCTGAATGGCGCCTCAATCTCCTCCTCCTTTTCAGTATGTCCCATTGATCAATAGGGATTGTTCTTCCCTACTGACTTTTGAGCCTATCGCGAAAACTGGTCTTGCAACTTTTGTGGCTGCTTCACTTCCTTTGATTCCAGACGATCCAGCACTATGTGATGAGTTTCTTGCGTCATACAGTAAGAAATCGGGCTTGGTTTGTGGTACTTCCATGGTTTTGATACCTAGAGGGTTAGGGAAGGCTTTGTCTCTTCCCTAAAAAGGAGAACCCTTTGTTATAGCCAGATAATTATTCTCAAATGACGAGATTCTCAAGCTGTTACAGAGTCAGGAAGGTGATTAGCACTTCAGGAGTGTCTTTCTCAATGATCACTGATCCTCTCTGGAAGCTAGTCTGCTAATTTCTAAAAGATAGGTTCATGCCTGCCAAGACACCATCCCACTATTTGTTCAAGGAGCTCTTCATAGCTTCCAAGATGGTATTAAAAGGGGTTGCCATTGATTGGAGTACTTACCTGCTTACGAAGAGGATCAACATTTTGTCAAAGTGACCAGAGGGAATGTTACCAATGTCACTTATGGTTCATATTTATATGTTTTCTTGACATAATCAGGACTTAAGAAGGGTGTGCTTCCTCCTCCTCGATCTCATCAAGGTCCCCTCCCCCTCCACCTTCAGAAGATTTAGAACCCATTGACATAGAGGATCTTGATTCCCCTCCTCCATTGGTCATTCAGCGGAAGCGCTTGAAGCGTATAGTAGAGAAAATTCCCCCAGTCATTCCTTCAGTAACAGTCCCTACTACCTCTGGAAGTGACATCCCTGCCTACCTCACATGCAACAACTTATTTAGGACACATTGAGAGGGTTCTTTGGAAATATCAATTCCTTTGCTGAACAGTTTAGTGTTAGGGAATGCCATTCCTTTCCTTTGTAACGACATCTAGAGTTCTATTGAACTCTCAGTGACAGCTTATATTCAACAGTTATATGCTTCTTTCTATAAAGAATTGATGCAATTCAAAGACCAGGTGCATATGACAACCATAGAGTTAGCCTCTGCTAAAGACACTCTTGCTAATCTGTTTAAGTAGATGGAACAGTAGACACAAATGATTGAGACCCAGATAGAAAAAATATATTCTTTGAAAATTCAATTAGTAGAGGCTCAGTCAGAGGTCACTCGAGTTTCGGAAGAGAAACAGAAAATGTCTAAAGAAGCTCAAGAGTTTAAGACTCTTTTAGATGCAAAACTCTCAGCTTTACAGACTGCTCACAATATATTGGAATCCCAAGCTTCCCAGATTAAGCAGTTGCAGGACCAACTAGCGCAGTCACGGTCCATTCCTCCAAGCCCCAATGTTCCTATGATTCCTTCTATATCTCAGCAGGACTTGGCAGTTCTCCAGAGACAAGCCACATTATATCCATTGTTTCAAGATAAAGTGGAAAGATTGCAATCCAGGATGGATTTATTATGGTCTACATTTGAGAAATTTCAGGAGTATGTTTCTCCGGACCATTCCTTTTTTGTCCACTATCAGTTGTTGCAGAAGTTGGCCTTCTATATTAAGCTCTCAACGATGGATCTCCCTCTTCCAGAGGATGGTTGGAGTGGGTCTTGGTCTTCTGATTTGCTGACAGAAGTTCTCCGTATGGTCTTTGAAGATCTCGTAATGACGGATACCATGTTGCTATCTTATATGTATCTACAAGGTGATCTGTTAATTTCAAATGATGTAGATCTAGCTTAGTATGTGGTGGATGTGGTCTTACAAGCTACCTTATATGTCAACTATTTGGAGTTGAGGATAGATGACATGTTCCAGTGCTATTCTTCTAAAGTGGCTACTTGCCCTGACACTTCATGGCATTCAATGATTGATTCTGTAGTCCTGAACCAACGCTAGAATACAACTTCTACTTATGTGCAGAGCACTAACCAACTGAGGGTGGATCTCCTAGCTTATCTTTCCAAGAACCATCCATTTGATTCATCCTTTTTTTATGCTAACCATCGACGATTTGTTTTAGGTCCCTCTGTTCCTAGATTATTATACTATCAACAAATGGCCCATCGTTATGATGCTTATTTTTCCCTTTATGGTTTTCCTCAAATTTCAATCTTTACCTATTGTTCTTTCATTAAAGATTGAGTTTTTTCCCCTTCTCCGCCATGTCCTTCTCCATCTATCCATATGCCTTCTACTTTTCCTGCTTATCAATTGACACATTTCCTAGCTGATTCGCTTAAATTTTCAGCCACTCCTTCTTTAGCTTATTTCTCATTTTATGATTTTTCCTATCCATCTCTTCATCCTCTTTTACTTATTCCACTTTCATCTCCTGCCACTTCTATTTCTCAACCCCCTTAGTTGGTTAGTGGGTACGAAGGATTTGATCAGCAAATTCTGAGAAGAAGAGGATGGAGCTCAACTGATTCTCTCACGGGACCACAGATTAATTGGCCATTAATTCCAGGGGACTGGACAACTACTAATCACAACTACTAGTCAAGCATACCAAAATTACCTCCATTTTTCTCAACAATATTCACAATCTCTAGATCCTTAAGCATATATGCATAGGCATTCCCATAACGATCAAAAGACCATTCCAAAGCTTTGTATGAATGTCAATGTGAACATTGATTCCCAATAGTTGGATGTCCTATATTTTCATGCCCTTTGTCTACCTAGCAGATACCTTGTTTTGTTAGAACGGATGTGCTGCCTTCAATTCTTTCAGAATCCTCCAAAATCTTTTGTAGATGAGTCTTTATCCCTGGATTGCTTTCAAAATCATCAAGCCTTTAAGAGGGATCATCTTCATTGATATTCCTGGATGTATCTTCTGTGCTTCTTAATGAGACATTTTTTGGAGGTGCCATTTAGATGGTTGTGTTTGTGTGTGTGTTGTAACAATTTGTATGTGATGAGTTCGTGCTGGTTGAATAATTTGTTCAAGAGCTCTCTTTTCAACTATTGATGGTGATGGTGGATGGCAAGCCTACGATGGAAAGCTGAAGAACCTCTCATATCCTTTACAAATTTGTTATGACTTTTTATTGATTATCAGAGATACGGGTGATAAGTTGGGGTCGTGGTGGGGTGATTATTGAAGATACTAAAGAAGATCAAATTGAGCTCTTTAGTGAACTTGTATTCTTCTTTTCCTTAGGTTGCGAGGACGCTTCCTTTCTAAGTGTGGGGATATGTTGAGAGTGGAAAAAGATTGAATTTTTGACTGATTTTTGTTGTTTTTGAGGTCTGAATGGTTGATTTTTTAGCAATTGAGTGATGAATGGTTGTTAATGGAAGTTTTTGAGAGTGCTTTGGATGATATTGATTATGTTTTGGAAGCTTGTGATGATTTTTATTAGGAATATGAAGCTCTGTGATGTTCTGATAGGTTCTGTTGAGGTTCTGATTGGTTCTGATACCTTCTATATAGCTTCTGTTTTGTTCTAATTTTCTTCTGTATGAAGCTTGGATTGATGATTGATGAAGGTTGAAATATTTTGAAAGATTATTGAATAGTTTTTGATAGTTTGGAATGGTTTTAGTATGAGTTATGAGGATATGTTGTTCTCTGATGACCTTCTGTAACCCTCTGTAAACCTTTTGTAGAGCCTCTGTATCTGCTCTGTTCCTGTTCTCTTCTGTTCTGTAGATCTTCTGTGAGTGTTTTGTAGAATGTATGTGTGACTTTGGAAAAGTTTTCTAACTTTTGGAAAGGATGAATCTAAGTTCAAAAGAGCTAAAACAAATGGAAGAAGTAGTTGCTGAAGACTGAAGAGAAGACTAGAGTGACAGTGACAGTAGTGAGATATGAAGAGACATTGTAGTGGCTCTGGTGCCTCTTCGCATCAGACATACCTCTTGGGAGGTGCATCCACGACCTAAGAAGGATTATTGAGAGTCATTATTGAGTATTGTAGTGAGGAGATGATGTACTATTGAGAGAGAGAGAGAGAGAGAGAGAGAGAGAGAGAGAGAGAGAGAGAGAGAGAGAGAGAGAGAGAGAGAGAGAGAGAGAGAGAAAGCCAGAGAGAGCCAATTCTATCAAAACAATGTATCTGTATATGAGAGATTGAGAGAGAGACTATGAAGACATTAAAGATGAATATTATGTGATTGATTTCCATTCAAAAATGTTGTATTCTTTTATGTTCCTTATTCTATTGATGGATTCTATGAAGATGTTGAATATTATGGTTGATTCTATCAAATCCGTGGGAGATATCTACTGTGATGCTGCGTGAAGATTTGCTGTCTTCTTGGTTTTGGTCATCAAAAGAATGAAATAAAATCTTGTTGATGTTACAAGATAGATTTTCTTGTAGTAGAATCCCCTTTTCCTTGGTGTTCCTCTTGGGGCTCCAATTTGGTACCCTTGCCTAAGGGTAAGAAAGATATTGGCTGTAAGTGGGTTTACAAAGTCAAGCATAATGCAGATGGTTCAATTAGTAGGTATAAGGCTAGGCTGGTTGTAAAAGGCTATGCTTAAACATATGGCATATATTATGAAGAGACATTCAGTCCAGTTGATAGGATAGCAATTGCTAGTGATTGCCTTGGTAGCAGCCAAATGTTGAAATTTGCAACAAATGGATGTTAAGAATGCATTCGTGTTGAGATTTAGCAATCACACTCATTGACAGCCTCTTTGTATGAAGCTTCAGGGCCAAGGACATGCAGGCTAACCTATCCCATATGCACAGTGGTGCCTACTGCAGTTTCCTACTTTCCTATAAAGCATTGTACTTGCTTCATTTTCTTAATGCAATGATAGTACTCTTTTATTTTCAGTGAAGTGTCAATGTCATTGTCCACATACACAAGATTGTGTTTATGAGTCCAAGTCTCAATCTTGGAACCTAATTCACTTGTGTAACAAATAGTGTCTTTGTCTTCTCCATCATGAGTCCACACTTCTCCTTCCATCCACCATAACTCACTGCCATGTCCTAGATCTCGCATCTGTCACATGGTATCAGAGCACAGACGGGCATGGCACTGCTCCTCCAACTCCAGTTCACTCTCATCTAGCTCAGTTTGAGCTCAGTCCAGCTCAGGCCAAGTCTAGGACCTCATCTCCTACTCTTTCTTCTCACTGCCCTGCTTGGCAGTCATAGCTACACAGCACATACCCTGCTTTGAACACTTATATCTCCTCATAGAGACCATATCTCTTCATGATTCCTTCTAGGGGAATCTTCCCCAACACAAGGTCCTCCTCCCTGGCACCTCACACCTAAGCATTGTAAATCCTGGAGTTCATCATTGTTAATCTTCTCAACTTCTGCTTTGGGTGTCCTCCATAGCCAACAGGACCCAACTCAGTTGGAGCTTCTTGATCTCCCTCCACAGGAAAAATTTCAACACGATTTCTTCTGGAGAAATGTTCCTTGGCTCAGAGCACTGCCTCTTGTCACTTTAAACACTAACATTAGTGACCTACAGCTCCAACATTGCAGAAATTCACCATCGTTGTCCTGATCTGTGCCGTCCCTATTCAAGCCCTCTGCGTGCGCCGTGCTGTCCGCAATCTGTACGATTTCCATGGGGTTTTGATAGCCCTTGACATAAGCTTCCTAGACATATAATTTTTTTTGAAAATGATCAACTACAAGTCCTGCAATCTGAAAAAAACCAGGCCCCTGTCTCAAAAACCCTAATTCCACCATAGCCAAAATCTCTCAAGCTCTTTTTTTCTCTCATTTTCTCACTCCTGACACTTTACCAAGCTAAAGCTCACTCTAATCCACTGTCCCAGCACCAAATCAAGGAGGGGAAGGACCGGAGAAGATTGAAGAATGACCGAACAAGAAGAATCAAGCTCACCAGAGAAGATTGAAGAACGATCGAACAAGAAGAATCAAGCTCAACATCAACACTGACATAGTGTGTTTTCACACTATCATTACCTATGTCTCTTGACACATTGTAATCTGCTCTTCTACTGATAAAATCTCAGAATTCTGGAGTTGATTTACTGCTGATCTTGCAACCTCAACATGGGAAAAGACTCTCCAAATGCTCGATTCAAAGGAGTCGGGCACACTTGGCAAACCCACATCAAGCTCATTCTGATGAAGAAGGGTCTTTGGGCCATCACAAATGGCAAAGAGAAGAAACCTCGAGATGCGGATCTTGTAGTTACTTGGAAGAAGAATGATGACAAGGCACAAGCCATCATCAAACTGGAATTGGACGATAGCTACATCCATCATGTGGATGCCTGTGACACGTCCCATGACACTTGGGATAAATTGGATACCTTATTTGGTGCACAGTCAAAGTCGTCTAAGTATGGTCTATTAATTGAATTTTTCCGACTTGATATGAAGCCTCATACATCCCTGGCATCCCATATGAACTACATGGAAAGCCTGCTTACTCAACTTGCAGGAATAAAGCTAAAAATGGATGCAGATGTTTGTATTAGTATCTTGTTAAAAAGTCTACCTCCTGCTTATGATAATGTATCAACGACTCTAACCAATATGCCTGATCCTCAACTTGTTGATATTAAAGCCTCTCTGCTAGAGGAAGAAAAGAAACTCAAAAGCAAAGAAGAGCCTAGCACTTCAAAGGATGAACAAATGTTATATGTAAACAACAGATACAAAGGTAAAAAGGAACCGCTCTTTTGTGACTTCTGCAAAAGGACCGGACACACTGAGAAGTTCTGTCATGCTAGAAAGAGGTCCCAAAAGGCCTATCTTGCAACAATGAAAGAAGAAGAAGACCATGGACCAAAAGATGAAGAATAAGATGAAGATGAAGACCACCAGGATCAGAAGGACAAGACTCATCAGTCCTTCTACTCTCATTACTCTGATAGTCTGTTTTAAAAGCCTTGTATTTCCTTGCCCTAATGCTTCTTGTCATAAGATTTGTAAACTCCTCATGTAACTTGGCATTACAGTCCTTGTACGCTTTGTGAGGCCTCTGTTACAGCCTCTAGATGTCCATCATGTTTTGGTGCCCACACTTAGTCTTTTTTGCGACAGCCTCTGGTGTCTACCATGTTTGTGGTATGCCCACACTTTGCAGGTGGTTCTCATTACAGCCTCTACACACTTTGTGCCTTTCTAGTTGTGATTGAGGAGGGGTGTTGAGATTCAGCAATCACACTCATTGACAACCTCTTTGTATGGAGCTTCAGGGCCAAGGACATGCAGGCTAACCTATCCCATATGCACAATGGTGCCTACTGCAGTTTCCTACTTTCCTATAAAGCATTGTACTTGCTTCCTTTTCTTAATGCAATGATAGTACTCTTTTCTTTTCAGTGAAGTGTCAATGTCATTGTCCACATACACAAGATTGTGTTTATGAGTCCAAGTCTCAATCTTGGAACCTAATTCACTCGTGTAACAAACAGTGTCTTTGTCTTCTCCATCATGAGTCCACACTTCTCCTTCCATCCACCATAACTCACTGCCATGTCCTAGATCCCGCATCTTTCACATTTGTGCATGGTGAATTGCAAGAAGAAGTGTATATGGAGCATTCAGCAGGTTATGAGGATTTAGAGTATCTCACATATGTGTGCAGGTCAAAGAAGACGCTCTATGGGCTGAAGAAAGCTCCTAGATCATGGTTTGACAAGATTGGAGAGTATCTTATCAATATTGGATTTTGTATTTCTGATGGTGATCATTCACTTTATGTGAGAAAGGGAGATGCAGGTTTGGTCATCATAGTCATCTATGTGGATGACTTGATTATTACAAGTGATAGTGACAATGCGATTGCTGAAGTTAAGGACTTCTTGAAGAAGAAGTTTGAGATGAAGGATCTGGGTGAGCTGAGATACTTTCTTGGTATTGAACTGATCAGATGTGATGATGGTATATGGCTATCCCAAAGGCAGTATGGCTTCCAAGTATGGTATGATAGCATGTAAGTCTCTTTCAGTACCATTGGAGCAAAATGTGAAGTTGAGTGCTGATGTTGGGGATGAGATAGAAGACCCTACTATGTTTAGGAGGATAGTAGGGAGTCTGATTTACATGACTATTACAAGGCCAGACTTGAGCTATGCTATTGGCCTTGTCAGTCAATTTATGCAAATGCCTAGAAAGCCTCATTTGGATGCAATGAGACGTATATTGAGATATGTGAAGTCCACTTTACATTATGGACTTTTTTATGAAGCATGTAAGGATGTACAAGTCTTTGGATACACGGATGCAGATTGGGTTGGTAGCATGTCAGACAAAAGATCTACTAGTGGATTCATGTTTTTCCTTGGTAGTGCAGCAGTTACATGGAGCAGCAAAAAGAAACCTACAATTGCTTTATCGAGTACAGAGGCTGAGTATAGAGGTGTTGCTCTATGGCAACATGTGAGGTGGTATGGCTGCAAAAGTTATTAATTGATTTGGATGTGTAGGGAGATGGTCTAGTTGTCATTCATTGTGACAACATGAGCAGCATACAGCTAGCTAGGAATCCAATGTTCCATGCTAGGACAAAACACATTGAGGTGCACTACCACTTTGTGAGAGAGAAGGTACTTTCAAGAGAGATTGACTTGGTATATGTCAGCACATACGATCAGATCGCTGACATTTTCACCAAGGCATTGGGTGCAGAGAAGCTTTGAAAGTTCTGAAGCTTACTTGGAGTTGTAGAGAGAGTTGAGCTTGAGGGGGAGTGTTGAGGTGGCAAGCTCAACATCTGCAGACATTGATGATGGACCACCTGGCTAGATGGGTCCGTACATCTACACTTAGCACGTTGGTGGTCATTATGATACTCACATGGCCATTGACTTATTACTTATTATATTTAGATTGTTACACCCTACCTACAGCTGGCAAAGACATAGCTCCAGTCGATTTGTGTAATGTGTTATATGCACTGTTTGACTTAGTAGGCCACTTTCCTTTATGTTGTATCTTATTTATACTTTGTGCACATTGTATAGTGTGTGGAAGAAAAAGAAGAAATCAACAAGAAAACGTGTTGGCATCCATCTCTCTTCTTGTGTTCTTGAGTGAGCTTCCCCTTGTGTATACAGTGTCTGTTTGGTGCAGCAGCTCAACAAGTTCCCCCACCACGAGATTCTTGACAACATTGAGGTACACTGTCACTTTATCAGAGAAAAAGTGATTGCAAGTGACATTGATTTGGTCCATGTGAGGATAGAAGACCACCAAGTTGCATATATCTTTACCAAGTCATTGGGTAAAGATAAGTTTTGTGCATTTCAGAGAGCTACTTGGAGTGAAGTACCACACTTGAGCTTGAGGGGGAGTGTTGAGAGTTAAGCTCATAGTCTTTGGTTAGTGTTCTACCTTAGTTGAATAAGTTTAAGTCATATTGACTTAACCATGGTTAGATCTAAGTTTCTTGCTCTTTGTACGTGTGAATAGTACTACAGTTGACTTTTACTGTGTGTTGATGATAATGGATTGAAATAGTGAGCATGATTGCTACCCTTCTGTCATGTGCCTTTGTTCATCTCTCTCTCTCATTTTGTTACATGATATGGTAACTTTGATATCCTCAATATATCATCCATATATCGAATGCTCATATTGCCAATACTTTTTTGGATGTATTGTGTTATAGAAATGTAGGAAATGTATTATGTTCGTGATTTTGACCTATCCCTCTAGAGAGAGAGAGAGAGCGCAAAATGGTTTGTTCATGCTAATTTTTCATATTGAGAAAGACTCATTTTTCTTGGATGAGATGTAACATTAAAGTTGCTTTAAAAACCTAGTTGCCAATCTTCCATTTGTCCCATGAATTGGGCTTATGTTAGCATTAGAAATCCATCAATATGACAATGCTCTTTGGGTTCTTGGGTGTGTCTCCCAAGAAACAAGTGGTCTTTGGAACTTGCACCTACTATCCCTCTAATGATATAGAGAGAGGGGGGGACGGAGAGTGAAAAATGATTTAATCAAAGCTAATTTTCTATCTTAAGAAAATCTAAATTTCCTCCAAATAAATGGGCCTTTGAAATTGGTTTAAAAACTTAAGTAGCAATCTTCCATTTTTCCTATGAATTGGACTTATGTTAGCATTAGAAATCCATCAATATGGCAATGCTCTTTGTGTACTTGGTCACATCTCCCAAGATACAAATGCTTGCACTCATTATTAATTTATGTGGTTTCAATGTTTTGTAGGATGTAGATTTCTTGACACAGATATCATTTTGATGTCCTTGGGGTTTGATTCGCCTTCATTCTTATCTAATTAATGTTTTTATGTAATAATATATCCTATAATTATTGCTTAATACATATAAGATAGATTACATACTTATAACTACGAAATTTTTCGGTGGATGCCACCAATCTTGTTAGTACTTTTTAGGGCATGAATATTCTGGAGAGAGAGAGAACCCAAATACAATACCTTTGCATGAACCCTCTTGCTACATGGAGTGTGCATTCGGTATTAAGTGTCGTAATTGTTATAGCACCAGTATAAAGCACTAACCCAAAATCAGTACAAAGAACTAGCCGTATCCATCTATTAACAAAAGCTTTTGCTACTTTGCCACATGGAAATTTATAGAAGATACCATGCATCAACTAGAGATAGCCTTTCAATTTCCTTCATAGAAAATTAAAATTTCTTCTCCTGCATAGTTTAAGAAAAACCCCACTAGCACCTAGGTCCCACTGTCTATCTGTGTGTCTATCTCTCTCCACTTTAGAGGTGCAAGCTTGAGATTTTGGGGCTCTCATGGTTTTCTTTTTAGAGACTCAACTGACCATGAATCATATTGCCACATAAGACATGCATCAAGATGTGAAATGTGACGGTGGTGCTTGAAAGTTTGGTGCATAGCACAAGTCTTGGTCTAAAGTGCTAGAAAGAAACTAGTTTCTCCTTTTCTCTTATGATTGCCCTTATCTTATGAGCCCCAAATTGGACAATAATGTTTCATGTCCATATCAACGCCTCCAAAAATTGCTATTTGAGTGGTGTTATGTCAACCCTGTGAGAACAATATGGATTTTCCCATTTGCTAGTCGACAACTCACTAAGGCTAAAATGAACTACTCTACCATTGAAAGAGAAGGGTTAGAGATGGTTTATGTTACGAAGAAGTTTCATTTCATTATCTCCTAGCTACACCTTTCATCTTTGTTGTTGCCCATTGCTATACCTTTTAAATAAACCATGGGCCATGGGCAACATCCTCAAATGACTTTTATTGTTATTAGAGTTTAATTTCACCATGTAATGTTCCCATTACTTAGTTTATTTTAATAAACAATGTGCGTATACATTCCAAAGAAAATTGATTTATGTTGCATATCCACACATGGAAAAAACTACAGAATCTCTACAGGATTTACAGGAAGTAGGACTGGTTTACTAAAATAGTCCGAAATCTCTAGTATTATGTTTAGATGACTTAATTTCCACTTTAGATGGATCCAAATATATACTGTGAATTATTTTGAAGGGGATAAGTTTTCCAAGACAAAAGTTTGATAAAAATAATGCGATTTACAAACATTGTTATTTTTGACTATTTTTTATGGATATTCGTAACTCTGCCCATGGTAGCTTGTTGACCAAATGCATTCCAATCATTTTATGTACTTGAACTTCTATATTTGGAGTTCATATGACGAAGTTATAATCCAAAAAAGTTGTAGGGAAAAAATAAACGAAAATGTTTGTCATCGATGATGTCATCAAAAACACCAAATAGCAGGCGCCCTCTCTTTACCCCCCCCCCCCCCCCCTCACTACTATATAAATAGGGGTAGAGCATCATGTGGAGGACACACAACGAATCACGCAGAAGTCTCTCTGCTGCTTTGACGCGACAAAGCTCTACTGCAATCAACCTAGTCTCTCTTTCTCTCTCTCCAACCCTACGTGAAAGCGTTGCCCATCAAGCTTCTCCCATGGCTCCTAAGAGACGATGAGACGTTGAACAAGGTCACTCTCAGAGAGCTCCCCAACACGAGGGAGTGGTCGCGCGCTGCTGTTGAGGGAACTCAACACGATGCTGAAGCACAAGCGGAAGTTAACCCCGAACCCATTCAAACCGAAGAACCAGTCATCCCACAACAAATCAAGGTTGCAGCTATAAACCATAATCACGATGGATGGGCAAACAGAGATAATCAAGTTAGTATCTAAGATAGGGATCACAATTAGTTAGAACTTACTTAGACTTGTAAAAGCATGTTAGTATTATCAAGTACTTTTTAGGAAGGAACACGAAAATTGATGAAGAGGATAGATTCTATGCATCACATTGACAACTGTGTTAAAATGTCTTATGGTTATGACTGCTTTTGGATTTGTGAATGATGAATTATGGCTCTTATGATTTCGGGCTTTCATAGCCGGATGAATTGTGGATTGTGGTGGTTTCGGACATTGGGGTCCCCAACCCAATGCTCCCTTACACTCTGCGGAGTGTGGAAAAACTCACCTGTGGATGGGGGTCCTATGCTCCCCGAGGGAGGTATGTGTTTTTTATTTTGATCATTCGAGCACCTAAGAGGGAAAAGGGCCGAGTGGTAAGTGCCCCTGTTATGTAGAATGGCTCCTGAGACTTAGGGAAGCTTAGAGGGGCTCTGAGCCAATAAATTTCCCTGTTGACCGTGAATGGAGTGCGATCACATACAGCCCAATCCCGAGGGATTGGAAGGTCCTATCATCCTAGGTTGGACGATTTCTTTATGCAGAAAGACGGTTTTGTAATACTCTGCAGAGTGATGGATCTGGATGTTATTATGAAATAAAGCATCTGCTTTTTTGAATTGTTTGTTATGTGCTAAAGGTTGAGTTTAATGAACCTAGTCTAACGGAGTAATAAAAGGAAGTTGATTTTATATGTCCAAATAGTGTGGTAGTATGCTTTGCTAATTAGAAAACTAAGCAAACCCATTGAAGAAAGTGGAAGGCTTCGATCTTGACGATTGGACACTTGTGGCTGGGTGGACCTGATAAGTCGAGTAACTTTCTAACATTAAATAGAGCTGATTAAATCGTGACGCTCCCAGTATCGGTAGGATTAGTTATAAGGTTTAACACCGTTTTAGGGGGCCGGAGCTGAGATTTTACCTTATGGGTAGGGGGATCGAGTTACACTCTCCCCTGTCTCTTAATATCTTTGAACCAAGTGTAGCATTAACCTCACTCCTACCTTTGATTGATTACAAAGCGGTCTTTCTTAGGTGGGTGTTAGATTGCTGCTAGGGGTGACTTGTCCACGATTCCCCTATGAAGTACAACTGAGATTCCCATATTCAACTAAGTCCAAGGTTTCCCATGGGGAGACGGGATGGTGATGTGCATGGATATGAATTTCAGTCGACTACTAGAGGACTCATCCGGGTCTGTTGGAGGAGGAACCTCACGCATGGTATTAGAGCATAGGTTTCAAAAGAGCTTTTAGTGTAAGGTTAAGTAGTGAATGTATGAAAGGAATTAATAAAATAACCACACTTGTTTGAAGAAAACTGTTGTTGAATATCTTGCACTAACACTAGCATACATATTGTGCTCATCAGGAACTTAGTGATGAGGAAGCTACTCATTTGCAGGATATTTTTCCCATCATGTATCAAGTAGCCTTAGGGTCGAATAAATTCTCATACCTCGAGGCTATATTTGAGATAATGGAGATGATCTTTATTCCTCCAATTGTATTGTATCCTTATCCTAACTCATGGTACATGAAATATTTATGGCCAAGGAATGGGTCACATATGGAGATATATTGTGAGCATAACATTCTTCCTCATTATGAACTATGGAGGATTGGATGGGTTGAACAACTAAGTATAGTTAAGATATATCTTTTGTTCAGTGTCTTTGTTGAATGGTTACTAGACATTGGGGATGAGCCTGTATCTGAAACCTTGTGGGTATACCGGAAAGTGTTACAAATAGTACCACCCGAGAGAGTTGTTGTAGTGCCAAGAAGGCCTTATTTTGGTACTGGATGTTTTGGTTATCCCCAAGAGCCACCACATTATGTTGTTTGCCATGTACACGAGAATCCCCCAAGATATGAGAATATAGACCCTGATACTTTTTATGAGGAAAGGATCCATGAGATGATGTATTGGTAGATCATGGTATGATCAAATACACCTTTGTAAGTACTTTTCATCAATATAAAGTCTCATTATTGTTTTTGAAGAGCGTGAGTTATGAGCTTATGAGCATATGATGATAATTGAGTTGTTTTGACAAGTTAATGATGAAGTATGCTTTATGCGAGTTATTTTTGAGATCATGTACTCCACTGCTTGTGTGCCAATCAAATATGTTGGAATTAAGAGAAAGTGTAATGGCTATCTTAGAGAAGACTCATCTATGGAATTTCTTAAGCTTACAAAAGGGCTAAAACTGGAGCCCAAATCTGGGGAAGGGACGACCCTTACTTGTACTCTATGTGAAGATGTGAAAGTCCATCTCAAGTTGTTGAAACGACTTGAAAAACTAAAACTAGTTCAATGTTTCTTATTTGAAGAACATAGGGTTAATGATACTGTGGCAATTAATGGAGAGCCAATAACCCTACATCGTTGGGTGTATGACCAATATATACAGGTTATTTCTCCCGATAGGATAACCCTTATGCAGGAGTGTAAAGTCAAAAATTTATGAGCTACCAAAGTATCCCAATCTCCCAAAGTATTATCGATTTCTAGAGACACCTCTTTTTGTAACAAAGAAGTTACAGAGATAATCAGAATCACCAAACTAGTGTGAATTGATGAAACATACAAGGAACTCTAAGATAAGAAGTTTCTTCTCAAGTAGACACCAACACCTAGGTTTAGTGGTGAAGGACCTAATGTGGAGTAAGATGCAGAAGTGTGGACTGAGGCTTTGGACAACTATTTCCTAGCCGTTGAAGCTACTGCTGCAAATCAGTCCATGTCTACTTGTCTTCGTCCTACTGGCAAAGCTAAGATTTGGTGAAAACAGTTTTGCCGAGATAAAGGGGTAACAGAAGCTTCCCAAACTTGGGAGGAGATCAAAGAAGCTGTGAAAGGACGTTATCTTCCACCATCTTTTGAATCAATCAAGATGAATGAATTCTACAACTTACGACAACTAAGCCTAACCTTGGAAGGATACTATTCCAAGTTTGTGAGTCCACGCAAATATGCACCCCCAGTGACAACATCTCAATAGATTTCAAGGTTCTGCCAAGGACTAAATCCACCTTTGGATACTCACCTTGAATCAATGAGACCAACGACTCTTGAAGATGCTCTTATGCAAGCAAAACCTATGGCCAAAGAAATCACTCGAAATGGCCAAAGAAACCATCCAATGAACAACTATGGAAGGGGTTACCCAAACTATGGTATCGACATGACCAATGCCTGAGGAAATGGTAGAGCTAATGCAATCACCCATGGACCAAATGGGATAGGAATCAGGCAATGCTACCAATGCAGAAGGACTAGACACCTAAGGGCTAATTGTCCTAATCGTCCTCAAAATCATAGCCCAAACCAGGTTGGTGAAAGAGGCCGAGGGAATGGCAACAACAACCCAGGCCATGGACGTGGAAGAACAGCTGGCTCTTGGGTAAATACCATGATTGGATAGCCCAAGGAATGCAAGTTAGGTGAATAATTTGAAAGAGGATCCATTCATGCTACTGTGGAAAAGAAAGGAGCGGACCACCAATGTTTAGTAATTCAATCTCCGGCTACTTACAAGGGTACGTCATTTACGATCTTAATTAATTGTGGTAGCACGCATTCCTTTCTTGCATCCTCCAAGACAGTTAAAATATTGCATCTAGAATCTAGGGGGACAAAGAAAATGATAGTAGAATTGGCTAGTGGGAAGGAATTTGCCTCAACTAAAACTGTAGGGAAACTTCAATTTGAGTTAGACAGCCATATAACTGAAACAGAATTTCGAATCCTACCACTAGGATGCTACAATTGATTTCTAGGAATGGATTGGCTCAAGAAGAACAAAGCCCAGATTCTATGTGCTAAAGAGGAAATAATCTTTCAAGACTTAGAAGGAGAAACCGTAAAGGTATATAGGGAAGCTAGAAGAACTAGACTCCAACTAGCCAAGGCAAGTCAACTTAGTAAGGGATTGAAGAAAGGTCAACCAACCTACATGATCCAATTGAATAAAGGCGAAAAGACTAATGCAGGAACTCTATCTTCGTGGATCAATGACTTCAAGGATGTCTTCCCAGAAGAATTGACTCAACTACCTCCAAAGCATGAGGTTGATCATGAAATAAAGTTGATTCCTAGAGCCAAGCCAGTGTCAAAACGACCATACAAAATGTCTATTCCTGAAGCTATTGAGCTTAAGGAACAACTAAGGCAACTGATAGAGCAAGGATTTATCTGCCCAAGTAATTCACCTTGGGGAGCACCTGTCCTCTTCTAGAAAAAGAAGGATGGAACACTTAGACTCTGCATTGACTTCAGATGACTAAACCAGGTTACGATAAAAAAACAAGTACCCTATACCTAGGATAAATGAACTTTTAGATTGCTTACACGGAGCCAAGGTTTTTTCCAAGATTGATCTAAGGTCCGGATACTATCAAATTTGAATCCAGGAACAAGATATCCCAAAGACTGCCTTTAGCACTAGGTATGGTCATTATGAATTTTTAGTCATGCCATTCGGATTGACTAATTCCCTAGCTACATTCGATCGTCTAATGCAAGACATCTTTCAACCATATCTAGATGATTTTGTGCTAGTATTTTTTGACGATATACTAGTATACTCCAAATCAATAGAGGAACATGAAGGTCACTTAAAGATCGCTCTAGTAACACTTCATGAAAATTAGCTCTATGCCAAGATGAGTAAATGTGTGTTTCTCACTAACACGATTGAATATCTTGGATACATTGTTTCCGCTAATGGAATCTCTGTAGACCCTACCAAAGTAAAAGATATCCTAGAATGGCCAATACCTAAGATAGTAAAAGAAATTGAGGATTTTTAGGACTGACAGGATGGTATCGAATCTTCATCAAGGATTATTCCCTCATTGATGCACCCTTGACAAATATTTTGAAGAAAAATATAGTAATCCTTTGGACCATTGAGCATCAAGAAAGCTTTGATAAGCTTAAAGAAGCTATAGCCACTGCACCTGTATTAAAACTCCCTGACTTCAATCAACCATTTGGAGTGATCACTGATGCAAGTGGACTTGCAATTGGTGGGGTGCTAGTACAAGAAGGAAGACCAGTGGCCTATACTTTCAGAAAATTGAAACCCTATGAATCTAACTATGCTACTCATGACCTTGAGTTACTCGCAATAATTCATGCCTTGAAACTGTGGAGACACTATTTATTGGGAAGGGAATTCACTTTAATGACAAATCATAAAAGTCTTAAGTGGATCTTCACCCAAGCTGAACTAAACATGAGACAAAGAAGATGGATAGAGATATTGCAAGAATTTGATTTTAAAATCAAATTTCATCCAGGGAAGGACAATGTTGTTGCAAATGCATCAAGCCAAAAAGCCTTTCTTAATAGTGTTATAGAAGTTCGAAGCTTAAGAACCATACCCATACCTGATAACCCTGTACTTGAGCTTGTACGCCAAGCTATGTCTCAGGATAAAGAATATGAAGGACTCATGGCTAAGGTACTTCAAGGGGGAAGCTCTAACAAAGAAAGGTCTAAGATTAAGGATTATCGTGCTAGTAATGCTTGTCTATATTACCATGACCGCCTTTGTATCCCAAAAAGACTAGAAGTGAAGGCCAAGATCTTATGGGAAGCACATGACAGCCCCATTGTAGGACATCCGAGGTATGCCAAGACACTCAACACAGTTCGTAAGAGCTATCACTGGTGGCTAGGATTAAAAAGAGATGTATTAAAGTATGTAACTCAATGCTTGACTTGTCAAAGAGTCAAGGGCAGAAAGGATCAAGATGCGTGGAGAGTTACAACCCTTGGACATTCCACAAATGAAATGGGAGTCAATAACTATGGACTTGTTTCTGGATTACCTACTATTGCTAGTGGATATGACTCCATCATGGTAGTGGTTGATATATCGACGAAAGTTGCACACTTGATCCTAGTTAAAACAACTTATAAGTCATCTGACATTGCTTGAGTCTTTATCAAAGAGGTATTTAGGTTACATGGATTTCCAAAGAGCATAGTCAGTGATCGAGACTCCAGGTTCACCTCTAAGTTTTGGACTTGCCTATTTCAAGCAATTGGAGTGCAACTATGCTTCAGTACTTCTTATCATCCTCAAATTGATGGCCAAACTGAGAGGATGAACCAAACCATTGAAGACATTCTAAGGTGTTATTGTGGTAAAGAACCAAAACGGTGGATTGAACATTTACCTTTGGTGGAGTTTGCTTATAACGCTATCTTTCAACAAACAATCAAGATGTCACCATTCTAAGCCTTGTATGGATGCCGTATACCTCTAAACTTCTCAGATCCCACTCTCAAAGTAGAGGCTTCTAAGGCTATGCTTGAAGACATGGACAAACAAGTCAAATTGATCTAACATGACATCCAAGCTGCTAAAGATTGGACCCGAAAAGAGCTCAGTATCCTTGGAGAAATATAAAAAGCTTATTCCAAGGTACTGTGGACCATATGAAGTAATCAAAGTAATGGAAAGGCAAGCTTACAAGCTTAAATTGCCACCCTATCTCAAGATTCACTATGTATTTCATGTAAGCCTATTGAAACCTTATGTACCAAACCCCGATCATGTGCTTAATGACGAACAAATAGTCATGCCTACCCAAGGGATTCTGGAAATGCAACCCAAGAAGATTCTAGATACAAGGAAAAAACCTCTAAGAAGTCACCTAGTACAATGGAAGGATTGTCTTGAAGAAGATGCCACGTGGGTCGATGAGGCAACCCTTATGAAAGAATATCCCCTGTTTCTCTCGAGATGAGGACATCTCGATTTCTCTAAGGAGGGGAGAATGTAATGACCCCATTACTTAGTTTATTTTAATAAACAATGTACGTATACATTCCAAGGAAAATTGAGTTATGTTGCATATCCACACATAGAAAAAACTGCAGAATCTCTACAGGATTTACAAGAAGCAGGACCAGTTTACTAGAATAGTATGAAATCTCTAGTATTATGTTTAGATGACTTAATTTCCACTTTAGATGGATCCAAATATATACTATGACTTATTTTGAAGGGGATAAGTCGTCCAAGACAAAAGATCGATAAAAATAACGTGATTTACAAATATTGTTATTTTTAACTATTTTTTAATGGATATTCACAATTTTGCCCACAAAAGCTTGTCGACCAAATGCATTCCAATCATTTTAAGTACTCGAACATCTATGTTTGGAGCTCATACAACGAAGTTATAATCTAAACAAGTTGCAGGGCAAAAATAAACAAAAATGTTTGTCATCGATGATGTCATCAAAAATGCCAAAAAGCAGGCACCCTCTCTTTACCTCCCCCCCTCTCACTACTATATAAACAGGGGTAGAGCATCATGTGGAGGACACACAACAAATCACGCAGAAGTCTCTCTGCTGCTATTGACTCGACGAAGCTCTGCTGCAATCAACCTAGTCTCTCTCTCTCTTTCTCTCTGTCTCCAACCCTACGTGGAAGCGCTGCCCATCAAGCTTCTCCCATGGCTCCTAAGAGACGATGAGATGCTGAGCAAGGTCACGCTCAGAGAGATCCCCAACAAGAGGGAGTGGTCACGTGCCGCTGCTGAGGGAACTCAAAACGATGCTAAAGCACAAGCGGAAGTTAACCCCGAACCCATTCAAACCGAAGAGCCAACCATCCCACAACAAATCAAGGTTGCAGCTATAAACTATAATCACGATGGATGGCCAAACAGAGATAATCAAGTTAGTATCTAAGATAGGGATCACAATTAGTTAGAGCTTACTTAGACTTGTAAAAGCATGTTAGTATTATCAAGTACTTTTTAGGAAGGAATACGAAAATTGATGAAGAGAATAGATTCTATGCATCACATTGACAACTATGTTAAAATGTCTTATGGTTATGACTACTTTTGGATTTGTGAATGATGAATTATGGCTCTTATGATTCCGGGCTTGCACAGCCGGACGAATTGTGGATTGTGGTGGTTTGGGACGTTGGGGTCCCCAACCCAATGCTCCCTTACACTCTGCGAAGTGTGGAAAAACTCACCTGCGAGTGGGGGTCCTACGCTCCCGAGGGAGGTAAGTGTTTTTTATTTTGATCACTCGAGCACCTAAGAGGGCAAAGGGCCGAATGGTAAGTGCCCCTGTTAGGATGGCTCCTTAGGCTCAGGGAAGCTTAGAGGGGCTCTGAGCCAGTAAATTTTCATGTTGACCACGGACGGAGTGTGATCACATACAGCCCAATCCCAAGGGATTGAAAGGTCCTATTCTAGGCTGGATGGTGTCTTTCTGCGGAAAGACGGTTCTATAACACTCTACGGAGTGATGGCTCTGGATGTTATTATGAAATAAAGTATCTGATTTTCTGAATCGTTTGTTATGTGCTAAAGGTTGAGTTTAATGAACCTAGTCTAACGGAATAATAAAAGAAAGCTGATTTTACATGTCCAAACAGTGTGGTAGTATGCTTTGCTAATTAGAAAACTAAGCAAACCCATCAAGGAAAGTGGAAGGCTTTGATCCTGACGATTGTACGCCTGTGGCTGGGTGGACTCGATAAGTCTAGTAACTTTTTACCATTAGATAGAGATGATTAAATCGTGACCCTCCCAATATCGATAGGATTGGTTATCAAGTTTAACATTGTTTTAGAGGGCCTATGTCAATGGCTATAAATTGATTTCCAAAGGCAAGAGAGATGGCAGAATGTTTGCCTTGGATGCATCTATCCCAGAATTGAAGGCAGCCATGTTTGCCCATGATAATGGAATAGTTCGAGATGTAGAAATTCGGCACAAATGCATCGGTCATGTTAAATACAGAAGCTAAAAAATATGTAGTAGAAAGAGGTTGTACTTGGCTTGCCAAAGTTCAAGTACACTAATCTTGAACATGTATGCTCTACTTGTCAGTTTGGGAAACAAACAAGATTCTTGTTCATGGGACATGTCAGAAACAGTACTCAGCCTTTGCAATTGATACATTCAAATGTATGGGGTCTTGCCCATAATGAATCTTTTGGTGGTGCTAGGTATTATGTATCCTTTATTGATGATTTCAGGCCATACACATGGTTGTACATTCTGAAGCACAAGGATGAGGTGCTCGATGTCTTTAAGGACTTTAAGAAGCATGGTTAAAATGAACTTGGTTGTTATATCTCATGTCTAAGATCTGATGGAGGTGGAGAATATGTATCCAAAGAGTTTGACATGTACCTTGCTAAATATGGCATAAAGGCAGGTCACATGCAGCTACACACCTTAGCAAAATGGTGTGGCAAAGAGAAAACATTGGGTGCTTATGGAAGCTACCAGGGCAATGCCTAATGAAAAGAATTTGAGAAATGCTTACTGGGCTAAAGCAATGGTTACTACACTTTATGTGTTGAACCAAATACCTACAGCTGGGGTTCGTGATTTGACTCTGTATGAGAAACTGTATGGGCACAAGCTCGACATTAGTCACTTAAAATTATTTGGTTGCATTGCCTATGTACATGTGCCTGATGAAAAGAGGAATAATTTAGACCACCCAAAAGCTATCAAAAGTTTTTTTCTTGGCTATGCACAGGAGAGAAAGGCTTACAAATGCTATGATCTGTCCACTTAGGAAACCCTGATCACATCACTGATGTAGTTTTTGATGAGCTGGCCTCATGGTATGGTAATCCGAATGCAGTGATCTCTAATGGACTAGCCAACCCTACTTATGCTGAAAATTATCCTTCATCTAGTATGTCTATGAGTGGTGGACTGACAGGCGATGGTTCATGTACTGTTAGTCATTTGGATAGGACAACTCGGTAGTCATGCTATTGCATCCACTGACATAGATATGTCAGTGAGGGGAAGATTGGATAAAGGCAAAGAAAATATGTTTGACAATGTGAATGGCCCACTTACAAAATTGGATATGAGTCACTTAGTAGTGACAGACTTGATAGTGAATTGGGCATACCATTAGTTATGATGCCTGGTGCAAGCTGGTGCAGTGCAAAGAAAGTATGTGCCACCTCGTGAGAGGCAAGCCCAGAGTGCACCGCAGTTGAGGAGGTCTAGAAGGGTAAGAAAACTAGTTGATAGGTTGAATACAGTGGGTATTCAGCCAAACATTATGCATATATGACTAAAGTGTCAGGCTACTAAGAGCCTACCAAGTTCAGTGAGGTAGTTACATATGAGAATTGGTGTGCTACCATGAAGGAGGAATAGCAGCACTGGCTAAAAGTGAGACATGGGAATCAATTCATTTGCCAGAAGGAAAAGTACCCATTGGCTGCAAATGGGTTTATAAAGTGAAATGCAAGTCATATGGTTTGGTGAAAAGATATAAAGATCAGTTGGTTGCAAAGAGATATGCAGAGCAGTAGGGCCTAGATTATGAGGAAAATTTTAGCCCCTGGTTGCCAAGATGGCAATAGTAAGAATAGTCATAGCATTAGCGGCTTCTAAGGGCTAGAAATTATGGTAGATGGATGTAAAAAATACATTCTTGAATGGTGACTTGCTTGAAGAGGTGTATATGGAGCAACATGAGGGTTATGCACACCCTGACTATCTAACATATGTGTATAAGCTGAAAAAGGCCTTGTATGGGCTGAAATAGGCACCGAGAGCATGGAATGCTTGCATAAGCACTTATTCGCAGTAGCTTGGTTTTCAGATAGGTCATGCAAATCACAGCCTATTTACAAAGAAGACAGAGCATGGTTATGTTTTTTTGGTGGTTTATGTCGATGATTTGATCATCACTGGAGATGATGATCATGGGATTGTTGAAATTAAAGCAATATTACAGGCTAAATTCAAAGTCAAGGATCTTGGTGAGCTGAAGTACTTTCTCAAGGATTGAGATTATGTCCACATCTCAAGGTATATGGCTATTGCAAAAACAATATGCTCATGATATGTTGCTAAAATATGGCATGATGGAGTGTAAAGCCATGGAAATACCATTGGATGAAAATGTCAAACCTTTTAGTTGATGTTGGGACTAAGATCGAGAATGTCGCTATGTACAAACAGATGGTGGGCAACCTAATTTACCTTACTATTACCCATCCCTAACTTGAGTTATGCAGTGGGGTTGATTAGCCAGTTTATGAAGAAACCTCGTAAGCCACACTTAGATGCAGTCAAGAGGACTATGCAGTGTTGAAACATGGATCTAGGACATGGCAATGCGAAAGCTATGGAGGTTGAAAGATGAAGACCAAACTCATGAAGACATAGACAAGACAAGACCAATTGTCACACAAGTGAATTAGGTTTCAAGATTGAGACTTGGACTCATAAACACAATCTTGTGTGTGGACAATGACACAGGCACTTTACTAGAAAGAAAAGAGTACTATCATTCCATTAAAGAAAAGGAAGCAAGTACAATGCTTTATAGGAAAGTCTAGGCAGCATATCCTCCTACTGTGCTTATGGGATTCTTATCATGAGCCCTCACTACTAAAGTAGGTGTGATTGTAAACATCTCAACATGTGGTACATGAAGGATATTGCTGATTATGGGTTGTTTTATGAGCATGGGAAATCATTCGACTTGACAGGTTATATAGATGCTAATTGGGCTAGTTGTGTCTATGACAAGAGGTCAACCAGTGCTTATGCTTTCAGTTTGGGTAGTAGTATGATCAATTGGAGTAGTAAGAAGTAGCCCACCATTGCTTTATCTAGTACAGAGACAAAATAGAGGGGTGTAGCCTTAACAGCATGCGAAGCAGTTTGGCTTGTGAAATTGCTACATGATTTGGGTATCCAGTTGGATAGCAAAGTCACATTGCATTGTGGCAATCTCAATAGTGTGATGCTAGCTAGCAACCCCATCTATCATACTAGATCCAAACACATAGATGTTCATTACCATTTCATCAAGGAAATGGTACTTATAGGATAGATTGATCTACTTCATGTAAAGACAGAAGACCAGGTAGCAAATATCTTTAGCAAATCACTTGGTAAAGAGAAATTCGTTCATTTCAGGGAGCTACTTGGAGTTCAATAGAGCTAGTCGAAGCTTGAGGGGGAGTGTGAGACTTCAAGCTCAACTCATGTACTCCGACATGACAACTAATGTCCACCCAGGTGTCTCTAGCATGTGAGTCGTAGTCAATAAGTCAAGTACACTTAACTTTGATAGAGTTAGTTAGTGTGAGTAGTCATCAGATCACTTAAACCTAGTTCTTTCTAGTCATTCAATATGTGTGTGAAGTACATGGAATAATGAAGAATAAAGGAGTTCACTACTCCCCGGTGCCTCATTCCTCTCTCCCTATCTTTGGCAAATAGATCTACTAGAAGAGGACTCTTTTGGCCCACTCAATGTTTGTAACTATGGATCTACATTTTCTATAATCACTTTTTCTTTCTCATCATCTGCAATAATATGTTTTTCAACAATATATCAACTGCTCATCTCATGAAACATAACATCTTTTGCACTTGTAACTTGTGTAGAATTGGATTATAACACTTTTAATGCTTTTGATCAAGGGAATAGTCAACAAAAGTATAATTTTCAACCTTTGTATCCAACTTCATAGGAATATGTATATATGCAATGCATCTAGATACTTTAACATGTGGCAAATCTAATTTCTTGCTAGTAAACTTCTCCTTTAGTATCACATCATGCATTATAGAAGTGGGAGTCCTATTTATAATATGGGTTGCTGTAGATATTTCTTCAACCCAATAATAATGAGGCATATTCTTTTCAGCCATCATCAAGGCTCACACAATTTTTGTAATGTGCATGTTCTTCCTTTCGCCAATAACATTACATTGTGGAGTATACCCATATGTAAACTACCTTTGAATTCCATGTTATTTCAAAAAATTATTGAATTCATTGGAGAGATACTCTCCCCATCCATCTAAGCTCAAGCACTCAATCTACACACATGTTTGCTTCTCAACCAAAATGTTAAAATCTTGCATATGAGAAAATACCTCACTTTTCTCCTTCATGGAATATACCCATAAATTTCTTAAATGATCATCAATAAAGATTGCATAATACTTACATCCAAACATTGATGCAGTATTTGTAGGATCCCACACATTTTAATGTACAACATCACATAAAAGATTGCTTACATAATTATCATAGGGAAATGCATGCCTTTTCTATTTTTTGAATCAGTGTGGTTCACACATTTTTTATATATTAGTCACTTTGAACTTAGGAAAAAGCCCATGACAACTTCATATGATCGTATATTTTTCAACCATTGCACATTTACATGGCTGATACATTTATGCCAAATGTCAATACCAACCACAACTCCTACACGTTATGCAAATATGGTAGTCTTTGGCTCAAGAACATTTATATCCAAACTAAATATCTTTTTCACACACTTACCTTTTGAAACCAATTTACATTCATTTTTTAAATCTTCTACAAAGTAGCCATTTTGATTGAACTTTACTTGCAATCCCACAAAAACCAAGTTCTTTGTGATGTTAGGTATATGTAGCGTATCAACTAGGCACTTGACTTTTCCATCTTGCATAGACGATGGGATACTCCCAACATAAGCAATAGGATACGTTGTATTATCACCTATTTCAACAAAACCTGGCATTTCAAGATTTTTCATTTCTCTAAACCATTGTCCATGCGATGTCATATGGGTAGAGGTACATAAGTCCACATACCATACATCATCAGCCATTACTGTGATGATGTATCTCTATTTACTATATTCATAAGTCCACATACCATACATCATTAGTCATTACTGATGATGAATCTATATTTACTATATTAATCATTGACTGCATAACAAATAACTTCTCATCATCAATCTAATTACTTGCTAGATGCATAATTGTTATGCCACCTTCTCCCATTTTTCTTATTTCCACCTCTTGTCTTTCTAGATAGTCATATGAAGTATGACCTTTGTGACCACAATTATAGTATTCTCTACTAACATAACGTGCATTCTATCTGCTATGTCTTCTATGGCCCCCCTTGCCTCGAGACTAGCCTCTCCTACATGTATGTGACTACTCCTTTGAGTCATTAGACTGCCCTTGATTTTGCCCATAATAGCCACCGCCGCAATCTCTACCTCTACTTGTGTTAGAGTAGAGCATATGTTCTATACTATTCTTGCTTTGTGACAAAGATGTAGCAATATCCAAAATTTTCTCTTCTATTATCAACTTACATATTATATTTGTAAAATCAAGGATGGTGTCTCTTGTGTTGATGGAGATTTGAAATTGTTTATACCCCATTTCTATACCATGAAGTCTATACCCCATTTCTCAAAAGGTTGGTGGAAAATTATTTGTGTGATTTCCATTTGATCCTTTCGAATAGATAGGTTCATGTGTTGGCACTTGTCACAGTGTTTGACAACTCTGGCCACATCCTTAAATAGAGCAAGCCATCATAACTAGACATGTAGTAGTTTTTGGGCCATGGCATTTACATCAAAATGTCCTCCAACTATGCCACTATATGAGCCTCTTCTAGAACATCCTCAATTTCATGCTTGTTGTAGACAAACTGCCTTAAGATACCATCTTACCCTAGGCAATAGAACTTACATGTGATCAATTGATAGGGTTGATTCTTAATCAAGATGCATGTTAGTCGAGATTTTTCAAATAGTCATTTTGGAAGGCCTTGGTCAAGGATATATATAATGTCATCAACTCAACAACACATGTGATTAGCTTTAAAGAGCTAAGCTTTATGGGGTTAACATGAAATAGATGAGCATCATGGAGTTGATTGTCAACTCTTGTGGCTTTCTTACCGTTGTCCACTTTTGATAAGTGATTTGCAATAATGCATTATTTTTCTTTGCACACTATAATGGTGTGTGAGGTTCCTCCTCCAATAGACCCAAAGGAGTCCTCTAGTAGTTGACTAAAATTCATATCCATGCACATCACCATCCTGTCTCCCCATGGAAAACCTTGAACTTAGTTGAACATAGGAATCTCAGCTCTACTTCACAGGGGAAGCGTGGACAAGTCACCCCTAACACCAATTTAACACCCACCTAAGAAAGACCACTTTGTAATCAATCAAAGGTAGGAGTGAGGTTAACATTGCACTTGGTTCAAAGAGAGTGAGAGACGGGGGAGAGTGTAATTCGATCCCCCTACCCATAAGGTAAAATCTCAGTCAACCGACAATATATTCTTGGTAATAGAAGGTACATGTAGTACATCATATAGGATCTTCTTTCTACCATCATGCACATGAGAAATGGAACCACACCTATATGCTCAATATCATGCTATGTATAATCACCAGTACATACAAATCCATGAGACCTTACTTCTAACTCATCAAACCATTTTCCATGAGGATTCATATGTTTGGATGCTCCTGATTCTATATACCATTTCTCATCTTTACCTTACTTAGGCATATTCTTTGATACATGCTGCATAGCAAACAATCTATCTCCCTAGTCGTCCTAAGTACCACTAGAAGATGCATAATGTCCATGTTTCCTATCTTTTGCCTTCATATCAACTTGCTTTTTATGGCAATCCTTCACAATATGCTGATAAACTCTGCAATAATGACAATCTTTATCCCTATTAGATTGCTCATGCAACTTCCAGGAGTCACTTCTTCCTCTAGGTGATCTCCTCTTGTCTCTAAAGGCTCTAGATTGTTGTCCTTGTGTATTTGAGATGTGCCAAGCATTTTGATGTTGCTCTCCATAAGTGTTTTGAGTGTCTCCTTGACCCTGATAGCTCGTTGACTAGAGTAAAAGACAATGTCTCTACCCTGAGATGTGCTTGAACCTGTATTCAAGCCAAGCTTTACTTCTTCATGCAATTCCAGTGCAAGTAACTCATCCCAATCAGGGGGTTTTTCTCTCAAAGAAATGGACGTATCAAATGTCTTATACTCCTTGCCTAACCCATTCAATGTCATTGCAATCATATCATCCTCCCAAACATGAGATCCAATAGTAGCCAGCTAGTCAGCTATGGTCTTTATTTCCATCCTATATGCTTGAATTCTCATTACATTCCTAGGCATGTTGTTGAACTGCTGCTTCAACTGTATCTTCCTTGCATGTGTGACATTACCATAATTCTTCATGAGTGCATCCCAAGCATCCTTCGGGGAATGGCAACTGGTACTTTGCATAGCCATCGCGTTAGAAATGCACAAAGAAAACCAATGCAGTACTTTACTAGCTCTTTTCAACCACTGTCAATGAGCTCTCCACTGTTCCTATGTTCGATTCTGTTTATGCAATTCGGGTTCACCTTTAGCCCTCGTACACAAATCTCAATAACCTCTGCCAATCAAAAAGTTCTACATCCTGGACTTCCATAGAGCAAAATTTTTGTTGTCAAGCTTCTCACCAACAAATTGAGTGATGTTATCAATGCCTTGAGCATTTTCCATAGCTGCAAATTTAGTGCTCACTGAATGCTTGACTCCTTGCACACCCCTAAGATGTTTATGATAGTTTCAATTCAATAAGTTGTCACAATAAAAATCAGTAGATAGTAAACAATGTATTTAAGCTCATATTATGTCAAATACATCCCTAGTCATGTGGCAAAACATCTAGATGCAGTGGCATTCCAAACAGATAGCATGTGTCTGCATAGTAAACATGTAGGTGTTCATGAATCAATGATAGACAATAGTCAGTGTATAACCAACAGTGTTTTCTCTACTAAAGCAAGAGTATTCAAATCTCAAAACAACCCCAAAATAGATTCTCACATAGTTGCCACTCTATGCAAGAGTTGATACATGTCCAACCAGTCAGAATAGATTGCATGTATGTCAAGTGAAAATGATAGGTATCCTTTCTATAGACAATAACTAGTCAATACCTTAGTATAACTAGCAACAAATTAGTCCAAAATTTGGGCTTTCACAGCACTCACAGTATCCTAGAAAGCATCTACCACTCAAGTGGTACGATCCAAGCATTTGTCATCAATAGTAAATAAGCATCACAGATACTTCAACCCTATAGGTATACTATTTCCAAATTCAGGACAACAACCAGTTCACTATTTGCAATGTGCAAATAAGCTCCAAAATTGAGCATTTAACACTCCAATATCATGCCCATATATACGTAAGTGTTGCTACAACACTTGCTAAGCATGTAGAATGATTGTCTGCATCATTCTCAAGCATTTCTTAATCAAACAATGCATGTTTTAGTGCTGGAAATAACTTTCGAAAGTTGAGCATTTGACATTCTAGACCAATGCTTAAATGGATGAGAGATAGCTCATATACTTTGGCAAGCATCCTTGAAGATCAAGTGTGACATTCATGAAGCATTCACTACTGTAGTAAACTTATCTAAGAGTGTAGGTACAAGGCACATTTCTCCTTCCACAAACATGTCAAATCACTGTTGAATATACTGATCTAGATGGATGCTCAAAATCTCATGTCCAAGTTCTTTAGCATGTAGGCTATTGCTCAAGTAAATGAGTGATTAATCATGGATAGACCTACTAACTTTTGTGCTTCAAGAAAGTAGACGCAAATGGACATGTTATGTTTTTATATATGCTACTTATGCTGAACATGAGTGCTTGCTAATGTAAGTTCTAATGATCGAAAATATTCCCCAATACTTCAAGCATCCCATCGAGCATCACATCTATGATGTTATTCAGTCATACTTGGTGCTCAAGCCTCCATAAACTAGGCGCATTTTAGTAGGTCACGGTTTTGCATCTAGGCCACGTTTTTTTTCAGATCTGCTACTGTTTTGATTAGCAATGAGCTTATCAATAAGCTCTCACACCTATCATCAATCCCTTATCCATGATTCACATGGTCTTGGCATTCCATTCAACATTATTGTTCATTGATAGTCCACCCTGGAGCAATAGGTGCTACTAGTATGTCCTTAGGTTTTTGTTTGACAACTCACATTTTTTAGATTTGCTGATGCTAAACATTAGGAGGCTCAATGATAGGCTCCATTACATGCCATTAACCCTTTGAACCACCTTCCACAAGCTCTATTATTTGTAGAGACTTAAGTTATGATACATACCTTCCAGATGAGAGTTATGGCTGCCAACATTGTAGGCTTACTTCAATCTTCAAGCTCTAGCTTCTCCTGCAACTTCACTGCAGACTCTCACACTCCACAGATCCATAGTCCCATGTCTCTAATACCATGTCAAAAGATAGGGAGAGAGAGATAAGGCAACAGGGAGTAGTGAAATCCCATATTCTTCATTATTCCATGTACTTCACACACATACTAAATGACTAGAAAGAACTAGGTCTAAGTGACATGATGACTACTCACACTGACTAACTCTACCAAAGTTAAGTGTACCTGACTATGACTCACATGCTAGAGACAACTAGATACTAGTAGCTGTCATGTCAGTGTATACGAGTTGAGCTTGAAGTTTCATCACTATTGAGAGACCACGGAGTGGAAAGTTGCATATGAATAGCACTCCTACAAGTGTATAAAATGTATCACACAAGGGAAAAGAAAATGTGGTTGAGTCATTTGCTATGCTAGATATTTCTATAGACTATTCATGTATATATAGTGAGTTTGATGGCTCAAATTAGAGTATGGATGAGGAGTTTGGTATTCTAGTTATTTGTATACCTAGTGTAAGGAAAACCAAGGCTAATAGAAAGGGACCATAGAGTGCTCTACAAGTATGCAAGTCAAGGAGAGTAAGGTAGCCCATACATAGGTTGACTTATGATAGTTCTGTTGCTTTTGTCATTATGCATATATAGTGAAGGTTATACCAACAAATAGTAAATTCTTTGTGATGGATGGCATATGTAATACATCTGGAAACCTCTGTCTTGAAGAGGAACTACCACGTCCCCTTCCTAAACTTGAGTAAATTGCTTGGACCTACTCTTTACTTCTTTCAAACTATTCACCATGTATGCTGATTTCTTCAGTGATCATGAGAGAGACCAACTCATCAACATCTAGAAATGGCTTTTGTATATACACATAAGTAACAAATGATTTTCAAGACATTTCATTATTAAGACCACCCAAAGTAGATGATACCAAATCATTATCATCGCATTGCATCAATTGTTGCCAAAACACAATGCTCCTCACCTTCAAAACATACTCATTGACAAATAGTTTCCCTTTGTTCAAACTATTTAGCTCTTGCTTAAGCTAAATCTTTTGTGCCTTTGTATTTACACAAAACATATTTTCAAATGTGTTCCATGCTCCATGTGAACTTTATGTGCATTTTTTATACACCCCAACATAGTATTATCAATTACTATAGATAGGCTTTGTCCTACTTTTAGTGCCTTCATTGACACTATCCAAGAGAAAGAGTGGAAGAATGGGAGAGCATCTTTCCCATTTCTTGCTTGCTCAAATCCTTGCTTTTTCTCCTTCACTTTAGTCTTCAAAACTAGACTCCCTTAGTGGTGCCACTTTGATACCATATCACGAATCATGTGGTTGGGAAAATTACTTGATCTGTTATGCCAAACGCACACCATACACACAAGGGGAAGCTCACTCAACAAAACAAGAAGAGAGATGGAGGACAAAATTTTTTCTTGCTAGTTTATTATTCTTCTTTTATACACAATACAATGTACTCAAAGTTTAGATAAGATACAACATAAAGGAAAGTGGCTTGCTAAGTCAAACAATGTATAACTGATTGTACTAATCGACTGGTGCTATAGGTGTAACAACCAAATATAATAAGTGATAAGTCAATGGCCATGTGACAAATAACGACTCTCGACCACTACAAGATATAGGCCTTATGCCGACGTTAAAAGCGACGAAAATGTAAATAGCAAAATTTTCTCCCGTCGTGGCAAAAAGCGTCGTTATTGGTAACTCCATATAATAGTCGGTATCAGCATCGTTATTGGCGTCGGTATCAGCGTCGCATTTGGGACGCTGATACCGACGCCAATAACGACGCTGATACTGATGCTCTGTGACGCTAATAACGACGCCAATAACAACACGTGCAGTAAATTTGCGATGCTAATAGCGACGGTAATAGGGAAAAAAAAAATTGTGGCAAGGTACCTTGCATATAGCACTGTGTGCTTTATTTGGGCCATACAAATAGTTTCTGCACTATGTACAATGCTCGTGTAAACAAAAACAAAGTATACTGAAATCATAACACTAATACATGAAATAAATACATGATTGCATAATGAAAATCACTGGTACAATCATGACAAGATATCACTACTACATAGAAAATGTCTACACAGATCAGGCGACCAAAAAAGAAAGGTGTGTGAGCTCCAGGGATCCAAGGGTGAGCTATATATCCTCGCCATCCAAAAGGTCGTCTCGCCGCAAAGGAGCATCAAACTGACTCTGCAAAAAAAAAAACAACACCACATCAGTCCACCATAGACTAATGCAACATTTTTTCTACAAGAAGGAACTAAGGGCCATAGCTCATAACCTATTTTGAATTTTTAGTAATTAAATAATGCAAAAAATAAGGGAAAATACAAGGAAAATAGAGAAAAACCATTAAAAATAGAGAAAAATGCATTTTGGGTGCGAAAAATTAATGATAATTAAGAATAATGTTTGTGAATGTTTGTGGGGACTGAAGCATGAGAATTTGCCTCAGTTCTGTTAGATATGATCAATGCCCCACCCTCATTAGGTGCTACCAATGATCCATGGTGCTCAAAGTTGTAAGGCCCCCATTATGAGGAGAAGCCAAATGTGAGCCCGGACATTGGTTGAGTCCTGACTTGTATATCAGATGAGGTCTATGTGACCGGATGGCAAAAAGGTGACTGTTGTGGGTCTAATCTTTGGGTTAGACGGAGTGGTTAAGCTGGTAGCAACTCGAGGCACATTGCATTGAGTTGCGTGGTAAGGGAGTTAAAAGGGGCCCCTATTGTGGGGTCCGG
Source organism: Lygodium microphyllum (assembly GCF_053477565.2). NCBI lineage: Eukaryota > Viridiplantae > Streptophyta > Polypodiopsida > Schizaeales > Lygodiaceae > Lygodium > Lygodium microphyllum. The sequence goes on along the minus strand of NC_141140.1, from coordinate 51,922,533 downwards.
GGGCCGCGGAAGCGGCCCCTGGCTGGGGGGTTCCAGGGGGGCCAGCGGCCCCCCTGGCGGGGGTCCGGGGGCAGCGCCCCCGGCCCGATGGTAAAGGGAATATTCCCTGGAATATTCCCTGGCCGACTAGTGGAGGCTCATATGGTAGGTCGGTCAGCAGGCCGACCTAACGACCTTCGCGGGCTATAAAAGCTAAACCCCTTCGCAGCCATCTTACACTTATCTTTCACCCAGTCAGAGTTGTTGTTCCAGCTAGCCTTAAGCTCTTCACCTATCTTCTGTCTAGATCGCCATCTAAGCTTCATTCATTGGAAGCGCACGGGTGGACAGAGCCATCTTTGTATCAGTTGTTTGGAGTTAAAGAATTTTACTGATTCTCCTCTTATCTGTTGTGTACTCTCTATCTCTTTCTCAGATTCTGTTCGCTGCGCCGTGTAATATTTTACATGGTATCAGAGCCCAGGGGGCTCTAGAGATCGGAGAGTGTGCAAGAGGCAAAGGCTTCAACAGCAAAGAGAAACGATGTCGACTCCGGGAAGCAGTTCTGGCGCATCAGGAAGCGGTGCAGGAGGTGGTGCTGCTGTACCGGCTATTCAAACACTGAGGATTCGTCCACCAACCTTCAGCGAAGGCAAGTTAGATGGTACAAACTACACCTTGTGGAAGTTCAAAATTACAACTATCCTTGATTCTTATGAGCTTCTGGAGACTGTGCTGGGGACTGACGCAGAACCACAGCCTACCCCCGACCCATCAAATCCTAGTGTGATGATTCCTCCGAATGCAGATCTTCTACGAGCTTGGAAACGAAGGAATGCAGATGCATTGTGTGCCTTAGTTACAAGCTGTTCTGACAGTGTTTTGACTCTGATTCAGCATACAACCAAAGCGTCAGAGGCTTGGAATGTACTAAGGAGTCAGTATGAAACACGAAACCAAACAAGGATTCAAAACTTGGAGAATCAACTAGCAGCGGAGAAGTTTGCTGAAGGAGAGACGGTTGAAGCATTCATCACTCGGATTAAGAATCTGCGCGACCAGATGGCTGGCGCTGGGATACAAAAGACTAGCGAAGAGCTAGCTCGGAGGTGTCTTCGGATTTGTCCACAAAAGTTTGATGGACTAGTAACTGCCCTTAATACTCAGGTGAGACCTCAAGCTTTGACTTTTGAGGAGTTTTGTGCATTATTAATGGAGGAGGAGTTGAGGCTGAAAGCCCGAGAAGGAAGCAACAATGGAGATGCTGCATTCTCTGCCAATGCAAAAGGCAAAGGTGTTTCCTCCACCAAAAATGATGGTGACAAAAAGAAAAAGGGCGGCAAGAAGAAGTTTCAAGGAGAGTGCTTCTACTGTAAGAAGAAAGGACATGCAATTGCAGATTGTCGTGTCAAGAAGGCAGATGAAAAGAATGGTACCCTTAAAACTAAAGGGAAAGAGACAGCCAATACGGCTGAAGCAGAGTTGGAATTATTCATGGCGACCATTGAGGAAGTGTGCTCCTCGGCGCAAGAAGAATCTACCACTGACTCTTGGGTGTTGGATAGTGGGGCCTCCCGTCACATGACCAACAAGAAAGGTCTATACAGTTCTATGCAGCCTCTACAAGAATCCATCACTGTGACGGTTGGAAATGATGCTAAATGCCCTGCTGCGGGCACAGGTACTATTTCTTTTGTTGCTGCAAATGGTGAAGTCAAAAAGCTTTCAAATGTGTTGTATGTTCCCGAAATCAGAAGAAATCTCTTATCAGTTGCTGCCATAACTGATCTTGGTCATGAAGTGAGGTTCAAGAAGACAGGTGCAGAAATTATTGATAGTGCTGGCACAATTGTTGGCAAAGGAGAAAGGAGGAACAACCTGTATGAGCTAAGTGCTCTTACAGCCACCGCTGGAGTGGGCACAAGTAAGCTTTGGCATGAAAGGTTTGGACACATCGGATTTGCAGTATTGAAGGAGATGCAAAAGCAAGGTATGGTTGCTCACCTACCTACAATAACTGAATTGAAGGAACCATGTGAAGCTTGTATGATGGGCAAGCAACAGAGAAAGGCATTTCCACAAGAAAGCAAGAATAGAGCACATGCTCCTCTAGAGTTGGTGCATGCTGACTTGTGTGGTAAGATGCCTACACAGGCCTTGGGGGGATCTTCTTATTTTATGTTGATTGTCGATGACTATAGTAGGAAGATGTGGGTGTACTTCCTTCGTGATAAGGCTCAAGCTTTTGGTAAGTTTAAAGAATGGCTAATACTTGTTGAGAATGAAACAGGGAAAAGTGTGAAGAAATTTAGAACAGATGGTGGTGGTGAGTTCAACTCAAAGGAGTTTGAAGGCTTTTGCAAGAGCAAAGGGATCAAGCGTCAATTGACGACGCCTCACACACCTCAGCAGAATGGTGTTGTGGAACGCAGGAATCGTACCATTGTGGAGATGGCAAGATGCATGCTAAAGGGCAAGGGATTGCCTAACCATTTTTGGGCTGAAGCTGTTAATACTGCAGTCTACATTCTAAATCGGAGCTACACAAAGGCTCTCAAGGGAAAAACACCTCATGAGGCTTACACTGGTAAGAAACCATCTGTTTCACATTTCAGAATTTTTGGATGTGAATGTTATGCACATGTTCCAGATGAGAAGAGAAACAAGTTACAACCAAAAAGCAGAAAATGTATCTTCTTGGGTTATAGTGATGAGCAGAAGGCTTACAAGTTATATGACCAAGAGGCAAAGAAGATCATCGCGAGCCGTGATGTGGTGTTCAAGGAGGAGCCGCATACAGTGGAGGAGGAGAAGGCAAGGTCTTCCACTTTATCATCAAGCGAAGAAGTAGTCCACTATGAACCTGTCCCGAGAGCTATCCCTATCCTTAAGGAGGAGGAAGCATCATCTTCAGATGATGAGGAAAAAGTTCACCAACCTGACATCACCCCACCGGAAAAGCCATTGCCGCGCTGGGTGAAGCAGCTCTATGACCACAATAATCCTATGCCTGCATCTGTTGAGGAGAAGGCAGACGGACCAAGGAGGTCTCAGAGAATAGAGGAGCAAAGGAGGGCTTCTGCTCACATAGTCAACATGGCCTTGATGGTTGAGATTATGAGAGAAGTAAAGGAGCCAACTGACTTAGAAGAAGCACTTGCAGATCCATCATGGAAGGCTGCTATGCAGGCGGAGTATGACAGCATAATGAAGAATGACACTTGGGAGCTAGTGGATCGGCCAGCAAAGCGGAAGATTATTGGCACCAAGTGGATCTGGAAGGTAAAGTACAAGGCTGATGGTACCTTAGAAAAGTACAAAGCTAGACTGGTTGCCCAAGGATTTTCACAAGTTGAAGGGTTTGATTTTCAAGAGTCATTTGCCCCAACTGCCAGAATGACCACTATTCGCACGGTACTTGCAGTGGCTGCCCACAAGAAGTGGCCAGTGTACCAAATGGATGTTAAGTCAGCGTTCTTAAATGGTGACCTCAAGGAGGAGGTGTACGTGGCTCAGCCACCAGGGTTTGAGGCCCCCCATTCTGAGAACAAAGTGTGTAAACTGAAGAAGGCATTGTATGGGCTGAAACAAGCCCCCAGAGCATGGTACCAGCGGATAGATAGGTTCTTTTTAAACCTAAACTTCAAAAGATGTGCCTCAGATGCTAACTTGTATGTTTACAGGGATGGTAAAAAGTCTGTAGTGATTGTCCTATATGTGGACGACCTTCTTATTACAGGTGACTATGAAGATATGATCAACCAAACTCGAAAGGCTTTGAGTTTTGAGTTTGAAATGACAGACTTGGGCTTGCTGCACTATTGTTTGGGGATTGAAGTCTGGCAAGAGCCAGGAAAGATCTTCATCTCTCAGAAGAAGTATGCATGGGAGATCTTGAAGGCATTTGGCATGACCGAGTGCAAGGAGATAGCTACACCTATGGAGGTGAATGTAAAGTTATCCGTTGAGGATACATCAGCACTAGCAGACATTGGGAGGTATAGGAGATTGGTCGGCAGTCTAATCTACTTGTGTAACACCAGACCAGATATCAGTTTTGCTGTTGGTGTTTTGAGCAGGTTCTCAAACAAACCTCATGAGAGTCATTGGAAGGCTGGGATGCGGGTGCTCAGATACTTGAAGAAAACTCTTGACTATGGTATCACATACAGTTTCGGAACTTCTCTTGTGGGGAACTGTGACTCAGATTGGGCAGGAGACATTGATTCCAGGAAGTCAGTTTCTGGTTATTGTTTCTCTTTGGGTTCAGGAATTTTCTCTTGGATTAGTAAGAAGCAACCAACAGTGGCATTGTCTTCTACCGAAGCAGAGTACAAGGCAGCTTGTTTTGCTGCATGTGAGGCCGTATGGTTGAGAAGGATTCTATGGCATATGGGAGTGCAGGATGAAGAACCAACTGTGCTGAGATGTGACAATCAGAGTTGCATCGCCATTGCCAAAAATCCAGTGTTTCATGCACGCACCAAACATATAGAGATCCAGTATCACTATGTGCGTGATTTGATGGAGGATGGGATAGTGGAATTGGTCTACTGTCCAACAGAGGAGAATGGAGCAGATATCTTCACCAAAGCACTTACGAAGGATCTGCTTCAAGTTCATCTTCAGAGACTCGGCATTGGGCCGAGGAGATAGTTCACCTATGGGTGGACATTGAGGGGGGGTGTTAGATATGATCAATGCCCCACCCTCATTAGGTGCTACCAATGATCCATGGTGCTCAAAGTTGTAAGGCCCCCATTATGAGGAGAAGCCAAATGTGAGCCCGGACATTGGTTGAGTCCTGACTTGTATATCAGATGAGGTCTATGTGACCGGATGGCAAAAAGGTGACTGTTGTGGGTCTAATCTTTGGGTTAGACGGAGTGGTTAAGCTGGTAGCAACTCGAGGCACATTGCATTGAGTTGCGTGGTAAGGGAGTTAAAAGGGGCCCCTATTGTGGGGTCCGGGGGCCGCGGAAGCGGCCCCTGGCTGGGGGGTTCCAGGGGGGCCAGCGGCCCCCCTGGCGGGGGGTCCGGGGGCAGCGCCCCCGGCCCGATGGTAAAGGGAATATTCCCTGGAATATTCCCTGGCCGACTAGTGGAGGCTCATATGGTAGGTCGGTCAGCAGGCCGACCTAACGACCTTCGCGGGCTATAAAAGCTAAACCCCTTCGCAGCCATCTTACACTTATCTTTCACCCAGTCAGAGTTGTTGTTCCAGCTAGCCTTAAGCTCTTCACCTATCTTCTGTCTAGATCGCCATCTAAGCTTCATTCATTGGAAGCGCACGGGTGGACAGAGCCATCTTTGTATCAGTTGTTTGGAGTTAAAGAATTTTACTGATTCTCCTCTTATCTGTTGTGTACTCTCTATCTCTTTCTCAGATTCTGTTCGCTGCGCCGTGTAATATTTTACAAGTTCATCCCCACCTTCTTGTTCTAGTGTATTTTTCCCGCTTTTTACACATAAAATGATGGCAAAATGCCTTATAAATCTATACAATAATGCAACATTTGATCGATGGGAGGGTAGAGTGGTCAAAATGTGTCTAAATGCGGAGTAAAATTATGAAAAGATTGCTGGTTTTTGTTTGCATGCCATATAGGTCGATGAATAATTATAGAATGAGAGCCTAGTAGCACGAGGGTTTCCTCGGTGCTAGGTTTGTGCAACGCCGCATAAGAACGGTAGTTGAAAATCATTGAAAGGATGTTTTCCACATGTGCACAATATTGATTTTATAATTGTTTGAGTACTTGGCATCCATTATATGCATAAATCATGGAAATATTTAAAGGTATCAGAAATCCTAGATGCACAACAATTGCTTTCATTAGGATCTTGACCTACGTTGAGTGAGAGACAGGACACCCTAAGCCATAGGCTAGTCGTGGGGTCTAGGGAAAAGAGAAGTAAGGACAATGGTACATTCCTGTATACGATTAAATGGTACCTTGAGCGGATTTTGTGCGAAATGTTTATATGTTGAGCGACGCATCGAGGGGCCAATCCCCAAGGTGTAGGAGAGTCACAGAGGGGTGGCGGCATTCAGCCGTTGGAGGACCCCCTATGTCTGTGCTTCGTAATGTGTAAGGGACTCCCTCTGAGGAGTAGTGGGTGAGAGAAGAGTGGACTACAAACGACGTAATACAAACGCAAGATGTCTAGGAAGGCAATGTATGTGTCATCAACGCTCCTGGCCGCGAGGCTGTGGGGTTGTTGAGCGCGTGAGATAGAGGTCCGCTAGTGCATGAGCCAGTGCCGGCCCGTTCAAGGTTCCATCAGTGGTGCGTCTGCCGGGAGCCACTTAAAAGTGGCGGTCCTCGAATCCTGGTTGTCTAGGGACCAACTTGCAGTTTATGCCAAAGGATATTGAGATTGATTCGTTATTTAGCGATAAGCATCGTCTAACAGAAATCCAAAAGCAAGAGAGAGACGAAAGAGCTAGGCGACGTGCTGAAATTTTTAGGAGATATTCCCCTAAGCGTAGCGGTGCTGAACCCTTACGAGGGAGTGGATCTAGTGGTCTTGGGGCCACAAGCAGTAAGTTAGGAGAAGGTGGAAGCTCTAGTGCTCCCCTTTCTGCCATAAGCCAGTCTACATCAAGTGCGGGAGGTGCAACCCCACCGTCCCCTATTCGTAGTGCAAATCCAATTTTCGTTATGGGGCAGCCTATTGCAATTCCAACAGGAATGACGGATTTGCCGGCTCTAGGTTACCCGCTACCCATTTTTAATGGGTTAGTTGAGGAAGATGCGGAACTCCACATTAGGGAGTTTCAAAAGCTGATGTTTAACTGTCGCATTCAAGAAGAAGGACATTTAATGATGTTCTTCAATATGACTCTCAAAGGAAGAGCTGCCATATGGTATCATGGTTTAGAAGCTGGAACCATATTGAATATTGATTCATTTTATGGAGCTTTTCGAAGGGAGTTTGCCCCTGAAAGGGGTGGGCAATATTGGTTGCGTGTACTCAACGTGACCCGCCAGGAACCACACGAGGATATTCATGCTTATGCGAAGAAAATAAAAGAGGTTTTCCGTAAGTTGGACACCTCTATTTCTATCCCCGTAGCCGCCCAATTGCAATATTTCCTACATGGTTTGGACTTTAACTCCAATTGCAGTTGAGTAGTGTCCCCTTGGGGGATATAGATACTGCCATTACACGAGCACAAGAGGTGGAATCCCGACTACAAGCAGCCTATGCTTCTCGAGGTAATTCGAATATGGGTTTAGTATTGGGAAACAATGTGGCGATGGCCAATGGCAGTAGTGGCCAAGGGATAGCGATGGCTAACCCTAATGGGAGAGGGAACATGATACAGAATGTGCCTTTATTACCAGCTCCGCCTAGCATATCGATGCCTATGAGCAATCAAATGGCTCCAAATGGTGGAGGTCAGGCGGTCAATTCTAATACCATGCATGTGGCCCAACAACCAGTGCCTAATCGAATTGTTAGGCCGATGGAACGACATGGTAATGACCAAGGCTATGAGTCGAGTGCTTCCAATGTTCTTGGCGAGGTTAAGGACATGATGAAGCATTATACCGACATGATTACGGAGCAGTATCGGCAAATAGCCGTTGATGTCAACTTCCTTAAAAAACAACAAAATTTGATAGGAAGTAGATACCCAGATGAGGGCGCACCTTCGAGGTTTAGTTGCAAATGGTGTGTTGGGCAGCACTATCCAAGAAATTGCCCAAATGTTAAGTGCGACATTTGTGAAAAATCCGGCCATTTAGCAGCTACTTGCTGGAGTAAGATCAGTTCCCTCCAGCGAGGTAGTCGGCAACCAGGGCCTGTTAATCATCGTGCCCAAGGAAATGATTTCCAGCGAGAAGATGGGCCTAAACAAATACTTCAACGACCAAAGACTACAGTGGAGGAGCTACCAAGTGGTAGTGGGGTTAGTTTGATTGAGGCTGTACGCGTTAATGATGCTGAAACCTCTAATCTGCGAGCTGTCCTTACAAGAGGTCAAAAGGGTAGAGAAGCCGACAAGGATAAGCCTGTCGACGGAAACCCTAAACAAGGCGACAAAGGAACACAAGTTTTGGATCCTGCCATGGAAGGGTGACCTTTGAAGCTCGTGGAGAGTAAAGCCGATAAGGAACCACCAAAGAAGAAGGTGAAAGTTAAGAAAGAGGCAATAAAGCCGGTTCAGCGACCTAAAGAGCTGATGGTTTGGCGTGAAAAGCGAGCTCTATCGAACTATCATGATTTCGATTTGGCGAGCTCTCTTTGCGAAGTCAAGCCGGATGTGAATCTTTTGCAGCTTATTAAGCTTTCCCCAGGAGTACGCAAGGAATTTAGAAAGATCCTACGTACCGATTATATCGTAGAACCTTTGGGTATTGCGCGAGTTGGTGATGACTGGTTCGAGCATGCTGAGAAACATTGCCCAAGGGTTGTAGCCTATGTCGATGGGATATTAGTAGATTATGCCATTGTCGACACGGGATCATCTGTTAACATTATGAGTTCTGAACTGATGGAAAGGTTGGGTCTTGCGATCCAGAAAGATACCTCCACAATTCTCAAAATGGCATATGATAGTTTGAGACAGTCGGAAGGTTGCATTACTAAGGTCCATGTCACTGTTGCAAATGTAGAATGCCTGTTGGACTTTAGGGTGATTCGTTTTGCAGGCCGTCCAAGTTACCAAGTATTACTCGGACGACCTTGGATCTTGCAAGCGGACTGCCAAGTAGATATACCCGCCGGTCGACTAATATTCGGTAGAGGTGCCCAGCGTGTGGTGGTTGATGCTTATCCTGAGTCCCCGTAGAGTGAGAGAGCTCCTCTATCTTCTACAGAATTGGAGACATTAGAAGATTTATCTGCCAGTGAGACATCGTCGAGTGATGAGTCCAAAGAGGGATCCACCACGGAAGACATCTATCAGATCACTTTGAACGAGCCGATAAAGGGCCAAGATCGTATAAGAGATGCAGATGTTATCGAGCTAGACCTTGGTACGCCTGATGATTCGCGGCCAATCAGATTAGGTTCTATGCTCAGCACAGCAAAAAGGGAGGACTATGTGGCCTTGATTCAGGAATTCCGTGATATCTTTGCCTGGAGTTATGATGAGCTGGGAGGCATTCCTCCTAGGCTTGCTGTTCACACAATTCCGTTGAAAGAGGGTAGTCGTCCTGTACGACAGAAAGTAAGGCGTATGCCTTTCGAACTGAGGGACGGGCTGTTTGAAGAGTTACAGAAGCTTCGAAAAGCGGGCTTGATTTTTCCTGTGCAACACACGGAATGGTGTTCGCCAGTTATGATCAGAAAGAAGAAGAATAATCAAATTCGATTATGTGTAGACTTTAGAGAGCTGAATAAGCAAACAGTTAAGGACTACTACCCATTGCCATTTATTGACCAGATTTTGGATCAATTAGCGGGTAGGGAGATATATTCGTTCATGGATTGCTTTGCAGGATATAACCAGATGGCAATTGCAGAAGAGGACAAGTTGAAAACGACTTTTATTACTGTATTTGGTACTTTTGCATACCATGTGATGGCCTTTGGTTTATGCAATGCGCCTGGTTCGTGGCAACGAACAGCAGATAAGACATTCAGTGACATATCCCCTGAAGAGTTGAAGGTGTTTATTGATGACTTAGGGGCCGCCACCATGAGAGGAAGGCAATTGATCATTTTAAGAAAATGCTTTGAGCGCTGTAGACAATTCTGCATCGCCCTAAACCCACGGAAGTGTGTTTTTGGAGTACCTTATGGGCTATTGCTGGGTCATGTGGTCAGTTCGGTAGGAATTGCGACAGACCCCGAGAAGGTCAAAGTTATAGTTGCCATGGGTCCACCGCGCACTCCGAAGGAAGTTCATAGCTTTCTGTCTTCGATTGGTTATTACCATAGATTCATAAACGCCTTGGCAGAAAGAACGTTGCCGCTTACAAATTTATTGTCCTTTAGTTGTTTGTTTGTATGGGGTAACCCTTGTAAGATAGCATTCGAGAATGTGAAACAGGAGCTAGCAAGAGTGCCCGTTTTAAAAGCACCTAAAAGAGGTGAGTGTTCTATATATTTTCGGCAGCCACCATGTATAGTATCAGCTGTTGTTTAACCCAAATTTGGGAAGAGAAGTGGTACCACCCGGTTGCTTTTGCTAGCCGGAAGCTGGGGGTATCCGAAATCAATTATACTTACATGGAGAAGTTGTGTCTAGCGATGGTCTTTGGGACCAAGAAATTCAGGCATTACATTCTCTATGAGAAAGTCGTGCTTTATACGAAGGTGGAGGGACTTCGACTATTGATGAATAAGCTGCAGCCGCCTGATCGTCTAGCAAAGTGGTTGATCACTTTGCAAGAATTTGATTATGAAATCAGGAGTAAGCCACCAAGGTTGTAAGGCATCGTGGAATGTCTTGTGGACTTTGGGGAGCCGAAAGAATCTGTGGCTGAAGGTAGTGACATGGATTTGTTATTTAGAATAGATACGGCATCTATTCTCTCCTGGTACGCTGCAATAACACATTATTTATCGACGGGAGAGGCGGGATCCGAACTATCTAAAGCTGAGAAACAGAAAATTAAGCAGCAAGCGTTAAAGTTTGCCTTGATCGCAGGTACATTATATTAGCAAGGGGTTGATGACATCTATCGCCGGTGTGTGATGCCTGATGAGGTGCCATTCATTTTGGAAGAGTGCCATGATTCTGCTTGCGGAGGCCATTTTGCAGGACGTCTTACATCACAAAAGGCTTTAAGAGCAGGTTATTGGTGGCCTGCCATCTTCCAAGATGCTTTTGTGTATGTTAAGAGATGTGATATTTGCCAACGACATGATAGTCCAGAGAATAGGAAACGACCACTCACCCCTATTATGGCGATACTTCCATTTGAGAAGTGGGGAATAGACTTTGTGGGTCCTATTACTCCGTCGTCGACTACGCAAAAGAGGTACATCATTGTAGCAACTGACTACTTCACAAAGTGGTTAGAAGCACGTGCAACAAGGAAAGATGATGCTAAAGAAACTGCTAGTTTCCTTTTAGAGCAGATAATATGTCGGTTTGGTCCGCCGAAAGAATTAGTGTCGGACCGCGGAACCCATTTCTTGAATAAGGTGATCAAAGGTTTGACAGAGATGTGGCAAATCAAGCATAACAAGACAACCCCATATAACCCGCAAGCCAATGGGCAAGTTGAAAGCACCAACAAGCAGCTTGTGGGCATCCCGTCCAAAATTGTATCGGAAAAGAAACGGGATTGGGATAAAAAGTTATACGTGGCAGTGTGGGCCTATAATACGACTTTCAAACGAGCCACTGGCCATACCCCATTCAAGTTAGTATATGGGGAGGAGTGTGACTTGCCTTTAGAGATTGAGCTGCCGACTATTCGGTTTGCCATCAATCATTCTTTGAGTGATGAAGACGCACTTTTTGAGCGCTTGACGACACTGGCACATTTAGATGAGCTTAAGCTACAGAGCTTATTGCACCAAGAAGTGGCGAAGCACCGAATGAAGCAGCTACCCGACCTCAAAGCCAAGAAATACACCTTCAAGAAAGGACAGCTTGTTCTGTATTATGACGCACGACGTGAATTATTTCCAGGCAAGCTAGAGCCCAAATGGGATGGGCCCTATAGGATCGTTAGAATAGGAAAGAATAAATCCACAATCTTATTAGCTGACCTTGAGGGGATAGAATTTAAAAATAAGGTTAATCTTAATAAGATTAAACCTTATTATTTCTGATTGCACTAATACTATGACTGCCTTGCAGGTCTAGGCGAGATCGATCAAATATCTACAAGGAAATCGTGATAGAGGTTGATGGGTCGTCTGATCCCTTATTTAGAACATCCACATTTAGAACAGAGGTATCATCAGGGAAAGCTCATTTGGTGGAGAAAAGGATATAAGGTGACTAAGCAAGAAGGCGGGACATTTATTTGGGAGATCAAGGTCTTCTACCATCACTGCCTACAAGTTTTGACGAGCATCCCTGTTGAATTCAATGATGATGGAGGGATGGAGCCTATAGTCCACCCGTTAAATATGTTGAATTTCGATTACCATAATTACGAGTAGAGTTCAGGATGGCAGGATATGTAAACCCTTTATGGACGTACACCTTGTACTTTGATGGGGCGTCTAGGGGTGCATGTAAAAAAGGAAGTGTAGGAGTTGTCATCCGAGACCCCTGACGACGCATTGTCATGAAGTTAGCTGCTTATCTCGAGGAGAATTTTACCAATAATATGGCAGAATACAAAGCCCTGATTACGGGTTTGAATATTGCAAAGAAGGGTGGTATCCGACAGTTATTGGTGAAACGGGACTCTCAGTTGGTTTTAAATCAACTCAATGGGACGTACATGGTACGGAACCCCATCCTTTGCATGTACCATCATACTGCCATAGCCCTGCTAGATGAATCTGATAGAGTGTCTTTTCAGCTGATTCCACGGAATTGGAATCAGTTTGCTGATTCATTGGCTAATTTTGCGTATGAAGAAGACCTCTTCTTTAATTGTGGCCCTTGTCCTGATATATCTATTGACGATGAGACAGGACCTGGTCGTTTGTGGGGTATGCTTTCTGAACATGCCCTCTTTGGCAGACGATGGTTGATCTGGGTGATGCAGAGGGTAAGCGAGACTCATCTGCCTTTATTACCTTGGACCCACAGACTGATTAGACGACATGTGATGCGAACACCTCTTGCGATATACGCAGGAGGGATGGGTCATAATTTAATGCACCTAGTTTAGGGCTACGAGCCTCTGTCCCCCTGGGAATGGTATGCTTTGATGTCTATAATAGTTGTTTCCAGGAGGATGTTATGAGTAGTATTGTCTGATTTCATTAGGCCACGAGGGCCGATTCAGTTTTGTAATGAAGTGGTTTATTTCATTAGGCCAAGGGGGCCATTTCCCTGTCTAGTGCGGGTGCGTTTAATTGGGTTTTTGTTTTAAGTATTGTGCTGGACAGGTTTTGTGATTCGTGGAATTTGGTGGAGCCCGGAGGAGCCTTTGCTACGATGGAAGCTTCTTGTGGCCACTCCAGGTGATACCTCTCCTTTACGAGTACCTTTCTTTCCTGTTATATGTGTATTTGTACTTGTAGAGGGGATACATTTTTGTTGGGGACCGGTAACTAAGGCATGAAGTCCCAGGTTTAGGCTAAGTATGTTTGAGTGAGGTCGGAGTAGTCATTGCCTCCTATAAAGACATTGTCAGGCATCGAAAGACCTGTTTTAGAAGGAAGTCCTAGTGGCCCTATTCTGCTAGCCTGCTAGGCAGCCGTTCTAGGAGTTCTTGTTAGTAGTGAGGCAGTTAGAGAAGCCTGCCAGAAGATAATAATGATGATGCCAAGAAACCCTGAACATCTTACAAGATGAATATAAATACGAAGGTGTGTAAAAAGGGGTTCTAACCCCTATCAAAGAAAAGAAAAGAAATGACAATATATAAGCAATTGATCATTGCCTTGCGAAGGCCTGGTAGGTTCCTGGGGACGAGTCAGACCCGGGGCCAATACCTTGTCTTCCTCAGGGTGGCTTCTTGTTGAAAAAAAATGACAAAACAAGGAAGGTTGGAGCGAAAATAAAAGTGAGCATTAGAAAAAGATTAAGTGTCGCCTTGCGAGGGCTTGGTAGGTTCTTGGGTGTCGAGACAGGTCCTGAGATCGATGCCATGTTCTCCTTGGGTCACTACGCTCAGCTCCCTTCTTTTTACATGCCCAAGTATGTCAATAAAATAAAAACCCTAAAAGAAGAAATGTACTGAAAGCAAATACTCTTTGATCAGGCTATAGGAGTCCTCGCCTTGTAGGAGCTCCTAGTTGTGTTGTCTTTAGTTGGTAAGTAGTTCAAACTACCACTTAGGGCAACCTCTTTGGTAGGTTTTCTAGTTTGGTTGTGTTGGAGCAGTTGGTTAGCGACTCACTTCGGATCTTCTATTAGATGATGCTAGGCCTACTCCTTGTGGATGTCATGCCTTGGTTCTGTCCAGGGGTAGGGGGAGCATTGTGCTAAGTTTTATCGCATATTTGTTTTGTATCAGCTTGATGCTTCTTTGGTTGTTTATGTGCATATATATTCGTGGATTCGACTGGCTGAGTCGCCCTATCCCATGGTCGCCAATGAGAGCGGAATTTAGGTGCCGAGAAGTGCTTAAAAATAGCTAAAAATTATGAATATCAAGGGAAAAATATTCAACGTCGAAGGCGGCGGCTCGATCTAGGACGATTTTAAGCGCCAAAGTGCTTTGTTGATTTTTCATAATTTTTCAGACTGTCCTGCGGGTTGGCAACAGTTACCGGCCAATGCGGGATGCCAAGCCAGATGCCCAAGATTTTTCAGAGCTCAATTCAGAGTCCGGACGGGGAAATGGCCACAAAATGGTCAAGATATGAAAAGATGGACACTTGGGAGGCCAAATTTGAGCATGGCTTTTGAGTTTGAACCCCCCCCCCCCCCCCCCCCCAAAATTTTATGCACCTTATGAAGCAAAAAACGTGGAGAGAGAATGAAGAGGGATGAAAAAACGTGGAGGAAGATGGCGCTCGAAAAATGCACCAAGGAGGATGGAGAGGCAACTTGCCTGCTGCAAACAATCCCCCCAATGGATTATGGGGCTTCATTCCCTCCTGAATGCTGACTCTATCGCCGCCCTTCGCCCGTCAATTGATGGCCTGAATGCTGAGATGGAAATCTAGTCTTTCTCTCTCCTCCCTCTCTCTCTTCTAAAGGCAAGTTCATGTGGGAAGAGGAAGGAAGAAGAAAGAATGGTGGAGGCTTGTCCGGCATGGATCGGATTGCTCCACGGGCTGGAAATGGTGATTTGTGATCGTGCTGATTATGAAGTGCTGCTGATTTTCAGATTTGCAGCCATGGACACGAAACCCGAAACACGCAAATAAGCGGTAATTCAATTTTTTTCAGAGGAAATTTGAGATTTCATGGCTTTTGATTGATAAAATGTTGTTCATGTGGGCTAAAATTTGTTTATGTTGCTGTTTTCCATGAGTACTTGTTGATCATAATCAGAAAATCAGAAAAATATGCATCTTGTGGTTCAAAATAATACACTAAAACACATAAAATATGGAAAATCAAGGAAAATTGATGTTTTTTGGCATAAAAATGGGAAAATGAATAGGAACACCAACTAAATTTTCATTTTTGCTGCAAGAAAGAACTAAGGGCCACAGCCCATAACCTATTTTGAATTTTCATTAATTAAATAATGCAAAAAATAAGAAAAAATACAAGAAAAATAGAGAAAAACCATAAAAAATAGGAGAAAATGCATTTTGGGTGCGAAAAATTAATGATAATTAAGAATAATGTTTGTGGGGACTGAAGCATGAGGATTTGCCTCAGTTCATCCCCACCTTCTTGTTCTAGTGTGTTTTTCCCGCTTTTTACACATAAAATGATGGCAAAATGCCTTATAAATCTATACAACAATGCAACATTTGATCGATGGGAGGGTAGAGTGGTCAAAATGTATCTAAATGCGGAGTAAAATGATGAAAAGATTGCTGGTTTTTGTTTGCATGCCATATAGGTCGATGAATAATTATAGAATGAGAGCCTAGTAGCACGAGGGTTTCCTCGGTGCTAGATTTGTGCAACGCCGCATAAGAACGGTAGTTGAAAATCATTGAAATGATGTTTTCCACATGTGCACAATATTGATTTTATAATTGTTTGAGCACTTGGCATCCACAATATGCATAAATCATGGAAATATTTAAAGGTATCAAAAATTCTGGATGCACAGCAATTGCTTTCATTAGGATCCTGACCTACGTTGAGTGAGAGACAGGACACCCTAAGCCATAGGCTAGTCGTGGGGTCTAGGAAAAAGAGAAGTAAGGACAATGGTACATTCCTGTATACGATTAAATGGTACCTTGAGTGGATTTTGTGCGAAATGTTTATATGTTGAGCGACGCATCGAGGGGCCAATCCCCAAGGTGTAGGAGAGTCGCAGAGGGGTAGCGGCATTCAGCCGTTGGAGGACCCCCTATGTCTGTGCTTCGTAATGTGTAAGGGACTCCCTCTGAGGAGTAGTGGGTGAGAGAAGAGTGGACTACAAACGACGTAATACAAACGCAATATGTCTAGGAAGGCAATGTATGTGTCATCAACGCTCCTGGCCACGAGGCCGTAAGGTTGTTGAGCGCGTGAGATAGAGGTCCGGCTAGTGCATGAGCCAGTGCCGGCCTGTTCAAGGTTCCATCACCGATACTAGCTCCAAGCTTTCAGTGGCCTCCACCCCTTGCAATATCGACCCCTCTATTTGCATATTGTCCTTATCTATGCTTGGAACATCGCTTTGATCATATACTCTCGCACTTCGGGGAGCTGAAGGTATAACATACCACCATCGAGGTTGTCGGGGGTTTGGATAGAAGATTACCTATTCACAAACACGTACAAGAGAGTTTAAACTATTGTGACATGTACCATGTCGTAATACAATTAACAAACAAATGAGTTCATGCACCTGTTCACAATGGGCTGGCAACACAAAGATGTCGCGCAAATCCATCCATTTTTTTTCGAAATCTATTTCGAGAAATCCAGATGGACCTCGTTCAACTGTTGCTCCAGCTCTTTCAAGTACCACTTTGAACCACTACACATCGAATAGTATCATGGAGAAGCTATTGTAATCCACCATAACAATACTTTGCAAGTTCCCAAAATACTCCATCTCATCTATAACCGTGTTTAGATCCGTTGCTCATCACCGGCTCTCATGCTCGAACCTTGCCATGATACTTTTTCATTGTGGAGCGCATTTTGTCAATATGCTCCACGCGAAAATGCCATTTGCGCGACCGCGCTGCACTATATATTTTGTACTATACATTGAAATACTCAAATTAGTTGTCGCATATAAAATATAGATACGATAAATCCTAAACACCTCATCACCTTTGGACTACATCCCCTCGAGAATTCCCACTCCTCCATTGAGACCTCTGCCCCTTCACAAGACGCTGCGGTCAAAGCTCCATGCAACCATCGCGTTGACATGAACTGCGGCATCTCCTCCATGCCCTCGGGATATCGAATCGGTCGATGACGTGTACTACGTCAAAAATCGGATCGCAATTCCTCTCGATCTTTCCTAGCAATCTGGTACTTGGTGAGCCACGTCTCCATAGAGGCATGGTGCAACATACAAAAGCGATTCACCTTCTCCTCCATTGCAGCATCCATTCTTTTTTCTACCCCATTTCTAACCACCACATCTCCGGTCAGTCTACCATCGTCCTTCAGCGACCATAGCATTTTGTTGTCTGGATCCACCATTGGTAGTCATTGTGACATATGCACTAGTGCCTCAAACACCAACCAACATTCAATCATACTACCTTCTGGTCGAGCTTGTTGTCACACAAAGCCTTTCAGGGTTTTCATGAAGCGCTCCAAGAAGAACATCCATCGCGCATGGATAGGTCCAGCAATCTCCACTTCATCTATAAGATGCACAAGAAGGTGGATTTGTATCGTGAGCATGCTGGTAGGCATGTATTTCTCAAAGAGACAGACCATCTCCATTGCTCCCCGCCTCGCGGATTCAATAGAGGATGTCTTAATCTCCTTCTGTGAGATCCATTACACCAAAGTCGACAACCTGTAAATGGCCCCGTGTATTTCTGGAGTAAGGCATCCTGCGATCGCGATCGATAGTACAAACTGCCACAAATGAGAAAGCATTATGAACAATGGCTACACTCCAAATAGCAAAATGCGCACACCAATTACAATCCATTCGTAGTACAAACCTGACATATCTTATGCCAGTCATGGGATTTTAGCCTTGATAATTGGTCGTCTTTAGAAAATGCAGACCTAAGAGAATGCATCATACCCGTCGGAGTGCGGATAGACTTAACTACTTGCTGCATAATGCGCTCTTCTTTAGTGGACAAAACCCAAGGAGCGCGAGGTAACTGCATGCGACCATCAACACTCGACTACGGCCAAAGTACCTCCATCTTGCCTACCTCCTTCAAATCCATTCATGCCCCGATAGTGTCTCTCTTTCCTATGATGTGGTCCCATAGCAAGCTGTCCACATTCTTGAAAATAATGCATGGGATCCAACAAGTGGTTGACTTGTAAGTGGGTCCAATATGGCAACTCGTAGAAAACTGAGAACCGCTGCATTTCGTTTGGATGTGACTCCGCGTGGACCATTTTCAGCTTGTACCAGCTTGCGGCATTCACATGTGTTGGAGGTCGTCCAAGAAAACCTTCCTTGAGTTCATGACCCTCTAGCAAGAATGTGGTGTGTCCTTGATATACCATCTTCTTCATGGTTCGTGACCTTCAGGAGTCTAACTGTGGCCCACACAATGGACATGCATGATAACTTGAGGTAACCAGACCTATTCCAACACCACGACCCAGTGAATACAAGCTTGAACGAGATAAAAAAATATTACCAACAAGAATGGAAGCCTATTTACCTGAGCACTCTCCGAATCCCGGAAAGTCATGCATCCTCCACATGAGAATGGCTCGAATATTGGCGGACCGTTGACCATCACGCTTGCTCATATCTTGCACGGTGACCCCTCCTCCCACAAAATCTTAAGCTCATCGACTAATGGACGAAGATACACGTCCATATTTTTGAATTTGTAGCGGTCGGGAACAAGCAAGCTAAGGATGAGATGTCCTTTCTTCGTAGAAAGCCATGGAGGGATATTGTAGTTAACAAGGACTATAGGCCACACACTGTAAGAAGTTGAGCGCAGACCGAATGGATTCACGCCATCCATTGCAAGACTGAGCCGAAGATTCCTTGGCTCTCGAGCAAAGCTTGGGAAGGTAGAGTCAATATGGCTCCATGTACGTGAATCCGCTAATATTCATTGAACTCCATCCGTGAACCCATTCTGCGCATGCCACGTTGTCAAGCTCGCCATACCGGAAGTACAAAACATGTGGTTTATGCAGGGGATAAGCGGAAAGTGTCTGAGAACTTTTTGAGGGATGGTTTGCCCTTGCAAGTCTTGTCGATACCTGTGAGTACCACACTTTGGACATGTCTCCATAGTCTCGTATTCTCCTCGAAACAGTATGCAATCGTTGATACATGCATGGATATTGTTGTAGTCCATGCTAAGCTTTCGTAAAACATGTCGTGCATCAACATGAGACTCAGGCATGGTATTTGCAGGTGGTAATATATGATATTTCAATAACCTTTTAAAAAATCATAAAACACCTTGAAAAAGCACAAATATTTTTAATAATAGTGTCGAAAAGAAATCAACGAAGCGTATGTACAAGGTACCTAAACAACTCGGTCACACTCGCATCACTCCACCCATATTTTGCTTGCACACTTAAGAGTGCAAACAGTGTCTTCAGGCGAGATACTCGACACCCATCATATAATGGTATGGATGCTTCCTCTCTAAGTGGACCAGGAGTCTCGACATCCATGGGAATCAATGCATCGATCATTGCCTCCATCTTAGGCTCCAAGATTGTAGGTAGGTCTAGAAGGCTACATGTCTCCTCTGGCATTGACGGTATAGATTGGGCAGTGCCTTGCAAGTGGTGGATTGGCTCATGCACTCCATCCATCTCACGCCCATGAACTCTTCTAATTGGCCACAAAGGGTGCACTCCTCCTTGGGACGAGATGTCACCTCCCTGGATAGAAAATTTTCCAGCCAAACCCAATCTTATTGTATATGGTATTCAATTAGCTTGCGAGTACAATGCATGATTGATATTAACTTTTCTTACCGTTTGCTGAAAATCCACAATCGCCTGATCAATGATCTCAGATTGAAACTCGTCGAATCGTCATATGTGTTCTATAGTAGACAATCGACATTTTCATCTAATTGCCAACTTGCATTGAGAACAAGGACATGGGGCACGCTGATTAAGATACGCCTCGCGATCTTGAACAATAGGATTCATCGTTTTCCATTTTTTTCTACGTTACGACAAACAATTTATTTTTGTTATCATTCTTTTTTTCTTTCTTAAATTGTTATCCTCTCCTTCCATCTCTCTCTTTTTTTTCTTTTTTAAATTGTTCTCGTCTCCTTCCATCTCTCTCTCTTTTTCTACATTACGACTACGATCACGACCACGATTACAACTACGACCACAACCACGACCACGACCACAACCACAACCACAACCACTACCACGACTATGACTATGACGACCACAGCCACGGCCACGACCACGAGCATGACCACGACCATGACCACAACGACCACGACCATGACTACGACCATGACCACAACCACGATCACGACCACAACTATGACTATGACTACATCCACGACCATGACTACAACTACAACTACGACCACGACCACGACCATGACTATGACTACGACTACAACGATCATGACCACAACCATGACCATGATCGCGACCACGACCACGACTACGACGACCACGCCCATGACTATGACTATGACCATGACCACGACCACGACCACGACCATGACCACGACCACAACCACAAAGACTATGACCATGACCACGACCACGACCACGACTACTTATATAGAGATGAAGAGAGAGACAAGAGTTAGGGAGAGAGTAAAGTTAGAGAAGAAGAGGAGAGAAGTGAGAGAGGTAGAAATAAAAAGAGAGATAGAGAGAGAAAAGATAGGGGGAGATAGAAGAATTTAGGGAGAGTATAGGAAGAGATAAAGAGGGAAGATTGAGGGAGAGAGAAGGGTTGAGAGAAGAGAGAGGAGAAAGAGAGAGAGATCCAACTAGAGCATTTGACACCCATAGTCAACACACCATGGAAAACACAAGCACAAATTGACATTGAATTATGGCAAGAAAATCCACCACAAAATAATAGTTATAATACTCGAGCTAGGATTTCAAAGTTTTACTGATTTCAATCGGTCATGGATGCCATACTATGGGTAGGTTGCACTCACTAAGAATAGAATTGGTGATTCACCACATCTTCTCTCCATCATTAATAGGATTCTCCTTTACCATTTACAACTCACCCATCTTCTCTCCACACTATTGCACACTACAATCTCTATGAGGGCATGAGATTGGGTTCTCCACAGATACCAAAGCATGATCTCTAGCTTGATGGTTGCATATATACTACTACTACTCATGGAATAAACCTTAAAATAGTTATTATGCTCAAATATTTGCTTATTAGAGCATCAATTTGTTCCTAAGACTATTCTAAGGAAGAAAGAGAGTTAATGATAAAAGAGTGTCCTTCCTTGCAAGTGATTTTATATTATATTTTTTAATTAAAATTGATAGTTGAAGATGAGTTTCCTAAGAGATCTTGTGGTGATGTTGTTTTAGTTTTGCGAAACATATGAATGATGCTGTTTTAGTTTTTTGTATGTGTCTTTTTAAGAAGAGATTGATTTTTATGGAATATCCAAAGTTATTTTTGGATTTACATTATGAAAAATGAATGTTTTTCTAACTAATAGGCTCATTGCCTTTGTTGTATACTTACGTGATGGAGACTAGGACAAGCCCCATGTACAAGATGTCTCTTTGTAGGAAGAACATTATGCTAGGAGGCGCAAGTGTGCTAGGGTTCTCTAGCCATATATCCCTTAGGTTTGTTGAGGATCGGCCTAACCCCTATGAGCCTAGGATGAGCTTATTGTAAGGTTTTATTTCCTTTTCTCTCTTTCTCTCCCTCTCTCATTTCCTCTCCCTCCCTCACCCTCACACTCTCTTTCTCTCTTTCCCTATTAGGTTTAATGATTTTTCTCTCTCCTCTCCCTCTCTCATTCTTTTCTCTCTCCTCTCCCTCTCATTTCCTTTTCTCTCTTTCTCTCCCTCTCTCATTTCCTCTCCCTCCCACACCCTCACCCTCTCTTTCTCTCTTTCCCTATTATGTTTAATGTTTTTTCTCTCTTTTTCTCTCTCCTCTCCCTCTCTCATTTCTTCTCCCTCCCTCTCCCTCTCTCATTTTCCTATTATGTTTAATGTCTCCCTCCCTCTCCCTCTCCCTCTCTCATTTCCTCTCCCTCCCCCTTCCTTTCCCATTTCCTCCCCCTCTCCCTCTCTTTCTCTCTCTCTCCATCCCTCTCTCTCTCATTTCCTCCCCCTCCCTCTCCCTCTCCCTCTCTCATTTCATCTCCCTCCCTCTCCCTCTCCCTTTCTTTTTCTCTCATTTCCTCTCCCTCTCTCAATATACACAAATTATACAAAAAACAAGTAAAAGAGAGAGAGAATGCACTCTCCCTCCCTCTCCCTCTCTCATTTCCTCCCCCTCCCTCTCCCTCTCCCTCTCTTTCTCTCTCATTTCCTCTCCCTCTCTCAATATACACAAATTATACAAAAAACAAGTAAAAGAGAGAGAGAATGCACTCACCATAAAGACTCGAAGAAGGGTTTGGCAGCTCCTCTTTGCGACAGCGGCTCCTCTTCGCCCTCCGTACACCTCCTCCTCTTCTTCGCGAACGGCAACGGCAGCGACAGTGGCGGTGGTGGTGGTGAGAAGCCTTCTTTCTATCTTTCTCTCCCTCTCACCAAGATGATCGCTCTCTCTCTCACTCTCTTTCATGAATGGGCGAAATGTAACGCGCTCGGGTTTCGGCCCGCGTTTTTTTGCTCTAGGTATTGTCGCTATTTGTGTCACAAATGTGACACTAATAGCAACATAAATAGCAATGCCGCTATTTGTCGTCGCTAATCAGCGTCGCTATGGCCTGATATCCTTGTAGTGGACGTTTTAAGTGTAGATGTGTGCATCCATCTAACCAGGAAATCCATCATCAATGCCCACACATGTTGAGCTTGCCATCTCAACACACATCACTCCATCTCCCATTGGTCCACCTCAAATCTCTTGTCATTATTAGGAGAGTCATTAACTCTTAAGATAAAGGGATGACACATGGCACGCTAAAATTAGCAATGATGTAAGAGATGATGCATATATATTTTAGAATATTCTAGAATCTTCTAAAAACTTCATGGAAATAGTTACTATCCCAACTTGCATATAGATCAAGGGTTGTCCTTGCTTGAGCATCTATCACATTACCTCCCTTCTAGCATCAAGCTCCACAAGAGGTAGTGGTGTGCTTCTAAATAGGCCTTGTCTTGGTTGGATTTTGAAGATGAAATTTGCAAACCCTAATAGAAGCTCTTTGAATATGTGAAGTTATTTTCTATGTTTTCTCTCTTGCATCATAGCCCTTCCACTGGACAAGCTACTATAATCTACTTCTTGAAATTCTCAAATCTAGGATTTTGTCTATCTCATATTCTTGGTCATATTGAATTATGATGGAGGCAATTGCTTTGGTATTCTTCTAGGGATATTGGATGTATAACATGGCTCCAAGACTGAAACATGGGATACATGATGGATTTTTATGGTTTGGAAAAGCTGGAGATGATAAGTTCTTGGATTTACTTGCCCGAGAATCTTGAAGAGCCCAAGTCATTGTTGATAATCTAGTTTTTGAGGGGGGACAGGAAGAACATGGATCATGTTGAAGAAGCCAAACTTGATCTCCAATTTTGTATGATCGATGTTACATGTGAAGCTTATCTGTATTTATCTTATATTTCTCCTAAGCTTATTTAATCTATGCTTGCAACTCTTTATGAATATCAAATATGTGTTGAGCTAAGTCTGAAAGCAACTAGATTCTTCTTTTGTGGTCTTACATGATTGTCTATCCTTTGGTGTTGACCATAATTAGCAAAGAATGGTATGAATTGAGTGGAGGCATAGGAGGCATTATTGTATACAAACTTAGCAAGGGATAATAGATCTATCCAATTATCTTGATGGTTAGTGATTGTATATCTAAGATATTACTCCAAGACTTCATAACTCTTTTTGTTTCTCCATCGCTCTGTGGACGTTTGGCTAAAGAAAGATTGACTTGTACTACCAAAATTTCAAAGAGGCTTCTCCAAAACCTAGACATGAACACAAAAAATATCATTCGATGATCCATGGCATTGATATTTATATTCCAAGAAGAGTCTTGCTATCCCTTATCCATTGATCCTCTTGGGGATAAAGTGTGCTATTTTTGTGAATCGATCAACCATTGCCAAGAAAGAACCATTACCTCTGGAAGAAGGTAGTTCAATAATGAAGTCCATGGATAAGGATGACCATGGCTTACTTGGAATAGGTAATGGTTAAAGAAGGCCATGAGATCAATGATGAGGAACTTTAGCTCAATTGTGTGAGAAATGCGCAATCACATCCACCACAGCCTCTTTGTATGGGACAAACAAGGCAAAAAAAAGACTGCAAATGAAGCCTTAGACTAGGTCATGTATGCATGGTTTATTAAAACCACGGTTTTTGAATACCATGGTCCCTTTCCACCTATCTCCACCTACCAATACCACCTACTGTAAGCCTATAAAAGGCACTCATCCCCACACTCATTCTATCAGTCATTATGAATCACTTGTACTTGCATTATGCTTGGATAATATTAGTTGTTCTTCCTTGTCAATGCTTTTGCCTCATTATGAATGTCTATTTGCTCATCAGTGATCCTCCATAGCATGCATTCTCAGTATTTTAGCATGGTATCATAGTGGGTTCTAAGTTAGTGAGTCATCAGACCACTAATTGAGTCATTTCAATTTAATTTCTAGCTCCCTTCACTTTTCCTTGGATCTCTCATCTACCTCCATAGCTACCCACCTTTGATGGAGGACTTGAAGCTCCCAATTTAGGCCATCTCATCTCATAGTTTCTTCTACGAAAATACTCCCTAACTCAGGATGCTCTTGCTCATCACCTCAAACCATGACATTGTTGACTCCATGCTCCAACATTGCGCCATCATCTAGTCGCTGCCATTTCTGCGCCATTTGATGTTCGTACGATCAATTCTGCCTGTACACATCACGATGCTGACAAGCATCATAGGGCTTTGATATCTTGCTTCCTAAGCTTCATTTCTATCAAGAAATTTTTGGAAATGATCAAGTATTCAACTCACAGGAGGTGAAAAACCAGGCTACCCCCTGAAACCCTAATGCATACTCCATAGCTATCAAGCTTCAAGCTCTTGTTTCACTTCCTTCTCTTACTCCTATGGCCCAAACAAGTCACTGACTCTCTAATCTGCTCTAACACTCAGTCTTTAGCAATAATTCAAGTTATTTACCATCGAGGAGAGGAGATCTTAACAAGGTTCTCAACAACAAGATTCTCAAGCATTTCAAGAAACAGTGTCCATTGACACTCATCTAGTACTTTTAGCACTAATGTCAATTAACAAAATCAGATTTGTCTCTAATAAAAACTGATTTTTTTTCAACTCCATAATCAAATCAAGGAGGGGAAGACTCAGACTTGCATCAGATCTTGGGAATTCCAACTTCAAGGACATCATAGTCACTAAATTGCCCATTATCTCTTGATACTAATCACCTAGTGATTCTTAACACTTGTGCTCAACTGAAACTAGAATTTTTTGGAGGTGATTTGTTGCTGACCTTGCAATCTCAAAATGGGCAAGGACTCACCGACATCCCGATTCAATGATGTTGGATTCCATACATGGCAAACTAGGATCAAATTGATCCTAATGAAGAAAGGCTTGTGGTCAATCACAAGTGGTCAAGAGAAGAAACCAAGGGAAGCTACACTTTCAATTGTATGGGATAAAAATGATGATAAAGCTCAAGATATTATCAAGCTCGAGCTTGATGATAGCTATATTCATCATGTTGATGATTGTGGAACCTCTTACGCAACATGGGATCGATTAGAAACCCTATTTGGAGCTCATTCAAAATCCTCAAAATATGGTTTACTAATTGAAAATTTTAGTTTTGACATGCAAAGTAATACCTCACTTGCAACTCATTTGAATTATATGGAAAGCTTGTTGACACAACTTGTAGGAATCAACTTGAAGATTGATGAAGACATTCGCATTGAAGTGCTTCTCAAAAGTCTTCCACTAGAGCTAGATGTCCACCCTAATCAATTTGAGCCCTCGATGCATTATAAGTCATGTAGCTTGACTTGGACATGTATCACATGAATGTCAAGGCTACATTCTTCCATGGGGATTTGCATGATGAGATTTACATGGAGCAGCCTAAGGGCTTTGCAGTACCTGGCAGGGAGCATCTAGTGTACAAGTTGAAGAAAAGTCTTTATGGCTTGAAGCAGGCACCTAGGGAGTGGTATCATAAGTTTGATGCCTTTATGTAGTCACTATTGAGATATTTGCAATCACACCTACTTTAGTCCCTTTGTGAGAAGCAGTGAGGGCTCAGGACCAAAATCCCATATGCACAGTAGGAGAAAGTACCACCACTCAATTCCTATAAAGCATTGTACTTGCACTCTTTTTCTAATGCAATGATAGTACTCTTTTCTTTCCAGTAAAGTGTCATGTCATTGTCAATACACAAGATTGTATTTATGAGTCCAAGTCTCAATCTTGGAACCTAATTCACTTGTGTAACAATTTGTCCTTGTCAAGTTCAATGTCTTCATGAGTTCCTTTTTCCTCTTTCAACCTCCATAGCTTTCGCATCTGCCATGCTATAGATCCTGCATATTTTAACATAGTATCAAAGCTCAGTCAAGCATGGCACTGCTCCTCCACCTTCATTCTACTCTCATCTAGCTCAACTTGAGCTCAGGACAAGTCCAAGTCCTCATCTCCCGCTCCTTCTTCTCCACTTGACCTTGTGGCAGCCATAGCCAGATGTACCTTGCATGCTCAAAGCTCTCATAACTTTCTCAAACGGCCAAATCTTACCAAGCTTCCTTCTAGAGAAGTGTTCTTCCACTACTAATGGTTCTCTGTATCACATAAGATCCTGAGATTGCCCTACCTGGAGCTCAGCATTGTCACTTCTGTTAGTTGCTGCCATAACCTCAGTCTGTGGCCTGCAAGACCCACCTTGGAGGAGCTAAATCTCTAAATATAGAGCATATCTTCATGAACCTTCTTCTAGATAAATCTTCCTCAACATCAGATGCTCCTCTGTGGCACATCACACTATGACATTGGTCCATCTATGCTTTAGCATTACTGAAGATTTGTCACGCTATCAAAATCTGTGTCTGTGCTGATCGAAGGTTCTAATCCATCTGTATGCAGTGCAATTTCAATCGCCATCATAAGGCAATGATAGCCCTTGAAGTAAGCTTCATCCTCATATAATTTTTTTTTAATGATCAAGTATAGCTCCCACAATCAGAAAAAAACCATGGCTAGGTCAAAACCCTAATCAAGGAAGCCAAAGCCAAACTTCATCAAGCACAAAAATCTCATCACTTTCTCTCTCTTGCCACCTGGAACAACCCATTGTCACTCAAATTTGAAGGCCCCAGCATCAAATCAAGAAAGGGAAGATTTGGATCTGAAAGATCTTGAAGGATTTTGCAGATTTGAAAAGATTTAAGGAAGAAACATAGTGTCTATTGACACTCATTTTAGTGCTCTAAGCACTTGAGTTTTTTGACACATCCCAACCAACTCTTTTGCTGCTTAAATTTGATAACTCTGAAGCTGATTTGCTGCTATTCTCACAAGTTTAACATAGGCAAAGATTCTCCAATTGCACGTTTCAAAGGAGTAGGGTTTCATACTGATCTAGGTTTTTTACAACCCGGATTTCTACCACAAAATTTGGCCAAAATCCCTATCAAGTGCTTTACCACATCACTTTGGGTTTACTCTTCAAGCACTAGGTATACTACATTGCTTCTCAATTATGATAACTCTAGCAAATGGGGGGAACAATTTCTTAGGGGGGATGTCAATGTAAAGGGTAAAAGGGATGGTTATCTTAGTAAAGATGGAAATAAATTACACCTAAGAGTTGAGTGAGTGCATAGATTTTTCAAAGGACTAGCCTTCAACTACACGTGGGTTCCGCCTGCATCACTAAGATTTGGAATCTATTACCATCATTAGAGGACACCTCACCCTAGTACATAAGTCAATATCCATATCATGGTGTCATTTGGATCTTATACAAAAGCTTACAAGCATGGATCCCTTCTGTCACACCTAATTTCAAGAAAATTCCCACGCTACCGGATCGATTTCAACCTGGTCTACAAAGTTGCAAAATAAACTTTTTTCAGATTCTTCACCGATTTGAAGCTACGAAGGTGCAGACTGTTGGCTACATGCAATTTTCTTCTCTCTTTCACCACACCAACTTTCCATTCTATCCTTCTTGTAAATATATTATAATAATGTGCTTTGGACACCCACCTCTTGTAATCTAGCTCCCTTTCTCTATTTTGTCTACCACCACCCTTGGCTTCTTGCATGATGACCAAGGTGGAGACTTGTCCCATCCACTATTCTCCATATTTTCAAAGATGCCATACATCATCTAGGATTATGTTAATCAAGAAAATTAGCTTAATCTAATCCCTCATGGAGGCTATATAAAGAGCCCATGGAGGTTGGATGGGGGGGAAGGAGAATGACAAGCACATGAGAGCACTCTAGAATATCCTCATGCTAGTCCATCTCTTTGAGGTAAGCTATGAATGAGTTCTTTTACTATGTAGCATAATGGCAAGCTTCCTCTACCTCATCTCCTCTTGTCTCCCTCTCTTCTCACCTTCTCATTCCATGAATACATAATGGCAAGCTTCATCTACGTCTTCTTCTCTTGTTTCCCTCTCCTCTCATCTCTCTCTCTCATATTCTAATATGGTATCTAGTACATATATTCTCTCTTGTGAATTTGTGTCTTGGTTCTTTTGATTCTCTTTGAGAAAAGGGATGTCCTAGCCCATCCTCCCTTTGGCTAGGCAGTGCCCCTCTTTAGTTCTCTTAGTGAGGATTGGAGGTTGGATGGGTGAGAGGCGACCCATTCATCATTTCAGGCCTCACATACCTAGCAGACTCGCATCAAACTCATCCTAATGAAGAAGGGCCTTTGGGCCATTACCACTAGAAAAGAAAAAAAGCCTCGTGATGCGGATCTTGCTGCACTTGGCAAAAGAACGATGATAAGGCTCAGGCTATTATCAAACTGAAGCTAGACGACAACTATATCCACCATGTGGATAACTATGAGACCTCACATGATACATGGAAGAGACTTGACACTGTGTTTAGTGCATAGTCTAAATCATCAAAGTATGGTCTCCTGATAGAGTTTTTCAGGCTTGAAATGAAGTCCAACACATCATTTTCCACCCATCTAAATTACATGGAAGGACTTCTAACCCAACTTGTAGGAATCAACATTAAAATGGAAGAAGATGTTTGCATCAATGTTCTACTTAAGAGTTTGCCTCCTGAATATAATAATGTATCAACAACTCTAATTAATAATGTATCAACAACTCCAAATCATCAAAGTATGGTCTCTTGATAGAGTTTTTCATGCTTGAAATGAAGTCTAGCACATCACTTACATGCATCTAAATTACATGAAAGGACTTCCCAACTTGCAGAATCAACATTAAAATGGAAGAAGATATTTGCATCTAAATTACATGGAATGACTTCTAACCCAACTTGCAGGAATCAATATTAAATCAACTTGTCATGCATCTAAATTACATGAAAGGACTTCTAACCCAACTTGCAGGAATCAACATTAAAATGGAAGAAGATATTTGCATCGGTGTTCTACTTAAGAGTTTGCCTCCTGAATATAATAATGTATCAACAACTCTAATTAATATGCCAAACCCTAAACTTGTTGATATCCAGGTATCACTGTTAGAGGAGGAAAAGAAGCTAAAAACTAAGGAAGAACCAAGCACCTCTAGAGATGAACATGCATTCTATATTGGCAACAGGTACAAAGGCAAGAAGGCTCAGCTCTTCTGTGACTTCTGCAAAAGGACCGTACACATCGAGAAGTACTGTCAATGCCAGAAAGAGGTCCCAAAAGGCCTATCTAGTTGCAGTCAAAGAAGAAGAAGAAAACGGAGTGAAGGAAGAAGAAGAAGAAGAAGAAGAAGACCACTAGAAGAAGGAAAAACCTCATCAGTCCTTCTATTCAAATAGACTTTTTTAGTTTTGTATTTCCTAGCCCTAATGCCTCAAATATAAACTTGTAAACTCCTCAGTTATCCTTGTACTACAATCTCTGTACACATTGTGAGGCCCCTACTACAGCCTCTGGATGTCCATCATGTTTGTGGTACCCACACTTAGCCTTTTCTACGATAGCCTCTAGTGTTTTGCCATGTTTATGGTGTGCCCACACTTTGCAGGTGTTGCTTTCACTAAAGTCTCTATATGTTTTGTACTTCTAGTTGTGATTGAGGAGGGGTGTTGAGATATTTGCAATCACACCTACTTCAGTCCCTTCATGAGAAGCAGTGAGGGCTCAGGACTAGAATCCCATATGCACAGTAGGAGAAAGTATCACCACTCAATTCCTATAAAGCATTATACTTGCACTCTTTTTCTAATGCAATGATAGTACTCTTTTCTTTCCAATAAAGTGTCATGTCACTATCAATACACATGATTGTGTTTATGAGTCCAAGTCTCAATCTTGGAACCTAATTCACTTGTGTAACAATTTATCCTTGTCAAGTTCAATGTCTTCATGAGTTCCTTTTTTCTCTTTCAACCTCCATAGCTTCTACATCTGCCATGCTCTAGATCCCGCATATTTTAACAGTCAGGGATATAGTAGGAGTGATATGGATCTGTTTCTTTACATGAAGAAAGCCTGTAAAGGCTCATTGCTTATTTTGGTATTTTATGTGGATGATATGCTGATAGCAGGGAAAGCTCATGATGAGCTGGATACTCTCAAATCTCAGTTGAAGAAGAGCTTTGAGATGAAGGATTTAGAACATACCTCTCACATTCTTGGTATGTGCATTAAGCGCGATTGGTATCAAGGACTACTCTACCTCTCACAGAGGGAGTACATTCATAAAGTCCTTGAGTGTTTCTGCATGCAGGACGTGAAGCCTATTGGCAGTCCATTACCTTCTTATGTAAAGGTTTCACTAGCTGATTGTGTGCACACAGTGTCCATAGATAGATGAGCAGAGGGCCGAGACATCCAAGAACCCTTATGCATCAGTCGTGGGTAGTTTGATGTATGCAATGATAGCTACTCATCTAGATATTGGCTTTGCAATTGGTGTTTTGGCACGCTATATGGCTAGACTTGGAAAGAAACATTGGGATGCCGTGAAGGGTGCCATGAGATACCTAAAGGGCATAGTAGATATGTGTATTTGCTATGGAAACTAGGATACAAGAGTTGTGGGGTACACAAACTCCGATTATGCAAGACATGCAGGTAGTAGGTGTCAAGATTGTGGGAGAGAAGAAAGGAGTCTCACTTGTAGCTTTCTTGCTTGCACAATGGGGGAATACACACAAGGGTGGAGGCTGAAAACAGTTTTCCTCTTCTTAGTTGTGTAAGCCAAAAGAACTCTCTTACAAAGAAATAGAAGAACCCTATATATGGGTCTCAAACCAAACTCAACTAACTAAGGTGGCATACTAACTGAGCCACGAACTAGAGTAGATAAGGATAGCTGTCATCTAGCTATTATTCATGCGCAGTGTACCAACCGCATCTGCAACTGACAAGTCGGTGACATAAATGCACGACGGTCACCCTGGCATATCACGAGTGGAGCTCGATATCTCAACACTCCCCCTCGAGCTCAATCCCAATTCCTGCACACCAAGCAGGTCTCTGAACTTGCGCAGCTTCTCTGCGCCCAATGCCTTTGTAAATATGTCAGCTACCTGATCCTCTGTGCTGACATAAACTAGATCAATAAGACCTAGTAAATGTGACAAATGCGGGATCTAGAGCATGGCAAAACAGGAAGCTATGAAGGATGAAATGAGAAGTGTGGACTCATGATGGAGAAGACAAAGACACCGTTTGTTACACAAGTGAATTAGGTTCCAAGATTGAGACTTGGACTCATAAACACAATCTTGTGTATGTGGACAATGACATTGACACTTCACTGAAAAGAAAAGAGTACTATCATTGCATTAAGAAAGGAAGCAAGTACAATGCTTTATAGGAAAGTAGGAAAACTGCAGTAGGCACCATTGTGCCTATGGGATAAGTTAGCCTGCATATCCTTGATCCTGAAGCTCCATACAAAGAGGCTGTTTAGTAATTGTGATTGCTGATTCTCAACACCCCTCCTCAATCACAACTAGAAAGGCACAAAGTGTGTAGAGGCTGTAATGAGAACCACCTACAAAGTGTGGGCATACCACAAACATGGCAAAACACCAGAGGCTATCGCAGAAAAGGCTAAGTGTGGATACCATAAACATGGTGAACATCCAGAGGCTGTAACAGGGGCCTCACAAAGTGTACAGGGACTGTAATGCCAAGTTACATAAGGAGTTTACAAAGCTTATGGCAGGAAGCATTAGGGAAAGGAAAATACAAGGCTATTAAAACAGTCTATCAGAATTATGAGAGTACAAGGACTGATGAGTCTTGTCCTTCCAATCATGGTGGTCTTCATCTTCATCTTCTTCTTCCTTTGCTCCATTTTCTTCTTCTTCTTTGACTGCGACTAGATAGGCCTTTTGGGATCTCTTTCTTGCATGGCAGAACTTCTCGGTGTGTCCGGTCCTTTTGCAGAAGTCGCAGAAGAGCTGATCCTTCTTGCCTTTGTACCTGTTGCCAACATATAATGCATGCTCATCTCTAGAGGTACTTGGTTCTTCCTTAGTTTTTAGCTTCTTTTCTTCTTCTAACAGTGATGCCTGGATATCAACAAGTTCAGGATTTGGCATGTTGATTAAAGTTTTTGATACATTATTATATTCAGGAGGCAAGCTCTTAAGTAGAACACCGATGCAAACATCTTCATCCATTTTAATGTTGATTCCTGCAAGTTGGGTTAGGAGTCCTTCCATGTAATTAAGATGTGTGGCAAGTGATGCGCTGGACTTCATTTCAAGCCTGAAGAACTCAATCAGGAGACCATAATTTGATGATTTAGATTGTGCACCGAACAGGGTGTCAAGTCTTTTCCATGTATCCTGTGAGGTCTCACAGTTATCCACATGATGGATATAACTATCGTCTAGCTCTAGTTTGATAATGGCCTGGGCTCTGTCATCATTCTTTTGCCAAGTAGTTGCAAGGTCCACGTCCCGAGGTTTCTTCTCTTTGCCATTTGTGATGGCCCAGAGACCCTTTTTCATCAAGATGAGCTTGATGCGGGTTTACCAGGTGTGGAATCCGACTCCTTTGAATTGAGCATTTGGAGAGTCTTTTTCCATGTTAGACTTACGGGAACAGTAGCAAATCAACTTCAGACTTATTAGATTTGAGCAGCAGAAGAGTTGGTTGAGAGACACAAGTGCTAAAAAACACTAACTGAGTGTCAATGAATACCAAATCTGCAAAGCCCTTTACTCTTTTAAATCCAAGTGATCTTCCCCTTCTTGATTTGATGCTGATACCTTCAAATCTGAGTGACAGTACTTTAATGAACTTCAGAGAGTATTGCTCAGTGATTAAAATCACTGTTGATAACTTCAGTGAGAGAAACAGTGAGAAATGTCAGAATTTTGAAGCTTTGGCTATGGCTTTTGCATTAGGGTTTCTGGGGGCAGCCTGGTTTTTTTGCTGATTGCAGAAGCTACAGTGGATCATTTTCAAAAATTTTTATATGCCTAGGAAGCTGACTTCATGGGCTATCAAAGCCCCATGATAATCGTCAACATCGTGGACTGTATGCAGTGCGCAGGCAGCTCGAACGTAAGCAGGTGCAATTCTGACAGATTTTCGTGATTTCCGCAATGCTAGAGTCAGGGCGCAGTAATGCAGTCAATTTTTGTGCCAGGATGAATTGTCTTGAGTAGAGGAACAACTCCCTAGAAGAAATCGTGGGCTGAAATGGCCTGGTTGAGGAGTTATTGAAGCTCCAAGTAAGGTAGGTCCTGTTTGGCTATGGCAGACACAGAGCAGAGATTGAGGATTTTCACAATGCTGAGCTCCAGATGGTTCAATGTCCTGGATTGATGTGATACAGGGAAGCTTTGTGAGTTGAGGAATACTTTTCCAGAAGGAAGCTTCAAGAGATTTGACCTATGGAGTGAGATATAAGCAGCTCAATCTGACAGGGTGCTGCTGGCTATGGCTGCCATGGAAGCTTCAGTGAGAGTAGAGTTGGGAAATGAAGTCATGAGCTGACATTGAGCTAGATTGAGGTTGAGAGGAATCAAGAGAGGCTAGAGAAGCAATGCCATGCCCAACTGGGCTCTGATACCATGTGACAAATGCAGGATCTAGAGCATGGCAAAACCGGAAGCTATGGAGGATAAAATGAGAAGTGTGGACTCATGATGGAGAAGACAAAGACACTGTTTGTTACACAAGTGAATTAGGTTCCAAGATTGAGACTTGGACTCATAAACACAATCTTGTGTATGTGGACAATGACATTGACACTTCACTGAAAAGAAAAGAGTACTATCATTGCATTAAGAAAGGAAGCAAGTACAATGCTTTATAGGAAAGTAGGAAAACTGCAGTAGGCACCATTGTGCATATGGGATAAGTTAGCCTGCATATCCTTGATCCTGAAGCTCCATACAAAGAGGCTGTTTAGTAAGTGTGATTGCTAATTCTCAACCGTCTAACCCTCTCCCGCACATAGTGATAATGCACCTCAATGTGCTTTGTTCTAGCATGAAAGACTGGGTTATTTGCCAAGTGTATACTACTCATGTTGTCACAATAAATGACAATTGGCCCATCTGTAGACTGATGCATATCATAAAGTAGCTTATGCAACCAAGCTACCTCACATAAAGCCATTGCTGCACCCCTGTACTCAGCCTCTGTGCTGGACAAGGCAACTGTAGGCTATTTCTTGCTGCTCCAAGTGACTGCAGCACTCCCAAAAGAGAACACATATCCACTGGTAGATCGTCTATCAGAAATGCTACCAGCCCAATCAGCATCAATGTATCCATGCAACTGTATCTGAACCCCAGTCTCATAAAATAGTCCATACTGCAATGTGGACTTCACATACCTGAGTATGCGTCTAGCCGCATCCACATGCAATTTCCTTGGAGCTTGCATAAACTAACTTACCAATCCAACAGCATAGCTCAAATCTGGCCTGGTAATAGTCATATAAATCAAGCTTCCTACTATGCGTCTGTACATAGTAGGATCTTCCAAAAGCTCACATGTATCTGCGCTCAGCTTCACATTCTGCTCCAAAGGAACTGAAATAGGCTTACAGCCTGTCATCCCATATTTGGATAGCATGTCCAATCCATACTGCCTCTGCAAGAGCTGTATCCCACTTGGTGATCTAATCACCTCAATGCCCAAGAAATAATGCAGCTCTCCCAAATCCTTCATCTCAAACTTCTGCTTCAATAGCATTTTCACATGAAGGATATCTTCATCACTGTCACCTGTCATAATCAAATCATCAACATAAATGACAAGTAGCATAATACCTTTCTCTGTTTTTCTCACATAAAGTGAGAAATCTGCCTTGGAAATCTGAAAGCCAATAGTGACAAGATACTGTCCTATCTTGTCAGACCATGCTCTAGGTGCTTGCTTCAAGCCATACAAGGCTTTCTTCAACCTGCAAACAAACTCAAGATGAACAGCGTGCACATAACTTGCTGCTCCATATAGACCTCTCCTTGCAAATCACCATGCAAGAAGGCATTCTTTACATCCATCTGATGTAAAGACCATCCCTTTGATGCAGCCATAGCAATGACTGCTCTTACGGTTGCCATCCTTGCAACCGGACTGAATGTTTCTTCATAGTCAATGCCATATGTTTGTGCATACCCCTTGACTACTAATCTTTCCTTGTATCTGTTCACAGAACCATCTGCATTGTGCTTCACCTTATAAACCCACTTACAGCCAATTGCATTCTTACCTTTAGACAAAGGTACTAACTCCCATGTAGCATTTGCTTCCAAGGCATCCATTTCTTTATCCATGGCTTTCTCCCATTTTTCTTTTCCCATGGCTTGCTCAAAAGAAGTGGGTTCTGGTTTCTGTATCACTTTGACCATATATACATAGTGAATGGCTGTAAATCCATCATATTTCAGCCTATCCACAGGATACCTAGCTCTCGTAGACCTGCGCAAAATAGGTTCACTCCCAGGTGCTCTCAAAACATCCCTGGTCTTCCTTACTCCAGGTGTAACAATAGAAGAAATACCCAACTCATCATCAATGCTCTGTTCTCAGCCACTGGATTCACCATCCACATAAGAGTGACCTGCATTCACATCAAACATGGGCTGATCAACCTTCTCTTTTCCTTTTCGTGATACCTGCATACCACTATCTGCATTGCTTTGAGAAGATTCTCCTTATCTCAATCTGTCTGTCCATGGCGAAGAATGTGAACCACTGCTAGAGGACACTCCAGGTCCACTAATATTTTGTGCCTGCTGCTGTGAATTCTATGCAGCATTACCATTTTGTGCATCTACATCATCAATCACATTTACTGGTTTATACCAGCTACTCATCTCATCAAAAACATCTCTGCTCACTGTAAACTTACGAGTAGAAGGGTTATAGCATCTATACCCTTTTTGCTATAGAGAGTAACCAATAAAGATGCACTTCTCAGCTTTTGGATCCAACTTGGATCTCAACTCATCTGGCACATGTACATAAGCAATGCAACCAAAAATTTTCAAATGAGAAATATCTGGTTTTCTACCAGTATACCTCTCCTCTGGAGTCATGTCATGTATTGCTGCAGTGGGAGTCCTATTCATTATGTAGACTGCTGTAGCAACTGCCTCAGCCCAATAAAAATCTGGCAAGTCTTTTTCGTTGAGCATGGCACAAGATACCTCTCCAATATGCCTGTTTTTTCTTTCTGCAATTCCATTTTGCTATGGGGTATGACTACATGAATATTGTTGCTTTATGCCATGCTCCTGCAGGAACCTTGCAAACTCATTTGAGAGGTACTCTCCCCCTCCATCTGACCTTAGGCATTTTATTTGCAGGCCTGTTTCTTTTTCAACCATAGCTTTAAGAGTTTTGAAATGCCCAAAAACTTCACTTTTCTTTTTCATAAAATACACCCAAAATTTTCTGCTATAGTCATCAATAAAAGTGACAAAATAATGACAGCCTCCAAGAGATGCAGCTTTAGTAGTCCACACATCAGAGTGGATTAATTCCAATGGCTTCTTACTCTCTTGAACATGTCTAGGAAATGGTTTCCTTGCCTGTTTTCCAAACTGACAGGCTTCACATACCTTATGCATTTCTGCAACCTTGAATTTTGGCAATCCTGCAACAATATTTTGGGCCTGCATTGATTTAAGTCGCTGTACATTAACATGACCAATGCGTTTATGCCAGATATCAATATCTGCAACTACACCGGTCCCATGTGCAAACATTGCTGCACTCAATTCAGGCATGTCTGCATCCAACGTAAACATTATGCCCTTCTTCTTTCCTTTTGCTATCAAGCGACCTTTATTTTTCATATCCTCAACAAAGCATCCATGAGAATTAAATCAGACCTGTAAGCCCTGCTCAACCATTTGACCGACAGAAACCAGGTTCTTGGTGATATTCGGGACATGAAATACATCCGACAGGTATTTCTTTTTCCCATCCTGCATAGACAAATGAATTTTTCCAATCTGTACAATAGGATGTGCAGTATCATCACCAGTCTCCACAAATCCTGGTTTTGTCCATTTTCCTTGCATCCTCCATCCATTCTGCATGACCTGTCATGTGGTTTGATGCACCTGAGTCAACATACCACACATCATTGCTTTCTTCTGCACTTGTCACAGAATTGTTCATGTGCTGCACCATAAACAAATGCTCATTTCTGTCATCACCCTGTCTACTAGAAGATGCATAATTCCCTTGTTGCAATTTCCCATTCATGATGTCATTCTGCTTTTTATAGCAGTCTTTAGCCATATGACCCATTTTACCACAGTAGTAGCATTCAACATTACTGTTTGCATTTTGGCCTCTTTGCCATCCACCACGACCTCTTTGGCTCCCCCTGCCTCTAGAGTTACCACGTCCTCCTCCATAGGACTGGTTTTCTTGAGTTTGCTGCATATTCTGATTTCTACCACGGCCTCCAAATCGACCTCCTCTACCTCTGCCTCTACCTCTTCTAGCATTTGAGTAGAAGACAGTTTCTTTTGAAGTTCCTCCTGAAGAAGATACACCACCATTTCTCTGCTCCTCAGAAATTAGAAGAGCAATCAACTCCTCAAAATCGGGAAATCTTTCACGAACTGAAATGGATGTCCGAAACTGTGCATAATCCTTTCCTAGACCATTCAAGGTCACAGAAACTAAATCATCATCTTCCACTGGCGACCCAATGGAAGCAAGTGCATCTGCAATCTTCTTCACCTTCATGTGGTAGTCATTGATGCTCATACTTTCTCTTTGCACATTATGCAACTCTTGCTTGAGCTGCATTTTCCTGGCTTGCGTATTTGTGCTATACATTTTTGACAAAGTATCCCATGCCTCCTTTGGCGTACTTGCATCCTGAATATGCACAATCATAGAGTCCGAAATATTGATAGACAGCCAATACATAACTTTTCTGGCTCTCTCATGCCATGCTTTGAATGCCTGCATTTGCTGTTGATTGGGAACATCATGAAGAACTGGTTCTTCTTCATTTCCTGCAACAAATTCCCAATATTCTTTTCCCATAAGGAAATTCGTCATTCTAAACTTCCATGCTTGGAAGTTGTTCTTGTCAAGCTTTTCAGTTACAATCTGTGAAAGAGAATCAGACGCCATTACAGAATACTGCAAAAAATTCTTTCACTGCAGAGAACACAGCTTCAGCCTCACAAGGGCAAATCTGCAAAAATTGACGAAAGTGGTATTTAACCACACAGTCACTTCCTAGTGACGATTTTGCATCAACAGGCAACAAGGATGATTCTGTAACTCCCAATGTCTCTGCGCACAGGCATACGATGCAATTTCTACAGTAGCTTTTCACCGATCTGTAGAACAGTGGTCACACAGCATAAAACTGGGCCTTTTCCTGAGTGCGTGCAGAAAACTTCCGCCTCCAAAACAGGCCCCGAAATGCCCTCAAATCAAAAAAACAGGG
This sequence comes from Lygodium microphyllum, assembly GCF_053477565.2. NCBI lineage: Eukaryota > Viridiplantae > Streptophyta > Polypodiopsida > Schizaeales > Lygodiaceae > Lygodium > Lygodium microphyllum. Next base: position 51,883,444 of record NC_141140.1, on the reverse strand, counting down.
TCGCCTAGGGCTAAAGCCCTAACTTGCAACATATATTGCCCTCTTGCTTCACCGCGAAGGGCGTCTCAACCTGAGACAATGCACTCTTGCAATTTCCGGCTGTGCTACCTGCAGAGATCTGCTCCCAAAACAGAAAATGAAAGCAACATTGCTCCTCTTACCAGAACACCGCGAGCTTGGCTTGCTTTCTTGAGCTCCTTACCACGAACAAGGCTCTGATATCATGTCAAGATTGTAGGAGAGAAGGAAGGAGTCTCACTTGTAGCTTTCTTGCTTGCACAATGGGGGAATACACACAAGGGTGGAGGCTGAAAACAGTTTTCCTCGTCTTAGTTGTGTAAGCCAAAAGAACTCTCTTACAAAGAAAAAGAAGAACCCTATATATGGGTCTCAAACCAAACTCAACTAACTAAGGTGGCATACTAACTGAGCCACGAACTAGAGTAGATAAGGATAGCTGTCATCTAGCTATTATTCATGGACGGTGTACCAACCGCATCTGCAACTGACAAGTCGGTGACATAAATGCACGACGGTCACCCTGGCATATCACGAGTGGAGCTCGATATCTCAACAGTAGGAAGTCCACTTGTGGTTATGTATTCACCTATGTTGGAGATGCTATCTCTTGGATGTCCAGGGTTCAAAAGTGTACAGCTCTCTCTACCACTGAGGCCAAGTATGTTGTAGCCATTGAGGCTTACAAGGAGGCCATATGGTTAGGCTATTTGGTTCATGACCTTGGAATTGATTCTATACCTACACTACATTCGAATTCTATGAATGCTATTCAGCTAACCAAGAATCCAATCTTCCATGCAAAGACAAAACACATTGAGTTGAGGTATCACTTCATACGTGGGGTCATGGAGAACAAGTCTGTTGACCTTGTCAAGATCTCCACTGAGGAAAATCCTATAGATCTGCTCAGGAAAAGCCTCACTACTGAGTGCTTTGCCTTCCTCAGGAGATTGATGGGTGTTGGATGAGATGACGTTTTTCCTCATCCTATTGTACATGTGTACATTGTAATATCTTTTCTTTTTATTTTCACTCCTCACTGGGGCAAATTCGCCTTTAAGTGAGAGATTGTTGGGGGTAAAGGTGCCTTTGCCTAACCACCCGTGTATTACTACACTAACAATACCCACCACCACACACTACAGGTGGTGGGCACTCGTCACTGTCACTTTATTCTTTATTCTTTTAGTGATAGTTTGAATAAAGGAAGGCCCGATCACACATTGTGACTGTTGGAGTTCCCATTTGGTCTCTCTCTCTTTCTTGCTCTTGCTCTCCCGCCATAGCTCTTCCAAGCAAGCTTCGATCCTTCTCACCTTTCATGATAGTCACTCATCCTCCAAGCAATATTCATTCCCACTACATAGAGTCAAGTGAGTAAGAGGAGTATTTGAGCTTGTACTTCACTTGTGACAAGGAAGGTAATGCAATCCTTATGGAGTAATGACGAGGAAGAGCTCCAACTTAGTTCAAAGACCCCATGAATGATGGAATTGTAAACAACCTAGACAAATGTCCTCAAGATGTCCATAGAAACTTAATTTCCCTAAGGATGGTCAACTAGACTAATGATGCCTTGAATGTGGGATAACACACACGTATCATGACTATCCTAGGAGAAAAGCCAACATAAGGCCATTTTCCCAACGGTGCCTCTCACACTCTTCAAAGTAGAGATGATCCATGATGAGGGCACCATATCAACTCAAGTCATGGCCATCACAATATCTCAAAGTAGAAAAATTGAAGTGAGTATTCTAGAATGGTCTACTACTAATGGATCCTAAAGTTGGAATGAATCTAAGTCTCACAACCCTTGGATAAAATAATGACCAACAAAGTCATTGGGTTCAATGTAAAGATATGGAACCCAACCTTTTTGCCACCGTAGCTCTGACTAGCATGATAATATCACTTGGATTGTTACCATATAGTACTCCTAACCTTTGGAAAGTGTCTAAAGGATGGATAGAGTACGGGGTGGAACAGCATGAACCACCACTTTATGTAATTCAGGGAAATAATACAAGTATTAAGGCATCTTACTCTTCTCTGAGATCCCTCGGGGTCAATATGTTTGGGAGGAAGCTAAGCATTAGGCCATCCTTCCCATGGAAGCTCTAGGAGGCTCATTAAGAAGATTAACCATTAATATGCACTAGAGTTAACATAGTCAACTAATTAGTGCTAGAAGTAGGGGAAAATCTACCCATTGAAAACATTCATTTTAACTTGATAGTGGCCAATGGCTACTACAAAGTCCGACTATTGAGTATCTTGAAAGGTTAGCCAATTAAAATTGTGGGAACTAGCTTCATGGTGAATTTCATCGTCACATAAAAGGCTTGGATTATGATTTACTTTTAGGATATCCTTGAATGAAAAACACATGACTCATTAGAGACTATGGTAACAAACTAGTCTTCTTGGGAAACACACGAGATCTAGTAAGGGTGGAGATGAAAAGTTTTCAACCCTCATCAATGGACTAAGTTCCATATCCAATGTGCTTAGGTTCAATATAAATTTCACTATAGCTACAAAGTCTCTGAACAAGTATATTTCCTATCCGTAATGACAAATAGGACTAGATGCACATTCTTGCCACATTTGATCGAACCTTTGGAGGAGGAAGAGTGTAAAAAGCAAGTGAAATGTTGAGTCAAGAAGGTAAAGAAAAACTCACTGCACATGTAATTGAGCCTTGCACACTAGAATTGTAGAACCATCTTAATTAGATGTCATGGGATTCAACATTCCTACTAACCGTTAGGAATTGAGAAAGATTCTTGTTCAATGGTACTAGTGCTTAAGGACAATCCAGAGGCCAACTTGTTAATTTTCAAAAAGCTACTTTAGTAGCTCTTTGAAGCTAAGAGTGGAAATGGATGAGGTTAAATCAAATATTATTCGACTATCATGCCAACTTGGCCGCATCTTTGATGAATGTCAATAACTTTGAAGAAGAAGAAGAAGAAGAAGAAGAGGTAAGTAATCATGAAGAAGACCTTATTGATGAGGAAAGCAAAGATGATGAGGACTATGAATCCAAATAATATGACTCTAATGGGAGAACCATAGAGCAAATTAAATGGAGGATTTCTAATTGAAAGAAATTTATAATGCAATAACATTTTTAACACACTTGTCAATGTATGCAATGCATAGAATCTATCCCCTCCATTAATTTCCGTGTTCCTTTCTAAAAAGCAATTGATAGTACTAACATGTTTTTGTAAGTTTAAGTGTGTTCTAAGTGATTGTAATCTATGTAATGGACTAACTTATCCCTCATTAGGAAGTTATAGAATTAATAGCTTAAAAGTGATCCTTCTTTTATGTACTAAACCTGATTATCTCCATTCAGTCATCCATCGTGATTATGGGTTATGGCCCCAACCTGAATTTGTTGTGAAATAACTTGTACTTCAAGTTCAATGGATTCAAAGAGGTAAGTTCCACTTGTGCTTCAGCTTTGTGTTGGGATCCCTTAGTAGCGGTCACTTCCTCGCATTGGGGAGCTCTCCGAGCATGACCTCGCTCAACGTCTCAACATCTCTTAGGAGCCATGAAAGAAGCTTGATGGATTTGAGCAATGCTTTCACTTAGGTGTGGAGAGAGAGAGAGAAATGCTAATTGCAGCAGAGCTTTGTCACACCAACAGCAGAGAGACTTCTGCAGCGTGGGTTGTTGTGTTCCCGATGTGACGCTCTACCCCTATTTATATAGTGGGGGGGGGAGGGGTAAAGAGAAAACGCTTTCCTTTTTAGCATTTTTGATGACATTATCGATAATAAAGAGAGAACGCTTTCTTTTAGTGTCTTCGATGACATCAGATGATGTCAAAGAGGGGGCTTCATTTTTGTAGCGTGAAGATAAAAATCTAGGAACATATGGGCGAGCACCACATGTCGCATCTTCGAGCCTTGGCATACTTGGTAATGGGCTACGAATGCTTCGTTGCACCGTTGGCTACACATGAGAAGCTCCCACTAGCTTGTAGGAAAATCTTCCTCGGAGATCACCCATCCCAACAGTGTCATCACCCAAGTGCACTTAACTACCAAGTGACTATCCACTAGGCTAGTTCTTTTTGTTGTTCTATACTACAAACATAGTTTTAATAAGCTTGTCTTGGGAGGGTTTCCCAAGCCTTCCTTCCATGAACTGGCATATAATACCTCATTAATAATAACAATTATCTTCATAGTTAGAGCTATTTTTAGACTTGTGCAATATTATTTCAACATAAATCAATTTTTAGAATGTATATGCACATTGTTTATTAAAATAAACTAAGTAATGGGGACATTACAAGGTTTTTTATTACAATTTGAAAATATATATATATAAGTTTAGTAAAGTAAAAGTGGTCAATGTGCGGCCTTATAGCATATAAAGAAAGAGTATTTCTTAATACCCTTTGAATGTACATTATATAGATGATTTCTAATAGGTACATCCCAGAGTATAAAGGAGATTTACAAATAATTAACAAAAGGTAGGTACAATGGTACATTCTTACCTCTTGTTGGATTTAGGGTTGCAAGAATACAAGTACACATCTAAGAGAAGAAGAAGCTTGAGAGAGCACAACTCAAAAGTGTATTGAGAGGTGTCAAAGGAGTAGATTTATAAGAATAAGCATGTCATAACATGAATAGGCATATATACAAGGCTGAGGAAGAAAGCCTCCTAAACTAGGAAAAAAGTGTCACATCAGTTCTAAGTGTGTTCACACACATGATCTAAAATATGGTAACAAACCCCCCTAGGAGTGATGCATTGAACAAGAGCTAGCACTCATATATAGGAAAGAGCCAAGGCTAGTGCGTTGGCTCAATTCACAAAGGGGACTAAGCCTAAAGCTTTGTGAAAAGCTTCAAGCTTCTCAAGATGCAAAGTCTTTCTGAAAAGATCTACAAGGTTGTCCTATACTGGCACATAGGCCAAGATGATCTCTCTTGTGGAGAGGCTCTCCCTAAAATAATGATGGTACACCTCAATGTGCTTAGTAAGTGCATGGGAACACTAGATTTTGTGAAACAATCAATGTGCTTTGATTGTTAATGAAGATAGTGGTGGTAGATGACTAACACCCAAATCAGCCAAAAGAAGGCACCTGAGCCAAACACACTTAACCGTACTAGGAAAGCAACCTTATAATCACCTTCACAACTAGAAGCGGCCACAATTGAGCTACAACCATGATGAGCATGAGCTACCAAGCATGAAGTAAAAACTACTCATGGATACATGAGTGTCATAGTAATTATCCATATCGAAATCCAAACAAGTATGTAAATCCAATAGTAATGATTTCCCCTTGGGATAAAACATCCAAAGGTGTCGAGAACCACTCAAGTATTAAAAGATTGGCTTCACTATCTACCAATGCTTAGTACCTAGGCTATGCACAAACCTACTCGTCTATGAGACTATAAACTAAATGCCATGCCTCATGATACATACATAAATCAAGTATCCAATAGCCTACTAATAGAGAAAGATCTCAAAGCAATTATCTCCACCATCATGAAGGCTTAGCTTCAAACATGTCTCTAAAGGAGTAGCAATAGGCTTACAATCCTCAAGTCCAAGTCTCTACAATAATGTCTCCACATACTGTTTGATATAAATCAATAGCTCCATCACATTACTTGAATTGAATGCTCAAATAAAGATGCAATAGATCCAAATCCAATGTGTCAAAAGTTGAATACAACTCAGCCTTAAAATCAGCAATGTGTGTCTCATTAGGACCAATAAGCAGCATGTCATCAACATAAATCACAATGATTAAAGGCACATCATCCTCATGTCTAACATATAAGGTGATCTCAGTTAAATTATTCTAAAAACCATGTGCAATTAAGTATGTATGTGTCTTCTCATACCAATCTCAACTTGCTTGCTTCAAATCATACCATGCCTTTTTCAATCTACACACTTTGTTTTCTTGCCCCTTCTTCATAAAACCATGACGTTGAAAACCATACACTTTCTTATGTAAATTACTATTTAGAAATGTAATTTTATTGTCCAATTAATGTGCATTCCAACCATTTAGAAATGTAATTTTATTGTCCAATTGATGTACATTCCAACCATTATGAATTGTTAATGCATACAGCAACTGCGAGTAAATATCTCATCAAAATCAATGCCCTTCTATTGAGCATAACCCTTTGCCATAAGTCTAGCTTTGTAGCAATCAATGTTACCATCTTGTTTGTGCTTTAACTTGTAAATCTACTTGCTGCCAATGGCCTTCTTGCCAAATGGCAAATCGCATAAGAATCAAGTACCATTTTTGCATCATGCCCAAAATACATAGCAGCCATCCAATTTTTTGAGCTTTGCGCCTCTTCAAAAGGTACAAGCTCATCCTAATCACATAAACTAGAAATAACCAATACATGACAATTTGATGCATAAGAGACACTATGAGATCTTAACCAAGTATGATTAGTCAATGGTGCATCCAACTTTAGACTGCTCAATCTCTACTCTTGTAATATCTTGAATCCCAAACCCCATGAGAACAAGGCTTTGGGGGGGAGCTTAGGCTTTAAAGCCTTAGTCTAAGACTTAGGTGAATGTTTTTTCTTTCATCGCATATTTGCTTATATATAGAGAGAGAGAGAGCGTACGTGAGAGAAGAAGAGAAAAGGTGGAGAAGAAGGGAAGGGAAGGAGAAGAAGAGAAGCAAGGAAGAGAAGGAGGAAAAGAAGAAAAGAGGAGAAGAGGAAGAACAAAAGAGGATAGGGGATGAGAAGAGAAGAAGGGAGGAAGAGGTAGAGAGGTCAACATCAACCACCACAAGAAAGAGCACCACTCCGGCTTGTGAAAGACTTGTCCACCCTTCCTGCCTCTAGTACCTATGGAACAACCCTTCTCCTCTATACAAAGTCTCTATCTCACAAGGAACCCACCTAACCATTCTGAGTTCTAATCAAGACTAAGTTTGAAGCTAACATACGCAAACTCCCTACTTGCCTGGCCCCAAAGAGACAATATATTAACAAAGTGGAATACGAGCCCTAAGTCATGAAGTAACCAAAAGGACGATATAATTCTCCTTTGAGAAAAATAAAAGTCCTAAAATTCCTATGAAAAATACTCACCTTGTTGACTCACGTAGGTTCCAAGGTAAAAATCATGATTCCAAGATTCCAACTTAGTGTCCACAAATTAGGATAGATTTTAACCATTTTTCAACATATAGAAGTCTAGAAAAATAGTCAAGACTCGTAATAAGGCTAAACGACCAACCTTTAATAAGGGTCATGAGCAAGATTGCAAACAAAGATTGATAATAGCCAAGGAAAGATCCAGTGAAAGAAGACTAATCAAAATTTAGATCTCAAAAAGGAGGTTTAGAAAAGAAATTTTGAAGGGAAGCTAGGATAAATCCAAGAAGCTAGAAATGGGACCAAGTTGGAAAGAATTACTGCTAAGTTAATACCTTGCCCTGATTACCTCCCTATTTGTGTAGAAATATTGCTTAAGGAAGAATTACTTGTGCTTGTAATGGTGCATATAAATTTAACTCGATGTACTTAGGAAGTTGATTGAATTGAATCAAAGTACGAATGTACTAAGTTTGCAATAGGATAAAAAGGAAAGTGTGTTAGACCTCCCCCAAGCTTAGCTATGGATTCCTTTTCTAAAGGGGATTAGCTTTGCCACCTCTCAGAGATTTCAAACCAACCCCAATGGTGAGAAGCTACTCGTTAGGGAGATCCTTGGGTAGAAGGAGTTGAGGGTGCCAACATGGCTCTAGCCAATAAACTCTTAGACTCGTAGGAATTGTCCAAACCCCTACATGACTCCGGATTAAGGGCCCCAGTACTAGTTAGGGATGGAAATCTTAGTAAAGTAAAGACCTTCATGCTCCTCTTCTATATGGGTGAAAGATAAACACTTATATAAGAATCTTAGTTGTTTTTCAAAGGATTGTTTTCGTTGTTTGTGTGTTGTGGTTTAAATTACGGGAACAAACATTGTGACACTAAAAGGATTATTTAGGAAAGTTGATTTTATGTATACAACCTAAATGTGTTAGGTAAGTAGGTGTTGAGATTCAAGCTCGTAGTCTTCTATTAGTGTTCTACCTTAGTTGAATAAGGTTAAAGGTTAAGTCATACTGACTTAACCATGGTCAATACTAGGTTACTTGCTTAGTGTATGTGTGTTGTACACACAATTGACTTTTATATTGTGTGTTGATGGAATGAACTAAGAAGGGAGCATGTATGCTACCCTTCATGCATGTGCCTCTCTCTCTCTCTCTCTCTCTCTCTCTCTCTCTCTCTCTCTCTCTCTCTCTCTCTCTCTCTCTCTCTCTCTCTCTCTCTCTCTCTCTCTCTCTCTCTCTCTCTCTCTCTCTCTCTCTCTCTCTCTCTCTCTCTCTCTCTCTCTCTCTCTCTCTCTCTCTCTCTCTCTCTCTCTCTCTCTCTCTCTCTCTCTCTCTCTCTCTCTCTCTCTCTCTCTCTCTCTCTCTCTCTCTCTCTCTCTCTCGTTTTCTAATATGGTATTAGAGCTTGGACCAGGGGCTATACCTTGAGAAGCTCGGCCATCGGATGTCAAAGATGGCTTATGCATAGAAAGGGGCAAGAGTTGATTATGCTTGAGGAGGCATGGATGTGCAAAAGCTAAGCAGGTCCTTGCGCTTCTTCATCGATAAGAATGTTGTCCATTCTGATCTCTAATGATCACTATTCACCAACGCCATTGCTTGCCAACTGCTACATAGAGCGGCTCATATTTAGCCAGCTCTTCCTTGTCAGTTCCACTCGAATGTTTGACTGCAGTATTCCATTTGACGTGAAGGCTTTGAAACATTTGGCCGCCCAATATGAAGCACATCCATTATAGATTGCTTGCGGAAAAGTAAGCGGCTAGTCATGAACTTGCATGCATGCACGGTGCAAGATTTGAGATCCGCCATGACGAAGACAGAGGGAGACAATTGTCTTGCCTGATGCTGCAGTTAATTCCACCTCTACCAATAGCATCAACTAATGTAGCAGTAATAGCATCAATGCTTGCATAATCGACATCACAAGCATCTAAACGAGCGACTTGGTGTGTGCATCAGTGAAGAGAACCTCATTGGCAATAAGAAGGCCCTTGCCATTTTCTAGATTGATGTAGTAGGCATTGTCAAAATGAGTGCTTACCAGTGTATCCAAGGGAATTGTTGCACTCCCAAAGAATCACCCACTGTCATTGATGGACATGCTACTTCCAAGGACTGTGCAAAGGCCGGATCCAGAGCATTGGGTCAACCACCATAGTGTCATTGTTACTGTTGAAACGGTCACTGAAGGCACCCATCGAGCAACCCCAATCGTGTGGCCTCCCAAAAGAACCATCAGGTCAGTCTGAGACAAGCCGTTCTCTTCAAACATAGCAAGTAGATGATTCAAGCTAGAAGAGGGATCAGGGATGTTTCTAGAGATCTCTAATGCCATGGCATGTAACATTTTGACATGGGGGATGGCTAGATTACACTCGCAAAGAAGGAGAGCCAGACAGATTCATGAATCCCTCCCAAGGAGCTTGTCTCAATTGGGATTTTACACTGCCTTTCACCTTCAACAGCAACACACAGACCTTGCTTATTTATATAGGGGAGATTGATAGACTGTCTTCTCTATCATGCCATTGAGAGGGTTTCAGAATAATTTTTTGACAGAATGAAATGCTGGAAAGTCACTTGAGCGAATTGTTGGCAATAAAAATTCCCTACTGCCAATGACCTGAAGGGCCAGCAAGTTTTTTATGCGAGCAAAGTGTGTGCGCATTTAGGCTAAGCTAGATTTCTGGGCAAGGCCAGACAGGATTACTGGCTACGATCACACTACTCATGTTGTCACAATAGAGTGTGAAAGGCCTAACTTCCTACATCCCCAAATCATCAAGAAGCTTGATGAGCCATGCTGCCTCACATGCAACAAGTGCAACACCTCTATACTCTATCTCAGTACTAGAGAGTGCAATTGTAGGTTGCTTCTTACTGCTCCAGCTGACCATACTACTACCAAGGGAAAATGCATACCCACTAGTAGATCTCCTATCATAGGCACTTCTTGCCTAGTCAGCATTTGTATATCCTGTAAGCTCCAAAGGCTTACCATGCTCATAGAATAGACCATAATCTCATATATTCTTCACATATCTCAAGATGACTATGATCAGCCTTGCTCATAGTGAAACCAAGCTTTTGTGAGCATGCACTTATCTTAGCATTCCAAGCTCTAGCTTCAACCCATACAATGCTTTCTTCAATCTACACACACGTGTAGGAAAATCAGAATGTACATAGCCCTCGGGCTAATCCATATATACTTCCTCAACCAAATCACCATTGAGGAAAGCATTCTTCACATCCATTTGCTGAATGTCTCCTCATAATCAAGACCGTATTGTTGTGCATACCCTTTTGCCACAAGTCTTGCTTTGTATCTTTCCAATGTGCCATCATCTAATTTGCCCTTCACCCTGTATACCCATTTGCAACCAATATGCATTTTCCCTTTAGAAAAATCAACCAAATCCCAAGTGCCATTTTCAGCCAATGCTGAATATTCCTCATCCATTACCTTACACCAATGATCATCCAAAATAGCTTCAAAAAACTTTGTGGGTTCCTTGAAGCTAGTGAATTTTTCCATATATGCATAGTGCCTCACTGTGTAGCCATTGTATATAAGCCTATCCATAGGCTTTCTAACTCTTTCTAATCTCCTCAACTGAGGTGCAGTATGAGACTCTCCTATCTCATGAGGTGGTACATATCTATGTCTCACACCAGGAGCCACAACTGATGGAATGCCAAACTCACTATCCAAGCTGTCAGTGCTAAGTGAATCATAACCAAAAGTGAACGGCCCTGTAACATCATCAAGTTTGCCTTTGCCTTTATCCACATTTCCCCCCCTCATTGACATATCTCTGTCAATGGATAAAGATGTTGAACTCCTCAATCTACCTATCCAAGGACTAACTGATGTAGTAGCATCTTTAGAAGGCCCAAAAACTTCTACACTCTAATTTATACCTGCATGTACATAAGTCTCCTGACAAACATCATCATCATCTATCAAGATGGTCTTCTTCTCATGCCATGAATTCAACTCATCAAATACTACATCTCTTGAGACTAATGTCTCATTAGTAGAAGGATTGTAGCATTTGTAAGCCTTCCTATCTTGTGCATACCCAATAAAGATGGCCTTTTTTGCCTTTGGATCAAGCTTCTTCCTCTTCTCATCTAGAACATGTACATATGCCAAACATCCAGAGACCCTAAGATGGCTAATGTCAAGCTTTATCCCATAAATCCTCTCATGAGGAGTCACCTCATGTATCCCTACTGTTGGTGTTCATGACATACACAGTAGTCATTATAGCCTCTGCCATATGCATTTGGTAGGCTCTTCTCATTCAACTTGGCCCTAGCCAATTCCATGATCACCTTGTTTTTCCTTTTTGTCACACCATTTTGTTGTGGTGTGTACCTGCATGTTAATTGCCTCTTTATCCTATGGGCTGCCAAGAAGTGATCAAAGTCTTTAGAGACATATTCTCCACCACTATCAGATCTCAAGCATGAGATGTAACAAGCAATTCTTTCTCTGCATGTCTCTTCAAGTCCTGAAAAGCATCTATGACACCACTCTTATACTTCAGCACATACAATCATGTGTACCTACCTATAATCATCTATGAATGGCACATAGTAGTGTGATCCCCCAAGAGATGCATTCTATGAGGGTCCCCATACATCCGAATGTACAATCTGTAATGGTCTAGTAGTGGTGCTTACATGCCTCATAAATGGAAGCCTTGATTGCTTCCCAAATTGATATGATTGGCATACATGTCCTAATTCCACATTCTTGAACTTAGGGAGTCCAAGTACAACTTGCTTATGCTGCATATTTTTCAACCTTTGAACCTTTACATGACCAATCCTTTTATGTCATATCTCAATGTCCCTTATTGCAACATTGTCGCAGCATTCAAGGCTAGAATTTTTATATCCAATATAAACACCCTGCCATTTCTTTTGCCTTTAGCAATGAGTTTGCCTCCTTGACTATACTCTTCAATGTAGCATCCATCTCTATTGAATCTAACTCGTAGATTCTATTCAGCCATTTTTCCCACAAAAAGTAAGTTTTTGGTAATGAAGGGTACATATAGCACATCATATAGACTCTTTTTCTTGTCACCGTGCATCATCAAGGGAACGGTATATGTATGCTTAATGTCATGTTGCATATCATCCCTTGTGCAAACATATCCATGAGCACCTTCTACCAATGTGTCAAACCACTCTCCATGAGGACATGTGGTTAGATGCCCCTAAGTTTATATACCATACATCATCTACTTTGCCTTGTGTAGGCAACCCCTTCTTCACATGTTGCATAGCAAACAACCTTTCATCCTCTTGCATACCACTAGAAGAGGCATAATTACCATGTTTCCTTCCTCTTGATCTCTAATCATTCTACTTCTCATAGCAATCTTTAGCTACATGCCCATATTTGCCACAATAATGACAATCGTTATTTGCACTTGATTGTTGTCCATGGCTCATTTGGGGTTGTTGCCAAGTACCTCTTTATCTAGATGAGCAACCCCCTCTTCCATGAGTACTAGAGACACCTCTATTTGCTGGAGGCTGTCTATTTTGTGATCCACTACCTTGCTATCCACGGGCTACATATGCATTTCCAGTCTCTCTTTCTCTAAAGTTTGACCTTCCTCTTCCACCTCTACCCCTTTGATTTGAGTAGAAGACATTGTCCCTGTTGTTCTGAGACCCACTGGAACTTGTATTGAGTCTAAGCTTCACTTCTTCATGCAAAAGAATTGCCACAAGTTCATCAAAGTCATGGTGCTTCTAACACACTGATATGGAAGTATCAAACTGCTTGTACTCCTCTCCAAGAGCATGGAGGCTAGTGACCACCAAATGATCATCCTTAACTTCAACTCCAATTGAGCCTAGTTGCTCTCTACAATGGTTCTAATCTCACTCACATAGTCTTCAATAGACCTTCCATTCATGGATATGTGGCTGAATTTTTGCTTCAATTGCGTCTTTCTTGCATGAGTGACCTGGTCATAATTCTTCATCAACAAGTCCCAACCGGCTTTTGGTAATGTACAATTTGCAATTTGCATAGCTTTTGTGTCTTCATCTGATCCTGTGTTGGAGGTCTATCCTTGTTCCAACCATGTCTTATGTGTCTTCATCTGATCCTGTGTTGGAGGTCTATCCTCCGATAGCTTGGGCTCATCTTCAAGACCTGTGACTAGATCCCAATAGCCTCTTCCAATCAAGAATTTTGACAACTTGAACTTCCATAAAACAAAGTTTTTGTATCCAACTTCTCACCTACTATATGGGTGATAGTATCCTTCTCTCCTATGTTTGCTATTCCAAAGTCTTCAGCTTTGCAAAACAAGATTTATTATGTAGAGTCAATTACCTCAAAATGCCAACAACAAGCAATGCACTTCAATGACTTGTAATGCAACTAGATTTTACTAAAAAATTGCAGCAATAAACACTATTGCATTCTCAGCCAATACATGTGCTTTTTTCCCAAGTATGCATATGAGACTGTCCACTCGTACTCGTCCAATTTAGAGCTCATATACCTCCAACAACATCCAGTAAATTTTTGCTCTATTTTGTAGCAAATTTAGCATATATTTGATGAGTTTAGACCAGCTCAATACTTGCCAAATCAAACTCCAGTGGTTGCTCCACTTGTTAGACCAATTTCAAGCTAATTTTCAGCCGGTCAAACCTTACCGAATAGTCAAACTATTTTGGACAGCTTGTATGCCTTGTTGTCCATCTATTTTGAGCTTATTTAAATGGAATTTAGTGATGGATATTACCTTATCTATGTCTAGAATTCGAATCTCAATTGATGATGTGTAATGCCTAGCTCAATCTTGCTCATTTGGAATGTAATAGCTCATTTGGAAGCTATTTCAGTGATGGATTAGATGCTCCACTTGTTTTCAATGTTAGTAAGCAAATGAGGTAGATATCCTTCAATTTTGAGTAACATAGTAACTGCTGCAAAATTTTCCAGATGGTTGAAAACAATAATAGTTTTTTCTGATGCAATGATTAATTTTGTATGGGTTCTAAAGAATGATTTATCTCTAGCAAGTATACTCAGCTTGTTCCTTGTGAGATGAGACACTTTTCCAATTTACTTCACCTTAATCCAATGCATGTAGCTCCTGCAATGTCCACTCTAATGTGATGTTGTTTTTATGGCTATGGCAACATGTTTTTTTTTTCTCACAGACTTTTTACATAGGACTTTAGTCCTCTCAAATGACAACTTGATGAACAAGCTCTAATACATGAAACAAAACATAGAGAGAGAGAGAGGGACAAAGGTTAGGCAAGAATGAGAGCAACCATGCTCCCTATCAAACTTCCATTATTTTCCACACTCTGACTTGTGTACATACAACCAAACATATAAAAGTAAAGTGACCTAGATGTAACCATGGTTGAGTTAGTGTGACTCAAACCTTATTCAACTAAGATAACTAAACCAAACTAAAGGTACATGAGCTTGAATCTCGACACACATGTATCTCTTTGGTATGCTAGTTTGGGGCATATGTCTCTTAAAGGAATGAAAATGCTTTGTGCTTTGTTGTATATCCCACCTTTTGACTCTTCTGACTTTGCATCATGTGATCATTGTTTATATGGCAAGCAGACTAGGAACTCACATAAGAAGTCTGGTACGTCACACATGGGTGAGCCATTTGCTGTTGTGCATTTTGATGTTTGTGGACCCATGCCATGTCAGTCACACTAGGGGGCGCGAAGTACTTCGTTACATTTACTGATGACTTTTCATGTAAGATTTGGGCTTATCCCTTAAAGCAAAAGTTTAATGTCTTGGCAATATTTCAGTGTTGGCTTGCTTTAGTCGAGAACAATTTGGGCATAGGGGCTGAAATGCCTAAGGACAAATAATGGGGGTAAGTATGTCTCACGTGCCTTTGAGCAGTTTTGTGATGAGCGGGGTATTAAGCGTCAATTGACCGCCCCTTACACCCCTTCCCAGAATAGTATGGCTAAGCACATGAATAGGACTATCCAGGAGAGGTTACATAGTATGCTTAGCCATACAAGCTTACCATAGCATTTTTGGGCTGAGATAGTTACGATTGCAATGCATATCATTAATAGATTGCCTCGTAGTGGCATTGACTTCTAGGTTAGAGAGGAGGTATGGACAGGAAAGCCTCCCTCTTATACTCATTTGCATGTCTTTGGATGTGAGGCATTTTTCCATGTGCCCAAGGACAAGCACAATAAGCTAGATCCTAAAAGTGTGAAATGCATATTTCTTGGCTATGGAGATGCAGGTGAAATGGGATATCGTCTTTGGGATCTGCATACGTGGAAAGTCATCCGTAGCCATGATGTTGTGTTCCATGAGGACAAAATGCATAGGCAACCTAAAAGGTAGTGGAGATACACATGGTTATCTTTTAGGAGGAGTTACCTGCTCCTGTACAACCAGTTGGATAGTTGGTACTCATGGCTAGGATGTTACACATGATGTTGAACATGCAACACAACCTGTAATGAGGCATTCTACTAGAGATAGAGGCCCTCTTGAACCGCTTTGATCCCTCTATGCACTATGTCTTGGTTACATATGCAAGAGAGCCTCTCACCTATGATGAGGCTATGCGCAGGGGTGACAACCACTCCTGGGAGAGGGCTATGTCATCCGAGATAAACTCATTACATAAGAATCATACTTGGGATTTGGTTTCCTTGCCTAGTGGCAAGAAGGCTTTACCATGGAAGTGGGTGTACAAGTTGAAAAGTACCCCTCAACACCTCAAGCCAACATACAAGGCCAGATTGGTAGCAAAGGGTTTTAAGCAGCAACATGGTATTGACTTTGATGAGGTCTTCTTTCATGTGGTTAAGATGACCACCCTCCGCTTGGTTTTGGCCTTGGTTGCACAGCTTGACTTGGACTTGCATTAGATGGATGTCAAGACGGCATTCTTACATGAGGACTTGCATTATGAGATTTACATGGAGCAACCTAAGGGCTTTGCAGAGCCTTGCAGGGAACAGCTAGTGTGGAGATTAAGGAAAAGTCTTTATGGCTTGAAGCAAGCACCTAGGGAATGGTATCATAAGTTTGATGCATTTATGCATTCACAAGGCTACAGCTATAGTGCTATGGATCTGTGCTTGTATACAAAGAAAGCCCATGATGGATCTTTATTGATTTTTGTACTCTATGTGGATGACATGCAAAAGCATGGAAAGCTTATGATGAGCTAGATACTCTTAAGGCTTGGCTCAAGAAGAGCTATGAGATGAAAGATCTAGGACAGGCCTCTCATTTTCTTGGTATACGCATTACGCATGATAGGCACCAAGGACTACTCTATCTATCATAGAGAGAGTATATTCATAAAGTCCTTGAGCGCTTCCGTATGCAAATCTATGTGCAAATGTAAAGCTTATTGGTTGTTCATTACCTTCTCATGAAGGTATCATAGGTCAGTTGTTCGCAGACAGATGAGTAGAGGGCCGAGATGGCCAAGATTCCTTATGCTTTCACAGATAGGCAGTCTTATGTCTACCATGATAGCCACCCGTATTGCTTTTGCAATTGGTGTTGTAGCACATTATATGGCTACACCTGGCAAGAGGCATTGGGATGTCGTGATGAGTACCATAAGGGCACTACTGATATGTGCATATATTATGGCAGCTAGGATATAGGAGTCGTGGGATACACTGACTCTGACTATGCAGGACACATGAAGATAGTAGGAAGTCCACCTCTAGCTATGTGTTCACTTTTGCTTGAGGTGATGTTTCACGGATGTCCATGGTGTAGAAATGCACAACCCTTTTTCTACTATAGAGGCCGAGTATGTTGTAGCCACTGAGGCTTGCAAGGAGGCTGTTTGGTTGGGTCATTTGGTCTTTGCTGACCTTGGTATTGTTGATGCTTTCCCTACATTGTATTCGGATTCTATGAGTGCTATCCAGTTAGCCAAGAATCCCGGTCTTCCATGCGAAGACAAAACATATTGAGGTGAGGTATCACTTCATTCCTGGGGTCATTGAGGACAAGTTTGTTGACCTTGTCAAGCTCTCAACTGACCAAAATCCTGCAGACTTACTCACAAAAAGCATCTCTACAAAGCACTTTACCTTCCTTAGGAAGTTGATGGGCATTGGATAAGATGTCTTTCCTCATCCTCTTGTATATATGTACATGTTGTACTATCTTTTTTTCTTTTTTTTTATTTTCACTCCTCACTGAGGCAGATTCGCCTTTAAGTGGGAGGTTGTTGGGGGTAAAGGCGCCTCCACCTAGCCTCATGTGTATTATTATACTGACAGTACCAGCACCTGCACACTACAGGCGACAGGCGCCCATCACTCTCACGTCATTCTTTATTCTTTCAATAACATTTGAATAAAGAAAAGGCCAATAACACATGGTGATTGTTGCAATTCCCACATTTGGAGTCTCTCTTGTTGAGAATCAAGCTCATGATCAGTATCACCGACATGACCCGACCTTATCTAGACAATTGTTGTCTTAGCTATCACTCTACATGTGCGTTGTAGTAACTAAGTCGATCAGACTCAACTACAGTTAGTAGTATGGTCAATTTTAGTGACCTAGTGTTTTTATCAGTTGTGTGTGATTAGACTATAGAAAGCATTATGGAAGAATGAGAAGAAGAGAACAAGATAGTTCACTACTCTCTATTACAGCTCCATGTCTTTGTCTCTCTGTCCCTCTGAATCTTGAACATCTCTCTTTCTTGCTCTTGCTCCATCTCCCATAGCTCTCACCTCCGTGCTCTCTTGCTCAATCCTTCTCTTCTTTCACTAAGAGCTTCAACATCTGATATATGAATGCAATATTTATACATGGGCATTTAGATCAGTAGGTGCAAACTTACAAACCAACCCATTTATGGACTTTGAAGTAAAAAAGAGGAAGCTACAATCGTATCTAGGTAAGATGACAATGGCACACTTGAACATCGTAATATTCAAGTTTACGCCCAACAAGGACATAGTGTTTCCATATCTAACTTACATAAGGTATATATGTACCTTTATTCTATGTTATTCTCTAGCATTTTAGAGTTCCTTATGGATATGTTGATCCTCATATAGATTCCAAATACATTAGAAACAAAGATTGTGTTACTCAAATATAGTTTTATGCTCTCCAATCTAATGTTCATGATAACGCTAATGCATGTCTCTTGTTGGTAGTCATTTGCTACAATAATACATTCTTGATGTTGCCAAAAACCATATATTGCAACTTAGTTTGGGAGAGGACATGGCGTAACACCACCCCTACAAATTGTGCTTACTACAATTTTGAAGATTTCTACAAGAAAGAGGAAGCTATGTTTTACATAAATGGCATTCATTTGTAACAAGGAAGAAATTGACTTGGGAAAATGATATGTTTTACAACTTTAGGACTATGGACAAGAAAAATAGAGGTTATGCTCCTCAACAATTAAATACCTTTTTCTATACTTATATTTTCAGATAAATATATCATTCAAACAACACAAGCACATCATTTTGTTTTATGTGATTACATTTTTCATATCGTTTAGATGCCTATCATTCAAACAACACAAGAACCTCTTTTTTTTTTATGCACTAATCTACTTATGATCATTTAGTATCCCTATATGTAGGGATATTTCTTATGTTCTTATACAAATCTATGTGTGCCTTAATTCTTGCTTACCCTAATATACTTGGTCTCTTTACAAATACATCCACAATCATATTGGGAAAACATCTAGATTTATTAGCATATTTGTAAAGGACGTGTGTGAAGCGATCTTATTAAATGCATATGTTACTGCTTATATGATTATTATTTTTTCATGAAGTAGAAGCATATTGATTAAAATAAGTGTCAAAAGCATAACATTGTATATAGTATCTATTTTAATATCCTTTATGATTTACCTTGAAGTACAAAAATACAAATGTATAGGTCTTTTCCACAAATTTCAAATTCCTTTGTATAAAGTGTCCTTTAGTGCAAAGGTCACAATAACAAAATATAATGTCTATCTGTAAAGTTTTTAAGACTAACAATACTCTTGTCATGCAAGGGGTGGCTTAGACCATGAAGCATGCTCCATTTCTATGACACCACACTTCTACGTGGCCTAGACATGGAGCACCTAGTCCACTTTACCATGGCCCTTCTAAGATTCATTCTCGAGAAATGACAACTTATACTATGAGCTTATATTAGTCAATAATACATACTACTCTATTTACTTCAACCTTTATAGTTGAAGCATCTAATAAACTTAGGCATTCAAACTAAGTAATTCCTTGGTATAAAGATATTACACCTTTTGGTGTAATGCACTCCTAGGTAAAGGTATCTAATATTCATTTTCCATATTAGATTTGAAGTCATCGGGGTTTTTTAAAATCTAAAATCCATCACCTTAATCAGGTATCCTCCTTGACTAGAACTTGAACAAAGTCAAATCCCAATCCATCCAATCTTGTTCGCTTCAACCACTCTTCAAGACATCCCTTATTGTTTACTTAAATCCTTGTGGCTAATAGCACAATTGCTAAGTCAATTTTCAAAGGAAATGTGGACTTAGGGGCACTACTACATGTGGGGTCTCATAGCTCTAGCATTATTGCAAGGCATACTTAGACAACTAGATGTAGGCATACCATAGAGTGATTGGACATATCCATTCCAAAGACTTTCTCCATCCAATCTTGTTCACTTCAACCACTCTTCAAGACATCCCTTATTGTTTACTTAAATCCTTGTGGCTAATAGCACGATCGCCAAGTCAATTTTCAAAGGAAATGTGGACTTAGGGGCACTACTACATGTGGGGTCTCATAGCTAGCATTATTGCAAGGCATACTTAGACAACTAGATGTAGGCATACCATAGAGTGATTGGGCATATCCATTCTAAAGACTTTCTCCATCCAATATCATTCACTTCAACCACTCTTCAAGTCATCCCTTATTGTTTACTTAAATCCTTGTGGCTAATAGCACAATTGCCAAGTCAATTTTCAAAGGAAATGTGGACTTAGGGGCACTACTACATGTGGGATCTCATAGATAGCATTATTGCAAGGCATGCTTAGACAACTAGATGTAGGCATACCATAGAGTGATTGGACATATCCATTCCAAAGACTTTCTCCATCCAATCTTGTTCACTTCAACCACTCTTCAAGACATCCCTTATTGTTTACTTAAAACCTTGTGGCTAATAGCACAATTGCCAAGTCAATTTTCAAAGGAAATGTGGACTTAGGGGCACTACTACATGTGGGATCTCATAGCTAGCATTATTGCAAGGCATACTTAGACAAATAGATGTAGGCATACCATAGAGTGATTGGACATATCCATTCCAAAGACTTTCTCCATGATTAGAATAGAGATTGTCCAATACTCTTAGAGAGAGATGAGATAGAATACAATATGGTTGGAAGACTCTGAGGAGAAGAAATGCTTTTCTTAGGGCATAGGATTCTTGCATTTTTCACTATCGACCAGATATTTTGGCATTATAGAACTCCTAAGTGAACAACTTGTCCATTGTCAAATATTCTCATTTTGTTGTGCTTTTTATTATTTTTCATTCCAAAAGGCCTCACATGGCTATGTTTGTATGGTGCCTTACGATACTTTGTTCTTGCGGGGTTCACTTATAGAGCTTATTTTCTTTTGAAAAAAGAAGTTGACTAAAGACATTCATAACCAAGTCCCAATATAATATTCTAATTCTTGCAATTGTCCTAACTAAAAAGCATGTATCCTATATAGTATTATATAAACCTTGATGCAAAAAAAAAAAGAAAAAAAAAACTCGACCCTTAGGAAACATATTATGAGTGGTGGGCCAAAATTTACAAACATAATCTTGAAGATCTTTAAATTCCCTATCATAAGACTATTCATGTTGGTATTACTATAATATGTTTTGGATCGGATAGTAGTAAGATCTTTAGATAAGGTCTTTGCTTTTACAATGGCATATGTGGTACACTAACCCTTCACCAACTAGACTTAAAGTTGAGATGGAGAGAATTGTTTTCCTCCAGATTTAACAAACCAACAATATAGAGATGCATTGTAGGAAGACATTATTGTTTTCAATGTGATTTTTCCAAATATGTGACTTGATGATAATGCTTTTAAAGGAACAGTCTTTAGTTGCATCTAATAATTTAGCATGTTGCTCAAAATAATCATATTGTTGGATGTGATTCTGGCAAGGATGTGACTTGATGAGGATGCTGCTTTTAGAGGAATAGTTTTTAGTTCCATCTAGTTTCCAAGCTCTAAGAACTCCAACAACATTTCTTCAAATCCTCAAGTTGTAATACGATAAACAAGTTGAATCAACTCTCAAATACTTTTATTTGTTGGGAATTGTATCAAAATAACTAATGCAAAGTGCAAAGACAAAAGCATTTGCCTTGATCCCATTCGAACTCTTGGATTTTTGTAATAACCAACTTCCAAATAACATCAATTTTGTGATCTATAGTGGTTGTAGAGAGTAAATTTGGCCCTAGTTCTCGACAAATTTGAGCTTAATTATAGAGGATATGGATCAAGAAGTTGAGGAGACTATGGTTCTTGAGAAGTCATTTTACAATTTTTCATAAACACAATCTTCTCCAAGATTGAAACAGATCAAGGTTATACATGATTTATTTGAGATTTTGGAGAGGACAACAAGAACATTTACACTAGTAGTTCTTACTTAGCTTTTCTTACACATACTTTGTTTGAAATGCTAGTATGTGAATATTATGGGGGTCTGTAGGCCTAAAGAGAGTATATTAGAACTCTATTAATTATTTCAAATTAATATGTGCACACACTACAATCTTATAATCTTTCATACACACAATCTCCTCCAAGGTTAAAAGAGTTCAAGATTGGATAGGATTTTAGATGAGATTTTGGAAATGAGAGCACTACACTAGTAGATCCTACATCACTTTTCTTGAACTTATTGCTATTAATTATTTCAAATTAACATGTGCACACACTACAATTTTACAATCTTTCGTAAACACAATCTCCTCCAAGGTTATAAGAGTTTAAGATTGGATAGGATTTTAGATGAGATTTTGGAAACGAGAGCATTACACTAGTAGATCCTACATCGCTTTTCTTGAACTTACTTTGTAAAGATGCTTGCATGTGGAAACTATGGAGGATAGAAGGCCTAGTGAAAATATATACACACTCCATTAATTGTTCTAAAATTAACAAAGTATGGGCGTTGCAACATCACTCTATCATTCCTAACAAGAGTTCTAGCACTACTTTAATTCCATATGGCATGGACTCTATTGAGATTTTGTTTTTAAGAGAGAAAGTTCAAGCAACAAAGTCAACTTGAGGCAAACTACATTAGTTCTTGACAATCCTAGAAGTGTACCGCCTTAGATAACTAGATGGAATTTTCCTAAGCAAAACCACCATCCATCTTCATACCATTGTAATTGTGCATGCCCTAACAAGGAACCGTAACAACCAAATGTGCAAGGGGTTCAATAAGCTATCCCATAGTTTGAAAAGTAACAATCCTTCCCCTATAAAGGAAATAACAATACATTCCAAACATAAGAATTGCATGTAAAGACTCCAAATAATAGCCAAGGGATCCCAAAGTTTGAGAAGTGACAATACTTTCTCCTATTAGGGGAATAACAATGCATTCCAACACAAGAATTGCATGTATAGACTCCAAATAATAGCCAAGGGCTCTGTAATTCTTTGGGCTTATCCAACCTTTACAACCTTGTTGACTCGTGTTGCTTGTCCAAGGAATTAATGCATTAAACCTCATCATTTAGGTAGCATTCTTATGTTTGTAACAACTTACCACCCACTTGAATTGTTCATCATGCACAGCATCAGGGTGTTTTTTGGAATTTGTGATATTTCAAGCTGCAACATCTTTCATCACACACTTTTTTTGTGTTTTGGTGGCCAAACTAGGGTAAAGGTTCAATAATAATACAGTTTTTGGACGCTGACAAGAGCCAACAATAACAGAAGGCCTTTTCATTCACAACTTACCAAAAAACGGGGTAGTGGTTAGTTCAACATAACATGGCATGTCCTCCTCCCTAGATGACTGTCCATGGGCTGTGCTTCATTTCAAAATGGCACTCGACTGTTATGCATTGTAGGCAGTTTTTTGTTATCGCGAACTAATTTTCTCATGAAATTTTGGGTCGCGTGAGGTTGTATTTGTTTTGCAGATGAAATTCAATGATGCACATCTACCGATCTAACCAAAATTGAAAATGTCGTCTTCTCTGCGAAGACGAAGATGCAAGTGCTTAGCTGTTCCATGACTGGCCCCTTAACCCTACCCCAACCAGCAAGCCTAAACTTTGAACACCTTTGACACTGTTGAGAGATGCCTGTGTTGCCTAAACTGGTGTAACACTCCTTTTGTTTAGAAATTCTCCTTTAGTTGTGATGTGAGGGGTTGTATCATCTTCCCAACCACGTGTGTCTTGTTCTCCACAATGGCGCCAGATGTTTGATTAGGAAACTTTCCAAGCCCTTTCAGTCCTGCATGTTGTATAGTCCTGGCCAGCCAACTAGGCTTTAAAAACCTCTCAGCGAGCACCTCCCTAGCTGCATATTTCTAAGCTCACAAAAAACAAGCGCCGAGTTCTAAAACCATATACTAATCTTGCAGTCACAAAACGGAAATGCTGACATAATATGGTGCCTGTTCGATGGACTAGCTGACTCCACCTAACTCTGCAAATGGTAAAAAGTTTTAGCACACTATAATCTAAGAGGACCAAATGCCTCCGTCATTCTCAATTCTTTAACAGCTCCACTAATTATAATTAGCCAGTAGCAGAATTAGTTCAATTAAAACAATGCTTTGGTACGGTCCTGAAAATGTTCATAACACATACTTGAAGCAGCTTTAAAATAGCATGCTTGGCTTAAGCAAAAGCATGCCTTGCTCAAGAATATCATCTATTTCAATGGACCCCCTAAACCTTAATAGGGTAAGAATTGTTAACTTCGATTCAGAACCCTGCCTTCACTTTTCTGTCCAATATTTAGAACTGAGCAATGTTGCGACGACATAGCAAAATCCAAGAATGCAAGGCCATCAATCCTCAAAAAAACATTGGTTGAAAATGGAAGTTCAACTCTCAGAGATCAGACCTGAACCTCTTCCATGTCTTTCCATAACCCTCCGGGCAGCCAGTGCAGCAGCCTCACTTGCTCGGTACTGGCCCTCAGCCATCAGGACAGCAAACTCACGCGTAATTTCTTGTTGCACTCTTTGCCTTGCTTCTCCTAGAGGATCTTTGGGCTCGCTGGGTGAATGTACTGAAACCTTATCTGGCATTTTAACAGACGCTTCTGAACTCACATTAGTAGATGATTTTGGAGCGGCCACAAGTTCACTGGGAGCATTTGGAAGAGCGGTCACAGTTGCCTGGTTTACAGGCTGTTTAACAGTACCGTTGGCAATGGTGCTGGTCACTGTATGTCCAGTTGTAGCAAAAGGTGATGTGGAATTAGTACCCTGTACCAAATGTGGTGGTTGAGGAACACCTCCGAACCTTAATATTGTCTCAAACTGCTGTATCATTGGCACTGTTTGCAAGAAACATGTAATATTAGAAACTAGCATCCTGAGTACAAATGCAAAATGCATTCATTGAAAATAAGTATTGACAGCCATTATGCCCATCCAAACACTTACTAATCAGTGCACCCATAGGGCTGTTCATGACCTCTAGTGGAAGCTTCAGTATGTATTCAGGTATGCTGACCCCAACCAGAAACTGAGAAATCTCATCGCTAAAATTGTTACAGTTGTGATGCAGAAGACTGTATGTTTGTTCCGTGTATCTTGGTTTTATCTCTTGCAGATATTCTTCAAACACTTCCTTTGGTACTTCTGTATACCCAAGCTCCACAGCTTTTATGGGCTTTCCATAAGGTGTCTGGCCTTGCGGACAGCTTTGAATCCCTCCTCCAAAGTAATATTCGTTTCCATACACTACCACACCAGTATGCCTGTTATCCACATTTCATTGAATAAAGTTCACACCCCCTTTCAAGCCATAATGTGAAGACCTCTCCCTTATACAGAGTTACTTACGAAGCAGTTATTATGGAAGAAACAGAGAGACATGTCATATTTTCCTTGCAAATGAAGACACTGACAGATTATGAGATAAAGCAAGCCCACTTAGACCTATCGTCTTTAACAAATCAAAGGCCACTATTCTGTGTCTTTATTCTACCTGTGTAAAAGGTAGCTTTATGACAAATGTTGGTGGTTTGTATTGTTTGGGTTCTATCGTGACAATGACTGTCCTTAATAAGAGGAATCAGCATCTCTATCATGCAAACTGGTTCTTTCAGAAATCACTCACCAAATTCCTTCAATTACTTTCCCCAAGAAGCTAGTCGATAGTTGCCGTGCAAGGCCTTGACTGAGATCATAAACATTCAGCACCACTAAGTTCCCTTCCTGTAACATTGTGTCATCTATCATTCTCTTAATGACAATACAATCTGAGCCAAAACAGAAGTAATGATATCAAGGCAAAAAAACACCCACTTCTGCCATCTTGAGTAGCTAAAGGTTCCAAGCCACACGACCTGCACAAAATCAGTTGCAAGTTGCATTCATAATCCAGATCACTGCAAAAACATTATAGATTAATGTTACATTTGCTTTCATGTTTAGAAGTCCAAAAATATCTGTGATTAAGAGTAAGGATAAGATAGCATCTACATAGTATGGCTACCTAGGGTAACTGAAAATAAAAGAGGAATACGTGCAATGACGAAACGAAGGATAACCCCTGAAAACTTAATACAACATGGAACAGAGCGAATGGTGCTTGGAATGCCAGAACTCCGTTCACACGTGCAGGGATGGGGCACACATTCCCAGGGCTGGAATGTTCACAAACCCTTTCCAAAAAGCATTGTAGGGAATGGGCAGGCATGGAACCACAGTCCAGCAGAAGTCCACCTTTTTCGGCCCATTTCTACCCACTTTCCCCTGTTCTTGTCATGTGCAGCCTCCCACCACTATACTGGCCTGGTGCACACTGGCAGCCAGCTCTTTTTTTTCGTAAAAGGTGGCAGCCAGCTCTCTCTCTCTCTCTCTCTCTCTCTCTCTCTCTCTCTCTCTCTCTCTCTGTGCATCAGCATCGTGTCAGTATTTCTTTGGACTGCGCTATGATCTTTGCAAGTGTACATTAGTGCAATATTTCTTTCATCTTTTCATCTCTCATAGTGCAACATGATCTTTAGAGAGTGCTTTTAAGAGTCTCTGAATACTTTTAAGTGTTTACTTCAGACTTACACAAAACTCCTGAATGTACCCAATTCTTTAATGTCCCTCACCATTCCCAGAGTGAGACCTCCTTGGTCCCATTCCTATTAGCTATGCTGGGTTCAAGACAGCATGGAGACAGAAAACCACAAAACAGCAAAGCCTACTAGCCTGCATTAGATTCTGCCAAGATCTCTACAGACAAGAAAGATGAACCAACTACATCTAATTGGGGCATCTAAAGAACACAATAATTCCGCCCAATATAATATTCAAGTGTAGACAGAACATGGGGCAAGCATAGCAGGATTGCTGGGACATCAGACAGCTAGATGAGTGGAAAGAAGGCCATTAGAATTTGTAATTTTTCCCACTTCTCCAGGCCACCATTCATTACTACTTCATGACCCTTCTCATCCTTGATGTTCATCCATTGCAGAGGGCACATGCTACGAGGTGTAGCTGCAGTGTCCGCATGGGGGGGAAGGTGTGAGAAAAAAGTAGTCAATAACTAAAGCAAGTATATACCAATTAATAGGTGAGCCTATAAATAGGCAAGATTAACCTTAAATCCTCTAAGGTGGCAATCAAATCCTCCAAAACAGGTTCTCAAGCCAAAAAGATTAATGGGCCCTGAAATAAGGAACAAAGGATAAAATGACCAAAAGTAACCAAACTGCCTAGGCCTGGACACTCTTAATGTCCTGACTTGGTGGTGTAGGGCCCACAACCAAGAGATGACGATGACCACTAACACCCCATCTTAGATCCCTAGTGTATCTGAACTCTGAAGGGCCTCATATAATGAAGAAGGGAAGGCAATGGAAGAAATTTCATGAAGATGTCTGCTATATTGTGCACTGCAGGACAGTACACCAGCTCCAATTCCCCGTCCTAGATGCATTCCCAAACATAGTGATACTAGATCTCAATGTGGTTCGAGCAAGCAAGAACATTGGATTCATGGCTGCGGCCAAGCACACAACAAATAACTATAGGCTGTGGTTGTGGAAATTCAATCCTAACCAACATCAACCTCAACCATACAGAATCCTAGGAGGCTGCAAAAGTAGATACAAGCTCTGCCTCTGTGGAGGAAAGAGTTGTAAGAGTGCACAACAAAAGAGGACACACAAACACAAAAAGAGAAGGGAAGAGAAAGACTGCATCGAAAAAAGAGAATGGAAGAAGAAAATCTGCACTAACCTCCAAAAGAATGCCGAATACAAAGAGGACTTCTCTGCATGCAGCCCAAGGCATCAATGACAAAGAAAAGTCCCTGTACATTGAAATGTGCTGAAACCTACAAGAATAATGATAGCAGCCACAAGAGGCAGGCTATAAAAAGCCAAAATGCCGGAAACTAGCCAACCTAGTCAAGCTAGGCCTTAAAGTGTTGATTGCTAGTGTTATGGTCAAGAAATGCTGGTCATCAACTGAAAAGGCTGATCGCACTATCTACCAATGTAAACACAACATCTAGTCACTAAAAAGAAAATGTAGCGGGCTGAAAAATAACTCAATTAAAGTGAACTTACCTTAAAAAGAGTGAAAAAGAAGTGCATGCTCTATGTCAAAACACATCACGAACTAAGTGTTGGAGCTACTAATGTCCCCATCTAACTCAAAATGAGGCTCACAAGTACAAGATGACTGTTCATGACACACATGACTACTAACGCCTGCTCTCAAATCTTGGATGTGGCGGAAAGCCAAAGAAGATGGAATGTATCCAACAATGGCAAGAGAAGTACCAATGCTGATTAAGTCTGTCAAGAAAGAAACTCCTCACAATCCTAGGAATCCCCCTCTAAAACATAAGAGGCCAAGAAACCCACCACCGTGTCGCCAATATTGTCCCCATCAAAAAGGGATGGAGGATATGGGGGAACTACCAAAGGAGATGATGGGGGATGGAATGAACCCATGGGATAGATGGTGCACAAGAAAGAATGGTACGGCTATGGAAGATTTAAAGGACCTTGTACAAAAGGGGAATAGCACCTATAAAGCCCTCTCTCCTGCCAACCTGTTGCTAAGATGGCTCATGTAGAAGAATCCTCAACAAAGATGGCCTACTCAATGAAGACAACCTAGGTATCGAGTCTAATAAGACCATAAACAAAGAGGAGTGGAAAGCCCGAATCCAAAACATGTAGGACTTGGGAAACAGAGCTCCATGGATGGTCAAGCAATAAGGACAAAGTGCCAATACCATGAATAGGCACAAACAAATATCACCAACAATAACTATACCCTCAAAGGAATGAAGATCTTGCAACAAATCTCCTCTAGGAGTCATATGACTTGAGGCAATGTTGTCAATATAACAAGGTCTCTCTACAACTAATGAAGAAGGCTCCTACATCGTGTGGATATGAAGGATCACGGACTCATGTAACAATTGATGAAGAAATAGTGGAGAGCTCATATGTTTTAGCTCCATCCTTTGCTCTCAGACAAAGATGAGGATAATTCTTCCGACACTTCTTCTCGAGATGAGTGTCCTTTGTTGAACTAAATTATCTTTAGCTTTCACTAAACCACCCCAAAACTCAAGTTAATTAATGAATTTTAACCATTTCTTTTAAGCCGTGATCTTATCGCTATGCGGCTCTAGATAGGACCCGTTGCATATACCTGCACCATGAGCTTCAAAAATTTAAAATCAATGACCAAGATGACTTTAAAGTCAAATTAGCTAAGCATTGGCAACTTCTCATCGAGTTCTCCACCATGGGAGCTCCCAAGCCCTCTAATGGCTAGGTCACATTGTTCCATGACAAGCTACCACGGAAATACTTCCATTTTGTGCAATAGGTGATATCACAATAGACTATGCCCACATTCTATGAATTTGAGAGTCAACTACTACATCACTCTTGGCTATTCAATCAATTTCATAATATGACCTCCACAGAGGGAGCTCTAATTGCATCTTCTCAAAAGGGGCAACAAGGAAAGAGCAAGCAAATTCAAAACTCAAATCAAAATCAAAAGCAAAATCAAACTCAAAACCAAGCTAGTGAGACCCAAGGGAACTACAAGTCCTCTCTAAAACCCACGAAGTAGAATGTACCTATGAAACTTAAGTATTATTAGCATTGTAGAAAGGCTCGCCACTTTCATGACGAGTGTCGATCAAAGGCAAGAGGCACAACACCAAAAGCTAAAGACTCAAACCTGCGAAACCTGCGCACCTTAATCGAGCAACCCCCAACAATGGAAGCAAGGTGGTGGCAATCCTCAGCAAGGGTAATGGCGAGGCCAAACCCAAACTACTAATTAGCCACCACAATCATCCTTAGAGACATTTGAGGATACGTGTCTCATCCACATTTGTGAGTTGCCTCCCGAAGAGGTGACTACAAAGGCCCACTCATCACAACTAAGTAAGCTACTCATTGAACTATGGACAATGGATCTACTCATCATATAACCACCATTTCCAACATTTTCATCTCTCTAGCTCTTCCAGATGGGATAATCTGTGAAGAAAACTGCTAGGGTTTGCACTAAGGCCACACAGAGTGTACGACCACGACACAAACACAAAGAGAGCACAGACACAAAGGGCAAAACTCAAACCCTAAATTCAAAACTCAAAACTCAAACACACAAACTCAAACATAAACAAAAGAAGGGAGAGAGAGAACACAACTCTGAAGTGAATGAATGTTGTAAATGAATGTAAGAGTGTATAGTGTGCTAAGGGCAAAGCAATGTCGGAGTGTAACGTCCACCGAAGACGGATCCCAAGTCTGTGATCATCAGTCGGAGTATGAAGAGAGAGGAAACTGCAAAACGCTGACACTAGGGACTGCCAAAGACAGAGGCGACAGCTGCAGAGTGGCGAGATGACACCAGGCGGCTCCAAAAGGATGCAAACACAAGCTGTAGGATGTCGCCTGATGTTGGAGATGCTGGAGATGGTAGCTGGAGGCCAAACGCAGCCTGGGAGATGGCACCTGACAATGGGCAACAGTTGGAAGAAGGCGCCAGGGCACTGTGAGGCTGGAGGGAGAGGTAGAGTTGCAGAATTTCATAAAGTCTGTGAAGCATGCCAATTTGGTGAGCAGGCAAGACAACCCCTCTCGCATGATAGAGAAGTGAGTAGAAATATACTTGATGTAGTGCATACTGATGTTTGGGGGCCTACACCGAATGTATCTCTTGGTGGCAACAAATACTTTGTCACATTTATTGATGACTGTTCAAGGAAGCTAAGGGTATATTTCATAAAGGAAAATAGTGATGTACTTGAGCACTTCAAATCTTTCAAGGCAGCTGTTGAAATAGAAACAGGCTTGAAAGTGAAGTACTTGAGATTAGATGGAGGGGGAGAGTACCTCTCTAATGAGTTTAGTAGCTTCTTGAGAACTCATGGGATAAAGAGGCAATTTACTTGCAGGTATACCCCATGCAAGGGCTGGACAGCCACGTGAAGGTAGACTGATGGCTGAAATCTGCACTGGAGAGTGTAAAACCTGCACAGACAGAATGAAGCTGAATGGGGGCAGTCTATCTATTAATAGATGTGAAAGGGCGCCCCAAAAATTAGGGTTTCCACTGAACTCTCTTGAACCGCTCCCTGTTTTAGGGCTTTTACTCTAAAAGAGCATTTTTTTAGTGTGTTTTGGAGCTTTTTAAGAGGCTAGTCAGCAAGTAATGCATATTTTAGCTCAACACCACCCTCAAGCCCAAAACTGAGCCGAAATGTTAGGCCAACCACTGTGATGATTATTTACCCCAAGGCATCCCACCCCAAAGCAACCAGGGCCCTAATACAAAGATGATGAAATCATGTACAAAGGGTAAGGTACAATAGGGGAAAGAAGCCGATGCCGAAGACAAAGTGATGAAGCCTGTAGAATACCAAGAAGGGTAAGAACCCCCTCTCAACCTAGATGTAGATGCCAAAGAAGAAAGAGAAGCCTGATGTCGATCATTGGATGGTGCCGAGAACCATAAGAAATGAAAGAAGAGAAAGTGGATGAAGTGGATAAAGCACCCCGCTAGAAGAGCAAGGTAGAGGTCACCGCCATGATAGCATCGAGAGAGATGTTGCACGATCCGCCTCAAGAGGGGAAACTGCCATGCTGGAAGGAGAGCAAGCACTCCTAGGATGAGGAAACAATGAAAGGAACGGTGCGCATCCCCATGTCTCTAGCCCAAGTAGAACCAAAGCAATCTGCAAGTTAGCCCGCCCTAGTGACTGACAAGGCATGGTCCACAAACACCAGAATGCACAAGAGCCAATGGCTTGCATATACGTGACATACCAGACTGCTTATGCGAGTTCCCAATCTGCCTACTATATAAACAATGATCACATGACGCAAAGTCAGAAGAGTCAAAATGCGAAATATACTACAGAGCACGAAGCATTTCATTTCTTTAAGAGAAATATAATTCCAAACAAGCATACCAAAGAGATACATGTGGAATAGAACCCACTGCCAAAACATGATCAAGAGTAAAACCAGATACAACCAAGGAATAGAGATTTCTAAACTTGGCACCTCTTGCAAGAACAAGAGTACCACGAGTTATCTTCCATACAGAATCACCAAAGCATATGTAGGAATCGATTAGGCACGAAGATCGAGGCACAGTCGCTACGCGCAGTGAGAGAGACAGAGAGTGCGAGTGAGCAGAGTAGAGAGTGAATACGTTTTTCGGTACAATGACGAGTGTACCACTTTAGGTTTTTAAATAGATATATGCATGAAAGTACAATGTGCTAAGGGTGTGCTCACACCCATGCACATATAAAAGGCACGATGGCCCTTTATTCCCAACAACCTCCCACCTAAAGGCAATGTGTCTTAAGAGGATAAAAGAATCACCTAAGTCTAGGTATGTACAAGCTGAAATAAATATATCTATCCAACTCCCATCATCAGTCACAGCAATAAGCAAACCACTTTGCTGGAAAACACTTCATGAGAAGGTCTGCAGGATTATCATCTGTATGCACTTTGACAAGCTCAATGCTCTTGCTATCAAGTACATCTCTAATGAAGTGATACTTCACTTGTATGTGCTTTGTCTTTGCATGAAAGACAGGATTCCATGCTAGCATGATAGCACTCTGACTATCACAATGAAGAACAGGTAACTCTGTGATGCCAAGCTCTCCCACCAAACGTGAAAGCCATAAAGCCTCCTTGCATGCCTCAGTGGCAACTACATACTCTGCCTATGTAGTAGACAATGCAATACACTTTTGTAGCCTGGAGATCCAAGAGACTGCTCTTCTTGTGAAAGTAAACACATACCAATGAAGTGGACTTCCTGCAATCCGCATGACCAGCATAGTCTGCATCCGTAAAGCCAACAACAGATGCCTTCTGCTTTCCAAAGCAGATGCACAACTCCTTTGTGTCTTTGAGGTATCTCATAATACCTTTCATTGCATCCCAATGCTTCTTACCAGGGGTTACCATGTATCTGCTAACCACTCCCACTGCAAAAGCAATGTCAGGACGTGTAGCAACCATAGCATACAGCAAACTGCCAACAGCTGAAGCATATGGTATCTTAGCCATTTCAGCCTTCTCATCATCAGATGTAGAGCTATCCTCTGCACTGAGTTTCACATATGGAGGCAATGGAACCCCAGTTGTTTCCCCCCCTCCATATTGAAACGCTGCAAAACTTACTTTGCTGTCCAAAAGGTATTTCTTCTCTGAATACAACCCTACAGACCTCCTCAATCTTTTCGGGCTGTTTGTGCATGCGATCTTCCCGGAAGATAACGTCATTGCTGCGTACTGCTTTCCTTTTCTCACGGTCCCATAATTTATACCCCATTTCACCCTCGTCACCATATCCTAGGAAAATGCATTTACAGGACTTTGGCTTAAGTTTGCTGCGCTTTTCTTTACGAATGTGCACAAAAGCCTTGCAGCCAAACACTTCCAGATGAGCATGCCGACCACACTTCTTGGGGAACTCCCCTCCCCCAAAGACCTATTTGGTGACCGATTAATCAAGTGAACGGCTGTCATAACAGCCTCTGCCCAAAAACCATGGGGTAATGCAGCATGAGACAACATCGTACAGACCTTATCCTGTATGGTCCGATTCATACGCTCTGCAACTCCATTTTGGGGCGGATTATGAGGGGCAATTAGCTCCCTCTTTATCCCTTTGCTGTCACAAAATGCCTGAAAGGCCTTGGACACATATTTCCCACCATTGTCAGAGCGAAGACACTTAAGTGTCTTATCTGTCTGATTTTCAGCCAATGCCAAGAATTTTTTTAATCTGTCACGCACTTCATCCTTACTACGAATAGGGTAAACCCATACCTTCCTTATAGCATCATCAACAAAGGTGACAATATATTTCTTTCCTCCTAAAGATAATCCTGGCATTTGACATACATCCGAATGTACTAACTCTAGAGGAGAAGATTTCAAAGAAAGAGACTTTTTATGTGACGTCTGTGCATGTTTGCCATAAATACAATGATTTTGCCCTTTTGCTGTGATCTGCCCCTAGTATGCAAAGCACTGGAAGACTTGCTGGATGCATTGTTCTGCCGATTCATCTCTTTCATAAGTAGAGCACTCTCTACATCAACATACAAAAGGATCACATTAGAATTGCTCATAGCAGTCCTGAATGTATCCTAACTCTCTAGTAGAGTGCAAAGCAAGAAAGTAGCCTTAAATTCCTCATCAATCGTGAACTTCAAGGCAACCAACTGGCTGAAAATTGAGTTAAACTCACTCAAGTGAATAGACATTGTTGTACCTTCTTTCATACGCAAATCCATAAGCTTTTTCAGCCAATACATTTTGCTTCCAGCACTCTTCTCTGCATACAGTTCTTCCAGTCTAGTCCATATAGCATATGCAGAATCCAAACCTTCAATGTTGAACAACAAGGCATCAGAAATTGATAGCTCTATGGTTGAGTGTGCAAGCTCATTCAACTCATCCCAATCATCTTGATCATGTCCGTGGGCTTTGCCCTTTTGGTTTTGATCGGCTTTGCCTGCTTCTTTTGTAACAAGATATTGTAACACTGTTTTTGCCAAACTGCAAAACTATGTGCGCCTTCAAGCTTCTTTATGTGCATCAAATTACTGCTGTCATTGCTGCCAGACATGATTTTCAGCCCAAATGTGACCAAAAAACCAGCAAATGCAGGCCCAAACTGTCACCCAAGTGACCAAGGTACAAACAAGTACCAATCAGCAATAAATGACCACACAGAAGTATAGATTTCAGATCTGTAATTAAGTTTTCAGAAGCACCAAACCAAGTGCTACAGCATTATCCAACTGACTACAGCTGTTCCAAAGGGCATGTGCATCGCATTAGATGAGAAATCCCAAAATTTCAGCTGCAATTTCTGTTGTACATGTATCCACGGGCATAAAATTCGACACAAACGGTCGAAAGCCCCAAAATTTTGTGCTCAAAACGTCAAACACACATCTGCATTTCCTTTGTCATGCATAGGACTGTCCAATTTTGCCAAAATAAAGCAATTTCAGCAAAACCCCCATATTTTACCAAGTGTTGATGTCCAAATTGGGCGGATTTCAACCTGCGTGTACATAAAATGACCAAATGCTGCACAAATTTTGTCCAAACTGCAAAAGCCCCAAATTGCACGGGGTCCAATGTGCCTCAATGTCAAGAAATTGGGTAAATTTCAGCCCAATTTGTGCATGTACATGAAAAGCCCCAAATGTCGGAGGCAAGATTTCACAAATTCCTGCAATTTCTGAGACAAATTTGCTTGTCCTGCATCACATTCTCCAAATCTGGGAAAAGCCCCAAATTTTATGGGTCCAATGTTGAGAAATTTCACTCAGATGAGCAAAATTTCAATAATTTTGGCAAAATCCCCAATTCAGAAGCGCACAATGTCTGCAATTCCAACGCAGATGCCTCAATTCTTCACAAACAGTGCTCAATCTGGCGAAGCCCCAACTTTTTGGGCCAGAATTGCACAAATTTGAGATTTTGTGCTTACACACGTGAAACCTCGTCAATGGGTAAAAGAAATTTTCAAAAAATATCGAAAATTTTTTAAATTCTGACAGGTCCGTTGACCCGCCAGGCATCGCCGTGAGCCTCGAACCCCGCCGGCTGGTCGCGCTCGTCAGTGCCCGCTGTCGCCATGCAACTGTCACCCGTCCCGTACAGCTGTCGCCTGTCGCCGTGCAGCTGTCACCTGTCACGCAACTCGATTAGTCACGCAACAATAGCCTCCTTGTTCGTCAACACCACAGCCCGTCGCATGTTTGGTCCACGCCTGCTGCAGTCGACTCTTACTGCCTGCAGCTTACACCTGTGACTCTCTTGCTCGCCTTTGAGCTCTCATCACCACGCTAGTCTTCTACCTCAGCCTGACGACCATCTGCAGCACCTTACGCTCTGATACCAGTTTGTAGGAATTGATTAGGCACGGAGATCGAGGCAGACAATCATTACGCGCAATGAGAGAGACAGGGAGAGTGCGAGTGAGCAAAGTAGAGAGTGAACACGTTTTTCGGTACAATGACGAGTGTACCAGTTTAGGTTTTTAGATAAATATATGTATGAAAGTACCCGTGCACATATGAAAGGTACGATGGCCCTTTATTCCCAAGAGCATATATAATAACTTGCATCATTAAGCTACCCACAGACATAAGGCTTTTAGTCAGTGTAGGTACATGACGTACATTATGCAAAATAAAAGTGCTACCATAGGGAAACTTTAGAGTGACATCATCAATGCCAACAATAGCAAGAGACCAATCATCACCTAAGCGCACTGTACCGGATACACTATGATAGATATGAAACTACTCACGATAGAGGGTCACATGAAAAGACACACCGAAATCCAAGAGCCAACACTGTGCATGCATAGACTGAGCCTCGATTAGGAGCCTCGGTCAGCTGAGAGGCATCACATGAAATAACTACTAAGATGTAGTCACCATCAAACTCCTCAGACTGCATGACATTTATCTTCTCAATCTTTACGCTGGACTTTGCAAGTATAATGCTGCAATCATTGGATTTCTCCTGCACTTTTTCTTTCCCCTTTTCTTTGCGCTTGTCATCGTGTATCTTATGGCACTACGGCCTTATGTGTCTTGCTTTCCCGCAATAATAGCATGTAAGATCCGGCTTACATCCACGGGACTTGCTACGTCCACATGACTTACACCAGGACTTCCGAGAGTCCTTCCCATGATGATCATTATCTTTCTTGCCATTTTTGCCACCTCTAACGGGTAAGGCATGTGAACTGCGGAAAGCATCATTGTTTTTCCTGTTAATTTCTTCAGTCAAAAGAGTACTCTCTACATTTTGCGATTTCAGCCTATCAAGTTTCTTGATACAAATCGCAATGCAAAATGTATCCCAAGACTCAGATAAAGTGCCAAACAGAAACAAAGGATGCAAATTATCCTAAAACTCAATAACCTGTTGAAGCAGATTCTTCATGATAGAATAAAACTACCTAAAGTGAGCAGACAATGTGGTCTCCTCCTTCATGCAGAGACCCATCAACTGTTTAAGCCAATACAATTGTGAAGCAAGGCTCTGCTTTGCATAAAGTTCTTGAATCTTTTCCCATAGATTCCATGCACTCTGATCTTCATCTTCAACAACATTGTTATGGACCTCTTCAGAGAGTGATCAAATGATAGTGAACTTGCATAGTGCATCTAAATCAGCCCAGTCATCATCATCCATATTCTCAGGTTTAATACCTTTGTTTCTTAGTGGCTTAATCTACAATTTCTGCACCAAAACCTGCCATATTTGAGACTTCCAATAGCCATAGTTGGTGCCATCCAACTTGGCAATATTAAACAAAGCCGTATCTTTGAGATGACCAGCCATAATGAGTCAAACAAAGGCAGACTATGCAGAAAACAGCCGTAATCAGCAATTAACAAGCCAAAACCACTGCCAAAACAAGCTGAAAATAAGAGAAATTGCTAAAATAACCACCTGTCCACCAAATAATACCAAAAGTACATTAAAATGGCATGATTAAGCTCAATAAATACATCACAGTCCACATAAAACAGCTTGCTGTAATAAATCACAGCACTGAGAAAAAGAGAGCAAACAATGAGCTAACAGTGATCCAAAGTCAAGTAAGACTGCCAGGTCAGATCTTGCATGATGCAGACGTGTAACAAACATTGTGGCAACCAAGAACCATGAGCCAAACACCCTAATACTTAACAAAGGTCATTGTATGCTCAAAGAGAAGATAAATCAAATCAGCCCAAAAGCATCCAAAGCATACAAGTATCTATCAAGAGCATAGATATGTAAGAGATCTCGATCTCATCTACTCAAGAAGCTCAGTTGCATAAACCACAAGCTCTGCAATATCCAGAGATATCATGAAGCTCCCATTGGCAGAAAGATCGATGTCAATTGAGCAACCAAGCTCAAAGATAACATGTGAATGCATGAGGCATCATGGAGCCAAGACTGGAGCCAAGACCATATATCAACAGAGCATCCAAAGCAAGAGATTAGTCAAGCATCACCTGTAACATCCGCTGCATCATGTAACAGTCAATGTCAAATTTCTAACAACCCAAATTAGCATCCAAAAGCTCCAAAGTATGCAAATGAACACCCAACTGAAGCTCCAAGTGACAATCAAACATAGACAATGTAAGGAGCATGCATTTCTGACATATACATCAAAGCATGTATCGAAGGGTCAAGCATAGACCATAGGCATAGTGACTGTCACAAAGCATGCTACTGTAGACCAATGTCAATCAAATGCCAACCAAGACAGAGCTCAAACGAAGCTCAAAAGGCATTCTGAAGCAATGTAAGACATGTGCCAACCTCCGTATACATCCCTGTAGTCATATGAGTCACCCGAGAAGGACCCATGACCAATAGGTAAAGCATACATTGACCAAATAGGCTTCAGCCCTGGTTATTACAGCAATAAATTCACTGTCAAAACTAAGTAAATTAGTCCTCAAATGAAACTCAAAGCCACCTCAAATCATGGGCATATGATATACCAATGTACTAGCATCAATATTACACATCATGAGTGCACATAGAGCACCCAAATCATAGCCAGAAGTAATAGGTACTTAAAATCCCTGTTAAAAGAGGTTTGTTGTATACAACAGTGAATACGCTATCAAACCAAGCTAATTCAGTACCAAAATCAGCTCCAAATCCAACCCATAACATGAGCATAACATTCCCATGCATGTAGACACCACTTTAGCATAACCGAGCACCATAAGACCAATAAAGCTTACCATAGAAGCATCAAATAGAGGGTTGCCCTATATTTCCAACCAATAAGCCTCAGCCAAAACAAAGTAAATGAAATAGTTAAATCAATCAAGTAGCATCCCTGAATATATAAGCATCAACCAAGCATAACCGGGCATCATTCAACCAATGGCAATGAGTGTCGACATCAAAGATAAGTGCTGCCATGTTTTATGACAGTCTTTGGACTGTTATAACAGTTCAAAACTGAAGCTTATCGCTTAGATGGAATGCCAAGAGTGAAAGGATCAATGCCAAGCATCAAAGCCAAGTGTATAAGTGCTTGTATAGCTGCCCAATGAAGAAGATATGTTGTAAGAGATGAAAAACGTGAGCTACTACTAAAAAAGGACCTGCTCCACACAACGTGATGCTACACCAACAAGGTGAGGGCTTTGAGGGCCGTTTTAACTTACTCGAGAAGACTCCCAAGAAAAATGCAACCAATAGGAAGCTCGAACGGAGTGGCTATGGCTGCCAACAAAGAGATGACTACTATAGATATTCGAATGGAAGTTGAGAGTGTGCTGGCTCGCGAAGAAGATTGCTCTGATACCAATTGAAGGAAGGTAAGCCCTGAAGTGGAAGCACGAGCAGGAGTAAAAGCTATGGTGGAAGGAGCAAGAGAGAGAGAGAGAAACACACAATGTGGAAATTCCAACAGTCACAATGTGTGACCAACCTTCCCTTTATTCAAATGTCACTAAAAAAATAAAGAATGAAGTGACAGTGATGGGCGCCCACCACCTACAATGAGTGCACGTGCAGGTGTTGTCGGTATAGTAATACACGCGCGACTAGGCAGAGGCGCCTTTACCCCCAACAAGAGTACACATGGAGAGGGAAACAAATTTATGAAAAGAGAAGGAAAGAGAAAGACTGAATTGGGAGGAGAGCACAAAAGAAGAAAATCTATACTAAACTCTGAAAGAATACGGAACACAAAGAGGACTAATTAGTCCTTGCACACAAGTAGACATCAATGAGGGTATGGAATCAAGCTGACAACAGAATGCAACATTGGAAGATCGAGAAAAGTCCCTATTCATCAAAGTCTGTTAAAACTTGCAAGTTAATGGCAACCATTGAAGGCAAGATATATAAACCCAAAAATATTGGATGCAAGCCAACTTGGGTAAACTAGGCCAAAAAATGTTGACTGACTTGATAATTAGATAATTAGTACTAAAATAGTGAAGTGATATAAAGATGGCTTTGTCCACCTATGCACTTCCATGTAAGTTTGGAGGAACCATAACACTAGAAATTTGATGTGTCTGAGGTGGGTTGTGGTTCGAGATCAGTCCCCTAGCACCATCTCTAAAATCTCATAAGAATCAAGGATAGGTGTGATTTTAAACTTCCACAAAGTATAGTTTGTACCATCTAACTTACCTTTGCTGATTTGGTGGATGAATCCTGAGTGTTTGAATTGTTGGTAAAGCAACATCACTAACGGATGCGCCAACACCACTACTTGATGCAGTAGATGACATTTCTCCCCTTTGCTATTGAAGTCCTTACCTCTCGCATACTCTTCAATCCTTAAAGCCCCCTTGGCTGTGATAGCGTGTAGAAACTACATGACACAATGGACTGAATTTGAGTAGAAATGCTGAAAGGCTGATTCCACTATCTGCTAGTGTCAACGCAACCTCTAGTCATTGAAAAGCAATGCAGTGGGCTGGAAAACAACTCAGCCAATGTAAACAAATCTAAAACCGACTAAAAGAGAAATGCATGCTCCAAACAAAGATGCCTCCTCCATCAAATTACATGACTAAGTGTTGGAGCTCCTAATGTCCCCACCTAACTCAGAATGAGACTCACAAGCAAGAGATGACTATGCATGATACACATGATTACTAACAAGAACAACAATGGGTTGCCACTTGATACTCCAAGAAATGGCACCTAAACCCAAGGTAAAGCAAAAGCAATTGAATATCTCTAGGACTATTATTAGTTGCCCAATCTTAATTTGTCCAACTTGTCACACCCCCCCTCCCCTGGTAGAAGATCACATGTTGGATGCCCGCAAATACCACAAAACTACTTGAGGCTAAAGAGGTCTTTGCATGAAAAAACTCAAGAGGTGCATAAAAAACATCTAGGCAAGTATGAACGTTATCAATCAATTAAATTTATAGCAACAACTCTCTTGGATATTTGAAGCATGTATGCATGATTTCCAAGGCAGCCATACAATCCATGTTTCTTGCTAATTATGGACCTAGAATCAAGAAAATCCCATCAGTAGCACTTCAGGTCCAAGATTCTCTATGCAAACCCGAGCATATATTCACATGTCGTTATAATGACCACCCTGCTATGACCTCTAGAGATATGCTAGGGTTTGCAAAAGAAAACATTGAGTGTACAACCACAACTGAAACACAAAGAATTCAAACACAAATCGCATGATGCAAAACACAAACACAAACAAAGAAGAAAGGTAACTCTGAGGTAAGAGAGGTGATGGCTGAAACCTGCAAGGCAAGGGAAGAAATTGAATAGTGGGCAGCCTATAGATGAGTGGATCCTCCTAAATTAAGGTTTGGCTTATAGGACACAATACTATCTAGAACCATACACCATTTAATGAAACTTTGGGTAAATTACATGTTTTGGGACTATTATGAAGAGCTAATCAAACAACCTACTTCATCCATTCTGATCTGCATGTCCATTGATCCAACTGCCATACATCATTGGCTTAGATGGCAATACAATTATTCCAGTAGGTTGAAGCATTTTGAGCAACCAGTTGGCCATTTATGACTATCAAACTGATTTCGCTAGTCTGACCTGCATTCCTCTCCCATAAGGCTCCTCCTCTTCATTGCAAGCCATCATTTTCACATTCTGTATCATCTCTTTGCATGTTGCAATCATTCCATTGATGTCCTCCTTTCCAGTCCATGTTCTCCCCCCACTTCCTGATCATCACATCTTCTTTCTCCTCCCCTCCTGCGTCAAACACCTTCACTCATCCTGCCCTTTATTGGCATTTGCACAGGGGACCAGTTCGTCTTCAACATTGTATACAGTCATGTTTTCTTCATCATTATTCAGGTTTTATGCTCCATTCTTTGAGTTCTTGAATTGTCACTCAGTTACACTATTGCTTCAGCATGCACACTCACAGAAACTATTGTAGAAGGGCCTGAATACTGTGCAATGTTAAATTTTTCTTCATTCATTCTTCAATCTACAAGCTTTACTTTCTTAGTTTCAATTTTCAAATTATTAAACTACTTAGATTAGGTTCTGGTGGGGGCCATACCATTTATTGAGATAGAAAAAAGTCTGCTGAGCCATTTACTGACCAAGTTTTGCTTGACGCCAAACTTACTCATTTCATCAGGTCAATGAATGTCCTATTCCTTTTCACCTTATTTGTTGCAACATTCAGCGGGTTGACAAGCTTCAACTCCCATCCCTTAAAATACTGAAAATAGGGAAGCTCGTGTCTCAAGGACTCCATTCACTCTTTAACACATGAGGCTAAGTTCACCTTTGGAACAAATCTAATAGCAACCTCGAGCGAAGAGTTTTACTAAATCACGGTGGAATATCAAGGTCTGAAAGATGAAGACTTATAACTTGTCGTGTTGTCTGACCATCTGACACATAATACGCTCCACGCCGTTAATTAGAATGACTGATAAGCGACCTGATCGCAACAGATATGAAGTCCTGCGACATATAAACTATGCAAAAGCAAGCGCGAGTTCCAGGAAACTACAAATTGCAACAGTAATCTTGACTTGCAACGTGCAAACTGGACAAAAACGACACCGTTTGTAGAGAAATTGTGACTCCGGTCCTGTGACCTTAACGTGTGAAACGGATTTAACGGAAGGAAAATTTACAGAATGCACGTATAGCCGAACCTGAAACAGTTAACGGTCGAGGCTTCTCTTGTATCTCGCTGATGATGACACGATGGAGGATCACAGACCTGCTGCCGGTGCCGCAGAATGGGACACTCACACGCACACCTGGTGAACAGAAAAAAAAATGCAAGTCGAAGGCAGAGGAATGAAGGTCGAGTCAATACGAGCGAAGGAAGAAAAGACGAGAGCCTTTTTGAAAAAAACGCAAAAAAGAAGACACACAACACAGAAGAATCCAGAAGATGCAGGTCGTTGGACGGAACCCTGAAACTGCTCTGCCCACAAACTCGACGCCACGTGGTCTCCTGTCGCCCTCCCCACTCTAGGGCCTGTTCACACGACACTCTTGTCTTGGTCTTGAATGGACGCCAGGTTCGATAGGACAATGGTCTTTACGCAAAAGGAGGACGCCTGACACTTTGAAATTTTTTGGAAGCGAGATCTAAGAGGTAGACATAAGGGGGAGGACTG
This sequence comes from Lygodium microphyllum, assembly GCF_053477565.2. Classification (NCBI taxonomy): domain Eukaryota; kingdom Viridiplantae; phylum Streptophyta; class Polypodiopsida; order Schizaeales; family Lygodiaceae; genus Lygodium; species Lygodium microphyllum. The sequence continues at coordinate 51,840,283 of NC_141140.1, read as the reverse complement.
AAGTGAGTAAGTGGTAGTAAGGCTAGTTACACACAAAGTAATGGACGGCCAACCCTCGTCCACAGTGTGGCCATGTACTTTTTGAAACTGGGCATGGACATGGGCGTCATACCTTTACACACCAAATGGACACAGCTTGTAAAAAAATAAAAAAGAATAAACTTATATAATGTTTTGATTGGTTGCAAATGTAAAAAGTACACCCTTGTCTGCCACTTTACAAAGTGGGCAAGGGAGACTCCCCGTCCAAAAGTGGGCGAGGAATTCACTTGTTTAGTAGGTATACAACAGGTCATGGCCTCTCCAGTATGTAAAGGACTGCAGATGCCCAACCCTTAAATAAGTCTTTTGATTGGTTAAAGCTTACAAAGTAAGCATCCCTTATTTGGTGTGTAACCAGCCTAAGACTCGATGCTCACTAGTTCGGATGGACTAGGACCACCTTTTAAAAAGGGCATCGGATGGTTTCTCTCACCATCTAGATAAAATCACTATACTTTAATGGCTTATTAGTCTTTACATACTAAGATTATTAGATTAGTCATTCTAGATTTTAAACATGTCATGAAGGGAAAGGGTTCGAGTGTGATCAGTATTAAGGTTGTTTTGTTTATACGATTGGGCAACCTAGGCAAGTTGAACAATTGTCCCCTCGTGTGAATACCTTTTCGCATGCCTCAAATCATGACACGTTGGAACATGCTCCTAGACAAGGTTGATGTCCAATCGAATGTGAAACTTGTCTAACTCTTCTTTTTAAGTTAGACGCATAAAATAATTACAAGGTCTTGCCATGTGGCAAGTACCCATGTAACATAGCGTCTAGAGCTTAGCATGCAAACTCCTTATCAGAGCTCGTTGATCATATGCATAGAATGTTGAAATGTTAGAACAAAGTGTAGCAAAGAATGAGTTTCTAAGCCAGGTAGAGAATGAAGTTAAAAGATCATACAAAAGAAACAGAAATGAAGAGGTGCTAAATGAGTGCAAGGAGAACCACCAAGAAGAGTGTCCTAGGGGGAAGGCCACTATTGAGAAGCTACCTACTCACAAGAAGACTATCACCTCATGATTGAGGCTAACCTGTAGTGGTGACCAAGCTCCTAACAGAGAGCCTCAAAAAAGGCATGGAGGAGAAAAACAAATGGGCTATCAGAGAAGATCACAATTGATGTGAAGAAGGTTTGTGCCAATGTCCTCAAGTTCAACACAAGGTCTATCTTGGTGTTCTTCATGAGGAAGCCCCCCAAAGCCATGAAAATTTTTGTGTGGTTTAATACTATCCTTAAGGAAGTGGGAAGTGTGGATCCAATCTATTACATTAGACATGGATTCTTTGAAGTGGTCCTAGATGAGAAGAGGCCACACAAAGGTTGTAGTACATGGTGTACTTTTGGGGGACTCAATCTTGTCTATATCATGCCCTACTTGCAATTAGTGGAGATTGGGAAGGATTGTATTAAAAAGGATTGTATTAATGGTGTACTTTTGGGGGACTCGATCTTGTCTATATCATGCCCTACTTGCAATTAGTGGAGATTGGGAAGGATTGTATTAATGGTGTACTTTTGGGGGACTCGATCTTGTCTATATCATGTCCTACTTGCAATTAGTGGAGATTGGGAAGGATTGTATTAAAAAGAATGCTCAATGTAGGTTGAGGTGCCGAAGTTGCATGCATATATTTGGATATATGTTGTCAAAAATTACACATGGGCTATGGAAGCTACTATACATTCCTCCACTCATTAGCCCATTCAAAAGTGGATTATGTTTGCTTTAGGATATAGGGGTGGAGAAAATGGAATCCACTAATCTTGACGTACCCTAGGTGGGTCAACTTCAATAGAGATTGGTATGGAGTAAGTTCGCTAGTGTATGTTATAAATATAGGCATTGTGGACACCACTATAAGGAGTGCCCAAATGCTAAGGAGGAAAATCAACCGTATGAAGAGCATGCGAGTAGGCATTCATTGGGAGACATTGTTAAAGAGCAACAAGCATAGGATGCAAAGGAGATGATCAGAATAAAGTTATGAGAAGAGACGAGGAGAGTTGGAAAATGGTGCAACATCAAAGAGGCAAGGTCCCATCGATAAGCAGAGGATCAAGATGTTGGATAGCACATGGAGTAAACACTCATAAATATGTAGTTTTTGGCATAAAGCCTCCATATCTACTTAGAAGAGGGAGGGTGAAACATGGAGTAAATAGTCGTAAATATGCAATTTTTGGTATAAAGCCTCCATATCTACTTATAGTAGGGGGAGGGTGAAATATGGAGTAAATAGTCGTAAATATGTAGTTTTTGGCATAAAGCCTCCATATCTACTTATAGTAGAGGGAGGGTGAATGCTTTTGCAAACATTAACAAGATCCCTCTTGGGCAATTGGATAGGGAATATAATGGCATTGATGTGAAGGTACAAGTGGCCATGGAGAGTGTAAGAGGGGTGGCTCATAGGCCAAACTATCTCAGAGAAGGGTGAGAAGATGTGGAGCTTCAAAGCAAGGGAATGGTTCAATGATCATGTGGCATTGGAAAAAGGTAATCAAGGACTCAAAGAGAGAATAATCAAACAAGCAACAATGGCTGATGGAGATAAGGGAATTTCTTAGATTGGTAGTTGTAAAAGAGTCCTACCTTAACCACGAAATCTGACAACTACTCCTAATGAAACAAAGAATCATAAAGGAATTGCTCAAACATGGCTATACCTTAAATCAAATATTCCATTTTTTAAACAGCACAAGGAAGCCATGGCATCAAACTAAAGAAAGTATAAGAAAATATTCTTGGTACATACCCCAAGCTAGTGCTAGATCAAGATTGTTAAATTTAGTAAATGGATCAAAAGATCCTTACATTAGCACCTTGTTCCCTTTTATAATAAACCCTAGAAATCTAAATGGTAGAGGTATTCAAAGGTTTTACAAAGGTTCATGGGGTAAAGTTTAGTTCATTTTACAAACCATCCTTGCCCAAATAAGTTTTGTCCTTCAAGAGTTGAGAATGATAAGAGTACAAAAGAATGAATCACATGAAAGAGTTTGATCATGAAGGTTTGCTCTAGTAATATTCTCCATAAAACATTGAAGAATCCTCCATGAGAAGAAAGTACCATTACTATTGCAGAACTTAGAGAATCCTAAGTGTTGTCTAAAACAAGGTTGTTGTAGGAAAAGGGCCATAACTTTGTGTAGGAGGCTCCAAATGAGACAAATGAGGTATCAAAATGTAGAAGACATCCCAAAGTATGTGGTATTCATGAGATAAAAATCAAAGTTTGATGTGGTTAGGACAATTCATTTTACTACAGAAATTTAATACAAGTTGTCATCCCATGTCTAGTGACTTATGAATCCTCTCGAAAAAGCCATGGAAATTTGTCCAAATAAATAGTTGGCTACCAAGTAGACTCCTCTAAGCATAAACCCCACCATTTAATGAGGTGCTCACAATAATGTAGTTTCTTAGAACCTTTTCATGCTTATCGATGATCTTTTCAGGTTGATAGATGATTAAACCATCCTCATCAAGGGGTGGTAATTATTTTAACACAAATGTTAGGCCTCACATATTTTTTGAGCTAAGACATATGGAATACATCATGTGTGTGTGTGTGTGTGTGGAATAGGGTAACTAGAACCTATAAGCAAGATCTCCAACTCTTTGGATCACTTAATATAGTCCATACAATCTATGCACCAATTGTCGTGACCTCCTTTGAGAGATGCATAACAAGATTTTGGTACTTTCAAAAATATCCAATCTCCCACTTCAAACTCCACATATCTTCTCCTTTCATCTACATATGACTTCATTGTGTCTTGCACCTTATGAATGTTCTCCTTGCATTGCTTCATTAGTGTTTCCATATGCTTAAGTTCTTCCCTAGCTCGAGGACTAACATCATCATGACACAAAGTAGAGGGTTCTTGGACCTTGTAACCATAAAGAGCCTAAAAAAGGCAACATGCCAATACTCATATGATATGTGTTATTGTAGCAAAACTCAGCTAGATGAAGCCATTGGTGATGCCAGGAGGCATATTTCACGGTGGATTCCATGAGGTTTTACGGTGGATTCCGTAAACATGGGTGATTCCATAGCGGGTGATTCCGCAAAATACATATTAAATTAATAAACGTTTATGAGTTTAGAGTGCACGCTCGTGATAAATTAAGGTTAGGATTGATTTCTAACCAGTTGATTTATTTATGTACCTGAAGACTGCTAGGTATTCACTTTTGTCGATTTAATTGTATTATTTTACTAACGATTGTGAATGCTTCAGTTGATGTGTAGAGATAGCAGTAGTGGCGGAGGAAAGCATTGGATGATAGCGTGTATTCGAGTTATCACTTATATTTTGATGGGCGCATACCTTAGGCATGACGCCTATATTTTGTCGTGCCTATTTATTAAGGCGTTGGATATTTATTTATTATTTTGTATACGCATGGACGCACGATTATGATATTTGGACATTGTATTGGGTATGCATGACTATTTGGGTGCCCGCCCATTAGTTTTATTTCTATTTTGTGCTAAAGCAAATTCAAAAGCCAAAAGCGTGCTATTTTGTAATTTGGGCTATTATTTGAGCTTGAAGATGATTAATACATAAAATACATGCTTTGTGGAGCGCTCACACAAGGCATGGGGGGAGATTGCACCCAATTGGTCTCTTGTTCGTGTCGTGCATGCTTTTTACCTTGAGTTTTGTGCAAAAAGTAGAGTTCCTTTGTTCTTGGGGACCTTCCAACGTTCACTACGTGAGTATACAGCATCCGATCTGCGCACCAGTAGTATCAGAGCGAAGTTGAGATCCAGAGCTTCCAATCGCTACCCATCTTGTGCGAAGGTGGAGCTCCTGGAACGATCGAGCTCTACGGTCTCATCGCGAACGATCGATACGGGTGGATTCCTGGCGGTCAAGAACCTCTGTTTACAACCTCTGATCGTGAAGGACCAGCCTGTAACGGCAGAGGACCACATCAAGATCTCCTTCTACCAAGTCGCCTTCTCACAGATCAGAGAGATAAGTTTTATATTTTCTATTAAGCTTAAAAGCTTCAAGGCTAAGCTTTTAAAAAGCTTAGCTCAACAAGTTTAAAAATCGGCGCATCAAAGGAGGACCTCAGCGTGATTTCCGCCGGCGTCAGAAAACGCCTCCTCCCCCCCTAAAATTCGTCGTTCCAGTCATACTAAGCTTAAAGCTTAGTCAAGCAAGTTCAATGTCACACAAAGCTCCAAAGTCTCTCAAGTTTCATAAGTTCTGCAATTCTGCAAGTCTAGCAAGTCACCAGAAGTCAGAACTAACTTGTGCTAAAAACTTCCATAAGGACTGTTCTTGCGCAGAAGCACCGAACTGCAAAGTTGTTCCCTGGAAGACTCCGTTCGCATACGCAGACTTGCTGAACCAGTTTCAGCACACACAAAAGGTCAAACATAGATTTTAAACCTTGCAACCGCAAAAAGTTGAAGACCGTGAAAGCCAAACAAAAATCTATAAGCCTTGTACACCCGACTTTGAGCTACGCTCATTCCGCTAATTGGATTTTGAGAGTGTGAGGTCTTTTGAAGTTTTGCAGGATGACGGAACAAAATATGGATGATTTAATGGCTGAAGGCGATCTTCCTGAACCTACGGTGGAACAAAAGTTGGATTTAATTATGATGCAGTTGGACGAAGAACGAAGAGCCCGGCAAGCATTGCAAGTTCAATTGGCCAATTTACAAAGATCGACTACCGACAAAGAGGAACCACAACCCAAAGATCTTATTCGACGAACCATTGATGCGACTCTCGAAGCTCAATCCATCCGCAAAGAAACAAAGATAGATAAAAGAAATTTCAAATTCCATACTTTCAATGGTACTCGAGATGGAAAAACTGTTCTTGCATTCATCAGTCAGTTTGACGATTACTTTCATGAGGAAACATACGCTGAAAAAGATAAAATCAAGTGTGTCACTAATCATTTAGTGGATAGAGCATCTCTTTGGTGGACCGTGGTTCGTAAGAGCATAGATTATCCCACTACCTGGGAGAGTTTCAAGAAGAAGTTTATGCAGAATTTCCTTCCTCCACAATTCCATGAAAAAGCCATAAAGCAATGGGACCTTCTTTAGCAAAGAAATCGTGAGCCTATTTCTCAGTACACCGAACGCTTTTGGAATGCCTTACTCCAACTACGCATGCTTGAAGACGTACTTGAAGCGACTCACAAGCGCAAGTATATGTCTGGATTACTTGGGCATTACTACGCTGAAGTCAATATGTTCAAGCCTGCAACTCTTGAAGATGCAATTTCTTTGGCTCATGACACTGAAGACAAGCTTCGAGGAAGAGACAAGCGTCCACAACAATTTCAGGCAAATGGTAACTATGGTTCTAAGCAATTCAATTCAAATTTTAGAAGATTCAATCAAAGTTGATTTCCTTCATCATTTTTCCGTAAGTCTTGGACAAAACCACCTGCTTTGCCATCAAATACCAATCAAAATCCTAAGCCATCTTCACAGCCAAATCCTAATATTCCTAGACTTCCTGCCACTGCAAAGAATGTATCTAAAGCCAAACCTATAGTGTGTTACAAATGCCATCAACTTGGACATCTAGCAGCCAATTGCCAATCGAAGAAGCCACCTGTCCATATCAACTATCTTGGAGCAATGGAAGACGAAGAACATCAAGAAATGTTTGACTTTACGGAAGATGAGGACGATATTACTACTCCTTCGGATACTTTACCAGGTATGCCAACTCCACATTCTTTGTTGACAATGAAATGTTTAGTGCATGGAAAATAAAAGATTATTTTGCATGATGATGGTCGTACACATGATTTTATTTCTGCAAAGTTAGTGAAAGAATTGAAATTACAAACTGTTCCTACGCATTATCGCATTAAAGTAGCATTCTTAGGTGGAACACAAGAGGTGCATGATTTAGAAATTCAAATTGGTGAATATACTGAAAGAAGGAATTTTCTAGTTGTACCATTACAGTCCAGTGATATTATCCTAGGTATGCCTTGGCGGCATCAGCATAATCCTGATATAGATTATTCCACGCATTCAATTAAAATTCATTTTCAAGGAAAACACATTACATTGTATGGTATGCACGCATCTAATGCTTTTCCACTGCTTACTCATACTCAAGCTAAACGTGCATTACGCAAAAGTAGTAAATCTTATCTAATTTGGGTGAATGAACTGCAAGCTAAAGAAAAATATACGCACCCTAGGCATAAATAATTCCTTGCACAATTTAAAGATTGTTTTGCTGAAGATCTACCACCTGGATTACCTCCTTCACATCCTGAAGACCACAAAATAGATTTAAGTCTTGGTACACAACCACCTTGTAAAGCTCCATATAGGCATAACCAGATAGAGCAGAAAGAAATTCAAAATCAAGTTGAGGAATTATTAAACAGAGGATTAATTAGACCTAGTAGTTCTCCATTTGGCGCACCTGTTTTGTTGGTAAAGAAGAATAATAATACTTATCGTATGTGCATTGATTATTGTGCCCTAAATAAGATTACTGTAAAGAATAGATATCCAATCCCTAGGGTAGATGATCTTATGGATAAACTACAAGGTTCTGCCATATTTAGTAAAATAGATCTTAAATCTGGTTATCATCAGGTGAGATTAGATAAATCTGACATATTCAAGACTGCATTTAGAGCACAATTTGGTCATTATGAATTTCTAGTGATGCCTTTTGGATTGACTAACGCACCTGCTACATTTAGTAGAATGATGAACCGCATATTTTTGAAATATCAGCATTGTGTTATAGTATTCTTTGATGATATCTTGGTATTCAGTAAAAATGAGAAAGAACATTATGAACATCTGTCTTTGGTTTTCAAGTTGTTGAAAGATAATCAATTGTATGCTAATCCAGAAAAGAGTGAGTTCTTTCAAACAGAAATTGAATATTTAGGTCATATTGTGTCATCAGAAGGTATTAAGGTTGACCCTAAGAAGATAGAAGCAATATTGAACTGACCTATACCTAAAAATGTGCATGAGTTACATTCTTTTCTAGGTCTTGCTAGTTTTTTACAGGAAATTTGTGCGAAATTTTTCATTACTTGCTTTGCCTTTGACTAAACTTTTAAAGAAAGGTATTGTTTATCATTGGTCTGATAATCAACATAAATCTTTTGATTTATTGAAACATGCATTAACCCATGCTCCTGTATTACAACTACCTGATTTCAATAGACCATTCTTTTTAGTAGTTACTAATGCTAGCGGATCTGGAATAGGAGCCATACTTATGCAAGATAATCATGCCATAGCCTATTCTAGTTGTAAATTGAAACCATCCGAACTTAAATATTCCACATATGATAAAGAATTGTTAGCTGTTGTACAAGCTTTAAGACAATGGAAACATTATTTAATGGGTTCTGAGTTTATGATTAAGACTGATCAACAAAGTATTAGACATTTACTTAGTCAACCTCAAATATCTGACCGACATATCAAATGGGCAGCTTTTATTCAGAGTTTTCATCCTCTTATCCAATATCAACCAGGTAAAGAAAATGTAGTAGCCGATGCATCAAGTAGAAGACTGACCATTCATAATATTTCTGTTATATTATTTGATTCTCTAACCCTTATGAAAGATACTTATCATCAGGACATTACTTTTCATGCTCATTGGAATAAATTAGTTGGAAATAACTGGATTCCTATTGATTCACTATCTTACAATGATGGATTCATGTTTTATGAAAAGAGATTATGTGTTACAGTTTCATTTAGATATTTTGTTTTGAATGAGATTCATTGTCCTCCATATCAAGGTCATAGAGGTATCATATCTACTTTACGTACATTGACTGAAGATTTTTATTGGCCACATATAGACATTGATGTATCTAACTTTGTTTCTGAATGTTTGGTTTGTTAAAGAGTTAAAAGACATCATGGTAAACAGTATGGATTGCTTATGCCTTTATCTATTCCATCAAGATCATGGGAACAGATTTCTATAGATTTTATTACTGGTTTATCTAATACTAAAGCTAACCATGACATGATTTGGACTATAGTAGACATGTTTAGTAAACAAGCATATTTCATTCCATGCAAGAAAACTTTAACAGCATCTCAGGCAGCACAATTGTTTTTGAAAACTGTTTTCACTAATCATGGATTACCAAACGTTATTATTTCTGACCATGATTCTAGATTTTGTAATAATTTTTGGATTACTTTGTTTGCTAACCTAGGAACAAAGATTGATTTCTCATTTGTATTTCATCCAGAAACTAATGGACAAACAAAAGCCACTAACAGTACTATTTTAGATCTTTTACGTGCTTACACTATTTCTAAACCATAGACATGGGACACACATTTACATTTACTGCAGTTTGCATATAACAATACACCACACACATCTACAAAGAAAGCACCGTTTGAAGTGATTTATGGTTATAGATTGTCTACACCTGTTGCATCTTTATCAAATAGAATTCAGAGTGCTGATGATATTGCTAACATGCACGCTACTATTTTTGATGAAGTTAAAGACATGATTGCCAAAGCCCAGCAATCATATACAAAACAAGCCAATAAGAAAAGACAGGCCATGAATTTCAAAGTTGATGACTATGTTTGGTTGAGAATAGAAAAACGTAGATTACAAAGTGTAGATAAATACCCAGTTGTGAAATTAGCACCTAAAGTCTATGGACCATTTAAGATCATTCACAAAATCAATGACAATGCATTCAAGTTAGAACTATCACCTCACTGGAAAATTCACAACACCTTTCACATTAGTTTATTACGACCCTTTAGTGGCTAATTACCTGTACACCCTGTTTATGAAAACCCACCTTTGCTAGATGAAGAGACTGAAATACTTGAACCTGAAGCTATCATAGATACTGACTTAATGACCACTAGAACTGGTCATAGATATTCTAGATATTTGGTCAAGTTTAAAAACCATCCTGTTGAAGAAGCCCAATGGATGCACGCTAGAGACTTAAATGCTTTCCCCAATCTGTTAGCTCCACATTGAGCTAATAGCAATTGAGGACAATTGCTATCCCATCCCGGGGGTATGATGCCAGGAGGCATATTTCACGGTGGATTCCGTGCCACGGTGGATTCCATGAGGTTTTACGGTGGATTCCGTAAACTTTGTTGACCGGGGCTCATACACAAAGTGGATTCTTTGTGTAAGAAGTTGATGGGGACACCTATCCTTTTCGGGCGTTTCATTAATTTAGTGTGTACATGGGTGATTCCATAGCGGGTGATTCCGCAAAATACATATTAAATTAATAAACGTTTATGAGTTTAGAGTGTGCACTCGTGATAAATTAAGGTTAGGATTGATTTCTAACCAGTTGATTTATTTATGTAGCTGAAGACTGCTAGGTATTCACTTTTGTCGGTTTAATTGTATTATTTTACTAACGATTGTGAATGCTTCAGTTGATGTGTAGAGATAGCAGTAGTGGCGGAGAAAAGCATTGGAGGATAGCGTGTATTCGAGTTATCACTTATATTTTGATGGGCGCATACCTTAGGCATGACACCTATATTTTGTCGTGTCTATTTATTAAGGCGTTGGATATTTATTTATTATTTTGTATGCGCATGGGCGCACAATTATGATATTTGGACATTGTATTGGGTATGCCTGACTATTTGGGCGCCTGCCCATTAGCTTTATTTCTATTTTGTGCTAAAGCAAATTCAAAAGCCAAAAGCATGCTATTTTGTAATTTGGGCTATTATTTGAGCTTGAAGATGATTAATACATAAAGTACATGCTTTGTGGAGCGCTCACACAAGGCATGGGAGGAAATTGCACCCAATTGGTCTCTTGTTCATGTTGTGCATGCTTTCTACCTTGAGTTTTGTGCAAAAAGTAGAGTTCTTTTGTTCTTGGGGACCTTTCGGCATTCACTACGCGAGCATACAACATCCGATCTGCGCACCAATTGGTCTCACGAATATTGTGTGTCATGGAAAAAGTGTCTCAAATATATCTCTAACCACCGGTGTACCCTCTTAGTTTGACCATCCATTTGAGGATGGTAGGTGGTGCTAAGAGTTAAAACAACGCTCATAGACCTAAATAAACTCTTCCAAATGCTGGCCATAAACTTTAAGTCCCTTTTGGAAATAATCTTCATAGGCATACCATGCAACTTGAAAACTCCTACTACAAAGAACTAATTAGTTGAATATTAAGATTTGGTAGGGAGAAAATGAACCGATTTTATTAACCAATCAACAATGACAAAGATTCCATTCTAACCATGCTTGCTAGTTGGAAGACCCATAATAAAATCCATAGAAATATCCCTCCATTTGCCATGTGGGATAGACAATGGTTATAATGAACCACCAAGTAGGAGAGAAGAGTTCTTGTTACGTTGGCAAGGTAGACATTGAGACACAAAATCCTTCACATCTTTCCAAATCCTTTTTCAATAAAAGCTTTTATGGACCTTATCGAATGTTAAGAAAATGCCTAAATGTCCCACAATTGAAGATGAATACATCTCTTGAAATTTTTTCTATTTGAAGTTGATTCAAGGTGTCAAGTAGACTCATCCCTTGAATCATAAGAGGTTGTTATACCATTTGAAATTTAAAAATTCTTCATTATCATGCAATTATAAATTCTACATTAACATGGTAGCATACTTGTCCAATAAGTACTCCTCTTGGATTTCATGACTCCAATCTTTGTAGATAGTAGAGATAGTCAATATTGAACCTACTCACATTCTAGATAAAGCATTAGCCACACTACATTGTCTTTTATTGCCATATAAGAAATCTTGAAATCATAACTGTGTAGTGTAGCTAACCACCTACATTGCTTTGGAGAAAGGTTGGGCTATGAGATAAAATATTTCAAGATGCGGTGGTCACTCTTAACCTTGAAGTGGTTGCCACAAAGGTAATAATATCATTTCTTAATGGCACGGAGGATTGCAAGCATCTCTTAGTCGTAGAGATGGGGTGTCCTTTCTTTCTCATCAAGTTTCCTGCAATCACCTCATAGTCTTACAACAAAACAATCCCTATTCAAATGCAATCACCTCATAATCTTGCTCCATTATTTGATCCTTCTATTTATTCTTAGTTATAGGTGAAGTAGTATTGTCCTAGTGACCTACTATTAATAATTTAGCAATACCTTTGGATCCATATATCTATGTCCTAGTGACCTACTATTAATAAATTAGCAATACCTTTGGATCAATGTATCTAAATGATGATATTTTTTGTTCAAATTGTAGGGGATATTGTGCTCTATCTCAACTTATACCTACAAAATTCCATTAGAACCATTGTATATAATTCTAGAATCAATTTTCTAAAACTATTTAGAATAGGACAACATTGTATTTTAGCCCTATTTCACACATAAAACTGTGAGAGTGCACAACGGAAGAAGAACACGAACACAGAGGAGGGGAGAGAGAAAGCAGGGAATGAAGGAAGAAAATCTGCACTGACTGAAATGAATGCTGAATACACTGAAATGGACTGATCAGTCCCTGCACGCAGCCCGGAGCGTTAGTGAGGGCACCATAACAGACTGAAAGCAATGGCAGCACCAATGCCGGAGTGGGAGAGGATGGAGAGTGTGCTGAACCTGTAGGAGAATGTGCTGAGAATGACTGAGGAGCTGCTATATATAGCCCCAGGCCAGAAAACCTGGCCGACTTGGTCAGATCTGGCCAACTTGGCCAAATCTGGCCGACCTGCCCAAAATCTGGGCCGATTGCACACCAAAAGGCCCAGTTTGGACTGTGTGACTCCCGGAAAAGGAATGCAGACACAAACAACAGATACAAAGCTGACAGAGCTCCTCTGTCTCCTGCCAGACTCTGACAGGAGCTCACAACCAGGAGATGACAGACTGAGAATGAAAATAGAGCAGGCTAACACCCCCTCTCAGATCCTGGGAGGGTCTGAAGACCTAAGAACCGCATGTGATGAAGCAAAGAAGCCTGAGGCAAAGGCTTCGTGAAGAGATCAGTTGCATTGGCCGCCGTAGGACAATAGGCCACCACCAACTCCGAATCCACGATCCGCTCTCGAACATAGTGATACTGAACCTCAATGTGCTTCATGCGAGCATGAAACACCGGGTTCTTTGCCAGAGCAAGAGCACTTTGGTTGTCCACACGCAACTCCATAGGTCCGGTCTAGGAAAAGCCAATCTCTGCCAGTAAGCGACGGAGCCAAACTGCCTCCATAGTGGTCGAACATAGGGCTCGATACTCAGCCTCTGTAGAAGAAAGTGCCACAGTAGGCTGCTTCTTGCTGCTCCAAGAGACAGCACCAGATCCAAGGGTGAAAGCATAACCTGTAGTGGATCGTCTCGAATCCACATCACCTGCCCAATCAGAATCACTCCATCCAGAAAGGGTGATCCCATCTCCATACATGATCCCGAAGGATCGAGTCCCCTGTAAATATCGAAGAACACGCAAGGCTGCCTGCCAGTGATCCTGTGTAGGAGTCTTCATAAAAGAAGACAACAAAGCCACCACAAAATAGATATCCGACCGAGTGTGAAGCAGCCAGATGAGAGAGCCTACAAGGCACCTGTAACGAGTGGCATTTGTAAGGGGGACTCCATCTGCCAAAAGCTTGGACTCAGGGTCCATGGGGCAAGAAATAGGCCAACATGCGACCATACCAAACTCCGAAAGAAGCTTGGAGATGTACCTGTGCTGCGAGATAAAGATGCCCTGTGGTATCTGATAGATCTCTAGTCCTAGAAAGAAGTGAAGGATCCCTAGATCCATCATGTCAAACTCCTACTGAAGAATGGACCGAGTATGCTCCACCTACTGAGTGTCGCTCCTTGTAATGATAAGATCAGCGACATACAAAATAAGGAAAACACAAAGAGAATCCGCAACCCGTAAGTAGAGGTTGGGATCATGAGCAGAGCGCTGAAAGCCACTCTGTAGAAAGAAGTGGTCAATCCTCTGGTACCAAGCATGAGGAGCCTGCTTTAGGCCATAAAGAGCCTTCCGCAGCCTATAGACATGATCCTCCTTCCCCTACACAAGAAAACCAGGAGGCTGGGAAACATAAATCTCCTCCTCAAGGACGCCATTCAAAAAGGCTGACTTGACATCCATCTGATAAACAAGCCAACGGTGGTGAGCTGCAAGAGCCAACATAACTCGAATGGTAGACATCTGAGCGGTAGGAGCAAAAGTCTCGAAGTAGTCCAATCCTGCGCGCTATGCAAAACCCTTGGCAACAAGCCTAGCCTTATGCTTGTCCAAGGAGCCATCAGCAAAATACTTGGTCTTAAAGACCCATTTCACACCTATCACCTTCCGTTTCTTGGGACGCGGTACAAGCTCCCAAGTATGGTTTTGCTCGATGGAATCGAGCTAGCCTGTCGCCAAATATCCTGTGCAAGAGCCTCCTCCACAGTGGAAGGCTCGGAATCCTGAAGAATCTGAGACATAAGAGCATAGCTCACACATAGCGAACTATCTCGCTGGGCCTGTAATCGGGCTGATCGACGTGGACCTGTAGAAGAAGCAAAAAAGTGGGTAACACCTGAATCCTGCATGAGCCGGCGATACCATAAGGGAATCCTAAGAGACTCCTCCTGCTGCGAGGGAGATCGAGTAGTCTCCGGAACCTGCAAAGCACCCATATCGGAGAGGGACACCCCCTCACCAAATGAAGATAGATCCTCCTGACTTGAAGAAGGCTGTGTATCTCGAGAAGACTCCTGAGGAGAGTCTAAAGGGGTGGAAGAACTCGTAGAAGAAGGAGTCACATCCGCCAAAGGGGAAAGGGAAGCCGTAGTAGGAGGAATGGGTGGGGTGCTAAGGGGAATCCTGGAAGGAAGAGAAGGTGGGGGGGGGTCCGGCGATGTCGAAGAAGCACCTATAATAGAACCATCAAGCGGATCCTCAGAGGCCGAAGCCTCATCAAAGATCACATCCCTGCTCACCTCAACCTTTTGTGTCATCAGGTAGTAGATCCGATATCCCTTCGTGGTCGTGCTATAGCCCACGAAGATAAGCTTTCTCGACTTAGAGTCGAACTTCGTCTTCCTCTTCTTCTTGTCCACATGAACAAAAGCATCGCACCCAAAGATGCGAAAGTGGGACACGGAAGGCTTCTTCCCAAAGAAAGCCTCATAAGGAGTCATGTCCTGTAAAGCCAAAGTCGGAGAGCGGTTGCGAATATGTACCGCTGTAGCCACCGCCTCACCTCAAAGGAAATGAGGAAGACTCCTATGCTCCAGCATAGATCGGGCCATCTCCACCATGGTCCGATTCGCACGCTCCACCACACCATTCTCGGATGGTGTGTTCGGATGGGAATACTCCACCCGAATACCATGATCCTTGCAAAACTGAGAGAAAAGGTGAGAAGTGAACTCGCCACCACTGCGATCAACTCGAACACCACGAACTTTGGAAGTTGTTTGGTTCTCCATAAACACCTGCCACTCGCAGAAACGGGAGTACGCCTCGCTCTTGTACTCCAAGAAATAAGGCCATACATAACGACTAAAGTCATCCACAATCAGCATCAGATACCTGGCCTTCCCAAGGGAAGCCGCGCCCATAGGTTCGCAAAGGTCGGTGTGAACCAACTCAAGCGGAGAAGTAGTACTCCTAGAGGCAACCTGAGGGTGAGGCTACCTATGTTGCTTGCCCCTCAAGCAGCTAGGGCACAAAGTGTGAAGAGAAGGAAAATCAAGAAGTCCCTCCACCAACTTCCTCCGAGAAGCCCGCCGAATAGAATCGAGGTTCAAATGACCATACTGAGCATGCCAAAGCATGCCAAGCTCATGGGAAGTCCGTGCAGCAAAGGCTGTGAGCGTATAAAGCCCACCCTCCTGTGTACTTGTCCAAAGAGCATCACCTGTAGAAGCATCCTCCACTGTGACTGCATCCTGAGTAAAAATGACTCAAGTACCTAGCTGAGTAAGACCATGCATAAACAATAGGTTAAAACCCAAATCAGGTACATAGAGAACTTTGGCGGAAGAAGACCGCCTGTCAGAAAACATAGGTAGAGTCCCCACGCCACGAACAGGAACTATAGAATTGTCACCAATGGTGACAGTGCCCCCTCTGGAACGAAGTGTTGAGATATCGAGCTCCACTCATGATACGCCAGGGTGACCGTTGTGCATTTATGCCACCGACTTGTCAGTTGCAGATGCGGTTGGTACACCGCCCATGAATAATAGCTAGATGACAGCTATCCTTATCTATTCTAGTTCGTAGCTCAGTTAGTATGCCACCTTAGTTAGTTGAGTTTGGTTTGAGACCCATATATAGGGTTCTTCTATTTCTTTGTATGAGAGTTCTTTTGGCTTACACAACTAAGAAGAGGAAAACTATTTTCAGCCTCCACCTTTGTGTGTATTCCCCCATTGTGCAAGCAAGAAAACTACAAGTGAGACTCCTTCCTTCTCTCCCACAATCTTGACATGGTATCAGAGCCTTGTTCGTGGTAAGGAGCCCAAGAAAGCAAGCCAAGTTCGCGGTGTTTTGGTAAGAGGACCGGTGTTGCTTTCATTTTTGGTTTCGGGAGCAAGTCTCTGCAGGTAGCACAGCCAGAAAGTCCAAGAGTGCATTGTCTCAGATTGAGATGCCCTTCGCGGTGTAGTAAGAGAGTAGTATATGCTGCGGGTAAAGGCTTTAGCCCTTGGTTGCTCTGTTTTTTTGATTTGAGGCCATTTCGGGGCCTATTTTGGAGGCGGAAGTTATTTGCACACACTCAGGAAAAGGTCCTGTTTTATGCTGTGTGACCACTGTTCTACAGGTCGGTGAAAAGTTACTGTAGAAATTGCATCGTATGCCTGTGCCCAAAGACATTGGGAGTTACAGAATCATCCTTGTTGCCTGTTGATGCAAAATCGTCACTAGAAGTGACTGTGTGGTCAAATACCACTTTCGTCAGGTTTGCAAATTTGCCCTTGTGAGGCTGAAGCTGTGTTCTTTGCAGTGACAGAATTTTTTGCAGTGTTCTGTAATGGCGTCTGATTCTCTTTCACAGATTGTCACTGAAAAGCTTGACAAGAACAACTTCCAAGCATGGAAGTTTAGAATGACGAACTTCCTTATGGGAAAAGGATATTGGGAATTTGTTGCAGGAAATGAAGAAGAACCAGTTCTTCTTGATGTTCCCAATCAACAGCAAATGCAGGCATTTAAAGCATGGCATGAGAGAGCCAAGAAAGTTATGTACTAGCTATCTATCAGTATTTCAGACTCTATGATTGTGCATATTCAAGATGCAAGTACGCCAAAGGAGGCATGGGATACTTTATCAAAAATGTATAGCACAAATACACAAGCCAGGAAAATGCAGCTCAAGCAAGAGTTGTACAATGTGCAAAGAGAAAATATGAGCATTAATGACTACCACATGAAGGTGAAGAAGATTGCAGATGCACTTGCTTCCATTGGGTCGCCAGTGGAAGATGATGATTTAGTTTCTGTGACCTTGAATGGTCTAGGAAAGGATTATGCACAGTTCCAAACATCCATTTCCGTCCGTGAAAGATTTCCTGATTTTGAGGAGTTGATTGCTCTTCTAATTTCTGAGGAGCAGAGAAATGGTGGTGCATCTTCTTCAGGAGGAACTTCAAAAGAAGCTGTCTTCTACTCAAATGCTGGAAGAGGTAGAGGCAGAGGTAGAGGAGGCCGATCTCGAGGCCGTGGTAGAAATCAGAATATGCAGCAAACTCAAGAAAACCAGTCCTATGGAGGAGGACGTGGTAACTCTAGAGGCAGGGGGAGTCAAAGAGGTCGTGGTGGATGGCAAAGAGGCCAAAATGCAAATAGCAATGTTGAATGCTACTACTGTGGTAAAATGGGTCATATGGCTAAAGACTGCTATAAAAAGCAGAATGACATCATGAATGGAAAATTGCAACAAGGGATTTATGCATATTCTAGTAGACAGGGTGATGACAGAAATGAGCATTTGTTTATGGTGCAGCACATGACCAATTCTGTGACAAGTGTAGAAGAAAGAAACGATGTGTGGTATGTTGACTCAGGTGCATCAAACCACATGACAGGTCATGCAGAATGGATGCATGATGCAAGGAAAATGAAAAAACTAGGATTTGTGGAGATTGGTGATGATACTGCACATCCTATTGTGCAGATTGAAAAAATTCCTTTGTCTATGAAGGATGGGAAAAAGAAATACCTGTCGGATGTATTTCATGTCCCGAATATCACCAAGAACCTGGTTTCTGTCGGTCAAATGGTTGAGCAGGGCTTACAGGTCTGATTTAATTCTCATGGATGCTTTGTTGAGGATATGAAAAATAAAGGTCGCTTGATAGCAAAAGGAAAGAAGAAGGGCATAATGTTTACGTTGGATGCAGACATGCCTGAATTGAGTGCAGCAATGTTTGCACATGGGACCGGTGTAGTTGCAGATATTGATATCTGGTATAAACGCATTGGTCATGTTAATGTATAGCGACTTAAATCAATGCAAGCCCAAAACATTGTTGCAGGGTTGCCTAAATTCAAGGTTGCAGAAATGCATAAGGTATGTGAAGCCTGTCAGTTTGGAAAACAGGCAAGGAAACCATTTCCTAGACATGTTCAAGAGAGTAAGAAGCCATTGGAACTAATCCACTCTGATGTGTGGACTACTAAAGCTGCATCTCTTGGAGGCTATCATTATTTTGTCACTTTTATTGATGACTATAGCAAAAAAGTTTGGGTGTATTTTATGAAAAAGAAAAGTGAAGTTTTTGGGCATTTCAAAACTCTTAAAGCTATGGTTGAAAAATAAACAGGCCCACAAATAAAATGCCTAAGGTCAGATGGAGGGGGAGAGTACCTCTCAAATGAGTTTGCAAGGTTCTTGCAAGACCATGGCATAAAGCAGCAATATTCATGCAATCATACCCCATAGCAAAATGGAATTGCAGAAAGAAAAAACAGGCATATTGGAGAGGTATCTCGTGCCATGCTCAACGAAAAAGACTTGCCAGATTTTTACTAGGCTGAGGCAGTTGCTACAGCAGTCTACATAATGAATAGGACTCCCACTGCAGCAATACATGGCATGACTCCAGAGGAGAGGTATACTGGTAGAAAACCAGATATTTCTAATTTGAAAATTTTTGGTTGCATTGCCTATGTTCATGTGCCAGATGAGTTGAGATCCAAGTTGGATTCAAAAGCTGAGAAGTGCATCTTTATTGGTTATTCTCTGCAGCAAAAAGGGTATAGATGCTATAACCCTTCTACTCGTAAGTTTACAGTGAGCAAAGATGTTGTTTTTGATGAGATGAGTAGTTGGTATAAACCAGTAAATGTGATTGATAATGTAGATGCACAAAATGGTAATGCTGCACAGAATTCACAGCAGCAGTCATAAGATATTAGTGGACCTGGAGCGTCCTCTAGCAGTGGTTCACATTCTTCAGCATGGACAGGCAGATTGAGATCAGGAGAATCTTCTCAAAGTAATGCAGATAGTGGTATGCAAGTATCACGAAAAGGAAAATAGAAGGTAGATCAGCCCATGTTTGATGTGAATGCAGGTCACTCTTATGTGGATGGTGAATCCAGTGGCTCAGAATAGAGCATTGATGATGAGTTGGGTATTCCTTCTATTGTTACACTTGGAGTAAGGAAGACCAGGAATGTTTTGAGAGCACCTGGGAGTGAATCTACTTTGCACAGGTCTACCAGAGCTAGGTATCCTGTGGATAGGCTGAAATATGATGGATTTATAGCCATTCACTATGCCTATATGGTCAAAGTGATACAGGAACCAGAACCCACTTCTTTTGAGCAAGCCATGGGAAAAGAAAAATGGGAGAAAGCCATGGATGAAGAAATGGATGCCTTGGAAGCAAATGCTACATGGGAATTGGTACCTTTGCCTAAAGATAAGAATGCAATTGGTTGTAAGTGGGTTTATAAGGTGAAGCACAATGCGGATGGTTCTGTGAACAGATACAAGGCAAGATTAGTAGTCAAGGGGTATGCACAAACATATGGCATTGATTATGAAGAAACAATCAGTCCGGTTGCAAGGATGGCAACCGCAAGAGCAGTCATTGCTATGGCTGCATCAAAGGGATGGTCTTTACATCAGATGGATGTAAAGAATGCCTTCTTGCATGGTGATTTGCAAGAAGAGGTCTATATGGAGCAGCCACCAGGTTATGTGCATGCTGTTCATCCTGAGTTTGTTTGCAGGTTGAAGAAAGCCTTGTATGGCTTGAAGCAAGCACCTAGAGCATGGTCTGACAAGATAGGACAGTATCTTGTCACTATTGGCTTTCAGATTTCCAAGGTAGATTTTTCACTTTATGTGAGAAAAACAGAGAAAGGTATTATGCTACTTGTCATTTATGTTGATGATTTGATTATGACAGGTGACAGTGAGGAAGATATCCTTCATGTGAAAATGCTATTGAAGCAAAATTTTGAGATGAAGGATTTGGGAGAGCTGCATTATTTCTTGGGCATTGAGGTGATTAGATCACCAAGTGGGATATGGCTCTTGCAGAGGCAATATGGATTGGACATGCTGTCCAAATATGGGATGACAAGCTGTAAGCCTATTTCAGTTCCTTTGGAGCAGAATGTGAAGTTGAGCGCAGATGCAGGTGAGCTTCTTGAAGACCCTACTATGTACAGACGCATAGTAGGAAGTTTGATTTATATGACTATTACCAGGCCAGATTTGAGCTATGTTGTTGGATTGGTAAGTCAGTTTATGCAGGCTCCAAGGAAATCACATTTGGATGTGGCTAGACGCATACTCAGGTATGTGAAGTCCACATTGCAGTATGGACTATTTTATGAGACTGGGGTTCAGATACAGTTGCATGGATACATTGATGCTGATTGTGCTGGTAGCATTTTTGATAGATGATCTACCAGTGGATATGTGTTCTCTTTTGGGAGTGCTGCAGTCACTTGGAGCAGCAAGAAACGGCCTACAGTTGCCTTGTTGAGTATAGAGGCTGAGTACAGGGGCATAGCAATGGCTGCATGTGAGGTAGCTTGGTTGCATAAGCTACTTTATGATATGCATCGGCCTACAGATGGGCCAGTTGTCATTTATTGTGACAACATGAGTAGTATACACTTGGCAAATAACCCAGTCTATCATGCTAGAACAAAGCACATTGAGGTGCATTATCACTATGTGCGGGAGAGGGTTTTACTAGGTCTTATTGATCTAGTTTATGTCAGCATAGAGGATCAGGTAGCTAACATATTTACAAAGGCATTGGGCACAGAGAGACTGCGCAAGTTCAGAGACCTGCTTGGTGTGCAAGAATTGGGATTGAGCTCGAGGGGGAGTGTGGAGATATTGAGCTCCACTCGTGATATGCCAGGGTGACCGTTGTGCATTTATGTCACCGACTTGTCAGCTGCAGATGCGGTTGGTACACCACCCATGAATAATAGCTAGATGACAGCTATCCTTATCTACTCTAGTTCGTGGCTTAGTTAGTATGCCACCTTAGTTAGTTGAGTTTGGTTTGAGACCCATATATAGGGTTCTTCTATTTCTTTGTATGAGAGTTCTTTTGGCTTACACAACTAAGAAGAGGAAAACTGTTTTTAGCCTCCACCTTTGTGTGTATTCCCCCATTGTGCAAGCAAGAAAGCTACAAGTGAGACTCCTTCCTTCTCTCCCACAATCTTGACACGAAGGTCTTGAAGCCAATCCTGTTGGAAGGTCATATGTGAAGATGCTCCACTGTCCACGAGCCAAGGCTTCTCCTGAGTGGTAGAAGCGATGGCTGTATCCTCCTCAACAAAGACATGCACAAACGCAGACTCTGTCGTGGCTGGGGCCGCTTTCGAGTCCTTCTCCTTGGGCTTCAAATGGGGATACTTTTGCCAACACTTCTCGTCGGGATGAGTACCCTTCCCACAGTGGGGTCATTTGGGCTTCTTCTCCTTCGCATCCTTCTTGTCCTCCTCCTTCTTGTCCTTGGCCTTCTCCTTCTATTGTTTCTTCTTCTTGCCGCCACTTGTACCTGCCGTAAAAGCCTTGGTGGAGCCACTGGCACCCACCTCTTTGAGTCGCTCGTCATGCTCCAAGACAAGCGGGAAAAGTTCCTCCCATAGGAGTTTCTCACGGGTCTTTGAGGTGATGAGGCTGGTGTAGAAGACATCATAGCGGGGTGATGGCAGCCGAGTCAACAGAATCATCGCCATATCCTCAGATGATATCATACGACCAAGAGAGGCTAGCTCGCCTCGCACGTCCTCCATCTTCGTGATGTGCTCCTTCATGGAAGAAGAATCATCAAGACTGAGCATCCGCAACTTCTTCTCCAAGGAAATCTTGTGGGCAAACGTCTTGTGCTGATACAAAGATGCAAGCTTCTTCCACACTTCCGCTGTGGTCTGTAACTTGTGAACATGTACAAGGACGGAATCATGTAGACTCATAAAAAGAAAGGAACGGGCTCGAGAGTTTAGCCTATCCCACAAGGCTGCACGGTCCATAGAGGTGCCATCTGACGAATCCACGGGGGGACGGTCGATGGGAGAAGAAACAAGCTCCCAAAGGTCGAATGTATCGAGGATGCACTCCACCTTGCACGACCAGAGGGAGTAGTTGGAACCATCCAACTTATCTTCCTTCGGAAAGGAAGGGAGAATCGGCACTTGAATAGAGGGAATCAAGGAAGGCATCCGCACATCTGAAGCAGTCTTCACGGAAGGCACCTTCACGGTAGATGGAACCCTCTGAGATGCATGGACTGAAGAGGGACGAGTGCGAGGAGGCTCCTCCCGACGTCGAAACTCCTGATAATCCCGCCTCCGCTCAGAGGAATGATGAGAAAGGAGCTCATCCTCTGAGTCGTCAAAGCCTGAAAATTGGTAAGACATCTTCCAATCTGCAAAATACCAAACACCAAAGAAAACTGTGCCGAAGCCGAAGTATGACCAGCAGTATGATCACCAACCACCAAGACGCAGGCTTTCAGCAACATGAAAGTGTGAAGATAATTATTTTCGTGCTTTTCTTTTACTACGATAATGCTTCATTGCTTAGGGCTAGTACCGAGCTTTCTCGTACTACTAGACCCTTTTTAATTTTAAACGACATCAAACCCTATATTATGTGCATCATGAAACATCAAAATTCAATGTGCTTTATCACTCAACAACCCCCTACTCCCTATTGTTTAAAATTTTGCATACGTTGATAGGTTTAAGGCATATTTTTAAATATATTTTTCTTTATTGAAAGCGATAAAAGCTCACTCTAACAAAGAGATAGGATTGAACTAAGGCTAAAACCTCATGCTTATGCTCTATCATACATTCACAAACATAAATCTTATTTTTTCTTATTTTTCTAATGCAAAAAATCTAAAATTTTCTATTTCTCCTATTTATTTATAGACAATTACTAATAATAACTAACTTTCTTGTTTAGACTAATTGCTCTTATGGAAAATGAATATCATAGCATGTTTTAATCCATAGGAACGGCAAATGCATACCAAAAACCCAAAAAATCGCATATTTTCTCTTAAACTACACAGTCTCGGGTTTTACGTATTTAGCATAGAATTATTATATGATTGATTTTTTATGATTTCTTCAACATGACTGATCAAATAGAGTATGGGCAATCAAATACAATCATTGCTAACCATTTCAAACAACACTTGAACATAAAACATAGAAATCTATATTTTTCTCATAAAACCACTCATTATGACGTGCATTTTTCAAACTTCGAGACCTGTTGAGGCTCTTTCACGGTCGTTGAGGATTTTTTCAACCTCAATTCATGTTTCTTTCCACTCTTGCATCATCGCACAATCAAAAACATCCATCTTAGCCCATTCCCCTCTCTTTTACATTGATTCATGAGAACAAACCACAAGAGGAGAGAGGAGAGAGAAAGGCTAAAATCAGATCTTTCCATTCAATGCGTCATTTTCGATCATTTCTGTGGTAATGGAGGGCGAAGAATTGAAGTAGCTTGTTGCTAAGAGGATTCCCAAGATGGTGCACAGTAGAAATTTGATTAAAATGACAAATTTGAGGCGCCTAACCCCCCTCCCCTTCCCCTTTTGCAAAATCTTGCCTTTTGAGATCATAAAGCTTATTTAAGCTTTAAGCTTTGGTTTTAAAAAAATAGTTCACTTTTCCTTGTTTACACTTCAACCTAAGTGGGTTTTTCACTTTCAGAGAGGCAAACAAGCTCGGATTTGAGATCTGTCTAGACGGCTGGCTTCGTGACATCAAAATCTATAAACCTAGCCATCGTCACACACTTTTTGGCTCTTGGATCATATAGCGACTTCATAATGTGAAACCTTACAGGGATTAAATGGGGGTCAAACGGACTCCGATCAACAAACCGAGACTTGCCTTGGGTTCTTGGCATTGAGCTCCATCTAGGAAAACTCCAACTCATCAATCCACAACTGTTTCATTTTGCATGAAAATTTGTCTTTTGCAATCCCTCGGGCTCTTTTTTGCTTCAAAAATGACCGTTAAAATCCATTCTCATTGACGACCACGGGATAGGGCAACTCAACTTGTGAAATCCAACGAACTGATCTATACGAACAACAACCAGAAAAAGCATTAAGCTGCTACAAAAAATATGCTCATCAAACCACAAGTACAGCTCTCACCCTACCCCTTGACAAAATCAAGGCATGAAGATCCTAAAGGGATAGACCCAACATAATCTAACAGAAATCTAGAGTGAGTCGCTAACCAATTGCTCCAACACAGACTGGCTAAAAGAATCATCAAAGAGGGCATCCTAGTGGTGGCATGAACTGCTTACCTGACTTAGGACAACTGGACAAGGACTTCCTACTAGGTGAGGACTCCTATAGCCTAGTCATCATATATTTTCATTGTAACATATTTGTCTTTCAAAGTTTCCATACTCGGGCATGTAAAAAGGAGGGAGCTAAGCGTAGAGTGACCTAAGGAGAACAAGGCATTAGCCTCAAGTTATAACTCGGTACCCAAGAATCTACCAAGCTCTCATGAGGTGACACTTAATCCTTTTCTATTTCGCTCACTTTTATTTTCGCTCCAACCTTCCTTATTTCTCTTTCTGGCTAGTTGTTATCCCTAGGAAGACAAGCATCCCCTAGGTCTGACTCATCCCCAAGGACCTACTAGGCCTTTACAAGGCAATAATCAACTACTTTTAGGATTCTTTTTCTTTGCTTTTCTTTCCTTTTTTGAGGGGTTAGAACCCCTTTTTACACACCTCTGTATCAATTTATCTTTCAAGCATAATCAAATTTTCATTTTCTTTATATTTCGGAATGCTTCTCTAACTACCTCACACTAGTAGGGACTCCTAGGATAGCTGCCTAGCAAGCCAGGAGAATAGGGTCACTAAGTTTGCCTTCTAAAATAGGTCTTTAATGCTTGACAATGTCTTTGACAGGAGCTAGAAAACTACTCGAACCTCCCTTAAATATACCTGACCAAACCCTAGGACCTCATCCCTTGATTTCCAGTCCCCACAAATGAAAAGAAAATAACCTTCCATATACACATATAACACTGTCAACTTAAGGGAAAAACTCGGAAAAGCGACGACACCACTTGGAATGGCCACAAGAAGCTCCCACACAGCAAATGCTCTCTCCAAGTACTTCATCAAACCTGTCTAATGGAATCACTAAAACAAAAAACCATTAAATGCACCTGCACCAAATAGACACATGCCCCTCTTGGCCTAGAGGAATATAATAGTTCACAACCAATAGACTGGACCTCTTGGCCTTATAAAACATTAGAACACTATAAAAATGGCCCTCTTGGTCTTATGAGATAATCCACTTCACTACCATTCAACAACGTATTGTTGAAACAAACCCTTGGTCCTAACATAACTCTACTAAAGGACAAGACTAAGCAAGGATGTCAAGAATCGCATGGTGGGGGGACTTGCTCAAGATGCTGCGCCGAACAAACATAGAATGCACAAGGAGAAGCTCACTCAAGAGACAAGAAGAGAGATGGAGGCCAAAACGTTTTCTTGCCGTTTCTTCTTCTTCTTTCACACACTTTACAATGTACACAAAGTATAGATAAGATATAACATAAAGAAAAGTAGCCTACTAAGTCAAACAATGCATAACCGACTACACTAGTCGACTGACGCTATAACTATGCTAGCTGTAAATAGGTGTAACAACCTGAATATAATAAGTAATGAGTTAGTGGCCATGTGAGAGTCATAATGACCACCGACGTGCTAAGTGTAGACATGTGGATCCATCTAACCAGGCGGTCCATCATTAATATCCACATGTGTTGAGCTTGTCATCTCAACACTCTCCCTCAAGCTCAACTGCATCTCTGCAACTTCAAGTAAGCTTCGAAACTTTTGAAGCTTCTCTGTACCCAATGCCTTCGTGAAGATGTCAGTTAACTGATCCTGTGTGTTGACATACGCCAAGTCAATCTCACCTGCTAGTACCTTCTCTCTCACAAAGAGGTAGTGTACCTTAATATGTTTTGTCCTAGCATGGAACACAGGGTTCCTAGTCAACTGTATACTGCTCATGTTGTCACAATAAGTGACAATTGGACCTTCCACCTGCACATCTAAATCAGCCAATAACTTTTGTAGCCGTACTACCTCACATGCTGCAATAGCAGCACCTCTATACTCATCCTCTGTACTCGACAAAGCAACTGTAGATTGCTTTTTGCTGCTTCAAGTAACTGCTGCACTACCAAGAGAGAACATATATCCGCTGGTAGATCTTCTATCAGACATACTACCAGCCCAATCTGCATCTATGTATCCAAACACTTGTACATCTGTACCTGCCTCATAGAAAAGTCCATAATATAATGTGGACTTCACATATCTCAATATGCATCTGACTGCATCCAAATGTGGCTTTCTAGGTACTTGCATAAACTGACTCACAAGACCAACAGCGTAGCTCAAGTTTGGCCTTGTAATGGTCATGTAGATCAAACTCTCCACTATCCTCTTAAACATAGTAGGGTCTTCTATCTCATCCCCAACATCAGCACTCAACTTTACATTCTGCTCCAACGGGACTGAAAGTGGTTTGTATGCTATCATACCATACTTGGACAACATATCCAAGCCATACTGTCTTTGGGACAGCCATATACCATCATCACCTCTGATCACCTCAGTGCCAAGGAAGTACCTTAGCTCACCTAAATCCTTCATCGCAAACTTCTTCTTCAAAAAGTCCTTGACTTCAGCAATCCCACTATCACTATCACCTGTAATAATCAAGTCATCCACATAGATGACTATGATGTGACCGAACCTACATCTCCCTTTCTCACATAAAGTGAGTGATCAGCATCAGAAACATAAAAGCCAATATTGACAAGATACTCTCTGATCTTGTCAGACCATGCTCTAGGTGCTTGCTTGAGCCCATAGAGTGCCTTCTTCAACCTGCACACATACGTGGGATGCTCTAAATATTCATAACCTGCTGGTTGATCCATATACACTTCTTCCTGCAAATCACCATGCAAGAAGGCATTCTTCACATCCATTTGCTGCAATCTCCAACCTTTGGATGCTGCCAAAGCAATCACACATCTGACAGTTGCCATCCTAGCAACTGGATTGAAGGTTTCTTCATAATCTATGCCATATGTAGGGGCATAGCCTTTTGCAACCAGCCTAGCTTTGTACCTACTAATAGAACCATCTGCATTGTGCTTAATCTTATAAACCCACTTACATCCAATAGCTTTCTTGCCCTTTGGCAATGATACTAGATCCCAAGTCTTATTGGCCTCTAATGCAGCCATCTCCTCATCCATTGATGCATCCCAATGAGTATGACCAATAGCATCCTCAAAGCAAGTGGGCTCAACATCCTCAACTAGTTTCACCATATAAGCATAATGGTGAGCTGCATAACCTTCAAAACCAAATCTTTTAACAAGGTATCTGACCCTGCTAGATCTGTGTACCACCGGATCACTCAATGGAGCCTTTACATTACTATGAGCTCTCTGTACACCTGGTGTCCTGACAGAAGGAATGCCAAGCTCATCATCCAAGCTCTCTGAGCCACTGGAGTCTCCATCAAGAACTGCATCAATTTCATCTGACACTTTATTCTTTCCTTTGTCTTTACTTGTAGTGCTACTAGATGCACCTGAAGATGTAGAGCTACTCCTTAGTCTCCCTGACCAAGGACTACCAGATGATATCTCTGGTCCACTAAGAGTCCGTGATTCTTACTTTTCAGCCTGCACATGAGTGTCATGATCATCATCATCATCCGATGCATCACCACTAGATGCGTACCAACTGCTCATTTCATCAAAGATGACATCCCTGCTCACTCTGAACTTACATGTGACAGGGTTATAACAGCGATACCCTTTCTTCTCTAAAGAGTATCCAATAAAAACACATTTTTTTGCCTTTGGATCAAGCTTCTTCCGTAGCTCATCTGGCACATGAACGTATGCAACACAACCAAATACCTTCAAGTGCGATACATCAGGCTTCTTGCTAGTAAAGCATTCTTCAAGAGTCATCCCATGAACTGCAGCTGTGGGAGTTCTGTTCATAATATAAACATCAGTATGAACAGTCTCAGACAAAAAATGCTTAGGCATATTCTTTTCATCCATCAAGGCGCATGCAACTTCTGCAATATGCCTGTTTTTCCTTTTTGCAACCCCATTTTGCTGTGGGGTATACCTACATGTGAACTGTCTCATTATCCCATGAGACCTCAGAAAATCACTGCTCATTTGAGAGGTACTCTCCCCCTCCATCTGACCTCAAGCACTTTACTTTCAAGCATGTTTCTCTTTCAACTGCAGCCTTGAAAGTTCTAAAGTGCTCAAACGCTTCACTCTTTTCCTTCATAAAATATACCCATAACTTTCTAGAACAATCATCAATGAATGTGACAAAGTATGAACTGTCTCCAAGAGATACATTTTGTGTAGGCCCCCAAATGTCTGTATGCACAATATCAAGGATATTTCTGCTTACATCTCTGTCATGTGAAAAGGGTTGTCTTGCATGCTTACCAAATTGACATGCTTCGCATATCTTATGAAATTCTGCAACTCTAAATGTAGGCAAACCTGTAACCAACCCTTTGGACTGCATTAATTTCAGCCATTGTATATTTACATGTCCAATGCGTTTGTGCCGAATTTCAATATCTACAACAACACATTTTCCTTTAGCATACATAGCAGCATTCATAGTAGGAATTCCAGCATCCAGAGTAAACATACGTCCAACTCTACTTCCCTTTACTACCAACCTGCACTTGTTATTGAAGTCTTCTACAAAGTAGCCCTTTGCATTAAATCTGACTTGCAGCCCTTGCTCTACCATTTGACCGACTGACACCAAGTTCTTTGTAATAGATGGCACATGTAATACATTTGAAAGACTCTTTGTCTTACCATCATGCAAGGACAAGGAAACTTTTTCAATGTGTAAAATTGGGTGGCATGAATCATCACTCGTCTGCACATAACCTACATTTTGCAAATCCTGCATCTCTCCAAACCATTCTGCATGGCTGGTCATATGATTGGATGCACCTGAATCAACATACTAAACATCATCATGTGTTCCCTTTCCTGTAACAGCATTCAGCATATGCGGCATAACAAACAAACGTTCATTTTTGTCTTCATTTTGTGATGAAGATGATGCATAGTTTCCTTGCTGCAACTTACCACTGCGAATATCATCTTTCTTAGCATAACATTGGGTTGCAATATGACCTGTTTTGCCATAGTAGTGACACACAATACCAGAGTTATTAGAACCTCTATTCTGCCATCCACCTCTTCCTCTAAAGCTCCCCCTGCCTCTAAAGTTACCACGACCTCCTGAAACCTGCATATCGCCAAATTGCTGATTCAATCTGTTTTGCTGGTTGTCACTACCACGTCCTGTACCATGGCCTCTTGAAGAGAACTTGCCACGTCCCCTTCCTAAAATGGAGTAGAAAGCTTGGACATGTTCACCACTTCTTTCAAATGTCTCACTCTACATGTTGATCTCTTCAGTGATCATAAGGGAGACCAACTCATCGAAATCTGGAAATGGCTTTCTGACATATATGGAAGTTACAAAAGACTTCCAAGCCTTTTCATTGTCAAGTCCACCCAAGGTAGACGACACCAGATCATCATCATCGGGCATTGTATCAATCGCTGCCAATGCATCTGCAATGCTCCTTACCTTTAGTGCATACTCATTGATAGACATCTTCCCTTTCTTCAATGTGTTCAACTCTTGCTTGAGTTGAATCTTTCGTGCCTTTGTATTTACAGAAAACATACTTTCAAGTATGGTCCAAGCTGCATATGAATTCTCTGCATTTCTAATATGTCCCAGCATATTATTGTCAATCACTACAGATAGCCAAAACATGACCTTCTTGTCTTTTGCATTTCATTCCTTCTGTGCCTTTGTCTCTTCTGCAGTTGGAGGATCACTCACCTCCGGCTCCTTTTCTTCACCTGAAACAAACTTGTAGAGGCCTTTTCCAATAAGGAAGTTCGTGACACGGAACTTCCATGAAGGGTAGTTGTTCTTGTCAAGCTTCTCAATTATGGGGCTTCCACTGTTCTCTGCCATTATCACAAAACTAATACCAAATAGTAAGCAAATCTTCTGCAACTCTCGACCTGTAGTGCATAGCAATACATCAGACAACCTTTTTCATTGTCTGCTCAATAATATATGCAATCTGCAACTTGTTTGCAGATAAACCTTATGTTTCCTTCCTACAAATACCTCAAGAATTACAAATTTGCAATCTGTAACTTACGCACCCACTTTCGGTTAAAACAGTCGAAATCACAGTGTATCCTAAAACTACTGTCCGCAACCTTGCGGCTCTAAAATGGGGCCTGAAACGGCCTTAGATGCCCAAAATAATTGCGAGAAAGCCTTGAAGGGCTGATCTGCAGAATATACAGCGCTCTTTGCACACACCAAATCTCACTGCAATCTGAGATTTTTGCTCTGCCCTGCTTCCGGTGCCTTCACAGGCACTATCCAAGAGAAAGAGTGGAAGGATGGGAGAGCTTCTTACCCGTGGCTTGCTTGCTCGAACCTTGCTTTTTCTCCTTCACTTCTGCCTTCGAAATCAGCCTCTCTCAGTGGCGCGGCTCTGATACCATGTCAAGAATCGCGTGGTGAGGGGACTTACTCAAGATGCTGCGCCGAACACACACAGAATGCACAAGGAGAAGCTCACTCAAGAGATAAGAAGAGAGATGGAGGCCAAAACGTTTTCTTGCTGGTTTCTTCTTCTTCTTCTTCTTCTTCCACACACTTTACAATGTACACAAAGTATGGATAAGATACAACATAAAGGAAAGTGGCCTACTAAGTTAAACAATGCATAACCGACTACACTAGTTGACTGGTGCTATAACTATGCCAGCTGTAAATAGGTGTAACAACCTGAATATAATAAGTAATAAGTCAGTGGCCATGTGAGAGTTATAATGACCACTGACGTGCTAAGTGTAGATGTGTGGACCCATCTAACCAGGCAGTCCATCATTAATGTCCGCATGTGTTGAGCTTGTCATCTCAATAAAGGATAAGGGCTCTTCAGGCCCTACATTAAGTGCATCAAGTTATTGCTAATCCCCTTGCAGAAAAAACAAGGGGTGTCTGATGAATATGACGATACACAATCCTATGCGTCCATGATATAGTAGGAATGTGCTCACTTGCAACTAATCATTAACGGCCAAAATAGGACGTGCCAACCACCAAGAAGACCCCAAAGTAGTCCAAGGCTATTGTTAGGAAGGTAATTGTAAAAGCTCCCCTGGACCACAATTGAAAAATGAATCTTCAACGAAAGCATAATTAGCTAGGGAATCTGCAAAGCGATTCTACTATCGAAGGACTAGCTAACAAGTCACCGTCTCAAAAATATGCAACATATCTAAGGCTGCATGATGGTACATTTGTAAGATGGGATCCCGCGCACTATAGGTCCCATTCAAGTGATTGATTACTAACTGTGAGTCACCTTTAACCAATAATCCGCAAATACCACCACATTAGGCTACATTTAGCCCCATAATTAAGGCCTTATATTTTGTCATATTATTGGTAAAAGAGGGTCCTAAGTAGACTCCCATTTTCATAACAATCCTCCATTGGGGATCTTGAATGACCACACCAATACTCGCAGCTGCCCGTGTACAGTGACCACCCATATTAGGTCCTTTGCAAGTGCTTCTTGGCCTTCCTCGGCATCTACACGAGGTATGAGAGCTTGCTTCTCACTCAGTTCTCTGCCATTCCTTGATATGAACAACAGGGTTTCATGAAGAGGCAGCCATAGCTTCCATCATTGAAGCTTGTTCTCTTCACCTCTTGCTTGGACTTGTCCTAGGCTTGTGTGGGCCTATTGTAGGCCTTCATTGGGCTCTTTCTTATCCCCTACCCACCATGATTTGACCCCTTAAGTACAGCAGCATGCTCACGTTTTATTTGTGCATGTTTGCAAAAATGGCTCAAAAATCACTCTTTTTGTTATGTCTCGGGCATTCAGAACCCGATTCAGGCAAGCTAAGAGTCTAAGTTGGGATTTTGGCATGCTCTAGACACGGTGGTGATGTCAGATTTGCCAAATTCTAATGACAGAATATTCTGCAATAGATTTCAGGTTTGAGACAGCATGTATTTGTATGCCTATGGCTTATGTGATGCTTCTACTGATGTCTATTGATACTGGATCACTTGTGGATGTTATGCCTCTTATGTGAGACACATTTAGAGCTGATTTAGCTCAACCATTGACTGTTTTGAATAGTCTAGATCTGTCCAAAATAGGGCAGCCACCTGTTACTTCAATTATGCTTATAGGTCTTGGCATTTGATGCTCGATTATGCTCGGTTGGTGCCTATACATATGGGAATGTATGCCTATGGCTTGCCTATGGATTTAAGCTTGGATTGAGCACTGATTTGCTCAGTTTACAGATGTTATATGCTATTGGAAACTTCAAAGTTGAAGCTATTTATGCTACAGTTGGGTTATTCCTATTGGTCACGGGGTGCTCTCGGCTACTCACTATGATGTCATGATGTATTTGGACTATGCTACGTGTCTTGTTTATGCTCCGGAATGCTTTTGAGTTGAGATTAGAGCTCGATTTGGGTTTGACTATCACTTCTTTGCAATTGGCATTTCATCTACGACATGGTTTATGACTAGGCTACCCAGTACGGGTTATGATGTCTTGGTGAATGCTTTATGCTTTGACTGTGGATGGAAGTTGTTTGAGCTCGTCTCGACATTCATTTGAGTATACCCTTGAGTAGGTGGACATTGAATTGGTTTTTTTCATTACAACTTGGCTTTTTTCGTTACGACCTTGGATGCTATATGGGATTGCTTCTATATGTATGAGTAGTGATTGCTCTACTCTTTAGTAGTTGGTTAATTGAGCTTTGATTGCTCAGTGATTCTTGGATTTGTTGCGGGGTACCTAGTTGGTCAATGGACTTTACAGTGCTCGGGATTGGCAAACAGTTATGACTTTCTTGCTCCTTTGTTATCTAGCTTCTATGCTAGTTAGGCTACTGTCGCCCGTCCATGTCAGAGAGCAGATGCTATCTATGCTTACTCATCTATGCACATGGTCTACTATTGTATACCTTACAGAGCCACTTATTTGTATGTTGTTGTATAGATGTTTGGGCTTCACCTGGAGCTTGACTCTTGCAGGACGCTTTGCCACTTGTCGGTCTTTACTTGACTTGGATGTTCCTTGGTGGCATGATGTACTGCAGAGCTATGTGTATGCATATGGTTATGGGCTGATTTCATGGCTGAATATCATATGATCTTATGACAGATGTCTTATGCTTTATTATACTGTGGTTGGTTATGTCATGCAGTTGGCTATGACTCTTCTTCATGTGGGAGCTTTTACATCCTTGATTGATGCCTTTATGTCCTCCCATCCATTGAGGTTTCATGAGCATTTGCAACATGTTTCTACCACTGATGTACTAGCAGATGATTGTCTTTATGAGTATGTTTCCTATGTTGGGATAGCCCTCGATTGCTTGAGCTCCATGGATGCTATGGATAGCCCTATTCATGATGACTTGGATTCCTTGTTGTCTTCTACAGGTTCTTCTACTTCAGATGTTGTTTGCTTCCATTGTGGGAAGCTTGGGCATGCTCAAAGAAAATGCTTTAGATGGATTAGAGAGCATTAGAGACAGAGACAGACTCAATATGAGCAGAGAGTTAGAGATACAGCAAATGTAGCAGGTGTTACCACTCTTACTATAGTGGTGAGATACATGTTGTTACCCATGAGGATCCAGTTGAGCATGTACACATGTCATCTAGTTTTTCTACAGCTTTCTTGCTCAGTGATACGGCCTAGGCCTTCAATTGGCTATTGGATTCTATGGCATCTTGTCATGTTACTCCACATAGAGCATGGTTCTCTACTTACAGGGAGTTTGATGGATGCATTTCTTTGGGCCTTGAGCAGACTTATGCTATTCTTGGTATAGAGGACATATACCTAGCTTTGCCTAATGGGACTTCTCTTATGCTTAGGGATGTTTTACATGTTCCCATGCTCAGTAAGAGCTTGATTTCTGTCAGTCAGTTGCATAATGCAGGATATACTATTTCTCTTCAGGATAGGTTATGGAAGATTTGTCTTGGTTGCTTGGTTTTGGCCAGAGGTTCTAGAGTTGGTTCTCATTACCCAGTGTATGTCTC
Source organism: Lygodium microphyllum (assembly GCF_053477565.2). NCBI lineage: Eukaryota > Viridiplantae > Streptophyta > Polypodiopsida > Schizaeales > Lygodiaceae > Lygodium > Lygodium microphyllum. The sequence continues at coordinate 51,805,457 of NC_141140.1, read as the reverse complement.
TCATGTGGGAGATTCTATGGTTGTAGTTATCTGGATACCACATGCATTGTTATGGCATTATCACCTAGGCCATATGCACCACAAAGAGATGGACATCTTGTCTTGTTCCGACTCATTGCTGCCTCCTATATCACTTACAGATCTTGATGCTTGCCTTGCTTGTACTCTTGGTCCTTGCAGAGCCTCTTTGGCTTATGGCGATTATGTGAGGCATGCTCTTCTAGATCTAGTCCATGTTGTAGTATATGGACCTATGCCTTCCCAGTCACTTGGTGGAGTGTCATATTTTGTGACCTTCATGGATCATGCTACCCATCGTGTTTGGGCTTACTCTTTGGTATGGATTGAGGATGCCACAACTATGCTTGATAGGTTAATGGATTCTGCTGGTTGCAGGCCTAGGTGCTTGCAAATGGATTATCAGAGCTATGCTATCTCTCCCAGCTTACAAATCTCTTGTCAGCAATATGGCATTGATTTCTTATGTCCCTCGGTATTATGGGATTGCTCATGGCATGTGCCTGACCTTACAAGTGAAGGTTGCTGCTATGCTTACCATAGTTGGATTGTCTTATGGCTTTGGGGCTGAGGTCCTTATGGCGGTAGTCTACTTGGTTAACAGGACGCCGTGCTTGACTTTGGACGATATTACACCGCATGAGGCATGGAGTGGTATGAGACCCTCCTATGATCACTTGAGGATATTTGGTTTCCAGGCCACTGTCAATATGCCACATGAGCCTGTGTCACGTAGATGTCTTCTCCTTGGTTATGCAGATGGTGACTTTACAGCTTACAGGTTTTGGGATTTGGATGCCCAGCATGTTCTACTAGCCATCATGTTGTCTTTTATGAGACGCAGACACCTCTCAGGCCTCTTGATGCGCGTTCAGTGTGCTTTATGGCTGATTCTACAGCCGTATGTCAGTCTTCCGCTTCGCTAAGGCTACATACTGTCTTGAGACCCAGTCTGACTTGTGTTCAGGATGCTGGCCCTCTTTCAGTGATTGACTTTGGAGAGTTTGGATGCTCTTTGCTGTCTTGTATGCGCCATGCTGATGCTATGCGCTACTCTAATGATGATGATGTACAGCCTTGCACTCATGAGTTGTGTTAGATTGCTCCGTTGTATGGAGTTGCGGGATCACTTGCCTCCTAGATGTCTTGGACTCGGAGATTCCCGACACTTATTGAATAGCTCGCTTTCCGATTGGGCGTTGGGTGAGATGTCACGATTCCTCACCTTGTCTCTTTTCTTTTCTTTTGTTTTTTTCACTCCCTGGCCCATTGGCCTTTTAGTGGGAGGGTGTTGGGGTAAAAGGCCCTTGGGCCTGCCCATGTACAGTGACCGCCCATATTCTTTATTCATATATATATGAAAGTGCAATAAGGTTGTCATAACATTGTTGACAACATCTACATTGTGTGTGCTCTTCTCTCCCACGTCTCCTGCATCCCTTTCATCAACCAAGGCTCTAAGAGCCAATCAAAAATTCTCGTGATGGCGAAGCAACTGGACAAATACCAAGCAAATGATGACCCATACAGCTTTGTAAAGCAGTTCAAGCAAGTCTGTGAGACCAACGACCTCATTGATCCCACTCAACACTCACAAGATTTTGGTTTGTTCTTGGGTGATAAGGGTCGGGACCTGGTATATGAGTCTGGATACTGTGGAGTGAGCCAATTTCAATGGCTTGAGAAATCTCTTCATTAAGAGATATTCCGAACTTGGATACTCCGATAACCTGCTAATGTGACTTATGAATGTCAAGCATAGAGAGAAAGAGAACATCCGAGATTATGTGACCCATGTGAGGAGCCTCTTCAAGAGGATCCCTATGGGCGAGAGACCAACTAAAAGAGCGGTGTCCACAATATTCATTAATGGAATACGAAGTGAAGAGCTCTACAAAGCCTTGGCCGGCAACTCGAGCTTGTAGTGAGATGCACTTACAAGGGTCTTTGAAGAAGCTATTAGAGTGGATGACCAGCTCAAGGAGAGAAGCTCTAGGTGTTCGAATCGAGAAGAGTCCAACACCAAGAATTTTGAGAGGGCCTCAATGCTGAGTGAGAGATTAGGCCCAAGCGCTTAGGATAAAGGGAAGGGCACTGATTCAGGACAAGAACTAGTAGAGATGTAGATAGAAATAGCCAAATTGCAGGAGATGATGAGATGACCAACGCACCCACACGTCAAATGCATGCATTGTGGTGGAAACGACCTGTCAGCTAAGTGTCAGGACCCTAGGTCATGACCTTGCACTAATTGCAGTAGGTTCAGCCATGATGCCATGCATTGTCAATTGCCTCAAAGACTCCCGTACTTGCAACCTTACGGTCAACCCTACATTGCAAACATGCTGTTGAACTTCTTTGGAAGGGGAGTCCCATTAGCCCTCCTCGCACCTAATGATGCTAAGCTGACCATCCCTAGGATGGAGATAAATCCTACAGGTATCCCTAGACCACCTGGACCCTACCCATCCATAGAGTGATACTCCAGTCCACTATGTGGAGGAGCCGAATAGTGATGAGCCTTATGTAAACCCTTATGCATTGTATGATGAAAAAGGCAATGCAGTCCTTATGGACTACCTATCAATACCGATGATGGCGTTAGGTAGAGGGAGAGGTAGAGGCCTAGGAGACGCTTAGATGCCACCTTCATGTTGCTTGCTAAAAGCTTTGACGTCTTAGACTTGGGACTCTTGGATGAGCCTATAGTGATGGAAGTACGGACACTCCCTTGTTCTTGGGAAGAATCAGAATTTATATTTGTCAAGGCTTCCAAGGTAGCTGAGGAGCTGATTGCCACTGAGGTTTCCCATGAACAAGCATAGAAGCAATGCCTCATCATCTCATATGACAAGTGCATAGCTTATGCCAATCATCAAGAGATAGAAGACTTGAAACAACTAGCAGCCAACAACTCCCATTTCTTGAGAAAATGGTACACTCTTTGCCTTCAATGGGAGCTTGAGGAATGTCAGATCATGACAAATGCTTTGCAATGATGCGCAAGCAAAACATTGGCATACGACCTAATTTATGTTGCTCCAACCTCTTATATGGTATTAACGACCATTTGTGACCTACCCATGAAAGAACATATTCACGGACAACCCTACTTAGATCTCATCCTCATCGAGGAGGAACTGCACATTGCTAGTCACATAGACTTTGCTGACTTCTTGCTTGTTGTCCTTACTTACATCACCCAGGTTGGCATCCAACCTTTCGACATGGACTGGCATGCTCATATGGAGTATAATCCAAACTTCTATGCTTGGCTCATGCAAAAGTAAAGCACTATACCCATGCGCAGAATGCCCTCTACACTCTAGCCTGCCATCCTAGGGAAGGATTCTTCTCACTTCCAAGGAGGCAGGGGTAAGGGGGGTAAGGTGAATCAGGATAAATCATAAGGTGAATCATGATAAGGTGAATCATAAGGAGAATCAAAATCAAATCAAACACATAAGGAAACAAGAAAATGAAAAACACATCTTAAAAGTCTCAATCCACATCTAAGAATAAAAAAGGAAGGAAAACATTAAATAGCGATTGAGGAAAATGTCACAACCTTTGAAATAAAGCTTGGAAGGGAAGTCTTTTTCTATGCTAAAAACATTTCAATTCAGCAAGCATAAAGTTTTATCTTCCAGCAGATGACTGTTTTGAAAAGCACTAATGACAAACCATGGCTTATGACAGAAACTGAAGATGTCGTAACAAAACCAAGCCCATCGCCTTCCCTTCATGGAAGAGGAAAGAGCAAAGTACGACCTCTCCCTTGAAAATCGGGCATACAACTAGCTCAGATTCAAGAGCATTCACAACATCGAAGAGGTGGGACTGATGAGGAGGCCGTTAGGAGGATCATAGATGAGTGTAACATCGCCAAGTATATCAAAAAGTTCGGGTGACCACACTAAGTGCGTGGAATTCCTGAGGACATATAACTCCAACAAGGAGTGTGGGATAGTATCAATGGGAAGCATAGAAGGAATCAAGCAAGTGCAAGTCCCGATCAGTAGGGCCTTGGTGGAAAAGGCATTGGGATTGGAACTGAAGGTGGAGAAGAGGCAAAGAAGAGACGCCTATGCCATGTTGGGGATGATAAAGGAGAGTGTCTTGACAAACGATGGCATAAGCATCCACGACATTTGCGACGCGGAAGTTAGATTGCAGGCCAAGGTGATCCACTCCTTTTTCTCTAGCCAAAGGTACAACTCGCTCATGCATAGGATCAACGTGCTCATGCTGGAGAGTATGGTGGCTCATTCTCTAGATGAGGTAGATTGGAATGGCTACATGCAGAAGACCATAAACCAATCTACTAAAGCACTAGCCCTTGGAAGTAGACCGCGAGTCCCTAGCATCAAAAGGAATCGACAAGAAGAAGCCTTCAACCAAATTATCACACGCATTCTTTCTTGGGTTTTTGTTAGTGATGAGTCAATTCATAACACTAATATTGGCATGGTGTAATGACAGGCACCTACCATGGCAGGACAAGAAAAGGGGGGTAAACTTCCATTCACTGAAGAGGAGTTGACAAAGTATAGGATCAATGTTGAGACATGTGGATTTAGCCAGTTCACGTTCAAACATACCTTGAATTTAGATGATGCCATCCTGGAAGAGTCAGCAGTGAAGGAGTTGGTGGATAAATGCAATCTCTGAAAGTATGTGGAAAAGCTCGGACAGGCTGTAGATTACAGCATGTGCGTGGACTTTTTACGGAGCTTTGATGAAGGTAGGAGCTGTGGCACGGTCACAGTAAGGATTGGTGACCAGGAAAGAAGGGTGCAAGTGCCCCTTAATGCAGCTATTGTCGAGAAAGCCCTGGGGCTTGTGTCCAAGAAGGAGAGGTGCCCAAGAAGAGATGTATATACCATGATGGGAGTAAAAAAAGAGGACGTGCACATAGTGGATGGAATCAGTTTGGCTAATATTCCAAACCCCGCAACAAGGATGCAAGCTAAAATGGTCCACGCCCTTTTCTTAGGACAGAGATACAACACTTTAATGAACAGAATTGGGGTGCCATTACTAGAAAGCATCGCAGCAGAAGTTCTAGAGGAGGTGGATTGGAATGGTTTTGTGTAGAAAACAATCAAGAGTTCAGCCGTGCTCCTGGCTCCAACCGCAGCACCAATTGGTGGGGAGTCTCCTGCTTCTACTACACGATCCGCAAGGAAAAAGCCTGCCTCAAAAGCCTCCACAATCAGATATAGCGATGTCCTGACGGCAATCATCGATGATGCTATCAAGGATGCTGGTGTAGATGAAGAGCAAGCTGTGCACCAAAGCTCGCCTCACTGCGAGGAAGAAGGCTCGAGTGAAAGGACAAGAAGTGACAAAGGAGAGCCGGAGGTACCACCCACTCAAGCGGCTAAACCATAGGAACAAAAGAAGAGTGACAAGAGCCAGAAGAAGAAGAAAGAAAGATTGAGCAAAGAAGAGCAAGCCGAGATGAAGAGGGCTCAAAGAGAGTCAAGAAGGGTGGAGGAGGAGTGAAGGAAAAAAGAAGAGGAAGAACTCGAAAGAATTAGAGAAGAATCAAAGAGGGTAGAAGAAGAGAGGCAAAGAAGGGCAGAGGAGGAAGCCGAAGAACTAAGAATTAAAGGACTAGCTAAGTTGGTAGAGGCCACTCGTAGATTTGTCGAAGAAACCCATGGGGAAGGAGAGATTGATCCTTCGAGTCCCCGCCATGAAGCTGAAGCAAGTGGCAGTGTGGAAACGACCCCAATAGTTGTGGGCAAGGGCAAGTCCCTGCTGCACGCCCTGCCTTCCTCCTTTGTGTCAGTACCAACTGACACCACAACCACAACCACTCCACAACCCACGCCCTCTCCAGACACGGCCCAATTGATGAGCATGATGCAGCTACTTGTCAGTAAAGTGGTTGAAATTGTACCAGAAGCCGGAGTGAGAAGGCCCGCTGCCGCAAATGCCGAGTCTACGCAAGATCCAAAACGATAGAAGCTAGAGGCATCAACCACTACAGCCCCTACTCCCATGCCACCTGGTGCCGGCTACGATGCTTATGTGGCTGAGCTTCTAGCATAATTGGACAAGGCAAAAGAAGAAAAGAAGATAGCCCTGGTGGAGTTAGAGAAAGAAAAGGAAACTTCGGCAGCCTTAAGGCTAGAAGTTTCAAAGCGAGGAGCCGACCGAAGAAGGGAAGTGAAAGCGCTACAAGATCAGCTGGAAGCAAAGAACAAAGAAGCCCAGGACAATGAGAGTCGCCTAAGACAAAGGTTGGAAGATGAAGAGCAAAACCTGGTGGCAGAGGAGCGATGCTTGAAGTTACTAGTGCATCAGTATGCTGACTTGGAACAGAGAACTGCCAAACTGGAAAGGTACAGATAGATAGAAGCTCAGGAGGGCGAGCCAAGTGAGTGACAAGAAGATGCCATAGCTTTCTGGCTATGGTATGAACTTGAAGAACAAGATAGATTGGAGAGGGAAATAGAGTTCCGAGAGCAGGAAAGGCCTAGAGTTCCCGCAGTAGAAGCACAAAGGCTGCAGAATGAGGCACAACGACTGCAAGATGCATTGGAGATTACCAAAGGAGACATAGAGGCCCTCATAGCCATGGCCTTCACCCAAAGAAGATTGCACCTTGTAGAGATTCAAAGTCACGAGCAGCTTGTGGTTAGAGCTATTTGTTGAGCCAGAAAAAAGATTCAGCATTGCAAATCAGGCAAAAGAAATTGTTGAAGAACAGCTGGCTTGAAAATCTAGGGAAAGGAACCAACTCTGGTTCTTAATGAATGAGCAGCAGTAGGTCGTGACAACCTTGGCAAGTGAGCTGGAGGAGGGAAGAAAGAAGATGGACGAGAGAGCCAGTGTGTGGAAAAAGAACAATTTTGAAAGAGTTAGGCATTTAATAGGAACGCTTGGTAGTTGGTTGAGTGCGAGAGAGTGCTTGCGGAGTCCAGGGCAGAAGCTGTTGATGTATGCGCCAATGCACAAAGGCAAGCCTTCCTCAGCGCAGTACTACATGTCACCCAGGCGGAGGGCAATGATTTAGTGGAGAAGGTAAGAAGGAAGCTAGAACTGACCACCCGAGCACTAAAGTATGGCCTTCAAGAACGGGAGCTTCCAACAGGCATAGGAATCACAAAAGAGTAGCAATTTCACTACCTACGTCGTGCCAGCCTCTCCACTGTTGAGCTTATGGAACTTGGGTTTGAAGAGCAAGAGCAGCCATTGCCACCACCACAAGCGGTTCCATCAGTTGTCAAGCAAAATGTCGAAGAGGGTCCAGACTTTGAGCAAGATGTTGAAGAAGAGCAACAAAGAATGCCCAGTCCACCTCTACCAGACCTCTCGCCCGAAGAGCCCGAAGATGCCCATATGCCCGAGTGCATTGTAGCAGCCAGAAGAAGAAGACAAGAACTAGTAGAGGAAGCCTAACGCAGTGCACGATCACTGCCAAGACAATTCCCTGAAGAGCTTGTACCACTACGAGGGGATCCCATCCTATCGATTGGCCTCAGGAATTGGTCATATGGCATGAACGAGAGTTCCAGGCAAGGCCATTTGAATTTTCATTTGCTTATCCACGCTCTCTGGACCGTGCTTTGCCTCTAGGTATTCTATCCAAGATCAAGGATCTTGCTAATGATCTTGCAAACAGGTGGATAGAGGAAAGAAGCCTCATAATAACCAGATGGAGGCAAGAGCCTGAAGACTACTAGAAAGACAAGGTACACATGGTCTCCAAAACCATCCAAGGCTATGAGGCACAGCCGAAGTGGCGGAGGAGGATTTGGGATACCAATTTTGACGCCTGGACCGCCTTCTGCAGCTCGCTCCCTGAAGAACGCATCGACCCCATCTACATGCCCTACCCCATAGGCATGGAGTTGACTATGATCAAAATATTCATGGGGATTTTGACTTCCCTAAGATATATAATGTTAATGCCCGGAGCCCCAAGGAATGACTAATCTTTAGGCTAGAGGATCTCCTCCCATCTATCAACCGCTTTCTCGTGGATTTTTCTTCTTGCCCAGATCCAGCCTTCTTAACCACCTGTAATTATCTTAGGCTTATCAAGTTCCTACTAATGCAGAGACCCATAGCCGAGGAAGCCCACCTCCCTCCACTCTTTTTTGACATCAATCTGGGGATAGATAGTAGAGCCATGACTAGATTAATGATGAGGGCAACCCTGCTTCCCTCCTTTTGCCTAGAAATCTTAGAGGATATGAGTGATACCCACTTCATGAGGTGCAATCATACTTCCTTGTTATCCACACCTCTGAAGGCCTGGGCCGGTATTAAAGAATATCTACAAAGTCGCGCATTCCTATCCCAATGCTTGCGATCGCCTCATAATCCAATTGAAGGTGATAGGCATTAGCCAAGACATCTTCCTTGTATGTAATTCTTCAAAAAAAAAAGAGAGAAAAAAAAAGAAAAAAAAAGAAAAAAAGGGAAGAAAAGAGAAGAAAAGAAAAAGAGAAAAGAAAAAAACACGAGGACTCACTTCACTCACTACACCTAGGGTTTACACCTAGCCCTCCCCCCACTTTACGCTTAGGGCACATCAAGGGAAGGATTTCTAGACCCCTCACCCTAAGTTTTGCATTGCACCTCCAACAACACATGAACTGGGTCCTCAAGTGTGGGACATTACCAAGGGCTTACCCAAGGTTAGACCCATCTCCCAGTTCCACAACACATGCACTTACACCACACCGTGAGACAGATATGCCCCTAGGCTATGATCGTGACTCAGTGAATGGCTCCCCAGCTAAAGAAGACCATCCACGACATCCGCTAATGACCAGGAATTGTTCCATGAGTCGGACATGACACCACTACAGTAGCTTCAGGAGCTCTTGCATACTCTGATGGTTGGATGGACCAACATGCTTGATGTAGCCAACCATCTGCCTGTTGATGGCTACCATGACTAAACCAAATCAAGTAGAAGGAAAACTAAGTGATGGACCCACCATTGGCATAGATTTTGGAACCTCATATTCTCCAAATGATTAGAGATCCCCATGTTTATTAGCCATCGCAGAATGGGAGCTACAACTGTGTGAGAAATGCCGAGCATCTTCATGAAGTCTAAAGCACGCCGGAATCTCTCCCGGTCATCATTAATCAAACTTCATCAACTCTCATTCACAATAGCACCTTTTGATTGTGGTCATCTACCCACCAGTTCCACTGAGCAACAACCCCAACAACCCCACTACTCCCCGCCACAGCGCCATGGGACTAGCACTCGTCTAGGAGGGGGGTAATGTTAAGCGTCAGATGAACAAGGTGGAAAATATAGAAAAGCTAAAGCAGAAGACAAAGGCCAAGGCAAAGTGAAATGGAGGATGAAGGCGCGCCAAGAAAAATCTAGAAACATAAGAAGTGCAAACAAGTCCTAAATAAACGAAAAAGGTGCGCAAGAAAAAGTGCAAGTCAATACTTTTGTAAAAGAGTGCAAGCGCATCATGATTTAATCTAAAGAGTGCCGAGCTCTCACCCGTGCAATTTGTAAATGTAGACGAGTGGTGGAAAGGAAGCTAGGAAGATAGAAGGACAATGGGAAAAAGGGCCTAGGCCACAGCCGACCATGTAAAAAGGGGGATAAGGGGATGACCACCCAAAAGGGATTTGGGGTTTTGTATATAAAGTTGAAAAGTGAATGAGAAGCTCATTCTTGTGTGTGGCCAAAGCTTCTTCTTCTTCTTCTCTTATTTCTTGCCTTCTTGCTTGTGCTTGAGTGAGGGATTGAGGGAGTGTGAGGGAGTGAGGGAATGAGTGTATGAGAGTGAGGGATCGTGAAGAAGAAGCTCCCCATCTTCTCTCTTCATCTTCTCTTCTTCTCTTCTCTTCTCTTTTCTCGCACGACTATGGAGAATGGAGCTTGACGGAGAGGGCTTGAGGTTGCTTGAGCTTGCCGCAAGGATCGTGGAGCTATCGGAGTGCAAGAGAGAGGAGGGAACTCGATCGAGCATCAAGGTAAGCTCACTATACCCGTAAGGTAGGCATTGCACGTCGGCTATGTGAGAGGTAGCCATGGCCGCTCGGCTTGAAATGCTTGATCAATAAGTGGTCCATAGGTCTCGAGGTAGAGTTTCATAGCTCCCCTTCAGTGCTAAGTGTAAATGTGTGAACTCATCTAGCCAGACGGTCCATCATCAATGTCCGCACACGTGTTGAGCTTGCCATCTCAACAATACTTGTGGCAGCCTACTCAATAACAATAAATGTTTTGCAACATCGAGTAGCATGGTACCTTGTCTGAGTCTAATTGCAACATGTAGCTCCTCCTCAGTGAGACTCTTATAAACTAGAGGTTTCTCTTGACTAGTTCCAGCTAAGTATATACCCCGAATGGCAGTTAGTACTCGAAAAAAGTTGGCACCACATAGGTTGGGTCTCTTTGAGACTACCATTTGGCCAATCGCTTCTCCAAGACTTGTCATAATCTGGGCTCTAAGTTCAGCCATTGTAGTGCAGTTTTCAAACCAATGCTTTTCAAATTGACTTCAACCCTCACATTGTCGCTTTAGCTGCTCTATCTCAAAGAGATTTGGTTGGCAAAGCACTTCGTTGAATGTCGCAATTAAGCATAGTTCGTTGGCTTTCTTGTCATAGATGAGTTGCATGCAATCATATAGGAGCTTGTCATAGTGCTCGTTAAGATATTCTTGCTCTTCCCAGGATAGTAGATATGGCAAGTATTCCTCAAGTTGCTCCCTAGAAAATATGCCCATGTGTGCAAGGACATAGACCCATGCGAATAATTTGAGTTTAGCATCCAACTCTATCAAGCACTCTATGAAACTTCTATGTTCTATGAAGGCTTTCTCGGTTGGTATTTCATGCAAGGTTCTGGGAGTTTCCCTAGACTTTAGCATAGCTAGGGGACTTAGTTCTAGATGAACAAGATTTTGGAAGAGAGGGGGAGAGATAGAGTGGAGCAGAATATGAGCCTCAGCTCATTGTTGTTCTTCTTTTATTATTCTTCCATCATACTAACTGAAAGAGACTTACACAAATAGGTATGACTAACCAAGCCTAACTGTGGTTAAGTCACTGAGTACACGGACTTATTGAATGTCACACAAGTGTACAGTTGTATCCAGCTAATATCGGTCACACACATAAAGATAGACTGACTGAAGAGTAACAGGAGCTTGATATTCTAACACTCCCCCTCAAGCTCAGACCATATGATAAACTCCAAGTAGCTGTTTGAAGTATATGAACTTTTCTTTACCAAGTGACTTGGTAAATATGTCTGCTACCTAGTCTTCAGCCTTCACATGAATCAAGTCAATTTGCCCTGTAAGAACCATTTCTCTGATGAAATGGTAGTGAACCTCAATATGTTTGGACCTAGCATGGTAGACAGGATTGCTAGCCAACATAACACTACTAAGGTTATGACAATGCAATCTCACTTTGCTTTCCAACGGTATTCCCAAGTCTTTCAGCAGTTTCATTGACCAAACTACTTCACAAGCCGCTAAGGCACCTCCTTTTTACTCAACTTCAGTACTAGAAAATGCAATAGTAGGCTGTTTCTTACTTTGCCAACTAATCATACTGCTGCCCAATCCAAATGCATAACCACTGGTTGACCTCCTATCATAGGCACAACTAGCCCAATTAGCATAAGTAAACCCTGTCAAGTCAAGAGATTTTCCATATGTATAAAATAACCCATAATCTGTAGTACCCTTTAAATATCTCATGATCCTCCTGTTTGCATCTAAATGTGGTTTGCGAGGCTTTTGCATGAACTGACTAATCAGCCCCACTGCATAATATAAGTCAGGATGGCAGGTAATAGTCAATATATTAAGTTGCCCACCATTTGTCGATACATGGTCACATTCTCTATGTCATTCGCAACATTAATCTGTAGCTTGACATTCTGATCAAGAGGTGTCTCCATAGGTTTGCATTTAGCCATACCATACTTCTGTAACGTGTCATGAGCATACTGCTTGTGTAGCATCCATATACCTTGAGGCGTAGAGACTACCTCAATCCCAAGAAAATACTTTAGTTCACCAAGGTCTTTGACTGTGAATTCAGCCTGTAAACATGATTTAATTTCAGCAATGCCCTCTTCACCATCTCCAGTGATGATAAGATCATCTACACAAACCACTAGAAACACATAGCCATGATCTGTCTTCTTTGTGAACAGACTATGATCTACATCACCCAATCTAAATCCATGTTGCTGTAAAAAACTATTGATCTGAGCATTCCATGATCTAGGTGCTTGTTTCAGTCTATATAAAGCCTTTTTCAGCTTATATACATGTGTAGGAAAGTTCGGGTGAACATAGCCTTCAGGCTGCTCCATATATACTTCCTCAACCAAATCACCGTTCAAGAAAGCATTCTTGACGTCCATTTACCATAATTTCCAGCCTTTGCATGCTACCAAAGCAATGACAGTTCTGACTACTGCCATTTTAGCCACTGGACTGAAAGTCTCCTCATAGTCAAGGCCATATTGCTCTGTTCTTTGTAACTCTTAGATCCCGTTGGTTCACTCTGATACCAACTGTAACGTGCTCGTTTGTCCGCTTGCGGGACATGTCTTAGCAGCCCATCGGGAGGAGGGTCTAGAAGGCTCCGCCTGGCACTCGCAAGGAATGACATAGGGTTTGCGATCTAGGTCTTCTCGAGTATGCCCCGAGCGCAAGTGTCTAGCCATTCCCACTTGGGATCGACCTGAGGTCAGGGCTCCCGTTGTACCACTTTGTGTAGGAACAACAGAGTCGATCCGGATTCATGTTTTTCTTGGTTCATGGAGAATGGGAAACGAGAGGGTTGCAAAGCTCAACCTCTCTATCGAAAGCCATAGTCCCATTCCTTTCCCCTAAAATGGACTAAACCGAAAATTCTACATCTACTAATACTAGGTCTTTGTTATCTTATTATCTCATCATTTGAGAAAAGTTCCCAGCTAACCGGGACCACCCTTGTCCGTAGAACGGACCTAAGTCACGTCCATCGCACTTTCCTCAGTTTGCTTTAGTTATCTAATTACCTAACACATTACGTTTTGATATGAAAAATCAGCTTCCTTAATTAAACAAATTAATCACGTGTTCCTTCACGTAATTTAGGCACTGACACAAAAACAATGCCAAGCAAGTTTCTTTTTTTCTAATAATTGCTCTTAATTTATAAAAAATCATGGAGTACATACAATATCACAGGATTGCTGCTCCAAGTTCCGCCCGTTGACTAGTACATTGGCCTCGAGATTCCATCTCGAGTCACGTCGGCCTCTTGTATGGGATCCGGAGGCAAGGGATTTACAGCCAGAGCCTCCCCTGGCACCCAAGCATCCTCCCGCTCCAAGTAGCACCTATAGAGAGACCTCTCGTGGCGGGTTAGGTGCATATACCCGGCGCGGCTAACAACCCCCTTAGATAGGGCCATGCAGACAGTCGAAGGTAACTGTTCTTGCCTCTCCCTCCAGGATTTCAACTTGAAGCATTAAGTGTTTTCCTTGAATTAGTTCCTTGAGCAAAGAGATCAAATAATGTATCTAGGTACAAGCACAAACATTTTCAGAGGTCATTTGTGTGGCCGACTGCTAAGGTGTGACTCCCTTTTTCCCGGATGCTCCTAGCACCCGATCTTGGGTCTTTTCATGACTTGGCGAGATCCCAATAATTTCGAACAAGATATGCAAAAAAATGGTCTTGGTAAGTTGACTTATACTTGCCCTTTTCCCTTGGGTTTTACCTTAGGGTATCTTAGTCCCTAACTCAAGCATTAGCTGGTCAATCAAGGCAACGGACATGCCTTATTCGCAGCCCCCAACCAAGGGTCTTTTAATCTCTAATTCCAACCAAGCTCAGTTAACACACATGGCAACACATGATTTTTCATTTAGACTTTCAAGATGCAATCTAGATGCATGCAATCCTTCCAATTTTCTTAGTGCGGTTCTATGTAGGATTTCCCAATCAACCTTAACCATCGTGCACATTATGAGTTTAATATAGTTGTACTTCCTAAACGACTTTTATTTCTATTTATTCCTAGTGACGAATACTTATTTCTAATGCACCGGAACACATGTGACTTGCGTCTATGAAAGTCTAGGGTTTTGTCTAACAATGCAAGTGTATCTCATGAACAGAAAGCAACATTTCATGTGTTTCTTTTAACCATGATTGCGAAACGTGAATTCCAAATGACTATTCATGCACTGAATTGGTTAAAAAGCTATCATTTTATGTGAAGTAAGGTGATAACCCTATCATTTTATGTGAGTAAAATCTATCATTTCATGTGAGGTAAGGCTATACCTTATCATTTTATGTGAATTCCAAACTCTTCCGTTTGCGCATGCTACTTAGTTCTTAGAGTAAACAAAAACCCTATGCATGACATCAATCCTTTCATCCCTTCCACGAGAAATAATTCCTAAATTAATTTTTAACGCTTAGAACCTGGGATTGATTCGTGTGTGCTGCGTTGGTCGTTCCACTCGACCCTCCAGCATTACTGGTGGCTTGGACGCCTATGCTTCCCGTGACTTTCTTCTTGGGAGCCATTTGCCTCGCGGAGATTGGGTAGTTTGGACCTTAACAGGTTTCGGCTTGTTCGGGTTCGGTGGGAAAGGCCACTGAATAGGGTCCTTTGTCGAGGGAGTGGTTTGGGTGTGGCTTGATGCGGTTACCAGCTCTCACTCCCTCTCCTTCCTTCTTTCTCCCTCTCTCTCTTCTTCTTCTTTTCACTTATCCTCCCTCTCTTCTTCTCCACTTATTCTCCTACTCTCTCTTTCTCTCTCTCTCTCTCTCTCTCTCTCTCTCTCCTTCTCCAACTTCTTTTCTCCTTCTGCTCCTTCCCTCTCCTCTACCTCACTCCTCCTCCTTCTCTTCTTCCACTTCTCTCCCTCTACTTCCTCTTCCTCTACCTCTCTTCTCCTCCTCTTCTTCTACTTCTCTCCCTCTACTTCCTCTTCCTCTACCTCTCTCCTACTCCTTCCCTTCTTCTACTTCTGTTCCTCTACTTTCTCTTCCTCTACCTCTCTCCTCCTCTTCTTCTACTTCTCTCCCTCTACTTCCTCTTCCTCTACCTCTCTCCTACTCCTTTCCTTCTTCTCCTTCTTCTTTTCCTCTCTCCTTCTCCTTCTCTCCCTCTTCTTTTTTTCTTTTTCTCCTCACTCCTTTTTCTCTCCTCACTCCTTCTCTCCCACTTCTTCCCTTCTCTCTTCCCCTCCTTCTTCTCACCTTCTCCTTCTCTCTCCCTCTTCCTCCTCTTCTCCCTCTCCCTCCTTTCTCTTCCCTCCTTCTCCTTCTTTCCCTCTTCTTCCCTTCTCTCACCCACTCCTTCTTCTCACCTTCTCCCTCCCTCTCTCTCTCTCTTCCCTTCTCTCTCCCACTCCCTCTTCTTCTCACCTTCTCCTTCTCTCTCCCTTTTCCCTTCTCTCTCCCACTCCTTCTTCTTCTCACCTCCTCCTTCTCTCTACCTCTTCTTCCTCTTCTCTCTCTCTCCCTCCTTCTTTCTCTTCCCTCACCCTCTCCTTCTTATCCTCTCCTTCTTTCTTTTCCCTCCTTCTCCTTCTTTCTTTTCTCCCCACGGCCCAAAGCAACCAAGGGGGAGGCGGCTAGTCTAGAGGGCCCCGGGAGTGGCAACCAGGGAAGGAGGTGGTTTGTTTGGAGGGGCTGGGAGGGTCCCGCAGTGTCTGATAATGGGGGTTGATTATAGTCGAAGGCCCCAGGGGCCCGTTTTAGTGGAACGATGGGGGAGGAAGGAATACCCTAGTTGGGAGGCCCAGGGGAGAATATATGCATTGCCGCCAGCGGGGGGGGGGGGGGGGGGGGAAGAAGATAGGGCTGACTAATGGCTAGGGGAAAAGAGGCTCGGGTTGGTAGCTTGCGCAGCAGCTGGGGGGAAAAAGGTGGTGACGTAGGGACGTCGTAGCCTCCTGTCTTTTCCAGGGGAGGGGAGAAGGGAGGAGGTAGGTGGCACGGCCACCCCTCCACCTGGAGGTTGCATGCCTCCCCCCATCATCCACCACTCCCACTCTCTCTCCCTCTCCCCTGATTGCTGTCGGTGGGGAGAGAGGGGTGGAAGAAAAAAATAATTGAACTAGGGATAACTTTTCTTAAAATTCTTAGGGGAGGGTTCCTATGGCCCATTACACTCTTTCCAAGTCCGCTTTTAAAGTTGGATCTTCACCTTTGTCTATTCCTTTGTTTCTCCCTTTGAAGGTTACTCCAACAACTTTCCCTTTGGTAGTTGAAACTACTCGATTCTAGCCATGAAATTGTCCTTGATGGATTAGTTGATCTAATTTTGGGCATTGTCTTTTGAAGTGGCTGGGTTTCTTGCAATGGAAATATCTTGGTACCTCCTTGTTGCCGATTGCAGGTACGAAATTTACAATTGCACTTGTCTTGGTCTTCTTTCTTTGACCGGTTTGTATTATACTTGGATCCTCTTGACATACCCTCACGATCCTTTGTATGGAGAAAATTTTCCCCAAAATCTGTCACTCTTGGATGCTGGCTGAATTTCCTAGACAATGAGTCTAGCTCAAATTAATGCGTCTTGTAGTTTGGATTGACATTGCTTTGAGATGAGTGTCTAATGGAGGTTTTAGCTAGTGACAAAACTTTGACACTTAGCTAGGGGATATCCATGGATGGGGCATACTTTAGAAGGGACAAAAATCTAGAATAGTAAGCTTCCAAACTCAATCTAGATTGCTTCAAGCTAAATAACTCATTTATTTTTAGTGTGTAATATGCCAGTGGGAGGTATTGCCTGTGTACGACTTCATCTTTTCCCAAGTAAGGGTTTTTTTCACAACCCCTTGGTCCTTGCACCATTGCTTCTACCATCAACTTTAGCTTAGCTACCATTGCTTGATTTAGAGGAGTAGTATCTACAGTAGAAAAGTAATCCTCCATAGATTCAATCCAAATTTTTGCTTCAGACTTGAGATCCTTTCCTTTGCCATCAAACTCGGGTGGTTTGATTTGTTTGAGAAGGAATTTCTTCTCTTGTGCTTCAGTCGAGATAAGCATAGGCATGGAAGGTGTAATACCCTAGATGGAAATTTTAAAATTTGCAAGATTAGTTGCATGTCTCATATGCTTACAACATTCATCTCTCTTTAAGAATCCATGAATTTTTAATTTACAACATAAGATTAGTACGAAGTACACAATCTTGAAAGATTTTGAGAGTCTTTTATTATTCATAGCTTGTAATAGGCTAATGGGATCTCCTTATTACGTAAAGTAGATAATTGGAATCAAATTACAAAGATTTTTGGGTTACAATAGTTCTAATTGTGAAATTCAGATACATCAATAGTTTTGTAGGTTTGAGGCTCATAGAATATATTTAGAACTTTGTATTTTTGGGAAAGATTTGGAAAACCATCTTTACAATAATTGTGGTGGTGTGAGCACCCTAAAATGACAATGCATATGGTTTGGGAGAATACGAAGCACTTGATCATCAGCATAAAGATAACGGTTATGGCAAACCCATTCTCCACTTATGTTGAGGATAGGATTTAGATGTGATTCTTCGAAGATGAATAGCTTGAACAACTAAAGGTCTTCCATCCACTTGATTCTTTTAAGTTTTTTTTGAAGGTAGGCAAGTTGATTGGCATTGATAAACTAGTAGACTCTACTACTTATCCATTGACACTCCCGATATAGTGGCAAAGGGTTACACATATGCTTCAAGGTCCTCATGAAGTGATCATGCTAATCAAAGTTGAGGGAATGCATTATGGAGATAAACTTGGTTTGAAATACCAAGAATTTTTGCAAATATTCATTATTTTGAAAGAGTTTCCATCGAGTGTTAGTGGTGAATCATATAGCATCGAATTTTTCCTAAAACATAATTGTGACAAATCTTTCTATTGCATTAACTTAAATTTTTCTACTCTGATGTGTGTGCTTGAGACATCCTCAGTGGCACAAATTAGTGATCCTGTGGGATGATTTCCTAGGTGATGTCGCTCGGTACTCTTTCGACTAACATGAGGTTTTCTACCTAGACTCTCTTGAGCCTAGGTAGCATTAAATGGAATCGGGAATGCCAAATCAAATATAGCGCGGGAAAAAATATATGATCAAGCTAATGTAATATTATTTAGGAGGAGTCTTTGCTTTTTGTTGGATAGGAACATTGAGGCGTCTTCTCGTGTTGGATTGCATAATTGATTTAATGCGAGACATCGATATCAAGAAAATTACATGTGGTTACTTATGTGACAGCTTGATGAGTAATTTTTAAAATGCCTCAAGCCTGAATTTGTTTCTTGATATGAAGTGCTGTGGTGGGAATATTACATAAAACCTGCTATCAATGGATTCAAGTTAAAGAGATGCTCCAACCCTATTTCTCATCAATTTATTGAATTGTGCATGATTGGGGAGAAATTATTAAGGATAATATTAGAGTGTGAATGGTCTAATTTGAATAAGGAAGATATGACATGCCACATAGGAGCTTTTGACTATCCATTGAGTTTGGTTCAAAAAAGAAAGATGGAGTCATCATTGTTTTATCAAACTCTACTATCACCATGATGCACACATACCACACCTCAATAGAGAAGCTTGCTCTACTGGTGATGATGAGGTTGCTGAGGTGATGGGTGAAAAGTAGCCGTCTTAGCAAGGAGAGGAGGAATCGACTCCCAAGAATGCAAGCATCATTTCAAATGCTACATGTATGCTTATTTCCTTTTTGATTCTTAGATTTTTGTAGATATTGAAGAGCCTATTATTTGTGCATGGTTATTGCAAGTCAGATTGTATAATTTTGCAAATTTGTCATGGAAGTAATGGTTATCCAATGCACAAGCTTCAGTTCAACTTGATATGCTAAGACAAAGTGATGTGAAAATCATAGGAAGAGTAGAGATTATAGGAGGAATTGTTGTTCAAGTTTTTCATGTGTTGATGTATGATAATCTGACTACTTAGAAATGTTTTGAAGAGCAGATGCCCATTGTATTTGGTAAGCCATTTGGACTTGGGAACATATATGTTCTTAAGTAGTTAGATGTAGGTTGGAAGATGCATTTAATGTGGTTCATGGAATGGTTGATGCTTCTCATCAAAAGTGGCAATATTGTTAGAGATACCTAACTATGGGATTATCTAGTTTGCAAAAAATGTTAAAGTACCAAAATGGGGAGGCTTATTGTATGACATAGTTATGGCTGAAATTTGGGTGGTGAATGCAAGGAAATTGTTTTAGAAATCATATGTTGGATGCATATGAGCAATTTTGTATGATTATATGCAGGTTCTTAACTAAGAAATAACAATGGAATATCTATTGAAAGCAAATTATAAAGACATGCAAGATGATGCAATGATTCGAGATGCTAAATCGAGAGGCAAGGAGCAATTGGATTCGATCATGAATGATGACGTTTTGTTTGGGGGTGATGAGGAAAAATTAGCAATATATCAAGATTCAGTGTATAGGAAAGCAATGTGTGTGTAGAGGGACCTGTAACTTCAACCTCTTCATTGGTCTTACATTGAGTATAGTAAATAATTTACAATTATAAATTTTAATGTTCAAAGTATGTAAATAGTGTACATGAAATTGAAAATATAATTTCAATAATACTTAAAGAGTTAAGATTGAATTTAGAAAGATAAATGATTTTATATTAAAAGAGATAAACATTGTGTCTTAAGATCTTCTAATTGTATAATTAAAAAGATAAAACATGTGGGATGCCTCCTCTATGAACCTAGAGAGGAGTCTAGTAATAGTCAATTGAAACTTGAGTTCATGTGCATCACAAACTAGTATTCCCTCTGGAAAGGAAAAATATAGATTTAGTTGGCTATGAAAAATTAGATTCTACTCCATATGGAAAGCATGGGATGGTCACCCCTAACAATAGTTTGACACCTACCTAAGAAGGTCACTTCACAAACAATCAAAGGTGAGAGTGGGCTAACATTGCACTTGGTTTAACGAGAAAGGAGCTGTCTTTTACCCTTCGATGGCCATTAGGATCTATACACTCAATTGCATTCCAGTCCCATAAAATGATGTTAAGTAAATTCTATCCTATTGAACTTGGGAGGTCATAGCCCTTTCGAGTGTTTAGGAAAGTTAGCCAATTTATGGGGTGGTATACCCAACCATAGGTAATTGATTGTTAGGACCAAGGCCTTCCAATTTCCTTGATGGGTTTGTTTTAGTTATCCAATTAAGCAAGGCATGCTACCACTGTAACATGACCACTTGTATATTCAGGACACGTCTTAACAGTCCATCGGAAAGGGTGTCTAGAAAGTTCCGCCTAACACTCCCATGGAATGTTAGGGGGTTTGCGATCTAGGGCTTTCCACAGCTGCCAAGTAGCGGAAGTATTCTGGCTATTCCCACTTAGGATCAACCTAAATTAGGGTTTTCTTTATTGGTCATTTCCTAACGGAAACTAGCGTCGGACCCAAGCAAACTACTTTACGCAGAAATGCCAGGTCCGTAGTGGATTCACGTTGCACTTGGTTCAAGGAGAATGGGAAACGAGAGGGATGCAAAGCTCAACCTCTTTGCCATAAGGCATAGTCCCATTCCGTTCCCCTAAAATAGCGTAAATCGGATTCAATCATAACTCTAGGTCAACGCTTTTGTTGTTCGTGTTCTTTGATGATCTCCTGCTGTCCATCGTGATTTGAGAAAAGTTCCTGGCCAACTGGGACCACCCACCCATCCATAGGGCCCAGAAGGCAAGGGATTTACGGCCAGAGCCCCCTCTGGCACCCAAGCGTCCTCCTACTCCAAGTAGCGCTCAACGGAGAGACCTCTCGTGGTGGGTTCGGTCCACATGCCCAGCGCGATTAACAACCCCCTTGGTTAGGGTCAGGCAGGCAGTCGGGGGTAACTGAAGCTGCCTCTCCCTTTAGGACTTCAACCTGAAGTATAGATATCCATTTATCTTTTAATTCATTGATCAAACAAAGCCAAACAGTGCTCTAAAATCTGTAGCAAGCACAAACATAACCATTGGTCGATTTTGTTGGCAAACTGCTAATGAATGAATCCTTCCTTTGGAATGCGTCCAGCACTCGATCCGGGATGACTTGCAACTTGGCAAGGTTTCCTATATCCTGGGTTAAGGTGTACCCTATTAACTCGACTTGATCAAACCTTAAGTTCATTGGTTATTTTAGTTTATCAGCTGGTCATTAGTTTCCAATCAATCTTCTTTACTCAAGAAAGATACTAAATTAGGATGATTATTCTTCCTTTTGCAAGATAACTTGCGTAAGGACCTGCCATCCTCGTTGCGAGAATTTGGCCATTCCCTTGTGATCCAATCACAAGATCATATGACTCCACACTTGTTGCACGAGTGTCGCATTGAATGGAGTCACGAAACAATCTATTCCTGATTACATTAGGCTAACGTCGTTAGACCTAGGGTTTCTAAGTTCCATCACGAAAGATTCTTAGGGACAACCCTAGTTCACTTTTCAAATATGTTTCACTGTCCCTACATTCGGTGAATGTGGGCAAGTATTTTGGGTATAGGAGTTTCAATTTTGGTAATACGTATCGATTAGGTTACATATTGATTCCTAGTGAATTTTTTGGAATTTAACTCATTCGAAACAAGTACTCCGGGGTTTAGGTATTTTAGGTTTGTGCCAATTTGTTTATCTCTTGGAGATAATTACGTGAACATTTCATAAACGCATGACTCATTGTCTATGTGTAAATTAATTTTTTAACCTTAACTTATCGATTTAAGGTCATGCATAGGTTAGGTTAATTCTGACTATACTTCCTATAATTTTGAGAACAAAATTCATGCTAAACAAGCAACCTTTTCCTTGATAATTTATGCAGTTGACAAACGATAATTTCCTAGATTTATGCATTGTAAGAATCATTTCATGCTTTGCACTTTCCATGATGATTCATTGCGAAGAGGATATGGGTTAATAATGCGATATGCAGTTTATACATCTAGGCTTAAATGAAGTATACTATTTTAATGGACATTAATATAATTTTTAATTCATTTCAATGCATAAAGCTATTTGCTAGAAATGCATTTATGCTTCCTCTATTTTGCATGTTCTATTGAAAGTATTAATGACTAAGTTCATCCGTTGTGAGCATTTAGGACAAAAACATATCCTATTTCCAACAATTAACCTTGCATGATTGAATTACAACAATACCAAATAAAAATTAGGAAGGAAAACTTGGGCTTGGGGTGAGATGTCCACGTGGATGCTGGGAGATGACCCTCCCGCAGCTGCACCTTGGACTTTCTTAGGAGGCATTTCCGCTGTGGAAGCAGCTTTGCAACTCCTTTTTGAAATTCCACCGTGGCTCCCTTTTGCAATAACTTGCACCGTCCGTCGAAAACAGTTTTTGAAGGCTTCCTCCTTGTAGTAGGGAATTCAAAAAGGGGGATGTTTCACAATATTTGCGGATAAGACCCATTAAATCCATAGGAGGGGCTTAGTGGCCTTGTAAAAACTTGCACAAATGGGGAATAAATAAAGTGTGGAATCCCTTACGAGGGTTTTTGAGTGGGAAAGGGAGGTGTTAAAAGCCTTCAACACTCTCTTCTCTTTTACGAGTGGGGAAAAAGAACAAAGCTCAAAGGGTATTTTGCATAGGGCAAGGAACAACTAAGGGGGTTTAAACAAGGGGGTGGGGAGTAATCCCAAAGTCTAAGGGAAAGGGCTTAAGGAAATTTATAAAACATGGGGGGGAGTGGGGGGGGGGGGTGGAGAGTATGATTTCAAGATGGCCCAAGGGAAGGGGGGCTAAAAGAAAAATTTAAAACATGGGGGGGGGGGGGGGGGGTGGTTCCAACAACCATGGGAAAGAGGGGCTTAAGGGGGCTAAACCACCGGGGGGGGGGGGGGGGGGAGGGGTAATAAACCCAAAGGAAAGGGGGTTTAAGAGCCACTTAGAAGCTTTAGAGCTTCTGCAGACACATGGGCAGGGGGTATATAGCCGTCGGAGGGCGACGACGGTGAATGAAGGCGGCTCCTCCCTGGGCACCGGCGACGTGACAAACAACCATCAGCACAGAGCGGCAGCCTCCTTGGCTTCTTGCTTCCCCAAGCCTCTCTCTCTCACCCACTGCTCAGAGTGGCGGTAGCACTCCCTTCGTCCTCCTTCAAGCGGCAGCAGCCCAAGGGTTTAAATAGGGGAGGGGAGGGGGATCCTCCCTCTCCTATGTGTCGACTGGCATGGCACTAAGGGTGAGCAAGCTCCAGCAAGGAGCTTGCTGGACATTCTATTCCCCTCTCCCCCTCCAGCATGAGCGTCGGCGGCTGGGGGGGAAATAAGTAAAAAAATTTCCAATAACCTTAGTAAATTTTCAAAATGCAATATTATCATCCCACTACTTAAAAAAAAAAGGGATTCATGCATGTAGTGTTCGGTATTTTACATTCTCTCCCCCTTAGAGGAATCGAGATGTCCTCATCTCGAGATAAACTGGGGATATTGATGGTTGAGAGTGCCTTCATCTATCCAAGTGGCATCCTCTTTGGGATAATATTTCCACTGGACGAGGTATTCTCTCAAGGTTTTGGATCTCAATTGTCTCTCCCTAACATCTAAGATCCTGTTAGGCCTTAGTTCAAGGACTCCTTGACTAGGCATTAAAACTTGTTGGTCGTCAAGTACATGGTTAGGATTAGGTACATATTTCTTCAATAGGCTGATATGGAATACATTATGAACCTTTAGGTTCTCAAGCAGTTGCAATCTATAAGCATTAGGTCCTAGGAATTTGAGGATTTTGTACGGTCCACAATACCTTGGACTTAGCTTCTTGCAATCTCCTAAGGATAGGGAACTCTTCTTTGGGTGTACGCGAATGAAGACCATGTCTCCTTCTTTGAAGATTCTATCTTGATGCTTCAAATCCGCGTATGCCTTCTGTCTATCCTTGGCCGCTTGGATGTCTTGTCTTATTGACTTTATTTAGTCATCCATCTCTTCTAACATCTGCCTTGAAGCTTCAACCCTTAAGGTTGGATCTGAGAAGTTTAGGGGACTTCTGCAGTCATGACCATACAATGCTTGAAAAGGGGTCATTTGAATGCTTTGTTGGTAAGAAGCATTGTAGGCAAATTCAACCAAAGGCAAATATTGAATCCACCTCTTCGGCTCCCGACAATAGTATGCCCTAAGCATATCCTCAATGACTTGATTTACTCACTCTGTTTGGCCATCTGTTTGGGGATGGTAAGCGGTGCTAAAGCAAAGTTGAGTCCCAATAGCTTCAAAGATAGCTCTCCAGAAGTGTGATGTGAAGAGAGAATCACGATCACTAATGATTCTTCTGGGTAACCCATGTAGATTGAATATCTCCTTGATAAACAATCTTGCAATGTCTAAGGCTTTATAATTTGTCTTTACTGGAATAAGGTGTGCAACCTTAGTAAGCATGTTGACCACAACCATGATGGAGTTGTATCCTCCCTAGACTTGGGGTAGGCCTACAACAAAATTCATACTGATGAATTCCCATTTCATTTGGGGAATGTCAAGAGGTTGCAGTTTCCGTGGCATCTTGACATGTTCGGCTTTGATACGTTGACAAGACAAACACTCGGTGACATATTTGAGAACGTCACCTTTAAGCCTCTCCCAATGGTAGCTCTTCCTAACTGCATTAAGAGTTTTGGCATAGCCAGGATGTCCTGCGAAAGGGGAATCATGAGCTTCCCACAAAATCTTCTGCTTAAGTGACTAGCTTGCTGGTATACACAGCCTTGTTCTATAATAGACAAGTCCAGTATTGATAGAAAATTCATGGTACTTAGCCTGCAGCTTTTGGTTCTGATTTTTGATAGAGATCTCCCTTAGCATTGTTTGGTAGGCCGGATCATGGCATGCATCCTCTCTAGCTAGCTCAAGTATAGGGTTATTTGGCATATATACTTTTGTAGCTAGAGATCTAGTTGTTGATGGATTCTGCAGGATTAGAGAATTAAGGAATGCCTTGCGACTGAGTGCATCGGCAACTACATTCTCTTTTCCTGGTCGGTACTTGATTTCAAAGTCATATTCCTCCAACAATTCAATCCACTGACGTTGCCTCATGTTGAGCTCATTCTGAGTAAAGATCCATTTGAGACTCTTATGGTCAGTTACTAGAGTAAACTTGTTACCCAACAGGTAGTGTCTCCAAATCTTTAGAGCATGAATGACAGCTAGCAATTCCAGATCATGCGTGACATAATTCTTTTCATGACTCTTCAATTTCCTTAAAGAGTATACTACTGGATGACCTTCCTGCATGAGCACACATCCCAAGGCAAGTATGCTAGCATCAATTACTATCTCAAACTCTTTATTGAGGTCCGAAAGTTTTAGAATGGGTGCTGATACCAAACTTTGCTTCAATCTGTCAAAGCTATTTTGTTCGGGAGTTGACCATGCAATGGATGTTTGCTTCTTTAGTAAGTCTGTCAGAGGTGCTGCAATCAAAGCATAGTTTTTGATGAAGACCCTACACCATCCTGTCAATCCAAGAAAACTGCGTATTTCTCTGACAAATGTTGGTATTGGCCATTCTAGCACATCTCTAACCTTGGTTGGGTCTACTGAGATTCCATCTGCTGATACTATGAATCTCAGATATTCAATCTGGCGTTTGAAGAATGCACACTTCTTCATCTTAGCATATAGCTTATGCGCCCTCATTGTCTCAAGGACAATCCGAAGTTGGGGTTCATGATCTTCTTCATGTTTAGAATAGACTAAAGTGTCATCAAAGAAGACAAGCACAAAATCATCAAGATAGGGCCTAAAGATATCATGCATTAACCTGTTGAAAGTGGCAGGTGCATTCGTAAGCCCGAATGACATAACTAGGAATTCAAAGTGCCCATATCTTGTATTGAAGGCCGTCTTGGGGATATCTTCTTCCTTGATCCTTATCTAATAGTAACCTAACCTGAGATCAATCTTGGAGAAGATCTTTGCACCCTGAAGACGATCAAGAAGCTCATCTATTCTAGGAATAGGGTACTTGTTCTTGACCGTTGATTGATTCAATTCCCGGTAATCAATACATAGTCGAAGTGTCCCATCTTTCTTTTTCTGGAATAGTACTGGAGCTCCCCATGGTGAACTGCTAGGCCGGACGTAGCCCTGATCTAGTAGTTGCTTGAGTTGTTCCTTCAGCTCAATTGCTTCTGGTATGGACATTCTATAAGGTCTATTTGCAATTGGCGCAGCCCGTGGTACTAATCTAATCTCATGATCCACTTCTCTTTGAGGCAGGAGTTCTATCAACTCTTCACGGAATACATCTGCGTATTCCTTTAGCCAAGAAGGTCCTTCATTAGACTCTTGCTTCTGATCTAACTTGTTGAGCTTAATTAAGTAGACATGTATTCCTTTTCTGACTCCTTTTATGATCCGAGATACTTTGGCCAATTGGATTCTTGGCACTTGGAGCCCCAAGAGGAACACCAAGGAAAAGGGAATTCTCTTGTAAGAAAATCTATCTTGTAACATCAACAAGCTTGTTTATCATGTTTCATATGATCACAATGAAGAAAAGAACACCAGGCACAACAAATCTTCATACAGCATCATGTAGATCTCCCACGGTTTTGATAGAATCAATCATATTCTTCAATATCTTCACAAAATCCATCAATAGAACAAAGAAAGCAAAGGAATACACCATCTTTGAATGGAAATACATCACATAGTATTCATGTTCAATATCTTCATAGTCTTCTCTCTCAATCTCTTATATACAATCACTCTGTTTGAGTAGAATTGGCTATCTCTGACTCTCTCTCTCACTCCATCAATAATACATCATATCCTCACTACAATCTCTCAAAAAAATCACTCTCAATAATCCTTCTTAGGTCGTGGATACCCCTCCCAAGAGGTATGTCTGATATGAAGAGTCACCAGAGCCACTACAGTGTCTTTTCATAGCTCACTACTGTCACTTCACTCTAGTCTTCACTTGAGTCTTCAGCAGCTACTTCTTCCACTTCTTTTAGCTCTTTTGCACTTGTATTCACCTCTTTCCAAGGCTAGAAAACTTTCCCAAGCTACACTCTCATCCATCAAAACACATACAGAAGCATACAGAACAGTCACAGAACAGTCACAGAACAGCTACAGTACAGAACAAAATAGAACAGAACAGAGAGACAGAAGCTCTACAGAAGACCTACAGAAGGTTACAGAAGGTCATCAAAACCACATAACTCATTCTCAAACCATTCTAAACTCTCAAAAACTATTCAATAAGCTTTCACAAGATCTCAATCTTCATCAATCAATACTCCATCCCTCTTTACAGAAGACAATTAGAACAAAACAGAGCAAAACAGAAGGTATACAGAACCTATCAGAACATCACAGAACCACTAACAAACATCATGAACTTCCAAAACACCATCATTATCATCCAAAACACTCTCAAACCACTTCCAAACCAATCAATCATCTCATAAAATCAACCATTCAGCTCTCAAAAACAACAAAAATCAGCCAAAAAACAAGTCATTTCAACACTCAACATATCCCCACACTTAATAAGGAAGCGTCCTCGCGACCCAGGAAAAAGGGAATACAAGTTCAGGGAAAAGCTCAACTTTGATCGTCAATATCTCTTCAAAAAGAAGCCATCCACCACGACCCCAACTTATAACCTGTTTCTGATATAAAAATACAAAGAAAGGAAAACCCTTTTGAAATTAACACCTCTTAGCAAACTGAAAATCACAACAAATTTGTAAAGGATATAAGAGTTTGCTTTTCCTTCATCAGCATCAACTTCAACTCTGCAACCACGACCCCATCACCGCAATTCTCCAAAATGTAGCTCGCACACGAAATCCAATCCAATAGAAAACCACCACGTTCGTTATACATAAATGAACTCACAACACAAACACTAATACACAACACAACCATCTGAATGACTCCTCCAAAAAGAGAGATTTTCATTAAAAAGCATCCACCATACATTGGAAAGGTATCAATGAAGATGATCCCTCTTGAAAGATTGATGTTGTCGGAAACGATCCATAGACAAGGATTCATCTACAAAGTTTTTGGGAGGATTTTGAAAAAACTGGAGACAGCACATCCTTTCCAACAGGACCAAGTATCTGCTAGGCAAACAAAGGGCATGAAAATACAATATATCCAGCTGCTGGGAATCAATACTCACATTGACATTCATGCACAACTTTGGAATAGGCTTGGAATCATTATGAGAGTGCCTATGCATATAGGCCAGGTACCAAGCAAAGTGAGCAGTTAATCGCACTGAGGGATCTGCAGATTGTGAATACTGCTGAGCAAAATGAACATAGCTCTGATAAGCTTGACTGGAAGCTGTCCATTCTCCTGGAATTACTGGCCAATTAATCTGAGGTCCTGTAAGGCAATCATCCAAACTCCATCCCCGTCTTCTGGAAATCTGATTATCAAACCCGTCACAGTCACTAACCAACTGAGGTGGTTGAGATATAGAAGTGTTAGGAGAGGGTAATGGAACAAGGAAAAGTGGATGAAGTGAGGGATAGGAAAAATCATAAAAGGAAGAAAAGGTTAAAGAAGGAGTGGCAGAAATTTGTAGGGAATCACTAAGGAAGGGTGTTAACTGATAAATAGGAAATGTGGAGGGTACATGAATGGATGGAGAAGGACAGGGCGGAGAAGGGGAAAATACCCTATCCTCAATAAAGGAGCAATATGTAAAAATGGAAATTTGAGGGAAAGAGGAAGGTTGGAAAAGAAGGGGTAAAATAGTTGTGGAATTAGATTGACAAAGGGAAAGATATATAGCATATCGGTGAGCCATTTGTTGGTAATAGAGGAGGGTAGGAACAGAAGGTCCTAAGAGAGATTGTCTATGATAGGCATCAAAGAAGGTAGTATCAAACGGATTATGCTTTGAAAGATAGGCTAAGAGATCCATCCTCAGTTGATTAGTACTCTGGGCAGAGGTAGGAGCTGTGTTTTGTCGTTGATTCAGAACCACAGAATCAATCATGGGATGCCACGAATTATCATGACAATCAGCCACTTTGGAGGAATAACTCTGGAACATGTCAACGATGCACAACTCCAAATGGTTGACATACAAAACAGCCTGTAAGACCACATGCCCCACATACCATGCCATATCCACCTCATCTAGAATTAACAAGTCTCCTCGTAGATACATGTATAACATCAACATGGTGTCTGGCGTGACAGAATCTTCAAACACCATCCTGACTACCTCTGTCAACAACTCAGCAGACCAAGCCCCACTCCATCCATCCTCTGGAAGAGGTAAATCCATCGTGGAAAGCTTCATATAGAAGACCAACTTCTGTAAGTGGTAGTGGACAAAGAAAGAATGGTCTGGTAGAACATATT
The DNA here is from genome assembly GCF_053477565.2 of Lygodium microphyllum. Taxonomy (NCBI): domain Eukaryota; kingdom Viridiplantae; phylum Streptophyta; class Polypodiopsida; order Schizaeales; family Lygodiaceae; genus Lygodium; species Lygodium microphyllum. The sequence goes on along the minus strand of NC_141140.1, from coordinate 51,776,033 downwards.
CCTGAAACTGCTCAAAGGTAGACCATAACAAGTCCATTCTGGACTGCAATCTTTCCACTTTATCTTGGAATAGAGGGCACAAAGTAGCCTGTCTTTGAAGAGCAGCCAAGTCCTGCTGTGAAAGAGAAGGAATCAATGGAACATGAGGGCTTGGTGGAACAGAGCGGGACTTTGCAAGTTGATCTTGCAACTGCTGGATTTGGGAGGCTTGGTTTGCCACTGTGTCATTAGCCATCTGTAAAGTTGAAAGTTTGTCATCGAAGATAGCTTGGAATTCCTGTGCTTCTCTGGACATCCTCTCCTTCTCCTTTGAAAGGCTAGTAACCTGGGATTGAGCCTCGAGTAACTGGGTCTTCAAAGAAGAGATCTCATCGCTTTGGGTGGCAACCAGTTGGGTTTGCTATTCCATTTGCTTAAATAAATCTGCTAGGGTATCCTTAGTAGAAGCTAACTCAGATGTTGCCTTATGCAACTGGTCCTTAGACTGCATGAGCTCTTCATAAAAAGACGCGTACAGCTGTTGAACACAGGCTGTCACGGACAACTCAATGGAGCTCTGAATATCTTTATAGAGGAAAGAAATTGCATCTCCTGAAACTAGACTGTGCAGGGAGGGAACTGATATGTCCAATGATCCTTCTCGATGTGCTCTGAACAGGTTATTACAAGTGAGATACCCAGGGAGTTCACTGCCAGAGGTAGCAAGGATGGGCACGGAAGGAAGTACGGAAGGAGCTTTATCCGCTACCCTCTTCAAGCGTTTGCGCTGTATGACCAGGGGAGGCGGAGAATCATCATCCTCTATATCAATAGGTTCTGACTCATCTGAAGGTGGAGGAGGAGGTACTGGATCTGATGGAGAAGGTGGAGGCACAGTCTTCTGTAAACCTGAATAGGTCAAGAAGACAGACAAATATGATCTATATGTGACATTGGTAACATTACCCCTGGTGACTTTAACGAAATGCTGATCCATTTTAGTGAGGAGGTAAGTGCTCCAATCAATAGCAACTCCTTTCAAAACCATCCTGGAAGCTGTGAAAAGCTCTTTGGACAAGTACTGGGATGGCGTTTTGGCAGGCATAAACCTGTCCTGGAGAAATTGACAGATCATCTTCCATACGGGATCAGTGATCATAGAAAAGGAAACTCCTGAAGAGTTGATCACCTTCTTAACATCCAGCATTTCCCTTGTCTGCTTTTGCAACAGCTTTAGAATCTCTTCATTAGAGAGAAGTTGACGAGTGGTCACAAAAGGTTCACCTTTGAAGGGAAGAGACAGAGCCTTCCCTAAGCCTCGAGGTGTCAAAGGCATAGAAATTCCCTGGACTAGTCCTATCTTCTTGCTGTAAGAGACCAGAAACTCATCACATAACGACGGATCCTCTGGAAGCAGGGGAAAAGAAGTAGCCACAAAAACAGCAAGTCCCGCCTTCGTGAGAGGCTCAAAAGTAAGTAGGGAAGAGTAATCCCTACTAACTAGTGGGACGTACTGGATAGGGGGAGGAGCGTGAGAAGGCACCATTCAGATGGTTACACACACACCACAAACACAGACAATCAAGGAGAATGCCTGCAAAGCAACAGACAAAAAACCAAGGATAAGAGAACAACCAAAACAATAAAACGGGACTCGACCAACTAACCCCAAGCAAACCACAACCTAGAAAAAATTCGACATGACCTTGAGACATATGCGACCGAAAGTTTCATGCTATGCATCAGACAAACACCCAGAACCCCGTATCAGGCAATAAAAGAAAAAACTGCATACCGTACCCGTAACCGTAGCAAAGACAGTAAACCAAAACAATACCACATCCGACACATATCAAGACTACAGCGGTGATAAACCAATGTTTGACCAGGGAAATAACTCTAATGACTGCGCATACCCATCCCACGAAACGGTTCATTAAAAAGGGGAATTAAGTGTAGTGAGGGGGGAATTAATTTAATGAAGGGGCTATTTTAATAAATTATTAAAAATGGGTGAATTTTTATTAAGTGATAAACCTTAGCAAGAAAACGGCGGTTCCTTATTATAAATTTAAGTACAAATTATTAGGTAAAAACAGTGCGTTAATTCGAATCTCGGACTTCAATACCCAGACTAGGTCTCTAAATGCAAGTTCATTGATTACAAATTAAGGTGATGTGGAGCGCTTTTTTGCCAGCGCGTGCTCATGTGACGGCTGATTCATTTTAATTAAAAATTAAAGTGCCTCTTTAGCGCACGTAGCGCGTGCTAAGTGAACGGCGGGTTGATTTTAATTAAAAAGTATGTGTGTGTATAGCGCGAATGCGCGTGAAACTGTGGGTGAATAAAGAGTTCATTTTAAGAATTAATTTGTGATTAAGGGGGAAATGAAAATAAATAAAGCACATAAAATAAATACCTGGAAGGGGTGTGTATGTAATGCAGAAATGCATACGGAAGAGTCTCCCAAAAGAAGTGAATCCGGTAAAGGAAAAGTAAAGACCACTGACGAAACAACAAAGACAACACCTTAGCGGATGTGTTGAGTTTGTTTTTTGTTGGTGTTTTTTTTTATAAAATTTTTGTAATTTGTGATTAGTTATGGTTGGTTTTTGTTTGTGAGGTTATTGTTTGTGTGTTTGTTTGTTTTTTTTTTGAAATAAGAATAAAAATAATAATAGGGAAATCAAGATATATAACACATGAAGATGTGATGAAGGGAAAAAAATGAAAATGCATCCATGGAGGAAATATCCACAATGGAGTGTATGCAAATAAAATAGAGAGTGTTAAGGTTAATTTCCGTTTGTTGGTTTGTTTAAAAAAAAAAACAACAATAGGGGTACCATGTATGATAATATTTTAAAGTGAAAAATAAATGGAAAATGGTCAAGGGGGTGAGGGGAATTTTGTATAATTTTTTAGAAATTTTTAAAGAATTTTTTACTATTTTTAAATGATTTTTCTATATTTATTGGTAATTGGGGGGATAAATTGGGAAATATTTAATTTTCAAAAATTGTGGGGGTGGAAATTTCCAGCGGACAAATTTCCAAAAATTAGCAAGAATTTTTTCTGAATTTTTAGGAGGTGGAAATTAATTTATAAATTAATTAAATCAAGTAAATCAGGTGAGTCTGATAAGTAAGTTGAAAGTAAGTCAGTTAAGGCAAGGTAGTCTAGATAAGTCAGGTAAGTCAAAAGGAACTAGTCAGGTTAGTCAGAGAGAATTAGGTTAGTCTAGGTGAAGTCAGATAAGTCAGTTAGGGGGACTAAGTCAATGGAGACTAACCTAAAGGGGGTTAGTTAACCTAAGTAGGGTTAGGGTTAGGGTTAGGGTTAGGGTTACTAACCTAACTAGGGTTAGTTAGGTGGGGGTTAGGTTAGGTTTACTAACCTAACTAGGGTTAGTTAGGTTAGTTAATTAAGTTCATTAAGTTAAACAAATTAGGTTCTCAGAATCAAAATTAGGGTAACTAACCAAATGGTTAGTTAGGAGGAGGGAGGAGAAGTCGGTGGCGGTGCGTCCGGCGGCGGGTGGCGGTGGCGCTGCAGCGGCGGCGACGACGTAGGCTCGACGGCGTCCGGCGGCTGCGACGACGACGGCTCGGCGGGCGTGGCGGCTCGGGTGGGAGGCAACGCATCCGGGAGGGTCAGCGACTGTTCCCGGGAGTAGGGGCGGAGGGCGGCGCAGGGCAGGGGAGAAGAAGGAGAGGTGGCGGGGCAGGGGAGAAGAAGGAGAGATGGGGAAGAAGAAGGAGGGAGGCGGCAGGGCAGGGGAGAAGAAGGAGAGATGGCGGGGCAGGGGAGAAGAAGGAGAGGTGGGGAAGAAGAAGGAGGGAGGCGGTAGGGCAGGGGAGAAGAAGGAGAGATGGCGGGGCAGGGGAGAAGAAGGAGAGGTGGGGAAGAAGAAGGAGGGAGGCGGCAGGGCAGGGGAGAAGAAGGAGAGATGGCGGGGCAGGGGAGAAGAAGGAGAGAGAGAGATAAGAGAGGGGGGAAGAGAGAGAGAGAGAAAGAAGAGAGGGGAGGGCAGTTGAGAGGGAGGGGGATCCGGTGGGGGAAGGGGAGGGGAAGAGGTTAATGGACAGGGTATAGGGAGGGGTACCCAAGGGGAAGGGTAGGGGGAGGGGTGAATGGGCAGGGGCCCATGCTAGGGGCGTACCCCCTCGTCCCGCGCGCGTGCGCGGGGCGAGGGTAAAAAAAATTTGCCGTGACGGTATTGAATGGACACCCGGATACGAGGATGACACACGCGGATGCGACTGGGACGCGTTAAGACGCGTAAAATCGAAAAAAGAGCGCGGTCACGCGCAAGACGGATGCACGAAAACACATAAAAATAACGAAAAATTAATAACTCCCAATCCGATCATCAAAACGAAAGAGCGTAAAAACAAAAAGTGGGCAAGACGACAGGGGGAAAACAAAGAAAATATGTGACGGAGGTTTCGGGAGGGGTAAAGGGCGGTCACATGCAAAAAACACAAAAAATGAACCAAAAAACGCAATTAAAAATTAATATCGGAAAATCCGTGCATCGGAATGAGGTGCAGAAAAAAGGAAAACTTGGCAGAAAGACGTGCCCAACAATCCTATCACATCAAAACATAATTCGGACTGAGATAAGATGCGTGCACATGGGAAAAACCCAAAAAACAAACCCGAAAATGGGATCGGAAATTAATATCGGACGAACCGTTCGCCGGAATGTCAGGCAGTAAGAAGGAAAAATGTCCGCAGGAAGGAGTGGCACAGGGGTATCATGTTAAACCGCAGTTTCGGTGGAAATAAGAGGGGTGCACATGTGAAAAACTCCAAAAATACGCCCGAAAACTCATTTAAAAATTAATAAGGAAAATCTGGAAGGCGAAAGAGGGGAGAGGAAAAAGGAAAAAGATGAGGGAAGACACAGGGGACACGACTGTCAAATCAAATTGAAATTCCGATGCAAACAGGGCAGGTTCACATGGAAAAATATCAAAAATACGCATGAAAAAGGTGTAAAAAACCGGAAAATTAATATTGGACAAACCGTGTAGCAGAATGACTCGGAGTAAAAAGGAAAAATGTCAGGGGAAAAGTGTTTGTCAGGGCTATGATATCAGAGCATGGTTCCGAAGCAAGAAAAGCGCGTTCACATGGAAAACGACTAAGTTACGCAAAATGCTTCAAAAATTAATAACTCAAAAACCGTGCACCGGAACAGGGGTAGGTAAAAAGGAAAAATGACCAGTTCAAAGAGAGGAACAGGGCTATGAGGCTAGATGTGGACTTTGGGGAATGTAGGGTGCATTCACATGGCAGGACCTCAAAAGTAGGGAATGAAGGAAAACGGGAAGGGAACAGCCCCAAGGGTGGGTGGAACATAACCGGGTGGGTGGGAAGGGACCCCATCAGGGTAACAGCAAGCATGGCAGACATGCATGAACAAGTTGAGGCATATGCAGAAGGGTATGCAATGTAGACGCGCAGGGACGCGTCCCCACACTTAAGACCTCAATGGATAGGGTTAACCGAGCAACAGGGACCTAGGACCACGCGACAGACCATCCACTAACGTCCCCATACTTAAAACATGAACGTCACGGAGAAACAGAAGTTATAGGGTTAGAAAAACTTGGCCCATTTCGTCAAGAAGCAAGGTTGAGTGTCGATGGCACGTCCAGTGTTGTTCGACTGCAGGAGGTACCAAGGCATCTTTACGGCGCACGTCCTTCATGGCAGGGACCACGCAGCAGCACCCAGGGAGGTAGCTGGTTGAAGGAATCACAGGAAATCCGTCGATGATGAGGGATACTACACTCAACTCGTAGTCACTCAAATGGAATGAAAGAATAGTCACTCGCCCCATGACTAATATCACTCGAGGAAGAATGATTAAAACCCATATCTCATACCCGGTTGAGGAATCGACAAGGGGGAATGGTGCAGAAGGAGTACGCCAGGGTGCATATTTGATGGTGCAGTAGTGCGTCCAACCCGTCTGGCATAAGTGCAAGGAGGAAGGCAAGGGAGCCTTACAGTGCAGTGTACAGAACAGGATGGCGTGTCTTGTAATGACGGCAAAGACCCATCCCGTGGGTGCATAGGGAAACGGGAACATACTTGACTCCAAGTGTCGTAACGTCCCTCAATCTCACCTCTCGATATTTGATTGAAGAAACTCCAATCACACTCAGCCCACCCTCTGTCTCACGCTCTGTTGATAAATACAGAAGGGCAGCCTTTTCCTGAAACCCATTGATATAATCCTCACAGTCACTTGTGCAAAGATTGTATGCCTTGTGCGCACTTGATGGTGCAACGGTGCATCCCGCCCTGTGCCGGCATACGGTGCGAGAAAGAAGGCCAGGGAGCCTTATGGTGCAGTGCACAGAAACAAATTGTGCTTTGTGCATTGAGAGGCCCATCCCGTGCGTGCAACACTTCATTCACACTTCTCACCTCTCATTTGATTTGAAGGGAAAAGACTGGCCTCTCGCCCCCACCCTCTGTCTCACGCTCTATCGATAATTATAGAGGGCAACCATACTCACTTTCCCATTCGGTTAGGATGAAAGCTCACGTCACTCGATTGGTTGTCGATGAAGATCGCGTCATCAGTTGTTGAAGAGGCATACCCAGGGAGGTAGCCATCAAATCGAATATTGTATTGGATAGGAACATGTCGTCTGCTAGAGGACAAGTAGACGCTTTGCAGAGAGACCCAGGACACAGCGTACCAAGGGAGGTAGCTTCGGAATTGGATCCTAGGGAGATCAATTAATGAACCACTTTCTGGACTGCTGGGTGTTGCCACCTTTTCCACAGCCAGCTTCTCGCCCAAGGGTGTTTGCCACCTTTTCTTGGAACGAGGCCTGCTATGACAGGGAATTGCTTCCTTTTCTCTCATAACAGATTTGTTTTTCTTATTATTTCTTTCTTTTTCTTTTCTTTTATTTTCCCCTATTCCCGAGGGTGTTTCCACCTTTTCTCGAAGAATAGGTCGGCATGACAGGGACCTAAGTCCTTTTCTCCCATGACCGATATGTATATTTTTCTTTTTTTTTTCTTTTTTCGAATTGAGCAAGGGAATGGTAGAACTACCATTTGTCAGAACCAACCTCGCCACTGTCGCTGGTGGAAAATAGAGAATAAGAGATCAAGGCTGGAAGGGGGGTTTGAGGGAACAGAGGGTTGCGTCCACTTCATCAGGAGTGACTGAAGAACAGCTATCAGAAGTAGCATCATAAGAAGTACAGTGCCGCGCCAACGAGGGAAAAGATCAAGTGTCCGTAATTGTCAAGATCCCCAAGGAGGGAAGTACTTCTTCAGGTGATATCCATTGATCAGAAAGGGATCATCAGAGGCATCAACGGTCTGTACTTGGACAGAGCCATTAGGGTTGACGGCCAGTACCTTATAGGGGCCCATCCACCGCTGTTGGAGCTTGCCAGGAAACTTGCCAAATCGTGAATCATAGGCTAGGACCAAATCACCTTCTTTGAACTCCTTGTGCTTGATGAAGCTATCATGGTAAGCCTTACGTCGAGCTTGCGTGGCTTCCATGCACTGTAGAGCCATCCTACGAATTTCGTCCAAACATTCCAAGTGCAGGAGACGGCGTTGCAGTGAATCATCGTCTCCCAAATGCTCTTTGATAGCCACTCTCAAAGAGGGTAGTTCCAATTCAACAGGAAAAACAGCTTCTGTACCTTACACCAGCTGGAAGGGTGTCTGTCCTGTTGCTGCTTTATGGGAGGTTCTATACGCCCAGAGGGCCTCTGTAAGTCGATCATCCCAATCACGACGATGTGTGGCAATTGTTCTTGTCAGAATCGAACAGAGGATGCGATTGGTGACTTCGACTTGGCCGTTGGCTCTGGGGTAATAAGGAGTGGACTTGCGATGGCGGATCTTATACAACTCTGTCAACTCTTCCATGACTTTGTTGAGGAAATGAGTGCCTCTGTCACTTACCAGCTCTAAGGGACTGCCAAAACGGGTGATGATATTCTCATACATGAACAGGGCCACGCTGTTACTATCGTCCCGCTTTAGGGCTTTAGCTTCACACCACTTTGTGACATAATCCGTACATACGAGGATGTATCGGTTCTGTTTCCTTCTGGTGGGAGGATCGATTGGACCTACGAAGTCGATGCCCCACTTCTCAAACGGCTTCAGGGGAAGGATAGGTTGCAGTGGCATGGCACTTGTCTTGGTGGGTTTCCCCATTCTTTGACAAGCATCACATCTTTTATAGTAATCATAGGCATCTTTGTGAATTGTAGGCCACCAATATCCTGCTAACAGAGCCTTCCTGGCTGTAGCTTCTCCTGCAAAGTGACTTCCACATGGCTCGTCATGGCAAGCCTTCAGAACAATCCCAATCTCATTTCCTGCAACATATCTTCTGAGCACTTCATCTTTGCCTTTCTTGTACAGTGCGCCACCTAGCAGGGTGTAGGGGGCTGATTCTAGCATGAGCTTCTTCCTTTCCCGACTAGAAATGCCAGGAGGGTACTATTGGATTGCCAGCAGATTGGCAATGTCTGAATACCAGGGAGTTACAGTTTCTACCAAGAATAGGGAAGCATCAGGGAGGTCTGGATCATCCTGCTCCTCGCCTGCAGTTTGTGGGATACGCGACAGATGATCAGCCAAAACATGGGAACGACCAGGCTTAGTAATCACCTCAAAGTCAAACTCCTGGAATAAAAGGAGCTATCTCATCATTCGTCCTTTCACATCTGCTTTGTTCATCAGGAAGGATAAGGCCTCATGATCCACACAAAATTTAAAGTGAGTAGATAGGAGGTAATGGCGGAACTTCTCTAGGGCAAATACCATTGCCAAGCACTCCAACTCTGTCACTGTATAGTTCCGTTCTCTATCAGTGACTTTTCGGCTTGCATAATAGATGGGTTGATCCAGCTTAGAGAAGCCCTTTTGGCAGAGAACTGCGCCTAAGCCTTCAATTGATGCATCAGTGTGTACATGGAACTCTTTCGTCCAATCAGGAGGTTGCAGAATGGGTGCCTCAATCAGACACTGCTTCAGAGTGTGGAAGGCTTTGTCACATTCTTCCGTCCAAGTAAACTCTGCATCTTACAGGAGCTTGTGCAAGGAGGTTGCCTTTGTTGCAAAATGAGCTATGAACCTTCTGTAGTAACCCACATGGCCTAGGAATCCCCTCAACTGTTTGAGGTTGGTGGGTGGTGTCAGAGCTGCAATCTTTTCGATCTTTGCAGGGTCTGTTGATATCCCTTGTGTAGAGACAATGTGGCCCAACAGGACTCCAGAAGAGACCCCAAAGATGCATTTGTCGGGGTTGAGGGAAATCCCATACTCCCGGCATCGGTCAAAGCATTGTTCCAAGTGTTCCCAATGTTCACGGATCAATTTATAGACACAGAAGTCATCCAAATATACCTCAATAAAGTCGTGCAGATGATTTTGAAATGCGGCCATCATGACTCGCTGGAAAGTAGCAGGGGCATTGCAGAGCCCAAATGGCATCACTCGGTAAGCGTAGGTCCCCCATTCTGTGGTGAAGGTTGTTTTGGACTGGTCTTCTTCTGCGATCTGCACTTGGTTGTATCCGCTGAATCCATCCAAAAGGGAATAAAGCTCATGTCCTGCCATTGTGTCCAACAGTTGGTTTGTGAAAGGGATAGGAAAGTGATCCTTCTTTGTCTTGGAATTAAGCTTTCGAAAATCTACACATATTCGCAATTTGCCATTTCTTCTTGGGTACAACCACGATGGGTGAAACCCATTCACTATTTGCCACTGGATAGATGAACTCGGCTTCCAGAAGCTTCAGCAGCTCCGCTTTCACCAATGTGGAATAATTCGGGTTCATTCACCGCTGTCGTTGCCGTACTGGCTTGGCATCAGGCTCCAAGTCAATATGATGTTGACATATTGTGGGATCAATCCCCTTTAGGTCTTTGTAAGACCATGCAAACACGTCCAAATTTTCTTTCAACAAGTTGTACAAGGTTGACAACTCCTCTTCTGGAAGGCTGCTACCCACCTTCAAGTGGCGTTCAGTGCCTTCTGCATCCACAAAGGTTAACTGTCTTTCACCTTCTACCTCACGGATGAAGGTCCCACGGACTGCTTCTGGATATAGATTCGACTCCTTCAAGGGAGTGATGTCCTCTTCTGATGTCCCACTAGAACCAACTTCTTCTTTTGGTGGAGACTTAGGTTGCTCCTTAAGATGTTGAAATGGGATTAGAGCCATTTCGGGTTTCGTTTCAAGATTAATTACCTCTTGGCTTGAAGACTCCTCTTCTGAAGATGACACATCTAGGAACGTCACATAACAGGGACCCTCTGATACCTGTTGGGTTGGTGGGACTGGTGCTTGTTGGCACGGTGCATCATCATCATCTTTCTTAGGCAAAGATGAGTTAGAACGGTATGAGCCACTGCTGAAAGACGGCTTGTTCTTCTTAACCCACGTCTTATAAGAATTTTGCATATAAGAAGATCCATTTACCAGACCAAATGGTACCATCGCCATTCTGTCCCATAGCATGAGCTCGTCTGCTTCTGATGCTTCTGAAACTTCTTCTCCAAATGTATCCTCTTCGGGTGGAATAGACTCTTCTAGCTCACTTTTATAACCTTCTTCGTCAATATCATATTCATCCTCTTCTGTCTCTGTCTCTGCTTCTGTTTCTGCTTCTGCTTCTGTTTCTGTTTCTGTAGGCGCTCTGTAACAGAAGAACAGATTCTCTGTTTCCTCTCATGCCTCTGTCTCTGCCTCTGCTATGGCCATGTAACAGGGAGAGCAGTACATCCATGTTTCTATATCACTGTCAGAAGTGATTTCAGAAGTCATTCCTGGTTCAGGTAGGAAGTATTCGCCCATTGATAATGCCTTTGCGTCTTTTGGAAGTCGGCTTACAGTATCCACTATTAAGGAATGTGCCATTATTTTCTTGGGAAGGATCTATTTGACAACATCTTCGTCTGCTGATGTTCCACCTGTAGCCTCATTAGGGGAGTCAGAAGATAATTCCAAGGAGGTGGATCCATGTCCTTTTTGAGAACCATACAGTTTCAACACCACTTTGTTGGGTCCTCTACCCAAGGTCAAGGTTCCTTTGAACCAATCTGTCCTTGCTCGGGCTTCAAAAAGCCATGGTCTGCCCAGTAACAGAGGATAGGATGTACCATAAGAGTTTGGCTTCACCACCAGATAGGTTAGCCAATAATCTTTTCCAGCCACTGTAGTCTTCACATATGGGAGAATGCCCAAAGGCTTGATTCTACTTTGATCCGCCAGTCTGATGAGCCATTGGGTTGGTTGCACACCTTGTAGGCCTAGATCCTTCATTGTCACATCCGTCATAATGTTCACTGATGAACCACCATCAATCAGTGCATTTGCAATAAAACATCCTTCTATCCACACGCCAGTCTCTAGAGTACCCGGATCTAGGAAAGCGTTAGGCACATCCACTTCTTTTACAGGCTCTGGAGCCTTGTTGGACTTTGTTGCTGTTGAGGAAGCAATCCTTAAACCACGTCTTCTTGTCAGTATACTTTTGAACCTTTTTCGGCAACTGGGAGACAACATCAATAATTGTCGGAATGTGACGTTTGGTTTAAAGGTATCTATGTCTCTAACCAGATCGTATTCCTTAATAGGATCCACTGGCTTCTCTAACCGGTTAGAGAATGGGGCAACACCCATTTTCATTTTCCCTCTTTCTTCCAACAGGGGCATCATGGGAACTTCTTCTGCCACTTGTGGCACGTCCTCCTCTTCTGTATCCTGGACCTCTGGTCCTGTCTTTGTAACTGTCTCTGTAACTCTCTATGGCACTGTAGGGCTCTGTACGGCACTGTCAGGCTCTGTTCTGTTCTATTCTTCTGGTGGAAGATTGAACTTCACTCTTCTGGCAGGAGGGTTATTTTCTTTCTGGATAGATGGTTCCTTCTTATTTGCATGTGTTATGGCAGCAACTTCCAATTCCACTAAATTGGAGGTAGGCTCTTGGGCCTTGGCCGGACTATCAGTAGCACTGTTTTTCACTGGGGCTGGGCTTGGACAGTCTTTTGCAGTGTGGCCTTCTCCTTTGCATCGACTACATAAGGGCTTGTAATCCACTGACCTTCGAGGATTTGGACAATTTGGTGAGATGTGTCCCTTTTCTCCGCATCTGTAACACTCCACTTCTGATCTCTGACCACCGCCAGACTGTCTTCCTCTGTAACTTTGAGAGGGAAATCTTCTGGGTCCGAAATTAGGACCAAACTCTCTAGGCTTGGGTCCAATATCCTGTGTTGTCATTTTGGATTCCAACAAGTTGAATCTTGCGTCTTCTTCCTTTCTTCTCCTATCATGCATCTCCTTCAGAGAGCAAATGTCCTCTGTATGGTTCTTCCGCAAACAGTAGGAATAGAAGGCCCCAGAAATAGTTGGTTTTCGTGTACATTCAGTGGCTAAATGGCCTGCTTGATGACACTTACCACACCAAGTATTTGACCGCATCACATCTCTTCTTGCTCCTGCAACATTGGATAGGCTAGCGGTATTCACTTTCAACGTCTGTAGTTGTTCTGTAATCACATCCATCAACTCCTTTTTGATGTTTGCAACTGAGTTGGATAAGTAGTCCTTCAAGCTTTCTCCTCCTGGGGCACTGGCAGGAGAGTTTTGAGGAGTCTCTGTAATCACTGCATAAACGGGTTGGGCTGGTACAGAGGGGTCTCTGTTCTGGTTCTGATTCAGAGCTCTTGTTTGAACTGTTGGCTGTTGGCTCCAGTTGGTAGGATTCCACTGTTGTTGCTGATTTGGCATTGAGGAAATTGGTTGGGACCATTGTTGTTGTGGTTGAACCATCATTTGAGGCATGGATTGTGGCCACTGTGGATTTGGTGCACTGTACTGTGATACCTAGGGCATCTGTTGGTAGGGATAGGGAGCAGTCCCTGTAACTGCATTTGGTGGGTACATCATTCCTGGCATCAGAGGAGGTAGGACTCCTCTTCCTGTATTCATCGCTAATCTAGCTTCCACTTCATCGTACAGTCTTGCACCTTCTGTTGTTGCAGCTTGCAGGGTGGCTGGTCTTTGCAGCTCCACAAACTTACGGACTTCTGGTTGTAATCCTCTGAGAAACACCCCCTTTTGAATGCCATCATCTAGATTATGGTTAGTCCATCTCTTCAGGATGGATTCCATTCGTGAGACATAAGCTTCCACTCTTTCTCCAGAAGACTGACTTAGGTTCATAAATTCCTCTCGCATCCGCTCTTCAAAACCTTCACGCCTGAATTTAGTGAGGAAGGCCAACTTTAGGTCGTCCCATGTGCCAAAAGTTCCTGCTGCTTGTCTCTCATACCACTGAAACGCCGCGCCCTTGAAAGTGGCGGGGAATATCGCTAACCAATGCTCAGGGGTTCTGGCATTGTTAGCCACACACGCTACCATAAACTCTGCTACATGAAGATCGGGGTCTTCATTGTACTCTCCCTTAAAAACTGGCAATGGGACTACATTCGGTGGCCTGTCATCAATATTTCCAGGACGGATCTGGCTTGGAAGTGGACCTCCAACAGGAGGAGGAAGGGCTTGATGTGCCATTGGGACTTCTGTAAAGAGTTCCGCAAGGGCGTCAAAGGCGGCTTCTGCTGTGAGCTCGTTCTCGGCCTTGATTTTTGCTTTCTCTCTTCTCACGTACCTCTGGACTCGTTCTAACGCTTGCCTCTTTATTGCGTCATTCATCAGGGGGTTGGCTCCACTAGGTTGTTAGTGCTCCACAGAGGGTTAACAAAAGGCTTCAGTCTCTGGAGGATTCTCTTGCCAACATTTCTTCTACTTCTTTCTTTTCAACGTCCCTGAATTCTGCTTTCATGCCACTGCACAGAGGAAGGTATTCGGTTCTGAAGGTGTCAAAATGCATACGTTTGAGCATTGTGGTGGTGCCATCATCATAGTAATGCCAGCTTTTGATGGTTTCAACAGTGTATGTTGTGAAAAACACTCTGTCTACCAACTTCCAGTGGGTTGCTAATTGAACAAACAGAAGATTATCAGTGCACCAAGCATCCCATGTATCTTGCTGTTGAGCATCCACGAACAAATTCCAACTCTTTTCCTTCTTGTCTTTGTGAACCTCTACAGGACAAGACTCCTGAAGCTTCTTCACAATCTCCCACTTGATGTTGTCTGGAAACTTCTCAATGAATGCCAAATCTTCCATTGATGGTCATTCTCTCTGTTTCTACTCTTCAGTTTATTCCCAAACAGTTAGCCACCAAGATACAAGTTGCTGCTGCTTCAACAGGAAGAGGAAACTGTCCACCACATAGAGCATGCATCATGATGGTGATGTGTTTCCGCCATTATGGGATGAACTTCTTGTGGAAAGTGGCTTTGATTATGAGAAATTCCAACTCTTCAGTGGAAGAAGGAACTTTACAAACATCCATTGAATTCTTCTCTTCTTGGCAATGCCATTTCCTTCATTTTCAGCCTCTTCTGGTGCTTGTTGATGGCAAGTTTCCCCGGCTGCGCACCAAAAACATGGAGCCCCAAGAGGAACACCAAGGAAAAGGGAATTCTCTTGCAAGAAAATCTATCTTGTAACATCAACAAGCTTGTTTATCATGTTTCATATGATCACAATGAAGAAAAGAACACCAGGCACAACAAATCTTCATACAACATCATGTAGATCTCCCACGGTTTTGATAGAATCAATCATATTCTTCAATATCTTCACAAAATCCATCAATAGAACAAAGAAAGCAAAGGAATACACCATCTTTGAATGGAAATACATCACATAGTATTCATCTTCAATATCTTCATAGTCTTCTCTCTCAATCTCTCATATACAATCACTCTGTTTGAGTAGAATTGGCTATCTCTGGCTCTCTCTCTCAGTCCATCAATAATACATCATATCCTCACTACAATCTCTCAAAAAAATCACTCTCAATAATCCTTCTTAGGTCGTGGATACCCCTCCCAAGAGGTATGTCTGATATGAAGAGTCACCAGAGCCACTACAATGTCTTTTCATAGCTCACTACTGTCACTTCACTCTAGTCTTCACTTGAGTCTTCAGCAGCTACTTCTTCCACTTCTTTCAGCTCTTTTGCACTTGTATTCACCTCTTTCCAAGGCTAGAAAACTTTTCCAAGCTACACTCTCATCCATCAGAACACATACAGAAGCATACAGAACAGTCACAGAACAGTACCAGAACAGCTACAGTACCGAACAGAACAGAACAGAACAGAGACATAAGCTCTACAAAAGACCTACAGAAGGTTACAGAAGGTCATCAAAACCACATAACTCATTCTCAAACCATTCTAAACTCTCAAAAACTATTCAATAAGCTTTCACAAGATCTCAATCTTCATCAATCAATACTCCATTCCTCTTTACAGAAGACAATCAGAACAAAACAGACCAAAACAGAGCAAAATAGAAGGTATACAGAACCAATCAGAACCTATCAGAACATCACAGAACCACTAACAAACATCATGAACTTCCAAAACACCATCATTATCATCCAAAACACTCTCAAACCACTTCCAAACCAATCAATCATCTCATAAAATCAACCATTCAGCTCTCAAAAACAACAAAAATCAGCCAAAAAACAAGTCATTTCAACACTCAACAGCACTCCAGTCTCACCTTGGGTTGTGACTAATTCCCTTTTACAAATTCGAAAGGAAACTTGGCCCTTTCCACAATGAATGTGGGCATCATTAGGCTTAAGCCAATCCATTCCGAGTAGACACTCGTGGATACCTAAATTCATGACTTTGAATTTAACCGAAGTCTTCTTTTCTCCCAGAAAGAATTCCACCTTAGCAGTTTTCCTGGTACAAGTAACCTCACGACCATTTGCCAATTCCACAAGCAAGGTAGGTGCTTATACTGTGGCTATTCCTAATCTTTTTGCACATGTTGGTGAGATAAAGGAATGTGTGCTGCCACAATCAATCAAGGTCTTGAAACTTTTACCTTGATAGCCTGACGGTGTCTGAATCATCAAGAACTGGCGATTCAGCCCTTTCTTGTGTAGAGTGGCATGGACTGTCGCCCTTTCAAACTCTGCTTCCATAGTTGGATCTTCTTCTTATTCTTCTTTGCACATTTGCCTATTGGCAACACAAGCGGTTCTTCCTCTACCTCGGGTACCGGCTCCTTGACCACAGCCCATTCCTTGGAAAGGTTCTTGGTGATGTCCTCCACCAAGCTTGGGACATTGCCTCTTGAAGTGACCGGGTTCATTGCAGTGGAAACAACGGAGGTTTCGACCATTGTCTTGAGTAGGAACAAAGTTGTTGACATTGTTAGTCCTTGCTTTCTTTCTTTGTCCCTGATTATGACCTTGAACTCTCTTCATCTAAGGTCTGAATGCTCCTTTGTTCGGGTCATTATAAGACTAGGCTTTGTTACCCCTTGGTCTAGACTGCACCTCCTGAATTATAGGCGCTGCTCGAATGAGTGCGTCATGAAGATCTGATGGACGCATAGATTCGAGACGGGTATTTACTGGTGGATTTAAACCCACACAAAATTTGGACACCTGCTGTGTCATGTCCATCTGTGGCGCATACTTTAAAAGTGAGATGAATTTAGAGTAGTATGCGCCAAGAGTGAGCCCCAGCTGTTTTAGCTCGTAGAACTCATTCATTTTCTACGTGAGATATGCAGGTGGCAAGTATCTTCCCTGCATGGCTTTCTTCAGCTTCTCCTAGGTAACAGATCCCTCCGTGATCCCTTGATCCCTGCACCATTGCTTCCACCAAAGCCTGGCTTCGCCGGTGAGCTTTAGCTTAGCGAGCATAGCCTGATTGGCGGGTGCAGTACCGGCTGCTTCGAAGTTATCCTCCGTGGATTCAATCCAAATTTCAGCATCGACTTGGATGAATCTGCCTCTCCTGTCAAACTCGGGTGGCTTAATCTGCTTGAGAAGGAACTTCTTCTCCTGGATTATAGCAGTACTTGATGTAGGAGGCGAACTAGGAACCTGTACCTGGGGTTGTGCCTGGATAAAGGTTTCTTAACGTTATTATACGATAATCGTTATTGATTTATATTACATCTTCAATTCCATTATCACGTAAGCAATGTAGCTAAACTTTTTATCAATTCTCATGCACAATCAGACATTGATAAAAAAAGAAATCTTATTTGTATTTATATGGGCATAGCCCTTTCGGAATACAACATTTCTTGCGATGATAAACCAACTGTTACATTTAGTTTGGGGAGAACAACGTTGTATTTCATTTATCTACAAGAACTGTATAATAGTATGGTTCCGGGTCATGGATCTTCAGGAATCGGTAAGTCATTGGAAGTTCAGGGTATCCTTTTCTTTGGAACCCATTCTTTTCATGGCGCCCTAACACTTTAATCCTGTCGGCGGGGATTACACAGGTTACTTCCTCATATACATATGAGTTCATCTCCACCCTCAGACCTCGAATATGTAAAGTTGAGTTTACGTGAGCTTCCACAAAAATGAACAGCTTCACGACTTTCAGGTCTTCCAACCACTTGATCCTCTTTAGGTTGGTTTGTAGATAAGAAAACCGGTGGGTGGCTATATAGTATATTCCTGAAGCACCCGTCCATCTTCGTTCCATGTACAAGGGTGATATATTATAGATTTGCTCCAAGATGTTCATCATCTCAACCCTTTGTCTATAATGCGGAGAATGCATTGCAGTCATAAACATGACTCAAAATACCAAGAACTTGTTCCACGCTTCGTAATTCTGCAAGACAGCATTGAAGGTAAGGAAATGTTTGGAACAACAACATTTGCTTTACTTCAACTTATTAAGATTTCATAAAAACAATTCCGTTGTTGGTCGGCTCTAATACCAACTGTAACGTGACCACTTGTATCTTCAGGACACGTCTTAGTAGTCCATCGAAAAGGGTGTCTAGAAAGCTCCGCCCAGCACTCCCATGGAATGTTACAGGGTTTGTGATCTAGGGCTTTCCGCATCTGCCATGTAGCGGAAGTATTCCGACCGTTCCCACTTAGGATCGACTTGAATTAGGGTTTTCTTTATTGGTCATTTCCTAAAGGCAACTAGCGTCTGACCCAAGCGAACTACTTTACGCAGAAACGCCAGGTCGGAAGCAGATTCATGCTGCACTTGGTTCAAGGAGAATGGGAAACGAGAGGGATGCAAAGCTCAACCTCTCTGTCATAAGGCATAGTCCCATTTTGTTTCCCTAAAACAGTGTAAATCGGGTTCAATCATAACTCTAGGTCAACGCTTTTGTTGTTCGTGTTCTTTGATGATCTCCTACTGTCCATCGTGATTTGAGAAAAGTTCCCAGCCAACCAGGACCACCCATCCGTAGGATGGACCTATGGCCCATCCTCCGCACTTTCCTCAGGTTGATTTAGTTATCTAGTTACCTAACACATTAGTTGGACATGTAACAACCAACTTCTTTAATTAACCCGTTAGGCACTGGTTCCTTCACGTAATCTTATCACTTGACATAGAAAAGAAATATCAGACAAGTTCCTTATTAACAAGTTATCATATTTATCTTTGAAATACAAAGAGTTTAGCCCGTAGGCTTATCCACAATCCGCCCGAAGGCTATCCAGCAATCCACAGGGATTACTAATCCAAGTTTCTGCCCGTAGACTAGTATGTGGGCCTCGAGATCCAATCCCGAGTCATGTTAGCCTCTTGTGCAGGGCCCGGAAGGTGAGGGATTTACGGCCAGAGCCCCCTCTGGCACCCAAGCGTCCTCCTGCTCCAAGTAGCGCTCAACGGAGAGACCTCTCGCGGCGGGTTCGGTCCACATGCCCGGCGTGGTTAACAACCCCCTTGGTTAGGGTCAGGCAGGCAGTCGGGGGGTAACTGAAGCTGCCTCTCCCTTCAGGACTTCAACCTGAAGTATAGATATCCATTTATCTTTTAATTCATTGATCAAACAAAGCCAAATAGTGCTCTAAAATCTGTAGCAAGCACAAACATGTCCATTGGTCAATTTTGTTAGCAAACTGCTAAGGAATGAATCCTTCCTTTGGAATGCGTCCAGCACTCGATCCGGGATGACTTGCAACTTGGCAAGGTTCCCTATATCCTGGGTTAAGGTGTACCCTATTAACCCGACTTGATCAAACGTTAAGTTCATTGGTTATTTTAGTTTATCGGCGGCTGGTCATTAGTTTCCAATCAATCTTCTTTACTCAAGAAAGATACTAAATTAGGATGATTATTCTTCCTTTTGCAAGATAACTTGCGTAAGGACCTGCCATCCTCGTTGTGAGAATTTGGCCATTCCCTTGTGATCCAATCACAAGATCATATGACTCCACACTTGTTGCACGAGTGTCGCATTGAATGGAGTCAGGAAACAATTTGTTTTCCTGATTACATTAGGCTAACGTCGTTAGACCTAGGGTTTCCAAGTTCCATCACGAAAGATTCTTAAGGACAACCCTAGTTCACTTTCCAAATATGTTTCATTGTCCCTACATTCGGTGAATGTGGGCAAGTATTTTGGGTATAGGAGTTTCAATTTTGGTAATACGTATCGATTAGGTTACGTATCAATTCCTAGTGAATTTCTTGGAATTTAACTCATTCGAAACGAGTACTCCGGGGTTTAGGTATTTTAGGTTTGTGCCGATTTGTTTATCTCTTAGATATAATTGCGTTAACATTTCATAAACGCATGACTCGTTGTCTACGCGTAAATTAATTTTTTAACCTTAACTTATCGATTTAAGGTTAGGTTAATTTTGACTATTCTTCCTATAATTTTGAGAACAAAATTCATGCTAAACAAGCAACCTTTTATGCATTGTAAGAATCATTTCATGCTTTGCACTTTCCATGATGATTCATTGCGAAGAGGATATGGGTTAATAATGCGATATGCAGTGTATACATCTAGGCTTAAACGAAGTATTCTATTTTAATGGAGATTAATCTAATTTTTATCTCATTTCAATGCATAAAGCTATTTGCTAGAAATGCATTTATGCTTCCTCTATTTTGCATGTTCTATTGAAAGTATTAATGACTAAGTTCCTCCGTTGTGAGTATTTAGGACAAAAACATATCCTATTTCCAACAATTAACCTTGCATGATTGAATTACAACAATACCAAATAAAAATTAGGAAGGAAAACCTGGGCTTGGGGTGAGATGTCCACGTGGATGCTGGGAGATGACCCTCCCGCGGCTACACCTTGGACTTTCTTAGGAGGCATTTCCGTCGTGGAAGGAGCTTTGTTCTTTTTCCCCACTCGTAAAAGAGAAGAGAGTGTTGAAGGCTTTTAACACCTCCCTTTCCCACTCTCCAAGGGTATTTTGCATAGGGCAAGGAACGGCTAAGGGGTTTAAACACAGGGGGGTGGGGAGTAATCCCAAAGTCCAAGGGAAAGGGCTTAAGGAAATTTATAAAACACGGGGGGGAGTGGGGGGGGGGGTGGAGAGTATGATTTCAAGATGGCCCAAGGGAAGGGGGGCTAAAAGAAAATTTTAAAACATGGGGGGGGGGTGGTTCCAACAACCATGGGAAAGGGGGGCTTAAGGGGGTTAAAACACAGGGGGGAGGGGGGTAATAAACCCAAAGGAAAGGGGGTTTAAGAGCCACTTAGAAGCTTTAGAGCTTCTGCAAACATGTGGGCAGGGGGTATATAGCCGTCGGACGGCGACGATGGCGAATGAAGGCGGCTCCTCCCTAGGCACCGGTGACGTGACAAGCAACCATCAGCGCAGACCATCAGCCTCCTTGGCTTCTCGCTTCCCCAAGCCTCTCTCTCTCACCCATTGCTCAGAGTGGTGGCATCACTCCCTTCATCCTCCTTCAAGCGGTAGCAGCCCAAGGGTTTAAATAGGGGAGGGGAGGGGGATCCTCCCTCTCCTACGTGTCGACTGGCATGGCCCTAAGGGTGAGCAAGCTCCAGCAAGGAGCTTACTGGACATTCTATTCCCCTCTCCCCCTCCAGCACGACCGTCGACTGGGGGGGAGATAAGCAAAAAAATTTCCAATAACCTTAGTAAATTTTCAAAATGCAATATTATCATCCCACTACTTAAAAAAAAAAGGGGGTTCATGCGTGTAGTGTTCAGTATTTTACAACCACATTATTTAGCATATAAAAAGAGCTTCCTTTATTTGATCTATTAGACATGGTTTATTAACATAGGCCTTTTGGACAAAACCATTACTTTCACAAAAGTGCAACAAAATCCATCTTTTCAAGAGAAGACAATTGTCTTTCCTAGGATGGGATCTTCCAACCTTGCAAGGTTGGGCCATATATCATTGTACTCCTTCTATACTCTTAGGGAGTTTATGAGCTTAGAGCCCCATTAAGCTTCCTTGAGCTGCCAGACAGTACGTTGTTGATGGCGAAAAATGAAACACTCAATCTCGATAGTCACTCTTGGGAGGATGATAGATTAGGCACTCGTCCTATAAATCACATCACTTCAAGAAAATGATTGAAACCCTTAGAAATCAACAAAAGGGATGGTTTAAAAGGAGTACGCCAGCGTGCACAGTTGATGATGTGTTAGTGCATCGCAACCCATCTGGCATAAGTGCAAGAAGAAAAGCTAGGGGGCCTTATAGTGTAGTGCGTCAAATAGAGTGATGTATGTGGAGTGATGGTAGAGGCCCATCCCATATATGGATACAGAAACAAGAATGTATCTGACGTAGATTGTTGTAACATCCTTCAATCCTCACCTCTCAGTTGATGAAAGGGAAATCAATCATGTTCAACCCCCTCTATCTCCATGGTTCGTTGATAAATACAGGAGGGCAACCGATTTGCTCACATCCATTGATGTAATCCTTGTTGCCACTTGTGCGAAGGTTGTATGCCTTGTGTGCAATTGATGGTTTAGTAGTGCATCTCACCTTGTGCTGGCATACAATGCAAGAATGAAGGTCAGGGAACCTTATAGTGCTATGCAGATGAATAGATCGTGCATTATGCATTGAGAGGCCTAGCTCGTGCATGCAATGCTCCATTCACACATCTCACCTTTCTGTTGGATTTAAAGGGAAAAGACTGGTCACTCACCCCACCCTCTGTCTCACACTCATTTGATAAATATAGAGAGCATCCCATACCTACATCCCCATCCGATTAGGATGAAAGCTCACATCACTCAAAGGATTGTCAATGAAGAGCGGCTTTGTCAGGTTGATGATGTCCACTTTATCAGTTGATGAAGAGGCATATCCAGGGAGGTAGCCAATAGATCTAGTCTTTTGATTGTTTGCAGGTGAAAGAAGTTGTCTATTGTAGGATTCAAATCCATTGATGGAGTTGTAGGATACAATGCATTAAGGGAGGTGACTTTGGAATTGCATCTTGAAAGGTCGACTAAAGAATCAATTGATCTAGACTACGGGATGTCACCACCTTTTCCATAGCCAACTTCCCATCCAAGGGTATTTTCCACCTTTTCTTAGAACGAGGACTGTTATGATAGGGAATTTCTTTATTTTCTTTCATAATAGTGTTTTATTTTTTTTCTCTTCTTTTTTCCCTACTCTCAAGGGCGTTTTTATCTTTTCTCGAAGAATAGGTCGGCATGATAGGGATTGAAGTTCTTTTCTCCCATGATTAATATCTATATTTTTTTCTCTTTTGTTGTTTAAAAAAATATTATTTCCAAGAGGAGAATGGCAAGAACACCATGTATCAGAACCATCCTCGCCACCTTTGCTAAGAGCAGATGAGAAGGGAGAAAAATAGGAGTGTAAGGTGGCTATAAGGGGCTAGAAGAATGAGGCAACCTCATCAAGATGAGCATGGTGGCTATTAGGAGTAATAGGCAAAGCCTTACCAATTGACGCAAAAGGGATGAAGGGGCTATCAATGGTAATTGTCAGGATCCCCAGGGGGGGTAATAATTCTTTAGGAAATAACCATTAATTAGGAGGAGATCATCATGAGAAGCATCAAGGGCCTACACTTAGACAGATCCGTTAGGGTTGACAACAAGTACCTTATAGGGGCCCCTCTAGCATTGTTGGAGCTTTCCTAGGAACTTACCAAATCTCAAGTTGTAGGCCAAGACTAAGTCATATTCTTTAAATTCCTTATGCTTGATGAAGCTATCCTGATAAGAATTTTGTCAAGCTTGGGTGGCTTCTATACACTATAGGGCCATTCTAGAAGTCTTGTCTAGACATTCCAAGTGTAAGAGATGGTGCTATAGGGACTCATTATCGCCTAGGCATTCTTTTATAGCCACGCGCAAGTAGCTCTAACGTAACACGAAAAATGACTTATGTACCATACACCAATTGGAAAGGTGTCTATTCTATAACAATCTTATGGAGGTTTTGAATGCCTAGAGGGCCTCTGTAAGTCAATTGTCCCAATCATAGTGATGTGCATCAATCATCCTTGTTCAAGATCAAACAGAGGATGCAATTGGTAACTTCAGCTTGGCTATTGGCTCTGGAATAGTAGGGTGTAAACTTGAGATGGTGGCAGATCTTATATAACTCTATCAATTCTTCCATAATCTTGTTTTGAGGAAATGTGTGCCCTTATCACTTACTAGATCTAGGGGTCTGCCAAAATGGGTGATGATGTTCTTGTACGGAAACATGGCCACGCTATTGCTGTCATCATGCTTCAAAGCTTTGACTTCACACCACTTCATCACATAATTGGTATAGACCAAAATATAGTGATTTTGCTTCCTTTCTTTGGTTGGCCGATCTATAACGAAGTCGATGCCCCAATTCTTGAATGGCTTTAGGGAAAGGATAGATTGTAGTGGCATAGTGCTGGTTTTGGTAGGCTTTCCCATCCACCCACGCTAACAAGCATCACAACATTTGTAATAATCATAGGTATCCTGGTGGAGGGTCAGCCCATCAGTATCCTGTGAGCATAACCTTTTTGGTTATTTCTTCTCCCGCAAAGTGTCCTCCACAAAGCTCATCATGGCATGCTTTCAGAACTATCCCGGACTCATCTCCTGCAACACATCTTTGCAACACTTCATCTTTGCCTCTCTTGTATAGAGCACCACCTAACAAGGTGTAGATGACTGATTCCAACAGATGCTTCTTTTTCTCATGGCTGGTGATACTAGGAGAATACTATTAAATAATAAAATAAAGAAAAAAATTCCAAGAGTAGATGATCATCACCTTGAGAAGGCCTAGTAGGGTCCTAGGGGAGAGTCAGCCGATGCCTTATCATCTTCCTAGGGTGTAGGAGAAAAAAAAAGAATGCTTGGAGCACAAATAAAAGTCAGTGAAAGAAACAGGATTTAGTGTCACCTTGCAAGAGCTTGGTAGGTTCTTGGATACTGAGATAGGGCTTGAGGCCAATGCCTTGTTCTCCTTGGGTCACAATATACTCAGCTTTCTCCTTTTTATGCACTCGAGTATAAAATATTGAAGAAAAAAGAATGTGATAAAATAGAAAAATATATGATTTTCAGTGGACTAGGCTATAGAAGTCCTTGCCTAGTAGGAGTTCTTGGGGGCTAGTTATCCTAGGTCAGGTAGGCGAGTCAGCCCAGCACTTAGGGTGACTTCTTTGATAGTTCTTTTTAGTTGGTTTGTGTTGGAGCAGTGGGTTAGTGACTAGCTTTGAAACTTTGTCAAACTATAATAGGCCTATCCCTCATAGAATCCATGCTTTGATTTTGTTAGGGGGTAGGGTGAGAGCTATAGTTATGCTTTGTTGTATATGTTTACTTGAAGTAGCTTGTTGCTAGTTATGGTTTATTTTTGTGTAGATTAGTTTGTGGATTCGACGGGTTGAGTTGCCCTATCCTATGGTCACCAATGAGAGTTGATTTTAAAGCTAAAATTAAAGCACAAAAGTGGCTCGAGAGTCATAAAAGAGGCATTTTTGGTGAAAAATGAAATGATTACAGATCAAAGACTTGAGTTTTCTTAGCATAATTTTGATGCCAGGAATCCAATGTACGTGTCCGTTCATTGATCCATCAAAGTTTGTTTGATCCCCGATTTAATGGCCGTATGAGGCGTTATGAAGTAGTTATTGGATACAAAAGCCAAAAAGCATGTGACGGAGGCCAAAGTGATAGATTTTGATGCCATGAAGTTGCTTGATGGGACCAAAAATGGGCTGGCACTGGCTATAGCACTAGCCAAACATCATGCATACTCATGCATACAACAGACACCTCCATCACCACCCGGCCTCGCAGACCAGGAGCATCTGTAATAACTAAATGCACACTAGATACATCTAATATTGCATTTGTAGCCGAATAAGAGTCTAATGGCACCTTCCCCAAAACCCCTCAAAGGGGTATTCCACACATATTAGCAATAAGTGCCACATATCACAGACACAGGAGGCACCCCACCGACTGATTGCCGTGGCCCCACTACAACTCTCCTATATCTTGGGGACTGGCCCCTCAATGTGCTACTTTTACATGTAAATACATTCGCACAAAACTCCTCTCTTTGTTAGTGAGATCCAGGAGATACCATGTTTCTCAACAATAATTTTCCCCAAGAAACGAATGACTAACCTATGGCACGGGACTTCTCACCCTCTCAAGCGTAGGCCAAGTATAATTCAAACAATTGCTATGCATTTCCAAGAGTTGATACCACATGTATGATCAATGCAATAGTGGATGTCTCGTCGTGCACAAACAGCTATGTTTCAAAATCAGCCTATGTGCTAGTACACAAACAATCTTTCCATGAATTTCAACTAATATGTATATACTTCGTTGCAAGAATCTAGCACCAAGGTGAACCTTGTGCTACTAGATCCCTAATTCCAAATAGACCATTTCCTAAATTCTATGCATTAAAAAAACCAATCAAAATTTGCATTATTTCAGTCCTCAAACTATTGCACAAAATCCTACTCCCCCTCACTGTTTAAGTTTTGCTTCGTTGCATAGGTGTATAGAGGTTATTTTGTCATGATTTAATGTATAAAGCATAATAAATCACAAACTATAACAAAACAATAGGAAAAGTTAAGGCCAAAACTCATGCTTTGCCCCACCATACATCCACAACCACTTATTATATTTTTTCGTATTTTTCTAAGGTATATTCCTATTTTTCCTCTTATTTTTTTATTTTTCTCTATTTTCCTCTATTTTTCCAATTAAAAATTGATATAATTTTAGAGCCGTGACTCTTGATTCTAAGAACAACAAAAATATAGATTTTATTAACATTTTATCCCATGTGTATTGGTTTATTCCACCCGAAAACACCAAAAATCCCATTTTCCTCATAAAAACCATGTTTTACGGGTTTCTAAAAATTATTTCCAGCATTTTGACTTTATGTTTTCTGATTTATCATCACGCAAGCATAGAAAAAATAGTGAACAACATTTCTACCAATTTTCACTCCATAAGAACAACATTGACTCAATTAAATGTCCAAAACAAGCAAATTTCCTTTGCAAAATTAGAATTACCGATTTTTTTTCCTTCTTTGCAGGTTTTAAAATCTGATTCGAGACTGCAGATCAGCCCTCATTCAATGCTCAGCCCACCTCTGAACAGCAAACTCTTGCCCTCCAACAATCTTGGAATGATCCGTTGGACAAGCGGTCTTCAATCTTCTTTATGGGCATGAACTGCCTCTTAAGGGGAGAGAGAGGGAGGAGAGAGAAAGATTGAAACTGTATCTCCACATTCGAGCAGCCATTGCTCGCGCGAAGACTAGTGATGGAGAGCGTGGAGAAGCACAAGGTCAGGGATGTAATCATGTTTGGGGGTTGTGTTGAAGCTCCATGGCCCCCTCCATAAAAAAAAATCGATGCCCTATTAAGAACGTCGCCATATTTCTTCACGCCATCCAAAAAACGGCCCCTCCCCCCCCATTCGTTTAATTTTGGGGGGTTGGGAGACCCCAAGAGTCACTCCCCTTCCCACCAAGTCCTTTTACACTTAGCCATTGTGGTCCTTGGCCTCCCGGGCACTCCCTCTTCCGCGTTCGGTGTCTGATTTGCAGTCCGAATAATCCTGGGCATTCGTCTTGAAGTCCCCCACTACTAGGCATCTCCCAGGGTCTCATCTGTCATTGCAAAAAATTATGAAAATTCACAAACCTCCGTCTCTAGTGGCTCTTTTAAGCACTTTTTGGGCATTGCCGCTTAATGCAACTGCCGCCTTCGACGAAGTCTATTTTTCCCTTGAAATTCAAAAATTTTGGCTATTTTTAAGCACTTCTCAGTGTCCAAAATCATATGTAATTGGGGACCATGGGATAGGGTGACTCAGCCCGTCGAATCCCATAAACAGATTTGCACAAAAACAACCAAAGGAAGCATCAAGCTGATACAAAATAGATACACATTAAAACACATCATAGCTTCCACCCTACCCCCTTGACAAAACCAAGGCATGAAATCCACAAGGAGTAGGCCTAGCACAAACTAATAGGAGGCCATAGCTAGTCACTAACTAATTGCTCCAACATAGCCAAGCTAAAAAGCACTATCCGAGAGGTCATCCTAGGTGGTGGTTTGAACTACCTATCCAACTAAGGACAACTCAACTAGGAGCTCCTACTAGGCGAGGACTCCTATAGCCTAATCCACAAATATTATCTTTTAGCACATTGGTCCTTTAACCTCTTATTTTCCATACTCGGGCATGTGAAAAGGAGGGAGCTGAGCATAGTGACCCAAGGAGAACAGGGCATCGGCCTCAGGTCTTGTTTCAGTACCCAAGAACCTACCAAGCTCTCGCAAGGCGACACTTAATCCGTTTCTAACCCTCACTTTTATTTTCTCTCCAACCTTCTTTTATTCTTTTCTTTTTAGCTAGTTGCCACCCCTAGGAAGACAAGGCATCGGCGCTGGGTCTTGTCTCATCCCCAGGAACCTACTAGACCTTCGCAAGGCGACAAACAACCGCTCAAATATTTTTCTTTCTTCTCTTTTTTATTGTTTTAGGGGTTAGAACCCCTTTTTACACACCTCCGTATATTCATATATTTCCTTTCATATATTGAGGTTTTTTTTCATTTTGGGTTATTTTAGCAAGCTTCTCTATCGGCCTCACACTAATAGGACCTCCTAGATCAGCCGCCTAGCAGGTCAGTAGAACATGGTTACTAGAACTCCCATCAAAAATAGATCTTTCAGTGCCCGACAATGCGTTTGTAGGAGGCAATGACTACTCAGACCTCCCACAGACATACCGACCTAAACTTGGGACTTCATGCCTTAATCATTGGTCCCCAATCAAATAAGAAGAAAGCACCCTCACATATGTATCGTTATTTGCTTAAGGAAAAAAAACTCGGAAAGGGGACGAAACCACCTGGAATGGCCACAAGAAGCTCCTCCATAGCAAAGGATCCCTCTAGCGACTTCATCAACCTGTATGATGCAATCACTAAAACAACAAACCATTAAACATACCTGCACCAAACAGACATAGGGCCCTCTTTGCCTAAAGGAATAGCACATTTGTACTGCAAACTAACTGGCCCTCTTGGCCTAAAGAAATCAAACATTAAACCCTTAAAACAACTAGCCCTCTTGGCCTAAAGAAATCAATCAAACCATCTCATATAGATCCCTCCTTGGAAGAAGGTAGATATACAAAAATACGCTCTATTCCAAGGGGAAAAATAGGGCTCGCAACCCTAAACTAAATGCATCAAGTTGTGACCTATACCTCTTGCATATATAACAAGAGGCGTACATATAACATGTTGTCGAATCAACCTGTGGGTCCATGATAATAGTGGTAAATGGGTCTCGACTACTCTTTGCATTACCCATATCAACTATTGCCTGCCATTTAACGTGTGGTCTGATAACATTCCCCATAAGCGATCAGGTCCTGTCTCATTATCAATAAAAAACATCAGGACTAGGACCACAGTTGAAGAAGAGGTCCTCTTTATAAGCAAAATTGGCTAATGAATCCGCAAATTGATTCTAATAACATGGAATCAGCTCAAGAGATACGCTCTCAAATTCATCAAGTAGGGTTATAGCAGCTCGATGATACATACGAAGGACAAGATTTCATACAGTATATGTCCCATTGAGTTGATTTAAGATCAGATGGGAACCCCCTTTTACTAACAACTGCTGAATACCACCTTTCTTGGCAATATTCAGTCCCATAATCAAGGCTTTATACTCCGCCATGTTGTTAGTAAATCCTACCTCGAGATAAGCAGCTAATTTCATTGTAACTCTACATCGGGGATCTTGGATAACTACTCCAACACTCCCTTTTTTATTAGGGCCTCTGGATGTAATGTGTACGTCCACAACGGGTTTACACAGCCAGCCATCCAGAACTCCCCTATTTGTAATTATGATAGTCAAAATTCAACATATTTAGCAGATGAATTGACGGCTCCATCCCACCTTCATCATTAAAGACTACAAGGATGCTCGTCAAAATTTGCAAACAATGATGTAACAGAAGACCTTAATCTCCCAAATGAATGTCTCGTCATCTTGCTCAGTCACTTTATAGCCTTTACTCCGCCAGATGAGCTTTCCCTGATGATATCGTTGCTTTAAGTATGGGTGCTCCAAATAAGAAATTAATCAACCCATCAACCTCTATCGCTATTTCCTTGCAGATGTCTGATCAATCATGCATAGACCTGCAAGGCACTTATGTCATTAGCACAATCATAAATAATAAGGTTTACTCTTATTAAGATTAACCTTATTCTTAAACTCCACACCCTCAAGATCTGCCAATAATGCTGTGGATTTATTCTTCGCGATCCTGACAATCCTATAAGGACCGTCCCATTTGGGCTCCAGCTTTCCTGGAAACAATTCTCTATGTGCATCATAGTACAACACTAACTGTCCTTTCTTAAAAGTATATTTCTTTGCTTTTAGGTCATGGAGTTGCTTCATCTTGATGTAGCAAGCTCTGCAATCTAATCTCATCGAGGTGTGCCAGAGTCGTAAAGCACTCTAAGAAGGCATCCCCGTCACCCAAAGAATGATTGATTGAAAATTTTATTGTTGGAAACTCAATCTCTAGAGGTGGGACACACTCCTCTCCAATTACTAGCTTGAATGGGGTGTGACCAATAGCTCATTTGAAGGTCGTATTATACACCCATACTGCCACATTTAATTTGGTATCCTAGTCCCGTTTCTTTTCGAAGACTATCTTGGATAGGATACCCACAAGCTGCTTATTGTTACTTTCAACTTGGTCCATTTTCTTGCGGATTATAAGGGGTCATTTTATTATGCTTGATTTTCCATGCTTCCGCTAGAGGCTTTTAATCACCTTGTTCAAAAAATGGATTCCACGGTGTGATACTATCTCTTTTGCCGGAGCAAATCGACATACGATTTGCTCCAATAGCTTTGCATCCTCTTTCCGTGTTGCATGTGCTTTCGACCTTTTAGTAAAATAATCGGTCGCTACGATAATATACATTTTTTGTGCAGGGGACGACGGAGTAATAGGCTCCACACAGTCGATCCCCCACTTCTTGAATGGAAGGATCGCCATAATAGGAGTGAGTGGTCGCTTCCTATTCTCTCGGCTATCATGTCGTTGACAAATGTCACACCTTTTAATGTACTCGAATGCATCTTGGAAATGTTAGAATATCAAGCTCATTTAGTGTGTGTTGACCGACATGAGCTGGACACAGCTAGTCTAGCCATAGTAGTTAGATACATTAAATAAGTCGGTGCCTTTGGTGTGAATGGTCTTATGACCGTAGGTTGTATCTTTCACTATTGAGTGTGGTATAAATAATAGAGTGTGAGAGAGGAAGCGAGTTGCTTCACTCTGTCTGTCATCTATCTGCCTCTTTGAATCTGAACATGGTATCAGAGCTTCATCCATGAGGCTGTGGGAGAATGGGCATGACAACTTGCAGTGCAAAGGAGATGGAAGTAAGGAATCAGGAAAAATCGTGGACTGCCTCCTAAAACCTGTGTTTGAAAATCGTGGACTGCCTCCTGAAATCTGTGTCCTGAAATCGTGGACTGCAACCTGTGTCTGAAAATCGTGGACTGCCTCCTGAATGGACAGCAACCTGTATCTAAAAATCTGCGCCTGCTGATGTGAATGGATAGCAACCTGTATCTGAAAATCTGCGCTTGCTGATCTGAGTGAATAGCAACCTGTCAATCTTCAGTGGGGCACCTGGACAAGGTTCATAGAGCATGTATAAAGGTATTTGAAGTGTGCAAGGAGTAAATGCTTGTGTGGGAGCTCTGTTATGAGCTGGAGTGACAGACACAGACCTGTAATCATTTCTGAACTGCTATAAACATGAATGGACAGCATGCATTCAGTCATTACTGACACACAGGAGCCTTGTACTACGCTCAGAAAGCATCTTTGGAGCACAAGAATGTGTCAAAGCATGTATACATTGGATCAAATGTCTTGGAGCTGAGATCTCTTGCTCAGAATACTCAGATCTGAAAATTTGAAACCTGTCATACACAGTCAATGACAGAATACTCAGATCTAAAAATCTGAAAACTGTCATACACAGTCAATGACAGAATACTCAGATCTGAAAATCTGAAAACTGTCATACACAGTCAATGACAGAATACTCAGATCTGAAAATCAATGATAGGCTGAAAACTATCATACACAGTCAATGACAGAATACTCAGATCTGAAAATCAATGACAAGCTGAAAA
The DNA here is from genome assembly GCF_053477565.2 of Lygodium microphyllum. NCBI lineage: Eukaryota > Viridiplantae > Streptophyta > Polypodiopsida > Schizaeales > Lygodiaceae > Lygodium > Lygodium microphyllum. Next base: position 51,744,404 of record NC_141140.1, on the reverse strand, counting down.
CTGTCATACACAGTCAATGACAAGTACTGTGCATTACTGAAGCAATACAGGTCATCTTGGGGGTTCTATCATCTATATGAACTGGCCTATACATGCTAATGCATGGAGAATTGAAGCAAGCAATGAGCATCATTGAAAACTGAATTTTGAAGCTGAAGTAAATGCAGTTACACTGTCCTGACTAATTACAATTTTGGAGCTGCTTGGAGCTTGGTATGCTGAATTCTGGTTGACTGCAACCTGAAACTGAATTTGTTGACACACTCAGTTTTGGACTTGAAATTGCTGCTGGTTACTCACAGTTTACAGTTTTCAGACTGCATGTATGTACCCTGGCAGTGAGGTTACATAAGCTTAAGCTGAAGCAAACACATAGCTTATGTATTGACAGTTATATCTACAGTTGAGACCACTTGTTTGTGGGTTGTTTTGGGGTGTTAGTGGGCTGAAATACTCTGGTTTTTTTACTGCAATTAATTGCAGAAAACTGTCATAAACAGTTCCGGGCTGAAGTTGAACTGTTAAGAAAATCTTGGTTTGCAGGTAGTCAGGCAAGGTCTGCAACATGGCAAATGCTGATAGAACTGATAATGTAACCCAGATTGTGGGAGAAAAGCTTGATAGCAACAACTATGCAATATGGAAGTTCCGCATGGAGAACTTTCTGATAGGCAAAGGATACTGGGACTTAGTGACAGGTGTTGAGGCTGAACCTGAAGTTCCAGATAGGAATCCTACAGCTGATCAAAGACGAGCACATCGAGCTTGGACGGAAAGAGCTCGCAGAGTTTTACATTGGCTGTCATTATGTATATCGGATGCTATGGTGATGCAGATCATGAACTGTAAATCCCCAGCAGATGCATGGAACATATTGGTCAGGTACTATGGCACAACTACAAGTGCCAGGAAGATACAACTGAAGCAAAAATTCAACAACATAGAGAGGAAGAACAGATCCATACAGGACTATGTCACGGAGATTAAAACCTTAGCAGATCAGCTCGCATCTGTTGGCTCACAGGTAGAAGATGAGGATATGGTTGCAGTGACCTTAAATGGCTTGGGTCCGGAGTATAAGTCTTTTGACACTTCAGTGTCTGTGCGGGCTGAGATGCCTGATTTTAATGAGCTGGTTGCATTATTGATTCATGAAGAGGTGAAGCTTGGCTTAGCTACAGGGTCAAGCAGCTCTAAGAATAAGGATGCAGTTTTTTATTCGAATCAGCGTGGTCGTGGTAGCCGTGGTAGAGGCTATGGATCTGGCAGAGGAGGCCAGCAGAATGCATCCTATAGTAATAGCAATCAGCAGTCATCAAATGCAAGAGGTAGTGGCAGCTTTCGAGGTAGGGGGAGATCGAACTCCCGTGGCAGAGGCTCATGGCAGCAGCAGCGTCAGTCAGACAATCCAAATAAGGACAAGGATTGTCACTACTGCGGAAAGTATGGGCATATTGCAAAGGATTGCTGGAAGAAGCAGGGAAATTAGAAGGGCAAGCAGCATGGACATTATGCTACGTCCAGTCAGGCAGATGACTCTGGTGATAGACTGTTTGCCATGCAATATGTCAAAGATAAGGCTGCTAAAAAATCATCTGATGATGTAGTGTGGTACATTGACTCGGGGGCGTCGAATCACATGACCCCTCATGGTGATTGGTTCACGGATATGGTGGCTGAAAAGCATGGCTATGTATGCACAGGTGATGACACGCAACATAGCATTGAGCATAAAGGCAAAGTGCCTCTGGTTGTACATGATGGGAGGAAGAAGAATCTTCATGATGTTTTGCATGTTCCTTCGATTACGAAGAACCTATTGTCTGTGGGTCAAATGACAGAGCAGAACTTGCAGGTTCGCTTCAATAAGCATGGCTGCTTTATTGAAGAGTTTGGCAATGGATGCAAGTTGATCGCGAAAGGCCACAGAAATGGAAGAATGTTCACTCTTGATGCTACACTGCCAGAGCTGAATTCCGCTATGTTTGCTCAGGGTTCTGGCACTATCAGGGACTTAGAGATTTGGCACAAGAGAGTGGGGCATGTCAATTTGCAGAGGCTGCAAACCATGCAGAAGAAGCAGCTGGTAACAGGGCTACCTAGATTCCAATATTCAGATATTGGTCATGTCTGCGAGGCTTGCCAGTTTGGTAAGCAGTCACGATTGCCGTTTGTCAGGCATGTAAGACAGAGTACACGACCACTGCAGTTAGTGCACTCTGATGTTTGGGGACCAGCTCATAATGCATCTATGGGGGGTTCCAGATACTATGTATCCTTCATTGATGACTACAGTCGATATACCTGGCTTTACATATTGAAAACAAAAGATGAGGTCTTTGCTGTTTTTCAGAAATTTAAGGCACAGGTTGAGAAGGAATTTGAGTGTTACATCTCTTGCTTGAGATCTGATAGCGGTGGGGAGTATGTCTCCAATGAATTTGCTGATTTTTTGGCTGAAAATGGCATTCGTAGGCAGCTAACCTGCAGCTACACTCCGCAGCAAAACGGAGTAGCTGAAAGGAAGAACAGGGTTCTAATGGAAGCTGCCAGGGCCATGATGAATGAGAAGCATATGCCGCTTTACTATTGGGCAGAGGCTGTTGTGACAGCCGCATATATTTTGAACAGGACTCCCACTGCAGGCATTCATGACATGACACCGTTTGAGAGGCTCTATGACTATAAGCCGGATGTAAGACACATGAAGGTCTTTGGTTGTCTTGCTTATGTGCACATTCCAGATGAGAAGAGGAAAAAGCTGGATCCCAAAGCGCATAAGAGTGTGTTCATTGGATACTCGCAGGAGAAGAAGGCATACAAATGTTATGATCCCTCTACCAGGGAGACTTTGGTAAGCAGGGATGTCATCTTTGATGAGCTGGGCTCTTGGTATGTCTCACCAGTTGCAGTGCTATCCGATCTGTCTTCCACTCATGTCTCTACAGTTGATATGCAGCAGAGCACTACTATGACAGGCCCTATCAGTCAGACAATATCCCCATGGACAGGAAGATTGAGGAGCTCACCGTCCACTGACACGGGTATGTCAGTGAGGGGGAGACATGATGTCTTGGACAGCAAAGGAAAAGAGAAAGTTAGTGAGGATGGTATGATGACACCTGGCAGAATGACTTCGGGCTATGAGTCTAGTGATACTTTAGACAGCGAACTTGGTATTCCGACTATCTATACGCCTGGCACGAGGCAGAACAGGTACATTCCGCCTCATGAGAGAGGTGAATCGAGTAGTGCACCACAGCCTAGATGATCGCAGAGGGTCAGATACCCTGTTGATAGGTTGACGTACTCTGGTTATTCTGCAAAGCATTATGCATACATGACAAAAGTGATGGAGATCAAAGAACCAGGTACTTATGCTGAAGCTGCAAAGGATGAAAACTGGTGCATGGCTATGGACGAAGAGATGAAAGCCTTGGCTGAAAATCAGACTTGGGATTTGGTACCACTGCTTGAAGGGAAAAAGCCTGTTGGCTGCAAATGGGTGTATAAAATCAAATGTAAGTCTGATGGCAGTGTAGAAAGGTACAAAGCAAGGCTGGTCGCTAAAGGATATGCTCAGCAGTATGGCTTGGATTATGATGAAACATTCAGCCCGGTTGCAAAAATGGCAACCATACGAACTGTTATTGCCTTGGCTGATAAAAAAGGCTGGAAATTGCAGCAGGTGGATGTTAAGAATGCATTCCTCAATGGTGATTTAACAGAGGATGTATACATGGTTCAGCCAGAAGGGTATGAGCACCCTGATTTTCAGCATTATGTGTGCAGGCTGAAAAAGGCACTGTATGGGCTGAAGCAGGCTCCGAGAGCCTGGCATGCTAGGATCAGCAGTTACTTGCAGAGTCTTGGATTTGTTGTTGGCAGGGCTGATCACAGCCTGTTTACAAAGAAGACTGACAGTGGCTTGGTAGTGCTGGTCATATATGTTGATGACTTGATAATCACTGGAAATGATGACATGGGAATTCAGCATGCTATGAAAATGCTGAAATCTGAATTTGACATGAAAGATCTGGGAGATCTGAAGTATTTCTTGGGTATTGAGGTCGTACCAGCTGAAAATGGCTTATGGCTGATGCAGAAGCACTATGCCATGGAAATGCTTAAGAAGTATGGCATGGCTGAATGCAAACCACTGGATACACCTCTGGACCAGAATGTAAAGCTAGACATGAACACTGGGGCTGAAGTAGAAGATGTGACTATGTACAGGCAGATGGTCGGCAGTCTGATTTACTTGACCATCACTAGGCCTGACTTGAGCTATGCAGTAGGGCTGATAAGCCAGTTTATGCAAAAGCCGAGAAAGCCGCACTTGGATGCAGTTAGATGCATCATGAGGTATGTTAAGTCCACTATAGACTATGGGCTGTTCTATGTCAGAGATAAGCCCTTGATACTGATTGGATACACAGATGCAGATTGGGCAGGATGCTCAACTGACAGACAATCTACGAGTGGCTATGCCTTTGGCTTTGGTAGCGGCATGATCAGTTGGAGCAGCAAGAAGCAGCCTACGGTTGCTTTATCTAGTACTGAGGCAGAGTACAGGGGGGCTGCATTGGTAGCATGTGAGATTGCTTGGCTGCTCAAGCTTATGGCTGACTTGGATATTCAGGTTGATGCTCCAGTGAAACTGTTATGTGATAATCTGAGTAGTGTACTCCTGGCCATGAATCCAGTTTACCATGCTAGGACAAAACACATAGAGGTACACTACCACTTTATTCGTGAGATGGTCCTTGTAGGAAAGGTTGATCTTATGCATGTGAGGACTGATGAGCAGGTAGTAGATATCTTTACCAAGTCTCTGGGTAAAGATAAGTTCTGTGGTTTTAGACAGCTACTTGGAGTACATATGCTGTCTTGAGCTTGAGGGGGAGTGTTAGAATATCAAGCTCATTTAGTGTGTGTTGACCGACATGAGCTGGACACAGCTAGTCTAGCCATAGTAGTTAGATACATTAAATAAGTCGGTGCCTTTGGTGTGAATGGTCTTATGACCGTAGGTTGTATCTTTCACTATTGAGTGTGGTATAAATAATAGAGTGTGAGAGAGGAAGCGAGTTGCTTCACTCTGTCTGTCATCTATCTGCCTCTTTGAATCTGAACAGGAAAATGACCGGCCACCAATATCCCGCCCTCAAGGCTTTTTGCTCGGTTAGTCGCCCAGCAAAATGACCTCTGCAAACAGAGTCATGGCATTCTTCTAATATGAAAGGGACCTTGTTAGGCATTACGCATCAACAGTAAACATCATCTACCCCTTGCCGATACAACGTACTTGCAATTATTGTGAATTTTAAAGCGAGTTGCTTAATCTTTCACTTTTCTGACTTCGATAGACTAGCTCTAATCTCTCTCGTCGACAAATAATGCGTTATCGCCACATACCAGGAGGGAATAGATGCCGTGTCAATCTTGAACAATGAGTCCCAGTCACTACCTTCAGCCAGAGCTTCCTTTGGCTCCCCAAAGTCCACAAGGCACTCTATGATACACTGCAACCTGGGTGGCTTGCTCTTAACCTCATAGTCAAACTCCTGCAAAGTGATTGATCACTTTGCCAAACGGTCAGGCGGTTGTAGCTTATTCATCAACAGTCGTAGCCCTTCCACCTTTGTATAAAGGACAACCTTCTCATAAAGGATGTAGTACCTAAACTTTTTAGTCACAAAGACCATCGCAAGGCACAACTTTTCCATATAAGTATAATTAACTTCGGATACACCTAGCTTCTGACTAGCAAAAGCAATCGGGTGATACCACTTCTCTTCCCACATCTGCGGAAAACAACAACTAATGCTATGCATGGTAGCTGCTAAAAAGATATAAAAAATTTCGCCCCTCTTTGGTGCTTTCAGCACAGGTGCTCTTACGAGTTCCTGCTTGATATCCTTGAAAGCCACCTTACAAGGGTCACTCCACATAAACAAACAGTTAAAGGATAAGAAATTTGTCAATGGTAACGTTCTTTATGCCAATGTGTTAATGAACCATCGATAATATCCAACTAATGATAGAAAGCTGTAGACTTCTTTGGGGGTGTGTGGCAGACTCATAGAGACTATAGCTTTGATTTTTTCAAGATTCGTTGCAATCCCTACCAAGCTAACTACATGGCCCAGCAGGAACCCTTACGGTACGCCAAAAATGCACTTCCTTGGATTGAGAGCTATGCAAAATTTTCTGCATTGCTCAAAACATTTTCCTAAAATAATCAATTGTCTTTCTCTCATGGTGGCTACCCCTAAATCGTCAATAAATACCTTCAGCTCCTCAGGGGAAATGTCACCAAAGGTCTTATCAGGAGTTCGTTGCTAAGAACTAGACGCATTGCATAGACCAAATGCCATCACATGATACGCAAAGGTCCCAAGGACTGTTATGAATGTCGTTTTGAGCTTATCCTCTTCTGCAATTGCTATCTGATTATAGCCTCCAAAACAGTCCATGAATGAATATATCTCCCTACTCGTCAATTGATCCAAAATCTGGTTGATAAAGGGTAGTGGGTAATAATCCTTAATTGTTTGTTTATTTAACTCTCAAAAGCCACACATAGTCGGATTTAATTATTTTTCTTCTTCCTGATCACAACTGGTGAATATCATTTAGTGTGCTGCACAGGGAAGATCAAACCCACTTTCCGTAATTTCTATAACTCCTCGAACAGCCCATCCCACAACTCAAATGCCATATGCCTAACTTTCTGTCACACAGGACGACTTCTTTCCTTCAATAGAATTGTATGGACAACGAGGCTGGGAGGAATGCCCCTAAGTTCATCGTAACTCCAAGCGAAAATATCATGGAACTCTTGGATTAGAGTGACATAATCCTCCCATTCCTCTGCACTAAGCATAGATCCTAGCTTTATTGGTCGCTCATCATCTTGGATTAGAGTGACATAATCCTCCCATTCCTCTGCACTAAGCATAGACCCTAGCTTTATTGGCCGCTCATCGTTTGGCGTACCAAGCTCTAGCTTGATAACATCTGCGTCCCTTATTTTATCTTGAGCTTCTAATGGCTCATTCAACGTTACTTGATAGATGTCTTCTATGGTCGATCCCTCTTTAGATTTGTCAATCGACGACATCTCACTTTTAGACACATCTTCCATTGTCTCTAAGTTTGTAGAAGACAGGGGGAGCTCGCTCACTTTGAGGTGATTCAGGATATGTGTTGACTACCACATGTCTAGCACCTCTGCCAAATATCAATCTACCAGTGGGTATATCTACTTGACAGTCTACTTGCAAAATCCAAGGTTGGCCAAGCAATACTTGGTAGCTCGGATGCCCTACAAATCGGATTATCCTAAAGTCCAATAGACATTCTACCTTGGCAATTATCACGTGGACTTTAGTAATGCAGCCCTTTGGCTGTCTCAAACTATTGTCAGCCATTCTAAGGATTGTGGAGGCATCTTTATGAATGGCAATACCCAACCTCTCCATCAATTTAGAACTCATAATATTAACCGAGGATCCTGTGTCGATGATAGCACTATCCACTAGGATCCCATCAACATAGGCTGCAACCCTTGGGCAGTGCTTTTCAACAAGTTCAAACCAGTCATCCCCTACCCACGCTATTCCCAAGGGTTCTACAATATAACCCATACACAAGATCTTTTAAAATTCTTTGCATACTCTTGGCGATAGCTTGATTAGCTGCAAGAGATTCATGTCTAGTTTAACATTGCAAAGGGAGCTAGCCAAATCAAATTCGTGATAATTCGCTAAAGCTCGCTTCTCACGCCAAACCATATGCTCTTTAGGACGCTGCACCGGCTTTATTGCCTCTTTTTTAACTCCAACCTTCTTTCTCGATACCTCTTTATCTCTCTTGGGGTCAGCCTTACTCTCTACCGGCTTCAGAGGTCCCCCTTCCTTATCAGGCTTTAGAACTTGCGTTCCTTTATAATCCTGCCTAGGGTTTTTGTTCGACAGGTTTTACATTATCTTTGTCGCTTTCTCTATGTTTTTGGCCTCTTATTACAGCATGTAGGCTAGAAGCTTTAGTGCCATTAACTTGCACAGCCTCAATGAGGCTCACCCCACTGCCAGCTGGCAGTTCCTTGATAGTAGCCTTACCTCTTTGGAGTATTTGTTTCGGCCCATTAGCTTGCTAAAAATTGTTTCCTTGAGCACGGTGATTAATAGGCCCTGCGACTGCCTTACTGGAGGGAATTGATGTTGCTCCAACAGGTGGCTTCTAAATGGCCTTCCCGCAACAAATGTCGCACTTGACATTTGGGCAATTATGTGGATACTGTTGCCCACCACACCATTTGCAGCTGAATCTAGAGGGTGCACCCTCTTCGGGGCGTCGACTCCCTATCAGATTTTGTTGTTTCTTTAAGAAATTAACGTCAATGACTATTTGCTGATATTGTTTAGAGATCATATCCGTGTAGTGCTTCATCATGTCCTTGACTTTGCTAATGACATTTGACAAAATCGACTCATAGCCCTAATCATCTACCCGTCGGTCCATTGGTGGCCGCACAATTTGATTAGGCATTGGTTGCATTGGTTGGTGACCCACAGGAATGACATTAGGGTTCCTTGCTTGGCTTCCCACATTTGGAGGCATTTGACTAGCCATCGGGTTAGTCACACTAGGCGGAGCTGGCAATAAAGGCACATTCAGCACCACGTTCCCTCTCCCATTAGGGTTGGCCATTCCCATCCCTTGGCTTCCACTGCCATTGATCAATTGCAAATTATTTCTTGATGCTAGACCCATATTGGGATTGATTCGAGAAGCATAGGTTACTTGTAGATGGGACTCTATTTCTTGCGCTTGTCTAATGGTAGTGTCTATATCCACCAATGTGACACTACTCAGCTGCACTTGGATGTTAAAATCAAGACCATGCAAGAAGTATTGCAATTGGGTAGTAGGTGGAATAGGGATAGAGGCATCCAATTTACGAAAAACCTCTTTGATCTTCTTGGCATATGCTCGTATATCTTCATGCAGTTCTTGGCGTGTCAAATTCAACACATGCAACCAATATTGGCCACCTCTCTCAGGGGCAAACTCCCTTTGCAAGGCTTCATAAAATAAATCCACGGTGGTTATGGTTTCAACCTCAAGGCCATGATACCATATAGTTGCCCTTCCCTTCAGGTCATATTGAAGAACATCATTAGGATGCGACAATTAAACATCGGCTTTTGGAACTCCCTTTTATGAAGCTCCGCATCCTCTTCCACTAACCCATTAAAAATGGGTAGAGGGAAACCTAAGGCTGGAAAATCTGTCATTTCCTGCAGGGATTGCGATAGGTTGGGCCATGGCAATGATTGGATTTGCTAATGGAATGGGGACATGCAAAGCTGTCACACCACTCGAAGTGGGCAGATTAATTGGGAGGGGGGAAGTACTAGAACTTCCACCTCCTGACGGACTTTGATTCAGGCCAAGGGTACTAAGACCCCACCCTTGAATAGGTTCACGACTACTCCTTTTAGGAGAATAACACCTATTGATTTCGGCCCTCCGTTTAGCCCTCTCGGTTCTCTCCTGTTTTTGGAGTTTGGCTTGATGCATCTCTTCAAAGGTCCCAAGAGACCCTAGATTCGAAAACTGCTACTTTGAGGCGACTCCCGGTAGACGCACCACTGATGGGATAAAAAATGGGCTGGCACTGGCTATAGCACTAGCCAAACCTCATGCATACAACAGACACCTCCACCACCACCCGACCTCATGGGCCAAGAGTATCTATAATAACTAAATGCACACTAGATACGTCTAATATTATGTTTGTAGCTGAATAAGAGTCTAACGACACCTTCCCTAGAACCCCTCAAAGGGGTATCCCACACATATTGGCAATAAGTGCCACATATCACAGACACAGGAGGCACCCCATCGGCTGATTGCCATGGCCCCACTACAGCTCTCCTACATCTTGGGGATTGGCCCCTCGATGAGCTACTTTTACATGTAAATACATTCGCACAAAACTCCTCTCTTTGTCAGCGAGATCCAGGAGATACCATGTTTCTCACCAATAATTTTCCCCAAGGAACGAAAGACTAACTTACGGCAAGGGAATTCTCACCCTCTCAAGCGTAGGCCAAGTATAATTCAAACAATTGCTATGCATTTCCAAGAGTTGATACCACATGTATGATCAATGCAATAGTGGATGTCTCATCGTGCACAAACAATTATGTTTCGAAATCAGCCTATGTGCTAGTACACAAACAATCTTTCCATGAATTTCAACTAATATGTATATACTTTGTTGCAAGAATCTAGCACCAAGGTGAACCTTGTGCTACTAGATCCCTAATTTCCAAATAGACCGTTTCCTAAATGCTATGCATAAAAAAAACCAATCAGAATTTGCATTATTTCAGCCCTCAAACTGTTGCACAAAATCCTACTCCCCCTCACCGTTTAAGTTTTGGTTCGTTGCATAGGTGTATAGAGGTTGTTTGTCATGATTTAGTGTATAAAGAGTAATAAATCACACACTATAACAAAACAATAGGGAAAACTGAGGCCAAAACTCATGCTTTTCCCCACCATACATCCACAACCACTTAGTATATTTTTTCGTATTTTTCAAAGGCATATTCCTAAATTTTCTCTTATTTTTCCCATTTTTCTCTGCTTTCCTTTTTTTTCCAATTAAAAATTGATATATTTTTAGATTTGTGGCTCTTGATTCTTAGAACAACAAAAATATAGATTTTATTAGCATTTTATCCCATGTGTATTTGTTTATCCCACCCGAAAACACCGAAAATTCCATTTTCCTCACAAAAACCGTATTTTACAGGTTTGTAAAAATTATTTCTAGCATTTTGACTTTATGTTTTCTGATTTTTTCATCATGCAAGCATAGAATAAATAGTGAACATCATTTCTACCAATTTTCACTCCATAAGAACAACATTGACTATATCAAAAGTAAAAAACAAGCAAATTTCCTTTGTAAACTTAGAATTACCGGTTTTTTTTCCTTCTTTGCAAGTTTTAAAATTTGATTCAGGACAGCAAATCGGCCCTCATTCAATGCTCAGCCCACCTCCAAACAACAAACTCTAGCCCTCCACCAATCCGGAAATGATTCGGTACCATGCCGGACAAGCGGTCTTCAATCGGTCTTCAATCTTCTTCATGGGCATGTACTGCCTCTTAAGGGGAGAGAGAGGGAGGAGAGAGAAAGACTGGAACTATATCTCCACATCCAGGTAGCCATTGCTCATGTGAAGACTAGCGATGGAGAGCGTGAAGAAGCACAAGGTCAGGGATGTAATCAGGTTCGGGGGTTGTGTTGAAGCTCCATGGCCCCCTCCATAAAAAAAAATCGGCGCCCTGTCAAGAATGTCGCCATATTTCTTCACGCCATCCAAAAAATGGACCCTCCCCTCTATTCGTTGAATTTTGGGGGGTTGGGAGACCCCAAGGGTCACCCCCCTTCCCACCAAGTCCTTTTAGACTTGGCCATAGTGGTCCTTAGCCTCTTGGGCACTCCCTCTTTCGCGTCCGGTGTGCGATTCGCAGTCCGAGTAATCCTGGGCATTTGTCTTGAAGTCCCCCACTGCTGGGCATCTCCTTGGGTCTCGTCTGTCATGCCAAAAAATTATGAAAATTCATGACTGTCGTCTAGTAGCTCTTTTAAGCACTTTTTGGGCATTGCCGCTTAAAATCATACTGGTTGCAGTTGCTGCCTTCGACGAAGTCTATTTTTCCCCTGAAAGTCAAAATTTTTGGTTATTTTTAAGCACTTCTCGGTGTCAAAAATCATTTGACATTGCTCTTCTAGTCGAATTACAAATCTGAGGTCATTTGCTCCTTTGTTCAATTCGAAACCACTTGCAAGATAGTGCGAACACAAAAAATTGAATCGATTTTTGAAAGTTTAAAGTGGCTAATTATGATTAAGAAGCATGCAAACTAGCAAGGAACATATTGAGATGGGGAGGAGGGGAGTAATTTTTTAATGTTTTGCTTTTTCCCACCATGAATTTGGCAATTCGCAACCCTCTCCATCAAGCCTCCGCATCCGCGGGATGAGATTATGTAATTCTTTACTCCATTTCACTCTAGACCACACGATTTGATGAAGGAGATGAAAAGTTTAGATTTCAATCTTTCTCTCTTGCCCCCATAAATGTGGCTCATATGGGCTGAGAGAATGAGAGGGAATGGATGCTAGTTTGTGGACTAAATGTGAGAAACTGAGAGTTGAGTTTTGAGGCCCAAGATGTGCCAAAAAATTGCCAAAAAAAATCAAAATTTAAGCGAAAATTGGATCCCACTGAAGGCGGCAGCTGTAGTTAGTTCGATTTTAAGTGGCAAGTTAGAGACAGGCTTTGGAAGCACTTCAAGATACACCAACTGATGGTTGCAGATTTTTCATAATTTTTTTGACTACCGGATTGGATCCTAGGAGGTGCCAGGCAGTGCAGGACCCCAAGACAGACTACAAAAAATTTATAGACTTCGAATTGGACCTTGGACGTGGGAGATAGGTCGGATAAGAGGGCCAATAGGGAGAACTAAAAGGGTATGACCCTTGGGGGCCCCTTGCCCCAAAACTTGACGAATTGGGGGGGGAGGGGGGGCGTTTTTCAACCACGTGAAGGAAAAATGAATGCCATGGAAGTAGGCGATGTTTTTTTGAGAGGGAGGGGGCTATGGGGCCTCAACACAACCCTATGAAGTGATTCTACCCGCCAGATGCTGCTTATCTTCACTCTCCATCACCATGCCTTGCTCCTCCGATGGCTGCTCGGATTGAAAGATCCTATTTTAGTCTTTCTCTCTCCTCCTTCTCTCTCCCCTAAGAGGCAATTCATGTGGAAGAAGCCCGATTGATGAATGCTCGTCTGGCGTGGTATCGAATTGCTTCCAAATGGAGTGGGACTGAAGATGGATGATTGGAGAAGGGCTGAGCATTGAGGTTGGATTGTTTTACTATCCTGAATCAGATTTTAAAAAACCCGCAAAAAGGAAAAAATCGGCAACTCTCTTTTATGAAGGAAAATGACTGCTTTTTGATATTTTATTGGTCAAATGGTATTCATATTGGATGAAAGCTGGTAGGAATGTTGTTTGCTATATGTTTGATGCTTCTATGTTAGAAAAATTAGAATACATAATGCCATGATACTAAAAATAATTTTCTAAAACTCGAAAAACATGCATTTTACAAAGAAAATGGTGTTTTTGTTATTTTGAGTTTGATAAAAAAGATGCATGAGGGATGAAATGTGGAAAATGAGTGATTCTCAGTTGCCATGATTTAAAAAATAAAAAAAACCAGTAAATAATCTATCTTGTTGAAAAGAAATAACAAAAAATAGGAAAAAAAGATTTTTGTGCTTTGAAAAATAATGAAAAAATATGGTTAATGTCAGTGCATGTTTGGCAAGGTTGAGGCATGAGATATAGCCTCAGTTTACCATGTTTTATATGTTTTAGCCATCAGTTCATCCTCTAAGCATGTTGAATTTTGACTATCATAATTACGAATAGAGGAGTTCTCGATGGCTAGTTGTGTAAATCCATTGTGGACGTACATATTATACTTTGATGGAGTGTCCAGGGGCCCTAATAAAAAGGGAGTGTTGGAGTAGTTATCTGAGATCTCTGACCTAGAGTTACAATGAAATTAGATGTTTCTCTTGGGGTAGGATTCACCAACAACATGGCGGAGTATAAAGCCTTGATTATGGGACTGGATATTGCCAAGAAAGGTGGTATTCGGCAGTTATTAGTAAAAGGGGATTCCTAGCTGATCTTAAATCAACTAAATGAGACACATACAGTCTGGAACCCCATCCTTTGCATGTATCATCGAATTGCTATAACCCTACTTGATGAATTTGAGAGCGTCTCTCTTCAGCTGATCCCACGTTCTTGGAATCAGTTTGCAGATTCATTAGCCAACTTTGCTTATGAAGAGGACCTCTTCTTCAACTGTGTCCTAGTTTGGATGTTGCTATTGATAATGAGATAGGACCTGGTCACTTTTGGGGAATGTTATCAAACCACGTGTTACATGCTAGGTGATGGTTGGCATGTGTAATGTGAAGAGTTGCCGAGACCCATCTACCACTATTATCTTGGACCCATAGGTTGGTTCAACGACATGTTATGCATATGCCTATTGCTATATACGCAGGAGGGATGGGTCACAACTTGATGCATTTAGTTTAGGACTAAGAGCCCTATTTTTCCCCTTGGAATGGAGCGTTATTTTGTATATCTGCTTTATTCCAACAAGAAGGGATGAGTAGGTGCTATTTTGCTTGATTTCATTAGTCCAAGAGGGCCATTTTCGTCAGGTTTTAATGTTTGATTTCATTAGGCCAAGAGGGCCAGTGAGTGTTGCAGTGACATGATCTTTTTCATTAGGCCAAGAGGGCCACTTAGTTTGTAGTAAAATGTGCTATTTCTTCAGGCCAAGAGGGCCATATGTCTGTTTGGTGCATGTATGTTTAATGGTTTTCTATTTTTGTGATTGCATCATAGATGTTGACAAAGTCACTAGAGGGAGCCTTTGCTATGGAAGAGCTACTTGTGGCCATTCCAGATGGTTTTGTCCCCTTCCCAAGTCTTTTCCCTTTTCTCTTAAGAAAATAATGATATATGTGTATGTAAAGGGTTACTCTCTTTTTGTTTGTTAGGGATCGACAATCAAGGCATAAAGTCCTAGGTATAGGTTAGTATGTCTGTGGGAGGTCTGAGCAGTTGTTGCCTCTTGCAAAGGCATTGTCAGTCCACTGAAAGACCTGTTTTAGACAGGAGTTCTAGTGACCCTGTTCTGCTAACCTGGTAGGTGGTCTTTTTAGGAGTTCCTATTATTGTGAGGTAGTTAGAGAAGCCTACCCTTAAATATCCAAAGTTCTAAAGCTATCTAAAAATACATATATGGAGGCTTGTAAAAAGGGGCTCTAACCCCTCTCAAAAAATAGAAAAGGAAAGAAAGAAAAATCCTTGAGCAGTGGTTCATCACCTTGCAAAGGCATGGTAGGTTCGTGGGGACGAGCAATACCTAGGGCCGATGTGTTGTCTACCTAGGGGTGGCATCTAGATGAAAGAATAAGAATAAGAGATGGTTGGAGCAAAAATAAAAGTGAGCATTAGAAAAGGATTAACTGTTGCCTTGTGAGGGCTTGGTAGGTTCTTGGGTATCGAGATAGGACCTGAGGCCGATGCCCTATTGTCCTTGGGTCACTACACGCAGCTCCCTCCTTTTAACATGCCTAAGTATGGAAAATAAAAGCCTACAAGAAAAATGTGCTAAAAGACAATACTTCTAGATCATGCTATAGGAGTCCTTACCTAGGAGGAGCTCTTGGTTGAGGTGTCCTTAGTTAGGATGGTAGTTCATACCACCACTTAGGGTAACCCCTCTGATAGTTCTTTTTAGCTTTGCCGTGTTGGAACAGTTGGTTAGTGACTAGCTCTAGGATTTCTGTTAGATTATGCTAGACCTACTCCTTGTGGATTTCATGCCTTGGTTTTGACAGGGGGTAGGGTGAGAGTTGTGATGTGTGTTGTTGAGTATATTTTGTATCAGCTTGATGCTCCTTTTGGTTGTGTATGTGTAGATCTGTTCGTGGGATTTGAAGGGATGAGTCACCCTATCCTATGGTCGCCAATGAGAGCTAAGTTTTGAGGTTGAGATGTGTCGAAAAATTGCCAAAAAACTTGAATTTTAAGGGAAAATTGGATCTCACTAAAGGCGGCAGCTGTAGTCAGTTCAATTTTAAGTGGCAAGTCATAGACGGGCTTTGGAAGCACTTCAAGATACACCAATTGACGGTTGCATATTTTTGATAATTTTTTTGACTATCGGATTGGATCCCGGGAGGTGCCAGGCAGTGGGAGACCCCAAGTCAGACCACTATAAATTTACAGACTTTGAATTGGATGCTGGACGTGGGAGATAGGCCAGATAAGAGGGCCAATAGGGAGAACTAAAAGGGTGTGACCCTTGGGGGCCCCTTTGGCCCCCAAAACTTGACGAATGGGGGAGGGGGGGGGGGGGGGGGGGGTATTTTTCAGCCCCTTGAAGGAAAAATGAACGCCATGGAAGTAGGCGACGTTTGTTTGAGAGGGAGGGGGCTATGGGGCCTCAACACAACCCTATGAAGTGATTCTACCCGCCAGATGCTGCTTCTCTTTGCTCTCCATCTCTGCCCCTCGCTCCTCCAATGCCTATCTAGATTGAAAGATCCTATTTTAGTATTTCTCTCTTCTTCCTCTCTCTCCCCTAAGAGGCAATTCATGTGGAAGCCCGATTGATGAATGCTCATCCGCGACGTGGTACTGGATTGCTTCCAAATGGAGTGGGGTTGAAGATGGATGATTGGAGAAGGGTTGAGCATCAACATTGGATTGTTTTGCTATCCCGAATCAGATTTTAAAAAACCCGCAACAAGGAAAAAACTGGTAACTCTCTTTTATGAAGGAAAATGACTCTTTTTTTAATATTTTATTGGTCAAATGGTGTTCATATTGGATGAAAATTGGTAGGAATGTTGTTTGTTGTACGTTTGAAGCTTCTATGTCAGAAAAATCAGAATACATAATGCCATAATATTGAAAATAATTTTCTAAGACTTGAAAAACACACATTTTACAAAGAAAATGGGGTTTTTGTCATTTTGGGTTTGATAAAAAAGATGCATGAGGGATGAAATGTGGAAAATGGGTGATTCTTAGTTGTCATGATAAAAAAATTAGAAAAACTAGTAAATGCTCTATTTTCTTGATAAACAAATAGCAAAAAATGAGAAAAAATAGGTTTTTGTGTTTCAAAAATAAGGAAAAAATATGGTTAATGCCCGTGAATGTTTGGCAAGGTTGAGGCATGAGGTATAGCCTCGGTTCACCCTTTTTTATATGTTTTAGTGTGTTTTTATTGCTTTATACTTCGAAAATGACAAAAAATAAAACCCTACACCTATGCAATGATGCAACACATAAGCGGTAGGGGGGAAAAGAAGGGTTGTGGAAGCGTTTAAGTGCTGAAAATGAAGTAAAGTCTGATTTTTTGGTTGTGCATGTCATTTAGGATGATAAAATTTAAGTTTTAAGAGGCTAGTAGCACGATTAAGTTCAGTGCTAGTCTTTAGCAACACAGCAACAATGAATAGATTGAAAATCATTGAAGGATTGATTTTACACTCCACTTTGCTAATTTGTTTTGGACTAAAATGGTTGTGCACAATAGGCATTCACTTTTTCATTTTGGATGCCACATGGTATAATCTCCTAGATGCATAGCACCTGTATGCCGATCATTAACCAACACTGAGAGTGTGAGGAAGTCCTTTACTGTAGGTTAGACAAGCGACTCCTTGAGATAAGTTCAGTGAGGAAATAAAAACTCATGGATCGTTCAATAAATCAAAGAGTGGACTATGTATCATGTGTTTTATATGTTGAGGCAATGCATCTTGGGGCCAATCCCCTTGATGTAGGAGAGCTGCAGTGGAGCTGCGGTGTTTCAGCCAAGAGGTTGCTTCCTGTGTATGTGATACGAGGTGTTATACCTATATGTTATGGGATCTCTCTTTGAGGAGTAGGGGAAGGTAAACGTTGGACTGTGTCGTATTACAAACACAAAATTGATATTAGAGTTTAGTGTAGTGTGAGCCTTAGACGCTCTTGGCCCGCGAGGCCATGTTGGGTGTCTTGTGTATCTTAGAGGTCCGGCTAGTGCTAGAGAGGTCCCGATAGAAAGTGATCAAGGAAGTAGAAAGGAGGCATCAACGATTGTAAACGAGCATTAGTGACTTCCCATTTTTGAAATACGATGTGTGTGTATGCCGATTTTAGAGTATGCATCTTTTATTTAGATTTTATGAATCTTTTGTTCTTGTGATGAAAAATGATTGAATACACTTGAATATGTCTAAAATCATAGAATAATTAGTAATTTCTAGTAAATCATGCAATAAAAATCAAAATTTAAAATTCAGAATACGAGATTCAATTAAAAATGATAATTTTATGGATTTTTATGGTTCAATAGGTGTTCTTGTGATGTAATGAAAAATGAATTTTTGATAGAAAAAATTAGTTTTTATTCATAAAAATTTACAATAAATTAAGTACATGTGTTTGGATATATGATGAAGGTAGGGTATGAGAATTTGCCTCAGCCTATCTCTATCTTTATATGAAAGTGTGTGTTTACCACTTTTCTATATGAAAAAAGACATAAAACACCCCCTTAAACTGATACACGATTGTAAAACCTAAATGAAAGGAGAAAATAGATTGTGAAAAGTTAAATATAAATTAAATTCTACTTTTCATACATATCATGATATATATGACTCTATTCAGTTAAGTTTAAAGGGACAATAGCACGGATTAGTCCAATAGTGTTGTTTCTAAGCAACACAATAATACATTAGAAATGAAGTCATTGAAAGAATGTTTTGCACACAACACATTGGCCAATTTGTGGCTAATTTGTTTGAGAACTATATGGCATTACACCTTGCATCTACATTTAAATATGGTATTAAGAGAAAATCTCCTAGATGCACAGCACTTGATAGCTAAAACAATTGACCAACAATGAGAGCGTGTGAGGACTCATGATCTATAGAATAGAACAATTTTCTTTAGGGACTATTAAGTGAGGAAATAAAATTATCTCCTGGAATGCTTTATCAAAAGAGTGGATAATGTTACGTTGTTATTCTATGTTTAAGAGGCACATCTTGGGGCCAATTCTCGGGGTGTAGGAGAGATGTAGGAGCCACAACACTATGTAAGGAAGGTGCTCTTTGTGTATATGATATAAGGTGCTAGCCACCTAAATGCATGGGATAGTCTCTCTATTGGAGTTGGGAAGGAGCAATATCATTGGGCTAGAAATTGATACAAACACGTGATTTAACTAGAGCAATTTGTAGCCTCTAGATACTCTTGGCCCTGAGGCCATGAGGGTGGTTTGGTGAGCATAGGAGGCCCCCGACTAGAGTCTTAGAGCCAGTATATCGGGCCCATTTTAGGTCTCAAAACTCTAATGCAATGGTCGTGCAGATAATGAATTGCACGTCACTAGAGGATGCTTGGAATATTTTTATGAGATATTATAGTATGACCACTAGTACATGCAAAATCCAGTTAAATCAGAAGTTCAATATAATGGATAGGAAATGACAATCCATATAGGATTATTTGATTGAGATAAAGACAATTGTAGATTAGTTAGATCTAGTAGGAGCTCATGTAAATAATGAGGATTTAGTAGTTGTGACCTTGAATGGTCTGGGACATGAATATAAATCTTTTGACACCTCTATCTTAGTGAGATTTGAGATGCAAGATTTTAATGAGCTTGTGTTTTTGCTCATATATGAAGATGTCAAATTGGGATTAGCTACTGGTTTGAGTAGTTCAAAAGGTAGGGACATAATATTTTATTCAAATCAAAGAGGCTATGCTAGTCGTGGAAGACGGTTCATGCTCATGGTAGAGGAACTCAACATCATGCACCTCAGAATGCCAATAATCAGCAGGGGTGAAATGCTAGAGGCGGTGGTTACTTCTGAGCAAGGGGGAGATCCAATTCTAGAGGTCGAGGATCATGGTAGTTACAGTTGATGCATGTATGTTCTAACACTGATAAGTATGCATCATCGAGTCATGCTGCGGATGTTTCTACTGATAGGTTGTTTGCTATGACATATGTTCAAAACCATGTAGCTCAGGAAAATAAGGTAGATGATGTTTGGTATATTGACTCTGGAGTATCTAATCATATGACATTGCATGGTGAATGGTTTATTGACACGGTTCCAAAAAAGAATGGGTATGTGTGCATAGGAGATGATACTCAACATAGCATTAAGAATAAGGGTGTGGTTCCCTTGGTCATTCATGATAAGCAAAAGAAAATTCTGCATGATGTACTACATGTGGCCTCTATTACAAAAAAATTATTTTTAGTGGGACAAATGATGGAGTAGAACTTGTAGGTTTGCTTTAATAAGCATGGATGTTTTATAGAGGAGTTTGGAAATGGTTGCAAGCTTATTGCTCATGGCAATAGACATGGTCGGATGTTCACATTGGATGCTACATTTCCTTGGCTAAAATAAGCCATGTTTGCATATGGTCAGGGCACTACTAGAGATCTTGAGATATGCCATAAGGGGATTGGTCATGCAAATATTTAGTGGTTGCACACCATGCATCAAAGCAACTAGTCACTATTTTGCCAAAGTTTGCATACACGAGATATGCCACATTTCTGGTGCTTGTCGGTTTGGCAAACAATCTAGATTTCCATTTGTAAAACATGTACGAAATAGCTTGAGGACAGTGTAGTTAATACACTCTAATTTATGGGGACCATCCTATAATGCATCTCGTAGAGGCTCCAAGTACTATGTGATTTTTACAGATGATTTTTGTAGGTATACATAGGTGTGTATCTTGAAATAATAAGATGAGGTATTTGCTATTTTTAAAGACTTCAAGATGCAAGTTGAAAATGAGTTTAATTTCAACAACTTGAAAACAACAACCAAATAAGAGATTTGTCTAGCTTGACAAAGGAGACATATGCTTCACATGCTGATTTAAAGGGCCCGGCTAAAAAATTACGTAAGTAGGAGATTGCATTAGTAAAGACTGAGAAACCTATGGAGCAAGCTAATGCTTTAAAGATACATCATAATGATATTTGGACTTGCCACCACTGTGGTTGGACTTATCCCAATGCACATCTAAATACTGCATATCCTCCTCCTGTGTGCACTTTCCTCCCTTCACATAAAGACTTGCTTTCCCATCAATTCTTGCTGATGCCTCTTTGAAGAATTAGTGTAATTTGACCCCTTTATGACTATTGCACACGATTTAGGGAGCAAAGATAGCTTGGAGTGTGGGACTTGTAGCAAGGGTATGGAGGCAGAGAGGGTGCTAGCAAATTTGAGTGGCTTCATGAAGACTTGATTTTGGGAAATTCAAGCTAGTTTCAGGGGAGCATTTGAGTACACCCTGTCAAAGTAGGACATTGGGTTATAGATCATGTTCATTTATACACTTGTAAATTTTGAAGGGCTCCAAGGGGATCCTATCTCTTCCATTACAACAAAAGTAATGCTTGCTCCTCCAAAAGCTACTCAACTATAGATTGTTGGGGACCTACATGATGGTAACAAAGTTGCGATCAGTGCAACTATCTCTGGGGGCATTGAAGGAGCTAGTCATGTGCAGTGGTTCAAAACAAGTATTCCTAATGAGTCTTTAGAAGATGCAAACCTTGAAGCAATCAGTACCTCCAAAATTTCTAAGACTTTTTGTATTCCTCTTGGTGCTGTTGGATTTTATCAGGCAGCAAAATCAGTACCTCCAAAATTTCTAAGGCTTTTCGTATTCCTCTTGGTGCTGTTGGATTTTATTAGGCAGCAAAATACATTCTTGTAAATTCAGATGGTGAAAGTGGAGATCCTACATTCCTATTGAAATGTTTCCTCCGAGTCTGAGTCCATCATATATAGAAGGGGAAACTTTAACAGCTTTATATGGATATGTTGGAGGTCAGGAAGGAAACAATCAATAAAGTTGGTACCTCCATGAGAATGAAATTGAGCATGGCACACCAATATCGAAATCGGAAGGGCTTCTACAATATCACTTCATAAAGGAGACTATGAATACATTTGTATCATTCAAGTGCATCCCTGTTCATGATGATGGAATGGTTGGAGAAGCAATAATTGTAATGGGACATGAATGCATTAAACCAGCTCCACCAAAGGTTTTGCATCTAGAAATCCGAGGGGATCTTATTGAGGGAACTCAACTTATGTGCTTCAATGGTCTCAGACACTACTCGATGGAACACAGTGGGAAATCAAAGGGGCTACAAGTCACACACATACTGTCTGTATGGAAGACATAGACAATTTTTTTTTTGGTTTCATATGAGCATATCAGATCAGATGGTGCTAAGGGGCCAGTTGTTGTTTCTTGGCCCATTGGACCCATAATATCCGCTCCACCTATTGATGAATCTTTAGAGTTATTGGGAGAGCCTATTAAAGCTCGAGTACTCAGATATCTTGTAGTTTATAGAGGACTAGAAGGTCCTGATGTAGTCTTTAGAGAAGCACTAGCAGGAAAACAACTTTCCCTCTGTCCATATCCACCCATCTGAGCATTTAAATGTTTGTCTTCCTTATGGCATTTCTATCCTTCGAGGGACAAACCCTCTGGAATTGGATGATTTTATGCACTGGTGACTTTGAACATTGCATCTACCCCTTAGTAATCACCCCAAGGAGGATGAACGGGGGCAGCATACCCATGGCAACAGGCTCTGACAGTGCTAGCCCATACATGTAGCTTACTTGCTACTATCCCTCATGGAATGAAAGTGGAGCTTGTTGTGTAAGGACTCCATGGAAAACTTACAGGCATTCAGAGTCTTGGACAACTTACTGCTTCATTCAGCACCATAGTTGAACCTCATTAGATGTAGAATCAACACCCTGGGCAAACTTTGCAACTTCACAAACTTGATTGCGTTGACTACTGTAGCCTTCCCAGAGCTAAAGTTTTGTACCCTTAAAGACACTCAGGAGCTGAAAATAGTCTCAATGTATCCTCCAATGTACGGATAGCTTTTGGTAGAATATCCAATTGGAGCACAAAAAAGGGTTAAATAGTTACTGAGGCTTTGACTCCTTTAGATTTAACTACATTGTATAACTACCCCCTTTGTAAAGATTGGTGTCTCTTCCACTATCTTCTTTTCTAAGTTTAGCTACATGTAGTTCTGCTACAAGAATCCCCCTTTCTAAACTGTGTCTCAAGGTGAATACCTTCAACATCTTCCTCTACAAGGATAAGGTATGATTGGGCATGTCCTTCAGTGATCTGTAGGCAATAGGGATGGAGCTCCACCTGCTGCCTTCTTTTATCAGGACAAATAGAATGTTGAACCAGAGCGATATAATGGAGGTCTAAATGTGCCACTAGACCAACATTTGGGGACATCCATGCTTCAAAATTCTTATCCTAGGATTTCACAGTTTCAGATGGATGGTTTTGCATCTAATCCTGGACCTAGCCATGGTGTGGCTACCAAAGAGCATATCTATCCAAGTCCATTTGTTGGTGAGAATTTCCATAATTACGGAGAAGAATTGAGTGGGAGGAACTAGATGACTAATAGTTCCCAATATATGAATCCATTGCCTAAGAGTTAGCAAAGTCTGGGTAATGTTTAGAAAAAGATGGCAAACTCTTCCCAA
Source organism: Lygodium microphyllum (assembly GCF_053477565.2). Taxonomy (NCBI): domain Eukaryota; kingdom Viridiplantae; phylum Streptophyta; class Polypodiopsida; order Schizaeales; family Lygodiaceae; genus Lygodium; species Lygodium microphyllum. Next base: position 51,721,101 of record NC_141140.1, on the reverse strand, counting down.
CCTAACCCAAAAAGTATCAATGTGCTTTTGGGAATGAGGGCAATGCAGGAAAGTTGTTGGAAGGAGAGTGACAGGGCCACCAAAATGGGTCATGCACAACCACCTTCTTCAGAGGCACGTGGACATTCTTAGGGATCTTGGAAAAGCCATACAACATTGAGTCAATCTCCAGCAGGGACGGATGCTGTGGGTCAATCATCAAATAAGGATGGTCATGGTAGCATTTGTAATTATGATTTTCAGCAATGAAATATTGACTCCAAATTGTCTTATACAAGGAAAGTGGCATCTAGTAGCAATATTATGAGCATCATAAGAGCATTGGAATTCAGCAAAACAGTTGCTCACATGCTTGACATGATTGATGTGTTGGCATATGCACTTATGCATTTTGATGCAACCATGATGGCAGCTGAAGTGATAGATGTCATCCAGATAGAACGAGCAATTGTCAAACATTTGACATCTCATATGGATCGGTTGGAACACCCATGCATCTTGGAAGCTCTCATCAATCTTTATGGTAATGCTATTTTGCAAGAGGGTTTAGCGCATGTATATGACAAATATATGCTGGTTGTATCGATTGCCATGGTTGATGCAATAGTTCAACAAGACTTATTGCAATCAATGTTAAATATGTACAGCAATGAGTGTAGCCAATCACTCTCTCATGGACACCAATACCTATATGAACAACAATATGACTATGAGCAGCATTCATGTACTTCTTAGCCATATGTTTCTCATGAGTACCATGGATAACATTCTCGTACTTCTCAGCCATATGCTTCTCATGAGTACCATGGACAACAATATGATTATTCTATTGCTGATCAATATAGTGATGATATGGGCAACATTGACTCTACAACCCGTAAAGCTAGTGATCAAATAAGAGAGTTGCATGCTTAGGGGTTATGCTATAGATGTGCTAAACCAATGTATTCTAATCATCAAGACATTTGTAGAGCAAATAATGCAATGATATTTGTGGTACTTTAATATTCAAATGAAGAGGATAAAGACAATCATGCTGAAGACAATTTGAATGATGATCCAGAGGAAGATAAAGGGTTTATAGTTGCAGCCTATAAAGATTCAGTTTCTGCAGACCATGACCATGGGCTTCTCTTTGATTCAGTTTGCTGAATACCATGACCATGGACTTCTATTTGATTCGGTTGCTTATGCTTTTGTGGATTCATTCGTACATGCATATTATTTCATGAGTGATGATATCTCTGATTTGGTGGTCATGATGCATGGACGGGATATTACCTTTCCTTTTGACCTAGGAGGTTAAGGGCTGGACTTAACTCTCTGTGTAGACCAACATCACTTTGGGAATGATGTCCTTACCTTCAAGAATTTTGAGAAAACTATCATGCTAACTAGCGGGCATGAATTCTTCAAGTTTTTTTAATGTTCTTGATGCGTTGTTTTGTTCAAAAATTTTGGTTGTATAAAACACGAATTCGTAAAGTTTTTTTAATCAAAGTTACGTATGAAACACAATTTTGTGAGCAGTGAGGCCATTTGAATCATTGTTTTTGCGTTTTATGAGTCGTGAATGTTTCATGCTTTCTCTATTGCATAAAGTTTCAACTCATTTCATTCATCATGTATATTATAGGTTTTGTAAGGCTGTAGAAAGTTTCAATTCACGCCAAAATTTTTAGCAATATTTCTTTAATCTACTGGATATGAGCGAATGTTGATTTGTAAATTATTCCCCAAATTCAATTTTTTATTTTTTGGATTGTTTTGTGAGTAATCAGGATAATTAAAAGGGAGTTGTCTTTAGAGAGAATAGAGGAGGAGGATATAAAGGATACCTATGATGAAAAGCTATTTGATTTTCTTCATGCAACTAGAAATTCATCTAGATTTATTTACATCAGAGATATGCTCAATGTTTCCTTTGATTTGCAAGAGCTTTTGAAGGATCTTGAAGATAAACTGAAGGATTTTAGGGAGTTTTATGATAGACATGTGGAAGGCCTAGAGATTCATTTGTCCATTATAGCGATGTAATGGAAGCTTCCAATGCTAGTAGAACAACTTTCCAAACAAAGTTTAGCCTTATTGATGAAGAATTCAAGAAGTGGAAAGTAGATTGCCCTTTTCATCAAAATCAACAATAATGTCTTCTTGTATAGAAGGATGTTGGATTTCTTGTATATCTTCAATATATGGAAAGTTGTTCTTTAGATACAATACAAGAGAAGAAGATGGAGGATATTGCATGAAAAGACAAAGAAGTTGAAGAGAAGGGTGAAATAGGTCCTCTTGAATGTAGAGATTGAAATAGGTCCTCTTGAAGATACAATTGAGTGTAGAGATTGAAATAGGTCCTCTTGAATGTATCCCAACATTTCCCACTTATCTCATCAACAAAAAGAGATATGTACTACTAAATGATATTCAACACATTTTTGATCTTAGAGAAGATCACTGTTTGGCAATCCTTGGTGCATGGGGTCAAAATGATAAGAATTTTATAGGTTATGAAGAGGGATTTCTAGCAACTCTTGATGTTGAGGGAGAGAATTTTCAAGATAGTTCTGTAGCCTTGCATTTTTGTATTACCTATAGAGAAAGATTACTTACAAATTGAACAGAGACTTGGTATTGATAACATGGGGTATGAAGAGAAACTAAAGTCTCCATTAGAGGAGAAACCCAAAAGTTCAATAAATCTATATGATGATAGTCTTCTTGAAGAATATGAAAACCCTAAGGTATGAAAGATAATTCCAAGATATCCATTGTGATTTATATTAGAGTATGTTATGTATATCTACTGTCATCTTATACTATTGAGGTTTATTGTGCAGATAGAAATTGAAGATGCATACAACTTTCTTGGAAGAGCCAAGGGCTCAAGGCCATTGAAGCTTGGAAAAAGTCAAGACCTTGGTCATTATATTGGAGTCTTAAATAATCAAACAATTGCAATTTATCATAGCAGGTTGTCAAGCTCTCCAAGCTTACCAATAATGGCTTTGAAAGCTATCTCCAAGGTGATTGGATCCCAAGCTTTCAATAGAGGTTCAGACCATATAATTTTGGTGGAGAAGGAAGAGGCTGTAAGAGTTTTTGGCTTCATGTCGGGATACAATGGATCTAGGGCAGGATACTTTGGAGTTCTTTCCTCTTATTTGCTCTCCCATGTAGGAGTTGCCAAGAATTTGAAGCTCCTTCCAGACTATAGGAAACAAGAGTTCCTGAAATGTAGAGTCTCATCGAGTGGGATGAAACAAAAGATTCCTTTAGAGGACCTAGTGAATTTCCCGAAACTGAAGACTCTTATACAACAAAGTCAGACTAAAAGATGTTATTGGTTTCTTGAAACCCATATTTTTTCATCTCTTTGTCTAGTTTGTAACCATTCAAAATATATTTGCTTTGCATAAGAGTTTAAATATCCCTCTTTTCTTCTTTGGGTAACAGTGGATATAGTCCTTGCCAAAGATGATGTATTACATTATGCGGTTGTGTCTTTGAGATTAAATTTGTGCCAAATTTGTCTATAGAACCATTGCAAGACCTCTAATAAACTGTTTGCTTTGTATCTTCCACCTCCATGTCTTGTGTATCTAAAGTATTTTGTTCTTGCATGATAATGTGATTTTTTCATACCTTGGGTTGACCAAATAGATACTGATCCATATTTCTTGATAAAATATGGAGCATGGTGTCAAGATTGTGGGAGAGAAGGAAGGAGTCTCACTTGTAGCTTTCTTGCTTGCACAATGGGGGAATACACACACAGGTGGAGGCTGAAAACAGTTTTCCTCTTCTTAGTTGTGTAAGCCAAAAAAACTCTAGTACATAGAAATAGAAGAACCCTATATATGGGTCTCAAACAAAACTCAACTAACTAAGGTGGCATACTAACTGAGCCACGAAGTAGAGTAGATAAGGATAGCTGTCATCTAGTTATTATTCATGGGCGGTGTACTAACCGCATCTGCAACTGACAAGTCAGTGACATAAATGCACAACGGTCACCCTAGCATATCACGAGTGGAGCTCGATATCTCAACACTCCCCCTCGAGCTCAATCCCAGTTCCTGCACACCAAGCAGGTCTCTGAACTTGCACAGCTTCTCTGCGCCCAATGCCTTCGTAAATATGTTAGCTACCTGATCCTCTGTGCTGATATAAACTAGATCAATAAGACCTAGTAAAACCCTCTCCCGCACATAGTGATAATGCACCTCAATGTGCTTTGTTCTAGCATGATAGACTGTGTTATTTGCCAAGTGTATACTACTCATGTTGTCACAATAAATGACAACTGGCCCATCTGTAGGCTGATGCATATCATAAAGTAGCTTATGCAACCAAGCTACCTCACATGCAGCCATTGCTGCACCGCTGTACTCAACCTCTGTGCTCGACAAGGCAACTGTAGGCTATTTCTTGCTGCTCCAAGTGATTGCAGCACTCCCAAAAGAGAACACATATCCACTGGTAGATCGTCTATCAGAAATACTACCAGCCCAATCAGCATCCGTGTATCCATACAACTGTATCTGAACCCCAGTCTCATAAAGTAGTCCATAATGCAATGTGGACTTCACATACCTGAGTATGCGTCTAGCCGCATCCAAATGCGGTTTCCTTGGAGCCTGCATAAACTGACTTATCAATCCAACAGCATAGCTCAAATCTGGACTGGTAATAGTCATATAAATCAAACTTCCTACTATGCGTCTGTACATAGTAGGGTCTTCCAGAAGCTCACCTACATCTACGCTCAGCTTCACATTCTGCTCCAAAGGAATTGAAATAGGCTTACAGCCTGTCATCCCATATTTGGACAGCATGTCCAATCCATATTGCCTTTGCAAGAACCGTATCCCACTTGGTGATCTAATCACCTCAATGCCCAAGAAATAACGCAGCTCTCCCAAATCCTTCATCTCAAACTTCTGCTTCAATAGCATTTTCACATGAAGGATATCTTCATCATTATTACCTGTCATAATCAAATCATCAACAGAAATGACAAGTAGCATAATACCTTTCTCTGTTTTTCTCACATAAAGTGAGAAATATGCCTTGGAAATCTGAAAGCCAATAGTGACAAGATACTGTCCTATCTTGTCAGACCATGCTCTAGGTGCTTGCTTCAAGCCATACAATGCTTTCTTCAACCTGCAAACAAACTCAGGATTAACAGCATACACATAACCTGGTGGCTGCTCCATATATACCTCTTCTTGCAAATCACCATGCAAGAAGGCATTCTTTACATCCATCTGGTGTAAAGACCATTCCTTTGATGCAGCCATAGCAATGACTGCTCTTACGGTTGCCATCCTTGCAACCGGACTGAATGTTTCTTCATAATCAATGCCATATGTTTGTGCATACCCCTTGACTACTAATCTTGCCTTATATTTGTTCACAGAACCATCTGCATTGTGCTTCACCTTATAAACCCACTTATAGCCAATTGCATTCTTATCTTTAGGCAAAGGTACCAATTCCCATGTAGCATTTGCTTCCAAGGCATCCATTTCTTCATCCATGGATTTCTCCCATATTTCTTTTCCCATGGCTTGCTCAAAAGAAGTGGGTTCTGGTTCTTGTATCACTTTGACCATATAGGCATAGTGAATGGTTGTAAATCCATCATATTTCAGCCTATCCATAGGATACCTAGCTCTGATAGACCTGCGCAAAGTAGGTTCACTCCCAGGTGCTCTCAAAACATCCCTGGTCTTCCTTACTCCTGGTGTAACAATAGAAGGAATACCCAACTCATCATCAATGCTCTGTTCTGAGCCACTGGATTCTCCATCCACATAAGAGTGACCTGCATTCACATCAAACATGGGCTAATCTACCTTCTCTTTTCCTTTTTGTGATACCTGCATACCACTATCTGCATTGCTTTGAGAAGATTCTCCTGATCTCAATCTGCCTATCCATGGTGAAGAATGTGAACCACTACTAGAGGACACTCCATGTCCACTAATATCTTGTGACTATTGCTGTGAATTCTGTGCAGCATTACCATTTTGTGCATCTACATTATCAATAAAAAAGCATCTATACCCTTTATACTGCAAAGAGTAACTAATAAAGATGCACTTCTCAGCTTTTGGATCCAACTTGGATCTCAACTCATCTGGCACATGAACATAGACAATGCAACCAAAAATTTTCAAATGAGAAATATCTAGTTTCCTACCAGTATACCTCTCCTCTGGAGTCATCCCATGTATTGCTGCAGTGGGAGTCCTGTTCATTATGTAGACTGCTGTAGCAACTACCTCAGCCCAATAAAAATCAGGCAAGTCTTTTTCATTGAGCATGGCACGAGATACCTCTCCAATATGCCTGTTTTTTCTTTCTGCAATTCCATTTTGTTGTGGGGTATGATTGCATGAATATTGCTGCTTTATGCCATGCTCCTACAAGAACCTTGCAAACTCATTTGAGAGATACTCTCCCCCTCCATCTGACCTTAGGCATTTTATTTGCAGGCCTGTTTCTTTTTCAACCATAGCTTTAAGAGTTTGGAAATGCCCAAAAACTTCACTTTTCTTTTTCATAAAATACACCCAAACTTTTCTGCTATAGTCATCAATAAAAGTGACAAAATAATGACAGCCTCCAAGAGATGCAGCTTTAATAGTCTACACATCAGAGTGGATTAATTCCAATGGCTTCTTACTCTCTTGAACATGTCTAGGAAATGGTTTCCTTGCCTGTTTTCCAAATTGACAGGCTTCACATACCTTATGCATTTCTGCAACCTTGAATTTAGGCAATCCTGCAACAATATTTTGGGCCTGCATTGATTTAAGTCGCTGTATATTAACATGACCAATGCGTTTATGCCAGATATCAATATGTGTAACTACACCAGTCCCATGTGCAAACATTGCTGCACTCAATTCAGGCATGTCTGCATCCAATGTAAACATTATGTCATTCTTCTTTCCTTTTGCTATCAAGTGACCTTTATTTTTCATATCCTCAACAAAGCATCCATGAGGATTAAATCTGACCTACAAGCCTTGCTCAACCATTTGACCAACAGAAACCAGATTCTTGGTGATATTCGGGACATGAAATACATCTGACATGTATTTATTTTTCCCATCTTGCATAGACAAAGGAATTTTTCCAATCTGCACAATAGGATGTGCAGTATCGTCATCAATCTCCACAAATCCTGGTTTTTCCATTTTTCTTGGATCCTACATCCATTCTGCATGACCTGTCATGTGGTTTGATGCACCTGAGTCAACATACCACACTTCGTTGCTTTCTTCTGCACTTGTCACAGAATTGTTCATGTGCTGCACCATAAACAAATGCTCATTTCTGTCATCACCTTGTCTACTAGAAGATGCATAATTTCATTGTTGCAATTTTCTATTCATGATGTCATTCTGCTTTTTATAGCAGTCTTTAGCCATATGATCCATTTTACCACAGTAGTAGCATTCAACATTGCTGTTTGCATTTTGGCCTCTTTGCCATCCACCACGACCTCTTTGGCTCCCCCTACCTCTAGAGTTACCACGTCGTCCTCCATAGGACTGGTTTTCTTGAGTCTGCTGCATATTCTGATTTCTACCACAGCCTCCAGATCGGCCTCCTCTACCTCTGCCTCTACCTCTTCCAGCAGTTGAGTAGAAGACAGTTTCTTTTGAAGTTCCTCATGAAGAAGATGCACCACCATTTCTCTGCTCCTTAGAAATTAGAAGAGCAATCAACTCCTCAAAATCAGAAAATCTTTCACGAACGGAAATGGATGTTCGGAACTGTGCATAATCCTTTCCTAGACCATTCAAGGTCACAGGAACTAAATCATCATCTTCCACTGGCAACCCAATGGAAGCAAGTGCATTTGCATTCTTCTTCACCTTCATGTGGTAGTCATTGATGCTCATATTTTCTCTTTGCACATTATGCAACTCTTGCTTGAGCTGCATTTTCCTGGCTTGCATATTTGTGCTATACATTTTTGACAAAGTATCCCATGCCTCCTTTGGCGTACTTGCATCTTGAATATGCACAATCATAGAGTCTGAAATGCTGATAGACAGCCAGTACATAACTTTCCTGGCTCTCTCATGCCATGCTTTAAATGCCAGCATTTGCGGTTGATTGGGAACATTAGAAAGAACTGGTTCTTCTTCATTTCTTGCAACAAATTCCCAATATCCTTTTCCCATAAGGAATTCGTCATTCTAAACTTCCATGCTTGGAAGTTGTTCTTGTCAAGCTTTTCAGTGACAATCTGTGAGAGAGAATCAGACGCCATTACAAAACATTGCAAAAAATTCTGTCACTGCAAAGAACACAGCTTCAGCCTCACAAGGGCTAATCTGCAAAACTGGAGAAAGTGGTATTTGACCACACAGTCACTTCCTAGTGACGATTTTGCATAAACAGGAAACAAGGATGATTATGTAACTCCCAATGTCTCTGCACACAAGCATACGATGCAATTTCTGTGGTAACTTTTCACTGACCTGTAGAACAGTGGTCGCACAGCATAAAACAAGGCCTTTTCCTGAGTGCGTGGCAGAAAACTTTCGCCTCCAAAACAGGCCCCGAAATGGCCTCAAATAAAAAAAATAGGGATACTGTCCTCTTGCCACACCGCGAAGGGCGTCTCAATCTAAGACAATGCACTCCTGCACTTTCCGGCTATGCTACCTGCAGAGACTTGCTCCCAAAACATAAAAAATGAAAGCAACACTGGTCCTCTTACCAGAACACCGCGAGCTTGGCTTGCTTTCTTGAGCTCCTTACCACGAACAAGGCTCTGATACCATGTCAAGATTGTGGGAGAGAAGGAAGGAGTCTCACTTGTAGCTTTCTTGCTTGCACAATGGGGGAATACACATACAGGTGGAGGCTGAAAATAGTTTTCCTCTTCTTACTTGTGTAAGTCAAAAAAACTCTAGTAAATAGAAATATAAGAACCCTATATATGGGTCTCAAACCAAACTCAACTAACTAAGGTGGCATACTAACTGAGCCACAAACTAGAGTAGATAAGGATAGCTGTCATCTAGCTATTATTCATGGGCGGTGTACCAACCGCATCTGCAAACAACTGACAAGTCGGTGACATAAATGCACAACGGTCACCCTGGCATATCACAAGTGGAGCTCGATATCTCAACACATGGTTGTATAAAATATGCTGCATAGATAACAAATAAAGAAATTCAATTAGAAAACCTTATATGTGTCAAAAAATAAAGAGACATACATATGCAAACTTCTTACCATATAGTGAGTGAAGTGTTGATTATCCCAAGCTTCTGTTATTACTTTTTAAAAAATTTTCAATTGGTTTTTGAAGCCATTGAGATCATCATCATTCCACTTCATTTTATCACAATAAAAGAATACTTTGTCTAGTGTTTTCCAAACAATGGCTTTTCTATTTTGAGCTTGTCCATTATTATCAACATGATCCTTAACTACATTATATAGGCACTTCCATTGATTGTATCTAATAGTTGATCCACCATTCCTAGAGTTTACCTTACCAAGTCTCCCATGAAAGTATAGGAACCTTCTAGCCTTCACTCTACCAATAGGTGGCTTTTTGGGTACACAATTGCCATCCTTAGACTTTTGAAGATCTAGTTCAATAATAAAATTACCACCATGCAAACCAATTACAGATAAGAATTTTCCAATCTTTGTTATAGCATATGTTCTAGTTGACAATGGCTTTAGCTTCCATGCAAATCCTACAAAGATGAACAAGCTTTTCAATTATCCTACAAAGTGCATGAAGTGTACAGATTTGGGCATTCACTAAAGGAATATCTAGGACTGGTTTAAACTATGGATCCTTGTTGTGCCTAGAGGGTGCTCTATTCCAATTTCTTGAGTTCCACTCTATGACTGGGGACATGCAGTATAGGCAAGGAGATCTAGAGTTGGATCCCTTTGATACATTGTGCATACATTTAAGTGTCTTTAAGTCACCAGATATGTGCCACTCAATCTTATAATTCCCAAATCCTTCAACAAATAGCTCTTCTCCTGCTTGTTGTCTCTTAATAACATTAGGTATTGGTGTTCGATGAAAAACCCAATACAATATATCAAAATCCTCTGTATCTACTTTGAATGCTCCTAGCCACTAGATGTTGTGTTTCGATTGAACAATAAATGACATTGAATGATTGTAATGATCTAATGAAAGTGCTCTATTCATCAAGGTAATAGAGATCCTCTGTAGTTTTGTACATTTTATAATCTCACTTTCATCAAGTTTAACCACAAATCTAGCCACTCCTTGTGCCTCTTCTAGTGACAAGTCATAGAATCTAATCACTAAGCATTGTAGGGTGGGAAAGTCAAGGAAAATATTGTTAAATTCATTGAATACAACTTCCTTTTTCTTTCCCTTGAAGCTAGCCTTGATATGGAAAGGCTCACCCAGAATCTCCATTACTTTGTTATTCACTCTCTATCTAATAGTTCTAATCGCAGATGGCCTTGGAAGTACACAATTATGTACTTGTGCTTGCTTCATATTTGACTGTAAAAGCTGAAAAAGTTGTATATAAGCATCTCGACTGATACCAATATTATCTAGTGTCTTCTGCACTAACTTAGTATCCATCATGGGGCTAAATGTACCCCCATGTGGTAGTATCCGCTAATCATTGGTTAAAGGGGACTCGCATTTAGTAATCAATCAGTTAAATGGGACCTGTGTGGGATCCCATCTTATGAATGTAGCATCGTGTAGCATTGGATATGTTGCATATCACAGTGACTTGTTAGTTAGTTCCTCGATAATGGAATTGCTTTGTGGATTCCCTAGCTAACTATGCTTTCATGGAATATCTCTTTTTCAATTGTGGTCCAAGGGAGCTCGTACAATTACCTCCTAACATTAATCTTGGACTATTATGGGGTCTTCTTGTTGACACACCATATTTCGACCGCCGATGGTTAGTTTGGGTTATGAGTCATGTAGCAAGTGAGCACCTTTCTACTTTGTCATGGACACATAGGATTGTGTATCATCATATTCCTTGCACGGTCCTTGCTATTTATATAGGGGGTTAGCTAATAGCCTGATGCACTTAGTGTAGGGCATAAGAGGCCTTATCCTGGGTTTGTTTTGTGCTTTAATAGAGCAATGTTAGCACCAAGGGATTGTTTTAGCAGTACACTGTGTTAAATGATAGTTCTAATGTTTTATTTTATATGGCCAAGAGGGACATCTTTGTCAAATGCTAATGTTTTATAAGGCCAAGAGGGTCTTCTGTCAAGTTCTATTGTTTTGATTTATAAGGCCAAGAGGGCTGGTTCTGTTGGTTGTGAAATGTTATATCTCTTTAGGCCAAGAGGGCCATATGTCTGTTTGGTGCAAGTACGTTTAATGGTTTTTTGTTTTAGTGATTGCATCACACAGGTTGGATGAAGTATTTGGAGGGAGCCTTTGCTGTGAAGAAGTCTATTGTGGCCATTCTAGGTGCCATCCTCACATTTTTAAGTTTTCTCCTTAAGTTGATAATGTTATGTGTATATGGAGGTTATTTTCTTTTGGTTTGTGGGGACCGACAATCAAGGCATGAAGTCCTAGGGTTTGGTTAGGTATATCTAGGGGAGATTTGAGTAGTTGTCTATCTCCTGTTAGGACATTGTCATGCATTAAATACTTGTAGTAGGGGGAAGTCCTTGTGACCATGTCCTTCCTTTTTGCTAGGCAGATGTCCCAAGAGTCCCTGCTAGTGTGAGGCAATTAGAGAAGCTTGCCAAACTATTAAAGAAGAGCAAGTTCTAAATATATCTAAACATAAAAAATTATAGAGGTGTGTAAAAAGGGGTTCTAAACCCTCAATAAAAAAAAGAAAAGAAAAAGGAAGAAGTTTCCTCAAAATAATTGATTATCACCTTGTAGAGGCTTGGTAGGTTCCTGGGGATAAGTGAGCCAATGCCTTGTCTTCCTAGGGGTAGTAGCTAGCCAAATAAAAATCAAGAAGGTTGGAGCAAAATAAAAAGTGAGCATTAAAAAAGAATTATGTGTCACCTCGCGAGAGCTTGATAGGTTCTTGGGGATGAGTCATTGTCTTCCTAGGGATAGTAGCTAGTCGAAGATAAATCAAGAAGGTTGGATTCTCATGCCTTGATTTTGTTGGGGGTAGGGTGAGAGTTGTTCTTGTGCTTTGTTGAGTATATTTTTTGTGGTAGCTTGATGTTTTCTTTGGGAGTTGTTTTTGCAGATCAATTCATGGGACTCCATGAATTGTCGCCCTATCTTGTGGTCACCAATGAGAGTAGATTTTAAAGACCATAAAATGCGAAAAAGAAGGGGATTAACACAAATTTTAGGCGGGAATTTTAAGCCAACGGAAGGGAAAGTTGAAGATCCGACAATTTTAGAGACCAAGGAAGACGAAAATGCAAAACTTCGGCCATTGTGGTGGTTGCAAATTTTTAGTACTTTTTTTCCACCGCCGGATTGAAGAGAGAGCTTCGACGTAGCTACAGCCCCACCGCCGCCTTTGCGATGAATTTGGAGAGGATGGCCTTGGCAGGTCGAAAGCAAGGCAGTAATCAGACCACATCAATGATCATCTTGAAATTTTCACTCTCTTATGTTGACTTCCAATCAACAAATCATTGCCTGATGAGAAAGCTGGAAATCTAGGCTTTCTCTCTCCTCCATCTTGTCTCCTCTTGAGGGCTGTTCACACGCATGAATCCATCGAAGAAAGGGAAGGAATTGGATGCGAGAGAGGGATGGAACAATGGTACTAGAGAAAAGGAGATCATAGATCAGAGTTGGAGAGAGCGTCAATGGCATAAAATAAGCGTCAGTGGCCTCCTGACCATTAATTACAAGCCTCCAAAGCCCGATTTTTATGCGTAAGCACTCATTTTATTCATTTTATGAAAGATGTTTGATGAAATTGTTTTTAAATGGATTCTACTTATTGAAAATGATGAAATTGATCAAAAATCTTGAAGAAAACCAGAAAATTTAGTCATTTAACAATTTACATCAAAATACACAAAACCCGCAATTATGTGACTTTCATGAAAATGACAAATTTTGAAAGTTTTGATTTTGGGATTCATATGGAGTAGAAATGAATATAAAATCAATGCTAAGTAATTGTGATCAGTCCTAACCTGAAAATAGAAAATATCAAAATTTTTATTTAAATAAATGAAGAAAAATAGTTTAAAAAATAGAAATTTTAGTTTTTTACACTAGAAAATTAAAAAAAGTTATTTTATGTCTATGAATATATGACATGGCTGTAGTATGAGGGATAAGCCTCACTTCAACCTTGTCTTCATGTTAAAGTCCGTTTTTACCGCTTTTACAAGAAAAACACATGGAAAACCACTCTTTACAGCTATCAACAATGCACAACCTACATAGTAGGGGGAAGAGGGGTTTTGATACTGATTAGTTGCTGAGAACATTGGAAATTCTGATCTATTTGTTTTTGCATATCATATAGGACATTTATAAATTAAGTTTAAAAAGCAGCATGAGGATATCATGGAAAGACATGTTTATTGCACTTCACAATGTTGATTTATAAATCATAAAATGTTTGAGCACTATGGCATTCACAATTGCATTTTGCATAGCACATGGTAGTTCCTAGATGCATTGCAATTGGTCTATTATACAAATGATCCATGCCGAGTTTTGAGATACCTAAGTTGTAGGTTTAGGCGTTTGGGTTCCTTAGGAAACTGTTAAGTGAGGAAATATCTTATCTCCTAAATCATTCTAAAACAAGAGTGGAGTTTGTGACACCGACTAGGAGAGGGAAAGTACTAGAACTTCCTTCTCCTCATAATAACAGACTATTCGTGCAACTAGGGTTACTAAGATCCCTCCCTTGTAGGGAGATCAGACCACTTTGTTGACTGAGCATGCTCATACAATTGAACTCTAATTCTCAAAACAAATATATCCTATATGCAGAATGCATTAGAAAAAATCAAATTTAGCATGTAATCAACACTTATTATCCCCTCTTCTCCCTATTGTTTAGGGTTGTGCATTCGGTGGTAGGTTTAGAGAGCGTTTTGATGTAAATTTTTTCATAAAGAGCATTAAATACTCACTTTAACATAAAGATAGGGATAAATTGAGGCTAAACCTCATGCTTCAGCCCTAGCATACATCCATGGACACATATATTATTTTTCCTATTTTTAAAGCACAAAAAACTTATTTTTTTGTATTTTTTATTTTTCTATTTATTTATTAATAAATACTAATATTTCTTGATTTTCTAATGTGACTTGATTAGACTTGCTGAGAATTATTTTCATCCCTCATTTCATCCCATGAGAACACCATTGACACATCAAAACCCCCAAAATCCATGATTTATCCTAAAACTGCAATTTTGCAAGTTTTGTGTGTTTATGGAATAATCAATAGACGACCGATCTTTGCTAATTTTCTTAATGTTTTTAATAAAATAGATAATTTTCAATAAAAAGCGATCATTTTCAACCATTTGTAATCAAGATCTATTCATAAAAAGATGAAATTTATCAATTACTCATAAAACTATGATTTATCTCATATGTATCTCGTATTTGGAAGGCCGTTGATGCTCACTAGCAACTATTAACACTCCTCCAAACATCGATCTATGCTCTATCATTCTCAGCATCATCTCCCAAACAATCAAAATGTCTCAAATCAACCCACCCCCTTCTCTCATAAATTGAACCATAGAAACATGCATCAAGAGGAGAGAGGAGAGAGAAATACTAAATTTTGAGATCTCCATCTGGGCACCATTTCTATGCATGGAAGGTGGTGATGAAGGGTGAAAAAATAAGGAAAACCATGGCAGTGATCAGATTAGATGCTTATTCTCAGCCCACCATCACCCCTTTCTACAAATCATCACATGAGGGAGGGGCTTCGTTTCTACTCAGTGGGTTGTCAAACAATAGCCATCCCTCCCCCCCTCCCCTTAATTTAAAAAAAATTAGTTAGACCCTTCCTTTATTTTTTTGCCCCCAAATGCCATGCCCACTTGTACTTTGGCTAAATTTTGACCTTTTAGGTGCCCCGACTTCAATTTCTTCCCCATTCCGGTGACCGATTCGAGATCCAAAAAATCTTTGCATCCGGCTTGAGGTCTTGAATGACCGAGAAGTTATCTTACTTTGGTTTGGTACTCAAAAAAATTATGAAAAATCAGCAACTACTGCAATGGTCGAAATTTCATTACTATCTTCCACTATCACTTAAAATTGTCGGGATCCGCGTCTTCCGCTTCCATTGAGCTTCCATTTCCACTTTAAATTTTCATCATTCCACATTTACGGATATTTAAAACTTGCTCTCACTTTGTAATGGTTGTACCTTGTGTTGAATGCAATTTTTAGAATGTCTTCTTCTTTGATCCTTATTTAATAATAGCTTGATCTTACAATTTTTGAGAAGATCTTTGCACTTTGAAGATGGTCAAGTAATTCATCTATCCTTGGAATTGGGTATTTATTCCTGATTGTCACTTGGTTTAGCCCATAGTAGTCAATGTAGAGATGGAGGGTTTCGTTCTTCTTTTGGAATAGCACTAGGATTCCCCATGGTGAATTACTCGATCAGATGTATCCTTGGTCCAAAAGTTTCTTGAGTTGTTCTTTCAACTCAATGGCTTTTGGAATGGACATATGATAGGATCCTTTTACTACTACTGCAGCTCTTGCTATCATCTTAATCTCATGATTAAATTCTCTTGGTGGAGGAAGTTTTGTCAGCTCTTCAGGGAACACATTTGTATATTCCTTTAGCTAATATGATTCTTTATCAACTTCCTTTCCTTGCTCAATCATATTACTTTTGATAAGATAGATAGGAAATCCTTTTCTTAGTCCTTTCATTATTCAAGAAGCTTTTGCTAGCTAGATTCTAGGGTTTCTAGCTTCACCTTGAGTGGTTACTAACTCTCCCTTTTGATCTATGAATGTGATTTGAGCTTTCTTGTATTGAAAATGAGTGTCATTGGGAATTAGCCAATCCATTCCTAGTAAGCACTCATCATAAGCTCCTAAATTTATAACTCTAAATCCCATGGTGGAAAGATTGCCTCTTAAGTAAATTCCACTCTTCTAGTCTGTTGAGCACAAATTATCTCTTTCCCATTTGCTAACTCTACTAGCAACTTAGATGCATGTTCAATGCTTAGTCCTAGCCTTTTTGCATATTTTGGTGAGATAAATGCATGGGTTTCGTGAGACAAATGAATACTTTGGGAGTAAAATCTTTTTGCATATTTTGGTGAGATAAATGCACGGGTATCCAATCCTAGGAAATTCACTATATATATACCCTCTATATGACATGCGTTTAAGGCCTATTTGTAAATATCCTTATTTATGAATTTTTGCTTAATAAAGCATAACCTTTTTCTATTAAATTTGTAAGTAACCCCTTTATATGGGATTCTTCTATATGTAAAAAATATGTAAAAATAATATTTTAAAAATCCCTTATGTTGAACCCACGTGATACATACATATATTTATGATTGAACTCCCCGAGTATCTAATAGAGGGTTTAGCCCATGATAAAACTTGACACCTAGCTGGTGATGTCCATGGGTGGGGCATACTTCAAAAGGGACAAAAATCTAAAATAATAAGCTTTCAAACTTAATTTAGATTATTTTAAGCTAAGGAATTTGTTTATTTTTAGTATGTGGTATGCCAATGGGAGGTATTACTCTTATATAGTTTCATTTAGCTTTCCCCAAGTGATGGTTGCTTCCACAACCCCTTGGTCATTGCACCATTTCTTCCACCAAATTCGGTCTTTGCTTACCAACTTTATTTTGCTGTTGAAAGGTGAGAAGGATCGAAGCTTGCTTGGAAGAGCTATGGCGGGAGAACAAGAGCAAGAAAGAGAGAGAGACCAAATGGGAACTCCAACAGTCATAATGTGTGATTGGGCCTTTCTTTATCTGAACTGTCACTAAAGGAATAAAGAATAAAGTGACGGTGATGGGCACTTGCCACCTGTAGTGTACAGTGGTAGGTATTGTCAGTATAGTAATACACGGGCCACTAGGCGGAGGCACCTTTACTCCCAAAAACCTCCCTCTTTTAAAGGCGAATATGCCGCAGTGAGGAGTGAAAATAAAAAGAAAAGAAAGTACAATGTACACATGTACAATAGGACGAGGAAAAACATCATATCATCCAATGCCCATCAATCTCCTAAGGAAGGCAAAGTGCTCAGTAGTGAGGCTTTTCGTGAGCAGATCTACAAGATTTTTGTCAGTGGAGATCTTGACAAGATCAACAGACTTGTCCTCCACGACACCACGTATGAAGTGATATCTCACCTCAATGTGTTTTGTCTTTGCATGGATTACTGGATTCTTGGCTGGTTGAATAGCACTCATAGAATTTGAATGCAGTGTAGGTATAGTAACAATCCCAAGATCATGAACCAAACGGCCCAACCATATGGCCTCCCTACAAGCCTCAGTGACTACAACATACTCGGCCTCAGTGATAGAGAGAGCCATACACTTTTGAGAACCCTGGACATCCAAGAGACATGACCTTCAGCATAGGTGAATAGATAGGCAGAAGTGGACTCCTACTATTTGCATGTCCTGCATAATTGGAGTCTGTGTACCCCACAATTCCAATATCTTGGCTACCATAGCAAATACACATATATGCTATGTCTTTCAGGTATCTCATGATATCCTTTATGACATCCCAATGTTTCTTGCTAGGTGTAGCCATAAGCGTGCCACAACACCAACTGTAAAGGTAATATCTAGACGAGTGGCTATCATGGCATACATCAAACTACCCACGGATAATGCATAAGGGAACTTAGCAATCTCGGACCTTTGCTCATCTATCTTTGGACAATCGACGTGTGAAACCTTCACATAAGAAGGTAATGGATAGCCAATAGGCTTCACATCCTGCATGAAGATATGCTTAAGGACTTTATGAATGTACTCCCTCTGTGAGAGGTAGAGTAGTCCTTGATGCCTGTCACGCTTACCAAGAATGTGAGAGGCCTATCCCAAATCCTTCATCTCAAAGCTCTTCTTTAGATGAGATTTAAGAGCATATAGCTCATCATGAGCTTTCCTTGCTATCACCATATCATTCACATAGAGTACCAAAATAAGCAATGAGCCATCATGGGGTGTATTCGTGTAGAGACACGGATCCATAGCACTCCTGTTGTAGCCTTGTGACTGCATAAATGCATCAAACTTATGATACCACTCCCTAGGTGCCTACTTCAAGCCATAAAGACTTTTCTTCAACTTGCACACTAGGTGCTCCCTGCAAGGTTTTGCAAAGCCCTTGGGCTGCTCCATGCAAATCCCTATGCAAGAATGCAGACTTGACATCCATTTGATATATGTCTAAGTCAACCTACGCGACTAAGGCCAAAACCAAGTGTAGGGTGGTCATTTTGACCACATGAGAAAAGACTTCCTCAAAGTCAACTCCATGCTCCTATTTAAAACCCTTAGCGACAAGTCTTGCCTTATAAGCCGGCTTGGGGTTTCCAGGGGTATTTTTTAGCTTGTACACCCATTTGCACAACAAAGTCTTCTTGTGCTGAGGCAATACAACCAAATACCAAGCCATATTCTCATGCAGGGAGTCCATCTTAGACTGCATAGCCCTCTCCTAGGAGTGACTATCACCCCTACGCATAGCCTCATCATAGGTGAGAGGCTCTCCTGCATATGTAACTAAGACATAATGCATCGAGGGCTCAAATCTATCAGGTGGACGTCTATCTCTAGTAGACTATCTCACGACAGGCCCAGTGGCCTGTCCAACACCCTGGCCATGTGTACCAACTACTACTATAGGCTAACCATCTAGCTGTGTAGACTGTACTAGAGCACGAAGCTCCTCCTAGAATATAACCCTGTGTATCTCTACCACCTTCTTAGGTTGCCTTTGCATCTTGTCTTTATGGAAGACTACATCATGACTCTGAATGACTTTCCATGCTTGCGGATCCCAGAGGCAGTAACCCATCTCACCTACATCTCTATAGCCAAGGAAAATGCATTTGACTCTCTCAAGATCCAACTTACTATACTTGTCCTTGGGCACATGGCAGAATGCCTCACATCTAAAGACATGTAGATGCATATAAGACAGAGGTTTCCCACTCCATATTTCCTCTACAACCTGAAAATCCAAATCACTGGAAGGCTTAGCCCAAAAGCTCTGTGTGGTAGGCTTGTATGGCCAAGCATATTGCGTACACGCTCTTGGATGGTTCTATTCATCCGCTCAGCCAAACCATTCTGGGGTGGGGTATAGGGGGCGGTCAATTGACGCTTAGTACCCCTCTCATCACATAGTTGCTCAAAGGCACGTGACACATATTCTCCCCCATTGTTAGTCCTAAGGCATTTTAGCCTATGCCCAATTTGGTTCTCAACCAATACAAGCCATCTCTGAAACACAGCCAAGACATCTGACTTAAGCTTTACGTGAAAATTTGTCAATGAATGTCACAAAATACTTTGCATCACCCATAGATTGACAGGGCATGGGCCTTGATGACACCAAAAGAAGCATAAAATCGAGGCATAAAAATATCCATGCATAGTATCAAAACCACATAACTCATACTAAAACCATTCCAAACTATCAAAAAACCATTCAATGATCTTGCAAAAGACCTCAACTTCCATCAATCATCAATCCATGCTTCATACAAAAGAGAAACATAACAAAACAGAAGCGAAACAGAACCAATTAGAATCTCACAAAATCTATCAAAACATCACAGAGCCTCAAACTTCTACTGAGAATCATCATGAGATTCCAAAACATAATCAATATCATCCAAAACACTTTCAAACACTTCCAAAACAACTAGTCATCACTCAAAATCCATCAAAAATCAACCATTCAGCCTTCAAAAACAACAAAAATCAACAAAAAAAACTTAGTCAATTCAGCATTCTACATATCCCACACTTAAAAAGGGAAGCGTCCTTGCAACTTAAGAAAAAAGGAATACAAGTTCATTCAAGAGCTCATATCGTTAATCTTCAAGATCAATCTTCATAAAAACTCCATCCAACCACGACCCCAACTTATAACCTGTATCTTTGATAAATAATAAAATGAAAGGAAAACCCTTTATCCATTAACACTTCTTAAAATTAAATTTTTTTTTTGGTAAAGGATATAAGAAGTTTCTTCTGTCCATCCATCCATCAATCAGCTTCATGATCAGGTCCATCTTCATCTTCAACTCCACTTGAGAGAAAAATAACACATACACATACACATACACACACACACACACATACACATACACATACACATACACATATACATACACTTGACACAAAACTAGGTAGTCTGAATGGCATACGCTCCCAAAAATGGAGAGCAAATGAAAAGATTTTCATTAAGGAAAAATATGATACAACCACGAAAACCCTCTTTTGCTAAGCAAGATGAAGATGTTTCTTCTTAAATTGCGTACTTAGTTTAAGATGTTCCAAGGCTTTGTTCTCATCTACAAAGTACTGAGGTACATTTTGGAGGAATTGGAGATAACACATCCTTTCGAGTAAGATGATAAACCTGGTGGGGAAGGCCTATGCAAAGTAATACAGTACATTCATTTGAGCAGTAGCTACATCCACATTTGGATCTACGATCAACTGGGGGATACTCTTCCGAGTATTCAAATGAGATTGGTGATGCATGAAGGCAAGATACATAAAAAATGAGCTATAAGACAAACAGTGGTATCCTCAGAAGTAACATGTACTTTGGAAAAATGAAGATAAGAATACGAACATGCCACAAACGTATCACAGGACCTTGGAATAAAAGGCCAATGGTCATATCACAGAATCATGTAGCATCCATTGTCGTTGACGAAGAATGTTAGGATCATAACCAAGTGTATCCAGCACTGTTTGGGGAGGAAGGTTAATGTAATCAGATGGAGAGGGCAATGGAATAAGAGGAGAATATTCTAATGGAGGATAAGATAAGTCATAGAATGAGGGTAAATTAAGTGATAAGGAAGGTGGAAAAGATGGAGAATGCATAAAAAAGGTTTGAATGGATCTACTGAAAAAACTGAGGTTCAGAAGAGGTAGGAGATATCGTGGGATCATCAAAATAAAAGGACAAATGGTAAACATAGGAATGTGAGGTGACCCAGAAGGGGTAAAAGATAAAAGAGGAATGGTACCAGGTTTAGACGAAAGAAGAGAAACATATAAAGGAAAATGATAAGATATGAGGGAATAAGACAAAAGATTTGCAAGATCCAATGGATAGAAGGAACAATGAAAATGAAGATCCTAGAAAAAGGAATCAGTGAATAATGGATGATCAACAAGATAGCTCAATAACTGAGATTGTAAAGGTTGGATATCAAATTTATCGAATATACTATTGAGACGAGGAGGTTCCAAAGCAGCAATCTCCAAAGGCGGATGTCAAGCATGTCCTTTACACCAAGATGTTTGCTCATGATAAGTCTTCAAACTTTCTGCTAGCAAAAGCTCCACTGAATGTACATACATAACAGCTTGGAAGATCACATCCCCCACATAAACATTTAGATCTTCCTCATCACGGATCTACAAATGGCCTGTAAGATACATAAAAGATAATAATTGAAATTCATGGAAACCAGCTCATCCACGAATTTATCAAAACCAGCTCTCAATAAATCTACAGTCCAGAGATTTGACCACCCATCCTCTGAAGGTTACAAATCCACATTGCTTAAGGATATGTATAAGGCAAATCTCTGCTGATGATATTTAACCCAAAAGGAATGAGGTGGTGACACCAAGTCAGTATAGTGAATAAAATCTACCTGCACACAATTCATGCGCTCTTGGAGGCTTTCTACTTTAGCAACAAATCCATCACATAGCTTAGCTTTATGCTGCAATTGGTCAAGCTCCTCTCTAGAAGATACGAGTGAAGAATCTATAGGGGCTAGAGGAGAAATAGAAAGAGTGGCAATTTTCTGATTAAGCTCCTAAATAAGCTTCTTTTGGGCCTCAATAGTTTCTTGGGAATGCTGCAATTGACCTTCACAAGTTCCCAATTTACGAGCTGTCTCTAACATCTCTTCAAGAGTTGCATTTTTGTCAGTCGTTAAGGACAGATTCTCAGCTTCTAATGTAGCTACTTTAGCTTCTAGCTCCTAAATTTTGGCTTTCTGGTTGTCCATCAAAACAGTCGACTCAGTCATCTACTTATCAATGTCACTTAGGGTAGCTTTTTTTGATGCCAAATCCTCCAAGGATTTACTCAACTGGATGGTCAATGAATCCAACTTGTCTTGCAAGGAAGTATACACTCTTGTGTAAATAGACTGAAGACAAGATGTAAGGGAGGTCTCCAACGTAAACTGGACACCAGAAACTAATTGAGAGAGCAATGGTCCAGCAATCAATGTCTGTAAGGAAGCAGGAATCTATTGATCTAGCTGTCCATCCCTCTGAGCTGCAAATAGGTTAGGACATGAGAGGAACGTAGGAAGGGAACTGCTAGAAACAAAAGGAGTGATATCCTTGACACTAGAGGATCTGTAGATGATACTATAGAGGGACTAGGTGGCCCTTTAGTACATCGGCACTTAATTCGGGAAAATATTGGAGGGGGCTCATCCTTTGAATCTAAGTTTGCCTGCAATGGGGGAGGGGATGGAACATGAGGTGGTGGCTACTTCGGAAGAGGAATAGGATCAACCACTAGCACACCACTAGGAGGAGGGGCAAGAGTGATAAGCTTCTAAAGGAAAACACCATAAGACACATTACTGCCCTGACCTTTTCTAACTCTTTGGAAATGTTGATCCATCTTGGCTAACATGAAGGCTGACCAATTAAATTTAGCCCCTTCTAGGATCCAAACAGAAGCAATCAAAAGCTCCTTGGGGGGACATTTAGATGCAGGCTTGCTCGATATAAATTTATCTTGCAGAAACTGGAAAAGTTGCTTCCATATCAGGGAGGCGATAAGAGCAACAGAAACCCCTGTATTGGTAATAACCTTGTTGGACACCAAAGGGGTAGATGTCTCCTTCTGAAGAAGGGAAATGATCTCTTTAGCTATCAATAATTGGTTTCGACTAGGGACAAAAGAAGTTGAAAGAGGCAAACACAACGCATCACTGATGTTGGATGTGGATAAGCAGAAGCATCTGGTTCTAAACCAAGCGAGACTGGTTCTTGTTTGACGCTAGGAAGGAGTAGCAAAGCTTGTTATCTGCTGGCAAAAACTTCAGGGCCACAAAAGGACGAAGACCAGCATGGCGAATACAATCTGCCTCTAGAAGGAGGGAATAATCATGTACTGTGCTTTGGAGAGGCTGAACTCTTGGTACTCAAAGAACTTGTAAGATACTTTGATTGGCTTCGCCAATGGGGAAATACTTTCTAGAAGAAAACAAACAACAAGCTTTGAAGATGGAAGTCATGCATTTGAGGCAATTAGGTTTACTCCTTGAAATGGGGGATTTATGAGAGAATAAGCAAACAGAATTCTTGACAGCTTTTCTAGTGCCACTATGTAGCCAAGTGGATTCACTACTTCTCAACCCTTCCATTTCAATTGTTCAATGTAACCATCAAGAAATTGACGTGATTATTGGAAGGGGTGGCAATGAAGATACTTGTGCGGATTGTAGGGCCTGGTTAGTGACTATCGTTGAAAATGATCTAAGGATGACGTAGTCACTGACGTAAAAAAAGGATGCTTTCCTTCGACGCCTCAAACATAGGAAGCAATTAACGTCGCCATAATGCTTTTTTTTTTAGCTTTCTAAGTTTTTTTTTGAGGTGATGAATAGTTATAAATGACAACGAGGGGGAAGCTCGGGGGGGGGGGGGGGGGATGAAGAGATATCATCGGCGAAGGCTGTTGTGACAGAGGTGACGGAGGACGAAGACGTTGCTGTGACAGAGGTGATGGAGGACGAGGTGACACAAAGGAGGGAGTCGACGGCATTGAACGGGAGGGAACGAAGTCGATTATGGTATTGCTACGAGGGCAACAGAAGAGCGAGTTAAAGCGGAAGAATCGACCTTATTGTTGATGAAAACGAAAAGACAACTTCAGTGAGCTCTGCTGCGACAATACAACCGAGTGAGGACGATGAAGCAGACAAAGTAGCATGAAGGGACGGAAAGTGGCGCAGTAGGAGACGGCGGACTCAAGTGCGAAGAAGGATGGTGCCAAGAAGATCCCGCTGTTGGACAAAGGCGAGAACCCTCTCAATGGTCCAATAGATAAAGAAGATGATAAGTCTGCAGAAGACGTAATATTGAGGGTGATGGAGACGAAGCTATCGAAGGCGTGGCGGGAGATGAATTTATTGTCAAGCTTTCTGCAGGTGTCAGAGTCGAAGAAGTGGCGCTCCAGCCACTTGGAGAAGTTGCCCAGGTAGATCTCTCGGAAGCCTTTGCCCGACACACATACTCGGACCTTGATTGTTCACCACAAACGTAAAAGCCGCGATCATATGGCTAAGCTATTCATTGCTCATATTTTCAAGCATCATGGCATGCCTAAAACCATTATAAGTGATCGAGATCCTCACATGACCAGCCTCTTTTGGCAAGCTCTCTTCGAGAACCTCAGGCCAAAATTAAGTTTTCATCCTCTTATCATTCTCAAATGGATGGGCAGAGTGAAAGTGCTAATTCTATTTTTTTGGACCTTTTGAGATCCTATGTCTCTGATAATAAAAGAGAATGGGAAAATTATTTGCCTTTAGTAGAGTTTGCATACAATAATATGGTGCACTCTAGTACTGGTAAGGCACCCTTTGAGATTATCTATGGTAAGCCTCATTTACCACCCATTCTTCTTACGAAGGATAAGATCCTTGTAGCAGATGAGTTTGTTAGAGACATTGATACAACTTTCACTCAAGTAAAAGCCGCTATCCAAAGGACACAAGATAAGCATAAACGCAAAGCAGATAAGCATTGTTGTAAGTTAGATCTCAAGTTGGGATAGTATGTTCTTCTTAAGTTTGAGAAGGCTTGCTTGAAGAAGCAGAAAGGTCAAAAGGGTAAAGTGTTAAGCTTTCCAATCGCTATTATGGCCCTTTCAAGATCACAGATAAGATAAACGATGTGACTTTTTGTTTGGATCTACCAAGTCATTGGAACATTCATAATGTTTTCCATATAAGTTTGCTACCTCTCTATATTAGAGAACCTCCAATGGAACCAATCAAGGAAGATTTACTTGACATCAAAGAAAAGAAGAGTTCCTTATGCTTGAAAGAATTTTACACCATCAAGACAATACTCTAAGGTAAGGTAAGGTATTACGGAAGTATTTGATTAAGTTTAAGAATTATCCCCCATTGGACGCTCAATTTATGACCGAGAGAAAAGTACAAGACTTTCAAGATCTTCTTAAGGACTATGTATCCCCTCTACAGTTGAGGTCAACTATTTAGAAGCCAGAGGGATGTCACTAAATTGATTGCTTATTACATATTTTTTATTTAATAAATTCATGTCAATAAATTAATGACTCACTTTTCTTTAAGTGTTGATGATGATCTACCATGGTCATGAGACCATTTAGAGACCAGTATTCCTAGTGCATCACTTAATGGGGTGATCAGAGGAGCACTATGACGAGGATATCTGCTACATGCAGTACAAGTTATGAAGGGGGAAAGAAGTGACTGCCAAGTGTAAGAGTGTACACAAGAACCAAGGAGTTACACATAAATGAAGATGGATTGAGTTCTAAGAAGAGGAAGTGCATTAGCATTGTGTATATATATTTATGTGTGCATCCAAGGACGCCTAGGAATGATTACTTGTGTGTAATGAGCATTGCATTCATTTGGGGTCATCCTCTCCCCTACAAGTCAAGGTTTAAGGTCTTTTCTTTCATTAAGAAAGACAAGAGAGGGAATTCTGTCACTAAGAAAGAGGAGAGATGTGATCCTCTGGAAGTGAGGAGAGAAGTGATTTTCTCTTTCTAAGGTCTAAAATGACACAAGATTTTGTGTGGAATTCAATCTTAAGGTTGAGGCCCAAGGCAATCTAATGAACTCTCCTTATCTATGACTCAAAGTGGTTGCATGGACCACAAGTTAAGAGTACAGTTTAAAAAGTTGTTTTTGATGGGACCTGAAATAGGCCGACACTGGCTATAGCACTAGCCGGACCTCATGCTCATGACACACAAACACCCTCACGGCCTCGCGGACTAGGAGCGTCAATCTAATGCTAAAGGACAAACTGCCCTAAAGCTTAATTCATGCGTTTATAGTTTATACTCCAACATTTCCCTTAAACTTCTTAGAGGGAGATCCCAAAGTACTTAGGCATAACGCCTCGTCACACATATATAGGAGGTACTCCACCGACTAATAGTCGGAGCCCCACTGCAGCTCTCCTACATCGTAGGGATTGCCCTTTGATGTGTTGCTAAACATATAACACATACAAGCACCAACTCCTCTCAAGGTACCAATATTTTACGTTCTAGGATGTACCATTCCTCACTACAGTTTCCCTTTAGGACCCAACGACTAACCTACAGCTTAGGATATCCTCTCACACTCATCGTTGGTCATGACCTAAGTAAGACAAGTGCCATGCATCCAGGAGGTTTTTCTGATACCTTTTAATTATTATGCTTAATGCAAATCGTGTATGACTATGTGCTTAGACAAAAGAAAAGTCAGCATCGTGCATAGTGCATAAAATGTTATTTCCATGAATTTCACTAATACGTGCTACGTTGAAAGGAGGCACCGAGCCATGTGCTCATGCTACCATCCTCTTTATTTAAACCGGTTTCTATATGCCAAGTGCAATGCATAAATCAAATCTTTTCTTTTCTTTCAATGGTTCAGCCCCTCTTAATCCAACTCTTAGCGTTTTGTATCATTGATCAGTTAGATAGGGTTTCTATGCATTTTTTCCTTTTAAAAGAACAATAAATACCCACAAAATATAGAAACAGGGACAAACCGAGGCCAACCTCGTGCTTTGCCATCGTTATACATTGCACAAACATAGATATAATTTTTCCTAATTTTTCTCAACCCATTTCCTATTTTTTCCTAATTTTAAACCCATTTTTTCATTTTTTGGGTATTTTTCCCTTTTTTTTAAAATAAATAATGATTGAAAATGAAAGTTGATTGTGGACTGTGGCCCTTAGGTTCATTGGCAGCAAAAACTCAGATTTAGTTGGTGTGACAATCATATTTCTCATTTATATAGCAAAAAATCTAATTTTACCCTTAAAACGCATGTTTTTATATATTTTAACACTAATTTCGACCATGTAGCCTTATATTTTCTGATTTTCAAAGCATAAACTGATCAAACTCATGACAAACGATGTCATAAAGAACTTTCATCCCATATGAACAAGGTTTCATAAAGCAAATAACATAAAAAGATCATTTTTCTTTATAAGAATATTAGCATTATCGCTTATTTTCAGGTCTCGATTTCCTGGTCTTGATTACGGGATTGATTTCTAGCATGCATTTAATGCTTAGCATGACCCCGCATTGCCGTCTCCAACCCCTCTTCATCCACGGAGCAATCTGATCTTTGCCGGCTGATCTTTGCCGGACAAGCATCCGCCATTCCTTCTTCTTCTGTCTTCTTCCCGCATGCACTACCCCTTAGAGGAGAGAGAGGGAGGAGAGAGAAAGAGTGATTTTCTCTCTCTCTAGCCAGGCCATCATTGTCTGCGCGAAGATCGGCGATACGAAGTGAAGGACTTGTGTATCAACCCTGCATTGTCATTGCCATGGCTTATGTGCAGCCATCAAATCGATTTTGGGAGGGGAGGGGGCATCAATTTTTCACCGTCGGTCTGATTCATGCCATGTCGCCATACACCACGAAAAATTAAGAGGGGGGGTCCCAAGAGGCACCCCCTTTGGCCCTTCTCTTTGGCCATCTCTTTAATTCAGGCCCTTTTCCCGACCTTTCCCGCGTCTGATGTCCAAATCGCATTCCGAAAAATTCTGGGCATCCGCCTCGGTATCCTGGACTAGTCGACAGCTTCCCTGACTCGCATAGGCATACGGAAAAATTACTAAAAATCTGCAAGTGTCGCACGGGCGTCTTCCAAGCACTTGACGCTTAAAATTGTCCTAGGTCGAGCTGCCGCCTTCGATGTTGAATATTTTTCCCTTGGTATTCGTAATTTTAAGCTATTTTAAGCACTTCTCGGCATCAAAACTCCACTCTCATTGGTGACCATGGGATAGGGCGACTCAACCCGTCGAGTCCTACAATAGATCTGCACAAAACAACCAAAAGAGCATCAAGCTGATACAAAATAGATACATACTAAATCTAGCACAGTGCTCACCCTACCCCCTGAAAAAACCAAGGCATGACATCCACAAGGAGTAGGCCTAGCATAATTTGATAAAAGGTCCGAAGCTAGTCACTAACTGACTGCTCCAACACGGCCAAACTAAAAAGAACTATCAAAGAGGTTGCCCTAAGTGGTGGTCTGAACTACCTACCTAACTAAGGACAACACAACCAGGAGCTCCTACTAGGCGAGGACTCCTATAGCCTGATCAAGAGGTATTTTCTTTCAGCACATTTCTTCTTTTAGGGTTTTTATTTTATTGACATACTCAGGTATGTAAAAAGGAGGGAGCTGAGCATAGTGACCTAGGGAGAACAAGGCATCGGCCTCAGGTCCTGTCTCGGTACCCAAGAACCTACCAAGCCTTGCAAGGCGACACTTAAGCCTTTTTTGACGCTCACTTTTATTTTCACTCCAACCTTCCTTATTTTCTTCTTTTCCAGCAAGATGCCACCCCTAGGAAGACAAGGCATCGGCCCCAGGTCTGACTCATCCCTAGGAACCTACCAAGCCCTCGCTAGGCGATGATCAATTGCTCATGAATTTTTCTTTCTTTCCTTTTCGATTTTTATAGGGGTTAGAACCCCTTTTTACACACCTGTGTATATTTTTATTGTCTTTGAGATATTCAAGGTTTCTTTCCTCTTTATCATCATTATTTTCCTTCTTATGGTAGGCTTCTCTAACTGCCTCACAACTAACAAGAACTCCTAGAATGGCCGCCTAGCAGGCTAGCAGAACAAGGTCACTAGGACTTCCGTCTAAAACA
Organism: Lygodium microphyllum; assembly: GCF_053477565.2. NCBI lineage: Eukaryota > Viridiplantae > Streptophyta > Polypodiopsida > Schizaeales > Lygodiaceae > Lygodium > Lygodium microphyllum. Next base: position 51,691,928 of record NC_141140.1, on the reverse strand, counting down.
GGTCTTTTGGTATCGGGCAATGTCTTTACAGGAGGCAACGACTACTCAGACCTCCCTCAAACATATTGAACCTAAACCTGGGACTTCATGCCTTGGACGCCGGTCCCCAACAAGAAAAGAAAAGCCCCTTACAAGCACACAGACACATATAGCACAAAAACCACAGTACTCATAAAGGAGAGATATCACCTTGATAGGGCCACGAGAAGCTTCGACGCAAAAAAGGCTCCTTCCAAGCTCTTCTACCGAACCTGTTTAGTATAGAACTAAAACAAGAAACTATTAACGGCACCTACAGACAACTAGCCCTCTTGGCCTAATGAAATAAAGCACTTCACTACAAAACTTAATCGGCCCTCTTGGCCTAATGAAATAAAATAGTAACACCTCGCAAAACTAGCCCTCTTGGCCTAACGAGATCAAACATCATAACACCTACACATCCTTCCCTGGAAGAGTATAGATATACAATAATAAGCTCCTTTCCAAGGAGGAAAAACAGGCTCGCAGCCCTAAACTAAATGCATAAGGTTATGACCCATCCCTCCTGCATATATAGCAAGAGACGTACGCATAACATATTGTTGAATTAACCTATGGGTCCAAGATAATAATGGTAGATTGGTCTCGGCTACTCTTTGCATCACCCATATCAACCATTGTTTGCCATATATTGCATGCTCTGATAACATTCCCCACAAGCGACCGGGTCCTGTTTCATCATTGATAACAATATCCAAACTAGGACCACAATTGAAGAAGAGGTCTTCCTCATAAGCAAGATTTTCCAATGAATCCACAAACTGATTCCAGTAACGTGGAATTAGCTGAAAAGACACTCTCTCAAACTCTTCAAGTAGGGTCATCGCAGTCCAATGATACATACAGAGAATGGGATTCCGCACTGTGTATGTCCCATCTAGCTGATTCATGATCAACTGGGAATCTCCTTTTACTAACAACCGATGAATACTACCTTGTTTGGCAATATGCAGTCCCATAATCAAGGCTTTATACTCCGCCATATTGTTAGTGAATCCTACCTCGAGATAAGCTGCTAACTTCATCGTAACTCTACGTCGGGGATCTCGGATTACTACTCCAACACTCCCTTTTTTATTAGGGCCCCTGGACGCTCCGTCAAAATATAAGGTGTACGTCCACAATGGGTTTACACAGCCTGCCATCACGAACTCCTCTAGTCGTAATTATGATAGTCAAAATTCAACATGTTGAGAGGATGAACTGACGGCTCCATCCCACCTTCTTCATTAAACTCAACAGGGATACTCCTCAACAGTCGTAAGCAGTGATGGCAAAAGACTTTAATCTCCCACACAAAGGTTCCGTCTTCTTGCTCAATCACTTTGTATCCTTTGCTCCACCAGATGAGTTTCCCCTGATGGTATCTCTGCTCCAGATATGGGTGCTCCAAATAAGGAATTAACTGACCCATCAACCGGCTTTAAGCTCTTTTGCATGTCTCAAATCATCCCCAGCATGGACCTGCAATGCATTTCCTTTGTATTAGCATACTTAGAAATAACAAGGTTTAATCTTATTAAGATTAACCTTATTTTTAAACTCTACTCCTTGTAGATCAGCTAATAGAGTCGTGGACCTATTTTTCCCTAACCTAACAATCTTATAGGGACCATCCCATTTAGGTTCCAGCTTCCCTGGAAACAACTCCCTACGTGCATCATAATAGAGGACTAATTGCTCTTTTTTAAAGGTATATTTCTTCGCCCTAAGGTCATGCAACTGCTTCATCCGACATTTAGCTACCTCCTGGTGTAATAAGCTCTGTAACTTCAGCTCATCTAGGTGGGCTATGGTCGTGAAACGTTCAAAAAGGGAATCCTCATCTCCCAAAGAGTGGTTTATTGCAAACCGTATGGTTGGCAACTCAATTTCAAGGGGTAACACACACTCTTCCCCATAAACTAATTTAAATGGAGTATGGCTGGTAGTTTGCTTGAACATTGTATTGTACGCCCATACTACCACATATAACTTCCCGTTCCAGTCTCGTTTCTTCTCGGAGACTATCTTAGACAAGATACCCACAAGCTGCTTATTAGTACTTTTGACTTGTCCATTTGCTTGCGGATTATAAGGAGTCGTTTTGTTATGCTTGATTTGCCAAGCTTCAGTCAAGCTTTTAATCACTTTATTCAAAAAATGGGTTCCACAGTCCGACACTAATTCTTTCGGTGGACCAAAACGGCAGATAATCTGCTCTAACAGGAAACTTGCAGTCTTTTTTGCATTGTCCTTCCTCGTCGCCTGCGCTTTTGACCATTTTGTAAAATAATCAGTGGCTACTATAATGTACCTCTTCTGAGTAGTAGACGATGGAGTAATAGGACCCACAAAATCAATGCCCCACTTCTCAAATGGAAGGATAGCCATGATAGGCGTAAGTGGATGTTTCCTATTCTCTCTACTGTCATGTCTTTGACAAGTATCACATCTCTTAACATACTCAAAAGAATCTTGGAAGATGGACGGCCACCAATATCCAGCTCATAAAGCTTTCTGCGCCGTCAATCGTCCCGCGAAGTGCCCTCATGCAGAGTCATGACAATCCTCCAAGATGAAAGGAACCTCGTCAGGCATCACACATCGGCAATAGATATCATCAATACCCTGCCGATATAGTGTCCCTGTGATCAAGGAGAACTTCAATGCCTGTTGTTTGATTTTTCTCTTTTCTGACTTTGATAAACTAGCTCCCATCTCTCCTGTTGATAGATAATGCGTAATAGCAGCATACCAAGATGGGATAGAAGCTGTATCAATTTTAAACATTTTCTCAATATCACTTTCTTTAGCCAAAATCTCTTTCGGCTCCCCGAAATCCACAAGGCATTCCACAATACCCTGCAACCTCAGTGGCTTACTCTTAATCTCATAATTGAACTCTTGCAAAGTGATTAACCACTTTTCCAAACGGTCAGGCGACTGCAACTTGTTCATAAGCAATCTAAGTCCTTCTGCCTTCGTATAGAACACTACCTTTTCATAGAGGATGTAGTGCCAGAATTTCTTAGTCCCAAAGACCATTGTAAGACACAACTTCTCCATGTAGGTATAATTGATCTCTGAAATGCCCAATTTCCGACTAGCAAAAGCTATCAGATGATACCACTTATCCTCCCAAATTTGGGCTAAACAACAGCTGATACTATGCATGGTGGCTGCTAAAAATATATAGAACACCTCGCCTCTTTTAGGTGCTTTTAGAATAGGTGCTTTTACTAGCTCCTGTTTCACATCCTCAAAAGCTACCTTACAAGGGCCGCTCCATTCAAATGAACAGCTAAAGGATAACAAGTTCGTTAATGGCAACGTCCTTTCTGCCAAGGCATTGATGAACCTTCGATAGTACCCTATTGATGACAGAAAGCTATGAACCTCTTTCGGAGTGCGTGGTGGACTCATAGCAACTATGACCTTGATCTTTTCAGGGTCAATTGCTATCCCTACTGAACTAACCACATGGCCTAGCAGTAGCCCATAAGGTACTCCAAAGACACACTTCCGTGGGTTAAGAGCGATACAAAATTGTGTGCAACGCTCAAAGCATTTTCTTAAAATAACCAACATCCTTTCCCTTACAGTGGCTGCCCCCAGGTCATCAATAAATACTTTCGACTCATCTGGGGAGATGTCACCAAAGGTCTTGTCTGCTGTTCGTTCCCACGATCCAGGTGCATTGCATAAACCAAAGGCCATCATATGGTACGCAAAAGTACCAAAGACAGTAATAAAAGTTGTTTTCAACTTGTCCCCTTCTGCAATTGCCATCTGGTTGTATCCTGCAAAGCAATCCATAAACGAATATATTTCCCTACCCGCTAATTGATCCAAAATCTGGTCAATAAACGCCAACGGGTAGTAATCTTTAACCGTCTGCTTATTCAGCTCTCTAAAATCCACACATAATCGGATCTGGTTGTTTTTCTTCTTCTTGATAACAACTGGTGAACACCATTCCGTGTGTTGTACAGGGAAGATTAACCTAGCTTTTCTTAACTTCTGCAACTTCTCAAATAGCCCATCCCTCAATTCAAAAGGCACATGCCTTACTTTCTGACGCACAGGAGGACTGCCTTCTTTTACAGGAATAGTATGAACAGCCAGGCTAGGAGGAATACCTCTCAGCTCATCATAACTCCAAGCAAAGATATCGCAGAATTCTTGAATCAAGGACACATAGTCCTCCCTTTCTGCTGAACTGAGCATGGAACCTAATTTAATTGGCCGCGAATCATTCGGCGTGCCAAGGTCCCAACTCAATCACATCTGCATCTCTTATCCTATCTTGCAGCTCTATCGGCTCATTTAGAGTTATCTGATAGATATCCTCTGTAGTGGACCCCTCTTTAGATTCATCGTTGGATGATGTCTCACTACCAGATGGATCATCTGCTGTCTCTAATTCAGTAGAAGATAAAGGAGCTCTCTCACTTTGAGGAGACTCAGGATAAGCATCGACTATTACTTGATTAGCACCTCTACCTAGAACCACTCAGCTGGCGGGTATATCGACTTGATAGTTTGTTCGTAATATCCAAGGCCTACCTAGCAAGACTCGATAGCTAGGACATCCTGCAAATCTTATCACTCTAAAGTCCAAGAAGCATTCTACACTCGCAACTGTAACATGGACCTTAGTAATGCAGCCTTCTGGTTGTCTTAGACTATCATCAGCCATTCTCAGAAGGGTGGAGCTGTCTTTTTGGATACCTAGACCCAGCCTCTCCATCAACTCTGAACTCATGATATTGACAGAGGATCCAATGTCTACAATGACATGTTCCACTAATATTCCATCTACATAAGCTGGAACCCTAGGGCAGTTCTTTTCAGCATGGTCAAACCAATCTTCCCCTACTTGTGCTATGCCCAAAGGTTCTACAATATACTCGATACGCAGGATCTTCTTAAATTCCTTGCGCACTCCTGGAGATAATTTGATCAATTGCAAGAGGTTCACATCTGGTTTAACTTCGCAAAGAGAACTCGCTAAATCAAAGTCATGATAAGTAGCCAAAGCTCTCTTTTCTCGCCAAACCACCCTCTCTTTTGGTCTTTGGACTGGTTTTGGTGCTTCTTTCTTGGCTCTTGCCTTCTTTCTTGGCACTTCCTCATCCTTCTTAGGGTCAACTTTCTTGTCAACCGGCCTTAGCGGTCCCCCTTCCATGCTAGGACTCTGGACTTGCGTCCCCTTATCCCCTTGTTTAGGGTTTGCCTCAACCGGTTTTTCCTTATCTTTGTCAACCTCTTTAGCCTTTTGGCCTCTTGTCACGGCTCTTAAGTTAGAGGTTTCAGCATCATTGACTCGTACAGCCTCAATAAGGCTGACTCTGTTGCCTTGTGGCAACTCTTCTACAGTTGTTTTTCCCCTCTGCAATATTTGTCTTGGTGCATCATTCTGCTGCAAGTTACTTCCTTGCGCTCTATGATTCACTGGGCCTGGCTGTTTACTCCCTTGTTGGAGGGAACTAATCTTACTCCAATAGGTAGCAACTAAATGGCCCGACTTCCCACAAATGTCACATTTCACATTTGGACAGTTTCTGGGGAAGTGCTGTCCACCACACCATTTACAACTGAATCTAGAGGGTCCACCCTCTTCAAGGCATCGACTCCCTATCAAATTTTGTTGCTTCTTCATTAACGTGGATGGCTATTTGTCGATATTGTTCAAAAATCATGTCGGTATAATGCTTCATCATGTCCTTGACTTCGCCAAGGACATTAGATGCACTCGACTCGTAGCCTCGGTCGTCGACCCGTCGTTCCATTGGCCTAATAATCTGATTTGGCATTGGCTGTTGACCCACAGGAACAATGTTAGAATTTGAAACTTGGCCTTCAACATTTGGTGGAGCCAACTGACTTGCCATAGGCATAGTCACACTGGGAGGAGCTGGCAGTAAAGGTACATTCTGAACCATACTCCCTCTCCCAACAGGGTTAGTCATAGGCATCCCTTGACTTCCATTCGTCAATGATGGATTGCTGCTAGGTGCTAAACCCCCATTAACATTCATTCGAGAGGAGTAGGCCGTTTGTAATCGTGCTTCTACTCCCTCTGCCCGCGTAATAGTGGTGTCTATATCTGCCAAGGCCACACTCCTCAATTGTACTTGGATATTAAAATCCAACCCATGCAAAAAGTATTGCAATTGGGCAGCCGGCGGAATGGGAATGTAAGTTTGTAACTTACGGAATACTTCCTTCAACTTCTTGGCATATGCTTTCACATTCTCGTGAGGATCTTGGCGCGTTACATTCAAGACCCGCAACCAATATTGGCCACCTCTTTCAGGGGCATATTCTGCTCGAAAAGCTGCATAGAATTGATCAATGGTGGTTATGGTTCCAGACTCTACGCTGTGATACCATATTGCAGCCCTTCCTTTTAAGTCATATTGAAGAACATCATGAGATGTCCCTTGTCTTGGATGCGATAATTGAACATCAATATTTGAAATTCACAAATGTGAAATTCTGCATCCTCTTCCGCTAACCCATTAAAAATGGGCAAGGGAACTCCTAAGGCTGGTAAATCCGGCGCAGGAATTGCAATTGGCTGTGCCATGGTGAAATTGGATTAGCAGTAGGAGCTTGAACTGACGGATTCACACCCCCACTTGAAGTGGGTAGAGGAGAGGAAGAACTTACGCTTCCTCTTGCACCTAACAAAATATGTGGAGCAGTTGGGTGACTAAGACCCCTGCTTCTTATACGTATTGGGCTACTCCTTTGAGGAGAATAACGGCTTATGATCTCTAATTGTCGCCTAGCCCTCTCAGCACGTTCTGCTCTTTGGATTTTGGCTTGATAGTCCTTGTCAGAGGACATAAACCAACTTTCTTTTGGTCCCTAGAAACCCTAGATCCGAAAATCACCACTTTTAGGCAGCTCCCAGCAAACGCACCACTGATGGGACCTGAAATGGGCCGGCACTGGCTATAGCACTAGCCGGACCTCATGCTCATGACACACAAACACCCTCACGGCCTCGTGGACCAAGAGCGTCAATCTAATGCTAAAGGACAAACCGTCCTAAAGCTTAATTCATGCGTTTATAGTTTATAGTCCAACATTTCCCTTAAACCCCTCAGAGGGAGATCCCAAAGTACTTAGGCATAACGCCTTGTCACACACATATAGGAGGCACTCCACCGACTAATAGTCGAAGCCCCACTGCAGCTCTCCTACATCGTAGGGATTGGCCCTTTGATGCGCTGCTAAACATATAACACATACAAGCATCAACTCCTCTCAAGGTACCAATATTTTATGTTCCAGGATGTACCATTCCTCACTACAGTTTCCCTTTGGGACCCAACGACTAACCTACAGCTTAGGATATCCTCTCACACTCATCGTTGGTCATGATCTAAGTAAGATAAGTGCCATGCATCGAGGAGGTTTTTCTGATACCTTTTAATTATTATGCTTAATGCAAATTGTGTATGACTATGTGCTCAGACAAAAGAAAATTCAGCATCGTGCATAGTGCATAAAACATTCTTTCCATGAATTTCACTAATACGTGCTGCGTTGAAAGGAGGCACCGAGCCATGTGCTCATGCTACCATCCTCTTTATTTAAATCGGTTCCTATATGCCAAGTGCAATGCATAAATCAAATCTTTTCTTTTCTTTCACTGGTTCAGCCCCTCTTAATCCAACTCTTGGCATTTTGTATCATTGATCAGTTAGATAGGGTTTCTATGCATTTTTCCCTTTTAAAAGAACGATAAATACGCACAAAACATAGAAACGGGGACAAATTACCGAGGCCAACCTCGTGCTTTGCCATCATTATACATTTCACAAACATAGATATAATTTTTCCTAATTTTCCTCAGTCCATTTCCTATTTTTTCCTAATTTTAAACCCATTTTTCCATTTTTTGGATATTTTTTCCTATTTTTCTTTGATAAATAATGATTGAAAATGAAAGTTCATTGTGGGATGTGGCCCTTAGGTTCATTGACAGCAAAAACTCAAATTTAGTTGGTATGACATATCATATTTCTCATTTATATAGCAAAAAACCCAATTTTACCCTTAAAACGTGTGTTTTTATGTACTTTAACACTAATTTCAAACATGTAGCCTTATATTTTCTGATTTTCAAAGCATAAACTGATCAAACTCATGGAAAATGATGTCATAAAGAACTTTCATCCCATATGAACAAGGTTTCATAAAGCAAATAGCATAAAAAGATCATTTTTCTTTATAAGAATAGCATTACCGCTTATTTTCAGGTCTCGGTTTCTTGGTCTTGATTACGGGACTGATTTCCAGCATGCATTTAATGCTTAGCATGACCCCGCATTGCCGTCTCCAGCCCCTCTTCATTCACGGAGCAATCCGATCTTTGCTAGACAAGCATCTGCCATTCCTTCTTCTTCTTTCTTCTTCCCGTGTGCACCACCCCTTAGAGGAGAGAGAGGGAGGAGAGAGAAAGACTGATTTTCTCTCTCTCCAACCAGGCCATCATTGTCTGCGCGAAGATCGGTGATACAAAGCGAAGGACTTGTGCATCAGCCCTGCATTGTCATTGCCATGGCTTATGTGCAACCATCAAATCGATTTTGGGGGGGGGAGGAGGCAATTTTTCACCGTCAGTCTGATTCATGCCATGCCACCATACACCACGAAAAATTAAGAGGGGGGGTCCCAAGAGGCACCCCCTTTGGCCCTCCTCTTTGGCCACCTCTTCAATTCTGGCCCTTTTTCCGAGCCCTTTTCCCGGCCTTTCCCGCGTCCGATGTCCAAATCGCTTTCCGAAAAATTATGGGCGTCCGCCTCGGCATCCTGGAGTGGCCGGAAGCTTCCTTGACTCGCACAGGCACATGGAAAAATTTCTAAAAATCCGCAAGTGTCGCAGGAGCGTCTTCCAAGCACTTGACGCTTAAAATTGTTCTAGGTCGAGCCGCCGCCTTCGGTGTTGAATATTTTTCCCTTGATATTCGTAATTTTAAGCTATTTTTAAGCACTTCTCGACATCAAAACTCCGCTCTCAGTTTTTTTTGGAAAATCTATTTTGAAAATATCTCGTAATAGAAAAATGATCTCTAAAAATGGGCTGCATGGGTTATCGAAAACAGTGAGATCTACAACTTTCGTGTTGGACGTTTTTTCATCCAAACAACGCACAAAGAGATATCTCGAAATTAGTGCTGCAAAGTGGAACAACCACATCTTGCATGAAGAACAACTCAACTCTCTCTCCAAGAAGAGAAGCTCTTGAAAGCCTATAAAAGAGGAGGCTCTCTTTGGGTGTAAGGGAGAGGTGGAAGGAAGCATCACTTTGCATGTATCCAAGAGGAGAAGAGAAGGTGCAAGTGCTGCGGAAGCCTTGCTGAAATCAAGTTCCAAGAGGAGAAGAGAAGGTGCAAGTGCTGTGGAAGCTCTACTAAAATTAAGTTCCAAGAGGAGAAGAGAAGGTGCAAGTGTTGGTGCTGCGGAAGCTCTGTTGAAATCAAGCGCCAAGAAGAGAGCCCTACACATATTGTGTAGGAGAGAAGGAGACTTAAGAAGGATCAAAAGGTGCCAACTTTCAAGTTGTGCAAGTGTTAGCCGGTTGTATACCGTGCAAGGAACCGTGATCTTGTTTCCAAGATCTACAAGTAAGAATTGGCTTATGTGTAACGGAGGAGCTTGCTCCTTGTCAATAATATAACTCCACAAGGGGGGGGACATGCCCATCTTCCAGTCCCTAGTGTGTTGCCAATTTCTCTACCTCTCTCTCTATATCTTTCTTTTCTCTCATCTATTCTCCCTCTGTTCCAACATAATATTCGCCATATATATTTTAAGTATATAAGAAAGTTGAGCGTGTATCTCAGATTTTATAACAATTGAAATCTTTGTAATCCCACTTTTTCTTATCATGCCCACATATGTAATTGATGAAAAGAGAATCCTAACCGCTCTTTACTCCATGAATTTATCTTGATTTGAGTACTCTTCATTAGCTCTTGCTCCCATCTTGCGAAGTGTCCTTGCGACGAGCGACTGCCATGAACCCCCCGCGCGAATCCCATGCAACAACGTAGGAATAACTACGGTGCGTGAATGACCGCTAACGTCCACACCACTACACGAACAAGGGGACACGTGTCTGCGCGCGTGAACAGCCACTAAACAGCTCACGAGCAAGTCATTGACATGATCCAGGAGACACGAATTGTATAGGAATGCAGTTACAAACCCACAAGAAACATTAGTGACAATCTTGCACACGAATAGCCACAACAAGACACGCAGAAACTACTGCAGTGCGTGAACATGCCGAAAAACCCACAAGACTAATGTTCCCATATGTGAACATGAGCATGCAAGGGGATGGTGTGTTTGTGTTTGTTCTGGTAGGGTGGGGGTGAAGGGGGGACTAAAGGGAAAAAGGGTAGGGTGGGGGTGAAGGGGGGCTAAGGGAGAAAAGGGTAGGGTGGGGGTGAAGGGGGCTAAGGGGGTGGTGAAGAGGGCTGGGGGTGGGGAGGAGGGGCGGCAGTGGAGAGCAGGGGTGATGGCTTCTGCGGGGCGACACGGGCAAAGGAAGTATAGGGCGAGGTGGAGAGGAGCCAGCGGCGTGGGCGACATGGGATTCAACGGGCAAGGGGCATAGAAGGACCAACAGGTGGAGGGAGTGGTCAGTGGCGTGGCGGGCGGTAGGTGGCACGGGAGGGGACCACATCGAGTGGGGGGGCAAGGGAAGAGGCCCAATGGTCGGGAGGCAGCCGCAGCGCCAGGCGGGAAGGGGGAGGAGGAGAAGGAGGAGGAGAATGGAGAGAAGGGTGGAGGAGGAGGAAGAAGAAGGGTGGAGGAGGAGGAGAATGGAGGAGGAGGAGCAAGAAGAAGAAGCAGCAGCAGTAGGGAAGAAGAGAGAGAGAGAGAGAAAGAGAGAAGGAGAGGGAAGGAGCAGAGAAGGGGGTGTCGGGGAGAGAGAGAGGGGGAGGGGAGAGAAACAAAGAAAGAAAGAAAGAAAGAAAGAAGGAAGAGAGAGGAGAGAGGAGGGAACCATCGAGAAGGGGGAGGGTATTATTAATTTTTTAATTTTTAAAAAATAATAATAAATAATTAGTATTTGATTTTTGTGTTAAAAAAAGAAAAATCAAAGGTAGCACCCCCTCGTCCCGCACACAGGCGTGGGCAGGGTAAAAAACAAAAGCAATGGCGGGACCCGTAGATGGTCGGGACACAATCACGAGGGCGAACAGTGCGATGGATGCATCAAAAGATGTGGAAATTGAAAAACACAGATATTCACGTGCAACATGGGAGTTGTGTACATAGGTAAAAACTGTCAAGAATGTGGGAGAGAAGGAAGGAGTCTCACTTGTAGCTTTCTTGCTTGCACAATGGGGGAATACACACAGGTGGAGGCTGAAAACAGTTTTCCTCTTCTTAGTTGTGTAAGCCAAAAGAACTCTAGTACAAGGAAATAGAAGAACCCTATATATGGGTCTCAAACCAAACTCAACTAACTAAGGTGGCATACTAACTAAGCCATGAACTAGAGTAGATAAGGATAGCTATCATGTAGCTATTATTCATGGGCGGTGTACCAACCGCATCTGCAACTGACAAGTCGGTGACATAAATGCACAACGGTCACCCTGGCATATCACGAGTGGAGCTTGATATCTCAACACTCCCCCTCAAGCTCAATCCCAATTCCTGCACACCAAGCAGGTATCTGAACTTGCGCAGCTTCTCTACGCCCAATGCCTTCGTAAATATGTCAGCTACCTGATCCTCTGTGCTGACATGAACTAGATCAATAAGACCTAGTAAAACCCTCTCCCGCACATAGTGATAATGCACCTCAATGTGCTTTGTTCTAGCATGATAGACTGGGTTATTTGCCAAGTGTATACTACTCATGTTGTCACAATAAATGACAACTGGCCCATCTGTAGGCTGATGCATATCATAAAGTACCTTATGCAACCAAGCTACCTCACATGCAGCCATTGCTGCACCCCTGTACTCAGCCTCTGTGCTGGACAATACAATTGTAGGCTGTTTCTTGCTACTCCAAGTGACTGCAGCACTCCCAAAAGAGAACACATATCCACTGGTAGATCGTTTATCAGAAATGCTACCAGCCCAATCAGCATCAGTGTATCCATGCAACTGTATCTCAACCCCAGTCTCATAAAATAGTCCATATTGCAATGTGGACTTCACATACCTGAGTATGCATCTAGTCGCATCCAAATGTGGTTTCCTTGGAGCCTGCATAAACTGACTTACCAATCCAACAGCATAGCTCAAATCTGGCCTGGTAATAATCATATAAATCAAGCTTCCTACTATGCGTCTGTACATAGTAGGGTCTTCCAGAAGCTCACCTGCATCTACGCTCAGCTTCACATTCTACTCCAAATGAACTGAAATAGGCTTACAGCATGTCATCCCATATTTGGACAGCATGTCCAATCCATACTGCCTCTGCAAGAGCTGTATCCCACTTGGTGATCTAATCACCTCAATGCCCAAGAAATAACGCAGCTCTCCCAAATCCTTCATCTCAAACTTCTACTTCAATAGCATTTTCACATGAAGGATATCTTCATCACTGTCACCTGTCATAATCAAATCATCAACATAAATGACAAGTAGCATAATACATTTCTCTGTTTTTCTCACATAAAGTGAGAAATCTGCCTTGGAAATCAGAAAGCCAATAGTGACAAGATACTGTCCTATCTTGTCAGACCATGCTCTAGGTGCTTGCTTCAAGCCATACAAGGCTTTCTTCAACCTGCAAACAAACTTAGGATGAATAGCATGCACATAACCTGGTGGCCGCTCCATATAGACCTCTTCTTGCAAATCACCATACAAGAAGGCATTCTTTACATCCATCTGATGTAAAGACCATCCCTTTGATGCAGCCATAGCAATGACTGCTCTTACGGTTGCCATCCTTGCAACTGGACTGAATGTTTCTTCATAGTCAATGCCATATGTTTATGCATACCCCTTGACTACTAATCTTGCCTTATATCTATTCACAGAACCATCTGCATTGTGCTTCACCTTATAAACCCACTTACAGCCAATTGCATTCTTACCTTTAGGCAAATGTACCGATTCCCATGTAGCATTTGCTTCCAAGGCATCCATTTCTTCATCCATGGCTTTCTCCCATTTTTCTTTTCCCATGGCTTGCTCAAAAGAAGTGTGTTCTGGTTCCTTATCACTTTGACCATATATGCATAGTGAATGGCTGTAAATCCATCATATTTCAGCCTATCCATAGGATACCTAGCTCTGGTAGACCTGCGCAAAATAGGTTCACTCCACGTGCTCTCAAAACATCCCTGGTCTTCCTTACTCCAGGTGTAACAATAGAAGAAATACCCAACTCATCATCAATGCTCTGTTCTAAGCCACTGGATTCACCATCCACATAAGAGTGACCTGCATTCACATCAAACATGGGCTGATCAACCTTCTCTTTTCCTTTTCGTGATACCTGCATACCACTATCTGCATTGCTTTGAGAAGATTCTCCTGATCTCAATCTGCCTGTCCATGGCGAAGAATGTGAACCACTACTAGAGGACGCTCCAGGTCTACTAATATTTTGTGACTGCTGCTGTGAATTTTGTGCAGCATTACCATTTTGTGCATCTACATCATCAATCACATTTACTGGTTTATACTAGCTACTCATCTCATCAAAAACAACATCTCTGCTCACTGTAAACTTACGAGTAGAAGGGTTATAGCATCTATACCCTTTTTGCTACAGAGAGTAACCAATAAAGATGCACTTCTCAGCTTTTGGATCCAACTTGGATCTCAACTCATCTGGCACATGTACATAGGCAATGCAACCCATAATTTTCAAATGAGAAATATCTAGTTTTCTACCAGTATACCTCTCCTCTGGAGTCATCCCATGTATTGCTGCAGTGGGAGTCTTGTTCATTATATAGATTGCTGTAGCAACTGCTTCAGCCTAGTAAAAATCTGGCAAGTCTTTTTCGTTGAGCATGGCACGAGATACCTCTCCAATATGCCTATTTTTCCTTTCTGCAATTCCATTTTGTTGTGGGGTATGACTGCATGAATATTGCTGCTTTATGCCATGCTCCTGCAAGAACCTTGCAAACTCATTTAAGAGGTACTCTCCCCCTCCATCTGACCTTAGGCATTTTATTTGTAGGCCTATTTCTTTTTCAACCATAGCTTTGAGAGTTTGGAAATGCCCAAAAACTTCACTTTTCTTTTTCATAAAATACACCCAAACTTTTCTGCTATAGTCATCAATAAAAGTGACAAAATAATGACAGCCTCCAAGAGATGCAGCTTTAGTAGTCCACACATCATAGTGGATAAATTCCAATGGCTTCTCACTCTCTTGAACATGTCTAGGAAATGGTTTCCTTGCCTGTTTTCCAAATTGACAGGCTTCACATACCTTATGCATTTCTTCAACCTTGAATTTAGGCAATCTTGCAACAATATTTTGGGCCTGCATTGATTTAAGTCGCTGTACATTAACATGACCAATGCGTTTATGCTAGATATCAATATCTGCAACTACACCGGTCCCATGTGCAAACATTGCTGCACTCAATTTAGGCATGTTTGCATCCAACGTAAACATTCTGCTCTTCTTCTTTCCTTTTGCTATCAAGCGACCTTTATTTTTCATATCCTTAACAAAGCATCCATGACGATTAAATCTGACCTACAAGCCCTGCTCAACCATTTGACCAATAGAAACCAGTATCTTGGTGATATTCGGGACATGAAATACATCGGACAGGTATTTCTTTTTCCCATCCTGCATAGACAAAGGAATTTTTCCAATCTGCACAATAGGATGTGCAGTATCATCACCAGTCTCCACAAATCCTGGTTTTTTCATTTTCCTTGTATCCTCCATCCATTTTGCATGACCTGTCATGTGGTTTGATGCACCTGAGTCAACATACCACACATCGTTGCTTTCTTCTGCACTTGTCATAGAATTGTTCATGTGCTGCACCATAAACAAGTGCTCATTTCTGTCATCACCCTGTCTACTAGAATATGCATAATTCGCTTGTTGCAATTTCCCATTCATGATATCATTCTGTTTTTTATAGCAGTCTTTAGCCATATGACCCATTTTACCACAGTAGTAGCATTCAACATTGCTGTTTGCATTTTGGCCTCTTTGCCATCCACCACGACCTCTTTGGCTCCCCCTACCTCTAGAGTTACCACGTCCTCCTCCATAGGACTGGTTTTCTTGAGTTTGCTGCATATTCTGATTTCTACCGCGGCCTCCAAATCGGCCTCCTCTACCTCTGCCTCTACCTCTTTCAGCATTTGAGTAGAAGACAGCTTCTTTTGAAGTTCCTCCTGAAGAAGATGCACCACCATTTCTCTGCTCCTCAAAAATTAGAAGAGCAATCAACTCCTCAAAATCAGGAAATATTTCACGGACGGAAATGGATGTTCGGAACTGTGCATAATCCTTTCCTAGACCATTCAAGGTCACAGAAACTAAATCATCATCTTCCACTGGCGACCCAATGGAAGCAAGTGCATCTGCAATCTTCTTCACCTTCATGTGGTAGTCATTGATGCTCATATTTTCTCTTTGCACATTATGCAACTCTTGCTTGAGCTGCATTTTCCTGGCTTGCGTATTTGTGCTATACATTTTTGACAAAGTATCCCATGCCTCCTTTGGCGTACTTGCATCCTGAATATGCACAATCATAGAGTTTGAAATACTGATAGACAGCCAGTACATAACTTTCCTGGCTCTCTCATGTCATCCTTTGAATGCCTGCATTTGCTATTGATTGGGAGCATCAGGAAGAACTGGTTCTTCTTCATTTCCTGCAACAAATTCCCAATATCCTTTTCGCATAAGGAAATTCGTCATTCTAAACTTCCATGCTTGGAAGTTGTTCTTGTCAAGCTTTTCAGTTACAATCTGTGATAGAGAATCAGACGCCATTACAGAATACTGCAAAAAATTCTATCACTGCAGAGAACACAGCTTCAGCCTCACAAGGGCAAATCTGCAAAACTGACGAAAGTGGTATTTAACCACACAGTCACTTCCTAGTGATGATTTTGCATCAACAAGCAACAAGGATGATTCTGTAACTCCCAATGTCTCTGCGCACAGGCATACGATGCAATTTCTACAGTAACTTTTCACCGACCTGTAGAACAGTGGTCGCATAGCATAAAACTGGGCCTTTTCCTGAGTGCGTGCAGAAAACTTCCGCCTCCAAAACAGGCCCCGAAATGGCCTCAAATCAAAAAAACAGGGTCGCCATGGGCTAAAGCCCTCTCCCGCAGCATATACTGCCCTCTTGCTTCACCGCGAAGGGCGTCTCAACCTGAGACAATACACTCTTGCAATTTCCGGCTGTGCTACCTACAGAGATCTGCTCCCAAAATAGAAAATGAAAGCAACACCGCTCCTCTTACCAGAACATCGTGAGCTTGGCTTGCTTTCTTGAGCTCCTTACCACGAACAAGGCTCTGATACCATGTCAAGATTGTGGGAGAGAAGGAAGGAGTCTCACTTGTAGCTTTCTTGCTTGCACAATGGGGGAATACACACACAGGTGGAGGCTGAAAACAGTTTTCCTCTTCTTAGTTGTGTAAGCCAAAAGAACTCTAGTACAAGGAAATAGAAGAACCCTATATATGGGTCTCAAACCAAACTCAACTAACTAAGGTGGCATACTAACTGAGCCACGAACTAGAGTAGATAAGGATAGCTATCATGTAGCTATTATTCATGGGCGGTGTACCAACCACATCTGCAACTGACAAGTCAGTGACATAAATGCACAACGGTCACCCTGGCATATCACGAGTGGAGCTCGATATCTCAACAAAAACACGGAAAAAAATTAATAAAACCCAAACCATGCATCGGAATGAAATTCCGTAAAAATGGAAAATTTGTTGGAAGGTAGGGGAAAGATAGTGGAAAAATGCAACAAGGGGTCCGGGGAGAAGGCGGGGCTTTCACATGGGAAAAGGTAAAAATCGAGCCTAAAAATGCATATAGAAATTAGTATTCGAGAATTCATTCGCCGGAATGAAGTGCAAGCAGAATGGGAAATGTGCCAAAGAACGTGCCTAGCAATCCTATCACATAGAACACAATTCTAATCAAGATAAGATACATTCACATGAAAAAAACTCAACAATCGTACCCGAAACGGGATTCGAAAATTGATAGTTAATGATCAGCCCATTGGTATGGAGGGCAGTCAAAAGGAGAAATGTTAGGACACAGATGATCGTCAGGGTTGGCACATTAGAATTCAGTTCCGATGGGGTTAGGAGGCAGTCACATGGAAAAAACAATAAAACAAAGCTTGAAAACACCTATAAAAACTAATAACGAAAAATTCGTAGGTCGAAAAAGGGAGATGGAAAAAGGAGAAATGGGCAGTAAGGGGGCCAATCAAGGCCATCCACTAAAAATTGAATTCCGAGGAGAAGAGGGCAAGTTCGCATGGAAAAATGATAAAAATACTCACGAAAAAGACACGAAAACCCACAAAAATTAATAACGGACAAACCGTATGTCGAAAATGATTGGCGGTAAAAAAGAAAAATGGCAAGTGAAAGGTAGAGGACAGGGCTTTCACATTAGATCAGTGTTTCGAAATAATAAAGGAACATTCACATGGAAAAACGTCAAATGTATGGGAATTGCTTCAAAAATTAATAACCTTCAATCCATTGCTCGAAATAGGGGGCAGTAAAAAGGAAAAAGGTATAATTTAAAGGGATAGGTGTGGGGATAAGGTTGGATTTGGGTGTTTGTAAACTTATTGTGTGTTCACATGGAAAAACAACCAAAATGTCGTGTAAAGAAAAATAACAATAGAAACAGTCTCGTAGGTAAGGGAAATGAGGGTTGGTGGGTGGGCAAGGGACCCACTAAGGTAAAGTGAAGACATGGGATATACACAGATTTTGTGAATGACATATGCAAGATGTATTCTCGGTAGACATGCATGGACACGTCCCCACACTTAAAACCTTACTAGGTAGGGTGAAATGACTCTGCATGAATACAAGACATGTCATTGGATTATACGTTAACGTCTCCACACTTAAAACATGACTATCACTTGCAAACATAAGGTGTAGGGTTAGAATAACTTGGCCTAGTTTGTTGAGCATTGCGGTTGAATGTTGACGTCCCGTCATGTGTCGTAGTTGTAACGTGCCTGCCTATTGGCTGTCCAAGCACATTTTAGCCGTCCATCAAGAAACGAATCTAAGCATCCTTGCTCGGCACTCCCATGGAATGTTACGCGAGTTGTCACCTAGGGTTTCCCGATTCTGCCTCACAATGGAACACCCACTAAGATCGACCTAAAATTTGGGTTCCTGGTAGTCAAGGTCTCCTGAAAGCATTCTAGCATCGGGTCCTAGACATCCTACATTATGCAGAGATACCCAAGCCGAAGTTGACCCATATCACACTTGGTTCAAAGAGAATGGGAAATGAGAGGGATGCACTTCCCATAGGGCATAGTCCCATTCCGATCCCCTAAAACGGCATGAATCAGGATTCTAACCTAAAAATACCTAAAGGTCAAACATCAGTAAAACCTTGTGAGAAGCCTCCCAGCTCTCTGGGACCACCCTGCCATAGGACGGGACTCGTCGGGGGTTCCACCCACCCACTTCCCTCAAAAGACATTCTTTAGTTATCTAATTAGTTACATTGGTATCATAAATGTAACGAATTTAACATAACTAGCCTAAACTTACCTAGCTCCATGTCCAACCATGGATAAAGAAATAGGAAATTAACAAGACAAACTAAAAATGGAAAGACACTAAACTTCATTAACATGGCAAGCTGCCATAGCTAAAAAATGGAATATAAGAAAGAAAGTTCCCCAGAACAAGATGCCTTCCAATGATCAAGTGATAATCCTACATTTGGCTAGCTGCCATTTTATAGGTAAACCCTAGCTAACCCTAATTAGGGTTTCTTTACACATGTATGTCATGATTCATAAAGGTATTTACAAAGACAAAATAGGGGGGGAAATTTTCTACATGACAGTGCATCTGCAAACCTTAAACAGTACTGTCCTAGGTAAAGATTAATCGAAGACTCCTCAATGCTTAATATTTTAGAGTCCCATTTGTTGCTTATGCTATGCATGGATTTGTCGCATAGCGACTATGTGCAATTAACTTCCCTCGATACAAGCACTTTGCAAACTTCATCTTTGAATATTTGAGATGTGATTTATCATTTTCCATGACCTATTCTAGCATGGTAAAGTATGGAGCCTAATGTATCTCATGTGAGGATCAAAGAAAGCATCTATCAATTTGGCAATACATTACTTATGACCAGTACCGCAGTTGGATTGACAGTGATGCTTCGCCTGAAGCTTCGTTGCTAGTTGTAGGATTGCCATTCACACATGACATTATTTGCTTGGGGGCCATCATCTGCAAGTAGATTCGGGAGGTAATACCCCAAGACATTAACACTTGGTTAGAAATCTTTTAGATCACTCCTTTTTCTCCTTGTTTGAAGTGTTGTCTACTGCCTACAAACTGTGATCGTGGCGGCACGATTTTGCCAATCTTAAAAAAAAAAAAAATCTCCAAAACTGGCTAAAACATCACTTGCCTTTTTTTAAAATATGACATCCAGTTCTAGAAATATCCATATTTTTAAAGGATAATATCTAAAATATGCTAATTTTTTGTTCAAAAATTTAATATTTTTGGACCATCCATATATACACATTAACACTAGTGATTAATATGGCTCATAACTCTCGTTATTAATGTTGTAACTTCCGTGAAGGGTGGCTATGGTCTTTGTCAATCCAAGAAAAATATCGGATTACGACTCTCGATTTTTTAAAAACATATATTTTCAATTAAATAAAAATAATTAATTATTAATATTAGTTAGTTTTTACTTTAGTTAATATTTAATTAGTAATCTTACTAACTTATCAATTGACTAACTAACTTTTATACTAACCAACTAACTTTTAATTGTGTGAAAATATTACATCCTCCTCCCCTTAGAGAAATCGAGATGTCCTCATCTCTAGAGAAACAAGGGGTTTCATTCTAGAACCTATGGGATAAGACCCATTACGCATTCGTTGCGACACTCTGACCACTCATAAGCATGCAGTCTTTTAAAACAACTTATTGTATTTGATATATCTGAGTCTGGATTACAAGAGAAAAGTTTATTGTAGTTACATCTCATGAATATCTTCTAGGTTTTTCCTAAGTATTTGGTATATTCTGGATCACTGGAGCCTGTACAATTTCATTCTTTGTAAGTTCAAGTACTCTTCAAGTCCTGTTGAATCAATTGACGTGGATATGTCCAATGTTGTGGCACTTGGAGCATCCGTGTTTAGGGTGCTTTGAATATTCCCTTTTGAAACGACCTAACTCGTTGTTGCAATAGAAACAACACAGAGCTTTATCACTTGGGGCCACAAGATTCTTGGTTGGCTTTGTCAGGATTCCCTTCTTTAGACCAAATTGTCCTAGGATCCTTTCAGTAGATTGAAGTGGTCCTTTATCACAGAAAATTTGTTTATGAGTTGTCCTCTTTTTAAATCTGGACTGAGCTCCATGGTCA
Organism: Lygodium microphyllum; assembly: GCF_053477565.2. NCBI lineage: Eukaryota > Viridiplantae > Streptophyta > Polypodiopsida > Schizaeales > Lygodiaceae > Lygodium > Lygodium microphyllum. The sequence continues at coordinate 51,671,245 of NC_141140.1, read as the reverse complement.
ATTGGCTTTGCTTGTAATATTAAATAATACTCCCAAATTTTGACATTTTGGCAAGACCAATCTATATTAGTCGAGAAGAACCTTAAAGAAAATTCATTGCAAGTTATAACTATCATTCCTTGCTAGAGTATCTCTAATTCATTTTCAAGTTCTGGGCTCAAAATTGATGCAACTTATATTACTCGGATAGTTACAAGAGTAAAGTTTATCCCAATACAAGTTGTATTTCATGTCGATAAAATTTCTAGATTTCTAGTCATCCTGAAGAGGTGTAGTGGGTTCTAAGTCTTCGTCTTCATATGATTCCTCTATATATTTGAAGACTACACTTGTGTAGCTTCGTTTCCTTGGAGGCTCAATATCTTCTGGGGGCAATCTGCTTGGACGTGTCCTAGCTCATTGCAGTGGAAGGACAGATGGTAGGGACATCTCCTACACGTGTGCCCTATCTCTTTGCATGTGTGGGATCTGTTATCTTGATCTCAGGAATCATCTTTGTTGCCTAGTTTAAGTTCTTAAACGATTGGCTTTGCTCAAAGTAATGCATCTTGCAAGTCTATTGGATGCATTGCCTCAAGACGATGGTTTAAAGGAGTGTTCAAGCCATGGCAAAACTTGGATACTTGATGTGCCATATCCATAGGTGGTGTGTATTTTAATAGGGTTATAAGCTTTGAGTAGCAGGCTTCCAAGGTTAATTCCAACTACTTGATCTTAAAGAATTCATTCATCCTCAAAGTCTGGTAGGTTGGCGGAAGATATAATCCGTGTACAACATCTTTCAGTTGAACCCAACTGACAACGGCTTTAGAAATACCTTGATCTTTGCACCATTGCTTCCACCACATCTGAGCCTGGCCAACTAACTTAAGTTTTGTTATCATTGTTTGATTAGTAGAAGCAATTCCTATGGCAGAGAAATAATCATTCATCAACTCAATCCATATCACCGCCTCGGTTATGAGGTCTATTCCTTTTCCATCAAACTCGGGTGCCTTAATTTGCTTGAAAATGAATTTCTTCTCTTGCATGTCAGCATTCATGGGTGCAAAAGGTGCCTAACAATCAAGTCATACCACTTCGGTTATTCTATTTAAGATATGTCAACGAACCATACATTAAGCAATCACATATGATTATGAAGTTTTGCTCTGATACCAACTGTAACCTGCTCGGCTATCGACTATCCAAGCACGTTTTAGTAGCGGTCCATCGAGAAATGAATCTAAGCATCGCTGCCTGGTACTCCCATGGAATGTTACGAGGTTTGTCACCTAGGGTTTTCCAAGTCTGCCTCGCAACGGAACGAGAGGGATGCGTTGTTCCGATCTCTCTACCCATAGGGTATTGTCTCATTCTGGTCCCCTAAAATGACATGAATTGGGGTTCTAGCCTAACAATACCTAAAGGTCTAACATCGATAAAACCTTGTGAGAAGCCTCCTAGTTCTTTGGGACCACCTTGCCATAGGACGGACTCATCGGGGGTTCCGCCCACCCACTTCCCTCAATAGGCATTCTTTATTTATCTAATTAGGTCCTATCCCATTTATGTGCAACACTTAAAATCAACTTTCTTAATTAAACCTTTTAGGGAACATGGTTTTTTTTCATAATTTACAACAATAACATGAATATAGAGCAAGTAATCCTTTGACAAACATGTTAAAACAAGTTTCTTAATTTATCTTCAAGTTGATCTTTGTCTCCTGTCCATACAGGAGAAATTATATATAATTTCTCCTATCCATATAGGAGAAATTATAAATTCCCTTTTGCTTAGCAGAAGTACCAAGTCCAAATCACATGCACCATAATTTCCATCCATTATCTAGAATAGGATCTTCCAATGCCACAAACGTTGGGCTCACGACAGTTTTCAACTCCATTCTAGACTAGGCAAGGGGTGTGTAGAGCTCCACTTGACCCCAAGTGGCCTAGGAATGAGACACAACTTCCGTGGTTGGCCTTTTTACCACTCAACCTTCGGCTTGTGAATCAAGCAGTGCCCTCTCAGGTTGAAACACGGTGTGACCTTGGAGATGATCCACCCGCACAAAATATCCTTCCTTAATTAATCCAATTAATAATGAAGCATAATCAAGGCAATCAGCCCTAATATCATCTTCCAAGAAAACATTCCTTTATTCCCATGGAAACTTGTCATTACAGACCCCTGCCATGAATTTACCATCAACCACAAGCACTTGGAATAATCATCCAAACCACAATCCAACAATTAGTTGATTGTAAAAGTATTTACCGTGTTGTTTTATTAACCAACAAAACAATGGTATTCTTTTCCAAGCATTGAAATAATATACACGATAACATTTCCATTGCACATTTGCTCTCCCCCTTGGGACCAAATAGAAAAATTTACTTAACATTCCCTTCTTTCGGTTAAGGCATATGCTAAGGGTTCAAATACTGTACACGACGTAAGTCCTATCATTTCAATGCGAGTTAATCAATCTAGCAAGAGCATTTATGCCTCTTCTCTGAGTGACATTTATCTTTAAGCCTTTCCCTACTATGGAGCATTTTATCTTGACTTTATCTTCCTTACTCCTAAGGCAAGGAGTAGCATGTTATTGATGTAAAGTTCACATAATCACTCCCATGTATGTACTGTCTATGTGCATCTGCGAACCTTAAATAATATTGTCCTAGGTAAAGATTAATCGAAGACTCCTTGATGCTTAATATGTTAGAGTCCCATATGTTGCTTATGCTATGCGCGGATTTGTCGCATATAACGACTAGGTGCAATTAACTTCCCTTGATACAAGCACTTTGCAAACTTCATCTTTGAATATTTGAGATGCGATTTATCCTTTTCAATGACCTATTCTAGCACGGCAAAGTACGGATCCTAACGTATCTCATGCAAGAATCAAAGCAAGCATCTATCAATTTGGCAATACTTTACTTACGAGTGGTACCGCATAGTCGGATTGATAGTGATGCCTTTGCCCGAAGCTTCGTTGCTAGTTGTAGGATTGCCATCTGCATCTGACATTCTTTGCTTGGGGACCATCGTCCGTAAGTAGATTCGAGAGATAAGGAAGGAATGGATTTTGAGATTGGAGAGCATAAGAGAAGATGGCTTAGTTGAAGACTGGGATAGGGGAAATTGAGCTAACTCTCTCCCTTGCAGCCTCTTGGGGTAACTCCTCTCTCTTTCTCTCTCTCTCTCTCTCTCTCTCTCTCTCTCTCCCAAGCTCCTTCTCACAATCTCTTGGAGGGGTATCTTTCTACCTCTCTCTCGCAGCCTCTCGAGGTCTCCTTGTGCTTCCTTCTGTGTCTCTAACTGCTCCCCATGCCTCATATTTATAGCTAAACAAGAGAAGATGGGTTGTGGTTGAGAAGAAGAGCTCTTTGTGGAGAGGATCTTGGAAAAATCAGTGATCTGATGCTCAAATCATAAATCTGATGGTTCCATTGGCTTCCAATGGGGGGGTAAAACACTAAGAAATTTGGTTAGAAATCTTTCAAATCACTCTTCTTTTTCTCCCTGTTCGAAGTGTTGTCTACTGCCTACAAACTGCGATCGTGGCGCACGTGATTTTGCCAATCTTTATTAAAAAAAACTCAAAAACTAGCTAAAACATCACTTGTTTTTTTTAAAATATGGCATCCAGTTTTAGAAATCTCCATGTCTTTTTAGGATAATATCTAAAATATATATTTTTTCAAACATCTAACATTTTTGGACCATCCATACTGTACACATTAACACTAGTGATTAATATGACTCATAACTCTCGTTCACGTTGTAACTTCCATGAAGGGTGGCTACGGTCCTTGTCAATCCGAGAAAAGATTGGGTTAGTCGATTTTTTAAACATATATTTTTAAATTAATAAAAATGTGTAATTATTAATATTAGTTAGTTTTTACTTTAGTTAGTCTTTAGTTAGTAAACTTACTAACTTATTAACTGACTAACTAACTTTTAAACTAACCAACTATCGTTTAATTGTATGGAAATATTATAGCACTCGATTGCAAGAGGTATCGAGATGTCTTCACAGCATATGTCCATCGCAGTAGGGACCACACAGTAGCACCCAAGGAGGCAACTTTGCTGATGAAGGTGTAGGAATTCAAGTGATGATGAAGGATATTGCACTTAGTGCACAGTGACTCAAATGGGGAGGAAAGAACAATCACTCGATGAATCTTGATGAATCTCGCAGAGAACCCCATAACATACACCCAATTTAGAATTTGACAAGGAAAATGGGATAGAAGGAGTATGCTAGAGTGCATAGTTGATGGTGCATAAGTGTGTCCAACCCTGTCTGGCATAGGTGCAAGCAAGAAGGCTAGGGAGCCTTATCGTGTAGTGTACAGAACATGATGATGTGTTTGTGCAGTGAGGATAACAATAATGGGTGTAAGGATCGGGATGCCCTCATGTATGCTTGAATTGCATGTTGAAAACTTCATGTATTCTAGGAATCAGAAACATTGAAGAGGTTACAAAATTTAGCGCACCAAGGGAGGTGGCTTGAAAAATTCGTATGCAAGAGTTTGGCTGGAGACTTGGTGATCCTGGATTGCGAGGTGTTACCACCTTTTCCACAACCAGCTTTCCGTCCAAGGGTGTGCGCGACCTGGTCTTGAAACGAGGCCTGTTATGATAGGGAATTGCTTCCTTTTCTCCCATAACAATTTTATTTTATTTTTTCTTTTCTTTTACCCTACTCCCAAGGGTGTTTCGACCTTTTCCCAAAGAACAGGTCCACATGACATGACCAAAGTCCTTTTCTCCCATGATAGATATTTTTTATATTTTTTATTTTTTAATTTTTTCTATTTAAAAAAAATTATACTTGAAGTGTCGAATGGCAGGGATGCCATATATCATAACCATTCTTGCCACCTCTGTTGCATTAGACGGAAAGGAGGCCAAGGGGAGGGGCAAGGTGGCTGCGAGGGGCTATCAGGATGAAACCATATCATCAAAATTAGCAAGAGGGTTATGAGGAGCATTAGGTAAAGCCATCTCAACCATTGTGCAAAGAATAATGAAGCTATTGTGATGGGGATTATTAGGATCCCTAGGGAGGGTAATACTTCTTGAGCCGATAGCCATTAATAAGGAAGGGATCATTCGAAGCATCGACTATCTAGACTTGGACTGGGACTTGGACTGAGCCATTCGGATTGGTGACCCAAGTACCTTATAAGGATCCATCCAATGTTGTTGAAGCTTTCCTAAAAACTTGCCAAATCAAGAATCATGAGTGAGGACTAAGTCACCTCCTTGAACTCCTTGTGCTTGATGAAGCTGTCATGATAGGCCTTTCGTCGGGCTTGCGTGGCTTCCATGCACTATAGATCCATCCTGCAAGTAAGTGCAGGAGATGGCATTGCAAGGATTTAGCATCTCCCAAGTGCTCCTTGATAGCCACTCGCAGGGAGGGCAACTCCAGTTCAACAGGAAAAATGACTTTTGTACCATACACCAGTGGGAAGCGTGTCTGTCTTGTAGGTGCCTTATGGGAGGTTCAGTATGCCCAAAGGGCCTCTGTAAGTTGATTATCCCAATCACGGTGATGTGCAACAATCATCCTTGTCAGGATCGAGTAGAGGATGCAATTGGTGACTTCAACTTGGCCGTTGGCTCTGGAGTAGTAAGGGTGGACTTGCAATGGCGAATCTTATACAGCTATGTGAGTTCTTCCTTGCCCTTTTATTAATGAAATGAGTGCCTCTGTCACTTACCAGCTCTAGGGGACTGCCAAAATGGGTGATGATATTATCATACAAGAACAAGGCCATGCTATTTTCATCATCCCGCTTTAGAGCTTTAGCTTCACACCACTTGGTGACATAATCCATACATACCAGTACATATCAGGATGTATTTGTTTTGCTTCCGTCTGGTGGGGGGATCGATTGGACCTACGAAGTTGATGCCCCACTTTTTGAATGGCTTCAAGGGAAGGATAGGTTGCAGTGGCATGGCACTAGTCTTAGTGGGTTTCCCCATCCATTGGCATGCATCACATCGCTTATAGTAGTCATAGGCATCCTTATGGAGGGTCGGCCACTAGTATCCTGCTAACAGAGCCTTTTTGGCTGTTGCTTCTCCTCCAAAGTGGCTTCCACATGGCTCGTCATGGCAAGCCTTCATAAAGATCTCAATGTCGTCTCCTACAACACATCTTTTGAGCACTTCATCTTTGCCTTTCTTATATAGTGCGCCACTTAATAGGGTGTAGGGGCTGATTCTAACATAAGCTTCTTCCTTTCCCTACTAGAGATGCCAAGAGGATACTATTGGGTTGGTTGGTGATGTCTACATACCAAGGGGTGATAGTTTTGACTAGAAACAAGGAAGCATCAGGGAGGTTTGGATCATCCTGCTCCTTGTCTGCATTCTGTAGGATACACGACAGAGAATCATCCAGAACATGGAAGCGACCGGGTTTGGTGATTACCTCAAAGTCAAACTCCTGGAATAGAAGTGTAACATTTCTATTGAAGATGCGGGATCTAGAGAATGGAAAAAGCTATGGAGGTTGGAAGGTAGATATAAACCTCATGATGGCATAGACAAAGAAGGCAAGACTGTTACATAAGTGAATTAGGTTTCAAGATTGAGACTTGAACTCATAAACACATTCTTGTGTATTAGACAGACAATGACAATGACACTAACTGAAAGAGGAAAGCATCATGATATTGTATTCATCTCACATGAAAGTGATAGTCAAGTACAATGTTATATAGAACTGGATAGTAGCATTCTGCACCACTGTGCTTATGGGATTCAGGACCTCATCCTAGACTGCTTGCTTTCCCTTGCCCACTGCTCCATACAAAGAGGCATACAAGTGGATGTGATTGCTAGATTCTCAACAATTCCCCCCCCCCCCCCCTTTTTTCTAAAATTTTTTAAATTTTTTTCCCTTTTCCCCCTGACAGTACGTTGGGGAGAGAGGGAGAGGGAGTGACGTGGAGAAAGGGGAGGGGCATGCCACCCGAGTGGCGGCGTTCAGCTGCGTCCCCCCTTTAAAGGACCACCCTCCTTCTCGTCGTCCAACAGAAGCTCCCCCCCTTCCATCGCTTGTGCAGGTCCCCCCCAGACCTGTTGCATCAGTGGCCCCCTAGGCTTGCCAGTCAAGCCACCCCCTGCTGGCGAACTACAACCCCCCCTTTAGATTCGATCAGTAGCCCCCATATGCTCAGCAGGAGGTAGAAGAGAGGGAAGGAGAAGGAGAAAGAAGAGAGAGAGGAGAAGAAGAAGAGGAAGGGAGAAAAAAAAGAGAGAGAAGAGGGAGAGAAGTAGAGAAGGAGAAGAAAAGAAGGAGAAGAGAAGAAGGAAGAAGAGGGGAGAGAGAGGAGAGGGAGAGAAGAAGAGAAGGAAAAGAAAAGAAGGAGAAGAGAAGAATGAAGAAGAGGGAAGAGAGAGAAGAGGGAGAGAAGAAAAGAAGGAGAAGAGAAGAAGGAAGAAGAGGGAAGAGAGAGAAGAGGGAGAGAAGAAAAGAAGGAGAAGAGAAGAAGGAAGAAGAGGGAAGAGAGAGAAGAGGGAGAGAAGAAGAGAAGGAGAAGAAAAGAGAAGAAGGAAGAGGGAGAATAGGGAGAGAAGAAGAGAAGGAGAAGAAAAGAGAAGAATGAGAAGAAGGAAGAGGGAGAGAGAGGAGAAGAAGAAGAGGAAGGGAGAAAAAGAAGAGAGAGAAGTAGAGAAAGAAGAAGGAGAAGAAGAGGTAGCAAGAGGAGAAGAAGAGAAGGAGAGAGAAAGAGAGTAGGAGAATAAGAGAAAAGAAGAAGAAGAGAGAAATAAATAGTAGAAAAGAAGGGGAAGAGAGAGGGAGAGGGAAAGAAGGAGAGGGAGTGGGAGTTGGTGGGTAGTTGCAAGGAACCACACCCAAACTACCCTCTTAGCGAAGGGCCCATCCAACAGTCTTTTCTTCCGAACTTGTCAACCCAAAACCCGTCAAGGTCCGGACTGCCCAATCTTTGCGAGGCGAATGGCTACCAAGACGATAGTCACGAGAAGCGTAGGCTCCCAAGCCACCGTTAATGCTGGAGGGGTGAGCGGAATGACCAATGCAGCACACGCGAATCAAGCCCAGGTTCTAAGCTTTAAAAAATTAATTTAAGATCTTACATTCATTTAAGGAAACATGAGAGTAGACTTACATGATAGGATATTGATAAGCTTGCATGCATGAAATAATGAGAAATGGATTTCGACATAGGTTTACACACATGAAAGTATAGGTTTTTTACAATATTTCACATAAAATAATAGGCTTCCACCCAATCTAGTACATGAATAGTTATCTAGGATTCATGGTTCATGCCCGTGATTACAATAAACACTTGAAATGATAGCTCCCGTTCTTAGCATGCAAATGCACAAATGCATGGAAATTTAGGCTTTCACGTACTTAAGCCACACAAATGCGTGCATATTAGGATAAAAAAGTCATTGACTAAATGTGAAGGGAGTTAAGGATCATAGATTGTGTCAGTTTATTAAATGACCCTTGTGCACGGGAGATGAGTTTGATGGCAAAATTCTGCATAGCATCGCACTAAGAGAGGATGGAAAGAATGTATGACACGTCTTGCAATATATTTAATGTGCTTTAAAGATTAACAAGTATGTTAAAAGACGTGCAAAGAATCGAGGATTCATAACTTGAAACCCTAGGATAAAACCCAAGGGGAAGAGAGATTCAAAAGAAGTTGAGTGATTAAACACATGTGCTTGTGAGTTGTTTTTAATGATCTTGTCTTAGATTATTGGTAGTGGATATCCTCCTAGTTTAAGCTAGGCTAGTAAGCTGACTCTAAATGGAATGCTGATCAAGGCTTATGCTTGGTTGTTTTGAAAATGATATTTCTAAGTAAATTGGCTGGTTGCCTTGGTAAGAGGAGATCTTACTAAGGACAAGTGGTTTATAAGCAAAGTGATTGCTTGATGTAGAAAATGATATTTTCTTGATTGGAAATGATAGGCTCGTTTTGCCTTAGTTATGATGAATTCATAAAAGGATTAATTGAGGAAGGATGGCGCTAGCTACCCCCTGCAAGCTGCCAAACCCTAACCAAGGGGGTTATGAATCCACGCCGGGAATGTGGACCGAACCTACCGCGAGAGGTCTCTCCGTGGAAATCACTTGGTGTAGGAGGACGCTTGGGTGCCAATGGAGGCTCTGGCCATAAATCCCAATGCCTCCGGACCCTACACAAGTGTTCTACATGACAGATGGAATCTCAAGGTCTGGATACTAGTTACAAGGTGGAATCTTGGAAGGATAAACCTTCGGGTTTTATTGCCAGAAGACGGAAGGATTTTTCTACGGAGGCAGAAAGGAGCACTTAATTCTCCTGTATGGGCAGGAGACACACATTAATCCGAAGATAAGTTAAGGAAGTGTTTGATCTTGTTTTATCTTGTCTTTGTGTCTATGGCCTAAATTACGTAAAGGAACCTGTGACTAATGGGTTAATTAAGGAAGCTGCTTTTATGTGTTAAGCATAACGTGGTAGGTAATTAGATAACTAAAACAACCCTCGAGGGAAGCGTGGTAGATGTGACCAATGGGTCTATCCTACGAAAGGGTGGTCTCAGTTAGCCGAGAGCTTTCCTCAAAGAAAAATTTAACAAGTAATATTAGGAAAAGGTCGATCTATGACCTTAGACAATGTTGACTAGGAACCCGGACTTCAAGTCGATCCTAGTGGGGAAAGCCAGATAAGTTCCATTGCGAGGCAGACTCGAGAGACTCTAGTTGACAAAACCCATGTCTTTCCTTGGGAGTGCTGGGTGGCATCCTCCAGATTGATCTCTAGATGGGTTGCTAAGTGTTAGATATTATCAATGCCCCTCCCTCATTAGGTGCTACCAATGATCCATGGTGCTCAAAGTTGTAAGGCCCCCATTATGAGGAGAAGCCAAATGTGAGCCCTGACATTGGTTGAGTCCTGACTTGTATATCAGATGAGGTCTATGCGACCGGATGGCAAAAAGGTGACCGTTGTGGGTCTAATCTTTGGGTTAGATGGAGTGGTTAAGCTGGTAGCAACTCGAGGCGCATTGCATCAAGTTGCGGGGTAAGGGAGTTAAAAGGGGCCCCTATTGTGGGGTCCGGGGGCCCTGGAATATTCCCTGGCCGACTAGTGGAGGCTCATATGGTAGGTCGGCGGTCAGCAGGCCGACCTAACGACCTTCGCAGGCTATAAAAGCTAAACCCCTTCGCAGCCATCTCTCACTCATCTTTCACCCAGTCAGAGTTGTTGTTCCAGCTAGCGTTAAGCTCTTCACCTATCTTTTGTCTAGATCGCCATCTAAGCTTCACACAGTGGAAGCGCACGGGTGGACAGAGCCATCTTTGTATCAGTTGTTTGGAGTTAAAGAATTTATTGATTCTCCTCTTATCTGTTGTGTACTCTCTATCTCTTTCTCAGATTCTGTTCGCTGCGCCGTGTAATATTTTACATGGTATCAGAGCCCAGGGGGCTCTAGAGATCGAAGAGTGTGCAAGAGGCAAAGGCTTCAACAGCAAGGAGAAACTATGTCGACTTCCGGAAGCGGTTCTGGCGCATTAGGAAGCGGTGCAGGAGGTGGTGCTGCTGTACTGGCTATTTAAACACTGAGGATTCGTCCACCAACCTTCAGCGAAGGCAAGTTAGATGGTACAAACTACACCTTGTGGAAGTTCAAAATTACAACTATCCTTGATTCTTATGAGCTTCTGGAGACTGTGCTGGGGACTGACGCAGAACCACAACCTACCCCCGACCCATCAAATCCTAGTGTGATGATTCCTCCGAATGCAGATCTTCTACGAGCTTGGAAACGAGGGAATGCAGATGCATTGTGTGCCTTAGTTACAAGCTGTTCTGACAGTGTTCTGACTTTGATTCAGCATACAACCAAAGCATCAGAGGCATGGAATGTACTAAGAGTCGGTATGAAACACGAAACCAGACAAGGATTCAAAACTTGGAGAATCAACTAGCAGCGGAGAAGTTTGCTGAAGGAGAGATGGTTGAAGCATTCATCACTCGGATTAAGAATCTGCGTGACCAGATGGCTGGCCCTGGGATACAAAAGACTAGCGAAGAGCTAGCTCAGAGGTGTCTTCGGATTTGTCCACAAAAGTTTGATGGACTAGTAACTGCCCTTAATACTCAGGTGAGACCTCAAGCTTTGACTTTTGAGGAGTTTTGTGTATTATTAATGGAGGAGGAGTTGAGCTTGAAAGCCCGAGAAGGAAGCAACAATGGAGATGCTGCATTCTCTGCCAATGCAAAAGGCAAAGGTGGTTCCTCCACCAAAAATGATGGTGACAAAAAGAAGAAGGGTGGCAAGAAGAAGTTTCAAGGAGAGTGCTTCTACTACAAGAAGACAGGGCATGCAATTGCAGATTGTCGTGTCAAGAAGGCAGATGAAAAGAATGGTACCCTTAAAAGTAAAGGGAAAGAGACAGCCAATACGGCTGAAGCAGAGTTGGAATTATTCATGGCGACCATTGAGGAAGTGTGCTCCTCGGCGCAAGAAGAATCTACCACTGACTCATGGGTGTTGGAAAGTGGGGCCTCCCGTCACATGACCAACAAGAAAGGTCTATACAGTTCTATGTAGCCTCTACAAGAATCCATCACTGTGACGGTTGGAAATGATGCTAAATGCCCTGCTGCGGGCACAGGTACTATTTCTTTTGTTGCTACAAATGGTGAAGTCAAAAAGCTTTCAAATGTGTTGTATGTTCCTGAAATCAGGAGAAATCTCTTATCAGTTGCTGCCATAACTAATCTTGGTCATGAAGTGAGGTTCAAGAAGACAGGTGCAGAAATTCTTGATAGTGCTGGCACAATTGTTGGCAAAGGAGAAATAAGGAACAACCTGTATGAGCTAAGTGCTCTTACAGCCACTGCTGGAGTGGGCACAAGTAAGCTTTGGCATGAAAGGTTTGGACACATCGGATTTGCAGTGTTGAAGGAGATGCAAAAGCAAGGTATGGTTGCTCACCTACCTACAATAACTGAATTGAAGGAACCATGTGAAGCTTGTATGATGGGCAAGCAACAGAGAAAGGCATTTCCACAAGAAAGCAAGAATAGAGCACAGGCTCCTCTAGAGTTGGTGCATGCTGACTTGTGTGGTAAGATGCCTACACATGCCTTGGGGGGATCTTCTTATTTTATGTTGATTGTCGACGACTACAGTAGGAAGATGTGGGTGTACTTCCTTCGTGATAAGGCTCAAGCTTTTGGTAAGTTTAAAGAATAGCTAAAACTTGTTGAGAATGAAACAAGGAAAAGTGTGAAGAAATTTAGAACAGATGGTGGTGGTGAGTTCAACTCAAAGGAGTTTGAAGGCTTTTGCAAGAGCAAAGGGATTAAGCATCAATTGACGATGCCTCACACACCTCAGTAGAACGGTGTTGTGGAATGTAGGAATCGCACCATTGTGGAGATGGCAAGATGCATGCTAAAGGGCAAGGGGTTGTCTAACCATTTTTGGGCTGAAGCTGTTAATACTACAGTCTACATTCTAAATCGGAGCTACACAAAGGCTCTCAAGGGAAAAACACTCCATGAGGCTTACACTGGTAAGAAACCATCTGTCTCACATTTCAAAATTTTTGGATGTGAATGTTATGCACATGTTCCAGATGAGAAGAGAAACAAGTTACAACCAAAAAGCAGAAAATGTATCTTCTTGGGTTATAGTGATGAGCAGAAGGCTTACAAGTTATATGACCAAGAGGCAAAGAAGATCATCGCGAGTCGTGATGTGGTATTCAAGGAGGAGCTGCATACAGTGGAGGAGAAGAAGGCAAGCTCTTCCACTTTATCATCAAGCGAAGAAGTAGTCCACTATGAACCTGTCCCGAGAGCTATCCCTATCCTTAAGGAGGAGGAAGCATCATCTTCAGATGATGAGAAAAAAGTTCACCAACCTGACATCACCCACCGGAAAGGCCATTGCCGCGCTGGGTGAAGCAGCTCTATGACCACAATAATCCTATGCCTGCATCTGTTGAGGAGAAGGCAGACGGACCAAGGAGGTCTCAGAGAATAGAGGAGCAAAGGAGGGTTTCTGTTCACATAGTCAATATGGCCTTGATGGTTGAGATTATGAGAGAAGTAAAGGAGCCAACTGACTTAGAAGAAGCACTTGCAGATCCATCATGGAAGGCTGCTATGCAGGCGGAGTATGAGAGCATAATGAAGAATGACACTTGGGAGCTAGTGGATTGACTAGCAAAGTGGAAGGTTATTGGCACCAAGTAATTCCATATTCGGGATTTTGGGAATTTCCCATCAATATGGGAAAACCAAATCAAAATGGATTTCATGAATTTTGGGAATTTCATTAATTTGAAACTTGGTGCGGTCAAACATATTACTGCTTATGGTTGTTTCCAAGAGATTGAAAAAAACTCAAAAAGGTGGTGTTAATAAACACCTTAGTTTTAATATCCTTGAAAGATTCAAGGAAAATCTTCAATCGATGGATTCATGTAGACTTTCTTTAGCCTTCAATACAACCTTTGGGGGAATTTTGATTTTTTTGGGAGATTTTGTACCTTTCTTCATCCAAGAGAAGACAATGCTATCTATTGTTTCCCATCGTTCAGGATCTTTTTTGTTGCACATCCAATATTTATCCCAACAATTAAAATACACCTCTGCATCTGTAGCATTTTGATGACTACAAACTGGTGCCCAATATTGTATACGTACCTTGTTGAAATTTTTGGAATGTCTATTTGTATCGACCTCAGTTTGTGCAACACCAAGCCATATTGGATATATTGGATCTGAAGGTCTAACAAGCACAAAGTCATATTTCTTAACATCAAGCATTGGTTCAAATGCATGTTTGGGTCGTTTGCTCAGAGGACCACAATAGTGATCATTCAACTCTTCCAATCTTTGTGAACTCTGCTTGGACATTTGGAGTTTGAAGAGCGTAGATCATATGTTTCCAATAATCAATCACTGGTGTTATAAACTTTGTGAACTCTGCTTCAGGTCCTTGTACATTTGACCATCTTTCCCAATACTTCAAATAATCTTTAACTCCACTTACTACTTCTTGATGATCCTTAACGTACTCAAACATGGGCAGCAACATTGGAACACCTTTGGAAGAGTAGGCTTTCCTGCAAGGTCTCTCTTCCATAATTCAATGCCACCTTCTCTTGGTAACCAGTCTGACGACTTTGGATGCATCTTGTATTGCATGACAGGTGTATCTCCTTGCATATAAAACCGAAATTGAAGAGGTTTTGAGTGACCAACAAGTGTATCTTTCGAATCACACAAGTATCCCTCAATGTATCTCTTAAAGTCAGGCACATGTGTCAATAAGAAAGGTGTAGGACTAGTCATCTGGCATGATTGAAAATGTTGCATAAGATGAGGAAAAGTGAAGGTCATGCTCATCCTTAGCTTCTCTAAAAATTTGCTGAACATTGCATTGATGTCTTCATGCTTATGACCCACCATGAGAAACCCAAGCTGGATCATCTTGAATGCTCCTCGTGCAACAAGCAATGATAGATATGCAAAGAGATAGCGATTTTTGTTTTCTGACCCACAATTATCAAGTTGTAGAAGTAAGTTCTCTGGCAATCGTTTGAAATGATGACGGTCATCCTGTGGTGTATTATCTTCCATGCATGATTTATTTTGTGTAACACCTTGATGGTGGTCTAGTGCTTTTTTCGAGTTGAGGGCATTTAGTAGCACAGAGGTTGAACTTGGCATTCCATCTACTTGTAGATCACCATTTTCATGCCTATGTAGTCGCTCCAAGTTCCTAAAGCACAATGACAATGAGGCAATTGTGAAGTTAGGATCATGAGGCCATAGATCGAGTGAGAAATGTCCATATCTACCTTCTCCATGTCCATGTGTAATCATGCCTGTTAAAGAAACTGGTAGTTGAGTAGATCTTTCAGTCTCTTTTGATCGAAGCCTTATAAAACCTTGGGATAGCTGTCTTTTGCTGGTCCATTTTATCATGTATGATGCACAAGTTTTTATCTGGATCTAATGCTGAGGCCAAGCTCCAACTGTAGTATATGTTCCGACAACTTTGTTGTTGTAGCATGTGACATTGACGCTTCTTTAGAAGCACATTTCGCTCTTGAAGACACTTTGTTGCTGCAAGTTGCTCTTTGATCTCTGAGCAAATACTACATTTGGAGAACTCACTTGTCTTTGCTAAGGTTACATGCTTGAACTCTGTGTTCCAAATACGATTGAAGGTGGACAAGGACATTTGCTTACATCCAATACCACTCAATGCTGTATCTACTTCTGCCCATATATCTACCTGTTTATAAACAGCTGGGATGACCAATTGTGTCTCCCTTGATCCATCTTGCATTGTTCTACTCTTGTGTGGCATTTGCTCTGCATTCTTCTTAACAAAGTCTCTAAGGATGGCTCTTCCCATCTCTGTGTGATCCCAAGCTGCTCTTATTACCCCCTTGTTTCCATGCATTGCCCTCCTCACGCCATGCTCAAATTGTGTTTTGTACCTGTAAAAAGTTGTCTTTGGGATTCCATGAATCTCATACCATGCCCTTCCACATACCACTTGTCCATTGAAGATAAAGCTGTACTTCCTTGTTCCCAAGTAATCAATCCTGCATAATGATTCAAACTTGTCATAAACATAGTTTGTGCGGTCTTCAAATTGCAATCCCCAAAAGTATTTACGTAATTGTTGCATTGCTTCTCTATCAACAAACTGACAACACTTTTCTTGGCAACAATCAATCATGGAAACCTATGAAATGGAGTCCATAGAAGTCCTCAAGTTTGCACCTTTAGGGGCAATAATTCGAGACTTTCTATTGACCATACAATATGATCTCTTCTGAACAAAAATTGATTTTTTTGCAAAAACATAATCTTCATTGGTATCTTCCATGTTTTTGGCACAAGAATTTGTAGAGACAAATTGCATATATGACTGTTGTTGTAGCAGTGATGTTCCATCATCAAAGGTGACTTGTTTAATAGGCCATCTTTCCAAAGTGACACAGTGGAGGTTGTCATCTATGTATGTTCCTGTGGTTTGATCAAGGGCTTTATCTACCACCACACCAACATCCTCTTCTCCTAGCAATTCAAAGCTTATCACATCATATGGAAAAGCCAATAATATAACCCCTGTCCCAACACACACAGTGTTGCCTTCTGTCCATAGCATCACTCTACGTTCTCTCCAACTTTCACGAATGCTAAGCACATCAATATCCTCAGAAGGTAGGACATGGTCTGATTCGTAATTATCTCCTCTGTCATGAATTGTTATTGAGTTTGAAACAACCACCACATCTTTCTTTCCCCATTTTGCAAAACCACCTATAGCTTCATGAACCTTCATTGCATCAATTGTTGGGAATGGCAAATACGCTGCTACATTTAAACATTTATCAATAGCCACTGAAATATATCCATCTTCAAGTGTTTCTCCATGGCATGTCTCATTTGGATGTATTGCATGCACTCTACCAAGTGCAACAATCTCATGATCAACTAGCAAATTCACAGTTTCTCCAAAATAAAATTCGTTATTCATGATACCTGTACAAGTGAGAAAATGGAGATTTTATCATTTGTATGTTGTCACTTCTCAGAAAGAAGAAAATAGTGATGAAATTGCTAAATACAATGAAGTATCAAATTTCATTGAAACAAAAAAAGTACTTAAACATTAGATAGAATGAGTCCAACTTCCATAATAGAAAGTATTAATGGAAACATCGTACAGAAAGAAGGGGATAGATTTGACCATATGGCCAAAAACAAACTTTCTCATGAACTGTGCCGCCCTAAAGTAAATAAGAAAAGTTTCTTCTATTATTTTTAGTTGCCTTGATTTTACTTTATTTTAGTAGCTACTCTTTGAGTAAGCAAAAGCTTCATTGTGTGTTCTCATTGGGAAAAGATATAGCAGATGTTCAAAACTTGTACTATATCTAGTCAACACGAGAACAATGATTAAAATTATTTATAATGTGTATACGAAAAGATTTAGCCACGTGGTCAAAAATCTATTGTATGTATTCCATACCATAGGAAATATAAAAATTATTTGTGATCCCCATAGGGGAAAACATAGTCAAATGATTGAAACCTTTGTTGTATGTATTTCACATGACAAAAAGGATAAAAGCTCATTGTGGTCTCCATAGAAAAATATTTAGCCAAATGGTCAAAACTCAAGCCAAATACATATAACAAGGATAAAAGTTCATTGTGATCTTTATGGAAAAGGATTTAGCCAGATGGTCAAAACCTCTATTGCAACTATTTTACACAAGACTTAGGATTAAAATTCTTTGTGATATCCACAAGAAAAGATTTAGCCATATGGTCAAAACATGTATTTAACCTAGATGATAGCAAGAATAATAATTTTTTGTGATGTCCATAGAACAAGATTTAGCCAAATGTTCAAAGCCTTTATTGTATGTCAACAAGAATAAATAATTTCTGTGATCTCCATTGGAAAATATTTGATCAAATGATCAAAACATTTATTTCATGTATTCCACATGACAATAAGGATAAAGATATTTTTGAGAAACTTTGACCTTGTGCTTAAATGTTGAAACCACAATGACCTCTAAAGAATAGGAGATTTCATTCACTATGACACAAAGTTATAAATATTGAGAAAATTTTAGCATCAATTAGAAGCTATTTGAGAAGGAAAGATAATTTTTATCATGGTTAAATATTTATAAATCTTATACTACCTACTTGTTGATAATAGTAAAATGTATCATATTACATTTTTTTAAAAGTTATACTATTAGTCTAAATCATGTTATATTAGTATATCGTACTATGTGCATATTATGGAATATATTATCAATATATATATATATATATATATATATATATATATATATATATATATATAATTTATTAATAATTAATAAATATAATTTAAATATATTAAATCATATTTTGTAAGTTTATGTATATTAAATGTATCTAATATGTAATGTGTAATATCATTGAGGATTTTGAACCCACCTTAGTGATAGTTCGAGAGTAGAATCTCTAGTAGGGTAGGATAGAGAGTATGTAGGAAAAATCTCTAGTTGTGGAAATAGGGGCAATATCATAATGGTGGGTTCTTAAGGAGGGGCAAGGGGGAAAGAGCTGGTCTAGGAGAAATGCCCCTAGTAAGAGTTTGAGGGCAATGTCTTCCTTAGTGGAGGTTTGGGAGCAATGCCCCTAGTTGGGGTTTCAAGATAGCACTCGTTGTAGGGATTTGGGGGCAAAGCTCCCAATGGGGGATTTAAGCGGTAGGGCCCTTGGTGGGGAGATGCGGGCAATACCCCTAGTAGGGGGTTGGGGGTAGTGTCCTTGATGGGGGTTTGGGGGCAACAGCCCTAGCGAGGGTCCGAGGGTAGTACCCCTGGTGTGGGGGTTTGGGGGAAATGTCCCTGATGGGGGTTTGGGGGCAACGCCCCTAGCGGGGGTCCGAGGGTAGTGCCCCTGGTGTGGGGGTTTGGGGGCAATGTCCCCAACGGGGGGTCCAGGGGGTAGCGCCCCCCTGTGGGGGTCTAGGGGCAACGCCCCCAGCGGGTCCGGGGGCTTGAAATCTTTAATAAAATTAAAAAATAGACACAAAAATAAGATCTAAATCTACTCGTATTCCGTAACAAGTTATGGTTATTATAATAGCAAGATACATTAAATGATTCGTTTCATGAGTCGGTCTTTACAACTAATCATGACATTTTTCAAAATGAGTTTCTCTTCCCCTCCCTCTCTCTTCCACGTAACTCTCTAACCTGAGCATTTTCTCTGTTGCGTTTTTACAGTTGCAGGTTTCGCATTTCTGATCCTCTGTGTTTTTATCTCTGCTCCTGTCGCCCCTCTCTTACTACAGGTGTTGCAGCCCTAATCTTTGGCAGTTCTATCCCCCTCCTCTTCTTTGACTACTCTCCATTGTTTCATTTTCTCAAACTGAAACAGATTGTGCAGTGCAATTTCTGGTTTGAATCAAGGTATTTCTTTGACTACTCTCCACTGTTTCATTTTCTCAAACTGAAACAGATTGTGCAGTTCAATTTCTTGTTTGAATCAGGACATTTCTTTGACTACTCTTCACTGTTTCATTTTCTCAAACTGAAACAGATTGTGCAGTACAATTTCTGGTTTGAATCAGGGTATTATGACCAAAAGTACGTACGTCTTCAAATCAAAAATCTTGCTCCAAGGCTTCAGCAATTCAACAAGCTAGTTAATGATCGCTAGTCCACACCGTGCCTACTCCTACTTCACGGGTGATTTCTGTTACGTTGGCACACATTACTGACCTACTAATTACAACAGGTTTTCAACTTTTCCCTACTTCATTTCTGATTTTGAGTTAAACTACATTGATTATCACCATTTCAATCCATACAATTACTATAAATCACACTACTACTCTTTTGTATTATTAGTATTGAATAATATTAAGATCAAACACCAAAAGCATTTTCTAAATAAGAATCATGTATGAAAACTAAATGCAATATGTATTTCTGTAGCAATGAGATTAGGCACTCACTCTTGAGAATTCAATGTCTTCTTCTTCTTCTCGATTGCTTGATTGATCTCCTGGAGTGCTTGTGTTTTTGGTTGTCCAACCACTACCTTGCAAGTGATAGCTTCACTCTACATCAATATTGAAAACATAACTTCTTGCACTATTGAAAATACTCTTTTTGTTGTGAATATAAAGTATATGATTTGTGTAATGTTGAAAAAAGTCTCTTAGATGTGAATATGGAATAAACGGTTTGTGCAATGCTTTTATCAATGATGAGTGCTTTCAAAATACTAGCCTTTCTTTCTATTCTGTGATGCTATATACCTCAAGATTTTGCCTCAAGGCTAAACCTAGCCTTATATTTGTTGTATCATTCTGTAATATTAGAGCATTTTATCAAGTTCTTATACATTGTATTATACTTTACTATATAGAACTTTCCATTATATTGTATTTTCATAGTAAAAGCATTACCATCAGATTTTATGGTTACACTTTTTATAATTTTGCAATAAGAATATGGCTATACAATACTTACAAATACTCAATATGATTTTGCCATAGGATGTAATTTGATTTTCTAACAACACATATCATGATCTTTCATCAATTTATAGATTAGACCATATGGTCAAAAAATTTCTTGCAATATAAGAAGTACTTTTTGTTATTTTATTCAATACAATCTAAGATTTGGCCATGAGGTCTAATCTTTTCTTATAATATAAGAAGTAATTTATGTTCTTTTTTTCAATATACTATGAGATTTTGCCATGTGGCCAAATCTTCTCCTTAAGCTATCTCTTGGCCAAAATAAGGACTCCTGTAGTATCACAATATCTTGCAACCAATCAAGCACTTTGTTCATTTTACTACAAGAATGACATTTTGCCATTTGGTCAAATGCTTTCTTATATTATCAACCCTTGTTTACTTCCAAAAGGAAAGGCTAGTTTCTACTTAGAATTCCTTACTTTCTATAATTTGGCCATGTGGTAAAATCTTGTCTTGCAACAAACGAACCACTTTTTTGGAATTTGATCCTAAAAAATTAAGACTAAATCTATGGTGGGTTCAATCACACAAATTTTGGGTATGCTAGATTTGATTGTATGGAAAAATGTTCTAAGAAAAACATCTTCTATATTAACTCCAAAAAATGAAGACCATGTTCTACTTGGAACTCCTTGATTACCTACTATATTTATAGGAAGTCTCGCCATGTGGTCAAAACTTGTTGTGCAACAAACAAACCACTTTGTTTCCATTAACCATTTCTTTCATTTCAATTTTTCATTACTTCCTATAAATATCATATCATTTTGCCCCAAATTAGCCACTTTTTCCATTCCACTACAAAATAAAAATTGGCCATATGGTCAAATCTTTCATTTTGTTATCAATGCTAGCATCCAAGAATCCCCCATTCTTGTTTTGTTCAGCCATATGATCAAATCTAATCTCATAAATCTTGCAAACCATGAGACTACGTTTTCATTCCATTATAAAAAAATATTTGGCTATATAGTCAAATCCAAATTCACAGCATGTTACAACAAATGAATCACTTTCTTCATATGGTTATGAAACTAGATTTGGCCATATGGTTAAAACTAGTTTATAGAAATCATCTTATCTTGTAGGTTTTGCCATGAGGTCAAATCTCCACCTTTCAAGTGTTTTTCACTTTATCTTATATTGATATCTATGGGATTTGCTACATAGCTATATTTGTTTATATGTGAATCTCATATCACAATAAACTGCATCCTCCTTTTAACTAGCCTTTAAGAACCCTATGGTAAAAAACCATGGCAAAGTTTCTAATCTGATAGATAAGTCTTATGACTAAATAGGATTTGACCACATGGCTAAAACCAATGACAATGTTTCTACAATATTGCTCATTTCAAGGGAAACTTACATGTGCAGTAATTAAAATATTAACTTTGGGCCAAATGGAATTGTGAGATTGCTACATAACCACATTGATATATAGGTGGATCTCATATTGGACTAAATCTCATTCTTTGATTAAATAGGATTTGACCACATGGCCAAAAATCTTAGCAAAGTTCCTAGAGTATGATCCTTGCATAGGAAACTTACATGGAGAAGAAATCCAATATTAACTTAGGGACAAAATCATCCATGACATTTTCTACATAACCACAATGATTTTTCACTATATCTCATACCACACTCACACTCAACATTTCATTATCACTTGACCATTTGGTTAAGCCCATGGTCAAGTCTCACCATTAATAGAATTTGATCTTCTCATCAAAGTCCATGGCAAAGTTTTTACTATATGATTCTTGCAAGAGAAACATAATTAATGCTAACTTAGGGCCAGGATAATCCATGAGATTTGATACATAAGCACACATATTTATGGTTGGATCTCATACCACACTTAATCTCAAATTTCAATATTTCATTTTATGGAAGAGTCCCTTTAGAGTATATTTGTCTTGTATTTCGTAAAATCTTGTGTTGTTGTGTTTTCAATTTTCAACTTAGAAATCTTATACATTTATTTGGGTTTTGTGAATTTTGAATATTTTTAAATCCACTTTTGTCTAATAACTTTTTCTCTTTATAGAACTATTCAATGGCAAAGAAAGATAGCACATCCAAAAAGGAGACCCAAACCATTGATAGAGTTAGTGGTGGTTTTGTGTATCCATGGTATGTGGATGTTTATGATAGTCAAGGAAAAAGAGCTGACAATGTTCTCTTATTCACTTTGAAGAGTGATATTGCATTTTTTCAACAAGATGGTGTCACAGAGAAGATAACAGATGGATGTGCTGGGAAAGAGGGAATACCATGTTATCTTGTTAAGATCAAGGGGAAAAATATAGTATACAAACTTGATCCTTTGTCATTTCACTTTGCCAGTATTAAAGAGGATGAAGAATACTCTTTGAAAACAATGGGATGGACCTTATTTGAGGAGGTAAAGGGCACAGAAGACATTATATTAGCATTCCAAGCTGTTCAAAATAGTGAGCTACTTTCCGTATCAAGAAAATGTGATCGCCCCAACAAAAGAATGAAGCTCCAAGATAAACAAATAGACTTGAGATCTTCACCTTCTCCTCAAGAAGAAAATAATTCATGGAATCCCACAAGCTCAAAGTCAAAATCACCTCAACAAAGTTCCTTGTCACAAGCTCTTGTTGTTAGTATAGCTGCTAATACTACTAAGGAAATAGTTAAGAAGAAGGGAAAGAAGGAAGACTCAGGATTTCACATGTTTGAAAAATTCTTTCCATTTGGGCCAACAACACAATTTCCTATTCTCATTGATAGGTGTTATGAGGCACCTCCTTTGTATGCTTATAGGTCACTATGTTGGGATTATGTAGAGAAGCTAACCACGTCTTTCATAAAGACTCCCATGAACCCAGCAACAACAACATATCTTATGCCTTTTGTACAAGACAACAATGAGAAGAGACCCATGCATCGTGATGAGGTGGATGCTAATAAGTTGGATACTTATAGTTATTGGATTATATCAGGGCTTCACTCAATTCATGCAGCAAAGATATATATTCAGAGTAATACTACACGTTGTCTAGCAACCAAGCATTTATACACCACAAGAAATGCTAGAATATTAGTTGATTGTCCTGCGGAAATGTGCATTGAGCTTTCACGAATGACAAATATGGAATCACATAATGTTATGAAGAATGCACCTTATGTTTAGCAACTTCAACAATTAAGAGATCAGTGGCTAGCATTTAGTTCTCCACCAAAACCCCAACAAGGGCTTTCTAAGACAAGCTCTCAAAGAGTACCATGGCAGGTAATCATATATAAGCTTACCTTATTTTTTTGTGAAGATTAGTGTGATGCTCTTTCTTTTGTTCTATGCTCACTATTTTGATCTTTTTTTTGCAGAGATTTGTGGCATACATTGGAGAAAATTGTGCATCTAGAGATTGCCATATGATTGTTAGCTCCCAAGAAATATTTGATAGTTGGATCAAAATCATGAAGAGATACTCTAGAGGTGAACTTATATCCCAAGAGGAGAGTTTGAGAAAAAAGGGAAGGCAACCTTCTCCTACTGCATTTCGTTGCCTTATGGGTTTAAAGGATGGAGACATCCTTACACTACAAGAGGAGATCAATGAAGGTCATATCCTTTTTCTTAGAAACAAATGGGATAAGGAAGATATGATTGACATGGAAACAAGGGCTAAGCAAATCAAGCAAGATAGGGTCCTAAAGGAGGAATTAGTCACTCTTTTCAATGCTTCAGTTCCAAAAAGTAGCGCTCTGATGAAGACTTGGAAAGAGCTTGTTAATGATTATGATATCAATGATGAAGTCTACACAAAGATTTTAGGCATTTGCAATGATTGGGTATCAAAGAAGCTCACACGTGGAGCTGATGCAGGGTCCCTACCAAATGGAGCAAAAGATATTGTGAACTTCCTAATTGGAAAAAAGCAAAATCCTCTTCAATCCTCCACTACTTCCCCTTGGCGTGTATATGTTGTCGGATGCAATCTAGAAACCTTTGATCTTATACATAATGTTTACAGAGATCCAATTACCATTGGGGTTGTTGTTCTAGATGCAGCACATGGGGTTGAGGGAATGAAATGGGACTTTATAAAGTTTGGAAAGGTTGTATCCACTCTACTACAAATGACATGTGAACCTAAACAATTCATGTTGTTATCATTTCTTGATCGAAAGCAAATGGCAGCTTTGGAAAATTCTCTTGAAAGCATTTCTTGCAAGTATTGCATGCTAGTTGGTAGTGTTGACTTCCTACCAATGGATAGAACGTTTGCTTTTGGATCTATAGATTCTTTTGTGGTTTTGACATTAGTGACCATGGAGAAAAGCTTCATCAATTTTGAGAGATATATAAGCAATGTCAACAAGCCTTCCATTTTGGACTTTGAAGGCTTGGACAAGGAGTGCAATGATGAAGATCTTGAAGAAGAACAAAGGATTGCAAAGGCTGTTTTGAGAAAGAAAATGAAAGTTATGGAAACTACAATCAAAGCATTCAATGATGCTCATGAGGTTGTATTTGATGTATATGCAAGTGGACTTGCATCTAAGATGGCATTGATAAATCATATGAAGACTATTGCAGTGATTTGCAATACTCAAGAGCAAAGAGAGGTTGAAGCACAATTGTGGAGGGTCCATGAGAGTGCCAAACAAAATTCAAACTCCCAAGAGGTTCCTCCTACTGAAGTTCAAGTTCTTGAAGTACCACCCGAGGGCATAGAAGAATCAAGCCAAGATATAGCAAGTCTAATTATGAAAGAGAAATTAAGGGCTACTTCAGGTGTTTAAACTCCGTTCCTTCTCCTTTCATCAAGGAAGACACATTGATGTAATTTTGATTTTTTTCTTGAGAAGTTACTTCCATTAGCATTTGCAATATTTTCTTTCTTTGATGATATTAATTAAAGAAACTATGTCTTTGGTTTTTTAATTTTTTATAAAAGGTACCAAGCATGTTTGGTTTAAAATTTTTATTTAAGTAAATATTTTACCAAATCGGTATTAAAGAGCTCATTAAAATTTATCATCCTTTGTAAGGATAACTATTTAATTGTAATCTAGTGTGTAAGAATACTTATCATAATGAAAAGTTTGAGCTATCTATGCAAAATTTACTTAAGTCTATTTTAGATCTTATTTCAATTAAACTCTTATATGTGTTGTGTTATGATCTTGTCATGTTAGTTTTGGTTAGATTTGTCCACATGGTCAAATCTCTTATCTCTTATAGCCTCTTTTACTACATCACTAGTGTATGTCTATGCATGTAGCTTAGGATAAGAAAGCCAACAATATATTGCACTGTTGAGATATCGAGCTCCACTCGTAATATGCCAGGGTGACCGTTGTGCATTTATGTCACCGACTTGTCAATTGCAGATGCGGTTGGTACACCGCCCATGAATAATAGCTAGATGACAGCTATCCTTATCTACTCTAGTTCGTGGCTCAGTTAGTATGCCACCTTAGTTAGTTGTCTTTGGTTTGAGACCCATATATAGGGTTCCTCTATTTCTTTGTATGAGAGTTTTTTTGGCTTACACAACTAAGAAGAGGAAAACTGTTTTCAGCCTCCACCTGTGTGTGTATTCCCCCATTGTGCAAGCAAGAAAGCTACAAGTGAGACTCCTTCCTTCTCTCCCACAATCTTGACATGGTATCAGAGCCTTGTTCGTGGTAAGGAGCTCAAGAAAGCAAGTCAAGCTCGCGGTGTTCTGGTAAGAGGAGCAGTGTTGCTTTCATTTTCTGTTTTGGGAGCAGATCTCTGCAGGCAGCACATCTGGAAATTGCAAGAGTGCATTGTCTCAGGTTGAGACGCCCTTCACGGTGAAGCAAGAGGGCAGTATATGCTGCGGATGAGGGCTTTAGCCTTTCGGCGACCCTGTTTTTTTTATTTGAGTCCATTTCGGGGCCTGTTTTGGAGGTGGAAGTTTTCTGCACGCACTCAGAAAAATGCCCAGTTTTATGCTGTGCGACCACTGTTCTACAGGTCGGTGAAAAGTTACTGTAGAAATTGTATCGTATGCCTATGCACAGAGACATTGGGAGTTACAGGATCATCCTTGTTGCTTGTTGATGCAAAATCGTCACTAGGAAGTGACTGTGTGGTTAAATACCACTTTTGTCAGTTTTGCAGATTTGCCCTTGTGAAGCTGAAGCTGTGTTCTCTGCAGTATTCTGTAATGGCGTCTGATTCTCTTTCACAGATTGTAACTGAAAAGCTTGACAAGAACAACTTCCAAGCATGGAAGTTTAGAATGACGAATTTCCTTATGGGAAAAGGATATTGGGAATTTGTTGCAGGAAATGAAGAAGAACCAGTTCTTCCTGATGTTCCCAATCAACAGTAAATGCAGGCATTCAAAGCATGGCATGAGAGAGCCAGGAAAGTTATGTACTGGCTGTCTATCAGTATTTCAGACTCTATGATTGTGCATATTCAGGATGCAAGTATGCCAAAGGAGGTATGGGATACTTTGTCAAAAATGTATAGCACAAATACGCAAGCCAGGAAAATGCAGCTCAAGCAAGAGTTGCATAATGTGCAAAGAGAAAATATGAGCATCAATGACTACCACATGAAGGTGAAGAAGATTGCAGATGCACTTGCTTCCATTGGGTCGCCAGTGGAAGATGATGATTTAGTTTATGTGACCTTGAATGGTCTAGGAAAGGATTATGCACAGTTCCGAACATCCATTTCCGTCCGTGAAAGATTTTTTGATTTTGAGGAGTTGATTGCTCTTCTAATTTCTGAGGAGCAGAGAAATGGTGGTGCATCTTCTTCAGGAGGAACTTCAAAAGAAGCTGTCTTCTACTCAAATGCTGGAAGAGGTAGAGGCAGAGGTAGAGGAGGCCGATTTGGAGACCGTGGTAGAAATTAGAATATGCAGCAAACTCAAGAAAACTAGTCCTATGGAGGAGGACGTGGTAACTCTAGAGGCAAGGGGAGCCAAAGAGGTCGTGGTGGATGGCAAAGAGGCCAAAATGCAAACAACAATGTTGAATGCTACTACTGTGGTAAAATGGGTCATATGGCTAAAGACTGCTATAAAAAGCAGAATGATATCATGAATGGGAAATTGCAACAAGGGAATTATGCCTCTTCTAGTAGATAGGGTGATGACAGAAATGAGCACTTGTTTATGGTGCAGCATATGAACAATTCTGTGACAAGTGCAGAAGAAAGCAACGATGTGTGGTATGTTGACTCAGGTGCATCAAACCACATGACAAGTCATGCAGAATGGATGGAGGATGCAAGGAAAATGGAAAAAGCAGGATTTGTGGAGACTGGTGATGATACTACACATCCTATTGTGCAGATTGGAAAAATTCCTTTGTCTATGCAGGATGGGAAAAAGAAATACATGTCCGATGTATTTCATGTCCCGAATATCACCAAGAATCTAGTTTCTGTTGGTCAAATGGTTGAGCAGGGCTTGCAGGTCAGATTTAATCCTCATGGATGCTTTGTTGAGGATATGAAAAATAAAGGTCGCTTGATAGCAAAAGGAAAGAAGAAGGGCAAAATGTTTACGTTGGATGCAGACATGCCTGAATTGAGTGCAGCAATGTTTGCACATGGGACCGGTGTAGTTGCAGATATTGATATCTGGCATAAACGCATTGGTCATGTTAATGTACAACAACTTAAATCAATGCAGGCCCAAAATATTATTGCAGGATTGCCAAAATTCAAGGTTGCAGAAATGCATAAGGTATGTGAATCCTGTCAATTTGGAAAACAGGCAAGGAAACCATTTCCTAGACATGTTCAAGAGAGTGAGAAGCCATTGCAATTAATCCACTTTGATGTGTGGACTACTAAAGCTGGATCTCTTGGAGGCTGTCATTATTTTGTCACTTTTATTGATGACTATAGAAGAAAAGTTTGGGTGTATTTTATGAAAAAGAAAAGTGAAGTTTTTGGGTATTTCAAAACTCTTAAAGCTTTGGTTGAAAAAGAAACATGCCTGCAAATAAAATGCCTAAGGTTAGATGGAGGGGGAGAGTACCTCTCAAATGAGTTTGCAAGGTTCCTGCAGGAGCATGGCATAAAGCAGCAATATTCATGTAGTCATACCCCACAACAAAA
Source organism: Lygodium microphyllum (assembly GCF_053477565.2). Lineage (NCBI taxonomy): Eukaryota > Viridiplantae > Streptophyta > Polypodiopsida > Schizaeales > Lygodiaceae > Lygodium > Lygodium microphyllum. Next base: position 51,643,035 of record NC_141140.1, on the reverse strand, counting down.
TGGAATTGCAGAAAGGAAAAACAGGCATATTGGAGAGGTATCTCGTGCCATGCTCAACGAAAAAGACTTGCCAGATTTTTACTGGGCTGAAGCAGTTGTTACAGCAGTCTATATAATGAACAGGACTCCCACTGCAGCAATACATGGGATGACTCCAGAGGAGAGGTATACTGGTAGGAAACTAGATATTTCTCATTTGAAAATTTTTGGTTGCATTGCCTATGTACATGTGCCAGATGAGTTGAGATCCAAGTTGGATCCAAAAGCTGAGAAGTGCATCTTTATTGGTTACTCTCTGCAGCAAAAAGGGTATAGATGTTATAACCCTTCTACTCGTAAGTTTACAGTGAGCAGAGATGTTGTTTTTGATGAGATGATTAGCTGGTATAAACCAGTAAATGCGATTGATGATGTAGATGCACAAAATGGTAATGTTGCACAGAATTCACAGCAGCAGTCACAAAATATTAGTGGACCTGGAGGGTCCTCTAGTAGTGGTTCACATTCTTCGCCATGGACAGGCAGATTGAGATCAGGAGAATCTTCTCAAAGAAATGCAGATAGTGGTATGCAGGTATCACGAAAAGGAAAAGAGAAGGTTGATCAGCCCATGTTTGATGTGAATGCAGGTCACTCTTATGTGGATGGTGAATCCAGTGGCTCAGAACAGAGCATTGATGATGAATTGGGTATTCCTTCTATTGTTACACCTAGAGTAAGGAAGACCAGGGATGTTTTGAGAGAACCTGGGAGTGAACCTATTTTGCATAGGTCTACCAAAGCTAGGTATCCTATGGATAGGCTAAAATATAATGGATTTATAACCATTCACTATGGATATATGGTCAAAGTGATACAGGAACCAGAACCCACTTCTTTTGAGCAAGCCATGGGAAAAGAAAAATGGGAGAAAGCCATGGATGAAGAAATGGATGCCTTGGAAGCAAATGCTACATGGGAATTGGTACCTTTGCTCTTCTATCTAGATCGCCATCTAAGCTTCACACAGTGGAAGCGCACAGGTGGAAAAAGCCATATTTGTATCAGTTGTTTGGAGTTAAAGAATTTACTGATTCTCCTCTTATCTGTTGTGTACTCTCATCTCTTTCTCAGATTCTGTTCGCTGCACCATGTAATATTTTACACTAAGATGTGTCACGCAATTTGAGGGGCGGGCAAGTTACAGTTGGTATCGGAGAAAAAATTCTTAATGATGTATGATTGATTAATGTTTGGATCATAGACATAACATAAATAACCTAAGTGGTATGGCCTGATTACCAGGCACCTTCTGGACCTATGAATGTTGACATGGAAGAGAAGAAGTTCATTCTCAAGAAAATTAAGCCACCTGAGTTTGAGGGCAAGGAAAGGACTATTCAAGCTAACGCCGAGATCTGGATTGAGTCCATGGAGGACTACTTTGAAGCAGTAGGAACTGCACCTACTAACCAAGCCATGCTCGCCAAACTTAAGCTTACACGCCAAGTGAGACTTTGGTGGAAATAGTGGTGCAGAGACCAAGCGATCTCGGAGGGGATAATCACTTGGAATAAGCTTAAGGAAGCTGTGTGAGGGAGGTATCTGCCACTTGCCTACCACACACAAAAGATGAATGAATTCTACAACTTGAAGCAGCTAAGATTATCCCTTGAAGCATACTATTTGAAGTTTATTTCACTCCTAAAGTATGCATCCCCAATGGATATGACACAATAGGTGTCAAAGTTCTATGTTGGGTTGAATCCACCCATAAACACTCGATTGGAATCAATGCACCCAATGGACTTGCAAGACGCATTACTCCGAGAAAATCCAATCATCCAAGAACTTAAATCAGGCAACTATGATGAAGATGACTCACCGGATCAAGACAAGAGGTACCACAAGTGCGGAGAGATAGGACACATCCAAACAGATTGTCCTGAGTTGGACCCTGGGAATCAGGAACGTGTGGCCAAACGAAGCCGTCTAAACTATACTTTTGGCTCATATTATGAACCACATGATGATGAAGGCTTGGAGCCTGTTGTAACCTTTGAGGATGACTAGATGTCCTAGGAAGATCCTCTCGAGATAATAAGTCCTATACTTGGAATGAATCCTATTGAACCCTATGAGTTATGGCAAGTTGTTATGAGAATTTAAGTAATCAGGGTTGCGTAGCCAAAGCGTGATGGACCCTAACCCACAGGCCATAAGCCCCAATTGTGTTGTCTTTCCTAGTTTCTCTCGAGATGAGGACATCTCGATTCCTCTAAGGGGGAGAGGATGTAACATTTACCCCCCTCCCCCCCCACTTTTTTCTATTTTTTCTAAATTTCCCTTTCCCCCCCTGACAGTACGTCGGGGAGAGAGGGAGAGGGAGTGACGTGGAGAAAGGGGAGGGGCATGCCGCCTAGGTGGCGGCGTTTAGCTACGCCCTCCCTTTAAAGGGCCACCCTCCTTCTCGTCGTCCAATGGAAGCTCCCCCGCCCCCCGGTTGCTGTAGAAGTCCCCCCCTCCATCGCCTGTGTAGCCCCCCCTGATCTGTTGCATCAGCGGCCCCCTGGGCTCGCCAGTCAAGCCACCCCCTGTTGGCGAGCTACCCCCCCTTTAGATTCGATCAGTAGCCCCCGTATGGTCAGCAGGAGGTAGAAGAGAGGGAAGGAGAAGGAGAAAGAAGAGAGAGAGGAGAAGAAGAAGAGGAAGGGAGAAAAAGAAGAGAGAGAGTAGAGGAAGAGAAGTAGAGAAGGAGAAGAAAAGAAGGAGAAGAGAAGAAGGAAGAAGAGGGGAGAGAGAGGAGAGGGAGAGAAGAAGAGAAGGAGAAGAGAAGAAGGAGAAGAGAAGAAGGAAGAAGAGGGAGAGAAGAAAAGAAGGAGAAGAGAATAAGGAAGAAGAGGGAAGAGAGAGAAGAGGGAGAGAAGAAGAGAGAAGAAGGAAGAAGAGGGATGAGGGAGAGAAGAAGCGAAGGATAAGAAAAGAGAAGAAGGAGAAGAAGGAAGAGGGAGAGAGAGGAGAAGAAGAAGAGGAGAAAAAGAAGAGAGAGAAGTAGAGGAAGAAGAAGGAGAAGAAGAGGTAGCAAGAGGACAAGAAGAGGAGAGAGAGAGAGAGTAGGAGAATAAGAGAAAAGAAGAAGAAGAGAGAAAGAAATAGTAGAAAAGAAGGGGAAGAGAGAGGGAGAGGGAAAGGAGGAGAGGAAGTGGGAGTTGGTGGGTAGCTGCAAGGAACCACACCCAAACCACCCTCTTAGCAAAGGGCCCATCCAGCAGTCTTTTCTTCCGAACTTGTCAACCCAAAACACGTCAAGGTCCGGACTGCCCAATCTTTGCAAGGCGAATGGCTACCTAGAAGATAGTCATGGGAAGCGTAGGCACCCAAGCCACCGTTAATGTGGAGGGGTGAGTAGAATGACCAACGCAGCACACGCGAATCAAGCCCAGGTTCTCAGCTTTAAAAAATTAATTTAAGATCTTACATTCATTTAAGGAAACATGAGAGTAGACTTACATGATAGGATATTGATAAGCTTGCATGCATGAAATAATGAGAAATGGATTTCGACATAGGTTTACACACATGAAATTATAGTTTTTTTACAATATTTCACATAAAATAATAGGCTTCCACCCAATCTAGTACATGAATAGTTATCTAGGATTCATGATTTGCACCCGTGATTACAATAAACACATGAAATGATAGCTCCCGTTCATAGCATGCAAATGCACAAATGCATGGAAATTTAGGCTTTCATGTACTTAAGCCACACAAATGCATGCATGTTAGGATAAAAAAGTCATCGACTAAATGTGAAGGGAGTTAAGGATTGTAGATTGTGTCAGTTTATTAAACGACCCTTGTGCACGGGAGATGAGTTTGATGGCAAAATTCTGCATAGCATCGCATTAAGAGAGGATGGAAAGAATGTATGGCATGTCTTGCAATATATTTAATGTGTTTTAAAGATTACCAAGTATGTTAAAAGACGTGCAAAGAATCAAGGATTCACAACTTGGAACCCTAGGATAAAACCCAAGGGGAAGAGAGATTCAAAAGAAGTTGAGTGATTAAACACACGTGCTTGTGAGTTGTTTTTAATGATCTTGTCTTAGATTATTGGAAGTGGATATCCTCCTAGTTTAAGCTAGGCTAGTAAGCTGACTCTAAATGGAATGTTGATCAAGGCTTATGCTTGGTTGTTTTGAAAAGGATATTTCTAAGTGAATTGGCTGGTTGTCTTGGTAAGAGGAGATCTTACTAAGGACAAGTGGTTTATAGGCAAAGTGATTTTCTTGATGTAGAAAATGATATTTTCTTGATTGGAAATGATAGGCTCGTTTTGCCTTAGTTGTGATGAATTCATAAAAGGATTAATTAAGGAAGGATGGCACTAGCTACCCCCCGCGAGCCGCCAAACCCTAACCAAGGGGGTTATTAATCGGCACCAAGAATGTGGACCAAACCCGCTGCGAGAGGTCTCTCCATGGAAATCACTTGGCGTAGGAGGACGCTTGGGTACCAGTGGGGGACTCTGGCCATAAATCCCAATGCCTCCAGGCCATACACAAGTGTTCTACGTGACTCGAGATGGGATCTCGAGGTCTTGATACTAGTTATAAGGAAGAATCTTGGAAGGATAAACCTTCGGGTTTTATTGCTGGAAGACGGAAGGATTTCTCTGTGGAGGAAGAAAGGAGCACTTAATTCTCCTGTATGGGCAGGAGACACACATTAATCTGAAGATAAGTTAAGGAAGTGGTTGATCTTGTTTTATCTTGTCTTTGTGTCTCTAGCCTAAATTACGTAAAGGAACCTGTGACTGATGGGTTAATTAAGGAAGATGCTTTTATGTGTCAAGCATAACGTGGTAGGTAATTAGATAACTAAAACAACCCTCGAGGGAAGCATGGTGGATGTGACCGATGGGTCTATCCTACGGAAGGGTGGTCTCGGTTAGCCAAGAGATTTTCTCAAAGGAAATGTTAACAAGTAATGTTAGGAAAAGGTCGATCTATGACCTTAGACAATGTTGACTAGGAACCAGGACTTCAGGTCAATCCTAGTGGGAACGGCCGGATAAGTTCCGTTGCGAGGCAGACTCAAGAGACCCTAGTTGATAAAACCCATGTCATTCCTTGGGAGTGCGGGGCGACGTCCTCTAGATAGATATCTCGATGGGTTGCTAAGACGTGTCATGCAATTTGAGGGGCGGGAAGGTTACAAGAAGGAGCCATCTCATCATTCTTCCCTTCACATCTACTTTGTTCATTAGGACGGACAAGCCCTCATGATCCAAATAAAATTGAAAATGAGTTGACAACAGGTAGTGGCGAAACTTCTCTAGGGCAAACACCATTGCCAAACACTCCAGCTCTATCACTGTATAGTTCCACTCTCTGTCAGTGACCTTTCTGCTTGCATAATAAATAGGTTGATCCACCTTTGAGGATCCCTTCTAGCATAGGAATGCACCTAAGCCTTCAACCGATGCATCAATGTGTACATGGAACTCCTTTGTCCAATAAGGAGGTTGCATGATGGGTACCTCAATCAGACACTGCTTCAGAGTGTTGAAGGCTTTGTCACATTCTTCTGTCCAAATAAACTCTGCATCTTTCCTTAGAATCTTATGCAGGGGGGACTTCCTTTGTTACGAAATGGGCTATGAACCTTCCTTCTGTAGTAGCCCACATGGCCTAGAAATCCCCTTAACTATTTGAGGTTGGTTGGTGTTGTTAAGGCTGCGATCTTCTCAATCTTTGCACGGTTTGTTGATATCCCTTGTGCAAAGACAATGTGGCCCAACAAAACTCCAGAAGAGACTCCAAATATGCATTTATCAGGTTGAGGGAGATCCCATACTCCCGGCATCAATCAAATCATTGCTCCAAATGCCCCCAATGTTTAAATATCAAAGTGAACACAGAAGTCATCTAGATATACCTCAATAAAGTCATGTAGATGATTTTGGAATGCGGCCATCATGACTCTTTGGAAGGTAGTAGGGGCATTGTAGATCCCAAACGGCATCACCCCATAGTATAGGTCCCCCATTCTATGGTGAAGGTTTTTTTGGATTGATATTCTTCTGCTATCTACACTTGGTTGTATCCATTGAAGCCATCTAACAAAGAGTAAAGCTCATGTCTTGCAATTGTGTCCAATAGTTGGTTTGTAAAAGGTATAGAAAAGTGATCCTTTTTGGTTTTGGAATTAAATTTTTGAAAATCCACACATATGCAAAGCTTCCCATTCTTCTTGGGTACAACCATGATGGGTGAAAGCCATTCACTATTAGCCACTGGATAGATGAACTCAGCTTCCAAAAGCTTCAGCAGCTTTGCTTTCACCAAGGTGGAGTAATTTGGATTCATGCGCCTTTTTCATCGTTGTCGTGCTGGCTTAGCATCAGGCTCCAAATCAATGTGATGCTAACATACTGTGGGATCAATTCCTTTTTGGTCTTTATAGGACCATGCAAACACATCTAAATTCTCTTTCAATAAGTTGTACAAGATCGACAACTCCCCTTCTAGCAGGCTGCTACCCACCTTCAAGTTTTAGTACCATCTGCATCCAGAATGGCTAATTGCCTTTCACCTTCCACTTCACAGATGAGGGTCCCATAGACTGCTTCTGGGTATATATCTGACTCCTTCAGGGGGTGGTGTCTTCTTCTGATGTCCCTCTAGACCCGACTTCTTGTTTTAGTGAGGACTCGGGTTGTTCCTTGGGATGCTGAAATGGTATCAGGGTTGTCTCAAATTTTGTTTGGGTATTAATTACCTCAAACCTCGAGGACTCCAAGTTCAGAGGATGCATCTAGGAACGTCACATAACAGGGACTCTCGAAATTCTATTGGGCCCTTGGAGCTGGTGCTTGTTGACAAGGGGTGTCATCATCATCCTTTCTTGGCAAGGGTAGATGAGGATGGCAAGAACCATTGATAAAAGATAGCTTATTTTTCTTAATCTATTTCTTATAAAAGCTTTGCATATGAGAAGATCCATTTACCAGTCCAAAGGGTACCATTGTCATTCTATCCAACAGCATGAAGTCTTTTGCTTCTGAGGCTTTTGGGACTCCCTCTTCATCCATGCCTTCTTCGGATGGAATATATTCTTCTATCTCGCTTTCATAATATCCTTCTTCTTGTTCATCATCGTCCTCTTCAGGCTCTGACTCTACCTCTGTAGGAGCTCTATAAGAGAAAAACATGTTTTCTATTTTGCCTTCTACCTCTGTCTCTAGCTCTGCTATGGCCATGTAACAGGGAGAGCAATGCATCCATGCTTCTATCTCACTATCAGTAGTGATTTCAGAAGTTGTTCTTGGCTCAGGCAAGAAGTATTCACCTATTGACAAGGACTTTACATCTTTTGGGAGTTGGCTTACAATGTGCCCACTGTTAGGGACCGTGCCTCTATTTTCTTGGGGAGGATCTGTTTGACGGCCTCTTCGTCTCCAAATGTACCATTTGTTACTTCATTGGAGGAGTTTATTACTTCAATACTACTTTATTGGGTCCTCAGCCTAGGGTTAGGGTCCCTTTGAACCAATCCCTCCTTGCTCTTACTTCAAAAAGCCAAGTTCTTCCCAACAATAGAGGGTATGAGGTCACGTAGGAATTTGGTTTGACCACGACATATGTCAACCAATAGTGTCTTCATGCGAGGGTTGTTTTTACATATGGGAGAATGCCCAACGATTTGATTCTACTTTGGTCTATCAATCTGATAATCCACTGCATAGGTTGCATTCCTTGCAAGCCTAGATCCTTCATTGTCACATCTGTCATTATGTTTACTAACAAGCCTCCATCAATCAATGCATCTGAATAAATAACCCTTCAATCCATATGCCAATCTCTGGGGTTCCAGGATCCAAGAAGGCGTTAGCCACATCCAGTTCCTTCACGGGTTTTGAGGCTCTGTTGGATGTGGTCACTAGGGAGGGAACAATTCTTAAGCCTCCTCTTCTAGTCAGTATGCTTTTGAATTTCTTTCAACAGTTAGGAGGCAACATTAGCAACTGTTAGAATGTTAAATTTGGTTTAAAAGTGTCTAGGTCTTTGACCAAATCATACTCTTTGATAGGATCCACATGCTTTTCCAATCGGTTGGGAAGGGGGTCCACATTCACTTTTATCTTCCCTTTTTCTTCTAGGAGCAGAAACATTTGCACTTCTTCATGAGGGGGTCCTTCTGCATCCTCTATTTCCTGGACCTCTAGTCCCGTCTCTACAGTTGTCTCTGTAGCTCTCTGTGGCTCTATGGTGCTCTATACTTCATTATTCTGGACTGCATTCTTCTGCTTTTTCCGAGGAAGATTGAACTTCATAGTCTTGGCACAAGGAACATTCTCTTTTGGAATTACAGGTTCTCCTTTCTTTGCATGCGTTATGGCAACCACATCTAATTCCACCAAATTGGAAGCGGGTTCTTGGGTCTTCTCTTGGGTATCAGAAGTAGATTTCACAGGGGTTGTGTCAAGATTGCGGGAGAGAAGGAAGGAGTCTCACTTGTAGCTTTCTTGCTTGCACAATGGGGGAATACACACACAGGTGGAGGCTGAAAACAGTTTTCCTCTTCTTAGTTGTGTAAGCCAAAAGAACTCAAGTACATAGAAATAGAAGAACCCTATATATGGGTCTCAAACCAAACTCAACTAACTAAGGTGTCATACTAAATGAGCTATGAACTACAGTAGATAAGGATAGCTGTCATCTAGCTATTATTCATGGGTGGTGTACCAATCGCATCTGCTGACAAGTCGGTGACATAAATGCACAATGGTCACCCTGGCATATCACGAGTGGAGCTCGATATCTCAACACTCCCCCTCGAGCTCAATCCCAATTCCTGCACACCAAGCAGGTCTCTGAACTTGCGCAGCTTCTCTGCGCCCAATGCCTTCGTAAATATGTCAGCTACCTGATCCTCTGTGCTGACATAAACTAGATCAATAAGACCTAGTAAAACCCTCTCCCACACATAGTGATAATGCACCTCAATGTGCTTTGTTCTAGCATGATAGATTGGGTTATTTGCCAAGTGTATACTACTCATGTTGTCACAATAAATGACAACTGGCCCATCTGTAGGCTGATGCATATCATAAAAGAGCTTATGCAACCAAGTACCTCACATGCAGCCATTGCTGCACCCCTGTACTCAGTCTCTGTGCTCGACAAGGCAACTGTAGGTTGTTTCTTGCTGCTCCAAGTGACTGCAACACTCCCAAAAAAGAACACATATCCACTAGTAGATCGTTTATCAGAAATACTACCAGCCCAATCAGCATCAATGTATCTATGCAACTGTATTTGAACCCCAGTCTCATAAAGTAGTCCATACTGCAATGTGGACTTCATACCTGAGTATGCGTCTAGCTGTATCCAAATGCGGTTTCCTTGGAGCCTGCATAAACTGACTTACCAATCCAACAGCATAGCTCAAATATGGCCTGGTAATAGTCATATAAATCAAACTTCCTACTATGCGTCTGTACATAGTAGGGTCTTCCAGAAGCTCACATGCATCTGTGCGCTCAGCTTCACATTCTGCTCCAAAGGAACTGAAATAGGCTTACAACCTGTCATCCCATATTTGGACAGCATGTCCAATCCATACTGCCTCTGCAAGAGTCGTATCTCACTTGGTGATCTAATCCCCTCAATGCCCAAGAAATAACGCAGCTCTCCCAAATCCTTCATCTCAAACTTCTGCTTCAATAGCATTTTCACATGAAGGATATCTTCATCACTGTCACATGTCATAATCAAATCATCAACATAAATGACAAGTAGCATAATACCTTTCTCTATTTTTCTCACATAAAGTGAAAAATCTGCCTTGGAAATCTAAAATCCAATAGTGACAAGATACTGTCCTATCTTGTCAGACCATGCTCTAGGTGCTTGCTTCAAGCCATACAAGGCTTTCTTCAACCTGCAAACAAACTTAGGATGAACATCATGCACATAACTTGGTAGCTGCTCCATATAGACCTCTTCTTGCAAATCACCATGCAAGAAGGCATTCTTTACATCCATCTGATGTAAAGACCATCCCTTTGATGTAGCCATAGCAATGACTGCTCTTACGGTTGCCATTCTTGCGGACTGAATGTTTCTTCATAATCAATGCCATATGTTTGTGCATACCCCTTGACTACTAATCTTGCCTTGTATCTATTCATAGAACCATCTGCATTGTGTTTCACCTTATAAACCCACTTACAACCAATTGTATTCTTATCTTTGAGCAAAGGTACCAATTCCCATGTAGCATTTGCTTCCAAGGCATCCATTTCTTCATCCATGGCTTTCTCCCATTTTTATTTTCCCATGGCTTGCTCAAAAGAAGTGGGTTCTGGTTCCTGTATCACTTTGACCATATAGACATAGTGAATGGCTATAAATCCATCATATTTCAGCCTATCCACAGGATACCTAGCTCTGGTAGACCTACGCAGAGTAGGTTCACTCCCAGGTGCTCTCAAATCATCCCTGGTCTTCCTTACTCCAAGTGTAACAATAGAAGGAATACCCAACTCATCATCAATGCTCTGTTCTGAGCCACTGGATTCACCATCCACATAAGAGTGACCTACATTCACATCAAACATGGGCTGATCTACCTTCTCTTTTCCTTTTCGTGATACCTGCATACCACTATCTGCATTTCTTTGAGAAGGTTCTCCTGATCTCAATTTGCCTGTCCATGGTAAAGAATGTGAACCACTGCTAGAGGACACTCCAGGTCCACTAATATTTTGTGACTGATGCTGTGAATTCTGTGTAGCATTACCATTTTGTGCATCTACATCATCAATCACATTTATTGGTTTATACCATCTACTCATCTCATCAAAAACAACAACTCTACTCACTGTAAACTTACAAGTAGAAGGGTTATAGCATCTATACCCTTTCTGTTGGGCAGAGAGTAACCAATAAAGATGCACTTCTCAGCTTTTGGATCCAACTTGGATCTCAACTCATCTAGCACATGAACATAGGCAATGCAACCAAAAATCTTCAAATGAGAAATATCTGGTTTCCTACTAGTATACCTCTCCTCTGGAGTCATCCCATGTATTGCTGCAGTGGGAGTCTTGTTCATTATGTAGACTGCTGTAGCAACTGCTTCAACCCAGTAAAAATCTCGCAAGTCTTTTTCGTTGAGCATGGCACGAGATACCTCTCCAATATGCCTGGTTTTTTCTTTCTGCAATTCCATTTTGTTGTGGGGTATGACTGCATGAATATTGCTGATTTATGCCATGCTCCTGCAGGAACCTTGCAAACTCATTTGAGAGGTACTCTCCCCCTCCATCTGACCTTAGGCATTTTATTTGCAGGTATGTTTCTTTTTCAATCATAGCTTTAAAAGTTTTAAAATGCCCAAAAACTTCACTTTTCTTTTTCATAAAATACACCCAAACTTTTCTGCTATAGTCATCAATAAAAGTGACAAAATAATGACAGCCTCCAAGAGACGCAGCTTTAGTAGTCCACACATCAGAGTGGATTAATTCCAATGGCTTCTTACTCTCTTGAACATGTCTAGGAAATGGTTTCCTTGTCTGTTTTCCAAATTGACAGGCTTCACATACCTTATGCATTTCTGCAACCTTGAATTTAGGCAATCCTGCAACAATATTTTGGGCTTGCATTGATTTAAGTCGATGTACATTAACATGACCAATGCGTTTATGCCAGATATCAATATCTGCAACTACACCGGTTCCATGTGCAAACATTGTTGCACTCAATTCAAGCATGTCTGCATCCAACATAAACATTCTGCCCTTCTTCTTTCCTTTTGCTATCAAGCGACCTTTATTTTTCATATCCTCAACAAAGTATGCATGAGAATTAAATCTGACTTGCAAGCCCTGCTCAACCATTTGACCAATAGAAATCAAGGTCTTGGTGATATTCGGGACATGAAATACATCCAACAGGTATTTCTTTTTTCCATCCTGCATAGACAAAGGAATTTTTCCAATCTGCATAATAGGATGTGCAATATCATCACCAGTCTCCACAAATCCTGGTTTTTTCATTTTCCTTGCATCCTGCATCCATTCTGCATGACCTGTCATGTGGTTTGATGCACCTAAGTCAACATACCACAAATCGTTTCTTTCTTCTGTACTTGTCATAGAATTGGTCATGTGTTGCACCATAAACAAATGCTCATTTCTGTCATCATCCTGTCTACTAGAAGATGCATAATTCCCTTGTTGCAATTTTCCATTCATGATGTCATTCTGCTTTTTATAGCAGTCTTTAGCCATATGACCCATTTTACCACAGTAGTAGCATTCAACATTGTTGTTTGCATTTTGGCCTCTTTGCCATCCACCATGACCTCTTTGGCTCCCCCTGCCTCTAGAGTTACCACGTCCTCCTCCATAGGACTCGTTTTCTTGAGTTTGCTGCATATTCTGATTTCTATCACGGTCTCCAAATCGGCCTCCTCTACCTGTGCCTCTACCTCTTCCAGCATTTGAGTAGAAGATAGCTTCTTTTGAAGTTCCTCTTAAAGAAGATGCACCACCATTTCTCTGCTCCTCAAAAATTAGAAGAGAAATTAACTCCTCAAAATCAGGAAATCTTTCATGGACGGAAATGGATGTTTGGAACTGTGCATAATCCTTTCCTAGACCATTCAAGGTCACAGAAACTAAATTGTAATATCTCTGCATAGTAAAAGTTAGTTAGTTGGTTCGTAAGTTAGCTAGTCAATTAATAAGTTAGTAAGATTACTAACTAAAGACTAACTAAGGTAAAAACTAACTAACATTAATTATTGATCATTTTTATTTAATTAAAAATATTTTATTTAGAAAAATCAAGAGTCGTAAATTCGATGTTTTTCTCGAATTGGCAAAGAACGTAGCTACCCTTCACGTAAATTACAACGTGAACGAGACTTATGAGTTATATTAATCACTAAGTTCATGTGTATAGTTTGAAAGGTCCAAAAACATTAGATTTTGGGCAAAGCTAGTATATTTTAGATATTTTAGATATTATCCTTTTAAAAAAAGATATGGAGATTTTTAGAAACTAGATGTCATTTAAAAGAAAAGACAAGAGATATTTTAGTTAGTTTGAAGATTTTATAAAAAGAAAAATAAAGAAAAGTGACTGGCGAAATCGCGCGCGCCGCAATCGCAGTTTACAGGCAGTAGACAGCACTTCGAACAGAGAAAAGAAGAAAGAGTGAACTGAGAGCTTTCTAACCAAGAGTCTTGGGGTTTTACCCCCCTTTCGGAGCCAATGGAACCATCAGATTTATGATCTGAGCATCAGATCATTGATCTTTCCAAGATCCCCCTCCACAAAGAGCTCCACTTCTCAACCACAAACCCTCTTCTCTAATTCACTATAAATATGAGGCATGGGAGAGGCATAGGAAGCATAAGGAGACCCCGAGAGGCTGCGAGAGAGAGGTAGAGAGGAGGATACTCCTCCAAGAGATTGTGAGGAAGAGCTTGAAAGAGAGCTTGAGAGAGAGAGAGAGAAGAGTCACCCCGGGAGGCTGCAAGGAAGAGAATTGGCTCAATTCCCTCTATCTCGATCCTCGACTTAACCATCTTCTCTTACGCTCTCCCATCTTGAATCTATTCCACCTTCTTAATCTCTTGAGTCTATTTGCGGACGATGGCCTCCAAGCAAAGGATGTCGCGTGTGGATGACAATCCTGCAACCAACAACAAGGCTTCAGGCAAAGGCATCACCGTCAATCCAACTGCGGTTTCGGTCGTAAGTAATGTATTTTCAAATTCATAGATGCTTGCTTTGCTTCTCGTATGAGATACGTTAGGCCCCATACTATTGCACGAGAATAGGTCATGGGAAAGGATAAATTTCATCTCGCCTACTCGGAAGATGGAGTTTGTGAAGTGCATATATCAAGGGGAGATAATTGCACCTAGTCACATATGACTTATTTGCTAGTAGAGCAATTACAAGGAAGAATTAGTCAAGCGTTATGAATAGCATAGTCGTCAAAAGAACGACATTAAAAGATTGGGCATATAAGTGCTAGATTAAAGTATAGTCAAGGGTTATAGATAGCATAATTGCTAAAAGAATATGACATTAAGAATCATGAATGGAGAAGTACTAGTTTAAAGTTTAGATACCTCAAAAGTACTTAGCCTAACAGGCCAAATATTAAGAAAAACTAGATTCTAGGTCAATGCGAGGCCTATTGGAGTCTAATTACTTGAGATCATCTCGCACTTATCTTATCAAGTATTTATATGTTATGCCTAAAACATGTTTGATATATGAGGATAAATTTCTATTTGCCTCATGACTTGACTAAGAGCTAGTACAAGAAATTAATCATAAGGGTTAAAACTAAGATATCTTGAGATCCGTTGGATAAGGATGACTTTTGCCAATCCAAATTCAGGGTTGGGTTATCAATCAATGTAAGTGACCTATAGAACTTACATCATGAATAGTGTTTGAACCCTTAACATATGCCCTAGCTGAAGGAAGGAAGTGTTAAGAACATGTTTGCATGGTATTGCTCTTAGATCCCAAGGGAGAGAGCAAATATACGATGGAAATGTTATATCATCTATTCTTGCATTGTTTGAAAAGAATGCAATTGGTTTTGTTGATTGATCGAACAACATCCTAAATGTTTTTATATTCAATTGGTTGTTAGTTATTGTTTGGATGATTATTCCAAGTGCTTGTGATTTATGGTAAATGCATGGCAAGGGTCTGTGATGACAAGTCGCCATGGATTAAAGGAATGTTTTCTTGGAAAATGATATTAGGCTGATTGCCTTGTTTGTGCTTGATTCTTAAAGGATTTAATTAAGGAAGGATATATTGTACGGGTGGATCGCCTCCATGGTCACACCGCGTATTAACCCGAAAGGGCACTGCTCGATTCACGGGCCCAAGGTCGAGTGGTGAAAAGGCCAACCACGGGAATGATGTTTCGCTCCTAGACAGCTTGCGGGTTAGTTGGAGCTCTGGACACCCCTTGCTAGGTCAAGAATGGAGTTGAAGACCTCCGTGGCCCCCAACATCTGGGTATGTTGGGAGATCCTATTCTAGATAAAGGATTGAGTTTTTGGTGCCATGTGAATTGGACCAGTTACTTCTGCGTGGCAGAAGAGATACTTCTGTTGGACAGAAGCGAAACATAATTTCTCTTGTATGGACGGGAGACAAAGATTAACTTGAAGATAAGTTAAGGAACTTGTTTGAACTTGTTTGTCAATAGACTGCTTTGCTCTGTTTTTGTGTCTGTGCTATAATTTACGCGAATGAACCTTGTTCCCTAAAAGGCTTAATTAATGAAGCTGATTTTAAGTGTCACACATGAGTGTGGTAGGACCTAATTAGAAAACTAAAGCTATTAAGGGAAGCGGGTGGACGGAATCCCCGACGGGTCCGTCCTATGGAAGGGTGGTCCCAGAGAACTGGGAGGATTCTCACAAGTTTTTATCGTCATTCGACCTTTAGATATTGATAGGTTAGAACCCGATTCATGCTGTTTTAGGGGACCGGAATGGGACTATGCCCTATGGGCAGAGAGGTTGAGCAACGCATCCCTCTCATTTCCCATTCTCTTTGAACCAAGTGCGGCATAGATCTGCTTTGGGTTGGGTATCTCTGCGTAAAGTAGGATGTCCAATACCCGAGGCTAGAATGCTAACAGGAGACCTTGACAACTAGGAACCCAAATTTCAGGTCGATCCTAGTGGGTTCGGTCGTGAACGTTCCGTTGCGAGGCGGATTCGGGAAACCCTAGGCGACAAAACTCGGAACATTCCTTGGGAGTGCCGGGCAAAGCGACGCTTAGATTCGTTTCTCGATAGACCGCTAAAAGAGTGCCTGGAAAGCCGATGGGCGGGCACCTCACAGTTGGTATCAGAGCCGAAATTTTGTAATGATACGTGATTGATTAATGTATGGTTTGTAGACATATCCTAAACAAAATAATCTAAGCAGTATGGCTTGATTGTTAGGCACCTTCTGCACCTACGAATGTTGACATGCAAGAGAAGAAATTCCTTCTCAAGCAAATTAAGGTACCCGAGTTTGATGGAGAGGGGATAGACATTGCAGCTGAGGCAGAGATATGGATTGAGTCGATGGATGACTATTTCTTTGCTTCGGGAACTGCCTCTACCAATCAAGCAATGATAGCCAAACTTAAGTTAGTTGGCCAGGCTCGATTATGGCGGAAGCAATGGTGCAAAGATGAAGGTGTTTCTGAAGCCGTTGTTACTTGGGTTCAACTGAAAGATGCTGTACGCAGACGATACCTTCCGCCAACCTACCAGACTTTGAAGATGAATGAATTCTTTAAGCTACAGCAGCTAGAATTAAATTTGGAAGCTTACTACTCAAAGTTTGTAACCCTGCTAAAATACGCACCACCTATGGATATTGCGCAGCAAGTATCCAAGTTTTGCCATGGCCTAAACACTCCTTTGAACCATCGTCTTGAAGCAATGTGTCGAACAGACTTGCAAGACGCATTACTCCGAGCGAATCCAATCGTCCAAGAATTTAAATCAGAAAATTTTAGTAAAGATGACTCCCGAGATCTGGGTAAGAGATGCCATACATGTGGAGAGATAGGGCACATCTGTAGGAGATGTCCCTACCGTCCATGTTTCCATTGCAATGAGCTAGGACATGTCCAAGTAGACTGCCCTGACTTAAGTCCAAAAGATACGGAGTCTCCAAGAAAACGAAGTTACACGAGTGCAGTCTTCGGATATATAGAGGAATCAGATGAAGACGAATACTTAGAACCTACTACACCACTTTAGGATTATTAGAAATCCTAGAAATTTTGTCGACATGAAATACAACTTGTATTGGAATAAACTTTACTCTTGTAACTACAGTTAACTTGAGTAATATGAGTTGCGTCTATTTTGAGCCTAGAACTTGCAAATGATTAGAGATACTCTGGCAAGGAATGATAGTCATAATGTGCAATGAATTTCTCTTAAGTCATTTCTTCTCAACTAATATAGATTGGGTCTTACCAGAATGTCGAAGGTTGGAAGTATTCTTTAGTATTACAAGCAAAGCCAATTGTCCATGGAGCTCAGTCCCGAACTAAGGGCAGGACAATCTGGGAATGTAGTTTCCAAGATAAAGGGCCACTCCAATCTGCAAAAAGAATCCTAGGACACTTTGGTCTAAAGAAGAAAATCCTGCCAAGGACAACCAAGAATCTTGTAACCACAAGTGATAAAGCTCTACGCTGTTTCTATTGCAGGGAGTTAGGTCATTTCAAAAGGGAATGTCCAAAGCACCCTAAACACCGATGCTCCGAGTGCCACAACATTGGACATAACTATATCAATTGTCCAATGGAACTCGAAGAAAACTTGAGCTTACAAGAAATAAGTTGTATAGGCTCCAGTGATCTAGAATATACTAAGTGCTTAGGAAAAACCTAGAAGATATCCATGAGATGTAACTACAATAAATTTTCTCTTGTCATCAAGACTCGGATATATCAAATACAATAGGTTGTTTTTTTTTTTCCAAAAGACCGTATGTCTGTGAGAGATCAAAGTAGCGCAGTAGAAGCGTGGTGTTCCATAACCCACATATTCCAAGATGATACCCCCTGTTTCTCTCGACATGAGGACATCTTGATTTCTCTAAGGGGAGGAGGATGTAATATCTCTGCATAGTAAAAGTTAGTTAGTTGGTTCGTAAGTTAGCTAGTCAATTAATAAGTTAGTAAGATTACTAAGTAAAGACTAACTAAGGTAAAAACTAACTAACATTAATTATTGATAATTTTTATTTAATTAAAAATATTTTATTTAGAAAAATCAAGAGTCGTAAATTTGATGTTTTTCTCGAATTGGCAAAGAAGTAGCTACCCTTCACGTAAATTACAACGTGAACGAGACTTATGAGTTATATTAATCACTAAGTTCATGTGTATAGTTTGAAAGGTCCAAAAACATTAGATTTTGGGCAAAGCTAGTATATTTTAGATATTTTAGATATTATCCTTTTAAAAAAAGATATGGAGATTTTTAGAAACTAGATTTCATTTAAAAGAAAAGACAAGAGATATTTTAGTTAGTTTGAAGATTTTATAAAAAGAAAAATAAAGAAAAGTGACTGGCAAAATCGCGCGCGCCGCGATCGCAGTTTACAGGCAGTAGACAGCACTTCGAACAGAGAAAAGAAGAAAGAGTGAACTGAGAGCTTTCTAACCAAGAGTCTTGGAGTTTTACCCCCCTTTCGGAGCCAATGGAACCATCAGATTTATGATCTGAGCATCAGAACACTGATCTTTCCAAGATCCCCCTCCACAAAGAGCTCCACTTCTCAACCACAAACCCTCTTCTCTAATTCACTATAAATATGAGGCATGGGAGAGGCATAAGAAGCATAAGGAGACCCCGAGAGGCTGCGAGAGAGAGGTAGAGAGGAGGATACTCCTCCAAGAGATTGTGAGGAAGAGCTTGAAAGAGAGCTTGAGAGAGAGAGAGAGAAGAGTCACCCCGGGAGGCTGCAAGGAAGAGAATTGGCTCAATTCCCTCTATCTCGATCCTCGACTTAACCATCTTCTCTTACGCTCTCCCATCTTGAATCTATTCCACCTTCTTAATCTCTTGAGTCTATTTGCGGACGATGGCCTCCAAGCAAAGGATGTCACGTGTGGATGACAATCCTGCAACCAACAACAAGGCTTCAGGCAAAGGCATCACCGTCAATCCAACTGCGGTTTCGGTCATAAGTAATGTATTTTCAAATTCATAGATGCTTGCTTTGCTTCTCGTATGAGATACGTTAGGCCCCATACTATTGCACGAGAATAGGTCATGGGAAAGGATAAATTTCATCTCGCCTACTCGGAAGATGGAGTTTGTGAAGTGCATATATCAAGGGGAGATAATTGCACCTAGTCACATATGACTTATTTGCTAGTAGAGCAATTACAAGGAAGAATTAGTCAAGCGTTATGAATAGCATAGTCGTCAAAAGAACGACATTAAAAGATTGGGCATATAAGTGCTAGATTAAAGTATAGTCAAGGGTTATAGATAGCATAATTGCTAAAAGAATATGACATTAAGAATCATGAATGGAGAAGTACTAGTTTAAAGTTTAGATACCTCAAAAGTACTTAGCCTAACAGGCCAAATATTAAGAAAAACTAGATTCTAGGTCAATGCGAGGCCTATTGGAGTCTAATTACTTGAGATCATCTCACACTTATCTTATCAAGTATTTATATGTTATGCCTAAAACATGTTTGATATATGAGGATAAATTTCTATTTGCCTCATGACTTGACTAAGAGCTAGTACAAGAAATTAATCATAAGGGTTAAAACTAAGATATCTTGAGATCCGTTGGATAAGGATGACTTTTGCCAATCCAAATTCAGGGTTGGGTTATCAATCAAGGTAAGTGACCTATAGAACTTACATCATGAATAGTGTTTGAACCCTTAACATATGCCCTAGCTGAAGGAAGGAAGTGTTAAGAACATGTTTGCATGGTATTGCTCTTAGATCCCAAGGGAGAGAGCAAATATACGATGGAAATGTTATATCATCTATTCTTGCATTGTTTGAAAAGAATGCAATTGGTTTTGTTGATTGATTGAACAACATCCTAAATGTTTTTATATTCAATTGGTTGTTAGTTATTGTTTGGATGATTATTCCAAGTGCTTGTGATTTATGGTAAATGCATGGCAAGGGTCTGTGATGACAAGTCGCCATGGATTAAAGGAATGTTTTCTTGGAAAATGATATTAGGCTGATTGCCTTGTTTGTGCTTGATTCTTAAAGGATTTAATTAAGGAAGGATATATTGTACGGGTGGATCACCTCCATGGTCGCACCGCGTATTAACCCGAAAGGGCAGTGCTCGATTCACGGGCCGAAGGTCGAGTGGTGAAAAGGCCAACCACGGGAATGATGTTTCGCTCCTAGACAGCTTGCACGTTAGTTGGAGCTCTGGACACCCCTTGCTAGGTCAAGAATGGAGTTGAAGACCTCCGTGGCCCCCAACATCTGGGTATATTGGGAGATCCTATTCTAGATAAAGGATTGAGTTTTTGGTGCCATGTGAATTGGACCAGTTACTTCTGCGTGGCAGAAGAGATACTTCTGTTGGACAGAAGCGAAACATAATTTCTCTTGTATGGACGGGAGACAAAGATTAACTTGAAGATAAGTTAAGGAACTTGTTTGAACTTGTTTGTCAATAGACTGCTTTGCTCTGTTTTCGTGTCTGTGTTATAATTTAGGCGAACGAATCTTGTTCCCTAAAAGGCTTAATTAATGAAGCTGATTTTAAGTGTCACACATGAGTGTGGTAGGACCTAATTAGAAAACTAAAGCTATTAAGGGAAGCGGGTGGACGGAATCCCCGACGGGTCTGTCCTATGGCAGGGTGGTCCCAGAGAACTGGGAGGCTTCTCATAAGTTTTTATCGTCATTCGACCTTTAGGTATTGATAGGTTAGAACCCGATTCATGCTGTTTTAGGGGACCGGAATGGGACTATGCCCTATGGGCAGAGAGGTTGAGCAACGCATCCCTCTCGTTTCCCATTCTCTTTGAACCAAGTGCGGCATAGATCTGCTTCGGGTTGGGTATCTCTGCGTAAAGTAGGATGTCCAATACCCGAGGCTAGAATGCTAATAGGAGACCTTGACAACTAGGAACCCAAATTTCAGGTCGATCCTAGTGGGTTCGGTCGTGAACGTTCCGTTGCGAGGCGGATTCGGGAAACCCTAGGCGACAAAACTCGGAACATTCCTTGGGAGTGCCGGGCAAAGCGACGCTTAGATTCGTTTCTCGATAGACCGCTAAAAGAGTGCCTGGAAAGCCGATGGGCGGGCACCTCACATAAATCATCATCTTCCACTGGTGACCCAATGGGAGCAAGTGCATCTGCAATCTTCTTCACCTTCATGTGGTAGTCATTGATGCTCATACTTTCTCTTTGCACATTGTGCAACTCTTGCTTGAGCTGCATTTTCCTGGCTTGTGTATTTGTGCTATACATTTTTGACAAAGTATCCCATGCCTCCTTTGGCATACTTGCATCTTGAATATGCACAATCATAGAGTCTGAAATGCTGATAGACAGCCACTACATAACTTTCCTGGCTCTCTCATGCCATGCTTTAAATGCCTGCATTTGCTGTTGATTGGGAACATCAGGAAGAACTGGTTCTTCTTCATTTCCTGCAACGAATTCCCAATATCCTTTTCCCATAAGGAAATTCGTCATTCTAAACTTCCATGCTTGGAAGTTGTTCTTGTCAAGCTTTTCAGTGACAATCTATGAAAGAGAATCAGACGCCATTACAGATCACTGCAAAACATTCTGTGACTGCAAAGAACGCAGCTTGAGCCTCACAAGGGCAAATCTGCAAAACTGACGAAAGTGGTATTTGACCACACAGTCACTCCCTAGTGACGATTTTGCATCAACAGGCAATAAGGATGTTCTATAACTCCCAATGTCTCCACGTATAGGCATACGATGCAATTTCTACAGTAACTTTTCACCGACCTGTAGAACAGTGGTCGCACAGCATAAAACTGGGCCTTTTCCTGAGTGCGTGCAGAAAACTTCCGCCTTCAAAACAGGCCCTGAAATGGCCTCAAATCAAAAAAATAGAGCAACCAAGGGCTAAAGCCCTTGCTCGCAGCATATACTGCCCTTTTGCTACACCACGAAGGGCGTCTCAATCTGAGACAATGCACTCCTGCACTTTCCGGCTGTGCTACCTGCAGAGACTTGCTTCCAAAACAAAAAAATGAAAGCAACACTGGTCCTCTTACCAGAACACCGCGAACTTGGTTTGCTTTCTTGAGCTCCTTACCACGAACAAGGCTCTGATACCATGTCAAGATTGTGGGAGAGAAGGAAGGAGTCTCACTTGGAGCTTTCTTGCTTGCATAATGGGGGAATACACACAAAGATGGAGGCTGAAAACAGTTTTCCTCTTCTTAGTTGTGTAAGCCAAAAGAACTCAAGTACATAGAAATAGAAGAACCCTATATATGGGTCTCAAACCAAACTCAACTAACTAAGGTGGCATACTAACTGAGCCATAAACTAGAGTAGATAAGGATAGCTATCATCTAGCTATTATTCATGGGCGGTGTACCAACCTCATCTGCAAGCAACTGACAAGTCGGTGACATAAATGCACAATGGTCACCCTAGCATATCACGAGTGGAGCTCGATATCTCAATAGGTTGGACTTGGACAATCTTTTGTAGTGTTGCCTTTTCCTTTGCATCGACTGCATAAGGGCTTGTAATCCATAGATATTCTAGGGTTTGGACAATTTGGTGAGATATGACTCTTTTCTCTACATCTATAACACTCCACTTCTGATCTCTGGCCACACCAGATTGTCGTCCTTTATAACTTTGAGAGAGAAATCTCCTTGGACCGAAATTAGGACCAAACTCCCTAGGCTTTGGTCCACTGTCTTGTGTTGTCATTTTGGATTCTAACAAGTTGAATCTTGTGTCTTCATCTTTCTTTCTTTGTTTGTGCATCTCTTTCAAAGAGCAGATATCCTCTGTATGGTTCTTCCTCAAACAGTACTACAAATAGAAGGCTCTAGGAATGGTTGGTTTTAAGGTACATTTAGTGGCTAAATGTCCCACTTGATGGCACTTTCCACACCATGTATTAGAATGCATCACATTTCTCCCACCTCCCCGCATAAGTGGATATATTGGTGGTATTCACCTTCAACATCTGTGCTCTGTAATCACATCCATAAGCTCTTTCTTGATACTTGCCAACTGAATTTGATAGGTAGTCCTTCAGATTTTCACTTCCTAGAGTACTTGTAGTAGGGTTTTAGAAAGCTTCTATGATTACTGCATACACTGGTTGGGTTGATCAAGAGCGTCCTCCATTCTATTTTTGATTCAGAGCTCCTATTGAAACTTGGGGTTGTTGATTCTAGTGGGTAGGATTCCATTGTTGTTGAGTCACCATTGGAGGAACTGTTTGAGACCAGTGTTGTTGTGGTTGAACCACCATTTGAGGCATTGTCATTTGCGGCCACTATGGATTAGGTGCGTTGTACTGCGGCACTGTTTGCATCTAGGGGTAAGGGTAGGGAACTATCCCTAGGACTGCATTTGGTGGGTATACCATTCCTAGCATGAGAGGAGGTAAGAATCCTCTTCTTGAGGTCATTGACAACCTTGCTTCAACTTCATCATATAGTCTTGCACCTTCCATTGCAGCTTGCGGATTGACTCGTCTTCTCAATTCCACGAACTTGCGAACGTCTTGTTGTAGGCCTCTAAGGAACACTCATTTTTGGATGCCTTCATCCAAATGATGATTGGCCCATCTCTTCAGAATGGATTCCATTCGTGAGACATAAGCTTCTACTCTTTCTCTAGAGAACTGACTTAGGTTCATGAACTCCTCTTACATCCTCTCTTCAAAACCTTCACCCTTGAATTTAGTGAGGAAGGCCAACTTCAAGGCGTCCCATGTGCCAAAAGTTCATGATGCTTGTCTCTCATACCACTGAAAGGCCGTGCTCTTGAAAGTGGCAGGGAATATTTCTAACCAATTCTCAGGGGTATTGGCATTGTTAGCCACACATGCTACCATAAACTCTACTATATGAAGATCAAGGTCTTCATTGTACTCCCCCTTAAAAATTGGCAATGGAACTACATTTACTGGCATGTCATCAATATTTCCAGGATGAATCTGACTAGTAAGGGGACCTTCATTCACCATGGGGACTTCTGTAAAGAGTGCTTTTAAGGCGTCAAAGGAGGCTTCTACTCTACAAGCTCATTCTCAGCCTTGATTTTTGTCTTCTCTCTTCTCATGTACCTTTGGACTCATTCTAATGCTTGCTTCTTGATTGTGTCATTCATCAGGGGGTTGGATCCAAACCAATCGGTCTGTACTCAACAGAATAGAATCAAAGGGGGCTTTAGTCTCTGCAGGACTCTATGGCCAACATTTCTTCTACTTCCTTCTTCTCTACATCTCTAAATTTAACTTTCAAACCACTACAGAGAGAGAGGGAGATATTTTGTTTTGAAGGTATCAGAACTCTTTCTTTTGAGGATCATTGTTGTGCCATCATCATAATATACCAGCTTCTAATGGTTTCAATAGTGTATGTTGTGAATAACACTCTATCTACCAACCTCCAGTGGGTTGCTAATTGGACAAACAGGAGATTGTTAGTGCACCATGCATCTCACGTGTCCTGCTGTTGAGCATCCACAAACAAATTCCAACTCTTTTATTTATTGTTTTCGTAAACCTCCATTGACCACGACTCTTGAAGCTTCTTCACAATCTCCCACTTGATGATGTCTGGAAACTTCTCAATGAATTCCAAATCTTCCATAGATGGTCATTCTCTCTATTTCTGCACTTCAGTTTGTTCCCAAACAATTTGCCACCAAGATGCACGTCTCTGTTGCTTCAACTGAAAGAGGAAATAGTCCACCACATAGAGCCTGCATCATTATGGTAATATTGTTTCTACAATTGTGGGATTTACTTTTTGTGGAAAGTGGCTTTGGTAATGAGAATCTCCAACTCTTCAGTGGAAGAAGGAACTTTGCAAGCATCCATTGAATTCTTCTCTTCTTGGCAACACCATTTCCTTCATTTTCAGCCTCTTTTGATGCTTGTTGATGGCAAGTTTCCCTCATGCGCACCAAAAACATGGAGCCCCAAGAGAGACACCGAGGAAAATGGATTTCTACTACAAGAAAATATATCTTGTAACATCAATAATCTTTTGTTTCATTCTTTAGAGAACCACGACAAGGAAAAGAATACCACTAGCAAGAAATCTTCACACAGCATCATAGAAACAAACTCCCATGGTTTTATCTTCAACAAAATTGTTAATTCTATTCATATTATTCATAGAATTCATCAACCAACAAAGAGAATACAAAAGAAACACCACTTTGAATGGAAAAACATCACATAGTATTCATCTTCATTGTCTTCATAGTTTTCTCTCACAGTCTTTTATAGAAAAATACATTGTTTGGCATAGAATTGGCTATCTCTGATTCTCTCTTTCTCTCTCAATCAATAGTACATCATAACCTCACTAAAATGCTCAATAATCACTCATAATAATCATTCTTTGATCGTGGATGCCCCTTCCAAAAGGTGTGTTTGATATGAAAGGTCACTAGAGCCACTACAATGTCTCTTCATAGCTCACCACTGTCACTTCACTCCAGTCTTCTCTTGAGTCTTCAACAGCTACTTCTTGTTGAGATATCGAGCTCCATTCGTGATATGCCAAGGTGATCGTTGTGCATTTATGTCACCGACTTGTCAGTTTTGCAAATGCGGTTGGTACACCGCCCATGAATAATAGCTACATGATAGCTATCCTTATCTACTCTAGTTCGTGGCTCAGTTAGTATGCCACCTTAGTTAGTTGAGTTTGGTTTGAGACCCATATATAGGGTTCTTCTATTTCCTTGTACTAGAGTTCTTTTGGCTTACACAACTAAGAAGAGGAAAACTGTTTTCAGCCTCCATCCTTGTGTGTATTCCCCCATTGTGCAAGCAAGAAAGCTACAAGTGAGACTCCTTCCTTCTCTCCCACAATCTTGATATGGTATCAGAGCCTTGTTCGTGGTAAGGAGCTCAAGAAAGCAAGCCAAGCTCGTGATGTTCTGGTAAGAGGAGCAGTGTTGCTTTCATTTTCTGTTTTGGGAGCAGATCTTTGCAGGCAGCACAGCCAAAAATTGCAAGAGTGCATTGTCTCAGGTTGAGATGCCCTTCGCGGTGAAGCAAGACGACCCTATTTTTTTTATTTAAGGCCATTTCGGGGCCTGTTTTGGAGGCGGAAGTTTTCTGCACGCACTCAGGAAAAAGTCCTATTTTATGTTGTGCGACCACTGTTCTACACGTCGGTGAAAAGTTACTGTAGAAATTGCATCGTATGCTTGTGCGCAGAGACATTGGGAGTTTCGGAATCATCCTTGGTTCCTGTTTATGCAAAATCGTCACTAGGAAGTGACTGTGTGGTCAAATACCACTTTCGCCAGTTTTGCAGATTTGCCCTTGTGAGGGTGAAGCTGAGTTTTTTGCAGTGAAAGAATTTTTTGCAGTGTTCTGTAATGGCATCTAATTCTCTTTCATAGATTGTAACTGAAAAGCTTGACAAGAACAACTTCCAGGCATGGAAGTTTAGAATGACGAATTTCCTTATGGGAAAAGGATATTGGGAATTTGTTGCAGGAAATGAAGAAGAACCAGTTCTTCCTGATGTTCCCAATCAACAGCAAATGCAGGCATTTAAAGCATGGCATGAGAGAGCCAGGAAAGTTATGTACTGGCTGTCTATCAGTATTTCGGACTCTATGATTGTGCATATTCAGGATGTAAGTACGCCAAAGGAGGCATGGGATACTTTGTCAAAAATGTATAGCAGAAATACGCAAGCCAGGAAAATGCAGCTCAAGCAAGAGTTGCATAATGTGCAAAGAGAAAGTATGAGCATCAATGACTACCACATGAAAGTGAAGAAGATTGCAGATGCACTTGCTTCCATTGGGTTGCCAGTGGAAGATGATGATTTAGTTTCTGTGACTTTGAATGGTCTAGGAAAGGATTATGCACAGTTTCAGACATCCATTTCAGTTCATGAAAGATTTCCTGATTTTGAGGAGTTAATTGCTCTTCTAATTTCTGAGGAGCAGAGAAATGGTGGTGCATCTTCTTCAGGAGGAACTTCAAAAGAAGCTGTCTTCTACTCAAATGCTGGAAGAGGTAGAGGCAGAGGTAGAGGAGGACGATCTGGAGGCTGTGGTAGAAATCAGAATATGCAGCAAACTCAAGAAAACGAGTCCTATGGAGGAGGACGTGGTAACTCTAGAGGCAGGGGGAGCCAAAGAGGTCGTGGTGGATGGCAAAGAGGCCAAAATGCAAACAACAATGTTGAATGCTACTACTGTGGTAAAATGGGTCATATGGCTAAAGACTGCTATAAAAAGCAAAATGACATCATGAATGGAAAATTACAACAAGGGAATTATGCATCTTCTAGTAGACAGGGTGATGACAGAAATGAGCATTTATTCATGGTGCAGCACATGAACAATTCTGTGACAAGTGCAGAAGAAAGCAACGATGTGTGGTATGTTGACTCAGGTGCATCAAACCACATGACAGGTCATGCAGAATGGATGGAGGATGCAAGGAAAATGAAAAAAACAGGATTTGTGGAGACTGGCGATGATACTGCACATCCTATTGTGCAGATTGGAAAATTTCCTTTGTCTATGCAGGATGGGAAAAAGAAATACCTGTCCGATGTATTTCATGTCTCGAATATCACCAAGAATCTGGTTTCTGTTGGTCAAATGGTTGAGCAGGGCTTGCAGGTCAGATTTAATCCTCATGGATGCTTTGTTGAGGATATGAAAAATAAAGGTCGCTCGATAGCAAAAGGAAAGAAGAAGGGCAGAATGTTTACGTTGGATGCAGACATGCCTGAATTGAGTGCAGCAATGTTTGCATATGGGGCCGGTGTAGATGCAGATATTGATATCTGGCATAAACGCATTGGTCATGTTAATGTACAGCGACTTAAATCAATGCAGGCCCAAAATATTGTTGTAGGATTGCCAAAATTCAAGGTTGTAGAAATGCATAAGGTATGTAAAGCCTGTCAGTTTGGAAAACAGGCAAGGAAACCATTTCCTAGACATGTTCAAGAGAGTGAGAAGCCATTGGAATTAATCCACTCTGATGTGTGGACTACTAAAGCTGCATCTCTTGGAGGCTGTCATTATTTTGTCACTTTTATTGATGACTATAGCAGAAAAGTTTGGGTGTATTTTATGAAAAAGAAAAGTGAAGCTTTTGGGCATTTCAAAACTCTTAAAGCTATGGTTGAAAAAGAAACAGGCCTGCAAATAAAATGCCTAAGGTCAGATGGAGGGGGAGAGTACCTCTTAAATGAGTTTGCAAGGTTCCTGCAGGAGCATGGCATAAAGCAACAATATTCATGCAGTCATACCCCACAACAAAATGGTATTGCAGAAAGGAAAAACAGGCATATTGGAGAGGTATCTCGTGCCATGCTCAACGAAAAAGACTTGCCAGATTTTTACTGGGCTGAAGTAGTTGCTACAGCAGTCTATATAATGAACAAGACTCCCATTGCAGCAATACATGGGATGACTCCAGAGGAGAGGTATACTGGTAGGAAACCAGATATTTCTCATTTGAAAATTTTTGGTTGCATTGCCTATGTACATGTGCCAGATGAGTTGAGATCCAAGTTGGATCCAAAAGCTGAGAAGTGCATCTTTATTGATTACTCTCTGCAGCAAAAAGGGTATAGATGTTATAACCCTTCTACTCGTAAGTTTACAGTGAGCAGAGATGTTGTTTTTGATGAGATGATTAGCTGATATAAACCAGTAAATGTGATTGATGATGTAGATGCACAAAATGGTAATGCTGCACAGAATTCACAGCAGCAGTCACAAAATATTAATGGACCTAGAGCGTCCTCTAGCAGTGGTTCACATTCTTCGCCATGGACAGGCAGATTGAGATCAGGATAATCTTCTCAAAGCAATGCAGATAGTGGTATGCAGGTATCACGAAAAGGAAAAGAGAAGGTTGATCAGCCCATGTTTGATGTGAATGCAAGTCACTCTTATGTGGATGGTGAATCTAGTGGCTCAGAACAGAGCATTGATGATGAGTTGGGTATTCCTTCTATTGTTACACCTGGAGTAAGGAAGACCAGGGATGTTTTGAGAGCACCTGGGAGTGAACCTATTTTGCGCAGGTCTATGAGAGCTAGGTATCCTGTGGATAGGCTGAAATATGATGGATTTACAGCCATTCACTATGCATATATGGTCAAAGTGATACAGGAACCAGAACCCACTTCTTTTGAGCAAGACATGGGAAAAGAAAAATGGGAGAAAGCCATGGATGAAGAAATGGATCCCTTGGAAGCAAATGCTATATGGGAGTTAGTACCTTTGCCTAAGGTAAGAATGCAATTGGCTGTAAGTGGGTTTGTAAGGTGAAGCACAATGCAGATGGTTCTGTGAACAGATACAAGGCAAGATTAGTAGTCAAGGGGTATGCACAAACATATGGCATTGACTATGAAGAAACATTCAGTCCGGTTGCAAGGATGGCAACTGTAAGAGCAGTCATTGCTATGGGTGCATCAAAGGGATGGTCTTTACATCAGATGGATGTAAAGAATGCCTTCTTGCATGGTGATTTGCAAGAAGAGGTCTATATGGAGCAGCCACCAGGTTATGTGCATGCTGTTCATCCTGAGTTTGTTTGCAGGTTGAAGAAAGCCTTGTATGGCTTGAAGCAAGCACCTAGAGCATGGTCTGACAAGATAGGACAGTATCTTGTCACTATTGGCTTTCAGATTTCCAAGGCAGATTTCTCACTTTATGTGAGAAAAACAGAGAAAGGTATTATGCTACTTGTCATTTATGTTGATGATTTGATTATGACAGGTGACAGTGATGAAGATATCCTTCATGTGAAAATGCTATTGAAGCAGAAGTTTGAGATGAAGGATTTGGGAGAGCTGCGTTATTTCTTGGGCATTGAGGTGATTAGATCACCAAGTGGGATACAGCTCTTGCAGAGGCAGTATGGATTGGACATGCTGTCCAAATATGGGATGACAGGCTGTAAGCCTATTTCAGTTCCTTTGGAGCAGAATGTGAAGCTGAGCGCAGATGCAGGTGAGCTTCTCGAAGACCCTACTATGTACAGACGCATAGTAGGAAGCTTGATTTATATGACTATTACCAGGCCAGATTTGAGCTATGTTGTTGGATTGGTAAGTCAATTTATGCAGGCTCCAAGGAAACCACATTTGGATGCGGCTAGACGCATACTCAGGTATGTGAAGTCCACATTGCAGTATGGACTATTTTATGAGACTGGGGTTCAAATATAGCTGCATGGATACACTGATGCTGATTGGGCTGGTAGTATTTCTGATAGACGATCTACCAGTGGATATGTGTTCTCTTTTGGGAGTGCTGCAGTCACTTGGAGCAGCAAGAAACAGCCTACAGTTGCCTTGTCGAGCACAGAGGCTGAGTACAGGGGTGCAGCAATGGCTGCATGTGAGGTAGCTTGGTTGCATAAGCTACTTTATGATATGCATCAGTCTACAGATGGGCCAGTTGTCATTTATTGTGACAACATGAGTAGTATACACTTGGCAAATAACCCAGTCTATCATGCTAGAACAAAGCACATTGAGGTGCATTATCACTATGTGCGAGAGAGGGTTTTACTAGGTCTTATTGATCTAGTTTATGTCAGCACAGAGGATCAGGTAGAGCTGACATATTTACGAAGGCATTGGACGCAGAGAAGCTACGCAAGTTCAGAGACCTGCTTGGTGTGCAGGAATTGGGATTGAGCTCGAGGGGGAGTGTTGAGATATCGAGCTCCACTCGTGATATGCCAGGGTGAGCGTTGTGCATTTATGTCACCGACTTGTCAGTTGCAGATGCGGTTGGTACACCGCCCATGAATAATAGCTACATGATAGCTATCCTTATCTACTCTAGTTCGTGGCTCAGTTAGTATGCCACCTTAGTTAGTTGAGTTTGGTTTGAGACCCATATATAGGGTTCTTCTATTTCCTTGTACTAGAGTTCTTTTGGCTTACACAACTAAGAAGAGCAATCATCAATCCATGCTTCATACAAAAGAGAAATAGAACAAAACAAAAGCTAAACAAAACCAGAACCTATCAAAACATCTCAGAGCCTCAAATTTCTACTAAGAATCATCATGAGCTTCCAAAACATAATCAATATCATCCAAACCACTTTCAAACACTTCCAAAACAACTAGCCATAACTCAAAATCCATAAAAAATCAAACATTCAATCTTCAAAAACAACAAAAATCAACAAAAAAACCTAGTCAATTTAGCATTCAACAGGCCCACAAACATCTGAATATACCAATTCCACGGGCTCACTCATATGTGTCTTACCAAACTTCTTATGCAATTCCTAGTTTGTCTGCCATAAAGACAATGCTCACGTAAATCAAAATGTGCATAGTCAAGGGGTGGTAAGTACTACAAAACCAGAAAGCATTTTCATTCCCTTCAAGGACATATGGCCCAAACGAGCATACCAAAGAGATACATGTGGGATGAAACTTACTAAAAAAACATGGTCAACAGAGGACCCATCAACTGTAAGAGGATAGAGGCTACTAGCCTTGGCACCTCTAGCAAAAGCACAAGTCTGCCACATGTGATCTTCCAAGTAGAATTCCCAAATGAAACATGAAATCTAGCATCATAAGACATAAGGCACTGCAAACATAAGACTATGTGTAACCGCAGGTACATGACGTATATCCCGTAATAGGAAAGTACTTCCAGTAGATAATTGCAGTCATACATCCCCAATGCCAACAATAGAAAGTGACCGACCTGTCATCACCCAAGTGAACTGAACCAAAGACAGTGCGGTAGGAGTGAAACTATTCACGGCATGGTGTAACATAAAATGAAGCACCAGAATCCAAAATCCAGCACTGCTCATACATGAGTGAACCTCAGTCAATGGCATAGCATCACAAGACTAGCTGCAAGTATGTACTCCTCATCGGAGTCGTCAGTCTGCATGACATTGATTTCCTATATTTTCACATTGGATTTCATAGGTACCATGTTGCGATTAGAGGACTTTTCTAGTACTTGGTCTTCCCCTTCTCTTTGCACAACTCAAGACACTATGGGCATATGTAACCCTTCTTGCCACAATGATAACATGTCACACTAGCATTTCTCTCATGAGACTTGTTATGCAACTTACCATGCGACTTAGACCTAGACTTCTGTGAGTCTTTTCCATGGCCATTCCCAAGGTCATTCTTTCAATTACCATCTCTGCCTCTAACAGTTAAAGCACGTGACACACGAGAGGCATCCAAGTTCTTATGGTTGATCTCTTCATGTAGAAGAGCACTCTCTACATTAGGTAAGTTCAGAATAGTAGCAAGAGCACATAAGGTAGTGTAGAATACATCCCATGACTCACTCAAAGTCCCAAGAAAAGACAATGGAATAACCTCATCATTGAAGGTAATGCCTTGCGAAGTCAAGTTCTTAAGAATAGCATGGAACTGGCTCAAATGAGCAAACATTATCATATTCTCCTTCATGTGCATGTCCATAAGTTGCTTCAGTCAATACATCTAACTTACTGGACTTTTCTTGTCATAGAGGTTCTTAATTTTATCCCAAAGCTGCCAAGCACTCTATGCTTCCTCAACCACATTGTAATGCACTTGTTCAGTGAGAGACAAGATGAGGGTGGACTTGCATAACTCATCAAGATCATCCCATTTGTCATCAGTCATAGTTTTAGGTTGTTGGCCATGCATCCTTAGTGGCTTGATCTGAGATTTCTCCACCAATACCTACCAAACTTGGCTCTTCCAATAGGCATAATTCGTACCATCAAGCTTAATGATGTTGAAGATAGCACTATCAATGGAAGAAGATGCCATACTGCAGTCCAAAACAGTGCAGACAGTTTAAAATTGCTTATTGTTTTCTACTGTAAACATCCAAAGTACCACCAAAATCAAGGCAAAATGACCATCAGTTGATAGCTAATGATGCTCCCCACCAAGTATCATCAAAAGTATATAAAATCAGGATGATTTAGCATGAAAATTCCATGTCAGTCCATGCATAACTACTAGCTGTAACAAATTACAGCCAGGTCCAATGAGAGCAAACTGTAGGCAAAATGAATGCACCAAGTCAACCATGACTATCAAAGCATAACCAATATCAAGCGGGCATAAATCAGTATGTGATAGTCATATGGACATCAAGCAAACACCCAAGCATGTCAAATGAATCAGTCACTAAGCCGGCACACTCCCTGTGTAATAGGGCAGAGTGTACACAACACTAGCAAGGCCTAACACAAATAGGTGTATGCTCAATAAGTGCAAAGCCCAAATCATCCCAAATACATCTGTGATGACCATTGCATATCAACCATGCAACATCCAAGTGAAGATCCCAGTCTCAAGTATTTGAATGCTCAAGTAGCATAAAACCACCTATTCTATGTCTCTCAAGCATATCAAGATGCTCCCACTGGCACAAAATCCATAAATATCAAGGAAAGAATCTCAACAAGGGCATATGAGAGCACCAGTGCCAGAAGATCCAAGATCAAGCATCAATAAGACCTCATGATCATATAGACCATATAGCATCCGTACATAGCATCCATAGACATCAAGTATATCCACACTATAACTCTGGAAATCCAATAAATAGCCAAAGTAAGCTCTAGTTAATCAAATGTCAAGCCAAAGCAAGGCTAAGTGGCATCCAACTTCAAACAATGTAACGGTCATGTACTAGTGGCATAGGCCAAGCATGTTAAGGATGGTCAAACATAAGTAAAGTACATGCCATAATTACATCAAAG
This sequence comes from Lygodium microphyllum, assembly GCF_053477565.2. NCBI lineage: Eukaryota > Viridiplantae > Streptophyta > Polypodiopsida > Schizaeales > Lygodiaceae > Lygodium > Lygodium microphyllum. The sequence continues at coordinate 51,609,506 of NC_141140.1, read as the reverse complement.
ATGGAGATCCAAAATCTATGCAAAGCAATCTCAATCTCAATCAATTATCTAAGAGCAAATACAAGCTCTATATCGATTCCTGAGAGTCACTACTTCAATGTAGACAGCCAAGACATAGTCCAAATCCAATAGGCATTAAATATCCACAGAGAAGTATGATTATCCCTACTGTAAACATCTTGAAATCATTGTCCAAAACTGAGCTAAACAATGCTCAATCCAAGCTCAAATAAATATCCAAGTCAAAGGCAATATGTGGCATACTCCACATACATGGGTACATCATAAAGCTTCCAAACAATATCCGTAGGCATTAGCCATAAACTCCCTTGTAAATGCTTGCTGTCCAGAACTATATATAGCCATAAATCCTGTGAAAAATGAGCTATCAATGGCTCAAAGCATTCCACAAGTGCTCCAAAGCATCAACATAAAGTCCAGGCACAATGATAGCATCCCCATAGCATAATACAAGCCCTAGGCATAACAAAACATGCTGTCCTAGTCTGCCATGTTTCCACAATTAAGGGCTGAAGCTCAACATGTCAAAATCAAGCTCAAATCCAAAGGATTCCCTTGATTATCGACAAAGGGTTGAGATGATAAACATCCTAGAGCAAATCTATAATCCATCGCCTTTGTACATGGAACGAAGATGGACGGGTGCCTCAGGAATCTACTATATAGTTGCCCACCGGTTTGCATACCTACAGACCAACCTAAAGAGGATCAAGTGGTTGGAAGACCTAAAGTCGTGAAGCTATTCATTTTTGTGGAAGCTCATGTAAATTCAACGTTACATATTCGAGGTCGGAGGGTGGAACTGAACTCATATGTATATGAGGAAGTGACTCGTGTAATCCTCTCTGACAGGATTAAAGTATTGGGGCGCCATGAGAAGAATAGGTTCCAAAGGAAAGGATACCCTGAACTTCCAATGACTTACCGATTCTTGAAGATCCATGACCCGAAACCATACTATTATATAGTTTCTATAGATAAATGTCATACAACATTATTCTCCCCAAACTAAATGTAACAGTTGGCTTATCATCGCAAGAAATGTTGTATTCCGAAAGGGCTATGCCCATATAAATACAAATAAGACTTCTTTTTATCAATGTCTGATTGTGCATGAGAATTGATAAAAATCTAAGTAGTTAGATTACTCGGTTTTGATAGCTGAAATGGAAATTAAATATAAATCACAGTGTTAACGAGTAATAACGTTAAGAAATCTTTATCCAGGCACAACCCTAGGTATAGGTTCCTAATTCGCCTCCTACATCAAGTACTATTGTAATCCAGGAGAAGAAGTTTCTTCTCAAGCAGATTAAGCCACCCGAATTTGACAGGAGAGGCAGATCCGTCCAAGTAGATGCTGAAATTTGGATTGAATCCATGGAGGATTACTTCAAAGTAGCCGATACTGCACCCGCCAATCAAGCTATGCTCGCCAAGCTGAAGCTTGTCGGCGAAGCCAGGATTTGGTGGAAGCAATGCTACAAGGATCAAGGGATCATGGAAGGATCCGTTACCTGGGAGAAGCTGAAGAAAGCCATGAAGGGAAGATACTTACCACCTACATATCGCACATAGAAAATGAATGAGTTCTACGAGCTAAAACAGCTGGGACTTACTCTTGACGCATACTATTCTAAATTCGTCTCACTTTTAAAGTATGCGCCACAGATGGACATGACACAGCAGGTGTCAAAATTTTGTGCTGGTTTAAATCCATCAGTAAATACCCGTCTCGAATCTATGCATCCATCAGATCTTCAGGACGCTCTCATTCAAGTTGCGCCTATAATTCAGGAGATGCAGGCTAGACCAAGGGGTAACAAAACTTGGTCTTATAATGACCCTAACAGAGGAGCATTTAGGCCTCAAATGAAGAGAGTTCAAGGTCATAATCAGGGACAAACAAAGAAAGCAAGGACTAATAACGTCAACAACTTTGTTCCCACTCAAAGCAATGGTCGAAACCTCCGTTGTTTCCACTACAACGAGCCCGGTCACTTCAAGAGGCAATGTCCCAAACTTGGAGGAGGACATCGCCAAGTACCTTTCCAAGGAACGGGCCGTGGTCAAGGAGCCGCTACCCAAGGTAGAGGAAGAACCGCCTGTGTTGCCAATAGGCAAATGTGCGAAGAAGAAGAAGATCTGACCATGGAAGTAGAATTTGAAAGGGCGACAGTTCATGCCGCTCTACACAAGAAAGGCCCGAATTGCCAGTTCTCAGTGATTCAAGCACCGTCAGACTATCAAGGTAAAAGTTTTAAGACCTTGATTGACTGTGGCAGTACACATTCCTTTATCTCACCAGCTTGTGCAAAAAATTTAGGAATAGCCAAAATAGTAGCACCTATCTTTCTTGTGGAATTGGCAAATGGTCGTGAGGTTACTTGTACCAGGAAAATTGCTAAGGTGGAATTCTTTCTGGGAGGAAAGACGGCTTCGGTCAAATTCAGAGTCATGAATTTAGGTATCCATGAGTGTTTACTCGGAATGGATTGGCTTAAGCCTAATGATGTCCACATTTATTGTGGGAAGGGTCTAATTTCCTTTTGAAACTTTGAAGGGGAATTGGTCACAACTCAAGGAAAAGCAGGGAAGCCAAAAATTCAATTGGCCAAAGCATCTCGGATCATAAAAGGAGTCAGAAAAGGACTACCTATCTACTTGATTAAGCTCAACAAGTTAGATTAGAAGCAAGAGTCTAGTGAAGGACCTTCATGGCTAAAGGAATACGTGGATGTATTTCCTGAAGAGTTGACAGAACTCCCGCCTCAAAGAGAAGTGGATCATGAGATTAAGCTAGTACCAAGAGCTGTGCCAATTGCAAAGAGACCTTATAGGATGTCTATACCGAAAGCAATTGAGCTGAAGGAACAACTCAAGCAACTGCTAGATCAGGGCTACATCTGTCCTAGCAGTTCACCATGGGAGCTCCAATACTATTCCAAAAAAAGAAAGATGGAACACTTCGACTATGTATTGATTACCGAGGGTTGAATCAATCAACTGTCAAAAACAAGTACCCTATTCCTAGAATAGATGAGCTTCTTGATCGTCTTTAGGGGCGAAGATCTTCTCCAAGATTGATCTCAGGTCTGGTTACTATCAAATAAGAATCAAGGAAGAAGATATCCCCAAGACGGCCTTCAATACAAGATATGGACACTTTGAGTTCCTAGTTATGTCATTTCGGCTTACAAATGCGCCTGCCACCTTCAACAGGTTAATGCAGGATATCTTTAGGCCATATCTTGATGATTTTGTGCTCACCTTCTTTGATGAAACTCTAGTCTATTCTAAACAGGAAGAAGATCATGAACCCCAACTTCGGATTGTCCTTGAGACAATGAGGTCACATAAGCTGTATGCTAAGATGAAGAAGTGTGCATTCTTCAAACATCAGATTGAATATCTGGGATTCATAGTATCAGCGGAAGGAATCTCACTGGACCCAGCCAAGGTTAGAGATGTGCTAGAATGGCCAATACCAACAACTGTCAAAGAAATACGTAGCTTCCTTGGATTGACAGGATGGTATAGTATCTTCATAAAAAACTATGCTTTGATTGCAGCACCTCTGACGGACTTACTAAAGAAGCAAACATCCATTGCATGGTCAACTCTTGAACAAACTAACTTCAACAGATTGAAGCAAAGTTTGGTATCAACACCTATCCTAAAGCTTCCAGATCTCAATAAGGAGTTCGAGGTAGTAACTGATGCTAGCACACTTGTCTTGGGATGTGTGCTCATGCAAGAAGGTCACCCGGTAGCTTACTCTTCAAGGAAACTGAAGAGTCATGAGAAGAATTATGCTACCCATGATCTGGAATTGCTAGCTGTCATCCATGCTCTAAAGCTTTGGAGACACTACTTGTTGGGTAACAAGTTTACTCTAGTAACTGACCATAAGAATCTCAAGTGGATCTTTACCCGGAATGAGCTCAACATGAGGCAACCCCGGTGGATTGAAGTGCTGGAAGAGTACGACTTTGAAATCAAGTACCGACCAGGAAAAGAGAATGTAGTTGCCGATGCACTCAGTCGTAAGGCATTCCTTAATTCTCTAATCTTGCAGAATCCATCAACAGCTAGATCTCTAGCTACAAAAGTATCTATGCCAAACAATCCAATACTTGAGTTAGCTAGAGAGGATGCATGCCATGATCCAGCCTACCAAACAATGCTAAGGGAGATCTCTATTAAGGATCAGAACCAAAAGTTGCAGGCTAAGTATCATGAATTCTTTGTCCATAGTGGACTTGTCTACTATAGAATGAGGCTATGCATACAAACAAGCCAGTCACTTAAGCAAAAGATATTGTGGGAAGCCCATGATTCCCCTTTCTCAAGACATCCTAGCTATGCCAAGATTCTCAATGCAGTTAGGAAGAGCTACCATTGGGAGAGACTTAAAGGTGACATTCTCAAATATGTCACCGAGTGTTTTTCTTGTCAACGTATCAAAGCCGAACATGTCAAAATGCTAGGGAAGTTACAACCACTTGACATTCCCCAAATGAAATGGGAATTCATTAGTATGGATTTTGTTGTTGGCCTATCCCAAGTTTAGGGAGGATACAACTCCATCATGGTTGTGGTTGGCATGCTAACTAAGGTTGCACACCTTATTCCAGTAAAGACAAACTATAAAGCCTCAGACATTGCAAGATTGTTTATCAAGGAGATATTCAAGCTACATGGGCTACCAAGAAGAATCGTTAGTGATCGTGATTCTCTCTTCACATCACACTTCTGGAGAGCCATCTTTGAAGCCATTGGAACTCAAATCTATTTTAACACAGCTTACCATCCCCAAATGGATGGCCAAACAGAGCAAGTAAATCAAGTCATCGAGGATATGCTTAGGGCATACTGCTGTCGCGAGCCGAAAAGGTGGATTCAATACTTGCCTTTGGTTGAATTTGCGTACAATGCTTCTTACCAACAAAGCATTCAGATGACCCCTTTCCAAGCATTGTATGGTCATGACTGCCGAAGTCCCCTAAACTTCTCAGATCCAACCTTGAGGGTTGAAGCTTCAAGGTAGATGTTGGAAGAGATGGATGATCAAATAAAGTCAATAAGACAAGACATCCAAGCTGCCAAGGATAGACAGAAGGCCTATGCGGATTTGCAACGTCATGATAGAGTCTTCGAAGAAGGAGACATGGTCTTCATTCGCGTACGCCCTAAGAAGAGTTCCCTATCCTTAGGAGATTGCAAGAAGCTAAGTCCAAGATATTGTGGACCATACAAGATCCTCAAGTGCCTAGGAGCTAATGCTTATAAACTCCAACTCCCAGAGAACCTAAAGGTTTGTAATGTATTCCATATCAGCCTATTGAAAAAGTATGTACCTAATCCTAACCATGTACTTGATGACCAACAAGTTGTAATGCCTAGTCAAGGAGCCTTGAACTAAGGCCTGACAGGATCTTAGATGTTAGGGAGAGACAACTCAAATCCAAAATCTTGAGAGAATTCCTCGTCCAGTGGAAAGATTATCTCGAAGAGGATGCCACTTAGATAGATGAAGGCACTCTCAACCATCAATATCCCCATCTTATCTTGAGATGAGGACATCTCGATTCCTCCAAGGGGGAGAGAATGTAACATACCAAACGTTACAAGTCACGCGTGAACACCCCTTTATAAGTAGTGGGGATAATAATATTGGATTTCGATAATTTAGTAGGATAATGGCAAAAAAAAATTCCCCTTACCCCCCCAGCTGACTGTCGAGCTGGAGGGGGATGGGAATAGAAGGAGTGACTAAGCTCCTCGTTGGAGCTTGCGGGAGAGAAGTGCTCATGCCTGCTGCCATGCAGGGGAGGGAGGATCCCCCTCCCCTTACCTATATAAATTGGGGGGGTTGCAGGCAGAGAGGGGAATGAAGGTGCTGCTAGGAGATACGTTGTGTGCAAAATCAGTAGGGAAGGAGGAGTCGACACTCTGGGGCACGCCGTCACGCTGGTGCTATTGAGAAGCAGCTACTCACACCGCATGCCGTTGCTAAGAGGGAGAGGAGGAGTGGAGGCGTTGATTGTCGCCGTGAGCCAGGACATCATCGCCATCTGCCATCGTAGTCTGTGCCCCCATCTCGTCAGCATGCCGCCAAATCGGTGTTTGCTTCCTCCCACGTGGCCCAAAAGCTTTAGAACTTCTTGGGGGGAAGCTTCTAAGGTTCTAAGAAGCCCCCTTTCCTATAGCCTTTAAGACTACCTTCCCTCCCCCCCCTTGGAATTTCCCCCTTAGGGCTCTATAAGCCCCTTTCCCCCCCAAATTCTCCTTGGAGGGCCTTTAAGAGCTCTATAAGCCCCTTTTTCCCCCCTTAAGAAAGCTTTATCTTAAAAGGGCCTTCACACAACCCTTAAGCCTTCCTCCCACCCCTTCGAAAATTCCTCCCTAAGGGCTCCCTTAGGCCCTTTTTTCCCCCGACTTTCGCTGTGAGGGACCCTCATATGGACCCTTAAGTTTTTGTTCTACCCTAGCAATAATTCCCTCCTAAGGGCTCCCTAAGGACCCTCTTATACCCTTTTGTTTTACCCCCATACAAAAAGAAAAGAGGGTGTTAAGGGTCTTTTGACGCCTTCTTTCCCCATACAAAAGCCCTCATAAGGATTTCTACACCTTTTATTCCCCTTTCTTGTGAGTCTTTAAAAGGCCACTAAGCCTTTCCCATGGCTTTAATGGGCCTTATTCGCAGAGGATTTTGAAACACCCCCTTCCGGGTTTTGAACCCTTTCCATGGTTTCTTCCCTCCTCTACAAGTATCCCTTCAAAGAGCTTCTATGAAAGGAAAGAACAGAAGACTCATAAAGGACGGTGGTATTTCAAAAAGGGAGTTTGCAAAGCTGCATCCACGACGGAAAGGTTGCATTCGCGATGCCTCCTAAGAAAACCCAAGGCGCAGCCGCAGGAGGATTGTCTCCTAGCATCCACATGGACATCTCACCACAAGTCCAGGTTTTCCTTCCTAATTTTTATTTGATATTGTTATACTCGTGCGAGGATAATTGTTGGAAATAGGATGCATTTTTTGTCTTAAATGCTTTAGAAAATTGATATGCGTTTAGTCCATATTTACAAAAACGGAATTAATATAGTGCACTCCGTTTAGGCATGGAAGTATAAAATTGCATGTCACATTATTAGGCCATATCTTCTTCGCAATAAGTCATCACGGGAAGTGCTAATAACCCATACGTAATTTCAAGGCGTGAAATGATTCTTACGTTACATAACTCTAGTCAATTATCATTTTTCAACTGCATAATCACTAGTAAAAGGTTGCTTGTTTAGTGTGAATCTTGTTCGCAAGTTATAGGATGATTAGTTGGAATTAGGTTATAACCTAACCTATGCTTGATATTAAATCGATAAGTTAGGGTTGAAAATCAAATTACACATGGACAATGAGTCATGTGTTATGGAAATGATAGCATAATTATCATCAAGAATTAAACAAATGGGCATAAACCTAAACACCTAAACCCGCGGAGTACTCATTTTAGAAAGAGTTAATTCAATTCCAAAGAACTCACTAGGATTTAATACGTGACCTAATCACACGTATTGCTAAAAATAAAACTCTTATACCCTAAATACTTGCCCACATTCACCAAATGTAGGGACAACGGAACATACTTGAGAAGTGATCTAGGGTTTGTCCCTAAGAATTTTTCGCTTAAAAAGATGGAACTTGAAACCCTAGAACTGACAACGTCAGCCTAATGTAATCGGGAACGGATTGTTTCGTGACTCCATTTGATGGGTAGAATAGTCCCATAGTTCGATGCGACACTTGTGCAAAAAGTACAGAGACGTATGATCTTGTGATTGGATCACAAGGGAATTGCCAATTCTCGGAATGAGGTTGGCAGATTCTTACGCAAGTTATCTTGCAAGAGGATGAATAATCGTCCTAATATAGTATCTTTTTGGGGTAAAGATAATTGCTTGGAGCAAAGGACAAACCATAAATTGGAATAACATATGAACTTAAGGTATTGACCAAGTCAAGTTAATAGGGTATGGCCCTAACCCAAGATATAGGGAATCTTGCCAAGTTGCAAGTCATCCCAGATCGAGTGCAGGATGCATTCGAAAAGAAGGATTCACTCCTTAGCAGTTGGCCAACAATAACTACCAATGGGAATGATTGTGCTTGTTACAGATTTAAGGGCACTGTTTTGTTTTGTTTGATCAATGAATTAAAGGATAAATGGATATCTAATGCTTCAAGTTGAAGGCCTGAAGGGAGAGGCAGCTTTAGTTACCCCTGACTGCCTGCCTGACCCTAACCAAGGGGGTTGTTAACCGCACCGGGAAGGTGGACCGAACCCGCCGCGAGAGGTCTCTCCATTGAGCACTACTTGGAGCAGGAGGACGCTTGGGTGCCAGGGGGGCTCTGGCCATAAATCCCTCACCTTCCGGCCCTTGCACAAGAGGCTAACGTGACTCAAAATTGGATCTCAAGGCCCGCATACTAGTCTACGGGCAGAATCTTGGATTAGTGATCCCTGTGGATTGCTGCATAGCCTTCGGGCAGATTGTGGATAAGCATATAGGCTGGAATTTATGTATTTCAAAGATAAATATGATAACCTGTTAAAAAGGAACTTGTTGGACATTGTTTTTCTATGTCAAGTGATATGATTACGTGAAGGAACCAGTGCCTAACGGGCTAATTAAGGAAGCTGATTGATACATGTTCAACTAAATGTGTTAGGTAATTAAATAACTAAAACAACCTGAGGAAAGTGTGGTGGATGGGCCATAGGTCCGTTCTATGGATGGGTGGTCCCGGTTGGCTAGGAACTTTTCTCAAATCATGATGGACAGCCAGAAGATCGTCAAAGAATATGAACAACAAAAGCGTTGACCTAGAGTTATAATTAATCCCAATTTATGTTGTTTTAGGGGAACAGAATGGGACTATGCCTTATGGCAGAGAGGTTGAGCTTGGCATCCCTCTCGTTTCCCATTCTCCTTGAACCAAGTGCAGCGTGAATCCACTTCGGACCTGGCATTTCTGTGTAAAGTAGTTTGCTTGGGTTCGACACTAGTTGTCTTTAGGAAATGACCAATAAGCAAAACCCTAATTTAGGTTGGTCCTAAGTGGGAACGGCCGGAATACTTCTACTACGTGGCAGTCGCGGAAAGTCCTAGATCACAAGCCTCGTAACATTCCATGGGAGTGCTGGGCGAAGCTTTCTAGATATCCTTTCCGATGGACTGCTAAGACGTGTCCTGAAGATAACAGGTGGACACGTTACATTCTTCTTCTCTTCTCTTCTTCTCCTCCTTCCCTTCCCTTCCCTCCTCCTCCTCCTCCTCCTCCTCCTCCTCCTCCTCCTCCTCCTCCTCCTCCTCCTCCTCCTCCTCCTCCTCCTCTTGTTAGAATATCAAGCTCTTTTATGTGTGTTTGGCCGACATGAGCTGGACACAGCTAGTCTAGCCTTATTAGTCAGGTATATTAAATAAGTCGCTACTCTAGTCTTTATGGTTGGTGTGAATGGTCCTTCTGGACTTGTAAATACTTGACCTATGTTCTTTCAGTAGATGACAAGAATGAGTGAGGAAGCATGTTGCTTCACTCTGTGTGTATTGCTCTCTATCTGCATCCATGAAAACTAACATGGTATCGGAGCCATGGAACTGTGAATCCCTAGAGTGTGAGAGCCTGCAATGAAGTTGCAAGAGAAGCTAGAGCTCGAAGATTGAAGTAAGCCTGCAGTGTTGACAGCCATAACTCTCATATGGAAGGTATGTATCTTAGCTGAAGTCTCTGCAAACTAACAGAGCTTTTGGAAGGCAGTTCAAAGGGTTAATGGCATGTAATGGAGCCTATCATTAAGCCTCCTAATGTTTAGCATCAACAAATCTGAAAAAACGTGAGCTGTCAACAAAAAACGTGGACCTGTTGGTTGCGCCTGTTACTCCAGGGTGGACTGTCAATGAGCAGTAATGCCGAATGGAATGCCAAGACCATGTGAAGCATGCATAAGGGATTGATGGTAGGTGTGAGAGATTATTGATAAGCTCATTGTTGATCAAAACAGTAGCAGATCTGAAAAAAAAAACGTGGCCTGGATGAAAAAAACGTGACCTGCTAAAATGCGCATGGTTTATGGAGGCTTGAGCACCAAGTATGGTTGAATACAATCATGGATGTGATACTTGATGGAGCATTGGGGAATATTATCAAGCATTAGAGCTTGCATTAGCAAGCACTCATGTTCATCATAAGCAACAGATATAAAAACGTGATCTGTCAGTTTGCGCCTACTTTCTTGAAGCACAGAAGCTAGCAGATCTACCCATGATTAATCACTCATTTACTTGAGCAATAGCCACAAGATAAAGCACTTGGACATGAACATTTGAGCCTCCATCTAGATCAGTATATTCAGCAGTGATTTGACATGTCTGTGGAAGGAGAAATGTGCCTGGTACTTGCACTCTTGGATCAGTTTACTACAGCAGTGAATGCTTCATGAATGTCACACTTGATCTTCAGGGATGCTTGGTATTTAACATAGTGGAAGTGAGATACATCTGAAGAAGCAAATGGTCAGAGTAGGGGCTGAACAACAAGGTTGGAAACTGTCATTTGTGCTCATTGACTATGGGTTGGTTACAAATAGTTGATGCAACTCCTGACTTGCCTCTTCCAGGACGGGTTTGACTCCTTGAAGACGGGTTGTCTTTGGTTACCCGAATGCTCATGTATTGAGTTTGTCATCAAGCAGTGAATGGATGGAATGTATTTGCAGTTCTTGGACTGAAATACACTGTGATTGAATGTCTTTGGCTGATTGAAATCTGCAGCCAGATTACTATGTTTTTGTACTTAGAGTACATGTATAAAGTGTCAAATTGACTTGTTTGGAACCTCGTATGCAGAGGTCAATATCTGGACTACTGTAGGTGTATTTTTGGATATCATATACACTCAATTTTGGACTGCAAAGAAGCTGCTGGTCACTCAAGTTTTATTCCTACAGACTGCATGTCTAATCATGAACAGTTTGCTTGAATACATGCTGGTTTTGCATTGATTGCAGTCCATACACACAGGTTGAAATACCTTAGTGATTGCCAAGTGTCAAGGGGAGTATGTACCAGTGTTTTTCAGACTGAAATATTGTGTATCTGAGCAGAGAATAACCAGAAAACTGTCATAAATAGTTCCGGGCTGAAGTTGAACTGTTAAGAAGATATTGGTTTGCAGGTAGTCAGGCAAGGTCTACAACATGGCAAATGCTGATAGAATTGATAATGTAACCCAGATTGTGGGAGAAAAGCTTGATAGAAACAATTATGCAATATGGAAGTTCCACATGGAGAACTTTCTGATAGGCAAAGGATACTGGGACTTAGTGATAGGTGTTGAGGTTGAACCTGAAGTTCCAGAAAGGAATCCTACAGCTGATCAAAGACGAGCGCATCGAGCTTGGATGGAAAGAGCTCGCAGAGTTTTACATTGGTTGTCATTATGTATCTCGAATGCTATGGTGATGCAAATCATGAACTGTAAGTCTCCAGCAAATGCATGGAACATATTGGTCAAATACTATAGCACAACCACAAGTGCCAGGAAGATACAATTGAAGCAGAAATTCAACAACATGGAGAGAAAGAGCAGATCCATACAGGATTATGTCATGGAGGTTAAGACCATAACAGATCATCTGGCATTTGTTGGTTCACAAGTTGAAGATGAAGATATGCTTGCAGTGACTCTGAATGGATTGGGTCCTGAGTACAAGTCTTTTGACACTTCAGTGTCTGTGCGGGCTGAAATGCCTAACTTTAATGAGCTGGTTGCATTATTGATTCATGAAGAGGTGAAGCTTGGCTTAGCTACAAGGTCAAGCAATTCAAAGAATAAGGATGTAGTTTTTTTACTCGAATCAATGCGGCCGTGGCAGCTATGGTAGAGGCTATGGATCTGGCAGAGGAGGCCAACAAAATGCATCCTATGGTAATAGCAATCAGCAATCATCAAATGCAAGAGGTGGTGGAAATTTTCGAGGCAGGGGGAGATCTAACTCCCATGGTAGAGGCTCCTAGCAGGAGCAGCGCTCATCTGACAATTCGAACAAGGACAAGGATTGTCATTACTGTGGAAAGTATGGGCATATTGCAAAGGACTGCTGGAAGAAGTAGGCAAACAACATGGACACTATGCTACGTCCAATCAGGCAGATGATTCTAGTGATAGACTGTTTGCCATGCAATATGTCAAAAATAAGGATACTGAAAAATCATCTGATGATGTAGTGTGGTACATTGACTCAAGGGCATCGAATCGCATGACTCCTCACGATGACTGGTTCACTGATATGGTAGCTAAAAAGCATGGCTATGTATGCACAGGTGATGACACGCAGCATAGCATTGAGCATAAAGGCAAAGTGCCTCTTGTGGTTCATGATGTCAGAAGAAAAATTTGCATGATGTATTGCATGTCCCATCGATTACGAAGAACTTACTGTCTGTCTGTCAAATGACGGAGCACAACTTGCAGGTTAGATTCAATAAGCATGGCTGCTTTATTGAAGAGTTTGGCAATGGCTGCAAGTTGATAGCTCATGGTCACAGGAATGGCAGAATGTTTACTCTTGATGCTTCTTTGCCAGAGCTGAATTCAGCTATGTTTGCCCATGGTTCTGGCACTGTTAGGGATTTGGAAATATGGCACAAGAGAGTGGGCCATGTCAATTTGCAAAGGATGCAAATTATGCAGAAGAAACAACTGGTTATAGGTTTAGCCAAGTTCCAATATTCAGACATTAGTCATGTATGCTTGCCAGTTCGGTAAGCAGTCTAGATTGCCGTTTGTCAGGCATGTAAGGCAGAGTACATGTCCATTGCATCTAGTGCACTTTGATGTTTGGGGGCCAGCTCATAATGCATCTATGGGAGGTTCCAGATATTATGTATCTTTCATTGATGACTACAGTCGCAATACCTGGCTTTACATATTGAAAACAAAAGATGAGGTCTTTGCTGTTTTTTAGCAATTTAAAGCACAAGTTGAGAAGGAGTTTGAATGCTACATCTCTTGCTTGACATCTGACAGTGGTGGGGAGTATGTATTAAATGAATTTGATGATTTCTTGGCTGAAAATGGCATTCGTGGCAGCTAACCTGCAGCTACACTCCACAGTAGAACGAAGTAGCTGAAAGAAAGAACAAGGTTCTAATGGAAGCTGCTAGGGCCATGATGAATGAAAAGCATATGCCGCTTTACTATTGGGCAGAGGCTGTTACGACAGCCGTATACATTCTAAACAGGACTCCCACTGCAGGTATTCATGAGATGACGCCGTTTGAGAGGCTGTATGGCTATAAGCCGGATGTAAGTCACATGAAAGTCTTTGGCTGTCTTGCTTATGTGCATATCCCATATGAGAAAAGGAAGAAGATGGATCCAAAAGCGCATAAGTGTGTTTTCATTGGATATTTGCAAGAGAAGAAGGCATACAAATGCTATGATCCCTCTACCAGGGAGACTTTGGTGAGTAGGGATGTCATCTTTGATGAGATGGGCTCTTGGTATGTATCACCAGTTGCAGTGCCATCCGATATGCCTTCCACTCATGTATCTACAGTTGATTTGCAGTAGAGAACTACTATGACAAGACCTAGTAGTTAGACAGTATCCCCATGGACAAGGAGATCGAGGAGCTCATCGTCCACTGACACAAGTATGTCAATGAGGGGGAGACATGATGTCTTGGACAGCAAAGGAAAAGAGAAAGCTATTGAGGATGCATCTTGTATGATGACACCTGGCTGAATGACTTCTGGCTATGAGTCTGCTGATACTTTAGACAGTGAACTTGGTATTCCAACTGTCTATACACCTAGTACGAGGCTGAGCAGGTACATTCCGCCTCATGAGAGAGGGGAATCAAGTAGTGCACCACAGCTTAGACGCTCGCAGAGGGTCGGATACCATGTTGATAGGTTGACATATAGTGGATACTCCGCAAAGCATTATGCTTACATGACAAAAGTGATGGAGGTCAAAGAACCAGGTACATATGCTGAAGCAGTGAAAGATGAGAATTGGTGTGTAGCCATGGATGAAGAAATGAATGCCTTGGCTGAGAATAAGACATGGGATTTAGTGCCACTGCTTGAAGGGAAAAATACCATTGGCTGAAAATGGGTCTATAAAATCAAATGCAAGTCAGATGGCAGTGTGGAGAGATACAAAGCCAGGCTGGTCGCAAAGGGGTATGCCCAACAGTATGGACTTGATTATGAGGAAACATTCAACCTTGTTGCCAAGATGGCAACCATACGCACTGTGATTGCCTTGGCTGTTGCTAAAGGCTGGAAATTGCAGCAGATGGACGTTAAGAATGCATTTCTTAACAGTGACCTAGCAGAGGATGTTTATATGGTTCAGCCGGAAGGGTATGTTCACCCTGATTTTCAGCATTATGTATGCAAGCTGAAAAAGGCATTGTACAGGCTGAAGCAGGCTGAAAAAGGCATTGTACAGGCTGAAGCAGGCTCCAAGAGCTTGGTATGTTAGGATCAGTAACTACTTGTAGAGATTGGGTTTTCTTGTTGGTAGGGCTGATCACAGCCTATTTACAAAGAAGACTGACAGTGGCTTGGCAGTGCTGGTCATATACATTGATGATTTGATAATCACTGGTGATGATGACTTGGGTATACAGCATGTAATGAAGATGCTGAAATCTGAATTTGACATGAAAGACCTAGGAGAGCTGAAGTATTTCTTGGGCATTGAGGTAGTTTCAGTTGACAATGGGTTATGGCTAATGCAGAAGCACTATGCCATGGAGATGCTGAAGAAGTATGGCATGGCTGAATGCAAACCGTTGGATACACATCTTGATCAGAATGTCAAGCTAGACATGAATACTGGGGCTGAAGTAGAGGATGTGACTATGTACAGGCAGATGGTTGGCAGCTTGATTTACTTGACCATCACTAGGCCTGACTTGAGCTATGTTGTAGGGCTCATAAGCCAGTTTATGCAGAAGCTTAGAAAGCCGCACTTGGATGCAATTAGATGCATTATGAGATATGTTAAGTCCACCGTAGAGTATGGGCTTTTCTATGTCAAAGATAATCCCTTGACATTGACTGGATACACGGATGCAGATTGGGCAGGTTGCTCATATGACCGTAGATCTACGAGTGGATATGCATTTAGATTTGGTAGCGGCATGATTAGCTGGAGCAGCAAGAAGCAGCCTACAGTTGCTTTGTCGAGTACTGAGGCAGAGTACAGGGGTGCTGCATTGGCAGCATGCGAGATTTCATGGCTGCTCAAGCTTATGACTGATTTGGACATACAGGTAGATGCTCCAGTGAAGTTACAATGTGATAATCTGAGTAGTGTACTCCTAGCTATGAATCCAGTCTAACATGCGAGGATGAAACACATAGAGGTACACTACCATTTCATCAGAGAGATGGTTCTTGCAGGACGAGTTGATCTTATGCATGTAAAGACAGATGAACAAGTTGTGGATATCTTTACCAAGTCCTTGGGTAAAGATAAATTCTGTGGTTTTAGACAGTTTCTTGGAGTACAAATGTTGTCTTGAGCTTGAGGGGGAGTGTTAGAATATCAAGCTCTTTTATGTGTGTTTGACCGACATGAGCTGGACACAGCTAGTCTAGCCTTATTAGTCATGTATATTAAATAAGTCGATACTCTAGTCTTTATGGTTGGTATGAATGGTCCTTTTGGAGTTGTAAATACTTGACCTATGTTCTTTCAGTAGATGACAAGAATGAGTGAGGAAGCATGTTGCTTCACTCTGTGTGTATTGCTCTCTATCTGCATCCATGAAAACTAACACCTCCTCCTCCTCCTCCTCCTCCTCCTCCTCCTCCTCCTCCTCCTCCTCCTCCTCCTCCTCCTCCTCCTCCTCCTCCTCCTCCTCCTCCCTCCCTCCCTCCCTCCCTCCCTCCCTCCCTCCCTCCCGGTGTGGGTGTGTGTGTGTGTGTGTGTGTGTGTGTGTGTGTGTGTGTGTGTGTGTGTGTGTGTGCGTGCGTGCGTGCGTGCGTGCGTGCGTGCGTGCGTGCGTACGTGCGTGCGTGCGTGCGTGCGTGCGTGCGTGCGTGCGTGCGTGCGTGCGTGCGTGCGTGCGTGCAATTGGTGGTTAAGGTGGAAACATTAGCCTAAGCTAAGGATTAGGCTAAGGCTTTATAGCCTAAGGCTATAGTCTTAACGAGCGGTGCTTCTTTCTCTCTCTCATTTTCATTGATGGCTATCTTTGTAATTGCTTGTCCAATCACATAGTGGCATGGAGTTTGTCGAAGGAGGCAAAATCTATCATTAGTAGCGTTACAAATGAGAATTCTAATCATTTAATCAAGGGGGGATTTAGTGATGATGACGAGCAATTCTATGGTGGTAGCTGCTTGCTTCATCGTCAGTCGTTGTGACTGATTTCTTTTTCTCTTCTTTTTCTAAAAATTTCCTAAGGCTTTTCAACCTTAAAGCCCACTTCCCCCCTTCATACTAGTTCGCGTGGAAAGAGGGGGAGAGAACATTACACATGTGTTTCAAGAGCTTATTGCATTGAACTCCAATTTTTGTCCATCTCCCCAATAGTGTTTCCCTAATAACTTTATTTTCCCTCAACAACAATGATACTTTTTCCCACCTTCACCAGTGCAAGATTCCTTTGTCAACTTTCGTGAAGAGAAAAATCTATGGAGCAGTCTTCTAACTATGTATTAGACTATGTACGCATGCGCACTCACATAATATTTGTGCCATACTCTATTCACAATTTTGCCAGAGAGAGAAAGAGGAGAGAGATGATTGGAGAAGAGAGAGAAATACTGTAGGAAGAGTGAGAAAGAGAGTGACGAGGAGAGAGAAATACTAGATTTGGAGAGAGAAAGACAAGAAAGAGAGAGAAGCCATGGAAGCTATGAGCAAGATGGGAGAGAAGGACAGTAATTGTATTAATGTGTCAAAAAGATAATTGGAAAAATTACATGTCCTCTCTTTTTATACCAATGTTAGTGTGACATGGCAATACACACTAAATCCTTATTCTTCCTAGCTTCTTGCAATCCATCCCATCCCAAAGGTTTTTGCCCTCAAAAACAAATCAGAAAGACTGGAAAAGGATGGATGAAATAGAGTACTACTCTAGTACAAGGGCTACAAAAATAGGAAAAGCACTAATTTGTACTAAGTAATGGATAGGATCAGAAGTGGAAAAGTGAATAGGCCATATGAACATCCATTTTGAAATGATAAAACTAAAAACTAAACAATCATAACTCCAAGAAAGGACACCTGCAAGCAATAAACAGCTTGTTGTCTACTACAGAACCTACTGTAGTAAAATGGAGATATCTTGTGATGGGCATATCCAAATCAAGTGTGCTATGAGTCAAAAGAAAACTCATCAAACATACTTGCAGTCCATATAGATATACTTCTTTTGTAATCAGATCAGAATTGAAGTTGAGCCAAAACAATAAGCTGTCCAAAAACTATCTGCAATAGAACAAGAGATAAATGGACTAATTTTCAGCCAAATAAACCTCTGAAATATGAAGATTTTGAACCCCAATATGGACGGTGGCCTAATGAAGGTGCAAAATCCTGCTCAAAACCTCCTGGATCAAAAGGTATACTATCATAATAATGATCAAGAGGAGAAGATTTGTCATCAAACTCGTAATCTTGACCACCCGAGTCAAATGGGTAGGAAGAAAGATCCCCATAATCATCACCATAAACATATCCATCATCCATCATATTATAACCATCATGAATCTCATGTACATCCTCATTATTAGCATACCAATCATCAAAATCATTATCCAAGTTGTCATAACCATGATCATATGCATCTAACTCCTCTTCTAATTGAGGTAGTTCATGATTGAGTATGAACTGATGCATATCCTCAACTAACCCACCATAAGCATGATCAAGAACTATAAAGTTTTCATTTTCAGCATGTGTATATTCCTCCTTAGATGGTCCAAAAGGCTGATTACTTACCAAGTGATCTTCATATACATTGGCTTCAACTACAACATCAACTTGCTGATTAGCTTGGTCTTCTTCATATGGTTGACCTTCATGATCTTCATCTTGGTCATTAACCTCTTCATGTTCTTCCTCTTTCCCATTATAAAACCCATTATCCACTTTAGCATCATCATTGCCTTGAAGAGACAAAGAGTTCAGCACTGCAATTGGTTGATCCCCATTGATTTGTTGTCCAAGATCTATGGAGTAATGCTCTTCATTCTGGCTTTGTACAAAGTGTACTTTTTGTCCATGATTTACTTCTACAGATTTAGACATAAAAGCAGCATCAAATTATTCCAAAGTAAGAATCACATGTTGTAGAGTAGACGAAACACGATCCTTGAGGTCAATGCACCAAGTAGCAATTGCTGTAAGCATTTTCTTTTTCCATGAAGCATTTTTCAGCAAAAGATTAATAGCCATCTTTACACAATCACAAATTCCTTCATGGTAAATAGAGATACAAATTAGGATGAAAGCAGCATATTCCGTTAACTTGGTAGAACATTTGCCAAGAAGTTTGACCAAGGAATTCATACCAACATCCTAGACTTCCCATGCTAGTGGTCCTTCTAATGAATTCCATGATTGCTTACTAACCAATGGAGGTGTATGAACTGTCGTAGCCCACTCATTGTCATCAATCTCAGCAAAGAGAGTAGAAAGCAATACCAATGCATATTCTAACAGTTGATGAGATGATTGATTAAGCAATGATATCAACCAATGTAATACATCCTTGCTTTGAAAAAACTACAAAAGAGTAGTACCGCTGCTACAAAAGTACTTCATTGATGCCCACAAATCAGCTTGAGGCTCCACTTTCTCCATGATTAGTAATCCCAACAACATCCGTTTAGCTTCAACATTGCATATACATTCTTGTAAGATACTATTATCATAGAAATTGACAAGAGCCTGTAGTACACCTTGCCGAACCAACTGAGAGGTATGTGGTTGCAACTGATGGATAAGTACTTGCTCAACTAGACTCACATATATCTCTTCCAATGCCATTTGAGATTCATCGTAAGCCATAAAAGCATGTGCCAAAGTACTCATAATGTCTATCAAAGGAATATCCAACCTCTTAGAAGCAACATCTCTAATTAGACCCATAATACTCTGTTTCCTTGTCTGTGGAAAGTGCAGTCTTGCAGTACCTATAGGTACTAAATCAGCCATAACTTTTGACTGAAAGCTCTGATTGACAAACTTTCTAATTCAAACTGAAGCTAACACTTTCCTCTTCAAATGAAGCACTTAACAGTAAATTTTAGAGTAGGTCAAAAAAAGATATGATATCCCAAAGTTGGCTAACTGAAACTGTCTACAACCTGTCCTGTTTTGAATGAGTCTATAAGAGGTCTGTAGATCCAACTTTGACCTTGTTGAACCTTGAATACTCACAAATATAACTAAGAGCACTCTGTAGGGTACCAAGACATCAATTCATGATCAATAAAATGTAAACAAAGTCCCATACCATCCATTTTAGTGACTGCAATGAAAGAGTAATGTCTTGAAATCAATGTATGAATTGAATCACTGCCAAGATGAATCAACTAATGTTGACATGACCATTTGCAATGAATATGTGAACATCATCTTATCATGGCATTTCAATTGTTGCCTCTCACTCTTAACCTGTGGCACAATAGTTAGACTTGTACAGAATACTGCTATCTTGTAGAGCTGGAAGCTAGTGATCATGTGTGGTATAGCAATCTTAAACTTGCATAATATGCTGCTAATCTATCACTAGAACAAGCTTTGAGGCTCTGTGCACAGATGTTATTACAGTGAGATTGTCAACTCTTGCAACTTCCCCACCAATAGAACATGCATCTGACTCAACAAAGACACTACTTAGTCAGTCCATAACTCTATCACTTGATAGTGTTCTAGTTGCTCTTCCTCAGTCAGTTCACTGGATTACATTCCAACAATCTTATCAAAGAACTAAAGCTTCATACGAGGATATGAACCTGTCATGGAGCTATTGCTGTGACCAGTTACATCTACCACATCTTAACCATTGGTTCAAGCACGTCTAATGATACAACAAATGAGGAATCCTTCTCACACTTATTTAGTTTGCAAACACCTATCCCAGCAATACTAACTCTATTTTAGAATCAGAATCAAGTATGAGTGGTTTTGATCTACAAGTGATCAATGCCAGGGACTCACTGAAAGAGTCTGCTACATCAACTTCATGTTTCCCATCTTACTACTGATCTATCATCCAAATGTTGCATCAAAACCACACCATCTAAATTGGCATTGCTTAGCATGTCAGTGTTAGAAATGATGCTCTGCCATCCCCATCATCTAGTTGCCCTGCTACCTAGGACCTTCCAGCATTGTCAAAAGGTCCTTATATGGGTAAATCATCTCAGACAACACAGGGAATGATGCCCCCATAGATTACTGTCTGATCAGCCATGATTAGCCCCTAGCAACATCACAAGCCCCTTGTCATGGTTCTCTCGAAAGCATGTAGTGAGGAAAAGCTTTTCAATATTTTTGCATTGCTTTTTTGGGTTTCTCCATGCTCAATCGAGGTTCTGATCTCAATATCCACCATGAACCAAAGGAAAGGCTTGTGGGACTACAAAATAGAAATCAACCAAGCTATTACAGCTGCCAATGCATTCCTTACTACTAGAAAGGATACTGTTATTAAGACAAGTCGTGACCTCATTACTGGCAAAGATGACATAAAGAATCTTGCAACAAATCCCATGTCCATAATTTTCTGTCATCCTCAAGTTCTACTGGTCGCTCAGGTCCTTGAGTAATATTTTCATCTTATGATGAAAAAACTACAACTATAGGACATGAGGTACTTGGATTATATGCTTTGGGAGGACCCATTTCTGAAGGCTTGTGTCCTTTACTGCTCAATATTATCATCAGAAGATGCCTCCCTAGAATAACCATCAACAATAGCTACGGCCTGAATCAACTCCAAATTTGAGCCTCCAATTTTTGGACAGCGCTTCTTGTGGTTTCACACCATCTGAATTGGCACTTGGATGTGCATCGGGATAAGTCCAACCACAGAGGTGATATCCACTCGATCGTGCATCAGCTACCGTGGCATCACTGTTCCCTGAGGTCTCGCTTGCATCATGGAAAGGTCATCATTCTGTTGTTTCAATCATGTCTTCTTTGCCACAAATTAATCATCCTGCTGCTTGAAAGACATAGTGTGCACATGGACATTAGAGAGACAGCGAGAGAGAGACCAGTAGATATTCTGCACCCCATTTCAACTGGGTCTGCATTGCCATTCGGATGCTAGTCCTGCGGTGTATGTGTTGTATGTGTCTTTGCCCAAAACTATCCATAGCCGTATCTGAATATTTCAATCATCAGAGGCAATAGTACAGCATTTCAAGCATCGGGTTCTTTAATGATCATGAAGTATCTGAACATGTGCACCATGAATTAGCAACAGAAGCAATGATGATGATTGAGGGTGCAAATAATCCATCAAGCTGATGTGCAACAGGAAGCAGTCTCAAAGTCGAGTGAAGCTGAATCTCTGAAAATTCCGCATCCCTCTGTCAATGTAACATTAGAAGGAGAGGCTACAATGGTTAAGGATGAGCTAGGGGAGCATGAGGATTCTCCACTTAGATTAGCTCTCATGCAATATATCTCAGGGTTTTATAGTGCCATGGGTCGGTGCATGTGCCTCTGGTGCCCCCTTCAGGATCACAAGGGCAGCTTGTGTATAGTGGTTGCCAAACTCTACTTGTATATCCTCACGAGCAACAATGTGCTCCTGTCATGCGACCCCCTAAAGCCTTGGTGAGCCTCTGCAAAGAAATGCAAGCTAGTTGATGCCTTTGGTGAGCTTCTACAAGGCAATGTAGGCGGGCAGTAACAAAGGAGATAAATGGCTAGGGAGAGATATAATGATCAAGGAAGCCACTAAACCTTCATAATAAGTGTCCAAAACTAACACACTCTCTTCCAATGACTACAGATTTGAATGAATCAGAGATCCATTTGAGGTTCTGATCAATTTAAGGTATTTTCAAGGAGAAAATTGGCCTGGAGAGGTTATTGAAAACACCATAGATGCTGGAAAGAAGTCTTAAAGAAGAAGAAGAAGAAGAAGAAGAAGAAAATTTTGCTCTCTAAAGCCTCTTCAAAGCCTTCAATAATGGTGCTCCACTTGTTAAGAATGAAGAGTAAAGAAAGTTTCCAGCATGAAATACCTGTAAAAACCTCATGGCTAAAAGCTAGGAGAAGATTTCTGCTGCAAACTCCATGAAAGCTTTGCCAAAGCTTGAAAGAAGAGGAAAAGAAGACCTCTTTTGAAAAGCAACCACAGTTTGTTACCAAACTAATCCCTGTTAACTCTCCTTCACCCTAGTTACCTCCAAATGGCATAAAATTTTGATGACAACCTGCACTTTAGCCATCCTCCGCCATATCTGACCTTGGAGATCTCCAGATGTAGTCTTTTACTAATTGTAGATGGTCTGCATCACTCCACTAGTCACTGTCTTGTACAATACTTGTCTGAAATTGATTTTGATGGAAGAAAATAGGACTGAAAAATAGAAGGGAAAAATGGATCAAAGACCAATGCTTTGATACCACTTGTCAGAGAGAGAACTAGAGACAGAGAAAGAGGAGAGAGAATATTACAGAAGAGAGAGAAAGACTGCAGGAAGAGAAAGAAAGAGAGTGACGAGGAGAGAGAAAGACTAGATTTGGACAGAGAAAGATAGGAAAGAGAGAGAAGACATGGAAGCTGTGAGAAAGATGGGAGAGAAGGATAGTAATTGTATTAATGTGTTAAAAAGATAATTGGAAAAATTACATGTCCTCTCCTTTTATGCCAATGTTAGTGTGACATGGCAATACACACTAAATCCCTATTCTTCCTAGCTTCTTACAAATTTCGAGTCTTTAAGTATGGGACAATACTTTAGGCTTATGCCTAGATTTTGAATCCATCTCCCAAATCAACAATATTCTATGTCTTGTGTGCAAATTGAGGACTAGCACTCTCCCCTAAGAACTAAATGCATGAGCGGTTTTACTTTATAGGTACCAAAGTTCCTAGAGGCTCATGGGCACTCTCTTCTACATCGATGATCAACTCTCCCATCTTTTGCAACCTCCTTTTCTTTTTTGGTGGGCCTTCAAGTTCTTTCCCCTAGAAGAACATTCAGTCCAATCTCATAGGTAGAGGGGGAAATTCCCTTAGTACCAAGTATACCCTGTGGACCATGCAATGGCTCTTGATGTGGAGGACGTCTAGACTCATGCCTTGAGTCATTGACCTTCTCTTGGGCTAAAGCGGTAGCTAATTTAGAAACAATAGTAGTGAGCTTCTCTAAGGTATGTTAAGTCTTTGAGTTTGAGAGGGCCATATGCTCGATGGCTTCATTAAACTTGGACATCATTTGGCGGTGGTTGGTGACCATGTAATTATGCCATTCCATGTGACAAAGCTCATGCTAACATATAACGTGATTGAGCAGGGTGTACATGCCTATTTTGGGCATTTTCTACTGTACATCACCATGGTAATATTGTGATGATCGTGGTTCCTCATTCATGGAGGTTTGGGAGTCTCTAATCTCCCTCTAGAGGTCCTCTTGGGCCTTGCTTTTGCCTTTTTGGCCAATCATCTGGATGTAGTCCACAAGACCTATTGTCAGTAAATGGGGCATAACTTTTTGTAGGAAACTCCGATTGATGAGATTTTTGGTTCAGGTCAGAGCGGACAAAGTCCTCTTTGAGACAAGCTATTAACCTTTGTGACAAAAAATGATCAGAATTTTTTGTAATGAAATTATTGTGCATGGCCTACACCCTGTCCACAATGACCCTAGAGCACAAAAATGGGCATAACTTTGAAACTATAGCTCTGGTTGGGGAGGTTTTTGATTCAAATCAAAGGGGACAAGGTGCTCTTTGGGGCAAGCTATAGGGTCTACTCCCAGATTCAAAACAAAAGTTTCTACAATAGGATCTTCTTGACTATCTCCTCAGCAACATAAATAGCATCCTAAGTATACTGAGCATTATCCCTAGCATCATTTCATACCCATCTTCTGTGCCACCATCAATGCATAAGTAAATTCACTGCCATACATCTCTTTTGACTACATGCACTTCAAGTGTCATATATAGGTGCCCTTAGCATTTTGGATGTGTCCAAGGGGGATCATTGCATTAGGAAAAGTGGAGATCATGGGGAATACCTACACTTGCATGCAAGTATCAGGCTCTGGATCGCCCGGAGGTGGGCAAAGTTCCCCTTAGGCTGGGCTATGCACTCCTTCAAGGTCTTAACTGGTAAGGGAGGGTCACCTCTCTTTTTTCTTACCACCTCACCTGGCATCAGCCTTTTTCCTCAACTAGAGTATACATGGCAGACATTTTTATTAAGCAATCAACATGAGATCCATTGGAAAGGAGACATGGGACCTTTTCATGAGATGCAAGAAATGAACAAGTGTTGGGGTAGGGGTTAGCTTGGCAGTCCAGTGACTCACTGGTTGCTACTTACCCAATTTACAATGGCTATTATTCACTTTGAGGCTTATCCAAGGTCACAAGACAAAAAAGGGATTAATGTCAGCCAATATAATGAATTTTCAAGACTAGATATGAGGCATGCATATAAGGGGGATTGAACTACTAAGCCTATGCAAATCTTAATCTCTCCAACAAGGGATTGGGCTCAACAAGTGGCTGAATTTGAGAGATTAAGATCAGATTGACATACCTCTTCAATGCTTGGGGAGAATGTTGAAGCATAGCTCATCATGATGCATGTTTGCTCCATCAATCAAGCCCGGTTGGTTGGCATATTCCCACGGAAGAAGACTCAACATTTGAATGCTACCAATGATGATGATGGGTCATGTGTTCTTTCCCGAGCTTGAGCTTCAAAGAAGGAAAGCTTCAAGTGAAGCTTTCATGGTTGCCCACAAAGCTCCCATGCATGCTGAGCTCCATGTATTCAATTTGGGTAGGGAAGGGGAAAAAGGGGTTGAGAGGTCTCCCAATGGCTGAGCTCTAGAGGTTGTGGGCTGGATCAAGAGCTTGGACTG
Source organism: Lygodium microphyllum (assembly GCF_053477565.2). Classification (NCBI taxonomy): domain Eukaryota; kingdom Viridiplantae; phylum Streptophyta; class Polypodiopsida; order Schizaeales; family Lygodiaceae; genus Lygodium; species Lygodium microphyllum. The sequence continues at coordinate 51,584,318 of NC_141140.1, read as the reverse complement.
AGTAGTAATGGCTGCCCACATGTAGTGTACAATAGTGGATTCAATCAAGGGTTCAATGTCGGGAGGGGGGAGATCAAATCTTGTTGAAGAGGGTTCAAGCCCTTGCCCCAAGAGGCCAAGAGTTTCAGGAGGAGGGCCATGAGCAGGAGAAGGAGGCAAGAAGAAGCCAAGGGTAGTAGCACAATTTACACTACAATTTGTGGCTACTACCTTTGTTGGTAGGGATTCCCTAGCCACCCAGGTGTTCAAACTATAGCTGGAGATGGTGAGGATCAACCTTTGGGGTTGGCTGATGGTTTGGAGATGGCTAAAGCAAGCTTGGAGGGGTTATTTTAGTTGGCAGATCCATGGCAGCTTGCAAGAAGGAGAGAGAAGAAGGGCTGAGGCAAAAAGTAATTGGGATTTTTGCCCTCTTCCAAGAACTCCTAGAACTCCAAGCCTGGGACCCCTAAAAATTGCATGAAAAGAAGTGACGACCTGCTATTTTAAATGGTTTACCTCCAAATATGTCTAAGTCTCCAGCCATAGCTCCTAGCTGCTTCAAAAAGCTAAGGTTAATTGTAGTCCTTCTTGCTATACTTGTACTTGTAAGCTGAGTAACTAGGGTTTTTGGGATTTGAAAAGGAAGAAAGGGGAAAGGAGAAAAGGACCAAATCCTAAATCTTTGATACAATTTGTAATGAATGGAACTGAGAGGAGAGAGAAGAAAAGCTGAAGAGAGAGAAAGATAGCAAGAAGAAGAGAAAAGAAGACTAGAAGAGGAGAGAGAAAGATAGGAAAGAGGAGAGAAGGAAGAAGGAAGCCATGGAAGCTAAGATTAAGGTGAAGAGCATGTCCTTGACAATAAGTGGTTGTCCTAATATGGGAATCTTATGCCTTATATACCCCAATCAGTGTGACTAGGTGTCTAAACCCTAGTTGATGTGTATCCCGCTTGTTACATTTTTAAGTCTAATAAGGCTTAACTACTAATTATTGAACTATGTGGTTTGATTTCCGTGTGTTCACACTTTTGGCAAGTGGTTTTAGCCTTGTTGGTGAGGTAAATAGGCTCCAAATTCCAATCTAGCTAGACATCTAGCTTCATGACATCGAAATCTATCAATTTGGTCTCCATCGTACACTTTCCAGCTCCCAGATGCTCCCAAATGAACTGATAGCCGCTTCACAACACCATATCTTGCGACCATTAAATGGAAATTCAAACAACCTCTGATCGACAAATTGAAGACCTAGATCAAGTCTCTTATAACTCTAGACAAATAGGATCAAAGTGTTATCAAGCCATTTAATACATGTGATGATATATCGACCCATATTAGCAGCCATATTGGCAGCTAGTTTTAACATTCTTGGTCTCTTATAAGAAGGTTTCAATCTATGAGGCAAGTTTGGTCTTGTGAAGTTGATTTGGTTGATGTGTGTAATTAAAGTGGGTGGGGTGATGAGCGCTACTTTAGCATCAATAGTGAAAGGGGCATCAGCACTAGACTCATGCTCCTTATTTTCATTGGGAGCAATAAAAGGAGGTGAAGGCTTAGATACTAATTTGTCCCTCACACAATGTGGAATGTGGTAAGTTGATCTTTGATGAGGTAATAATTTTGGGTTTGTGATTCATGCTTTTATTGAGTGTTCTTGTGAGGTACTCATTACACTTGTGGCAATGGAATAAGGTATTTTGGTCGATGATTTGTTTCTATAAATAAATTAGCTTTAGTGGGTGGGTTTTGCATTTTGGTGCTCATGTCTCTTTTTTTGTGGTTTTGGCAAAGGTTTGGCAAAGGTTGGTGGCAAAGGTTGGTCTTGTGGTTGGTGATCATTTTTTGCTGTTAGTGATGGTATCACTACAATTTGTGTAAAGCCCAAAGGTTATGGGAAATTTAGCAACCATAGCTAAGAATTTATTGCATAATAGCCTTGTGCTTGTGGTAGTGCCTTCAAATCCCATCATACCTAGAAATAGTTGCAAGGATGGCACTTTAGAGGTGCACAATGAGATGCAAATTTTGTTGATATTTATTTAACTTTGGAAACTTCCTTGGATTTGCATTCAATCTTGGGGACCCCTTTCTAAAAGCTCTACCTAGGTTTAGTTGCTATGTTCATAGATATGTCATGGTCCACTTTTTCTTTAATTACTTGAGCTAGCAATGTTTCATCCCCTCCTTAGAAGTTACACTGGTTGTGTTCGAGCCTATCAGTAGCACTACCTACTTCAATGAAACATATGCACCCTTGCTAAAAGCTGTGATGATTTTCATGTTAGAAAGCTCTAGATGTATGTGCTACACATCATAGTTGGCCACACACTTATCTTGTTATTTAAATGGTCATCATAACAACTTCTCTTTGCCAACTCCTTCCATGTTAGATAGTACATAGAAAATGGCAGGTAGGATTTTAGTCTAGATAGTTAATAGCACCAAAAAAATTTCTAACAAGATATAGGGAGTGCCCCATATGGATTCACCTTTTCATTAGTTAGGACGAGAGCTCAAGTCATCCAATACTAGTCCAATCATCATACGTCATGATGTTCTAGTATGTTCCTCATCAATCAAAGTAATGATCATTGTGTTTTTTCCTTTTTTTGACAAGTTTAACCCTAACATAAGTAGGTGGTATAGTTTATTTATTATTGGGATCAATCTAAGCTTTGGACTCATAAACAAAGACACTCATTTCAAAGTAATGGAACATTATTTTCAATGTCATTGTCTATCTCACACAAGAATGCCTTTATAGCTTATGGATAGTACCACTCTCCCTAACTGTGCTTATGGGATTTTGAACATCTCTTCTTGGAGCATACATCATTTGTCATCTCTTTCATACAAAATGGGAAAGCCTATTTTGGGCACACATATAAAGCATCATTTTCTATTCTCAACATCCCCCCTCAAATGATGAGTTCCTACACTTGCTGGCCTCCCCCCCCCCCCCCCCTTGCATGATGACATGGCCTGGGAGACTAGCTCAGAGGTAGCCTAGTCAAGTTAAAGCTTGAAACTTTACATATTTGGCAAGGGTTTTGTTTTACAAAGAAAATCCACTAAGGAAAACAAAAATCCACTATGGGAAAACATAAGATCCACTATGGCAAAGATAATTTCTTCAAAACAATGTGTCATAGTTGTTGATAGTAGCAGAAGCATCTTCTTCATTCATGAACTAATTTTGATTATGGTTACCATTCTGCACCTATTGTGCTCTTTTACAGTGGAAAAATTCACTAGCTATATGGCCAGTCTTACCATAATAATGACTTGTCATCCAATCTTTGTTTTTGGAGTTGAATCCTCGGCCTCTTCCTTTAGGTCCAATAGCTCCTTTGGTGTATAAGAGATTTTCCCTAGATGATGAGACACCATCTTTTGCATTCTTGTCAGTAGAGACAATATTTTCATAAGGATCTTGGTTTACACTAGCAAGGAGTATAGCAATGGTTTCATCTTCATCTATTGTTTTCTTCAGAGTGGCAAGTCAAATTTTTAGACTTTTGAATTTGTTAATATGCATAGTCATTGAAGTGATGTCTTTTATGTCAAGCTTATAGAACTGCATTAACAACTTGACCTTAGATCTTTTGGCTTGACTTCCAAAGATCCTATCAAGCTCATCCCAAGCCTTTTTAGCATCTTTGATGCCAAAGATATAGTGCAATACATCATCAAAAATCCCTAAGCAATAATTCCTAGAGCTTTATTATCCATCTTTTTCCACTCTTTGGACTTTGGTTCTTCAAGCTTTGGTTGGACCCTTCCAAGGATTTTTCCATCTTCACTTTCTTCTTCTTCCTCCTCTTCCTCAAACAGGTCCCACAAGTCCTTCCGCATAAGGTGGTACATGTTCTTCTCCTTCCAGGCATGAAATACTTCTCCATTGAACTTGGCTATTTGCTGAAGCTCTGCCATGTTGATCAACTTCAAATAATCAGCAAAAGAGTTGTAGTTCAATGTGTCGAGAGACACAAGAAGATCAGTGTCAAATTGACACTAGTTGAGTATCAATGGATACTATTCTTTGAGCTTAGTATTGGATGTCGGTGCTTGATTTGCTTCTTGTTTATTGATTTCTCATGAACTTTTTGAATGACTTCTGAGCTTCTTTGGGAACTTCCAGATCTGTAGTGAACTTCAACGAGTGTAGCTCAGTGATTAAAATCATTGTTGATAGCTTCAGTGAGAAGAAACAATGAAAATGTCAAGCTTTGAAGCTTTGGCTCTGGCTACCCACGAAGATGACAGTTAGGATTTCACAGATTGTGACGGATAGAGAGAGAATTTTGGAGAGCCCTTTTAGCTTGAGATTTCCCACTTGGGGATCTTCAAATGCCCTACAAAGATCTGGAGAATTGCACCTTGTTTTGGATGCTAGATTAGATTTAATCCCTACCTGTGAAATCTATGTGCCAAATTCATGTATTTTTGTAATGTCGAGTGGGCCTTGTAGGGCACAATGTTGATGTGTGATGTAATAAAAAGGAGTGCCTCAAGCTAGGGAAAAACTCTCTTAAAGAGAGAAAGAGCTAAGATGCCTTAGTTTTCTCACACTACCTCCTCCAAGGTCAGTAGGTATGGCAGTCTGTAGGCACAGTCTGGACAGTGACACTTTCACAATGCTGGGACTGAGAGAGGCCAATGTCAAGCTTTGATGTGACATGAAGTTACCTAGGGAGTCAAGGAAGAGATCTCCAAAAGAGATCTTGAAGAGATATGCTTTGGTTTGAAAGATCTAAGTGCTCAAACAAAGGTGGGTGCAGGCTAGCTATGGCAAACACAAGGTCAAGATGAAGGTGAAGTTGAAAATGGAGTCATGAGTTGGATGTGAGCTGGACAAAGATGACTAGAGGTGAAGAAAGACTAGAGAAGCAGTGTATGGAGCTATGCCATGCTCATTTGAGCTCTGCTACCATGTGAAAAGCGTGGATCTAGAGCATCGCAGGAGCTATGGAGGATGGAAGATGACTACACAACTCATGATGATGACATAAACTCAGATAGACTAATTGTTGCGCAAGTGACTTAGGTTCCAAGATGGAAGCTTGGACTCATAAACACATTCTTGTGTAAGATGGACAATGACACTGACAATGACTCAAACTGATAGTTCCATTACTTTGAAATGAGTGTCAAGTACATGCCTTTATAGCTTCTGGATAGTACCACTCTCTCTCACTGTGCTTATGGGATTTTGAACATCTCTTCCTGGAGCATACATCATTTGTCATCTCTTTCATACAAAGCCACTTATGGGAAATCCTCTTTTAGGCACACATATCAATCATCATTTGTTATTCTCAACAAGTTTCACTACTTCAAGTGTTTGTTAAACCAAGCATTCTATTTTCCTTTTTGCTAATTACTGCATGTGTATGAGTAGCCTTGTTTCTAACAAGTGTTTGAGTTCCACCAAATGATTGATCCAAGCTTCTCTAATACCACCCCCATAGTTCTTGCACAACGAGTTCAACTAGCATAATGGTATCAGTATCATATTTGATAAAATGTGTTTTCAAGGTACTCACGATCTTGAGGAGGTAGCCAAGTTGAGATATTTCCTACTCCCACAATAAATTTACCATCATCCTAGCATTATACTTTCGAGTGGCCTTCGCTTCAACCCACTTGGTTACATATTTATTTGCAACAATTATGCACTTAGCCAATGAATACTAAGTTGCAGGACTTATAGGCCTAAAAATTTTAATTACCCAGTTTTCAAAATGTTGACATGCTACCATTGGCATAAGGTCCATTTTATCTTCTCTCACTAGTACTTTTATATGTTGACACTCATCACAATGTTTTATGAATTCAGCACCATCGTGACTAGAGCGGTTTTTTACCTTGCACAACTCCATGTGTTGATCACATGTACCATTTGGATACTCGATTCTTCGACCATTTGGATGCTCTATTTGAAGAACCTTTCTTGTGCATAGTGCAACCATCAGTGTAAGTGCCTATTGGGCACCATGCACTTAACTTATTTGGGACATTTGGACATGCTCCTATTATTTTAATGGCTTCAAGCACTTAGTCAGCAACTACCTCTCATGTGGACTCTCGCAAACAAACACGAGATCCATTTGTAGTGAATACATAAAGCATATCCTCAACAATGAAGGATGCTTGTAGCACCACACTATATGATCGAAGATCCACCTCTTAGATTCTCAAACCCTCTACGCCCTTCATCATGCTAAGAGAGAGCATAATAAGGCATGAGAGAGCACAAGAAGAGATGGAGGCTTTACCCTCTTGGTCCCTCACCATCAGTCTAACTCTCTTGCTCTCAAACTTACCTTTCTCTCTTGCATAGAGTGCAAAAGAAGGAAGGCAAGAGCAAAAAGTTAGCACACACATGAATAGCTTAGGGTTAGAGCTTCCCCATCCCCCTTAGGCATCCAACCCTTTCAGTAGCTCAATGATGCAATTGAATGGTCATCTCTTATAGCATGGTTTTGCTATGGTGAAAAATGGATAGAACCTCTTTGATTTTAAACTTAGGAGCCTACACGAATGTTATACATTGCATAGGATCACAGAACAAATTAATACAAATGGTGTAAGTGCTTTGTGATTTAATTGTGCAACCCCCTTGTGTGCATTACAACAATTAATCCTTGATTTTTCATGGCACAATCCAATCAAAAAAATGCATTGCTTTAGGCTCCTTTTTCTTGTAGTTGATTGCAATTCACATTATCCCCTCCTAGAAGAGTGCTATTCCCATATCACTCTCCATTGTGATTGTTTTTCTTTAATGAAATTTTTCTTTTTTTAGGATTTAAAAATGTGACTCTAGATAAATCAGACAAAACATAGGAGTATTTTTAAGTCAACAAAAGCACTAAAGATGTGGATTCTAGGGATTGCTATGTGGTGTCCTTAAAGAAGTGCTTTCGATTGTCGATGATAGAAGCTTCTCAGTATTGTGGTTGGAGTAGATGTAGGTGACCTAGTTGCTTATGCTTTTAATATTCTTGGGATTCTCTTGGTGAGTTTCAATGGTGATTATTCTCTTGGTAAGTTCCAATGGTGAGTCAAAGGATAGAAGTATTAGGTTGAGGGTGGAAAACTTTGAAGAGAAGCTAATGGTGCACTAATCCTTGGAATGTTCAATGCATGCAGTTGGAAAACCTCTTTTGTAATCTCTCCCTAGGGGAACATGCTAGCCTTTTTGACATGCCCATGACATATTTTGGTGGTTTGGGAGTCAAACTCCAAGCAAACCTGAATTTTCGCCCCATACTTGAGGATCCAAACTATGCATAGGTTTTGGCGCGGATATTATGTGAGTGCTTGTGCATACTTAGGTATTACTTGGTTAGAAGATAGTCATACCGGTTTCTTGTAGTAGTGTTGTCGATGAAGAAAGGGTAGGATAGATTGGAAAAAGTGTTGTTGTTGAGGGAAAATGTACTTGAAGGAGGTCCTAAATCATAATCAAATGTCCTAAGAATAAAATTCTTTAGTAGTTATAGCTACTCCCAATGATTGAAGGTAATGGTTTCCTCTTCCAATGCTTTTCCACCCCTTACTTCAATTGTAGATTATGATGGCTTTGATGTGGAGTAGAGAAAGAAACATACAAGTGACTTAGGGTGACATGTCTAATCAAGGTATGCTCCCTAGATATATCCTACCCTTGAAGTGCCCTAAACAAATGTGGGGGGAATTATTCAAAAGGGCTAGGGGATTAGGGATGACACTAACCAATTAAAGTCACTAAATGCACCTAATTTAAGGACCCTTAAGTGTATTATCTAATACAATAAGATGTTGTTCCAAAAGACCACATGCCTATGAGTGATCAGAGTAGTGTAGCAGAAGCATGATGAGTCCTAACCCATAGGTCCTAAACCCCACTAATGCTTGTCTTCCCCAGTTCTTTCGAGATCGATGAGGAAGGAGGAGCCGCTGAAACTAGATGATGTGGAGGGTGGCGACAAGCACGAGGAAGGGGAGCTAGCAATGATGAAGACGGAGTGGATTGCATGGCAGCAGCTCCACCCTGGCCGCCCACGTGGAAGGGAGGGCCTCCATCACCCCCCTTCCCCTCCTCCCCCCAATCGTAATGAAAGGGGATTTGAGGCCTTAGAGGAGGGGCTAGGCCACTGCAAGGAAGAAGAGAGAAGAAGAAGAGAAGAGGAGAAGAAGGAGAGAAGGTGAGAGAGAGAGAAGAAGAGAGAGAGAGAGGAGAAGAAGAAAGAGAAGTAAAGATGAGAGGGAGAAGAAGACCAGAGGGAGAGGAGAAGAAGAGAAGAAGAAGAAGAAAAAGAAGGAGAAGAGAGAGAGAGGAGAAGAAGAGAAGAAGAAGAAGAGAGAGAGATAGGGAGAGGGAGAGAGAGAAGGAGAGAAGGAGAAGAAGAGGAAGAGGGAGCCCTTCCCCTCTTTAGAGGGTGACCACACACTTTGTCTCTTCCTTGCAATTTATTCCCTTTCCCTGCAATGAAGGGAAGTCACCTCGGCACATCATCTCTCCGACGATGAGAGACAGAGAAAGGGGGAGATACATAAGTTGAAGTATGGCATCCAAACGGAGGGAGACATGCACCAACGGTAATCTCGCACCCAACAATGGAGCGACCGGCCAAAGCATTTTTGCAAATACAAATACAATGTCGGGTATGGATAATTAATATCCAAATGTCCAAGTACTAATTTCCATCTCTGCTATTCATTAAGACAGAGGGTATATCGCTTTAGGATGCATGTGAGTTCATTTTTACAAGTAGCTTGAATTGATTTTTTGTTAGTTAACTAACTCATAAGGGATCATAGGTAAATTCCTTCCGCAACCATAGATAACCTTGCATAGATATATGTTTATGGTGCATTGAGGTTTGCACAAACCCATGTACTCAAATACTTTGCATCCTCGTGCTACATGATAAAGTCATATGTGGCATAAAGGAACACATAAGGTTACTTATGAGTTATGCATATAGATGATGCATGCATGGAAAAGACACTATGAAACATGCATCGATGGTACACAAATTGATCTTGCATCAAAGTCTTGCTTAAAACTATTAGTTCATTGAAATCTTGAAGTCATGCATAGCTAGTACAAATAACAATCATTGGGATTAAGACTAGGATGCCTTGAGATTCGTCGTAGTGACTATGTTTGTCAATCCTATTCGGGGTTGGGCTAGATGCAACAACAACTCTAGGGCAAGAGAAGAGCTCAAGGAATAGGAAACCCTAAGTAAAAGGAAAGACCGATGATTTTGTACTCATTAGGAAGAAGGTTTGGTTATCAATCAAAGTAAGAGATTATTAAAATCCATGTCTTGAGCAATGTCCATAGCTGAATGGAGGAAGTGTTAAGTAATTTTTGCATGGAATCGCTTAGATCCCAAGGGGAAGAGCAAACACGCTATGGAAGGTTATCACGACTATTATCGCAATGTTTGGAAAAGGATACCATTGTTTTGTGGATTGATTAAATAACATCCTAAATGCTTTTGCATTAAACTAATTGTGGGATGTGAATTGGATGATTATTCCAAGTACTTGTATTTGATGGTAAATGCATGGTGGGGGTATGTATCAACAAGTTGTCATGGGAATAAATGAATGTTCTTCTTGGAAGATGATATTAGGTTGATTGCCTTGATTATGCTTGAGTCTTAATGGGATTAATTAAGGAAGGATATTTTGCGTGGGTGGATCATCTCCAAGGTCATGCCACGTTTCAACCCGAGAGGGCACTGCTCGATTCACAGGCCGAAGGTCGAGTGGTGAAAAGGCCAACCACAAATGTTGTGTCTCACTTGTAGGACGCTTGGGGTCAATGGAGATCTAGGAACCCCTTGTTTAGTCTAGAATGGTGGAGCTGTAGACTGCCGTAAGCCCAACGTCTGGAGGCATTAGAAGATCCTATTCTAGTAATTGATAAAAATTTAGATGCCATGTGATTTGAACCGGGTGCTTCTGCTAGACAGAAGGGAATACATAATTTCTCCTGTATGGGTAGGAGACAAAGATTAACTTGAGATAAGTTAAGGAACTTGTTTGAACTTGTTTGTCAAAGGATTGCTTGCTTTGTATTCGTCTCTGTGCCATAAATTATGTAAATAAACCATGTTCCGTAAAAGGATTAATTAATGAAGCTGATTTTAAATGTCACACGTAATTTGATAGGACCTAATTAGAAAACTAATGCTATCACAAGGGAAGCAAGTGGGGGCAGAACCCTGACAAGTTTGTCCTATGACATGGTGGTCCCATAGAAGTAGGAGGCTTCTCACAAGAATTTTACCATTGTTTGACCTTTAGGCATTGCTAGGTTAGAACCCGATTTATGTTGTTTTAGGGGATCAGAATTGGGACTATGCCCTATGGGCAGAGAGGTTGAGTAGAGAATCCCTCTCATTTTCCATTCTCTTTGAACCAAGTGAGGCATGGATCTACTTCGGCTTGGGTATCTCTGCATAATGTAGGATGTCCAGGATCCAATGCTAGAATGATGTTAGGAGACCTTGGTAACTAGGAACCCAAATTTTAGGTCAATCCTAGTGGGTTCGGCTGTGAACTTTCCATTGCGAGGCGAACTCAGGAAACCCTAGGTGACAAACCCCGAAACATTCCATGGGAGTGCCGAGAACGATGACACTTAGATTTGTTTCTTGATGGACCGTTAAAACGTGCTTGGACAGCCGATAGAGGCGCGGGCGTGTTACATCTATGCATCAAAATTGGTACTACAATAGACTTGGTGTTGTATTGTATCTTGCATAGTACCCAAGTATGTAATATGCTCCAACGATGAAGTTAATTTGAATAGCAAGATTGACATATAGTACCAAAAGTACCTTATTGGATACCGAAGTGAATGTGAAGTACTTAATTTGTTACTTTTTTGTGTAACTAGTACCAAAGTTGATATTGCAAATAGATTTGGTGCTTCACGATGCCTTGTATAGTACCCAAGCATGTGCATCAAATATGAAGCTAAAATGAATAGTAGGACTAATATATAGTACTTCAAGTACATTTGTTGATACCAAATTGTATGCATACTATCAAATTTGGTGCTTTTTTGTATTACACTGGTTCCATATAGTACCAAAATTGGTATTGCAATAGATTCAATTCCTTGCCTTGAAATGGAGTTGATATTTTATAGTACCAGAGTGGTACTCTATCCCAATTTGGTACTATGTACTAGTTTGGTAAGGAGTACCAGCTTGGTACTCTATACTAGTTTGGTAAGAACAGTTCAAAAATTTGGTACTATTTGTAGAGCACCATATTTTGGTACGATTTTGAATTCATGGGTCTTCATAAAATATTTAGGCTATTTTGTTGTGAAAATTTGAGCTCTAAGTTGGATTTTCTTTTTGTGTGATAGGTTGAGCTATATAAAAAGATTCAAGAGCACTTATCCTACAATGATGCTATCACTTAAATCCTTTGAGATATTAAAACCATTCTTTGTTTAGAAATTGAAAGAGCGATATACATGTTGTTGTGGTCAATTAGATACACCAAAAAAGGTTTGGGCACAATGGAAAAGGTAATTTATGTGCATGCTCCATTTGTTGTGTAAGGAGTAGCTCAAGTTAGTGTTTGCAAACTAGGCAGTACGTCAAAACATAAGTATTTTGTGGGAATCCATATTGCACCCAAATCTTGTTGATAGTGAATATCATGCAACGGAATGCTTTCTTGGAAATTCCCGCGAATGTGGTGTAAGAAAGTTATCATTTTGCCCAAACAAGATTGCAACAGATAGTAAGGAGGTGATTGTGAAGGTTCTTTTAGGACGTGGGGTCTGGATAGGTTGGTGATAATGGAAGTGAGAAGAAGAGAAGGGATCTGGTTGTGAAATGAATGCAAAGTGCTATTTTTATTAGTCTCTTTTAAGATAATCTCAAAAGGTTCATCAAGCATAACTTTGTATTTAAGTGGCAGGCCCAACCGTTCAAAGATTGCTTGCTTAAGTTTCTCTAGCAATTTTGCCATGTTTGTTGTTGATTTTGAAAAGAATTATCATTTAAAATGCAAAACAAGACTCAATCCATGCATTGGTGGTCAACCTAGGTAACGATATAAGTACACATCTCTTATGTGAGAAACTTGGTAGGTACTGTTGAGAAGACACTACATTTTGATATATCAGATGACCAACCCCATGACACATTGTTTATTTAGGATTGTTTTAAACTTCATGACAAGTGGCTGAAATAATAGGGGCATCATCTATGATGTCATTGGGTATGGCTAGATGGTGTTGCTTCTTAATCTAAGGTACACATACCTTTCTATTTTGTGGCAAGGTATTATTAGTTGACAAAAAGCTTGCACATGATGCATAACTTATTCACCTGAGGACAAGGAAAAGGGGAGCATCATGGTGTACCTGTTGTCATAAAGAGAACCCTCACTCAAAGAAGCTAAAACCAGATGGTTGGCCTATGAAGTGTGCAGTTGATGTTGTTAATTTTATTAATGCAACATTTTAGCCCACAAGAGGAGTACATAGGTGCAATACTTAGAGAGTTTTCTAGTTGGTATCAAAGGATGATGTGCACCACAATCTGCGGTGGGACTATTAGTGCATTACACAATCCCATTCACTCCATTGTGTCGATGGATACTCAATAGACAACCCATGTGATGTGCACTTTTGAATGCTCTCATGCTTTTGTGATCCATGTATGAATGGGCAGTGGAGGAGATGCAAGAATAGACAACACATAGAAGAATGGAAATATGTGTCCATTGTACCATTGATAGAGATGGTAGAAGCAAATAGCAATTGTGATGAAGAGTATGTGGAGAAAACAAAGATATGTTTACCATGGAAATGAGTCACGATCATAACATGGAAATTTACGAAGGAGACCCTAAGGTGTTGTGCTCTTATTGTCCATTGGGGAAACCATTGCAGTCAAGGCAGCCAAGTCCAATGAGGACTTCTACCTTCTAAAATGCACAAAATAATGTATTAGAAAACAAGAGCATAGAAGGACCTTTGACATAACAAAATTGTTAGAGGTGGAATTTAGTTTAGGGCTTGTACAATGGCCAGGTTGAAGGCAAAGTTGATACATATATCCTATTGGATTGGACTATTGCGACAATGATGATCTACTCCCATCTTGTTAGAGGCATACACTTCCCCAAGGAGGCTATCCTTAAAATCCATAACCATTGTATTATCCATTGAGGTACATGAGAACATATACAACAATATGCCATATGATGATGGAAGTGGCCAAGATGCAATCATAACAGCCTTGACCCCATCTGCCATACTTATTACAAGTGTCCAAATATGTACTTCTTCCAAAAAACAGTCTCACTTTGTAGACTTCTTATATTATAGTCTTTTTTTGGCTTCCACTTGTTAGAGGCATACACTTCCCCATGGAGGCTATCCTTGAAATCCATAACCAATTTGTATTATCCATTGAGGTACATGAGAACATATACAACAATATGCCATATGATGATGGAAGTGACCAAGATGCAAGCATAACAACCTTGACCCCATCTGCCATACTTATTACAGTGGCCAAATATGTACTTCTTCCAAACCGAGTCTCACTTTGTAGACTTCTTATATTATAGTCTTTTTTTGGCTTCCACTTTCACAAGTGAGACCACTTTTTAAATATTGTTTACTTGTGTATCAAATTTGGTAAAAATACTAATCCAAAACCGAATTTAGTAAAAAATAGTGATCCTAAACTATAATACTAAATTTAGGTTTAGTACATAATTTGGTACAAAACAATGTTCTTAAACTATAGTACAAAATTTGGAATTGAATTTGGCACATCATAGTATCAAATTGGATATATTTTGTACATTACTACAACCAAATTGTAACATGCCCACCTATCGGCTATCCAAGCACGTTTTAGTGGTCCATCGAGAAACGAATCTAAGCATCACTACCCAGCACTCCCATGGAATGTTTTGGGATATTATTTATTGTAAAAAAATCCAAAAAAGTTAGAAAAGCTTCTAGATTAGGATGACATGCAAAAAGCTAGTTGCTTTTTCAGCCAGTTATGGGATTTTCATAAAAAATACAGATTGGCGAAATCGCATGCGTTGCGATCGCTGTAAACAGGCTAAAAACTGTAGTTTGAACTGAAAGAAGAAGAAGGAGTGATCTGGGAGATTTGTGACCAGGTGTCTTAGAGGTGTCTTGGAGTTTTACCCCCCTTTCGGAGCCAACAGAGCCATCAGATTTGGGTTTCGAGCAGCAGAGAAGCTGTAATTTTGATGCATGTTTTGTTCTATGAAGAAGCTCTAGGAGATCTAATGCTTGAAGATTGCTTCAGAGTAGTGCAAAGATTTTAGGTTCTTTCAATACATATTGATTCAGTTCATTGTGCTTTGTCTTTGTTGTGTTTACCTCTTGTCTATTCTCTTTCTTCTCTTCCATCTCCTATCTCTACTTCCTTCTACCTTTGATCCTTGGTGGATTCGAACTTTCAACAAAAACCCCTCCGACATTGGTGAACCTGACATGAAAGGTCGTCAGAAGAAGGAAAGACAAGATGGGAGAAACTTTGAATACAATCTCCATTGATGTTTTGCAAGGTGTAAAATATGAATATTCTTATGCAGGCACAACAACAACAACAGGTGATGCAAGCTTCTACTCAAATAGAAAGTGTTATGATGAATGCTTTGCAAGCAGTTGAGCGTGAGGTGAAGTTATTCAATGGCAGGAATGTATTTGCATATGTACATACCTATACTTAGAAGATGAAATTCTTTGGGGTGGCTCAATTTGCATGGACTTGATATTTTGTACGTGTTACTATTCATGAACTGAAAGCATGGATTACTGAATTATACTTGCAAGATGCTGATTGGGTAGCCTTCAAGAAGACACTCAGGGAAGAATTTTACATTGAGGACACCAGTTTGATTACATGCAAGACTTTTCAGCAGTGGGTTTTACAACCCAATAAGGGTCTTGTGGCTACAAAATTGTTAAGAGAATTTGAAAGTCGATTTGAGCAATTGGATCTTGTAGAACAGAAAGCTCTTGCAAGTCAGAAAATTAAATTGTTTCTACAAGCAGCTGATCCTAAGCTTTAAGAGAAGATTGATGATTTGTTGGAGGATCAGAATACAGAGATAGGTTTGAAAACACACTGGAGACATGTCAAGGAAGCTATTACTGCACTTGTGAAGAAGCATGATCCTAAGCTTCAAGAGAAGTTTGATGATTTGTTGGAGGATCAGACTATAGAGATAGGTTTGAAAACAGAGTGGAGACATGTCAAGGAAGCTGTTACTGCACTTGTGAAGAAGCATAGAAGAAGAGAAAGATTGCAAGTCTCTAGCTTGCCCACTACTACGGGCAAGACAGTTGATGTATCCAGTAAGTCACCTACTTTTGTGGCTAACCCTATGGCTGTACCTGCTATTGTTCCCTCTGTTAAGGAAGATGTCTTAGATGAATTGGTCAAAGGCATGTAGGATCTTCAATTGAAGGTTGCAAAATTGGATGAAAAAGGATAAGAGGATAGGGGACAGGCAGCAGCCCCTAAGCCAGGAAAAAGATGTATGTGGTGTGACAATTTGTAGCATGAGAGAAAGGATTGTGCTGCCAATCAGGAGGCCTTGGCACAACAACTCATCTTTTGGAAAGATGGCAAGATCCATGCACAAGAAACTAGATTGCCTCTTTCTTTGAATTTCAGAAAGGGAGGCATGCAAAAGTTGTTGGAAGACTTGGCAGTTCGAAATGCTTATGCGGTGGTACATGCTTCTACTTTTGGTCTACAGTTGGATTAAATGCATGGCCAAGTGATGGTTGGTCCAAAGGCTGAAATATGGACTCATACTTTACATGTAGCTGAAAAGAGAAAGGTCAGTGATAGTGAAATGTCTCATGCAAGGCAAGACATTCGTGGCATAACTGGTTGGGAATCACCGGTAGATGCATATCCAGTGTATGCATATTTAACAAAGGTACAAAACACGGATGTACTTGTGGAAGAAAAACAAAAAAGAGATGAAGATATTGCAGGGACATCTAAAAGAATGACAAGAATAAGTGTGGATCAGCCTAAGTTGTAAATTAGCCACCTCCTGAGTATGTTATGGAAGAGGTTAGTCAAGAGCAAAAACAGGATAACAAACAAGAGGGCAAAAAGAAGGGCAAGTAGTTAGGATATAAGTTGCAATCTGACATTGAGACAGCCATAGATCTTAAGAAGGTTCTTGAAGAACAAATCTTAAACAGTCGGGTGGAATTCACCTTGGGAGAGGGCTTAGCATCACCAAGTGAGAATTTCATGATGAGATCATTGACATAATTAAGAGGAAGCGTCAGTTTCTTGGTGACACCACTAGTGCATTGCTGCAATTTGAAGAGGAAACTAGTTTGTTGGGTATTCGGGCTGAATATGAGCATGAAGTAAGTACAGGATTGTCTATGCAAGATGTTACTAATCAGTGGACAACATGTGGAAAAGAGAAGAAATTGACTGAAAATGCATTGACTTGTAGCAATATGCATGGTGTGTACGATGCGGGAGGGAGTGATGGAGATGGCCGCGTTGATGACGACGTGTTTGGAGGAAGGATCGACAGTGCTCCACGACGGCAGGTACGTCTTTGTTTTTTTTTTCTTTTTTTTTTGAGACATTACATCTTTGAACCCTGAATTTTAGCATATTGCAGGAAGAGATAACCCAGTGGTGGTAGACATGTTATCTCGGGCATGCTATGAGAATGAAGATGGGATGATGGATGAGGAGGAAGAAGATGACTTTCTCGCAGTTGAAAATGATGTTTCAAGAGTGAATTTAGCAATGAAAGGTTTTGCTATAGCATTATCAGAAGCTTGGACAACAAAGAAAAGACACTTTAGATGTTTTGTATCTTGTATAGAAGTGTTTCTGGAAGACAAATATGTAGGAGAGTGGCTGAGAATTGGTCAATACCTCAATACATTAACAAAGAGAGATGAATGGTCAGATGAGGAGTTTAAGAAAATCAAGAGGAAAGCGTATGGGTTTTTCTTAAAAGATGGATACTTATGGAAACATGCTAAAAAGAAATAGGGTATGCCATTGTGAGTTTTGGGTGATAGAGCTTCACAAGTAAATGTTATGCAAGAATTTCATGAAAGCTTATGGGCTGGTCATAGAGGTGTTTGGGGTACTTTTGCAAAGATCAAAGAAAGATATTGGTGGTAGGGTATGTACAAGGATGTTGCTCACTTTGTGGAAACATGTACGACATGTCAAATGTATTCATTTGTGAGACATCAGGATGGATTGCAGCCCACATATCCATTGTCTCTTCATTTTAAGTGGGTGGTGGATTTGGTCACAATGCCCACATGTCTTTGGCAAATGAGGTATCTTATGTTTTCCTGTGAAGACTTGACTAATCAAGTGGAAGGGATAGCTTTACGTACTGAGACAACAAATGATGTGTGTACTTTTCTCTTAGAAGAGATCTTTTATCGATATGGCTATGTGGGAAAAATTACTGCAGATAGGGGTGAGCTAGATGCAAATGAAGCTCATGATTTCTTTGCATAGTTGGGGATAAAGCTTGCTTTAACTTCAGTCTATAACCCTAAAGGAAATGGAAAAAGTGAAAGAGGTCATCCACCTATTGTGAAGGTATTGGCAAAAGCATGTGGAGAGGGGCTGAAAGAATAACTCATAGTGCTGTTACAGGATATATGCCTGCAAAATTGATGTATGGTCAAAAACCTATGATGTCGATAGAAGAGATGACAGTCACATGGAGTGTGCTACGAGGAGTTGAATCAAGAGGAGTTGTTGGCCTTGCACATTAGACAGGTGGAAAGAAAGTCAGAAGACATAGAGGAAGCAATTGCAAAGTTAAGGGCAGCAGAATAAGAAACAGTTTGACAAAATACATAGATTGAGACCGAGAACCATACAAGATGGGGATTGGGTATTGGTTTATGATAGAAATTTAGACAACCAACATAGTGCAATGTGTAAAGTTTCCAAAAGATGGTTTGGAACCTATGTGGTAAGACAGGTGTTTGATAATGCTACTTATGCATTAAATGAACTAGGTGGGATAGCCATAAAACTTCCAATAGCAGGGAAAAGAATCAAATTATTCAAGAGGCGGGAATCTACTACCTATGAGTTGCTAGAATTGGAAGAAAATGGTGGCCATGATACAGGGGATAGCTAGGAAGATATGGAAGATGAAGAAGCAAAGGATATGGTTACGGAGGATGAGGAGGACTCAGAATCCGATGACAACTAGGATTTTGGTACATACCGGAGGATGTACAGGTTCATAGGGGGTGGATGTCGTGATGCTATGTGGACACAGTGTGAAAAAGCATGGAATGCATCATCATCCGACTTTATTATTAATCAAGAGAGTCAATGTGATCTGAGTCATTAGTATTAGTGTGAGTTGCATGGATTATCCAAAAATACTAGATTTTTAGATAATTTTAGCCTATTTTTTATATTATTTAATGTAAAAATTTTCAAAAAAGTTAGAAAAGCTTCTAGATTAGGATGGCATGCAAAAAGCTAGTTGCTTTTTCAGCCAGTTATGGGATTTTCATAAAAAAGATAGATTGGCAAAATCGTGCGTATCGCGATCGCTGTAAATAGGCTGAAAACTGCAGTTTGAACTGAAAGAAGAAGGAGTGATCTGGGAGATTCGTGACCAGGCGTCCTAGAGGTGTCCTAGAGTTTTACCCCCCTTTCAGAGCCAATGGAGCCATCAGATTTGGGTTTTGAGCAGTAGAGAAGGAGCTGTAATTTTGATGCATGTTTTGTTCTACGAAGAAGCTCCAGGAGATCTAATGCCTGGAGATTGCTTCAGAGTAGTGCAAAGATTCCAGGTTCTTTCAATACATATTGATTTAGTTCATTGTGCTTTGTCTTTGTTGTGTTTACCTCTTGTCTATTCTATTTCTTCTCTTCCATCTCCTATCTCTACTTCCTTCTACCTCTGATCCCCGGTGGATTCGACCTTTCGACAAAAACCCCTACGACACCGGTACCGCAATTGGATTGACAGTGATGCCTTCGCCTGAAGCTTCGTTGTTGGTCGTAGGATTGTCATCCACACACGACATTCTTCGCTTGGAGGCCATCATCTGCAAGTAGACTCAAGAGACTAAGAAGGTAGAATAAATTCAAGATGGGAGATTGTAAGAGAAGATGGCTAAGTCGAGGATCGAGATAGAGGGAATTGTGCAGCCTCTTGGGGTAACTCTTCTCTCTCTCTCTCTCTCTCTCTCTCTCTCTCTCTCTCTCTCTCTCTCTCTCTCTCTCTCTCTCTCTCTCTCTCTCTCTCTCTCTCTCTCTCTCTCTCTCTCTCTCTCTCTCTCTCTCTCTCTCTCTCTCTTCTCTCTCAAGCTCTCTCTCACAATATCTTGGAGGGGTATCCTTCTCTCTACCTCTCTCTCTCAGCCCCTTGGGGTCTCCTTATGCTCCCTTGTGCCTCCCCACGCCTCATATTTATAATGAATTAGAGAGGAGGGGATAAGGCTGAGAACAAGAGTGGATGAGCTCTTGAAATACTTAGTGATATGATGCTAAGATCATAAATATGATGGTTGCATTGGCTCCAAAAGGGGGGTTAAGACCCCAAGACACTAGCCAAGACACTTGGTTAGAAATCTCTCAGTTCACTCCTGCTTCTTTTCTCTGTTCAAAGTGATGTCTACTGCCTGCTGTAGACTGCGATCGTGGCACACGAGATTTTGCCAGCCACTTTTCTTTATTTTTTTATTTTTATAAAATCTCCAAAACTAACTAAAACATCACTTGTCTTTTCTTTTAAATGACTTTCAATTTTTAGGATAATATCTAAAATATACTATTTTTTTTGCCCAAAAATCTAGTATTTTTGGACCATCCAAACTATACACATTAATACTAGTGATTAATATGGTTCATAAGTCTCGTTCACGTTGTAACTTCCGTGAAGGGTGGCTATTTTCCTTGTCAATTTGAGAAAAATGTCAGATTATGACTCTTGGTTTATTTTAAAATATATTTTAATTAAATAAAAAATATTAGTTATTAATGTTAGTTAGTTTTTACCTTAGGTAGTCTTTAGTTAGTAATCTTACTAACTTATTAATTGACTAACTAACTTTTGAACTAACCAACTAACTTTTATTGCGTGGAAATATTACAAAAAATTGGTATATCATAGTACCAAATTGGAAAAGAGTACAATTGTCTAACATACTACAAGTTGTATGACACTACCAAAATCTCTAAACTACACTACCAACTACGGCGGAACATCATAGTACCAAAATGGATAGAGGTATAGATGTCCAACATACTAGTTACCATTCACACATGTTGCTTTATATAATATCAAATTTGGTATATAATAGCACCAAATTTTGTGCAAACTAGTATCCAATTTTAGTCCTCTACATGTTTCATAGTTGTCAATGGACCCAAAACATAGATAAGGTACATAAATTTATCATAGTATGAGATTCATACACAATTGATGTTATTAACATAGTACCAAAATTAATGCCACACACTACAAAAATTGGGCAAAGTAAAAGAACCAATACAAATATTAACTTGAAAGTAAACATTGCAAGACACTAGTGTACACCATATGCAAAGTAACAAAAAAAACATAGGTGGAATTGCATTGATCTATACATTGACAAGGGTACAAAACTCTGGTTACATTGCTCATTGGATGGCAAGGGGATTAAATCTTTAGGCATACCCCTCTAGTTGTATGAAATGGTCAACCACAAATGAGATGCCATCCCCTATATCAAACAAAGAGGTTCCTTTGAGAGCAAGCAGTTGGAAATAAATCTTCTATCCAACCGCATAGCCACAGGTAGATGACATCATAAGGTAGAAGGGTTTAATTGGGTTATAATATGTGGGCCCATATAATCTTATACAAAGGCACAATTCATAATCATTCTTCAATGATTTGTATCTAGAATAATTGACAAGAATTGTATTAGTAGCATTGAACTTGGGGTGCTTCTCCCATACTTTCTTTAGTAACTTTAAAAAAAGGGCTCGTTACCATACTCTGCTTTTATGTTTTTCACATGTTGGAGACTCTCAGTCTAAACCTGGCAATCATTCTGGGAAAACATGTCTATAAATGTAAAGTAAGAGATTAGTTTATAGCAAAATACATACACATAGTCCATTATTAAAAGCTAAGCATAACAATACCTAAAAACAGTCCTCTCATTTTCATCAATCGAGGAAAGCACACTTTCATGATCTTGCATAGATTATTATTTGTGCAATATGACCACAACATCACGTATGCCTTCTTCCTTAGTTGTAGGATAAACTCTTTTGCATAAGGTCTTACAACATAGTAGGGCCATCGAGATACTTACACACCTAGGCGACTGAACCCATCCATGAATGGCAACTCCCAAACATTTTTTGGATCTTTTTCACTACAAGGATTTGAGCTAGTAGAGACGCCGATTAGCGACGGCGGATAGCGACGTCGCTATTGGCGTCGCTATTTGCGAATAGCGACGGGCCGCAGGGAAAAAACATGGCTAAAACCGAGCGCGGTTTTCATTTCGCATTTGCTCCATTGTGAGTTTTGAGAGCGAGAGCGAGGGAGAGAGCAACCGTCATGAGAGAAGGAGAGGAAGAAGACTTGCCGCCGCTGCCGCTGCCACCGTTGTTCGCGAAGGAGAGGAGGAGCCTTCATCGCAAAGAGGAGCCGCCCCACGCTCACCATATCTCATCGGTGAGTCTCTCTCCCTCTTTATTTTGCTTGTTCAAGGTTTAAATCACCCTCTTTTGCTTGTTTAGGAGAGGAAATGAAAGAGAAAGAGAGGGAGAGGGAGAGAGAGGGAGAGAAAGAGAAAGAGAGGGAGAGGGAGGGAGAGGGAGAGTGCATTCTCTCTCCCTCTCGCTTTTGCTTGTTTAATGTTTAAATCACTTTCTTTTTTGCTTGTTTAGGAGAGGAAATGAGAGAGTAAGAGAGAAAGAGAGGGAGAGGGAGAGGGAGAGGGAGAGGGAGAGGGAGAGGGAGAGAGAGAGAGAGAAAGAGAAAGAGAAAGAGAGGGAGAGGGAGAGGGAGGGGGAGGAAATGAGAGAGGGAGAGAAAGAGAAAGAGAGGGAGAGAGAGGGAGAGTGCATTCTCTCTCTCCCTCTCCCTTTTTCTTGTTTAATGTTTAAATCACTTTATTTTTTGCTTGTTTAGGAGAGGAAATGAGAGAGAAAGAGAGATAGAGAAAGAGAGGGAGAGGGAGAGGGAGGGGAAGGAAATGAGAGAGGGAGAGAAAGAGAAAGAGAGGGAGAGTGCATTGTCTCTCTCTCCCTCTCCCTTTTCCTTGTTTAATGTTTAAATCACTTTATTTTTATGCTTGTTTAGGAAATGAGAGAGAAAGAGAGATAGAGAGGGAGAGAAAGAGAGGGAGAGGGAGAGGGAGGGGAAGGAAATGAGAGAGGGAGAGAAAGAGAAAGAGAGGGAGAGGGAGAGGGAGAGGAAGGGAGAGTGCATTCTCTCTCTCACTCTCCCTCTTGCTTGTTTAATGTTTGAATCACTTTCTTTTTTGCTTGTTTAGGAGAGGAAATGAGAGAGAAAGAGAGAAAGAGAGGGAGAGGGAGAGGGAGAGGGAGGGAGAGGGAGGGGAAGGAAATTTAAGATAATAGACTTATCGATAATGGTATGCAATGTGCTTTGCCATGGGCCACGTACATTGGTGACTCTTTAAGATGGCTTAAAATTGGTCATGTCCTTCATAATGTCCAAGTAGGGGATCTAATTGTGATATGCATAATTCATTGTTTTTGTATTAACTTTATAGGCATAACAAATTAGAAATCATGCCAACTAGTCAACAGAAGGACTAAAAGAAAATGATACCCTAGCTAATGGTCATTACGGTACTTCATCAAAATGAACCCAAAAGTATTGTTATAGAAGAAGAATCCCTTAAATTGAGTATAGGATATTTTCTCTCAGGTCTTATGACTATGAGTAGAATTGATTGAAATAAATTTTATTACTATAGTTGATAAATTTCATAGATGGCATTAATTTTAATACGCGATCCTAGGACAAAAAAACCACATTTCTAAGATGCTTTTTGTTGAGACTGATTTCTTATTAGACTAAGAGATCCTCAATGATGCTCAAAATGGATTACTTATACTCAAAGCCCTCTAGTGCAGTTTTTTACAATAACGAATAATTATCTACCGGGACAAACAAATCCTTGAGCATGATACAAGGCCGAGATATAACATCGAAAAATCTCTCAACTACTATGTAACTTGACGTACATCTCCATAAAGCTATGGTCAACTTGACGTACATCTCCATAAATCTCTCAACTACTATGTAACTTGACATACAATGGAAGATTTATGGTCAACTTGCAACTTGACGTACATCTCCATAAAGCTATCCATTTAAGCCTCGTTTGTTGTAATGTAGATAAGATGGAAAACGAAGAAGGTCTTATTGTTCAAGACCGCGAGACGTATCTTAATCAGCGTGTCCCATGTCCTTGCTCTCAATGCAAGTTGGCAATTAGACGAAAACGCCGATTGTCTATAGAACACGTACGACAATTTGGCGAGTTTCAATCTAAGATCATTGATCAGGCGATTGCGGATTTTCAGTAAACGGTAATTTGAAGTTAATATTAATCATGCATTGTACTCGCAAGCTAATTGAAAACCATACACAATAAGATTGGGTCTTGTTGGCAAATTTTCTATCCAGGGGGGTGATGTCTCGACCCAAGGGGGAGTGCACCCTTTGCAGCCAATTAGAAGAGTTCGTGGACGTGTGATGGATGGATTGTAGGAGCCAATCTACCACTCGCAAGGCCCATCTATACCGTCAATGCCAGAGGAGACAGACAACCTTCCCGACCTACCTACAATCTTGGAGCCTGAGATGGAGGCAATGATCGATGCATTGATTCCCATGGATGTTGAGACATCTGACCCGCTTAGAGAGGAAGCATCCATACCATTATATGATGGGTTCCGAGTATCTCGGTTGAAGACATTGCTTGCACTCTTAAGTGTGCAAGCAAAATACCTGTGAGCACCACACTTTGGACATGTCTCCATAGTCTCGTGATGATGCACGGCATGTTTTACGGAAGCTTGGCATGGACTACAATAACATCCATGCATGTATCAACGACTATATACTGTTTCGAGATGAATAAGAGACTATGGAGACATGTCCAAAGTGTGGTGCTCACAGGTATCGACAGGACTTTCAAGGGCAAACCATCCCTCAAAAAGTTCTTAGACACTTTCCGCTCATCCCCCGCATAAACCACATGTTTCACACGTCTGGCATGGCAAGCTTGACAACGTGGCATGTGCAGAATAGGTCCACGGATGGAGTTCAACGAATATCAACGGATTCCCGTGCATGGAGCCACATTGACTCTACCTTCCCAGGCTTTGTGCGAGAGCCAAGGAATCTTCGGCTTGGTCTCGCCATGGATGGTGTGAACCCATTTGGTCTGTGCTCGATTTCTTACAGTGTGTGGCCTATAGTGCTTGTCAACTACAACATCCCTCCATGGCTTTCTACGAAGAAAGGACATCTCATCCTTAGCTTGCTCGTCCCGGGCCGCTACAAAGTAAAAAATATAGACGTGTATCTTTGTCCATTAGTCGATGAGCTTAAGATTTTGTGGGAGGAGGGGGTCACTGTGCAAGATATGAGCAGGCGCGATGGTCGGCGGCGGTCAGTCAACATTTGAGCCATTCTCATGTGGACGATGCATGACTTTCCGGGATTGGGAGAGTGCTCAAGTGAGCAGACCTCCATTCTCGCTGGTAATATCTATATTTTATTTCATTCAATCAAGTATTCACTAGGTCGTGGCTTGCCTTACAGGTCTGGTTACCTCAGGTTATCATACATGTCCATTGTGTGGGCCACAGTTAGACTCCCAAGGTCACGAACCATGAAGAAGATGGTATATCAAGGACATGCCGCTTTCTTGCCAGAGGATCATGAACTCAGGAAGGTTTTCTTGGATGACCTCCAGCACGTATGAACGCTGCAAGCTGGTATGAGCTGAAAATGGTAAACCCGAAATCACATCCAAATGGAATGCGACGGTTCTCAGTTTTCTACGAGTTGCCATATTGGACCCACTTTACAGGTCAACCACTTGTTGGATCCCATGCATATTTTCAAGAATGTGGGTAGCTTGCTATGGGACCACATCACAGGAAAGAGAGACACTATAGGGTCACGAATGGATTTGAAGGAGGTAGGTAAGATGGAGGCGCTTTGGCCACAGTCGAGTGCTTAAGGGGGGAGTGCAGCTTCCTCGCACTCCCTGGGTTTTGTCTACCAAAGAAGAGCGCATTGTGAAGCAAGTAATCAAGTCTATCCGCACTCCGACGGGTATGATGCGTTCTCTCAGGTCCGCATTTTCTAAAGATGACCAATTGTCTGGGCTAAAATCCCATGATTGGCATAAGATATGTCAGGTTTGTGAACAGAATGGATTGTAATTAGCGTGGACATTTTGCAATTTGAAAAGTGGCCATTATTCATAATGCTTTCTCATTTGTGGCAGTTTGTCCTACCAATCGTGATCGCAGGATGCCTTACTCCAGAAATTCGCGGGGCCATTTACAAGTTGTCGACTTTGGTGCAATGGATCTCACAGAAAGAGATTAAGACGTCCTCTATTGAATCCGCAAGGCGGCGAGCAGTTGAGACGGTCTGTCTCTTTGAGAAATACCTGCCCACTAGCATGCTCACGATACAAGTTCACCTTCTTGTGCATCTTGTGGACGAAGTGGAGATTGCTGGACCTGTCCATACGCAATGGATGTTCTTCCTGGAGCGCTTCATGAAAACCCTGAAAGGCTTTGTGTGATAACGAGCTCGTCCAGAAGGTAGCATGGCGGAAGGTTGGTTGGTGTCAGAGGCGTTAGTGCATATCTCACAATGGCTACCAATGGTGGAACCAGACAATGAAATGCTATGGACGCTGAAGGATGATGATAAACTGACTGGAGATGTGGTGGTTGGAAATGGGGTAGAAAAAAGAATGGATGCCTCAATGGAAGAGAAGGTGAATCGCTTTTGTATGTTGCACCATGCCTCCATGGAGATGTGACTCGCCAAGTACCAGATTGCAAGGCAAGATCGAGAGGAAGCGCGAGCTGAATTCAGATATAGTACGCGTCACCGACCGATTCGATATCTCGAAGGCATGGAGGAGATGCCGCGGTTTATGTCAACACGATGGTTGCATGGAGCCTTGACCACAGCATCCAGCGAAGGGACAGAGGTCTCAATGGAGGAGTGTGAGTTCTCGAGGGGATGTAGTTCAAAGGTGATGAGGGGTTTAGAATGTGTCGTATCTAAATTTGCTTGCTACATCTAATTTGAGTGTTTCAAATGTGCAGTACAAAATATATAGTGCAAATGGTCACGCAGACGGTATTTTCGTGTGGAGCGTATTGACAAAAGGCACTCCACAATGGACTGTGGTGTCATGGTAAGGTTTGAGCAAGAGAGCCGGCGACGAGCAACGGATCTGAACACGGTTGTGGATGAGATGGAGTATTTTGGGAACTTGCAAAGTATTATTACGGTGGATTACCATAGCTTCTCCATGATACTATTCGATGTGCAGTGGTTCAAAGTGGTACTTGGAGAAGCTGGAGCAACAGTTCGACGAGGTCCATCTGGATTTCTCGAAATAGATTCCGAAAAAAAATGGACGGATTTGCGCGACACCTTTGTGTTGCTGGCCCATTGTGAACAGGTGCAAAGAGTCATTTGCTTGCTAATTGTAATACGACATGGTTTATGTCACAATGGTTTTAACTCGCTTTGTACGTGTTTGTGAACAGGTAATCTTCTATCCAAACCCCCGACAACCTCGATGGTGGTATGTTATACCTTCAACTCCTCGAAGTGCGAGAGTATATGATCAAAGCGATGTTCCAGGCATAGATGAAGAAAATATGCAAATAGAGGGGTCGATATTACAAGGGGTGGAGGCCACTGCAAGTTTGGAGCCCGCATCGGCTAACAATGATGGAAATACAGAAGTCCAAGAATTTTTTGAGAACGAGGCAGACTCGTTCTTTTGTGGTGACATGTCTATCGACCTTCCAGTGTATGCAGAGTTGTGTCAGGAGATTAACATGGGACCATAGAATATTTCATTCTTGGAGGATTGTATTACTCAATTCGTTGTTTAGATCTTCCATAAAGGTACATAAGATATGCATTTTAAGAGGGATTTTTCAAAAATGATTTATATTACTGTGCTTTGTATAGTTTAAATTGATTATTCTAACACCATTTTTTATCTGTGCAAGTGACATTTTCAGGATGAGTCGAGGGATGAGCGATGAGGAGTTTCAGGACATGATGGCATGCATGTCTCGAGATCAGCTCGCGAGATTTAGAGAGATGGCAGACCAGGAGCTGTCTCGTTCTTCGTCAGGGCGCTCTGCTAGATCTGCTTCAGCGCGATCAGATACTTCAGCTTCGAGTAGACGATCTCGACGCTCATGACTTGGGCCAGAGGGAGGGACTACATTGGGATCAGGGGGGTGCTGCTGTGGAGACACGGACGTGGTGTCTCCGTCTCGTCATTCAGCTGGAGCTGCATCACCTCCAGGATTTGTCACACCTATGAGGACGTCTACTCCAGTTACTCCGGCTTTTGCGCAGTCGTCAGCAGCAGGTGGCACCCCTTTTGGTAGCACCCCCTTTGGTGGCACCCCTTTGAGTGGCACTCCGAGAGAGGGTACCCCCGTCGGTACACCGGATGTACAGGGGTCTCCTGGATATGCCCAGGAGCGTGGACGGAGATGGGAGAGGACCCATCTTAGGCAGACTCCTAGGGGTTATGGATACCTAGTTGATAGTAGGTCCGGAGCGGTTATCATGAATGATGAGGGGAGGAGGGTGATGGCTCGCATGAGGGAGTTGTGCCAACAAGTTTTTCGGCACAACGTCTTGGATCATTGGAAGAACATACCGGAGGGGAGCAAGGACTACATAGTAGCATCCTTACACGAGGAGTTTCTGGTGCCAGCCGCAGTAGATAGATTCTCTACGGGCTGGATGATGGATTGCATGCGTGCATACATATCACATAGACAATCCGACGCATGCAAGGCAATCAAGAGTGGGGCTGCAAAGCCCAAGTGGTTAGATGCAGACGATTGGCGCCGACTGAGGGAGGAGGCTACAGATTCACCAGGACGTTGGAGTCAGCAGCAGCGGGAGGCGGCGAGGGCACGACTCGAGGCCGGAGTGGTGCATCATCTTGGGAGTGGCGGCGGCCACAGGACATATTTGGAGGAGTTTGTAAGTTTCTCTTTTGTTTTGCTTATTTGTTTTTTTGAAATATTCTTTGTACTGACAATCATGTTTCTAACAGTTAGCATTTTGTTTTCTTTGCAGCACTTCATTACAAATCGCGATCCGCAAGGCCTTGAGACTCGATATGCAGAGAGGCACGGTCTCAATGCATTGATCGACCGATTGTATAGATGCGGCGGCGCTGTAAGTCACTCATCCTTCTTGTCCATAGTTACCATGAGATATTTGAATGCATTATTATATTGTGGATTGATATGTTGTTTCTTTATCTGCAAAATCCGTTCGATGCTCCTTTGCGGCGGGACGAGCTTTCGGGGGACGAGGATTTGTAGCTCGCCCTTGGATCCTTGGAGCTTACACACCTTTAGTTTTTAGTCGCCTGATCTATGTAGACATTTTCTATGTATTAGTGATATCCTTTCATGATTGTACCAATCGTATTTTATGCGATCATGTATTTATTTCATGTATCAATTTTATGATTTCAGTATACATTCTTTTTGTTTGCAAGCGCTTTGTATGCAGTAGTGTAGAAACTATTTTGTATGGCTCTCATATAGCACACAGTGCTATATGTGGTAGGGCAGCTTGCTGCCCTGCCACAAATTTTTTTTTCCCTATTACCGTCGCTATTTGCGTCGCAAATTTACTTCTCGCGTCGCTATTGGCCTCGCTATGAGCATCACAAATTTATTGGTTGCGTCGCTATATGCGTCGCTATATGCGTTGCAAATGCGACGCATATAGCGACGCAAATGCGACGCATATAGCGTCGCATTTCGCATATAGCGACGCAAAAGCGACGCAAATGCGACGCATATAGCGTCGCATTTCGCATATAGCGACGCAAATGCGACGCATATAGTGACGCAAATTGCGACGTTTCTATGGCGTCGTCAATAACGACGCTTTTTGCGATGACGGGGGCAAATTTTGTTGTTTGTATTTTCGTCGCTTTAAACGTCAGTATAAGGTCTATATCTTGTAGTGTTTGATAACCTGAAAAACAATGTTCCAAAAAGCAATACATAGTCCTAGATGAACTATAGAAACATCATAATGCCAAGGTTGGTACTAAACAATATCCAAATGATACAACACACTACCAAATTGAAAGTATAGAATTAGCAATAAGATCCCTTATTGAACCTTTTGAGTAGGAGAACTTGAATTATAATACAACACACTATAGATAGAAGGCAATGAAAAAACAAAAAAATTGCTATCGATTCATATAAAGCAAATGCAAAGTACAAAGTGCTATCACAATAGCTAGATCTTGCAAGCACACATCTTTTGACCATGACCTATGGGGCACTTCTTTTCTTTGACACAAAAAATCTTTGGACAAAGTGGTTGAATCTACGCAGTCACCTACATCTATATCCACCCTAGAAGTCCTATCTTGTGCAATTGTATCTCCCTCTACACTTTTGGTCTCAATAGTATATCCCGCAACAGTCTCCCCCTTATAGGCATCTATCGGGCTTCTCACCTTCTTGGGTTGATTTCCCTTTTTGTGAGCCTTCTTTCTATGTCTATGCTTTGCATCATCCTCCCCTTCCATCATGTTCTCTGTGTAATCCCCCTTCTCATTAGTAGCCTTAACATCACAAGCCCTAACATCACTAGGCTTTGCATTAGTACCACACACATTGTCAGCCTTGGTAGTAGTAGCCTTTACATCATCCACCTCAGGATCAGTAGCATTAGCCTCATCATCAAGCCTTACCTCATCAACAATGGCTTTCTAAACCTTATCACTTGCATTTGGTAACTCTTCATCCAACTCTATGGTCTCATGGTCTATCTCTTCCAGATTTTCTTTCTTTCTTGTCCTTTCCTATATATTAATCTTAGCATCTCCTTCTCGACACTTTGACCTATTCTCTAGAGATACAAAAAAATATCAAGAGTACCATAGACCAAATAACAAAAGATAGTATCCAAAGTACCACAAGTACCCTGATAGAGCAATTTAACAAGGTGAAAGAAGCAACAATAAGTACCAAAAATTACCAACAATATCAAAGGGATGCAAATAGGACCAATTAGTACTACTAAATAAATATCCTAAACTAAACATACAACTAGCAGTACAAAGAAGTACCCAATAGTACTAGGAGTGTCCAAAGTTTCATACCTTCCAATTACAAATGAAGTGGAAGAAGCATCAACAAATATCATAACTCAAAAAGTACCAAAATAATCGAGTAGAAGGAATTGCAAAATAGTGCCAAAGAATATCCTAGAGCACTAAAAACTCACAAAGAGCATTAGAGAGTACTAAGGAGCATAAAAAATATCAAACAGCATAAAGAGTTCCAAAATAGTACCAAAAGCACCAAAGAATATCAAGGAGTATCAAAACTCACAAAGAGAATTGGAGAGTACCAAGTAGTATTGAAAATATCAAATAGTGTAGAGAGTTCCAAAATAGTACCAAAACCACAAAAGAATATCAAGGACTATCAAAACTAGCAAAGAGTATTGGAGAGTACCAAGGAGTACCAAAAATATAAAAAATCACAAAGAGTTCCAAAACATTAGAAAGTGCCAAAAAGTAACAAAAAATTTAGTAAGAGTACCAAAAAAAAGACTCTAGCCAATACCACCAAAATTACCAAAACTATTAAAAGTAGTGTAGAAGTACTAAAAGTACCAAAACTATTAAAAGTAGTGTAGAAGTACTAAAAGTACCAAAACTACCACCCCCATAATGACATAACTAATGGAACTACCATACTAACTAAAGCCATCAACACTTTAAGAATAAACAAGGCTATAAAACTATAAATGCTACCAAAATAGTTTGAAGAACTCAAATGATCAAACCTAGCGATGCCTTATGTATAGATGCTCTATTTTTGGCGCTATGTTTTTGCTACTTTGCATCATGTGAGGCTTCTTGTTAGAATGGGAGAGACCTCCTTAGGATGCACCGTTTAGCCTCCTCCATGCTTTAAATTTTCATTCCAACCCTTGAGTCCTTGTCATCTTTCATAACCATAGCACGACAAAAACTTGTTGGTTAATTCACTAGATGAAGGGGGGCCTTGATAAACTTTATGATACAAAATTTTGCAATTGTCGACCAAATGTGGACGCAAATGATTCAAATAGATCTTTGAATTTTTTTGGTACTTGTACTTGAAGATTGTTAGTCATTGGGTAAGAAGGTAGATCATCATTGTTGAGATCTTTGGAAGCTTTCCTCCAAGACTCAACCCATACTCTTCATGTAGGTCCTCTGTTGTTGTAAAACAAACTTTTGTTTGCTGAGGATAGTCTTCCATTTTGTTTCTACCTAAAATTTGAAAAAAAAAACTATTGGAAATACCCTCTCCATCCTTTCTAAGAAACTACATATTTATACTTTGTATATGTAAAATAACTAGCTATTGAAAGCTAACAATTTATTGGCATAATGTATTTTTGGTGCCATATCTTCAAAGTAGCAACTCACAGTATCAAAATTGGTACTCTAGAGTGCCAAATTTGGTACTATATGCACTTTACATCATCACATTTTATAACATGCATGGTTTTATGGAATAAGAAAAGAACCAATGTAGTAGATTGCATGCACCCTTACATGTTTAGCTCCATTCAAACAACATGCAAATTAGCAATATACCTAATTTGGTTATGTATATCTAGAATTTCACAGCATGTAAAAGTACGTACTTAAGATCAATACATGGTAATTTAAATTATTTGAAAACTGTTCACGAATACAAAGTTGCATAGAGCTTTTAACAATCACAGCATGTGCATAATCTTCAATCAAACCAGACACTAGCCTTCATCAAGGTTTAGCATGTACATGCGATTTAACTAGAAAACAACACATGTTCACTAGCCAACAAGATTAATTAGAGACTGCATGCATGCTTGCATACAAACTAAAAGCTAGATTGATAATCCTCTGCACTCACCTCTTAGCTTTCTAAGACTTGGTCTCCTTGTCACATTGAAGACAATAGAAATTCATTCTTTTAGAGTAAGCTCAATTGACTTGGAATGCTTAGCACGTGCCCTTGCATTAGGAGTGCCTTTTTTGCTACACATTAGCTTTCGATGATGGTATCAAGTCATTCTTGATGCTTCGAGGGGGTTTTGACATGCCCTCCTTGCTCTTTAATGTGGACTTTAGCGAGGCATTAGTCTTGCTCCTTAGGGTCCTCATGGCATAGTATGGTAGGAAAGAGTGCTTGCAATTTTCCTACTAGCCCTATAATGGCCTCTAGAGATCAAAGAGCAAGAACAATGTAGTAGAACTAAAGCTTTGAGTAGGGTTAATGTAGCAAAGTGTCACAAATCGTGTGGTGGAGGGACTTACTTGAACTGTTGTGCCAAATACACACCATACAAACATGAAAAAGTTTCACACAAGAATACAAGAAAGATGGAGGCCAAAAAGATTTCTTGCTAGTTTTTTGTTCTTCTTTCATACACCATACAATGTACACAAATCATATATAATATATAATATAAAGGAAAGTTGCCTACAAAGTCAAATAGTGTATAACTGGCTATACTAATTGATTGACACTATAGCTATCCTAGTTGTATGTAGGTGCAACAAACCAAATATAATAAGTGATGAGTTAGTGGCTATGTGAGGATCATAATGACCACCAATGTGCTAAGTGTAGACGTATGGACCCATCTAACTAGATGGTCCATCATCAACGTCTGCACATGTTTATCTAGTTGTCTCAACACTCCCCCTCAAGCTTAATTATAACTTTGCAACTCCAAGTAAGCTTTGATGTAATATTTCCATGCAATTAAAAGTTAGTCAGTTAGTTTAAAAGTTAGTTAGTCAATTAATAAGTTAGTAAGATTGCTAACTAAAGACTAACTAAAGTAAAAACTAGCTAACGTTAATAACTAACAATTTTTATTTAATTCAAAATATATTAAAAAATTTTGAGAGTTGTAATCTGATAATTTTCTTAGATTGACAAGGACCGTAGCTACACTTCACGGAAGTTACAACGTGAACGAGAGTTACGAGGCATATTAATCACTAGTGTTAATGTGTATAGTACGGATGGTCCAAAAATATTAGATTTTGGGCAAAACTAGCATATTTTAGATATTTTAGATATTATCCTAAAAAGATATGGAGATTTCTAGAACTAGATGTTATTTTAAAAATTTAAAAAAAATGCAAGACTTAGTGATATTTTAGCTACTTTTGGAGATTTTATAAAAGGAAAATGAAAAAAAGAGAGAGATTAGCGAAATCATGCGCGCCATGATCGCAGTTTGCAGGCAGTAGATAGCACTTCAAATAGGGAGAAAAATGAGTGATTTGAAAGATTTCTAAGCAAATGTCTTGGAGTTTTACCCCTCTTTTGGAGCCATTGGAACCATTATATTTATGATTTGAGCATCAGATCACTGATTTTTCCAAGATCCCCTCCACCAAGAGCTCTTTTTTTAGCCACAACCCCTCTTCTCTAATTCACTATAAATTGTTGAGATATCGAGCTCCACTCGTGATACGCCAGGGTGACCGTTGTGTATTTATGTCACCGACTTGTCAGTTGCAGACGCGGTTGGTACACCGCCCATGAATAATAGCTACATGATAGCTATCCTTATCTACTCTAGTTCGTGGCTCAGTTAGTATGCCACCTTAGTTAGTTGAGTTTGGTTTGAGACCCATATATAGGGTTCTCCTATTTTCTTTGTAAGTGAGTTCTTTTGGCTTACACAAGTAAGAAGAGGAAAACTGTTTTTAGCCCCCACCCTTGTGTGTATTCCCCCATTGTGCAAGCAAGAAAGCTACAAGTGAGACTCCTTCCTTCTCTCCCACAATCTTGACATGGTATCAGAGCCTTGTTCATGGTAAGGAGCTCAAGAAAGCAAGCCAAGCTCACGGTGTTCTGGTAAGAGGAGCAGTGTTGCTTTCATTTTCTATTTTGGGAGCAAATCTCTGCAGGTAGCACAGCCGGAAATTGCAGGAGTGCATTGTCTCAGGTTGAGACACCCTTCGCGGTGAAGCAAGAGGGTAGTATATGCTGTGGGAAAGGGCTTTGGCCCTTGGCGACCTTGTTTTTTTTATTTGAGGCCATTTCGGGGCCTGTTTTGGAGGCGGAAGTTTTCTGCACACACTCAGGAAAAGGCCCAGTTTTATGCTGTGCGACCACTGTTCTATAGGTAGGTGAAAAGTTACTGTAGAAATTGCATTGTATGCCTGTGCGCAGAGACATTGGGAGTTACAGAATCATCCCTGTTGCCTGTTGATGCAAAATCGTCACTAGGAAGTGACTGTGTGGTCAAATACCACTTTCGTCAGTTTTGCAGATTTGCCCTTGTGAGGCTGAAGCTGTGTTCTTTGCAGTGACAGAATTTTTTGCAGTGTTCTGTAATGGCGTCTGATTCTCTTTCACAGATTGTCACTGAAAAGCTTGACAAGAACAACTTCCAAGCATGGAAGTTTAGAATGACAAATTTCCTTATGGGAAAAGGATATTGGGAATTTGTTGCAGGAAATGAAGAAGAACCAGTTCTTCCTGATGTTCCCAATCAACAGCAAATGCAGGCATTCAAAACATGGCATGAGAGAGCCAGGAAAGTTATGTATTGGCTGTCTATCAGTATTTCAGACTCTATGATTGTGCATATTCAGGATGCAAGTACGCCAAAGGAGGCATGGGATACTTTGTCAAAAATGTATAGCACAAATACGCAAGCCAGGAAAATGCAGCTCAAGCAAGAGTTGCATAATGTGCAAAGAGAAAGTATGAGCATCAACGACTACCACATGAAGGTGAAGAAGATTGCAGATGCACTTGCTTCCATTGGGTCGCCAGTGGA
The DNA here is from genome assembly GCF_053477565.2 of Lygodium microphyllum. Taxonomy (NCBI): domain Eukaryota; kingdom Viridiplantae; phylum Streptophyta; class Polypodiopsida; order Schizaeales; family Lygodiaceae; genus Lygodium; species Lygodium microphyllum. The sequence continues at coordinate 51,549,138 of NC_141140.1, read as the reverse complement.
AGATGATGATTTAGTTTCCGTGACCTTGAATGGTCTAGGAAAGGATTATGCACAATTCCGAACATCTATTTCCGTCCGTGAAAGATTTCCTGATTTTGAGGAGTTGATTGCTCTTCTAATTTCTGAGGAGCTGAGAAATGGTGGTGCATCTTCTTCAGGAGGAACTTCAAAAGAAGCTGTCTTCTACTCAAATGCTGGAAGAGGTAGAGGCAGAGGTAGAGGAGGCCGATTTGGAGGCCGTGGCAGAAATCAGAATATACAGCAAACTCAAGAAAACCAGTCCTATGGAGGAGGACGTGGTAACTCTAGAGGCAGGGGGAGCCAAAGAGGTCGTGGTGGATGGCAAAGAGGCCAAAATGCAAACAGTAATGTTGAATGCTACTACTGTGGTAAAATGGGTCATATGGCTAAAGACTGCTATAAAAAGCAGAATGACATTATGAATGGAAAACTCCAACAAGGGAATTATGCATCTTCTAGTAGACAGGGTGATGACAGAAATGAGCACTTGTTTATGGTGCATCACATGAACAATTCTGTGACAAGTGCAGAAGAAAGCAATGATGTATGGTATGTTGACTCAGGTGCATCAAACCACATGACAGGTCATACAGAATGGATGGAGAATGCAAGAAAAATGGAAAAACCAGGATTTGTGGAGACTGGTGATGATACTGCACATCCTATTGTGCAGATTGGAAAAATTCCCTTGTCTATGCAGGATGGGAAAAAGAAATACCTGTCCGATGTATTTCATGTCCCGAATATCACCAAGAATCTAGTTTCTGTTGGTCAAATGGTTGAGCAGGGCTTGCAGGTCAGATTTAATCCTCATGGATGCTTTGTTGAGGATATGAAAAATAAAGGTCGCTTGATAGAAAAAGGAAAGAAGAAGGGCAGAATGTTTACATTGGATGCAGACATGTCTGAATTGAGTGCAGCAATGTTTGCACATGGGACCGGTGTAGTTGCAGATATTGATATCTGGCATAAACGCATTGGTCATGTTAATCTACAGCGACTTAAATCAATGCAGGCCCAAAATATTGTTGCAGGTTTGCCAAAATTCAAGGTTGCAGAAATGCATAAGGTATGTGAAGCCTATCAGTTTGGAAAACAGGCAAGGAAACCATTTCCTAGACATGTTCAAGAGAGTAAGAAGCCATTGGAATTAATCCACTCTGATGTGTGGACAACTAAAGCTGCATCTCTTGGAGGCTGTCATTATTTTGTCAGTTTTATTGATGACTATAGCAGAAAAGTTTGGGTGTATTTTATGAAAAAGAAAAGTGAAGTTTTTGGGCATTTCAAAACTCTTAAAGCGATGGTTGAAAAAGAAACAGGCATGCAGATAAAATGCCTAAGGTCAGATGGAGGGGGAGAGTACCTCTCAAATGAGTTTGCAAGGTTCCTACAGGAGCATGGCATAAAGCAGCAATATTCATGCAGTCATACACCACAACAAAATGGAATTGCAGAAAGGAAAAACACGCATATTGGAGAGGTATCTCGTGCCATGCTCAATGAAAAAGACTTGCCTGATTTTTATTGGGCTGAAGCAGTTGCTACAGCAGTCTACATAATGAACAGGACTCCCACTACAGCAATACATGGAATGACTCCAAAGGAGAGGTATACTGGTAGGAAACCAGATATTTCTCATTTGAAAATTTTTGGTTGCATTACCTATGTACATGTGCCAGATGAGTTGAGATCCAAGTTGGATCCAAAAACTGAGAAGTGCATCTTTATTGGTTACTCTCTGCAGCAAAAAGGGTATAGATGCTATAAACCTTCTACTCGTAAGTTTACAGTGAGCAGAGATGTTGTTTTTTATGAGATGAGTAACTGGTATAAACCAATAAATGTGATTGATGATGTAGATGCACAAAATGATAATGCTGCACAGAATTCACAGCAGCAGTCACAAAATATTAGTGGACCTGGAGCGTCCTCTAGCAGTGGTTCACATTCTTCGCCATGGACAGGCAGATTGAGATCAGGAGAATCTTCTCAAAGTAATGCAGATAGTGGTATGTAGGTATCACGAAAAGGAAAAGAGAAGGTTGATCAGCCCATGTTTGATGTGAATGCAGGTCACTCTTATGTGGATGGTGAATCCAGTGGCTCAGAACAGAGCATTGATGATGAGTTGGGTATTCCTTCTATTGTTACACCTGGAGTAAGGAAGACCAGGGATGTTTTGAGAGCACCTGGGAGTGAACCCACTTTGCGCAGGTCTACCAGAGCTAGGTATCCTATGGATAGGCTGAAATATGATGGATTTACAGCCATTCACTATGCATATATGGTCAAGGTGATACAGGAACCAAAACCCACTTCTTTTGAGCAAGCCATGGGAAAAGAAAAATGGGAGAAAGCCATGGATGAAGAAATGGATGCCTTGGAAGCAAATGCTACATGGGAATTGGTACCTTTGCCTAAAGGTAAAAATGCAATTGGCTGTAAGTGGGTTTATAAGGTGAAGCACAATGCAGATGGTTCTATGAACAGATACAAGGCAAGATTAGTAGTCAAGGGGTATGCACAAACATATGGCATTGACTATGAAGAAACATTCAGTCCGGTTGCAAGGATGGCAACCGTAAGAGCAGTCATTGCTATGGCTGCATCAAAGGGATGGTCTTTACATTAGATGGATGTAAAGAATGCCTTCTTGCATGGTGATTTGCAAGAAGAGGTCTATATGGAGCAGCCACCAGGTTATGTGCATGTTGTTCATCCTGAGTTTGTTTACAGGTTGAAGAAAGCCTTGTATGGCTTGAAGCAAGCACCTAGAGCATGGTCTGACAAGATAGGGCAATATCTTGTCACTATTGGCTTTCAAATTTCCAAGGCAAATTTCTCACTTTATGTGAGAAAAACAGAGAAAGGTATTATGCTACTTGTCATTTATGTTGATGATTTGATTATGACAGGTGACAGTGATGAAGATATCCTTCATGTGAAAATGCTATTGAAGCAAAAGTTTGAGATGAAGGATTTGGGAGAGCTGCGTTATTTCTTGGGCATTGAGGTGATTAGATCACCAAGTGGGATACAGCTCTTGCAGAGGCAGTATGGATTGGACATGCTGTCCAAATATGGGATGACAGGCTGTAAGCCTATTTCAGTTCCTTTGGAGCAGAATGTGAAGCTGAGCGCAGATGCAGGTGAGCTTCTGGAAGACCCTACTATGTACAGACGCATAGTAGGAAGCTTGATTTATATGACTATTACCAGGCCAGATTTGAGCTATGCTGTTGGATTGGTAAGTCAGTTTATGTAGGCTCCAAGGAATTCGCATTTGGATGCGGCTAGACACATACTCAGGTATGTGAAGTCCACATTGCAGTATGGACTATTTTATGAGACTGGGGTTCAGATACAGCTGCATGGATACACTGATGCTGATTGGGCTGGTAGTATTTATGATAGACGATCTACCAGTGGATATGTGTTCTCTTTTGGGAGTGCTGCAGTCACTTGGAGCAGCAAGAAACAGCCTACAGTTGCCTTGTCGAGCACAGAGGCTGAGTACAGGGGTGCAGCAATGGCTGCATGTGAGGTAGCTTGGTTGCATAAGCTACTTTATGATTTGTGGTGCCATGTGATTTGTACTAGTTACTTCTGCAGGGCTGAAGGGGTACTTCTGTTGGACAGAAGGGGATACATAATTCTCCTATATGGGCAAGAGACAAAGATTAACTTGAAGATAAGTTAAGAAACTTGTTTGAACATGTTTGTCGAAGGATTTCTTGCTCTGTATTTGTGTCTATGCTATAAGTTACGCGAACGAACCCTGTTCCTTAAAAGGCTTAATTAAGGAAGTTGGTTTTTAATGTCACACATAAATGTGATAGGACCTAATTAGATAACTGAAGAACGTTCACCACTGAGGGAAGCGGATGGACGGAACCCCCGATGGGCGGGGTGGTCTTAGAGATCTGGGAGGCTTCTCACAAGGTTTTATCGGCGTTTGACCTTTAGGTATTGTTAGGCTAGAATCATGATTCATGCTGTTTTAGGGGACCGAAATGGGACTATGCCCTATGAGCAAAGAGGTTGAGCAGCACATCCCTCTTGTGTCCCATTCTCTTTGAACCAAGTGCAGTATGGGTTAGCTTTAGCTTGGGTATCTCTGCGTAAAGTAGGATATCTAGGATCCAACGCTAGAATGGTGTTAGGAGACCTTGACCACAAGGATCTAAGATTTCATGTCAATCCTAGTTCGGCTGCAAACGTTCCGTTGAGAGGCAGACTCGGGAAACCCTAGGCGACAAGCCCTATAACATTCCATGGAAATGCTGGGCACTGACGCTTAGATTCATTTCTCAATGGACCAGTAAAATGTGCTTGGATAGCCGGGCACATTACATTTGAAATATTTGAATCTTCTCTACACCCAAGGCCTTTATGAAAATATTAGCTATATGATCCTATGTCTTGATATACACCAAGTCAATCTTTCTTGTAAGTACATTGTCACTCACAAAGTGGTAATGCTATTTTATCCTAGCATGGAATACATGGTTCTTAGCTAATTTTATGATGGTCAAGTTGTCATAGTGAATAAAAACTGGACTGACTCCTTATATATCCAAATCACCCATTTACTTTTACAACCATATCACCTCGCATGTTACCATAGTAGCACCTCTATACTCCATAAAGCAAATGTAGATTGCTTTTTATTGCTTCATATAACTGATGCACTACTAAGGAAAAACATGAATTCTCTTGTAGATCTTCTGCCAAGCCCAATTTGCATCTATGTATCCAAATACTTGTACATTCTTACCTGCCTTATAAAAAAGTCCATCATGCAAAGTGAACTTCACATACCTCAATATGCATCTAAGTGCATTCAAATGAGGCTTTTTATGCATCTCGATAAATTGACTGATAAGGCCAAGAACATAGCTCAAGTTGGCCTTGCGATAGTCATGTAAACCAAACTTCCTACTATTCCCCTAAACATAGTAGGCTATTCTATCTCATCCCCAATATCAACACTTAGCTTCTTTGCTCCAATGGTATTAAAAGAGGCTTACATGCTATCATATTATACTTAGGCAACATATACAAACCACACTACCTTTGGGATAGCCATATACCATCATCACATGTGATCATCTCAATACCAAGAAAGTACCTTAGTTCACCCAAATCCCTCATCTTAAACTTCATCTTCAAAAGGTCTTTAACTTCATCAATCCCAATGCCACTGTCACTTGTAATAATCAAGTCATTTACATAGTTAACTATGATGATCGAACCTACATCTCCCTTTTTCACATAAAGTGAGTGATCAACATTAAAAATATAAAAGTCAATGTTGATAAGATACTCTCCGATCTTATCAAAGCATGCTCTAGGTGCTTGCTTCAGCCCATAGAGTGCATTCTTCAACTTGTACATATATGTGGCATGCTCTAAATCCTCATAACATGATGGCTTCTCTATATACACCTCTTCTTGTAACTTACCATGTGAGAATGTATTTTTTACATCCATTTTCTGCAAACGCCAACCTTCGGCTACTATTGCCAAAGAAATCATACATCTAACAGTTGCCATGATAGCAATAACTAGAGTGAATGTCTCTTCATAATCTATACCATATATTTAAGTATAGCTTTTTGTAACTAGCCTATACTTATACCTACTAATAGAACCATCTACATTATGCTTGATTTTGTAGACCCACTTACTACCAATAGCTTTCTTGCCCTTAGGAGATGGTACTAGATCTAAAATCTTATTGACCTCTAATGTAGCCATCTCCTCATCGTTGTTGTATCCCAATGAGCATGACCAATAACATTCTTGAAAATAAAGTGCTTAACATCCTCAACCAACTTTACCATATAAGCATAATGGTAAGCTGCATAACCTTCAAAACCAAATTTTTTAACAGGGTATTTGACCCTACTAGATGTGCGTACCATTGCGTCACTCAATGGAGCCTTTATATTATGATGTGCTCTCTATATATCTAGTGTTTTGACTGAAGAAATAACAAGCTCATCATCCAAACTCTCTAAATCACTAGAATCTCCATCAAACCCCAAATGACTAGCAGATGCATAATTAGCATTTATCACTTTCTTATTGAATTTCTCTTTATCTGCAACATTAGTAGATACACCTAAGGATGTGCACTTGTTCCTTAGTTTCCCAGATCAATGGCTAACTATAGATGTAGTGTCAGATGATTTTGGTCCACTAAGACTCTATGAATCTTGCTTTTCTTTTTGCACATAACTATCATGATCATCATCACCGTCATCCAATGCATTACCACAAGATGCACACCAACTGCTCATCTCATAAAAATAACATCCTTACTCAGTATGTGAACACACCTATGATAGCGTTATAATAATGATATCCTTTCTACTCTAAAGAGTCCAATAAAAATACATTTTTCATCCTTTAGATCGAGCTTCTTTGTAGCTCATTCGGCACATGAATATATGCAATATAACTAAACACTTTCAGATGTGACACCTCGAGCTTCTTGCCTATAAAGCATTCTTTAGGGATTATCCCATGAACTATAGCTATGGGAGTTCTGTTCATAATATAGATAGTAGTATGAATAGTCCCAAACCAAAAATGTTTGGCAAATTCTTTTTCTCCATCAATGCATGCTCAACTTCTGTAATATCTATTTTTCCTTTTTGCAACCCCATTTTGTTATGGAGGATACCTACAAGTAAAGTGTCTCTTTATCCCATAAGACATCAAGAAGTTACTAAACTCATTAGAGAGGTACTCTCCCCCTTCATTTCATCTCAAGCACTTAACTTTTAAGCCTCTTTCTATTTCAATAGCAGCCTTAAAAGTCTTAAAGTGCTTAAACACATAATTCTTTTCCTTCATGAAATACACCCACCACAACTTTCTTGAACAATCACCAATAAACCTGACAAAATATTTGTCACCACCACCAAGAGATATGCTTTCTATAAGGCCCCAAATACTTGTATGTAGTACTTCAAGTATATTCTTACTCACATCTTATCATGTGAAAAAGGTTGTCTTGCATGCATATCAATTTGACATGCTTCGCATACTTTATCTTGTAACCAACCCTTTGGTTGCATTAATTTTAACCTTTGCATATTTGCATATCTAATACATATATGTCATATTTTTATATCTACAATCACTCCTTTTCCTTTAGCATACATAACAGCATTCATACCAAGGATTCTAGCATCTAGAACACGTGGCCAACTCTACTTCCTTTTGTGGCCAATCTACACTTATCATTAAAATATTTCACAAAATAATCTTTTGCATTAAATCAAACCTGCATCTCTTACTCTACCATCTGACCAATAGACACTAAGCTCTTTGTGATGGATGGCACACGCAATACATTTGGCAAACTTTTTGTTTGAGCATCTAAGGACAAGGGAACTTTTCCAATGTGTGAAATTGGGTGGCATGAATCACCCCTCTACACATAACTTGGATTTTGTAAATCTTGCATCTCTCAAAACCATTCAACATGCTTGATCATGTGATTAGATGCACCTAAGTTAACATACCATACATCATCATGTGTCCCCTTTCACACACACACACACACACACACACACACACACACACACACACACACACACACACACACACAACAAACACACAAAACAAACCAAAAAACAAAATAAATAAAAAATCCATGCACACCATAAGATCAATATCCATGCAATGCTTGTTGGAATCATTGCAATATTTTTTGTGTGGGGAGGGAGCAAGCACAAGCAACTAACTACTAACAAGACAAATTAGTAAGTAATGTTAACAAAATTTTTAAAAATATTTAAATAACAATATTTGTTGAAATTGACTCATATACTCTCAATTTTTATCAAGAGAATGTAGATAAGTAGGTGAGAAATTGACAACAATGATCGAGTAGTGAGTCAACAAGCTATGGAAGAGCTCATGAACATAAGAAAGCTAAAGGTAGGATTGCGAATAACAAAATCCAAGGGTACACGAGAAATAAATTTGGCACCAAGGAGCTGATCTCATTAAGTAAAACTCCCTTCACCCATACCATTTTGACATGAAGTGCAATGACTATTCAACAATTGCAATCATCCTCGAACTTTAGCTCTTCATCAACAAGAGGCTTTTCATAGTTGAGACTTAAAGATTGAGCTTATCCTTTCAAACAATCAATTTTTTTCAATCCCTTATGTAAGGCTAAAAGCCTCATTGTACAACACTATTGTGTTATGTTATGAGAGCATAAGTGTTTAGGGTGATTGGACATTCCCTTTTGAAATGATCTAGCTCCTTCCAATAGAAACAGTGCAAAGATTTATCACTTGGAGTCATAAGATTTTTGGTCATCCTTAGCAGGATTTTCTTCTTTAGGCCAAATTGTCCTAGGATCCTTTCAGTAGATTGAAGTGGTCCATTATCACAAAAACTTTGTTTTCTAATTGTCCTCTTTTTAGACTTGGACTGAGATCCATGGTCAATCGGCTTTGCTTGTAGTGTTAAAGAGACTCCCAAACTTCGTCATTCAAGCAGGACCCAATCTATATTAGTCAAGAAGAACGCTTAAGAGAAAATCATTGCAAGTTATAACTATCATTCCTTGCTAGAGTATCTCTATATTAGTCAAGAAGAACGCTTAAGAGAAAATCATTGCAAGTTATAACTATCATTCCTTGCTAGAGTATCTCTAGTCAATTGCAAGTTCTAGGCAATATACATGGTGACACAAAAATCAGTGTTTATTTATATACATATTTATGAATCCATGTCACGTCACGAGGATAAGAACCAATTGTAGAACTCGGGGTTGTATTGGAGTGTGGCACATGCATCCAGCACTCGTGGCAACTTACTTAGTACCGATAGATATTTTGCCACATCGAGCAGCATGGACCCTTGTCCGAGTCTACTGGCAACATCTAACTCCTCCTCAGTGAGAACCTTATCAAACAGAGAGTTTTCTTGGCTAGATTCAGGCAAGTCCGTACTCCAAATGGTAGTCAGCACTCGAAGGGAAGTTGGTGCCACATAGGTTGGGTCCCTTTGGGATCGCCATTTGGCCAATCACTCCTCAGAGACTGTCATGATCTGAGCCCCTAGTTCGGCCTTTACAACGTGGTGTTCGCACTAACGCTGCTCAAATTGACTCTGCCTTGCTGACATTCGCTTTAGTTGCTCTATGTCTACGAGATCCGGGGCAGATCACTTCATTGAACATGACGATTAAGCGCAGTTCGTCAGCCTCCTCGTCAGAGATGAGTCGCATGGGTTCGTGTAAGGGCTCGTCAAGATGTTCTTGCTCTTCCCAAGATAAGGGGAATGGCAAGTATTTTTCAAGCTGCTCCTTAGGGAATGCGCCCATGTCCGCAAGGACGTAGACACATGCGAACACTTTGAGCTTAGCATCCAACTCAGTTAGGCATTCCGTGACACTTCTATGTTCAACGAGGGCTTGCTCGGTTGCTATCTCATGCAAAGTTCTAAGCATTTCCTTAGGCTTTAGCATAGCTGGGGGCTCAGGCCTAGATGAGCAAGATTGGTCAACGCTAGGATTGCTTATGCTCTCAGGGATTGTGCGTTTTTCCTGAGGTTTTGCTGCTATTTTGTCATGATTCTTCTCGGATGTGACTAGTATAGATTTGTCACCCTGTTGTGACAACGTTGTATCCACTCTTGATTGGTCGATGTGAGTCCTATTGTCGGTGGATTGAGTGTTGAAAGCAACTACTGATGGCAACGGCTGCTTTGATTTTTCAGAGCACACGGATGTGACTGAGGTTTCACCGCTATTAGGAGAGACATCAATGGGTTTATTGGTGGATGGACTTGATGCTTTATTCCCCAGCTCTCCATCGCTCTTGGTCTCAATGCTCTTGGGGTCCACAACCACCTATGATTGCTGTTGTCTTCGTTGTTTTCTCCTCTTTTTCCTGGTCAGTGAAGGTGCATCTCTCAACAACCCAGGACCCTGGACTAGGTCAACCGTTGATGTGCTTGGTTGGGCCTCAGTATTCTCTTTCTCTAGTGTGTCCTTATGGGACATGGCTGTGGCCTGTTGAATAGCCTCGCTAGGTTGTGAGAGCACAACTACCTCCCTTTTCGGAGAGTCTAGCTCTTCAGCCAACTCCCTTGAGTTTAACTCCTCCAGCCTAGGCTTTAGGCTCTTTGAAAGTGCTGGAGTTGTCGAGGAAGTTGGTTGTGACACCTCCTCCACAGGTAAACTACTAAGGACACATTCCACAAGGGGCATTGTCACGGCCAAGAGCTATGACCATTGTGATCCCTGATTGGAAGTAGTAGCAGCTAGTTTAGTGGGCTGGCTACCCTTGGTGGATTGCGGTGTCAAGTCCCTAGGGCGATCGGAAGTGGTTGTGTCTTTTGTTGCCCGTTGAGCACTCATCTGTGTAGATCGATCTAGTCACATTAGGTTGCTTAGGCATATCCTTGGGTCAAGAACTACAGATGGCATCATGTCCCACCTCTTGGACATTTGGAAGCTTTAATGGAGACATAGGTTGGGAATGAGCAGCCGCCATCGACGACCACTGTTGTGCTTCCTGTGTCTGTTTGGAAAAAGAGGATGTAGGAGATCTAGGACTCATAGGTGGGCGTGGCACTAGCTGAATGATTTGCTCAAGGCTATTAGATGATTGTGCCATTTGCTTTGTTGAGCAAGCAACCTTGCCATGAGAAATGTTGTGCCTATGATGCTTGTTCTCCCCTTGGGTAATCAAAGGTTCCTTGGGCACTAGCAGCTTTTGCGTATCCTCAATGATTACATCTGGCATCTGCTTGCCAATCATGCTAGGCTGAGGATCTACCCTCCAATTGGTCCCGTTTGGTTTCTTGATTTCGACCATGAGGGGCTCGGTCACTCCACTGTTGTTGACTCGAGACTTGGTTTCTTGTTTAGATCTCCTCCTATGCTTCTTTGCTCTTGATACGATCTGGCCTTCAGTTGTCCAGGGAGGTTTAGCAAGGGGTTTTGGCACCCAAATCCATGGGTTACCTACGTAATACCCTTGAGCAAGTAGCAATGCTTTGGACACCCATCGTGGCATTGTGCTGACCCTACGTAAGTCCAAATCCCGTCCTTGGTATTGTCTCTTGACCTTCTTATTTCGAGCATGGCCTCACTCACTGGTTCTCATTGTTTGACCTGTGCTTGTATCAGTTTTTTCAACAAGTCATTGCTCTCGTTAGTAGGCTTGACTGTTATGTCAACACCTTCCTTGCCTTTCCCTTGAGGTTCGCTGAAGTCACCCTTGCTAAAGGTTGTGACTATCCTCACACCCGGTAGTGTCAGGTGTATCCTCTGTGCTACATAGTCGGCCTCACACTTGGTCGCCCTTTTGAAGGGTCTTCCTAGGAGGGTTTCTTTCCTATGGTTAGCACTATTTGGAGGAACATGAAATAGGATAGGCAAGCTTTCCATTTCAATTGTCGCAAGGATTTTGCACTTCCCTATGAGTGCTTGTGGGTGTCCCCTATAAGGGCTAAGAGTTGCACTAGTCGGTGTGAGCTCTGGTTGGCCTAGTAGGGTCCATGATTCATAGGTCAAGATGTTAAAATATGCTCCTTCATCAATCAGAGCATCGATAGTATGCTCTCTTTTCACGGTGAGTTTGACCCTAAGATAAGCAGGTGGTACTATGTCTTCATCTTCCGGGTCTTGGCTTGTAAATTTAAGCCTTCTGACAGATGCCTTTGAGTCCCTAACTGCACAGACAAACGTGGATTTGCTACTGAGATCTTGGGTCATTTGTGCAGCGCTGCTCAAGGTATATCAATCGTCAGGACTGTCATGTCTAGTCATCCTCGCATTGATATCTTGATGATGTTGCATTCTGCTTCGACTAGACGCAGTTTGAACACAATGTACATGTGTTCTTGTGGTGTGGCCTTTTTTCCCTGGATGACTAGATTGGCCCGTTGAGGTTCTAGGGTCTCTGTTTCTCTTTGTTCGAGTATGGGCTTTTGGTTGCCCTTTTACAAGTGAGGATCCATGCTTGTGTAGAGCCATTACTACACTAGGGTCCAATTTGGAGGACCTGTCACAGCGTGCATTTTCTCTCCAACCTACTTGGGGGAGGTGCGGAGGGGGCAGAGCCCCGTCTGCGAGGGTTCGGGGGGGCAGTCCCCCCGGCCTACAGGGCCATTACAGTAAACACCGTGCACAATTTGGAGGACCGTTTATAGCCAAATTTTGAACTACGCGCTCTAAATTTTAGCCCAATGATGGATCTGTGATGTGCCTTTAGCTCTACGTAGCCTTTGGGGTCAATCTCGGGGTTTAGATGTGTCAAAATTTGTGTTCTAGATACCTGTCCGATTTTGACAAAAAAAAAATTCGATTCTCAGATGTCCAATTTTCAGGAGTCCGATTATCAAAATCGGACGTCCGATTCTAGATAGTCCGATCGGCCCAGTGATTCGATTTTGGTCACGTCCGATTCTGGGAGTCGGATCGAAAAAGTGGTCCGATTTTTGGAGTGGTCCGATTCTGGGAATCGGATCGGACAGGGTGGTCCGATTGCCTTGATTGGATGAGCATCCGATCGGACAGGATGATCCGAGTGGTCCGAGTCCGAGTGTCCAAGTGGTCCGATTTCCAAAATCGGACGGGTTGGTCCGAGTGGTTCAATTTCCAAAATCGAACGGGTTGGTCCGAGTGGTCCAATCGGTCAAGATGGTCCGATCGGACGGTTGTCTGAGCGTCCGATTATGGATTGGTCTGAGGTCCAATTCTGGGACTCAGACGGCCTAGTCCGACGGCGTGGACGGCGGCCCGTGAGTTATGTGCAATGCCTCTAGGTCAACATCTACTCCACCGAATCATCCAGCGCCTTCCAAATAGGTACAAAACACTACAAGGAAATGCCAGACATGCTTGGAATCACTATGGTGCTCAAATCAAATGGCACTCCAAGGATCTGTGCCCCTATTTCCCTGTTTTAGCATGTTATACAGCAACAAAAAACCCTATTGTTTGCTTCTTTTTCTTTATTTTTTCCTATCCTAAATGCATACAAATCACAAAGTAAATACCTACACTACTCCATCTCACAACATAAATCTCAAAAAAGCAAAAAACCTACTTGCCAAGGAGATCAAATACCATCTTCAACTCCCTCCCTTCCTACCTATCTACCTCAAGCACCGGTTCGGGGAAAACCCTACTCCAATGCTCAATTCGAAGCATGCAAGTGCTCAAGGCTTGAATCCGTTGGTCCCGACAACGGAACCAAAATGTGGGAGCTTTCGCTCAACCGCCAAGACCCACGGACTGCTTATTGTTCAAGCGTTCCAAGCCAAGCACTAATGGCTACCTCTCACATAGCCGACGTGCCATCCATATCTACGGGTGTAGTGAGCTTACCTCCATGCCGTCCGAGTTACCTCCTCTCCCGCGCACTCCGGTAGCTCCACGATCCAAGTGCAAGCCTCAAGCAAGCTCCATCCTCAAGCTCCACGCTCCAAGCTCCATTGACGCGAGCAAGACAAGATAAGAGAAGTGAGAAGAAGAAGAGAGGAGAAGATGGAGAGCTTCTCCTCCTCGGTCCCTCACCCTCACACACTCACTCCCTCACACTCTTACACTTCCTCTCTCAAGCACAAGCTCAAGCAAGCAAGAACAAGGAGAAGAAGAAGAAGAGGAGAGCTACTTTTGGCCACACACAAGAATGAACTTCTCATTCACTTTTCCACTTTATATACAAAACCCTAAATCCCTTTTGGGCGGTCATCCCCTTTTCCCTTTTTTACATGGCTGGCCGTAGCCTAGGCCCTTTTTCCCATTGTCCTTCTATCTTCCTAGCTTCCTTTCCACCACCCATCTATATTTACAAATTGCACGGGTGAGAGCTCGGCGCTCCTTGAATTAAACCATGATGCGCTTGCACTCTTTTACAAAAGTTTTGACTTGCGCTTTTCCTTGTGCGCCTTTGTCTTCCGTTTCTCTTTGCCTTGGCCTTTGTCTTTATCTTCTGCTTTAGCTTTTCCGGATTTTCCACCGCCTGGCACTCTTTTACAAGATTTCAGGGTGCGCCTTTATATTTAAAAGTGCACCTTTCCCCTTTTGCAGCTGCCTTGGACTTTTAAAGTTGCCCTCGCGCTTTTGGCCTTTTCTCCTCTTCTTTCTTCAGTCGAGCTACCTTTTTTATGCCTTTGCCCTGCATCTGTTGTATTTCCTTTTGCTTTCTTCGTGTTGGGGTTAACATCAATCTTCAGCGAGATAAAGGACCCAAACAAATATTGCAAAGAGGAAAAGCTACTGTCGAGGAGCTGCCCAATGATAATGGTGTCAACCATATCGAAGTTTGCAAGTTAATGCCACTGGGGCTTCTAATTTGAGAGCCATTACAAGATAAAAAAAGGCTAAAGAAGATAACAGTGGTAATGTAAGACCTATTGAGATAAACCCTAACAGAATGATAAGGGGACGCAAGTCCTTAATCCTGATGTGGAAGTTGGTATGTTAAAAGTGGTTGATGAAAAAACTGATCCCAATAAAATGTTGCTAAAGAAGAAGGTAAAAGCCAAGAAAGAGAGGCCAAAACCTATTCAATGACCAAGAGAAAGAATGATCTATTGGAAGAAGAGAACCATTGCTAATTATCATGAATTTGATTCAGTGAATTCTCTTTGCAAGGTGAAGCCCGATGTGAATCTCATGTAGTTGATCAAGTTATCCCTAGGAGTGCGTAAAGATTTTAAGAAGATTCTTCGCATTGGGTATATCATTGATCCCTTGAGAATAGCTTGGGTGGGAAATGAGCGGTTCAAACACCTTGAAAAGCATTGCCCAAGGATAGTAGCATACGTTGATGGCATATAATGTTATTGTGGACAAGGGTCCTCCATCAACATCATGAGTTCAAAATCGATGGAACGATTAGGACTAGAAGTCCAAAAGGATGCCTCCACAATTCTCAGAATGGCTGATTACATTTTAAGGAAACCTGAAGGTTTCATCACTAAAGTCCACGTGACTGTCGCTAATGTGGAATGTATTTTGGACTTTAGGGTTATCAGGTTCGCAAAGTAGCCAAGCTATCAAGTATTGCTAGGTGGGCCATGGATCTTACAACTAAACTATCAGATTGATATGCCTACTGGTTGGTTGATCTTTGGTAGAGATGTCAGATGTGTAGTAGTAGATGCCTATCTTGAATCTACTCAAAGTGAGAGAGTTCCTTTATCCTCTATAGAGTTAGATATATTAGAGGATGTATCTACTAGTGAGATGTCATCAAGTGATGAATCCAAAGAGGGGTCCAATACAAAGGATATCTATCAGGTAACTTTGAATGAGCCGATAGAGGCTTAGGATAGGATAAGAGACACATATGTAATTGAGTAGGATCTTGGGATGATGAATGATTCATGACCAATTAAATTAGGATCTTTGCACTCAGCTTGGAACAAAGGGAGGACTATGTGTCCTTGATTCAAAAATTCTACAACATCTTTGCTTGAACTATGAGGTATTCCTCCCAGCCTAGCTATTCATACCATTCCCCTAAGAAAGATAGCCATCCTATGCATCAAAAAGTAAGGCATATGCCTTTCAAACTAAGGGATGGTTGTGGAATTAACAGAATTATGAAAAGCTGACATGATATTTCTGGTACAAAACACAAAATGTTATTCACTAGTCGTTATTTGGAAGAATAATAATAATCAAATTTAGCTTTGCATAAATTTCAAAGAGCTTAATAAGCAAACAATTAAGGATTACTATCCATTACCATTCACTGACTATATTTTAGATCAATTAGTGGGTAGGAAAATCTATTCATTTATGGATTTCTTTGATGGATACAACCAAATGGCTATTGTAGAGGAAGATAAGTTGAAAATGACATTTATCAATATCTTCGGTACCTTTGCGTATTAGATTATGGCGTTTGGGTTATGCAATGTGCCTGGTTCTTAGCAATGAACAGATGATAAGACTTTTGGTGGCATCTCCCTAGAGGAGTTAAAAGTTTCCATCGATGATCTAGGGGCAACCACTATAAGGGATAGACAGTTGATCATTTTAAGGAAATGTTTTGAGCATTGCTAACAGTTCTGCATTGCTCTTAATCCACGAAAGTGAAGCTTTGGGATGCCCTATGGGCTATTACTAGGCCATGTAGTTAGCTCAAGCAAGGATCATGATTTACCCTAAAAAGATAAAGGCTATAGTCACTATGAGCCCATCACGCACTCCAAAAGAGGTGCACAACTTTTTATCATCAGTTGGATATTATCAAAGATTTATCAATGCATTGACAGATAGAACACTGCCATTGATGAGCATGTTATCTTTCAATTGTCTATTTAATTGGAGTGAAGCATGTTAAGTATCGTTTGAGGATGTGAAGCAAGAACTAGTAAAAGCATCAGTCCTAAAAGCACCCAAAGGAGGCGAGGTCTTCTATATATTTTCAGTACAATGCATTGTATTAGCTATTGTTCCAGCCCAAATTTGGGAAGAGAAATGGTATTATCTAATTGCCTTTACTAGCCTTAAATTGGGGATATCTATAATTAATTATACTTATATGGAGAAATTGTACCTTGGAATGTTTTTTTGCGATAAAGAAATTTAGGCACTATATTCTCTATGAGAAGGTGGTATTTTTTACAAAGGCGGAAGGACTTATACTCTTGATGAACAAGTTGCAGCCACTTATAGCAAAGTGGTTAATCACTATGCAGGAGTTTGATTATGAGATTAGGAGTAAGCCACTGAAGCTGCAAGACATTGTGGAATGTCTTGTGGATTTCAGGGATTTGGCTGAGGGAAGTGACATTTAAGATTTATTCAAAATTGATACAACTTTGATCCCTTCTTGGTATGTAGCTATAATGTATTATCTATCTATAGGAGAGGTTAGGGCTGCTCCATCAAAGTCTGAGAAGAGAAATATTAAGCAACAAAGCACTGCACTTTTTTATTATAGTAGGTGTCTTGTATCAGAAAGGTGTGGATGAGATTTATCATCAATGTGTAGTACTTGATGAGGTATCATTTATTCTTGAGGAATGCCATGATTTAGCATGTGGGCGACATTTTGTTGGATGGCTTACTGCCCAAAAATCTCTACATGTTGGATATTGGTGGCCATCAATTTTCTAGGATGCTTTCAATCATGCTAAGTGCTATGACATCTGTCAAAGACACAATGCCAAGGCGAATCGTAAGCACCCATCTAAATCCTATTTTATTTACGTTACCCTTCAAAAAATGGGATCTAAATTTTATTGGACCAATACACCCTTCATTGACTATGCAAAAGTGTTATATCATTGCAATGATGAACTACTTTTCAAAGTGGTCTGAAGCTCAAGCAACAATAAAGGATAATGCTAAGGAGACTGCCAGTTTTATTATGGAACAAATTGTTTGCCGTTTTGGTCTACCTAAGGAATAAGTGTTTGACTAAGGGACACACTTTCTGAATAAGATTATAGTAGTCTTAATGAAAGTTTTGAATATTTAACACAATAAAACCACTCCATCTAATCTACAAGCAAATGGTCAAGTCGAGAGTACAAATAAACAGCTTGTAGGGATCTTATCCAAGATAGTGTCTAAAAGTAAGCGAGATTGGGATAAGAATTTGTATGTGGCAGTTTGAGCTTACAATATGAAATTTAATAGAGCTATAGGCCACACCCCGTTCAAGCTAGTATATGGGGAAGAGTGTGTCTTACATTGGAAATAGAGCTACCCACTGTGCAATTTTCTCTCAATCATTCGTTGGATAAGGAAGAAGCATTGTATGAAAGATTTATTTCTCTTGTGCATCTTGATGAAATTCGATTACATGCTCTATTACATCAAGAGGTAGTGAAGAAGAGAATGAAAGTGCTTCACAACCTTTGGGCTAAAAAATATAAATTTTTGAAGGATCAGTTTGATGATGTACTTTGATGCTCATCATGAGCTATTTTCTAATAAACAAGAACCCAAATGGAATGGGCCATATAAAATTGTCCATATAGGAAAGAATGGCTCTATAGCCCTTTTAGCAAACTTGTAGGGGATAGAGTTTAAAAATAAGGTAAACTTTAATAAGTTGAAGCCTTGATACGTGTAAGGGCTAATGTGGGCTTAGTGCCTGTGCAGGTCCTTCAAGATTCAGATTTAACTTGCAATAGGTACCAAGACAATCAGATGGGAAGAATCATTTCTTATCTTGACCATCTGTATTTAGAGCAATGTTACCACCAAGGCCGAGTGATCTGGAGGAGTAAAGGTTATCAAGTTATTGAGTGGCAAGACAGAACTTTCACGTGAGATATTAAGGTCTACTACCACCATTGTTAAAGGATTCTTATGAGTGTCCCTATCGAGTTCATCATCCTCTCTCTCGGCTCGACTTTTATTATCATAAGTATGAGTGAGCTGATCAGCATGATGTGGCCTATCAATGAAAACTAGATTTTTTTCCTTGTATTTTGATGAAGCTTCTAGAGGACTTGCTAAGCACGTGAGTGTTGGTGTGGTCATTAAACATCCCTGGCATAGAGTTGTTATGAAAATGGGAGCATATCTTGGCATTGCTTTTACAAATAACATGTCATAATACAAGGCCTTAATCATGGGACTGAAGCGGTATTCATCAATTATTGGTAAAAGGTGACTCATAGCTAATAATCAATCAATTGAATGGGATCTATAGTGTGAGGCATTCTATTCTATGGATGTACGATTGTGAAACCTTGGGTATGATGCATATTTTTGAGATAGTGACTTGCCATCTTATTCCCTAACAATGGAATCACTTTGCAGATTCCCTGGCCAATTATGCTTTTGTTGAGGGTATCTTTTTCAATTGTGTTCATGGGACGCTCTTACAATTGCCTCCTAATATCAGCTTAAGGCTACTTTGGGGATTTCTTGCTGACACGGCCTATTTTGGCCACCGCTAGTTAGTATGGATTATAAGTCAAATGGCAATTGATCACCTTCCTATTCTGTCATGGATGAATAGGATTGTTTATCATCATATTCGTCACCTTGCTATTTGCAAGGGGATTAGCCAATAACCTAATGCACTTAA
The DNA here is from genome assembly GCF_053477565.2 of Lygodium microphyllum. Classification (NCBI taxonomy): domain Eukaryota; kingdom Viridiplantae; phylum Streptophyta; class Polypodiopsida; order Schizaeales; family Lygodiaceae; genus Lygodium; species Lygodium microphyllum. The sequence continues at coordinate 51,530,056 of NC_141140.1, read as the reverse complement.
TGTAGGGCCGGAGGAGTCCTCAACCTTAGTCTTATGCTTTAGAAGAGTTATATCGGGACCAAGGGTTTGCTTCAGCAGTACACTAATTCATGAATTATTTCGTTAGGCTAAGAGGGCCAGTTATTCTATAATGAAGTGCTATATTTCATTAGGTCAAGAGGGCCATGTGTCTATTTAGTGCAAGTGTGGTTAATGGTTTTAGTTTAGTTCTACACAATACAGATTCAGCGGAACCTAAGGGGAGCCTCCTATTGCACAAAAGCTTCTTATGGCCAAGTCCAAGTGATATTTTTCATTTACGAGTACTTTCTCTCTATGTTATATGTGTTTATGTATTTGTGGGGGATTTTTCTTTTGTTGGGGACCAGCAATGGAGGCATGAAGTCCCAAGGTTAGATTAGGTGTGTTTGAGGGAGGTCTAACCAAGACATTGTTAGGTATTCTAAGTCCTATTTTAGAAGGTAGCCTTAGTGATCCTATTCTGCTAGCCACTATGTAGCTATTTCTAGGAGCTTTTGTCAGTAATGAGACAGTTAGAGAACCCTACCAAAATTTAAAAAATAAAATAAATATGTATACCTGAAATATAAAAATACAAAGGTGTGTAAAAAGGGATTCTAACCCCTCAAATAAAAAAGGAAAAGAAGAAAAATCTTAAGAGCAGTTAATCATCACCTTGCAAAGCTTGGTAGGTTCCTAGGGACAAGTCAGATGCCCTATCTTCCTAGGGGTAGTATTTGGCTAGAAAAAATACTAAGGCAGGTTGGAATGAAAATAAAAGTGAGCAGAAGAAACAAAGATGTAAGCATTGCCTCGCGAGGGCTTAGTAGGTTCTTGGGTACTAAGTCATGAGTTGAGGCCGATGCCTTGTTCTCCTTGGGTCACTATGCTTAGCTCCCTCCTTTTTACACGCCCGAGTATCGAAACTTGAAGGAAAAATATCATAAAATGTGAAAATATATGTTGATCAAGCTATAGGAGTCCTCACCTAGGATTTTTTGGTCCAATTGTCCTAAGTTGCGTAGGTAGTTCAGACCACTACCTAGGATGACTTCTTTGATGGTTCTTTTTAGCCAGACTATGTTGGAGCAGTTGTTTAGCGACTCGCTCTAAATTTTTGTCAGATTGTGTTAGACCTCTCCCTCATAGGTTTCATGCCTTGATCTTGTTAGGGGGTAGGGTGAGAGTTGTGTTTGGGCCTTAATGTGTATTTTTTTTAATGGCCGCTTGATGCTTTTTATGGTTGTTGTTTATAAAGATCAGTTCGTGAATGGGCCTAACTAAAACAATTTTAATTAAGGGGGGGAGAAGGGGTCCCTCCCTCATGACGATTTGTGGAAAGGGTTGATGGTAGGCTGAGAATAAGCACCCAATCTTGTCATTACCATGTTTTGTTGAATTTTTCGCTCTTTATTACAACCTTCCACATGTAGAATGGTTGCCCCGATGGAGATCTCAAAATTTAGTTTCTCTCTCCTCTCTCCTCTTGATACATGTTTCTATGGTTCAATCTATGAGAGAAGGGGGTGGGCCGATTTGAGAGATTTCAATTGGGAGATGATGATGAGACATGCTGGAGCATAGATCAATGTTTGGAGGAGTATTAACGACTATTAGAGAGCATCATCGGCCTTCCAAATACAAGATGCGTGTGAGATAAAGCATAGTTTTATGATTAAGTGATAAATTCTATTATTTTATGATAGATCTTGATTGCAAATGGTTGAAAATGATTGCTCTTGATTATCAATGATCTATTTTGTGAGAAGCATTAAGAAAATTAGCAAGAATATCAATCATCTATTGATTTCTACATAGACATGCAAAACCTACAAAATTGTAAATCATGGATTTTAGGGATTTTGATGTGTCAATGGTGTTCTCATGGGATAAAATGAGGGATAAAAATAATTATCAAAAAGTTTAATAAAGTCACATTAAAAAATAAAAAATATTAGTATTTATTGATAAATAAATATAAAAATTAGAAAAAAAATAGGTTTTCATGCTTAAAAATAGAGAAATTTATATATGTGTCCGTGGATATATGGTAGGATTGAAGCATGAGGTTCAATTTAGCCCTATCTTTATATTAAAGTGAGTATTTATCGCTCTTTATGAAAAAAAAAACATCAAAACACTCTCTAAACCTACCATATCGAATGCATAACCCTAAATGATAGGGAGAGGAGGGGGTAATAAATGTTGATTACTTATTGAATCTAGTTTTTTTTAATGCATTTTGCATAAAGGTATGTGTATTTTGAGAATTAAAGGGTTCAATAGCACGAGCATGCTTTTGGTGCTGACCTTATACAACGCAACAATTATGCTTAGAATGAAAGCATGAAAAGAAATTATTTTGCACTATCACAATGCTATTTTAAATGAAGAAAAATGCTTGAGCACTATGAATCATTCACAGTTGCATTGCATTCAATGCATGGTATCATCTTGGATGCATGGCAATTGTCTTCATAAACATTGACCCATGCTGAGGGTGAGGTATCCCAAGACATAGGGCTAGCAATCAATTTCTTTGGGAAGTGTGCAATGAGGATCATATTCTATCTCATGGAATGATTGATCATAACTTTTTAATAATCCTCTCTTATAATCAATCATTTGATAGGATGGACACCCCCAATGATAGTTAAGTCTAAAAGCTTAATAGGATGGTATAGGATTTTCATGAAGGACTATGCCTTGATTGCCACCACTGATTTACTCAAGAAGAAAACTGCCATCATATGGACTCCCATTGAATAGTCTAGCTTTGAGAAGCTTAAACAAAGTTTGATTATGGCTCCTATTCTAAAACTACCTAACTTAAACCAATAATTTGAATTTGTCACTAATGCAAGCTCTCTCACATTATGTTCTGTGCTCATGCAAGAAGCCCATTAGTCTAATCTTCTAGGAAGTTAAAGGTTCACAAGAAGAACTATGCTACCCATGATCTGAAGCTAGTTGTTGTAATGCATGCTCTGAAACTATGGAGTCACTATTTGCTTGGCAGCAAGTTTACCTTAGTCACTGACCATAAAAGTCTCAAATGGATCTTTACTCAACCAAATCTAAACATGAGGCAATAACAATGGATTGAAGTCTTGCAAGAGTATGACTTCGAGATCAAGTTCAAGCCAAGTAATAAGAATTCCGTTGCTAATACCCTAAGCCGCAAAGTATTTCTCAATGCCCTTATCTCAGAAGAACCCTCCAAGTTTTCTAATAACAATGGTATCAATACCTAGTAATCCAATCATAGAAATGGCTAAGGAGGAAGCAAGTAAGCACCCAAGGTACCAATACATCATAAATTAATTCCTATCCAAAGAGACATACCCTAAGCTCAAATTTAAGTATTTGAAATTCTCTATGAAAAGAGGACTTAGCTACTTCAAGATGAGGTTATGCATCTCAAGAAGCCAAGACTGCAAGAAGAGGATACTTTGGAAAGCCCATGATTCTCCTTTCTCAAGACATCTAGGCTATGTAAAGACTCTCAACACTATAAGAAGAAGCTTTCATTGGGAAAAGCTCAAGGGAGATGTGCTTAAATATGTCACTAAATGCCTGAGTTGCCAATGGGTCAAAGCTAAGTGTATCAAGATGCCAAGAAAGCTCCAACCACTTGACATGTCACAAATGAAGTGAAAATTTATGAGCATGGATTTTGTAATTGGATTACTCTATGTCCAAGGAGGATACAACTCAATCCTAGTCATTGTGGATATGCTAACTAAGATTGCTCACCTTATGCTAGTTGAAACCAATTACAAGGCTTTAGATATTGCAAGAATATTTGGAAATGAAATCTTTAGCTTGCATGGATTGCCTAAAAGGAATATCAGTTATCATGATTCTCTCTTTATTTCTCATTTTTGGAGGAGTTTGTTTGAGGCCATTGGTACCCAACTTTGTTTCAATGCCACCTATCATCCTCAAAACTGATGGGAAAATTGAACCTAAGCAATGGAAAATTGAACAAAACTAAACCTAAGCAATGGATACAATACCTACCTTTGGTGATTTTTTCTTACAATGCATCCTACTATCAAAGCATCCAGATGACCCCCTTCCAAGCTTTGTATGGACAAGAAATCCTAACTCCACTAAAAAAATTTTATCCTACCCTAAAAGTAGAAGCTTCCAAGAAGATGTTGGAAGAGATGGATGAACAAGTTAAGGCTATCAGACAAGATATTCAAGCCACCAAGGATCGACAGAAAACATATGCCAATCTAGGAAGACAAGAATGAATCTTTAAGAAATGAGATATGATCTTTATTCATGTTTGGCCTAAGAAGAGTTATTTATCCTTGGGACAATTCAGAACTTAAGCCCAAGATAATTGAGCTACCACTACATAACCGTTTGTCATCATCACCAAATCCCCCCTCAATGGAATGAGTGGAATTCTCCTTCATAATCATCAATACATGATGATAGCATGTTGCTTCAATGAACTCCATGCCATATGCGATCGAACGAGCAGAGAGAGAGAGAGAGAGAGAGAGAGAGAGAGAGAGAGAGAGAGAGAGAGAGAGAGAGAGAGAGAGAGAGAGAGAGAGAGAGAAGCATCACTCATTAAGGCTATAGACTTAGGCTATAAAGCCTTAGTTTAGGCTAATTCTTCCATCTTGACCAGTAATTTCTCACGAGAGAGAGAGAGAGAGAGAGAGAGAGAGAGAGAGAGAGAGAGAGAGAGAGAGAGAGAGAGAGAGAGAGAGAGAGAGAGAAGTGGATAGGTGGAGAAGGACAAGGACAAGGACAAGGACAAGGAGAAGGAGAAGGAGAAGGGAAAGGTGGTGAAGAAGAGAAGAGAAGGAGGAGAAGAGGAAGAGGGGAAGAGAAGGGGTGGTGAAGAAGAGAAGAGGAGGAGAAGAGAAGAGAAGAGGAGGGGAAGAGAGAAAGAAGAGAAGAGAAGAGGTGGAGAAGAGAAAGATAAGAATACAAGTAATAGGGGAGGAGTAGAGAAGAAGAAAGGAAGGAGTAGATGAAGAGAAGAGGACAAAGAGGAAGAGAGCGAAGAAAGAGAGAGAGTGAGATGAAGGAGAGCAAGAGGAGATCATCACTAGCCACAAAGGACAGCACCACTCTAGCTTACAAAGGTCTCACTTACCTTTTGTACCTTTCATACCCATTATACAAGTCCTTCCCCTCTCTACAAAATCTCTATCTCACAAGGTTTGGAGTTCCTAATCAAGACCCATCAAAGCTAGCATATTCAGACTCCTTTCATGTGATGGTGCCGAAGAAACAACATTTTGGAGTAAGGACCATGGGAGCTATGAATACGATCGCGAATGTGGTCAACAAGGCATCACTTGCAACACAGAATCAAGTTCCTTTGTAAAGTAACGTTCCTTGAATATACGATTAGGAATATAAATAAATGAGGTTCAACATTCAACGAAGAATGTATAATTTAACAAAAATAAAAATCCAATAGCAAAGAATGTAAAATAAGTATGAGCTATTAAATTAGAGTTTTAAATTTCAAAAGATAGAATAAATTGCAGGTCATTGCATTTAATTTTCATCAAGAAAAATTTCATTGGCATTTATAAATTATATAAAGTACACATTAAAAAAAAGTAAAAATCGCATTGAGAATATTTCTTTTAGCATTTACAAATTATATAAATGTTAGGATAAGTAAAAATTATATTAAGAAATTTTTTGCATTTATAGTTTTTATAATATAAAAAAAGATGAAATTTACATCAAGAATATTTCTTTTTATATTTACAAATTACGTAAATATTGAGAACAAATTTCTTAGTATTTATAAATCATATAAACATAGAAAAATAGTTTTTCTTAGTATTTATAATTTATTTAAAGTGAGTTAGGATAATTAAAGTAGGTGAAAAAAAGTATAAATAATAGTATTTTTCTTTTTAGAAGGAAATTTTAGAATTATTGACTAGATTGAAATTATAGTATACATAGCTCATTGAAAATTATTAAATCGAACAGGTAGCTATTTTAAAACCTAGGATATTTGGACCAATTTGCTTTGCCAACATGATAAAGTGAAATACGAGTCCTATATTACAAGATAACCAAAAGAATGATATAATTATCCTTGAGAAGAATAAAAATCTAAGATTTTCTAGGAAAAATACTTGCCTTGCTGACTCACAGTCTCGAAGGAAAAATCGTAATTGCATGATCTGATTAATTTCCATAAATTAGGATAAATTCTAGATTCGTAATGAGGTTAAGCGAACAACCTTTGATAAGGGTTGCGAGAAAAATTTCTGAACAAAGTCTAATGATAACTAAGGAGAGACCCAATGAAGGAAGGTTAATTGAAGTTTAAGTCTCAAAAAGGGAACTTAGAAAAGAGAAATCCGAAGAAAAACTAGAAAAAATCCAAGAAGTTAAGAAGAGAGCCAAGTCAAAAAGAATTACCTCTAAGCTAAGATCTTGCTCAAATTGCCTCTCTATTTGTTAGGAATATTGCTTGAAGAAGAATTTGCTTATGCTTGAATTGAATAAAAAATATTAATATACTAAGTCTGTAAGAAGATAAAAAGAAAAGTGTATTAGACCTCCCCTAAGGCTAGTTTTGAGTCCATTTTCCAAGGGGGATTAGCTACCGCCTTACAAACCCATGAACTCCTAGCTCATTCTAGTGTACCCCTGTGCACCTTAGTGCATATAAGTGCACTAGTACACCATATGTGTACCTGTGCACTTTGTGATATCCACTAGCCCAATGCACTAATCCCCACCAATAAGGAAATATTGGTACATCCTCCTTCTCAATCCACATCCACTTACATTAGTGCATGTTAGGAAGCCTTTAATCAATCTTAGTGCACTACATTGTTGCACTACCATAATGAACTTCCATCATGCATTAAATTCATTTTCACACACTAACCCTAGTACACTGCATACTTGTGTACCATGGATCCTTAGTCCACCCTGCTACACTCACCTTGCACTTAAATATGGAATGCATTACTTAAGACATTGCATATGCACTATAGTAATGCATTACAACCCACGTGCACTCACCCCTCACCCTTGCATATACTAACTCTAGCATACCACCCACCACACACAAATAGGCATAGGGCACATAGGTCAAAAGCATCCAACTACAAAGGACTTGTAAGGACCATAGGTGTCCCCTATATTCCTTTTTCATTGCTTTTGGCTACATATTATAAAGTCAAGTTAACATTATGTTGTCATATAGTCCTAGTTATGATCCTAGTCTAAGAACCTCTTAACTCATAAATCATAACTTTACATTAAGATCACTTTGCTATTCCATAGAAATAGTGAGTTGTGTATGGAATTGCCTTGTGAAGTAACAACTCATTTATGAAGAATCACAATGACCTAGGAGAGAAGATATAAACAAAAGGTAAATGTTCTTGATACAATGATGAAAGGATTGTGCAAGATAAAATATTGAATCATTTAGGGAAAATCTTGTGATGTAATAGAAAGACTAGTGATGTATTCTTTTAAGCTATGATCGAAGGGGAGTAGCATGTATCATTTTATATGACTACACCTTAAGAATGAATAGGTTATTGTGAATTGTACCTTTTTTTACAAAGCGTTCAAAGGATGTAATCGTGGTTTGTTGAATTTGTATTTTGAGAAAAGACTTATCTTTTTATGGAATATTCAAAGAGATGGTTTGGATTGACATTATGAAAATGAATGTTTTCCTAGTTGTAGTTCATAAGCTAATTGTTTGATTGTGTGTTTATACAAAGCTCGTATACCCTCATGGGCAGATTTTTGATTATGCACTAAACCTTCACCAAGGCTAGAAGCTAAAACCATTTACCAAGGGGCTATTTGATTGCATTGCATGTTAGGAGTGTGTTGAGAGTGGAAAAAGACTAAATTTTCGACTAATTTTTGTTGTTTTTAAGGTCTGAATGATTGATTTTTGATGGATTTAGAGTGATGTATGGTTGTTAATGGAAGTATTTGAGAGTGTTTTGGATGATATTGATTATTTTTTGGAAGTTCATGATGATTCTCAATGGAGATATGAAGCTCTATGATGTTCTGTGAGGTTCTGATTGGTTCTGTATACCTTCTGTATAGCTTTTGTTTTGTTCTGATTATCTTCTGTATGAAGCATGAATTGATGATTGATGAAGATTGAGATCTTTTGGAAGCTTATTGAATAGTTTTGATAGTATGGAATGATTCGAGTATGAGTATGAGGTTTTCTAACCCTCTATAGACCTTTTATAGAGCCTCTGTCTCTGCTCTGTCTCTGTACTGTAACTGTACTGTAGCTGCTCTGGTACTGTACTATAACTATTCTGTAGACCTTCTGTAAGAGTTTTGTAGAATGTATGTGTGACTTTGGGAAAGTTTTCTAACCTTTGTAAAGGATGAATCTAAGTTCAAAAGAGCTAAAACAGATGGAAGAAGCAGCTCTGCTGTGCTGAAGACTGAAGAGAAGACTAAGTGACAGTGACAGTAGTGAGCTGTGAAAAGACACTGTAGTGGCTCTGGTGACTCTTCATATCAGACATACCTCTTGGGAGGTGCATCCACGACCTAAGAAGGATTATTGAGGGTTACTATGAGAGTATTGTAGTGAGGAGATGATGTACTATTGAGAGAGAGAGAGAGAGTCAGAGATAGTTAATTCTATCAAAACAATGTAACTGTCTATGAGAGATTGAGAGAGAAAACTATGAAGACATTGAAGATGAATGCTATGTGATTGATTTCCATTCAAAGATGGTGTATTCTTTTATATTCTTTGTTATATTGATGGATTCTATGAAGATGTTGAAGATTATGGTTGATTCTATCAAATCCTATCTACTATGATGCTGCGTGAAGATTTGTTGTTTTCTTTGTTCTGGTCATCAAAAGAATGAAATAAAATCTTGTTGATGTTACAAGATAGATTTTCTTGCAAGAGAATTCCCTTTTCCTTGGTGTTCCTCTTGGGTCTCCATGTTTTTGGTGCGCAGCCGGGGAAACTTGCCATCAACAAGCATCAGAAGAGGCTGAAAATGAAGGAAATGGCATTGTTAAGAAGAGAAAAATTCAATGGATGTTTGCAAAGTTCCTTCTCCCACTAAAGAGTTGGAATTTCTCATAATCAAAGCCACTTTCCACAATAAGTTCATCCCACAATGGCAGAAACATATCACCATCATGATGCATGCTCTATGTGGTGGATTGTTTCCTCTTCCTGTTGAAGCAGCAAAAACTTGCATCTTGGTGACAAACTGTTTGGGAAAAAACTGAAGAGCAGAAACAGAGAGAATGAACATCTATGGAAGATTTGGCGTTCATTGAGAAGTTTCCCGACATCATCAAGTGGGAGATTGTGAAGAAGCTTCAGGAGTCTTGGTCTATGGAGTTTCACAAAGACAAGAAGGAAAAGAGTTGGAATTTGTTTGTTGATGCTCAACAACAAGATACGTGGGATGCTTGGTGCACTGACAACCTTCTATTTGTCCAATCAGCAACCCACTGGAAGTTGGTAGACAGAGTGTTTTTCACAACATACACTGTTGAAACCCTCAGAAGCTGGCATTACTATAATGACACAACCACGATCCTAAGAAGAATGAGTTTTGATACTTTCAGAACAAAATATCTTCCCCTCTGTAGTGGTTTGAACGCTGAATTCAGAGATGTTGAAAAGAAGGAAGTAGAAGAGATGTTAGCCAGAGAATCCATCAGAGACTGAAGCCCTCTCTGATACTATCCTATTGAGTATAGACCAACTGGTTGGAGCCAACCCCCTGATGAATGATGCAATAAAGAGGCAAGCGTTAGAACGAGTCCAGAGGTATGTGAGAAGAGAGAAGGAAAAAATCAAAGCTGAGAACGAGCTCACAACAGAAGCCTCCTTTGACGCCCTAAAAGCACTCTTTACAGAAGTCCCCATGGTGACTCAAGGTCCCCTTCCTAGTCAAATCCGTCATGGAAATATTGATGATAGGCCAGCAAATGTAGTCCCATTGCCAGTTTTTAAGGTAGAGTACAATGAAGACCCTGATCTTCATGTAGCAAAGTTCATGGTAGCATGTGTGGCTTGTTGAGATATCGAGCTCCACTCATGATATGCCAGGGTGACCGTTGTGCATTTATGTCACCGACTTGTTAGTTGTAGAAGATGCGGTTGGTACACTGCCTATGAATAATAGCTAGATGATAGCTATCCTTATCTACTCTAGTTTGTGGCTCAATTAGTATGCCACCTTAGTTAGTTGAGTTTGGTTTGAGACCCATATATAGGGTTCTTCTATTTCTATGTACTTGAGTTCTTTTTGGCTTACACAACTAAGAAGAGGAAAACTGTTTTTTAGCCTCCACCTGTGTGTGTATTCCCCCATTGTGCAAGCAAGAAAGCTACAAGTGAGACTCCTTCCTTCTCTTCCACAATCGTGACATGGTATCAGAGCCAGGTTCATGGTAAGGAGCTTAAGAAAGCAAGCCAAGTTCACAATGTTCTAGTAAGAAGACGAGTGTTACTTTCATTTTTCGAGTTTGGGAGCAAGTCTCTGTAGGTAGCACAGCCGAAAAGTGCAAGAGTGCATTGTCTCAGATTGAGACACCCTTCGCGGTGAAGTAAGAGGGTAGTACATGCTGCGGGAAAAGGCTTTAGCCCCAGGTCACCCTGTTTTTTTGATTTGAGGCCATTTCGGGGCCTGTTTTGGAGGCGGAAGTTTTCCGCACGCACTCAGGAAAAGGCCCAGTTTTTTGTTGTGCGACCATTGTTCTATAGGTCGGTGAAAATTTACTGTAGAAATTGCATCGTATGCCTATGCGCAAAGACATTGGGAGTTACAGAATCATCCTTGTTGCCTGTTGATGCAAAATCGTCACTAGAAAGTGACTGTGTGGTCAAATACCACTTTTGTTAGTTTTGCAGATTTGCCCTTGTGAGGGTGAAGCTGTGTTTTTTGTAGTGACAAAATCCTTTGTAGTGTTCTGTAATGGCGTCTGATTCTCTTTCACAGATTGTCACTGAAAAGCTTGACAAGAATAACTTCCAAGCATGGAAGTTTAGAATGACGAATTTCCTTATGGGAAAAGGATATTGGGAATTCGTTGCAGGAAACAAAGAAGAACCGGTTCTTCCTGATGTTCCCAATCAACAACAAATGCAGGCATTTAAAGGATGGCATGAGAGAGCCAGAAAAGTTATGTACTAGCAGTCTATCAGTATTTCAGACTCTATGATTGTGCATATTCAGGATGCAAGTACGCCAAAGGAGGCATGGGATACTTTGTCAAAAATGTATAGCACAAATACCCAAGCCAGGAAAATGCAGCTCAAGCAAGAGTTGCACAATGTGCAAAGAGACAGTATGAGCATCAATGACTACCACATGAAGGTGAAGAAGATTGCAGATGTACTTGCTTCCATTGGGTTGCCAGTGGAAGATGATGATTTAGTTTCTGTGACCTTGAATGGTCTAGGAAAGGATTATGCACAGTTCCGAACATCCATTTCCATCCGTGAGAGATTTCCTGATTTTGAGGAGCTGATTGCTCTTCTAATTTATGAGGAGCAAAGAAATGGTGGTGCATCTTCTTCAGGAGGAACTTCAAAAGAAACTGTCTTCTACTCAAATGCTGGAAGAGGTAGAGGCAGAGGTAGAGGAGGCCGATCTGGAGGCCGTGGTAGAAATCAGAATATGCAGCAAACTCAAGAAAACCAGTCCTATGGAGGATGTGGTAACTCTAGAGGTAGGGGGAGCCAAAGAGGTCGTGGTGGATGGCAAAGAGGCCAAAATGCAAACAGCAATGTTGAATGCTACTACTGTGGTAAAATGGGTCATATAGCTAAAGACTGCTATAAAAAGCAAAATGACATCATGAATGGAAAATTGCGACAAGGGAATTATGCATCTTCTAGTAGACAGGGTGATGACAGAAATGAGCATTTGTTTATGGTGCAACACATAACCAATTCTGTGACAAGTGCAGAAGAAAGCAACGATGTGTGGTATGTTGACTCAGGTGCATCAAACCACATGACAGGTCATGCAGAATGGATGCAGAATGCAAGGAAAATGGAAAAACCAGGATTTGTGGAGACTGGTGATGATACTGCACATCCTATTGTGCAGATTGGAAAAATTCCTTTGTCTATGCAGGATGGGAAAAAAAAATACCTATCGGATGTATTTCATGTCCCGAATATCACCAAGAACCTGGTTTCTGTCGGTCAAATGGTTGAGCAGGGCTTGCAGGTCAGATTTAATTCTCATGGATGCTTTGTTGAGAATATGAAAAATAAAGGTCGCTTGATAGCAAAAGGAAAGAAGAAGGATAGAATGTTTACATTGGATGTAGACATGCATGAATTGAGTGCAGCAATGTTTGCACATGGGACCGGTGTAGTTGCAGATATTGATATCTAGCATAAACGCATTGGTCATGTTAATGTACAGCGACTTAAATCAATGCAGGCCCAAAATATTGTTGCAGGGTTGCCTAAATTCAAGGTTGCAGAAATGCATAAGGTATGTGAAGCCTGTCAGTTTGGAAAACAGGCAAGGAAACCATTTCCTAGACATGTTCAAGAGAGTAAGAAGCCATTGGAATTAATCCACTCTGATGTGTGGACTACTAAAGCTGCATCTCTTGGAGCCTGTCATTATTTTGTCACTTTTATTGATGACTATAGCAGAAAAGTTTGGGTGTATTTTATGAAAAAGAAAAGTGCAGTTTTTGGGCATTTCAAAACTCTTAAAGCTATGGTTGAAAAAGAAACAGGCCTACAAATAAAATGCCTAAGGTCAGATGGAGGGGGAGAGTATCTCTCAAATGAGTTTGCAAGGTTCCTGCAGGAGCATGGCATAAAGTAGCAATATTCATGCAGTCATACCCCACAACAAAATGGAATTGCAGAAAGGAAAAACACGCATATTGGAGAGGTATCTCGTGCCATGCTCAACAAAAAAGACTTGCTAGATTTTTACTGGGCTAAAGCAGTTGCTACAGCAGTCTACATAATGAACAGGACTCCCACTACAGCAATACATGGGATGACTCCAGAGGAGAGGTATACAAGTAGGAAACCAGATATTTCTCATTTGAAGATTTTTGGTTGCATTGCCTATGTTCATGTGCCACATGAGTTGAGATCCAAGTTGGATCCAAAAGCTGAGAAGTGCATCTTTATTGGTTACTCTCTGCAGAGTAGAAAGGGTATAGGTGCTATAACCCTTCTACTCGTAAGTTTACAGTGAGCAGAGATGTTGTTTTTTATGAGATGAGTAGCTGGTATAAACCAATAAATGTGATTGATGATGTAGATGCACAAAATGGTAATGCTGCACAGAATTCACAGCAACAGTCACAAAATATTAGTGGACCTAGAGTGTCCTCTAACAGTGGTTCATATTCTTCGCCATGGACAGGTAGATTGAGATCAGGAGAATATCCTCAAAACAATGCAGATAGTGGTATGCAGCTTTTACGAAAAGAAAAAGAGAAGGTAGATCAGCCCATGTTTGATGTGAATGCACGTCACTCTTATGTGGATGGTGGATCCAGTGGCTCAGAACAGAGCATTGATGATGAGTTGGGTATTCCTTCTATTGTTACACCTGGAGTAAGGAAGACCAGGGATGTTTTGAGAGCACCTGGGAGTGAACCTACTTTGCGCAGGTCTACCAGAGCTAGGTATCTTGTGGATAGGCTGAAATATGATGGATTTACAACCATTCACTATATATGGTCAAAGTGATACAGGAACCAGAACCCACTTCTTTTGAGCAAGCCATGGGAAAAGAAAAATGGGAGAAAGCCATGGATGAAGAAATGGAATCCTTGGAAGTAAATGCTACATGGGAATTGGTACCTTTGCCTAAAGATAAGAATGAAATTGGTTGTAAGTGGGTTTATAAGGTGAAGCACAATGCAGATGGTTCTGTGAATAGATACAAGGCAAGATTAGTAGTCAAGGGGTATGCTCAAACATATGGCATTTATTATGAAGAAACATTCAGTCTGGTTGCAAGGATGGCAACCGTAAGAGAAGTCATTGCTATGGTTGCATCAAAGGAATGGTCTTTACATTAGATGGATGTAAAGAATGCCTTCTTGCATGGTGATTTGCAAGAAGAGGTATATATGGAGCAGCCACCAGGTTATGTACATGATGTTCATCCTGAGTTTGTTTGCAGGTTGAAGAAAGCCTTGTATGGCTTGAAGCAAGCACCTAGAGCATGGTCTGACAAGATAGGACAGTATCTTGTCACTATTGGCTTTCAGATTTCCAAGGCAGATTTCTCACTTTATGTGAGAAAAACAGAGAAATGTATTATGCTACTTGTCATTTATGTTGATGATTTGATTATGACAGGTGATAGTGATGAAGATATCCTTCATGTGAAAATGCTATTGAAGTAGAAGTTTGAGATGAAGGATTTGGGAGAGATGCGTTATTTCTTGGGCATTGAAGTGATTAGATCACCAAGTGGGATACGGCTCTTGCAGAGGCAGTATGGATTGGACATGCTGTCCAAATATGGGATGACAGGCCGTAAGCCTATTTCAGTTCCTTTGGAGCAGAATGTGAAGCTGAGCGCAGATGCAGGTGAGCTTCTCGAAGACCCTACTATGTACAGACGCATAGTAGGAAGTTTGATTTATATGACTATTACTAGGCCAGATTTGAGCTATGCTGTTGGATTGGTAAGTCAGTTTATGCAGGCTCCAAGGAGACCGCATTTGGATGCAGCTAGACGCATACTCAAGTATGTGAAGTCCACATTGCAGTATGGACTACTTTATGAGACTAGGGTTCAGATACAGTTGCATGGATACACTGATGCTGATTGGGCTGGTAGTATTTCTGATAGACGATCTACTAGTGGATATGTGTTCTCTTTTGGGAGTGCCAGAACCCCTGAGCATTGGTTAGCAATATTCCCCACCACTTTCAAGGGCGTGGCGTTTCAGTGGTATGAGAGACAAGCAGCAGGAACTTTTGGCACTTGGGACGACCTGAAGTTGGCCTTCCTCACTAAATTCAGGCGTGAAGGTTTTGAAGAGCATATGCGAGAGGAGTTTATGAACTTAAGTCAGTCCTTTGGAGAAAGAGTAGAAGCTTATGTCTCGCGAATGGAATCCATCCTAAAGAGATGGAATAACCATCATTTGGATGAAGGAATCCAAAAAGGAGTGTTTCTGGCCTACAAGTAGAAGTTTGCAAGTTCGTGGAATTGAGAAGACCAGTCAATCTGCAAGCTGCAGTGGAAGGTGCAAGATTGTATGACGAAGTTGAAGCAAGGCTATCAATGACTCCAGGAAGAGGAGTCTTATCTCCTCCCATGCTAGGAATGGTATACCCACCAAATGCAATCCCAGGGACAGTTCCCTACCCCTATCCCCAGATGCAAACAATGCCACATTATAATGCACCTAACCCACTGTGGTCACCACAGACGACAGTGCCTCAAATGATGGTTCAACCCACAACAACAGTGGCCTCAAACAGTTCCTCCAATGGCAACTCAACAACAGTGGAACCCTACCAACTGGAATCAACAACCCCAAGTCTCAACAGGAGCTTTGAATCAGAGCTAGAACAAAGGACCTCCCGGATCGACCCAACCAATTTATGCAGTAATTACAAACGCTTCCCAAAACCCTACTACAAGTACTTCAGGAGGTGAAAATATGAAGGACTACCAACTCAGTTGCAAGTATCAAGAAAGAGCTTTTGGATGTGATTACAGAGCAGTTACAGACGCTGAAGGTGAATACTGCCAATATATCCACTCCTATGGGAGCTGGAAGAGATGTGATGCGTTATAATACATGGTGCGGAAAGTGTCATCAATTGGGACATTTAGCCACTGAATGTACCCGAAAACCAACCATTCCTGGAGCCTTCTGTTCCTACTGTTTGCGAAAGAACCATACAGAGGATATTTGCTCTTTGAAAGAGATGCATGAACGAAGACAGAAGGATGAAAATGCAAGATTTAATTTGCTGAAATCCAAAATGACAACATTGGATATTGGACCAAAGCCTGGGGAGTTTGGTCCTAATTTTGGTCCAAGGAGGTTTCCCTCTCAAAGTTACAGAGGACGACAGTCTGGCGATGGTCAGAGATCAGAGGTGGAATGTTATAGGTGTGGAGAAAAGGGACATATATCCCCAAATTGTCCAAACCCTAGATGATCTGTGGACTACAAGCCCTTATGCAGCCGATGCAAAGGAGAAGGCCACACTGCAAAGGACTGTCCAAGTCCAGCCCCTGTAAAGGCCAATGCCACTGATAGCCAACAGAAGGCACAAGAGCCTGCCTCCAATTTAGTGGAGTTGGAAGTTGCCATTGTTACGCGCACCAAGAAGAAGGAACCAGTGGTTCAGAATGAAAATAACTCTCCTGCCAAGACTATGAAGTTCAATCTACCAATAGAGGGACAGAGCAGTATAGAATAGAACAGTGCAGTACAGAGCACTGTAGCGCCACAAAGAGCTACAGAGAGAGTCCTAGAGACAGGACCAGAGGTCTAGGGAATAGATGATACAGAAGCACCTCCAGAAACACAGGAAGTGCGATGCTGCAATTATTAGAAGAAAAAGGAAAAATGAAAATGGGTGTAGCCCCATTCCCCAACAGGCTAGAGAAGCATGTGGATCCTATCAAAGATTATGACTTGGTCAAAGACCTAGACACTTTTAAACTAAACTTAACATTTCGACAGTTGTTGATGTTGTCTCCCAGTTGTCGAAAGAAATTTAAAAGCAACTTGACAAGAAGACGTGGACTAAGGATCACTCCTTCAACAGCGACTAAGACCAATAAGGCCCTGAAGCCTGTAAAGAACGTCGATGTGGCTAATGCCTTCCTAGATCTTGGAACCCCAGATATTAGTGTATGGATAGAAGGATGCTTTATTTCAGATGCATTGATTGATGGAGGCTCATCAGTAAACATAATGACAGATGTGACAATGAAGGACTTAGGGTTGCAAGGAATTCAACCTACACAATGGCTTATCAGATTGGTAGACCAAAGCAGAATTAAACCATTGGGCATCCTCCCATATGTAAAAACAACCCTTGCAGGAAGAGACTATTGGCTGACATATCTGGTGGTCAAACCAAATTCTTATGGGACCTCATACCCTCTGCTATTGGGAATACCTTGGCTTTTGGAAGCAAGAGGGAGGACGGATTGGTTCAAAGGAACCCTAACCCTAGGTAGAGGACCCAACAAAGTGGTATTAAAGCTATATGGATCGCAAAAAGGCAATGGATCCACATCCATTGAAGTCATAACTGACTTCTCTAACGAGGTAACAGATGGTACATCAGGAGATGAAGAGGCTGTTAAGAAAATCTTTCCTAAGAAAATAGAGGCACAATCCCTAACAGTGGGCACTGTAAGCCAACTGCCAAGGGAAGAAAAATCCTTGTCCATGGGTGAATACCTCCTGTCTCAACTAGAATTAACTTCTAAAATCACCTCTAATAGTGAAATAGAAGCATGGATGTATTGTTCTCCCTGTTACATGACAGTCACAAAGACAGAGCAGAGATAGTACAGAGGCAGTACAGTTATAGAGCAGAGACAGTACAGAAGTAGAGCAGATACAGAGCAGCTACAAAACAGAGACAGAGCGGATACGAAGATAGTAACAGAGCCAGAGCTAGAGCCAGAAGTAGAGTCTGAAGCTGTGACAGAAGCAGAAGCAAATGTAGAGGCAGAAGATATGTTCTTCTCTTACAGAGCCTCTACAGAAGCAGAGACAGAGTCTCTAGAGGAAGGGGATGAAAATGATGAGGAAGAAAATGAAGCAGGTTATGAAAGTGCAGATGAAGAATTCCCTCTGATAGAGGTTGATCTTGTTGATGTCCCTACAGATACCTCAAAGGCCGAAGATCTCCAGGTGCTGGATGGAATGACTATGGTTCCATTTGGGTTGATCAATGGACCACAAAGTATGCAGAATCTATATAAGAAATGGATTAAAGGCATAAAAATTAAGTTCACCAATGGCTCTTGTCACCCCGACTGTTCAGTCCAGAGAAAAGATGATGATGATGCCCCCTGCCAACAAAAGCCAAAGCCCTCAGAGCCACGGCCCCTAGAAGGTCCATGCTATGTGACATTCCTGGACGCATCCTCTCAAGATGAATCCCTAAGTCTAGAAGAAATTACCACTCACACAGAAGCAAACAAATCTCTAATACCCTTCCAGCAACCTAAACAGACGAATGAGTCATCTATTCAGAAGGAGAACACTAGTTCTAGAGGAACATCAGACGAGGATACTACTCTCTTGAAAGAGTCAGATCTCTATCCAGAAGCAATCCGTGGGACATTTATCCGCAAAGTGGAAGGTGAAAGGCAAGTAACGTTCCTGGATACTGACGGTACTGAACGTCACCTGAAAGTGAGTCTCAATATTCCAGAAGAAGAACTAGTGGTCTTGCAAGATTTACTAAAAGAGAACTTAGATGTGTTTGCTTGGTCATATAAAGACCTAAAGGGGATTGATCCCACAGTATGCCAACATCACATTGACCTAGAGCCTAATGCCAAACCTGTAAGGCAAAGACAAAGACATATGAATCCTAATTATTCTGCTCTGGTGAAGGCTGAATTATTGAAACTTCTTGAAGCAAAGTTCATTTATCCTGTGGCTAACAGTGAATGGGTTTCGCCCATTGTGGTAGTATCCAAGAAGAACAGGAAACTTTGAATATGCGTCGACTTTCGAAAGCTCAATTCGAAGACGAAGAATGATCATTTCCCTATCCCTTTTACAGACCAACTGTTGGACACAGTGGCAGGTCATGAGCTGTATTCCCTCTTGGATGGATTCAGCAGATATAACCAAGTCCAAATCGCAGAAGAGGACCAATCCAAAGCAACCTTCACCACAGAATGGGGGACCTATGCCTATAGAGTGATGCCATTTGGGCTCTGTAATGCTCCCGCCACCTTCCAGCGAGTAATGATGGCTGCCTTCCAGAATCATTTGATTTCATTGAGGTGTATCTTGATGACTTTTGTGTCTATAGCTTGATCCGCGAGCACTAGGGACACCTTTTTTTGATCGCAATAGACCCTGTGAAGATTGAGAAGATTGTCGCCTTAATAGCACCAACAAACCTCAAGCAATTGAGAGGATTTCTTGGCCATGTGGGCTACTGCAGAAGATTTATTGCACATTTTGCATCCAAGGCAGCCCCTCTGCACAAGCTCCTAAGGAAAGAAGCTGATTTCCTTTGGATTAATGACTGTGAAGAGGCCTTTAATACCCTAAAATAGTGCCTTATCCAAGCACCTACTTTGCAGCCTTTTGATTGGACGAAGGAATTCCATGTGCACACAGATGCATCAGTTGAAGGGCTAGGTGCTGTCCTATGTCAAAAGGGCCCCTCTAAATTAGATCAACTGATATATTATGCAAGCCAAAAGGTCACTGATAGGGAACGAAACTATACAGTGACAGAGCTTGAGTGCTTCGCAATGGTGTTTGCACTGGGACACTATCTATTGTCAACACATTTCAAGTTCTATGTGGATCATGAAGCCTTGTCCTTCCTGATGAACAAAGCCGATGTTAAAGGACGACTGATGAGATGGTTGCTCCTATTCCAAGAGTTCGATTTTGAAATGGTTACTAAGCCTGGCCATTCCCATGTCCTAGCTGATAATCTATCACGGATCCCTCAATCAGAAGAAGAGGAACAGGATGATCCTGGCCTTCTTGATGCTTCCTTGTTTCTAGTTGAAACAGTTACCCCCTGGTATGCAGATATAGCCAATCTCCTGGCAACTCAACAATATCCTCCTGGCATCTCAAGCCGTCAGAAGAAGAAGCTTATGTTAGAATCAGCCCCCTACATTGTGTTAGGTGGTGCACTGTACAAGCGAGACAAAGATGAAGTACTACGAAGGAAGAAATCGGCATAGTATTGAAAGCATGCCATGATGAACCATGTGGTGGACACTTTGCAGGAGAAGCAACAGCCAGGAAGGCTCTACTAGTAGGATACTAGTGGCCGATCCTCCACAAGGATGCATACGATTATTGTAAGAGATGTGATACTTGTCAGCAAATGGGGAAACCCACCAAAACAAGTGCCATGCCACTGCAACCCATTTTTCCCCTAAAGCCATTCGAGAAGTGGGGGATTGATTTTGTGGGTCCCATTGATCCACCCACTAGACGGAGGCAGAATAGATACATCTTAGTATGTACGGATTATGTCACAAAGTGGTGTGAAGCTAAAGCCTTGAAGCGAGATGATGGTAACAGCGTAGCCCTGTTCGTGTACGAAAATATTATCACTCGTTTTGGCGATCCCCTCGAGCTAGTAAGTGACGGAGGTACTCATTACCTTAACAAAATTATGGAGGAGCTAACAGAGCTGTATAAGATCCGCCACCGCAAGTCCACTCCCTATTATCCTAGAGCCAACGGCCAAGTTGAACTCACCAATCGCATCCTTTGCTCGATTCTGACAAGAACGATTGCCGCTCATCATCGCGACTGGGACAATTGACTTACAGAGGCCCTCTGGGCGTACAAAGCCTCTCATAAGGCAGCTATAGGATAGACCCCTTTCTAGCTAATATATGGTACAGAAGCTGTCTTCCCTGTTGAATTGGAATTGCCCTCTTTGCGACTGGTAGTTAAAGAACACTTGGGAGATAATGAGTCAGTGCAACGTCATCTCCTGCATTTGGAATACTTGGATGAGATACGACGGATGGCCTTACAATGCATGGAAACCACTCAAGCGTAACACAAGGCCTATCATGACAGTTTCATCAAGCACAAGGAGTTTAAAGAAGGTGATCTTGTTCTAGCCTATGATTCGAGATTTGGTGAGTTTCCTAGCAAGCTTCAACAACGGTGGATGGGTCCATACAAGGTACTTGCTGTCAATCCTAAAACAGCTATGTTCAAGTGCAGACCGTTGATGCCTCTGATGATCCTTTCCTGATCAATGGCTATTGCCTGAAGAAGTAGTTTCCTCCCTGGGGATCTTGACAATCACAGTCGACCTATCCTTTCCCCTTTGGGCGTCACACTGTCCTTCTCGTCGTGCTTCTGATAGCCCTTATGATTCTCCTCACGAGGCGGTCTTGTTCTGCTAACCCCTCGCAGAAACATCTCAACCCGACATTGTTCTTTTCTCGTCTGATCCAACAACAGTGGCGAGCTTGATCCTGACGTATGGTACTTCTACCATTCTCTTTCTTAATGAAAAAAAACAAAAGAAAAAAACAAGAAAATTAAAGAAAATTAAAAACAAAATTTAAAAAAATAAACAAAACTGTTATGGGAGAAAATGAAGAAATTCCCTATCATAACAAGCCTCGTCCCAAGAAAAGGTGGAAACACCCTTGGGCGAGAAGCATTGTGGAAAAGGTGGTAACATCCCGCAGTTCAGGATAGCTGACTCACCAGCAAAACCTCTTCAGCAAGTAATTCAGAGCCACCTCCCTTGGTGCGTTGTCTCTACAATATCAGTCCGTCTGCCCTTCTTAACAGACGGCTCTTCTTACAAGTCATTGAAGTATGAGACTTGTAGGTTGCCTCCCTGGGTACGCCTTGTCTTCAAGATCTTGATGACAACAACAGCTAACATGATCTTCATCACCAACCCCTTGAGTGATGCGAGCTTTCATCCTAACAGGATGGGGACGTGAGTATGGACTGCCCTCTATATCTTTCAACAAAGCGTGAGACAGAGGGTGGGCTGAGTGACCAGTTCTTCCCTTCAAATCAAATGAGAGGTGAGATGTGTGAACGGAGTGTTACACGCACGGGATGGGCCTCTCAATGCACAATGCACGATCTGTTCCTATGCACTGCACCATAAGGCTCCCTGGCCTTCCTTCTTGCACTATATGCCAGCACAGGGCGAGATGCACGGTTGCACCATCAATTGCGCACAAGGCATACAACCTTGGCACAAGTGACAGTGAGGATTACATCAATGGATTTCAGGAAAGGGCTGTCCTCTGTATCTTTCAACAGAGCATGAGACAGAGGGTGGGCTGAGTGTGACTGGTGTTTTTTCAATCAATTATTGAGAGGTGAGGATTGAGGGACGTTGCGACCCTTGGAGTCAGGTATGTTCCCATTTCCCTATGCACCCACGGGCTAGGTCTCTGCCATCAACACAAGACACGTCACTCTGTTCTATACAGTGCACTGCAAGGCTCCTTGGCCTTCCTCCTTGCACCTATGCCAGACAGGTTGGACGCATTAATGCACCATCAATTGTGAACCCTGGCATACTCCCTCTGCACCATCCCCTTGTCGATTCCTAAACCGGATGTGAGCTATGGGTTTCATCATTATTTCGTCGAATGACGTTAGTCATGGGGCGAGTGACTGCTCTTTCATTCCATTTGAGTGATTGTGAGTTGAGTGCAATATCCCTCGCCATCAACGAATTTCCTATGATTTCTTCAACCAGCTATCTCCTAGGGTGTTGCCACGTGGTCCCTGCCATAAAGAACGTTGGCTGAGTGCTATGACGACACCTTGTTACCTCCTCCAGCCAACACAACAACACCAGACACAACCTCGATAGTCGATATTCCTCCTCGACAATATGGGCCAAGTTTTTCTAACCCTATACCTTCTGTTTCACAATGATGGTTATGTTTTAAGTGTGGGGACATCATGGTTGGTCTGATGTGAGGTACCAGGTCCTTGATGTTTGGTTTACCCTTCCTGCTAAGGTTTTAAGTGTGGGGACGCGTCCCTACGCATCCATGTTGTATACCCCTAGGCATATACCCTGTTCTGATTATGCATCTATACCATGACTTCATTTTACCTTGATGGGGTCCCTTCCCCACCCTTCTGTTCTATTTTACCCTGTCCCCGGGGTTGTTCCTTGACTGTTTTCCTTTATCCTTGGTTTTGTGCTTTTTCTATACGAACGCACCCTCCGTTCATTAAGAATCCCAATCCAACCTTAGAGTCCTGTTTGTCCCTTCGAACTATCTATTTTTCCTTTTTACCAACCCCTGTTCCGACAGCCAATTCTTAAGTTATTAATTTTTGAAACCATTTTCGTAAATTGGACGGTTTTCCATGTGAACGCATCTTTATTGCTTCAGAACCCTGATCTGATGTGTCAAGCCTGTCCTACCCCTTCTCCCTGACATTTTTATTTTTGCTCCGTGTCATTTTGAGGTATGGTTCATCCGTTACTAATTATTACGGGTTTTCGGATCCTTTGCGTGCCTATTTTTCACATTTTTCCATGTGAGCCTGCCCTATTTTCATCAGAATTCCAATTTGATTTGATAGACGTGTCCTCCAGCCTTTTCCCCAATTTTTCCTTTTTCCTTTCTTCTTTTCCGACTGTCGAATTTTTAGTTATTAATTTCTCTAAGTATTTTCGGATGTGTTTTTTGTGTTTTTTCCACGTGAAACCCTCCTAATTTCCCCCAAATTGAGTTTTGATGCACCAACCCTGTGAATACCTTTCTTTCGAACATTTTTCCTTTTTACCGCCTGCTATTCCGACGCATAGTTCTTCCCGTATTAATTTCCGAGTCCATTTTCGGGCCCATTTTTAAGGTTTTTTCCATGTGAATGGGTCATATCTCAATCAAAACTATGTTTTATTATGATAAGGTTGTTGGAAACCTTATTCTACACATGTTTCCTTCTTTTCGCACTTCGTTCCGATACGCGAATTTTTCGATATTAATACACGTATGTGTTTTCGGGTTTGTTTTTGGTGTTTTTCCCATGTGAACACTGTGATTTTGCCCTGGAACCTGTGTTGCCTATTTCCATCATTTTTCCCTCGTCTCCTAGCACATTTTCCCTTTTTACAGATTTTCGATCCAACAAACGGTTTGGATTTTGTTAATTTTTCTTCCTTTTTCCCGTTAACCACGTTTCTCGCCTCGCGCGTGAACGTGTCTGTTTTTGGTTTTACGCGCCTTGGGACACCCTGTGGTGTCAGTGGTTTGCGCGTCACCGTCCTTGCCCGTTTGACTCCATCACTGCAAATTTTTTTACCCTTGCCCGCGCATGCGCACGAGCTGGGGTGTGTTTCTTGCCCTCCATTTTTCATTTTTATTTTATTTTTCTAATTTTCTTTTTTTTTAATAATACTACTAATACTAATAATAATTATAATAATGATAATTAAAAATAAAAAATCATCAAAAGAAAATTAAAAACAAAATCACAAGTAGAGAGAAAAAACAAAAAAAAAAAACAACAACAACAACAAACAGAAAAAAATATTTTAAAAAAAACAAAAACAAAAAAAAGAACCACAAAAAGAGAAAAAGAAGAAGCAAAAAGAAAGCAACAAACTATATATATATATATATATATAATGAACACAAAATAATAATAATTAATTTTTTTTAAAAAACAATGTACCTATCTCCCGTCGCATCCCCTCCCTGTTCCTTCTTCCCTTTCCTCTTCTCTTCTCCCCTCCTATTCTTCCTCCTCCTCCTCCCTTCCTTCTTCCCCTTCCCTTTCTCTTCTTCCTTCTTCCTCTCTCCTTTCTCTTCCTCCTCCTCCTCTCTCTCCCTTGCCATTTTTTTTTTTAAAAACAACGTACTTGTCTCCCGTCGCGTCCCCTCCCTACTCCTTCTTCCCCTTCCACTTCTCTTCTCCCCTCCTGTTCTTCCTCCTCCTCCTCCCTTCCCTCTTCCCCTTCCCCTTCTCTTCTTCCTCCTTCCTCTCTCCTTTCTCTTCCTCCTCCTCCTCTCTCTCCCTTGCCTATTGCTCAACCGCCCTCAGCGCCATCGGCCGCCCTCAGTGCCATATCGGCCGCCCTTAGTGCCATATCGGCCCCCCTCAGCGCTATCGACCGCCCTTCAATGCCCTCCTCAGCGCCTTGAGTTAACCCTACTAACGTAACCCCTAGTTAGTTGACTACCCCCCACTACCTTAACTCCAGTTAAGTTGACGCACTCACTAACTAACCCTGGTTAGACTTGACTGACTACCCTGACTAGACTAACTCAAATTAATCTAATCAGCCTTGACTTACCAAGACTTAACTGACTTACCTAGACTAACCAGACTTCATTGACCTGACTTGCCTTAACTTAACCAACTAACCTAATTTAACTCGCTTAATTGATTTATTCAACTAAATTAACTTAATTAACTTTATCAGACTAAGCTAACCTATTTCACCTAATCTACTCAATTAGCCCCCGTTCCTGCCTTTTCTCTTCCGTTCTTTTTCCTGCTGAGTATGGGTGTGCTAGCAGGTGTTCACGCGCGAGGACGCGCTTCCGACTTGTCCGTGCGGAGGACATTGCAAACCCGCCGTTCACACGCAGTCATTCTTCGCTGTTCACATGCAGCCCGGGTACCACCTTGTATTTTCCAACCCGCAAATATATAAAAAATACATCAAAATAGACAGACAAAACATTTTAAAAATCCAAAAATTCATTTAAAATCAGAAAAAATTTACAAAAAATTTACCAATATTTTTAAAATTATTTGAAATATTTGTAAAGTGGAAATTTAAAAAAATTAGAAAACTAAAATTTTGAAAATTCGTTCAAAATTACATTAAAAATGAGTCAAATTCATTAAAAATAGTAAAAAAGCATAACTAAATTCAGAAAATTTCCAAAAATTTCCACAAACCCCCCTCTCTTTTTGCCACTAATTTCTCAATTAAAAAATATTTCCATAAAAGGTAGAAATATTCTTTGAAGCCAGAAAAACCCTAATTTTAATACTATACATCATTAAAAATTCATTTTAAATCCTACAAATGAGCTGAAAATCATGGTTGAATTAACATACATTGTGGACACTTGCTAAATGGCTGAAAATTCATTCTCACACTTCATAACATATTCATGGGTTATATATTCTGATTTAATTCTTTTTTAAAAATAATAATAAACAAAAACACAACATAAAAAATAAAAATAATAAACCAAATAAACCAAACCAAAAAATATACACAAAACAAACACACCTAAAATACAAAATACACAAAATAAAATAAAAATAAAACCAAAAACACTAAGGTGCTTTATTTTTTTTCAATCAGTGGTCTTTGTTTTTGTTTGATTGGATTCATTGCTTTTGGGAGACTACTCCGTGCGTCTTCAGACCATTGCATACACACCCCTACCAAGTATTTATTTTGTGAGCTTTATTTATTTTCATTACCTCTTAACCACAATTAATTGCTAAAATGAACTATTTATTTACCCACCTTTTCCACGCGCATTTGCACTAAACACACAATTTAATAATTAAAAATGAACCAGCTGTTCACTTTGCACGCGCTACGTGCACTTAAGAGACACCTTAATTTGTAATAAAAATGAACCATCCGTCATGAAAAAGCACACGCTAGCAAAAAAGCGCTCCACATCACTATTAATTTTTAATTAAGGAATTTACATTTAGAGACCCAGTCTGAGAATCGTAGTCCGAGTTTCGATAAAGCATCGTTTTACTCTAATAAATTGTAATTAAAATTTTAAGAAGGAACCATTGTTTTCTTATTAAGGTTTATAACCTAATAAAATGTCACCCATTATTAATAATTTCTTAAAATAAACCCTTCATTAAAATAATTTCCCCTAACTGCACTTTTTTCCCCTTTTTAATAAACACGCTTCGTGGGATGGGCGCGTAAAAGTCTTTTAGTTGACACTGATGGTCAAGGTTATGGTCCGGTCTTGATTTACATTTTTATGGTATTATGATTTGTCTATGTGTTGCGATTACGGGTACGATGTGAAGTTCTTTCTTTCTTGCCTGATACGGGGATTTGGGTGACTGTTTGTTGCATTGCATGAAATTTTCGATCGCATATGTGTAGAGATCATGCCGAATTTTTTCTAGGATGTGTATTGTTTGGGGTGGTAAATAGGTTAGTTATGTCTATGTACGTGTGTCTTTCTTTTTGGATTGATTCCTTTTTTATAGCCCTTTGGTTGTTTTGCAGGCATTCTTTGTGACTGTCTGTGTTGTGGTGTGTGTGTTTTATATCTAAATGGTACCTCACGCTCCTCCTCCTATCCAGTATGTCCCACTGGTTAGTAGGGATTACTCTTCCCTATTAACTTTTGAGCCTATAGCGAAAGCAGGACTTGTGACTTTCGTGGCTGCTTCATTTCCCTTGATTCCAGATGATCTATCCTTGTGTGATGAGTTCCTTGTCCCATACAGCAAGAAGTCGGGACTGGTCCATGGTGCTTTCATGACATTGATACCCCGACGGTTAGGGAAGGCTTTGTCTCTTCCTTACAAAGGAGAGCCCTTTGTCACAGCTAGACAATTATTCTCCAACGCTGAGATTTTCAAGCTGTTACAGAAGCAGACCAAGGAAATTCTAGATGTTAAGAGAGTGATCAATACTTCAGGAGTCTCTTTTTCCATGATCACTGATCCTATGTGGAAGTTGGTCTGCCAGTTTCTCCAAGACAGGTTTATGCCTGCCAAAACACCATCCCATTACTTGTCCAAAGAGCTATTTACAGCTTCCAGGATGGTGTTAAAAGGAGTAGCTATTGATTGGAGTACTTACCTGCTTACAAAGATGGATCAACATTTCGTCAAAGTAACCAGAGGAAATGTCACAAACGTCACATATGGATCCTACCTGTATGCTTTCTTGACATACTCAGGCTTAAAGAAGGGTGTGCTTCCACCTCCTCCATCTGATCTAGTACCTCCTCCACCACCTTCAGAAGAGTCAGAACCTATTGATATAGAGGATCTTGATTCTCCTCCTCCACTAATCATTCAGCGAAAGTGCTTGAAGCGTGTAGTAAATAAAGCTCCTTCAGTTCTTCCTTCAGTCACAATTGCTGCTACATCTGGCAGTGACCTCCCTATTTACCTCACATGTAGCAACCTATTCAGAGCACATAGAGAGGGTTCCTTGGACATATCAGTCCCTTCACTGAACAGTCTAGTGTTGAGAGATGCCATTCCATTCCTCTGTAAAGACATCCAGAGTTCGATTGAACTTTCAGTGATAGCCTATGTTCAACAGCTGTATGCTTCCTTTTATGAAGAACTGATGCAGTCCAAAGACTAGTTGCATAAGGCAACATTAGAGTTAGCCTCTGCTAAAGACACACTTGCAGATCTGTTTAAGCAGATGGAGCAGCAAACCCAAATGATTGAGGCTCAAAGAGAAGAGATATCTTCTTTGAAGATTCAGTTAACAAAAGCTCAGTCAGAGGTCACTTAAATCTCAGAGGAGAAGGAGAGGATATCCACAGAAGCTCAAGAGTTTCAAACTCTTTTAGATGCAAAACTCTCAGCCTTACAGACTGTTCATGACACAGTGGAATCACAAGCTTCCCAAATCAAGCAGTTGCAAGACCAATTGGCATAATCACGGTCTGTTCCTCCAAGCCCCAATGTTCCTCTGATCCCTTCTCTCTCAAAGCAGGACTTGGCAGTTCTCCAGAGGCAGGCTACCTTGTGTCCTTTATTCCAAGATAAAGTGGAAAGATTACAGTCTAGGATGGATTTGTTATGGTCAACATTTGAGCATTTCTAGGAGTATGTTCCTCTGGACCATTCTTTCTTTGTCCACTATCAATTGCAGAAGTTGGCCTTTTACATGAAGCTTTCAACAATGGATCTTCCTCTTCCAGAGGATGGTTGGAGTGGGGCTTGGTCTCTTGAGTTATTAACAGAAGTGGTCCGTATGGTGTTTGAAGATTCTGTGATGACGACGGATACCATGTTGTTGTCATATATGTATCTACAAGGTGATCTGTTGATTCCAGATGAAGTAGATATGGCCTGGTATGTGGAAGACGTGGTTTTGCAAGATGTTTTATATGTCAACTATTTGGAGTTGCGGATAGATGACATGTTTCAGAGTTACTCCTCAAAAGTGGCTACTTGCCCTGATAATTTATGGCACTCAATGATTGATTCTGTGGTCCTGAATCAATGTCAGAACACAACTTCTATCTATGTACAGAGCACTAACCAACTGAGGGTGGATCTCTTAGCTCACCTTTCCAAAAAACATCCATTTGATTCAACCTTTTTTTATGTCTATCAGGAGAGAAGATCTATCTTAGGTCCCTCTATTCCTAGCCTATTATACCACCAACAAATGGCTCACCGCTATGATACCTATTTTTCCCTTTATCAAATCAATTCAACAGCAATCTTACCTCTTCTTTTCCAACCTCAATCTTTTCCTCAAATTCCCATATTTACCTATTGCTCTTTTATCGAAGATAGAGTATTTTCCCCTTCTCTACCATACCCTTCTCCATCTATCCATATACCTTCTACCTTTCATATTTATCAATTAACACCCTTTCTATCTGATTCCCTAAAATTTTCAGCCACTCCTTCTTTAACTTATTCTTCCTTTTATGATTTTTCCTACCCATCTCTTCATCCACTTTTACTTATTCCACTTCCATCTCCTACCACTTCTATTTCTCAACCCCCTCAGTTGGTTAGTGAATATGAAGGGTTTGATCAGCATATTCCCAGAAGAAGAGGATGGAGCTCGACTGATTCTCTTACAGGACCTCAGATAACTGGCCAATAATTCTAGGGGATTGGACAACTACCAGCCAAGCATACCAGAACTATTTTGCTCACCAATATTTACAATCTCTAGATCCTTCAGTGAGATTGACAGCTCATTTTGCTTGGTATCTAGCATACATGCATAGGCATTCCCATAATGATCAAAAGGCCATTCCAAAACTTTGTATGAATGTCAATATGAACATTAACTCCCACCAGTTAGATGTCCTGTATTTTCATGCCCTATGTCTACCTAACAGATACCTTGTTTTGCTAGAACGGATGTGCTGCCTGCAGTTCTTTCAAAATCCTCCAAAGACATTTGTAGATGAATCCTTCTCTATGGATCATTTTTTAAACCACCAAGCCTTCAAAAGGGATCATCTTCATTGATACCTTTGCAATGTATTTTGGAAGATTCTTAATGATATATCTCTCTTTTTGGAGGTGTCATTCAAATGGTTGTGTTAGTGTTTGTGTGTGTGTTGTAATAATTATATGTGATGAGTTCGTGTTGATTGAGAATAATTTGTTCGAGAGCTCTTTTCAAACAATTGATGGTGGATGGAAAGCCTATGGTGGAAAGCTGAAGAGAACCTCTCATATCCTTTACAAATTTGTTATGGCTATTTAAATTATTAATTAGATGATTTAATGAATAACGGGAGTTTTCCTTTAGTACTATTTTTCTATTAGATAGATGTGATAAGTTGGGGTTGTGGTTTGAAGAGATTATTGAAGATCCGACGAAAGATAAAATTGAGCTCTTTAGTGAAATTATTTTCTTATTTTCCTTAGGTCGCGATGAAACTTCCTTTCTAAGCGTGGGGATATGTTGAGAGTGGAAAAAGACTGAATTTTTGACTGATTTTTGTTGTTTTTAAGGTCTGAATGATTGATTTTTGATGGATTTAGAGTGATGTATGGTTGTTAATGGAAGTATTTGAGAGTGTTTTGGATGATATTGATTATTTTTTGGAAGTTCATGATGATTCTCAATGGAGATATGAAGCTCTATGATGTTCTGTGAGGTCTGATTGGTTCTGTATAGCTTCTGTTTTGTTCTGATTATCTTCTGTATGAAGCATGAATTGATGTGATTGATGAAGATTGAGATCTTTTGGAAGCTTATTGAATAGTTTTGATAGTATGGAATGATTTGAGTATGAGTATGAGGTTCTGTAACCCTCTATAGACCTTCTGTAGAGCCTCTGTCTCTGCTCTGTCTCTATACTATAACTGTACTGTAGCTGCTCTAGTACTGTACTGTAACTGTTCTGTAGACCTTCTGTAAGAGTTTTGTAGAATGTATGTGTGACTTTGGGAAAGTTTTCTAACCTTTGGAAAGGATAAATCTAAGTTCAAAAGAGCTAAAACAAATGGAAAAAGCAGTTGCTGAAGACTAAAGAGAAGACTAAGTGACAGTGACAGTAGTGAGCTGTGAAAAGACACTGTAGTGGCTCTGATGACTCTTCATATCAAACATACCTCTTGGGAGGTGCATCCACGACCTAAGAAGGATTATTGAGGGTTATTATGAGAGTATTTGATGGACCTAAAAACGGGCCGGCACTGGCTCATGCACTAGCCGGGCCTCGTCACTACGCACAAGACAACCCCTCGGCCTCGCGGCCAGGAGCGTCTATCAAAATCTCTGCCTTCCTAAACATTGCGTTTGTATACGTTGTAGTCCAACTGATCCTAACCCAATATTACTCCTCAGAGGGAGTCCCTTTCACATAGCCAAAAAGCTCGAATCACATACACATGGGGTTCTTCCTACGGCTGAATGCCGTCAACCCTCTGCGACTCTCCTACACCTTGGGGATTGGCCCCTCGATGCGTCGCTCAACATCTAAACATTTCGCGCAAAAGTCACTCAAGGTACCAAATAAACGTGTCCAGGAATGTACCATTGTCCTTACTTCTCTTTCCCCTAGACCCCACGACTAGCCTACAACATGGGTATCTCACTGCCTCTCATCGTAGGTCAGGTTCCAATAAACCAATTGCAATGCATGTCCAGGAGCTGGTCACTGATACTTTTCTAAATTATTTTCATGCTCTATGCATTTGGTGGATGCCTAGTGCTCAAACATTTAGCAAAACAGTATCATGCACAAGTGCACAAACATTCTTTTAATGGTTTCCAACTACCGTTCGTGCTTCGTTGCATGGGCTTAGCACCGAGGTGATCCTCGTGCTACTAAGCTCTTAATTTTAATTATCATCCGTCCTAAATGCTATGCATAGAAATCAGCAACTTTTCCATCATCTCACACGGCATTTAGACATATTTCAACTTCTCTACCCTTCCCCGTTTAAATAGTGCATCGTTGGATAGGTTTATAAGGTATTTTGACATCATTTTATGTGTAGAAAGCGGAAAAAGACACACTAGAACAAGAAGGTGGGGTTGAACTGAGGCAAATCCTCATGCTTCAGTCCCCACAAACATTCACAACCATTGTTCTTATTTATCCTTATTTTTGGAAACCCAAAATGTATTTTTCCCCTATTTTTTAGGGTTTTTCCACCCTTTTCTTGCCCTTTTTTCCATTTTCCTGCATTATTTAATTACTAAAAATTCAAAACAGGTTATGGGCTGTAGCCCTTAGTTCCTTCTTGCAGAAAAATGAAAGTTTAGTTGGTGTTCCTATTTACTTCCCCATTTTTATGCCAAAAAACCCGCATTTTCCCTTGATTTTTCATGTTTTACGTGTTTTAATGTATTATTTTGAACCACAAGATGTATATTTTTCTGCTTTTTTGATTATGACCAGCAAGAACTCATGGAAAACAGCAACATGAACAATTTTTATCCCACATGAACAACATTTCATCAATCAAAAGCTATAAAAGCTCAAATTTCCTTTGAAAATTTTAAATTACCGCTTATTTGCGTGTTTCGGGTTTCATGTCCATGGCTGCAAATCTGAAAATCAGTAGCACTTCATGTCCAGCACAATCACCAATCACCATTTCCAGCCCGTGGAGCAATCCGATCCATGCCGGACAAGCCTCCATCATTCTTTCTTCTTCCTTCTTCTTCCCACATGAACTTGCCTTTAGAAGAGAGAGAGGGAGGAGAGAGAAAGACTGAAATCAGAGATCTTCAAAGAGAGCATCATTTGATGGGCGAAGGGCGGCGAAGTGATTGGCATCCAGGGGGGAATGAGAGGCAATGATGATTGGAATGGGTTGTTTGCAGGCTGGAGATGGCATCATCATCCTTCAATCGCATTTTTCGGCGCAGTATGGCGCCCCCTCTTCTCCACCTTTTTTCCTCATCTCCTACATCAAACTTTCATGCTACATTTAAAATTGGGCTCCCAAGGGTCACTTGCCCATTTTGGCCAAATTTTGTCCACCTCTTCACATCTTGACCGGTTTCTTGGCCATTTCCCCGTCCGGACTCGGAATCGAGCTCTGAAAAATCCTGGGCATCCGGCTTAGCATCCCGTATTGGCCACTAGCTCGTGGCAACCTGCACAACTATTTGAAAAATTATGAAAAATCAACAAGTGTTGCTCGGGCACCTTTAAAGCACTTTGACGCTTAAAATCGTCCTAGATCGAGCCGCCGCCTTTGACAGTGAATATTTTTCCCTTGATATTCATAATTTTTTGCTATTTTTAAGCACTTCCCGTCACCTAAATTCCGCTCTCAATATTTTAGTGAGGAGATGATGTACTATTGAAAGAGAGAGAGAGAGAGAGAGAGAGCCAGAGATAGTCAATTCTATCAAAACAGTGTAAATGTCTTTGAGATATTGAGAGAGAAAACTATGAAGACATTGAAGATGAATGCTATGCGATTGATTGCCATTCAACGATGGTGTATTCTTTGTTATATTGATGGATTCTATGAAGATGTTGAATATTATGGTTGATTCTATCAAATCCGTGGGAGATATCTACTATGATGCTGCGTGAAGATTAACTGTTTTCTTTGTTTTGGTCATCAAAAGAATAAAATAAAAGCTTGTTGATGTTACAAGATAGATTTTCTTGCAAGAGAATTCCCTTTTCCTTGGTGTTCCTCTCGGGGCTCCAGAGTGCCAACCTCATATGCAAGAGATCTCTCTGTAGGGAAACCTTCAATAGGAGGAGGTTAGGGTACCAAGGGGGCTCTAGCTAGTAAACCCCTTATGCTTCTAGGAACCGTTGTGAATTCTTGTGTGACTCAAGATGGACTTCCTAGAAGGCCATGATGCCAGATAAGGGTGGATTGGTAGATTGTGTGCATGAGGTTGAACATAAGTCTTGGATTAAGGAACAAAATGGCAATTTGGCCTTGCACCTTGGAGAATGTATGAAAAAGTTGGCATAGCACCTTGGAGAAGGTATGAAATAGAAAAACATTGTTTTGCAAGTGCTTTCAAAGGACTATTTGACATTATCTTTATGTTAGTGACCATATTTTTTGTGAAGAACTAGTGTTTAATGATTAATTAATAAATATATTTTTACATGTCAAACATAAATATGTTTGGATAATTAGATGACTAAAACACCCCCTAGGAAAGCAGGAGGGTGAGATCCCCTATGGGTTTGTCCTATGGATGGGTGGTCTCAATAAGTTGAGAGTTTTTTTAAAGGGTATTAAAATTAGAAAGTGGTCAAATGCATGATTGTGTGGTGTATTATCTTAGACTGCAATCAATATCATTTTAGGGAAACGGAGTCGAGACTGTATCCTATGGGTAGAGGGGATTGACGTGTTTCACTCTCCCTCATTTCTCACTCATTATGAACCAAGTGCAGCATTGATTTGCTTTGGTTTGAGTTGACTTGTGAATGTTGTGGCTCAAGAATCGATGCTAGTTAAGCTAATAGGTAACATTAGCATCGAATTAGAAACCTAAATTCAAGTTGATCCTTATGCGTTATGGCCATAATCTTCTGTTGTGGGGTGGACTCTGGAGAAGGCATATGAGACAAACCCTATGTTATTATGAGGAGTACTACATGGCATTGGTTAAGAAAAGTCTCTTGATGACCACTAAATTGTATTGTTGAGGGCTCTTTAGTCGGGCATGTTACACATAGTATCAGAGCTAAACGAGTAAGTTATCAATAAGGTATGAATCTATTACCCTAACATTTTGACTTGTAAGTTCAAGAGAGAAAGAGTTGGAGCTATCCTAAAGAAACAATCTAGATAATATGATATTGATTATTAGGCACACTCTATTAATATGAATGCTAAGCTCCCAGAAAAGAAATTTCTCTTGAAGCAAATCAAGTCGCTTAAGTTCATGGGAAAAGGATCCAATGTTGAAGTTGATGCCAAAGGTTGGATCAAAACCCTTGAAAATCATTTTGATGTGGTAGGAATAAGCATAGCTAACAAAGCCATGATTACCAAGCCAAAGCTAGTAGGTGAGGCACGCTTATGGTGAAAGCAGTGGTGCCAAGGCAATGCTACTAGTAAAAGCCTTGTAAGTTGGGAAGACATCAACAAGGCCATGAGACAGGTATACTTACTGGCTTCCTATCACACCATCAAGATGAATGAGTTCTTTTCCTTGTGCAAGCTAGGATTAAGTCTGGAGACTTATTATTCTTGATTCTACCATTGATTGAATCAACCATTGGATATTTCTAGAATCCCTAAGGTCAACCAACTTGCAAAATGCTCTTATATGAGCCAAATTTTTTATCGAGGATATGCAGGTGTGAAAAGTCATCCATAGCCATGATGTAGTCTTCCATGAAGACAAGATACATAGGCAGCCTGAGAAGATAGTGGAGATATGCAGGGTTATATTTCACGAGGAGCCACGAGTTCTTGTATAGCTAGCTGGGCAGCCTGCAGCAACAACAAGTACTCATGGCTAGGGTTTGGACAGAATGTTGGGCATGCAATAGAGCCTGCAGTGCGGTGTTCTACTAGATATACAGATTTGAGCCCTCCATGCACTATGTCTTGGTTACAAATGCAAGAGAGCCTCTCACCTATGATGAGGCTATGCGCAGGGGTAATAGTCACTCCTAGGAGAGAGCTATGCAGTTTGAGATGGACTCCTTACATAAGAATGAGACTTGGGATTTGGTTTCCTTGCTTATTGGCAAGAAGGCCCTACCATGCAAGTGGATATACAAGCTGAAAAGTACCCCTAGACACCCTAAGCCGGCATAGAAGGCTAGATTGGTAATAAAGGATTTTAAGCAGGAGCATGGTGTTGACTTTGATGAGGTCTCTCTCCTGTGGTTAAGATGACCACCCTACCCTTAGTCTTAGCTTTGGTTGCACAGCTTGACTTAGACTTGCACCAAATGGATGTCAAGACAGCTTTTTTACATGGAGACTTGCATGATGAGATTTACATGGAGTAGCCTAAGGGCTTTGCAGAGCTTACCAGGGAGCACCTAGTGTGTAGGTTGAAGAAAAGTCTTTATGGCTTGAAGCAAGCACCTAGGGAATGGTACATAAGTTTGATGCTTTTATGCAGTCACAAGGCAACAACTGTAGAGCTATGGATCTATGCTTGTAGACAAAGAAAGCCCTTGATGGATCTTTGCTTATTTTGGTACTCTATGTGGATGACATGCTATTAGTAGGGAAGGCTCTCGATGAGCTCGATTCTCTTAAGGCTCAGCTCAAGAAGAGCTTTGAGATGAAGAATCTAGGACAGGTCTCTCACATACTTGGTATGCACATTAGACGCGACAAGCATCAAAGATTCCTCTACTTGTCTTGCTCTTGCTCTCGCTCTCGCTCCTGCTCCTGCTCTCCGTGCAAGCTTCAATCCTTCTCACCTTTTAGTTTCGCAATCGGTGCTTTCAAAGGACTGTTTGACATTGTCTTTGTGTCAATGGCCATAATTTATGTGAAGGAAGCAATGTTTAATGGTTAATCAAGGAAGTTATTTTTGCATGTCAAACATTATATATGTTAGGATAACAACATCCTCGAGGAAAGTGAGAAGGTGAGATCCCCAATGGCCCAAAGTTTTTATTCAAGGTATTAGATTTAGGAAGTGGTTAAATGCAAGATTTCCTAGTATGTTGTCTTAGACCTCGATCAATGCCTTTCTAGGAGAATGGAGTCTAGAATATACCTTATCAAGGGTTGATGTGTATCACTTCCCCTCATTTCTCACTCATTATGAACAAATGTGGCATTGAATTGCTTCAGTTTGACTTGACTTGTGAATGCAGTGGCATTGTGGCCTAATATGACCCTACTTCCCACAATAGTGACATGTCATGAGGACTTATGATCATGGGACTTACTACAAGATCGCCCATGTGACTAAAAATGTGACCTCAATGAGTCTCTACCACAATAGTTAGTAGTACTCTTACCATCACCACGGCCATGATGCATCCACATTTTTTTATTGATCTCTTCATTGAGTAAAGAACCCTATACATCCTATAATTTCAAGCCATCCTTAGGCATATTAACACACCCTGAACTTCCAGAGGGCTTCCCAAATGTACCCCCTTTTCCAAACCTCCCTTTTTCAATCAAAACCCCTTCCCTTCCCCTCTTTCTCACATGTAATCTCTCCTTTTCTCTTCCCCCCCCCCCCCCCCCTTTTTCATTACAGCTCCCCTTCCCCCTCCCCCCTATGATGCACTTGCACTCATTACTCAATCAACATGGCACAAAAAGGTAACATGCTATGTGAGAGCAAGGTATACTCTTGTATTATTCAATGAAAGAAATGGTACAACATAGGCATATCCCATGACTACACCCTCGTGACGCTACACATAAGAGGGTTCACCACTGGGTATAGGGAATCACACGTAGAGTGGAAACCAAGTAGGGCTCAGAGTCACTACTACTCCCTATATATGTGTTTCTAGTAATAACTCCATGGTATAGCTACAAAGCACCAAGCAAGACTCAAAGTCACTACTACTCCCTATATAGGTGTTTCTGGTAATAACTCCATGGTATAGCTACAAAGAACCAAGCAGGGCTCAAAGTCACTACTACTCCCTATATAGGTGTTTCTGGTAATAACTCCATAGTATAGCTACAAAGCACCAAGCAGAGCTCAGAGTCACTACTACTCCCTATGTAGGTGTTTTCGATAATAATGCCATGGTATAGCTACAAATCCCTTACACTCACCCCTGCTTATTGGATTGCTATCCTCAGCAATCTAAGGGTAGTGTTTATTTGACTCATCTGAGGTCTTAACACAGCTCTTTCTAACAAGCTAGCCAGTGTCTACCGGTCTAGGACTTGTGGAAAGACGCTTGCAGGGCCTTAATACAACTTTTTCTAGTAAGCTGGTCAGTGTCTGCCCATCTAGACTTGGTAGGGCTCTTTTTAAGTTTATTTGTTGTTGGGGTTACCATGCGAGTCCACCCTTGACTCAAGTACATTTGAGGAGTGGAGGTGAAATTGGGCCTAGGATTGAGAACCATTTGTTTGGATAAGCTCAAGGGGCATTGGAAGAAGTAGTGGGGTTCTCCTTGAGCTAGATGGCAAAGGCATCTTTGCTGTACTCCTGTGCCTCCGCTTCTGAAATCTAAGTGGCTTCCTTGAGGGGATGCCCACACCATTTGGTGAGGTACTCATGGTGTCCTTTTTCTCCCGACATCAGAGGATTGCTTCTACTTCGAAGGGACCGTTTGAATGGAGCATTGGTATGTGCCATCCCCATTGGTTGTCGAGATATAACATGCACAAAAGGTGAGCATGAAAGGCATTATGAACACATATACTTTATGGCAGGTCAAGTTTGTAGGTGACTTCATTCAGCACTTAGGTGATGTGGTAGGGTCCATAGCAGCGGTGGTTGAACTTGGGGGTCATATTCTTGGGGAGTGACATATTCTTAGAATTGACTAGGACCATGTCAACCTTAAATAGTATGGCCTTCCTCTTTTTGTTGGCTTACTCGGTCATGGTGATTTTGCTTTGTTCTAGGCTCTACTTGGCCACCGCATTCTGATCTCTCCATTTCGTCAAGAATTCCTCTATATCTTGATCTTTCGCTTTGGCCGCTCTAGATGCTAAGGCAAGTGGTGTGATGACTTTTTTTCTTGTGGCCAATTCAAAGGGCGTGTAGCCCACGGCCAAGTGGATGGAGCTATTGTATTGAAATTCAACATATCAAGGTACAAGGCCGAATCTTTTTGATCCACCCGGGTGTAAATCCTAAGGTAGTCTTCAATGCCTTGGTTGACTCGTTCTATTTGTCCATCTGTTTCAAGGTGGAAGAACGATGAGAATCTCAACTGTGTATCCAGAGTCTTGAAGAGTTCCTTCCAGATGTCACTCATGAATCTTCCATCTCTATCTGACACTATAGCTAGGGGTAGGCCATGTAGTTTGAACACATGTGTAAAGAAGAGGCGGGCTACCTCCTTAGCGTTCAATGGTGGTTTGCTAGGGATGAAGTGGGCTTACTTAGAGAAGTAGTCCGCCACTACAAAAATGACGGTGTAACCATAGGATTCGAGGAGCTCCACAATGAAATCCATACTAATTACATCCCATGGGCAACTTGGTACGAGCATAGGTTGAAGTAATCCCGTTGGCTTTGAGCGCGTTGCTTTTATAAGTTGGCAAGTAGGACATGTTTTGATGTAGTCAATGACTTCTTCCTTCATGTTGGGCCAAAAGAATTGCTTCCTAAGTGCCTCCAGGGTTTTGCTCTATCCTTTGTGTCCTCCTAGTTTCCCATCATGTATTTCATGGAGGATGAGTTTCTTTAGCTTCACATTGTTGGGATTGGAAGTATCTAAGGAGAACGTTGTTGGTGAAGACTACTGTGTGCTTGTCTTGAACATAATGCTTCAATTTTCTAAGGCAATGGATGATTGCAAGCATTTCCTTCTCATGTGTGCTCCACCTAGTTTCAACATCTGTGAATTTCTTGGATTCATAAGCTATGGGGCGACCTTCCTACACCAGTACGCCCCCAATGACATAATCGGATGCATCTGTGGAGATCTCAAAGGGTTTGGTGAAGTTCAGTACCTTCAAGACGGGGGTTTGGCTCATGCATATCCTCATCTGCTCAAAAGCTTCCTATTGTGCGCTACCCCATGTAAAAGTGTTATCTTCTTTGGTGAGGTGGGAGAGGGGGCGGTGATGAGGCTATAATCCTTGATGAGCCTTCTGCAAAATACTGTGAAGCCGAGGAACTCCCACACTTCCCTTATGGTCTTCAGTATAGGCCATTTTTGGATAGCTTCCACTTTCTTAGGGTCCACTTTGATACCAACTGCTCCTACAATGAAACCTAGTAATTCTAACTCCTTTACTACAAACTCACATTTTTTTGGTTTGGCATATAGCTTATGTTGTCACAGTTTCTCAAGGACTAAGCGTAAGTGTTGCTTGTGTTCTTCTAGGGTCTTACTATAGACTAGTAGATCATCAATGTAGATAATGATAAAGACATATATTTAGGGTCTAAAGACTCCATCCATGAGGCCGCAAAATGTGCCTGGCCCATTGCTCAAGCCAAATCCTAAGACTAACCATTCGAAGCTACCATAACAGGTGCGAAAAGCTGTTTTAGGGATGTCTTCTTCTGCTATGCGGATCTAATGGTAGCTTGCTGACCTAAGGTCTATGCGGCTAAAGTACTTGGCTCTGTGTAGTCTATCTAAGAGATCCTCCACTAGGGAAATGGGGTATTTTTTTTAAATGGTGATTTTGTTAAGGTCCTTATAATCTACACACAATCTAAGTCCCCCATCCTTCTTCTTAACAAAAAACACTAGGCACCAAAGGGGGATTTGCTGGGGCGGATGAAACCTTGTTCCTCTAATTCATCCATCTACTTCTTCAATTCCATGAGTTTGGTGTGATTCATGCGATAGAGTGCTCAAGCTGGTGGGGCAGATCCTGGAATAAGTTTGATTTTATGATCCGCATCCCTTATGGGTGGTAGACCCTTGGGTAGCTCTACTCGCATTACATCTTTGAACTCCTCGAGTATCTCTACCACTTTTATGCTACTTCTCTGATGTTTGGGCTCCTTGGTGTCCTCTTGCCCAATGGGTCCAATCATACATAGAGAAACCATGTCTCCTTGCTTGATGGATTTCTCCACTTGCTTGGCACTGCACGTCATGATGCATGGCCTAATAGGGATCCCTTGACCCTATGTTGCTTGGGTTGGTTCTCTTGGTTGATTCGGACTTGACTTCACTGTTTGGCATGAGACTCCTACCTTATTCTCCTTTATTTTCACTTTGATTGGTATTGTGCCTGGCAACTGCATTCTTTCGCAGGGTACTCTGATGCCTTCTCCTTGCATGTCTAGCATCATCTCATTAACTCCCTTTCCAAACATTGCAATGACATATTTTTCATAGAATTCTAAGCCTAAGATAACTTCAAAATCATCCATGGGGATTACTAAGAAGTTGAGTTTTTCTTTCCATTTTCCAACTTCTACTTGCACTGCAAAGATATGTTTCACTTATTTGGCCTCTCCTTGTGCGAATGTTATTGTTAATCCTTCCGAGGCCTTAGACAATTCCAATCCATGTTTGGTTGCACATTCTGGGGTGATAAAGTTGTGAGTGGCCCCTATGTCCACCATGATAGCTTGATTCCCTTCGCTCACTTTGCCTTTGATGTATAGGTGATGGATTACTGTTACTCGGGCCGCCATGCATTGGGGTCATGCCCTAATTGTTCCCACTCTTGGGTGGTCCATGCTTTCATCACTTCCACTTGGAATTTCTTGGATACACAAGGGTTGTGGTTCCTCTCCTCCATACGCGCTAGTGGCGTTCACCCTCGACCCACTTGATGAGGCTGTATCTTCCACGGGGCCTCTGTTTTAATAGTGTGGTCCCCCACATCTGAAACATCTGATTCCTATGGTTGGGCATGGGGGTCTCCACCATGATGTGTTTGATCATGTGGGGCCATATGATGCACTGGGAGTTGGCCTATAGTGGTTGTTCCCTCATTTTCCTGTTGCTCCTCTTGGCACTAATGCGGACTATGATGCGGATGGTGTTGTGTTGAGAGTTTGACTCCGTGTGTCCGTGGATGACCCTCTAGGGGCATTGGGTCTTGGGGTCCAGGAATTGTTGTTGAGGTTGGTGTTGAATCTGTTCCGGTTCCCTTGGGTTGTTCCCCTGCCTTCTAAGTCCACTAGTCTTTCAGCCATTCTCATGGCCTTTACTAACCTGGTTGGCTCCTATCTCTCTACATCTCTTCTAGCCCATTCTTGCATCCCAAACAAAATCCATGTAATTTGGTGTTAGTGTCCATGTTTGGTAGCTGCAGCATGATCTGCCTATATTTGCTTACGTACTCCTTCATCTGTCCTTGTGTTTGCTTAAGGTTTCTCCATTCATCTCTAACTTTGAACTTCTTCATCTTTGGAATAAAGTAGTCTATGAGCTCCTCCTAGAGTTCTTTCCATGAAAAGATGGTGTGACCCTGCTCTTGTTTTAGTAGGTACCAACTAGTAGTGTCCTCCTCCAAGTAGATGCCTACCACTTCTTCCTTTCTATCTTCAGTGATTCGAGTACATCAAGTATCTATCCACCTCTGCAATCCACTTCTTCAAGACCAGTCCGTCTCTCTCTCATTTGTACTTGGCCAGTTGGGGCATCTTGAATTTGTCATAGTCATCTTTTGAGTTGTCACTATCTTCCTCTTCTATGCGATTGTGCTTCTTATCCTTCTTCTTGTCCTTCTTCTTACTTCCTGCTTCCACTACCTTCTCCTTGTCTTTTCTTGTGTCCTGCGTCCTCCTAGAAGTCTCCTCTCTACCTAATCTATCTATCTCCTCTTGCATTTTATGTATTTTCTCCTCTTCTTGTTGCTGTAACACCCATTCTCTATAGCCCTACTCAACATCTAGTTTTCTTCTTCTTTCCTTTTCCTCTTCCCTCATCTGCATGTTCCTCCAAATTGACTCTACTATGCCTAACATCCCCTCCAATTGCCTCTCCAATCCGACTACCTTCTCCTCTTGGGCTACTCTCCATTCTTGCCCTCTACTCTTATTCCTCTCTTCCATTGTTGGGACGGGTACATTCTCTCTATCATCCTCCATGTGGTCGGTAGTGTTGTCAGTGCGAGGAAGCCATGTTTTGCCTTCAGGTGGTGGTTGTGCTACGGGGAAGCCAGCGTCGCGTCTTCAGATGGCAAATGGTGTCAAGGTTGTCGTGTCGGGGCATCACACCGGGGTTGATGCGACAAGGGTCAACACGACACGAAGCGTCACGACGTGGGTCATTACAACTCATTCTCTTCGGGGCATTGGATCTTCTCTCCTGCTTCCATGAGCACTCCTTCACTTGGAGAAAGAGTTGCTCTGATACCAAGTGTGATGCACTTGCACTCATTACTCACCCAACACGCCATAGAAAGGTAACATGATATGTGAGAGCAAGGTATTACTCTTGTATTATTCAATCAAAGAAACGGTATAACATAGGCACACCCCAGGACTACACCCTCGTGACGCTGCACATTAGAGGGTTCACCACTCGGTATAGAGAATCACATGTAGAGTGGAAACCAAGCAAGACTCAGAGTCACTATTGTTCCTTATATAGGTGTTTCCGGTAGTAACGCCATGGTATAGCTACAAAGCCCTTACATCCCCCCCCCCCCCCCCCCCTTTTTTTAAATTAAAACCCCCTCCCCTCTCTCTCACTTATAATTTCTCTCTTTATTTTTCCCCTCCCCTTTTTAATTAAATTCCTCCCCCCTC
Organism: Lygodium microphyllum; assembly: GCF_053477565.2. NCBI lineage: Eukaryota > Viridiplantae > Streptophyta > Polypodiopsida > Schizaeales > Lygodiaceae > Lygodium > Lygodium microphyllum. The sequence continues at coordinate 51,486,867 of NC_141140.1, read as the reverse complement.
TCGCTCTCATTTGTAGGGCCTCGGTTCTCTTTCTCTCTCTCTCTCTCTCTCTTATTAAAATTTTAAATTTAAATTTTTCTTTTAATTAAATATTTTTAAAAGTTTTTTTAATTTAAACTTTTTCAAACATAGTTTTTCACACACTTTGAGAGAGAGATAGAAGAAGAAGAAGAAGAAGAAGAAGAAGAAGACAGATAAAAAGAAGATGGAGAGAGAAGAGGGAAAAGAGAAAAGAGAATAGTCTTTTTTTAATTAAGCATTTTTCTTCTCCCCCTCCTCCCCTCTTTCTCACATGTAGGGCCTAGGTTCTCTCTCTCTCTCTCTCTCTCTCTCTCTCTCTCTCTCTCTCTCTCTCTCTCTCTCTCTCTCTCTCTCTCTCTCTCTTAGATTAACATATTCTTTTACTTAAATATTTTTAAATTTTTTTTTAATTAAAGGTTTTTTTAATATAGTTTTTTACACACTTTGAGAGAGAGATAGAAGAAGAAGAAGAAGGTGGAGAGAGGAGGGGGAAAGAGAAAAGAGAATAGTTTTTTTAATTAAACATTTTTCTTCTCCCCCTCCCCCTCTCTCTCATGTGTAGGACCTAGGTTTTCTCTCTCTCTCTCTCTCAAATTAAATTTTTTAATTAAATATTTTTAAAAATTTTATTTAAAGTTTTTTGGACATAGTTTTTCATACACTTTGAGAGGGAGATAGAAGAAGAAGAAGAAGAAGAAGAAGGATTAAAAAAAGAAAAAGAAGAAAGAGAAAAAGACGAAGAGAGGGGGGAACAGAGAGAAAGAGAATTATAGAGAGAGGAAATATAAAATTTAAGAGAGAGAGAGAGAGAGGAAAAGAAAAAAGGAAAAGAGAGGAAAGAGAGGGGTGAGAGATAGAGAGAATAAAAGGAGAGAGAAAAGAAGAAGAAGAGAGAGAATTTGAACACAAAGAGAAAATATAGAGAGAGAAAATGTAAAATTTAAAAGAAAGAGAAAAAAATTTAAAGAGAGAAGAAGAAAAAAGAAGGAAAAACAAGAGAGAGAAAGAAGAGAGAGAGAGAGAGAGAGAGAGAAGAAGAAGAAGAAGAAGAAGAAGAAGAAAGAGGAAAAGAGGAAGAGAGATGGGGAAAAAGAGAAAAGGGAAAAGTTTTTTTAAATTTAAATACGTTTTGAGAGAGAGAGAGGAAGGGAGAGAGATTGAGAGGGGAGGGGAAGAAAGAAGAAGAAGAAGAAGAAGAGAGAGACAGAGAGAGAGAACATGTAGAGAGAATTATAAAGAGAGGAAAGATCAAATTTAAAAAGAGAGAGAGAATAAAAAATAGAGGAGAAAGAGAGAAGGAAAAGAGAGGAGAGAAAGAGAGAGAAGAAAAGTGCAGAGAGAAGAAAAGGAGAGAGAGAGAAGAAAAAAATTAAAAAGAAAATGAAAAGAGAGAGAGAGAGAGAGAGAGAGAGAGAGAGAGAGGAGAAGAATGGAAAAAAATGAAAAAAGAGGAAAGGGGGAGAGAAGGAAAAGAGAGGAGAGGGAGAGGGGGGAGAATAAAAGGAGAGAGAGAAAAAAAGCAGGGAGAGAAAAAAAGGAGAGAGAGAGAGAGAGATAATTAGACATAGGGAATTTTGGGGGGGGGAGAGGGAGAGTAAATAAAAAATTAGAAAGAGAGAGAGATAATTAGACATAGGGAATTTTTTAGGGGGGGGGAGAGGGAGAGTAAATAAAAAATTAGAAATAGAGAGCGAAAAGAGGAGAGAGAAAGATGATAAATGGATTGTTGAGTGAAGTCCACTTTGGGGCAGCGAAGCTGCCATGTAGTGGCCTAGCATTCCATGTGCGCAAAATCCACACGGAATGCTAGTATTATCTATCGATAGGACTCTCACTAGTGTGGTACATGATGTGACACTAGAGGAGAAGCTCACTAGCAAGAAACTAGATTTGCCACATTTTGGATGCATTATATGTGTACATGTATAATGAGTTGAGAAAAAAGCTAAAACCCAACACTCAAAACTATATATCTATTGATTTTTCCCTTGAGAAAAATGATCATAGATATTATAATCCACTTACACATATGGAATGAGTGGGAAGATGTAGTGTTTGATGAGATGAGCATTTGGTATACTACTAAAAAATAAGTAATTGGAGATTATGTAACCAAAAACATGGTTGCAAAAAATGTAGGCCACAAGCACAGGTATAAAGTAGGCAACGAGAGTCTTCTTCTATTAGGTTTGTTGGGAGACCATGAAGTGACAAGTTACATGTAGATAGCAATCCTATGCGTGTAGAAAATATATCATGAAAGGAAAAATAAAAAGTTTTTGAGTCACTTACTATGTGAGACGTTTCTTTCTATACATGACTCACATGTAGATGGTGTCTAATGAATGGAATCAAAGTTTGGATAAGGAGTTTGGGATTCCAATTATTCACACATGTGGTGTGAGAAAAGCCAAGGCTAATGTAAGGGCACCATAACGTGTTCTAGAGGTTAGTAGATCAACTTAAGTGAGGTGTCCTATGCAAAGGTTGACATAAGATGGTGGTCACATTGCTCACCTTTAACATATATGGTAAATGTAACAAAGTCAATTAAAACCACTTGTTTTGAGGAAGGTGTTACTAGCTAGAGGAATGGAGGCAACAACCCAAGATCGCCATGACTTTGTGAAATGTGAAAGATGTGGATCTAGAGCATAGCTATGACGGCTTGTAGGCATAGAGTGAACTCATGATGATAGAGACAAAGACATTGTTTGTTACACAAGTGAATTAGGTTCCAAGATTGCGACTTGGACTCATAAACACAATGTTGTGTATGACTGACAATGACAAGACACTTAACTGAAAGTACAAAGCATCATGGCATTGTATTCATTCCATATGAAAAGTGGTAGTCAAGTACAATGCTTCATAGTTGTTGGATGGGTAAAGTTTTCCCTCTCTGTGCATATGGGATTTAGTTTGCTTGCATGTCCTAAGCCCAGAATTGCCCCATACAAAGAGGCTACAATAGGTGTGATGGCAAATATCTCAACACCCCTCCTCAATCACAACCAAAAAATACAAAGTGTGTAGAGGCTTTAGTGAGAGCAACACCTGCAAAGTTTGGGCACACCATAAACATGGCAAAACACCAAAGGTTGTCGCAGAAAAGGCTAAGTGTGGGTATGGTCATCCAAAGGTTGTAGCAGGGGCCTCACAAAGTGTACAGAGGCTGTAGTACAAGGCTACATGAGGAGTTTACAAGCTTCTGATAAAGACATTTGGGCTAAACATTACAAGGTTAAAAAAGTTTGTAAAAATTTGGATCAAGGACCGTGAGGCCCTTGCAGTTTTTAGCATTTTTGGTATGGATCTTCAATTCATTGTAAGTCTTCTTATTGATGTAGTCCAGCTTGCTCTTTTTGATCATGTACTTGCTCTTCACTTTGCTTGCAATTTCAGAGTCTTCATGATTTTTCTACTTCTTCTTCTTATTCTTTTTCTCTTTGATCTTTCCTTCATGGTCATCATTTTCATGGACTTTACTTGCATTAGTCATCTGGTTCTTTTCTTTATGGCCCCCCTCAAGCAAAGGTACAATCTTTGAGGTAGCAGAAATGTCTTCAAACTTTTGCACTTTAATGTCTTCAAGGTCTTCAAATGGAAACATTGATGGCATTTGGATATAGGCAACTCCATGTCTTCCTGTAGGTAGAGTAACATCTTCTACGTAGTGTAAATGGGCCATAAGATACGCGTTATTGAGAAGCACCCACTAAAAAAACTTCATGTTTGGCATTGGAACTCAACTTTAAATCCTTGACTTTTTTTTGACTAGCAAAAAGAATTGAAACGTAATGCGTCAAAAGACACAAGCAATGGCAGTGTAGTATCAAAAGATACTAGTTTGAAATTTGATGTTTGTTGTGACCCCTTCAACTTGAGTCCCCTCCTTGTTGATTTGATGCCCAAATGTGTGCTGGTTATTGAGTAAGAACTCTAAACCAAGTGGCAAGAACTCCAATTGATAGTTAGAAAATGAAGTGGTTTTGAGCTTGAGCTCAAAAGCTATGGCTTCCCAACTTTAGGGTTTACTACAGGCACTAGTTTTTTCTTTGTAACAGCCCAACACAACTATATCTTGACGAGATCTCTGGTGGGAAGGTGCCTTAGATGTCCAGCTTTGAAAGCCCTATGCTCTTGTTTGACATCATGACGCAGGCGGAGCACGCAGACTCTACGACCAGTCAAAGGCGAAGTTCTAAACAATGCAATCAATTTCGGCAATGTTGAAGCCATGGATCATCAATGTTACTGATCGAAGTGCCAAAGAGCTGTGCCCTGAGGTGATGAAGAGATCTCTTGAAGACGTCATGAGCTAAAATAATCTCTATGAAGAGATCCAAGGGCTCAAAGGAGGTAGGGTTCATATTGGCTATGGCTGCCACAAGCTTTGACTGAGGATGGAGTTGAAAAATGAAGTCTTGCATTGATCCTGGGATGGAGAGGAGCTAAAGGAGCAAAGAGGAGACTTGAGACATGCTAAGCCATGATCAACTGAGCTCTGATACCATGTGAAAGATGCGGATCGAGAGCATGGCTATGGCAGCTTGTAGGCATAAAGTGAACTCATGATGATAGAGACAAAGACATTGTTTGTTACACAAGTGAATTAGATTCCAAGATTGAGACTTGGACTCATAAACACAATCTTGTGTATGACTATAGTGACAAGACACTTAACTGAAAGTACAAAACATCATGGCATTGTATTCATTCCATATGAAAAGTGGTAGTCAAGTACAATGTTTTATAGTTGTTGGATGCATACAATTTTCCCTCTCTGTGCATATGGGATTCGGTTTGCTTGCATGTCCTAAGCCTAGAACTACCTCATACAAAGAGGCTACAGTAGGTGTGATTGCAAATATCTCAACATGAAAGACCAAGGTTATGTTGGTTGACAACACATATCATAGTTGACAAGACTATTTGGCTAGGGCTTAATCCTCTTTTAAAGTGTTCATTAAGTATAGTTATTGTAAGTCATCATGCATTGAAAACTAATGAGAGATATTTTATTATGTATGTCAAAATCAACTTACCTAAGGTATTTTCAAACCTCTAGAATTAGAGCGGATCTTTCAAGGTCATCTATGTTGAATGTATAAAATTCTATTTCCATTTCATTTATGTTTATAGACCACAAAAATGAATAAATTTTGAAAGAGAATGTAAATCAATGCATTATATTAATATGTTTGGACCATGATGGCTCCCAAGTTTCATGAGCTACACATAATAAAATATTTATACATGCTAGAAAAACTCAAGAGAGCTATTCACGAAAACAAAATTTAGTGCCAACAAACCTTTCAAGTTGGGGCAAGAATACTTATCCTAACATCATCCTTTGCATATACATGTTAGACATGAGAATGGAAGTACATGAATCCAACTCCATGACCATTTAAGTAGAGGGTTCATAAGTAGTCCATATATATGAGATCTTCTTTTGTAATGTGATGTGTGTGCATAGTATAACATCATGGACATAGATAACTTTTAGATTAAGTGGTGGATATATTTATATCACTAGAAGATAAGTGCACTCAATGATGAAGGACATAAATGGCCACCACATTGAGAGTAAACCCACAATAGTGAACACCCATATGCACTACCAATTGGCTTACAACTCTTTAACTACTACAAACTAGATTCTTTGTAGATTGATTATTACTATAAATTTACAACTTTGAGATCACAATTTATTTGGAACTCTTATATGTACATCAACAAAAGCTCATGGGTTAGTAAATGTATTTGCATACTTATCTTCCATTTTTTGGGCCCTTTATGTAGTGAGTGTTGCAAGCACATAGGCATTAACTTGCACACGCACACACACGCACACATGTGCATGCGCATGCGCACACGTGCATGCATGCATGCTCACTCGCTCACACACACGTGCGCGCGCACACACACACACACACACACACACACTCTCTCTCTCTCTCTCTCTCTCTCTCTCCACTTTTGTTGGTCACATGGAAAAGATTGAAGAAAGAGTATATTCTATATCAAGGGATGTCAGACTCATGAAATTGTAGACTTTAGAGCCCCATCAAGCACACAAATCAAGTGACTTGCTAAGTGCTTGTGAAAACATTGAGTCATTGTGTCCACATGCAAGTTCATCTTATGCTACACCCTAGCCATTGTGGCAGAGAGAGAGAGAGAGAGAGAGAGAGAGAGAGAGAGAGAGAGAGAGAGAGAGAGAGAGAGAGAGAGAGAGAGAGAGAGAGAGAGAGAGAGAGAGAGAGAGAGAGAGAGAGAGAGAGAGAGATTTCAATCATCTTGCCATGTGGAGCTAGTAATATCACGTACATTTCACTTGCAAAAGTGAATATAGGACCCCTTTTGACGAGGTACTCCAACTAGATTGAAGTCACATAAAGTTGTAGTCAAAGTTTTTTACAAATACAGATGTCAACCACATGGACTACAATGGCCAATGCAAGTGAAATATTTATATTAAAAGTATTATTTAAATATTTCAATATTGCATGTTGAAAAAGAGGGCAAGAAAGAGAACACGAGAGTATTTGATCATTCATTCAAAATTGGTCCATTTCCTTACTATGCAAGGGTGGGTGACTCTATCCAAAATAGGTAAAACTCTAAACAATGAGAGAGAGAGAGAGAGAGAGAGAGAGAGAGAGAGAGAGAGAGAGAGAGAGAGAGAGAGAGAGAGAGAGAGAGAGAGAGAGAGAGAGAGAGAGAGAGAGAGAGAGAGAGAGAGAGAGAGAACTTTCTCAAAGTTTCAAATATTTAATTTACATGTATATTTTTATGAAAGATTTGGATCATTGTACACATGCCACATAGGGTTTGATCAATTCTAGAGCTTTAAGTTGTAACTTTGATTGATATAGCTAGATGAGGCTAACTATATAAAAGAAAAAGAAAGCAAAAAGAGATTGATTGATTTAAAGTATCTAAGAGGCAATTTGTCATGGTGATGTATCACTCACACACACATGCGCACGCACGCACGCACGCACGCTTTACTCCTATTGCATGTCTTACAATCTAATTTAAGACTTGATAAAGTACAACTTGCTCTTAGTTCTATCACCTCATGTGGAGACGCATGGGAAACAAACCATAGCTTTCTTCATTTTTGTCATTAAAGTCCCATGCATGATGATGTGAGCTCAAGTGAAATGTTTGCACATATTCATGTCCTAACAAATACAGAGCAATCCAACTCTATGTATAAAGTCATTCTTAGTCTTTTGGGCATAAGCCCCATAGATTTAGAGATTGTCTTGAGTTTACTTTCTACTGAGTTAAAAAAGGATATTTGAACCAACTTGATAACTTGGCAAACATTCGTTTGTACACATATGTCACATAGGCATTATTGAGCTCAAGCGAATTTCAACTATTCTATGTATTTATTATTATTCTAGTACTTTACACAATGTAGTTATGCATAAGCTCAAGGTTTACACCTAAACAAAGGTTTACAAATCTATTAGTTTTAGATTATGTTATGCAACAAAAGCTTACCTTACTAATAGCACCACTATATAGAGAAAGCTCATGCATTATCAAACAATGATGCCACCAAGTTTTATGTGGAAATAAGTGAAACTTTGAGTAAGTACTAGAAAACATAAATTGTCATCATGCAGAAAAATATGGATTTTTAGTGGGGGACATTGGCAATATAACTAGAAAACACTTTACAAAGCATACTACCTCAATTAGCCACAAAGGTTATTGATTTTAGATATTTAGATGTATTGAGGTTGAGTGTTAGCTCAACATGGTGGAGGTGGACACGATGGCCAATGAAGGAGTCTTTATAACCACATGACACTAGGACAAATTACATAAACTCCAAATGCATAGCTTGGGAAGCTTCAAGGTGGAAACAATGCCTTCATAATTTGTACATATATGAGTTTTAGTTATAGCAATCTTATAGGTATTGCTAGAGGAGTTAGACTCTTCAAATAATCTCATTGTTTAACTTAAGCTTTACATAAGTAGTTCTGCAACACATGTTCAAGGGCTGATAAAGGGCTTCTCACTTTCAACAAGAATCCCTCTTGAGACCACCTCATGTGGTTTGTATCAAGGAAGTTTGTCTTCTCACAAGTCAATAAGAAAGAGAAATTGTGGAGATGTCAACTTGTGCATTTGTTTATGGGAGGCCACCTTCATCCATCCACCCATAAGAAGGTCGAGAAGGATATCCTTCTTGTCTTGTAGGCAAATTCTTGCACAATAGGGTGAAGATGATATCTCATACTTTGCTTGGCAAAGTGTGCATGATATTATGTAAATTCTAGTTGCTTTAATAGGTAGACCATTGTCACATGAGACAAGGGAGACTAATCAAGGTAAAGAGGCCATTAAAGGGGAACCTCTCACTTGATTTCTAGTACCTACCTATGAGGCTTTAGATGGCCCATCATCATGTTGAAACTTTTTTTGGTTCAAAATTTAACTTCTTGAGCCGTATCAACAATGTGATTTGGTCATTCTTCTCACTAGCGACCTTTGTGTAGAAGGTAACCCTTGACATGATTGGCCACTTTAACCTAGGGCATTGTAATTACTTAATAAGCCTTGGAGATTGAGCTAGAACAAGAATGTCTAGGTTGAATGAGGCATGAGAAACATGGGATGTTGCATGATGTTAAGTAGCCATCAAGGTTCATTGAGAAAGGGCAATAGTGATGGGATGTTGCATGATGTTAAGTAGCCATCAAGGTTCATTAAGAAAGGGCAATAGTTATGGGATGAAGGGGCAACAAGGAAAATACCACTTTTGTGTGTTTGGAGGTAAAACCTTAGACAAAACTTTTGTAGTGTTGGGATATAAGACCTAAAACAAATGGACGAATTTAGAATTGCTGAAAAGAGAGGACTTGTAGACTTATCCCATAAAAGGCTAGGAGAAGTCACAACTTCACAAGGTTGCAATCTTGTAGAGAAGAGTAGTGGAATTAAGGTTACAAGGTTTGGTGGGTGAGATCATAATCAAGTGTCTCCTCGGTTGCAGTGTCGTGTTTGTAGTGTGCTGTAGACACGCACATCTCTCTCTCTCTCTCTCTCTGTGTGTGGGTACCTCCATCTCCAACCGAGGGAAGATGAACTTAAGGGTCTGGGGGCTGCTGGTCTTAGTGTTTTTGCTCCTGCATTGTCCAAGAGGTGGAGCCAAGGAGCGAGAAGAGGAGGAAGAGGGTGGTGCTGCAGGGAAGGGCAACCTCAGCCTCAGCTTGGCTATGGTACACAGGAGCTCACCTCGCTCCCCTAAGTGGAAGAAGTATGCAAGCAGGGAAGAAGAGCTGAGAGAAGCAAGGAATGGGGATATGGCTCGCTTGGCACATTTTGCAAAGAGGATAGAATGGTCAAGAGGGTCATCATTATCACCTTCATTATCTTCTTCTTCTTCTTCTTCTTCACCATTACTATCATCATCAACATCATCAACTTCATCTTCTACTTCATCACCAACAATGGCACCACCATCACGAGCCTCATCTTCTTCCATGTCTCCTTCTTCTATTTCCTCTGAGAAGACACTCGAGACAAGGATAAGCTCAGGGGAATCGGCAGGCGCAGGGCAATACTTCGTGGAGTTCAATATAGGCACACCCCCACAAAGCTTCATGCTGATAGCAGACACAGGGAGCGATTTGGTGTGGGTGCAATGCTCGAACTGCCGGCGGAGCTGCACGTACAACCGGGGCTCGGCAGGGGCGGGGCCGGTGCAGCGGGCGGCGGCGGCGCCGGCGCCGCCGGGGACGTTCGTCGCGAGGGCGTCGTCGACGTACGAGGCGATACCATGCCTGTCACAGGAGTGTGTGCTGGTGCCGCCGCCGGCGCACTTCTCCTGCAATTTCAGGATCCCGAGCAGGTGCAGGTACGATTACCCATACGCGGACTCGTCAGAGACACAGGGAATCTTCTCAAAGGAGACGGTCTCTCTGAATGGGTCATCACCATCATCATCAGTGAGGCTGCCCAATGTGTCCTTCGGGTGCGGCCTGCGCAACACAGGGCAGAGTTTCGTGGGCTCGTCAGGTGTGTTGGGGCTGGGCAGGGGCCCCATCTCCTTCCCCTCTCAGGTGGCCGCCATAGCCGGCACCTCCAAATTCTCCTACTGCCTGGTCGACTTCTTCCACAGCCCCGGCCTCGACAGTCTCCTCCTCTTCGGAGAGCTGGCCCTTCTTCCCTCCGCCATGCCCCCCCAGTTCACCCCCCTGCTTGACAACGCCTTCGGCCAGAGCTTCTACTACATCCAAGTCGAGCAAATCAGTGTCAATGGTCAGGTAACCCCCATCGCCACCTTTAATCACCCCTTTTCTTTTATTCAGTTGTTTATTTGGTTTTGGGCTCTTCCTTCCAATTCAGCATTTCCGCATCCGTCGTAGGTTGGGGAGTAGGCCTGCCTGCCCCTGTCGGTTTTTGATCGTCGGCGGGCTTACCGTTGTTTTCTAGTTCTTTATTGGGGCCGGACTATAACTGTGGCTTAGTGCGCGGTCTTCTTAGTTGTTCATCGCCTATTAATTAACTAATGGATTATGGCACCCCGTCATGACAATGTTTGTTGTGCACTTCTAGGCAGAGCAATTGAATTACATCAACTTATTGTCCAGCACTATTCATGGCAATGAGAGAGAGAGAGAGAGAGAGAGAGAGAGAGAGAGAGAGAGGGATGAGCAATGCTCCACACACACACACACACACACACACACGCTCGTATTTACAATTTGTACATGTATATGCACCCTTGTGCATGCATGCATGTGTGTTTGTGTTTGTTCCTTCCATAAACACTTACTTCCACTTGGAAGTAGTTGAAGCACTTGGAAGTAGTGGAAGTGATCAAATTCATTAGGGTGTGTGAACCCCTTGCATAATTACTAGTGTACTTCCAAAAGTCCACACGATCAAGTAATCCTTTGCATGGATCAACAATTTCGATTGTGTCAATCTCACTATTAGAACTCGTAGGAGTTAATGTAACACCTTCAAGAATACATTCAAAAATAGAGGAGGTACTTTGTTAACAAGTTGAAGTTTTACCCACATAGTATTAGATAAATGGAAAATAAATTCTCTTTTGTGCCTTGTTGCAATGTCTCCCCTTGTTTAAGTATTTTTCTCTCCTACTCAGTGTGTTTTCTTTTGTCACTTAGAAGCAATGTTCATAAGTTAGTGATTTGCATGTGGAGGTGAAGTGGCTTTAGCGAGAAGTCATGCATACAAGCCGATAACCTCAGCATATCCTAGCTTCTAGATTTTGTTGACTTGCTAGAGGCACACTCTAGGTAACCTACTCCAAGCATTGTTAATACCATCTAGGGGTGTTGCTTTTTGTCTCCTAGTGTTATTCATTGCCCATTGTGCTTTTGCTAATAATTAGATTGTAGAGACAATTATTATTTTTTGTGCATTGCCCATTGTGGTTTTACCAATAAATAGATTGTAGAGACCAATGCTATTGTTTGCATTTCAAGGACTTGCAATGTTTGTTTGTTCAATTGGGTATTTTTCATCACAACAATAAAGTAATTCTATGATGTGTTAAATGTTTAGTTACCAAAACAATGTCATAATGCTTTTAGACTCTAGTTTATTGTATGAATTGAGTTATTTTCCCTTCACCTTGTATTTGTTGGATGTTATGATTGTCTGTTGGATCTTACAAATTGACATGCATTCATTTTTACTAATGAGTAGAATTATGTAGTTAAATCAAACCTAACATATTCCATTACTAAACAGGTTGTCCCCATCCCCCCCTATGTTTGGGATATTGACCCGGTTGGTAATGGTGGGACTGTCCTCGACTCTGGCACCACCCTCACCTTCTTTGTTGAGCCTGCATACACACTACTCCTCCAAGCACTCTCAGATGCTTTGGCATACCCGAAAGTGGATCCCGTCCTAACATTTGACCTTTGCTTCAATGCCTCTGGTATCCCGCCCTCTCAACTTATGCTCCCAAAGCTTGAAATTCTTCTACGTGGGAGTGCTCGCTTGTTGCCCCCTTCTACCAACTACTTTATTGAAGTTTCCCAAGATGGATTGCGATGTTTGGGCTTTCAAGGTGTAGAGTCACCGGTGGGCTTTTCTGTTTTGGGGAACCTTATACAACAAAATTATATTGTGGAGTTCGATGTTAGCAACTCTCAAGTTGGTTTTGCACCCATGGAGTGTTCACAGCTACATGCAAGATAAACCATGAAGTTGAAGAACTTCCCATGACACATGTTATTAATTTTTTTTCAAATTTTGAATTGTAAGGGCTCCATTGAGTGGACTGTCAAATTGTTACTGTGCTATCTACTTATTGGCAAGTGTGATTGTTGTTGGATTGGGAATTCTAGCTCACCCCTATGGATTAATCATCTTCACTGTCCTCTAAATGTATATAATTATTGCTTGTACCCTTGGGTCTTTCAAACATTAACATCCAACAACAATGTGTTCAAGCTTTGTAACTACCTAGAGTGGAAGCCATGATATCATTGTTCATGAGAGCTCCCAAAAGGGATCACTTAGCAAAGTACATCCATCTCATCATTCATACATGTTATATGATATTTATTTATAGATGTGCCACATTTCATTTAATTAGTTATCCAAATGTGATTTATGGATTGAAAGATGGATTGTATTTGTCTCATGTTGCAATGTTTATTTGGCAAACTTTGGTTGCCTTACTACTAACATATTGTTAGGGTGTCAAGATAACCCCCAAAGATTTAGGCAATCTATGCTCAAATGTGAATAAAGACATGTATATGCTTTATTAACTCCTCATGTCTCCAAGCACCTAGTGACCCTGTTAATTTAGAGGAGATATTCATAAAAAATTTAAGGTTTTGTGGAAATGATTTCGTATTGACTTCAAGTTGGGTGTGGTAAGCTAAGTCATATTGTTACGTTTTATGTGTATGCCCAATAGCTTGCCTACTATAAGGTTTCCCTCTAGATCGTGTGTTGATTACTAAATTAATGGGTGGATCGAAAGTGTTGTAAATTTCTTTCAAAGTTATGTTTTAGTATTAGCATGTTTTCAAGTTATTATCATTGGGTTATTTTCATGTTTATTATTTAGTTTCTACAAAAGACAAAGGTATGTGATGTAATCACATGGGCCCACCAATATAGGAGAAGTGGTTAGGTTCAAAGGCTTAGTGTTATTTGACTACACAACTATAAATTCGCATGAGGATGCATTAAAGCTCTAAAATGACTTGGATAAAATGTATTTGAAATAAAGATTCAAAAGCTAACATGAAATTAAAGCACACATTTTTAAATCAATATTAAATCTTTAATAGAAAGTTTATACGGTAAGGTATGCGTAAGGCCCTTTAGAAGTTACTCTATTGGGCTACATTATAAGTGTTTAGGTTGACAACTTATTCCATCATTATAAGGCATGTACAAGACCCTTTAGAATTTGCTCCATTCGGTTACATTATTTGTGTTTAGTTTGACAACTTACTACATGATTTGTGTGTGCATATGCACATGCAAGTGCAAGTGGTGGTTTGTGCTTGTGTTGTACAGATGAATGCTTTGAATATATTGTTGGATATATTGTTTGTGTCCATATATACACTTGAATATATGACTATTTATCTTTTTTATCTCATAAAAGAAATACACCAAGGTTATCACTTTGAAGCTCGAAATTTTTCTCAAGCTAGGAAAAAGCAAAAGAGTGAAAAAGAAAAAGAAAAAGAAAAGATTCTCACTTGAACTTACACACACACACACACACACACTCTCTCTCTCTCTCTCTCTCTCTCTCCCCAAGTTGGATATCTAGGCAGTGGTGTCACAATTACCTAATGGCTTTTGCTCATATGGACTTAGTTGTTGGGTATGGTATCTCTTAATATTCTTTTTTATTTTCTATCTCTTATTAGAAATTTACTAAAGCTACCACTTTGAAGCTCCAAAATTCTCGAGCAGCTACTATGGGTAGAAGAAGAAAAAATGTAGAAGAGGAAAAAAGGAAAAAAAAAAACTCACTTGAACACACACACACACACACACACACACACACACACTCTCTCTCTCTCTCTCTCTCTCTCTCTCTCTCTCTCTCTCCAAGTTGGATTTATACATGTAGTGGTGTCATAATTACCTAATATCTTGTGCTCATAAATGACTTAGTAGTTAGGGTATGGAATCTCTTAATACTCTTTTTTCTTTTTTATATCTTAAAGGAGATGCACCATAGGTACCTCTTTGAAGCTCCAAATTTCTTTGGAGTTAGCATGGCAAAAGGAGAAAAGACATAGAAGAGAAAAGAAGAAAAAACTAAGGCAAACACACACACACACACACACACACACACACACACACACACTCTCTCTCTCTCTCTCTCTCTCTCTCTCTCTCTCTCTCTCTCTCTCTCTCTCTCTCCCCATGTTGGATTTGAGTTGATGCCACAATTACCTAATAGCTTTTATTAATAAATGACTTAGTAGCTGAGATATGGTATCTCTGAATATTCTCTCTCTTGTTGTAGCACATAGTTTTTTAAATAATAATAATAATATTATATATATATCCCCTCGGTCCCAATGAATAAGAAGAGTAATGCTCTCAACACACACACACCCACACACACACACACACACACACACACACACACACACACATTCTCTCTCTCTCCAAGTTTATCCAACTTCTCCTTGCTAGGCTCGAGTAGGATGTGACCATTGACAATGAGAGAGAGAGAGAGAGAGAGAGAGAGAGAGAGAGAGCTTTAAAAACTCTAGCCACTTTGTCTCATCTTGAAAGTAGGTGGTATAGATGCTTCAAGTTGTAGGCATGCTAGTGGAGGAGGGTTTGGGTTAGGATAGCTTCAGAGAGGACGCAGTGGGAAGTTTGGAGAAGGGTTTAGGGTGGATGCATAACCTAATGTGCAAGTATATGAGCTTCCAATGTGGTGGGATGCCTTTGCCTCTCTCTCTCTCTCTCTTCTTGTGTGTCAAGAATCATGTGGTGGGGAAACTTGAGATTTCGCATCAAATACATACCATACACATGAGGAAGCTCACTTAGGAACACAATAAGAGAGATGGAGGCAAAGTATAGATAATATATAACTTAAAGAAAAGTAGCCTACTAAGTCAAACAATGCATAACTCACCATACTAATTGATTGCCACTATAACTATGCCAATTGTAAGTAGGTGCAACAACTAAATATAATAAGTGATAAGTTAGTGGCTATGTGAGAATCATAATGACCATTGATGTGCTAAGTATAGACATGTGGACCTATCTAACTAGGTAGTCCATCATCAATGTTCGCACATGTTGAGCTTGCCATCTCAACTGTTCTCCTTAAGCTCAATTGTATCTCTGCAACTCTAAGTAAGCTTTGAAATTTTTGAAGTTTCTCTGTATCCAATGCCATTGTGAAAATGTCAGCTATCTGATCCTGTGTGTTGACATATATCAAGTCAACCTGTCTTATAAGTACATTCTCTATCATAAAGTAGTAACACACCTCAGTGTATTTTGTCTTAGCATGTAACACTAGGTTCCTAGCTAATTGTATGCTACTTAAGCTATCATAGTGAGTAACAACTGGATCATCTATTTGTACATCCAAATCACCTAATAAATTTTGCAACCATATCACCCTACATGTTGTAAATCAAACTTCTTACTAGTATCCTCTTGAACATAATAGGCGCTTCTATCTCATCCCCAACATCAGCACAACTTCAACATTTTGCTTCAATGGCATTGAAAGAGGCTTACACATTGTTATACCATACTTGGATATCATATCCAAGCCATACTATCTTTGGAATAGCCATATACCATCATCACATCTTATCACCTCAATACCAAGAAAGTACCTCAACTTACCCAAATCCTTCAACTCAAAAATCTTCTTCAAAAGGTCATTGACTTCATCAATCCCACTATCACTATTACCTATAATAATCAAGTCGTCCACATAGGTGACTATAATGATCTAGCTTGTCTCTTCGTTTCACATAAAGTGAATGATCAACATCAGAAGCATAAAAGTCAATGTCAATAAGATACTCTCTGATCTTATCGGATCATGCTCTAAGTGCTCACTTTAGCCAATAGTGTGGCTTCTTTAATCTGCACACATATGTGGGATGCTCTAAATCATCGTAATCTATTGGCTGCTCCATATATATATCTTATTGCAATTCACAATGCAAGAAGGCATTCTTGATATTCATTTATTGCAAAATCCAACCTATGGTTGCTGCTAAATCAATCACATATCTAGCAGTTTCCATCCTAGCAACTAGACGGAATATTTATTCATAATCTATACCATACGTTTGAGTATAGCCTTTTGCAACCGGCCTAGTCTTATACTTACTAATAGAACCATCTGCATTATGCTTGATTTTGTAAACCCACTTACAGGCAATAGCTTTCTTGTTCTTAGCAATGGTACTAGATTCCAAGTCTTATTGGCTTCTAATGCAATCATCTTCTCATCCATTGTTGTATCCCAATAAGCATGACCAAAAGCATCCTCAAAACAAGTATGCTCAACATCCTCGATCATCTCTACCATATAAGCATAATGGTGAGTTGCATAACATTTAAAACCAAATATTTTAACAAGATATCTAATCCCATTAGACATGCGTACCACTAGATCACTTAGTGGAGCCTTTACATTATCATATGCTCTCTGTACACTTGGTGTCTTGACTAAAGGAATACCAATCTCATTATCCAAATTCTCTGAAGTGTTGGAATCTCCATCAAATCCCAAAGGACTAGTAGTTGAATCATTATCTTTATCTTTACTTGCAATACTAATAGATGCACCTAAAGATGTGGGATTGCTCCTTGGTCTCCTAGACCATACCATGGGAGACCAAGAGCTAATTATAGATATAGTACTAGATGATGTCTTTGGTCCACTAAGGCTTCATGATTTTTACTTTTTTTTCTATATATAACTATCATGATTATCATCATCCTTTAATACATCACCACTAGATACACACCAATTGCTCATCTCATAAAAAATAACATCCCTACTCACTCTGAACTCACCTATGATAGGGTTATAACAACGATACCTTTCTGCTCTAAAGAGTATCTAATAAAAATAAAAATTTTCGTCTTTGGATCAAGATTTTTTTGCAACTCATCTGATATATGAACATATACAATATAACCAAACACTTTTAAGTGTGATACATCAAGCTTCTTGTTTGTAAAACATTCTTCGAGAGTCATTCCATGAACTGTAGTTGTGGGAGTTCTGTTTATAATATAGACATTAGTACAAACAACTTTAGACAAAAAATATTTTGGTAAATTCTTTTTAGCCATCAATGCCTATGAAACTTCTATTGAATATGTCTATTTTTCCTTTCTACAACCTCATTTTGTTGTGGGAGATACTTGCAAATAAACTGGCTTCTTATCCCATGAGACCTCAAAAAGTCATCGAACTTATTAGAGAGGTACTCTCCCCCTTCATTTGATCTCAAACACTTAACTTTGAATCCTATTTTTGTTTCAATAGCATCCTTGAAAGTTTTGAAGTTCTCAAATATATCACTTCTTTTCTTCATGAAATATATCCACAACTTTCTTGAACAATCATCGATAAATATGACAACGTCTACTACCACCAAGAGATATGTTTTGTGTAGGCCCCCAAACATTTGTATGCGTAACATCATGTATATTCTTGCTTATATATCTATTATGTAAAATTTTTTGTATTGCTTGCTTACCAAATTGACATGCTTTACACACACAATAAAATTGTGCAACTCTAAAAGTAAGCAAACCCTATAACCAACCCTTGGACTCCATTAATTTCATCTTTTGTACATTTGCATATCTAATATATTTGTGTCATTTTTCAATGTTTATAACTACTCCTTTTTCTTTAGTATACATAACAACATTCATAGCAGGGATTCTAGTATCAAAAGTGAATGTGTAGCCAACTCTACTTTCTTTTACATCCAATGTGCATTTATCATTAAAATCTTTCACAAAGTAACATTTTGTATTAAATTGGCCCTGTAATCCTTACTCTACCATTTGACCAACTAACACAAAATTATTTGTGATGGATGGTACATGTAATACATTTGACCTGATGTATAAAATTAGTTGACATAAATCATCATCCATTTGCACATAACATGAACTTTGTAAATGGTAGAACAAGGATAAGAAAATCATTCAAAGAATAATGAAAATTTTCCAATATGTAAAATTAGTTGGCATAAATCATCATCCATTTGCACATAATATGGACTCTGTAAATCTTACAATCTCTCTAAATCATTCAATATGATTAGTCATATGATTAGATACATTTGAATCAACATACCATATATCATCATGTGTCCCCTTTCTTGTAACAACATTCATTATATGTTGCATAACAAACATACACATATTTTTGTCTTTATTTGGCCATGAAGATGATTCATAGTTTCCTTGCTACAATTTAGCATTGCAAATATTATTCTTCTTAATATAACAATGGGCTGCAATATGACCTATTTTTCCACAATAATAACAAACAATATCAAAATTGCAAGAATCTCTATTTTGCTATCCACCTCTTCCTCTAGAGTTCCCTTTTCCTCTAAAGTTTCCACGGTCTTCTAAAACTTACATTTCGTTGGACTATTTATTCAACTTGTTTTACTGGTTATCTCAAGCACATTTCATACTATGGTCTCTTGAGGAGGATCCGCCATGTCCTCTTCCTGAACTTGAGTAAAATGCTTGGAGATGTTTACTACTTCTTTTAGATGGTTCATCCTTGCATGTTAATCTCTTTAGTCATTATGAGAGAGACCAACTCATCAAAAATTGAAAATGGCTTCTATATATATATATATAGAAGTGACAAATGATTTTTAGGCCTTCTCATCATTGAGTGCACCCAAAGTATATGAAACCCAATTGTCATCATCAGAGGCATTACATCAATAGTTGCTAAGACATTTATAATGCTTCTCACTTTCAAAACATACTCATTTACATACATATTATCTTTCTTAAAAAGTATTTAACTCTTGCTTGAGTTGAATCTTCCATGTAATTTTTAAAAACTGAAAACATATTCTTAAAGATTGTCCAAGCTATGCATGAAGTTTTTGCATTTCTGATATACCCCAACATAGTGTTTTGTGAGTGACTGCAGATAACCAATACATCACATTTTTGTCTTTTTGCATTCCATTTTTTTCAAGCCTCTAATTTTTCTATAAGTACATGATTACTTAGCTTTGGCTCATTTTCTTAACCTAAAATGAATTCATAAATGCATTTTTCAAAAGAAAGTTTATCATGATGGATAATTGTTCTTGTCCAGCTTCCCAATGACATGATTTCAATTGTTCTCTACCATTTTCACAAAATTGATACAAAAAAGTCTTTTGTAATCTTTTGCAAGTGCATAGTAATACACAAAACATCTTTCATCGATTGCTCAATAGCACATGTAATCTATAATCTATTTGCAGATAAAACTCATGTTTACTTCTTAGTAGCAAACACCTCAAAACTTACAGATTTGAAATCTATAACCTATACATCCACTTTTGATCAACATGGCCAAAATAGTAATATACCCTAAAACTATTGTTTGCGACATTGTGATACTAAAATAGGGCCTGAAACGACCTCATCTGGCAAAAAATATAGTGAAAAATCCTAAAGAACTAACATGTAGAATATGTAATGCTATTCTTGCACACCAAATCTTACAAAAATTTGTGATTTTTGCTTTACCTTGCTTCTAATGCCTCCATAAGCTTTATCCAAGAGAAAAAGTGGAAGAATGTGAGAGCTTTTTACCTATTGCTTGCTTGCTCAAATCCTTGCTTCTTCCCCTTCATTTTAGCCTTTAAAACTAGACTCTCTCAATGGTGCTACTCTGATACCATGTTAAGAATCGCATGGTGGGGGGAGTTGCTTGAGCTGCTATGCCAAACACACACCATATACACAAGATGAAGCTCACTTAAGAACACAAGAAAAGAGATGGAGGCCAAAATCTTTTTTTACTAATTTCTTCTTCTTCTTTCACACACAATACAATGTACATGTAACGTGCCCGCTCCTCAAATCGCGGGACATGTCTTAGTAGTCCATCGAGAGATATATCTAGAAGACACCGCCCGGCACTCCCAAGGAATGACACAAGGTTTGCCAACTAGGGTCTCTCGAGTCTACCCCGCAACGGAACTTATCCGGCCGTTCCCACTAGGATAGACCTAAAGTCCGGGTTCCTAGTTAACATTGTCTAAGGTCATAGACAGACTTTTTCCTAACATTTCCTCTTAACATCTCCTTTGAGGAAAGCTCTCGGCTAACCGAGACCATCCTTTCGTAGGATAGACCAATTGGTCACATCCACCACGCTTCCCTCGAGGGTTGTTTTAGTTATCTAATTACCTACCACGTTATGCTTGACACATAAAAGTAGCTTCCTTAATTAACCCGTTAGTCATAGGCTCCTTTACGTAATTTAGGCCACAAACACGAAGACAAGATAAAACAAGATCAAACACTTCCTTAACTTATCTTCGGAATAATGTGTGTCTCCTGCCCATACAGGAAAATTAAGTGCTCCTTTCTGCCTCCGCAGAAAAATCCTTCCGTCTTTCGGCAATAAAACCCGAAGGTTTATCCTTCCAAGATTCCGCCTTGTAACTACTATCAAGACCTCAAGTTCCCATCTCGAGTCATGTAGAACACTTGTGTAGGGCCTGGAGGCATTGTGATTTACGGCCAGAGCCCCCACTGGCACCCAAGCGTCCTCGTACACCAAGTGATTTCCACGGAGAGACCTCTCGCATGCGGGTTCGGTGCACATTCTCGGCGCAGATTCATAACCCCCTTGGTTAGGGTTTGACGGTTCACGGGGAGGGGGGGGGGGGATAGCTAGCGCAATCCTTCCTTAATTATCCCTTTTAGAAAATCAACCATAGCTGAAGCAACCAGCATAGTAACAATTGCTAGGGAAAACATCCCTTTCGTTTCCATGGCAATCAGTCATCTCAGATGACTCGGCCATGAAATCATCAAACACTCCCCACTTGGGTTAACATCCAAAACCACATCAACAAACAGTTGAATGCACAACCTCTTGCTTCAAGGCATCGCAATCCCATTGCATGCACAATCAAAATTTTAATTGGATGTATCAAAACACTTGCTTAAGGGATTTACAACCTTTTCAAATCGCCAAGCATAACTTGGGTCAACAATCCATTTAGGGTTAGTTCACGAGCTTCAACTAAGCTAGGAGCGTATCCATTTGTGATAGTCCACAGCAAGATCGATAAAACAATTCGCAGGCAATTATACTTATTCCTAATGCCCCGGATCACATGTGACTTGCGTCTATGAAAGTCTAGGGTTTTGTCTAACGATGCAAGTGTATCTTATGAACAGAAATTAACATTTCATGTGTTTCTTTTAACCATGATTGCGAAATGTGAATTCTAAATGACTATTCATGCACTGAATTGGTTAAAAAGCTATTATTTTATGTGAAGTAAGGCGATAACCTTATCATTTTATGTGTGTAAAAGCTATCATTTCGTGCCTAAAATCTTGTGCGAATTCCAAACTCTACCGTTTCGCGCATGCAACTTAGTCCTTAGAGTAAAAAAAACCCTATGCACGATATCAATCCTTTCATCCCTTCCACAAGAAATAATTCCTAAATTAATTTTTAACGCATAGAACCTGGGCTTGATTCATGTGTGCTGCGTTGGTCATTGCGCTTGCCCCTCCAGCATTACCGGTGGCTTGGGCGTATACACTTTCTGCGACTTTCTTCTTGGGAGCCATTCACCTCGCGGAGATTGGGCAGTCCGGACCTTGATGGGTTTCGGGTTGACAGGTTCGGAAGAAAAGACCGCTGGATGGCGCCCCTCGTCGAGAGGGTGGTTTGAGTGTGGCTCCTTGTAGCTACCCACCAATTCCCACTCCCTCTCCTTCTTTCTCTCTCCCTCTCTCTTCCTCTTCTTTTCTACTATCTCCCTACTCTTTCTCTCTCCTCCACTTCTTCTTCTTTTCTCTTATTCTCCTACTCTCTCTCTCTCTCTCTCCTCTTCTTCTCCTCTTGCTACCTCTTCTTCTCCTTCTTCTTCCACTACTTCTCTCTCTTCCCTCTTCTCCTCCTTCTCTCTCCCACTTCTCTCTCTTCTTTTTCTCCCTTACTCTTCCTTTTCTCCCTTCCTCTTCTTCTTCTCCTCTCTCTCCCTCTTCCTTCTTCTCCTTCTCCTCCCTCTCTCCCTCTTCCTTCTTCTCCTTCTCCTCCCTTCTC
This sequence comes from Lygodium microphyllum, assembly GCF_053477565.2. Classification (NCBI taxonomy): domain Eukaryota; kingdom Viridiplantae; phylum Streptophyta; class Polypodiopsida; order Schizaeales; family Lygodiaceae; genus Lygodium; species Lygodium microphyllum. The sequence goes on along the minus strand of NC_141140.1, from coordinate 51,464,507 downwards.
CTCTCTTCTCTCCCTCTTCTCTTCTTCCTTCCCTTTTCTCTCTCTTCCCTCTTCTCCTCCTCTCTCCCACTTCTCTCTCTTCTTTTTCTCCCTTCCTCTTCTTCTCTCCCTCTTCTCTTCTTCCTTCCCTCTCCTCTCTCTTCCCTCTTCTCCTCCTTCTCTCTCCCACTTCTCTCTCTTCTTTTTCTCCCTTCCTCTTCTTCTTCTCCTCGCTCTCCCTCTTCTCTTCTTCCTTCTCCTCCCTTCTCCTCCCTCTTCTCTCTTCTCCTCCTTCTCTCTCCCACTTCTCTCTCTTCTTTTTCTCCCTTACTCTTCTTCTTCTCACTTCCTCTTCTTCTTCTCCTCTCTCTCCCTCTTCCTTCTTCTCCTTCTCCTCCCTTCTCCCCCTCTTCTCTTCTTCCTTCTCTCCCACTCCTTCCTTCTCTCTCCTTCTCAGTCCCACCCTTCTCTTCTCTCTCCCTCCTCTCACGATGGCAGCCTTATACCAAACGGCCCAATAAGCCTGCCTATGAAGACACTGGCATGAAGAAGACCAACAGCCACCGCGGGGGGGGGGAGGGGGGGGGATCCCTATCGACGAGGAGGAGGGTGGCCTTTTAAAGGGGGGGCGTAGCTGTATGTTGCCACCTGGGCAGCATGCACCCCCTTTCCCTACTTCACTCCCTCTCTCTCTCTCCCCGACGTACTGTCGGGGGGAGGGAGAGGGAAAAAATTTTGAAAAAAAAAAGAAAAGAAAAGGGGGGGGGGGTTCCTATGGGCATGGGGACATTATAGTACACAAAGTATGGATAAGATACAACATAAAGGAAAGTTGCCTATTAGGTCAAATAGTGCATAGCTAACCATATTAATCAACTGGTGCTATAACTATGCCAGCTTCAGGTAGGTACAATAAACTAAATATAATTAGTAATAAGTTAGCGGCCATGTGAGGATCGTTGTGGGAAGCTTTCGCTCAACCACCAAGACCCTTGGACTGCTTATTGTTCAAGCGTTCCAAGCCGAGCACTAATGGCTACCTCTCACATAGCCGACGCGCCATCCATATCTACGGGTGTAGTGAGCTTACCTCCAAGCTGTTTGAGTTACCTCCTCTCCCGCACACTCCGGTAGCTCCATGATCCAAGTGCAAGCTTCAAGCAAGCTCGATCCTCCCGCTCCAAGCTCCAAGCTCCATCACCGCGAGCAAGGTAAGAGAAGAGAAGAGAAGAGAAGAAGAGAGGAGAAGATGGAGAGCTTCTCCACTCCATCTTCTCCACCCCACGGTCCCTCACCCTCACACACTCACTCCCTCACACTCTCACACTCCCTCTCTCAAGCACAAGCTCAAGCAAGCAAGAAGAAGAAGAAGAAGAAGAAGAAGAAGAAGAAGAAGAAGAGGAGAGCTACTTTTGGCCACACACAAGAATGAGCTTCTCATTCACTTTTCAACTTTATATACAAAACCCTGAATCCCTTTTTGGGCGGTCATCCTCTTTTCCCCTTTTTTACATGGCCGGCCGTAGCCTAGACCCTTTTTCCCATTGTCCTTCTATCTTCCTAGCTTCCTTTCCACCGCCCATCTACATTTACAAAACGGGTGAGAGCTCGGCGCTCTTTTACAAGATTTCAGGGTGCGCCTTTTTATTTTAAAATGCGCATTTCCCCTTTTGCATTTGCCTTGGACTTTTAAGGTTGCCCTTGCACTTTTGACCTTTTCTCCTATTCTTTCTTCAGTCGGGCTACCTTTTTTCTGCCTTTACCCTGCGTCTTTTTTATTTCCTTTTGCTTCTTCATGTTGGGGTTAACAATCATAAAGACCACCAAAATGCTAGGTTTAGATGTGCGGGCCTATCTAACCAAGCCGTCTATCATTAATCTTCGCACGTGTTGAGCTTGCCATCTCAATATTGTGCTCTCTCATCAACTATCTCATGTCCTCTTTCTCCCTCTTTCTCATAGGTAGCTTGGATAGGGCAAGTTTCTCCCTCTCTATTCTTTAAGTCAAGCACAACCTCTTCCATAACCCCTCTACATCTCTCTATTCTCAAACCCTTCCATTCAAACCTGCTAAGGCCCCATCTAACCCATGCTCCATGCCCTCATTGGCTTGCACAAGTCAAACACTCAATTTCTCTAACAACATTTTCTTTTAAATCATCTCCACCCATGTCGATGACCATAGCTTATCGGTCCTTATGGTCACCATTGACAATCTATTAGATATGAGGCATGGTCCATGGGTGGTAGGTTGGTAGTGTAGGTGGACACACACACACACACACACACACACACACACACACACACACACACACACACACACACACACACACACACACACACACACACACACACACACACACACACACACACACACACACACACACACACACAGAGAAACTCAAATACAAGTTTTTTGCACTTGATATCATGGGTCATAGGCTAAGAGGTTGCCTCTATAATGTAGGTTTGGTCACTTTTACTCTAAAGATAATGAGCCTCAGGTGAATACCATACTAAATAATTTTTCCTAATCCTAGGTGGGATAACTAGATCATTCCCAAACCAAAAGACCACTTTGATTAAAAAAGATTCACTCTCTCACTCTCTCATGATTTCACTATTGCATGTTTTTTATTTTCTATATTGTGCTCAACAAGTATGACTTTCTATCTCTATTATATCTCTCTCACATGATTTCACTATTGCATGTTTTTTATTTTCTACATTGTGCTTGAGCTCAAAAAGTATGGTTCAAAGGAAACATCTAATATGGATGTCTCATATAAGACATATTAAAAGCACATAAATGTCATTCACCTTGTCTCTCCCATTCCTACACAATTGTGCGAATGTTTTTGTAGAGACATAAAGATATCAAGCTTTAGTTGGCTTTTAACAAAGATTGTGTACACTTATGGCTCTTGGGTATTTTTGTATGTTAGTCTTGGAGATATTTGTTATATAGTATTTTTAATTATGGAATCCAAGGTGTTAACATGGTTGACTAAGAAAAAGCTTGAGAAAGATGATGTGCAAAAGAGCATTTTCTATTCAAGGTATTAACATGGTTGACTAAGAAAAAGCTTGAGAAAGATGGTGTGCAAAAGAGCATTTACTATCCTAGAATCTTAATCCTATTGATTTGTACAAGAGTGGTTGAGTGAGAAAGAGGAACATCATGACAAAATATGTTTGCACTATGAAACACCCATTCCCCTTTGGGCCTGGCAACATGGGTCATGGAACTCTAGTGTAGAGTATGCACCTATACATGTAGTTCAATAATTTAGAGATATTTATTTGTGTGTATACATGTGTGTGTGCGTGTGCAAAACCATTAATTCATGAGAGAGAGAGAGAGAGAGAGAGAGAGAGAGAGAGAGAGAGAGAGAGAGAGAGAGAGAGAGAGAGAGAGAGAGAGAGAGAGAGAGAGAGAGAGAGAGAGAGAGAGTATGACATAATAAATTGTAAAGATGATTGTATAGAAGGCTATCACTACTTTATAAAATAAATGCTTTAAAATTCAACCAACACATTTGTTGGGATTGTTCTCATTTCACAAATACCTTCCATTTAGGGAAAACATGGGAAACCCCAAGAATAAATGCAATTACTTAGTATTTGGCAAGCCAACAAAATGTTATGACCTATTTTGTTGGGAGTATTTTAATATCTAATCTATCATCCATCTTCCTTAGTGCAAAGAAAATTGTTTGCAAAATTTTTCCTACTTATGTTTTAAACTAGGTACAATTATGAACCGGTGAAGCTTTAGGTATCAATGGATCCCTTAAACTAAGAAGTTAGTTATGTACCATTCAATATTGCATAGCTCTTTCTCCCAAACAAGAGTTGAAGTTTTACTATACTATTGCCACATACAAGGAGGGAAATAAAGAGTAGAAAAATGTTATGTAAACAAGAGTTATGGTTGAGAATGTAAAGAGGTCATGCATACTTACAGGTAAAAGAAGAAAAATTTGTACAATGCATTAAATGAAAAAGAAAGTGAATAAGTACACAAAGTAATATTTCCACATGTAAGAGCATTAAATGGAAATACCTTTACATGTAAGAGTAAGGATTGTAGCCATTGTGTAAAATATTTCATGAAATAAGCAAATATGCAAGAAACAAAAAAAATTATAAAGAAGATTAGCCATGTAATCATTTGAAGACTCTTAGCTCTATAAGCTTTAATTCTTTCACTAAGTAAGGGTCATGTAGTGCCTAGCTCAATGCCTTTATGCCAAGACAAAAAATAACAAAGAAGTATTTGCACTATTTTTAATAGTGTTAGGTTTGCTATTGCATGAGTGTTAAATGCTTTCATTGATTGGACCTTTCTTCACCTCTCTCACTATGTAATCAAGCATCCTAAGAGAATAAGTGGTGATGTGGAAAGAAATCCTATTGATATGATTGTTATTATGTATCTCTATAGAGTGGCATACATATTACAAGAGATTGATCTACTCCTATTTGCCAACTTCAAAAGGGGATTCTTAGTTGGTAAACATAATTAATTTCATGGACCTTTTCCAAACCATATTTAGGAGGGTTGTTCCATTGTGACAATCCTATGCAAAATCTTCCTACAAGCTCACACTTTGCTTATATAAGTTACCATACAAACAAAATATTATATTGCTTTCCATACCTTTTTTTGGTAATGTTAAGAGGTAAAGAGTAATGGACCAGTGCTACTACAATGATAGTATAAATAAATTATATAATGTAGTGAGTATATTAATAGGAATTTGTGCAATCTTTTCAATATGTTACAACTTATTATAGAAATTATGTGATTTGGTAAATCCTCATAGAAATTAAGCTATAGAAAATTTGGCATTTTTCTCTCAAAGATACTTGAGAGGGAACTAATGGTGGGATGGGAGGTAGAATTTATGAAGTGTAAGAGGGTTGAGAGAGAGAAGCACACAAGAGAGTTTAGTGGGTACAATGAATGGTATCCTTATTTGTTTTGATCTTCTGTTATATATTACTATACAATATGTACTTATACAAAGGGTTCCCACCCAACCATTGGTCACTTTACCCCAATAATCTTCCACTTAAAGGCTAATGTGCCTTTATGGAAGTATAAGGAGAAAGTAAATTTATTATCCAATGGCCATCTACACTTTGTAGTGTGTAAAGGGATTAGAAGGTACAATCTTCATGAGAAGGTTTGCATTTATCATTCATATGGATCTTGATAAGCTCAATGCGCATATCGTTAAGAACCTCCTTGATGAAGTAATACTTCACCTCAATGTCCTTTGCCTTTGGAAGAAAGATAGGGTTCCATGCCAATTGAATGGTACTCTAACTATCACAATGCAATGTAGGCACCTCTTTTATAATGCCCAAGTCTCCCACTAGATGAGTAAGCCATATAGCTTCCTTGAAAGCCTCAATGGTTGCAACATACTTAGCCTCAAAAGATGTACATGATTACAATCGAGAGACCCAAGATATTTCATCACCTATGAAAGTAAAAGTAGTGGACCTTGTAGAGTCTATACTCCTTGGAAAGTTAGCATCGACATATCTAGAAAGAGATGCATCCTTCTTGTCAAAGTATTTGCACATAGATCTAGTGCCATTCAAGTATCTCATGATACTCTTTACTACCTCCCAATGCGTATTGCCAAGGTTTGCCCTCTTCCTCCTTCCATTGCCAATTGCATAGGCAATGTTTGGGCATATAGAAACCATGGCATACATCAAGCTACCTATTCTGGATGCCCATTGGCCATTTTTTCCTTTTGCTCATTTGACTTGGGGCTATCCTCATGGTTAAGTTTCGAATATGGAGGTAGTGGAATAGTGACTTCCTTTCCCTTCTCCATATTGAAATGCTCCAATATCTTGTCGATGCATTTCTTTTGAGATAAATAGAATATTTTTCTATCTCTATCTCGCATAATGTGCATGCTAAGAAAGTGATAAAAGTCTCGTAAGTCCTTTATGTCAAAGGTTTCATGTATCATTTTCTTACGTGTATCCACATCCATGATTGAATTTCAAACAATCAATGTGTCATCCACATAGAGAATCAAAATAATAAGGCTAACATAGGAATAGGCAATAGTCAATCTCACTTCTAGTGCACCCCCCAAAGATCGCATAAAGGTATCAAACTTATGACACCATTTCTTGGGAGCTTGTTTCAAACTGTAAAAGCTCTTATGTAGCTATAAACTTTTCCTTCCACAACAAACCCTTCAGACTACTGCATATAAAAATCCTCATCGAAATCTCCATTTAAAAACATTGTCTTTAAATCCATCTGAACCAACTCTATATCCTCTTTGGCAACAACCAATATAAGGACCATAGAAAGGATGGTTATCTTCACTACTACTGGTGAGAGGGATCTCATCAAAGTGATTCCCCTTCTCCTACTTGAATCCCTTGGCCACCAATCTTGCCTTGTACTTAGGCAATGCATTAGATGGAGATACCTTTAGCTTATAGACCTATTTGCATGGTAGTGCATGTTTGCCCTTAGGCAAAGGAATTAAATATCAAGTAACATTTTAAACCAAAGAATCCATCTTTAACTATATTGCAATTTTCCACATGGTTGTCATCCCTAGTCATAACATTAGGATAATAAGAAGTCTCACCACAGTCCATAACCATGGCATAGTCTAGAGATAGAGTGTATCTATTTGGTAGTCTAGAAATCTTTATAGTAAGACTAGCTCAATATAAACCTATGACTATCCTACTTGTCCATCCTATAAAATATGAGGTTTTCCACCTTCTTATGGCACTCCCACCTCAACATTAACTAGCTTTCCAAGCCTTGCATAATGTGGAACAAGTAGTACATATTGCTCATTTGATGGCTATTCATCCTCTTAGAACACTATCCCATGGATCTCAATTGTTTAACTGGTTGCCTATTCATCTTCTCAACCATATCATTTTAAGCAAGATTCTCTAGAGCTCTCAACTCTCTTTTGATATTGTGACTAGTACAAAAGTTTATAAAGTTATGAGAAGTATATTCACCACAATTGTCAATTCTTAAGCACTTAAAGTTTTTTGCTTGATTGATTCTTTGCAAATGCCAATAACTTTTGAAATGCATTTAGCACATCACTCTTCTTACAAAGAGGGTAAGCCCAAACTTTGTTGGTAGCATTATCTATGAAAGTGACAAATATAAAGTTCTAAATAATGAAATAGTGGGCATAGGCCCACACAAATGTGTATGAAGCAAATCTAAGCACTGTAATCTTCTAGTACTATCACCTCTCTTATGTGACATTTTAGTTTGTTTATCAAAAAGATGCTCACAAAAACCAAGATAAGAGAAGTTAAAACATGGATGATAATTCAAAGAACACAAAGTGTTCAGTGAAGTAATTGACATGTGCCTTGAATGATGATGTTATAAAGAAACCGATGGCTATTCCCAATGATAGCTATAACATTGCCTTTAAACCCAGAAACATACAAAAGATACAAACTACCATATTTAGGTTCTTTGGAAATAATAACAAAACCTTTGAAAATTTGCTATACGTGATCTTCGTCCTGTAACCATAATCACTAAGCTATCCTATCAAATTTAATCAATTCTCAAACATAATATTTCTTAACTTGCCTCTCTTAGGAGAGTTTCCCCTAACATTTGACCTTCCTCTCACAATGAGTGCATTGGAGTTCTTTGATCTTGGATTGTTTTCTCTATTCACCTCCTCAACGAGAAAATTTCTCTCAACATGAGTAAGACCACTTGCAAGTGCAAAGTTACTAATGGTTGTCTTGAAAGTGTCTCAACTCTAGGCAAGGTGACCAATAAGGATATAGCCTTAACCGAATCATGAAAAGTGATCTTCTAATATATCGACTAGATAAATATAATATTGAACACATTGAGATGGTTGGATATACCCCCTTGTGCATGTAGAGATCAATGAGTTTTTTCAACTAATAACCTTGTGAACCTATACTTTCTTTCTCATGCAGGTCAATAAGCTTTTTCTATACACCAAATGCACAGGCTTGTGTGTCTTTTACATTAATTTCCACAAACTTTGAGAGTGTTAGCATGACAGTGGAAAGTGTAAACTCATCCATTTCTTCCCATATATTAACATCCATGCCTTCAAGATTAAGACCTCTACATTTAATTCACTTTGCTTTCTTCTTCTAAATTAATACATAATCAATTTTCACTTTTCAATAATAAAAATTGGTGCATTTAGATTTTTAGTATTAAATAATGCATTTTTAGAAGTGGATGAAGAAGCCATAATAACTACAATATGTCCTACACACCAAAATATTGAGATATGCCCAATTGTAATCTCAAAAGAGACCAATTAACAGCAATATGAGTGTCGACAAAGCCAAAAAATGGTTAAAATTACATCAAGATCCCAAAAATGAGACAAATGCATACTGAAAAACCAAGATATGGTTAATTGCAAGACCAAAAACTGCAAAACCAAGTGCTGATCACAATGACAAAGACAAAAAAAAAAAGTTCGAGCACTCTTCAATGCACACCAACATTTTTGCAATAATTTTTAAAAATTTTAATTTGCTAATATCAAGCAAAGAAACCTCCAAAACACATGTATATTATTTGTGTAGTGTGGAACTGATTCTACCAATTAACCTTAATCTAAAGGTTACAAAAATGAGTTTTAGTGAGGTAAGTTAGATGTCTTATAGCTTCTAGAAAATGAAAAGATGTGGAAAATTTGTGTGAGTAGCCCAACTCACAAAAATGCATCAACACAAGTTGTCTTTATCAAATAATAATGTATTTGAGTAGTTGGATACACAATACACCCATATATATTAGATAATAGCCTCATGGAGTAGTTGGCTACACAATACACCCATAGATATCACGACTCTGTCTCTCTATCTTCTTCTTTGCTACTAACACATATAAGTTGACCCCTTGCTTCAAAATAGCAAGCAAGTCCCTACTTACGAGGACAAGTTGACCCCTTGCTTATTAAGAACAAGCTACCCTTAAGCTTAAGCAGCCCATATGCTTGCATACATTGAGTACATTAATGGAAACCTCTTCTTGACATTCCCAAACCTAACAGTTTTGACTTAATTCCAGATAGTAATGGTTGCCTAAATGCAACTAAATTAGGCTATGGAAGCCCTTGAATAAAGTCTCAATGGCTCATTAGGCTGAAATACATGTTTGACTTAGATACGAGTTGAGATGGAAGTAATGGTGGGGTGTGAAGTAGAAGCTATGAGTCTGAGAGTGAGAAGCACACAAGAGAGTTTAGTGGGTATAATGAATGATGCCCTCATTATTTACTATCTTCAATTATATATGATTGTATAGTGTGTACTTATACAAGGGGTGTTTGCCCCCAGTGGCCTTTACCCAAACAATGTCTCACTAAATAGCCCTTAGTTATGTAAAGCCCGTTTGATGTAGTTAGCCCCTTATTTTTCCTTGAGAGAAGAATGGAGATTAGAGTGAATGCCAAATGAAATATGTGTGATATTTAGTGTAAGATTAGTCATTTAGTATGATACACAATTCAAAATTTATTACTTTGGGCAAATATTTTGGATCATTATAAGGTCTATGAAATTTTTGCATTAAACTTTTCAATGTAATTATTAAGTCCCATTACAAGTGAACTTTTGGATACCTTTTAAAATGATAAAATTTCCATTTGTCAACAAATGAAAATATGCTCTCAATTCACAATCCACAATTCACTCCATTGCATTGAGTCCTTAGGTGTACTGATGCTTGGTTAACCTCATTGGATGGAAGAAAAAAATGGATTTTTTTGGATAATTAGGTATCCTTTAGGTATAGATGGCTTGGATTAGTTTGGAACCTCAAAAAACTAAGGAAGTTTTCATTCATGGTCTTTTATGATTTTTCCCTCACATGCTAGATTGAAAATTATAAAAACTTGTCTTATTCTTGTTCTTATGTTTTAATCCACCTATTTAGCTAGTTCTTCAAAGTTTTGGACTATCTCTTCCTTTTGACTTCATGTGGATACTTATTGCAAAAGGGATGCACATCTCTCTAATTGCTTTAAGGAACTCAATGAAGGATTTTTGGTTGAGGGACTTACATTCCTAACTAAAAGAGGTGACAAGACCTTCAAAGCTAAGGTGTTATTAAGATGTTGGAGCCTTAGTACTTCTTGAATTGTAGCTAATGGTTTGTATTGCATTTTTGGTCAAGGAAACCTCTGAGACAATAGCTTAGGTTTCCAGTCTTCCAAGCAATTAGAATCTTAATTCTTTAACCCATTTGGGAAGCCATGATAGGAAATTTTAGGGTTTCAAAAGTCAATATCATCAAATTAGTCAACTTTCATTTAGGATAAAATTCTTTGAGTCATGCATCTTCAATAAAGTTTAGTAGACTTAGTAAGAACAATCTTAATAAACTTAACTATATTATTAAACATTGGTTTAACATTTTTCATCCCCTTAGAATAAGAATGCAATGGCTAGAATCTTGTTTATAAAACCAATAACTAAGAAGCTAACCCTTAGTTTGATTGGTATGAGAAATGTATTTTTTGTGTGGTCTCTCCCTTCGATAACTTGTCGATACGTAATTGAGAAATTGGAACCACCTTTACGTTTCACTTGGTAGTATATGTAGGTTCTAAGATCCTAAGAAATGAGCATTAAAAGAGTAGCTTAGAAGACTTGTTGGGATGTGTGGAGGCCAACCTTCTAGTTGACATAGCTCTCATCTTGGATAGACCCTCAATTGTAGAAGAGACTAGGTTTGTGCTATTCAAATTGGAGGTAAGTCTCTAGGACTTTGCATTTTATACATGCATTCTCCCCCTTGGGTAACTTGTCCATAGGAAACTTGGAGATTACAATTACTTTCATGTCTCACTCAATAGCACTAATATCAATCATATATCCTTACCAAATGAATTGGATGCTTTTGGACTGATTTGATCTATCTTCTCTTTGAGCATACACGGACCTTTATCAGGTATTTGGGTGTTTGGCTCATGGTTCTTGGCTGCTACAGCGTTTGTTACATGTCTACTTCATGTAAGATTTGACTTGGCAGTCATACTTAACTTTGGATCATTATTAGCTCTTTGTTTGCTATCTTTTTCTCATTGCTATGATTTATTACAATAAGTTTCTAAATGCAGATTGTGATGTATTTATTGAGCTTAGTTATGTCATTTTAATGTACTTTTGGTACTATTTGGTGGGTAGTTGGTCATTCTAGCAGTTTCTCTTATTTTCAGTCTGTTTTGGCATGTTTACTGCTAATTACAACATGTCGTTTTTTGCATAGTCGACCTCTGTTTGACTCATTATGGCTACTCATCTCAAAGATGCAACTTTGTTTAACATTGGCAAGTTGGATGGCATCAACTATGGCTATTGGAAGTCTCAAATATGGTAGGTTTTGGTGCAGAAATTGCAGATTAAGCCACTAAGAAACAAAGATATTATACTCGAGAATATGGATGATGATGACTGGAATGATTTAGATGCACTATGCAAGTCCACTATCATTTTATCACTCTTTGAAGAGGTCCATAATAATTTATTTGAAGATGAAGATCAGAGTGCATGGAATCTATGGGAAAAGATTCAGGAACTTCATGCAATGCAAAGCCCTGCTTCACAGATGTATTGGCTTAAATAGTTGATGGATCTCCGCATGAAGGAGGGGACCCCATTGTTTGCTCACTTTAGCCAGTTTCATTCTATCATGAAGAATCTGCTTCAACAAGGTATTGAGTTTCAGGATAATCTGCATCCTTTGTTTCTACTTGGCACTTTACATGAGTCTTGGGATGTATTTCGCATTGCCATATGTACCAACAAACTTGATGGGTTGAAATTGCAAGATGTAGAGAGTGCTCTTTTGATTGAAGAAATTAACACGAAAAACAATGATGCTTCCCGTAGTTCACATGCTTAATCTATTAGAGGTGGCAGAAGTGGAAATAAAGATATTGATCATCATAGGAAGGACTCTACGAAGTCCGGGTGTCTAAGTCACATGGATGCAGCAAGTCCTGTATGTTAATCTGATCTTACATGCCATTATTGTGGAAAAGCAAGACACATACGATTGTAGTGCCATAAGATGCATGATGACAAGTGCAAAGAAAAGGAGAAAGAAAAAGTGAAAGAGAAATCCAATGATCGCAACATTATACCAACAAAGTCCAGCATAAAGATTGAGGAGATAAATATCATGCAGCCTGAGGAGTCCAATGGTGACTACATCTTAGCAGCCTCATCATGTGATGCCTCTCAACTGATTAAGGCTTAGACTATGCATGCATAGAGTTAGATCTTGGATTCGGGTGTGTCTTTTCATGTGACCCCCTACTGTGTGAGTGGTTTCATACCTATCGTAGTGTATCTGGTACTATGCACTTGGTCTCTGGCTATTGTTGGCATTGGTGATGTCACTCTACACTTTTTCTCTGGTAGCACTTTTATTCTACATAATGTATGCCATGTACTTGCACTGACTAAAAGCCTTATGTCAGGTAGCTTGATGATGCAGGTTATCATATATGCTTTGGTGATTCTGTATGGAAGATAACTCGTGGTGGCTGGCTTGTTCTTGCAAGAGGTGCCAAGTCTGGCAGCCTCTACCCCTTGGTTGTATCTGGTTCTACTCTTGATCATGTTTTGGTAGTGGGTTCTATCCCACACGTATCTCTTTGGTATGCTCGTTTGGGGCATATGTCTCTTAAAGGAATGAAAATACTTTGTGATTTGGAGTATATCCCGCCTTTTGACTCTTCTAACTTTGCATCATGTGATCATTGTTTATATGGCAGGCAGACTAGGAACTTGCATAAGAAGTTTGGTATGTCACGCATAGGTGGGCCATTGGCTCTTGTGCATTTTGATGTTTGTGGACCCATGCCCTGTCAGTCACTAGGGGGTGTGAAGTACTTCGTTCCATTTATTGATGACTTTTCACGTAGGTTTGGGCTTATCCCATAAAACAAAAGTCTAATGTCTTGGCAATATTTCATTGTCGGCTTGCTTTAGCTTGGGCATAGGCTGAAATGCCTAAGGACAGATAATGGGGGTGAGTATGTCTCGTGTGCTTTTGAGTAGTTTTGTGATGAACAGGGTATTAAGCATCAGCTGACTGCCCCTTACACCCCTCCCTAGAATGGTATGGTTGAGTGTATGAATAGGACTATCTAGGAGAGGGTCTGCAGTATGCTTAGCTAAGCAGGCTTACCACAACATTTTTGGGCTAAGGTAGTGCCGTGCATCTCATTAACAGGCCACCTTGCAGTGGTATTGACTTCCAGGTTATTGAGGAGGTATGGACAGGAAAGCCTTCCTCATATGCTCATTTGCGTGTCTTTGGATGTGAGGCCTTTTTCCATGTGCGTGAGGATAAACACAATAAGCTAGATCCTAAAAGTGTGAAATGCATTTTTCTTGGCTATGGAGATGCATGTGAGATGGGATATCATCTTTGGGATCTGCAGGCACGTAAAGTTATCTGCAGCCATGATGTTGTGTTCCATGAGGACAAAATGCATATGCAGCATGAGAAAGTTGTTGAGATACATAGGCTTATCTTTCAAGAGGAGCCCCCTACTCCCACACAATTAGCTAGATAGCTTGTACCAACTGATCCTCATGGCCAGGATGTTAGAAATATTGTTAGACAGGATGTAACATTGGATATTGGACAAGAAGCATAACTTGCATTGAGATGTTCTACTATAGATAAAAGACCTCTTGACTGCTATGAGCCCTCCATAAATTATGTCTTGGTTATAGATGTACGAGATCCTCCCACCTATGATGAGGCTATGCGTAGGGGTGACAATCTCTTGGGAGATGGCTATGTAGTTTGAAATGGACTCATTGCATTAGGATCATATGTGGGATTTGGTTTCCTTGCCTAGTGGCAAGAGAGCTTTGCCTTAGAAGTGGGTGTACAAGTTGAAAAGTACCCTTGGACACCCCGTGTTGGCATATAAGGCTAGATTGGTAGCAAAAGGTTTTAAGCAGGAGCATGGAGCATGGTGTCGACTTTGATGAGGTATTCTCTCTTGTGGTTACGATGACCACCCTATGCTTAATCTTGGCTTTGGCTGCATAGCTTGACTTGGACATGCATCAATTGGATGCCAAGATGACTTTCTTACATGGGGATTTGCATGATAAGATTTACATGGAGCAGCCTAAGGGCTTTGCAAGCCTGGCAAGGAACACCTAGTGTGCAGATTGAGGAAAAGTATTTATGGCTTGAAGCAGGAACCTAGGGAATGGTACCATAAGTTCGATGCATTTATCCAGTCATAGGGCTACAACCATAGTGCTATGGATCTGTGCTTGTACAGGAAGAAAGCATGTGATGGATCTTTATTGATTTTGGTACTCTATGTGGATGACATGTATTTGGCACGGAAAGCTCATGATGAGCTAGATGCTCTTAAATCTCAGCTCAAGAAGAGCTTTGAGATGAAAGATCTGGGACATGCCTCTCATATTCTTGGTGTGCGTATTATACGTGATAGGCATCAAGGACTACTCTATCTATCACAGAGAGAGTACATTCATAAAGTCCTTGAGCGCTTCTGTATGCACGAGATGTAAAGCCTATTGGCTATCCATTGCCTTCTCATGTGAATGTATCACATACCGATTGTCCGCAAACAATCGCAAATGAGCAGAGGGCCGAGATGGCCAAGATTCCCTATGTATCCATAGTGGGAAGTCTTAGTGTCAGGACCTACTAAAATGGGCCCTCGAAACTAGCTCTCTAGGACTGGCCGGGCCTTTAAGACACACAAGACACTCCACACGGCCTCAGGGCTAGGAGCATCTAAGGTACACACTACACTAAACTCTAATATCAATTTTGCGTTTGTAATAGGACGACACAATCCATCGTTTGCCTTCCCCTACTCCTCAGGGGGATATCCCATACACATTAGTATAATATACCACATATCATATACACATGAGGCAACCTCTCAGCTAAAACACCATGGCCTGACTGCAACTCTCCTACATCTTGGGGATTGGCCCCTTGACGCACTGCTTCAACATAAAGAACAAGCGTGCAAGCTCCACTCTTTTGTATATCGAACGACCCAGGAGTTGATGTTTCACTGAACTTACCCCAAGGAACCGCTCGTCTAATCTATAGCAAGGATTTCCTCACACTCTCAGCATTGGTCAATGTTTGACATACAGGTGCTATGCATCAAGGATTGTATACCATGTGGCATGCAAAATGCAAATGTGGATGCCTATTGTGCACAAACATTTTATTTTGAAACAAATCAGCAAAGTTGAGTGTAAAAATCAGCCCTTTAATGATTTTCAGTCTATGCATTGTTGCTATGTTGCTAGAGGCTAGCATCGAGTTTCCTCATGCTACTAGTCCCTTTAGACTTAAGTTTTTATCGTCCTATATGACGTGCACAACCAAAATTTCAAACTTTACTTCATTTCCACGACTTAAACGCTTCCACAACCCCTCTTTTTCCCCTACCGATTATGTATTGCATCATTGCATAGGTGTAGATGTTTTTTTTTTTGTCATTTTCAATGTATAAAGCAATAACAGCGCACTGTAACATATAAAAAAGGATGAGATGAGGCTATACCTCACGCCTCAACCTTGCTAAACATTCACGAATATAAGTCATATTTTTCGTTAATTTTTAAAGCACGAAAATCCATTTTTATCTCAATTTTTCTATTTTTTCCTATTTATTTATTCATAAAAATAGGATATTTTCTAATCTATGATTCTTGACTGGTTATGATAGCTAAAAGATGATTTTTATTATGATTTTATTCCATGTGAATCTCTTTTTTCCACTCGAAACCAACAAAATCTTCAATATTTCTCAAAAAAGGCACTTTTCAGATTGTAAATTAATTATTATGACTAATATTTACAATACTACATATATTTTATGCACAACCCTAAATCATAATGCAAAAAAGTTCCAAACAAATTTTCATTCTATGTGAATTTCATTTAGACCATCAATTATAAAAAAGAAGCAAATTTCCTTTATAAAAATTAGGAAAATTCAGCAATTGTCGCTTGGTGGGCCTTTAAAGCACTTTTGAAACCCATCTGTTACTTGCCACTTAAAATCAACCCAACTACCTTTGCTGCCTTCGATGGGATTCAAATTTCCCTTGAAATTTGGATTTTTGGGCAAATTCACATTTCTAGGGTAAAAATCCACCGCTTATTGGCGACCACAGGATAGGGTGAGTCACCCTGTCGAATCCCACGAACAAATTTGTACATCAACACAACCATAATGAGCATTAAGCTGATACAAAAAATACACAACAAAACACATCACAGCTCTCACCCTATCCCCTGTCAAAACCAAGGCATGAAATCCACGAGGAGTAGGCCTAGCATAAGTTGAGAGAAAGCCTAAAGCTAGTCACTAAAACCAACTGCTCCAACATAGCCAAGCTAAAAAGAACTATCAAAGAGGTGATCCTAAGTGGTGGTCTGAACTACCTTCCTAACTAAGGACAACTCAACCAGGAGCTCCTTCTAGGCGAGGACTCCTATAGCCTGATCAAGAAATATTATCTTTTAGCACATTGTCCTTTTAGGCCTTTATTTTATGTACTCGGGCATGTAAAAAGGAGGGAGTTGAGCATAGAGACCCAATGAGAACAAGGCATTGGCCTCATGTCCTGTCTCGGTACCCAAGAACCTACCAAGCCCTCGTAAGGTGACACTTAATCCTTTTCTAATGCTCACTTTTATTTTTGCTCCATCCGTCTCTTATTCTTAGTTTTCAACTTGATATACCACCCCTAGGAAGACAAGGCATTGGCCCCAGGTCTTGTCTCGTCCCTAGGAACCTACCAAGCCCTCGTAAGGTGATGAACAACTGCACAAGGATTTTACTTTCTCTTTTTTTTTTCATTTTCTATTTTTACAGGGATTAGAACCCCTTTTTACACTTCTCTGTATATTTTTTATTCATCAACTATTCAGGGCTTGACTTCTTGGCATATATTTATTCTAGCAGGCTTTTCTAACTGCCTCACAACTAATAGAAACTCCTAGAATGGCTGCCTAGCAGGTCAGTAGAGCAGGGTCACTAGGATTGCCTTCTAAAACAGGTCTTTTAGTGTTTGACAATGCCTTTGCAAGAGGCAACAATTGCTCAGACCCCCCCCTCTCCCCCCCCCCCCCCCCCACCCCAACAGACATACCTAGCCTAAACCTGGGACTTCATGCCTTGATTGCTAGTCCCCAACAAACAAAAAGAGAGTAAGCCCTACATACACATATATCATTATCTACTTAAGGGAAAACTCAGAAGGGGGACAAAACCACCTAGAATGGCCACAAGAAGCTTCTCCAGAACAAAGGCTCCCTCTAGTGACTTCGTCAACTTATATGATGCAATCACTAAAATGAAAAACCATTAAATGTACATGTACCAAATAGACATATGGCCCTCTTGGCCTAAAGAAATAGCACATTTCACTGCAAACTAACTAGCCCTCTTAGCCTAATGGAAATCAATCATTAAAACCCTTAAAGCAATCGGCCCTCTTGGCCTAAAGAAATCAAGAGAACTAGGGAATATGTATTTCCCCTTGGAAAATCTTATTAAGAGACAACAAGATGCTCCAGCCCAAGGAGGAAATATGGCTCCTACCCTAAACTAAATGCATCAAATTATGCCTCTTGCATAGATAGCAAGAGGTGTACGCATAACATGTCATCTAACCAACCTATGGGTCCAAGATAACAAAGGAAAATGGGTCTCGGCCACCTTTTGCATCACCCATACTAACCAGTGCCTGCCATATAGGGCATAATCTGATAGAAGGCCCCACAATTGATCGGGTCCTATCTCATCATCCATAGAGATATCCAAACTAGGACCACAGTTAAAGAAAAGGTCTTCTTCATAAGCAAAGTTTGCTAATGAGTTTGCAAACTGATTCCAACAATGTGGAACTAGTTGAAGAGATACTCTCTCAAACTCATCGACCAGGGTCATGGTAGTGTAATAATATATAGAGAGAATAGGATTTCGAACTGTGTGTGTCCCATTTAGTTGGTTCAAGACCAACACGGAATCCCCATTTACTAACAAGTGACAGATACCACCTTTCTTAGCAATATTTAACCCCATGATTAAAGCTTTGTATTCCACCATGTTATTGGTAAATCCAACCCCGAGATAAATAGCCAATTTCATTACGACACTACGTCGGGGGTCTTTAATAACTATCCCTATACTCCTTTTCTTGTTGGGACCCTTGGATGCTCCATCAAAGTACATTGTGTACGTCCACAATGGGTTTACACAGCCATCTATAGTTTATTCTACTCGTAATTATGATAGTCAAACTTTAGCATGTTGAGAGGATGTACTGAAGGCTCCATCACACCCTCTTCATTTAATGTAACATGGATGCTTGTCAAGATTCGTAAGCAGTGATGAGACAGAAGACTTTGATTTCCAAAATGAATGATCTAGATCCTCTTACTCAATCACTTTATATCCTTTACTCCACGAGATAAGCTTCCCCTGATGATATCTCTACTCCAAGTATGGGTGTTCCAAATAAGGAATCAACTGCCCATCAACCTCTTTCATCTCTTGCAGGTTCTTGATCAACCTAGTATTGATCTATAAGGCATTTATTTTGTTAGTGCATTTAGAGATAATAAGGTTTAATATTATTAAGATTAACCTTCTTTTTTACTTCTACTCCCTCAAGATTCACCAGTAATGCCATGGATTTATTCTTCCCTATTCTTACAATCTTGTAAGGACCGTTCCATTTGGACTCAAGTTTTCCTGGAAACAGTTCTCTCTGTGCATCATAATAAAGAACTAACTACCCCTTCTTAAAGGTATATTTCTTTGCTTTTAAATCATGCAACTATTTCATCCGACGCTTAGCCACTTCTTGGTGCAACAAACTCTACGATTTGAGCTCATCCAAGTAGGCCAGAGTCGTAAAACACTCGAATAGGGCATCCTCATCGCTCAAAGAATGATTTATTGCGAATCTTATGGTTGACAACTCAATTTCTAAGGGCAAGACACACTCCTCCCCATAAAATAATTTGAATGGGGTGTGGTCAATGACTTGTTTAAATGTTATATTATATGCCCACACTGCCACATACAGTTTTTTATCCTAATCATGCTTCTTTTTGGATACTATTTTTGATAGAATACCCACAAGCTACTTGTTAGTACTTTCAACTTGTTGATTTGCCTACGCGTTATAAGGAGTCGTCTTGTTATGCTTAATTTTCCATGCTTTAGTCAAGCTTTTAATCACCTTGTTTAGGAAATGGATTCCATGGTCCGATACTAATCCTCTTGGCAAACCAAATTGGCATATAATCTGCTCTAATAGGAAACTAGCAGTCTCTTTTGCATCATCCTTCCTTGTTGCTCGTGCTTGTGACTACTTTGTAAAGTAGTCAGTTGCCATGATAATATATCACTTTTGCATAGTGGACAACAGAGTAATAGGACCCATAAAATTGATGCCCCACTTTTCAAATGGAAGTATAGCTATAATCGGGGTAAGTGGTCACTTCCTATTCTCTCTATTGTCATGCCATTGACAAGTATCGCAACTCTTAACATACTCAAATGAATCTTGGAAGATGGATGGCCACCAATATCTAGCTCTTAAGGCCTTCTGTATCATCAACCGCCCAAGCAAAGTGCCGTCCATAAGTGGAATAATGGCACTCCTCCAAGATAAATGGAAGCTTGTCAGGCATCACACATCGGTGATATATATCATCAACAACCTGCCGATATAGTGTTCTTGATATTAATGCGAATTTTAAAGCCTGATGTTTAATTTTTCTCTTCTCGGATTTTGATATAGTAGCTCCAGTTTCTTCTATAGATAGATAGTGCATTATAGCAGCATACTAGGAGGGAATAGAAGCTATATCAATCTTAAACAGTGTTTCCATGTCGCTTCCTTCAGCCAAGACCTCTTTTGGCTCTCTGAAATCCACAAGACATTCTACAATGCCCTATAGCTTCGGTGGCTTGCTCTTAATCTCATAAATTAAACTCTTGCAAAGTGATTAACCACTTTGCCAAATGATCATGCGACTGTAACTTGTTCAGCAACAGCCTAAGTCCTTCTGCCTTCGTATAAAAAACCACCTTCTCATAAAGAATGTAGTGCCTAAGCTTTTTGGTTGCAAATACCATCGCAAGGCACAAGTTCTCCATATAGGTGTAGTTAATTTCTGATATGCCCAACTTACGACTAACAAAGGCTGTTGGATGGTACCATTTTTCCTCCCGAATTTGGGCCAAATAGCAATTAATATTATGCATTATTGCTGTTGAAAATATATAAAACATTTTGCCCCTTTTAGGTGCTTTTAAAACGGGTGCTTTGGCAAGCTCCTGCTTCACATCATCAAAATATACTTAGCAAGCATCACTCCATGTAAACATGCAGTTAAAAGATAATAGGTTCATTAGTGGCAACATTCTTTCTACCAGGGCATTGATAAACCTTCGATAATACTCTAATGATGACAAAAAGCTATGTACCTCCTTTGGAGTACACGGCAGACTCATAGCAACTATGACCTTTATCTTTTCAGGGTTAGTTGCGATCCCTATTGAACTAACCACATGGCCTAGCAACAGCCCATAGGGTACTCCAAAGACGCACTTTTGTGGGTTAAGAGCTATACAGAATTGTCTACAATGCTCAAAACACTTCCACAAAATAATCAACTGCCCTTTCTCTTATGGTGGCTGCCCCCGGGTCATCGATAAATACCTTCAACTCCTCTAGGGAGATGTCACCAAAGGTCTTATCGGTTGTTTGTTGCCATGAACTAGGTGCATTACATAAACCAAATGCCATCACATGGTATGAAAAGGTACCGAATACAGTAATGAATGTCATTTTCATCTTGACTTGCTCAGCAATCGCCATTTGGTTATACCCTGCAAAGCAATCCATGAATGAATATATTTCCCTATCCTCTAATTGATCCAAAGTTTGGTCAATAAATGGCAACGGGCAGTAATCCTTAACAGTCTGCTTATTCAACTCTCTAAAGTCTATGCAAAGACGGATTTGGTTATTTTTCTTCTTCTTGATCACTACTGGTGAACACCATTTTGTATGCTACACATGGAAGATCAAACCTACTTTCAGCAACTTCTGTAGCTCCTCGAATAGCCCGTCTCTTAGTTCAAAAGGCATCAGCCTTATTTTTGACGTACGGGCCGACTTCCTTTCTTAGAGGAATGGTATGCACAGCCAGGGTTGGGAGGAATGCCTCTAAGTTCATCATAACTCCAAGCGAAGATGTTGTGGAACTCTTGAACTAAGGACACATAGTCCTCTCTTTCTTCTGAACTGAGCATGGAACCTAATTTAATTGTCCATGAATCATTTGGAGTACCAAGGTCCAAAATTACATCCGTGACTCTTATCCTATCCTGTGGCTTTATCGGCTCATTCAAAGTTATTTGATAAATGTCCTCTATAGTGGACCCTTCTTTAGATTCATCGCTCGATGATGTCTCACTACCAAGTGGATCATCTACTATTTCTAGTTAAGTAGAGGAGAAAGGAGCTCTCTCACTCTGAGGAGACTTAGGGTAAGCATCCACTATTATATGATTGGCACCTCTACCTAGAATCACTCAATCAACGGGTATATCAACTTGACATTCTATTCATAAGATCCATGGCCTGCCTAGCAAAACTCAATGGCTAGGACATCCTGCAAACCTTATCACCCTAAAGTCCAAATAGCATTCCACGCTTGCAACGGTAACATGGACTTTAGTGATGCAACCTTCTGGTTGCCTTAGACTGTCATTAGCCATCCTAAGAAGTGTGGAGTCTTCTTTTTGGATTTCTAGACCTAGCCTCTCCATCAAGTCTGAACTCATGATATTGACAAAGGATCTAGTGTCCACAATAGCATGCTCCACTAATATTCCATCCACATATGCTGGAACCTAGGGACAATACTTTTTAGCATGCTCAAACCAATCTTCTCCTACTTGTGATATGCCCAAAGGTTCTACAATATACCCAATACCTAGGATTTTCTTGAATTCCTTGCGTACTCTTGGAGATAGTTTAATCAATTGTAGGAGGTTCACATTTGGTTTAAGTTCGCAAAGAGAACTTGCTAAATCAAAGTCATGGTAGTTAGTTAAAGCTCTCTTCTCTCACCAAACCATTCTCTCCTTTGGTCTTTGGATGGGGGTTTTGGTGCCTCTTTGTTAACATTTTCCTTCTTTCTTGGCAAATCTTTATCCTTCTTGGGATCAACTTTATTATCAATAGGCCTTAGAGGTCCACCTTCCATATCAGGATGATCATGACTTGCTTTCCCCTAGCATCTTGCTTAGGGTTTCCCTTGAGAGGTTTTACATTATCTTTGTCACCCTCTCTAGTCTTTTGACCTCTTATTACGGCTTGTAGATTAGAAGTTTTAGTGCCATTGACATGTACAGCCTCAATAAGGCTGACTCCACTGCCATGAGGCAACTCCTCTATAGTAGTCTTTCCTCTTTGCAGTATCTTGGTCCATCATCTTGTTGGAGATTATTCCCTTATGTGGGATGATTGACTAGACATGGCTATTTACTTCAATGTTGGAGAGAACTGATCTTACTCCAACAGGTAGTAGCTAAGTGTCCAGACTTTTTGTAAATATCACATTTGACATTTGGACAATTCCCAGGGAAATGTTGGCCACAACACCACTTATAGCTGAATCTTGACGGGGCACCCTCTTCAGGGCATCGAGTCCCTATTAAATTCTGCTTCTTGTTGAGGAAATTGACATCAACAGCTATTTGTCTATACTGTTAAGTAATCATGTCAGTGTAGTAACTAAGGACATTTGAGGAACTTGACTCATAGCCACGATCGTCTATTTGTCATCCCATCGGCCTAACCACTTGATTGGGAATCGATTGTTGACTTACTGGGACAACATTAGGTTTTGTTCTTTGGCCTCCAACATTCAATGGAGCCATCTGACTAGCCATAGGCATAGTCGCACTGGGAGGAGCTGGTAGCATAGGCAAATTTGGCATGATACTCCCTCTTCCATTTGCATTTGACATGGGGTCCCCTTGACTCCCATTAGTCAGTGCCAAATTATTGCCATTCCAATCTACCCTTGTTGCATAAGTCACTTGTAAGCGTGACTCTACTCCTTTTGCTTGGGTAATAGCAATGTCAATGTTGACCAAAGCGACACTACTTAGCTGCACCTAGATGTTGAAATCTAATCCATGTAGGAAATATTGCAATTGTGTAGCCGACAAAATGGGAATATAAGTATCAAGTTTGCAAAGGCCTGGACCTTCTCATTTGGCTCCTGACGTGTTACATTCAAAACACGCAACCAATATTTTCCACCCCTCTTAGGGGAAGACTCTCTATGGAAGGCCATGAAGAATCGATCAATGGTAGTTATGGTTCCAGCCTCTAGACTGTGATACCATATTGTTATTCATCCTTTTATTCTCATGTTGAAGAACATCATTAAGTGTCCTTCATCTTGGATTTGATAGTTGAACATGAGTTTTTGAAACTCATTAATATGGAGTTCTCCATCTTCTTCTGCTAACCCATTGAAGATGGGTAAAGGTGCTCCTAATGCCGGTAAATCCGGTATCCCTGTTGGAATTGCAATGGGTTGTGCCATGGGTACAACCGGATTGAAAATAGGAGTTTGTGTAGGTATAACTACACCCCCACTTGAAGTGGGTTGATTGATTGGAAGAGGGGAAGTATTAGGACTTCCTCTTGCACTCAAAGGGCTGCTTGTGACACTTGGGTTATTAAAACCACTACCTCTTATGCATATCAGGCTGCTACTTTGATGAGAAGAATACCTTAGAATCTCAGCCTGCCATCTAGCCCTCTCAATACGTTCCTTTTTTTGTATTTCAGCTTGAAAGTTCTTGTCAAAGGACATAAACTGACTATTTGGTCCCTAGAGACCCTAGATTCGGAACCACCACTTATTGGTGGCTCCTGAAAAATGCACCATATGTTGAGACCTAAAACGAGAGCAACGCTGAATCCTAGCACTAGCTGGGCCTCTAAGACACACAAGACACCCCACACAGCCTCGCGGCCAGGAGCGTCTAAGGCACGTGCTACACTAAACTCTAATATCGATTTTGTGTTTGTAATAGGACACAGTCCAACATTTGCCTTCCCCTACTCCTTAGAGGGAGATCACATACACATTGGTATAATATACCATGTATCACATACACAAGAGGCAACCTCTCAGCTGAAACACCGCGGCCTCACTGTAGCTCTCCTACATCTCGGGGATTGGCCCCTTGATGCGTTGCTTTAACATAAAGAACAAGTGTACAAGATCCACTCTTTTGTATATCGAACAATCCAGGAGTTGATCATTCCTCACTAAACTTATCGCAAGGAACCACTCGTCTAATCTACAGCAAGGACTTCCTCACACTCTTAGCGTTGGTCAATGTTTGGCATACAAGTGCTATGCATCCAGGATTTCATACCATGTGGCATGCAAAATGCAAATGTGGATGCCTATTGTGAACAAACACTTTATTTTAAAACAAATCAGCAAAGTGGAGTGTAAAAATTAGCCCTTCAATGATTTTCAATCTATGTGTTGTTGCTGCATTGCTAGAGGCTAGCACCGAGTTTTCTCGTGCTACTAGCCTCTTTAGACTTAAGTTTTTATCATCCTATATGATGTGCACAACCAGAAGATCAAACTTTACTTCATTTCCATGACTTAAATGCTTCCACAACCCCTCTTTCCCCTATCGATTATGTGTTGCATCGTTGCATAGGTGTAGGGTTTTGTTTTGTTTTTTTGGTCTTTTTCAATGTATAAAACAATAAAAATGCATTGTAACATATAAAAAAGGACGAGCTGAGACTATACCTCATGCCTCAACCTTGCCTAAAATTCATGAGTATAAGTTATATTTTTCTTAATTTTTAAAGCATGAAAACCTATTTTTATCTAGATTTTCCTATTTTTTCTATTTATTTATTTATAAAAATAGGGTATTTTTTTATCTATGATTCTTGACTGGTTATGATCGCTGAAAGATGATTTTTATCGAGGTTTTATTCCATGTGAATCTCTTTTTCCCACTCGAAACCATTAAAACCTTCATTTTTCCTCAAAAAATGCGCTTTTCGGGTTGTAAATTAATTATTATGACTATGTATCTTTATGGTTCTGCATTTCTTTTATGCACAACCCTCAATCATGATGCAAAAAAGATCCAAATATTTTTTTTTTCCACATGAATTTCATTTAGTTCATCAATCATAAAAAAGAAGCAAATTTCCTTTGTAAAAATGAGACATACCGCTTATGCACATGTTGCGAGTTTTTTGATAATTAATACGGACTGCCAATGGACCAACCAGTGATCATTCCTCAATGCTAAACACCTTCCCTCAGCCTCCTCTTAATCTTGGAGTGATTTGAATACAGATTTCTAATGGACCAACCAACGATCATTCTTTAGTGCTGAACACCTTTCCTCAACCTCCTCTTAATCTTGGAGCGATCTGATGGACAAGCATCCTTCATCCCCTTTTCTTCTTGATTTCCTTCGTGTGAATCCCCATTTGGAAAAGAGAGAGGGAGGAGGGAGAAAGACTAAATTTGGATTGAGCCATCTCGGCAGCCAATTCTCGCGCAAACACGGGTGATAGGGAGCGAAAGGCTACAGAAATTCATAGCTGATCTTTGTTTTCTCTGTTGTTTTCAGCCCCCATGGCCCTCCAAAAAAAATAGGTCACCTTCTGGAGGGGGGTGGAGATATGTAGGCTGCCATTTCAAAAAGGCCGCCCCCCCCCCCCCCCCCCCCCCCCCCCCCCCCCCTGCCCAAAAAAAAAAAAAAAAACCCATGCCCAATGAGTTTTAATGTTGCCCTTTTTTGGCTTTGACATGTTCATCCTCCCGCACTTTTTTGGCTTTGACATGTTCGGCCTTCCCCACTTCAACTTCTTGACCTCCGATTCAACTTCCAAAAAATTTTGCCTACCCGACTCGAAGTCCCATTACTACCCGCCACTTCCACAAGTCTGATCTGACACTCAAAAATATTAGGAAAATTCTACAACCATCGCTCGGTGGGTCTTTCAAGCACTTTTGAGACCCATCTGTTGCTTGCCGGTTAAAATTGACCCAATTGTCTCTACTGCCTTCGATGGTATTCAAATTTTCCTTGAAATTTGGATTTTTGGGTAAATTTTTAGCACTTTTTTGCGGCAAAAATCCACCGCTCACTTACGTATGCCATGATAGCCACTCTTCCAGATATTGCTTTTGCCATTGGTGTTGTGGCACGCTATATGGCTACACCTGGCAAGAGACATTGGGATGCTATGAAGGGTATCATGAGGTACCTAAAGGGCACTAGTGATATGTGCATATGTTATGGCAACCATGATACAAGAGTCGTGGGACTAACTCTAACTATGTAGGACATGCAAATAGTAGGAAGTATATATTTGGCTATGTGTTCACTTTTTCTCGAGGTGCTATTTCATGGATGTCCAGGGTGCAGAAATGCACGTCTCTTTCTACTACAAAGGCTGAGTATGTTGTAGCCACCACTGAGGCTTGCAAGGAGGCCATTTGGTTGTTAACCTTGGTATTGCAAATGCTATCCTTACATTGCATTTGGATTCTATGAGTGCTATCTAGTTAGCCAAGAATCCGGTCTTACATCCGAAGACAAAACACATTGGGGTGAGGTATCACTTCATTTGTGGGGTCATTGAGGATAAGTTTGTTGACCTTATCAAGATCTCAACTGACCAAAATCATGTAGACTTGCTCATGAAAAACCTCTCTACAGAGCGCTTTGCCTTCTTTAGGAAGTTGATGGGCGTTGGATGAGATGACATCTTTCCTCATCCTCTTGTATTTATGTACATGTTGTACTGTCTTTTTTCTTTTTTTTTCTTCTCACTCATCATTGAGGCAAATTTGCCTTACCACATTGATAGTACCCACACCTACACATTGAAGGTGACGAGCACCCATCACTATCACTTCATTCTTTATTCTTTCAGTGACATTTGAATAAAGGGAAGGTCGGTCACACATTGTGATGGTTGGAGTTCCCACATTGTGTGTGTTTCTCTCTTGCTCTTGCTCCTTCCACCATAGCTCTTGCTCCCTCTTGTGCTCCCGCTTCAGGGCTCACCTCCCTTCAACTAAATGCTTTACTCTCATTGCTAGAGCCTTGCTAACACCTTGTAAGAGATTTCAACATGGTAAGTGGTATTTAATTGGAAACCTTAGAAAGATCCTACAATTTAGGCCTTAACTTAATCAAACCTTGGTTTGTGAATAAGGGCATAATTCTAGAGTGCTGTATGTAATTTAGAAGTGCAACTAATCCATGCCACATATAGGCCCAAGTTTTAGGAAGATCTCACGAAGTAGTCCATCAAGCCTAGGGGGCTTTCCTATCTTTCATATTAAGAGCCACCATCTTAATTTCTTCCTCCATGAATGGCCTATTCAATAGTAATGCTTAATCCACTCAATAGGCCCCATATTATCGTTTGTGAAGTCTTATGACCTACACTCATATTCTAGGCACTCCAATGGATCAGTGCCTACTACTATTGTAGCTAGGAAATATTTAAAATACCTTACCTATGGTGCACTCATTTGACACTAGGACTCCTCTATTTTCAACAACAAAAATGGCTTCTTTCTTCTAGTTGACTTTCAACTAGGTGAAATAGAATGGCTTCTTTCTTCTAGTTGACTTTCAACTTGGTGAAATAGAATTTGTTAGGTCCATCCCTAAGGAGCTCCCACTACCCTTTTAGGTATAGTTTAGAAGCCTAAATAGTTTCTTTCTCTTGTAGATTTAGAAACTCTTCAATATCTATCAGGCATCTCTATAACATCTTGTCACTTGGGTGCTTAGCAAGGGCAACTACAACACTGCATTCATGGCCCTACAAGCATGTCCATGCTAGTTTCTCCTATTTGATACTTTCATCTTCCCATGCTCCTTTGCCACAACAATAATAGCATCTTGGTATTTCTTCTAGCTAAAATTAGGAGTAATTGTCGTAAAAGGTCTCTAGCTTGATCCCAGATAGTTGACAACTTGGTCAAAAAGATCTTGTTGTTTAAAAAGACACATTTGATGAAAAGAATGTAGTTATTACCATTGCCAAAATAGCCTTAAATACCACCATGATCGACCGAGACCAAAAGCTCATCCACCAACACCACATATTTTAATCCACTATCCTATTAGAATATCAAGCTCGTTCATGTGTGTTTGACCGACATGAGCTGGACACAGCTAGTCTGGCTAGATCAGTTAGGTACATTAAATAAGTCGGTTCTACTTCTAGTGTGAATGGTCTTTATGACCTTAGGTTGTATATGCACTAAGAGTGTGCTAAATGAATAATGAGAAGAATAGAGAGAGGAAGCATGTTGCTTCACTCCGTGTTGCTCTCTTCCCTGCATCCATGAAATCTAACATGGTATCAGAGCCATGAATGGGCTCACTGGTGGAATGCACTCAAGAAGAAGACTTGAAGATTGACCTGAAGAGCTGGGAAAGGAAGAGGACTGACTGTCATTTTTCATCAATGGTCTCACAGAGGTATGTATTGTGGAGCATTGGAGTCTCATTGCTTGAAGCAAGAGCTGTGGCTTGCTGAGGAGACTTCCAAGGACTGATTGAGCACCAGTGAGTGCATTATCATTATAATAATAAGCAAAATGTGCAGTAGCAGAGATCAGACCAGTCTGCGTGTTTGCGCCTGAAGGCATATTCACCTGCAACACAAGGCATTTGCAGCTCCTCAGGTAATCTACAGCTTGTCTATACACCTTGGAAGGTGGTTGAAGGTCTTGGCATGCTCACTTGGATGTCTGCTCAGTTATGAGCTACAGATCTGATCTACAGATCTGAAATAACAGCAATTCGGCTGTAAACACTGATAGGGCAGCTTGTATTTGAACTTGATTGGAGCTTGAAGCTCTCTGATATGATTTATGGACCTCATTGGAGCCAAGGAGCACTCTGGAAGACATATGTATCAGTTCTCATGCCTTTGAGCTGAAATTTCTTGAAGGAAGTACTCAAATTTGGAAGTGTAAACAGGCTGGAAACCTGTCTCAAAATAGTGGGCAGCAAGCATTAGCTTCCATTGAAGCATTACATAACACTTGGCTGGGATTTATCATATGTATGACATGGGATATGTATGCTGGAGGTTATGGATTGGGTTGATCATCAAGGGATCATGGAAGTTGAAGTCTAAGGCTGGTGATTACTGCAGTGACATTGTCTCAGTGGTTGCAAGCAGTAAATGCAATCTATGAACTAGATTCATGAAGACAGGATGCCTATAGTTACCCGAATGCTCATGTATTGAACCTAACACTTCAAAGTGAATGTCTGACATGATTTGAGGCTGTTTTGGAGCTGGATTGACTTTGGTTTACTGAGAAGTTGCTAATTGCAATTTGTAAGCAGAAGGCTTGATACCTATACCTGCTATCTATGCACTGATTTGTGCCCCATTGGTTATGCTCGGATTGCTACATATACTGGCAGATGTCTATGAAGGTTTGGGACATGTATGACATGTATATCACTCAGTTTTGGGCTTGAAATCACTGCTGGTCACTCACAGAATTACAGTTTTCAGACTGCATATATGTACCTTGGCAGTGAGGTTGTAGGGGCTCAAACCGAAGTGAATACATAGTATTTGCACTGATTGCTTTACTCACAGGTTAAGCCACTTGGTGTGAGCTGCTTTGGACTATCAGTGGGCTGAAATACCCTGGTTTTTTACTGCAATTAATTGCAGAAAACTGTCATAAACAGTTCCGGCTGAAGTTGAACTGTTAAGAAGATCTTGGTTTACAGGTAGTCAGGCAAGGTCTACAATATGGCAAATGCTGATAGAACTGATAATGTAACCCAGATTGTGGGAGAAAAGCTTGATAGCAACAATTATGCAATTTGGAAGTTCCACATGGAGAACTTTCTAATAGGCAAAGGATATTGGGACTTAGTGACATGTGTTGAGGCTGAACCTGAAGTTCCAGAAAGGAATCCTATAGCTGATCAAAGACGAGCGCATCGAGCCTAGATGGAAAGAGCTCGCAAGGTTTTACATTGGTTGTCATTATGTATCTCGGATGCTATGGTGATGCAGATTATGAATTGTAAATCCCCAGCAGATGCATGGAATATATTGGTCAAATACTATGGCACAACCACAAGTGCAAGGAAGATACAATTAAAGAATAAATTCAATAACATGGAGAGGAAGAACAGATCCATACAAGATTATGTCACAGAGGTTAAGACCATAGCAGATCAACTAGCATTTGTTGGCTCACAGGTTGAAGATGAGGATATGGTTGCAGTGACCTTAAATGGCTTGGGTCCTGAGTACAAGTCTTTTGACACTTCAGCGTCTGTGCGGGCTGAGATGCTTGACTTTAATGAGCTGGTTGCATTATTGATTCATGAAGAGGTGAAGCTTGGCTTAGCTACAGGGTCAAGAAGTTCAAAGAATAAGGATGCAGTTTTTTACTCGAATCAACGTGGTTGTGGTAGCCGTGGTAGAGGCTATGGATCTGGTAGAGGAGGCCAGTAGAATGCATCCTATAGTAATATCAATCAGCAGTCATCAAATGCAAGAGGTGGTGGAAACTTTCGAGGCAGGGGGAGATCTAACTCCCGTGGCAGAGGCTCATGGTAGCAGCAGCGTCAATCAGATAATCCAAATAAAGATAAGGATTGTCACTACTGTGGAAAGTATGGGCATATTGCAAAGGATTGCTGGAAGAAGCAGGGAAACCAGAAGGGCAAGCAGCATGGACATTATGCTACGTCCAGTCAGGCAGATGACTCTGGTGATAAACTGTTTGCCATGCAGTATGTCAAAGATAAGGCTGCTGAAAAATCATCTGATGATGCAGTGTGGTACATTGACTCGGGGGCATCGAATCACATGACCCCTCACGGTGATTGGTTCATGGATATGGTGCTGAAAAGCATGGCTATGTATGCATAGGTGATGACACGTAGCATAACATTGAGCATAAAGGCAAAGTGCCTCTTGTGGTCCATAATGGCAGAAAGAAAAATTTGCATGATGTATTGCATGTCCCTTCAATGATGAAGAACTTGTTATCTGTTGGTCAAATGACGGAGCAGAACTTGTAGGTTAGATTCAATAAGCATGGCTGCTTTATTGAAGAGTTTGGCAATGGTTGCAAGTTGATAGCTCGTGGTCACAGGAATGGCATAATGTTTACTCTTGATGCTTCTTTGCCAGAGCTAAATTCAGCTATGTTTGCCCATGGTTCTGGCACTGTTAGGGATTTGGAAATATGGCACAAGAGAGTGGGGCATGTCAATGTGCAAAGGTTGCAAATTATGCAAAAGAAACAGCTGGTTACAGGTTTACCGAAGTTCCAATATTCAGATATTGGTCATGTATGCGAGGCTTGCCAGTTCGGTAAGCAGTGACGATTGCCATTTGTTAGGCATGTACGATAGAGTACACGTCCATTGCAGTTAGTGCACTTTGATGTTTTGGGGCTAGCTCATAATGTATCTATGGGAGGTTCCAGATATTATGTATCCTTCATTGACGACTACAGTCGCTATACCTGGCTTTACATATTGAAAACAAAAGATGAGGTCTTTGCTATTTTTCAGCAATTTAAAGCACAGGTTGAGAAGGAGTTTGAATGCTACATCTCTTGCTTGAGATCTGATAGTGGTGGGGAGTATGTATCAAATGAATTTTATGATTTCTTGCCTGAAAATCGCATTCGTAGGCAGCTCACTTGCATCTACACTCCGCAGCAAAACGGAGTAGCTGAAAGGAAGAATAGGGTTCTGATGGAAGCTTCTAGGGCTATAATGAATGAAAAGCATATGCCACTTTACTATTGGGCAGAGGTTGTTATGACAGCCGTATACATTTTGAACAGGACTCCCACTGTAGGTATTCATGAGATGACACCGTTTGAGAAGTTGTATGGCCATAAGCCGGATGTACGTCACATGAAAGTCTTTAGCTGTCTTGCTTATGTGCATATTCCAGATGAGAAAAGGAAGAAGTTGGATCCCAAAGCACATAAGTGTGTTTTCATTGGATATTCGCAGGAGAAGAAGGCATACAAATGCTATGATCCCTCTACCAGGGAGACTTTGGCAAGTAGGGATGTTATCTTTGATGAGATGGGTTCTTGGTATGTATCACCAGTTGCAGTGCCAGCGGATATGCCTTCCACTCATGCCTCTACAATTGATTTAGCAGAGCACTGCTATGACAGGACCTCGTAGTCAGACAATATCCCCATGGACAGGGAGATTGAGGAGCTCGCCGTCCACTAACACCAGTATGTCAGTGAGGGGGAGACATGATGTCTTGGACAACAAAGGAAAAGAGAAAGTTATTGAGGATGCATCTGGTATGATGACACCTGGTAGAATGACTTCTGGCTATGAGTCTGGTGATACTTTAGACAGCAAACTTGGTATTTTGACTGTCTATACACCTGGCACAAGGCAGAGCAGGTATATTCCGCCTCATGAGAGAGGGGAATCGAGTAGTGTACCACAGCTTAGATGCCCGCAGAGGGTCAGATACCCTGTTGACAGGTTGACATACAGTGGCTACTCTGCAAAGCATTATGCGTACATGACAAAAGTGATGGAGGTCAAAGAACCAAGTACATATGCTGAAGCAGTGAAAGATGAGAATTGGTGTGTAGCCATGGATGAAGAAATGAATGCCTTGGCTGAAAATAAAACATGGGATTTAGTACCACTGCTTGAAGGGAAAAAGACCATTGGTTGCAAATGGGTCTATAAAATCAAATGCAAGTCAGATGGCAGTGTGGAGAGATACAAATCCAGGCTGGTTGCAAAGGGGTATGCCCAACAGTATGGACTTGATTATGAGGAAACATTCAGCCCTGTTGCCAAGATGGCAACCATACACACTGTGATTGCCTTGGCTGCTGCTAAAGGACGGAAATTGCAGCAGATGGACGTTAAGAATGCATTTCTTAACGGTGACCTAGCAGAGGATGTCTATATGGTTCAGCCGGAAGGGTATATTCACCCTGATTTTCAGCATTATGTATGCAGGCTGAAAAAGGCATTTTACGGGCTGAAACAGGCTCCGAGAGCTTGGCATGCTAGGATCAGTAACTACTTGCAGAGATTGGGTTTTGTTGTTGGCAGGGCTGATCATAGCCTATTTACAAAGAAGACTGACAGTGGTTTAGTAGTGCTGGTCATATATGTTGATGATTTGATAATCACTGGTGATGATGACTTGGGTATACAGCATGTAATGAAGATGCTGAAATCTGAATTTGACATGAAAGACCTGGGAGAACTGAAGTATTTCTTAGGCATTGAGGTAATTCCAGCTAACAATGGGTTACGGCTGATGCATAAGCACTATGCCATAGAGATGCTGAAGAAGTATGGCATGGTTGAATGCAAACCGCTGGATACACCTCTTGATCAGAATGTCAAGCTAGACATGAACACTGGAGGATGTGACTATGTACAGGCAGATGGTTGGCAGCTTGATTTACTTGACCATCACTAGGCCTGACATGAGCTATGCTGTAGGGCTCATAAGCCAGTTTATGCAGAAGCCTAGAAAGCTGCACTTGGATGCAGTTAGACGCATTATGAGATATGTTAAGTCCACTGTAGAGTATGGGCCGTTCTATGTCAAAGATAAGCCCTTGATATTAACTGGATACACGGATGCAGATTGGGCAGGTTGCTCATATGATCGTAGATCTACGAGTGGATATGCATTTGGATTTGGTAGTGGCATGATTAGCTGGAGCAGCAAGAAGCAGCCTACGGTTGCTTTGTCGAGTACTGAGGTAGAGTATGGGGGTGCTGCATTGGCAGCATGCGAGATTTCATGGTTGCTCAAGCTTATGGCTAATTTGGACATACAGGTAGATGCTCCAGTGAAGTTACTATGTGATAATCTGAGTAGTGTACTCCTGGCTATGAATCCAGTCTATCATGCCAGGACGAAACACATAGAGGTACACTACCATTTCATCAGAGAGATGGTTCTTGCAGGATGAGTTGATCTTATGCATGTGAAGACTGATGAACAGATAGCGGATATCTTTACCAAGTCCTTGGGTAAAGATAAGTTCTGTGGTTTTAGACAGCTGCTTGGAGTACATATGTTGTCTTGAGCTTGAGGGGGAGTGTTAGAATATCAAGATCGTTCATGTGTGTTTGACCGACATGAGCTGGACACAGCTAGTCTTGCTAGATTAGTTAGGTACATTAAATAAGTCGGTTCTACTTCTAGTGTGAATGGTCTTTATGACCTTAGGTTGTATATACACTAAGAGTGTGCTAAATGAATAATGAGAAGAATAGAGAGAGGAAGCATGTTGCTTCACTCCGTGTTGCTCTCTTCCCTGCATCCATGAAATCTAACATATCTAGCCCACCATCAAGCTCATTAAGCAACATAGAATTTGTCTAGCCTACTTTCTCACCATGTAGGTTGTATATTCCTATTATGCCAAGTGTACTTGAGCTTGGAACCTTTATATCACAGAACAATCAAATCTTCAAGCTCACATGTAGTGGATAAATTTATTCATGCCTCCCTCTCTTTAGTGATCATCATCCCATCACCATATGAATGGTTGTCATCCCTATAGGTCATATTGGAGTCACCTCCTATGAATGCATTTTCCCATTGCAATTGCCACTGTATAGCTCATATAGCTTGGCTCTTAATGCATAGTTATTGGATGCATAGACTGAGTAGACTAGGAACTCTTCTTGACATGCTTTGATCTTAATAGCTATGAAGCTACCATCTCTCGTAGTAGCAAATGCCACAAACTCTTCTTAACATGCTTGGATCTTAATATTTATGAAGCTACCATATCTCGTAACAAATGCTAGGAATGGTTGAACTCTTGTCATATCAATAAGATAGTTTCCCCTCTTCCCTTGAATGCACTTTTGTAATAGGTGCAGTAACCAACAATTTGGAAAGACATGCCTCCTCATCTGGCTTGATTTCTCATAATGTAAGAAATCGTAGTTTGTACCTTTTCACAATGTTATAGTTAACTTGTTCCTAAGATCTTAGGCAAAACCCTTGATGATCTATGAACAAAATTTGATATTGGATGACAATGCAGTCCTCTCACCACATTGGAGCTAGTTCATCTAGCATTTCACGCCATTGATTGGAGCATAGTGATTTTGATCCACCAAACCGGTTCAAGCAAGCTTCTTGAGAGAAGGCTTCTTGCTATTCTTCCTTCCATTCCATCTATTGTCTATTGGTTTTGGACCAACCTTAGAAGAAAAAGGCATGGATTCTCCTTTGCCATCTTTAGGTGTTAGTGTAGCTAATAGTGTAGGAGCACGGGTTTCCTTTTTCAATAGATCATTGATGTACTACACATCCCTATTTTGACCATTAGTGCCTTCTCGCATCTCCTTCATTTTCTAAGGGGGCCGAGTTGATGCCTCCACGTTGACCTTATTTGGGTGGTTGCAAGCATGCATCGGAGAAGGTGGAAAATTAGACACTAAGGAAAACTTCCACCCCTCTAGGGTCAAGGAGTTGCAAGAACTTGGAAGGCTCATTACACTTGTTGCAAAGGATAGGGTGTAAATGCTTGACTTGAGGAGTCCACAAGAAGTCGCTGAGGCTAGAGAGTATAGGACCTTGCCCATTGTTGTAGCAGTGGTGCAAACTTCTTCCATAAGCAAGGAGGCATGTTAGTAAACTTGATCCACATAGAACACTGAGGGTCAAGGTTACCATCAAGGGAAAAAGAAGTGAAAGGTGAGAAGGATCGAAGCTTGCACGCGAGCTATGGCGGGAGAGCAAGAGCAAGAAAGAGAGAGACAAGAAATGGGAACTCCAACAGTCACAATGTGTGACCGGGCCTTCCTTTATTCAAACTGTCACTAAAAGAATAAAGAATAAAGTGACGTGACGGGCGCCCGCCACCTGCAGTGTGCAGTGGCGGGTACTGTCAGTGTAGTAATACACGGGGCGGCACGGCGGAGGCGCCTTTACCCCCAACAACCTCCCACTTAAAGGCGAATCTGCCCTAGTGAGAGAGAAAAGAAAGAAAAAAAGAAGAAGACAGTACAAATGTACATAGGTGAGGAAAGGTGACATCTCATCCAACGCCCATCAACCTCCTGAGGAAGGCAAAGCGCTCAGTAGTGAGGCTCTTCGTGAGCAAATCTGCAGGATTCTCGTCAGTGGAGATCTTAACAAGGTCAACAGACCTGTCCTCCACGACACCACGTATGAAGTGATACCTCACCTCAATGTGTTTCGTCTTCGCATGGAAGACCGGATTCTTAGCCAACTGAATGGCACTCATAGAATCCGAATGCAGTGTAGGTGTAGCATCAATCCCAAGGTCAGCAACTAGACGGCCTAACCATATGGCCTCCTTGCAAGCCTCAGTGGCTGCAACATACTCGGCCTCAGTGGTAGACAAAGCCGTACACTTCTGAACCCTGGACATCCAAGAGATAGCCCCTCCAGCATAGGTGAATACATAGCCAGAAGTGGACTTCCTACTATCTGCATGTCCTGCATAATCGGAGTCAGTGTACCCCACGACCCCTGTATCCTGGCTGCCATAGCAAATACACATATCTGCTATGCCCTTCAGGTACCTCATGATACCCTTCACGGCATCCCAATGTCTGCTGCCAGGTGTAGCCATATAGCGTGCCACAACACCAACTGCATGTGCAATATCTGGACGAGTGGCTATCATGGCATACATCAAACTGCCCACGGCTGATGCATAAGGGATCTTGGCCATCTCGGCCCTCTGCTCATCTGTCTGCGGACAATCGGCCTGTGATACCTTCACATAAGAAGGTAATGGACAGCCAATAGGCTTTACGTCCTGCATGCGGAAGCGCTCAAGGACTTTATGAATGTACTCCCGCTGTGAGAGATACAAAAGTCCCTGATGCCTATCGCGCTTAATGCGCATCCCAAGTATATGTGAGGCCTGTCCCAAATCCTTCATCTCAAAGCTCTTCTTTAGCTGAGATTTAAGAGCATCTAGCTCATCATGAGCTTTGCCTACTATCAGCATATCATCAACATAGAGTACCAAGATAAGCAAACTGCCATCACGGGCTTTCCTCGTGTAAAGACACGGATCCATAGCACTCCTGCTGTAGCCCTGTGACTGCATAAAGGCATCAAACTTATGATACCATTCCCTAGGTGCCTGCTTCAAGCCATACAAGCTCTTCTTCAACTTGCACACTAGGTGCTGTACACCAAATCAGGATATTTCAGCATGAAAAGTACACCTCAGTCCACCAATAACTGCTTGCTGTAATAAATTGCAGGTATGCAGTCTAGAGAGCAAACTGTCCCAAAATAGGATCCAATGTCAAGCAAACAATGCTAGGTCCAAAGCCGGCATGAAACGGACATAAGCAAGGCCAATGACAGTGAAAAGAACATGAGCTCAACACCAAGCATGTCAAAATAACATCTGCCAGTGAAAGGCACACCCCCAGACACTCTAGGCAAAGTGTTCCTGTAACTGCCAAAACCTGACACAAATAGGTATCTGCTCAAAGAGAAAGATCCAAATATGAGACTCAGCTCATAAGCATCCTGTGAACCAAGAGTACATCAATGCATATCCATAAAGATCGGAGTATGATCCCAAAGTCTCAATGTGTATGTAGCTGCTCAAGACATAAACTGCTTCAAATACATGTAAGTGCTCCAATAGCATGCAACTGTCAAAGGTCAAGAAAGCATGTAAAATGCTCCCACTGGCACAAAAGGCATACAAAGCGAGCTCAAAAGCTCAAACAACCCAAGAGAAAGCACCAGTGATAAGTGACCCTGTCAATGCATCAAGCGCATCCGAGAGAGCATGACATACATGAAGCACCGGTCGTATTAACCATGAAGCAATACATAAGCCCAAATAAGCTCTCGGTCAACTCAATGACATCCAAATAGCAACCAAGATCAGTGATCAAGTAAGCCGGGAATGCTCAAATACATCCAAATCCAAGCTCCAAATGTCGGTATGGCATACACGAACCAAATAGCATATGTCACGAACCAAAGCATGTAATGCAAAAGCCTAACTGTCAAGCAGAGACATGAGGCATAGGCGGTCCACGAGCATGCCGAGTCGGTCCAAATTCCAGTGAAGACGGAGCTAATGCGAAGCTCAAAAGCATCCCATAATCTCATACATATGCTCCAAGTCGTCCCCAAATGTCAGAGATATCATGCCAAAGCTCAAAGCATACATCCGGTATCGGTAGGTAAGTGCCAAAGCATGTAAAGTACCTTCAGCCCACTGTTATTCCAGCATGTATTTACTATTCTAAACAGTAGATTTCAGCCCCAAATTCAAGCCAAAATCATGGTCAAACCAAATGCATACATTCCCAAGGCACTAGGCATCATGTAGACCGCATACGGGCATCAAATAGCACAACCGGAATGGAGTATAAGCAACAAATGCTAATGCCAATGGTGCTGCCCTGTTTTCAGCCTGTTATGACAGTTTATGACAGTCCCAAATCTGAAGAAATCAGCCCCGAAAGATCAAGACCAATGCCCAAAGCTTTAATGACATCAAACATGAAGTCTATAGCCCTCTTGATCAAGGTAGAGAGCAAGAAGCAATGGCCAAGTGTGGAGCTGAAGTAGATGAGTGCTCACAGCCTGGAAAAAATGATGCAATCTGCCCTGTTGGTGCTGAACTTGCTGTTGCTCCACATGGGCTGAAAAGGGGGTAATGGGGGGCTCAATGATGGCCCAAGGTAGGCACATACCAAGCCATGAAGGCCCAATGCAAAGGGGAGGGAAGATATGAGCTATGGAGCTCAAGAAGAGTGGCTGCCCTTTGTTCCTGCCCTGTTTCAATCTGAGAATACACTCAAATGCCTGCAAATGCTGAAGCAATACCTCAAGGGCAAGGCCCTGATGAAGGTCAAGAAGGCCAGGATGGAGCTCGGGAAGCCGGGGAGAGTCGGGAGCTCAAGAGGTCGACTATGGCTGCCGGGATGGAGACCCAATGCGTGAAGCGAGTCGATGCGAAGGTCGGGAAGCACCGAGTCGAGCTCGAGCAAGAGAATGCCAAGCTCTGATACCAGTTGAAAGGTGAGAAGGATCGAAGCTTGCACGCGAGCTATGGTGGGAGAGCAAGAGCAAGAAAGAGAGAGACAAGAAATGGGAACTCCAACAGTCACAATGTGTGACCGGGCCTTCCTTTATTCAAACTGTCACTAAAAGAATAAAGAATAAAGTGACGTGACGGGCGCCTGCCACCTGCAGTGTGCAGTGGCGGGTACTGTCAGTGTAGTAATACACGGGGCGGCACGGCGGAGGCGCCTTTACCCCCAACAAGAAGATGACAACAACAATGTAGAGACAAGGTTCCCCATATAACCAATAGAAGAAGCTAAGAGTGAGTCGCTCTCGGCCTTGGGGCCAAGTAGTGCCAGATAAAATCCTTTGGCAACAAACTTAAATTGCACCAAGTTGGCCTTACCTTGGTAGGTGGATTTGAACCACTTGAAGATTTTATTAGCATTTTATCCCATGTGTATTTGTTTTCCCCACTCGAAAACACACAAAACCCCATTTTCCTCATAAAAATTGTGTTTTATGGGTTTCTAAAAATTCTTTCCAGCATTTTGACTTTATGTTTTCTGATTTTTTCATCATGGAAGCATAGAAAAAAATAGTGAACAACATTTCTACCAATTTTCACTCCATAAGAACAACATTGACTCAATCAAATGTAAAAAATAAGCAATTTTCCTTTGTAAAATAGAATTACTAGTTTTTTTCCTTCTTCGCGGGTTTTAAAATCTGATGCCGGACTCGGCCCTCATTCAATGCTCAGCCCACCTCTGAACAACAGACTCTATCTCTCCACCAATCGGAGAGTGATCCGGTACCATGCCGAACAAGTGGTCTTCAATTGGTCTTCAATCCTCTTCATGGGCATGAACTGCCTCTTAAGGGGAGAGAGAGAGAGGAGAGAGAAAGACTGTTTTCGGATCTCCATCTTCAAGCAGCCATTTCACGTACGGAGACTGGCGATTGGAGGGTGAAAACTTTAGCAATCCATGGCTATTATCGGTTGCTATGAGTATTTGCAACCTCTGACTTGGCTCAAGGGCTCCCCTTCCTCCATTTGTTTGCGTTGCGCCATGGAGGAGTTTTTTGCTTTTTTTTCATTTTCAAAAAATGGCCACGCCCCTCCTAAATCATCAATTTTTTGGGGGCCCCAAGGGGAGCCTCGAAAAGGCACACCCCTTTGGCTCTCAAGATCATTTACACTTGGCTCACTTTGGCCTTGGCCTCCTGGGTACTCCCAATCGATTGTCCGGCCTCTGATTCGGCCATCGAAAAATCCTAGGCATTCTTCTTGAAGTCCCCCACTGTCGGGCATCTCCCAGAGTCTCGCTTGACATGCCTAAAAATTATGAAAATTAACCGACCGCTGTCTAGTGGCTCTTTTAAGAACTTTTTGGGCATTGCCGCTTAAAATGGTACTAATTGCAGTTGTCGCCTTCGACGAAGTCTATTTTTCCCCTAAAATTTGGATTTTTTGGCTAGTTTTAAGGACTTATTGGTGTCAAAAATCATCTGTCACTACTGCTTGTGGGCGGACATTGCAAGTACTGTGTAAATAGTGGTCATTTTAGTAGTTGGGGCAAATGACTCTTGATAAACAAACTCTTCAACTTGTGAAAATCCGTGTGCAACCAATCTGGCTTTGTACTCTTCTAAGGTACCATCAACCTTGTACTTTACCTTCTAGATTCACTTGGCGCCAATAACCTTCCGCTTTGTTGGCTGATCCACTAGCTCCCAAGCATCATTCTTCATTATGTTGTCATACTCGGCTTGCATAGCTGCCTTCCATGATGGATCTGCAAGTGCTTCTTCTAAGTCAGTTGGCTCATTTACTTCTCTCATAAGCTCAGCCATCAAGGCCATATTGACTATGTGAGCAGAAGCTCTCCTTTGCTCCTCTATTCTCTGAGACCTTCGTGGTCTGTCTGCCTTCTCCTCAATAGATGTAGGCATAGGATTATTGTGGTCATAGAGCTGCTTCACCCAATGTGGAAATGGCTTTTTCGGTGGTGTCAGGTTGGTGAACTTTTTTCTCATCATGTGAAGATGATGCTTCCTTCTCCTTAAGGATAGGGACACCTCTTGGGGAAAATTCATAGTGGACTACTTCTTTGCTTGATGATAAAGTGGAAGAACTTGCATTCTCCTCCTCCATTGTATGCAGCTACTCCTTGAACACCACATCACGACTCACGATGATCTTCTTTGCCTCTTGGTTATATAATTTGTAAGCCTTCTGCTCATCGCTATAACCCAAGAAGATACATTTTCTACTTTTTGGTTTTAACTTGTTTCTTTTCTCATTTGGAACATGTGCATAACATTCACATCCAAAAATTCTAAAATATGAGACAAATGGTTTCTTGCTAGTGTAAGCCTCATGAGGTGTTTTCCCCTTGAGAGCCTTTGTGTAGCTGCGATTTAGAATGTAGACTACAGTATTAATAGCTTCATCCCAAAAATGTTAGGCAATCCCTTGCCCTTTAGCATGCATATTGCCATCTCCACAATGGTGCGATTCTTGTGTTCCACAACACTGCTCTGCTGAGGTGTGTGAAGCATCGTCAATTGACGCTTGATCCCTTTGCTCTTGCAAAAGTCTTCAAACTCCTTTAAGTTGAACTCACCACCACCATCTGTTTTAAATTTCTTCACACTTTTCCATGTTTCATTCTTA
The DNA here is from genome assembly GCF_053477565.2 of Lygodium microphyllum. NCBI lineage: Eukaryota > Viridiplantae > Streptophyta > Polypodiopsida > Schizaeales > Lygodiaceae > Lygodium > Lygodium microphyllum. The sequence continues at coordinate 51,422,584 of NC_141140.1, read as the reverse complement.
ACAAGTTTTAGCCATTCTTTAAACTTACCAAAAGCTTGGCCTTATCACGAAGGAAGTACACCCACATCTTCCTACCGTAGTTGTCGAAAATCAACATAAAATAAGAAGATCCCCCCAAGGCCTATGTAGGAATCTTACCACACAAGTGAGCATGTACCAACTCTAGAGGAGCATGTGCTCTATTCTTGTTTTCCTATTGAAATTCCTTTCTTTGTTGCTTGCCTATCATACAAGCTTCACATGGTTCCTTCAATTCAGTCCTGCAGGTAGGTGAGCAACCATACCTTTCTTTGCATCTCCTTCAACACTGCAAATCCGATGTTGAACTTGCCTTTGTTGAAGGTTGGTGGACGAATCCTCAGTGTTTGAATAGCCGGTACAGCAGCACCACCTCCTGCACTGCTTCTTGATGTGCCAGAATCACTTCCGGAAGATGGCATCATTCCTCTTTGTTGTTGAAGCCTTTGTCTCTTATACACTCTTCAATCCCTAGAGCCCCTTGGGCTCTGATACCATGTAAAAATTACACAATGCAGCGAACAAAATCTGAGAAGGAGATAGAGAATACACAACAGATAAGAGGAGAATTAAAAATTTTCTTTAGCTCCAAACAACTGATACAAAGATGGCTCTATCCACCCGTGCACTTCCACAGTGAAGCTTAGATATGGCGATCTAGATAGAAGATAGGTGACGAGCTTAAGGCTAGCTAGAACAACTTTGATTGGGTGAAAGATAGATGATAGATGGCTATGAAGGGATTTAGCTTTTATAGCCTATGCAAGGGGTCATGATGGATGACCTTCCATATGCACCTGTGTCTATTGACCTTCCATGTGCACATGTGTCTTTTGACCTTCCATATGCACATTGTTTGTTGACCTTCCATATGCATATGTGTTTGTTGACCTTCCATGTGCACCTTCACTAGTTGTCTAGGGAATATTCCCTTTACCATTGGCTAGGGCCCCTGATAACTCCCTTACCCCACAACTCGTTGCAATGTGCCTTGACTTGCTACCAGCTTAACTACTCTATCTAACCCAAAGATTAGATCCACAATAGTCACATTTTTGCTATCCGGTCACATAGACCTCATTTGACATACAAGTCAGGACTCAACCAATATCCAGGCTCACATATGGCTTCTCCTCATAATGGGGGCCTTACAACTTTGAGCACCATGGATCATTGGTGGTACCTTATGAGGGTGGGGCATTGAGAATATCTAACAATCTTAACCTCACAAAGCAAAAGAAATCAAATTGAAACAAAGGTAAAATAGACCCTATCAGAACCAAACAAACACATTATATAACCTATCAAAACATCAGATCTCAACCAAAAACCATCATGAGCTTCTCAAACATACTCAACCTATCCCAACATATTTCAAAAAACTTCCAATACAATAAAAAACAATCAATAAATCCTCAAAATCAACCATTCAGCTCACAAAAATAATAAAAGTTTAGCCTATAAAATAAGTTAATTCAATCTTGAACACTAGTAAACACTTGCTTAGTATTGGTTGACCTGCTTTACAAGGAGTCAAGCATTGTCTGGTCACTCATTAACTGCTGAAGACTGCATTGAATACTTAAAGATGTAGAGATGGCAAATGCCTACAGGACTGATAACATAACTCAAATAGTACGTGAGAAACTTGATAACAATAACCATGCTAATTAGAAGTTCAAGATGGAGAACTTTCTTATCAGCAAGGGTTATTAGGACTTACTTGTATCCTTGCTTATCCATGAAAAAGTGAAATTGGGTTTGACTATGGGCTCGAGGAGCTCAAAAAACAAAGATGTAGCTTTTTACTATAATTAGCAAGGCCATGGTCATCGTGGCAAAGGTTCCAATTGTGGTAGGGAAACCTAGAAGTATACATCTCAGCATGGGCATAGTCAACATGGATTTTCCCATAAGTAGAGGTAGTAGATACTCCCCTGCACCACGGGGAGATCTCAGTCTAGGGGCAAAGAATCCTAACACACTCAATCTACTCATGAAAATGCAAACAAGGATAAAGATTGCCATTATTGTAGCAAGCATGGCCACATTGCAAAAAAGTGCTAGAAAAATCATGTTGATTAGAAGGGTAGACATTAGGGTCACTATGCATCTTCTAGTCATGTAGAGCTTGAGACTGGTGAGAGACTGTTTGCTATGACTTATGTACATAACAAGAGAAAGTAGCAAGAAAAGTCTGATGATGTTTGGTATATAGATTTTGGTGCCTCAAGCCACATGACACCACATTGCGAATGGTTATGTATGTGCTAGAGATGATTCTTAGCATGACATAGTACACATGTTAACCCTTAGACAAACAAGGTGGAAAATCCAAAAAATCTAAAGCAGAAGACAAGGCCAAGGCAAAAGTGAAACAGAAGACAAAGGTGCTCCAAGAAGAATCTGGAAACACAAGAAGTGCAAAAAAGTCCTAAATCAAGGAAAAAGGGGCACATGAAAAAGCACATGTCAACACTTGTAAAAGAGTGCAAGGCGCACCATGATTTATTTTAAGAGTGTTAGGATCTCACTCGTGCAATTTGTAAAGTTAGATGGGCAGTAGGAAGGAAGCTAGGAAGATAGGAGGACAATGGGAAAAAGGGTTTAGGCCCATGGCTGGCTTGCCGAGACCAATGGATTCAAGCCTTGAGCGCTTGCGCACTTTGAATCGAGCATTGAAGTAGGGTTTTACCTGAACCAGTGCTTGAGGTAGATAGGTAGGAAGCGAGAGAGTTTGAAGAGATATTCAATCTCCTTAGCAAGTAGGTTTTTGGTTTTTTGGAGTTGAAAAAGTAGGTTGGATTAGTGTAGGTGTTTTCTTTGTGATTTGGATGCATTAGGGTAGGAAAAAACAAAGAAAAGAAAGAAAAAAAAGCACTGGGTTTTCTAGTGTCATAACAGGGCAAGAGGGTTTGATTTGCTTGCCAATTTGTCTTTTGGAGTTTTTTTGCTATTCTAGGTATATACAATCCTTCGTTAGGGTCTATACTTACGTTCCGAAAGTTTGTGCAACCCCTCATAACCAAAATCGTTAGAATCGAGTGATTTTCGTCATCCCTAGGAACTTGTCTATAGGAATTGGATAATGTTACTAGAGTCAGAGTCCCAGAATCGGACATAGACGGTCCGATTCCCAGGACTGGGTCTGATTTCCAGAATTGAATGGGTCCAATTTGCAGAATCGGACCAACCCATCTTGTTCGATCAGACATACCTTGTCCAATTTCGAAAATTGGGTAACCCATAATCGGACACTTGTCAAATTGGACACACAAGAATTTGACACCCCACAATCGGACGCACGAAAATTGGACCAATAGCATTGTTCAATTGTACATATCCGATTGGATACCCAACCATCCAATCGGGCAACCTTTCCCAACCAAACCGCCCGTCCAGTCAGACACCCCATTTATGCAGTAGTCGAATGTGCACAACAATCAGATCACTCTATAGTTGAGCAGACCAACCATAGGACTCGGACCCAACTACCAATCGGACCACCCTTCGGAATCAGACCAGCCCAGTCGGCTAGACCATTCGACTCTGAGAGTCAAATCACCTAGAATTAGATAGGTCCAATTCTGGGAATTGGAACAACAAACCATAATAAGAAAGTATAGACCCATAGACCATATAGAGCCAAAAGCACATTGTAAATCTATCACTAGGTTGAAATCTAGAGCAAATGGCTCAAAACTTGGTCGCAAACGGAGGTCTTTCAGATCATGCATGGTATTTAACATAACAGCCCTGCGGGCCGGCCCCGCTCTCCCCCCTGGACCCCTGGAGAGGGGCTCTGCCCCCTTTGCACCTCCCTCAAGTGGGCTGGAGAGAAAATGCACTTCCTTGGTTTTGATATGATTTGGCCTTCAATTGATAGAGGTGGTTTAGGAGGGGGCTTTGGCACCCAAATCCATTGGTGACCTACATAATACCCTTGAGCACGTAGCAACGCTTTGGATATCATATGTAACCGATGGGTGTACAAAAAAGCTACTAGTGCCCAAGGATCCTTTGATTTCCCAAGAGAATAATGAGCATCATAGGTGCAAAATTGCTGATGGTAAGGTTGATTGCTCAACAAAACAAATGGCAGAACCATATAACAGCCACGAGCAAATCTTCCAACTAGTGCCAAGTCCACCTAGGAGTCCCAAATATTCTACATCCTCTTCCCCTAAACAACAGGAAGCACAACAACAGTCACCAAGTGTAGCTTCTCAATCTTGATCTCTATCTCCATCTCAGCTTCCAAATTTCTGAGAGGTGGGACATGACACTACCCTTAGCTCTCAGCCTAAGGATATGCCTGTGCAATCCATTGTGACTAGCTCATCGATCTGCACAAGTGAATGCTCAAAGGGAAACAAAAGACACAACCACTTCCGATTTGCTTAAGGACTTGACACCACAGTCTACCAATAGTGGCCAGTCCACCAAACTAGCTGCTACTACTTCCAATCAGGAAACATAGGAGTCGCAACTTTTGGCCATGACAATGCCCCTTGCAGAACATGTCCTTAGCAATTCACCTATGGAAGAGGTGTAGCAACCGGCATCCTTGATACCTCCAGCACTTCCAAAGCACCTAAAGCCTAGGCTTGAGGAGAAATCTCTCAAAGATTTGGCCAAGGATATGGTGCATCTGACCAATGAACTAGAGATGAAGTGCTTGATGAAGCTTGATCACAAGTTGACAACCATCACATGTGTGTACGTCCATGGGGACATTGGAAGGCCAACACCTCGACCAACACTAGAGCACACAAAGCTCATACCCAAACCCCTAACTTGGGATGAGCAACACTGTGTTTGCTCCTAGTATGTAGATGTTGTTGAGGAAGTCATAGAGGACATCCCAAAGGCCATGGCTAGAGAATTGCACTTGATACCCTCACGTTATACTGCTCAATGTGAGACAAACAAGGAAAAGCTCGAAGCAATCAAGGGAAAAGGGAAAGGACAAGGCAACTTTGTATAGAAATGGTACTGAATAGAACACATACAGCATGAATACATAAAAAGATAACTTATGAGTAGTCGTATGGCTACAAGCCTGACATCTAATATCTAAAAGTATTTGGTAGTATTGCCTATGTTCATGTTCCAGATGACAAATAGAAGAAATTTGATCCTAAAGTAGTAAAGTGTGTTTTTCTTAGATACTCATAGAAAAGAAAGGCATACAAGTGCATTACTCCAACTACTCGAGAGATATTGCTAAGCCATAATGTCATGTTTGATGAGTTAGCATCTTGGTATGGTGCTAAGAAGACTGTAGTATATGATGACATGTTGCAAGGTCACGTATGTTGAAAATGGACAACAAGACACTATGTCTACTAGTGGACCTACTCAAGATGCATCTGGCTATGCAAGTCCTTGGATAGGTAGGCTATGGAGCCATGGGTCTCTATCCACTAGCATGGATATGTCAATGGAGTGGGAGAGATAAAGGAAAAGAGAAGGTTTTTGATGATGTTATAGTTCCATTGACTTCAAGATATGACTCTTCTAAGAGTCTGGATAGCGAGTTTGGAATACATGTAGTGGTTATAGCTAGAGTTAAGTAGAGATACATACCGCCTCAAGAGATTGGTCTCCATTGTGGAGATCGCAGAGAGGAAAGAAGCCTATGGATAGGCTTATTTATCATGGTTACTCAATGAAACATTATGCATATATGATAGAAGTGCAGTCTTCATTATTCATTCTGTGACTCACTTACCTCACACTACAATAGAGATCAAAACCACACTTCTAAGCTAACTACACTCCTAACCAGAGTTAGGTTCCAACTCATTGATTAAGCATACATATTATCCAGCTAACCTATAGCTGGACAAGGAGTCCGGATAAATGAGATGAACTTGATTCTTCACAAGTTGTAGCATTCCAAAGAAATTGTTGTAGCACAATAGAAGATAAATGAGAAGTTGAAATGTAAAATAACTAAACTTTTTGTTTCTTCCCCTACTCCTGTAGCCTTTTTTGTTCAATCTTCCATAGAGAGGAGCTTGAAAACCTAAAGCAACAAGCCAAATTAAGTGATGCTCTTTCTACTAAGATGAACCATATTCAGTAGTGTATTAATTAATTGTACCAAGAATTCCTTTGTTTTGTTGATCTTGTATCGCCTCCCCTACCTTTTGGATTAAATACCGATATAGCAAAAGTTTGCCATGTATATGTCTTTTAGCACTATTGATTTGGAAGCACCGGAAGAGGGTGGAATTCCTATGCTTCTGTTCACCTTGCATTATCTCCTCATATCCCTATATTTACCCCTGTCCTTTCCTCACACTGAACCTACTATTACACCCATTTCTCCTGATTCTCCTATTGTTTAGCTTGTTCCATCCACTTTTTTTGTCGAATCTCTTCGGATTTTCTTGTTTTCTTTCCCTCCTTTTCTAGAGTCTCTATCACTTAATATTTTCACTTTCTATGATTTATCTTATCTCCCTCTCCATTATTCGCATGTGATTCCCTTACCTCGGCCTTTTGATTATTTTCAAAAAGAGATGACTCAAGACGAGCAATGTAGGATGAGCAAGCATGAGAATGAGGCCATATGGCAACCTCCTCTTTCTAGAAGTGAAACAACCTCAAGTTTATATTGAGTGACATGGTCTTTTACCTCTTTACTTATTGTCGTAATTACATATGCTTTGAGAGATTAGTTACAAGACTAGGTATGACACCACGGAGAGAGCTAAGGTCCAATGGGTATCGAAGGTACGTGTTAAAATCCTAAAATGGTGCACAGATCAATCTATTGAGATTCAAGCACTGGACGGTCGTCGGTTCGACATGTCGAAGCGGCATCTAAGACCAGACTGACAGAATGTTATACTGGCGGTTGGTAGAAACGCTCTTTTCCAGACTGCTTTACGCCCGCCCACATAAAAATTGTGGAGCAGACAGAAAATGCTACGTAAAAGCTGGGCACAGAGAGAGAGAGAGAGAGGGGGGTGACGGGTCAAGTCTGTTCGTAGGCATCTGACAAGAGAGAGGGTGGTGGATGCTCAGTAGACCGAAGCTTTCTAGCTGGCGCGCGTGGACGGTTAGCCTGGCATGCTAACTTCTAAGGCGTCTTCACACTCGCGTCTTGACTCTTCACACTTGATGACGCTTCCTGACATATGGATAATGGCGGACCTACCCTTCCCATCACATTTAAGGTCTTTTCACACCACTTTGCTCCCTCCCTCCCTCCCTCCGTCCTCCCAAGCGCTGCCCACTATGGGTTAATACTCTCACGGCAATTACACATTGCCCCAACTATGGCTTAATACTATAAAGTACTTTCACACCAGATTCCCCCCTAGTATGGCTTAATACAATAAGGGCCGTTACACGTTGCCCCAAAAAGCATTAAGACAAAAGCTTAGACATAGTCACACTCACATTCATCAAGTAACATGGCTGGCTCATTGGTTAGATCTTGAGAGAGTGTTGAGTACTAGCGGAAGTTCTAGTTTTGATGGAGCTGGAAATTCGCTTTCAAAAATAAATCTATGTTGTTTTGCAAGTAGGGCACAAATGTAAGACTTGGACGAGGGAATTTATTCACAGTCCATAAAAGTGCATCCAATCACATCTTTAATGCATATAATGCACCTATTCTTTTGTTGCTACCCTATCTGCCTTGGGCAGTGTATAACCGGTGTAACACCAGCCTCACACTCTCCATGCCAAAAAGTGTTTTTGATTTAGGCTCCGATTTAGGTGACAGCTAGATACATTGAATGAACACAAATTACGAATGGGTGTCTTTTTATCAGCAAAGGATTTAATTTCTCCATTTTATCAATTAAATTACATTGTTTCTTAGTTTTATGACCATTAAATTTTTGATTACGTGATTTGCATTCATTTTTTATGTCAGTTGAGTGCACATGTCTCTAGTTTATGACTAGGCCTCCAAAATTGAGTCATAATATCTCAATTTTCAAAAATTGGTTTTGGTTTAATAATAATAGCATACATTTTTTTTCATTTTAATCAATGCTCCTTGAAATGGCTAGAGTTGCAATAGCTTCTCAATCTTTTTCTCTTCTTCTTATCTTTCTCTCACATATTCTAGTCTTTCTCTCGCCCCTACACTCTCTTTTTCTCTTTTATTCTATTTTCTCTCTCCTCTCAAGTTTCTCTCTTACATGTGGTATCAAAGCTTAGGTTTTTGATCCATTTGATTTTTTAAGTTTCTCCATATTCATTTTCCTATTTTATCTCAGAAAATCTAAGGGAATATGTATATTGAACATATGGCAAGGACTTGTAGGTTTTCTACAAGTAGCAATGACCATCTTTGAAGGCTTTGATAGGAGTCTTGGCAGCACAGTGGCTAAAATAATAGCTCATAGACTCATTTTCGACCATTTTCACAAGCGTTTTGAAGAAAGAAGGCTTACTGGGATTAACACCATTCATATGAGTCTGCAAGTTGCCATTAGAGGAGATTTGGACTCAAATTTGAGTTTTAAAGAGAGAAAGCCTCTCAACCAATAGGGTGAGAGCTATCGTTACAATACAATAAGGGTTTTCCAATTTTGAAGCATTTTATCTCATATTTAAAGATTTTTTAAATAAAACATCTTGAGGTATATTTGAAGCAAAAATTCATGAAGACACAAGCTACAAAAGGTATTGGTACAATTAAAGATGCTAGATATAGCCATTTGTTATCAATCGCATATAATCTTGTAGTCTCACAATTGTTTTCTCAAAATTATTGAATAATACACCCAAATGTATGCCCTCCTTTGTAGTATTCCTCTCTTTTTCTTGGAAATCTCAAATGGTTCAAGAAAGTGTATGCAGTCCCTTCATTTTTTCACAGGATTTGCTATTCTCTATTTTCACTCAATGACCTCTTCTCCTTCATCTTCTATTCCTTGGAAGCTTCACATCCTTCATGTCCTTCATCTTTTATCAAAGCAATCACAATATATAACAATTTCAACCTTGACTACAATAGGTGGATTCGTACTACCATCACTCTTGGTTCTTAGTTCATGTTACAGACAAAGAATAGGAGAAAACGTGGAAATGAACTCATTAACACTTACAAGAGTTGAAGATAAGAATTTCAAGCTCGAAGGAATTATGCTTGCATAACTAGGTCATTGACATGCCACACCATAGATCAAACTGTAAGTTAACTTGAATATTTCAATAGACTTCAAACTCGATTTTATGTTTCAAAAAATTATTGAAGTTTGTCTATGTTTGCATATGCACTTGTACGAAGAGACCTCAAATAGGTCATTGGTTGAGGAAGGTTTTTTCTTTTATGATAAATTTTACAATGTACCATCAAAGATGATAGGATATGGATCTCTTAGGCCTCTTTCACTCCCAATTCTTAGATAGCAAAAAGTGACCAATTCTCGATCCAAAATCATGTGAATCTTTTAGATTAAAGATTTATATTGATATTCAAATATATATGCAACCTAATGTAGTGAGTCAATACGTGAAGATCATAGTCTTCATACCATTACGTGTTTTTGGGACTTCTTTTATGATGAGGAAGTTTGAAAAACATAATCAATTTTCATATGAAAATTAGAGAAATTCATGGACTTCTTAAGTCAAAGTTGTAATACACAAAATGTGTGGGATTATGTCTAAATTGCATTTAAAATCAATTATCAATAAATATATGATTGCATTACAATATTTTATTTTGACTTTCTATTACATGAGATGGTATTATGTGGATGGAAAGCTTGTAGCAATTGATCAAGATGTATAGAATGATGTTAATAATCCCATGATGATATTAGAGGTTTGGTTAGAGGATGAGCTCATAACAATGCTAAGTGTAAGAGCAACCATCTCCTTATATCAAGTGTGACCATGATCTACAAGGATGCGCTCTAATACGAGTCAACTCTTCCTTCAAAGGAAGAGTTCAAAGCAACATAGACAAAATTGAATGTATCTAACTTGAGCAGATCAAATAAGGACTTAACTCCCAACTCCTTGTAGATTGGCCAATCAAGTATCCAAATATGGAGCAAGGAGTTGTTATTTTTAGATGAAAATCGAAAGTTTTGATTCGCAAGCTAAACTCATTTGGGTTTCATATTGATTTTCATACGAATTTCACTAGTTATGTTTGCTATTTTTTAGTTTTTTGTATACAAGGATGGGTTCATTGGTCATGTAGCCAGCAAATGGAAGGGAGGTTTAGGCAAGGATTATGCCTTAGGCCACTACATTAAAGATCTCACATTTTCAAAGTTTGTTTTTTTCCATCATAAGTTTTCAACAGACAATGTAGAATGCCCTCTTCTTACATTGAAGACCCTCTCAAGTTATCTTGGAGGGTATCCTATTAGGTGGAATGCAAAGAGAATATAATGTTTTTAGAGAAACATGAAGCTTTATGAAATTTTGACCAAGGCCTTCATTGCTAGGTACAACATGGAAAATATCAGTTCCAAACATTGATACACAAGTTTTAGAAGAACTAGAGCAACAACTACATGATGATGTTGGACCATCTTCAAGGAAACCACGAGTAGGGGTTAAAATTGAGCATCATATGATTACTTTATCAAGAAATAGTATTTTTTTAAAAATGAGATGTATTTTATTATGTAAAAGATCATTACAAAGATTGATAAGTATTCATTTGTGGTAATATTTCTCCTCAATGCCGCAAGTATTCATTCCATTGCATATGGACTTTTGAGAAATTGTTGTTTATGGGTATTGAAGCCTTCCATAGCATGTTTCACTGCTACATCAGAATTCTCCCATGATTCCTTTCTTCTTTGTCTCTCCAAATATTGCATTGCTTTGTTGATTTTAGATATTCCCAGTGCTTATTTTTTATTTGCTTGATGGGTAAGCTTTCTATACATCCATTGGTATAATTCTTCCAAACTACTGGCTTTCTCCACTTCTCCACCATGTCTTGTATAGTTGAAATAGCCAGTATAAGCTTGATAATGGATTTTTTCCATACCTTAAGTTGACCACATTGATAGATGATCATATTCCTTGGCAAACCAAGGGGTATGACCATATATAATGTGCTATGAAAGAATAAAAAAGGATGCCAGATTAGTGCTACACTCTCAATTAAATGATTGTACTTTATCAAACATTATGAAGATAACGTACCATGTATTGTGTTGATCTATCCATGTACTAACCATTAACTTTTTAAACTCCAATGTTATTGCAAAATCTTGATAGCCATGTGAATTCCACACTTGAATATCACAAAACTTAAAGATAACATCTAAAGACTTTCAAACATTTATCCTTGTGTGATCATGCTCCACCACTATTAGCATGGTCAACAATCACATTATGGATGCACTTTCACTTGTTGAATGGAATTGAATGAGAGTGAATTGTGTTGCTTGACAAGAATTACTAGGGGGTGGTCCAAATAAAATTTTTATTGCTTTTACACTTCCAATGGAAAGTTTCTTTGGCATGTCTTGACCCCATTTTTAGACATTTTCTTGTCCTTTTCAATCTTTACATTTTCACTATGCAAACCAATGTTTGATAATGCCTTCTCAAGCTCTACAATTGCCTTCACTTACATAGACCTAGGTTGCATCGTCTAGGAAAAACACATATACAAGAAAACCAATTTCTCAATGATTCTGTGGGCCATGCATTGTACAAATATGGACTCTAGACAAGGAAATATCCAAAAATACTCTAAAATTTGGATCTTTGAGGTGCCTCACGAGTGCCTTTTTTCAATTCTTTTTATCAAGTTCCTTTGTAACACACATGCAATATATGCATGGGCTCTTTCAATTGGCTCCTTTTGAGACATTGTACATACACTTCAAGGTGTTCAAATCACATGCTAAATGCCATTCTACATTGAATTGTTTAAACCCTTCCATGTCCAAGATTTTCTTGTTCCTTTGTTCACTAATAATTTGAGATATACTTATCTTGTGGAAAATCCAATGCAATGTTTCAAAATTCTCAAACATAACATGGAATACACACATATTATTACAAGCATGTGACACAACCACACCATTTCCATAAGTAAACTTCCAATATAAGTACATTGCTTACCTTAAAGGACCCTAAAGAGAATATATTGTTCTTGAAGTGGACACTAAACCATTTTAGATTTTTCCTTGAAAGTGTTGGATCAAGTGTCGTGTTCATCAAGGTGATGGTAAATTGTTCTAACTTTGTGTCCTTCACAATTTGACACTCATCGAGATTGAGTATAAAGTTTAAAACACCATCACATTCATCTTAAATCACCTCAAATAATTGAACAAATTACGATTGTAAGGCCTTCAAGCTATAAAATATATTATTGTATTTGTTATAAACCATTGCCTCCCCTTTCACTCCATACTATGTATTCTCGATGTGGAATGAAACTCCTAAGACCTATAGAACTTCATCATTTACTTGTTTTTGCATTCTTTTGACTAATGTTGGATTTGGCAATATTGATCCATGAAGCTTGAATTTCTTTATTTCAATTGAAGGGTTTTGTAAATAGCTATGTATCCCTTACTAGATAAACCTGCCTCATCCAATAAGGCTTGCATATCACTTGCCCTAACTTGGTTTCCTTTCAAGAAGGCCTTAATCTTTCGGATTTTTATTTTTTGATACTTTGGCTCCTTCAGAATTGCTTTGGTAGCTTTCTTATTGAGAGGCATTTTAATGTGTGCAAGTGATACCTCCATGCTCGAATTATTTTCTTCATTAGATTGTAGGATATCTCAACATTTAGAATTAAAAATTTTAGTTGTTATAAAATAATTCACAAATAATTTATGAAATAGAGAAATATGTAACAAATAAATTATTTCATTGTATGTATCATTTTCTTAATGCCACCACTTTGTAACTTCATATGTTGGATATTTCAAAGTTTCCTGCACAATTTGTGAACTCCCAATATTGTTTCTTTAAGCTTCAATTGATCTTTTTGTTTCTCGAAGTCTAAAATGGTCTCTTTATTTTGTTGTAGTTTGTATTTACATTGCTCTAATGTTCATCTCAAGGAAGCATTTTCCTTCTCTAAGAAATCTCTTTCCAACTTATGTACATTGCTTATGGCATGCAAATTATGTGTATCCTAAGAGGCCATTATAGCTATCTCCAACAAAGCTCATTGAAGATGTAATATCCTTGAACAAATGCATAGAATTAATCAAAGGATTTTTTGGTTACAATTTTCCATCAGTCCATAAATCTATATTCCTATTCCCTTGTGACCTACACAATTCTTTAGATATAGAATATATTAAATAGGATTTGTTTTTCTTAAATAGTGGCTCATAGTCATGCTCAAGCTCAATGTGAAGGTGATATATCTCTGTCCTATATCTCTTTGATGATGAGCAGGGCACCACCTTATCAATTTGTGATATTGACTCCATCCCAACCATCTCCATTTGTGATGTTGATTTGATCGCAACCATCCCTGTTGATTCCACTCAAGCCATCTCCATTTCTGATTTTGATTTGGCTATAACCATCTCCATTTGTGGTGTTGTTTTAGTCCTAGCCATCCTTGTTTGTATTACTTGTGAAGTTGCTTTTGAAAAATGAGAGATCTAGATGGAATGTTTCAAAATGTAATTTGTTGGCACAACTCAAGGCTTCATGTAGTCTTTTGGCTCATTTTTTTATCAAAAGAGCTTGTGCCATTAATCCCAATCAATCTAGATATGAGCCACCAAATTTTGAGCATTTGGCACGGTAAGCTGAAAGCCTCAACATTCATCAATTAATTGAGTACTCTTCTTCTATTTCAAGATCCTGCAAATCCTAGCTATGGCCCATGAAAGCTTGGTTACAAGGTTCGAATCTTCATTGATTTATTAAGGAGAATAATGAATTAGGAGCCTCTTACTTGCATACTTGGATTGTTATTAGGCTTGAATCAAATCTAAGAAGGCTTAATAAAGAGTGATTCTATCTTTGCAAATTTTATTGCTAATCGTTAACCCATGCTTGATTGCATTTTTTATCAATTTCATAAGAGAGAGTAAGTATTTTGTATTGACTATGAATCATTAGTCAAAGAAGTAGAAGATACTCTCCATCCTAATTCTTGCCTCATTTCATTGATAATTTCAATTCAAATTGCACTTTTCCAAATCTTATATATATATATACATATATATATAGTATGCTATTGCCATGTTGACATTCCCACCAAGGAAAAAGGTGGATGTCTCGGGAGATAGTGGAACAAGAGAGATGTAACCCTCCCTCATTATCAAAGATCTTGAAGGGGTGCACAACCTAACCCAGAGAGAACCTTTGCACATCCCCTACTAGTTTGGAGTCCATGTAGGGAGCCCTTGCCTACTATTTTACCCCTCACACAAGTATAATGCATGGATAATTGAAGATTCAATCTCCTTGAAGAGTGACTCAAGACTCTTGATGGTTGAAATAGGGTCAAATAGGGCATTTGCAAGGCATTATAAGGTTTGTGCAAGTCATTGCACGGTTATCATTCACTCCAAGCAGTGATACACATGTACTACAAATTGCCCACATGTTCTATTGGAGTCCCTATAGGGCTTAATAGCTTGGAATAGCCTTTATAGGTCATCTACAACTTAGAATAAGGCTTTTACAAGTGTAGGGAGTGTGCAGGGATTGCACAATTGAAGTCTAAATTTTTTTATCATGGGATTTTCTATTTTAAATGTGTTATAGTGTCAAAGTAATTAGATTGATAGCTTGAATTTGGAAAAAAAAATCTACAATCAAAGTTGTGTAGCTCAAGTTATACCCATTTTTCTGACATAGGGTACTACAAGAATGCAATATGATGAGTCATAAAGGCAAGATTAAGGCCTTGGAAAGAGTACACGCAATAAATCAATGAGTCTATGATTGAAAACACACCTTACGGAATGTTTGAAGATATCCCAATTCGAGGGAAAATCAATTCTCTCAATAATACCATGTGTGAATATGAGACAAGGTATGCTAGTATGCATAGTGAACTATTATAAAAGTGGAAATAGATGGTGTTGTTTAGCAATCAAACCCAAACCTCTATAGAAAAACTTATTGAAACAAAATCCCAAACCAAAGCTAATTTTGACAAAATTGTTGAGTTAGATATCCAAATTATATCACAATTTTCCCAATGGATGCCATTCCAAATGGATGAAAGAGAGAAAAAAAGAGAGAACTCAGCCAAGCATCGATATGAGAGTTCCATTGATCTAGCCAAATCAATTCAAATTCTCAAGGTATTATGAGACAAAGAGGCAACCCAAATAACCAATTTAAAGTTAATGAAACCTATTGAAGATATAAAAATTATAATGTTAAACTAAATGGATTAAACCCTCAAGCACATGGGTCGAATTCTCAAGTACCAAGGGATTCTCTACCTACAAGTAGATTTCAACAAAGCTCTCAATATCATGTTAAAAAAGGGTTTTGTCAAAGATTGCAATTATCATTATCAATTCATAAATGGTCAGCTATCCTTTCAAGAAAGTGTGATAAGAGATTAAAAAATTTAATCAAAGTACAATGATAGTCATCATCTTCATCTAATCTTGAGGAGTGGGTTTCAAAGTTGGAATCCTACTTTGATATTTCTCCTAGGAATGATAAGTAAATTCATTTTCCCACCTTACACTTGGAAGGTTTTGTGCACATATAGAGGTGCTATATTAAAAGAGAAAATCAACCAGTGGATTCATGGAAAGCATTTAAGCCTAAAATCTTTGGCTTAGTACCACCTACTAATCATGTCCAAGCATAGCTATGCATATGGGCTCAAAACCATACATCTATACATTACCAAATAGCACTTGATAGCATTATGGATAACCTGTCTGCATGTAAGACCTACTATCCATGGCATACAACATGAAAATCTTTGCAAAAACTGATATATTTTAGCCCTAAATTGATGCACAAAGCATGTGCAATCACTATCCAAGCATATGCCAATGATTTAGTACCAAATTAGTACTCGAAGACATCAATAGGAAGCATAATTTGTACCGAATTCTCTCCTAGATATTGTACCTACAACCTGCAATTTTACTATAGCCAATGCCAATCTTGGCAAGCCCAAATCCAAGCTCAAAATGTCCCCATAACCATATTGGAGTGCATAGCATGAATGGCGTATATCACTACATCATGTAGAGCACCCAAATCATAGCCATAAGCAATAGACATAAGGATAATCCATGTAAAGTACATTCATCCATGTGTATTTCAATATCTAGATTATTGTCAAAATTGAGCAAATGATGCCTCAAAAAATGTCCAAAGACATCTCAAAGCAATGACATAGCATCCCTGAACATTATAGCATCAAAACATAACCATTCGGGCACCAAAATGAGCATACCAAGTGTTGCACTATTATTTTAGACTATGCACTATGATTCATAGACAAAGGAGTGAATGTAATCAGCTCCAATCCAATGCCAAGTGCTAAAGAGACAATGCCAATGTCAATGGGTGTGAACAAGCATGTATCCAAGCTGTAGATGAGCTGCCAATGAGTATCAATCAGGAGAATAAACTATGCGGGCTAAAGACAAGGTGCTACAAATCAATGTGATCTATGCCTAATAAGTTTTTGGCTTAGGTAGTAGCTAATGAGCATCAAGAAGCCACTAGTAAGGCTCAACCAAGGCTTAGAAGCCTTTAACCAAGTCTCAATGCAAGCTAAGGTGAGTAGGCCAATGGAGTTTGCTTTCCAAGCTGTCAATGGCTTACCTTGAAACTTAGTTGAATGCTCTCTAAAAGGAGCTTATCACAGGCTCAATAATGCCCTGAGTAAGCTAAAAGAAGGCTCAATGAGTGCACAAGCGATCGATGATTGATACAAGCCTTGAATGGTGTGGATATGGCTGCCAAGAATGAAAACCTTGCAAGGACTGTCTACTGAAGTAATGCCAGGGAGCTCCTCCAAATGTCTAGCTCTGATACTAGATTGAAGTGAAGGATTTGAGATAGACTTACTCTATGCTTCATGGAGATGTAGTAGCTTGAGAGAGAAGAGAGCAGACACAACATATGTGGGTATAATGGCTTGTACCTCTTTAGGTTTTTCAAATAGATATATGAAACATAGTACAACACATGTAAAGGGTATGTTCGCCCATGTAGGGTGCAAGCACAGTGGCCCTTTATTCCCAACATGGTATCCTTTTAGTGTATTACCTTTGGTCCCATAAGGGGAAACAAGACACTTATAAGTTGAGACAAGGTGCATGTCTGGACAACTCAGTCGTAGAGATTCAATTGCAAATTTTTTTATTTTAAATCTATCATAATGTGCTTGTACTCATCTAAAAGAAGATGTTGTTAGCTTTGATTTGAATCAAAAATTTTGACAATGAGAGTTTTGTAGCTCAAGTTATAATTGATTTTTTGACAAGGGGACTATACTATCATGGCACGTCATAAAAGGAAGAATAAGGCCCAAGATGAATATGCCCAACAAATCAAAGATTCCATACTAGGAAACACACCCAAAGAGAGCCTTGAAGACCCTCAATTGCAAGGAGAACTTAGCGCTCTTAATCATACCATGTGTATGAGATTAGATATGCTCATTGACATGCAAAGCTACTATTAAGAGTTGAGC
The DNA here is from genome assembly GCF_053477565.2 of Lygodium microphyllum. Taxonomy (NCBI): domain Eukaryota; kingdom Viridiplantae; phylum Streptophyta; class Polypodiopsida; order Schizaeales; family Lygodiaceae; genus Lygodium; species Lygodium microphyllum. The sequence goes on along the minus strand of NC_141140.1, from coordinate 51,404,943 downwards.
AAATGGTCTTTTCCAACCATCAAATGAAGTCTTCTATTGAAAATTTAGTGGATTTCACAACCCAAACTAAGGCTTCAATTGGAAAATTAGTAGATTCCATTGCAAACATTATAACTCAATTCTCTCAATGGATGCAAATGCAAATGCAAATGGGTACCAAGGATGCTAGAGAAAAAGCACAATCAAACAATGAGCCATCAATTCCACTTTAACCACCCAATCTTAATGCTCAAATTCAGGGTATTATTGAATGAACAAGCATCCCTAATAGGAAATATGAAGTAGGAGAGGCTTTAGAAAGGAATGATGATTATTTGGTAGCACTAATAGTGCTAATCCACAAGTTCATGGGCTGGATCCTTGTGAGAAGCTAGGAAGAATAAGGATTTAGTATGCAAATAGTATTAATGCCATATCACACTGACATTGGTATAAAAGGAGGGGACATGTAATTTTTCTCATCTTTTGACACATTAGTATATTATTGTCCTTCTTCTCTTCACTTTGCTCTAAGCTTCAATGGCTTCTTTCTCTTTCATGTCTTTCTCTCACCTATTGTAGTCGTTCTCTCTCCTCATCACTCTCTCTTGTGCACTTCTTCTTCTCTCTCTCTCTTTGGAGATCTTCTCTCTCCTCTTTCTCTCTTTCCACTTCACTTCTTGACAAGTGGTATCAGAGCATTGGTCTTTCATCAAATTTTCCTTCTATTTCAGTCCAATTTTTCTCCATAAAAACCAATTTCAAATAAGTTCTACAAGTACTTGATATAGACAGCGACTAGCAAAGGTTTGTAGATCATCTATAGTTAGCAAAAGAATTTATTTGGATATCTTCAAGGGTAGATATTGTGGTGGAAGGCTAAAATAGCAAGTCGTCCACCAAATTTTCGTGTAATTTGGAGGTAACTAGGTCAAATGGGAGTTAATCAGGGTTAGTTGGGGATTAAACTATGATTATTTTTTAAGAGAGGCTTCTCTTTCCTCTTTCTTCAAGCTATAAACATTATAGAACACCTTCTTAGAGAGGGATAATATGATGGTGGACTTACATAACTCATCTTAATTAGCCCAATCCTCTGCATCAATAAGTTTGGGCTTGATACTCTTATGTTTCAAAGGTCTAACCTGCATTTTCTACACTAAAACTTGCCAAATTTGGGCCTTCCAACAGCTGTAGTGTGTGCCATCCAGCTTGTCAATATTAAAGATAGCACTATCACTCGAGCCACTAGCCATACCATTTTTATGACTATGTGGATAGCCACGTGTGCACAAAGGCAACTTGAAATTTGCAGTAATTTTTCAGCCCTGGTCTTCAACAAATCTTCATCTCATTGACATCACTAATGCTTCTAAATGATCATTGGCATTGTTTACTTCAAGTCTCTGATGTTTGGACTCCCAAATAAAGCTCTATTTCTCATCCTTTTGCTCTCTTGAAACCCTAAATAAATAGTCCATGGACAGCCATGAAAGCTTTAGCCCAAGCTTTCAATTCTCATCAATTTCTTGAAGATTCTTCATCATTTCAGCCCGTGGGATCATTTAAGTAAGGATTCTTGAAGAAATTGCAAGGATTAAGCATGAATTGCCAAAGATTGAAGCTCAAGAGCTTCCATGGAGCCAAATTTTGGAAAAAATGGGTTTAATGCTTCAATCTTAAGTATCTGAAGCTTCAAGTTTGCTCCCAAGCATTAAATACACAAGCCTTGAAGATTATTTTGGCAACATTGGACCACTAGAGGCTTCATCAAGCATTTGGGTATTAATCAAGTCATCATCAACCATGTCAAAGGTACTCTTCTTCATTGATCCGTTTGCTTATCTTGATCCACTTGATTGAGAGATTAAATAATTGAGTAAATTCCATCAAATCTCATCAAACCATTGCTTGAATCAATCCATTTATGTAATGCAATGTTTGCTTGATGCACATTGGTTCTAATCTGTGAATTAGAGGCTTCAAACTGAAATTTCTAGCATTAGTTTAATCCAATTGATTAAGCATATTGATTGATAAGTTTGCTTACTCTAATCCATTGATTGGCTAATTTCTTTTACCTAAGCTTGAAATATTGTAAAGGGTTAGTACTAGCAATCAGTGAGTCACTGAATTGCATTGGTAAGACCCTCTTCCCATCCAATCTTTCAAAATTTCCATCCTATTGCATTCTATGAAAGGGGCTGAATGAATATTTCAAAAATGCATTTCATGCTAATTGATTAGAGTAGTATGCTACTGCCATGTTGATATACCCATCGAGGAAAAAGGTGGATGCCAGTGTCATGCCTCTATGTGCACACCGAGTGAAAAAATCTAGAGTGTGGCTTCCTTTTAGATTTAGAGATCCAATGCCACTTTAGGCATTAGTGTTAGTGTCCATGGTTCAAAATATTAGATTTGTTTGGACAAGTTTTTAGTCAGATTTTGATATTCTAGATATTATCTCTTGTAAAAATCCATAAAACTATAGACAACTTCTAAATTAGGATGACAGGTAAAAGAAAGCATGTAGCTTTCAGTCAATTTGAGACGATTTTATGTAAAAAGAGAGATTGATGAAATTGCGCAACGCACGATCGCTGTTTTCAGGCAGTGAACAGTACTCGGAAGTGGGAGATGAAGAAGGGTGATCTAGCTGAATTTTGGCCAGGCGTCCTAGTATTTAACCCCCCCTTCGGAGCTAATGGAGGCATCAGATTGGCGATCTGAGTAGCATAGAGGAAGGTATTATTTTGTACACATTTTTATCTATTAGAGTTATATCTTCTCATAATGCTGAAAGAAACTGACAGGCTTCATCTCTGTTAGTATTCTTCTTCATTTTCTATTTCTTTTTGGGAGTATTCTCCTATGTCTTCAATTTCTTCGAACTTCTTCTCTTCCGTCTACTCCTCTCCTTGAATCTACACCCTGCTGTCTCTTATCTTCAAGAACTTGGCTTGAAACCTTCAACCCTTCTCTTATCTCTACCATCTCCAGAGTAAAAGCTCTTGAAACCCCATACATTCTTCTCTTGCCAAACCCTTGTGGTGACCTTCAACCCTATGCGCTACGACACCGGGGGAGATAGTGGGATAAAAGAGAGGTGACCCTCCCTCACTATCGAAGATCTCGAAGAAGGGATGCAATCAATTAACCCAAGGGGAACTTTGCCCATCTCTTGGTGATTTAGAGCCCATATACGGAGCCTATCCTACCATTTTATCCCTCACACAAGTATAGTAAGTGGAGAACTGAAGATTGAAGTGCCTTCAAATGCTTACGTATCTTCAAGAGCAAACCAGGGTAAAACAAGCACTTTATAGGACATTATAGGAAATTTACAGGTCCTTACATGTACCAACTTCATTATTGAAGTACATGTGCACGTATTACAAGGTGTCCACAGGCCTTATTCAGCCTCCTACAGGGTTTGGTAGCCATTTGAAACCACCATTTTACCTTATAGGTGGAAAGAACAAGGCATTTATACGTTAAAATAGGATACCGAGCTGAATAGTTCAGACTCAAAGATTGAATCTTTGAGTCTGAAAAGATCAGACTCAAATATTGAATTGCAAAATTTTCTATCCTAAACATGTTATGACGTGCTATAGCTCATCTTAAAGAGGGCATCATTGGCTTTGATTTGAATAAAAATTTTGGGAATTGGAGCTTCCTAGCTCAAGTTATAGACAATTTTCTGACAGGGGGTACTGCATGACTGCACTATTATGGTAGGGCATAAATGAAAAAATAAGGCCCAGGATCAGTATGCTTAGCAAATCAGAGATTATATGCTAGATAATATATCCCAAGAGAGCCTTGAAGAGCCTCAAGTGCATGGAAAAATCAATGCACTTAAAAATACCATGTGTGAACATGAAAGTAGGATGCCCAACTTCATAAGGAGCTATTATCAAGAGTGGAGTAGATGGTCTTGTCTACTAGTCAAACAAAGTCTTCCATTGAGAAGTTAGTGGATTCAAACTACCCAAAAAAAGGCTTCGATTAATAAGTTAGTAGAATCTAATGCTCAAATAATGGCTCAATTCTTCCAATGGATGAAAATGCAAATGAGATCCAAAGAAGCAAAGGAGAAAGCTTATTCAAACAATGAACCCTCAATCCCACTTCAACCACCTAACCAAAATGGTCAATGCCATGGAATCATTGGATGAAGGGGTATCCCAAATAGCCAATATGAAGTAGGTGAGACTTCATAAAGACATGATGACTATTTAGGTAGTTTGAATGGTGCCAACTCTTAAGATTTTGGGCAGAATACCCAATTTCCTAGAGGTCCTCTACCAAGTGAAGGTTTCATACTAGTTCTCAGCTACCTATTGGGAGAGTTCCATCTCATTTTGGGGGCCCAATGCCTAGTACTCATGACCAGTCTGTTTTGGGAGAGCAAGCCTTCTATGAAAGAGAGCTGAAAGATAAGATCAACTTGGCCAAGTTCAATGGTCAATCATCTTCACCAACTGATCTAGAGAAATAGATTTCCAAATTGGAATCTTACTTTGATATATTCCCTAGAACTTATGATATGAATATTCATTTTGCTTCCTTGCATTTGGAGGGATTTGTGCATACTTGGTGAAGGTATATTAAAAAGGAAAACATATTTGTAGAGAATTGGGAAGCTTTCAAGACACTTATGGTGGCTGAGATCTTTGTCTCTCCTCTTGAAAAAGAGAAAATGGCATGGAGATGGTATAATGGTTTAGAGCAAAGAGGCCTATACCAACCAATTCCTCAATCTTACCATGTATGAAGAGAGCATCAGGGAGATGAAGCTAAACTCCACAAGTACATGCATGGTTTAGAGCCATCCTTATCAGCTGATGTCATGGCACAAAACCCTATCACTCTTTTCAAAGCTATTGAGCTTATGGAGTGCTATGAAAGGAAATATAAAAGAGAGTCTTCATTTCAATCTAGTTATAGATAGCCAAGGACTGTTTTTAAAAAAGGACAAGTTGGCAATGTTATGGGCAGCAATCATGTGCTAAGTGGGGGCTTAAGAGTGCCAACTTATCCACCATTCAATGCTTCAAAACCTTAAAGCAATTTCAGGATAGCAAACAGTCCTAGAGTTGATTTAAAACAAGGGGACAATAAGCCTAAATCTATTTCAGCCAATATGAATCCCAAGTCTATTCCTATGGACCTCTACAAAGAAAGAAAGGAAAAGGCTTATGTTTCAAATGTGGGAAAAATTATACACTTAATCATGCCACAAAGTGTGTATACAAAAATGCAAAAGCCAAGGTTCTAGTATTTGAGGATTCTGAAGATGATATTGATGAGGCTAATGCAATTGCACCTGCTACTGAAAATGATGATCTTGAGGAAGAATTTGGGCAAGAGTACTTTTATGATCCAGCTGACTCTTTTCCTTTGAATCCAGGTGGGAGTGTTCCTTTTGACCCAGGTGGGACTTATGATGAGCCACTTGTTGCCACTATTTGTTCCATTTCCATGGATGCTTGGATAGATTCTAAGAGCCCAAATACAATCTGTATGAAGGGTAACATTCATGGGAAGGTCGTGCTCATTTTGATATATAGTGGTAGTACACATAGTTTTGTGAATAATTCCATGACAAGCTATATTTTCTTCACACTGACTTACAACAACCCACATTGATTGGGGTCTAAGGCAATACACCAAGTAGTCACACATTTGGCCACTTCATAAATCTAATACCTTGAAGGAAAACTCTCGTTGGTTTATGAAGATTACCCATCCATAGGATGGAGGACTTGTTGGGGATCTCACCCTCCAACTTTTCTCAAGGGTGTTTTAGTTATCCAATAATCCTAATATATTTATGTTTAATATGCAAAGAAATATTTCCTAATTAGCCCTTAAGCATTGATTTCTTCACGTAAATTATGGTCACATGCACAAAGATAATGTTAAAGCGATGTTTTGAAAGCAGTTATAAAGTAATGTACTTATCCCACACCTTCTCTAAGGTGCACTGCCAACTCAACATTCCATCCCTTAATCCAAGACTCTTGTCCAATCTTAGACACATGATCTACCAATCTGCCCTTATCTAGCATCAGGGCCTTCTAGGAAGTGCATCCTGAGCTCGTAGGAGTTGGGAAATTCCTAGGAGCATAAGGGATTTATAGCCAAAGCCCCCTTGGCACCTCGGGTAAGTTACTCATGAATATATGTGTGCATCACGTGGATTCAAAACAAGGTATTTTTAAAATATCATTTTTATACATTTTTTACATACAAAAGGGTGTAATATAAAGGGGATATTTATAGATTGAATAGAAAAGGGTTATGTTTTATTCAAGAAAATTTCATAGATAACAATATTTATAAATAGGCATTGAACGCACCTAATGTAGAGAATATACATATAGTAACTTCTCCGAGCTTGGCACCCTCACCTCCTTCTACCCAAGGGTTCCCTATGGCGAGACATCTCGCATCTAGGGTCAATCCTAACTTCCAACATGGTCAAACAGCCCCTTGATGAAGGGTTCCCACCACTAACCTTGGGGGAGGTTTAGTGCATATCAAAATTTCTACCTAGGAGGGCACAAGAACTTTGTATAAATACACAATCAAGCAATCACCCTATCATCATCAGCTAAGAAAATATTCATTTTTCATAACATCAATCCAAACAATCACTTTGAGTATTCCACATGAATCATCAACTTATCCTGGTTAGGGAATCCCTCTCTTTAAGACAAAATAGAAAATTCTTTCCTAAACAAATAGTGCCTACTAGCAACAAGGCAATAAAAAGTCATTTACTTCACCTTTTAGAAGATAATTGATTTATCTTAATGTTAGAAGTCTTGCTCGATTTCCTTGTGCCAATGCCTAGTATAGTTCTTTTGATGGTCTAACCATACAACCAAACTTCACATATGAATGATAAGCATTTCTAAGCCATGATATTGATTACTTATACATTATTTTCTTCAACTTAGGTACAAGGGCACTTGATGAACTTGAGTAGTAATTGGGTTTCTGAATATCACCTCGATTATGCCTCTTGAAACCGAAGTGTTCTTTTTTTGTACTCTTTGTCAGACTCTGCTTGGATGCTTCCACACGTCAAGATTATCTCTCACTATATACCTCTATTATTTTCCTCTTTCTCATTCTCAAACCCTCTTTCTATCCCTCTTCTCTCTCCTCTCTCTCTCTCTCTCTCTCTCTCTCTATATATATATATATATATATATATATATATATATATATATATATATATATATATATATATATATATATATATATATATATATATGCTTCTCTCTACCTCTACCTTTCTCTCTCTCTCTCCCCGAACTCTTATTTCTCTCTTCTTCTTCTTCTTCTTCCTTACCTCCTCTTCTCCCCCTCTTCCTCCCTTCCCCACTATTTCCCCGTCTACTCCCACTACTCTCTCTCTCTCTCTCTCTCTCTCGTATTAGCACCAACTTGTGCCCTTGAATTAAAGAAAAAAACATCTAAGCTAGGTCTTAGCTAAAGCTTTAATATCCTTAGCTTTAAGGCTATCTCTCCCTCCTTCTATGCAGTTGGAATGATTGAAATTTTGAGGCAAGCAGATGGTGGCTTAGCACCAACTTGTGCCCTTGAATTAAAGAAAAAAACATCTAAGCTAGGTCTTAGCTAAAGCTTTAATAGCCTTAGCTTTAAGGCTCTCTCTCCCTCCTTCTATGCAGTTGGAATGATTGAAATTTTGAGGCAAGCAGATGGTGGCTTCGATCCCATCATTGAGAGAGAGAGAGAGAGAGAGAGAGAGAGAGAGAGAGAGAGAGAGAGAGAGAGAGAGAGAGAGAGAGAGAGAGAGAGAGAGAGAGAGAGAGAGAGAGAGAGAGAGAGAGAGAGAGAGAGAGAGAGAGAGAGAGAGAGAGAGAGAGAGAGAGAGAGGACAAGGAGTTGGGGGAAAAGATCGAGCAATGGGAGGGCCCGAGGGGTCCACCTATAGGAAATTATCTATATAACATGCATTCCAAGAATATTAAGAAAGACCCTTTCTTTACATGCTATAAGGTCCTTTTACTTGACTAAACTTACGGATTTTTTTCAAATTGTAATTCAAAAACCCCTTTTGTAAATATAATCTTGTAAATTTTACTAAATATAATATCATTTCTTTTGAACTCATGTGGTATCTTACATATTCTATAAGGTGGACTCCCAGGGTGTGAGGGGTTGATGATAATCACAAGGAGAAGTCGCAGGCAGCTTGAGACGTAGCGTCGCAGCTCGTCAGTATGTCTTTTTCACGTTTTTCCTTTCTTTGTTTCTTTATATTAAAGGCTTGAGCCTTTTAAATCCTCCACCTAGGGTCACACGCAGAGGTAAGTAGGGATATTACAAAAGTAAATGATTGATTACTAGTGAGTATGGGTTAAAAAATGTAATAGGAAACATTGGAATTTTAAGTTGAAAGGAGATGTGGTAGAATTTAGTGCATATGCACAAAATTTAGGTGGAAGAACCTTGCATGGGGTCAAAAACCTATAAAAAATAGGTTAGATATATGGAGAGGTGCAAAATAGAATCGGTTCATGTGTGATTTGAGTAAGTTTGAAAAGAGGACAATCAAGAAGTTCAATTTGGGTATCCTGGGAAGAGAGAGGAGTTATATAAGAAGCAAGAAAAAAGAAAAAAACAAGGCACCATCATTCTAGAGGGTTTATCATCATGTGGAACAATGAAGGAAGCAACTTCTCATCAAGTTCTATTAGCCATCTACCCCATTATTTCTTCTTTTCCTCTTGTGAACACATTCTTGAAGAATTCACGGAGTGTAGGAGAAGAAAATTTAAACAAGATTAGTGGAGAGTTAGTGAATATAAGAGTTGATCAAGGGATATTAAAAGAAAGAAGAAATTGGGGCACAAGGAGGACGAGAAACAAGAATTACATAATCAAATTTAGCATTCAATTCGTCTTTTGCTAGTTAACTAAGTACATTATTTTAGTGAAATTTGAAGGGGAAGCATTTGTTTAATTGAGGAAAACTATTGTAATGAATACTATTTTACTTTTTGGAAATGTACGCTAAGTGTTTAAATAAAGAGAAATGATAGAAAATTGATTAAAAACTATATTTGAGGGGTTAATTAGTGAAAATTAAGAAATTTGGAAATTTGTACTAAAAAATCTATTGAAATAGAATTAAATTGCATTGAGATAAACCAACAAAATTTGTTTTCATGCACTAATTATAAGTATATTATGAGATATAGAGATTTTAGTGTTGAAAATCAACACTTTTAGTGGTAATTGGAAATAATTAAGAGTATTAATGAGGGATTATGAATGAGATATAAAAAACAAGTTGAAATATGCAATTGGATTTGGACCAAATGATTTTTCACTATATTGGAGTTGTAGATACAAAGGTATGTCATTTTTAAGGGTCAAAATGATAACTTTTTGGTTATTTTCAAAGGATAATTAGTGAATAGTAAAATTTTCATATAAAATTCAAGGATAAAACTTTATAATATTTAATAATGATCATGATGATACTTTATCTATAAAACATTTTGGCTTATATAATTTTGAGTATTTGTTATGAATATTTTGAATTTTTAATCAAAAAGTTTAAAAATTTTAATAAGTAAAAAATGATACAAAATTTAAAAACGGTTTTAGAAATATTTTTGACTTTTTAAGTAGAATATATTGATGAAATTTTATAGGGTTTAGAGCTTATCTGAGGATAGTTTGTTTTTAAAATGGGGGTTTGGGCTAAAATAATAATCAATGTATATTAACTGTTAAGGTAGGATATTAATGAAAATTAAGATTGAGATCATGCTTTTACATTAAATTTAATCTTTGATTTAAGTGGTGTAAGCACTAAATTTTTGGGGTGTTTTGTTTGTAATATGGAAAATATGAAGCTTTAACTACAAACCATAAGTAAGAATATCATTTATATGGTTAATTAAAGGCTAATAAGACTTAAATAGTTCATTCTCCATCCTTAATTAGTGTAATTAACTTTACATATAGTTAACTTACTCATGTATTTGGAAGGCTTTTAGGGGGGCATCACTTCCCTCCATTCCTAGGAGAATTGAGCTATAATAAAGATTCATAATTGACTTCTAAGATCGCCTAACAAGTTTCTAGCATCGATTATAACCCACGTGGACTTGTATTGCATTAGTTCAAAGAGAGTGAAAAACTGGGGGGGGAGGGGGGGGTTTTTGTAAAATGCATTCCCTCTATCCATAGGGCAAAGTCTCACTTTGCCTCCTTAAAACTATGCAAAGTTGAGATCTAAGACTATGCTCTAAGACAATCAACATTTTGCTCTTTCTAAAGAAACCTATTGGCTAATTGAGACCACCCTACCATAGGAAAAATTTGTCATAGATTCGCCCTCCCACTTCATATTTGTGATGGGGTTTGCTTAGTTATCTAATTATCTACCATATTTAGCCTTACAATTAAAAAAGAAGATTCCTTACTTAACTCATTATGAATAGGGTTCATTCACATAAATAATCACGAACACAAAAAGGAATATCAATTTAACAATCCATATAGAAGACTCTGCCCAAAGGTGAGGGCCACTAGTTTGCCCTCAACTAGCATTGAGGCCTTTCGAGAGAACCATCCTAGGCTCCTAGGGGTTTAGTGCACCCAAGGAATTATGGCTAGGGCTCCCCTAACTCTTTGTTTCCTCCTTGTTGCCTCTTAGCTAATACCTAATCTCCCATGACAAAGAGACCTCTCACCTCGAGCATGGGTCCTAGTATCCATAGCAATCTAAACAATTCCTTGATAAAGATCTCCGTGACTAGCCTTGGGGGATTAGTATAAACTTAAAGTAGAATACACACTCATTCAAGCAATATTTCCTAATGCAACAAACAAAACTTGATATACATTCGATGTGTCAAAATTTGTTCTAGGTATTGTTCACTCTAGTTTGAGGTTTTGTCTTGTCTTAGTTGTCATGAACTTAGGAAAAGCGTCAATCTAGTCTTTTGAAGAAAATTCAATCTTGGGGTTACTTTTCCATCCTTAATTGAATTTAGATCCTCTCTTGGGAATCTTTGAATGGTTTACATTATATTGACCTTTATGGCCTCTTCAAACCATAGTCCTCTCTTGTGGATAAAGAAGTTTAACTACATGACTTGTTAAGGATATGAGAAGTTTCCTTTGCAAGGATCTTTAAAGGAAATCCTTTAAATATGTATAATTTCCTAAGAATTTATTGAATTAATCTACCTTTGGTCTTGAATCTACTAATAAGGATGACACCTTACAAGGAAATGACATCCCTTAGCTAGGATGTACTTACTCTCAAACTAAAATTTCCTATTGTGAGGCCTTTATGAAAAGGGTCCTTAAACAACACTCAAGGTTATTTAGTTTGTTCAAGATTAGTTACTCTCTTTCACTTACTTAGACTATCTTAGATATCGCCTAATTTTATAATTTCTACTTTCAAGTGTTGGGAATAAAGGGCCATCGTGCCCATTCCTACCCATCAGGGCACTATACTATGTCACACACACACACACACACAAACACACCCCTATCTAAAACCTTGGTGGTACAATCTTTGTACCCACATATATTGTGTCACTGTCTCTCTCTCTCAACCTACATTGTTGCATCCATAGAAGCTTCATGCTACGTGGTCCATGCACTTCAAACTGATATCAGAGCTTGGCATTCTAGATCAGGAGCTTGAGTAGGCAGTGGATTTGTGTCTCTTGAGAAAGACATTGCATTTAGTTCACATCAGGGCAACCATTGCTCTTTGCTTCTTGGGAAGTATTGGTCACACCATTGCATTTGAGCTTCAACCGATGTAATGAAAGAAGCTGAGAGGAGAGAGAAGGAGAGCTGAGGAGAGAGAAAGAAAACAAGAAGAATATGAAAGAGGACTAGAAGAAGAGAGAGAAAGAGAGAAAAGAGGAGAGAAGGAAGGAGGAAGCCATGGAAGCTGGAGATGAAGGTGAAGAGTATGATCTTGATAATAACTGGTTGCCCTAATCTGGGGCTTTTACACCTTAAATACCCCCGTCAGTGTGATGGGGTGTCTAAACCCTAGTTGATGTGTATCCCGCTTGTTACAATCCATCCCCACTCGAAAGGTTTTTGCCCTAAAAAACAAGGATAAATAGAGGGGAGTGATGGGTGGGCTAAGGGAGGGTTGCAGAGTACTACTCAGAGCCCTTTGACAATGAAGATTAGGTGTGGAGAGACTAGGGACAACATGCAGTCCGGAATCGGTTTGCTGAAGTAAACTGGTCATAACTTTTGATAGGCTGCTCCAAATAGGGTGCATCATATGTCGAAACAGAGCTTATGACGAGTTCTTTCAGCCTATGTAGAATTCACATGCATGTGATTTGAGTAAGTATAAAACTATTCTAAAATAGTGTATAGTCTGCGTGCAGAAGGTGGGCAATTTGGGGCATGACCGACTAGTCTTCCAGCCGTTGGGGTTCATGGAGGTAGGGAAATTCATTGAGGATGTTCGCGGGGCGCCAAGAGGCTTCTTCCAAGGGTAGGTCTTGCCATTTGATGAGGTATTCCTTGATGGATCGGGATCGTAAGTGCTTATCTCGCTGCCCAATGATTGCTTCAGGGACATATTGAGTGATGCCCTCTTCATCTATGGGGGGAAGTTCTTCCACATAGTCCACTGAGAAGCCTATAAAGGGTTTCAACTGACTGACATGAAACACATTGTGGATTTTGGTGGTAGGGGGGAGTTCTAAGCGGTAGACTAAGTCACCAACTCTCTTCAGGATCCGATATGGGCCATAGAAGCAATGGGCTAGCTTGTTATTGCTGCCCTCTTTGAGAGTTGAGTAGCGAGACTTAGACACTTTCAAAAGGACCAATTCCCCCTCTTGGAATTCCAAATGCCTTCGTTTTTCATCAGCATAGAGTTTCATGTGTGTTTGGGCCTTCTGAAGATTCATTTTGCATTGCTGAAGTAAAGCGTGCATGCGATCCAATTCAGCTTGACTCTGAGGGTTGATCTTATCAGTAAACAAGATTGTAGGAAGGGGAACCTTATACCCATATAAGGCCTCAAAGGAGAAACTCCAATGCTAGAGTGTTTGGAGTTATTATATGCAAAATCAGCCAAGTGAAGCCACGTATCCCAACTGTGCTGTACATCATGGTAAAAGTGCCTCAAATATGTCTCAAGCCATTTGTTCACTCTCTCATTTTGGCCATTAGTCTAAGGGTGGTACGCAGTGGATGGAGCAAGCTTGGTCCCCATGGAGGTGAAAACTGTCTACCAGAAGTTGCTCATAAACTTGACATCCCGATCATGTACTATGACTTGTGGTAAGCCATGCATCTTGAAGATATTTTCCATAAACTGAGTGGCCACTTGAGAGGCAGTATATTGGATCTTAGTGGGGATAAAGTGGGCAGCTTTGGTGAGACGACTACCATATAGATACTCTTCCACCCTTTCTTGGTCACAGGAAGGCCAGTGATAAAGTCCATTGTGATGTGAGTCCATTTCCCTTCAGGGATAGGGAGAGGCTGCAAGAGGCCAGTGGGCCTGAGTGTACTATCCTTGTTCTGTTGGCATGGAACACATTTGGTCACAAAGTCCTTGATGTCCCTCCATAAGCCTTTCCAATGAAAGCTCTTGGCAATCCTGTCATACGTTTTGAAAACCCAAGTGACCGGCAGTGGGGCAAGAATGCATTTCTTCCATGATCTTCTGCTTGAATGGGGAAGTGTGTGGGATGACAATCTTTCCATGGGACCAAATAAGGCCATGCTTGAGCTGATATTGGGAGTTTTCAGCCATAACCCCATGCTGTAATTTTTGAAATGTGTGGCTGAAATGATCATCTAACAAGTAAACCTCTTGGAGCTCTTCAACCCAATCACTGTGCAATTCTGAGATAGGGGAGACTCTGCATGCCCACATTCAAGAGAGAGAATCAGCCACAATATTATCCTTGCCCTGCGTGTGTGAAATGTCAAAGTCATAGTTCTATAAGGTTTCCACCCATCGCCTTTGCTTAGGAGTCAAAGTAGACTGAGTCAAGAAGTATTGGAGGACTTGATGATCACTTTTCACTTGGAAGCGGCTGCCATACAAATAGTGATGCCATTTCTTAATGGCATGGAGGATGGCCAACATCTCTTGGTCATATACATTCATTTGCATCTCCTTCTCATCAAGCTTGTGGCTTTCAAATGCAATCACACCATGCTCTTGCAACAATACTGCACTAATACCCCGGCCACTGGCATCACAATGAATGGTAAATAGCTTAGAGAAGTTAGGGCAAACAAGGATGGGGGCCGAAGTAAGCACATCCTTTAACTGTTTGAAGCTATGATCTGCAATGGCATCCCAAAAGAATGACTCTTTTTTCAAGCGATCAGTCAAAGGTGCTGCAATGGTGGCATAGTGCTTAATGAAGCATCTGTAGAATGAAGAGAGACCAAGGAAGCCACACAAGGAAGTGGTGGTGGAAGGAGTGGGCCAATCTTTAACACATTGCACCTTTTTCGGGTCAACGTGTATACCATTTTTGCTCACAATGTGTCTCAAGTACTCCACAGATGTCTGCATGAATATGCATTTGCTCTCCTTAGCAAAGAGTCGATGCTCTCTCAATATATCAAACACCCTCCGAACGTATGTCAAGTGCTCCATAGATGACTTGCTGTAAATGAGGATGTCATCAAAGAAAGCAAACACAAACTTGAACAGAAAGGGTTGTAGGATTTTGTTTATGAGGCTTTGAAAGGTGACAGGGGCATTAGTCAATCCAAAAGGCATCACAAGAAACTGGTAAAGTCCACGATTAGTCCTGAAGGCCATTTTGACCTCATCTCCTGCCCGCATACGAATCTGATGATAGCCAGAGTGCAAGTCAATCTTAGTGAAAAAGCATGCCCCTTTTAACTCATCCAGCAAATCATCAATCCATGGTATGGGGTAGGGGTTCTTCACCATAATTTTGTTCAAATCTCTGTAGTTAATGCACATGCGAAAGGATATCTTGTACGGGCATTTGGAGGCATGATCAGCAGTGTACTTATCTCCACATTTAAAGCATAGGCCCTTTTCTTTTCTTTCCTTCACAACATCTGGGGAGATGAAGCGTTGACTATTGGATCCATGGGAAGGTGATGCAGTGGACTGTTTATTTTCAGCATACCTATTTTCAGTAGTAGAGCCTGATGCTGTCCCAAAAGTGGCAATTTTTCTTTCAGCATGGAAGGCGGGGTAAGTGGGTACTTTGGGGCTGTTATTAGGCATAGAAGTGCCTCGAAAACCACCTCCGTATGGGGCTGATCGTGAAGGGATGTGGGGAGGTCCAACACCTTGCTGAAAATGCTCATTCTTACGATACTTTCTTGCATATCTCTCAGCCAGTTCGATTGCATCAAACAGTGTAGTGGGTTTTTGGGCCATGACATCAGCCGATAGACTCGGTTCCAACCCATAGATGTACTTGTGAAATTTATCATCGTCACTAATGCTTTCCACATACATGGTCAAGTTCATGAACTGATTAGTGTAGTCACGTACAGTGAGGTTACGTTGGTCAAGAGTGTACCATTGTCTTGCCAACCGTTCTTTTTCCACAGGGGACACAAAAACTTGGACCATATGCATTTTGAAATATTCCCAATCAATGAACTATTGATTCTCCCGATTGATATAGCGCCACCAAGTGTGGGCAAAACCTTCCAAATGGAGAGAAGCAAAAAGTATTTTTTGATCATCAGTGCGGGGGTAGATATTGAAGTAGGACTCCAACTTGGGCGTCCATTCTTCCAGGTCAGATGGTGAGGGGGATTGCCCATTGTACTTTGTTAGGATAACCTTGTCATGTAGATCATAGGGGCTATGCTGCCCATGAAATCCTTGCTATCCATGCAGCCCGTGGTGGCCATACATGCCCTGCTGTCCATACATCCCTTGTGGTGCATTAAGCCCATGTTGCCCATTATAACCATGCTGTCCATGAGTGCCAGGTTGGCCATTTGTACCATATTGTCCTTGATGGGGCGGATTTGTATGGGGTGCATGGGGGCTCCTAGGTAGAGCGGGTGAAATTCGACCCAAGGTGGGAGAAGGCCTCAAGTGAATGTTGTCGGCATGGTGGACGGGGGAATTCAATAGGGGCTCATCATGCATATGAGAGGGTTCCCCGATCTCATAGGTAGAAAGGGAAATTCCCTTAGCACCAAGTATACCCTGTGGGCCATGCGACAGTTCCTAATGTGGAGGGCGTCTAGACTCATGTCTAGATTCATTGGTCTTCTCTTAGGATGAAGCGGTTGCTAACTGAGCAACAAGAGCAATGAGCTATTCCAAGGTCTATTGAGTCTTTGAGTTTGAGATGGCCATGTGCTCAATCGCTTCATCAAACTTGGACATTATTTGGTGGTGGTTGGTGACCATATCATTGTGGTGTTCCATATGACGGAGCTCATGTTGGCAGAGGGTGTGATTGAGAAGGGTATACGGGCCCGTTTCAGGCATTTCCTCCTGTATGTCACCATGGTAATCTTGCACTGAGCTTGGTTCCTCATTCATGGAGATCCGGGATTCTCTAATCTCCCTCTGGAGTTCCTCTTGGGCCTTGCTTTTGCCTTTCTGGCTAGCCATCTGGATGCAGTCCACAGGACCTGCTGTCAGTAAAAGGGGTGTAACTCTTTGTAGGAAACTTCGATTGATGAGGCTTTGGGCTAAACTCGGAGGGGACGATGGCTTCTTTGAGATGAGCTATTAACCTTTATGATAGAAAATGATCAGAATTTTCTGTAAGGGGTTTACAGTGCCTATTCTGGAGCATCCACAGTGACCCTAGTGCACAAAAATGGGCATAACTTTCACACCGTAGCTTCGATTGGGGAGATTTTTGATTCAAACCGGAGGGGAAAAAGCTCTCTTCAAGGTGAGCTATAGGGTTCACCCCCAAATTCAGGATATGATTTTTTGCAATGGGATCTTTGTGATAGTCTTGCAAGACTGTGACCAAAAACACTGCCTGTTCCTTAGTACCAATGTCATACATGGATAGAGCATAGATCAAGGGGCCTGATTTGCCACATCAATAGCATCTTGAGCATACTGAAAATAATCCCGAGCATCATTTCATACCCATCAACTCTGCCATTCATGCATAAGTACATTCACTGCCATACATCTCCATTGACTGCATGTACTTCAAGTGTCATACATGGGTGCCATTAGCATTGTGGGGTATCCAAGAGAGATCATTGGGGAAGGGGAGTGGAGCTCATGGAACTACCTATACCTGCAAACAAGTATTGGGCTCCAGATCATCGGGAGGTGGGCAAAGTTCCCCCCGGGCCGGGTTGTGCACCCCTTCAATGTCTTAAGTGGTAAGGGAGGGTCACCTCTCTTTTGTCTTACCACCTCGCTTGGCATCCGCCTTTTTCCTCAGCCAGAGTATACATGGCAGACATTTTTAATAAGAAATAGGCATGAGATGCATTGGAAAGAAGACATTGGGCCTTTTCATGAGATGCAAGGAATAATAAAGGTTAGGGTAGAGGTTACCTTGGCAGTCCAGTGACTCACTGGTTGCTACTTACCCAATTTACAATGGCTATTATTCATCCAAGATCATAAGACAAGGTAGGGGGTTAATGTCAGCCATTACAATGAATTTCAAGAAGAGGTATGATGTTTGTATGCAATCTTGAATCTCTCTAACAATGGATTAAGCTTAGAAAGTGGCTAAATTGAGAGATTAAGATTAGAATGGCATACCTCTTTAATGCTTGTGAAGATCATTGAAGCACAAATCATCATGATGTCCCTTGCTCCATTGATCAAGTCTGGTTGTTGGTTGGGCATCCGTGGAAGAGTGCTTCAGCATTTGAATGCTCCTACTGATGAAGAAGGCTCCCATGCTTATCCCCCCGAGCTTGAGCTTCAAGAATGAGAAGCTTCAAGTGAAGCTTTTGTGGCTGCCCGCAAGGCTCCCATGCATGATGAGCTCAATATCTTCATCCAGGCAAGAGAAATCCTTCACGGGCTGAAGGGCTTGTGGGGTTGAGCTCTCTGGGTAAGAGAAGGATTCAGTTTGAAGAATCCATGGCTGCCCCAAACTGTTTCAAATAGTCCCAACTGATGTCCACCATGGGAGTTGATTCCGGGGTCAAAATGCCAAGGGGAAAGGAAGGAGTATGCTGAGTTAGTGCCCAAGAGTGCCGGGGAGGTGGAAAAATAGGAGGAGGAGGAGGACAGGGGTGCTAGAAGAGGCACACAGCTCAATGCAAAATGCATCGCATTTTGCGGGCTGCTACCTACTGTCCTGAGGGGCTGAAAGCAGTCACCAGGGTGTTTGCCAGGTGGGAAATGACCCTGGGAAGCTTGTGGGAGGGCTGAATGTTGAGGTCAAGGGCTAGTTGCAGTAGGAAGAAGGGATTTGGGGACAGTCCACCATGGGAGCTTGAGGGAACAACTTGGTGGGGAAGAGAGAGAAGTCTAGAATAAAAAGTAACTGTGGTTTTTTCCCTTCTCTAAACTGTTGAACCTCCAACTTGCCCTGGGACTCCTAAAATTTGCATGAAAAGAAGTGACGACCTACTACTTTAACTGTTTTACCTCCAGATATGTCTGAGTCTCCAGCCATAGCTCCTGCTTGCTTCAAAAAGCTGAAGTTAACTGCAGTCCTTGATGTACCTGTACCTGTAAGCTGAGTAACTAGGGTTTTTGGGATTTGAAAAGGGAGAAAGGGGAAAGAGGAAAAGGACCAAAGCCTGAAGTTTTGATACCACTTGTAATGAAAGAAGCTGAGAGGAGAGAGAAGGAGAGCTGAGGAGAGAGAAAGAGAATAAGAAAAAGAGGAAAGAGGACTAGAAGAAGAGAGAGAAAGCGAGAAAAGAGGAGAGAAGGAAGGAGGAAGCCATGGAAGGTGGAGATGAAGGTGAAGAGTATGATCTTGATAATAACTGGTTGCCCTAATCTGGGGCTCTTACACCTTAAATACCCCTGTCAGTGTGACGGGGTGTCTAGACCCTAGTCTCTGTGTATCCCGCTTGTTACAACCGATAGATTGTTTGGGTTCTCGATGACCCTCCTCACCTTCCTCAACATCAAGAGCAACCCCCTAGCCCTTATTAGACCTATTGGCACAACCATGTGGAGAGAAACATATCACTTTACAACAGACATTCAGTTTCTATCAACTTCCCTACTCCATTTGGGCTTTATTGGCATCTCATTTGAGCATTCATTTGCTTGGTTCTATGCTTTGAATTGGATCTTCTCTTGGCATTGACATTTGGGATTGTTTTACTTCAGTCATGAACTATTATAACAGTCTACATGTAGTGTAAAATAGGGCAGATACATTAACATTTGACGTTATGCTTGTTGGCATTAACATTTGATATCTATTGGTCATTGATTGTGTCAAGATTGTGGGAGAGAAGGAAGGAGTCTCGCTTGAAGCTTTCTTGCTTGCACAATAGGGGAAGACACACAAGGGTGGAGGCTGAAAACAGTTTTCCTCTTCTTAGTTGTGTAAGCCAAAAGAACTCAAGTACAAAGAAATAGAAGAACCCTATATATATGGGTCTCAAACCAAACTCAACTAACTAAGGTGGCATACTAACTGAGCCACGAACTAGAGTAGATAAGGATAGCTATCATGTAGCTATTATTCATGGGCGGTGTACCAACCGCGTCTGCAACTGACAAGTCGGTGACATAAATATACAACGGTCACCCTGGCGTATCACGAGTGGAGCTCGATATCTCAACACTCCCCCTCGAGCTCAATCCCAATTCCTGCACACCAAGCAGGTCTCTGAACTTGCGCAGCTTCTCTGCGCCCAATGCCTTCGTGAATATGTCAGCTACCTGATCCTCTGTGCTGACATAAACTAGATCAATAAGACCTAGTAAAACCCTCTCTCGCACATAGTGATAATGCACCTCAATGTGCTTTGTTCTAGCATGATAGACTGGGTTATTTGCCAAGTGTATACTACTCATGTTGTCACAATAAATGACAACTGGCCCATCTGTAGACTGATGCATATCATAAAGTAGCTTATGCAACCAAGCTACCTCACATGCAGCCATTGCTGCACCCCTGTACTCAGCCTCTGTGCTCGACAAGGCAACTGTAGGCTGTTTCTTGCTGGTCCAAGTGACTGCAGCACTCCCAAAAGAGAATACATATCCACTGGTAGATCGTCTATCAGAAATACTACCAGCCCAATCAGCATCAGTGTATCCATGCAACTGTATCTGAACCCCAGTCTCATAAAATAGTCCATACTGCAATGTGGACTTCACATACCTAAGTATGCGTCTAGCCGTATCCAAATGTGGTTTCCTTGGAGCCTGCATAAACTGACTTACCAATCCAACAGCATAGCTCAAATCTGGCCTGGTAATAGTCATATAAATCAAACTTCCTACTATGCGTCTGTACATAGTAGGGTCTTCTAGAAGCTCACCTGCATCTGTGCTCAGCTTCACATTTTGCTCCAAAGGAACTGAAATAGGCTTACAGCCTGTCATCCCATATTTGGACAGCATGTCCAATCCATACTGCCTCTGCAAGAGCTGTATCCCACTTGGTGATCTAATCACCTCAATGCCCAAGAAATAACGCAGCTCTCCCAAATCCTTCATCTCAAACTTCTGCTTCAATAGCATTTTCACATGAAGGATATCTTCATCACTGTCACCTGTCATAATCAAATCATCAACATAAATGACAAGCAGCATAATACCTTTCTCTGTTTTTCTCACATAAAGTGAGAAATCTGCCTTGGAAATCTGAAAGCCAATAGTGACAAGATACTGTCATATCTTGTCAGACCATGCTCTAGGTGCTTGCTTCAAGCCATACAAGGCTTTCTTCAACCTGCAAACAAACTCAGGATGAACAGCATGCACATAACCTGGTGGCTGCTCCATATAGACCTCTTCTTGCAAATCACCATGCAAGAAGGCATTCTTTACATCCATCTGATGTAAAGACCATCCCTTTGATGCAGCCATAGCAATGACTGCTCTTACGGTTGCCATCCTTGCAACCGGACTAAATGTTTCTTCATAGTCAATGCCATATGTTTGTGCATACCCCTTGACTACTAATCTTGCCTTGTATCTGTTCACAGAACCATCAGCATTGTGCTTCACCTTATAAACCCACTTACAGCCAATTGCATTCTTACCTTTAGGCAAAGGTACTAACTCCCATGTAGCATTTGCTTCCAAGGCATCCATTTCTTCATCCATGGCTTTCTCCCATTTTTCTTTTCCCATGGCTTGCTCAAAAGATGTGGGTTCTGGTTCCTGTATCACTTTGACCATATATGCATAGTGAATGGCTGTAAATCCATCATATTTCAGCCTATCCACAGGATACCTAGCTCTTGTAGACCTGCGCAAAGTAGGTTCACTCCCAGGTGCTCTCAAAACATCCCTGGTCTTCCTTACTCCAGGTGTAACAATAGAAGGAATACCCAACTCATCATCAATGCTCTGTTCTGAGCCACTGGATTCACCATCCACATAAGAGTGACCTGCATTCACATCAAACATGGGCTGATCAACCTTCTCTTTTCCTTTTCGTGATACCTGCATACCACTATCTGCATTGCTTTGAGAAGATTCACCTGATCTCAATCTGCCTGTCCATGGCGAAGAATGTGAACCACTGCTAGAGGACGCTCCAGGTCCACTAATATTTTGTGACTGCTGCTGTGAATTCTGTGTAGCATTACCATTTTGTGCATCTTCATCATCAATCACATTTACTGGTTTATACCAGCTACTCATCTCATCAAAAACAACATCTCTGCTCACTGTAAACTTACGAGTAGAAGGGTTATAGCATCTATACCCTTTTTGCTGCAGAGAGTAACCAATAAAGATGCACTTCTCAGCTTTTGGATCCAACTTGGATCTCAGCTCATCTGGCACATGTACATAGGCAATGCAACCAAAAATTTTCAAATGAGAAATATCTGGTTTCCTACCAGTATACCTCTCCTCTGGAGTCATTCCATGTATTGCTGCAGTGGGAGTCCTGTTCATTATGTAGACTGGTGTAGCAACTGCTTCAGCCCAATAAAAATCTGGCAAGTCTTTTTCATTGAGCATGGCACGAGATACCTCTCCAATATGCCTGTTTTTCCTTTCTGCAATTCCATTTTGTTGTGGGGTATAACTGCATGAATATTGCTGCTTTATGCCATGCTCCTGCAAGAACTTTGCAAACTCATTTGAGAGGTACTCTCCCCCTCCATCTGACCTTAGGCATTTTATCTGCAAGCCTGTTTCTTTTTCAACCATAGCTTTAAGAGTTTTGAAATGCCCAAAAACTTCACTTTTCTTTTTCATAAAATACACCCAAACTTTTCTGCTATAGTCATCAATAAAACTGACAAAATAATGACAGCCTCCAAGAGATGCAGCTTTAGTTGTCCACACATCAGAGTGAATTAATTCCAATGGCTTCTCACTCTCTTGAACATGTCTAGGAAATGGTTTCCTTGCCTGTTTTCCAAACTGACAGGCTTCACATACCTTATGGATTTCTGCAACCTTGAATTTGGGCAATCCTGCAACAATATTTTGGGCCTGCATTGATTTAAGTCGCTGTACATTAACATGACCAATGCGTTTATGCCAGATATCAATATCTGCAACTACACCGGTCCCATGTGCAAACATTGCTGCACTCAATTCAGACATGTCTGCATCCAATGTAAACATTCTGCCCTTCTTCTTTCCTTTTGCTATCAAGCGACCTTTATTTTTCATATCCTTAACAAAGCATCCATGAGGATTAAATCTGACCTGCAAGCCCTGTTCAACCATTTGACCAACTGAAACCAGATTCTTGGTGATATTCGGGACATGAAATACATCGGACAGGTATTTCTTTTTCCCACCCTGCATAGACAAGGGAATTTTTCCAATCTGCACAATAGGATGTGCAGTATCATCACCAGTCTCCACAAATCCTGGTTTTTCCATTTTCCTTGCATCCTCCATCCATTCTGCATGACCTGTCATGTGGTTTGATGCACCTGAGTCAACATACCATACATCATTGCTTTCTTCTGCACTTGTCATAGAATTGTTCATGTGCTGCACCATGAACAAATGCTCATTTCTGTCATCACCCTGTCTACTAGAAGATGCATAATTCCCTTGTTGCAGTTTTCCATTCATGATGTCATTCTGCTTTTTATAGCAGTCTTTAGCCATATGACCCATTTTACCACAGTAGTAGCATTCAACATTACTGTTTGCATTTTGGCCTCTTTTCCATCCACCACGACCTCTTTGGCTCCCCCTGCCTCTAGAGTTACCACGTCCTCCTCCATAGGACTGGTTTTCTTGAGTTTGCTGCATATTCTGATTTCTGCCACGGCCTCCAAATCGGCCTCCTCTACCTCTGCCTCTACCTCTTCCAGCATTTGAGTAGAAGACAGCTTCTTTTGAAGTTCCTCCTGAAGAAGATGCACCACCATTTCTCTGTTCCTCAGAAATTAGAAGAGCAATCAACTCCTCAAAATCTGGAAATCTTTCACGAACTGAAATGGATGTCCGAAACTGTGCATAATCCTTTCCTAGACCATTCAAGGTCACGGAAACTAAATCATCATCTTCCACTGGCGACCCAATGGAAGCAAGTGCATCTGCAATCTTCTTCACCTTCATGTGGTAGTCGTTGATGCTCATACTTTCTCTTTGCACATTATGCAACTCTTGCTTGAGCTGCATTTTCCTGGCTTGCGTATTTGTGCTATACATTTTTGACAAAGTATCCCATGCCTCCTTTGGCGTACTTGCATCCTGAATATGCACAATCATAGAGTCTGAAATACTGATAGACAGCCAATACATAACTTTCTTGGCTCTCTCATGCCATGTTTTAAATGCCTGCATTTGTTGTTGATTGGGAACATCAGGAAGAACTGGTTCTTCTTCATTTCCTGCAACAAATTCCCAATATCCTTTTCCCATAAGGAAATTCGTCATTCTAAACTTCCATGCCTGGAAGTTGTTCTTGTCAAGCTTTTCAGTGACAATCTGTGAAAGAGAATCAGACGCCATTACAGAATACTGCAAGAAATTCTGTCACTGCAAAAAACACAGCTTCACCCTCACAAGGGCAAATCTGCAAAACTGGCGAAAGTGGTATTTGACCACACAGTCACTTCCTAGTGACGATTTTGCATAAACAGGAACCAAGGATGATTCTGAAACTCCCAATGTCTCTGCGCACAAGCATACGATGCAATTTCTACAGTAACTTTTCACCGACCTGTAGAACAGTGGTCGCACAACGTAAAACTGAGCCTTTTCTTGAGTGCGTGCAAAAAACTTCTGTCTGCAAAACAGGCCCCGAAATGGCCTCAAATCAAAAAAACAAGGTCGCCAAGGGCTAAAGCCATCTCCCGCAGCATATACTGCCCTCTTGCTTCACCGCGAAGGGCGTCTCAACCTGAGACAATGCACTCCTGCAATTTCCGGCTGTGCTACCTGCAGAGATCTGCTCCCAAAACAGGAAATGAAAGCAACACTGCTCCTCTTACCAGACCACCGCGAGCTTGGCTTGCTTTCTTGAGCTCCTTACCACGAACAAGGCTCTGATACCATGTCAAGATTGTGGGAGAGAAGGAAGGAGTCTCGCTTGAAGCTTTCTTGCTTGCACAATAGGGGAAGACACACAAGGGTGGAGGCTGAAAACAGTTTTCCTCTTCTTAGTTGTGTAAGCCAAAAGAACTCAAGTACAAAGAAATAGAAGAACCCTATATATATGGGTCTCAAACCAAACTCAACTAACTAAGGTGGCATACTAACTGAGCCACGAACTAGAGTAGATAAGGATAGCTATCATGTAGCTATTATTCATGGGCGGTGTACCAACCGCGTCTGCAACTGACAAGTCGGTGACATAAATATACAACGGTCACCCTGGCGTATCACGAGTGGAGCTCGATATCTCAACAGATTGATGCCTAAATGCCAAGAGATACTATGTCTATGTTTTGATTTGAAGATGATTTTGCCACTAAAATAGCTTCATTTAATAGTAAATTCACTATGTATACAACAGTAAGCCGATGCTTGATAGATTTGAGAAGTCATTCACTTGAAAGTGATTTTGGAGATGTTTTATGCATGATTTGGAGCTTAGGAAAGGTTGTCTTGGCTATAAGAAACTACAGACAGTAGGTGCTATATTTGCAAGCAATTTTGATAGGGTTGTATGCTTCCAATGAAGCTCATAAGCATAGTTTTGGTACTAACATAAGTTCACATGCTTGAGTAGTGATTGGATATGTGTTATGCATCATTTTTTGAGTTGAAAATAGATCAGTTTGTTCAGAAATTTTCCTATTGTATAGTATGAATAGCAAAGACCATTTGTAGGAAGTTTGTACCTAGACTTGTTTGCTGCTATTTGCTTATGTCTATATGCATTCTATTGGTCTGAAATGTCACTGTCATGCTGAAATATGATCAATTAATCAAAAGTGAGATTTTGGAAGTATACTACAAGTTGGTTTTCTGCACCTCTTGTCATGTGATGGGTTGGGCTTGTTCTCTTATCATTTTGAGCTGCAAGCAGGGCTAGCAATAGTGACAGCAATCATCTTATGCACATCAAGAAGCTTGAAGGGGCATATAACTTTGCAGTTTGGCAAAAGCAGTGCTACAACATCTTGGTGCAAAAGAAGGAAGTGAATCCTATCAAGACAAAGGGGGCAAGACCAAAGCACATGAAATAAGAGGATTGGGATGAGCTCAATGAGCTTGCTCATTCAACCATTGAACTTTCAATTTCTAATGCCTTATTGTTTAACATAGAAGGATTGGACTCTACCTATGCCATTTGGAAGAGACTTGAGGAGTTGTATGCTTAGAAGAGTGCTACAAATAAAGTTTATTGGCTAAATAAGTTAATGGATCTCTACATGAAAGAGGGTACATCCATGTCCACACACCTCAATGAGTTTAATTCCATTTTTAGCCAACTGGTTGCCTTGAAGCTCAATAATGATGATGAGTTCAATGCTACTTTCTTGTTATGTACTCTACTAAAAGCTGGGATAATTTTAGGACAGCCATGAGCAACTCAAATGCCATGCTGATGTATTCTGATGTAGAGAGTGCTTTGCTTATGGAAGAGATGAATCAACAAAACAATGCATCCGACAAGTCTTCCAATGCTTTGTATACTAGAGGAAGGTCTTAGCAAAAGGGAAAATCTAAAAGAAAATAATGCAATAAATCTCATGGGAAAGATGTAAAGTGCCATCATTGTGGCAAGAAGGGTCACTTCAAGCGTGACTACTACAAATGGAAGAAAGAGAAAGGAAAGGGTGAGAAGACTGATGACAACAAGGATGAGAAGAAGGATTGTCAAGCAGCAAAGAAGAGCAGTGTCAAGATAGAAGAAGTGAATGTGGTCAGCCATGAGAGCGATAGTGGTAATGACGTAGTCTTTGCCTCTTCTTGCTTTAGTGCACATGTCTTGGTAGTAGATACAGATGATGATGTGCATAATTGGATCTTGGACTTGCCAACTTTGTGAAATGACTTGAGAGATGTAGAATAAGTGGGAGCCTCAATACAGTATCATGCTTTCAATAGCCAGATAAAACTCAACTCTTCCTTGCTAAGTCGAGTTCTGGACTTGTGTGTGTACTACTTCTCTTCAAATTTCAAGGCTTGTCAATTCCTCTTAGGCCTCTCAATCTTATCTCTTCATGTTCTTATCATATGGCTTTGTCTCCTAAAATTCTTGATTGAGTGTCCTTCTATTTGCCATTGTACTAGACATAGTTGTCCTTGGGTCTCTATTGAATGCCTTTGTGCCTAACTTGGGATCTCGGATGTTTTTAGATTGACAAAGTCAATTAGTTCTTTAATTAAAACCTTGAGAATGGTTCTATAAGTATGGTGGATATTGATGTTGGTGTTGTAGCAATTGGGTTAAGACTAGGGATCTACTCCTTGAAAGGAGTGGGAATCACCTTACTATTTCACAAAAGCATATAGAAATATCAATCTTGAGCCTTAGCCTAGGACTTGGAGTTCCATGTTTGTTTATGGTTCCATTCTTGTGATGTGATAGAGGACTTCTTGGGTTACTTGATATTGGTTTTTACAAGCTCCTTGTTGAGTTCTCAAGACACTATAGTGTTTCTTCCATTACTTGATTTCAAACCATATAACTTGTCGAGGCACTTTGAGATACTTTGTTTTCAAAACATACAAGAGTGAATTTGTGTAAAATTAGTCTTTCTTTCTTTTCAAAATCAAGGTGCACTTGTACAAGAAATGCCACATGTATCTCAATCAACAAGATGGCAATGTGTCAAAACAAGCCTAATATAATTCAATGACTATACTCTTGGATGCAATTAGATGCAATGAATGTTGTGCAAGGGTAGGCATGTGTGTGTGTGGGAGTGGGATATGTGGAGGTAGAGTAGTGGGAGTGGGTCCTAGTGTGGCAGTTCTCATATTGTGGGAGTGCTAGGGTTCTAGTGTGGGACACATCCTATGGGAGAGGTTCTAGCATTCAAGTCCTAGAGCTAGTGTGGGAGTGCTAGTGTGGAAATGGGTCCTAGTGTGGTAGTGTGGGAATGTTAGGATTCTAGTGTGGGAGTGGTCAAGGGTGGGAGTGGGTCTAGCTTTGGAGTGCTCATAGTGTGGGAGTGATAGGTGTAATTTAGGAGTCCTAATGTGGGAGTGGGTCCTAGTGTGGGAGTGCACGGGTTCTTGTGTAGGAGTCCTAGTGTGGGAGTGATTCTAGTGTAAAAGTGCTAGAGGCAGTATGGGCATGCTAGTGTGGAAGGAGGATAATGTGGGAATCTTCATAGTGTGACAGTTCTAGCACATGAGTCCTAAGGTCCTAGCATGGTAATGCTAGAGCTAGTGTGGAAGTGGAGGTGTGCATGAGAGTGCAATAAGAAGGGTTTCAATCAGAATGAAAGCAAATAATGAGTTCCAAAAGTCGTAAACCAAATCTACATAGGGCAACAAGCAATAACCAACTAAACAATGAAAAAAAGGTCATATATTTTATTCTTACATTGTGAGTTTTGTCCTTTTTTGAGTTTTGAATACTTCCCTTTCTTCAATGCACATACAATCAAACAAATATAATAAGCATAATATATTTTCGATCCATAATAGTATCTCATACATTGTTCAAGAAAAACAAGTTTAAGCTTTGGGTTTTGTGTTTTTTGAGTTTTGCTCACTCCTCTTCCTTCAATGCACGTACAATTAATGAGCCATAATAAGTCAGATGCATCTACAATATCAATGCATAGATTGTTCAAATAAGAAGAGTTTTTAGTTTTACATTTTACCTTTTGTATTTTATGTTTTCATGTTGTTTTTACTTCAATACACACACAACCAAACAATCATGATCAACAATAATATCACATGGTTTATCTAAGTAAGAGAAGTTTGAGTTTTGAGTTTTGAGTTTTTGCATTTTTGTATTATTTTTTTACCTTCTATTTAGATTGAATTTGTGTTTTCTTCCACTATAACAAATCCCGATCTTTCCAATCTTAATCCAACAAACCAATTCCTCCCAATTTAACATTCTTAAACTAGCCACATGTATTTTGGAGTATGCAAGTCATGACTATGGACAATCAATACCCCATCAATCTCATCCACAATCAAGTGGACAAGCCTCCTATTCCACCACATGATAGGACTTTGAGAACTCGATGGTCATACCCTCCTCTGTCTTAGTAATGGAGCCAAAATGTTGAACTAAATGCACAACAGTTGGGACATTGGATGGACTTTTATTCTTTTAGAAGCTACAATTTACTTTGATGACAATCTCTCACCTTATTTTTCACTCCACTCTGACTAACCATGCATCTTTCTCTCCAACCTTACTATTGAACTAAATGCACAATAGTTGGGACATTGGATGGACTTCTATTCTTTCAGAAGCTACAATTCACTTTGATGGCTATCTTTAAGGTTCAGTAAACTCACCAACTTACCTTCGCTTGTTATAGTCCAAAATATCGAAGGCTCCAGAATAGTTCCACAAACTAAGTAACACAACCCAATGTCATCGCCCCTTTGCATCCACCATCAAGCATGCCAATGTCAAGAGAGGAAGATGGAGAAGAAGATTGAGAGAAAGAAGATGGAGAAGAGATTCATATTTGTTTACTCCCTTGCTCAACACACTTATTTACTCAATAATGGAAGTAAGCGTATAGAATAGAAGAAGTGAATATAAAGCTTCAATAGTTGCACTATTAGAGCTTCCATAGCATAGACACACCAAAAGAGAAAATACAACTAAGACCTTCTTTGTTTACTTGTTTGGCATTTGAATTTTGTTCCAGTGGAAGCTGCTACTCGACATTTGGATATTACATTGAACATTTGGTTATGCACTTGAGCTTGAGGATCTTATAGTGAGACCGTGGTACTTGGTGACATGTACATGCTCTCAATACATGCTTTATGTATGCAGTTTTTGATGCTTAGTGGACCGATCTAATATTATTTTTGGATTGGCGCCTATCTATGTCATGATGTTGTCAATGATGTATACATCTTAGTTGGTTACATTAAGAGAAAACCCCATTTCGAGCTACTTTTGGGTAGATTTTAGGCCAAAACATGTATTTTTAAATGTATATGGGCTATTTTTTGAGTTTTCAAGCCTAAAATTTTGAGGAAGAAAACCTTCAAAAAATAGCCTTTTGACTAATATTTACCCCTAGTTTTTACCTTGAATCCAATAGAGGTATTCTTTGAATGATTGCCAACATTCCAAGCCTATGTGTTGTTATGACATCTCAATTCATGGTAGAAGAGACACACTTCTTTCTTTTGTTTCTCTTCCTTTTAAAAATAAATTTCTTTCCCTTTTATTCAAGGCCTTATATTAAGGCTCCCTCATCTTCTTTTGGACTTAACAATTTCTTTGCTTTACTCCATGCTTTTGGGCATTTGCACTTATGCCCATTCAATTTGGAATGTGAAGTCCTTTTTGCAAGTAAAAAGAGAGAAGGAAAGCAATAATCATAGTCACCGAAGGAGCAAGGAAGGAGTCCTTCCTATCAACGGCAATATGTGCCTTCTATCAAGGCCCTGTCAAGATTGTGGGAGAGAAGGAAGGAGTCTCACTTGAAGCTTTCTTGCTTGCACAATGGGGGAATACACACAGAGATGGAGGCTGAAAATAGTTTTGCTCTTCTTAGTTGTGTAAGCCAAAAGAACTCTAGTACATAGAAAATAGAAGAACCCTATATATGGGTCTCAAACCAAACTCAACTAACTAAGGTGGCATACTAACTGAGCCACGAACTAGAGTAGATAAGGATAGCTCTCATGTAGCTATTATTCATGGGCGGTGTACCAACCGCGTCTGCAACTGACAAGTCGGTGACATAAATACACAACGGTCACCCTGGCGTATCACGAGTGGAGCTCGATATCTCAACACTCCCCCTCGAGCTCAATCCCAATTCCTGTACACCAAGCAGGTCTCTGAACTTGCGCAGCTTCTCTGTGCCCAATGCCTTCATAAATATGTCAGCTACCTGATCCTCTGTGCTGACATAAACTAGATCAATAAGACCTAGTAAAACCCTCTCCCGCACATAGTGATAATGCACCTCAATGTGCCTTGTTCTAGCATGATAGACTGGGTTATTTGCCAAGTGTATACTGCTAATGTTGTCACAATAAATGACAATTGGCCCATCTGTAGGCTGATGCATATCATAAAGTAGCTTATGCAACCAAGCTACCTCACATGCAGCCATTGCTGCACCCCTGTACTCAGCCTCTGTGCTCGACAAGGCAACTGTAGGCTGTTTCTTGCTGCTCCAAGTGACTGCAGCACTCCCAAAAGAGAACACATATCCACTGGTAAATCGTCTATCAGAAATACTACCAGCCCAATCAGCATCAGTGTATCCATGCAACTGTATCTGAACCCCAGTCTCATAAAATAGTCCATACTACAATGTGGACTTCACATACCTGAGTATGCATCTAGCCGCATCCAAATGCGGTTTCCTTGGAGCCTGCATAAATTGACTTACCAATCCAACAACATAGCTCAAATCTGGCCTGGTAATAGTCATATAAATCAAACTTCCTACTATGTGTCTGTACATAGTAGGGTCTTCTAGAAGCTCACTTGCATCTGCACTCAGCTTCACATTCTGCTCCAAAGGAACTGAAACAGGCTTACAGCCTGTCATCCCATATTTGGACAGCATGTCCAATCCATACTGCCTCTGCAAGAGCTGTATCCCACTTGGTGATCTAATCACCTCAATGCCCAAGAAATAATGCAGCTCTCCCAAATCCTTCATCTCAAACTTCTGCTTCAATAGCATTTTCACATGAAGGATATCTTCATCACTGTCACCTGTCATAATCAAATCATCAACATAAATGACAAGTAGCATAATACCTTTCTCTGTTTTTCTCACATAAAGTAAGAAATCTGCCTTGGAAATCTGAAAGCCAATAGTGACAAGATACTGTCCTATCTTGTCAGACCATGCTCTAGGTGCTTGCTTCAAGCCATACAATGCTTTCTTCAACCTGCAAACAAACTCAGGATGAACAGCATGCACATAACCTGGTGGCTGCTCCATATATACCTCTTCTTGCAAATCACCATGCAAGAAGGCATTCTTTACATCCATCTGATGTAAAGACCATCCCTTTGATGCAGCCATAGCAATAACTGCTCTTACAGTTGCCATCCTTGCAACCGGACTGAATGTTTCTTCATAGTCAATGCCATATGTTTGTGCATACCCCTTGACTACTAATCTTGCCTTGTATTTGTTCACAGAACCATCTGCATTGTGCTTCACCTTATAAACCCACTTACAGCCAATTGCATTTTTACCTTTAGGCAAAGGTACCAATTCCCACGTAGCATTTGCTTCCAAGGCATCCATTTCTTCATCCATGACTTTCTCCCATTTTTCTTTTCCCATGGCTTGCTCAAAAGAAGTGGGTTCTGGTTCCTGTATCACTTTGACCATATATGCATAGTGAATTGCTGTAAATCCATCATATTTCAGCCTTTCCACAGGATACCTAGCTCTCGTAGACCTGCGCAAAATAGGTTCACTCCCAGGTGCTCTCAAAACATCCCTGGTCTTCCTTACTCCAGGTGTAACAATAGAAGGAATACCCAACTCATCATCAATGCTCTGTTCTAAGCCACTGGATTCACCATCCACATAAGAGTGACTTGCATTCACATCAAACATGGGCTGATCAACCTTCTCTTTTCCTTTTCGTGATACCTGCATACCACTATCTGCATTGCTTTGAGAAGATTCTCCTGATCTCAATCTGCCTGTCCATGGCGAAGAATGTGAACCACTGCTAGAGGATGCTCCAGGTCCACTAATATTTTGTGACTGTTGCTATGAATTCTGTGCAGCATTACCACTTTGTGCATCTACATCATCAATCACATTTACTGGTTTATACCAGCTACTCATCTCATCAAAAACAACATCTTTGCTCACTGTAAACTTACGAGTAGAAGGGTTATAGCATCTATACCCTTTCTGCTGTAGAGAGTAACCAATAAAGATGCACTTCTCAGCTTTTGGATCCAACTTGGATCTCAACTCATCTGGCACATGTACATAGGCAATGCAACCAAAAATTTTCAAATGAGAAATATCTGGTTTCCTACCAGTATACCTCTCCTCTGGAGTCATCCCATGTATTGCTGCAGTGGAAGTCATGTTCATTATATAGACTGCTATAGCAACTGCTTCAGCCCAATAAAAATCTGGCAAGTCTTTTTCGTTGAGCATGGCACGAGATACCTCTCCAATATGCCTGTTTTTCCTTTCTGCAATTCCATTTTGTTGTGGGGTATGACTGCATAAATATTGCTGCTTTATGCCATGCTCCTGCAAGAACCTTGCAAACTCATTTGAGAGGTACTCTCCCCCTCCATCTGACCTTAGACATTTTATTTGCAGACCTGTTTCTTTTTCAACCATAGCTTTAAGGGTTTTGAAATGTCCAAAAACTTCACTTTTCTTTTTCATAAAATACACCCAAACTTTTCTGCTATAGTCATCAATAAAAGTGACAAAATAATGACAGCCTCCAAGAGATGCATCTTTAGTAGTCCACACATCAGAGTGGATTAATTCCAATGGCTTCTTGCTCTCTTGAATATGTCAAGGAAATGGTTTCCTTGCCTGTTTTCCAAATTGGTAGGCTTCACATACCTTATGCATTTCTGCAACCTTGAATTTAGGCAATCCTGCAACAATATTTTGGGCCTACATTAATTTAAGTCGCTGTACATTAACATGACCAATGCGCTTATACCAGATATCAATATCTGCAACTACACCGGTCCCATGTGCAAACATTGCTGCACTCAATTCAGACATGTCTGCATCCAACGTAAACATTCTGCCCTTCTTCTTTCCTTTTGCCATCAAGCGACCTTTATTTTTCATATCCTCAACAAAGCATCCATGAGGATTAAATCTGACCTGCAAGCCCTGCTCAACCATTTGACCAACAGAAACCAGATTCTTGGTGATATTCGGGACATGAAATACATCGGACAGGTATTTCTTTTTCCCATCCTGCATAGACAAAGGAATTTTTCCAATCTGCACAATAGGATGTGCAGTATCATCACCAGTCTCCACAAATCCTGGTTTTTCCATTTTCCTTGCATCCTCCATCCATTCTGCATGACCTGTCACGTGGTTTGATGCACCTGAGTCAACATACCATACATCATTGCTTTCTTCTGCACTTATCACAGAATTATTCATGTGCTGCACCATAAACAAATGCTCATTTCTGTCATCACCCTGTCTACTAGAAGATGCATAATTCCCTTGTTACAGTTTTCCATTCATGATGTCATTCTGCTTTTTATAGTAGTCTTTAGCCATATGACCCATTTTACCACAGTAGTAGCATTCAACATTACTGTTTGCATTTTGGCCTCTTTGCCATCCACCATGACCTCTTTGGCTCCCCCTGCCTCTAGAGTTACCACGTCCTCCTCCATAGGACTGGTTTTCTTGAGTCTGCTGCATATTCTGATTTCTACCACGGCCTCCAAATCGGCCTCCTCTACCTCTGCCTCTACCTCTTCCAGCATTTGAGTAGAAGACAGCTTCTTTTGAAGTTCCTCCTGAAGAAGATGCACCACCATTTCTCTGCTCCTCAGAAATTAGAAGAGCAATCAACTCCTCAAAATCAGGAAATCTTTCACGAACTGAAATGGATGTTCGGAATTGTGCATAATCCTTTCCTAAACCATTCAAGGTCACAGAAACTAAATCATCATCTTCCACTGGTGACCCAATGGAAGCAAGTGCATCTGCAATCTTCTTCACCTTCATGTGGTGGTCATTGATGCTCATATTTTCTCTTTGCACATTATGCAACTCTTCCTTGAGCTGCATTTTCCTGGCTTGTGTATTTGTGCTATACATTTTTGACAAAGTATCCCATGCCTCCTTTGACGTACTTGCATCCTGAATATGCACAATCATAGAGTCTGAAATGCTGATAGACAGCCAATACATAACTTTCCTGGCTCTCTCATGCCATGCTTTAAATGCCTGCATTTGCTGTTAATTGGGAACATCAGGAAGAACTGGTTCTTCTTCATTTCCTGCAACAAATTCCCAATATCATTTTCCCATAAGGAAATTCGTCATTCTAAACTTCCATGCTTGGAAGTTGTTCTTGTCAAGCTTCTCAGTGATAATCTGTGAAAGAGAATTAGACGCCATTATAGAACACTGCAAAAAATTCTGTCACTGCAAAAAACACAGCTTCACCCTCACAAGAGCAAATCTGCAAAACTGGCGAAAGTGGTATTTGACCACACTGTCACTTCCTAGTGACGATTTTGCATAAACAGGAACCAAGGATGATTCTGTAACTCCCAATGTCTCTGCGCACAAGCATACGATGCAATCTCTGTGGTAACTGTTCACCTACTTGTAGAACAGTGGTCGCACAGCATAAAACAGGGCTTTTTCCTGAGTGCGTGCAGAAAACTTCTGCCTCCAAAACAGGCCCCGAAATGGCCTCAAATAAAAAAAACAAGGTCGCCAAGGGCTAATGCCCTTGCCGCAGCAAATACTGCCCTCTTACTTCACCGCGAAGGGCGTCTCAACCTGAGACAATGCACTCTTGCAATTTCCGGCTGTGCTACCTACAGAGATCTGCTCCCAAAACAGAAAATGAAAGCAACACTGCTCCTCTTACCAGAACACCACGAGCTTGGCTTGCTTTCTTGAGCTCCTTACCACGAACAAGGCTCTGATACCATGTCAAGATTGTGGGAGAGAAGGAATGAGTCTCACTTGAAGCTTTCTTGCTTGCACAATGGGGGAATACACACAGAGATGGAGGCTGAAAACAATTTTTCTCTTCTTAGTTGTGTAAGCCAAAAGAACTCTAGTACATAGAAAATAGAAGAACCCTATATATGGGTCTCAAACCAAACTCAACTAACTAAGGTGGCATACTAACTGAGCCACGAACTAGAGTAGATAAGGATAGCTGTCATGTAGCTATTATTCATGGGCGGTGTACCAACCGCGTCTGCAATTGACAAGTCGGTGACATAAATACACAACGGTCACCCTGGCGTATCACGAGTGGAGCTCGATATCTCAATAGGCCCTTCCTTCTTAAGCATTCCCTATTACTATCTTGACTATGACTACATCACTTGTTACATGACCATGATTAGCATCATCGAGATGCTCTCTACAAGAGAGATTGGCTTGGCCTATGTTTCAACACACAATAACCCGACAAATCTGTTTTTGGGGACATGGTGTAGACCGCCCTTAGATTACATGGAACGAGAAATTGTGTGCGCATGGCCTTCTTTAAAAACGCGGCTAGCTGAAGGGAAAGAGTAGCTTGACTTGAGTGGGGATGGAACCCTACAAGCTGGGAGTCATGCTACAAGTTTAGTCACTACTTGCATTTGAAAGTAAAGGTGACTATAATACCCTACAAGCTGGGAGTCATGCTACAAGTTTAGTCACTACTTGCATTTGAAAGTAAAGGTGACTATAATTTTAGTAAGTACGAGAGAGAAAAAGGGCAAGAGGGGTGGCTGCACTCTTGGACGGAGCTACTCTTACGGGGATAGGCTAGCAGGCACGCAAGGTGAACGTTGGGGCCAGGCAGATTCCACGAGGTGATCTGGCGACACGTGTCGGCCCCGGGCGAGCCGTCCATGCCGCCGTCTTTGTACTTCCAAGTGTTTTGAATACTAAAGCCAGTGGGGGGGGGCCGGGCGCGCCATTTAACGCCCCGTCGTGGACCAGCTGCCATACTGGCACCATCCATCATCTTTTCCTTTGAAGGGTAATACCTTTACAACCAATGATCTCATGCGACATATTTTGGGTGACATGCCTTACTCCTTCGTATTTGCAAATATTATCCCTCGTTTTTTTTTTTTGGGGTAATGTGAGTTTTATATTATGACCAATCATAATATGAAGTCGCAAATATTAGCCCTCAAATTTCGAGGGATTTTTGCCAAATTTTCTACCTTGCAGATGGGCTTTTTTCGTAATGTGTAGTATTGTATTATCAAAAGAGTAATGAGTAGTTACGACATCATGAAGATGTAGTGAGGCCTTAGGCCTAAGTGCAATTTCCTGTGAAATAGCTTGTAAAGCCCATGTTTAGTCTTGGGAGGTCCCAAAACTGGCAACAACTCCTGCCTAAGTTGCCCTATGTAGTCATGAGGCTTCTCCTTTCCATGTTTGTTGAAAACACAATAGTTTCTTTTGTGCCATATGAACTTGATGGTGACTCCAAATATCAAACTAACAATTGTTGTCATCTAGCTATCAACAAAGAGGGCAACTACCATTCCAAAGTTAGGATGTAGGTTGACTGCTTTTAGCCATCTCTTAATGGCTTAGGTTGACTGTGTGTAGCCATCTCTTAGTGGCTTTCCAAACTGGTACCACATGCAAACAATCACAAAACAAATGCTTCTCAAACTCATCTACACGTCTGCAAAATGGGTAGAGAGGGGACACCCTAATCTTCTTCATCAAACTCATCTACACGTCTACAGAATTGGTAGAGAGGGAACACCCTAAGCTTCTTCATTAGCCTCGATTAAAGAGGTAACTTCTTCAATACAAGTCGCTAATGGAGAACATTCAACCTATGAGGAGGAGTGGCCCTTCATAGTCTTCTAATTCTTCTTTTTCACATAGTAATATTTTCCATCAGGTATTCCTCCCTCCACTTCATCTGAAGATTGAGAAGGATTGCTAGGCAGTGGATCACATAATCACCAGTTCATTTATAAGACCACACTTGCTTTCTTGTGGGGTTGCTTAGAATACTGAGTCATCCTTCTAGGAAGTCAGTGTAGGTCAATCATCTTTTCTTTGATGTAGAACTGAGTCCATCCCATTTTTCTCATGTTCAAACAACTAAAGGCCAATCTGGAGTATGCTACTTAGAGTCTTGGGTATTCCATAAGTCAACCTACACTACTACGCCTTTGTTATGTAGTCCTTTAGAGATATTAAGACTTTTATGTACTAGGGTTTGGGGTGGGTCAAAAGTGCATGGAGTTAGCTAGATGGAGTCAGCCAAATGTTGTGACTTAGCAAGGAGTCACCTTACCTATGGCCTCTAGAGTACTAGAAGGTATTGACAAGTATTTTTTGCCAATTAGACATCATAGCCTGAGTAAACTCAACATTATGGGAGCTATAAAGTCTCGAAAATGCCTTTTAGGATATATCAAGAGAATGCTCTAATCAATAGAAATAAAGCCTCTCTAATCAAACTTTCATTTTAAAAAAATCAAATTATTTTCTAAAAAGATATAAATATTTATCATTATGAATTTTTGCTTTAAATATCTACTATTTTGTCCTTGCATTGTAATTAAAGGCAACCTTTATATTAATGACATAAGGTCTCATCCACTTCATATTACTAACATGATCGTGATTACATGATAATCATATTAAATCTAAATTCAAATCACAAAATATTGGGTGCTTCAAACTTCTTGCTCGCCTTTTTCCCTCCTTATTTGGCTTGTTCTCTCTCTCTCTCTCTCTCTCTCTCTCTCTCTCAACCATGGATCGAGAAATTCGATATTCAACAAAGCATTCAAGCTCTTAGACTATATTCATACTAGTCTTTATTGAATTTTAAAATGATGAAAATTTGATTCATATTTGATTCAACTTTTCAAATGACAAACAATTATGTCAAAAAGTTTTGGAAGTATCAAAGAAGAGGAGAAGAAAAGTATACAATATAAAGATATTGAAGCAAATCTCTCTTTATTTTCAATACATTTTCAAGTATTGATATTGAAGCAAATCTCTTTCCTTTCATCATAATGTCAAGGAGAGGAATTGAGAGAGAGAAAGAGGAGAGAGAAGACTACAGAGAAGAAGAAGAAGAAGAGCAGAAGAGAGAGCAAGACAGTTACGAGGAGAGAGAAATACTAGAAATAGAGAGAGAAAGACTAGAAGAGAGGGAAAGAAGACATGGAAGCTTGGAGAGCAAGGTGAAGGTGAAAGAAGACTTGTATATTTATCTGATAATGAAAATTTAAGTCTCTCTCACCTTATATGCTAGCCATTGTAGCTAGTATTTCCCCGTTATTAAATCCCTCTCTCTTACATTCCATCCCACTCGAAGGTTTTTGCCCTAAAAAATAATTTGGACACATGTGGTAACTGGGAGGGGAGGAGGGGCCGATCAGAGTACTACTCTGCTACATTATTACAAGGGTATACTAATGAATGAAGAGGTATTATTGTGTATGATGGGCCATGGGGTATGTATGATACATGGGCCTTATTGGGGAGTTATAAACATGAGTTTTTGACCCAAATACCTGGAGTAAATGCAGGCTGTAGACAGTGGACAGCATGCTGTTTACTACAGGACATTACTATAGTAAATCTGTCATAACTTTCTGTGGGGGCTTCGAACAGGGTGTGCTATACATCAAAACAGAGCTCTCGAGAAGTACTTTCAGCCCATGTATGGTGTGCATTGCTGTCCATAGTGCAAAATAAAATCTGCTTTAAATCAGAGTGCTATCTATAGTCTGTCTGGGGGAAAACAGGGCCATAGTTAGCTAGATTTCAGCCAAATCTGCTTCTAAAAGGTATGGGAACTCTTCCAAAACTGAAGCAGGCCTCCAAGAAGCTTCCTCGAGTGGTAAACCTTGCCACTTAATCAAGTATTCCATGATCCAGCTAGAGCGAAGCCTCTTTTCTCTTTGTCCTATGACTTTTTCGGGTATGTATTGAATGATGCCTTGTTCATCTATCGGTGGGAGTTCCTCAACATAGTCCACTGCTGAGCCAATGAAGGGCTTCAACTCACTCACATGGAAGACATTATGGATCTTTGTAGATGGGGGTAATGCCAATCAATATGCCAAGTCTTCCACTCTCTTGATAATCCGGTATGGTCCATAGAACCTGTGTGCCAACTTATTGCTGGACCCATCTTTAAGGGAGGCATATCTAGACTTAGGCACTTTCAAGAGCACCAAATCCCCTTCTTGGAACTCCACACCCCGTCTCTTGTCATCAGCATAAAGCTTTATTTGATCTTGGGCTCTCTTCAGGTTAGCTTTACACTACTGAAGTAAGGCCTGCATTCTCTCCAATTCTTCCTTGCTTTGTGGATTTATTTTATCATTGAAAATAACCACAGGAAGGGGCACCTTATAGCCACACAAGGCCTCGAAAGGTGAAACTCCAATGCTAGCATGTGTAGAGTTATTATAGGCAAACTCAGCCAAGTGCAACCATGAGTCCCAAGCATGCTGCACATCATGACAGATGCCTCAAGTAAGTTTCCAGCCATTTGTTAACCCTTTCTGTCTGACCATCTGCCTGTGGATGGTAAGCAGTGGAAGGGGCTAGCTGAGTGCCCATAGAGCTGAAAACTGCCCCCAAAAGTTACTCATAAACTTAGCATCTCGGTCATGCACAATGACCTGTGGTAAGCCATGTAATTTGAAAACATATTCCATGAATTGGCTGGCTACTTGAGAAGCATTATATTGAGTCTTTGTGGGAATGAAATGGGCTGCCTTTGTGAGTCTGTGCACAACTACATAGATGCTATCCCAACCTTTCTTAGTCACCGGTAGGCCGGTAATGAAGTCCATAGTGATGTGTGTCCACTTGCCTTCAGGCATAGGCAATGGCTGAAGTAAACCGGCTGGTTTTAAGTTGATGTCCTTGTTTTGCTGACAAGGCACACAGCCCAAGACAAAGTCTTTCACATCTCTCCAAAGGCCCTTCCATTAAAAGCTTTTAGCAATTTTGTCATAGGTCTTAAAGACTCCCAAATGATTAGCTATAGGGGCTGAATGCATCTCTTGTATGATTTTCTGCTTGAATGGGGAGGTATGAGGGATGGCAATCCGGCCATTATACCATGTTCATGAAAGCATTATATCTCTAGTTTGAGAAAAGGGTGTGGACCATTTTAGCATGTAGTCAAATGGTGGGGTCCAGAATATCAACTAGGCTGATTCCATCATTACTGTAAACCTTCTTTTTGTCTATCTCTAGCATGCCATACACATCTCTCTTGGGCCACTTCTTAGGCTTGTTGACAAGCCCTAGAGCTCTTTCCACCATTTTGGGACTCAA
The DNA here is from genome assembly GCF_053477565.2 of Lygodium microphyllum. Classification (NCBI taxonomy): domain Eukaryota; kingdom Viridiplantae; phylum Streptophyta; class Polypodiopsida; order Schizaeales; family Lygodiaceae; genus Lygodium; species Lygodium microphyllum. The sequence continues at coordinate 51,364,221 of NC_141140.1, read as the reverse complement.
CTCAACTTCTACTTTGTGAGTCTCTCCTCCTTGCCTCACTATCATGGTGCCACAGTTCCTGCTAGTATCAAAAGTTTGTAGGAACTCTGTACACTTGCTATAGTTAATGGCTTGGCCAACCTTCTCCATATATTTACTAAGATTACACTGGTCGACAATTTGTTTTACTACTTTCTCTTTCATCGCCATGTCTTCCAAGTTCTAGATGCTTTTGAACTTAAGCTGATTAAAGGCCCTTGTTTTCGTCGTTAGACCGTATTTGGCTTGTTCTTCTTCTGTGAATGGAAGCTTGCTGCCTTTGTTGTGTCCTACCATCTCGAGTTCCTAACATGATGCAACGACTCACTATTAGCTCATTTGAATTGACTTTTTGAAACAAGATAATGGGATCATGAATATATACTATGGAAAGGTGAAATGCTTAAGTACAGAGATGAAAATTTTTACTTCAAATTGTCCATCCAATCCAAACAAGAATTTCATGAAAATTTTCCTTAAGTATAAATTGACTTTTTTTCTGTCCTTTTTGCTTTTAAAATTCAGTTTAAGATTCAATTTGTATCTTCTTTTCCACCTTATCCCCTCCCCCCAAGAGCAATGAAAATCCTTCCTAGGATTGGAGGATGAAGGGTTAAGGGCATTAAGCGTATGCTTGCTATGCTTTACTTCATCATGAGCCAATTATAGAAGTTTTGGTTATACTCCAAGTGGGCATGATGGTCCATGTCATGAAGTCTAATGCCCACATGTGTAATGTAGGTCAGGACATTAGTTAGGAAGTTGCCAGAATTCATCTTGCTAGCAATTTATGGTTCTTCCTCGATCAGGATTTGATCGAGGAAGAAATAGGGGTGGGCCATAACATGTTTCTTTAATGGTTGATTGTGATTGATAGCTAATACTCTGAATGAAGTAGGAGCCACATAGGTTGGATTGCACTTAGAGGTTTTGATTGCCCATCTTTGCTCAATATTGGTCATAATTTGGTAGGCTCTAGTTCCCATTAGAGACAAAGAGTGTACCACACTTATGCATAAAATAAGAGTCAGAGTTGGGTAGCTTTTTCAGCTCTTCTAGCTCCTAGCTTATTGCAGAGACTTTACTCCTACTATAGGATGTGATCAGTTGTTGTTTGGGAGCTTGCTCTCAAGAGATTTCATTGGTGATCAATTCCTCGGCCCGAGGCCAATATGAGGATAGATCTATGCTCATAGGAGGGTCTGATGCCTGTACGAAGTTGGGGTTTGGCTAGACTAGATAACTTCAAAACTAATGCTTGCTTCACGGATTGGTCAATAGGGTGTTTAGCGGCCACTTGTGTGATGGGTTGGTCGTCTTGGGGCTCAGATGATGCACTACTTTCTACTTGTGGAGTAGTTAGGACACTAGGAGTGTCAGGTTGAGTTGGTTTAGGGGTATCTGGTTGTGGTTTTGATCAATAGGCTCTTTGAGGTTCTATGGGTTTGGTGCTTTTTGAGTCAATTCGTTTCTCATTTGTAACTAGCTTACCATTTTGTGGAGATGGGCTAGAGGGACCTGGATTGAGGGGTACGCGTGCCAATCATAGTCTTGGGAAACCAAATTCAGTTGTTGCCTTTATAGTAGCCTTGATCGTGTAATAGGTCTTTAGAAACCCATCACAGCTTGACCGATCATCCGTTTTTATAGCGCCAGCTTTGTCTCCTAGGCCCAAGGTGTGAGGTTTTGTGGTTATAGGTTCACGTGGTTTGTTTGGCTTCTAGGTAACTGCGATTGTTTTTTGGGCACCCATTTGAGCTACTACTCAATGGTCTTAGATGTGTCTCCTTTGGGTTACGGGCGGTTTGTCTTGGCAAGGTCTGAAAAGTCACGATCCCCCTCCTTAGACCTTGCACTAGGTTTCTCTACCAGTGGCAATATAGGCTTTGATGGAGTTGCATTGCCCGTGTTGAAAGCTGTTACTAATTTCAAGGTAAATGCACCATGGGTGATAGTCAATATTGCAATGTGCTTTTTTCTTAAATATGCGTGTCCTAGCAGCACTTCCTTACTGGTGGCCTGAATGTTAGGCAACACATAAAAGATCATAGGTAGGCTTTCAGTCTCGATAAAGATTGCTATTTTGCACTTTCCCAACAGCGAGTAGGACTATCCCCCAAATGGGTTGAGTTTAGCATTAGTAGGTTGCAGTTGAGACTTGGGATTGACCAATGAGGATCCAATGATTGTAAGGATATCAAAGTTATCTCCTTTGTCAATAAAGTGAGTCAAAGGCTTGTGTCTTCTAGGTAGTCACTAATATGTATAGGTAGGTAGATGTTGCTACTTCCTCATCCTTTTCCTCAATCTTAGTGATGGTGGCTACTCCTAATTTCATAGGCCGGTTCAGCATTGGAGGCTTGTGTGGTGGGTGTGCTGGTGTTGGTCAATTGCTAGAGCTCCTGGCCATCATGTAGAGTGGGACTGATGGTTGGATCCTACTCTTTGATAGGCTGAGATGGTGTGACTTTGTGGGACTCACTGGCTACCTTGGTAGCTTGTTTATAATCCTTCTCTTTGTCTTAGAATGGCAAATTGATGGTGGCTAGCACATGCATCCAATCTCGCTCATCCTCAGGGCAAGGGATATACTTTGTTAGTGGGCATAGGAATTACTGACTCGTGAGTCTCCTTTCAAGATAGCAAACATGGCATCTAGGTCGACCAACGTGGCCTTCTAGGTATCCATCTTGATTCTTAAAACCTCGAATTTGTTGCCTAAGAATATGAGACCATTGCCCCAAACTTCTACCACTCGTGTGTTTCACATCTAGGGTCGGCATATTAGGACGTTGTAGTCCACTCCCTTCATGACTATGAAGTTTACTGAGAACTGGACTTCCTCTATCTTCAAGGGCTAGTCTTTTAGCACTCCAAATGGTCTGGCCTGCGTTTCGTTAGCTAGTGTGGTGTTAAACCTCGCGGTGTCGTGCTGCTACATGGACACAATGTGAAAAACTCTAGAGTGCATCATCATTTGGATTTCTTATTGATATAGAGAGTCAATGCCATATTAGTCATTAGTGTTAGTGTCCGTAGTGTGGAAGGTTAAAAAATACTAGATTTTTGGACAAGTTTAGCCTATTTTTTATATTTTGGATATTATTTCTTATAAATATTCAAAAGCTGTAGAAAACTTCTAGAATAGGATGATATGTAAAAAAAAGCAAGGGGCTTTTAGCCATTTTTGGGGGTTTTTATGCAAAAATAAGGATTGATGAAATCACGCAATGTGCAATCGTAGTTTACATGCAGCAAATAGCACTCTGACAGGGAGAAAAAGAAAGAGTGATCTAGGAGTATTTTGACCAAGTGCCCAAGTATTTTACCCCCCTTTCAGAGCCAATAGAAGCATTAGATTGGTGGTCTGAGCAGCAGAGAAGAAGCTATTGTTTGATGCATGTTTTTGGTCTACAAGGGATTTATCTTCTTAAGATGCAAAAATAAATTGATAGGTTTCAACTCTATGAGTATTCTTCTACATATTCTATTTCTTCGAACCCCTTCTCTTTCATTAAATGCTATCCCTGAATCTCCCTTCACCCTACTGTCTCTTATCCTCATGGTAGACTTTCGACCCCAAACACTCCGATAGCGGTCTCCATAGGTGGGTTACCCCAAGCCTGCAGTAGCAGGATTGCATGGTTGAGCAAATTGACTCCAACTCATGTATCTACAATTCCCTTCCTTGTAGCATCTCTTAATGCATTGATAGGTAAGATTACGTGCATCTCTGTGCCTTCCCAAAATGCGTTTACATGCAAGGAATTAGGTATTGAGTTCAAGGTTAAGCTTGGTATGTGCATTACTACGTCGTGGTCATGCAAGTCAAATCACTTTAATCTCATCATGTCGTTTTACCCACTGCTTCAATACTTGCTATAATGTTGGATTCTTCTTAAGAAATTCTCCTAAAGGTAGAGTCACAAGGATTGATATCAATGTCGTGAGAAAGTTGCCAATCGTTTGTTTTTTATTAGGCTTTACACTCTTTTGCCAATGATCTTGGGCAGTCTGCCTACCTGTGTGGCATCTAGGCTTTGTCTATGCAATGCTACGTCGGGTGCGGATGCACCTCTTGATCTTAACAACCAGGTAGGCAAGATTGGTGTACTCACACTAGAGAGTTCATTGATCTCATATTTGATAATGGGTTTTGTATCTTTTAGGTGCACTTGGGCTTCTCTCACCCACTCCTTGACCTTATCAACCACTTCTAATTGGTGCCTCGGATATTCTCCAATATTGGCACTTCCCTTTTTTGATATCTTAGGAGTAGATGTCTCTACTTTTGCATCCATGACTTGCTTCCCCTTTGGCAACGTGGTGGCACTATTTGTCTTAAGCATAATCTTCATCTCAGCCCTCTTTTTCCTTCTTCTACTACTTTTCTTCTTTACTGAAGCTGCATCGAGACTGATAGGTTCGAGTAATGAAATATCAGCATGCTTTGCCTCTTGTGTTTGGGTCATGACATATAGTGGAATTAGCATGGCTTCACTATCAAGTATCTCAACTCCAAATAGCCCCAATGGTGCAGATGGCACAATAGCCCCAACTAGTGGAAGGTTTCTGCCTAGGGCACTCGGCATGCAAGTGTGTGATCCCACACTTGGAGCATCTCAGGTCAGCCTTGTCTCGATCGGCTTGCTTCCTTTCGAGGCATCGAGATGAGATGTGCCATGGGTGACCACAAGTCCAACATGTGATGGGTTCCTGGTTCTGTCCTCCTAGATCTCTGCCTCTTCCCCTGTCCAACATCATCACTGGCACTTGTTTGAAATCCATCAAGATGGGATTGCCCTCCTCATCATATGAGACATCATATGCTTTGTCCTTGTTTGACTCCTCTACGTAATGTATCCGAGTATCGATTGGTGGATGGGTTGCGATGGGTCCAGGCAGTCTAGGTATCCTTGTCGGACTGATATGCATCCTAGGAACAACTGGCTTTGAATCATTGGGTACTGGGAGAGCTAGTGGAGCTTACCTCCCAAAAAGTAGCGGTCTATTCCCTAGGTAGTAAGACTGATTGTATGGTTGTGACTATGGAAATTGCCTCGGTAGTCGAAAGTACAATGCATCATGGCCAATCATACCATAATTGACACATGTTCTAGATCTAGGATCCATGCACTCAGCTAGAAGGTGGTTTTCTCCACAATGTATGCATTGTACGTGAGGTCGTATAGGCCTTCTCATCATCTCTTAAAGGCTAGCCAAATCTAGCTTCACATTCGCCAATTCTTGGCTCTGGTTGAGACTCTTTCCCTTGTCTTGGGTACTCTGGCTAGATCTTTCACTAACCTTCATAACTCTTTTTGAGGTTCTAGATGTAGTGCTATCTTGATTTGTGGGTCTAGAGCTTCTCTCCATGAGAAGATCATCCATTCGTATGGCTTCTTCAAAGACCCTTGCTAGCACATCCCTGTGTAGATTTGAGTTGCTCATAAAGGCCATGTAAAAGTCTTCACTTTGGATTCCGCTTATGAACATGGTGGAGATTGCTTATGGAGGGCAGCTTGGATTGTCTTAAAGAGACTCCACACATGGATGACATAGTCTCAGATATCCTCCTTATCCTTTTGATTGACATTCATCAACCTCATGATGAGGTTGTCAGAATATCCCACCTCAGAGAATCTCTTGATGAAGAGACTCTTGAGGTTATTGAAGTTATTGCATTCGAGATTGACTAGACTAGTGTACCACATCTGTCATGTGTCTTCTAGGAAAATTCTAAAAGCTTGTGCATATTGAGCAAGGTCTGTGAGGTTGTTTGTCTTGCATACTTTCTCAAATTGCTCCAGAAAGCTATATGGGTCATTGTCGTTGTTAAGTTACTTAGCAATCATAGGTATCTTGGTCTAGCTCTCTTAGAATTCGAGGTGATTCCTAGTCATACTAACAACAAGGTTGCTAGGGCTGCTCCACTCTGCTTTGTAGCTGTGTTTTCCAAGAGTCGCTTCGTGAGTAGCTAGCTTAGCATAAGGGTAGCAACCTCTAGTTCTCTCTCCTTCTCAGCATTTGAACCTATCCTATTTTTGTTGGCAAGCACTAAGATGCGTTGGACTTCATGCATTTCTATATCTTGCCTCAGTTTTTGAGCTTGCTACTCTTGGTTGTAGGCAAATATTCCCTACAATGCTTGCTAACTTTTGCTCTTTCTTGAGATCAACTATGATGACCTTAGCTAGTCTACCATGATGCTCATCATTTTCAAGGTGGTTGGTATCGACTCCTGATATGTTACCGATTTCTTGAGCAACTAGGGTGTCAATTAGATAGCTACATCCCTAATCATGTTGATTCGCAGTTCTTTGGTGTGTGGCAACAAGAGTCTTCTTCTTCTTCTCTCCTTCTCATCTTCTTGCTTGTGTGTGCTCTTGAGAGAGGGAGTGTGAGAGTGTGAGGGAGTGAGTGAGTGTGAGAGTGAGGGATCAAGAGGGTGAAGCTCTTCACCATCTCATCTTCTCCTCTTCTCTTCTCTTCTCTCTTCTTGCGTGCGCAGCTATGGAGGATGGAGCTTGGAGGTGGAGGAGGCTTGAGGATGCTTGAGCTAGCATCTAGGATCGTGGAGCTACCGGCATGTGCGAGACAGGAGGCAACTCATATCGACATTAAGGTAAGCTCACTACACTCATAGGATCGACGGCGCGTCGGCTAGGTGAGAGATAGCCATTATAGCTCGCTTGGAACGCTTGAAACAATAAGGGGTCCATGGGTCTTGGCGATTGAGCGAAAGCTCCCACATTTTGGTTCTGTTGCCAGGACCAATGGATTCAAGCTTGAGCACTTGCTCGCCTCATATCAAGCATCGAAGTAAGGGATTCCATTCCCGAAACGGAGCTTGAGATAGGTAGGAAGTTTGGGTGTTTTTGATCTTCAAAACAAGTAAGTATTTTGGGTTATTTTGTTTGTTTGATGATTGGGAAACATGGAGAAATAATTTCAGTGTTTTGCTTTCGATTCTTGTTGCATTTAGAGTAGGTTAGGATTAGGAAATCGCACCGGAGAAGCGTAGGGTTTACTGTTGCAAAACAAGGCAAAAAATCGTGCAAAAAATGGCAAAAAGCTTGCTTGTGATGCCTAATATTGGCAATGAGTGATTGGGGGCACCAAAACCATTACTCGGGAAGGGGTATAAGAGCCAAGAGGCCAAGGGAGAGCTCATTTGTGACCATTTCAGAGAGAGAGATAGATAGATAGAGAGAGAGAGAGAGAGAGCTATTGCCCAATTCGATCTGATCGCACCAACGACGAGCCCACCACTCTATCCAGGTATATGAATCCCTTCCCTTATCCCCTTAGGTAGGATCTGGAGGTTTGTGCCTGATATGATTGAGTAAATCACAAGGAACGATCAAAATCGAGCTCGCGCTGTTGATGTGCGCCGCGCTCGGCCTGTCCGAACGGTCACTTCTGGGCCGAGTCCTAGAATTGGCCCTCGGCCCCTTACCATTCTGCCCACTCGGCCCACTCGGCCCAAACCTACTCGGCCCACCCGAGCGACCATTTGGACCGTGGACCAATTCGGCCCTTTGCCACGTGTCAAATTCAACTCTCGGCCCACTTCCCTCAGCCCAATTGCCTCGACCCGTCCGAGCGACCTCGTCCGAATTGACCACTCGGCCCGTTCGAACCAATCTGTCCGAGCAACTTCGTCCGAGTCCGCTCCTCGGCCCGTCCGAGCCCACCTTGTCCAAGTCCCAAATTCGGCCGTCGGCCCATGCGCCTTGGCCTGTCCGAGTAACCCACTCGGACCCTGCAATTCGGACCAGTTGGGCTGAGTGTAGATTTTTTACCAAATTTTCAGAAATTTGATTGACTCGGCTAGAACTCAGCAATGCAAACTGTCGAAAGCCCTTGGGATGCTCAGAACTTGATTCTGGCACACGGAATAGGCAAAATCGTAGGGTGCAGCCGCTTAGTAGCTAGAAGTAGGCAGTTGCTAGACCTAGAGACCTAGACGAAAACCACTGAGTTGTAAAGCCTGATTGGACAAAAAACAAACGAGGCAACATATTAGGGAAACCCTAAACCCTACCAAGATGGCCAGAAAATTGACCAACAAGCCTATTAGGCCCGAAACAACGCGAGAGTGCGTAAGACACCTAGAAATTGGTTGCTGCACTCACCCTGAATTTCCGCACTTGAAGTACACTTAAGGAAATTGAAAGCTTAATTGAGCACAAGTGCATAGGAAAAGACACACACATTGAGTGGCCGTAAATTGAGGATTGTATTCAATAACTGAAGGAACTCACCCAGATAAACCACTCAAGGAACCCATCAGTAGGAGAGGACCCAAGACATAGACAAACCATCAATGCGCAAAAGTAGGACCAAGCAAGGGGCGCCGACGAAGTGGATTTGACAAGTCTACTGAACCTGATTGATAGCTTGGTGGAGCACGATAACTCGACAATGGTAGAAGAAAGTTCAGACCGCAAATCTAACGAGGAATTCGACTTATGAGTCTTCCCAGATGCTATTCAGCTGGTCGGCAGTTACGACACTCATGCCTGGTATGAGCACTGTGGCATGACATCAGAGGCTATCATCGCAGATCTAGAAGAGGAGAGAAAGCTGGCCCACAAAGAATTGCAAAGCATGGCTGAATACAATAGGGATCAGCAGGCTAGAAGCCAAAGGCAAAGCATGGAGTTGCGAGAGGTGCAGCGACTGCTAAACCTGGCTGGCAGAAATTGAACGGACCATGAGATAGCACTAGAAGGAGACTTAACACTGAGTGAGCTTCTCATGAAGCGGCTGCTCGATAACACGGCTGCAGAGCAAAGTGCCACGGCTCTAGCGACATCGCTACTCGTAGGATTAGGAGCAAACCAGGGCTCAAAGAGCCAGTCTAGAATCCCTATTGTTGCCAAGCAACTCGATAAGTACGACGATCCATACATCTTTGTTGAGCAGTTCGAGCAAGTTTGCGAAGCCAATGGCCTCAACGACCTGACTCAACGCTCTCAAGTGTTCGGGCTTTGCTTGGGCGACAAGGGTAGGGCGTGGTATACGAGCTTAGATGCCGCAGAGCGAGCCAACTTTGATGGCCTCAAGGATATCTTCATTAAGAGGTTTGCCGAGCCCGGATACTTTGATAATCTACTAGTACGCTTGATGAACGTCAAGCAGAAAGAGAAGGACATTCGCGATTACGTGACCCATGTGCGGAGTCTCTTCAAGAGAATCCCTACTAGAGAGCGGCTGACTGAAAGAGCAGTATCAACTGTGTTCATCAGCGGGATTCAGAATGATGAACTATATAAGGCTTTGGTAGGCAACTCGAGCTTGTAGCGAGACGCGCTAGCTAGAGTATTTGAGGAAGCCATCCGAGTTGACGATCAACTGAAGGAACGAAGCTCTAGGAGCTCGAACTCTGAGCAAACCAAGTCGCGAAATTCAGAGAGAGCGTTAGCCTTGAGTGAGCAATCAACCCCATCATCCCTGGATAAGGGGAAAACCACTGAGGCGAATTGGCTGACGTTAAGATGGAATTAGCCAAGTTGCAAGACATGTTGAGACGACCAACGCGCCCACACATCCAATGCGTGTACTGTGGCGAAAACCACTTGCCAGCTGAGTGTCAAGACCCTAGGTCAAGACCTTGCACTAACTACGGTAGGTTCGGTCATGACGTCGCGCATTGTAGATTGTCAAGGAGACTTCCATACTCACAGCCATACGACCAACCTTACCTAGCGAACAGGCCGCAACCATTTTTCGAAAGGGGAGCCCCACTGGCCCTCCCTGCATCTAAACGACATTAAACCGACTGTTCTCCTAGGATGGAAATAAATCCTACGGACATTCCTAGATCACCTGGTCCTTACGTAACCCATCCACCGAGTGACGCTCCTGTCCACTGTGTGGAAGAACCAAACGAGGAAGAAGCTTACATATGCCCTTACATCTTGCATGATGATGAGGGCAACACTGTCCTCATGGATTATCGCCCCGTGCCGGTGATGGCGTTAGGAAGAGGACAAGGTAAAGACCTAGGAGGGCAGACATAGGATCCAATCACCTGTTGGACTTGTGGTCACCCAGGTCATGTCTCATCATGCTGCCTTGAATGGGAGCAGCAAAATAGAGACAAGGTTGACCAAAGTTGTGTTGAGTGCGGAATCACCCATCTCTTCGTCGATTGCCCAAAGCGAAAGCCATCTTCTAGCTCAGCCAATGTGCTATCTGTCCCATTGGGGCTGTTTGGTGTCGAGAACCTCGATGGGGAGGCCACGCCTATCCCATTTCAGGTCATGACCTGTGCCCAAACGAAGCAGGCCAGCATCTCTCTGCCAGGACCTAGCAATCTCGATGCAGCCTCGATAGGGAAGAAGAGCCGTAGACGGAGGAGAAAGAGGTCGGAAGCTAAAATCGCACTAAAAATGGAGAGTGCTACAACTCTGCTTGCTGGAAAGAAGGTCTCTGACGCAGAGGCAGAGACGTCAGCCCCTAAGACGGCCGAAAAGGGAAGCACTAAGGTAGGGGAATACCCGCATCCGAAGTGATAGTTAGAGGCCATAGAAAAGGTGAAGGAATGGGTGAAGGACGCTCAAGAGCATCTAAAAGACGCTGAGCCCATCCTAGAGGATGAAATCGATGACCTCTCCAGCATAAGCATGCCAACCTCACCTCCACAACCAAAGTTGAGAGAAGCAACTGCACCACAAGTAGTGCCGCTAAGGCCAAGCCTTGGCGCTACAGGGCCACGGTTCAGCCTCGGCCCATTGGTCAAGACGATCCAGGTTAGGAGAGAGATGAACACCCAACGATCTGACCATGTTGGTGACTACCCTTGTAACACTTAGCCTGGGAGATTTGCTTGGGCACCACCCCACCCTATGGCAAGATCTTAAGCAATGGGTTGAAGGGTCACAAGAGTAGGTCATGGCAGACCCTCATGACCATGATGCAGAGACGCAAATACCGAGTTTGATGCTGCACTCTATGCCTAAATCCTTGCACATCAATGCCTTCTGGGAAGGTTCTGAGATACATGTGGTCTTACCGGTTTTAGCCCTAGGCGATACAACGAGGAAGGGGATCATGGACACAGGGGCTGGGGTTAGTGTGCTTAGCCACGCAGTGCTTCAGACTTGGGGAAACCCACCCGTTGAGACTGCTAGGTTTAATGTCACACTCGCAAACGGTATGAGAGTCAAACCATTCGGGGTGCTAAAGAATTGGCCAGAGTGAAGATCGTAGGTGTCCAGTTCTCCGTTGACTTTATAGTCATGAAGGGAGTGGACTACGACATCCTATTAGGCCGACCCTGGATGCGCAACGCTAGAGTCATCGAAGATTGGGGTAACGGCTTGATCTTCCTTGGCAATAGGATGGACGCCGTGAGAGTAGAGATGGACACCTGGAAGACCTCACCAGTCGACTTAGATGCCATCTCTGCTATGCTCAAGGGTAATGCTCAGGTCAAGAAGTCCTATGGGCCCTTGACCAAGTATATCCCATGCCCAGAGGACGATCGGGATTGGATGCATGTCCTTGCTACGATCGACATACCATTCTCTAATCACAAGGCGTATGAGCAAGCCATCAAAACAATCGGCAAGGCTAACGACACACCCTTCGTACCAGTCTGCATGATGGCAGGAAGCCTTCGTGGGAAACCGAAGCCAATCAACTTCCAAGTCCCAACCAACAAAAGGGAACTCCAGGAGATACTGGAATACCTAATAGACAAGCTAGCTGGAAATCCAACCGCATATTTCAAACCACTCAAGGATCTCTTAGATGAATCCAAGTGGCAATGGACCAGAGTGCATGACTTAAACCTCATGTATAACTGGGCCCTGGTTCCTGGTCAACGACCGGAGATGTACCAAGCCCTAGGAGACGACGAGCAGTCTGATGAAGAGAATTCTAATGACGAATACAAAGACTGACAATCCTTCGGTGATGATAAAAGTGAGTGTGAGGTAGATACTGTGGAATACGACACTGAAGGACAAGAAATAGAGCAAATATGCGCAGACTCCAAGCCACAGAAAAAGAGTATCTTCAGGATGGAGCAAGGAGTCATGTGCGTGGAATGTGATCGCACCTGGTTGGAACACATAGGAGCCATAGACCTTGAGCAAGAAGGCCTAGCCCAGCCAGGAATGACATCAGTGCTTAGGACTAAATCACCATCTGAACTGCGCCCACCAGGGGAGACCACCTCTTCTAGCGAAGACGGAGGGTTCGACTCCGAATCGGAGGTTAGTTCGGATAGTGATCTAGAAATCCTTGGGCTGCCCACAACCAGACGAACCAAGGGGGACCTACCCATCCACCTGAGGCACAGACGATCAAGGCAGGAAAAGGCAAAACAACCCAGGGATACACGAACAATAGAACAATGAAAATCGCAGGACCTCCCTAAACGATTTACAAAATTCAGAAAAGGGGATAGGGTTGTAGTTCTGTTAGGTGCCAAACGTCAAGCACAGACGAGTGAACCAATCGAGGGACCAGCCAAGGAGGTGGACCTAGCCCAGGAAGGGAAAACACCCCGACCAATCTTCATTGCCAATGACTTGACTAATGAAGAAGAAACGAGTCTTGTCGCTCTCTTGCGAGAGTACATAGACGTGTTCGCCTGGTCCTTAGAGGAGCTTAAGGGGGTAGATCTGAGTGTCGTGACTCACAACATACCCATGACGCCAGACGCAATGCCAGTCAAGCAATGACCGTACCCTATGAATCCAAAACATGCTCATACTGTCAAAGAAGAGATCGATAAGCTGATGAGAGCGGGGTTCATCTACGAAATTGAGCACACAGGCTGCGTATCGCCCATAGTCATCGTGATGAAGAAGAATGGAAAAATCCAAGTGTGCGTCAATTACAAGAAGGTGAACGCTGCTACCAAGAGGGACAACTATCCATTTCCATACACCAAGCACATGCTTGAGAGAGTGGCAGACAAGGAAGCCTACAGTTTTCTGGACGGCTTCTCAGGGTACAACCAGGTGCAAGTGCATCCTGCGGGATGGCCTTCGCCACTGAGTGGGGCGTCTTTGCCTACATAGTCATGCCCTTCGGGTTGACTAATGCCCCTGCCACTTTCCAACGCCTCATGTGCACCATCTTTAAGGACATGCTTCGCAAGGAGTCAGAATTCTTTGTTGACGATCTCTATGTCCACTCGACTTGGATCGAACACCTAGACAAACTCCGAGCAGTCTTCGAGCGGTGTCACTTATATCGTCTCTCCTTGAATCCCTTAAAGTGCCAGTTTTGTGTGAAGTATGGATGCATTCTACGGCATGCGGTGTCGAAGAACGGCATTGCCACTGACTTCTCAAAGGTCAAGGTCATTGTTGACGTTCCACCCCCAAATAACTACAAGGGAGTTCAATGCTTCCTAGGCTATACTGGATACTATCGGCGGTTTGTACTGAATTATGCGTTGATTGCCAGACCCTTGTACAAGCTGCTTATTGTCTTCGAATGGACCGAAGCATGCCAACGGGCATACGAAGAATTGAAGAAGGCTCTAACCACAACACCAATCCCACGAGCCCCAGATTGGACCATTACTTTCCACGTGCATATCGATGCTTCGAAGTTTGCCGTGGGGGCAGTGTTGTGCCAACCTGGCGAACACAATTTAGACTGTCCAGTGAGCTTTGCTAGCAGACAACTCACTGAGATGGAAATGAATTACTCGAAGACGGAAAGAGAGGGATTAGCCATGGTATTTGCTATGAAGAAATTCCGGCATTATCTTTTGGCCACGCCCTTTACCTTCTTCGTGGACCATCAAGCCTTGCTCTATCTAGTAAACAAACCTTGCGCTACAGGACACATAGCTCAATGGCTCCTTCTGCTTCTAGAGTTCGTCGACTTCTCCGTGGTGGTACGGAAGGGAAAACAACATTACATGGCTGATCACATGCCACGCATTCCCACCGGAGAAGCCACTGGACAAGGTGTTGTTGATGAATTGCCCGACACCCATCTATTTAACCTTTCCAGAGAGAGAGATCTATTTAAGACTGATCTAACACCATATTGGGAAAATGACATAGTCCAAGTGCTTGAGCACGGACTGCCTGACTGATCGATAGAAAAAGCCTGACTTAGGTGATTAATCCTTAAGATCCAGCCCTATCAGTTGATTGCAGGCCAACTCTATAGGTTGGGGCAAGACGGATTGTTGCACAGATGCGTATGCGAATATGAGATGCACGATGTGCTCTCAGAAGCACACGGAGGCATTGTCGGAGGACACTTTAGCGGGGATACGATAGCACGAAAGGTGCTATAGTCTCAACTGTGGTGGCCCATGCTTTTTTGCGATGCAGCACGATTTGTCAAGCACTGTGACGAGTGCCAGCAGACGAAGGTTCCGATTCGCAATGATCAAATGGAATTAACCCCAGTTATTGCTCAACAACCCTTCGAAAAATGGGGAATTGACTTCATTGGACCCATCAGTCTTGCGGCACAGTATTCACAGACCAAGTACATCATTGTAGCCATAGACTACCTCACTAAATGGGCAGAAGCGAGAGCAACCTAAACAAATGACGCCTACTAAGTTCTTGTGGGAGCAAGTGATCTCACGATTCGGATGCCCCTAAATTCCGGATTTTTTGGCAAATTTTAGGCACATCCCGGGCTCAAAACTCCGCTCTCATTGGCAATTGAACTGGTCAATGACCAAGGCACGCACTTCATCAATGAAGTGATTGCGCATCTCCTGTCCACCTTCCTCATCGTCCATCGCAAATCCTCGCCATACTACCCTCAAGCAAACGGCCAGGCCGAATCAACGAATAAGATTCTTGTCAATTTCCTAACCAAAGTTTTCTCTGCTTCACGTAGTGATTGGGACAACAAGCTGATGGCAGCTTTGTGGGCTTACCACATAGCTTATAAAACGGTTGTCGGTCAAACCCTCTTTAGGCTGACATATGGATTAGAAGCGATTCTACCATTAGAATTCTTTGTTCCTAGCCTGAGAATAGTGCTTCAAGAACAATGGGAAGGGAAGGAGGCATGGACACAATGCCTAGTTGAACTCGAACACCTCTCGAAGACTCGTCTTCTAGCCACCCATGTGCTGATCTGTGAGAAAGCCCGATGCAAGAGCTGGTTTGACCAGTACATTAAGTAGTGCAAATTCGAATAGGGTGACTTGGTGCTCCTCTACTCAATTAAGGGACATAAGCAAAAAATGAAATTTAGAGGTCTTGGACCCTTCAAAGTTCATGCAATTAGCCGAACAGGCAATGTCGAACTTGAGACCCTAGACGGTGAAGGGATAGGCTTTTTGAATGGCAGTCGTGTCAAGAAGTACTACCCTCCTACGCATCCTTTGCATGAGCCACCGATGTTAGAACCACCTGTCAAAGTACGAGTAGCCACAATTACTGAAATCGACAATGAGGATGAGGAAGCCGTAGAACCCGCATACCTCCATATTACGATCACGGCAAAACAAACATGCACTCTCAATGCCATGATTGACGAGGGAGCAGACTTCAATGTCTTAACCCACGATCATTCGACTCAACTTGGCAGACCACAACTTCAGTCCACTAATGCGAAATTAAGCCCATATGGGGCCCATTCCTACACACTACTCGGCAAGTGCAAAGCAGCCGTTTCTATCAAGTCTGAGACTGTTCCAATGATTTTTTATGTGTTGCCAAATGCTAAAAATGCAGGCACAGAGTCACTATTGGGGTGAACTTTCAAAAAGTAGACCCACTGCAATGTTGATTACGCATTGCAGTGCATCCACCTCGCAATAGGCAATGTTTGCATTGTTACAGCTTTCAGCAAGGGCTGCACAACCTCAACCTAGGCCACAAAGCCACCGATAGAAACATATGTAGTCAAGTCTAAGGAGGGGGATAGTGCGCGGCCGCCACTCCTCGAATTTCATAGACCGCAACCCATAGCAGCCAAAGCTAAGGCCCCGCAGCCTTGCCTTCAATGGATGCCTAAACAATCGCAACAGCCGCCTTGGAGTCGACGCTTCTACCCTCATAAGACTAGAAACTCTAAACCTAGGAGGCCCAAATGCACCACCGCAACTTTTCATCGCCAAAGGCTCAAGTCCTACCAAACCCCAACCATCCGCGCAGGCCTTAGGCCCTCTTCCGAGAGGAAATTCTTTCTCTCACTAGTAGCTGATTTAGCTGAAGAAATAGGGGATGAGGTAGTGGATTGCATTAAGCGATTGGACGCCACTTTTGTGTCGCTAGCTCTAAGCTACGATCGCCTCAACTTAGGCCTATTGGACGAATCCTTGGCAACCAAAGTTCAAACAATGCCTTGTTCTTGGGAAACGTTTGAATTTGCATTCGCAAAAGCTGCTACCTCTGCTGCTAAATTACTCAGCACTGAGATCTCCAAAGAGTAAGCAATCAAACAACGCCTCATCATGTCGTATGATCAGCGAATCACTTCTGCAATCATTGACTAATAAGTTGCAGAGCTGTCAAGACTTGCTGAGATGGAATCCCGGTTCTTAAGGCATTGGTACACTCTTAGGTTGCAATGGGAAGTTGAAGGATGTCGAATAATGATCAACGCTTAGCAGCACCGCACTATCAAAACAGTAGAGTACGACCCCACATATATCGCACCAACCTCATATCGAGTGTTAACCACTCTTCACGGCCGTCCTATAGAAGAACACATCAAAGGACACCCCTACCTCGACCGCTTGTTGACCGAGGAAGAGTTACACATTGCTAGTTGAGTCAACTCTGGTGACTTCCTAACAGATATTCTCACATACATCACCCAAGTGGGGATTAAACCCTCTGACCTGGACCACAAAGCTCACTTGGAATACAATCCCAATTTCTATACTTGGCTCCTTCACAAGTAACCCCTACACCCCCATGCCGAAAGCCCTTAACATTTTGACCCTAAATCCTAGGAAGATTTCTTCTCAAGCTGGAAGGGGAGGGGGTAAGGTGAATCAAATCAGAATCAGTAAATCAGATCAAAGTTAGTGAAACACATAGACATATATTATGAAAAACGGATGGGTTAGGAAAAGGGCATGGAAATTTTGAAGTAAAGGGAGCAGAGAAAAGCAGAAGAGGAAAGGCGAAGAAAGGTCGATGAAGAAGAGGAAGAACTAAGAAGGAAGGAGGAAGAGGACCTGGTTGAAGCTACACGCCGGTCCATAGAACAACAATGCAGAGCTGATGAATTGGGGAGGTTGAGTCCACATAGAGAAGAAAGGCCTGGGTCAAGCACACAGGTGCTGGAGATTGTGCCGCCCGCCATCACTGAGGGCAAGGGCAAGGCCCCAATCCACCCAATTCCTACTCTATTGGTGCCTCCCACCAAGCCAACCACCATCACTCCCAGCATCCCCACCAGTATAGACGTATCAAATCTTGTGGCATGGATGCAGTACTTCATTAACAAGGAGATAGCCCAGGGGACGAGCATTGAAACTATGGCTACAGGGAAAAAGCATCCGGCCACAGACATAGAGTCTAGGCAATATCCTAAACAACAAAAGGTGGAGGCCTCAACAACACCCATCCAAACAACGATGACGCCACTAGCTAATTACGACGAATACGTTCCCGAGCTACTCTTGTAGTTGGAGAGAGCTAAGGAGGAACGAAAGGTAGTGGTGGCCGAGTTAGCAGCTAAGAAGGAATCAATAGCCACCTTCCAGCTTGACAAAACAAGGATGATAGCCATGCAACAAAGGGAGATCACAGATCTCAAGCAAGGAATAAAGGCTAAGGATGACAGAGAAGAGCACTGGAGGCAGCAGATCGAGAATGAAACATAGGAGCTGGTGAAGATGCAAAAAGAACATAAGCTCTTGATAATGCAATACCAAGAGCTCATTACAAAAAATACTAAAGTTGAAGAGCTCATGGCTGAGCTCAATGCCAGGGATGAGAAAAGAAAGCAGGACATGGAGGAGCAGCAAAAAGAGATTGAGCGCCTAACCGATCAATTGAAATCTGAAAGAGAAGAATAGGAGAGGCTGATCAGGGAATTGGAGGACCAAGAGCAAGGCTCATGATACTGACCCTGAAGCAAGGGGAGAGCATGGAGGAAATGAACAACAAAGTAGAGGAGTGGGCGGTGCATAATGAAAAGAGGGTGAAGACACTAGCACAGCGCCTTGATCTGGTAGAAAAGGAAAAGATCATTGCAGAGAGCAAGGCAGAAGCTGCCCAAGTGGCCTTCGGTGCCCAACAAAAACCCTTCCACGACACCATCATGGACACTACCCGCTTAGAGGAGGGAGAGCCATTGGAGATGGCACAAAGAAAGCTCAGCATTGCATGTAGAGCCTTGCACGCAGGACTGCAAATGCCACCCCAACCTGCGGAGGTTAGGCTGAGCCTAGACGAGCAACGAAAATACCTACTACTGGTCGGTCTAACCCCCCAGGAAGTGGATGCCCTAGGATTTGAAGAGAGAGCACCACAGGGAAACTGGCAGGGGGAGGAAGTCAAACTCGAAGTCGACACTAATAGATTTAGCAAATACGTGATCCCACAACCCCCCTCGCCGCACATTCAGGAACAACAACCACTTGACCCGCCCCTGGACAGACAAGCCATGCTCAAGGAACGACAAAAAAAGTTGGTGGAAGAAGCCAGAAGGCGGCTGCAGGCCAAGCTAGTCGTGTGGCCATCCGCATCCCTCCCACCATGCCCCGATGACCTCCCAACACAATTCCACGCGGAGCTAGTGGTCTGGGAACGACAGGAAATCGAAAAGGACCCTTTCTCTTTCAGCTTCCTTATGCCAGACAGCTTGAGAAGAGTCCTGTCGATCAAAGTAATGGAGGATGTGATCACGACTAGAAGCCGACTGGGCCAAAAATGGTTGGATGACAGGGCAAAGATCCCCACTCTATGGGGCACGGAGGAAGCATAATTTTAGCAAGACAAAGTATACGAAGTGCCACACACCGTAAGGGGCTACAACTGCCAACCCCTCTGGAGAAGGCGAATATGCAATATTAACATGCTCGCCTGGATGGCATTTTGTAACACCCTACCCTATGAGAGGAACGACCCCACATTCATGGCGTATCCTCGTAGGGTAGGCATGGATTTTTTTGCCACCCTCCATGGGAGGCACGACTTTCCCATCATCTACAATTCCAACGCCACCTCCTTTGAGGATGCTCTACTTTTTGATTTAGGAAGCCTAACCAACTCCATGACGCGCTTCCTCGCGGAATTCTCCTCCTGTCCCGATCCCGCTTTCATAACTACGTGTAATTACCTTAGGCTTCTTAAGCTCCTACTCAAGCAATATTCGGCGTTGCAGGAAAATGGCTTGCCTCCCCTCTTTTTTGACCCCAATGCTATTGATAGCTGCGCTATG
Source organism: Lygodium microphyllum (assembly GCF_053477565.2). NCBI lineage: Eukaryota > Viridiplantae > Streptophyta > Polypodiopsida > Schizaeales > Lygodiaceae > Lygodium > Lygodium microphyllum. Next base: position 51,344,847 of record NC_141140.1, on the reverse strand, counting down.
GCCCGCTTAATGATGAGAGCTAGCCTACTACCTTCCTTTTGCCTAGCTCTCCTAGAGGACATGAGTGACAACCAATTCACTAGGTGTAATCACCCATTCCTTTCCACCACCTCTCTCCACGTCCGCATGAACCTGAAAGGGTGCATGCAAAGGCAACAATTTTTGCGCAAGTCCATTTGCCCTCCTTCCCCCCCTCATTCGGACGAAGAGGATTAGGCCTAGCTATCATTCATTCCACCAAAAAAAAAAAACTGACTGGTCAACATCACCCACTTTAGAAGCACTTATCACCACAAAAAGCATAATCACCGCACCTAGGGGTCCTTAAGTTAGGCGTGTCTAGTGGCTTCGGTCGGCCGGCTCCACTCCCAACCCCCTAGCCCTTTTTGCTCCCCCACTTCACGCTTAGGGCACATAAAGGGCAGGACACACCTAGGGAGGTAACACTCACCTATGGTTAGACATGTCACCCTGAGCCATTGGCACCGCACCCCCTCCCCATTCCACTAGCACGAGCACAATGCACCAACACGTTGAGGAAGCACCCCCCTTAGGTAGAGCACTTCACCTTCTCCTTCAGGCACCCCAAAAGCGCCAAACCACCAACTTCGGAGGCCCTCATCCACCGATGACATCCAATTAGCTGCTCCGACAAACATCATTCTTGAGCTTCCACAAGCACCTGAGTTTACATGTGGCCCTCACTCTTACACCAACGCCGAAGTGCCATGGGACTGGCACCCGTCTAGGAGGGGGGTAATGTTAACCCCAAGTTGAGATGGCGGAAAAATGAAGGAAAAAGTGAAAGGAAGATGGAAAAAGAGCAAAGACACGCATGCGGTCTCTAAAGATGAACCGGGGCAAAAAGCGCAACTTTAAATGAAAAGGCGCCTCAAAAAACTCGAAAAACTCTTGTAAAAGAGCGCTAGGCTCCCTCCTGTGCCGATTGTAAAATATTAGATGGGCATAGGCTAGAGGCATACGGCTAGAAGAGGAAAATGGAAAAATGACCTTGCCACAGATTCCTGTTTTAGCATTGCATCCTGTAAATCAAGGTCTTGCATGATTGGGCGGAGTGAAATGCTAAATTCATAATAGAGAGAGACAGGTGTGTGTGTGTGTGTGTGTGTGTGTGTGTGTGTGTGTGTGTGCATTTGGAATTACAAATTTGTCTAAGAAGATATAGTTGAAGACATGCTTACTAATGTTGGTTCTCTTGCTATTTCTCCATAGAGAGATGAGAGGGAAATTGATGATGGTGCTACTCTACTGCTACTCTCAATACAAATTTCACAATGGAAAAATTGTATTGCTTACTGTTGTTTGAACAAACCTAATTGTCAAGGAAACAGTTTACCATACAGTTTTTTCCTTCTACAAGAATTTCTTGCAGCCATAAGCACACCTAATTTAAAAATTAATTTGACCTCTGTTAGGATTAAACAGTGTAGAGAAATTAGAAGAAAGCATACATGTGTCAAAATAGCTCGACTCACAGGATGAAGCACGATGTTCAAGACTTGCTTCTTAAGGCTCGCCACCTACTCCACAAAGTCGTCATTGTCTCACCTCCTCAATCTTGATGGCCTTGCACACAAGCATTTTCCTTCTGAAGCCTCAAATCTTTGAACCTAACCTCACACCTACCTGTTTGGTAGCAAATGGTGCCTGCACACACACACACAGACACTCTTTCTCTCTCTCTCTCTCTCTCTCTCTCTCTCTCTCTCTCTCTCTCTCTCTCTCTCTCCCCCCCTTAGAGCAAACAGAAAGGTGTGAACTAAGAACAAACAAATGAGTAGAGTAAATACATGTGGAACTTGCACATCTTATCTCCTCGCTCACGTTACCTAGAAAGCTTGATGTCTCTCAGATCACTCAAAAGCTGAAGGTTCTAGAATGGCAGCACAGTAGCAGGCGTTCTTTGGATGTGAGCAGCAAACTATCTAATAGAGAAGCGAGGGAGGCTACACAACAATGATCCTTCTTGATTGGTGGAAGGAAGACGCGAGCATGCAAGGAAAGGAGGCAATGAAGGGAAGGGGGTAGAAAGCTTGGTGAATGCAATGAAGAAGGCGGTGCACCAAGCCCCATCAGCGTAGCTGGTGTGCCGAGCCCCATCAGCGTAGGTGCTCAGCAGTGGAGATGGTGGTCGATGGTGGGAGCCAGGGAGGAAGACCACAAGAGTGTCAAACCCTATTCTTGGCATTGGAGACCCTTTATACATGGTCAAGTCTAAACTTGGAAAGGGTTTTTGGGAGGGTCAATAGTGTGGGAGTGTTTCTGGGGGGAATCCCCAATTTGAAGTCCCCCCCCCCCAAAAAAAACCATGCGTGAATAGCTCCATTGTGTTTGCACCTACTTTTTCCATCCTTGGAAATTTTTTAGTGACCCTATTTTTTAGGGCCCCCACTATCATTATGGTGGGACACTTGAATAATAAAAATAGTGGGGCCTCAAAACCCCCACTAAAATTGGGTGGGAAGACGCTCTAAGAGCACCTTTCGACGGCCCCTTCTTGGAACAGGATAATGAATGTTATGATTTTCAACTTCACATTCTCACACAATCAATTTACGAGGTGTTGAAGGTCATATCTGATTTTGTTGCAGTCGTTACACACTACTATGGCTCCATTAACTGGCTATCGGCTGTTAAAGTTTGAAATGATCAGTGATATTTCGTAACTTTTGCAAATATGCAAAAGTTATGAAACTCACACAAAGAGCCTAACGTTTGCCATAATTGCCTGGTGTGAGTTACCAGAAAGGGATCGTGGGAAGGTGCTATAAAAAAAGTAGCATATTTTCAACTACCAAATCCACAAATCTTAACTCAAAAAAAAGGGACACTTAACTCCAATTAACCCTAGGTAAATTTTTTTGGGGCTTGAACTACCTTGCCACTGCATCATTGTATAAGCATATACCCTAACGGGCAATGCTAATAAACTAAAACTCTCACATGCTTAAAATTTTATAGGATGCCATATTTGGGAATTGAACCTTTAACAATATGCAAAAACTCCCTTGTTCCAAGTAAACCATGATACCCACATGCCCAAGTTGCAATAGGAACTTCTAACAATTTATTAATTAAAAAAACCCCTTTTGTAGGTTAACTTTTAGGCCTTAATTTTCACCCTTTTGTATTTGTAAATATGTAGATTCTAGGGATATTAAATACCCTTATTTTGAACTCACGTGCTAGAGGTACATATTATTGATCGCCCGCCCCCCCACCCCCCCCCCCTCCCCCTCCCCCTGAGAGTAATACACAGGTGGCTAGGTGGAGGTGCCTTTACCCCCAACAACCTCCCATAGAAAGGTAAATCTACCTCAATGAGGAGTGAGGAGGAAAAAGAAAAGAAAAAAAGAGTACAAGAGGATGAGCAGAGATGTAATCTCGTCCAATGCCCATCAACTTTCTAAGGAAAGCAAAGAGTTCTGTAGAGAGGCTTTTCGTGAGCAAGTCTGCAGGATTTTGGTCAATTGAAATCTTAACAAGGTCAACAAACTTGCTCTCAATGACCCTACAAATGAAGTGATAACTCACCTCAATTTATTTTGTCTTTGCATGAAAAATCAGATTCTTGGCTAACTGAATAGTACTCATAGAATCTAAATGAAGTGTAGGGATAGCATCTATGATACTAAGGTCAGTAACTCATAGAATCCGAACACGCTGTATGAATAGCATCTATGATACCAAGGTCAGCAACCAAATGACCCAACCAAATGGCCTCCTTGAAAGCCTGATGGGGCTACAACATACTCAGCCTCTGTAGTAGTAGAAAGGGTCATGGATTTCTACACCCTAGACATCCATGAAACAGCACCTCCACTGAAAGTGAACACATAGTCAGAGTGAAAGTGAACACATAGTTAGTGGAGGTGCTGCATTTCTACATGTCCTACATAGTCAGAGTCAATGTATCCCACGACTCCTATATCATGGCTTCCATAACATATGCACATATCCACAATGCCCTTCAGGAACCTCATGATACCCTTCACAACATCCCAATGCCTCTTGCTAGGTGTAGCCATATAATGTGCCACAATACCAACTGCAAAAACAATATTTGGACGGGTGGCTATCATGGCATACAAAAGACTACCCACTGCAAATGCATAGGGAATATTGGCTATCTCGGCCCTCTGGTCATCTATCTGTGGGGACGATCGGCCTGTGATACTGTCACATGAGAAGGAAATGGATAGCCAATAGGCTCTAATCTTGCATACGAAAACTCTTAAGGACTTTATGAATGTACTTTCTATGTGATAGATAGAGTAGTCCTTGATGCCTATCACACGTAATAATGTGCATAACAAGATAATGAGAGGCATGTCCTAGATCTTTTATCTCAAAGCTCTTCTTGAGCTAAGTCTTAAGATAATTTAGCTCATCATGAGCTTTCATTGCCACAAGCATGCCATTCATATAGAGTACCAAAATCAATAAATATCCATCACGGGATTTCTTCATATACAAGTATGGATCCATAGCACTACAGTTGTAGCCCTGTGACTGCATAAACGTGTTAATCTTATGATACCATTCCCTAGCTTCTTGCTTCAAGCCATAAAGGCTTCCTCAATTTGCACACTAGATGTTCCTTGCCAGGCTTTACAAAGCCCTTAGGTTGCTCCATGTAAATCTCATCATGCAAGTGCCCATGTAAGAAAGTTGTATTGACATCCATTTGATACAAGTCTAAGTTAAGTTGTGCAACCAAAACCAAGCACAAGGTGGTCATCTTAACCACAGAGAGAAGACCTCATCAAAGTCAACACCATGTTCTTGCTTAAGACCCTTTGCTACCACTTTGGCCTTGTATGTTGGCTTGGGGTGTCTAGGGGTACTTTTCAACTTGTACACCCACTTGCATGGTAGAGCCTTATGCCCAGTAGGCAAGGAAACCGAATCCCAAGTACGATTCTTATGTTATGAGTCTATCTTAGACTGCATAGTCTTCTTTCTAAGAGTGGCTATCACCCCTGTCCATAGCCTCATCATAGGTGAGATGCTCTCCTACATCTATAACCAAGAAATAGTGCATATAGGGTTCAAAGCGGTCAGGAGGGCATCTATCTTTAGTAGAATACCTCAATGCAGGCTATGTTACCTGTCCAACATCATGTCTAACATCCTCGCCATGAGCAAGTTGTCTAGCTGGCTATACAAGAGCTCCTTCTAAAAGGTAACCCTATGTATCTCCACTACCTTCTCAAGTTGCCTATGCATTTTGTCCTCATGGAACACAACATCATGGTTGAAGATGACTTTCGGCGCCTACGGATGACTTTTCGTGCCTACAAATCCTAGAGACAATATTCCATCTCACTTGCTCTCCCTAGCCAAGGAATATGGATTTCAGACTTTTAGGATTCACCTTATTGCGCTTGTCCTTGGGCACATGGCAAAATGCCTCACATACAAAGACATGGAAATGAGTATAAGAGGGAGGCTTTCATGTCCAAACCTCCTCTCTCCAACAACCTTGAAGTCAATGCCACTACAATGCGATATATTAATGATATGCATTGCTTTCGTAACTGCCTCAGCCAATAAATGTTGTGGTAAGTCTGCATGATGAAGCATACTGTGTACCCTCTCCTTGATAGTCCTATTCATGCTTTCAGCCATACCAATTTGGGGAGGGGTGTAAGGGGTAGTCAAGTGACACTTAATACCCCACTCATCACAAAAATACTCAAAAGCACTTGAGACATACTCACCCCCATTATGTGTCCTTAGGCATTTCAACCTATGCCTAGACTAGTTCTTGGTTAGAGGAAGCCAACACTAAAATACTGTCAAGATATCTGACTTTTGCTTTAAGGGATAAGCCCAAACCTTATGGGAAAAGTCATCAATAAATGTAACAAAGTACTTTTCACCCCCTAGTGATTGATAAGGCATGGGTCCACAAACATTAGAATGCACAAGCGCCAATGGCTCACCCATACATTACATACCAAACTTCTCATGCGAGTTCCTAGTTTGCCTACCATATAAACAATGATCACATGACGCAAAGTCAAAAGAGTCAGAAGGTGGGATATACTACAAATCACAAAGCATTTTTATTCCTCTAAGAGACATATGCCCCAAGCAAGCATGCAAAAGAGATACATGTGGGGATAGAACCCACTGCTAAAATATGATCAAGAGTAGAACCTGATACAACCAAGGGGTAGAGGCTACCAAAATTGACACCTCTTATAAGTACAAGCCCGTCACGAGTATTTTTCCATACCAGAGTCCCCAAAAGACACATGATATCTTGCATCATCAAGCTATCTAGCTGATATAAGACTGCAGGTCAATGCAAGTATATGGCTTACATCATGCATAAGAAAAGTGATGCCAAAGGGAAACTGTAGCATAACATCAACTATGCCCACAATATCAACAGACATGTCATCACCAAGACCCATATAACCAAAAATAGTGTGGTATGTATGAGACGAGTCTCTGTAGGGTGTCACATGAAAGGACACACCTGAATCCAAAAGCCAACACTAGGCATACATAGAGTGAGTGATAGTCATCTCTGAGGCATCACATGAAGAAGCTGCAAGAATATAATCTCCATCAGAGTCCTCGAGATGCATAACATTAATTTCCTCAATCTTAACATTGGACTTTGCATGTATAATAAAGCGTCAGAGGACTTCTCCTGCACTTTCCCTTTCCCCTTTTCCTTGTGCCTTTCATTGCCCAGTTCATGACATTGTGGCCTAATGTGGCCCTTTTTCCCACAATGATGGGATGTAACATTTTCATTCCTGCCACAGGATTTGCTACGTGATTTTCCATGAGACTTGGAGTGGTATCTCTTAGAATCCCATCCACTGCCACTGCCACTGCTATTCTTTCCATTTCCATCATTCCTGTCTCTAACTATCAATGCATGAGAGACATGTGAATCATCCAAATTCTTTATGTTTATCTCTTGCTGAAGAAGAGCACTCTCAACATCAAATAGCTTAAGTGTAGTAGCAGAGGCACACAAAGCAGTATGAAAGATATCCCAAGAGTCATTAAGAATACCAAGTAAGAACAAGGGAGTCACATCCTCCTTAAAATCAATGCCCTGCGAAACCAAATGTTTTAGGATAGCATGGAACTAGCTCAAATGAGCAAACATAGTCACATTCTCCTTAATGCAAAGATCCGTAAGTTGTTTTCATAACCAATACATCTGGGAAGCATGGCTTTTCTTGTCATACAAGTTCTTAATTTTCTTCTAAAGATCCCATGGACTCTATGATTCCTCAACTACATTGTAGTGTACCTATTCTATGAGAGACAATATGATAGTGTACTTGCACAATAGTCAAGAAAGGACCTAGTTTGGGCACTATGCAAGTGGATATAGTGGTGGCAGCTATGGTTCTAGAGGTGGTTCATCACCTAGAGGTCATCTCTTTGCTATGGAGCATGTACTTGGAAGTATGATGCACCCCCTAGAGAGAATGACTGATTTTTGGATTGAGGAGCAATAAACCATATGATACATCATGAAAAATGGTTTGATAGAAAGTGGCAAATGTAGAGTGAAGAGGATATGGCTATAGGAGATGACATATTGTATAAGATAACTCACATTAGCAATGTTCCCTTAGTGACTAGAGATGGGACATAGAGTAAGCTTGGGGATGTTTTGTATGTGACTACCATCACTAAAAATTTGGCTTTAGTTTGTCAAATGGCTGATCAAAGATTTCAAGTAAGGTTTAATAAATATGGATACTTCATCAAGGAGTTTAGGAATGGAAAACTTGGAAGTCTTATTTCTTGTGGTCAAAGAAAGGTAAGTTGTTTTCCTTGGATGTAGAGACTTCCATCACATAGAGTTCTATGTATGTTGAGATTGGGATCGGATAAGATAAAGATGTTGAATTATGGCATAGAAGAATTAGGCATGTAAACTTACAAAAGTTTAAATAGATGCACTCTAGATAGGTTCTTCATAGGCTTCCATAGTTTGGTAAATGCATTATTGTATGGTGGACTGATGTGTAGTTTTTTCTCTTTTTTTAGAGTCTGTTCGATGCTCCTTTTTCCATCGGCGGGATGAGCTTTCAGATTGCGAGGATCTATAGCTCGCCCTTAGATCCATGCAGTGCATATGCTCTTCTTTTTTGGTCATGTGATTTATGTAGTCATTTTGTATGCACTATGTTATTATCATCCTTTGTTGATGGGACCTAAAATGGGTTGAAACCACTGGCTAAGGCACTAGCTGGACCTCATGCCCGCAACAGACAACCCCACCTCATGGCCTCGCGGGCCAGGAGCATATGTTGAGGGATACACTATCCTAAACACTAATTACTACGTGTTTATAGTTTGTAATCCAACAGATGTTCCCTTTCCGCGTCTCCTCAAAGGGAGATTATACATATATCGGCAATGAATGCCACATATCACAGACACAAGGCCACCCCAACGGTTGATTGTCGTGGCGCTACTATAGCTCTCCTACATCTTGGGGATTAGTCCCTTGATGCGTTGCTTCCACATATAGACACATTTAAAAAAAACTCCCCTCTTAGTGCCAATATATTTATCGTTCCAGGAATGCACTCGGGTTGCTCACTCTCTCTACATGGGTCAAGTCCTAAAGAAACCAAGTGCCATGCATACAGGAGCTTGTAATTGATACCATTAAACAATTCTTGATGTAAGTGTGTATATGATTAAGTGCTCAAACAATTGAAAAATAGCCTCATGCATTGTGCAAATCCATTATTTTCATGTTTCCATACACTAACGCGTAATTGGTGTAATGAGAGAAGACATCGAGCCTTACGCTCATGTTGTACTTTCCTTTATTTAACTTAACGTCATCCTATATGAATAATGCAGTAAATATATCAGATTTTATATTATATTTCAGCACCACTCAAACTTCCCTCTTCCCCTACCATTCAAGGTTTTGCCTCGTTGCATAGGTAAAGGGGTGATTTCATGTGTATTTCACAAGAAATAAGCGCTAAATACTCACAAAAATATATAAATGGGGATAACCTGAGGCAAACCCTCATGCTTTATCCTCATTATACACTCACAAGCAAATCCATAATTTTCCCATAACTTTCCTCGTCCGATCTCTATTTTTCCCCCTTTTAAAGAGCATTTTTCCTATTTTTTCTTATTTTACCTTTTTTTATCATTAAAAATAGAATAAAATTCACATTATTTCAGAGCTATGGCTCTTGGGTCCTTAAACAACAACCATGTAGATTTTATTGGTGTTTTGTTTCATGCTTTTCCCATTTTAAGCCCAAAAACCCCATTTTTACTCTAAAAACCATGCTTTTCGGGTTTTTTCCATTTATTTTCCACACTTTAAGTGTATATTTTCTAAGTTTTGTATTATAAAAGACTAAAACCAATAGCAAACAACATGTCCATCAATTTTCAGCTCATGTGAACATTGCTAACCTCATCACATGCGAAAAAAGAGCCATTTTCTTTGTAAAAATGTCATTACTGTGTATTTTTTTATTATTTCGGATTTTGAAACTTGTTGCGGGTCTGCAAATTAGGGCCCGTTTGATGCTCAGCCCTCCTCTACACTGCGATCTTCAAACACCTTTGATTTGGAAGCAATCCGTCGGACGAGCATTCATCAACCAGGCTTCATTCTTCTTCACATGCAGGAACAACCCCTGGTAGGAGAGAGAGTGAGGAGAGAGAAAGATTGAAATCTGATCTCCACAACCATGCAGCCATTTGAGGAGCGGACTAGAGTGATGGAGAGCAAAGATAGCAAGAAGATAATGCATCAGATCAGTTGGGGGGTTGCTTTTAGGCTCTCCAACCCCCCTCAAAATGAAACGTGGATATGGTGCCTCCATCCCTGCTTCAAGCCAAAAAAAACACCCCCCCTTCAAAACCATTTTTTTAGGGGCCCCCCTTAGGGCCCTCAAGGGTCATGCCTTTTGGCTCTTGGCAAGTCCCACTCACACTTGACTTTGGACTTGGCCTCTCGAGCGCTCCCATTTCCTCGTTCGATGTCCGTTTCAAAGTTTGAAAAATCTTGGGCGCCCGTCTTGAAGTCCTTCACTGCCGGGCATCTCCCAGGGTCTCGTCTAACATGCAAAAAAATTTTCAAAATTCACCAACTATTGTCAAGTGGGTCTTTTAAGCCTTTTTCGGGCATTGCCGCTTAAAATCGTACTGATTGCCACCGCCGCCTTCGACGAAGTCTATTTTTTCCCTGAAATACATACTTTTTGGCTATTTTTAAGCACTTCTCAGCATCAAAAATCATCTGTCATTGGTGACCACGGGATAGGGCAATTCAGCCTGTCAAATCCCACGAACAAATCTGCACATAAACACAACCACAAAGAGCATCAAGCTGATACAAAATAGAGACACAACAAAACACATCACAGCTCTCACCCTACCCCCGTATCAAAACCAAGGCATGAAATCCACGAGGAGTAGGTCTAGCATAATCTGACAAAAAGTAGAAAGCTAGTCACTAACCAACTGCTCCAACACAACCAAGTTAAAAAGATCTATCAAAGAGGTCATCCTCAGTGGTGGTCTGAACTACCTACCTAACTAAGGACAACTCAACTAGGAGCTCCTACTAGGTGAGGACTCCTATAGCCTGATCAACAAATATTTGTAAAATATTACACGGCGCAGCGAACAGAATCTGAGAAAGAGATAGAGAGAGTACACAACAGATAAGAGGAGAATCAGTAAATTCTTTAACTCCAAACAACTGATACAAAGATGCCTCTGTCCACCCGTGCGCTTCCACTCTGTGAAGCTTAGATGACGCTCTAGACGAAAGATAGATGAAGAGCTTAAGGCTAGCTGGAACAACAACTCTGACTGGGTGAAAGATGGATGATAGATAGCTATGAAGGGGTTTATCTTTTATAGCTTGTGAAGGGGGTCATGATGGATGACCTTCCATATGCACTTGTGTCTATTGACCTTCCATGTGCCCATGTGTCTGTTGACCTTCCATATGCACATGTGTTTGTTGACCTTTCATATGCACATGTGTCTGTTGACCTTCCATGTGCCCATGTGTCTATTGACCTTCCATGTGCACCTCCACTAGTTGGCTAGGGAATATTCTAGGGAATATTCCCTTTACCATTGGCTAGGGCCCCTGATAACTCTCTTACCCCGCAACTCGATGCAATGTGCCTCGATTTGCTACCAGCTTAACTACTCTGTCTAACCCAAAGATTAGACCCACAACGGTCACCTTTTTGCCATCCGGTCACATAGACCTCATCTGATATACAAGTCAGGACTCAACCAATGTCTGGGCTCACATATGGCTTCTCCTCATAATGGGGGCCTTACAACTTTGAGCACCATGGAACATTGGTAGCACCTAATGAGGGTGGGGCATTGATCATATCTAACACCCCCCCTCAATGTCCACCTATAGGTGAACTATCTCCTCGGCCCAATGCCGAGTCTCTGAAGATGAACTTGAAGCAGATCCTTCGTAAGTGCTTTGGTGAAGATATCTGCTCCATTCTCCTCTGTTGGACAGTAGACCAATTCCACTATCCCATCCTTCATCAAATCACGCACATAGTGATACTGGATCTCTATATGTTTGGTGTGTGCATGAAACACTGGATTTTTGGCAATGGCGAAGCAACTCTGATTGTCACATCTCAGCACAGTTGGTTCTTCATCCTGCACTCCCATATGCCATAAAATCCTTCTCAACCATATGGCCTCCCATTCTGAGAACAAAGTGTGTAAACTGAAGAAGGCATTGTATGGGCTGAAACAAGCCCCCAGAGCATGGTACCAGCAGATAGATAGGTTCTTTTTAAACCTAAACTTCAAAAGATGTGCCTCAAATGCTAACTTGTATGTTTACATGGATGGTAAAAAGTCTGTAGTGATTGTCCTATATGTGGATGACCTTCTTATTACAGGTGATTATGAAGATATGATCAACCAAACTCGAAAGGCTTTGAGTTCTGAGTTTGAAATGAAAGACTTGGGCTTGCTGCACTATTGTTTGGGGATTGAAGTCTGGCAAGAGCCAGGAAAGATCTTCATCTCTCAGAAGAAGTATGCATGGGAGATCTTGAAGGAATTTGGCATGACCGAATGCAAGGAGATAGCTACACCTATGGAGGTGAATGCAAAGTTATCCGTCGAGGATACATCAGCACTAGCAGACATTGGGAGGTATAGGAGGTTGGTTGGCAGTCTGATCTACTTGTGTAACACCAGACTAGATATCAGTTTTGCTGTTGGTGTTTTGAGCAGGTTCTCAAACAAACCTCATGAGAGTCATTGGAAGGTTGGGATGCGGGTGCTCAGATACTTGAAGAAAACTCTTGACTATGGTATCACATACAGTTTCGGAACTTCTCTTGTGGGGAACTGTGACTCAGATTGGGCAGGAGACATTGATTCCAGGAAGTCAGTTTCTGGTTATTGTTTCTCTTTGGGTTCAGGAATTTTCTCTTGGATTAGTAAGAAGCAACCAATAGTGGCATTGTCTTCTACCAAAGCAGAGTACAAGGCAGCTTGTTTTGCTGCATGTGAGGCCGTATGGTTGAGAAGGATTCTATGGCATATGGGAGTGCAGGATGAAGAACCAACTGTGCTGAGATGTGACAATCAGAGTTGCATCGCCATTGCCAAAAATCCAGTGTTTCATGCACGCACCAAACATATAGAGATCCAGTATCACTATGTGCGTGATTTGATGGAGGATGGGATAGTGGAATTGGTCTACTGTCCAACAGAGGAGAATGGAGCAGATATCTTCACCAAAGCACTTATGAAGGATCTGCTTCAAGTTCATCTTCAGAGACTCGGCATTGGGCCGAGGAGATAGTTCACCTATGGGTGGACATTGAGGGGTGGTGTTAGATATGATCAATGTCCCACCCTCATTAGGTGCTACCAATGTTCCATGGTGCTCAAAGTTGTAAGGCCCCCATTATGAGGAGAAGCCATATGTGAGCCCAGACATTGGTTGAGTCCTAACTTGTATATCAGATGAGGTCTATGTGACCGGATGGCAAAAAGGTGACCATTGTGGGTCTAATCTTTGGGTTAGACAGAGTAGTTAAGCTGGTAGCAAATCGAGGCACATTGCATCGAGTTGCGGGGTAAGAGAGTTATCAGGGGCCCTAGCCAATGGTAAAGGGAATATTCCCTAGAATATTCCCTAGCCAACTAGTGGAGATGCACATGGAAGGTCAATAGACACATGGGCACATGGAAGGTCAACAGACACATGTGCATATGAAAGGTCAACAGACACATGTGCATATGAAAGGTCAACAGACACATGGGCACATGGAAGGTCAACAGACACAAGTGCATATGGAAGGTCATCCATCATGACCCCCTTCACAAGCTATAAAAGCTAAACCCCTTCATAGCTATCCATCATCCATCTTTCACCCAGTCAGAGCTGTTGTTCCAACTAGCCTTAAGCTCTTCATCTATCTTCTGTCTAGATCGCCATCTAAGCTTCACACAGTGAAATTGCACAGGTGGACAGAGCCATCTTTGTATCAGTTGTTTGAAGTTAAAGAATTTACTGATTCTTCTCTTATCTGTTGGCTTGTTTCAGCCCATACAATGCCTTCTTCAGTTTACACACTTTGTTCTCAGAATGGGGGGCCTCAATCCCTGGTGGCTGAGCCACATACACCTCCTCCTTGAGGTCACCATTTAAGAACGCTGACTTAACATCCATTTGGTACACTGGCCACTTCTTGTGGGCAGCCACAGCAAGTACCGTGCGAATAGTCGTCATTCTGGCAGTTGGGGCAGATGACTCTTGAAAATCAAACCCTTCAACTTGTGAAAATCCTTGGGCAACCAGTCTAGCTTTGTACTTTTCTAAGGTACCATCAGCCTTGTACTTTACCTTCCAGATCCACTTGGTGCCAATAACCTTCCGCTTTGCTGGTTGATCCACTAGCTCCCAAGTGTCATTCTTCATTATGCTGTCATACTCCACCTGCATAGCAGCCTTCCATGATGGATCTGCAAGTGCTTCTTCTAAATCAGTTGGCTCCTTTACTTCTCTCATAATCTCAACCATCAAGGCCATATTGACTATGTGAGCAGAAGCTCTCTGTTGCTCCTCTATTCTCTGAGACCTCCTTGGTCGGTCTGCCTTCTCCTCAATAGATGCAGGCATAGGATTATTGTGGTCATAGAGCTGCTTCACCCAGCGTGGCAAATGGATTTTCCGGTGGGGTGATGTCAGGTTGGTGAACTTTTTCCTCATCATCTAAAGATGATGCTTCCTCCTCCTTAAGGATAGGGATAGCTCTCGGGACAGGTTCATAGTGGACTACTTCTTCGCTTGATGATAAAGTGGAAGAACTTGCCTTCTCCTCCTCCACTGTATGTGGCTCCTCCTTGAAAACCACATCACGGCTCGCGATGATCTTCTTTGCGTCTTGGTCATATAATTTGTAAGCCTTCTGCTCATCACTATAACCCAAGAAGATATATTTTCTGCTTTTTGGTTTTAACTTGTTTCTCTTCTCATCTGGAACATGTGCATAACATTCACATCCAAAAATTCTGAAATGTGAGACAGATGGTTTCTTACCAGTGTAAGCCTCATGAGGTGTTTTTCCCTTGAGAGCCTTTGTATAGCTCCGATTTAGAATGTAGACTGCAGGATTAACAGCTTCAGCCCAAAAATGGTTAGGCAATCCCTTGCCCTTTAGCATGCATCTTGCCATCTCCACAATGGTGCGATTCCTGTGTTCCACAATACCGTTCTGCTGAGATGTGTGAGGCGTCGTCAATTGACGCTTGATCCCTTTGCTCTTGCAAAAGCCTTTAAACTCCTTTGAGTTGAACTCACCACCACCATTTGTTCTAAATTTCTTCACACTTTTCCTTGTTTCATTCTCAACAAGTATTAGCCATTCTTTAAACTTACCAAAAGCTTGAGCCTTATCACGAAGGAAGTACATCCACATCTTCCTACTGTAGTCGTCGACAATCAACATAAAATAAGAAGATCCCCCCAAGGCATGTGTAGGCATCTTACCACACAAGTCAGCATGCACCAACTCTAGAGGAGCTTGTGCTCTATTCTTGCTTTCTTGTGGAAATGCCTTTCTGTGTTGCTTGCCCATCATACAAGCTTCACATGGTTCCTTCAATTCAGTTATTGTAGGTAGGTGAGCAACCATACCTTGCTTTTGCATCTCCTTCAATACTGCAAATCCGATGTGTCCAAACCCTTCATGCCAAAGCTTAGTTGTGCCCACTCCAGCGGTGACTGTAAGAGCACTTAGCTCATACAGGTTGTTCCTTCTTTCTCCTTTGCCAACAATTGTGCTAACACTATCAATAATTTCTGCACCTGTCTTCTTGAACCTCACTTCATGACCAAGATCAGTTATGGCAGCAACTGATAAGAGATTTCTCCTGATTTCGGGAACATACAACACATTTGAAAGCTTTTTGACTTCACCATTTGCAGCAACAAAAGAAATAGTACCTGTGCCCGCAGCAAGGCATTTAGCATAATTTCCAACTATCACATTGATGGATTCTTGTAGAGGCTGCATAGAACTGTATAGACCTTTCTTGTTGGTCATGTGACGGGAGGCCCCACTATCCAACACCCATGAGTCAGTGGTAGATTCTTCTTGCACCGAGGAGCATACTTCCTCAATGGTCGCCAAGAATAATTCCAACTCCGCTTCAGCCGTATTGGCTATCTCTTTCCCTTTACTTTTAAGGGTACCATTCTTTTCATCTGCCTTCTTGACACGACAATCTGCAATTGCATGTCCTTTCTTCTTGCAATAGAAGCACTCTCCTTGAAACTTCTTCTTGCCGCCCTTCTTCTTTTTGTCACCATCATTTTTGGTGGAGGAAACACCTTTGTCTTTTTCATTGGCAGAGAATGCAGCATCTCCATTGTTGCTTCCTTCTCGGGCTTTCAGCCTCAACTCCTCCTCCATTAATAATGCACAAAACTCCTCAAAAGTCAAAGCTTGAGGTCTCACCTGAGTATTAAGGGCAGTTACTAGTCCATCAAACTTTTGTGGACAAATCCGAAGACACCTCCGAGCTAGCTCTTCGCTAGTCTTTTGTATCCCAGCGCCAGCCATCTGGTCGCGCAAATTCTTAATCCGAGTGATGAATGCTTCAATCGTCTCTCCTTCAGCAAACTTCTCCATTGCTAGTTGATTCTCCAAGTTTTGAATCCTTGTTTGGTTTCGTGTTTCATACTGACTCCTTAGTACATTCCAAGCCTCTGATGCTTTGGTTGTTGAGATATCGAGCTCCACTCGTGATATGCCAGGGTGACCGTTGTGCATTTATGTCACCGACAGGTCAATTGCAGATGCGGTTGGTACACCGCCCATGAATAATATCTACATGATAGCTATCCTTATCTACTCTAGTTCGTGGCTCAGTTAGTATGCCACCTTAGTTAGTTGAGTTTGGTTTGAGACCCATATATAGGGTTCTTCTATTTCTTTGTACTAGAGTTTTGGCTTACACAACTAAGAAGAGGAAAACTGTTTTCAGCCTCCACCTCTGTGTGTATTCCCCCATTGTGCAAGCAAGAAAGCTACAAGTGAGACTCCTTCCTTTTCTCCTACAATCTTGACATGGTATCAGAGCCTTGTTCGTGGTAAGGAGCTCAAGAAAGCAAGCCAAGCTCGCGGTGTTCTGGTAAGAGGAGCAGTGTTGCTTTCATTTTCTGTTTTGGGAGCAGATCTCTGCAGGTAGCACAGCCGGAAAGTGCAAGAGTGCATTGTCTCAGGTTGAGACGCCCTTCGCGGTGAAGCAAGAGGGTAGTATATGCTGCGGGAGAGGGCTTTAGCCCCGAGCGACCTTGTTTTTTTGATTTGAGGCCATTTCGAGGCCTGTTTTGGAGGCGGAAGTTTTCTGCACGCACTCAGGAAAAGGCCCAGTTTTATGCTGTGTGACCACTGTTCTACAGGTCGGTGAAAAGTTACCACAGAAATTGCATCGTATGCTTATGTGCAGAGACATTGGGAGTTACAGAATCATCCTTGGTTCCTGTTTATGCAAAATCGTCACTAGGAAGTGACTGTGTGGTCAAATACCACTTTCGCCAGTTTTGCAGATTTGCCCTTGTGAGGGTGAAGCTGTGTTTTTTGCAGTGACAGAATTTTTTGCAGTGTTCTGTAATGGCGTCTGATTCTCTTTCACAGATTGTCACTGAAAAGCTTGACAAGAACAACTTCCAAGCATGGAAGTTTAGAATGACGAATTTCCTTATGGGAAAAGGATATTGGGAATTTGTTGCAGGAAATGAAGAAGAACCAGTTCTTCCTGATGTTCCCAATCAATAGCAAATGCAGGCATTTAAAGCATGGCATGAGAGAGCCAGGAAAGTTATGTATTGGCTGTCTATCAGCATTTCAGATTCTATGATTGTGCATATTCAGGATGCAAGTACGCCAAAGGAGGCATGTGATACTTTGTCAAAAATGTATAGCACAAATACGCAAGCCAGGAAAATGCAGCTCAAGCAAGAGTTGCATAATGTGCAAAGAGAAAATATGAGCATCAATGACTACCACATGAAGGTGAAGAAGATTGCAGATGCACTTTCTTCCATTGGGTCGCCAATGGAAGATGATGATTTAGTTTTCGTGACCTTGAATGGTCTAGGAAAGGATTATGCACAGTTTCGGACGTCCATTTCAGTTCGTGAAAGATTTTCTAATTTTGAGGAGTTAATTGCTCTTCTAATTTCTGAGGAGCAGAGAAATGGTGGTGCATCTTCTTCAGGAGGAACTTCAAAAGAAGCTGTCTTCTACTCAAATGCTGGAAGAGGTAGAGGCAGAGGTAGAGGAGGCCGATTTGGAGGCCGTGGCAGAAATCAGAATATGCAGCAAACTCAAGAAAACCAGTCCTATGGAGGAGGACGTGGTAACTCTAGAGGCAGGGGGAGCCAAAGAGGTCGTGGTGGATGGCAAAGAGACCAAAATGCAAACAACAATGTTGAATGCTACTACTGTGGTAAAATGGGTCATATGGCTAAAGACTGCTATAAAAAGCAGAATGACATCATGAATGGGAAATTGCAACAAGGGAATTATGCATCTTCTAGTAGACAGGGTGATGACAGAAATGAGCACTTGTTTATAGTGCAGCACATGAACAATTCTGTGACAAGTGCAGAAGAAAGCAACAATGTATGGTATGTTGACTCAGGTGCATCAAACCACATGACAGGTCATGCAGAATGGATGGAGGATGTAAGGAAAATGGAAAAACGAGGATTTGTGGAGACTGGTGATGATACTGCACATCCTATTGTGCAGATTGGAAAAATTCCCTTGTCTATGCAGGATGGGAAAAAGAAATATTTGTCGGATGTATTTCATGTTCCGAATATCACCAAGAATCTGGTTTCTGTTGGTCAAATGGTTGAGTAGGGCTTGCAGGTCAGATTTAATCCTCATGGATGCTTTGTTGAGGATATGAAAAATAAAGGTCGCTTGATAGCAAAAGGAAAGAAGAAGGGCAGAATGTCTACGTTGGATGCAGACATGTCTGAATTGAGTGCAGCAATGTTTGCTCATGGGACTGGTGTAGTTGCAGATATTGATATCTGGCATAAACGCATTGGTCATGTTAATGTACAGCGACTTAAATCAATGCAGGCCCAAAATATTGTTGTAGGATTGCCCAAATTTAAGATTGCAGAAATGCATAAGGTATGTGAAGCCTGTCAGTTTGGAAAACAGGCAAGGAAACCATTTCCTGGACATGTTCAAGAGAGTGAGAAGCCATTGGAATTAATCCACTCTGATGTGTGGACTACTAAAGCTGCATCTCTTGGAGGCTGTCATTATTTTGTCACTTTTATTGATGACTATAGCAGAAAAGTTTGGGTGTATTTTATGAAAAAGAAAAGTGAAGTTTTTGGGCATTTCAAAACTCTTAAAGCTATGGTTGAAAAAGAAACAGGCTTGCAAATAAAATGCCAGGGTGACCGTTGTGCATTTATGTCACCGACTTGTCTGTTGCAGATGCGGTTGGTACACCGCCCATGAATAATAGCTAGATGATAGCTATCCTTATCTACTCTAGTTCGTGGCTCAGTTAGTATGCCACCTTAGTTAGTTGAGTTTGGTTTGAGACCCATATATAGGGTTCTTCTATTTCTTTTGTACTAGAGTTCTTTTGGCTCACACAACTAAGAAGAGGAAAACTGTTTTCAGCCTCCACCTATGTGTGTATTCCCCCATTGTGCAAGCAAGAAAGCTACAACTGAGACTCCTTCCTTCTCTCCCACAATCTTGACATGGTATCAGAGCCTTGTTCGTGGTAAGGAGCTCAAGAAAGCAAGCCAAGTTTGCGGTGTTCTGGTAAGAGGACCAGTGTTGCTTTCATTTTTCTGTTTGGGAGCAAGTCTCTGCAGGTAGCACAGCCGGAAAGTGCAAGAGTGCATTGTCTCAGATTGAGAGGCCCTTTGCGGTGAAGCAAGAGGGCAGTATATGCTGCAAGAGAGGGCTTTTAGCCCATGGTGACCCTGTTTTTTTTATTTGAGGCCATTTCGGGGCCTGTTTTGGAGGCGGAAGTTTTCTGCATGCACTCAGGAAAAGACCCTATTTTATGCTGTGCGACCACTGTTCTACAAATCGGTGAAAAGTTATTGTAGAAATTGCATCATATGCTTGTGCGCAGAGACATTGGGAGTTACAGAATCATCCTTGTTGCTGTTGATACAAAATCGTCACTTGGAAGTGACTGTGTGGTCAAATACCACTTTCGTCAGTTTTGCAGATTTGCCCTTGTGAGGCTGAAGCTGTGTTCTTTGCAGTGACAGAATTTTTTGCAGTGTTCTGTAATGGCGTCTGATTCTCTTTCACAGATTGTCATTGAAAAGCTTGACAAGAACAACTTCCAAGCATGGAAGTTTAGAATGACGAATTTCCTTATGGAAAAAGGATATTGGGAATTCGTTGCAGGAAATGAAGAAGAACCAGTTCTTCCTGATGTTCCCAATCAATAGCAAATGCAGGCATTTAAAGCATGGCATGAGAGAGCCAAAAAAGTTATGTACTGGTTGTCTATCAGTATTTCAGATTTTATGATTGTGCATATTCAGGATGCAAGTACGCCAAAGGAGGCATGGGATACTTTGTCAAAAATGTATAGCACAAATATGCAGGCCAGGAAAATGCAACTCAAGCAAGAGTTGCATAATGTGCAAAGAGAAAATATGAGCATCAATGACTACCACATGAAGGTGAAGAAGATTGCAGATGCACTTTCTTCCATTGGGTCGCTAGTGGAAGATGATGATTTAGTTTCTGTGACCTTGAATGGTCTAGGAAAGGATTATGCACAGTTTCCAACATCCATTTCCGTCCATGAAAGATTTCCTGATTTTGAGGAGTTGATTGCTCTTCTAATTTCTGAGGAGCAGAGAAATGGTGGTGCATCTTCTTCAGGAGGAACTTCAAAAGAAGCTGTCTTCTACTCAAATGCTAGAAGAGGTAGAGGCAAAGGTAGAGGAGGCCGATCTGGAGGCCGTGTTAGAAATCAGAATATGCAGCAAACTCAAGAAAACTAGTCCTATGGAGGAGGACGTGGTAACTCTAGAGGTAGGGAGAGCCAAAGAGGTCGTGGTGGATGGCAAAGAGGGCAAAATGCAAACAGCAATGTTGAATGTTACTACTGTGGTAAAATGGGTCATATGGCTAAAGTCTGCTATAAAAAGCAGAATGACATCATGAATGGAAAACTGCAACAAGGGAATTATGCATCTTCTAGTAGACACGGTGATGACAGAAATGAGCATTTGTTTATAGTGCAGCACATGACCAATTCTGTGACAAGTGCAGAAGAAAGTAACGATGTGTGGTATGTTGACTCAGGTGCATCAAACCACATGACAGGTCATGCAGAATGGATGTAGGATGCAAGGAAAATGGAAAAACCAGGATTTGTGGAGATTGGTGATGATACTGCACATCCTATTGTGCAGATTGGAAATATTCCTTTGTCTATGTAGGATGGGAAAAAGAAATACCTGTCGGATATATTTCATGTTCCGAATATCACCAAGAACCTGGTTTCTGTTGGTCAAATGGTTGAACAGGGCTTGCAGGTCAGATTTAATCCCCATGGATGCTTTGTTGAGGATATGAAAAATAAAGGTCGCTTGATAGCAAAAGGAAAGAAGAAGGGCAGAATGTTTACATTGGATGCAGACATGCCTGAATTGAGTGCACCAATGTTTGCACATGGGATCGGTGTAGTTGCAGATATTGATATCTGGCATAAACACATTGGTCATGTTAATGTACAGTGACTTAAATCAATGCAGGCCCAAAATATTGTTGCAGGATTGCCAAAATTCAAGGTTGCAGAAATGCATAAGGTATGTGAAGCTTGTCAGTTTGGAAAACAGGCAAGGAAACCATTTCCTAGACATGTTCAAGAGAGTAAGAAGCCATTGGAATTAATCCACTCTGATGTGTGGACTACTAAAGCTGCATCTCTTGGAGGCTGTCATTATTTTGTCACTTTTATTGATGACTATAGCAGAAAAGTTTGGGTGTATTTTATGAAAAAGAAAAGCAAAGTTTTTGGGCATTTCAAAACTCTTAAAGCTGTGGTTGAAAAAGAAACAGGCCTGCAAATAAAATGCCTAAGGTCAAATGGAGGGGGAGAGTACCTCTCAAATGAGTTTGCAAGGTTCTTGCAGGAGCATGGCATAAAGCAGCAATATTCATGCAGTCATACCCCACAACAAAATGGAATTGCAAAAAGGAAAAACAGGCATATTGGAGAGGTATCTCGTGCCATGCTCAACGAAAAAGACTTGCCAGATTTTTACTGGGCTGAAGCAGTTGCTACAGTAGTCTACATAATGAACAGGACTCCCACTATAGCAATACATGGGATGACTCCAGAGGAGAGATATACTGGTAGGAAACCAGATATTTCTCATTTGAAGATTTTTGGCTGCATTGCCTATGTTCATGTGCCAGATGAGTTGAGATCCAAGTTGGATCCAAAAGCTGAGAAGTGCATCTTTATTGGTTACTCTTTGCAGCAGAAAGAGTATAGATGCTATAACCCTTCTACTCGTAAGTTTATAGTGAGCAGAGATGTTGTTTTTTATGAGATGAGTAGCTGGTATAAACCAGTAAATGTGATTGATGATGTAGATGCACAAAATGGTAATGCTGCACAGAATTCACAGCAGCAGTCACAAAATATTAGTGGACCTGGAGCGTCCTCTAGCAGTAGTTCACATTCTTCGCCATGGACAGGCAGATTGAGATCAGGAGAATCTTCTCAAAGCAATGCAGATAGTGGTATGCAGGTATCACGAAAAGGAAAAGAGAAGGTTGATCAGCCCATGTTTGATGTGAATGCAGGTCACTCTTATGTGGATGGTGAATCCAGTGGCTCAGAACAGAGCATTGATGATGAGTTGGGTATTCCTTCTATTGTTACACCTGGAGTAAGGAAGACCAGGGATGTTTTGAGAGCACCTGGGAGTGAACCTACTTTGCGCAGGTCTATGAGAGCTAGGTATCCTGTGGATAGGCTGAAATATGATGGATTTACAGCCATTCATTATGCATATATGGTTAAAGTGATACAGGAACCAGAACCCACTTCTTTTGAGGAAGCCATGGGAAAAGAAAAATGGGAGAAAGCCATGGATGAAGAAATGGATGCCTTGGAAGCAAATGCTACATGGGAATTGGTACCTTTGCCTAAAGGTAAAAATGCAATTGGCTGTAAGTGGGTTTATAAGGTGAAGCACAATGCAGATGGTTCTGTGAACAGATACAAGGCAAGATTAGTAGTCAAGGGGTATGCACAAACATATGGCATTGACTATGAAGAAACATTCAGTCCGGTTGCAAGGATGGCAACCGTAAGAGCAGTCATTGCTATGGCTGCATCAAAGGGATGATCTTTACATCAGATGGATGTAAAGAATGCCTTCTTGCATGGTGATTTGCAAGAAGAGGTCTATATGGAGCAGCCACCAGGTTATGTGCATGCTGTTCATCCTGAGTTTGTTTGCAGGTTGAAGAAAGCCTTGTATGGCTTGAAGCAAGCACCTAGAGCATGGTCTGACAAGATAGGACAGTATCTTGTCACTATTGGCTTTCAGATTTCCAAGGCAGATTTCTCACTTTATGTGAGAAAAACAGAGAAAGGTATTATGCTACTTGTCATTTATGTTGATGATTTGATTATGACAGGTGACAGTGATGAAGATATCCTTCATGTGAAAATGCTATTGAAGAAAAAGTTTGAGATGAAGGATTTGGGAGAGCTACGTTATTTCTTGGGCATTGAGGTGATTAGATCACCAAGTGGGATACAGCTCTTGCAGAGGCAGTATGGATTGGACATGCTGTCCAAATATGGGATGACAGGCTGTAAGCCTATTTCAGTTCCTTTGGAGCAGAATGTGAAGCTGAGCACAGATGCAGGTGAGCTTCTAGAAGACCCTACTATGTACAGACGCATAGTAGGAAGTTTGATTTATATGACTATTACCAGGCCAGATTTGAGCTATGCTGTTGGATTGGTAAGTCAGTTTATGCAGGCTCCAAGGAAACCACATTTGGATGCGGCTAGACGCATACTCAGGTATGTGAAGTCCACATTGCAGTATGGACTATTTTATGAGACTGGGGTTCAGATACAGCTGCATGGATACACTGATGCTGATTGGGCTGGTAGTATTTCTGATAGACGATCTACCAGTGGATATGTGTTCTCTTTTGGGAGTGCTGCAGTCACTTGGAGCAGCAAGAAACAGCCTACAGTTGCCTTGTCCAGCACAGAGGCTGAGTACAGGGGTGCAGCAATGGCTGCATGTGAGGTAGCTTGGTTGCATAAGCTACTTTATGATATGCATCAGCCTACAGATGGGCCAGTTGTCATTTATTGTGACAACATGAGTAGTATACACTTGGAAAATAACCCAGTCTATCATGCTAGAACAAAGCACATTGAGGTGCATTATCACTATGTGCGAGAGAGGGTTTTACTAGGTCTTATTGATCTAGTTTATGTTAGCACAGAGGATTAGGTAGCTGACATATTCACGAAGGCATTGGGCGCAGAGAAGCTGCGCAAGTTCAGAGACCTGCTTGGTGTGCAAGAATTGGGATTGAGCTCAAGGGGGAGTGTTGAGATATCGAGCTCCACTCGTGATATGCCAGGGTGACCATTGTGCATTTATGTCACCGACAGGTCAGTTGCAGATGCGGTTGGTACACCGCCCATGAATAATATCTACATGACAGCTATCCTTATCTACTCTAGTTTGTGGCTCAGTTAGTATGCCACCTTAGTTAGTTGAGTTTGGTTTGAGACCCATATATAGGGTTCTTCTATTTCTTTGTACTAGAGTTCTTTTTGGCTTACACAACTAAGAAGAGGAAAATTGTTTTCAGCCTCCACCTCTGTGTGTATTCCCCCATTGTGCAAGCAAGAAAGCTACAAGTGAGACTCCTTCCTTCTCTCCCACAATCTTGACATTGGTTGTATGCTGAATCAAAGTCAAAACACTGTCAGAACAGCTTGTAACTAAGGCACACAATGCATCTGCATTCCTTCATTTCCAAGCTCGTAGAAGATCTGCATTCAGAGGAATCATCACACTAGGATTTGATGGGTCAGGGGTAGGCTGTGGTTCTGCGTCAGTCCCCAGCACAGTCTCCAAAAGCTCATAAGAATCAAGGATAGTTGTAATTTTGAACTTCCACAAGGTGTAGTTTGTACCATCTAACTTGCCTTCACTGAAGGTTGGTGGACAAATCCTCAGTGTTTGAATATCCGGTACAGCAACACCACCTCCTGCACCGCTTCCGGAAGTCGACATAGTTTCTCTTTGCTGTTGAAGCCTTTGCCTCTTGCACGCTCTCCGATCTCTAGAGCCCCCTGGGCTCTGATACCATGTAAAATATTATACGGCGCAGCGAATAGAATCTGAGAAAGAGATAGAGAGAGTACACAACAGATAAGAGGAGAATCAATAAATTCTTTAACTCCAAACAACTGATACAAAGATCGCTCTGTACACCCGTGCGCTTCCACTCTGTGAAGCTTAGATGGCGATCTAGACGGAAGATAGATGAAGAGCTTAAGGCTAGCTGGAACAACAACTCTGACTGGGTGAAAGATGGATGATAGATAGCTATGAAGGGGTTTATCTTTTATAGCTTGTGAAGGGGGTCATGATGGATGACCTTCAATATGCACTTGTGTCTGTTGACCTTCCATGTGCCCATGTGTTTGTTGACCTTCCATATGCACATGTGTCTGTTGACCTTTCATATGCACATGTGTCTGTTGACCTTCCATGTGCCCATGTGTCTATTGACCTTCCATGTGCACCTCCACTAGTTGGCTAGGGAATATTCCCTTTAGCATTGGCTAGGGCCCCTGATAACTCTCTTACCCCGCAACTCGATGCAATGTGCCTCGATTTTCTACCAGCTTAATTACTCTATCTAACCCAAAGATTAGACCCACAACGGTCACCTTTTTGCCATCCGGTCACATAGACCTCATCTGATATACAAGTCAGGACTCAACCAATGTCTGGGCTCACATATGGCTTCTCCTCATAATGGGGGCCTTACAACTTTGAGCACCATGGAACATTGGTAGCACCTACTGAGGGTGGGCCATTGATCATATCTAACAATATTATCTGTTAGTACATTGAGTCTTTAACCTCTTATTTTCCATAAGCGGGCATGTAAAAAGGAGGGAGCTGATCGTAGTGACCCAAGGAGAACAAGGCATCGGCCTCAGGTCCTGTCTCAGTACCCAAGAACCTACCAAGCCCGCGCAAGGCGACACTTAATCCTTTTCTAATGCTCACTTTTATTTTCACTCCAACCTTCTTGTATTCTTTGTTTTTCAACTAGATTCCACCCCTAGGAAGATAAGGCATCGACCCCAGGTCTGTCTCGTCCCCAGGAACCTACCAAGCTCATGCAAGGCGATAAACAATAGCTCAAGGATTTTTCTTTCTTTCCATTTCTATTTTGATAGGGGTTAGAACCCCTTTTTACACACCTCCGTATATTCATATATTATCTTTCAGATATTTAGGGTTTTGACTTTTTCCATCATTATTTTAGTAGGCTTCTCTAACTACCTCACAACTAACAGGAACTCCTAGAACGATCGCCTAGCAGGTCATCAGAACAGGGTCACTAGAACTCCCATCTAAAATAGGTCTTACAATGCCTGACAATGCCTTGGAGGAGGCAATGACTACTCAGGCCTCTGCTAGACACACAAAGCCTAAACCTGGGACTTCATGCCTTGAGTGCCAGTCCGCAACAAACAAAAGAAAGTAACCCTTACACACGCACATATATCATTATTTGCTTAAGGAAAAAGACTCAGAAAGGGAATGAAACCACCTGAAATGTCCACAAGAAGCTCCTTCACAGCAAAGGCTCCCTCTAGTGACTTCGTTAACTTGTATGATGTAATCACTATAACAAAAAACCATTAACTATACCCGCACCAAACACACGAATGGCCCTCTTGGCCTAAAGAAATAGCACATTTCACTGCAAACTAGCTGGCCCTCCTGGACAAAGGAAATAGATCATTAAAATCTGAAAATAGCTGGCCCTCTTGGCCTAAGGAAATCAAGCAAACCTACTCATATAGATCCCTCCTTGGAAGAAGGTAGATATACAAAAATGCTCTCCACTCCAAGGGGAAAAACAGGGCGCTCAACTCTAAACTAAATGCATCAAGTTATGATCCATAACTCCTGCATATACAGCAAGAGACGTACGCATAACATGTCGTCGAATCAACCTATGGGTCCAAGATAATAGTGGTAGATGGGTATCAACTACTCTCCTCATTACCCATATCAACCATCACCTACCATATAACGCATGGTCTGATAACATTTCCCACAAGCAACCAGGTCCCGTCTCATTATCAATAACAACATCCAAACTAGGACCACAGTTGAAAAAGAGGTCCTCCTCATAAGCAAAATTGGCTAATGAATCCGCAAACTTATTCCAATAACGTGGAATGAGATGAAGAGATATGTTCATCTCATTCCACGTTATAGCAGTGCAATAATACATACAAACAATATGTTCTCAAATTCATCAAGTAGGGTTATAGCAGTGTGATAATACATACAAACAATAGGATTCCGGACTGTATATGTCCCATTAAGTTGATTTAAGAGCAGTTAGGAATCCCCTTTTACTAACAACCACCTAATGCCACCTTTCTTGGCAAAATATTCAATCCCATAATCAGGGCTTTATACTCTGCCATGTTGTTAGTGAATCCCACCTTAGATAAGCAACTAATTTCATTGTAACTCTACATCAAGGATCTCAGATGACTACTCCAACACTCCATTTTCTGTGAGGCTCCCTGGACGCTCCATCAAAGTATAATGTGTACGTCCACAATGGCTTTACACAACCAGCCATTAGGAACTCCCCTATTCATAATTATGATAATAAAAATTCAACATATTTAGAGGATGAACTGATAGCTCCATCCCACCTTCTTCATTAAACTCAACAGGGATGCTTGTCAAGATTTGTAAACAGTGATGGCAGAAAACTTTAATCTCCCACACAAATGTACCATCTTCTTGCTCAACCACTTTGTATTCCTTGCTCCACCAGATAAGCCTCCCCTGATGATATCTTTGCTCTAGATATGGGTGCTCCAAATAAGAGATTAATCGCTCCATCGACCAGTTTAAGCTCTCTTGCATGTCTCAAATCAACCCTAGCATGGACCTGCAATGCATTTAGCGTGTTAGCATATTTAGAAATAATCGCTCCATCAACCAGTTTAAGCTCTCCTGTAGGTCTCAAATCAGCCCTAGCATGGACCTGCAATGCATTTAGTGTGTTAGCATATTTAGAAATAATAAGGTTTAATCTTATTAAGATTAACCTTATTCTTAAATTCCACTCCTTGTAGATCAGCTAATAAAACCGTGGACTTATTTTTACCTATCCGAACTATCTTGTAAGGGCCATCCCAAGGAGGTTCCAGCTTTCATCGAAATAACTCCCTACACACATCATAATACATAACTAATTATCCTTTTTTAAAGGTATACTTCTTCACCTTTAGATCATGCAACTGCTTCATCCGACATTTAGCTACCTCTTGGTGTAACAAACTCTGCAATTTGAGCTCATCCAAGTGGGCTATAGTCGTAAATTGCTCAAATAAGGCATCTTCATCACTGAAAGAATGATTGATTGCAAAACTTATGGTCGGCAACTCAATTTATAAGGGCAAGACACACTCCTCCCCATAAACTAATTTGAATGGGGTGTGTCCAGTGGCTCATTTAAACGTCGTATTATACGCCCAAACCACCACATGTAATTTTGTATCCCAGTCGCGTTTCGTTTCAAAGACTATCTTGGATAGCATAACCACGAGCTGCTTATTGGTACTTTCAACTTGTCCATTGGCTTGTGGATTATAGGGGGTTATCTTGTTATGCTTAATGCTCCACGCTTCAGTCAGGCTTCTATTTACCTTATTCAAAAAATGAGTTCCACGGTTCGATACTATTTCCTTTGGGGAACCTAAACGACAGATGATCTGCTCAAGTAGGAAACTAACAGTCTCTTTTGCATTGTTCTGCCTCGTCACCCATGCTTCTGACCACTTTGTAAAGTAATCAGTTGCTACTATAATGTAACTTTTTTGAGTAGTAGACGATAGGGTAATAGGTCCCACAAAATCAATGCCACACTTCTCAAATGGAAGGATAGCCATAATAGGCGTAAGTAGACACTTCCTATTCTCTCGACTATCATGTCTTTGACATGTATCACATCTTTTAACATAGTCAAATGAATCCTGGAAGATGGACAGCCACCAATAACTAGCTCGTAAAGCCTTCTATGCTGTCAACCGCCCAAAAAAGTGTCCTCCACAAGCGGAGTCATGGCACTCTTCCAAAATGAAGGGAACCTCGTCAGGCATCACACATCGGTGATAAATATCATCAAAACCTTGCCGATTTAATGTCCATATGATCAAGGAAAATTTCAATGCATGTTGTTTAATCTTCCTCTTGGGTTTCGATAGAGTAGCTCTAGTCTCTCCTGTAGAAAGATAGTATGTTATAGCAGTATATGAGGAGGGAATAGACGTCTTATCAATCTTAAACAATGTTTCCATGTCACTTCCTTCAGCCACGACCTCTTTTGGCTCTCCGAAATCCACAAGACACTCGACAATGCCCTGAAGCTTTGGCGGCTTGCTCTTAATCTCATAATCAAACTCATGCAAAGTGATTAACCACTTTGCTAAACAATTAGGCGGCTGTAACTTATTCAACAACAATCAAAGCCCTTCCGCCTTCGTATAAAAAACCACCCTCTCATAAAGAATGTAGTGCCCAAACTTCTTGGTCCAAATACCATCGCAAGGCACAACTTCTCCATATAAGTGTAGTTAATTTCCAATATGCCCAACTTTCCACTAGCAAAAGCCATTGGATGGTACCACTTTGCTTCCCAAATTTGGGCCAAACAACAACTGATACTATACATAGTTACTTCTTATCACTATTATTGTGGTTGTGAACCATTATTTGAGCCACTGTGGATTTGGTGCACTGTACTACGGTACTATTTTTGTCTAAGGCTAGGGATAGGGAATAGTCCGTAGGACTACATTGGTGGGTATGTCATTCTTGGAATGGGAGGAGGTAAGACTCCTCTTCTTGAGGTCATCGAAAACCTTGCTTCAACTTCATCATAAAATTTGGCACCTTTAGCTGCACCTTGTAGGTAACTGGTCTTCTTAGCTTCAAAAACTTATGAATTTCTAGTTGTAGGCCTCTAAGAAAAACTCCCTTTTTTGGCTACCTTTATTCAAGTGAGGGTTAGTCTATCTCTTTAGTATGGATTCCATTCTAGAGATATATGCTTCAATATATTCTCCAGAGGAATAACTTAGGCTGATGAACTTCTCTCCACCCGCTCTTCAAAACCTTCGCACTTGAATTTAGCGAGGAAGGCCACCTTTAGGTTGTCCCATGTGCCAAAAGTTACTACTGCTTGTCTCTCATACCATTGAAATGTCATGCCTTTGAAAGTGGTGGGAAGTATCGCCCATCAATGCTCAAGGGTTCTAACATTGTTGGCTACACATGCTACCATGAACTCATCTATATGAATATTAGGGTCTTCATTGTACTCTCCCTTAAAGATTGGCAACAAGAATGGCCTGTTCATCAATGTTTCTAGGATAGATCTCTAGCTAGGAAGGGGACCTTGATTTGCCATTGGGACTTCTTTAAAGAGCATTGCAAGGGCATCAAAGAAGGCTTCTGTTATGCTGCTGTTGCTAGCTTGTTCTCAACTTCTATTTTTTTCATCTCTCTTATCATGTACCTCTAGATTCATTCTAGTACTTGCCTCTTGATTGCATCATTCATCAGGGAATTAGCTCCACCCAGTTTATCTTTACTCAATAGAATAGAATCAGCATGAATGTAGTCTTTGGAGGAGGTCTCTCTTGCCAATATTTATTCTACTTCCTTCTTTTCAATATCTCTAAATTCATCTTTCATCCCACTACAGAGGAGAAGATATTCAGTTCTGAAGGTATGAAAATTCATTCTTTATGAAGATCGCCATAGTACCATTGTCTTGATAATATCAACTTTGGAGGGTTTCAATAGCATGGGTTGTGAAGAACACTCTATCTATTAACTTCTAATGGGCTGCCAACAATTGGACAAACAAAAGGTTATTAGTGCACAAGCATCCCAGCATCTTGTTGTCGAGTATCCACAAACAAATTCCAACTCTTTTCCTTCTTATTCTTGTGAACTTCAACTGATCATGACTCTTGAAGCTTCTTCTCAATCTCTCGCTCGTGTGATGTCTATAAATTCTTCAATGAAAGCCACATCTCCCATGGATGATTATTCTCAATGTTTCTACTTCACTCTTCAATTTTGTGGGAAACAATTGGCTATAGTGATATAACTTTCTATAGCTTTAGAAGATAGTGGGATCAGTTTATTAGATAGAGCTTGCATCAAGATAGTGATATGATTTTGCCATTGAGGGATGCACTTCTTGTAGAAAGTAGCTTTGGCAATGAAGATCTCCAATTCTTCAATATTAGAGCAGGAATTCTACAATCTTCCATTGCTTTTCTTCCTCTTCATAACAATGCCACTTCTTCCATTTTCAGCCTTTGGTTGGTGCTTGTTGATGGCAATTTTTCCCCATCTTGTCACACCGAAAGCATGTTCTTCATATTTTAATCAACCACAAGAAGAAAAACAACAATCTTCACAAATCTTCATGCAACATTATATAGTAATTCTCCTACAAATTTATCACATTAAATCTTCAATAAATTATTCATAAAACCATCAATGAACCACAATGACACAAAGGAAAGATCGATTGTGAATGGAATTCATCACATAGTATTCATCTTTTATCATCTTCATAGTCTTCATAGTCTCTCTCATGTAGATACTATGCTTCTCATAAAAATTGGCTATCTCTCATACTCTATCTCTCTCACATATGCTCTCTCTCAATAGCACATTGGAATTACAATGAGTTATAATGAATTACTATTGACGCCAATGAAAATAAAGCAAAAATAAAATTAAAAAGACATAGTAAATTTTGAAAAAAGGTAGCAAGGTGATTCGACTAAAGAAATAGGAGGAAAAAAGGCCAAAAGCATAAGGACGATCTTAAAAGTAATGCAAGCACAAAAGAGGAAATGTGCATTTTAAATGCAAAGACACACCCTAAATTTTTGTAAGAGAGCACCAAGATCCCTCCTATGTAATTTATAAATGTAGACAGTCATGGGTAAAGGCACAATCCAAATAGGAAGAAAACAGGAAAAGAGGACCTAGGCTAAAATGGTCAGATGGCATGTAAAAAAGGGATGGGTGCCCAAAGAGGATTAGGGTTTTGTATAAAAGGCAAAAAGTGAATGAAGAAGCTTGTTCCTATATGTGCCCAAAACTAGATCTCCTCCTCCTCTTCTTCTTCTTCTTCTTTTATGTGCATTTAGTCAAGGGAAAGCTTGAGAGAGAGAGAGAGAGAGAGAGAGAGAGAGAGAGAGAGAGAGAGAGAGAGAGAGAGAGAGAGTTACAAGGTAGGAGCACAGATTTGTTCATTGGTTCACGTTCCCACATTCCCAAGCCCTATAGGTATGCTCTGAGTGTCAATTGATGCTTGTTGATCCTAGTGAGGACCCTATTTGCAATGTTAAAATAGGCACAAGGAGTATTTGAGTGATTTTTCATTGTTTTGGACCCTTGGCCGCCGCACTCAGTCATCATCTGTGGTCTCACATGGCCTCCGCTGACTCGGATAGTCCAAGTCACAAGTTCACTAGAACAACCACAAAACCATCTGAGTCCAAGACTCAAACGCAAACCTTGGACCTAATCAGCCTCGGACAACCATCCACATGGACTCAAATGATTGAGCACCAGACCACTCAAACTCGGATATGGTAGACTCAAACGGATATGCAACTCGGATGTTCGAGTGTGCCACACTCAGACACTATAACTCGGACACTGCCACTCAAATGAGTTTACAAGATGATAATTCTAGCACAGCAAACCCATTCCAAGGCTAGCAGAGCCTGAATCCAAGCTAAGCGATACCCCTATAGACCTCGAGACATGTAGAACGGCTCATAGAACTGACAGACTCAAGAATTGAGACTTAACGATCTGGGAATGACTGTGTTCATCACTGACCATTAGTTTCTTATCTTGATAGAGACTCAGACTAACTTACCAAACCTACTACCCCTCAGACCACATGTCTAGAATGCCATAGAGACCAAAACGAACCAGCTAGAGTGGCCATCACTTGCACAAAATGATCAAGAAAAGTGTGTGCTACACTGTATTGTTTTCATTGAATTCACACACTGCATCAATTAAATATTTGGCATGCACCAAAAAAGCTGAAAGCCTAATTTTACACAGTGCACATTCAGGAATACCCCACTAGCATCTGAGTGCATGTAGCATTGAAGGATTATTTTGAATAACAACATAAGTCAACAAACCCACTAATGGGAGCAAACCTCAAGAAGCTAATGTGGGAGCTTTCGCTCAACTGCTAAGACCCACGGACCGCTTATTGTTTCAAGCATTCCAAGCAAGCTCTAATGGCTATCTCTCACCTAGCCGACGCGCCGTCGATCCTACGAGTGTAGTGAGCTTACCTTAATGTGGGAGCCTTCGCTCAACCTCCAAGACCCACTGACCGCTTATTGTTTCAAGCATTCCAAGCCGAGCACTAATGGCTACCTCTCACATAGCCGACGCACCATCCATATCTACGGGTGTTGTGAGCTTACCTCCATGCCGTTCAAGTTACCTCCTCTCCCGCGCACTCCGGTAGCTCCACGATCCAAGTGCAAGCTTCAAGCAAGCTCCATCCTCAAGCTCCACGCTCCAAGCTCCATCACCGTGAGCAAGAGAAGAGAAGAAGAGAGGAGAAGATGGAGAGCTTCTCCACCCCACGGTCCCTCACCCTCACACACTCACTCCCTCACACTCTCACACTCCCTCTCTCAAGCACAAGCTCAAGCAAACAAGAAGAAGAAGAAGAAGAAGAGGAGGAGGAGAGCCACTTTTTGCCACACACAAGAATGATCTCTTATTCACTTTTTGAACTTTATATATACAAACCCTAAAATCCCATGGGCACCCACCCCTTTTTTACATGACCGGCCATTGTGGCAAGGTCCTTTTTCCATTTTCCTCTTTTAGCCTCGTGCCTCTAGCCTACACCCGTCTAATATTTTACAATGGGCACAGGAGGGAGCCTGGTGCTCTTTTACAAAGATTTTTTGAGTTTTTGAGGCGCATTTTTTTTATGGTTGCTCTTTTTGCCCCGGTCCATCTTTAGGGGCCGCTTGCATGTCTTCGCTCTTTTTCTTCATGCTCCTTTGCTTTTTCTCCATTTTTCGCCATCTTGGCTTCGCCATCTTGACTTGGGGTTAACATTACCCCCCCTCCTAGTCGGGTGCCAGTCCCATGGCACTTTTGGCATGGATGTAAGGTTAAGGGAAGCATGGAGACTCAGGGGTTTGTGGCAACTTAAGAACGATGGTCGTCGGAGCAGCGCAGTGGATTGCATAGGTGAACGAGGGCCTCCGAAGTTGGTGGTGGAGCGGAAGTGGTGTCCTTGAAGAAGAAGGTGTAGTGCTTTACCTAAGGGGGAAGTTGTCGTCAGCATGCTGGTGCGGTGTGCTCGTGCTAGTGAAATGGGGAAGTGGGTCTAATCGCAGGGAACCCGGGTGATGTCCCACACTTGACCCCATTTGTGCCAAGGGGGAGTGGTGCTAGTGGCTTAGGGTGACAAGTCGAACCATAGGGGAGTGTTACTTCCCTAGGTGTGTCCTGCCATTGAGGTGCCCTAAGCGTGACATGGGGAGATCAAAAAGGGCTAGGGGGTTAGGAGTGGAGCCAGCCGACCGAGTCATTGGACACGCCTAACTTAAGAACCCCTAGGTGCTTTTTTTTTTGCCACATTGCGGGATAGTATTACAGGAGGATCAGGACAGCCAAGGCTAGCTTTTGTCATCAGAATGAGGAGGGGAGGGCGGGCGGATAGATTTGCATAAAAATTGATGGCTCTGCATGTATCCTTTCAGGTTCATGCAGACATGGAGAGAGGTGGTGGATAGGAAGGGATGGCTACACCTAGTGAATTGGCTGTCACTCATATCCTCTAGGAGCGCTAAGCAAAATGAAGGTAGAAGGCTAACCCGCATCATTAAGCGGGTCATGGCGCAACTATCGATAGCATTAGGATCAAAAAAGAGAGGAGGCAAGCCGCTTTCTTGCGTGCCGGGTCTTGTTTAAGTAAGAGTTTAAGGAGCCTAAGGTAAGTACAAGTGGTTATGAATGCGGGATCTGGGCAGGAGGAGAACTCCGCAAGAAAACGTGTCATGGAGGCAAGCAGGCTTCTTAGGTCAGAGAGTAGAGCATTTTCAAAGGAAGTGGTGTTGGCATTGTAGAGACTGAAAAATGCCAATGAAAATGGTAAGTGGGATATTGTAAAAGCAGTGAGTCACTACAAAGGGTATTTCCCTATCTTAAAGATTCGACAATTTTAGAGATCAAGGAAGATCATCCCACTGCAAAGGAGCATCGAACGGACTTTGCAAAAAAAGAAACAACTACACATCAGTCCACCATCATAAGGTTTGCAACATGCTTTGTAATAAATCAAGACTTTGGGTGGTGGGTAGTGCCAATCGTTATTTCTATAGCATAGAATCGTTATTTCTATAGCATAGAGGACCCTTATTTCTTTTTTCCTTTACTAAAATAGTGTAGATGGAAGAGCTCCACAAAATTGGTGCCTTCATTCAAGATTCCAACCATTATTATCATTATTAAGACATGCTTTCACACAATCCCACTTCACCAATGTGGCTCACTTATATTCACTGGTTTGTCAATAAAAGAAATATGTTTGACAATTTGTCAGTTGCAAGGTACTCCAAATAGGGGTGTGCCAAGGAGGTGTTGGACTGTTTTAGATTATGTAATTTGTAGGCATGTCTATAGATCCTCCCACATATGTTCTTTGCTTGAATCTTGTAGCACCCGAGTAGCTGTCGAAACATGCCATGATAGTAGAGGTCAGGAAAATTCTAGACAATGATTTTTTTGTGGATACTATGTTGATAGACATGTATCAAAAAATATGGCTTGATAGGAAAAGCTTGTGGAGTGTTTGACAAGATGCCTTCCCAAGGTGTGGTGGCAAGGACAACAATGATTAAGATCTATGGTGAAAACTAGGAGGATGAAATGTTTAGACATTGCTTTGAGCACATGCCACAACAAAGTGTTAAGGTAGATTCCATTACATACTTGTGTGTTTGTTGCATGTATCCACGCTATCTTAGTCCCCTTGGGTGAACTACTTCAAGATAATGCATAAAGACCATAGCATGACACCTACTCTAGATCACTTTTCTTGTATGGTTGGCCTTTTGGCAACATCTAGGTAACTTACTGAGGCATGGAAAGTTGTCGTAGCCATGGAGTAATTGTTTAGCCACTAATTTTAGGGTTTCTAGTAATCCATGGTTAAGACTCCTTAAACTAGCCCCAAAAGCGCATCTGTGCTATTTTATTATTAATAAATGGCTTGTTTTTGGTAGTAGATTACATCTCAAATACTCTATAAATAGGAATCCATTTATAGAGTATTTATTTTAGCTAGCTATCATTCATCCCTCTGATGCCCACTATTGGCCTCACTCCTTTGGGAGGACATTGCCATTTTGTAGAGTTTTGTTGAAGTACTATCCTATTGTCCACAACTATTACAATGCCAGGTGACCTGATTACCGGCCTTGTTACTAGCTATCCTACTGCTATTCCTAGTATACATTTGTTGCTTGGTTGGTTTGGGACACTCTTGAGCTATTGCATGCCTATTTAATTGTTGCCTAGTTAATTCATGGTCTACCTACTACCTCTAGCACTCTCAACATTTGCAATTACTGCATCAGCTTGGAGCTATTGTACGTGTTTGCTATGTTGACACATTGCCCTACTAGTCACCTGCTTGTTGGAGGACATATGGCTATTGATGTTATCAAATACCCATTCAACAATTTGTAGGATGAATATATATATCATTTTCAATGCAACAAACACACTATGTAGGGTGAATATTAAACATTGAACTCTTGTGTCTTGAGGACCATGTCAAGATTTGTGGGAGAGAAGGAAGAAGTCTCACTTGTAGCTTTCTTGCTTGCACAATGGGGGAATACACACAAGGGTGGAGGCTGAAAACAGTTTTCCTCTTCTTAGTTGTGTAAGCCAAAAGAACTCTCATACAAACAAATAGAAGAACCCTATATATGGGTCTCAAACCAAACTCAACTAACTAAGGTGGCATACTAACTGAGCCACGAACTAGAGTAGATAAGGATAGCTATCATGTAGCTATTATTCATGGGCGGTGTACCAACCGCGTCTGCAACTGACAAGTCGGTGACATAAATACACAACGGTCACCCTGGCGTATCACGAGTGGAGCTCGATATCTCAACACTCCCCCTCGAGCTCAATCCCAATTCCTGCATACCAAGCAGGTCTCTGAACTTGCGCAGCTTCTCTGCGCCCAATGCCTTCGTGAATATGTCAGCTACCTGATCCTCTGTGCTGACATAAACTAGATCAATAAGACCTAGTAAAACCCTCTCCCGCACATAGTGATAATGCACCTCAATGTGCTTTGTTCTAGCATGATAGACTGGGTTATTTGCCAAATGTATACTGCTCATGTTGTCACAATAAATGACAACCGGCCCATCTGTAGGCTGATGCATATCATAAAGTAGCTTATGCAACCAAGCTACCTCACATGCAGCCATTGCTGCACCCCTGTACTCGGCCTCTGTGCTCGACAAGGCAACTGTAGGCTGTTTCTTGCTGCTCCAAGTGACTGCAGCACTCCCAAAAGAGAACACATATCCACTGGTAGATCGTCTATCAGAAATACTACCAGCCCAATCAGCATCAGTGTATCCATGCAGCTGTATCTGAACCCCAGTCTCATAAAATAGTCCATACTGCAATGTGGACTTCACATACCTGAGTATGCGTCTAGCTGCATCCAAATGTGGTTTCCTTGGAGCCTGCATAAACTGACTTACCAATCCAACAGCATAGCTCAAATCTGGCCTGGTAATAGTCATATAAATCAAGCTTCCTACTATGCGTCTGTACATAGTAGGGTCTTCCA
The DNA here is from genome assembly GCF_053477565.2 of Lygodium microphyllum. Taxonomy (NCBI): domain Eukaryota; kingdom Viridiplantae; phylum Streptophyta; class Polypodiopsida; order Schizaeales; family Lygodiaceae; genus Lygodium; species Lygodium microphyllum. Next base: position 51,307,006 of record NC_141140.1, on the reverse strand, counting down.
GAAGCTCACCTGCATCTGCGCTCAGCTTCACATTCTGCTCCAAAGGAACTGAAATAGGCTTACAGCCTGTCATCCCATATTTGGATAGCATGTCCAATCCATACTGCCTCTGCAAGAGCTGTATCCCACTTGGTGATCTAATCACCTCAATGCCCAAGAAATAACGCAGCTCTCCCAAATCCTTCATCTTAGTGGTAGCTTGTATGTATCCAGAAGGCAAAAATTATAGTAGATTAGGTGATGAATACTATTGCAGCTCATGACATTAGCCTCAAGAAGCCAAAAGCAGGTAACCCACAAAAAAAAGAAGTCATGTTCCCTCCACTTTTTGGTTGCCTATCTTCTGTTCTCTCTTTCCTAAAATTATTGTCTCTTCTTGTAACATAAGAACCTCAAAGAAGGGTGTGTTAAAAGCATATCTTGTTTAGATAAAACCACAAAGGTTTCCTACATGATTAAACCTTGAGAAATTATGTGAGTGTCTTGCATTTTATGTATCACACTTGATGATAACATAGGACAATATTTCAATCTAGATCTACATGTTTGATTTGTTTCAACATGACCAAGGGAGTCTCAATATACCCATGAATGTGATCATTGGCCTCCTATATATGCTAGGGAAGAGCTTACTAGTGGTTGTCAATGCTCATGTTTGAGTTGGGCCAACATTGTCTTTATGAGCATTAAATTTTCTCCTTCCAAATGAAGAAAATAAGCATATTGATTCTCTATTATTAGTAGTAGTAAATAATGATGTAGGAGTTGTTAGCTTGAGCTGTACCTAATTATGGCTTAGGAATTTACACCACCATTGTAGGAGATTCATCGAGGCATCATAATCATTTCTTTAGTGCACTATAATAAGGAGAGAGCTGGCCAATAGTGTATTTCTAAGAGGTACAATATTTGTAGTATTAAAGTATCAGTTTTGACAATAAATTCTATGTGGAGGGTTCAAAGGGTTGCTAAAGGCTACCTTCATCTTGTTCATTCATGAAATTAGTGATGATGGAACCTATAAATGTACAATGGCAAATCTAAAGGGCTGAGCATTGACTAAGGTGTCATAGAGAGGAGAGCATTGAGGATTGAAGAGTACTACAAGTTGAATAGAAGGCTTGATGTGGGAGTTTTATGCCATCAATGTAAAAGATATGTGCTCTTATCTTTGGAAATGATTTGAGCTACCAAAATGCAATGAGTGGATTATTTTTCTTAGATGCACATTTCCTATCCCCCAATGCAATCAATATATTGTCCAAGTTTCTTGGCTATTGTTCATTATAGTGTGGTATCTAGATTTTGCATGTTTCTATCTTTTTTTACCTTGCCTTTTGCACAATAACAACCAATAAAAATGTTACTCTTGCTGTGTTTTTAGTTGGACCCTTGCATGGTTCTATCTTAGTTTTTGCTTGTAGTCTCTTTTTACCTTGAAAGGTTGTAAAAAATTTAGAGCATAAAGCTTGGCTGCCTTAACACTTTTTCATACATACCCTCACTCTCTGGTGGAAGTGGCAAAGCAATTGGTTTCACCTTTTTGTCAAATGTCTTATACTTTGTCTCCACAAGTGCTTCAGCCCATTGTAATCCTTCTTGCTGAGCAAACAATGCTATAACATCATACATATCCAAAGAACATATTGACAACACTCTGTTTTCAACCTCATTTTCTACATGTATAGTTGCTGAAATTTTAGCCATAGTGTCATTAATATTTAGCTCATAAAAGATGCCTGAAATGCCATCATTTTCAACTAACAATCCCAATACTCTCAATTTCTTAGTAGCCCGTTTCATAGATATGCGTTCAGCCCTACACATAGCTTCCATAGGCTTAAACCAACATGAACTGTTTGTTGTAAACTGAGAATTACCAATAGTAAATACATGCTTCATTTCATCAAGAGGCGAGTACACCCTCTGAACATCACTACTGTAGCCCCGCATTACAGCAGTGCTTAATGAAAATCCAAGTCTTTGAATTTCATTGCATTTGGAACCAAAGGAGACTCTCGAAGCGTATCCCAATTTCTAGGATGATTAACACAAACAGTAAAAAATTGGACTGATTTTCTCCATCCTTGCTTCTAACTCTTGCATAAGCAGAACCATCATCAAGCACCTTTGTTTCCATACGTACACCTGTAATATAGGGCTATCCCAAAATCACTGCATATGAGGAATTATCTTGCACAAGGAAGTGTCGCTCTTCCTGTACTCTCCTAAAGAATTATTTGTAGCCCTCATACACCAACCATGATCAGTGTCTACAGGCCATGCACCATTTTCATACAATCCACGCTCAATGATATTTATCTCAGACCCATGGTCAAGTAAAGCAACACAAGGAGTTTCATGTTCCCCTATTTTCACCACTACCGTTTCAGTGGTAGCTCTAACCCAATGATTTCTTGTATAGTGACTTCGAGAAATAAATCCTAGAGTCTCTTCTCCATATTGTTGCATTTTCCTTACTCCACCATGCATATTGCCACAAGACAATGCATTTTCAGCCACTTTCTTCTCTTTTCCACATGTTGTCCATTGATTAGTAGCATCCTGCATAGATAATCCAGTACTTACTTCATGCTCATATTCAGCCTGAATAGCCAATAAACCAGCTTCCTCTTTAAATTGCAGTAATACACTAGTGGTATCACTAAAAAATTGACGCTTCCTTTTAATTGTGTCAATGATCTCATCATGAAATTCTCACTTGGCAATGCCAAGCACCTCTCCCAAGGTAAATTCCACCCGACTCTTTAAGATTCATTCTTCAAGAGCCTTCTTAAGATCTGTGGCTGTCTCAACGTTAGATTGCAACTTATATCTTGGTTGCTTGCCCTTCTTTTTGCCCTCTTGTTTGTTATCCTGTTTTTTCTTTTGACTGACCTCTTCCATAACATGCTCGGGAGGTGGCTGATTTGCAGCTTTAGGTTGATCCATACATCTTCTTGTCATTTCTTTAGATGTCCCTGCAATATCTTTATCTCTTTTTTGTTTTTCTTCCACAAGTACATCCGTGTTTTGTACCTTTTCTAAATATGCATACACTGAATATGCATCTACTGGTGATTCCCAACCAGTTATGCCACGAATGTCTTGCCTTGCATGAGACATTTCACTATCAGTGACCTTTATCTTTTCAGTTGCATGTAAATCATGTGTCCATATTTCAACCTTTGGACCAACCATCACTTGGCCATGCATTCTATCCAACTGTAGACCAAAAGTAGAAGCATGTACTGCCGCATAAGCATTTCGGACAGCCAAGTCTTCCAACAACTTCTGCATACCTTCCTTTCCAAAATTCAAAGAAAGAGGCGATCCCATTTCTTGTGCATGGATCTTGCCATATTTCCAAAAGATAAGCTGTTGTGCCAAGGCCTCCTGATAGGCAGCACAATCCTTTCTCTCGTGTTGCAAATTGTCACACCACATACATCTTTTTCCAAGTTTAGGGGATGCTGCCCATCCCCTTTCCTCTTATCCTTTTTCATTCAATTTTGCAACCTTAAATTGAAGATCCCACATCCCTTTGACCAATTCATCCAAGACATCTTCCCTAATAGAGGGAACAATAGCAGGTATAGCCATAGGGTTAGCCACAGAAGCGGGTGGCTTACTGGATACTTCAACTATTTTGCCCGTAATAGTGGGCAAGCTAGAGACATGCAATCTTTCTCTTCTTCTATGCTTCTTCACAAGTGCAGTATCACCTTCCTTGACATGTCTCCACTCTATTTTCACACATGTCTTTGTAGTCTGATCCTCCAACAAATCATCAAGCTTCTCTTGAAGCTCAGGATCAGTTGCTTGTAGAAACAATTCAATTTTTTGACTTGCAAGAGCTTGTTGTTTTGCGAGATCCAACTGCTCAAATCAACTTTCAAATTCTCTTAACAATTCTGTAGCCACAAGAACCTTATTGGGTTGTAAAACCCACTCTTGAAAAGTCTTGCGCGTAATCAAACTGGTGTCCTCAATGTAAAATTCTTCCCTAAGGGTCTGCTTGAAGGCTACCCAGTCTGCATCCTACAAGTATAATTCAGTAATCCGTGCTTTCAGTTCATGAATAGTAACACATACAAAATACCAGCTCCATGCAGATTGAATCACTCCAAAGAATTCCATCTTCTGAGCATAGGTATGTACATATGTAGATACATTCCTGCCATTGACTAACTTCACCTAACGCTCAACTGCTTGCAAAGCATTCATTACAACACTTTCTGTTTGAGCTGAAGATTGCATCACCTGTTGTTGTTGTTGTAACTGCATAAGCATATTCATATTTTGCACCAACTATTGCAAAACATAACTGGAGAATGTATTTGAAGATTCTCCCATCTTGTCTTTCCTTCTTCTGTGATGACCTTTCACGTTGGGTTCACCAATGTCGGAGGGGTTTTTGTCAAAATGTTAAATCCACTGGGGATCAGAAGTAGAAGGAAGTAGAGATAGGAGATGGAATAGAAGATAGAGAATACCCAAGTGGTAAACATGACAAAAACAAATCACAATGAATTGAATCAATATGTATTGAAAGAACCTAGAATCTTCGCACTACTCAAAAGCAATCTCCAGGCATTAGATCCCCTGGAGCTTCTTCGTAGAACAAAACGTGCATAAAAATTACAGCTCCTTCTCTATTGCTCGGAACCCAAATCTGATGCCTTTGTTGGCTCCAAAAGGGGGGTAAAACCCAGGACACTTGACACCTGGTCACAGATCTCCTAGATCACTCCTTCTTCTTCTTTTAGTTCAGTCTGCAGTTTTTAGCCTATTTACAGCGATCGTGATGTGCACGATTTTGTCAATATGTCCTTCTTGTGAAAATCCCCTAACTGGCTAAAAAAGCAACTAGCTTTTTGCATGCCATCCTAATCTAGAAGCTTTTTCTAACTTTTTTAGATTTTTACAATAAATAATATAAAAAATAGGCTAAAATTATCCAAAAATCTAGTATTTTTGGATAATCCATGCAACTCACACTAGTACTAATGGCTCAGATCACATTGACTCTCTAGATCAATAAAGAAGTTGGATGATGATGGATTCCATACTTTTTCACACTGTGTCCTCATCATAATATCACAACAATGCTCTTATTCTTGGCAATGAGGTTGCAATTGTAGTAACGTATGAGGAAGATTTTTCCACTGCCTGGTGTGCCGTTAACAATGTGTAGGTTGTATGTTGCATCGACAAGGTGGTTGTAGATAGCTTGTTGTTCTATTGTTAGATTAGTTTCAGGAATTATTCAGAACTCTTTCATGAGCTGTAACATCTTTATCCGTATTGATGCAATGGAACTTTTGCATTTAGAAGCTGCTGGAGGTAATGTAAATGTGTTGGTGGGTTGTCTTTGATGAAAGGGATCTTTTGAATGATCATGTTCGGCTCCGTAGGCGAGCAAGTTTCTTTGCATGTAGTCCGTGATGAACATTTCAAGGTCTTTCTCATTGGACACAAGACCATGGATTTGGCACTCGATGTAGTATGATTGTGTTGTATTCTCAGCACTTATTAGTTCACTCTCTGACTTGAAGGTTTTTTGTTGCGGTAATGTGTTGAAGAAGAAACCTTAAGTTTGGTGGCTTGGGTGAAAATCGGTGAAACATACCAATCTCATATGCTCTTGCACTATATTTCCATAAGCGTCGCGGAGAGTGGGTTCGTGATCAAATGTAGTGGTGCTTTTGGTGATGCTATAGTTTTTATGGTAGTGGTAGAATGTTAAATGATCTACGCTTTGATGACCAAGCATAGTAAAGGTCTACAAGGTGCATGATGATATTCCATGTCCTTGTGAGCTTTCACTATCATATTTATGTAGGGGAGCTATTGATGTACTTGATGGACTTGCTTCTTGCGACGATCGTGATCTGTAAGAAATTCAACACTGCTTCAGTGGTGGGTGACACTCGCTTGCACAATATTGTGGTGGAAATTAATTTTTGCTTGTTCTAGTCTAAGTCTTGCAATCCAAGCCTATTGGCATCTTCTATCTAGATGTTTATCTTCCCAATCGACTCCACCTTCATTGCGTACTTGAGCAAGTAGTAAGAGATGGAAGAGTCCATTACTCATTGAATATTCATGTGTGATTCCCATAAGAGCAGTAACGTTGGGTGATAAGGCACAACATTTTGGTGCTCATCTCCATGATGGTAGTAGATGTATCTTTGAGTTTCATGGTCAATTGTTAGTTCCAAATTGTCACATGAGGTGTACGAAAATTTGCACTTTCATTTACCATGGCCTTACTTTTGCTTATGTAGCAGGCATAATGCCACCTATGAATTTGCTTTGCCATGATGAGGGCTCTTAGTTTTCTTGTCAAATTGCACTGATCATCTTTGGATAGAATGTACGTGCATATCTCGTTAGTCGTATTTGCAACATCTACCTCATGTAACCATAGGATTATGTTTGCATGTAAGGAGCCCCTATGTTGGATCTCATACCTAATGACGGTCTACCAAGGATGTACTGGTTGAAGAAAATATGGAACCTGGTGTGGAAGAAGATGGCACACTTGATGGGATAGCCTTTCCATGAGAATTCAGGATTGAACTCCTTTGTGATGCATTCCAACTTGTTGATCTTGGCCCACATTTTACTGGTGACCTCGTCTATAGTGAACATGAGGAAGAAATGAGGCATTCCCCATGCATAGACCATTGTGATAAGGTCCTTCAAGTTATGCCGGTGTCAAGATGAGAATCCTGGTATTGAGGCGGGAACATTGTATCGGAGGATGTGCCAGATGACGTCCTCATTGGAATATACTTGTTTACGAGCTTGTAGTTATCGATGTCCCTTTGAAGGCAAGTCGTACTTGTGTTGTTCACAATCAAGATAGCCTGTTTTAGCTGGTATAGAATCAAAATGTGAGGCTTGTGCAAGATGTACACAAAGAATAGGGTTGAAGCCCGCATCTTGATATATCCAATAAGATAGATGTTGCCATCGTAGGCACCATGGCCAAGTGGGAATAAGAACAGAAACACTGCATTTTCCAAGGCGATATCTAGGCAGGGTGAGATTCTTGTAGGCAAGTCGTTTGTCTTGAATGTCATTGTTCTTTCAATGAAACACTTATTATTCCGTAATATGATACATGTAAACTCATGCTGATCAGCTCTTTGGAATGCCTTGGCTCAACTACATTTTTGAGCAAATTGTAACATCTTTCATTCTCATGATCTGCTTGGAGCATTAGCTCTAATGGGACAGAGCTCTATAAATATTTTGATTGATTGCTTGTTGAGGATGCAAAGCCCTAACCTTGGATGTGGATGTTCTGCTATAGCTATGTACTTCTCGATTAGTGGATTATGTAGCATGTTGAAAGCAAACACATTTGTAATATTTAATGTAGTCAAGTCAATTCTAGTAGATGGCTATGAAAGCGATCCATCATTCCAAGAGACTAGAGGGTTATCGAGAATAGATCGATAGCCCAAGGTTCCATTCACAATCATTCTTGTCATTTTGGAGATCAAGATGGATCTATCAATGATGCTCAATAGTTGAAGCTGTAAAGGCTTTGCATTGAGAATTTGTTTTGTTTAGTCTGGTAAGAGTGACACCACACATTTATTTCTCTATCTCTTCTCAAGACATGGTTGGCATTTAGTGAGAGCGGCATTTTGGTGCCGGAAAGTGCTTAAAAATAGCTAAAAAATATGAATATCAAGGGAAAAATAACCAATGTCAAAGGCGGCGGCTCGACCTAGGACGATTTTAAGCGTCAAAGTGCTCTAAGGGCGCCTGGGCAACACTTGCAGATTTTTAGTAATTTTTCCATGCGCCTGTGGCAGTTAGTGGAGCTATCAGTCAGTGCGGGATGCCGAGACGAGCTCACAAAAATTTTCAGACTGCGATTTGGACACCGTATGCGCGAGAGGCAGTGAAAAGGCCAAACGGCCGGGGAGGGTGCCCAAAAATTGAGAAATGAGGGGGTGCCTTTGTGAAGGGGCACCCCCCTTCTAAAAAAATCGTGATGGAGGGGGGGCGGCGGCTGTTCAGGCCGACGAAAAAAAACGCCCCCCCCCTCCCCCCCCCCCCCCCCTTAAATGAGAGCTTCAATGGAAGCTATGAATCCAAGCACAGCAGGGTGTTGCACTCCTTCCGCGCTCCGCATTGCCGCCCCTCGCGCGAGATATGGTGGCCCGGATCGAAACCTGCAATTTCAGTCTTTCTCTCTCCTCCCTCTCTCTCCTCTAAGAGGGAATTCATGTGGGAAGAAGAAGGAAGAAGAAAGAATGGTGGAGGCTTGTCCGGCATGGATCGGATTGCTCCACGGGCTGGAAATGGTGATTTGTGATCATGCTGAGCATGAAGCGCTCCTGATTTTCAGATTTGTAGCCATGGACATGAAACCCGAAACACGCAAATAAGCGGTAATTCAATTTTTTCAAAGGAAATTTGAGATTTTATGGCTTTTGATTGATAAAATGTTGTTCATGTGGGAAAAAAAATTGTTTATGTTGCTGTTTTCCATGAGTACTTGCTGATCGTAATCAGAAAATCAGAAAAATATGCATCTTGTGGGTCAAAATAATACACTAAAACACGTAAAATATGGAAAATCAAGGGAAAATGATGCTTTTGGGCATAAAAATGGGAAAATGAATAGGAACACCAACTAAATTTTCATTTTTGCTGCAAGAAGGAACTAAGGGCCACAGCCCATAACCTATCTTGAATTTTCAGTAATTAAATAATATAGAGAATAAGGGAAAATACAAGGAAAATAGAGGAAAATCACTAAAAATAGGGAAAAAATGCATTTTGGGTGTGGAAATTTAATGAAAATTAAGAACAATGTTTGTGAATGTTTGTGGGGACTGAAGCATGAGGATTTATCTCAGTTCAACCCCACCTTCTTGTTCTAGTCTGTTTTTCCCGCTTTCTACACATAAAATGATGGCAAAATACCCTATAAATCTATACAACAATGCAACATTTGATCGATGGAAGGGTAAAGTGGTCAAAATGTGTCTAAATGTGGAGTAACATGATTAAAAGATTGCTGTTTTTGTTTGCATGCCATATAGGTCGGTGAATAATTATAAAATAAGGGCATAGTAGCACGAGGGTTTCCTTGGTGCTAGGTTTGTGCAACGCCGCATAAGAACGGTAGTTGAAAATCATTGAAAGGATGTTTTCCACATGTGCACAATATTGATTTTAAAATTGTTTGAGCACTTGGCATCCACAATATGCATGAATCATGGAAATATTTAAAGGTATCAGAAATCCTGGATGCACAGCAATTGTTTTCATTAGGACCTTGACCCACGTTGAGTGAGAGACAGGACACCCTAAGCCATAGGCTAGTCGTGGGGTCTAGGGGAAAGATAAGTAAGGACAATGGTACATTCCTGTATACGATTAAATGGTACCTTGAGTGGATTTTGTGTGAAATATTTATATGTGGAGCGACGCATCGAGGGGCCAATCCCCAAGGTGTAGGAGAGTCGCAGAGGGGTGGCGGCATTCAGCCGTTGGAGGACCCCCTATGTCTGTGCTTCATGCCATTAGGCAATGTGTAAGGGACTCCCTCTAAGGAGTAGTGGGTGAGAGAAGAGTGGACTACAAATGACGTAATACAAATGCAAGACATTTAGGAAGGCAATGTATATGTCATCAATGCTCCTGGCCGCGAGGCCGTGGGGTTGTTGAGCGCGTGTGATAGAGGTCCGGCTAGTGCACGAGCCAGTGCCGGCCCGTTCTAGGTTCCATCAGTGGTGCCTCTGCCGGGAGCCGCTTAAAAGTGGCGGTCCTTGAATCCTGGTTGTTTAGGGACCAACTAGCAGTTTATGCCAAAGGATACTGAGATTGATCCGTTATTTATCGATAAGCATCGTCTAGCAGAAATCCAAAAGCAAGAAAGAGACGAAAGAGCTAGGCGACGTGCTGAAATTTTTAGGAGATATTCCCCTAAGCGTAGCGGTGCTGAACCCTTACGAGGGAGTGGATCTAGTGGTCTTGGGGCCACAAGCAGTAAGTTAGGAGAAGGTGGAAGCCCTAGTGCTCCCCTTCCTTTCATAAGCCGGTCTACATCAAGTGCGAGAGGTGTAACCCCACCTTCCCTTATTCCTAGTGCAAATCCAATCCTCGTCATGGCGCAGCCTATTGCAATTCCGGCAGGAACGACGGATTTTCCGGCTCTAGGTTACCCGCTACCCATTTTTAATAGGTTAGTTGAGGAAGATGCAGAACTCCACATTAGGGAGTTTCAAAAGCTGATGTTTAACTGTCACATTCAAGAAGAAGGACATTTAATGATGTTCTTCAATATGACTCTCAAAGGAAGAGCCGCCATATGGTATCATGGTTTAGAAGCCGGAACCATATTGAATATTGATGCATTTTATGGAGCTTTTTGAAGGGAGTTTGCCCCTGAAAGGGGTGGGCAATATTGGTTGCGTGTACTTAACGTGACCCGCCAAGAACCACACGAGGATATTCGTGCTTATGCGAAGAAAATAAAAGAGGTTTTTCGTAAGTTGGACACCTCTATTCCTATCCCCGCAGCTGCCCAATTGCAATATTTCCTACATGGTTTGGACTTTAATATCCAATTGCAGTTGAGTAGTGTCCCCTTGGGGGATATAGATACTGCCATTACACGAGCACAAGAGGTGGAATCCCGACTACAAGCAGCCTATGCTTCTCGAGGTAATTCGAATATGGGTTTAGTATTGGGAAACAATATGGCGATGGCCAATGGCAGTAGTGGTCAAGGGATAGCGATGGCTAACCCTAATGGGAGAGGGAACATGATGTAGAATGTCCCTTTATTACCAGTTCCCCCTAGCATATCGATGCCTACGGGCAGTTAAATGACTCCAAATGGTGGAGGCCAGGCGGTCAATTCTAATGCCATGCCTGTGGCTCAACAACCGGTGCCTAATCGAATTGTTAGGCCAATGGAACGACATGGTAATGACCAAGGCTATGAGTCGAGTGCTTCCAATGTTCTTGGCGAGGTTAAGGACATGATGAAGCATTATATCGACATGATCACGAAGCAATATCAGCAAATAGCCGTTGATGTCAACTTCCTTAAAAAACAACAAAATTTGATAGGAAGTAGATACCCAGAGGAGGGTGCACCTTCGAGGTTTAGTTGTAAATGGTGTGGTGGGCAGCACTATCCAAGAAATTGCCCAAATGTTAAGTGCGATATCTGTGGAAAATCCAGCCATTTAGCAGCTACTTGCTGGAGTAAGATCAGTTCCCTCCAGCGAGGTAGTCAGCAACCAGGGCCTGTTAATCATCGTGCCCAAGGAAATGATTCCCAGTGAGAAGACGGGCCTAAACAAATACTTCAACGACCAAAGACTACAGTGGAGGAGCTACCAAGTGGTAGTGGGGTTAGTTTGATTGAGGCTGTACGCGTTAACGATGCTGAAACCTCTAATCTGCGAGCTGTTCTTACAAGAGGTCAAAAGGGTAGAGAAGCCGACAAGGATAAGCCTGTCGCGACGGAAACCCTAAACAAGGCGACAAAGGAACGCAAGTTTTGGATCCTGCCATGGAAGGGGTACCTTTGAAGCCCGTGGAAAGTAAAGCCGATAAGGAATCACCAAAGAAGAAGGTGAAAGTTAAAAAAGAGGCAATAAAGCCGGTTCAGCGACCTAAAGAGCGGATGGTTTGGCGTGAAAAGCGAGCTCTATCGAATTATCATGAATTTGATTTGGCGAGCTCTCTTTGCAAAGTCAAGCCGGATGTGAATCTCTTACAGCTTATTAAGCTTTCCCCAGGAGTACGCAAGGAATTTAGAAAGATCCTACGTACCGGGTATATTGTAGAACCTTTGGGTATTGCGCGAGTTGGTGATGACTGGTTCGAGCATGGTGAGAAGCCTTGCCCAAGGGTTGCAGCCTATGTCGATGGGATATTAGTTGATTATGCCATTGTCGACATGGGATCATCTGTTAACATTATGAGTTCTGAACTGATGGAAAGGTTGAGTCTTGCGATCCAGAAAGATACCTCCACAATTCTCAGAATGGCAGATGATTGTTTGAGACAGCCGGAAGGCTGCATTACTAAGGTCCATGTCACTGTTGCAAATGTAGAATGCATGTTAGACTTTAGGGTAATTCGTTTTGCAGGGCGTCCAAGTTACCAAGTATTACTCGGACGACCTTGGATCTTGCAAGTGGACTGCCAAGTAGATATACCCACCGGTCGACTAATATTCGGCAGAGGTGCCCGCCGGTCGAATATTCGCCAAGTAGATATACCCGCCGGTCGACTAATATTCGGTAGAGGTGCCTAGAGGTGCCCAGCGTGTAGTGGTTGATGCTTATCCTGAGTCCCCGCAGAGTGAGAGAGCTCCTCTATCTTCTACAGAATTGGAGACATTAGAAGATTTATCTGCCAGTGAGACATCATCGAGTGATGAGTCCAAAGAGGGATCCACCACGGAAGATATCTATCAGATCACTTTGAATGAGCCAATAGAGGGCCAAGATCGTATAAGAGATGCAGATGTTATCGAGCTAGACCTTGGTACGCCCGATGATTCGCGGCCAATCAAATTAGGTTCTATGCTCAACACAGCAGAAAGGGAGGACTATGTGGCCTTGATTCAGGAATTCCGTGATATCTTTGCCTGGAGTTATGATGAGTTGAGAGGCATTCCTCCTAGTCTTGCTGTTCATACAATTCCGTTGAAAGAGGGCAGTCGTCCTGTACGACAGAAAGTAAGGCGTATGCCTTTCGAACTGAGGGACGGGCTGTTTGAAGAGTTACAGAAGCTTCGAAAAGCGGGTTTGATTTTTCTTGTGCAACACACGGAATGGTGTTCGCCAGTTGTGATCAGAAAGAAGAAGAATAATCAAATCCGATTATGTGTAGACTTTAGGGAGCTGAATAAGCAGACAGTCAAGGACTACTACCCGTTGCCATTTATTGACCAGATTTTGGATCAATTAGCCGGTAGGGAGATATATTCGTTCATGGATTGCTTTGCAGGATATAACCAGATGGCAATTGCAGAAGAGGACAAGTTGAAAACAACTTTTATCACTGTATTTGGTACTTTTGCGTACCATGTGATGGCCTTTGGTTTATGCAATGCGCCTGGTTCGTGGAAATGAACAACAGATAAGACATTCGGTGACATATCCCCTGAAGAGTTGAAGGTGTTTATTGATGACTTAGGGGCCGCCACCGTGAGAGGAAGGCAGTTGATCATTTTAAGAAAATGCTTTGAGCGCTGTAGACAATTCTGCATCGCCCTAAACCCACGGAAGTGTGTTTTTGGAGTACCTTATGGGCTATTGCTGGGTCATGTGGTCAGTTCAGTAGGAATTGCGACAGACCCCGAGAAGGTCAAAGTTATAGTTGCCATGGGTCCACTACGCACTCCAAAGGAAGTTCATAGCTTTCTGTCTTTGGTTGGTTATTACCGTAGATTCATAAACGCCTTGGCAGAAAGAACGTTGCCGCTTACAAATTTATTGTCTTTTAGCTGTTCGTTTGTATGGAGTGACCCTTGTAAGATAGCATTTGAGGATGTGAAAAAGGAACTAGCAAGAGCGCCCGTTTTAAAAGCACCTAAAAGAGGTGAGGTGTTCTATATATTTTTGGCAGCCACCATGTATAGTATCAGCTGCTATTTAGCCCAAATTTGGGAAGAGAAGTAGTACCACCCGATTGCTTTTGCTAGCCGGAAGCTGGGGGTATCCGAAATCAACTATACCTACATGGAGAAGTTGTGTCTAGCGATGGTCTTTGGGACCAAGAAATTCAAGCATTACATTCTCTATGAGAAAGTCGTGCTTTATACGAAGGCGGAGGGACTTCGATTATTGATGAATAAGCTACAGCCGCCTGATCGTCTAGTGAAGTGGTTAATCACTTTGCAGGAATTTGATTATAAAATTAGGAGTAAGCCACCAAGGTTGCAAGGCATCGTAGAATGTCTAGTGGACTTTGGGGAGCTGAAAGAATCTGTGGCTGAAGGCAGTGACATGGAGTTGTTATTTAAAATAGATACGGCATCTATTCCCTCCTGGTATGCTGCAATAACACATTATTTATCAACGGGAGAGGCGGGATCCGAACTATCTAAAGCTGAGAGAAGGAAAATTAAGCAGCAAGCGTTAAAGTTTGCTTTGATCGTAGGTACATTATATCGGCAATGGGTTGATGACATCTATCGCCAGTGTGTGATGCCTGACGAGGTGCCATTCATTTTGGAAGAGTGCCATGATTCTGCTTGCGGTGGCCATTTTGCTGGACGGCTTACAGCACAAAAGGCTTTAAGAGCAGGTTATTGGTGGCCTGCCATCTTCCAGGATGCGTTTGCGTATGTTAAGAGATGTGATATTTGCCAACGACATGATAGTCGAGAGAATAGGAAACGACCACTCACCCCTATTATGGCGATACTTCCGTTTGAGAAGTGGGGAATAGACTCTGTGGGTCCTATTACTCCGTCGTCGACTACGCAAAAGAGGTACATCATTGTAGCAAGTGACTACTTCACAAAGTGGTCAGAAGCACGTGCAACAAGGAAAGATGATGCTAAAGAAACTGCTAGTTTCCTTTTAGAGCAGATAATATGCCTGTTTGGTCCGCCGAAAGAATTAGTGTCGGACCGCGGAACCCATTTCCTGACAGAGACTTGGCAAATCAAGCATAACAAGACAACCCCATATAACCCGCAAGCCAATGGACAAGTTGAAAGCACCAACAAGCAGCTTGTGGGCATTCTGTCCAAAATTGTGTCAGAAAAGAAACGGGATTGGGATAAAAAGTTATACGTGGCAGTGTGGGCCTATAATACGACCTTCAAACGAGCCACTGGACATACCCCGTTCAAGTTAGTATATGGGGAGGAGTGTGTCTTGCCTTTAGAGATTGAGCTGCCGACTATTCGGTTTGCCATCAATCATTCTTTGAGTGATGAAGACACACTTTTTGAGCGCTTGACGACACTGGCACATTTAGATGAGCTTAAGCTACAGAGCTTATTGCACCAAGAAGTGGCAATAAATACACCTTCAAAGCCAAGAAATACACCTTCAAGAAAGGGCAGCTTGTTCTGTATTATGACCCACGACGTGAATTATTTCCAGGCAAGCTAGAGCCCAAATGGGATGGGCCCTATAGGATCGTTACAATGGGAAAGAATAAGTCCACAGTCTTATTAGCTGACCTTGAGGGGATAGAATTTAAAAATAAGGTTAATCTTAATAAGATTAAACCTTATTATTTCTGATTGCACTAATACTATGACTGCCTTGCAGGTCTAGGCGAGATCGATCAAATATCTGCAAAAGGAAATCGTGATAGAGGTTGATGGGTCGTCTGATCCCTTATTTAGAACACCCATATTTAGAACAGCGGTATCATTAGGGAAAGCTCATTTGGTGGAGCAAAGGATATAAGGTGACTGAGCAAGAAGGCAGGACATTTATTTGGGAAATCAAGGTCTTCTGCTATCATTGCCTACAAATTTTGACGAGCATCCCTGTTGAATTCAATGATGATGGAGGGATGGAGCCTACAGTTCTCCCGTTGAATATGCTGAATTTCGATTACCATAATTATGAGTAGAGTTCAGGATGGCGGGATATGTAAACCCTTTATGGACATACACCTTGTACTTTGATGGGGCGTCCAGGGGTGCATGCAAAAAAGGAAGTGTAGGAGTTGTCATCTGAGACCCCCAACGACGCATTGTCATGAAGTTAGCTGCTTATCTCGGGGTGAATTTTACCAATAATATGGCAGAATACAAAGCCCTGATTATGGGTTTGAATATTGCAAAGAAGGGTGGTATCCGCCAGTTATTGGTGAAAGGGGACTCTCAGTTGGTTTTAAATCAAATCAACGGGACGTACATGGTGCGAAACCCCATCCTTTGCATGTACCATCATACTACCATAGCCCTGCTAGACGAATTCGATAGAGTGTCTTTTCAACTGATTCCACGAAATTGGAATCAGTTTGCCGATTCATTGGCTAATTTTGCATATGAAGAAGACCTCTTCTTTAATTGTGGCCCTTGTCCCGATATATCTATTGATGGTGAGACAGGACCCGAGGCCGATACCTTGTCTTCCTAGGGGTGGCTTCTTGCTGAAAATAATAACAAAACAAGGAAGGTTGGAGCGAAAATAAAAGTGAGCGTTAGAAAAGGATTAAGTGTTGCCTTGCGAGGGCTTGGTAGGTTCTTGGGTACCGAGACAGGTCCTGAGACCGATGCCCTGTTCTCCTTGAATCACTACGCTCAGCTCCCTCCTTTTTACATGCCCAAGTATGTTGATAAAATAAAAACCCTAAAAAAAAGAAATGTACTGAAAGACAATACTCCTTGATCAGGCTATAGGAGTCCTCGCCTTGTAGGAGCTCCTAGTTGTGTTGTCCTTAGTTGGTAAGTAGTTTAGACTACCACTTAGGGCAACCTCTTTGATAGGGGTTTTTAGTTTGGTTGTGTTGGAGCAGTTGGTTAGTGACTCGCTTTGGATCTTCTATTAGATGATGCTAGGCCTACTCCTTGTGGATGTCATGCCTTGGTTCTGTCAGGGGGTAGGGTGAGCATTGTGCTGAATTTTAATATATATTTGTTTTGTATCAGTTTGATGCTTCTTTGGTTGTTTATGTGCAGATATGTTCGTGGATTCGACGGGCTGAGTCGCCCTATCCCGTGGTCGCCAATGAGAGCGGCATTTTGGTGCCAAAAAGTGCTTAAAAATAGCTTAAAAATATGAATATCAAGGGAAAAATAACCAATGTCAAAGGCGGCGGCTCGACCTAGGACGATTTTAAGCGTCAAAGTGCTCTAAGGGCGCCTAGGCAACACTTGCAGATTTTTAGTAATTTTTCCATGCGTCTGTGGCAGTTAGTGGAGCTATCAGTCAGTGCGGGATGCCGAGACGAGCTCACAAAAATTTTCAGACTGCGATTTGGACACCGTATGCGCGAGAGGCAGTGAAAAGGCCAAACGGCCCGTCAAGAATTGGGAGGGTGCCCAAAAATTGAGAAATGAGGGGGTGCCTTTGTGAAGGGGTACCCCCCTTCTAAAAAAATCATGATGGAGGGGGGGCGGCGGCTGTTCAAGCCACCGAAAAAAAACGGCGCCCCCCCCCTCCCCCCCCAAAATCAAAATGAGAGCTTCAATGGAAGCTATGAATCCAAGCACAGCAGGGTGTTGCACTCCTTCCGCGCTCCGCATCGCCACCCCTCGCGCGAGATATGGTGGCTAGGATCGAAACCTGCAATTTCAGTCTTTCTCTCTCCTCCCTCTCTCTCCTCTAAGAGGGAATTCATGTGGGAAGAAGAAGGAAGAAGAAAGAATGGTGGAGGCTTGTCCGGCATGGATCGGATTGCTCCACGGGCTGGAAATGGTGATTTGTGATCGTGCTGAGCATGAAGTGTTGCTGATTTTCAGATTTGCAGCCATGGACATGAAACCCGAAACATGCAACTAAGAGGTAATTCAATTTTTTCAAAGGAAATTTGAGATTTTATGGCTTTTGATTGATAAAATGTTGTTCATGTGGGCAAAAAAATTGTTTATGTTGCTGTTTTCCATGAGTACTTGCTGATCATAATCAAAAAATTAGAAAAATATGCATCTCATGGATCAAAATAATACACTAAAACATGTAAAATATGGAAAATCAAGGGAAAATGATGCTTTTGGGCATAAAAATGGAAAAATGAATAGGAACACCAACTAAATTTTCATTTTTGCTGCAAGAAGGAACTAAGGGCCACAGCCCATAACCTATCTTGAATTTTTAGTAATTAAATAATACAGAGAATAAGGGAAAATACAAGGAAAATAGAGGAAAATCACTAAAAATAGGGGAAAAATGCATTTTGGGTGCGGAAAATTAATGAAAATTAAGAACAATGTTTGTGAATGTTTGTGGGGACTGAAGCATGAGGATTTGTCTCAGTTCAACCCCATCTTCTTGTTCTAGTGTGTTTTTCCCGCTTTCTACACATAAAATGATGGCAAAATACCCTATAAATCTATACAACAATGCAACATTTGATCGATGGAAGGGTAGAGTGGTCAAAATGTGTCTAAATGTGGAGTAACATGATTAAAAGATTGCTGTTTTTGTTTGCATGCCATATAGGTCGGTGAATAATTATAAAATAAGGGCGTAGTAGCACGAGGGTTTCCTTGGTGCTAGGTTTGTGCAACGCCGCATAAGAACGGTAGTTGAAAATCATTGAAAGGATGTTTTCCACATGTGCACAATATTGATTTTAAAATTGTTTGAGCACTTGACATCCACAATATGCATGAATCATGGAAATATTTAAAGGTATCAGAAATCCTAGATGCACAGCAATTGTTTTCATTAGGATCTTGACCCACGTTGCGTGAGAGACAGGACACCCTAAGCCATAGGCTAGTCGTGGGGTCTAGGGGAAAGAGAAGTAAGGACAATGGTACATTCCTGTATACGATTAAATGGTACCTTGAGTGGATTTTGTGTGAAATGTTTATATGTGGAGCGACGCATCGAGGGGCCAATCCCCAAGGTGTAGGAGAGTCGTAGAGGGGTGGCGGCATTTAGCCGTTGGAGGACCCCCTATGTCTGTGCTTCATGCCATTAGGCAATGTGTAAGGGACTCCCTCTAAGGAGTAGTGGGTGAGAGAAGAGTGGACTACAAATGACGTAATACAAACACAAGACATTTAGGAAGGCAATGTATGTGTCATCAACGCTCCTGGCCGCGAGGCCGTGGGGTTGTTGAGCGCGTGTGATAGAGGTCCGGCTAGTGCACGAGCCAGTGCCGGCCCGTTCTAGGTTCCATCATTTAGTTATCATCATGTTGGCTCCATGTGGCATGTAAGGATGAGAATAGTGCTTGACAAAGCCGTTGTAACTTGTATTTCTTCTATAGATGGATCGTTCTTTTGCGAGTTGACAACATGATGTTGCATTGTGACTATACCACATGATGTGCACATTATTAGTCTTTCAATGATGCTTTCACATTCTGTCACCCAAGATTATTCGAATTTTTCTATGTCATACCAAGTTGTAGCAAACGGTTTTAGTGATGTTTTTCTAGAAGCCATAGTTTTCCTTTTTCTAGAAGTCTCAAAGGATGCCTTATGACTTTGTTTCTTTGTAGCATCCATTGATACTGATGAGAACAATATGTTTTTATCATAAAACTACGGGACACGTTCACAAACAAAACATGCTATACTTCATAATTTCATATTTTTTAAAAAATTAGATAGTTAATTTTTTTGACATGCAAGGATGATGATTTTTTAATAGTAATTATAATAAAATAAATAAGCAAAAACATTACTTCAAAAACTTTAAAAAAACCTAAATGAAATGAGAAAACATGCTATATAGCATGCCAAAGAGTTGGCACAAATCTATCCGTAATTAAATAATTATGGGAGAAGGGGCCATTCCCTTGTCCATTAAAAATATTTGGTTTGTTGAAGCTTTACTTTTTCTTTTTTTCAATACGTTCAAAAGTTCGTTATGATTTCATTTTCACCATATGTTTAAAAGATCATCTAGTGTAAATGTTAAAAATAAATGAAATCAATAAACAATAACTGTACTTCAAAAACTAAAGAAAAAAACTCAATGAAATGAGAAAACATGCTATATAGCATGTCGAAGAGTTGGCACAAATCTCTTTGTAATTAAATAATTATGGTATCTGGTTTGTTGAAATTTTATGTTTTCGTTTTTTTTTCAGTACGTTTGAAAGTTCGTTACACTTTTGTTTTCACCATACATTCAAAAGATCATCTAGTGTAAACATTAAAAATAAATGAAATCAATAAACAATAACAATACTTCAAAAACTTTTTTAAAAAAGTAAATGAAATGAGAAAACTTGCTATATAGCATGCCGAAGAGTTAGCACAAATCTCTTCGTAATTGAATAATTATGGAAGAAGGTGCCATTCCCTCGTCCATTCAAGATATCCAATTTTTTCAAGTTTGACGTTTTCATTTTTTTTAGTACGTTCAAAAGTTCGTTATGTTTTTGTTTTCGCCATATGTTCAAAAGATCATCTAGTATAAATGTTAAACCTAGTCTTTTGAACTATGACAAAACTAATTATTCTAAGGAAGGACAAAAACTAAATAAATAATCATGTTGACTAATTATAATAAACTAATCATATGGACAGACGAAGACCAACTAATGATGTTGACTAATTATAATAAACTAAAAAGGATAGATGAAGACTAACTAACGACGTTGAATAATTATAATAAACTAAAAAGACGAAGGTCAAATTTTTTTAAACTAATCCTCAAAAGAACAAATGATGAAGATTTGAATCTAACCTTAATAAACTAAAAAGACAAAGGATAAAAGTATTTAAACTAATCCTAAAAAGAATGAATGATGAAGATTTGAATCTAACCTTTTATCTTTCAAACACAATAACCAAGGAACTGATGTACGCGTCTCCGCACACTTGTGTATGACCTTCCTCTCTCCTCAAATAAGAGACGAATTTCATAATGAAGAGAATGGTCCATACTACTTAACTCACCCCCTTTATATAGGCTTAAGGCTTCCCAATGTTCAAAGCTTTTTTTAAAGCTTTTTTAAGCTTTTACAAACTTGAAAAGACTAAAAGCTTTCAAACATTTAAGCTTTTCTTAATTTTTTTAAAAAAAAAATTTGGGTGTACGCTTATTTTTTCCTTCTTTAACCCAAAAAAATAACAAAAAATATCATTACAAAATGTCACATAGTTGCACCTCTAATCAATGCTAGGCCTATTGCAAACAACTTTGGCATCTACCTTTCACACAATTCTTAGGCTTGCCCTATTCTTAGGTTGGTTAAAAGGTTCACATAATTCTTAGGTTGGTTACAGCCTTAGATGCGTCTTGGCTTAGTTCGATTCCTAGGGTGGCTCAGTTGTATAACCTCACTCATATGGGTGGATCTTGGCACCTTATAATAAAATTTAGTGCTTTCTTTTCGATTTCTTAAGTTAGTTACCCACAAGGATGGACGGACAAGTTTGATGAGGAAAAAAAAGTTCGGAATGCTCCCCCAGGGACAACAAAAATTGCATTTATTAACATCCTTATGTTTGAATGCTCAATGTGGGTATCTTTCCTTTTCATCTCTAATTGGCCAAATGGGGAGCCTTAATTGAAGTGCTTAGAAAAGTATTGTATGTGCCCAAAATATGATGGTTTCACTTAATTTAAAAACAAGGTGTGCATTCTTTGGGATTAGTAAAGGAAACCCCCATAATTTAAGTGAAAAACCAACAAACACATTCTTTTCTACAACAAAAGGAGTGTGACCAAACTTTTCAACTTGTGCATTAAATCTCTATTTCATTTGCATTTCCTACGTGACAAACACTTCTGGGCCGGGAATCTTCCCTTCCTAAATATATTTATGCGCTTAATGGGATGGGTGTGGGACTAACAAGTTTCTAAAGATATATTTCACTTCCATCTTTGTTTACAACAAGTGTACCAATATTTTCAAAAACTATTGTCAAAGAGGGGGAGAGTGACCACTTGTCCTTTGGAAATGGTACATTGGAATATTTGGGCTCCATGTTAGAATGTTTCTTTGAGTGGGACATCAGCTTTTGAATTCATATCAATGTGTTTTTCTACTTCTTAACCTCTTTAGAGAAACAGTAAGCTCTTTCTACAAGAATTGTAACAAATTTTTTACTCATAGGAGCTCCTTCCTTTCTTTTTATCACTTATCCATAGTTCTTTTGTAGGTTAATAGTATGTTACACCAAAAACACAAAATTAGCTCGAGGATCATGTATCCCACAATTGATGTGTGTTGCTAGCTTTTCAATCATCCCTCCAACCATGTAGATAAAAGAAAACTGCTTAAAATGTTTGACATTAACAATTAGTTGCTTATGCTCCTCCTTGACTCTATCAATCTTGAAAGACCTAAGCACCAACAGGACCAAATTCATGACAAATATTAAGCATTTAAGATAAACTTCCAAATATTCTACTAAAGGAAGCCAATATCCTCCTTTTGTATATAACCACTTGTTTATACTGGCCCAATATCCAAGAAAACTTAGGGAGTTAAAAGTAAGAGGTGTATCATGTAATAAAGCAATCCAAATTGCTCCATTGCATAATCCCAAGCTTCATATTCTTCACCTTGCAATTGGGATGAAAGTGAGGAGGCATACTTCTCCTCCAAGTTCATATTTAAATCCCCTCCTTTTAGGCTCCTTGAGGAATCATGATTGCCTAGGTTAAGCCATAAATATTTCCTTAGATTCTTTGTTATATCCATGCATATTTATTGATTCCAACCTGACATTTTCCTAGTTGATTGATATAACAAAAAATCTACCATGTTGTCTATATTAAGGATTTCTACATGATTTGAGAATGATCAAGCATCCAAAATTTCTTTCATTTTCTCCTCTTGCAAAACAGATGCAATCCCAATAGTTGAGTCTAGTTTCACTTTTTCCATGCACCTTGTGTTCCTATACCAACACCTCATCTAGGTTGAGATTAAGCACATATTTCCAAAATTCTTTTCATTAAGTCACTCAACACTGCAAATAGCTAGGTTAATTTTCTCGTGGGCCATTAATTCCTTGTGCATCCACATTTTTAAGTCTTCCAAACCCTATATCCCCATATTCCAAGGCTCCTTGGTCATTAAACCAAGAATTAACAGGAATCCATTTCTCCTTTTCCAATATGGTGAATTGAGTTGCAAATCACCCATGATTGCTAGCTACATATGCAACAATATTGATTTGCAACAACATAATTAGAAGCCATATGTATTTTTGCATCCATCCCTCATCACTCCAAGTCTAACTGATTCAATGCTATTTTATTGAGTCGAGTAAATACATTAGCTTTCCCACCTTGACCTTTCGGAATTACTACATTATTTTAGAAGTTTCTAACCTGTGAAAGCTTGACCAATGCACTAAAAGGATCATCCACCCTTTATTGCAAGGGAAGTTTATTTCCCTTATGGTCTCTAACCAATTGTCATCCCCCATCTAAATATTTTTTAGAGCCCTATGCTTAATAACTTTCCTCTAGCCTTCTACTTGTTTTTGAGTATATCTACCCATGACACTATATTGGCAATGGTTTTGGTAGGATCACCATCATCAATGTTAGACAAACATTCTTGAAATAATGCCCCCATATCCCACAATTGTAGCATGCATCCACAAACTTACTCCACACTAGCTTATGTTTGAATGCTTCAACATGCCCTGCATTAATGTCCATGAATCGTGGTCTAGTATCTCCTATCTCCTAAAGGAGTCACATTTCATTTTTAAATATGCTTGTTGTAGGTGGTATAAAAAAGTTTATTGAACAATTTGGTGATGTCCAAAAGAAGATTCCAAAGCTATGTTGGAAGTTGTGGGACTTCAACTTGCACAATACATTTTCTAAGATTGTCTTTACTTGTCTCCAACTGGTTGCCAAGGCATGATGTATTCTAGGTTAAGAATCCAAATATAAAATGCCATGAGATAAGGTTTTTTATTTAGATCAAATATCACTTCAAAGAAACATTTACATCCATAGCAAATCCGATTAATAGCTCCCTCATTCTTGAGTATATGAATGGACTAATCTATTCCTTTGGGGGGTCTTCTTATGAAGAAGACTTGAAACAAGTATTGTATTAAACTTTAGAATAGTAGAGTAAATCTTGTCAAGATCCAATAGCACTCTTTTTGAAGACCCACCTTCTCTCTCTTCCATGTCTTTTTTATTGACTTCACCAAGATGTGTAACATGAACTATCGGTGGTTTGAGCTTAAAGTCCTCCTTTGTATTGATAATTCCTCATTTGACATTTGCATTGCTCCCAAAGGAACATTTGATGGGGTGCTCTCACCATTCACCACCTCCTCACTTTGCTTACACTTATGAGAAGTAGTGCTAACACTGCTAATACTAGCTAGGTTGCCATTACCATAGACACTTTCCTCTTATGGGAGTCTAGACTACTTACTAAATTGACAAGCCTTACATATGATCATAGTTTACATAACCAAACTATGGAAGCCCATGAACAACCTATCTAGACTGCATCTATTTAAACCTTTATAAGTTTACATGCCTAATTCTTCTATACCATAATTCGACATGTCTTATCCGAGCCCAATCTCAACATACGGTTACCTTGTAAAATATTACACGGCGCAGCGAACAGAATCTGAGAAAGAGATAGAGAGTACACAACAGATAAGAGGAGAATCAGTAAATTCTTTAACTTCAAACAACTGATACAAAGATGGCTCTGTCCACCCGTGCGCTTCCACTGTGTGAAGCTTAGATGGCGATCTAGACAGAAGATAGGTGAAGAGCTTAAGGCTAGCTGGAACAACAACTCTGACTGGGTGAAAGATGAGTGATTGATGGCTATGAAGGGGTTTAGCTTTTATAGCTTGCGAAGGCCGTGAGGTTGGCCTGACCGACCTACCATATAAGCCTCCATTAGTCAGCCAAGGAATATTCGAGGGAATATTCCCTTTACCATCGGGCCGGGGGCGCTGCCCCCGGACCCCCGCCAGGGGCCACTTCCACGGCCCCCGAACCCCACAATAGGGGCCCCTTTTAACTCCCTTACCCCACAACTTGATGCAATGTGCCTCGAGTTGCTACCAGCTTAACCACTCCGTCTAATCCAAAGATTAGACCCACAATGGTCACCTTTTTACCATCCGGTCACATAGACCTCATCTGATATACAAGTCAGGACTCAACCAATGTCCAGGCTCACATTTGGCTTCTCCTCATAATGGGGGCCTTACAACTTTGAGCACCATGGATCATTGGTAGCACCCAATGAGGGTGGGGCATTGATCATATCTAACATACCTTTCTTTTGGCAAGCAATAAGATTGCCAAGTTTTCCATTCCTAAGCTCCTCGATGAAGTATATTCCATATTTATTAAACCTTACTCACAGTCCTTGATCAGCCATTTGACAAACTAAAGCCAAATTTTTAGTGATAGTAGGCACATACAAAACATCCACAAACTTATTCTATGTTCCATCTCTGGTCATTAAGTGAACATTGCTAATGTGAGTTATCTTATGCAATATGCCATCTCCTATAGCCATATCCTCTTTGCTCTACATTTGTTACACTCTATCAAGCCATTATGCCTGATGTATCATATGGTTTATTGCTCCTAAATCCAAAAAGCAACCATTCTCTCTAGGGGGATGCATCATACTACCAAGTACATGCTCCATAGCAAAGAGATGACCTCTAGGTGATGAACCACCTCTAGAACCATAGCCGCCACCAACATATCCACTTGCATAGTGCCCAAACTAGGTCCTTCCTTGACTCCTATATATAGCATTCTACTTATGATAGCATTCCCTCTCAAAGTGACCAAACTGCCCATAGTAATGACATGCACCATCTCTTTGTGGACTAGAATCAGATCTCTCTTGCCTCTAGGTATAAAATCACCACATCCAAAAGATTTGCCCACATATAAAGCTATTTCCATGGCCATATGAAGGTCCTCTAGCTCTAGATGAGCTGCCACGACCTCTCTCTGATGATAAAATACACTATCTTGACTTGCATTCTTCCCACTCCTAGATGCATTAAGAACAAATTTAATTTCTTCTATAAGTAGCAAATCAATAAACTCTTCAAAATTAGGCATAGAGCCACCTCTCTTAGAAATGGAGGTGTCAAGGGACTTGTATGTAGGTCCAAGTCCATTCAAAGTAACACATAACAAATCATCATCAACTAGTGCATTGATTGAAGCAAGATTGGTGTGCAAATCAGATGCTTATGCATGCAGAGTGAACTTTGAAAGGTCCCCAAGAACAAAGAACTCTACAAAAGCTCATAAAGCAAGAAGAGAGGTTTGCACGACATGAGACAAAAAGACAAATTGCGTATAATCTCCCCCCATGCCTTCTGTGAGCGCTTCACAAGCAAGAAGAGAGGTTTGCATGACATGAGACAAGAAGACAAATTGCGTATAATCTCCCCCCATGCCTTCTGTGAGTGCTTCACAAGGCAGTATTTGTAAATTTATTAATATCCAAGCTAAAAAATAACCCAATTTACAATTAGCATGCTTTTGGCTTTTGTGTTTGCTTTTTCTCAAATAAAAAGTAAAGAGTTTGGGAGTCCCAAAAGTCGGTCTGTGCCCAAATACAATGTCCAATGATGAAATATTTAAAATCGAGCATCTATGCATATACAAAATAATAAATGTTTGTCAAGCGCTTTAATAAATAAGTGCGCCTAAAGAAATATTGATGCCATGCCTTAAGCAATAAGATGCACACCCATCAAAATAATAATTCTCCTAGGTAATCTGAATATACGCCATCATCCAGTGCTTCCCAACGCCACTACTGTCTGCTCCACACATCAACTGAAGCATTCACAATTGTTAGAAAATAATAAGATAAAACCCACAGAAAGAATACCTAGCAGTCTTCAACTACAAAATAATTAAATAGATTGAAACTCTATATTAACCTTAATTTAATATGAGTGTACTCTAAACTCATAAACTTCCATTAATTTAAATATGTATTTTGTGGAATCACTCGCTATGGAATCACCCACATGCACATTAAATTAATCTGACATCCGAAAAAGACATGCATTCCCATGAACTTCTTGCACAAGGAATCCACCTTGTGAATGAGCCCTGGCAAATACATATAGTTTTACGGAATCCACCATAAAACCTCACAAAATCCACTGCAAAAACCTCACGAAATCCACTGTGGAATATGCCTCCTGGCATCATACCTCTGGGGTGGGATAGCAATTTTCCTCAATTTCTATTAGCTCAATGTGGAGCAAGCAGTGAGGGGTAAGCACTTTGGTCGAGAGCATGCATCCATTGGGCCTCTTCAACAGTATGATTTTTAAACCTAACCAAATATCTAGGATATCTATAGCCAATTCTAGTGGTCATAAAGTCAATGTCTAGAATAGTTTCAGGTTCAAGGATTTCAGTTTCTTCTTCTAACAAAGGAGGGTTTTCATAGATAGGGTGGATAGGTAATTGGCCTCCAAAAGGTCATAGTAAAATGATATGAAAAGTATTATGGATCTTCCAATGTTGGGGTAGTTCTAATTTAAATGCATTGTCATTGATGTTATGAATTATTTTGATAGGTCCATAAAATCTAGGTGCTATTTTAGCAACACGGTGTTTCTCAACAATTTGCAATCTTCTCTTTTTAATGCGTAACCAAACATAATCATCAACATTGAAACTCATGGATTTTTTTTCTTATTAGCTTGTTTAGTATATGCTTGCTAGGCTTTTGTAATCATGTCTTTAACTTCAGCGAAAATAGTAGCAGCATGCGTATTGGCAATATCATCAGTAGCTTTAACCTTATTTGATAATGATGTAACAGGTGTAGGCAACCTATGTCCATAAATGATTTCAAAAGGTGCTTTATGTGTAGCTATGTGTGGTGTATTATTGTATGCAAATTGAAGTAGATGCAAGTGTGTATCCCATGTTTGTGGTTTTGAAATTGTGTATGCACGCAAGAGATCTAGAATTGTACTGTTAATAGCTTCTGTTTGCCCATTGGTTTCAATATGAAATGCAAATGAGAAATCAATCTTAGTACCTAAATTAGCAAACAAAGTAGTCCAAAAATTGTTACAGAATCTAGAATCACAATAAAAAATAATAACTTTTGGTAAATAATGGTTAGTGAAAACAATATTCAAAAACAATTGTGCAGCTTGAGATGCAATTAATGTTTTCTTGTTACATGGTAGGAAATATTCTTGTTTGCTAAATTGATCTACTATAGTCCAAATCATATCATGATTAGGTTGCGTGTTAGGCAAACCAGTTATAAAATCCATTGAAATATGTTCCCATGGATGTTCAAGAATTGGTAAAGGCACAAAAAAACCATATTGCTTACCATGGTGTCGCTTGACTCTTTGACAAATTAAACACTCAAAAACAAAGCTAGAAACATCGGATTCCATTTGTGGCCAGTAAAAATCTTCAACCAATGTTCTTAAAGTAGAAATAATGCCTCTATGGCCTTGATATGGGTGACAATGAATTTCATGCATCACAAATGATCTAAGTAGAATAGTGACACACAATCTTTTCTCATTAAACATAAATCCATCAAAATAAGACAAATAATCAATTGGAATCCAATTATTAGCAACTAATTTGTTCCAATCAGCTTGAAAACTGGGGTCATGGTCATAGGTATCCTTCTAGGAATAAGGGAATCAAAAGTTAGAACATAAATATTATTAATACTTGGTCTTCTACTCAATGCATTGGCAACAACATTCTCTCTTTCGGGTTGATATTGGATAAGTGGATGGAAACTTTGAATGAAAGAAACCCATTTGATATGATGGTTAGAAATTTGTGGTTGACTAAGGAGATGTTTGATACTTTGTTGATCAGATTTGATCATAAATTCGGATTCCATTAGATAGTGTTTCCATTGATGTAAAGCTTTAACTACAACTAAAAATTCTTTATCATAGGTAGAATACTTTAGTTCAAAGGGTTTGAGTTTGCAACTAGAATAGGCTATGGGGTGTGAATCTTGCATAAGGACAGTTCCTATTCCTGATCCACTAGCATCAGTGATGACTACTTGAAACAATGTCGATTAAAATCGAATAATTGCAAAACAAGTGCATGTGTTAAAGCATGTTTCAATAAATCAAAAGACTTTTACTGATTATCAAACCAATGATACACAACACCTTTCTTTAACAATTTCGTCAAAGGAAATGCAAGCAATGAAAGTTGCCAAGTCCTAAGAAAGAATGTAACTCATGCACATTTTTAGGGTTTAATCAATTCAAAATTGCCTCTATCTTTTTAGGATCAACACTACCATCAAAAGAAACAATGTGACCTAGATATTCAATTTGGGTTTGGAAAAATTCACTCTTGTTAGGGTTAGCATACAATTGATTCTCTTTCAACAATTTGAAAACCAAAGATAGATGTTCACAATGCTCATTTTCATTCTTATAAAAACCAATATGTCATCAAAGAAAACAATTACACAATTTTGATACTTCAAAAATATTCAATTCGTCATACGACTGAATGTAGTTGGTGCATTAGTCAAACCGAAAGGCATAACAAGAAATTCACAATGACCAAATTGAGTCCTAAATGTAGTCTTGAAAATGTCAAGTGTATCCAATTCTACTTGATGATATCCATATTTGAGATCTATCTTGCTAAAATAGTGGCTCCTTGTAGTTTATCCATAAGGTCATCTACTCTAGGAAACGAATATCTATTCTTAACAATGATCTTGTTTAGGGTACGATAGTCAATGCACATCCTATAAGTATTATTTTTCTTCTTGACTAACATGATAGGTGCACCAAAAGGACAACTACCGGGCCTAATGAGTCCTCAGTTCATTTGATTATGTCTATAAGGTGCTTTACATGGTGGTTGAGAACCACTAATTAAGTCTATTTTATGATCTTCAGGACATGTAGGTGGTAAACCAGGTGGTAAGTAAGCAACAAAACAATCTTTAAATTGTGAAATAAATTTTGCATGCCTAGGATGTATTTGATTTTCCTTAACTTCAATTTCATTCACCCATACTAAGTATGATTTGCTACATTTTCTCAATGTACATTTAGCCTATGTGTGCCTAAGCAAGGGAAAATGATCAAAGATGTGCGTTCCATGTAATGTGATTTGTTTTTTGTTAGAATAAATTTTCATGGAATGTGTGGAATAATCTATATTAGGATTATATTTGTGACGCTAAGCCATTCCTAAAATAATATCACTAGCTTGCAAAGGCACAACCAAGAGGTTTCTTCGCTCAACATAATCACCAATTTTAATTTCTAAATCATGAACTTCTTGTGTACCATTGTATCTAGTGCCTAAGAATGCATCCTTTATGCAATAATGAGTTGGAACAGTAGGTAGATTCAATTCTTTTACCAACTTTGTAGAAATAAAATCATGCATGCTTCCATCATCATGTAAAATAATATTTTCTTGACCATGCACAAAACATTTCATCGTTAATAATGAATGAGGATTTGGCATACTTGGTAAAGTATCTGAAGCATCACTGATATCATCATCATCTTCAGTGAAGTTTGGCATATCTTCATGGTCTTCATCTTCCGTTCCTCCCAAGTAATTGATTTGAATAGTTGGCTTCTTGGATTGACAATTCACTGCTAAGTGCCTAGGTTGTTGACACTTGTAACAAACTATAGACTTTGCGTTGGAAACATTATTGGTAAGGGCTAGAAATTGGAGAGATGGCCTAGGGTTTGAATGTGTGTTTGATGGTAAAGCAAGGAGGGTTTATGGAAAGAAGAAGGAACAAAGGGATTTTGATTGAATCTTCGAAAGTTAGAATTGAATTTCTTTTTACCAAAGTTACCATTAGTTGGAAATTGTTGTGGTCACTTTTCTCATCCACAAATTTTGTCTTCAGTATCATGCCCTAAAGAAATCACACCTTTCAAAGTCTTTGGCTTGAACATGTTCACTTCCGCATAGAAGTGACCAAGAAAACTGAACATATACTTGCGCTTGTGGATCACCTTTGGAACATCTTCAAGCATTCAAAGTTGTAGTAAGGAACTCCAGAAACGCTTAATGTATTGCAATATGGATTCACGATCTCTTTGTTGCAGAAGATCCCACTATTTGATTGCTTTTTCATGGAATTGAGGTGGAAGGAAATTTGGCAAAAATTTCTTTTGAAAGGCCTCCCAAGTAGTGGGACAATCAATACTCTTGCAGACAACAATCCACCATAATGATGCTTTTGTTTGCTAAATGGTTAGTGACACATTTAAGTTTATCTTTTTCAGCATATTGCTCTTCATGGAAATAATAATCAATTTGATTGATAAAAGCGAGAACAAAATTTTCGTCACATTGCCCATTAAAAGTACAGAATTTGAAATTTCTTTTACTTATCTTAGCTTCTTTTTTGAGAGACTATGCATCAAGTGTCGCGTCAATTGTACGTCGAATAACATTTTTGGGTTGCGCTCCATCTTGATCAATAGTGGATCATTGAAGTGTAGCTAGTTGTGCTTGCAAATTTTGACTTGCTCTTCACTCTTCTTGACATTGCATCATAATTAGGTCCAATTTTTGCTCCATGCTTGGTTTTTGTAAATCATCTTCACCCATAAAATTTTCCATGTTTTGATCGGACATCCTGCAAAAATCTCAACCAACCACACACTCCAAATCTCATTAGGAGGATGAGCGTAGCTCAAATTTGGGTTTACAAGGCAGCTTGCCTTTTTAAAAAAAAGGCTTTTATGATCTTTTTTTTTGCAGGTATGGCAATTGATGATGGTCTTCTTCCAAGGGAGAAATAGACTGTGTATGATAGCTTGCTTGCTAGAAATCAACTCTGTCAAAGTGCAGGTTGGAACAAAGGCTTGTTGGAGTTGTGAAGCGGGTTCAGGATTAATTCGGTGTGAACACTCGCTAGGAAGAAGGAGATTTAAGATTGAATTGAAGCTTTAGTATAAGCTTTAAAAATCTTAACTATTTGGAATCAATCATGGCACGACGACGGTATGTATAGATGAGAATCGATGCCATTGAGTTCGCCCTCGCGCCACTCATCGTTGAAATTGGGAGCCTTTAAAATTTAAGCTTAAATAATAAGCTTACTAATTGACAGAAAAGTTGGTACTTTTTGTCTAAGAGGGAAAAGAAATGTATTTACAAAGGAGAGTGGACGTCCACCTCTTGGGAGAGGTCCTTCATGATCTGTGTAACGTGCTCGCTCCTCAAATTGCGGGACACATCTTAGCGGTCCATCGAGAGATATATCTAGAAGACGCCGCCTGGCACTCCCAAGGAATGACATGGGGTTTGCCAACTAGGGTCTCTTGATTCTGCCCCGCAACGGAACTTATCCGGTCATTCCCACTAGGATCGGCCTAAAGTTTGAGTTCCTAGCCAACATTTTCTAAGGTCATAGACTGACTTTTTCCTACCATTTCTCGTTAAAATTTCCTTTGAGAAAAGCTCTCGGCTAACTGAGACCACCCTTCCGTTGGATAGACAAATTGGTCACATCCACCAGGCTTCCCTCGGGGGTTGTTTTAGTTATCTAATTACCTACCATGTTATGATTGACACATAAAAGCAGCTTCCTTAGTTAACCCGTTAGTCACATGTTCCTTCACATAATTTAGGGCACAGACATGAAGACAAGATAAAACAGGATCAAACACTTCCTTAACTTATCTTCAGATTAATGTTTGTCTCCCGCCTATACAGGAGAATTAAGTGTTCATTTCTGCCTCTGTAGAAAATCCTTCCGTCTCCCGGCAACAAACCCTGAAGGTTTTATCCTACCAAGATTCCGCCTTGTAACTAGTACCAAGGCCTCGAGATCCCATCTCAAGTCACGTAGAACACTTGTGTGGGGCCAGGAGGCATTGGGATTTACGGCCAAATCCCCCACTGGCACCCAAGCGTCCTCCTACGCCAAGTAATTTCTACGGAGAGACCTCTCGCAGCAGGTTCGGCCCACATTCCCGGCACGGATTCACAATCCCCTTCGTTAGGGTTGGATGGTTCGCGGGTGGTAGCTAGCACCATCCTTTCTTAATTATCCCTTTTGGAAATCACCCACAGCTGAAGCAACCAGCTTAAAAAACAATTACTAGGGAAAATATCCCTTTTGTTTCCATGGCAATCAATCATCTCAGACCCAGCCATGCAATCATCAAACACACCCCACTTGGGTTAACATCCAAAACCATATTAACAAATAGTTGAATGCACACCCTCTTGCTTCAAGGCATCACAATCCCATTGCATGCACAATCAGAATTTAACTTGGATGTATCAAAACACTTACTCAAGGGATTTACAACCTTTTCAAACAACCAAGCATAACTTGGGTCAACAATCCATTTAGGGTTAGGTCACCAGCTTCAATTAAGCTAGGAGCATATCCATTTGCGATATTCCACAACATGATCGAAAAAAAATTTCGCATGCAATTATATTTATTCTTAATGCACCGGATCCCATGAGGGTCTAGGTTTCTATCCATCGAAAACTATCATTTCATGTGTTGCTTTTAGTCATGATCGCGAAGCATGAATTCTAAATGACTATTCATGCACTTAATTAGTTTAAAGGCTATTATTTTATGTGAAATAATGCGAAAATGTTATCATTTTATGTGTGTAAAAGCTATCATTTCATGAGTCTAAACTTATGCAAACTCCATACCCTACCACTTCACGCATGCAACCGAGCGCTTAGAGTAAACAAAAAAAATCCTACGACTCATTCTTGTTCCATGCTTGTAGCTAATCCTTTTATTTCTTCCTCGAGAAATAAATTAAATATAAATCTTAAAGAACTTGAGTTTGATTTGTGTTTGTAGGGGCGTTTATTGCGTTCGTCGCTTCACTTGCCTCTCCTGCATTACCGGTACGAACGGTAGCTTTGGCACCTACACTTCTCGTGATTTTCTTCCATTTCTACTCAGGGTCTAGATAGTCCGGGCCTTAGGGGCCTTCAAGGTGACCGGTTCGGGAGGGAAAGGTCACAGGCCGGGGATCCTTTGCAGATGAGGGGGTGGCTTGAGTGTGGCTCCTCGAACCGTCTTCACTCTCCAACTCTCTTCCCCTCTCTTCCTCCTTCTCTCTCTCTCTCTCTTCTTCCTCTTCACTTCTCCTTTTTTCTCTCTCTCCTTCTCTTCTTCCTTCCCTCTTCTCTCTCTTCCCTCTTCTCCTCCTTCTCTCCTTCTTCTCCTCCTCTCTCCCTCTTCTCTCTCTTCTTTTTCTCCCTTCTCTCTCTCCCCTTTTTCTCTCCTTCCCTTCCTCTCTTCTCTCTCTCCTTCTCTTCTTCTCTCTCTCTCTCTTCTTCCTTTCCTTCTTCTTTTCCTCCTCTTCTCCTTCCTTCTCTCTCCTCCTCTTCTTCTTTCCCTCTTCTATCTCTTCCCTCTTCTTCTCCTCTCCTTCTTCTCCTCTCTTCCCTCTTCTCCTCCTTCTCTCCTTCTTCTCCTCCTTCACTCTCCTCCTCTTCTTCTCTCCCTCTTCTCTCTCTTCCCTCTTCTCCTCCTTCTCTCCTTCTTCTCCTCTCTTCCCTCTTCTCCTCCTTCTCTTCTCCTTCTCCTCCTTCTCTCTCCCTCTTCTCTCTCTTCTTTTCTCCCTTCTCTCTCTCCCCTCTTTCTTCAATGATCACAAGGGGGGAAGGGCTGCTGATTGGATGCCAGAGGGGTGCCCTATACCCTAGATGGAGGGGGGGAGACGTGGTGCACATCTAGAGAGAGGCGCTGATGCTCACAGCCTAGCAAGGGGGGCCGCCTGCATAGAAGGTGGGGGGGGCCTATCCTTGACAAGGAGGCGTCTTTATAAGGGGGGCGCAACTGTCCGCCGCCACCTGGGTTGCATGCCCCCCCTTTCCCCACTTCACTCCCTCTCTTTCTCTCCCGCCAATGTACTGTCGGGGGGGAGGGATAGGGATTAAAAAATCTGAAAAAAATAAAAAGGGAGGGGAGTTTCTATGGGGTGAGGCATAGGGCACACGGGGGGGGTGGGGGGGGAGAATGTTACATCCTCTCCCCCTTAGAGGAATCAAGATGTCCTCATCTCGAAAAGACCTGGGAGAGACAAGCACTACTAGGCCTTAGAGCCTGTGGGTTAGGGCCCATCACGCTTTCACTATGCTACTTTGATTACTCAAATTCTTGACTTAAAATAACAACTTGTCACAACTCATAGGGTTAAATAGGATTTACTCCAAGTACAAGACTTATTACCTCAATGGGTCTATCCTACGGAAGGGTGGTCTCGGTTAGCCGAGAGCTTTCTTCAAAGGAAATGTTAACGAGAAATGTTAGGAAAAGTCAGTCTATGACCTTAGACAATGTTGGCTAGGAACCCGGACTTCAGGTCGATCCTAGTGGGAACGGCCGTATAAGTTTCATTGTGGGGCAAACTCGAGAGACCCTAGTTGGCAAACCTCGTGTCATTCCTTGGGAGTGCCGGGTAGCGTCTTCTAGATATATCTCTCGATGGACTGCTAAGACGTGTCTCGCGATTTGAGAAGCGGGCACGTTACAATTGGTATTAGAGAAAAACTTCATAATGATACATGATTGTTCGGTTCATGGACATATCCTAAACAGAAATAACCTAAGTGGTATGGCTTGATTGTCAGGCACCTTCTACACCCACGTATGCTGACATGCAAGAGAAGAAGTTCCTTCTCAAGCAAATTAAGCCACCCGAGTTTGATGGCAAGGGAAGGACTGTTCAAGCTGACGTCGAGATGTGGATTGAGTCCATGGAGGACTATTTTGAGGCAGTAGGAACTGCACCTGCTAACCAATCCATGCTCACCAAACTTAATCTTACAGGCAAAGCGAGACTTTGGTGGAAACAGTGGTGCAGAGAGCAAGCGATCTCAGAGGGGATAGTCACTTGGGGTAAGCTTAAGGAAGCTGTGCGAGGGAGGTATTTGCCACCTGCCTACCGCACACAAAAGATGAATGAATTTTATGACTTGAAGTAGCTAGGATTATCCCTTGAAGCATATTATTCAAAGTTTGTTTCACTCCTAAAGTATGCAACCCCCAGTGGATATGACACAACAGGTGTCAAAGTTCTGCGCTCGGTAGAATCCACCCATAACACTCTATTGGAATCAATGTGCCCAACAGACTTGCAAGACACATTACTTCAAGAACACCATATTGGGGAATA
Organism: Lygodium microphyllum; assembly: GCF_053477565.2. NCBI lineage: Eukaryota > Viridiplantae > Streptophyta > Polypodiopsida > Schizaeales > Lygodiaceae > Lygodium > Lygodium microphyllum. The sequence goes on along the minus strand of NC_141140.1, from coordinate 51,271,227 downwards.
TGGGAATTTCCTATAAGTTTGGGACACATGGTCAAATCTTTGGATTTGTCATAACTTGAATACTATAACTCCAAATCGAGTGCTTTATAGCTCAATAGATTCCATTTTTCAAGCGCTTTCCAATTATAGGTCACATCATATGGTTTTGAGAAACTTATGGGCATGTTATCCATGTGCCACCTTTTTAGTATTCAAAAAATGGGAATTGGGAGATTTCCAAACTCACTAATATTGTGTTCAAGAGAATCCAATCGTCCAAGAACTTAAATCAGACAACTATGATGAAGATGACTCACAGGATCAAGACAAGAGGTGCCACAAGTGCGGAAAGATAGGACACATCCCTAAGGGATGCCCCAACTGCGGATGTTTCCACTGCAATGAACTAGGACACATCCAAACAGATTGCCCTGAGTTGGACCTTGAGAATCAGGAACATGCGGTCAAACAAAGCTGTCTAAAATCCATTTTTGGCTCATATTATGAACCACATGATGAAGGCTTGGAGTCTGTTGTAACCTTTGAGGATGGCTAGATATCCTAGGAAGATCCTTAGGGTGAGAACCCTAGATCGTTCTTGCACGGGTGATTAGATAATCCTAACATTTTGAGAATGTGGGTAGGACCTAAATATTAAATCGGCATCCTAAGTGCGATACTAGGCAGAATTTTAACATAACTTAACCTAACCCAGCATATTGAGGTTTTTGTCATATGCTAACTATTCACGCCTTTGTGAATCTCATGCGAGTCACACAATTTACATGCGATCTACCTAATTGTTTTAATTGTCTTACAATTAAAGGTGATCTTTCCCTTAGAGATGCAAATACTTTTCCTAAAGGATGCAAGTAACTGCAAGATGTATGAGATGTATCATTCCATGCGAATATGCAAATTCAAGACCATAGACATTTTTTCTTTATGCAACTATAGGATCTATAGTGATCTTTCTTTTCCTTGCCTTATGCAACGTTGACTTACATTCAAAGCTATTCTTATAAACCCTACATTGTATGCATTGAATTCAAGCTTTAATATGAAGATGCATCCTTTCCCAAATTCAAACTTTGATAAAAGAATTGCATGCATTGAAACTATTCGGACATCATTTAATGGATGTCTACGATTATCTTATACACGAGTCACAATTGGAAAATTGTTATATAAGTACATTATGTATTATATGCCCTATCCTTTGCGTGATGCAACAAGGACGCTTTTGCACAAATCCATCTTTCAACTTATGCGACTACCCATGGAAATGCAAGCAAATGCAAGTACTCGTCATGCAAAAATGTTAGACTCCCGCAAGGAATTTAGGGACCCTAGCACCAAAACGTTTATCGGCCTAGTAGGATTAGGGTTTTGGATTGGGTCAATAGGACTCCCAAACCCTACATCTTGATCAAAGGTATTCTTGACCAAGGAATATTGTGTGATGAGAAAAATAATCCCACAAGTTAGGTGTTGACACCTATCTCGTGCAACAAGCTGCAACGTCGTATGGTCTTGTGTCTAAATCACAAAATAGTATTGCCCACTCCTTAGACCAAGTTTGGCGAGATCTAAGTACAAGTCTAATTTTCTAGAGGATGAGTAGTCATCCTGCTATATCACTCTTCCTTGGGACTGATTTGCCAAGCTAGGGAAGTTACAAATTTCCAAGAAAGTAGTTGAGCAACCAAGTTAGGGCGACGAGGTTGCCTAGGATTTATTGACCTTAATATAAGGAAACCTAAGGTATTGACAATTTGGGTCAAGAGGGTATAAACCCTAACCCAAGGAAAGAGGGTAAACAAGCAACTCAGCTTACGAAAACCTTGGGATCTTGCCAAGTCGCGATTGATCCAGGATCGAATGCTGGAAGCATTTGGGGAGAAGGAATCCCACCTTAGCAGTTGGCCGTACAAACGACCACTGGAATGCTCGTGATTGTACACTTAGGTGCACTGTTTGTACTTCTTTGCTCAAGGAACTAATTTAGGAAAAACAAACTAATGCTTTAGGTTAAAAGCCTAGAGGGAGAGGCAATACCAGTTACCTCCGACTGTCTACCTGACCCTATCCAAGATAGTTGTTAGCCGTACTGGGTACGTGGACCGAACCTGCCGCAAGAGGTCTCTCTGTGGATGCTACTTGGAGCAAGAGGATGCTTGGGTGCCAGTGGAGGCTCTGACCGTAAATCCCTTGCCTCTGAATCCTGCACAAGAGGCCGAGGTGACTCAAGATGGGATCTCGAGGCCCGCATACTAGTCAATGGGCGGAACTTGGAATACCGATCCTTGAGAATTGCTGGAATAGCCTTCAGGAAGGTTATTTGATGTATTCCAAAGACTGATAAATAAAGATCAAATGTTGAAAAAGGAACTTGCTTGACATTGTTTTTCTGTGTCAGTTCCTAAGTTACGTGAAGGAACTAGTGATTAAATGGTTAATTAAGGAAGCTGTTTTTGCTTGTCAAACTAAACGTGGTAGGTAATTAGATAACTAAAGAAACTCGAGGAAAGTGTGGTGGATGTGACCCTGGGTCTGTCCTATGGAAGGGTGATCCCAATTGTTCGGGAACTTTTCTCAAAGGAAATTGATAGTGAGGTAACAATGACCTAGAATCTATAGAACTAGAGTCCCAATTTTGCTATTTTAGGGAACAGAATGGGACTATGCCTTACGGGCAAAGAGGTCGAGCTTCGCATCCCTCTTGTTTTCCATTCTCCTTGAACCAAGTGCAATATAAATCCGATTCGACCCTGATGTTTCTTCGTAAAGTAGTTCGTCTGGAGCTCATCTGGAATTTGATGCTAGCTACCTCCTAGGAACTTGACCATCAGGAAAACCCTGATTCAGGTCGGTCCTAAGTGGGAACGGCCGCAATGCTTCCGCTTTGTGGCAAACTCAGGAAGACCTAGATCGCAAACCCCGTGATATTCCTTGTGAGTGTCGGGCGGTGCTTTCTAGACTCTCTTCCCGATGGACTGCTAAGACGTGTCCTACAAGTGGACACGAGAACGCATTACACAAATGATGGTTAGTCCATCTCTTCAGGATGGATTCCATTCATGAGACATTAGCTTCTACTATTTCTCTAGAGGACTAACTTAGCTTCTACTCTTTCTCTAGAGGACTAACTTAAGTCCATGAACTCCTCTTATATCCGCTCTTCAAAACCTTTATGCTTGAATTTAGTGAGAAAGGCCAACTTCAGGTCGTCCCATGTGCCAAAAGTTCATGCTGGTTGTCTCTCATACCATTGAAATGCCACGCCCTTGAAAGTGGAGAGGAATATCGCTAACCAATGCTCAAGGGTTCTTGCATTGTTAGCCACACATGCTACCATAAACTCTACTACATGAAGATTCGGGTCTTCATTGTACTCTCCCTTAAAAATTGGAAATGGAACTACATTTGATGGCCTGTCATCAATATTTCCAAGAAAAAATTGACTAGGAAGGAGACCTTGATTCGCCATGGGAACTTCTGTAAAGAGTGCTTTTAGGAAATCAAAGGAGGCTTCTACTGCAAGCTCATTCTCAGCCTTGATTCTTGCCTTCTCACTTCTCACGTACCTCTCGACTCGTTCTAACACTTGCCTCTTGATTGCATCATTTATCAGGGGGTTTGCTCCAACCAGTTGGTTTGTACTCAACAAAACAGAATCAAAGGGGCTTTAGTCTCTAGAGGACTCTCTGGCCAACATTTCTTCTACTTCCTTCTTTTCAACATCTCTAAATTCAGCTTTGAAACCACTATAGAGCGGGAGACATTCCATTCTAAAAGTATCAAAACTCATTCTTCTTAGGATTATTGTTGTGCCATCATTATAATAATGCCAGCTTATGAGGGTTTTGAACAGTGTATGTTGTGAAAAACACTTTGTCTACCAACTTCCAGTGGGTTGTTAATTGAACGAACAGGAGGTTGTCAGTGCACCAAACATCCCACATATCTTATTGTTGAGCATCCACGAACAAATTCCGACTCTTTCCTTTCTTGTTTTCGTGAACCTCCACTGACCACGACTCCTGAAGCTTCTTCAGGATCTCCAACTTGATGATGCCTAAAAATTTCTCAATGAATGTCAAATCTTCCATGGATGGTCATTCTCTTTGTTTCTACCCTTCAACTTGTTCCCAAACAATTTGCCACCAAGATGCAACTTTCTGTTGCTTCAACAAGTAGAGGGAATAGTCCACCACATAGAGCTTGCATCATGATGGTAATATGTTTTCGTCATTGTGGGATGAACTTCTTGTAGAAAGTGACTTTGATAATAATAATCTCTAACTCTTTAGTGGAAGAAGGAACTTTGCAACATCCATTGAATTCTTCTCTTCTTGCCAATGCCATTTCTTTCATTTTCAGCCTCTTTTGATGCCTATTGACGGCAAGTTTCCCCGGCTCTACACCAAAAACATGGAGCCCCAAGAGGAACACCAAGGAAAAGGGGTTTCTACTACAAGAAAATCTATCTTGTAACATCAATTAGCTTTAGTTTCATTCTTTTGAGAACCATAACAAAACCATAAGAAGGAAAAAAACAAATCTTCATACAGCATCATAATAGATATCTCCCACGGATTTAATAGAATCAACCATAATCTTCAACATCTTCATAAAATCCATCAATAGAATAAGGAACAAAAAAGAATACATCATTTTTTAATGGAAATAATCACATAGTATTCATCTTCAATGTCTTCATAGTTCTCTCTCTATCTCTCATAGTAGATACATTGTTTTTAGGCATAAAACTAAGTTTCTCTCACTTCTCTCTCTCACATACTCTTGCTCTCTGAATAATACATCATAGCCCCACTAAAATACTCAAGAATGGCACTCAAATGTCCTCTCTTGGTTGTGGATACACCTCCCAAAAGGTATGTCTGATGCGAAGAGGTACCAGAGACATCATAGTGTCCTGTGAGATCTAGCTTCTATCCCTGTTCTTATGTAACCTTCTATGAATCTTCTGCAGATACTTCTTCACTTCAATTATCTTGAATAGATCTTGCATTCATCCTTTCTTAATACAAAAACACTTCCCAAAACATCCATACATCCAGTATAACACTAAAGAGAAATGAACAGAACAGAGCACAGAACAACAAAACAACAGAACCACAGAACCTTACAGAAGATCAACAGATACTATAGAAACCATAAAAACCAAACCAAAACCCATTCAATCTTTCACAAAAATTTTAACACAACCTCAATCATCTCTCAAAACATTCATTCAACCATCTCAACTACCAAAATAGAAACAAAACAGAAGAAAACAAAAGAAAATCAGAACTTACAAAACCAAACAAGAAAGATTATACAACCATACAGAACAACATATCCTCATCAAAAACCATCATAAACCCTTCAAACATACTCAAACCATTCCAAAAACTTCCAAAAATCTTCAAATTTAAACAATTCATCACCAAAAACAACCATTTAGCAACAAAAAGAACAAAAAACAGCCCAAAAAATGTTGTCATTTTAGATTCTAGTAAGTTGAATCTTGTGTTTTCATCTTTCTGTCTTTGTTCGTGCATCTCTTTCAGAGAGCATATATCCTCTCTATGGTTCTTCCTCAAACAGTAGGAACATAAAAGGCTCCAAGAATGGTTGGTTTTTGGGTACATTCAGTCGCTAAATGTCCCGCTTGATGACACTTTCCGCACCATGTATTAGAACACATCACATCTCTCCTAGCTCCCCCAAGAGTAGATATATTGGTGATATTTACCTTCAGCATCTGTAGCTGCTTTGTAATCACATCCATAAAGTCTTTCTTGATACTTGTGACTGAGTTGGATAAGTAGTCCTTCAGATTTTCACTTCCTGAAGTACTTGTGGTAGGGTTTTGGGAAGCTTTCGTTATTACTGCATACATTGGTTGGGTTGATCCATACGATCCTCTGTTGTGATTCTGATTCAGAGCTCCTGTTGAGAATTGGGGTTGTTGACGTTAGTTGGTAGGGTTTCACTTTTGTTGAGTCACCATTGGAGGAAGTGTTTGAGGCCACTATTGTTGTGGTTGAACCATCATTTGAGGCATTGTTGTCTGTGGCCACTATGGATTAGGTGCATTATACTGCGGCACTATTTGCATCTGGGAATAGGGGTAGGGAATTGTCCCTAGGATTGTATTTGCTGGCTTTACCATTCCTAGCATGGGAGGAGGTAAGACTCCTCTTCCTGGAGTCATTGACAGCCTTGCTTCAAATTCGTCATACAATCTTGCACCTTCCACTGCACCTTGCAGATTGAGTGGTCTTGTCAATTCCACAAACTTGCAAACTTGTGGTTGTAGGCCTCTGAGAAACACTCCTTTCTGGATACCTTCATCCAAATGATGGTTAGTCCATCTCTTCAGGATGGATTCCATTCATGAAACATAAGCTTCTACTCTTTCTCCAGAGGACTGACTTAGGTTCATGAACTCCTCTCACATCCACTCTTCAAAACCTTCATGCTTGAATTTAGTGAGGAAGGCCAACTTCAGGTCATCTGATGTGCCAAAAGTTCATGCTACTTGTCTCTCATACCATTGAAATGCCACGCCCTTGAAAGTGGCGGAGAATATCGCTAACCAATGCTTAGGGGTTCTGGAATTGTTAGCCACACATGCTACCATAAACTCTACTACATGGAGATCGGGGTCTTAATTGTACTCTCCCTTAAAAATTGGCAATGGGATTACATTTGTTATCCTGCCATCAATATTTCCAGGACAAATCTAACTAGGAATGAGACCTTGAGTCGCCATGGGAACTTCTGTAAAGAGTGCTTTTAGGGCATCAAAGGAGGCTTCTGCTTCAAGCTCGTTCTTAGCCTTGATTCTTCCATTTTCTCTTCTCACGTACCTCTCGACTTGTTCTAACACTTGCCTCTTGATTGCGTCATTTATCAGGGGGTTGGCTCCAACCCGTCGGTTTGTAATCAACAAAACAGAATCAAAAGGGGCTTCAGTCTCTAGAGGACTCTTTGGCCAACATTTCTTCTACTTCCTTCTTTTCAACATTTCTGAATTCAGCTTTCAAACCACTACAGAGGGGGAGACATTCCATTCTAAAAGTATCAAAACTCATTCTTCTTAGGATCATTGTTGTGCCATTATTATAATAATGCCAGCTTCTGAGGGTTTCAACAGTTTATGTTGTGAAAAGCACTTTGTCTACCAACTTCGAGTGGGTTGTTAATTGAACAAACAAGAGGTTGTTAGTGCACCAACAAGCATCCCATGTATCTTGCTATTGAGCATCCATGAACAAATACCAACTCTTTCCTTTCTTATTTTCGTGAACCTCCACTGACCACGACTCTTGAAGTAGCTTCTTCAGGATCTCCCACTTGATGATGTCTTAAAAATTCTCAATGAATGCCAAATCCTCCATGGATGGTCATTCTCTTTGTTTCTACCCTTCAGTTTGTTCCCAAACAATTTGCCACCCAGATGAAAGTTTTTGCTGCTTCAACAGGAAGAGGAAATAGTCCACCACATAGAGAATGCATCATGATGGTCATATGTTTCCGCCATTGTGGGATGAACTTCTTGTAGAAAGTGGCTTTAAGAATAAGAATCTCTAACTCTTCAGTGGAAGAAGGAACTTTGCAACATCCATTGAATTCTTCTCTTCTTGGCAATGCCATTTCTTTCATTTTCAGCCTCTTCTGATGCTTGTTGATGGCAAGTTTCCCCGACTGTGCACCAAAAACATGGAGCCCCAAGAGGAACACCAAGGAAAAGGGGTTTCTACTACAAGAAAATATATCTTGTAACATCAACAAGCTTTTGTTTTATTCTTTTGAGAACCATAACAAGGAAAAAAACAAATCTTCACGCAGCATCATAGTAGATATATCCCATGGATTTAATAGAATCAACCATAATCTTCAACATATTCATAAAATCCATCAATAGGATAAGGAACACAAAAGAATACACCATTTTTGAATGGAAATAATCATATAGTATTCATCTTCAATGTCTTCATAGTTCTCTCTCTATCTCTCATAGTAGATGCATTGTTTTTAGGCATAAAACTGAGTTTCTCTCACTTCTTTTTATCATGTACTCTTGCTCTCTCAATAATACATCATAGCCTCATTACAATACTCAAGAATGGCACTCAAATATCCTCTCTTGGTCGTGGATACACCTCCCAAAAGGTATGTTTGATGCGAAGAGGTACTAGAGACATCGTAGTGTCCTGTGAGATCTAGATTTTGTCACTGTCCTTCTGTAACCTTATGTGAATCTTCAGCAGCTACTTCTTCACTTCAATTAGCTTGAATAGATCTTGCATTCATACTTTCCTAATACAAAAACACTTCCCAAAACATCCATACACCCAGTATAACACTAAAGAGAAATGAACAGAACAGAGCACAGAACAACAGAACAACAGAACCATAGAACCTTATAGAAGATCAACAAAGATGATAGAAACCATAAAAACCAAACCAAAACCCATTCAATCTTTCATAAAACTTTTAACACAACCTCAACCATCTCTCCAAACATTCATTCAACCATCTCAACTACCAAAATAGCAACAAAACAGAGGACAACAAAAGAAAATCAGAAATTACAAAACCAAACAAGAAAGATTACAGAACCATACAAAACAACATATCCTCATCAAAAACCATCATAAACCCGTCAAACATACTCAAACCATTCCAAAAACTTCAAAAAATCTTCAAATTTAAACAATCCATCACCAAAAACAACCATTCAGCAACAAAAAGAACAAAAAATCAGCCCAAAAAATGTTGTCATTTTAGATTCTAGTAAGTTGAATATTGTGTTTTCATCTTTGTCTTTATTCGTGCATCTCTTTCAGAGAGCAGATATCCTCTCTATAGTTCTTCCTCAAACAGTAGGAACAGAAGGCTCCAAGAATGGTTGGTTTTTGGGTACATTCAGTCGCTAAATGTCCCCCTTGATGACACTTTCCACACCATGTATTAGAACACATCACATCTCTCCCAGCTCCCGCAAGAGTAGATATATTGGTGATATTCACCTTCAGCATCTGTAGCTGCTTTGTAATCACATCCATCTATAGCTGCTTTCGTTATTACTGCATACATTGGTTGGGTTGATCTAGACGATTCTCTATTCTGATTCTGATTCAGGGCTCCTGTTGAGACTTGGGGTTATTGACTCCAGTTGGTAGGGTTCCACTTTTGTTGAGTCACCATTGGAGGAATTGTTTGAGGCCACTATTGTTGTGGTTGAACCATCATTTGAGGCATTGCTGTCTCTGGCCACCGTGGATTAGGTGCATTGTACTGCGGCACTATTTGCATCTGGGAATAGGCGTAGGGAACTGTCTCTGGGATTGCATTTGGTGGGTATACCATTCCTGGCATGGGAGGAGGTAAGACACCTCTTCCAGGAGTCATTGATACCCTTGCTTCAAATTCTTCATACAATCTTGCACCTTCCACTATAGCTTACAGATTGACTGGTCTTCTCAATTCCATGAACTTGCAAATTTCTGGTTGTAGGCCTCTGAGAAACACTCCTTTCTGGATACCTTTATCCAAATGACGGTTAGTCCATCTCTTCAAGATGGATTCCATTCATGAGACATAAGCTTCTACTCTTTCTCCAGAAGACTGACTTAAGTTCATGAACTCCTCTCGCATCCGCTCTTCAAAACCTTCACGCTTGAATTTAGTGAGGAAGACCAACTTCAAGTCGTCCCATGTGCTAAAAGTTCATGCTACTTGTCTCTCATACCATTGAAATGCCGCGCCCTTGAAAGTGGTTGGGAATATCGCTAACAAATGCTTAGGGGTTCTAGCATTGTTAGCCACACATGCCACCATAAACTCTACTACATGAAGATTAGGGTCTTCATTGTACTCTCCCTTAAAAATTGGCAATGGGACTACATTTGTTGGCATGTCATCAATATGTCCAGGACAAATCTGACTAGGAAGGAGACCTTGAGTCACCATGGGAACTTCTATAAAGAGTGCTTTTAGGGCATCAAAGGAGGCTTCTACTGCAAGCTTGTTCTTAGCTTTGATTCTTGCCTTCTCTCTTCTTATATACCTCTAGACTTGTTCTAACACTTGCCTCTTGATTGTGTCATTTATCAGGGGGTTGGCTCCAACCCTTGGTTTGTACTCAACAAAATAGAATCAAAAGGGGCTTCAGTCTCTAGAGGACTCTTTGGCCAATAATTCTTCCACTTCCTTCTTTTCAACATCTCTAAATTTAGCTTTCAAACTACTGCAGAGGGGGAGACATTCCATTCTAAAAGTATCAAAACTCATTCTTCTTAGGATCCTTGTTGTGCCATCATTATAATAATGCCAGCTTTTGAGGGTTTTGAATAGTATATGTTGTGAAAAACACTTTGTCTACCAACTTCCAATGGGTTTTTAATTGAACAAACAGGAGGTTGTCAGTGCACCAAGCATCCCACATATCTTGATGTTAAGCATCCACAAACAAATTCCAACTCTTTCCTTTCTTATTTTCGTGAATGTCCACTGACCACGACTCCTTAAGCAGCTTCTTCAGGATCTCCCACTTGATGATGTCTGAAAACTTCTCAATGAATGCCAAATCTTCCGTGGATGGTCATTCTCTTTGTTTCTACCCTTCAGTTTGTTCCCAAACAATTTCCCACCAAGATGAAAGTTTCTGCTGCTTCAACAGGAAGAGGAAATAGTCCACTAGGTAGAGCTTGCATCATGATGGTAATATGTCTTCACCATTGTGGGATGAACTTCTTGTAGAAAGTGGCTTTGACAATAATAATCTCTTACTCTTCAGTGGAAGAAGGAACTTTGCAACATCCATTGAATTCTTCTCTTCTTGGCAATGCCATTTCTTTCTTTTTCAGCCTCTTCTGAAGCTTGTTGATGGGAATTTTTCCCAGCTGTGCACAAAAAACATGGAGCCCCAAGAGGAACATCAAGGAAAAGGGGTTTCTACTACAAGAAAAACTATCTTGTAGCATCAACAAGCTTTTGTTTCATTCTTTTGAGAACCATAACAAGGAAAAAAACAAATCTTCATGCAGCATCATACTCGATATCTTCCACAGATTTTAATAGAATCAGCCATAATCTGCAACATCTTCATAAAATCCATCAATAGATGTAACATATCCACCTGTTATCTTCAGGACACGTCTTAGTAGTCCATCAGAAAGGATGTCTAGAAAGCTCCGCTCGGCACTCTCATGGAATGTTACGGGGTTTGTGATCTAGGACTTTCCGTGTCTGCCACGTAGTGGAAGTATTCCAGCCATTCCCACTTACCACTTAGGACCGACCTGACTTAGGGTTTTCCCTATTGGTCATTTCCTAATGGCAACTAGCGTCGAACCTGAGCGAACTACTTTATGCAGAAATGCCAGGTCCGAAGTGGATTCACGCTGCACTTGGTTCAAGGAGAATGGGAAACGAGAGGGATGTGAAGCTCAACCTCTTTGCCATAAGGCATAGTCCCATTCCGTTCCCTTAAAATAGCGTAAATCAGGATCATTTATAACTTAGACTCTAGGTCAGCGTCCTTTTTCTGTTCGTATCCTTTGAACGATCTCCTCGCTGTCCATCATGATTGAGAAAAGTTCCCGGCCAACCAAGACCACCCATCCGTAGGACGGCCCATGGCCACATCCACCGCACTTTCCTCAAGTTGTTTTAGTTATCTAACTACCTACCACATTTAGTTGGACATGCATCAATCGGCTTCCTTAATTAGTCCGTTAGGCACTGGTTCCTTCACGTAATCATAGCACTTGACATAGAAAAGCAATGTCAAACAAATTCCTTTTCAACATGTTATCATATTTATCTTTGAAATATATAAAGTCCAGCCTGTAGGCTTATCCATAATCTGCCCGAAGGCTATCCAGTAATCCACAGGGATTACTAATCCAAGATTCTGCCCGTAGACTAGTGTGCAGGCCTCGAGATCCAATCCCGAGTCACGTTGGCCTCTTGTGCAGGGCCCGGAAGGCAAGGGATTTATGGCCAGAGCCCCCTCTGGCACCCAAGCGTCAGTCGCGGGTAACTGAAGTTGCCTGTCCCTTCAGGCCTTCACCTTGAAGCATTATTTATCTTTTCATCCTTTAAATTCTTTGAGCAAACAAAGCAAAACAGTACTCGTAAAACTGTTACAAGCACAATCATTTCCATTGATCATTATTTGGCCAACTTCCAAGGAGTGAATCCTTCTTTTCGAATGCATCCAACACTCGATCCGGGATTAATTGCGACTTGGCAAGATCCCCAAGGGTTTGTTTGTTAACCCTATATCCTTGGGTTAGGGCCGTACCCTATTAACCCAACTTAGTCAATACCTTATATTCATATATTATTCCAGTTTATTGATTGGTCTTTTCCTTCCAAGCAAATATCTAATCCCCGTATCTTGGTCACTTTACCTAAGAAAGGTACTATATTAGGACAATTATTCATCCTCTTGCAAGATAAACTTGCGTAAGAATCTGCCAATCTCATTCCGAGGAATTGGCCATTCCCTTTTGATCAAATCACAAGATCATGCAACTCTGCAACTTGTTGCACAAGTGTCACATCAAACTATGGGACTATTCTACCCATCAACGATGTCTTCTAATCACGGTATCATGATTAGATACAACAATCCGTTCCTGATTGCATTAGGCCGACATTGTTGGTCCTAGGATTCCGAGTTTCATCTTTTTAGCGAGAGATTCTTAGGAAAACCCTATATCACTTCTCGCAAGTATGTTCCAATGTCCCTACATTCCGTGAATGTGGGAAAGTCTTTAGGGTATAGGAGTTTCAGCTTTGGTAATACGAGCGACTAGGTAATGTCCTCAGCGTGCTAACCCTAGTTAGCTCTTTGGGATATGTTGCATTGAATTAACCCTTTCTAAACGAGTACCTCTCGATTTTAGGTGTTTAAGTTTAAACCAATTTAACTTGTCTATTCTTGAAGATAATTACGCTATCATTTTCGTAACCACATGATTCATTACCTACGTATAGGTTGATTTACAAACCCTAAATTTTCGGGTTAAGGTCAAAGCATAGGTTAAGTTATAGCATAATTCCAATTTATCATCCTATAATATGCAACAAGATTCATGCTACTAAGCTTTAATATTTTATGTTTAAACAAGTCGTTTTCTACTTTCATTTACGAATGATTTTGTCGTATGCTGAACTTACATAACATTTCGTTGAATTGATTTTTTAGGCCACTTGCCTAGAGTTAAATCTTCTTCATGCATCCCTAGTAATTTCCTACGGTTGCTAGTAACTTTCTTTAGGAATCATTTCGAAAAAGATGTTTAATAATGCGATATGCGGATTATTCCTTCCATGCTTAATGGAAGTGTACTATCATAATTTTGTTTTGTAAAAATGGACATTAATTAATCTAATTTCATTACTTTGCAATGCATAAAAATGACTTGCTAGAAACGCATAGAAATCTTATGCTCACTTTATTTTGTTTGTTTTATTGAAAAATACTAATGATCGCATCCCTCAATTGTGATCTATTAGCCAAAGTATTTTCAATCGAAAAAAAAACATGCATCCTTATTCCTCAAATGATCCATGCATAATTGAAATATTACAACGTTAATCAAATTTAGAAAGAGGAACCTGGACTTGTGGTGAAATATCCACATGGATGTTCGGAGACGATCCTCCTGCGGTTGCGCCTTGAGCTTTCTTAGGAGCCATCGTGAATTCGGCCTTTCCACCTTGGATGCAGATTTATGATGTTAGCCGTCTCCTTTGCACGCGAAACTTCCTTTGTGATTCCACCGTCCTTCAGAATCGATCCTTAGAAATGGAACTTATTAATTTCTCCTTCCTTTCGTAGAAGCTCCGAGGTCCAAATTGTCTACACGGGAAGGGGTTTAGCACTCGGGCTAATTGGGAGATTGTAGGAAATCCAAGGAGAAAAATAAAGGCTTGATGAGGCTTTTTAAAGGCCTCGGATAGGACTCCACAGGAAAAAGGGTACTAACTAGACTTAAGCGGATTGAAAAAGGGCAAAGGGTATAAAAGGCCTTAAAAAGGGATATTTTCATGGAGGGGGGGAAAGAAACCCACCGGAATGGGTTTAAATCCTGGGGAGGGGATAGTTTAGAACGCACTTGGTGGACAAAGCAAAACTTCCTTTGTGATTCCACCGTCCTTCAGAAATTGATTCTTAGAAATGCAACTTATTAATTTCTCCTTCCTTTCGTAGAAGCTGCGGGGTGCAAATTGTCTACACGGGAAGGGGGTTAGCACTCGGGCTAATTGGGAGATTGTAGGAAATCCAAGGAGAAAAAAAAAGGCTTGACGAGGCTTTTTAAAGGCCTCGGATAGGAATCCACGGAAAAAAGGGTACTAACTGGACTTTAGCGGATTGAAAAAGGCAAAGGGTATAAAAGACCTTAAAAAGGGATATTTCCGTGGAGAGGGGGAAAGAAACCCACGGGAATGGGTTTAAATCCTGGGGAGGGGATAGTTTAGGACGCACTTGGCCTTCAACCTGAAGCATTATATATCTTTTCATCCTTTAAATTCTTTGAGCAAACAAAGCAAAACAGTACTCTTAAAACTGTTACAAGCATAATCATTTCCGTTGGTCATTATTTGGCCAGCTGCGAAGGAGTGAATCCTTCTTTCCGAATGCATCCAACACTCGATCCAGGATTAATTGCGACTTGGCAAGATCCCCAAGGGTTTGTTTGTTAACCCTATATCCTTGGGTTAGGGCCGTACCCTATTAACCCAACCTAGTCAATACCTTAAGTTCATATATTATTCCAATTTATTGATTGGTCTTTTCCTTCCAAGCAAATATCTAATCCTCGTATCTTGGTCACTTTACCTAAGAAAGGTACTATATTAGGACAATTATTCATCCTCTTGCAAGATAAACTTGCGTAAGAATCTGCCAATCTCATTCCGAGGAATTGGCCATTCCCTTTTGATCAAATCAGAAGATCATGCAACTCTGCAACTTGTTGCACAAGTGTCACATCAAACTATGGGACTATTCTACACATCAACGATGTCTTCTAATCACGGTATCATGATTAGATATAACAATCCGTTCTTGATTGCATTAGGCCGACATTATTGGTCATAGGGTTCCGAGTTTCATCTTTTTAGCGAGAGATTCTTAGGAAAAGCCTATATCACTTCTCGCAAGTATGTTCCAATGTCCCTACATTCCGTGAATGTGGGCAAGTCTTTAGGCTATAGGAGTTTCAGTTTTGGTAATACGAGCAACTAGGTAATGTCCTCAGCATGCTAACCCTAGTTAGCTCTTTGGGATATGTTGCATTGAATTAACCCTTTCTAAACGAGTACCTCTCGGTTTTAGGTGTTTAGGTTTAAACCAATTTAACTTGTCTATTCTTGAAGATAATTACGCTATCATTTCCGTATAACCACATGATTCATTTCCTACGTATAGATTTACAAACCCTAACTTTTCGGGTTAAGGTCAAAGCATAGGTTAAGTTATAGCATAATTCCAATTTATCATCCTATAATATGCAACAAGATTCATGCTACTAAGCTTTAATATTTTATGTTTAAACAAGTAGTCTTTTTCTACTTTCATTTTCGAATGAATTTGTCGTATGCTGAACTTACATAACATTTCGTTGAATTGATTTTTTAGGCCACTTGCCTAGAGTTAAATCTTCTTCATGCATCCCTAGTAATTTCCTACGGTTGCTAGTAACTTTCTTTAAGAATCATTTCGAAAAAGATGTTTAATAATGCGATATGCGGATTATTCCTTCCATGCTTAATGGAAGTGTACTATCATAATTCTGTTTTGTAAAAATGGACATTAATTAATCTAATTTCATTACTTTGCAATGCATAAAAATGACTTGCTAGAAATGCATAGAAATCTTATGCTCACTTTATTTTGTTCGTTTTATTGAAAAATACTAATGACCGCATCCCTCAATTGTGATCTATTAGCCAAAGTATTTTCAATCGAAAAAAAAACATGCATCCTTATTCCTCAAATGATCCATGCATAATTGAAATATTACAATGTTAATCAAATTTAGAAAGAGGAACCTGGACTTGTGGTGAAATATCCACATGGATGTTCGGAGACGATCCTCCTGCGATTGCGCCTTGAGCTTTCTTAGGAGCCATCGTGAATTCGGCCTTTCCACCTTGGATGCAGATTTATGATGTTAGCCGTCTCCTTTGCACGCGAAACTTCCTTTGTGATTCCACCGTCCTTCAGAATCGATCCTTAGAAATGGAACTTATTAATTTCTCCTTCCTTTCGTAGAAGCTCCGGGGTCCAAATTGTCTACACGGGAAGGGGTTTAGCACTCGGGCTAATTGGGAGATTGTAGGAAATCCAAGGAGAAAAATAAAGGCTTGACGAGGCTTTTTAAAGGCCTCGGATAGGACTCCACGGGAAAAAGGGTACTAACTAGACTTAAGCGGATTGAAAAAGGGCAAAGGGTATAAAAGACCTTAAAAAGGGATATTTTCGTGGAGGGGGGAAAGAAACCCACGGGAATGGGTTTAAATCCTGGTGAGGGGATGTTGAGAATCAGCAATCACACTCAAACAGCCTCTTTGTATGGAGTCTCAGGGTCAAGGACATGCAGGCTAACTTATCCCATATGCACAATAGTGCCTACTGCAGTTTCCTACTTTCCTATAAAGCATTGTACTTGCTTCCTTTCTTAATGCAATGATAGTACTCTTTTCATTTCAGTAAAGTGTCAATGTCATTGTCCACATACACAAGATTGTGTTTATGAGTCCAAGTCTCAATCTTGGAACCTAATTCACTTGTGTAACAAACAGTGTCCATTCCATCATGAGTCTACACTTCTCCTTCCATCCTCCATAGCTTCCGGTTATGTCATGCTCTAGATCCCGCATTTATAACATGGTATCAGAGCCCAGTTGGGCATGGCATTGCTTCTTCAGCCTCTCTTGATTCTTCTGAACCTCCATCCAGCTCAGTGTCAGTGTATGACTTCTTTTCTCAACTCTACTCTCACTGAAGCTTCCATGGCAGCCATAGCCAGCAGCACCCTGTCAGATTGAACTGCTTATATCTCACTCCACAGGTCAAATCTCTTGGAGCTTCCTTCTGGAAAAGTATTCCCCAACTCATAAAGCTTCCTTGTATCACATCAATCCAGGACATTGGACCATCTGGAGCTCAGCATTGTGAAAATCCCCAATCTCTGTTCTGTGTTTGCCATAGCCAGACAGGACCTACCTTGCTTGGAGCTTCCATAACTCTTCAACCAGACAGAATTTCAACACGATTTATTCTGGAAAAATGTTCCTTGGCTCAGGGCGCAGCTTCCTGTCACTTTAAACACCAACATTGATGATCTACAGCTCCAGCATTGCTCAAATTCGACCTCGCTGTCCAGATCTGCGCCGATTCTGTTCGCGGCACCTGCGCGCTGCATATTGACCACGATGTTGATGATCATGATGGGGCTTTGGTAGCCCATGACATAAGCTTCCTAGATATGTAAAAAGTTTTGAAAATGATGCACTGTAGCTCCTGCAATCAGCAAAAAACCAGGCGCCTGTCTCAGAAACCCTAATTCCACCATAGCCAAAAGCTTCAAAATCTTGACATTTTTCACTGTTTCTCTCACTGAAGTTATCAACAGTGATTTTAATCACTGAGCAATACTCTCTGAAGTTCGTTAAAGTACTGTCACTCAGATCTGAAGGAATCAGCATCAAATCAAGAAGGGGAAGATCACTTGGAGTAAAAGACTTTTGCAGATTTGGTATTCATTGACACTAAGTTAGTGCTTTTTAGCACTTGTGTCTCTCAATCAATTCTTCTGTTGCTCAAATCTAATAAAGTCTGAAGTTGATTTGCTACTGTTCCCGTAAATCTAACATGGGCAAAGACTCGCCAAATGCTCGATTCAAAGGAGTCAGATTCCACACTTGGCAAACCAAAATCAAGCTCATCCTGATGAAGAAGGGTCTCTGGGCCATCACAAATGGCAAAGAGAAGAAACCGCGGGACGCGGACCTTGCAACTACTTGGCAAAAGAATGATGACAGAGCCCAGGCCATTATCAAATTGGAGCTAGACGACAGTTATATCCATCATGTGGATAACTGTGAGACCTCACAGGATACATGGAAAAGACTTGACACCCTGTTCGGTGCACAATCTAAATCATCAAAGTATGGTCTCCTGATTGAATTCTTCAGGCTTGAAATGAAGTCCAACACATCACTTGCCACACATCTCAATTACATGGAAGGACTCCTAACCCAGCTTTCAGGAATAAACATTAAAATGGATGAAGATGTTTGCATCGGTGTTCTACTTAAGAGCTTGCCTCTTGAATATAATAACGTATCAACAACTTTAATCAACATGCCAAATCCTGAACTTGTTGATATCCAGGCATCACTGTTAGAAGAAGAAAAGAAGCTAAAAACTAAAGAAGAACCAAGTACCTCTAGAGATGAGCATGCATTATATGTTGGCAACAGGTACAAAGGCAAGAAAGGTCAGCTCTTTTGTGACTTCTGCAAAAGGACCGGACACACCGAGAAGTTCTGCCACGCAAGAAAGAGATCCCAAAAGGCCTATCTAGTCGCAGTCAAAGAAGAAGAAGAAAATGAAGCAAAGGAAGAAGAAGATGAAGATCACCAGGATCGGAAGGACAAGACTCATCAGTCCTTGTACTCTCATAATTCTGATAGACTGTTTTAATAGCCTTGTATTTTCCTTACCCTAATGCTTCCTGCCATAAGCTTTGTAAAATCCTTATGTAACTTGGCATTACAGTCCCTGTACACTTTGTGAGGCCCCTAAAACAGCCTCTGGATGTCCACCATGTTTATGGTACCCACACTTAGCTTTTTCTGCGACAGCCTCTGGTGTTTTGCCATGTCTGTGGTATGCCCACACTTTGCAGGTGGTTCTCATTACAGCCTCTACACACTTTGTGCCTTTCCTAGTTGTGATTGAGGAGGGGTGTTGAGAATCAGCAATCACACTCAAACAGCCTCTTTGTATGGAGTCTCAGGGTCAAGGACATGCAGGCTAACTTATCCCATATGCACAATAGTGCCTACTGCAGTTTCCTACTTTCCTATAAAGCATTGTACTTGCTTCCTTTTTTAATGCAATGATAGTACTCTTTTCATTTCAGTAAAGTGTCAATGTCATTGTCCACATACACAAGATTGTGTTTATGAGTCCAAGTCTCAATCTTGGAACCTAATTCACTTGTGTAACAAACAGTGTCCATTCCATCATGAGTCTACACTTCTCCTTCCATCCTCCATAGCTTCCGGTTATGTCATGCTCTAGATCCCGCATTTCTAACAGGGGATAGTTTAGAACACACTTGGTGGACAAAGCAAAACTTCCTTTGTGATTCCACCGTCCTTCAGAAATCGATTCTTAGAAATGGAACTTATTAATTTCTCCTTCCTTTCGTAGAAGCTGCGGGGTGCAAATTGTCTACACGGGAAGGGGGTTAGCACTCGGGCTAATTGGGAGATTGTAGGAAATCCAAGGAGAAAAAAAAAGGCTTGACGAGGCTTTTTAAGGCCTCGGATAGGAATCCACGGAAAAAAGGGTACTAACTGGACTTTAGCGGATTGAAAAAGGGCAAAGGGTATAAAAGACCTTAAAAAGGGATATTTCCGTGGAGGGGGGGAAAGAAACCCACGGGAATGGGTTTAAATCCTGGGGAGGGGATAGTTTAGGACGCACTTGGCCTTCAACCTGAAGCATTATATATCTTTTCATCCTTTAAATTCTTTGAGCAAACAAAGCAAAACAGTACTCTTAAAACTGTTACAAGCATAATCATTTCCGTTGGTCATTATTTGGCCAGCTGCGAAGGAGTGAATCCTTCTTTCCGAATGCATCCAACACTCGATCCGGGATCAATTGCGACTTGGCAAGATCCCCAAGGGTTTGTTTGTTAACCCTATATCCTTGGGTTAGGGCCGTACCCTATTAACCCAATCTAGTCAATACCTTAAGTTCATATATTATTCCAATTTATTGATTGGTCTTTTCCTTCCAAGCAAATATCTAATCCTCGTATCTTGGTCACTTTACCTAAGAAAGGTACTATATTAGGACAATTATTCATCCTCTTGCAAGATAAACTTGCATAAGAATCTGCCAATCTCATTCCGAGGAATTGGCCATTCCCTTTTGATCAAATCAGAAGATCATGCAACTCTGCAACTTGTTGCACAAGTATCACATCAAACTATGGGACTATTCTACCCATCAACGATGTCTTCTAATCACGGTATCATGATTAGATATAACAATCCGTTCTTGATTGCATTAGGCCGACATTATTGGTCCTAGGGTTCCGAGTTTCATCTTTTTAGCGAGAGATTCTTAGGAAAACCCTATATCACTTCTCGCAAGTATGTTCCAATGTCCCTACATTCCGTGAATGTGGGCAAGTCTTTAGGCTATAGGAGTTTCAGTTTTGGTAATACGAGCAACTAGGTAATGTCCTCAGCATGCTAACCCTAGTTAGCTCTTTGGGATATGTTGCATTGAATTAACCCTTTCTAAACGAGTACCTCTCGGTTTTAGGTGTTTAGGTTTAAACCAATTTAACTTGTCTATTCTTGAAGATAATTACGCTATCATTTCCGTATAACCACATGATTCATTTCCTACGTATAGATTTACAAACCCTAACTTTTCGGGTTAAGGTCAAAGCATAGGTTAAGTTATAGCATAATTCCAATTTATCATCCTATAATATGCAACAAGATTCATGCTACTAAGCTTTAATATTTTATGTTTAAACAAGTAGTCTTTTTCTACTTTCATTTTCGAATGAATTTGTCATATGCTGAACTTACATAACATTTCGTTGAATTGATTTTTTAGGCCACTTGCCTAGAGTTAAATCTTCTTCATGCATCCCTAGTAATTTCCTACGGTTGCTAGTAACTTTCTTTAAGAATCATTTCGAAAAAGATGTTTAATAATGCGATATGCGGATTATTCCTTCCATGCTTAATGGAAGTGTACTATCATAATTCTGTTTTGTAAAAATGGACATTAATTAATCTAATTTCATTACTTTGCAATGCATAAAAATGACTTGCTAGAAATGCATAGAAATCTTATGCTCACTTTATTTTGTTCGTTTTATTGAAAAATACTAATGACCGCATCCCTCAATTGTGATCTATTAGCCAAAGTATTTTCAATCGAAAAAAAAACATGCATCCTTATTCCTCAAATGATCCATGCATAATTGAAATATTACAATGTTAATCAAATTTAGAAAGAGGAACCTGGACTTGTGGTGAAATATCCACATGGATGTTCGGAGACGATCCTCCTGCGATTGCGCCTTGAGCTTTCTTAGGAGCCATCGTGAATTCGGCCTTTCCACCTTGGATGCAGATTTATGATGTTAGCCGTCTCCTTTGCACGCGAAACTTCCTTTGTGATTCCACCGTCCTTCAGAATCGATCCTTAGAAATGGAACTTATTAATTTCTCCTTCCTTTCGTAGAAGCTCCGGGGTCCAAATTGTCTACACGGGAAGGGGTTTAGCACTCGGGCTAATTGGGAGATTGTAGGAAATCCAAGGAGAAAAATAAAGGCTTGACGAGGCTTTTTAAAGGCCTCGGATAGGACTCCACGGGAAAAAGGGTACTAACTAGACTTAAGCGGATTGAAAAAGGGCAAAGGGTATAAAAGACCTTAAAAAGGGATATTTTCGTGGAGGGGGGAAAGAAACCCACGGGAATGGGTTTAAATCCGGGGGAGGGGATAGTTTAGAACGCACTTGGTGGACAAAGCAAAACTTCCTTTGTGATTCCACTGTCCTTCAGAATCGATCCTTAGAAATGGAACTTATTAATTTCTCCTTCCTTTTGTAGAAGCTCCGGGGTGCAAATTGTCTACACGGGAAGGGGGTTAGCACTCGGGCTAATTGGGAGATTGTAGGAAATCCAAGGAGAAAAAAAAAGGCTTGACGAGGCTTTTTAAAGGCCTCGGATAGGAATCCACGGGAAAAAGGGTACTAACTGGACTTTAGCGGATTGAAAAAGGGCAAAGGGTATAAAAGACCTTAAAAAGGGATATTTCCGTGGAGGGGGGGAAAGAAACCCACGAGAATGGGTTTAAATCCTGGGGAGGGGATATTTTAGGACGCACTTGGCCTTCAACCTGAAGCATTATATATCTTTTCATCCTTTAAATTCTTTGAGCAAACAAAGCAAAACAGTACTCTTAAAACTGTTACAAGCATAATCATTTCCGTTGGTCATTATTTGGCCAGCTGCGAAGGAGTGAATCCTTCTTTCCGAATGCATCCAACACTCGATCTGGGATCAATTGCAACTTGGCAAGATCCCCAAGGGTTTGTTTGTTAACCCTATATCCTTGGGTTAGGGCCGTACCCTATTAACCCAACCTAGTCAATACCTTAAGTTCATATATTATTCCAATTTATTGATTGGTCTTTTCCTTCCAAGCAAATATCTAATCCTCGTATCTTGGTCACTTTACCTAAGAAAGGTACTATATTAGGACAATTATTCATCCTCTTGCAAGATAAACTTGCGTAAGAATCTGCCAATCTCATTCCGAGGAATTGGCCATTCCCTTTTGATCAAATCACAAGATCATGCAACTCTGCAACTTGTTGCACAAGTGTCACATCAAACTATGGGACTATTCTACCCATCAACGATGTCTTCTAATCACGGTATCATGATTAGATATAACAATCCGTTCTTGATTGCATTAGGCCGACATTGTTGGTCCTAGGGTTCCGAGTTTCATCTTTTTAGCGAGAGATTCTTAGGAAAACCCTATATCACTTCTCGCAAGTATGTTCCAATGTCCCTACATTCCCTGAATGTGGGCAAGTCTTTAGGGTATAGGAGTTTCAGTTTTGGTAATACGAGCAACTAGGTAATGTCCTCAGCGTGCTAACCCTAGTTAGCTCTTTGGGATATGTTGCATTGAATTAACCCTTTCTAAACGAGTACCTCTCGGTTTTAGGTGTTTAGGTTTAAACCAACTTAACTTGTCTATTCTTGAAGATAATTACGCTATCATTTCCGTATAACCACATGATTCATTTCCTACGTATAGATTTACAAACCCTAACTTTTTATTGGCCATTGCTCCCTCTTCCAATCATTCATCTTCAACATACTTAGTTACTTGCAGGTCTTGTTGGAGAGAGGGAGGTAGTGCCAGTGCATTACTTAGTTGATGACTCATTGTTGTATTTGACTATCTCTTGCCTTGGTATATGGATTCCATTTCTTAAGCATTCTTCTTTTAGTTCTTTTGCAATGTTCATCATTCATTTGCAATCTCTCTCTTCTTGTATTATGCAGTCTATTGCACCAAATTCTCACACTTCCATCATTGCACCCACTTTTGACATGGTATCATATGTTCGTGTTTGGTATTGTGGTGCTGTTAATCCCCACCGACAGGATCAAAGTGTTGGGGCGCCATGAGAAGAATGGGTTCCAAAGGAAAGGATACCTTGATCTTCCAATTACTTACTGATTCCTGAATATCCATGAACTGAAATCATACTATTATCCAGTTCCTGTAGATAAATGTAATACAATATTATTCTCCCCAAACTAAATGTAAACAATTGGCTTATCATTGCAAGAAATGTTGTATTTCGAAAGGGCTATGTCCATATAAATGCAATACGACTTCTTTTTATCCATGTCTATTTTGTCAATGCGAATTGATAAAAAGTTAAGTGGTTTGATTGCTTGATTGATAGCGAAAATGAAGATGAAATATAAATCATAACATTTAACGAGTAATAACGTTAAGAGACCTTTATCCAGGCACAACCCCAGGTACAAGTTCCCAGTTCGCCTCCTACATCAAGTACTGTTGTAATCCAGGACCACCCAAATTTGAGGAGAGAGGCAGGTTCATCCAAGCAGATGCTAAAATTTGGATTGAATCCATGGAGGATTACTTTGAAGCAGCCAGTACTACACCCGCGGTACTACACCCGCCAACCAGGCTATGCTCGCCAAGTTGAAGCTCACCGGTGAAGCCAAGCTTTGGTGGAAGCAATGGTGCAGAGATTGAGGAATCACGGAAGGATCCATCACCTGGGAGAAGCTGAAGAAAGCTGTGCAGGGAAGATACTTACCACCTGCTATCCCACATAGAAAATGAATGAGTTCTACGAGCTAAAACAACTGGGGCTCACTCTTGACGCATACTACTCTAAATTCGTCTCACTTCTTAAGTATGCACCACAGATGGACATGACATAGAAGGTGTCAAAATTTTGTGCTGGTTTAAATCTACCAGTGAATACCCGTCTCAAATCTATGCGCCCATCAGATCTTCAGGACGCACTCATTCAAGCTGCCCCTATAATTCAGGAGGTGCAGGTTAGACCAAGAGGTAACAAAACTTGGTCTTATAATGACCCAAACAGAGGAGCATTTAGGCCTCAAATGAAGAGATTTCAAGGTCAGAATCAGGGACAAAGAAAGAAAGCAAGGACTAATAATGTCAACAACTTTGTTCCTACTCAAAGCAATGGTCGAAACCTCCATTGTTTCCACTACAATGAGCCCGGTCATTTCAAGAGGCAATGTCCCAAGCTTGGAGGAGGACATCGCCAAGCACCTTTCCAAGGAACGAGCTGTGGAAAGGGAGCCGCTACCTGAGGCAGAGGAAGAACCACCTGTGTTACCAACAGGGAAATGTGCAAAGAAGAAGAAAATCCGACCATGGAAGTAGAGTTTGAAAGGGCGACAGTCCATGCCGCTCTTCACAAGAAAGGGCCAAATCGCCAGTTCTCAGTGATTCAGACACCGTCGGACTATCAAGATAAAAGTTTCAAGACCTTGATTGATTGTGGCAGTACAAATTTCTTTATCTCACTAGTTTGTGCAAAAAGATTAGGAATAGCCAGAGTGGAAGCACCTATCTTACTTTGGAATTGGCAAATGGTCGTGAGGTTACTTGTACCAGGCAAACTGCTAAGGTGGAATTCTTTCTGGGAGGAAAGACGACTTCGATCAAATTCAGAGTCATGAATTTAGGCATCCATGAGTGTCTACTCGGAATGGATTGGATTAAACCTAATGACGCCCACATTCATTATGGAAAGGGCCAAATTTCCTTCTGAAACTCTGAAGGGGAATTGGTCACAACTCAAGGGGAAGTTGGAAATCCAAAAATCCAATTGTCCAAAGCATCTTGGATCATAAAGGGAGTCAGAAAAGGACTACCTGCCTACTTGATTAAGCTCAACAAGTTAGATCAGAAGCAGGAGTCTAGTGAAGAACCTTCATGGCTAAAGGAATACGCAGATGTATTTCCTGAAGAGTTGACAGAACTCCCGCCTCAAAGAGAAGTGGATCATGAGATCAAGCTAGTGCCAGGAGCTGTGCCAATTGCAAAAAGACCCTATAGAATGTCCATATCGGAAGCAATTGAGCTGAAGGAACAACTCAAGCAACTACTAGATCAGGGCTACATCCATCCTAGCAGTTCACCATGGGGAGCTCCTATACTATTCCAGAAAAAGAAATATGGAATGCTTCAACTATGTATTGATTACAGAGGATTGAATCAATCAAATGTCAAGAACAAGTACCCTATTCCTAGAATAGATGAGCTTCTTGATCGCCTTCAGGGTGCGAAGATATTTTCCAAGATTGACCTCAGATCTGGTTACTATCAGATAAGAATCAAGGACGAATATATCCCAAAGACGGCCTTCAACACAAGATATGGACATTTTGAGTTCCTAGTTATGTCATTCGGGCTTACGAATGCCCCTGCCACCTTCAATAGGTTAATGCAGGATATTTTTAGGCCATATCTTGATGATTTTGTACTCGTCTTCTTCAACGACACTCTAATCTATTCTAAACAGGAAGAAGATCATGAACCCGAACTTCGGATGTCCTTGAGACAATGAGGTCACATAAGCTGTATGCTAAAATGAAGAAGTGTGCATTCTTCAAATGTCAGATTGAATATCTGGGATTCATCGTATCAGTGGAAGGAATCTCAGTGGACCCAACCAAGGTCAAAGATGTGCTAGAATGGCCAATACCAACAACTGTCAAAGAAATACACAGTTTTCTTGGATTGATAGGATGGTATAGGGTCTTCATAAAAAACTATGCCTTGATTGCTGCACCTCTGATGGACTTACTGAAGAAGCAAACTTCCATTGCATGGTCAACTCCCAAACAAACTAGCTTCGACAGATTGAAGTAAAGTTTGGTATCAGCACCTATCCTAAAGCTTCCAAACCTCAGTAAGGAGTTCGAGGTAGTAACTGATGCTAGCACACTTGCCTTAGGATGTGTGCTCATGCACGAAAGTCATCTTGTAGCATACTCTTCAAGGAAGGTGAAGAGTCATGAGAAGAATTATGCTACGCATGATCTAGAATTGTTAGCTATCATCCATGCTCTAAAGCTTTGGAGACACTACCTGTTGGGTAACAAGTTTACTCTAGTGATTGATCATAAGAGTCTCAAGTGGATCTTTACCCAGAATGAGCTCAACATGAGGCAACGTCGGTGGATTGAAGTGCTGGAGGAGTATGACTTTGAAATCAAGTACCGACCTGGAAAGGAGAATGTAGTTGCCGATGCACTCAGTTGCAAGGCATTCCTTAATTCTCTAATCTTGCAAAACCCATCAACAGCTAGATATCTAGCTACAAAGGTATCTATGCCAAACAATCCAATACTTGAGTTAGTTGGAGAGGAAGCATGCCATGATCCAGCCTATCAAAAGATGCTAAGAAAGATCTCTATCAAGGATCAGGACCAAAAGCTACAGGCTAAGTATCATGAATTCTCTATCAACAGTAGACTTATCTACTATAGAACGAGAGTATGTATAGTGGCAAGCCAGTCACTTAAGCACAAGATATTATGGGAAGCTCATGATTCCCCTTTCTTAGGACATCCTGGCTATGCCAAGACTCTCAATGCAGTTAGGAAGAGCTACCATTGGGAGAGGCTTAAATATGTCACTGAGTGTTTGTCTTATCAACGTATCAAAGCCAAACATGTCAAGATGCCAGGGAAGTTACAACCACTTGACATTCCCCAAATGAAATGGGAATTCATCAGTATGGACTTTGTTGTTGGCCTACCCCAAGTTCAGGGAGGATACAACTCCATCATGGTTGTGGTGGACATGCTGACTAAGGTTGCACACCTTGTTCTAGTAAAGACAAACTATAAAGCCTCAGACATTGCAAGATTGTTTATCAAGGAGATATTCAAGCTACATGGGCTACCCAAAAGAATCGTTAGTGATCGTGATTCTCTCTTCACAACATCACACTTCTGGAGAGCTATCTTTGAAGCCATTGGAACTCGACTTTGTTTTAGCACAACTTACCATCCCCAAACGGATGGCCAAATGGAGAGAGTCAATCAAGTCATTAAGGATATGCTTAGGGGACACTGCTATCATGAGCCAAAAAGGTGGATTCAATACTTGCCTTTGGTTGAATTTGCCTACAATGCTTCTTACCAACAAAGCATTTAGATGACCCCTTTTCAAGCATTGTATGGTCATGACTATTGAAGTCCCCTAAACTTCTCAGATCCAACCTTGAGGGTTGAAGCTCCAAGGCAGATGTTGGAAGAGATGGATGACCAAATAAAGTCAATAAGACAAGACATCCAAGCCGCCAAGGATAGACAGAAGGCATATGTGGATTTGAAGCAACAAGATAGAATCTTCGAGGAAGGAGACATGGTCTTCATTTGCATACGCCCAAAGAAGAGTTCTCTATCCTTAGGGAATTGCAAAAAGCTAAGTCCAAGGTATTTTGGACCATACAAGATCCTTAAGTGCCTAGGACCTAATGCTTATAGACTGTAGCTCCTTGAGAACCTAAAGGTTCATAATGTATTCCATATCAGCCTATTGAAGAAGTATGTACCTAATCCTAACCATGTAGTTGATGGCCAACAAGTTGTAATGCCTAGTGAAGGAGTCCTTGAGCTAAGGCTTGATAGGATCTTAGATGTTAGGGAGAGACAACTGAGATCCAGAACCTTGAGAGAATGCCTCGTCCAGTGGAAAGATTATCTTGAGGAGGATGCCACTTGGATAGAGCAAAGCACTCTCATCCATCAATATCCCCAGTTTATCTCGAGATGAGAACATCTCAATTCCTCCAAGGGGGAGAGAATGTGACATTCTCGATTTTCTAAAAACACGCATTCCTCATATAAACCGCCTCTTAAGAGGCCAAAAGGATAATTCATGGGGGGAAATGTGGAAAATTATTTTAAATTAATTATCCCTCTCTCCTCCAGCTGACTTTCGTGCTGGAGGAGAAGGGAATAGCAAAGGCAATTAAAGCTCCTTGCTGGAGCTCATGGAGGGAGAAGGCCATGCCAATGGCCGCGTGGAGGGAGGTACCTCTCCCTCACACCTATAAAACCAGGGTCTCTAGTAGTCGTGGGAGAGAGGAGGAAGGCTGTGAGAACGGACGATTCGAACAGAGAGGAGGAGGCAGTAAACATCCTTGTTGCCGTTGAAGGAGGATCGTGTGATTGCTGTCCCCGCTGGAACCGTCAACTGCCACCGCCATCGAACCCATCTGCCACCACCATCCTCTTTCCCCACATGGCTCCTGACCACAAAAACTTCAAGAAGCTTCTTGAAGCTTCTAAGGGGAGGAGCTAAGCCCCCCTTCCTATGGCTTTACTAAGCCTTCTTCTTGAAGGTTTATTATAACCTCTTTACCACCCTCGAGATTTAATCCCCTCACAGGTGATTCTTACACCTTTTCCCCCCCTTTTGTCCACCAAGTGCATCCTAAACTATCCCCTCCCCAGGATTTAAACCCATTCCTGTGGGTTTCCTTCCCCCCTCCACGGATATATCCCTTTTTAAGGTTTTTTATACCCTTTGCCCTTTTTCAATCTGCTAAAGTCCAGTTAGTACCCTTTTTTCCATCGAGTCCTATTCGAGACCTTTAAAAAGCCTCATCAAGCCTTTTTTTTTCTCCTTGGATTTTCTACAATATCCCAATTAGCCCGAGTGCTAAACCCCTTCCCGTGTAGACAATTTGCACCCCGGAGCTGCTACGAAAGGAAGGAGAAATTAATAAGTTCCATTTCTAAGGATCGATTCTAAAGGAGGGTGGAATCACAAAGGAATTTTTGCGTGCAAAGGAGACAGCCAACATCATAAATCTGCGTCCAAGGCGGAAAGGCCGAAATTGCGATGGCTCCTAAGAAATCTCAAGGCGCAACTGCAGGAGGATCGTCTCCTAACATCCATGTGGATATTTCACCACAAGTCTAGGTTCTTCTTCCTAAATTTGATTAACGTTGTAATATTTCAATTATGCATGGATCATTCGAGGAATAAGGATGCATGTTTTTTTTTCGATTGAAAATACTTTGGCTAATAGATCACAATTGAGGGATGCGGTCATTAGTATTTTTCAATAAAACGAACAAAATAAAGTGAGCATAAGATTTCTATGCATTTCTAGCAAGTCATTTTTATGCATTGCAAAGTAATGAAATTAGATTAATTAATGTCCATTTTTACAAAACAGAATTATGATAGTACACTTCCATTAAGCATGGAAGGAATAATCCGCATATCGCATTATTAAACATCTTTTTCGAAATGATTCTTAAAGAAAGTTACTAGCAACTGTAGGAAATTACTAGGGATGCATGAAGAAGATTTAACTCTAGGCAAGTGGCCTAAAAATCAATTCAACAAAACGCTATGTAAGTTCAACATACGACAAATTCATTCGGAAATGAAAGTAGAAAAAAACTACTTGTTTAAACATAAAATATTAAAGCTTAGTAGCATGAATCTTATTGCATATTATAGGATGATAAATTGGAATTATGCTATAACTTAACCTATGCTTTGACCTTAACCCGAAAAGTTAGGGTTTGTAAATCTATACGTAGGTAATGAATCATGTGGTTATACGGAAATGATAGCGTAATTATCTTCAAGAATAGACAAGTTAAATTGGTTTAAACCTAAACACCCAAAACCGAGAGGTACTCGTTTAGAAAGGGTTAATTCAATGCAACATATCCCAAAGAGCAAACTAGGGTTAGCACGCTGAGGACATTACCTAGTTGCTCATATTACCAAAACTGAAACTCCTATACCCTAAAGACTTGCTCACATTCAGGGAATGTAGGGACATTGGAACATACTTGCGAGAAGTGATATAGGGTTTTCCTAAGAATCTCTCGCTAAAAAGATGAAACTCGGAACCGTAGGACCAACAATGTCGGCCTAATGTAATCAAGAACGGATTGTTATATCTAATCATGATACCGTGATTAGAAGACAGCGTTGATGGGTAGAATAGTCCCATAGTTTGATGTGACACTTGTGCAACAAGTTGCAGAGTTGCATGATCTTGTGATTTGATCAAAAGGGAATGGCCAATTCCTCGGAATGAGATTGGTAGATTCTTACGCAAGTTTATCTTGCAAGAGGATGAATAATTGTCCTAATATAGTACCTTTCTTAGGTAAAGTGACCAAGATACGAGGATTAGATATTTGCTTGGAAGGAAAAGACCAATCAATAAATTGGAATAATATATGAACTTAAGGTATTGACTAGGTTGGGTTAATAGGGTACGGCCCTAACCCAAGGATATAGGGTTAACAAACAAACCCTTGGGGATCTTGCCAAGTTGCAATTGATCCCAGATTGAGTGTTGGATGCATTCGGAAAGAAGGATTCACTCCTTCGCAGCTGGCCAAATAATGACCAACGAAAATGATTATGCTTGTAACAGTTTTAAGAGTACTGTTTTGCTTTGTTTGCTCAAAGAATTTAAAGGATGAAAAGATATATAATGCTTCAGGTTGAAGGCCAAGTGCGTCCTAAACTATCCCCTCCCCAGGATTTAAACCCATTCTCGTGGGTTTCTTTCCCCCCCTCCATGGAAATATCCCTTTTTAAGGTCTTTTATACCCTTTGCCTTTTTTCAATCTGCTAAAGTCCAGTTAGTACCCTTTTTCCCATGGATTCCTATCCGAGGCCTTTAAAAAGCCTCGTCAAGCCTTTTTTTTTCTCCTTGGATTTCCTACAATCTCCCAATTAGCCCGAGTGCTAACCCCCTTCCCGTGTAGACAATTTGCACCCCGCAGCTTCTACGAAAGGAAGGAGAAATTAATAAGTTCCATTTCTAAGGATCGATTCTGAAGGACGGTGGAATCACAAAGGAAGTTTTGCTTTGTCCACCAAGTGCGTTCTAAACTATCCCCTCCCTAGGATTTAAACCCATTCCCGTGGGTTTCTTTCCCCCCTCCACGAAAATATCCCCTTTTAAGGTCTTTTATACCCTTTGCCCTTTTTCAATCCGCTTAAGTTTAGTTAGTACCCTTTTTCCCGTGGAGTCCTATCCGAGGCCTTTAAAAAGCCTCGTCAAGCCTTTATTTTTCTCCTTGGATTTCCTACAATCTCCCAATTATCCCGAGTGCTAAACCCCTTCCTGTGTAGACAATTTGGACCCTGGAGCTTCTACGAAAGGAAGGAGAAATTAATAAGTTCCATTTCTAAGGATCGATTCTGAAGGACGGTGGAATCACAAAGGAAGTTTCGCGTGCAAAGGAGACGGCTAACATCATAAATCTGCATCCAAGGTGGAAAGGCCGAATTCACGATGGCTCCTAAGAAAGCTCAAGGCGCAACCGCAGGAGGATCGTCTCCTAACATCCATGTGGATATTTCACCACAAGTCCAGGTTCCTCTTTCTAAATTTGATTAACGTTGTAATATTTCAATTATGCATGGATCATTTGAGGAATAAGGATGCATGTTTTTTTTTCGATTGAAAATACTTTGGCTAATAGATCACAATTGAGGGATGTGGTCATTAGTATTTTTCAATAAAACGAACAAAATAAAGTGAGCATAAGATTTCTATGCATTTCTAGCAAGTCATTTTTATGCATTGCAAAGTAATGAAATTAGATTCATTAATGTCCATTTTTACAAAACAGAATTATGATAGTACACTTCCATTAAGCATGGAAGGAATAATCCGCATATCGCATTATTAAACATCTTTTTCGAAATGATTCTTAAAGAAAGTTACTAGCAACCGTAGGAAATTACTAGGGATGCATGAAGAAGATTTAACTCTAGGCAAGTGGCCTAAAAAATCAATTCAACGAAATGTTACGTAAGTTCAGCATACGACAAATTCATTCGAAAATGAAAGTAGAAAAAGACTACTTGTTTAAACATAAAATATTAAAGCTTAATAGCATGAATTACACGAGGCACTTCCTCATATACATATGAGTTCAGTTCAACCCTCCGACCTCGAATATGTAAAGTTGAGTTTACGTGAGCCTCCACAAAAATGAACAGCTTCACAACTTTCAGGTCTTCCAACCACTTGATCCTCTTTAGGTTAGTTTGAAGGTATGCAAACCGGTGGGCAGCTATATAGTAGATTCCTGAGATTCCCACCCATCTTCATTCCATATACAAAGGTGATGGATTATAGATATGCTCTAGGATCTTCATCATCTCAACCCTTTGTCGATAATCTAGGGAATGCATCGCAGTCATAAACATGACTCGGAACACTAAGAACTTGTTCCATGCTTCGTAATTCTGCAAGGCAGCATCTAAAGTAAGGAAATGTTCGGAACGCAACATCTGCTTTACTTTTTTTTATTAATATTTCATAAAAACAAATCCTTTGTTGGTTTTCTCTGATACCAACTGTAACGTGTCCACCGTTTATCTTCAGGACACATCTTAGCAGTCCATCGGAAAGGATGTCTAGAAAGCTCCGCCCGGCACTCTCATGGAATGTTACGGGGTTTGCGATCTAGGAATTTCCGTGCTTGCCACGTAGTGGAAGTATTCCAGTCGTTCCCACTTAGGACCGAATTGACTTAGGGTTTTCCCTATTGGTCATTTCCTAATGGCAACTAGCGTCGAACCCGAGCGAACTACTTTACGCAGAAATGCTAGGTCTGAAGCGGATTCACGCTGCACTTGGTTCAAGGAGAATGGGAAACGAGAGGGATGCGAAGCTCAAACTCTCTGCCATAAGGCATACTCCCATTCCATTCCCCTAAAACAGCGTAAATCAGGATCATTTATAGCTTAGACTCTAGGTCAGCGTCCTTTTTCTGTTCGTATCCTTTGAACGATCTCCTCACTGTCCA
The DNA here is from genome assembly GCF_053477565.2 of Lygodium microphyllum. Classification (NCBI taxonomy): domain Eukaryota; kingdom Viridiplantae; phylum Streptophyta; class Polypodiopsida; order Schizaeales; family Lygodiaceae; genus Lygodium; species Lygodium microphyllum. The sequence goes on along the minus strand of NC_141140.1, from coordinate 51,238,015 downwards.
TCATGATTGAGAAAAGTTCCCAGCCTACCAAGACCACCCATTCGTAGGACGCACCCATGGCCACATCCACCGCATTTGCTTCTGTTGTTTTAGTTATCTAATTACCTACCACATTTAGTTGGACATGCATCAAACAGCTTCCTTAATTAGTCCGTTAGGCACTGGTTCCTTCACATAATCATAGCACTTGACATAGAAAAGCAATGTCAAACAAATTCCTTTTCAACATGTTATCATATTTATCTTTGAAATACATTAGGCCGACATTGTCGATCCTAGGATTCCGAGTTTCACCTTTTTAGCAAGAGATTCTTAGGAAAACCCTATATCACTTCTCGCAAGTATGTTTCAATGTCCCTACATTCCCTGAATGTGGGCAAGTCTTTAGGGTATAGGAGTTTCAGCTTTGGTAATACGAGCGACTAGGTAATGTCCTCAGCGTGCTAACCCTAGTTAGCTCTTTGGGATATGTTGCATTGAATTAACCCTTTCTAAACGAGTACCTCTCGGTTTTAGGTGTTTAGGTTTAAACCAATTTAACTTGTCTATTCTTGAAGATAATTACGCTATCATTTCCGTAACCACATGATTCATTACCTATGTATAAGTTGATTTACAAACCCTAACTTTTTGGGTTAAAGTCAAAGCATAGGTTAAGTTATAGCATAATTCCAATTTATCATCCTATAATATGCAACAAGATTCATGCTACTAAGCTTTAATATTTTATGTTTAAACAAGTAGTCTTTTTCTACTTTCATTTTCGAATGAATTTGTCGTATGCTGAACTTACATAACATTTCGTTGAATTGATTTTTTAGGCCACTTGCCTAGAGTTAAATCTTCTTCATGCAGCCCTACTAATTTCCTACGGTTGCTAGTAACTTTCTTTAAGAATCATTTCGAAAAAGATGTTTAATAATGCGATATGCGGATTATTCCTTCCATGCTTAATGGAAGTGTACTATCATAATTCTGTTTTGTAAAAATGGACATTAATTAATCTAATTTCATTACTTTGCAATGCATAAAAATGACTTGCTAGAAATGCATAGAAATCATATGCTCACTTTATTTTGTTCGTTTTATTGAAAAATACTAATGACTGCATCCCTCAATTGTGATCTATTAGCCAAAGTATTTTCAATGGAAAAAAATCTTTCATCCTTATTCCTCAAATGTTCCATGCATAATTGAAATATTATGACGTTAATCAAATTTAGAAAGAGGAACCTGGACTTGTGGTGAAATATCCACATAGATGTTAGGAGACGATCCTCCTGTGGTTGCGCCTTGAGCTTTCTTAGGAGCCATCGTGAATTCCGCCTTGGACGCAGATTTATGATGTTGACTGTCTCCTTGCACACGAAACTTCCTTTGTGATTCCACCGTCCTTCAAAATCGATCCCTAGAAATGGAACTTATTAATTTCTCCTTCCTTTCGTAGAAGCTCCGGGGTGCAAATTGTCTACACGGGAAGGGGTTTAGCACTCGGGCTAATTGGGAGATTGTAGGAAATCCAAGGAGAAAAAGAAAGGCTTGACAAGGCTTTTTAAAGGCCTCGGATAGGATTCCACGAGAAAAAGGGTACTAACTGGACTTTAGCGGATTGAAAAAGGGCAAAGGGTATAAAAGACCTTAAAAATGGATATTTCCGTGGAGGGGGGGAAAGAAACCCACGGGAATGGGTTTAAATCCTGGGGAGGGGATAGTTTAGGACGCACTTGGTGGACAAAAAGGGGGGGAAAGGTGTAAGAATCGCTTGTGAGGGGATTAAATCCCGAGGGTGATAAAGAGGTTATAAAAACCTTCAAGAAGAAGGCTTAATAAAGCCGCAGGAAGGGGGGCTTAGCTTCTCCCCTTAGAAGCTTCAAGAAGCTTCTTGAAGTTTCTGTGGTCAGGAGCCACGTGGGAAAAGAGGATGGAGACGGTAGATGGGTTCGATGGCGGCAGCAGCAGAGCTGATGGTTTTGGCGGCGATAGCAATCACATGGCCCTCCTTCAACGGCAACAAGTGTCAAGATTGTGGGAGAGAAGGAAGGAGTCTCACTTGTAGCTTTCTTGCTTGCACAATGGAGGAAGACACACAAGGGTGGAGGCTGAAAACAGTTTTCCTCTTCTTAGTTGTGTAAGCCAAAAAGAACTCAAGTACAAAGAAATAGAAGAACCCTCTATATGGGTCTCAAACCAAACTCAACTAACTAAGGTGGCATACTAACTGAGCCACGAACTAGAGTAGATAAGGATAGCTATCATGTAGCTATTATTCATGGGCGGTGTACCAACTGCGTCTGCAACTGACAAGTCGGTGACATAAATACCCAACGGTCACCCTGGCGTATCACGAGTGGAGCTCGATATCTCAACACTCCCCCTCGAGCTCAATCCCAATTCCTGCACACCAAGCAGGTCTCTGAACTTGCGCAGCTTCTCTGTGCCCAATGCCTTCGTGAATATGTCAGCTACCTGATCCTCTGTGCTGACATAAACTAGATCAATAAGACCTAGTAAAACCCTCTCTCGCACATAGTGATAATGCACCTCAATGTGCTTTGTTCTAGCATGATAGACTGGGTTATTTACCAAGTGTATACTACTCATGTTGTCACAATAAATGACAACTGGTCCATCTGTAGACTGATGCATATCATAAAGTAGCTTATGCAACCAAGCTACCTCACATGCAGCCATTGCTGCACCCCTGTACTCAGCCTTTGTGCTCGACAAGGCAACTGTAGGCTGTTTCTTGCTGCTCCAAGTGACTGCAGCACTCCCAAAAGAGAACACATATCCACTGGTAGATCGTCTATCAGAAATACTACCAGCCCAATCAGCATCAGTGTATCCATGCAACTGTATCTGAACCCCAGTCTCATAAAATAGTCCATACTGCAATGTGGACTTCACATACCTGAGTATGCGTCTAGCCGCATCCAAATGTGATTTCCTTGGAGCCTGCATAAACTGACTTACCAATCCAACAGCATAGCTCAAATCTGGCCTGGTAATAGTCATATAAATTAAACTTCCTACTATGCGTCTGTACATAGTAGGGTCTTCTAGAAGCTCACCTGCATCTGTGCTCAGCTTCACATTCTGCTCCAAAGGAACTGAAATAGGCTTACAGCCTGTCATCCCATATTTGGACAGCATGTCCAATCCATACTGCCTCTGCAAGAGCTGTATCCCACTTGGTGATCTAATCACCTCAATGCCCAAGAAATAACGCAGCTCTCCCAAATCCTTCATCTCAAACTTCTGCTTCAATAGCATTTTCACATGAAGGATATCTTCATCACTGTCACCTATCATAATCAAATCATCAACATAAATGACAAGCAGTATAATACCTTTCTCTGTCTTTCTCACATAAAGTGAGAAATCTGCCTTGGAAATCTGAAAGCCAATAGTGACAAGATACTGCCCTATCTTGTCAGACCATGCTCTAGGTGCTTGCTTCAAGCCATACAAGGCTTTCTTCAACCTGCAAACAAACTCAGGATGAACAGCATGCACATAACCTGGTGGCTGCTCCATATAGACCTCTTCTTGCAAATCACCATGCAAGAAGGCATTCTTTACATCCATCTGATGTAAAGACCATCCCTTTGATGCAGCCATAGCAATGACTGCTCTTACAGTTGCCATCCTTGCAACTGGACTGAATGTTTCTTCATAGTCAATGCCATATGTTTGTGCATACCCCTTGACTACTAATCTTGCCTTGTATCTGTTCACAGAACCATCTGCATTGTGCTTCACCTTATAAACCCACTTACAGCCAATTGCATTTTTACCTTTAGGCAAAGGTACCAATTCCCATGTAGCATTTGCTTCCAAGGCATCCATTTCTTCATCCATGGCTTTCTCCCATTTTTCTTTTCCCATGGCTTCCTCAAAAGAAGTGGGTTCTGGTTCCTGTATCACTTTGACCATATATGCATAGTGAATGGCTGTAAATCCATCATATTTCAGCCTATCCACAGGATACCTAACTCTGGTAGACCTGCGCAAAGTGGGTTCACTCCCAGGTGCTCTCAAAACATCTCTGGTCTTCCTTACTCCAGGTGTAACAATAGAAGGAATACCCAACTCATCATCAATGCTCTGTTCTGAGCCACTGGATTCACCATCCACATAAGAGTGACCTGCATTCACATCAAACATGGGCTGATCAACCTTCTCTTTTCCTTTTCGTGATACCTGCATACCACTATCTGCATTACTTTGAGAAGATTCTCCTGATCTCAATCTGCCTGTCCACGGCGAAGAATGTGAACCATTGCTAGAGGACACTCCAGGTCCACTAATATTTTGTGACTGCTGCTGTGAATTCTGTGCAGCATTACCATTTTGTGCATCTACATCATCAATCACATTTACTAGTTTATACCAGCTACTCATCTCATCAAAAACAACATCTCTGCTCACTGTAAACTTACGAGTAGAAGGGTTGTAGCATCTATACCCTTTTTGCTGCAGAGAGTAACCAATAAAGATGCACTTCTCAGCTTTTGGATCCAACTTGGATCTCAACTCATCTGGCACATGTACATAGGCAATGCAACCAAAAATTTTCAAATGAGAAATATCTGGTTTCCTACCAGTATACCTCTCCTCTGGAGTCATCCCATGTATTGCTGCAGTGGGAGTCCTGTTCATTATATAGACTGCTGTAGCAACTGCTTCAGCCCAATAAAAATCTGGCAAGTCTTTTTCATTGAGCATGGCACGAGATGCCTCTCCAATATGCCTGTTTTTCCTTTCTGCAATTCCATTTTGTTGTGGGGTATAACTGCATGAGTATTGCTACTTTATGCCATGCTCCTGTAAGAACTTTGCAAACTCATTTGAGAGGTACTCTCCCCCTCCATCTGACCTTAGGCATTTTATTTGCAGACCTGTTTCTTTTTCAGCCATAGCTTTAAGGGTTTTGAAATGCCCAAAAACTTCACTTTTCTTTTTCATAAAATACACCCAAACTTTTCTGCTATAGTCATCAATAAAAGTGACAAAATAATGACAGCCTCCAAGAGATGCAGCTTTAGTAGTCCACACATCAGAGTGGATTAATTCCAATGGCTTCTCACTCTCTTGAACATGTCTAGGAAATGGTTTCCTTGCCTGTTTTCCAAATTGACAAGCTTCACATACCTTATGCATTTCTGCAACCTTGAATTTCGGCAAACCTGCAACAATATTTTGGGCCTGCATTGATTTAAGTTGTTGTACATTAACATGACCAATGCGTTTATGCCAGATATCAATATCTGCAACTACACCGGTCCCATGTGCAAACATTGCTGCACTCAATTCAGACATGTTTGCATCCAATGTAAACATTCTGCCCTTCTTCTTTCCTTTTGCTATCAAGCGACCTTTATTTTTCATATCCTCAACAAAGCATCCATGAGGATTAAATGTGACCTGCAAGCCCTGTTCAACCATTTGACCAACAGAAACCAGATTCTTGGTGATATTCGGGACATGAAATACATCGGACAGGTATTTCTTTTTCCCATCCTGCATAGACAAGGGAATTTTTCCAATCTGCACAATAGGATATGCAGTATCATCACCAGTCTCCACAAATCCTGGTTTTTCCATTTTCCTTGCATCCTCCATCCATTCTGCATGACCTGTCATGTGGTTTGATGCACCTGAGTCAACATACCATACATCATTGCTTTCTTCTGCACTTGTCACAGAATTGTTCATGTGCTGCACCATAAACAAATGCTCATTTCTGTCATCACCCTGTCTGCTAGAAGATGCATAATTCCCTTGTTGCAGTTTTCCATTCATGATGTCATTCTGCTTTTTATAGCAGGCTTTTATCCATATGACCCATTTTACCACAGTAGTAGCATTCAACATTACTGTTTGCATTTTGACCTCTTTGCCATCCACCACGACCTCTTTGGCTCCCCCTGCCTCTAGAGTTACCACGTCCTCCTCCATAGGACTGGTTTTCTTGAGTTTGCTGCATATTCTGATTTCTACCACGGCCTCCAAATCGGCCTCCTCTACCTCTGCCTCTACCTCTTCCAGCATTTGAGTAGAAGACAGCTTCTTTTGAAGTTCCTCCTGAAGAAGATGCACCACCATTTCTCTGTTCCTCAGAAATTAGAAGAGCAATCAACTCCTCAAAATCAGGAAATCTTTCACGGACGGAAATGGACGTTCGGAACTGTGCATAATCCTTTCCTAGACCATTCAAGGTCACGGAAACTAAATCATCATCTTCCACTGGCGACCCAATGGAAGCAAGTGCATCTGCAATCTTCTTCACCTTCATGTGGTAGTCATTGATGCTCATATTTTCTCTTTGCACATTGTGCAACTCTTGCTTGAGCTGCATTTTCCTGGCTTGCGTATTTGTGCTATAGATCTTTGACAGAGTATCCCATGCCTCCTTTGGCGTACTTGCATCCTGAATATGCACAATCATAGAGTCTGAAATGCTGATAGACAGCCAATACATAACTTTCCTGGCTCTCTCATGCCATGCTTTAAATGCCTGCATTTACTGTTGATTGGGAACATCAGGAAGAACTGGTTCTTCTTCATTTCCTGCAACAAATTCCCAATATCCTTTTCCCATGAGGAAATTCGTCATTCTAAACTTCCATGCTTGGAAGTTGTTCTTGTCAAGCTTTTCAGTTACAATCTGTGAAAGAGAATCAGACGCCATTACAGAATACTGCAAAAAATTCTGTCACTGCAAAGAACACAGCTTCAGCCTCACAAGGGCTAATCTGCAAAACTGGCGAAAGTGGTATTTGACCACACAGTCACTTCCTAGTGACGATTTTGCATCAACAGGTAACAGGGATGATTCTGTAACTCCCAATGTCTCTGCGCACAAGCATATGATGCAATTTCTACAATAACTTTTCACCGACCTGTAGAACAGTGGCTGCACAGCATAAAACTGGGCCTTTTTCTGAGTGTGTGCAGAAAACTTCCGCCTCCAAAACAGGCCCCGAAATGGCCTCAAATCAAAAAAACAAGGTCGCCTAGGGCTAAAGCCCTTTTCCCGCAGCATATACTGCCCTCTTGCTTCACCGCGAAGGGCGTCTCAACCTGAGACAATGCACTCCTGCACTTTCCGGCTGTGCTACCTGCAGAGATCTGCTCCCAAAATAGAAAATGAAAGCAACACTGCTCCTCTTACCAGAACACAGCGAGCTTGGCTTGCTTTCTTGAGCTCCTTACCACGAACAAGGCTCTGATACCATGTCAAGATTGTGGGAGAGAAGGAAGGAGTCTCACTTGTAGCTTTCTTGCTTGCACAATGGAGGAAGACACACAAGGGTGGAGGCTGAAAACAGTTTTCCTCTTCTTAGTTGTGTAAGCCAAAAAGAACTCAAGTACAAAGAAATAGAAGAACCCTCTATATGGGTCTCAAACCAAACTCAACTAACTAAGGTGGCATACTAACTGAGCCACGAACTAGAGTAGATAAGGATAGCTATCATGTAGCTATTATTCATGGGCGGTGTACCAACCGCGTCTGCAACTGACAAGTCGGTGACATAAATACACAACGGTCACCCTGGCGTATCACGAGTGGAGCTCAATATCTCAACAACAAGGATGTTTACCGCCTCCTCCTCTCTGTTCAAATCTTCCGTTCTCATATCCTTTCTCCTCTCTTCACCGACTATTAGAGCCCCTGGTTTTATAGGCGTGAGGGAGAGGTACCTCCCTCCATGCGGCCATTGGCATGGCCTTCTCCCTCCATCAGCTCGATCAAGGAGCTTTAATTGCCCTTGCTATTCCCTTCTCCTGCAGCACGACAGTCGGTTGGAGAAGAGAGGGATAATTAAATTTAGAAAATTTGCCATATTTCCCCCCATGAATTATCCTTTTGGCCTCTTAAGAGGTAGTTTGTATGAAGAATGCGTGTTTTTAGAAAATCGGGAATGTTACAATAGGACAAGGAACACAACAGAATACACCATTTTTGAATGGAAATAATCTCATAGTATTCATCTTCAATATCTTCATAGTTGTCTCTCTATCTCTCATAGTAGATATATTGTTTTTAGGCACAAAACTGAGTTTCTCTCACTTCTCTCTCTCACACATTCTCTTGATCTCTCAATAATACATCATAGCCTCTCAAGAATGGCACTCAAATTTCCTCTCTTGGTTGTGGATACACCTCCCAAAAGGTATGTCTGATGCGAAGAGGTACCAGAGACATCATAATGTCCTATGAGATCTAGCTTCTGCCACTGTTCTTTTGTAACCTTCTCTGAATCTTCAGCAGCTACTTCTTCACTTCAATTAGCTTGAATAGATCTTGTATTCATCCTTTTCTAATACAAAAACACTTCCCAAAACATCCATACATCCAATATAACAGTCAAGAGAAATGAACAGAATACACCACAAAACAACAGAACAATAGAACCACAGAACCTTACAGAAGATCAACAGAGACTATAAAAACCAAACCAAAACCCATTCAATCTTTCATAAACCTTTAAACACAACCTCAACCATATCTCAAAACTTTCATTCAACCATCTCAACTACCAAAATAGAAGAAGAAAACAAAAGAAAATTAGACCTTATAATACTAAACAAAAAAGATTACAGAACCATACAAAACAACATATCCTCATAAAAAACCATCATAAACCCTTCAAACATACTCAACCCATTCCAAAAACTTCAAAAAATCTTCAAATTCAAACAATCCATCACCAAAAACAACCATTCAGCAACAAAAACAATAAAAAATCAGCCCAGAAAATGTTATCATTTTAGATTCTAGTAAGTTGAATCTTGTGTTTTCATCTTTTTGTCTTAATTCGTGCATCTCTTTCAGAGAGCAGATATTCTCTCTATGGTTCTTCCTCAAAAAGTAGGAACATAAGGCTCCATGAATGGTTGATTTTTGGGTACATTCAGTCGCTAAATGTCCCGCTTGATGACACTTTCCGCACCATGTATTAGAATACATCACATCTCTCCCAGCTCCCGCAAGAGTAGATATATTGATGATATTCACCTTCAGCATCTATAGCTACTTTGTAATCATATTCATAAGGTCTTTCTTGATACTTGCGATTGAGTTGGATAAGTAGTCCTTTAGATTTTCACTTCTTGAAGTACTTGTAGTAGGGTTTTTGGGAAGCTTTCGTTATTACTGCATACATTGGTTGGGTTGATCCAGAAGATCCTCTGTTCTGATTCTGATTCAGAGCTCCTGTTGAGACTTGGGGTTGTTGACTCCAATTGGTAGGATTCCACTTTTGTTGAGTCACCATTGGAGGAAGTGTTTGAGGCCACTATTGTTGTGGTTGAACCATCATTTGAGGCATTGTTGTTTGTGGCCACTGTGGATTAGGTGCGTTGTACTGCGGCACTATTTGCATCTGGGAATGTGGGTAGGGAACTATCTTTGGGATTGTATTTGGTGGGTATACCATTCTTGGCATGGGAGGAGGTAAGACTTCTCTTCCTGGAGTCATTGACAGCCTTGCTTCAACTTCATTATACAATCTTGCACCTTCCACTGTACCTTGTAGATTGACTGGTCTTCTCAATTTTACGAACTTGCAAACTTTTAGTTGTAGGCCTATGAGAAACACTCCTTTCTAGATACTTTCATCCAAATGATGGTTAGTCCATCTCCTCAGGATGGATTCCATTCGTGAGACATAAGCTACTACTCTTTCTCCAAAGGACTAACTTAGGTTCATGAACTCCTCTCGCATCCACTCTTCAAAACCTTCACACTTGAATTTAGTGAGGAATGCCAACTTCAGGTCATCCCATGTGTCAAAAGTTCATGCTGCTTGTCTCTCATACCATTGAAATGTCGCGCCCTTGAAAGTGGCGGGCAATATCGCTAACAAATGCTTACGGGTTCTAGCATTGTTAGCCACACATACTACCACAAACTCTACTACATGAAGATCGGGGTCTTCATTGTACTTTCCCTTAAAATTTGGCAATGGGACTACATTTGCTGGCCTGTCATCAATATTTCCATGACAAATTTGACTAGGAAGGAGATCTTGAGTCGCCATGGGAACTTCTGTAAAGAGTGCTTGTCAAAGGAGGCTTCTGCTGCAAGCACGTTCTTAGCCTTGATTCTTGCCTTCTCTCTTCTTACATAGCTTTGGACTCATTCGAATACTTGCCTCTTGATTGCATCATTTATCAGGGGGTTGGCTCCAACCCATTGATTTGTACTCAAAAACACAGAATCAAAAGGGGCTTCAGACTCTAGAGGACTCTCTGGCCAACATTTCTTCTATTTCCTTCTTTTTAACATCTCTCAATTCAGCTTTCAAACTACTACAGAGGGGGAGACATTCTGTTCTAAAAGTATCAAAACTCATTCATCTTAGGATCCTTGTTGTGCCATCATTATAATAATGCCAGCTTATGAGGGTTTCAACAGTGTATGTTGTGAAAAACACTTTGTCTACCAACTTCCAGTGGGTTTTTAATTGAATAAACAGGAGGTCGTCAGTGCACCAAGCATCCCACATATCTTGCTGTTGAGCATCCACGAACAAATTCCAACTCTTTCCTTTCTTGTTTTCATGAACCTCCACTGACCACGACTCTTGAAGTAGCTTCTTCAAGATCTCCCACTTGATTATATCTGAAAACTTCTCAATGAATGCCAAATCTTCTATGGATGGTCATTCTCTTTGTTTCTACCCTTCAGTTTGTTCCCAAACAATTTGCCACCAAGATGAAAGTTTCTGCTGCTTCAACAGGAAGAAGAAATAGTCCACTAGATAGAGCTTGCATCATGATGGTAATATGATTCCGCCATTGTGGGATGAACTTCTTGTAGGAAGTGATTTTGACAATAAGAATCTCTAGCTCGTCAGTGGAAGAAGGAACTTTGCAACATCCATTGAATTCTTCTCTTCTTGGCAATGCCATTTCTTTTATTTTCAGCCTCTTTTGATGCTTGTTGATGGCAAGTTTTCCCAGCTGTGCACCAAAAACATGGAGGCCCAAGAGGAACACCAAGGAAAAGGGGTTTCTACTACAAGAAAATATATCTTGTAACATCAACAAGCTTTTGTTTTATTCTTTTGAGAACCATAACAAGGAAAAAAATAAATCTTCACGCAGCATCATAGTAGATATCTCCCATGGATTTAATAGAATCAACCATAATCTTCAACATATTCATAAAATCCATCAATAGGAGAAGGAACACAAAAGAATACACCATTTTTGAATAGAAATAATCACATAGTATTCATCTTCAATGTCTTCATAGTTCTCTCTCTATCTCTCATAGTAGATGCATTGTTTTTAGGCATAAAACTGAGTTTCTCTCACTTCTTTTTCTCATGTACTCTTTCTCTCTCAATAATACATCATAGCCTCACTACAATACTCAAGAATGGCACTCAAATCTCCTCTCTTGGTCGTGGATACACCTCCCAAAAGGTATGTCTGATGCAAAGAGGTACCAGAGACATCATAGTGTCCTTTGAGATCTAGCTTCTGTCACTGTCCTTCTGTAACCTTATGTGAATCTTCAGCAGCTATTTCTTCACTTCAATTAGCTTGAATAGATCTTGCATTCATACTTTCCTAATACAAAAACACTTCCCAAAACATCTATATATCCAGTATAACACTCAAGAGAAATGAACAAAACAGAGCACAGAACAACAGAACAACAGAACAACAGAACCTTACAGAAGATCAATAGAAACTATAGAAACCATAAAAACCAAACCAAAACCCATTCAATCTTTCATAAAACTTTTAACACAAACTCAACCATCTCTCAAAACATTCATTCAACCATCTCAACTACCAAAATAGAAAACAAAACAAAAGAAAACAAAAGAAAATCAGACCTTATAGAACCAAACAAATAATATTAAGAACCCTACAGAACAACATATCCTCATAAAAAACCATCATAAACCCTTCAAACATACTCAAACCATTCCAAAAACTTCAAAACAACTTCAAATTTAAACAATCCATTACCAAAAACAACCATTCAGCAACAAAAAAAACAAAAAATCAGTCCAAAAAAACATATCATTTCAGCACTCAACATTTGCACATCTGTTTAGCATATCATCATGAAAACATCTCTATCTAATCTCAAACATTTGAAATTTCTTTTCTATTCCCTACCGGAGTTTCTTCCCCAATCATCCCTCATGTCATACCCCTTACCCAAGAGTTTTCCTCTTTTCTTTTTGTAATGTTTTTATTTTGGGGATTTTCTATGCGACCACATCCTAAGTTCACCAAAAACATAGCCCTGTTCATCCCTTTGAATTGGACATTTTCCCTTATATAATCACTTATTTTGACTTATCGGTTAAGTGTTATGAGTTTTTGAAAATTTTTATGTAAATTGAATATGTTTTCATGTAGGTATATCTTTTTTGTACTAAAATTGGGATTTGATCTTACAATCCCAATCCTCCCTTTTCCTTGAACTTTTTTTTTACATCCATCATTCGAATGCACAAATTGTTCATTAAAATTTTTTGACTAGTCTTGTGGATTTTTCCTATGTATTTTTTATGTTTTTTCATGGGAATATCTCCATTTATTGTCGAAATTGTATTTCTACTCAATAGCCTTGTGTGGCTTGTCACATCGGGCATTTTTCCTTCTTCTTACACTCAATTCCAACAAATGGATTCTCCATTATTAAATTTGAAACATGTTTTTGTCCATGTGAACATCCCTTTTTGAGGCCGAATGCGTTATTTGAGTTGTCTAGTCATCTACACCTTGTACAGATCTGATTGTTGAGTTCAGTGAACTTTACCTCATATGCATTTTTTGTCCCAACCTTCAGTGTTTCTATGCCTTGAATACTCATGGGATTTCCGATTAACTCCAAAACCTTTTTATTAAGTTGCCATCCGGCCTCTGTTAACTTTAAAGGTCTAGGAAGAGGCATGATTTTATTTCTCTTCAGCATACAACCAAACCCAGTCTTAACACCCTTGAATATTTTTTAATAAGTTGTTATACTAATACTAGCCCTATCACACAAATGCATTGTGCATCCATAGCTAACAACTCATTTGACATATCTTTCAGTGTGGAATCAATCACCTTCTCCTTCACAACCTTGAACTTTGGATTGCTATAAGCATTTTCCAATATATTTGCCTCCTTGCATGCTTTAATATGTCGCTTCCACTGGCTGCAATTTACAATTAACTCATTGATTGGCTTATTCTTTCATTTGCACTCCTCTATTAGCTTGTTGTTGGTCTTTCTGTCTATCATCTAGGTTTTCGAGAGTCCACCCTATAACGGAAGGTACTTACTATCCCCACGAGGATCAACCTATAAGCTCGGGGTTCTAATTTGACAAACTGAGGTCTCGATACATCAGCTAGCTCCATCCGAGGTGTCCCACAACGGATTCTCATCCAACTGGAGAAATCGTACTTACCCTTAGTTCATGGAGTGCAACATTTTTTTCCAGTAAAAGTGGTTAGGATTCAGGGAACCTTGGACGTCATATCTATCCCCTAAGATAATTTTTTATTAAGGTTTTAAGACCTAACCCTAGGTAGGTCAACACTCAACTCTATCTAATTTTTCCTAATTAAAGTGTATGTAGTGGGATGCACTATAGGTCCATATGGATACACTATGTGTAGGTGGATGTACTATGGGTGTAGATGGATGCATAGTGCACTATGGAAGTAAGTAAGTGAGTGCACAATGTGTATGTCTGTGCATGCATGGATGCACACACGTGTGTCCCCAAGGTTTCTTCCTCTTGTCTCACTTCTTGTTATCCTTTCTACTACCTATAGGTTGAATTTGGGTTGTCAAGAGTGTTGAGTTGGCAAGCTTAACACGTGTGGACATTGATGATGGACTGCCTGGCTAGATGAGTCCGCACGTCTACACTTAGCACATTGGTGGTCATTATGATACTCACATGGTCACTGACTTATCACTTATTATATTTAGTTTGTTACATCTACCTTCAGCTAGCAAAGATATAATGCCAATCGATTAGTGTAGTCTGTTATGCACTATTTGACTTAAAAGGCCACTTTCCTTTACATTGTATCTTAACTATACTTTGTGTACATTCTATAGTGTGTGGAAGAAGAAGAAAAAACCAGCAAGAAAACGTTTTGGCCTCCATCTCTTTTCTTGTGTTCTTGAGTGAGCTTCCTCTTGTGTATATAGTGTGTGTTTGGCGCATCAGCTCAAGTAAATCCCCCCACCACGCGATTCTTGATATGGTATCAGAGCCGCGCCACTGAGATAGGCTAATTTCAAAGACTAAAGTGAAGGAGAAGAAGCAAGGTTCGAGTAAGCAAGCAACGGTTCCAGATTACATGTACTATTGAGCAATTAGTGAAAAAGGTTGCTTGGTGTAGTGCTGTGCACGTGTTGTGAAAGATTGCAGAAGACTAGCTTGCTGTGTTGTATCCTTATTTGTGATAATGGTAGAAAACAGTGGAAATCCCATTATTGAGAATCTCAACAAGAACAACTACCCTTCATGGAAGATCCGTGTGACGAACTTCCTCATTGGAGGCCTTTATGATTTTGTTTTAGGTGAAGAAAAGGAGCCAGAGTTGGGTATCCCTCTGACTGGAGATGAGTTAAAAGCATGGAAAGAGTGGAATGCGAAAGACAAAAAGGTGATATACTGGCTATCTACAGTCATTGATAATACTATGCTGGGACATATTAGGAATGCAGAAACTTCACATGCAGCTTGGACAATTTTTGAGAGCATGTTTTCAGTAAATACAAAGGCATGAAAGATTCAACTCAAGAAAGAGTCGAATGCCTTGAAGAAAGGAAATTTTTTTGTCAATGAGTATGTGTTGAAGGTGAGAAGCATTACAGATGCTTTAGCAGAGATTGATGCAATGTCGGATGATGATGATTTGGTTTCATCTACTCTGAGTGGCCTTAACAATGAGAAGGCATGGAAATCATTTGTTACTTCAATTTATGTACGAAAGCCATTTCCAGATTTTGATGAGCTGATCTCTCTCATGATTACTAAAGAGATCAATATGCAGGGTGATTTTTTTGAAAGAAATGGTGAACAAGTCCAAGCATTTTACTCGAGTTTAGGAAGGGGACATGGTAGATCCTCTTCGAGAGGTCGTGGTATGGGACGTAATGGCGATAACTAGCAAAATCGGTTTAATCAACAGTTTGGTGAAATGTAGGTTTCTGGAGGCAAAGGAAACTTTAGAGGCAGGGGGAGCTCTAGAGGAAGAGGTGGATGACAGAATAGAGATTCTGAAAATCTTGCTATTGTTTGCCATTATTGTGGAAAAAAAGGCCATATTGCAGCCCATTGCTATGCAAAGAAGGATAATATTCACAGTGGTAAATTGCAGCAAGGAAACTATGCATCATCTTCACGATAGAATGAAGACAAAATGAGCGTCTGTTTGTTATGAAACATATGATGAATGCAATTACAGGAAAGGGGCCACATGATGATGTATGATATGTTGATTCAGGTGCATCGGGTGATGATTCATGCCACCCAATTTCACACATTGGAAAGGCTCCCTTGTCCTTGTATGATGGCTAGACAAAGAGTCTGACAGATGTATTACATGTGCCATCAATGACAAAGAATCTAGTGTCTGTTGGCCAAATGGTAGAGCAGGGGTTGTAGGTCCGATTCAATGCAAAAGGTTATTTTGTAGAAAACTTTAATTATAATTGCAGGTTGGTCACAAAAGGAAGTAGAGTCGGTCACATGTTCACTTTAGATGCTAGAATTCCTGCAATGGATGCTGATATGTATGCTAAAGGAAAAGGAGTAGTTGCAGATATTGAAATATGGCATAAATGTATTGGACATGCAAATGTGCAAAGGCTGAAATTAATGCAATCCAGAGGACTGGTTACAAGGTTGCCTTCATTTAGAGTTGCAGAATTGTATAAAGTCTATGAAGCATGCTAGTTTGGTAAGCAGGCAAGACAACCCTTCACGCATGACATAGAAGTGAGTAGAAAAATACTTGATGTAGTGCATACATATGTTTGGGGGCCTACACAGAATGTATCTCTTGGTAGCAGCAGATACTTTGTCACATTTATTGATGACTGTTCAAGGAAGCTATGGGTATACTTCATGAAGGAAAAGAGTGATGTGTTTGAGCACTTCAAATATTTTAAGGTAGTTGTTGAAACAGAAACAAGCTTAAAAGTGAAGTGCTTGAGATCAGATGGAGGGGGAGAGTACCTCTCTAATGAGTTCAGTGGCTTCTTAAGGACTCATGGGATAAAGAGGCAATTTACTTGCAGGTATATCCCACAATAAAATGGTGTTGCACAAAGAAAAAATAGGCATATTGCAGAAGTTGCATGGGCATTAATGGCTGAAAAGAATATGCCCAAATATTTTTGGTCTGAGGCTATCCATGCTGGTGTCTACATTATGAACAGAACTCCCCCAGCTGCACTTCATGGGATGACTCCTGAAGAATGCTTTACTGGCAAGAAGCGTGATGTATCGCACTTGAAGGTATTTGGCTGTGTTGCATATGTTCATGTGCCAGATAAGCTACGGAAGAAGCTTGATCCAAAGGTAGAAAAATGTGTTTTTATTGGATACTCTTTAGAGCAAAAAGGGTATACACCTACTGGTGATGTTTTGGATGATGATAATGATCAGAACAACTATGTGCAGAAAGATAAACAAGAATCAATGAGTCTTAGTGGACCAGAAACGTCATGTGGTTCTACACCTACATTGAGCCCTTGGTCTGGGAGACTAAGGTGTAGCCCCACATCTTCAGGTGGATCTATAAGTGTTGCAGGGAAGGAAAAAGAAAAGAAGAAAGTGCTGGATGGTAATGATGCATCTACCAGTCATTTGGGATTTGATGGAGATTCTAGTGGTTCGGAGAGTTTGGATGATGAGCTTGGCATTCCTTCAGTTAGAATGCCAAGTGTACAGAGATCTCATAGTAATGTAAAGGCTCCATTGAGTGATCCGGTGGTACGCAGATCTAGCAAGGTCAGATACCCCATTAAAATATTTGGTTTTGAAGGTTATGCAGCTCACCATTATGCTTATATGGTGAAACTAGTTGAGGATGTTGAGCCCACTTGTTTTGAGGATGCTGTTGGTCATGCTCATTGGGATGCATCAATGGATGAGGAGATGGCTGCATTAGAAGCCAATAAGACTTGGGATTTGGTAGCCTTACCTAAGGGTAAGAAAGCTATTGGCTATAAGTGGGTTTACAAATTCAAGCATAATGCAGATGGTTCAGTTAGCATGTATAAAGCTAGGCTGGTTGCAAAAGGCTATGCTCAAATATATGGCATAGATTATGAAGAGACATTCAGTCCAGTTGCTAGGATAGCAACTCTTAGATGTGTGATTGCCTTGGCAGGAGCCAAAGGTTGGAGTTTGTAGCAAATGTATGTTAAGAATGCCTTCTTACATGGTGAATTGCAAGAAGAAGTGTATATGGAGCAGTCAGCAGGTTATGAGGATTTAGAGCATCCCACATATGTGTGCAAGTTAAAGAAGGTGCTCTATGGGTTGAAGCAAGCACCTAGAGCATGCTCTGACAAGATTGGAGAGTATCTTATCAATATTGGATTTTGTATTTCTGATGCTGATCACTTACTTTATGTGAGAAAGGGAGATGCAGGGTTGGTCATCATAGTCATCTATGTGGATGACTTGATTATTATAGGTGACAGTGATAATGGGATTGCTAAAGTGAAGGACTTCTTGAAGATGTTTGAGATGAAAGATTTGGGTGAGTTGAGATACTTTCTTGGTATTAAGGTGATCAGATGTGATGATGGTATATGGCTATCCCAAAGGAAGTATGGCTTGGATATGTTATCCAAGTATGGTATGATAGCATGTAAGCCTCTTTCAGTACCATTGGAGAAAAACGTGAAGTTGAGTGCTGACATTGGGGATGAGATAGAAGACCCTACTATGTTCAGGAGGATAGTAGGGAGTTTGATTTACATGACTATCACAAGGCTAGACTTGAGCTATGATGTTGGCCTTGTCAGTCAGTTTATGCAAATGCCTAGAAAGCTTCATTTGGATGCAGTTAGACGTATATTGAGGTATGTGAAGTCCACTTTACATTATGGACTTTTTTATGAGGTAGGTAAGGATGTATAGGTCTTTGGATACATAGATGCAGATTGGGCTGGTAGCATGTCAGACAGGTCTTTAGATACACAGATGCAGATTGGGCTGGATTCATGTTTTCCCTTGGTAGTGCAGCAGTTACATGGAGCAGCAAAAAGCAACCTACAGTTGCTTTATCGAGTACAGGGACTGAGTACAGAGGTGCTGCTATGGCAGCATGTGAGGTGGTATGGTTGCAAAAGTTATTAGATGATTTGGATGTGCATGGAGATGGTCCAGTAGTCATTCATTGTGATAACATGAGCAACATACAGTTAGCTAGGAATCCAGTGTTCCATGCTAGGACAAAACATATTGAGGTACACTACCACTTTGTGAGAGAGAAGGTACTTGCAAGAGAGATTTACTTGGTATATGTCAGCACACAGGATCAAATTGTTGACATTTTCACAAAGGCATTGGGTGCAGAGAAGCTTCAAAAGTTCCGAAGCTTACTTGGAGTTGCAGAGATAGAGTTAAGCTTGAGGGGGGGTATTGAGTTGGCAAGCCCAACACGTGCGGACATTGATGATGGACCGCCTCGCTAGATGAGTTCGCACTTTTACACTTAGCACGTTGGTGGTCATTATGATACTCACATGGCCACTGACTTATCACTTATTATATTTAGTTTGTTACACATTACCTACAGCTGGTAAAGATATGATGACAGTCGATTAGTGTAGTCAGTTATGCACTGTTTGACTTAGAAGGCAACTTTCCTTTACGTTGTATCTTAAGTATACTTTGTGTGCATTGTATAGTGTGTGGAAGAAGAAGAAAAAACCAGCAAGAAAATGTTTTGGCCTCCATCTCTCTTCTTGTGTTCTTGAGTGAGCTTCCTCTTGTGTATACAGTGTGTGTTTGGCGCAACAGCTCAAGAAAATCCCCCCACCAACACGATTCTTGACAAAGAGGGAGAAGGATCCTTGGTACAAACTTTTGTGTGATGTATCTAGGTGTATCTATGTATGCATAAGTTATTAGTGGATGGATGCACCTTGTGTAGGCAAATGCACACAATGGATGAATGCACAGTGCAGTGAACATGTGGGGTGTGCCACATAGATGCCTCATCGATTACCCTCTTCCTACTTCACTCCCCTATGATCCTTCCTCCCAATAGGTTGGATGTTTGCTTGTGGAGGAGGAGAGAGTTCTCTAGATGCACCTGAATGCCTATGTGTTTTTATGTGTGCACAGTGTATATAAAATTATATGTATGGGTGTGGGTATGGCTTGTAGTGTGCATCACAATCGGGTGAATCCTTTACATTGTGTAGGTTATGTCATCCAAGTGTGTCTATACAGTCAATGTGCATAAAATATTCAATGCGTTGTGTGTATTCATTAATACAAGAATTGAGACACATTAATGTGATACATGTATATGTATATCCTCATGCACCTATGTGTGGCAGTGGTGCATTAGAGCTTTATCTTGTCTTTCCACTCTTGATAATCCTTCCTTCTAGTAGGTTGGATGGCTAATGTGTGCCAAAAGGTAAGATTTATGCTCGTATACACTTGGGTGCATATGAATGCACATAGCAAGAGCTTCACAATAAAGATAAATTTTTATTTTCCTAATTTCACAAAAATATTTAAAAGAAAAATTCTTTTAACATAGAGAATCATTGATACTAAGTGCATAATAATAACTGCACCACACAAGGTAGATGCTCATACATTAAATCCTTCATACACTAAATCCTTCCCTTTTAACACATGCACTTAGATTTATATTGTCACACATGTTGCATTTAATGGGTACCCATGTGTAGTGCATAGGCTATTAGGGTCCCTTGTTCTCATAGTGCAGTCCCGCCCCACCAAGAGGGGATGAAGTCACATGTGGATTGTGGGGGGTCCTCTTGCTATCATGTGCATCCTTAATTCAATATAGCTAATGCTTTGCACAAGTGGTTTTGGTGTATACATGGTGTACTGTAGCAACCATGGTGATTGTGTGGTAAAGTGACTCCTCTTGTTCCTAAAGGTGGCTCCTCCTTTATATGAGTTCTTCTCTGTTGGGGGTGGTGTTGTAATATTTTCGCTCGAAATATTAACTCAACCTTAAACCCCGCACACCCCGTGCAATAAGTCACCCCAAAGTGATCTCCCACATCGAAAAATGCTGGCAGTTAAATGCTTACCCTGCATGCGCGATAATAATCCCCATTTGTGTTGTGCAAATAAGGCCGAGGTTAAAACCCGCAAGCCGCATGAGAACACCCCTTACGAAAAGACAAATGGGTATATGATTATAGTAGTGCAAATTTTTATTATTATTTATCCCCTCTCCTCAGCCGATGCATGGCAGGGGAGAGGAGTGTGTGAGAGAGAGAAGCTAAGTGGCATGGGGAAGCATGAGGGGGGAGGCATGCACACAAGCCATGTGTGTGGCTATCTCCCCCCCCCCCCCATCCTATATGAATCTCCCCTTCCCTTGAGCTTGGAAGGAGGGGAGAGGACAATCATGAGACTGTCGTGCTGTGCCCGTGCCATCCGCCATCGCCAAAATGCCGCCCTGCTACGCTCGCAGCTCGCCAGGCTGCCGCCCTCAATACCACGATCACCATCATCATCATCGTCCTCCTGTTCGTTGTCAATCACCTCTCCTCCAATCATTACCCCCTCCCCCCCTCCACGTCATTTTGTAAAGAAGCAGAAGCTTCTTAAGATAAGGCTTCCATAAGCCTTGTGTACCTAGCCTTTTTCCTAGTTTCATAAAAATCCACGCCCTATAAAGGGAATTCCTGCGCAAGGGGGAAGTAGGCAAATTTTTTAAGCTGAGTGCCAAAGCTTGGAAGGAGCTCGGAGATCCCATAAAGGCGAGGACAAATTGGGGAATCCAAGTCCACTATATCAACGATGGCTCCAAAGCCAAAGACGCAATGCACACGTGGGAGCCTCGAACCCAAGTTTACACGTGGACATCGCTGCGAGTCCTCATACCCAAGCTCTTAGGAGTTTAATTCCGCATAAAAGGAATGCATTGGGAACGTTTAAATTTCATGGGAAAGTTATGAATGTAAATTACTCATTCATCTTATGAGCTTAGTTGCATGTTGCTCTTTGCGTGCATTTTCAAAGTGACAAGCCTAAACTCATATTGCATAGGTTAAAAGGATGAAAATTTGTTTAAATGCATCCTTGTCTACCTCGCATGAAAGAACAAGCGCATAAAAGCATCTAGGAAATGATTTCCTAGATATGATTCGTAAGAAATAATTGTTAACATCCGTTAGAATATTGTCCAAGGAATTGCATTACATGAAAAGGAAACCATGAACTTACCTGTTGCATGCAAGGATGCTTGCATTTTTTTAAAAATCAGGCTAAGTACCGCTGAATGGATTAAGTCAACAATAGTCTTATGATATTCATCATGCGTGAACTTCATTTATCAAAGTTGTATCTAGAAAAGGTTGCATGTCACATATTGATCATGCATGAACTTCATTTATCAAACTTGTATCTAGAAAAGGTTGCATGTCACATATTCGTTATGCATGAACTTCGTCTATCAAAGTTCTATCTAGAAAAGGTTGCATGTCATATTAAAGCCTGAGATTTAATTGCATATGTTCTAAGAAAAGATCATTCTTGTCGCAAGACAATTAGATCGTTTTAGGTAGATCACTTGTAATGTTATAACCCTCAAGGGATTCAAAAAATTATAACTAGTTGGTACGACGAACAATTCAAAGTGCTAGGTAGGGTTTAGCACATTAAAAATTCTGCCTAGTGTCGTACTTGGGATGCCAAGTCAAGACCTTCAAACCCAAAGGTCCTACCCATATTCACAAAATGTTTGGGTTAATTGGACGATCTAGGGTTTTACCCTAAGGATCGATCGACCTAATACTAAACTTCCGATTAAGTTTATAATCCCTAGGGCCAAACGTTATTGGCCTAGTAAGGTTAGGTATTGGGTTGGGTCAAGAGGACTCCCAAACCCTACATATTGACCAAACATATTTCTTGACAAAGAAATGCCGTTTGATGGGAGAATGAACCCACAAGATTGATGCGACTCCTATGCAACAAGTTGTAACGTCGCATGGCTTTGTGCCTTAATCACAAGATAGATTTGCCACTCCTTCGAACAAGGTTGGCAGGTTCTAGGGCAAGTCTTACTTGCAAGGGGATGAGTAGTCATCCTGCTACATCACCCTTCTTGGGCTGATTTGCCAAGTTAGGGGAAGTTATGTATTGTCTAGCAAGCAATTGACAAATCAACTTAGAGCGACAAAGTTGCCAGGATTTACTATCTTAATTTAAGGAACCTAAGGTGTTTGTTAATTGGGTTAACAAGGGTATAAACCCTAACCTAAGGATAAAAGGGTAAACAAACAAACCCTTGGGGATCTTGCCTAGTCGCAATTGATCCTAGATCAAATGCTGGATGCATTCAGAGACAAGGATTCACACCTTAGCAGTTGACCAAGTAAACGGCCACTGGATTGATTGTGTTTGTATAAGTTAGGAGCACTATTTGTACTTTCTTTGCTCAAGGAACTAAAGATGAAAAGATAATTAATGCTTCAAGTTGAAGGCTTGGAGGGAGAGGTAGCATCAGTTACCCCCGACTGACCCTAACCAAGGGGATTGTTAGCCGCGCTGGGAATATGGACTGAACCCGCCGTGAGAGGTCTCTCCATTGGGTGCTACTTGGAGTAGGAGGACGCTTGGGTTCCAGGGGGGGCTCTAGCCGTAAATCCCTTGCCTTTCGGGTCCTGCACAAGAGACCGACATGACTCAGGATTGGATCTCGAGGCCCGCATACTAGTCTATGGGCGCAAACTTGGATTAGTAATCCCTGAGGATTGCTGGATTGCCTTCCGGCGGATTATGGATTAGCCTAAGGCTGGATTATATGATGTATTCCAAAGATAAATATGATCAATTGTTGAAAAGGAACTTGCTTGAAATTGTTTTTTTGTGTCAGTGCTAAGATTACGTGAAGGAACCAGTGACTAAAAGGCTAATTAATGAAGCTATTTTTGCGCGTCAAACTAAATGTGATAGGTAATTAGACAACTAAAGCAACCCCAAGGAAAGTGTGGTGGATGTGGCCATGGGTCTGTCCTATGGATGGGTGGTCCCGGTTGGTCAGGAACTTTTCTCAAAGGAAATTGACAGCAAGGAACGTTGACCTAGAATCTAGGATACTAGAATCCCGATTTATGTTGTTTTAGGGGAACGAAATGGGACTATGCCTTATGGGCAGAGAGGTCGAGCCTTTTGCATCCCTCTCATTTCCCATTCTCCTTGAACCAAGTGCAGCATGGATCCGCTTCGACCCTGACATTTCTACATAAAGTACACTACAAGAGAAAGGCCCTATAGACACGCATTGTACACACGAAAAAGCGGGTGTGTTTATAAGCGTGTGTATCAATGCGTCTATTTACACTAGTATACAGAACGCATCTATATATCCGCGTTTATAAACGTGCCTATAGATGCGAAAATAAATGCACATATTTTTCATTTCTCATAAAGTCCCTAAATATGACCAAACCTCTTAACAAATAGTATTTGTTTGAATACATTACCAACTTTACTTCTTTCTGATTATAAATATGTGATTTCATGCCCTATACACATCCAATCATGCCCTATACAAATGTGATTGGATAGGGCATGATTGGATGTATATATGACATAATTACACCTGGATCATAAGGACATGATATACATGTATAGGATCATAAGGACATGATATACATGTATATACGACATGATATACATGCATGTATAGGGCATACATATATAGGGCATGATATACATTACCAACTTTACTTCTTTCTGAGTATTACAAATATACATCCAATCATTCAAAGCTAATTATATATATGTGATTTCATGCCCTATATACATCCAATCATGCCCTATATAAATGTGATTGGATAGGGCATGATTGGATGTATATACGACATAATTATCAGAGAAGTGATTAATACATGCACATGTTACATCTATTGTGCACTTAACCTAGCCATGCCTAACTTATAGATCAAAGGTTGACTTATGCATGTGCGAGAGAGAGAGAGAGAGAGAGAGAGAGAGAGAGAGAGAGAGAGAGAGGGAGGGAGGGAGGGAAGAAGGGAGGGAGCGAGGGAGGGAAGGAGAGAGAGAGAGAGAGAGAGAGAGAGAGAGAGAGAGAGAGAGAGAGAGAAGTGATCGATACATGCACATGTCGCATCTATTGTGCACTTAACCTAGCCATGCATAAACTTATAGATCAAAGGTTAGTTGGTGATTTAAGAGAGTATCCTAGCTTTTTAGGGTAGTCCGTTGACTCTCATTAGTCTCAACAAATATGCAGCACAATCAATACAATCAAAGCAAAAGCAAGACATGCATGCCAATTCATAGCGTGAGTAGAATGATGCAAATAAATTAACTTGTGCATGTGCAATAGAGAGAGAGAGAGAGAAGTGATCGATACATGCACATGTCACATATGTTGTGCACTTAACCTAGCCATGGCTAAAACTTATAGAGCAAAGGTTGACTTGTGCATGTGCAAAATATATATATATATATATATATATATATATATATATATATATATATAGAGAGAGAGAGAGAGAGAGAGAGAGAGAACTGATCAATACACTCACATGTCTCATTTGTTGTGTACTTAACCTAGCCATGCATAAACTTATAGATCAAAGCTTAATCAGTGATTCAAGGGAGTACCCTCACTTTTTAGGGTAGTCCCTTGATTCTCATTATTCTCGACGTATATACATCACAATCAATACAATCAAAGCAAAAGCAAGTCATGCATGCCAATTCATAGCATGAGTAGACTGATGTAAATCAATTGGCTTGCGCATGTGCAAGCTATTCCAATCATGTCAAGGTGCACTTATAGCTCACATATAATTTTAGATAAGGTGGATCACATGTAGCCAATGTGCACATGTCCTCTTTTCATCATCTTTAGCCAATGTGTCCACTTGTTGGTGACTAAAATAGATCATTGCTATGGGAACTTGCTGAAGTCAATGGAGCATCCTAAAAATGACGATACTCTAATTACTATATCAAGTCACTTCATGTACATATCTTTGATTGATTGATGGATAATATGCCTTTCTCTATCTCTTTCGTATACACCTTCATTGCATTATCTCTCTCTAGCTAAAAACCATTTGTGCTTTATCCACCTATTGATACTTGCATGCAATTGCAAGTGGGATGGTCTAGTAAGTCACCACATATGTGCCAATTGACTTGCCAATGTGTTATCTCTTATCCTCAAGCTTTGTTATATATGTCACCACATAGGTTAATTGATTTGCTAGTGTACTATCTCTTATCTCAAGATTTTCTATATATTTCACCTGTATTCTCAATGAAAAACATCATATCAAGCATATCTTGCATTAATCAAGCAGATTGGCCAACCCAACATAAATGAAATTTTATGAATAGCAATGTAGATCAAGATCTTAGCTTAAATATGCATATATTGACATGGATAGCAATGCATGTAGTAAATTAGTGATGCTAACCTTCTAGCATCATGTGCTAAATAATGTTCCATAAAGCAATTATATATTGAATACACAATTGTCATTGAGAGATAGGTGCATCATGAGATGCTAGAAAAAAAGGATTACTGATTCAATATTCAAATAAGTACAAGACTGATGATGACAACTCATAAAACTATATGGAACAATAGAAAGAAGACTCTAAAATAAATATTGAAATGTATCTATAAATATCGCAAAATGCAAGTTCATACAAAGAATGAGAAATATGTCTAATGAATACTACATGGAAAGAGCCTACATGATTCATGGGGCCAAAAAAACAAAGATGTGCACTTCATGAATCCAAGTGACTACTATAGCTCCTTGCCATCAGAGAGCTCGTCCCAATATAATGGAGTGTCAAAAAAACTCTGCAATATAAACTATTAGAGTTTAACTACAATATATAATGCCTGCAAATAAGAAAGAGGCTTGATTTGTTGGACCACTATGCACATACAATCTATCAATGAGTGTAGTGAGACCATGTCTCTCTGTACATCGAGTCTCCAAATCTATAGGATCACGGTTTGTGATGGAGTGCTATAAAGAAAACAAAGTAGCATTATTAGAAATAATATTATTAGGACAAGTGATATTCCAAATAAGAAAATAAGAACTAAAAGAAAACATAAAAAATCCTCCAAATAAGTTCTATGGCCACCTTTTTCAAAGTAATGCACGACCCTTACCTTCTCCAATCATGCCCTCGTTGCCTGCTACTACTACCATCGTCCTAAGAGAGTATGTGGCCTCCTCCTTGAGTCTCCACCAATTCTCTCTGTCAAACCACTCCAACTTTAAGGTGCCAGTCCTGATTGCCTTGCGTGCATCTAATCATCTATGTGGCATGTATGCATGTATAGGGCATGATTGGATGTATATACGACATAATTACACCTGATCATAAGGACAAATGTGATTTCATTTGGTATATATGTCATATTCCCTAAATGCATGCATTGATACTTACAACATGGAGGCAAACATTTTGATATTGAAAGGCTAGGAAAGTCATGTCATGTTGATCCAAAAACAACCAAAAGCTAGCATCTAATCAGTTTAGTTGTTACTGCGCGTCTGTTAGCGCAGAAAAAGAGGGAAGAGAGAGAAGAGGGAGAGAAGAAGAGAAGGAGAAGAAGAAGGGGTAAGGAGAGAGGGAAGAGAGAAGGAGAAGAAGGAGAAAAAGAGGGAAGAGAGAGAAGAGGGAGAAGAGAGAAGGAGAAGAAGAGAGAGAAGAGGGAGAGAAGAGAGAAGGAGAAGAAGAGAAGAAGAGAGAGAATAGAGAGAAGAGAGAAGGAGAAGAAGAAGGAGAAGAAGAGGGAAGGAGAGAAGAAGAGAAGAAGTGAAGGAAGGAGAAGGAGAAGAAGAAGAGAAGAAGTAGAGGGAGAAGAGAGAGAGAGAGGGGTGGAAGTTAGGGATTATCTCCAGCCAAGGCGATTTTCAAAGTCACGAACACTATCGGACTTTCATCTCCCTCATCGATTTGGTGACCACTTGCGAGCCGCACTTGAACAAAGCCACCATATCAAGGACCCAGGGTGAAGGATCGTGTATGCAAGATGGCTCCAAAGAGAAAGCCTACTAAGAGTACTAGCGCGGAAGCCGCGATCAAAGATAGAAATGCTACTGGAGTCGCAACCAACCGTAACATCTCGTCACCCTCTCTCCACATCCAAGTGACTCGTAAAACGCAAAAGAAACTTCTGTCTTCCATTCTATGCATAATTTATTCTATAAGCATGATTTATCACATGAAATGAAAGGAATTTCTAATCTATTCCCGCATAGGATGCAAACTTATTAAGGCTTAGTACGAGTCATATAATGTTCAATTGAGGTTATGACATAGATTGCATCCTAAATAAGTTTATAGTCAATATAAAAAATGCTCTCTTAAACATCTAAGTTGTCCTACACTATGATGTATCCATTAGGAATCTAATACATACTTAAGAAATTTCCTATGACACAATAGTTGTTGTGATATATGTTTACCTTTGTAAACACCCGCACAAGGTGGATACACTAGGGTCTAGAGGTTATCAATGCATGAACTTCTCATTGCATATCGCTTTAATGGGGCTAATAGAGTGGAAAGGTAATAAGAGTGGCTATTGCATTGGTATGCTCCAAGTGCATGAGGAGTGAATTTGACTAGAAAAATTCTGCATAGTATCACACTTAAAGATAGAAGGTTAGAAGATGTTGCATTTACTTAAAGTTGATGTCCGACCAACAAGGAGGGTTTATTGCCATACCGTGAAAACTTAAGAACCCAACTCCAAGGACTTAGTCATTTCTTTTCCAACAAAGGGTTGTCCATCAAAGGCTCTATGGTTGTGAAACTCAATGAACTGGACAGATTGCCAAGTAAGTCACAACCGTTGAGGGCCGTGCAAGACAAAAGGACCTAGAAAATCGACCTTGAAATGCCCTAACCCAAGGGGGAGAGCGAACTTTAGGGTAGTTGATTCATGCTAAGCATGTTGCTCGGAACTGTTGAAATGGTTTTAACGAAGGTTGGTCTTGTTAAAAATGGATTGTTGACCCAAGTTATGCTTGGTTGTCTGGAAAAGTTGCAAAAGTGTTTTGATACATCCAAGTTAAATTCTGGTTGTGCATGCAATGAGATTGCAATACCTTGAAGTAAGAGGTTGTGCATTCAACTGTTGTTGGTGTGGTTTGGATGCTAATCCAAGTTGTTTGTGATTGATGATTTGCATGGCCGGGTCTAAGATGACAGATTGCCATGGAAATAAAAGGGATGTTTTCTCTACTAACTATTATTAAGATGGGTGCTTTAGCTATGGTTGATTTCCTAAAGGAATAATTAAGGAAGGATGGAGCTAGCTACCCCCTGCGAACCACCAAACCCTAACCAAGGGGGTTGTGAATCCGCGTCGGGAATGTGGACCAAACCCACCACGAGAGGTCTCTCCGTTGAAATTACTTGGCGTAGGAGGACGCTTGGGTACCAGTGGGGGCTCTCGCTGTAAATCCCAATGCCTCCAGGCCCTGCACAAGTGTTCTACGTGACTCGAGATGAGATCTAATCCTTTTTCAACCAAATTTTATATTGAAACAACACTTAGTTACGAGACTTTGGTGCTTGATTTTTAATGTAAAATGATTAATATATACAAAGTAATTGATATTTCAATTAAAAATGTAAAAATGTTAAAAAATAAAATTTCATTTTAAGATGTTTTGAAGATTCTTTATATTCTAATTTTTGGTTTTAAAAAAACATGTTGGTTAAATTTTCCATTTTTTGGATATGTTTTGGAGGTAAAGTTGAAATTTCTAAAATAGGATCACTATTCTTTGAGCCATTTTTTTTCCATTTCTTTACTCTCTCATGGCTTTGTTATGATGATCTAATATTCATTAATACAAAGAACTAGTTACACCTCTCTTGCTCACAATCACTCATCCATAACCATTGTATGCAATTTATATATGCATGTCTATCCATCCTCCCTCACTGCACTAAGATACCTTTGTATGCCTCTCTATGCATCTATACTCTATCTCTTGAGATAATCAAGTAGGCTCTCTATTTTTATTAACATCTTTTTGCATCCCCTCCTGTTGAGATATCGAGCTCCACTCATGATA
Organism: Lygodium microphyllum; assembly: GCF_053477565.2. Lineage (NCBI taxonomy): Eukaryota > Viridiplantae > Streptophyta > Polypodiopsida > Schizaeales > Lygodiaceae > Lygodium > Lygodium microphyllum. Next base: position 51,208,678 of record NC_141140.1, on the reverse strand, counting down.
CGCCAGGGTGACCGTTGTGTATTTATGTCACCGACTTGTCAGTTGTAGACGCGGTTGGTACACCGCCCCTAAATAATAGCTACATGATAGCTATCCTTATCTACTCTAGTTCGTGGCTCAGTTAGTATGCCACCTTAGTTAGTTGAGTTTGGTTTTTGAGACCCATATCTAGGGTTCTTCTATTTCTTTGTATGAGAGTTCTTTTGGCTTACACAACTAAGAAGAGGAAAACTGTTTTCAGCCTCCACCCTTGTGTGTCTTCCCCCATTGTGCAAGCAAGAAAGCTTCAAGCGAGACTCCTTCCTTCTCTCCCACAATCTTGACACCTCCAACTTATCTCCATATAGACACCAAACCACCTATTTCCATTAACTTTTTTATGTATCTATCTTAGTGTCTCTACCTATGCCTCTCTAGTTTATCATTGTAAACTCAATAGCCCTATTTCTATTAACATATACATGTGTCATTTGGCGCCTGTCTAGTCTAACTCTCTAGATACTAACCTCATATTCTCATTACCATCTCTATGTAATAAAATCATATACCTACAATTGGGGCACAAGCAATAAGTAAAATGAATATAGGAAGAACGAGCTGCATATTAAGGTAGAGATTGACTATGCCCCATTGTTTGAAAGGAACAAGCATACTGGTGACAATCCTCAGTTTTTAGAGAGTTACAAGGAGATGGGATTGAAGCACATGGACTTGTGGGTTGACGAGGGACTCTACCCAATTGGTCCCCTAACTAATAAACCTCCAAATTTCTCAAGAATTATAAATTTTTTGAAGTTTGTATATGAGGGTAATAATGGGTTGCTTAGTTACACTAGTGGTTCAACGAGAGCATTTAAAAGTATTTACAATCTACCAAGCAACCATAAAAAATTGTCATGGTGTGATCAATGTACATCAACTTCATATATAATAGCTCATATGACAAGTGGAGCAGCTAAATGAGACAATAATTCGACCAAATAATCAGATTGTCACAATCTTGGACACTATCCATGGTATCTCATACAAGGAGGAAAAGGAATACTTGAACGACCTTAGAAAGATCAATAGCAAGCTAAAATAGGAGTGCAAATGAAAGAAGAAGCCAATCAATGAGTTAATTGTCAATAACAGTCAGTGGAAGTGACATATTTTGAAGTATGCAAGGAATCTCAAAATGAAAACCTAGATGAGGGTGATTCAAGAAAATGCATATGAGGGAAGTTCACCAAACTCAACAATCATTATCTAGATCCATAAAAAGAGTAGATGATTGGACAACTCAAACAACATAAAAAAGGGGTGTTCTCATGGACAAAATTGTGGATGAAAACACGTTCCAAAATTAATAATGGAGAATCCATTTGTTAGCATAGAGTGTAAGAAGAAGGAAAAATGCTTGGCGTGACAAACCACACAAGGCTATCAAGCAAAAATACAGTTCCAAAAATAAATGGAGATATTCACATGAAAAAACATAAAAAATGCATAAGAAAAATACACAAGAATCATAAAAAATTAATAATGAATCATTTGTGCATTGAAATGATGGATGTAAAAAAAAAGTCCAAGAAAAAGGGAGGATATCAGCAGAAGGAATTTCAGTAGATCCGGCCAAGGTCAGAGACGTTTTGGAATGGCCAACACCAACAACTGTCAAAGAAATAAGTAGTTTTCTTGGATTGACAAGATGGTACAGGGTCTTTATCAAAAACTATGCCATCATTGCAGCACCTTTGACCGATCTACTAAAGAAACAAGTATCAATCGTATGGTCACCTACTGAACAGACCAGCTTTGACACACTAAAGCAAAGCTTGGTATCAGCACCCATCCTGAAACTCCCAGATCTTAGTAAGAAGTTTGATGTGATAATTGATGCTAGCACACTTGCCTTAGGATGTGTGCTGATGCAAGAAGGTCATCCTATAGCATAATCTTCAAGGAAACTGAAGAGCCATGAAAGGAACTATGCTACCCACGATCTGGAACTGTTGGTTGTCATCCATGCTCTCAAACTTTGGAGACACTACTTGCTGGGTAATAAATTTACCTTAGTGACAGACCATAAGAGTCTTAAATGGATTTTCACCCAGAATGAGCTGAATATGAGGCAACGTCGATGGATTGAAGTGCTGGAAGAATATGATTTTGAAATCAAATACCATCCTGGAAAGGAGAATGTATTTGCCGATGCACTCAGTCGCAAGGCATTCCTGAATTCTCTGATTTTGCAAGATCCATCAACAGCAAGATCTCTAGCCACAAAGGTATCCATGCCAAACAACCCAATTCTTGAGCTAGCTAGAGATGATGCATGTCATGACCCAACCTATCAAAAATTGCTAAGGGAGATCCCCATCAAAGATCAAGACCTGAAGCTACAAACAAAGTATCAAGAATTCTCTATCGATAGTGGACTTGTCTACTATAGGACAAGATTATGTATACCGGCAAACCAATCACTCAAGCAGAAGATACTTTGGGAAGCCCATGACTCCCCTTTCTCAGGACATCGTGGCTATGCCAAGACCCTTAATGCAGTCACAGGAAGAGCTATTATTGGGAGAGGCTCAAAGGTGACATTCTCAAGTATGTCACTGAATGTTTGTCTTGTCAACGCATTAAGGCCAAACATGTCAAAATGCCAGGGAAATTGCAACCACTTGACATTCCCCAAAACAAATGGGAATTCATCAGTATGGACTTTGTTGTTGGCCTGCCCCAAGTTCAGGGAGGATACAACTCCATTATGGTCATGGTGGATATGCTCACCAAGGTTGCACATCTTATTCTTGTTAAGACAAACTATAAAGCCTCAAACATCGCAAGGTTATTCATCAAGGAGATTTTCAAACTACATGGTTTACCCAGAAGAATCATTAGTGATCATGACTCTCTCTTCACATCACACTTTTGGAGGGCTATCTTCGAGGCCATTGGGACTCAACTCTGTTTCAGTACAGCTTACCATCCCCAAACCGATGGTCAAACGGAGCGAGTCAACCAAGTCATTGAAGATATGCTTAGGGCACATTATTGCCACGAACCCAAAAATTGGATTCAATATTTGCCACTGGTTGAGTTTGCCTACAATGCTTCCTACCAACAAAGCATTCAGATGACCCCTTTTCAAGCTTTGTGTGGGCACGATTGTCGTACTCCTTTGAGTTTCTAGGATCCAACCTTGAGGGTTGAAGCTTCAAAGCAGATGCTGAAGACTTGGATGACCAAATCAAGTCAATAAGATAGGACATCCAAGCCACCAAGGACAGACAAAAGGCTTACACGGACCTGAAATGGCAAGACAGATCCTTTGTTGAAGGTGATATGGTCTTCATTTGCATACATCCAAAGAAGAGTTCCCTATCCTTGGGTAAATGCAAAAAGCTAAGTCCAAGGTATTGTGAATCCTACAAGATTCTCAAGTGCATAGGGCCTAATGGTTACAAACTTCAACTCCCCGAAAGCCTAAAAGCTCATAATGTATTCCATATCAGTCTATTGAAAAAGTATGTACCTAACCCTAGTCATGTGCTTGATGATCAACAAGTTGTAATGCCTAGCCAAGGAGTCCTTGAGCTAAGGTTTGACAGGATCTTAGATGTTAGGGAGAGGCATTTGAGATCCAGGACCTTGAGCGAATACCTCGTCCAGTGGAAAGATTATCCCGAAGAGGATGCCATTTGGATGGATGAAAGTACTCTCAACCAACAATAGCCCCAGTTCTTCTCGAGATGAGGACATCTCGATTCCTCTAAGGGGGAGAGAATGTAATATTTTCGCTACGAAATATTCGAAACCCTAAATCTCACGCAAAATCAACCCAAAGTAATCTCCCGCAATGATAAATGTTGGTGGCTAAGTGCTCCCTCCGCGTGCATTAAACGAACTCAACCCCGCATTGTGCATAAGGGACCATGGCTAAAAATCCATAGCCCATGCAAGAACACCCCTTCTTGGGGCAAAAAGATAATGAATTTGTGCAATTTTTTTTATTATTAACCCTCTCCCCTTCAACCGTTGCATGGCGGCAAGAGGGAGTATGAGTTTAGTGGTGGAGGGGCATGGGGAGAAGGCATGCACCCTGCCACATGTGTGGCTGCCCCCCCACCTTAGTGCTATACGAACCCCCCTCTCAAGCTTGAGAGGGAGGGAGGGGAGGAGAAAAATTCATCGTGCTGCCCGCCATTAGTCCACAATTTCCGCTGCCCTGGTCATGCCGCCAGGCTACCGCCTCCATCGCCATCATCATCATCATCATCAGTATTGTCATCATTGTTTTCATCTCCTCCATCGTCATCTTCATCATCCTCCCAATCATCTCCCCACCTCCACGTCATTCAGCCTATCACAAAAGCTTAGAAGCTTCTATTGGAAGCTTCCATTAAGGCTTCCATAGGCCTTATTCACTCGTGTGCCCCCGGGTTTTAAAAATTGTGTCTACAAGGCCCAAGTTCCTGCGCAAAAGAGACAATCTTGGACAATAGCACCCTCGAAGTGTGTAAGGGGGCCAAGGAAGGTTCGCTGTGTCGAGATCTACCGCATCAATGGCTCCTAAGAAAAAGGCGAGAGGAGCACATGCGGGAGCTTCCACCCCGAGTAGACAAGTGGAAAATGCCCCGATTCCTAATGCCCAGGTTCCTAAAATTAATTCCGGATGAAAAGGATGCACTAGGCATGTTTAATTCTCGTAGGAAATTTTAAATCCATTGGGAAATTTATTTTCTCACTCGATTTGCAAAAATTGGTTGCATGTCGAGTATTTACAATTGCTTGCATTTCCATGGTCAAGGGTAATTGCAAATTTTGAACTCATATTGCATAAGTTAAAAGGTGGATTTGTCTAACGGCATCCTTGTTGCCTCGCGAAAAGAACATTGCATATAACACATAATGCACTTAGGTATTAATTTTCTAGTTGTGACTCGTAATCTTAGATGCCCATTGAATGATGTCCAAATAGTCGCAATGCATGGAAAGGAAATTACGAACTTTGCAAATTGCATGCGAAGATGGTTACATTTTTAGGTCGGCTTAAGTGCTAAAAGAAGGATTAAGTCAATGATGGACTCATGGCATTCGCTCAAGCATGGAGTTCTTTATCAAAGTTTGAATGCATCTTCATTAAAAGTATTAAAACTTTGACTTCGTTACATCAATATAGGGTTTATACGAGTTAGTTCTGAATGTCAATCCTTATTTTATAGGGCAAGGAAAAGAATGATCTCTAAGTTGCATAAAAGCAGAAGGTCTATGGTTTGAAGTTGCATACTTGCAGGGAATGATGCACCTCACCTATCTTCCAGTTACTTACATCTTTTAGGGGAAAGTACTTGCTAAATTAGAAGAAAGTATTTGCATCTTTAAAGTGAAGGTCATCTTTACTCGTGGGTTGGTTAGATCAACTAAGTAATCCGCATATAATTGAGTAGCATACATGAAAATCATAAAGGTACGATTAGATTGCATATGACGATCACCTCAAAGTGCTAGGTAGGGTTAAGTTACGTTAAAATTCTGCCTAGAATCGCACTTGGGATGCCAATCTAATATTTCCAATCTCAAAGGTCCTACCAATATCCACGGAATATTAGGATTATCTAATTGCCGTGCAAGAATGATCTAGGGTTGACACCCTAAGGATCAATTGACCAAATACTAAACGTCCATATGAATTTAGGATCCCTAGGGCCAAAGCGTTATCGGCCTAATAGGGCTAGGGGTTAGATTGGGTCAAGAGGACTCCCAAACCCTACATCTTGACAAAGGTATTCTTGACCAAGGAATATCGTGTGATGGGAGAAATTCTCCCACAAGTTAGGTGCAACACTTACCTCGTGCAACAAGTTGCAACATCACATGGTTTTGTGTCTAAATCATAAAATAATATTGCCACTCCTTAGAACAAGGTTAGCGAGTTCTAAGTACAAGTCTAATTTTCTAGAGGATGAGTAGTCATTCTGCTGTCAAGATTGTGGGAGAGAAGGAAGAAGTCTCACTTGAAGCTTTCTTGCTTGCACAATGGGGGAATACACACAAGGGTGGAGGCTGAAAACAGTTTTTCCTCTTCTTAGTTGTGTAAGCCAAAAGAACTCAAGTACAAAGAAAAATAGAAGAACCCTATATATGGGTCTCAAACCAAACTCAACTAACTAAGGTGGCATACTAACTGAGCCACGAACTAGAGTAGATAAGGATAGCTGTCATGTAGCTATTATTCATGGGCGGTGTACCAACTGCGTCTGCAACTGACAAGTCGGTGACATAAATACACAACGGTCACCCTGGCGTATCACGAGTGGAGCTCGATATCTCAACACTCCCCCTCGAGCTCAATCCCAATTCCTGCACACCAAGCAGGTCTCTGAACTTGCGCAGCTTCTCTGCGCCCAATGCCTTCGTGAATATGTCAGCTACATGATCCTCTGTGCTGACATAAACTAGATCAATAAGACCTAGTAAAACCCTCTCCCGCACATAGTGATAATGCACCTCAATGTGCTTTGTTCTAGCATGATAGACTGGGTTATTTGCCAAGTGTATACTACTCATGTTGTCACAATAAATGACAACTAGCCCATCTGTAGACTGATGCATATCATAAAGTAGCTTGTGCAACCAAGCTACCTCACATGCAGCCATTGCTGCACCCCTGTACTCAGCCTCTGTGCTCGACAAGGCAACTGTAGGCTGTTTCTTGCTACTCCAAGTGACTGCAGCACTCTCAAAAGAGAACACATACCCACTGGTAGATCGTCTATCAGAAATACTACTAGCCCAATCAGCATCAGTGTATCCATGCAACTGTATCTGAACCCCAGTCTCATAAAATAGTCCATACTGCAATGTGGACTTCACATACCTGAGTATGCGTCTAGCCGCATCCAAATGTGGTTTCCTTGGAGCCTGCATAAACTGACTTACCAATCCAACAGCATAGCTCAAATCTGGCCTGGTAATTGTCATATAAATCAAACTTCCTACTATGCGTCTGTACATAGTAGGGTCTTCTAGAAGCTCACCTGCATCTGTGCTCAGCTTCACATTCTGCTCCAAAGGAACTGAAATAGGCTTACAGCCTGTCATCCCATATTTGGACAGCATGTCCAATCCATACTGCCTCTGCAAGAGCTGTATCCCACTTGGTGATCTAATCACCTCAATGCCCAAGAAATAACGCAGCTCTCCCAAATCCTTCATCTCAAACTTCTGCTTCAATAGCATTTTCACATGAAGGATATCTTCATCACTGTCACCTGTCATAATCAAATCATCAACATAAATGACAAGTAGCATAATACCTTTCTCTGTTTTTCTCACATAAAGTGAGAAATCTGCCTTGGAAATCTGAAAGCCAATAGTGACAAGATACTGTCCTATCTTGTCAGACCATGCTCTAGGTGCTTGCTTCAAGCCATACAAGGCTTTCTTCAACCTGCAAACAAACTCAGGATGAACAGCATGCACATAACCTGGTGGCTGCTCCATATAGACCTCTTCTTGCAAATCACCATGCAAGAAGGCATTCTTTACATCCATCTGATGTAAAGACCATCCCTTTGATGCAGCCATAGCAATGACTGCTCTTACGGTTGCCATCCTTGCAACCGGACTGAATGTTTCTTCATAGTCAATGCCATATGTTTGTGCATACCCCTTGACTACTAATCTTGCCTTGTATCTGTTCACGGAACCATCTACATTGTGCTTCACCTTATAAACCCACTTACAGCCAATTGCATTCTTACCTTTAGGCAAAGGTACAAATTCCCATGTAGCATTTACTTCCAAGGCATCCATTTCTTCATCCATGGCTTTCTCCCATTTTTCTTTTCCCATGGCTTGCTCAAAAGAAGTGGGTTCTGGTTCCTCTTGACCATATATGCATAGTGAATGGCTGTAAATCCATCATATTTCAGCCTATCCACAGGATACCTAACTCTGGTAGACCTGCGCAAAGTGGGTTCACTCCCAGGTGCTCTCAAAACATCCCTGGTCTTCCTTACTCCAGGTGTAACAATAGAAGGAATACCCAACTCATCATCAATGCTCTATTCTGAGCCACTGGATTCACCATCCACATAAGAGTGACCTGCATTCACATCAAACATGGGATGATCAACCTTCTCTTTTCCTTTTCATGATACCTGCATACCACTATCTGCATTACTTTGAGAAGATTCTCCTGATCTCAATCTGCCTGTCCATGGTGAAGAATGTGAACCACTGCTAGAGGACGCTCTAGGTCCACTAATATTTTGTGACTGCTACTGTGAATTCTGTGCAGCATTACCATTTTGTGCATCTACATCATCAATCACATTTACTGGTTTATACCAACTACTCATCTCATCAAAAACAACATCTCTGCTCACTGTAAACTTACGAGTAGAAGGGTTATAGCATCTATACCCTTTTTGCTGCAGAGAGTAACCAATAAAGATGCACTTCTCAGCTTTTGGATCCAACTTGGATCTCAACTCATCTAGCACATGTACATAGGCAATGCAACCAAAAATTTTCAAATGAGAAATATCTGGTTTCCTACCAGTATACATCTCCTCTGGAGTCATTCCATGTATTGCTGCAGTGGGAGTCCTGTTCATTATGTAGACTGCTGTAGCAACTGCTTCAGCCCAATAAAAATCTGGCAAGTCTTTTTCATTGAGCATGGCACGAGATACCTCTCCAATATGCCTGTTTTTCCTTTCTGCAATTCCATTTTGTTGTGGGGTATGGCTGCATGAATATTGATGCTTTATGCCATGCTCCTGCAGGAACCTTGCAAACTCATTTGAGAGGTACTCTCCCCCTCCATCTAACCTTAGGCATTTTATCTGCAGGCCTGTTTCTTTTTCAACCATCGCTTTAAGAGTTTTGAAATGCCCAAAAACTTCACTTTTCTTTTTCATAAAATACACCCAAACTTTTCTGCTATAGTCATCAATAAAACTGACAAAATAGTGACACCCTCCAAGAGATGCAGCTTTAGTTGTCCACACATCAGAGTGGATTAATTCCAATGGCTTCTTACTCTCTTGAACATGTCTAGGAAATGGTTTCCTTGCTTGTTTTCCAAACTGATAGGCTTCACATACCTTATGCATTTCTGCAACCTTGAATTTAGGCAAACCTGCAACAATATTTTGGGCCTACATTGATTTAAGTCGCTGTACATTAACATGACCAATGCATTTATGCCAGATATCAATATCTGCAACTACACCGGTCCCATGTGCAAACATTGCTGCACTCAATTTAGGCATGTTTGCATCCAATGTAAACATTCTGCCCTTCTTCTTTCCTTTTGCTATCAAGCGACCTTTATTTTTCATATCCTCAACAAAGCATCCATGAGGATTAAATCTGACCTGCAAGCCCTGCTCAACCATTTGACCAACAGAAACCAGATTCTTGGTGATATTCGGGACATGAAATACATCGGACAGGTATTTCTTTTTCCCATCCTGCATAGACAAAGGAATTTTTCCAATCTGCACAATAGGATATGCAGTATCATCACCAGTCTCCACAAATCGTGGTTTTTCCATTTTTCTTGCATCCTCCATCCATTCTGCATGACCTGTCATGTGGTTTGATGCACCTGAGTCAACATACCATACATCATTGCTTTCTTCTGCACTTGTCACAGAATTGTTCATGTGCTGCACCATAAACAAGTGCTCATTTCTGTCATCACCCTGTCTACTAGAAGATGCATAATTCCCTTGTTGCAGTTTTCCATTCATGATGTCATTCTGCTTTTTATAGCAGTCTTTAGCCATATGACCCATTTTACCACAGTAGTAGCATTCAACATTACTGTTTGCATTTTGGCCTCTTTGCCATCCACCACGACCTCTTTGGCTCCCCCTGCCTCTAGAGTTACCACGTCCTCCTCCATAGGACTGGTTTTCTTGAGTTTGCTGCATATTCTGATTTCTGCCACGGCCTCCAAATCGGCCTCCTCTACCTCTGCCTCTACCTCTTCCATCATTTGAGTAAAAGACAGCTTCTTTTGAAGTTTCTCCTGAAGAAGATGCACCACCATTTCTCTGCTCCTCAGAAATTAGAAGAGCAATCATCTCCTCAAAATCAGAAAATCTTTCACGAACTGAAATGGATGTCCGAAACTGCGCATAATCCTTTCCTAGACCATTCAAGGTCACAGAAACTAAATCATCATCTTCCACTGGCGACCCAATGGAAGCAAGTGCATCTGCAATCTTCTTCACCTTCATATGGTAGTAATTGATGCTCATATTTTCTCTCTGCACATTATGCAACTCTTGCTTGAGCTGCATTTTCCTGGCTTGCGTATTTGTGCTATACATTTTTGACAAAGTATCCCATGCCTCCTTTGGCGTACTTGCATCTTGAATATGCACAATCATAGAGTCTGAAATGCTGATAGACAGCCAGTACATAACTTTCCTGGCTCTCTCATGCCATGCTTTAAATGCCTGCATTTGCTGTTGATTGGGAACATCAGGAAGAACTGGTTCTTCTTCATTTCTTGCAACAAATTTCCAATATCCTTTTCCCATAAGGAAATTCGTCATTCTAAACTTCCATGCTTGGAAGTTGTTCTTGTCAAGCTTTTCAGTGACAATCTGTGAAAGAGAATCAGATGCCATTACAGAACACTGCAAAAAATTTTGTCACTGCAAAAAACACAGCTTCACCCTCACAAGGGAAAATCTGCAAAACTGGCGAAAGTGGTATTTGATCACACAGTCACTTCCTAGTGACGATTTTGCATCAATAGGCAACAGGGATGATTCTGTAACTCCCAATGTCTCTGCGCACAAGCATACGATGCAGTTTCTACAGTAACTTTTCACCGACCTGTAGAACAGTGGCTGCACTGCATAAAACTGGGCCTTTTCCTGAGTGTGTGCAGAAAACTTCTGCCTCCAAAACAGGCCCCGAAATGGCCTCAAATCAAAAGAACAAGGTCGCCTAGGGCTAAAGCCCTTTCCCGCAGCATATATTGCCCTCTTGCTTCACCGCGAAGGGCGTCTCAACCTGAGACAATGCACTCCTGCACTTTCCGGCTGTGCTACCTGCAGAGATCTGCTCCCAAAACAGAAAATGAAAGCAACACTGCTCCTCTTACCAGAACACCGCGAGCTTGGCTTGCTTTCTCGAGCTCCTTACCACGAACAAGGCTCTGATACCATGTCAAGATTGTGGGAGAGAAGGAAGGAGTCTCACTTGAAGCTTTCTTGCTTGCACAATGGGGGAATACACACAAGGGTGGAGGCTGAAAACAGTTTTTCCTCTTCTTAGTTGTGTAAGCCAAAAGAACTCAAGTACAAAGAAAAATAGAAGAACCCTATATATGGGTCTCAAACCAAAATCAACTAACTAAGGTGGCATACTAACTGAGCCACGAACTAGAGTAGATAAGGATAGCTGTCATGTAGCTATTATTCATGGGCGGTGTACCAACCGCGTCTGCAACTGACAAGTCGGTGACATAAATACACAACGGTCACCTTGGCGTATCACGAGTGGAGCTCGATATCTCAACATCTACTACATCACCCTTCCTTGGGGCTGATTTGCCAAGTTAGGGTAATTTTGAATTGCCTAACAAGCAATTGACCAATCAACTGAGGACAACGGGGTTGTCCAGGATTTATTGACCATAATATATGGAAACCTAAAGTATTGAAAATTTGGGTTAAAAGGGTATAAATCCTAACCCAAGGAAAGAGGGTAAAAAAAACAACTCAGCTTACAAAACCCTTGGGATCTTGCCAACCCGGATCGAATGCTGGATGTATTCGGAGAGAAGGATTCACACCTTAGCAGGTTGCCGTATAAACGGCCACTAGAGTGCTTGTGTTTGTACACTTAGGAGCACTGTTTGTTCTTCTTTGCTCAAGGAACTAATGCTGGAAAATAATTGATTCTTCAGGTTGAAAGCGTGGAGGGAGAGGTACCATTAGTTACCTTCGACAGTCTGCCTAACCCTATCTAAGGGGGTTGTTAGCCGCACCGGGTATGTGGACCGAACCCACCGTGAGAGGTCTCTCCGTGGGTGCTACTTGGAGTAGGAGGACACCTGGGTGCCAGTGGGGGCTCTGGCCGTAAATCCCTTGCCTCCAGATCCTGCACAAGAGGCCGACGTGACTCGAGATGGGATCTTGAGGCCCACAGACTAGTCAACGGGTGAAACTTGGAATAGAGATCCCTGAGTATTGCTGGAATAGCCTTCGGGCAGATTATATGATGTATTCCAAAGAATGATAAATAAAGATCAAATGTTGAAAAGGAACTTGCTTGACATTGTTTTTCTATGTTAGTGCCTAAGTTACGTGAAGGAACCAGTGATTAATTGGCTAATTAAGGAAGCTGTTTTTGCTTGTCAAATTAAATGTGGTAGGTAACTAGATAACTAAAGCAAACCAAGGAAAGTGCAGTAGATGTGAGCCTGGGTCCGTCCTATGGAAGGGTGGTCCCGGTTGGCCGGGAAATTTTCTCAAAGGAATTGACAGCAAGGTAACAATGACCTAGAATCTAGAAAGCTAGAGTTTCGATTTATACTGTTTTAGGGGAACGGAATGGGACTATGCCTTACGGGCAGAGAGGTCGAGCTTCGCATCCCTCTCATTTCCCATTCTCCTTAAACCAAGTGTAGTATAAATCCGCTTCGACCCTGACATTTCTGCACAAGTGGTTCATCTGGGGCTCGACGCTAGTTACTTTCTAGGAACTTGACCATTCGAAAAACCCTGATTCATGTTGGTCCTAAGTGGGAACGGCCAGAATGCTTCCACTTCGTGGCAGACTCGGGAAGACCTAGATCACAAACCCCATGACATTCCTTGGGAGTGCCGGGCAGTGCTTTCTAGACTCTCTTCTTGATGGACTGCTAAGACGTGTCCTACAAGTAGACAGGGGGACACGTTACAAAAATTTTCAAAAATTCATAAAAGTCAACCCATAAGACAAAACAAGTGATTCTAAAAGGGAAAAGTGTCCAATTCAAAGGGATGAATAGGGCTATGACATTAGATTATGTTTTCAGTGAACTTAGGATGTGGTCACATAGAAAATTCCCCAAATAAAAACATTACAAAAAGAAAAGAGGAAAACTCTTGGGTAAGGATATGACAGGAGTGATGAGTGGGGAAGGGACTCCGATAGGGAATAGAAAAGAAATTTCTATTGTTGAAGATTAGATAGTCTAGATGTTTTCATGATTATATGTCGAGTAGATATGCAATGACACATCTCCACACTTAACACCTTAATAGACTAGATTTGCTAATCAACATGGGTCTAGACACTGATAATTGACCCAACCTTGGCGTCCCCATAGTTGAAATATGACATACACTCATAAATACAAGAGGTAGGGTTAGAAACACTTAGCCCATTTCACTAGTTGTTGGGAATGATGATTGTTGCTTATCGAGAGGTCGGAGTTGACTAGTACCAAAGTGACACAACACACTCCAATCATGGCAAGGACCATGCAATGGCACCCAAGGAGATAGCCTAGTTGATAAAGACGGCTATTTTGTCATTAACAAAGAATATAGCACTCAGCTCAATAGTCATTCATGTTGGAATGATAGATTAGTTTCTCACTCCTTGGCTTATGTCACTCAAGGAGGAATGGGAAAACCCATAGCTTACACCCAGTTTAGAAATTGAGAATATTGAGAGACTCAAAGAGAGTATGCCAATGTGCACAATTAATGGTGGATTAATGTATCCCACCATGTCTAACATAGGTGCAAGAAGAAAGGCCAAGTAGCCTTGTAGTACAATGCTTGGAAAAGAGTGACATGTCTTGTTGTGATTGCAAAGGTCCATCTTGCATATGTATATGGAAACAGAAATATACTTAATTACCAATTATTATAATGCCCCTCAATCCCCACCTCTCAGTTAATTGAAGGAAAAAATCATTCACACTCAATCTCTCCTCTGTCGTCTCATACTTTGTAGATAGATACAGGAGGGAAACCCAATTCTTGATACCCACTGATGTAATCCTCACTATCACTCATGTGAATATCATATGTCATATATGCAATTGATGGTATAATTGTGTAGATTTCCTAGCATATAGTGTGAGAAAGAAAGGCCAAGGAGCCTTATAGTGCCATGCACAAAAAAGATCATGATTTATACATTGAGAGGCCCAACTCGTACATGTAATACTCCATTCCCATAGCTCACCTCTCATTGATTGAAGAAAAATAGATTGGTCATTTGTCCTACCACCCTCTATCACACACTCTATGAATGAATACAAAAGGCAATACATATTGACATCCCCATCCAGTTAGGATAAAATCTTACATCACTCTCTGCAGTTGTGGATGAAGATTAGCTTTGGCTTATCAAGGATGTCATACAAAGTCTTCTAAGAGGCATAACCAGGGAGGTAGCCGACATATCAAGAATATAGAATGTGTTAACAATATTCCATTTTCTATAAGAGTCAAATGCACTGTGGAATCATAGGACACAATACACCGAGGGAGGTGGCTTTGAAATTGTAGTCTGGAGATGTCAAGTGATGATTCAACTAGTCTAGATTGCAAGGTGTCGCCACCTTTTCCATAGCCAGCTTTCTACCTAAGGGTGTTTGCTAACTTTTCTTAAAGTGAGACTTATTATGCTAGGGAATCACTTCATTTTCTCCCATAGAAAATTTATTATTATTTTTTCATTTTCTCTCTACTCCTGAGGGTGTTTTCATATTTTCCTCAAAGAGTAGGTTGGCATGGCAAGGACCGAAGTCCTTTCTACCATGATTTTTGTTCTTTTTTTGTTTTTTTTTCTAGTTATAAATTAGTAAATGGTAGGAATACCATGTATCAAAACCATCCATGCCAGATCTCATGAATTGAAAGGGAAGATAACATAATAGGAGCAAGAGGTGGAGGAACCAAGAGGCCAAAAGAATAAGAATGATGGCTATCAGTAATAGCATGTGAAGTAGTAATGGGCAACGCCCTAAGGGGAGAGGATCGACTACTTGTACTTGGATAGAGCTATTAGAGTTGACTACAAATACTTTATAGGGGCCCATCTAGCATTGTTGAAGCTTTCTGTGGGAAACTTGCCAAAGCACATATCATAGGCTATGATGAGATCACCTTCTTTGAATTCCTTATGCTTGATAAAGCTATCATGCTAAGCTTCGCATCAAGCTTGTGTCACTTCCATACACTGTAAAGCTATCCTTAGAGTCTTATCCAAAAATTCCAAGTGCAAGAGATGGCACTACAGGGACTTGGCCTCTCCTAATCATTCTATGATGGCCACTTGCAAAGAGAAAAATTCTAGCTTAATAGAAAAAATAGATTCTATACCATATACTAACTAGAAAGGTGTCTATCCTATGGTAGCCTTATGAAAGGTCATGTATGGAGCACACATGGCTTCTGTAAGTTGATCATCCCAATCATAGTGATGTGTGATAATTTTCATTGTTAAGATCAAGTAGAGAATGTGATTGGTGACTTTGACTTGGCTGTTGGCTCTAGGGTAGTAGAGTGTGGACTTGCGGTGTTGAATCTTGTAGATCTTTGTCAGCTCTTTCATAATCTTGTTTAGAAAGTGAATGCCTCCATCATTGACAAGATCTAAGAGAATACAAAAGTGGATGATAATGTTCTTATGTAGGAACAATGCCACACTATTTCGATCATCTCATTTGAGAGCTTTGGCTTCGCACCACTTCATCACATAATTAGTATATACCAGAATGTACCTCTTCTACTTCCTTCTAGTTGGAGGATCGATTGGGCCCATAAAGTTAATGCCCCATTTCTCAAATGGCTTTAGGGGAAGGATAGGCTGTAGCAAGATGGAATAAGTTCCAGTAGTCTTTCCGATTTATCACTGATAGGCATCATAGTACTTGTAGTAGTCGTAGGCATCTTTATGGAGGGTTGGCTACTAGTATCTTGCAAGTAGAGCTTTATTGGTTGTTGCTTATCTTGAAAAATGTCCACCACATGGCTTGTCATGGCATTTTTGTAGGACAATTACAATCTTATCTCATATTATGCACCTCCCTTGTCGTGACGCTGCGCGTACACCATTGCGAAGCCACTTTGGAGTGTCATGATTTTGTCACTTTTCTTTTGTGCTTAAAAGTTGTTGGTGTTACAAAAGATTTAGTGACATGCCATCTTTTACATGTTGAAACAATTAAATGAGGTTTGGAAAGAGCTACTTTGGTTGGAAATATACTTGTGGACTTGTATGGTAAATGCGGATTGCTTGCAAAAGCACAAGGTGTGTTTGAGAACTACAAAGGCAGGATGTCATAACATGGAATGTCCTAATGGCAGGGTATGCCCTACTTGGAAAAGTTGAAGATATTTTCCAAGTTTTTGACAAAAATGAATAAAAAAGGTTTGAATCCATATATGATTACATTTACCATTTTGCTCAATGCATGTGATCATACAAGACATCTAAGCAAGGCAAAAGTTGAGCTCTCTACTTCTACTTCCATGCAAACAGACATATAGTTGCCCTTTCTTACAATTGAAGCATTTAGTCCAAAGCATTTTCTGACATCACTTAATAAAAAGCTTTGGAAATCCCTAAAGGATTTTCTTAAAGGTGAAGATGTGGGAAAAATAGATCAGGAAACATACCTTCTACAGCAAGTCTTGACTAGGAGCCAGTGCTGTTGATGGGTAACTCTACTTTTTGGAGAAAGTACACATGAGAAATGGGCAGCTATCTTAATGCAAGAGGGGGTGCTAATAATGTATGGAATTTCTTTGGAGAAGGGGGATTACTTCCTCCACATATGGACCCAAGAAGGAGGAGACTTGTCTATCTGCATAGGAGTATGAGGGATCGTTTATTATTCTAACAACTCAGCCGCCCTCTCATCTTGATGCCCAATTGTAATCGGCAACGTTTTTTAAATGCAAAATTTAAGAAGATGATGGTCAGTAAGATGAAGACCTAGATGTCGCAGGCATTACACTTCCAACCATTTACCATGGAGGTCAATAAATCTGTAAAAAAAGACTTCAAGTGATTAGTGTGGAAGTTTCAAGAAGGTGACCTTGACAAACTGTGACATCAACACTGAACTTATCACTGTCTAGATCTTGGAGTACGGGTGGCTATGATGATGGAGTCTTAAGGTTCATATAGAAGAAACAGTACAGAGTTAGGAGGGAGCCAAGGGAGAGAGTTCACTGGACCATGCACTTAGACAATGTCCTGATCAACCAAGATTGGCTCTAGGAAGTGACAATTCTCCTGAAGCAACAGGAATTACACACATTAGGCTATCTTTGCAGTAGAATTAGTAGTAGCAACTTGCGTGTTAGTAGAGAAAGAAGACATCCTGACTGTCAAGAATCGCATGGTGGGGGACTTTGCTTGAGCTAAATGCTCCAAACACACACTGTATATACAAGAGGAAGCTCACTCAAGAACACAAGAAGAGAGATGGAGGCCAAAACATTTTCTTCCTGATTTTTTCTTCTTCTTCCACACACTATACAATGTACACTGAGATCGGAATTTAGGTGCCGAGAAGTGCTTAAAAATAGCTAAAATTTATGAATATCAAGGGAAAAATATTCACCGTCAAAGGCGGCGGCTAGATCTAGGACGATTTTAAGCGTCAAGCAGTCGGGGGTACCCAAGTGACACGTCCGGATTTTTAGTATTTTTTCTGTCAGTCAAGATGGGATGGAGGAGCTGCAGGCCTGTCTGGGATGCCGAGACGAACGCCCAAAAATTTACAGCACGTCAATCGGAGCTCGTATGAGGAAGTTGGCCCAAAACTGGCCGGGGTGCCCAAAAAGGGGCCAAAGTTGAAATCTCAAAGGGTGTGGCTAGTGGGGGGTGCCCTTTGGCTCCCCACCCCCCTAAGTTTTTTTATCGTGCCCAAGGTAGTGCCGTGAGCAGACCCGCGCGGAAAAAACGGCGCCCCCCCCTCAAATCGAGATGTAGGCTGTAGAACAAGCCATGGATTCAATCATAGCAGGCAACAAGATTCAATCTTCGCTCCACATCGCTCCAATTCACGCGAGGAATGGCAGCCTGTAGAGGGAGAGAGAAAATCAGTATTTCTCTCTCCTCCCTCTCTCTCCTCTAAGAGGGAGTTCATGTGGGAAGAAGAAGGAAGAAGAAAGAGTGATGGAGGCTTGTCCGGCATGGATCGGATTGCTCCACGGGCTGGAAATGGTGATTTGTGATCGTCATGAGTATGAAGTGCTGCTGATTTTCAGATTTGCAGCCATGGACATGAAACCCGAAACACGTAAATAAGCGGTAATTCAAATTTTTCAAAGGAAATTTGAGATTTTATGGCTTTTGATTGATAAAATGTTGTTCATGTGGGCTAAAAAATTGTTTATATTGCTGTTTTCCATGAGTACTTGCTGATCATAATCAGAAAATCAGAAAAATATGCATCTTGTGGCTCAAAATAATACACTAAAACACGTAAAATATGGAAAATCAAGGGAAAATGATGTTTTTTGGGCACAAAAATGGGAAAATGAATAGGAACACCAACTAAATTTTCATTTTGCTGCAAGAAGGAACTAAGGGCCACAGGCCATAACCTATTCTGAATTTTCAGTAATAAAGTAATGCAGAAAAAAAGGAAAAATACAAGGAAAATAGAGAAAAATCACTAAAAATACGGGAAAAATGCATTTTGGGTACGGAAAATTAATGAAAATTGAGAACAATGTTTGTGAATGTTTGTGGGGACTGAAGCATGAGGATTTGCCTCAGTTCAACCCCAGTTTCTTGTTCTAGTGTGTTTTTCCCGCTTGTTACACATAAAATGATGGCAAAATGCCTCATAAATCTATGCAACGATGCAATATTTAAACGGGGAAGGGTAGGGAAGTTGAAATATGTCGAAATGCCGTGTGAGATGATGGAAAAGTTGCTGATTGCTACGCATAGCATTTAGGATGAAAAATAATTATAAAATAAGAGCTTAGTAGAACGAGGATCACCTCGGTGCTAGGCCCATGCAACGAAGCACGAACAGTAGTTGGAAATCATTAAAAGAATGTTTTTACACTTGTGCACGATACTGTTTTGCTAAATGTTTGAGCACTTGGTATCCACAATATGCATAAATCATGGAAATATTTAAAGGTATCAGAAATCCTGGATGCATTGCAATTGTTTTATTAGAACATCACCTACGTTGAGAGGCAGTGAGGTACCCATGCTATAGGTAGATGCGGGTCCCAAAGGGGAAAGCAAGTGAGGAGAAAATGGTACACTCCTGGACACGCTTATTTGGTACCTTGAGCGACTTATGTGCGATATGTATATTTGTTGAGAGACGCATCGAGGGGCCAATCCCCAAGGTGTAGGAGAGTCGCAGAGGGTTGACGGCATTCAGCCGTAGGAGGAACCCCATGTGTATGTGATTTGAGCCTTTGGGCTATGTGAAAGGGACTCCCTCTGAGGAGTGGTGGGTGAGAGAAAAGTGGACTACAAACAACGTAATACAAACGCAATGTTTAGGAGGGCAGATATTTTGATAGACGCTCCTGGCCGTGAGGCCGAGGGGTTGTCTTGTGCGTAGTGATGAGGCCCAGCTAGTGCATGAGCCAGTGCCGGCCCGGTTTTAGGTCCATCAGTGGTGCGTCTGCCGGGGGCCGCTTAAAAGTGGCGGTTCCCTCCAGTGAGGTAGTCAGCAACCAAGGCCTGTTAATCATCGTGCCCAAGGAAATGATTCCCAGCGAGAGGATGGGCCTAAACAAATACTTCAACGACCAAAGACTACAGTGGAGGAGCTACCAAGTGGTAGTGGGGTTAGTTTGATTGAGGCTATACGCGTTAATGATGCTGAAACCTCTAATTTGCGAGCTGTCCTTACAAGAGGTCAAAAGGGTAGAGAGGCCGACAAGGATAAGTCTGTCGACGAAAACCCTAAACAAGGTGACAAAGGAACGCAAGTTTTGGATCTTGCCATGGAAGGGGGACCTTTGAAGCCCGTAGAAAGTAAAGCCGATAAGGAATCACCAAAGAAGAAGGTGAAAGTTAAAAAAAAGGCAATAAAGCTGGTTCAGCGACCTAAAGAGTGGATGGTTTGGCGTGAAAAGTGAGCTCTATCAAACTATCATGAATTCGATTTGGCGAGCTCTCTTTGCGAAGTCAAGCCGGATGTGAATCTTTTACAGCTGATTAAGCTTTCCCCAGGAGTACGCAAGGAATTTAGAAAGATCCTACGTACCGGGTATATCGTAGAACCTTTGGGTATTGCGCGAGTTGGTGATGACTGGTTCGAGCATGCGGAGAAGCATTGCCCAAGGGTTGCAGCCTATGTCAATGGGATATTAGTATATTATGCCATTGTCGACACGGGATCATCTGTTAACATTATGAGTTGTGAACTAATGGAAAGGTTGGGTCTTGAGATCCAGAAAGATACCTCCACAATTCTCAGAATGGCAGATGATAGTTTGAGACAGCCGAAAGGCTGCATTACTAAGGTCCATGTCACTGTTGCAAATGTAGAATGCCTGTTGGACTTTAGGGTGATTCGTTTTGCAGGCCGTCCAAGTTACCAAGTATTACTCGGACGACCTTGGATCTTGCAAGCAGACTGCCAAGTGGATATACCCGCCGGTCGACTAATATTCGGCAGAGGTGCCCAGCGTGTGGTGGTTGATGCTTATCCTGAGTCCCCGCAGAGTGAGAGAGCTCCTCTATCTTCTACAGAATTGGAGACATTAGGAGATTTATCTGCCAGTGAGACATCATCGAGTGATGAGTCCAAAGAGGGATCCACCACGGAAGACATCTATCAGATCACTTTGAACGAGCCGATAGAGGGCCAAGATCGTATAAGAGATGTAGATGTTATTGAGCTAGACCTTGGTATGCCTGATGATTCGCTGCCAATCAAAATTAGGTTCTATGCTCAGCACAGGAGAAAGGGAGGACTATGTGGCCTTGATCCAAGAATTCCGTGATATCTTTGCCTGGAGTTATGATGAGTTGAGAGGCATTCCTCCTAGTCTTGCTGTTCATACAATTTCGTTGAAAGAGGGCAGTCGTCCTGTACGACAGAAATTAAGGCGTATGCCTTTCGAATTGAGGGACGGGCTTTTTGAAGAGTTACAGAAGCTTCGAAAAGCGGGTTTGATTTTTCCTGTGCAACACACAGAATGGTGTTCGCCGATTGTGATAAGAAAGAAGAAGAATAATCAAATCCGATTATGTGTAGACTTTAGGGAGTTGAATAAGCAGACAGTTAAGGACTACTACCCGTTGCCATTTATTGACCAGATTTTGGATCAATTAGCAGGTAGGGAGATATATTCGTTCATGGATTGCTTTGCAGGATACAACCAAATGGCAATTGCAGAAGAGGACAAGTTGAAAACAACTTTTATCACTGTATTTGGTACTTTTGCGTACCATGTGATGGCCTTTGGTTTATTCAATGCGCCTGGTTCGTGGCAACGAACAGCAGATAAGACATTCGGTGACATATCCCCTGAAGAGTTAAAGGTGTTTATTGATGACTTAGAGGCCGCCACCATGAGAGGAAGGCAGTTGATCATTTTAAGAAAATGCTTCGAGCACTGTAGACAAATTTGCATTGCCCTAAACCCACGGAAGTGTGTTTTCGGAGTACCTTATGGGCTATTGCTGGGTCATGTGGTTAGTTCGGTAGGAATTGCGACAGACCCCGAGAAGGTTAAAGTTATAGTTGCCATGGGTCCACCACGCACTCCGAAAGAAGTTCATAGCTTTCTGTCTTCGGTTGGTTACTACCGTAGATTCATCAACGCCTTAGCAGAAAGAACGTTGCCACTTAAAATTTATTGTCCTTTAGCTGTTCGTTTGTATGGGGCGACCCTTGTAAGATAGCATTCGAGGATGTGAAACAAGAGCTAGCAAGAGCGCCCGTTTTAAAAGCACCTAAAAGAGGTGAGGTGTTCTATATATTTTCGGCAGCCACCATGTATAGTATCAGCTGCTGTTTAGCCCAAATTTGGGAAGAGAAGTGGTACCACCCGATTGCTTTTGCTAGCCGGAAGCTGGGGGTATCCAAAATCAACTATACCTACATGGAGAAGTTGTGTCTAGCGATGGTCTTTGGGACCAAGAAATTCAGGCATTATATTCTCTATGAGAAAGTTGTCCTTTATACGAAGGCGGAGGGACTTCGATTATTGATGAATAAGCTACAGCCACCTGATTGTCTAGCAAAGTGGTTGATCACTTTGCAGGAATTTGATTATGAAATCAGGAGTAAGCCACCAAGGTTGCAAGGCATCGTGGAATGTCTAGTAGACTTTGGGGAGCCGAAAGAATCTGCGGCTGAAGGTAGTGACATGGAGTTGTTATTTAAAATAGATACGGCATCTATTCCCTCCTGGTACGCTGCAATAACGCATTATTTATCAACAGGAGAGGCGGGATCCGAATTATCTAAAGCTGAGAGAAGGAAAATTAAGCAGCAAGCGTTAAAGTTTGCTTTGATCGCTGATACATTATATCGGCAAGGGGTTGATGACATATATCGCCGATGTGTGATGCCTGACGAGGTGCCATTCATTTTGGAAGAGTGCCATGATTCTGCTTGCGGTGGCCATTTTGCTGGACGGCTTACAGCACAAAAGGCTCTAAGAGCAGGTTATTGGTGGCTGGCCATCTTCCAGGATGCGTTTGCGTATGTGAAGAGATGCGATATTTGTCAATGACATGATAGTCGAGAGAATAGGAAACGACCACTCAACCCTATTATGGCGATACTTCCATTTGAGAAGTGGGGAATAGACTTTGTGGATCCTATTACTCCGTCGTCGACTACGCAAAAGAGGTATATCATTGTAGCAACTGACTACTTCACAAAGTGGTCAGAAGCACGTGCAACAAGGAAAGATGATGCTAAAGAAACTGCTAGTTTCCTTTTAGAGCAGATTATATGCCGTTTTGGTCCACCGAAAGAATTAGTGTCGGACCGCGGAACCCATTTCCTGAATAAGGTGATCAAAGGTTTGACAGAGATGTGGCAAATCAAGCATAACAAGACAACCCCATATAATCCGCAAGCCAATGGGCAAGTTGAGAACATCAACAAGCAGCTTGTGGGCATCCTGTCCAAAGTTGTATTGGAAAAGAAACGGGATTGGGATAAAAAGTTATACGTGGCAGTGTGGCCTACAATACGACTTTCAAACGAGCCATTGGCCATACCCCGTTCAAGTTAGTATATGGGGAGGAGTGTGTCTTGCCTTTAGAGATTGAGTTACCGACTATTTGGTTTGCCATCAATCATTCTTTGAGCGATGAAGACGCACTTTTTGAGCGCTTGACGACACTGACACATTTAGATGAGCTTAAGCTGTAGAGCTTATTGCACCAAGAAGTGGCGAAGCGCCGAATGAAGCAGCTACACGACCTCAAAGCCAAAAAATACACCTTCAAGAAAGGACAGCTTGTTCTGTATTATGATGCACGACGTGAATTATTTCCAGGCAAGCTAGAGCCCAAATGGGACGGGTCCTATAGGATCGTTAGAATAGGAAAGAATCAATCCACAGTCTTGTTAGCTGACCTTGAGGGGATAGAATTTAAAAATAAGGTTAATCTTAATAAGATTAAACCTTATTATTTCTGATTGCACTAATGCTATGACTGCCTTGCAGGTCTAGGCCAGATCGATCAAACATCTGCAAGGAAATCGTGATAGAGGTTGATGGGTTGTCTGATCCCTTATTTAGAACACCCATATTTAGAACAGAGGTATCATCAGGGAAAGCTCATTTGGTAGAGCAAAGGATACACGGTGATTGAGCAAGAAGGCGGGACATTTATTTGGGAGATCAAGGTCTTCTGCCATCACTGCCTACAAATTTTGACGAGCATCCCTGTTGAATTCAATGATGATGGAGGGATGGAGCCTACAGTCCACCCGTTGAATATGCTGAATTTCGATTACCATAATTACGAGTAGAGTTCCAGATGGCGGGATATGTAAACCCTTTATGGATGTACACCTTGTACTTTGATGGGGCGTCCAGGGGTGCATGCAAACAAGGAAGTGTAGGAGTTGTCATCCGAGACCCCCGACGACGCATTCTCATGAAGTTAGCCGCTTATCTCGGGGCGAATTTCACCAATAATATGGCAGAATACAAAGCCCTGATTATGGGTTTGAATATTGCAAAGAAGGGTGGTATCCGCCAGTTATTGGTGAAAGGGGACTCTCAGTTGGTTTTAAATCAACTCAATGGGACGTACATGGTACGAAACCCCATCCTTTGCATGTACCATCATACTGCCATAGCCCTGCTAGACGAATTTGATAGAGTGTCTTTTCAGCTGATTCCACGGAATTGGAATCAGTTTGCCGATTCATTGGCTAATTTCGCGTATGAAGAAGACCTCTTCTTTAATTGTGGCCCTTGTCCCGATATATCTATTGATGGTGAGATAGGACCTGGTCGTTTGTGGGGTATGCTTTCTGAACATGCCCTCTTTGGCAGACGATGGTTGATTTGGGTGATGCAGAGGGTAAGCGAGACTCATCTCCCTTTATTATCTTGGACCCATAGACTGATTCGACGACATGTGATGCAAACACCTCTTGTGATATACACAGGAGGGATGGGTCATAATTTAATGCACCTAGTTTAGGGCTACGAGCCTCTTTCCCGCTGGGAATGGTATGCTTCGATGTCTGTCATGGTTGTTTCCAGGTGGATGTTATGCATAGTATTGTTTGACTTCATTAGGCCAAGAGGGCCGATTCAGTTTGGTAGCAAAATCAAGTTTCATTTTATTAGGCCAAGAGGGCCATTTCCCTGTCTAGTGCGGGTGCGTTTAATCGGGTTTTTGTTTTACGTGTTGTGCTGGACAGGTTTCGTGTTCGTGGAATTTGGTGGAGCCTGGAGGAGCCTTTGCTGCGATGGAAGCTTCTTGTGGCCAATCCAGGTGATACCTCTCCTTTACGAGTACCTTTCTTTCCTGTTATATGTGTATTTGTACTTGTCGAGGGGATACATTTTTGTTGGGGACCGACAACCAAGGCATGAAGTCCCAGGTTTAGGCTATGTATGTTTGAGGGAGGTCGGAGTAGTCATTGCCTCCTGTAAAGACATTGTCAGGCATCGAAAGACCTGTTTTGGAAGGAAGTCCTAGTGGTCATGTTCTACTAAGCCTGCTAGGCAGCCGTTCTAGGAGTTCTTGTTAGTTGTGAGGCAGTTAGAGAAGCCTGCCAGAAGATAATAATGATGATGCAAGAAACCCTGAACATCCTAAAAGATGAATATAAATACGAAGGTGTGTCAAAAGGGGTTCTAACCCCTATCAAAAGAAAAGAAATGGAAATGTATAGGCAGTTGATCATTGCCTTGCGAAGGCCTGGTAGGTTCCTGGGGACGAGTCAGACCCGGGGCCAATACCTTGTCTTCCTAGGGGTGGCTTCTTGCTGGGAAAAAAAAAAACCAAAACAAGGAAGGTTGGAGCGAAAATAAAAGTGAGCGTTAGAAAAGAATTAAGTGTCGCCTTGCGAGGACTTGGTAGGTTCTTGGGTGCCGAGACAGGTCCTGAGGCCGATGCCCTATTCTCCTTGGGTCACTACGCTCAGCTCCCTCCTTTTTACATGCCCAAGTATGTTCATCCAATACAAACCCTAAAAGAAGACATGTACTGAAAGAAAATGCTCCTTGATCAGGCTATAGGAGTCCTCGCCTTGTCGGAGCTCCTAGTTGTGTTGTCTTTAGTTGGTAAGTAGTTCAGACTACCACTTAGGGCAACCTCTTCGGTAGGTTTTTTAGTTTGGCTGTGTTGGAGCAGTTGGTTAGCGACTCACTTTGGATCTTCTATTAGATGATGCTAGGCCTGCTCCTTGTGGATGTCATGCCTTGGTTCTGTCCAGGGGTAGGGGAAGCATTGTGTTGAGTTTTATTATATATTTGTTTTGTATCAATTTGATGCTTCTTTGGTTGTTTATGTGCAAATATGTTCGTGGATTTGACGGGCTGAGTCACCCTATCCCATGGTCGCCAATGAGAGCGGAATTTAGGTGCTGAGAAGTGCTTAAAAATAGCTAAAAATTACGAATATCAAGGGAAAAATATTCACCGTCAAAGGCGACGGCTCGATCTAGGACGATTTTAAGCGTCAAGCAGTCGACGGGTGCCCAAGTGACACGTCCAGATTTTTAGTATTTTTTCTGTCAGTCAAGACGGGATTCCGGAGCTGCAGGCCTGTCCAGGATGCCGAGATGGACGCCCAAAAATTTACAGCACGTCAATCGGAGCTCGTATGAGGAAGTTGGCCCAAAACCGGCCGGGGTGCCCAAAAAGGGGCCAAAGTTGAAATCTCAAAGGGTGTGGCTAGTGGGGGGTGCCCTTTGGCTCCCCACCCCCCTAATTTTTTTCATCGTGCCCAAGGTAGTGCCGTGAGCAGACCCGCGTGGAAAAACGGCGCCCCCCCCCCCTCAAATCGAGATGCAGGCTATAGAACAAGCCATGCATTCAATCATAGCAGGCAACAAGATTCAATCTTTGCTCCGCATCGCTCCAATTCACGCGAGGAATGGCAGCCTGTAGAGGGAGAGAGAAAATTAGTCTTTCTCTCTCCTCCCTCTCCCTCCTCTAAGAGGGAGTTCATGTGGAAAGAAGAAGGAAGAAGAAAGAGTGATGGAGGCTTGTCCGGCATGGATCGGATTGGTCCACGGGCTGGAAATGGTGATTTGTGATCGTCATGAGTATGAAGTGCTGCTGATTTTCAGATTTGCAGCCATGGACATGAAACTCCAAACACGCAAATAAGCGGTAATTCAATTTTTTCAAAGGAAATTTGAGATTTTATGGCTTTTGATTGATAAAATGTTGTTCATGTGGGCTAAAAATTTGTTTATATTGTTGTTTTCCATGAGTACTTGCTGATCATAATCAGAAAATCAGAAAAATATGCATCTTGTGGCTCAAAATAATACACTAAAACACGTAAAATATGAAAAATCAAGGGAAAATGATGTTTTTTGGGCACAAAAATGGGAAAATGAATAGGAACACCAACTAAATTTTCATTTTGCTGCAAGAAGGAACTAAGGGCCACAGCCCATAACCTATTTTGAATTTTCAGTAATAAAGTAATGCAAAAAATAAGGGAAAATAAAAGGAAAATAGAGAAAAATCACTAAAAATACGGGAAAAATGCATTTTGGGTGCGAAAAATTAATGAAAATTGAGAACAATGTTTGTGAATGTTTGTGGGGACTGAAACATGAGGATTTGCCTCAGTTCAACTGCACTTTCTTGTTCTAGTGTGTTTTTCCCGCTTGTTACACATAAAATGATGGCAAAATGCCTCATAAATCTATGCAACGATGCAATATTTAAACGGGGAAGGGTAGGGAAGTTGAAATATGTCTAAATGCCGTGTGAGATGATGGAAAAGTTGCTGATTGCTATGCATAGCATTTAGGACGGAAAATAATTATAAAATAAAAGCTTAGTAGCACGAGGATCACCTCGGTGCTAGGCCCATGCAACGAAGCACGAACAGTAGTTGGAAATCATTAAAAGAATGTTTTTACACTTGTGCACGATACTATTTTGCTAAATGTTTGAGCACTTGGCATCCACAATATGCATAAATCATGGAAATATTTAAAGGTATCAGAAATCCTGGATGCATTGCAATTGTTTTATTAGGACATGACCTACGTTGAGAGGCAGTGAGGTACCCATGCTGTAGGTAGATGCGGGTCCCAAAGGAGAAAGCAAGTGAGGAGAAAATGGTACACTCCTGGACACACTTATTTGGTACCTTGAGCAACTTATGTGCGATGTGTATATTTGTTGAGCGACGCATCGAGGGGCCAATCCCGAAGGTGTAGGAGAGTCGCAGAGGGTTGACGGCATTCAGCCGTAGGAGGAACCCGATGTGTATGTGATTCGAGCCTTTGGGCTATGTGAAAGGGACTCCCTTTGAGGAGTAGTGGGTGAGAGAAAAGTGGACTACAAACAACGTAATACAAACGCAATGTTTAGGAGGGCAGAGATTTTGATAGACGCTCCTGGCCGCGAGACCGAGGGGTTGTCTTGTGCGTAGTGACGAGGCCCGGCTAGTGCATGAGCCAGTGCCGGCCCGGTTTTAGGTCCATCATACACAAAGTATAGATAAGATACAACATAAAGGAAAGTGACCTTCTAAGTTAAACACTACATAACCAACTACACTAATCGACTAGCGCTATATCTTTGCCAGCTATAGGTAAGTGTAACAACCTAAATATAATAAGTGATAATTCAATGGCCATGTGAGTGTCATAATGATCACCAATATGCTAAGTGTAGACATGTGGACCCATCTAGCCAGGTGGTCCATCACCAATGTCCACAGGTGTTGAGCTTGCCATCTCAACACTCCCCCTCAGGCTCAACTCTATCTCTGCAACTCCAAGTAAGATTCGAAACTTTTGAAGCTTCTCTACACCCAATGCCTTTGTGAAAATGTTAGCTATCTGATCCTGTGTGATGACATATACCAAGCCAATCTCTCCTACAAGTACCTTCTCTCTCACAAAGTGGTAGTGCACCTCAATGCGTTTTGTCAAGCATGGAACATTGGATTCCTAGCTAACTATATGCTGCTCATGTTGTCAAAATAAATGACAATTGGACCATATCCCTGCATATCCAAATCACCTAATAACTTTTGCAGGCATACCACCTCACATGCTACCATAACAGCACCTCTATCCTCAGCTTCTGTACTCGATAAAGCAACTGTAGGTTGCTTTTTGCTGCTCCATGTAACTGATGCACTACCAAGGGAAAACACGAATCCACTAGTAGATATTCTGTCTAACATGCTACCAGCCCAATCTACATTTGTGTATCCAAAGACCTGTACGTCCTTACCTGCCTCATAAAAAAGTCCATAATGCAAAGTGGACTTCACATATCTCAATATACATCTAGCTGCATCCAAATGAGGCTTTCTAAGCATGTGCATAAATTGACCGACAAGGCCAATAGCATAGCTCAAGTCTGGCCTTGTGATAGTCATGTAAATCAAACTCCATACTATCCTTCTGAACATAATAGGGTCTTCTATCTCATCCCCAATGTCAGCACTCAACTTCATATTTTGGTCTAATGGTACTGAAAGAGGCTTACATGCTTTCATACCATACTTGGATAACATATCCAATCCATACTGCCTTTGGGATAGCCATATACCATCATCACATCTGATCACCTCAATATCAAGAAAGTATCTCAACTCACCCAAATCTTTCATCTCAAAATTCTACTTCAAGAAGTCCTTAACTTTAGCAATCCCATTATCATTGTCACCTGTAATAATCAAGTCATCCACATAGATGACTATGATGACCAAACCTGCATCTCCCTTTCTCACATAACTTGAGTGATCAGCATCAGAAATACAAAATCTAATATTGACAAGATACTCTCCAAACTTTTCAGACCATGCTCTAGGTGCTTGCTTCAGCCCATATAGCACCTTCTTTAACCTACACACATATGTGGGATGCTCTAAATCCTCACCTGTTGGCTGCTCTATATACACTTCTTCTTGCAATTCACCATGCAAGAAGGCATTCTCAACATCCATTTTCTACAAAGCCCAACCTTTGGCTACTGCCAAGGCAATCACACATCTAATAGTTGCCATCCTAGCAACTAGACTGAATGTCTCTTCATAATCTATGCTATAGTTTGAGCATAGCCTTTTGCAACCAGCCTAGCTTTATACCTGCTAACTGAACCATCTGCATTATGCTTGACTTTTTAAACCCACTTACAGCCAATAGCTTTCTTACCCTTAGGTAAGGGTACCAAATCCCAAGCCTTATTGGCTTCTAATGTAGCTATCTCCTCATCTATTGATGCATCCCAATGAGCATGACCAACAGCATCCTCAAAACAAGTGGGCTCAACATCCTCAACTAGTCTCACCATATAAGCATAATGGTGAGCTACACAACCTTCAAAACCAAATCTTTTAACAGGGTTGCTTGCATAATGGGGGAATACACACAGAGGTGGAGGCTGAAAACAGTTTTCCTCTTCTTAGTTGTGTAAGCCAAAAGAACTCTCATACAAAGAAATAGAAGAACCCTATATATGGGTCTCAAACCAAACTCAACTAACTAAGGTGGCATACTAACTGAGCCACGAACTAGAGTAGATAAGGATAGATGTCATGTAGCTATTATTCATGGGCGGTGTACTAACCGCGTCTGCAATTGACAAGTCGGTGACATAAATACACAACAGTCACCCTGGCGTATCACGAGTGGAGCTCGATATCTCAATAGTATTCTCCAAAGGGCTCATCATGGCATGATTTTAGAATGATCCCAATCTCATCTTGTGCAACACATCTTCGTAGGACTACATCCTTACCTTTCTTATACACAGAGCGCCGCCTAACAAGGTGTAGGGTGTTTATTCCAACATAAGCTTCTTCTTCTCAAACGGCTAGAAATACCAATAAGATATTGTTGCATTGCTAAGAGGTTAGCTATGTCCTCATACGATAGGATAACAATTTTGACTAGAAAGAGGGAAGTATCAAGAAGGTCAAGGTCATCTTGATCTTCTTCATTGCTCTGAGGAATTCATGATAGATGATCGGCTAGGACATGGGAACGAGTAGGTTTAGTAACCACTTCAAAGTCAAACTCGTGAAACAAAAGAAGCCATCTCATCATTCTTTCCTTCACATCTGCTTTGTTCATCAAGAAGGATAGGGATTCATGGTACACATAGAATTTGAAGTGCATCGACATTAGGTAGTGTCAAAATTTCTTCAAGGCAAACACCATTGCTAAACTCTCAAGTTTTGTCACGGTATAGTTTCGTTCTCTATCGGTTGCTTTTTGGGTGGATGGCATAATAGATAGATTGATCTAACTTTGAGGAGCCCTTTTGGCATAAGACCGCACCTAGGCCTTTGATTGGGGCATCAGTGTGCACATGGAAATCCTTCATCCAATCAGAAGGTTGCATTATAGATACTTCAATTAGGCACTACTTCAAAGTGTCGAATGCCTTGTCATATTCAGTAGTCCATGTAAACTCGGCATCTTTTCTCAGGAACTTATGCAGGGGGCTACCTTTGTCGCAAAGTGTGCAATGAATCTTCTGTAGTAGCCCACATGGCCAAGGAATCCCCTCAACTATTTGAGGTTGGTTGGTGTAGTTAAGGCTGCAATCTTCTCAATCTTTGCAGGGTCCGTTGCTATCCCTTGTGTAGAGACAATACGGCCCAAAAGAACTCTTGATGAGACACCAAAGATGCATTTTTCGGGGTTGAAAGAGATCCCATACTCTCAACATCTGTCAAAGTACTACTTTAGGTGGCCCCAATGCTCACAAGTTAGACTATAGACACAAAAGTTATCTATGTACACCTCAATGAAGTCTTGCAAATGGTTTTGGAATGCAACCATTATCACTCGTTGAAATGTAGTAGGAGCATTACAGAGCGCAAATCACATCACTCTGTAAACATAGGTTTTCCATTTTGTTGTGAAGGTTGTTTTGGATTGATCTTCTTCTGTGATCTGGACGTGATTATATCTACTAAATCCATCTAAGAGGGAATAGAGTTCATGGAGTGCCATTGTGTCCAACAATTGGTCTATGAAAGAAATAGAAAAATGATCCTTTTTTGTCTTGAAATTTAGCTATCAAAATTTCACACATACTTGCAACTTTCCATTCTTCTTGGGTACTACCACGATGGGTGAAATCCATTCACTATTTGCCACTCGGTAGATAAACTCTGCTTCAAGGAGCTTCAACAATTCGCCTTTCATGAGGGCAAAGTAATTTGGATTCATGCGCCTTTATCTTTGCCTCATAGGCTTGGCGTCAAGCTCTAGGTTGATGTGATGTTGGCATACTATAGAATCAATACCCTTCAGATCTTTGTACGATCATGCAAACACGTCCAAGTTCTCCTTCAGTAGGTCATGCAAGACCGATAGTTCTTATTCTGGAAGATCAATACTCAGCTTCAAGTGACATTCGATACCACATCTGCATCCATGAATGTTAATTACTTTTTACTTTCCACTTCATGGATGAAGGTCCCACAGACTACTTCTGGGTAGAAATCAGACTCCTTCAAGGAAGTGGTCTCCTCTTCTGAGGCTCCACTGGAAAACCAACTTCCTCCTCTTTTGGTAGAGACTTAGCTTGCTCCTTGGGAAGTTGAAAGGGTATCAATGATGTTTCAGGTTTGGTTTTAGGATGAGTTCCTTCTTGGCTTGAGTACTCATCTTCTAAGGATGCATCCAAGAACCTCACATAGTAGGAACCTTCTAAGTTCTATTTGAGCTTTCGGACTTGTGGTTGTTGGCAAGGTGCATCATCATCATCCTCACTTGAGAAGGGTAACTTTAGGTGTGACAAGAACAACTGCCAAAGAAAGAAGGGCTTATTATTCTTAATCCATTTCTTATGGATATTTTGCATATGACGTGACCCATTATCCAGACCAAATGGTACTATAGTCATTCTATCAAAAAGCAAGGGATCTTATGCTTCTGTGGCCTTTGCAACTTCTTCCTCCTCTGCACTTCTACGGTGTACGAAAGATCCTTCGAATCAATCTCATAGCTTCTTCTACATTGTCCTCTTTGTCCTCTTCAGACTTTTCTTCTACTTTTATAGGGGCTCTATAAGAGAAGAATAGGCTTTCTGTTATATTTTTTGCATTTGCTTGCATTTGCTTTTGTTTTTCCCTTTCCTTCTATCTCTGGCTCTGCTATGGCCATGTAACAGGGAGAACAATACATCCATGCTTCATGAGAGCTGAAAAGATGAATGCGTTGCCTCTTATCCACTTAGCCTCCAATCCTCACTAAGAGAACTAAAGAGGGGCACCACCTAGCCAAAGGGAGGTTGGGCTAGGATATCCCTTTCCTCAAAGAGAATGGAAAGAACCAAAAACACAACTTCACAGGAAAGAATTTGTGGCCCATCTTAATGCAAATGAAGATAATGGAAGGTTAAGAGAGGTGATGGCTCCTAAATTCCCCCATGATTATATATAACATTTTAATGATTTCCCACCAATAGAGTATATGGCAAGTCTTACTTAATAAGTTTAAGTATGAATATAGAGGGAGAATTAGAAGAGAGTACATATGATTTAGACAACATATTAGAATGAGAGAGAGAGAGAGAGAGAGAGAGAGAGAGACAAGAGGAGAAAAGGTAGAGGAAGCTTGCCATTATGCTACATAATAAAAGAGACTCACTCATAGCTTATCTCAAAGAGATGGGCTAGCATGAGGGTATTCTAGAGTGCTCTCATGTGCTTGTCATTTTCATTGTCATTGTGTTTCTTTACATCTCCATGGGCTCCTTATATAGCCTCCATGAGGGATTAGATTAAGCTAATATTTTTGATTAACATAATCCTAGATGATGTATGGCATCTTTGAAAATATGGAGAATAGTGAATGGAACAAGTCCCCACTTTGATCATCATGCAAGAAGCCAAGGGTGGTGGTAGAAAAGCTAGAGAAAGGGAGCTAGAGAGGTGGGTGTCCAAAGCAGATTATTATAATATATTTACAATAAGGATAAAATGGGAAGCTGATGTGGTGAAAGAGAGAAGAAATTTGCATGTAGCCAGTAGTCTACACCTTTATAACTTCAAATCGGCGAAGAATTTGAAAAAAGTTTCTTTTATAACTTTGTAGACCAAGTCAAAACCAATCGATAGCGTAGGAATTTTCTTGAAATTTTTTTTCCTTTGGGATTTATTGAAATTATAAAAAATGGCTTCTAAAACCTACTTTGACTTTAGTTCCTCAAATATATATAAAAATACATATAAGCATGTGACAAAGGGGGTCTATGCTTATAAGCTTTTGTGTAAGATCCAAATGACACCATGATGTGGATATTGACTTGTGTACGTGAGGTGTCCTCTAATGATGGTGATAGATTCAAAATCTTGGTGATGCAGGTGGAACCCACATGTATTTGGAGGCTAGTCCTTTGAAAAAATCTATGTACTCACTCAACTCCCAGGTGTAATCCATTTCCATCTTCACTAAGATAACCCATCCCTTTTACCCTTTACATTGACATCCCTCTTAAGAACTTGTTCCCCCACTTGCTAGAGTTATCATAATAACCAAGAAGAAATAATGTAGCATATCTAGTGCTTGAAGGGTAAACCCAAAGTGATATGATAAGACTCTTGATATGGGTTTTAGCAAAAAATTTGTGGTAGAAATTTGGTTTGTTAAAAACCTGAATCACTTCTATCTCTGTCAAAGGTGACTTCAGAAGTCATTTATGGTTCAAGAAAAAGGTATTCACCCATTGACAATGACTTTGCTTCTTTTGGTAGTTGGCTTACAATGCCCACTGTCAAGGATTGTGCCTCTGTTTTCTTGGGAAATATTTGCTTGACGGCCTCTTCATCTCCTGATGTGCCATTTGTTACTTCATTGGAGGAATCTATTACGACTTCGATGGAAGTGGATCCATTGCCTTTTTGCGATTCATAAAACTTCAATACCACTTTGTTGGGTCCTCTGCCTAGGGTTAGGGTTCCTTTGAACTAGTCTGTCTCTATGTCCTTACTTTAAAAAGCTATGGTCGTCCCAATAGCAAAGGGTATGAGGTCTCGTAGAAATTTGGTTTGACTACTAGATATGTGAGTCAATAATCTCTTTTTGCAAGGGTTGTCTTGACATATGGAAGAATGCCCAAAGGATTAATTCTGCTTTGATATGCCAGTCTGATAAGCCACTGTATAGGTTGCATTCCTTACAATCCTAGATCCTTCATTGCCACATCCATCATTATGTTCACCGATGAACCTCCATCAATCAATGCATCTGTAATAAAGCATCCTTCAATCCACATACCAATCTCTGGGGTATGAGGATCCAAGAAGGCACTAGCCACATCCACTTCTTTCATAAGCTCTAGGGCTTTGTTGGACCTAGTTGTTGTGGAGGGAGAAATCCTTAGGCCTCTTCTTCTCGTCAGTATGCTTTTGAATTTCTTTCAACAGCGAGGAGACAACATCAACAATTGTTGAAATATTAAGTTTGGTTTGAAGGTGTCTAGATCTTTGACTAAGTCATATTCTTCTCTCGTGCATCTCCTTCAGAGAGCAAATATCCTCTGTATAGTTCTTTCTTAAACATTACAAATAGAAGGCTTCAAGAATGGTTGGTTTTTTGATACATTCAAAGGCTAAATGTCTCGCTTGATGGCACTTTCTGCACCATATATTAGACCGCATCACACCTCTTCCACCTCTTATAGGAGTGGATATGTTGGCAGTATTCACCTTCAGTGTCCGTAGCTATTTTGTAATCACATACATCAACTCCTTCTTGATGCTTGTAGCTGAATTGGACAAGTAGTCCTTCAAATTTTCACCTCTTAGAGTACTTGCAATAGAGTTTTGGGAAACTTCTATAATCACTACATACACTAGTTGGGTTCATCCAGAGGGTCCTCTATCCTGGTTCTAGTTCAAAGCTCCTGTTGAGATTGGGGATTGTTGGTTCCAATTAGTAGGGTTTGACTGTTGTTGAGTTGCCATTGGGGGAATTGTTTGAGGCCACTATTGTTGTGGTTGAACAATCATTTAAAATACTATCATTTGCAGCCACTGTGGGTTCGTTGCATTGTATTATGGCACTAGTTGCATTTGAGGATAGGGATAGGAAACTGTCCCTGGGACTGCATTTGGTGGGTATACCATTCCTAGCATGGGAGGAGGTAGGAATCCTCTTCTTGAGGTCATTGATAGCCTTGCTTTGACTTCATCATACAGTCTTGCACCTTCCACTATAGCTTGCAAGTTGACTGATCTTCTCAATTCCAAAAACTTACCAACTTCTAGTTGTAGGCCTCTAAGGAAAAATCCCTTCTAGATGCCTTCTTCCAAGTGATGATTAGTTCATCTCTTTAGCATGGATTCCATTCTAGAGACATAGACTTCCACCCATTCACCCGAGGACTTAGGTTCATGAACTCCTCTTGCATCCACTCTTCAAAATCTTCATGCCTAAATTAATATTTCTAGGATGGATCTGACTAGGAAGGAGATCTTGTATCACCATGGGGACTTCCATAAAAAGTGTTACTAGGGCATCAAAGGAGGCTTCTGTTTTGCTAGCTTGTTCTTGGCTTTGTTTTTTCCTTCTCTCTTCTCATGTACCTCTCGACTCGTTCTAGTGTTGGCCTCTTAATTGCATCATTCATCAAGGAATTAGCTCTAACAAAGCAAAGGGGGCCATAGTCTTTGGAGGACTCTCTTGCCAACATTTCTTCTACTTACTTCTTTTTGACATCTCTAAATTTAGCTTTCAATCTGCTACACAGAGGCGAAGATATTCAGTTCTCAAAACTCATTCTCTTGAGCATCATTGTAGTGCCATCATCATAGTAATGCAAGCTTCAAATGGTTTCAACAATGTATATTGTGAAGAACACTCTATCTACCACCTTCCAGTGGGTTGCTAATTGGAAAAACAGAAGGTTGTCAGTGTACCATGGGTCCCACGTATCTTGCTACTAAGCATC
Organism: Lygodium microphyllum; assembly: GCF_053477565.2. Taxonomy (NCBI): domain Eukaryota; kingdom Viridiplantae; phylum Streptophyta; class Polypodiopsida; order Schizaeales; family Lygodiaceae; genus Lygodium; species Lygodium microphyllum. Next base: position 51,172,106 of record NC_141140.1, on the reverse strand, counting down.
CACCAATAGATTTCAACTTTTTTCTTTCTCTCGTGAACCTTCACCACCGACCACGACTCATGAAGCTTCTTCACAATTTTCCACTTGATGATGTTTGGAAACTTCTCAATGAATGCTAAATCTTCCATGGATGGTCATTCTCTTTGTTTTTGTACTTCAGCTTTCTCCCAAACAATTTTCCACCAAGATGCACATCTTTGTTGCTTCAACATAAAGAGAAAATAGTCCACCACATAGAGCTTGCATCATGATGGTAATATCATTCCACCATTGTGGGATGAATTTCTTATAGAAAGTGGATTTGTAAATGAGAATTTCCAATTCTTTAGTGGTACAAGGAACTTTGCAAGCATCCATTGAATTCTTCTCCTCTTGGCAACTTGCCATTTCCTTCATTTTTAGCCTCTTTTTATGCTTGTTGATGGCAGTTTTCCTCGACTGTGCACCACAAACATGGAGCCCCAAGAGGAACACCAAGGAAACAAGGAATCTGCTACAATAAAATCTATCTTGTATCATCAAAAAACATCTTTTTATATTTGGTGTAACCACAACAAGAAAAAGAATACCGAGGATAAGAAATCTTCAAACAGCTTCAAAGAAACAATTCTCCCACGGCTTTAACTTGAACAAAATTGATTATGCTATTCATCTTCTTCATAGAACTCATTAAGAAACTACAAAGATACAAGATAATACATCACTTTGAATGGAAATCTCACATAGGATTCTTCTTCAAAGGTTCCATAGCTTTCTCTCACAATCTCTCACTCATAGATACATTGTTTTACATAAATTTGGCTCTCTCTCACACAGTCTCTCTCATACATGCTGTCTCCCAAGAGTACAATGATATAATCAATAATAATCATCCATAACCACTCTTTGTTTCTGGATACCCCTCCCAATAGGTATGTTTGATATGCAAGGTCACCAAAGCCACTACAATGTCACATCGTAGCTCAATAGTGTCAGTGTCACTTCAGTCTTTACTTTAGTCTTCAACAGCTACTTCTTCCACTTCTTCGAGATATTTTGAACTTATATTCATCTCCCAAGGTTGGAAAATTTTCCCAAGCTACACATTAATCCAACATAACACTTACAGAGGCATACAAAATAGGATAGAACAGGGATAGAGGCTCTACAAACGGTCAACGGAGGGTCTACAGTACCACGAAAAAGGCCATCAGAAAGCCTTTAGCTCATCTTAAATCATTCCAAACCATCAAGAATCAATCAAGAAGCTTCCAAAAGCTCTCAAACTTCATAAATTCTTACTCCAACCTCTCATTTAGAAGGAAAACAGAACAAAACATAAGGTCAATTGACTCAAACAAAACCAATCAGACATTAATATAACATGTCAGAACATTATATCTCTGATATAAACCATCATAATCTTCTCAAACCTAATCAACCTCATCCAAAACACTCCCAAAAACTTCAAAAATAACTAAAAATCATTCAAAATCCATAAAAAATCAACCATTCAGTCCACAAAAATAACAAAAATCAACCAAAAAATCAAGTCATTTCAACCCTCAATACTTGTGTATGAAAATATTATTATACTAATGATTGTATATATGGATAAATTCACTTACATGTAATGATAAAAGCACATAAAAACTTGCTCATAGGTAACTTTTATATTTGGTTAATATAGATGTTTTCATGGATGAAAAACATCAGTAACATACTTGCAATGGAGGTCTTCAATAGGAAAGATAGTAGTGGTAATTGGATTTGTGATAAATACTATAAATTGGATTGGATTTTGATGCATCCAAGTACTCAAGAAAGCTTCAAGGTCAAGCGTAAGGATGTTACAGACCTCAACAAACATTGAAAAGGTAGAATTTTAGAGTTCAGAAGAGTATTTAATGGTACAAGTATAGTAATAGAAGTGTTGATCCAACATATTTATATGCGTAAACAAATATGTGTACATGATGAGAACTACATTGCAAAATATAAACAAAAAAGTAAGTTTCTAAATTTTATCATTGTTTGTTTTCTTGCATCAGAGTTGTCTTTTGTAATCTTTGTAGTATTCTAATTCAAATGTGTTTTACTGATAGTTCTATATCCATCGACTCTGCATGAATGGCAGTATGTGGAATGGTTGGAGCAGCAAGATACATGTTTGGCATGAAGACATAGGTTCTTTGATCTATGATAATAACTCTACAAGTCAACTTGCAAATCAAAATATATATTTTTTAAATTCATTGTATGTAGTAGAAAATTAGAGATTGCAGCATGTGCCATTGCCGCCATTATCTAGTTATGTGAACACTATCAAGGAAGGATGATGAAGATCACCCTACCAATAAGCACGAGTCTCGCAGCTGAACAAAACTCAGATGGTCCACGTTATGTGATATTCTTAGATGCATCCTCAAAAGATGAGTCTCGTAGCCAGTTGAACAAAACTCAGATGGTCCATGTTATGTGATATTCCTAGATGCATCCTCAAAAGATGAGTCCTAGAGTAAAGAAGTAATCACACCTCAGAAAAAATTAGAAATAGCCCTGATACCATTTCAATATCCCAAAGAACCTGATCAATCCTGTCTGAACGTCAAAGAACATGGTTTTAGTAGAGTATTAGAGGAAGGAGCTAATCCCATGGAAGGAGTCAAATCTATATCCAAAAGCAACCCATGGGACATTCATCATAGAGGTAGAAGGTGAAAAGCAATTGAGCCTTATTGATGCAAATGGCATGAAACATCACTTAAAAGTGGGAAGCAGTCTTCAGAAGAGGAGCTATTGGTCCTACATAACCTATTGAAGGAGAATCTAGACATGATTGTATGGTCTTATAAAGATATCCCACTATGTGTCAGAACTACATCGACTTACAGTCTAACACCAAGCCAGTACGATGACGTCAAAGGCACATGAATCCAAATTACTTAGCCTTGGTGAAAGTAGAGTTATTGAAGCTCTTAGAGGCTGATTTCATTTATCCAATGGCCAACAATGAATGTGTCTCACCCATCTTGGTAGTTCCCAAGAAGAATGGGAATTTATGAATATGTGTGGACTTCTAAAAGCTAAATTCCAAGACAAAGAATGATTGTTTTCCTATTCATTTCATAGAAAAAAAATTGGACACAGTGGTAGAACAGGAGCTCTATTTCTTACTAGACGGCTTCAACAAGTACAACCAAATCAAAATTGCAAAAGAGGACCAATCCATGACAACCTTAACTATAGAGTGGGAAACCTATGCTTATAGGGTGATGCCGTTTGGACTTTGTAACACCCTTGCTATCTTACAGTGCATCACGATGATCGTATTCCAAAAGAACCTATATGATTTTAGAGGTATATCTAGATGATTTTTGTATTTTTAGTATGCTTTTCAAGCATTGGTGATACTTGGAGCAATTATTTTAGCAATGTTGAGGGTACAGAATCTCCATCAACCATGATAAATGTACCTTTGAAGTCCCTTCGATGGGCCATATTATCTCTACATAGGAAAGAGCAACAGATCAGGCAAAGATTGAAAAGTTTGTAACTCTATCCGCAACAACCATTCTAAAACAATTGAGAGGATTTCTTGGCCATCTGGGTTACTGCATGCATTTCATCATCCACTTTGTGATAAAAGTAGTCCCTTTACATAAGCTCTTGAGAAAAGAGGCAAAGCTCATTTGGATAGATGATTGTGAAAAAGCCTTCAATACCTTGAAGTAGTGTCTCATTAAAGCACCCATTTTAAAACCTCCTAACTAGACAAAGGAGTTTCATATGCATATTGTTTGCCCTAGAGGAGTTTCAGCATTACCTTCTATCAACACATTTCAAGTTTCATGTGTATCATGAGGCATCGTCCATCCTAATGAATAAGATTGATGTGAAAGGAAAAACGATGAGATGGTTATTGTTGTTCTAGGATTTTGACTTTGAAGTGGTCACAAATCTTGGTCTCTCCCATATATTAGACAATCATCTCTCAAGAATCCCTCAAAGTGAAGAAGAGAAGTAGGATGATTTAGACCTACTTGATGTAGCCTTATTTCTAGTAGAAACAATGACTCCATGGTATGTAGACATCACCAATATTTTGGCTACATAGCACTATCCTTCCTAGTATCTCTAGCAAAGAGAAGAAGAAGCTTTTATTGCAATTTGCTCCCTGCATCCTATTAGATAGCACACTATACAAGAAAGGAAAAGATGGAGTGCTACGATGCCGCATAGGAATCGCGTGGGGGGTTTGTGAAGTTGCTCATCAGAGGGATGCTATGCGAGATGGGAGATCCAAGTATACATTCAAGAAAGGAAAAGATGGAGTCCTACAGTGTCGCATAGGAATCGCGTGGGGGGTTCGTGAAGTTGCTCATCGGAGGGACGCTATGCAAGATGGGAGATCCAAGTATACATTCAAGCAAGATTGCAAAATCCAAAGCTCACTCAGGAGAGCTTCAATGAATACATGCCAAACTAGGTGTTCATACATCAATCATGAAGAGAAATATGATCAAATTGTTTGGATGGCAATGTCTATATTACAAAATGTTAAAGAATTCTTTATAATGGCATCCTACTATTGCTCTATGCATTGAATATGGCGGCCACGTCTCTTTCACAATTTGTAGTGGCTTCTTCTTCAAAATTGCAACTTCGTTTCCATGTGGAGATTCCCTCCCTGCAAGTGTGATGAATGCTTTTCATCCGATCAAAGAACTGTAGTCATACGACCCTTAGTGTCAAGCTTTGCAACACTTTTGGTTGAACTCTCCTCGTGATCAATTGGCCTTCAGTGTTGATCTTCATCCCCTTTTGATTCCTGATCATGTGATGTGCTTCTCTCCCTCTCGATTCCTTTCAAACATGTCACTTTGTCAAGTCACCACCCTACAAATGCTTTGTGCCAAGTCAAAGATTGCTATGAAGAGGTGACATGACCGGATACTAATCTCTGAATTTTAGGACTCTTGAGAACTGTTACTACACCATCTTTACAAGAAAAACATGGGAGAGATCTACACCTACTTTCAACACAGATATTGCTGCAAAGTAAGGTAGAAATATTGCCATCTTTCTCCACATTGATCTTTACAACCAACCCTTAAAACCTCATCAAAGACTACTCTTTTGTCCCCCTTCTAGTGATCTCCCACTCAAATTTTCGATTCTTTTACCTTTGATGACACACTTTCTATTATCAAAGCTTGCTAGCTTAAAACAATTATTGAATGAATAGATGGTGATGGCAACAATGCTAATTGAATATCGTCCACCCTAAAGATCCTCCATAAACAATGGCTGTGAGTCAGGCTTGCAGGTGGACCTACACATATGACATGGCTTCCAAATTTAACATACTGCAGGTTTGCAGGTGGACCTACACATATGACATGGCTTCCAAAATTAACATACTGCAAGCTTGCAGGTGGACCTACACATATGACATGGCTTCCAAATTTAACATACTGCAGTCTTGAGATTCTGTCCACCACCATGTGAGCTTTTAGGATGCAGCCTTCAGCATCTAGTTTCGTTGTCAGTGTTGAGATGGCAAGCTCAACATGTGTAGACATTGATGATGGACTACCTGGCTAGATGGGTCCGCACGTCTACACTTAGCATGTTGGTGGTCATTATGACACTCACATGGCCACTGATTTATCACTTATTATATTTAGGTTGTTACACCTACCTACAATTGGCAAAGATATAGTGCTAGTCGATTAGTGTAGTCAGTTATGCACTATTTGACTTGGAAGGCCACTTTTCCTTATGTTGTATCTTATCTATACTTTGTGTACATTGTATAGTGTGTGGAAGAAGAAGAAAAAATCAGCAAGAAGACATTTTGGCTTCCATCTCTCTTCTTGTGTACTTGAGTGAGCTTCCTCTTGTGTATACAGTGAGTGTTTGGCACAACAGCTCAAGCAAAGTCCCCCATCACGTGATTCTTGACATGGTATCAAAGCCACGCCACTAAGAGAGGCTAATTTTGAAGGGTAAAGTGAAGGAGAAGAAGCAAGGTTTGAGCAAGCAAGCAACGGGTAAGAAGCTCAGTCATGTTGAATGGATTGGGAGATGCAGGACTTACAAAATCTAGGTTATGTGCAGATTGGTGATGATTCATGCCACCCGATTTCACACATTGGAAAGGTTCCCTTGTCCTTGTATGATGGCCAGACAAAGAGTCTAACAGATGTTTTACATGTGCCATCAATCAGAAAGAATCTAGTGTCTATTGGCCAAATGGTAGAGCAAGGGTTGCAGGTCCGATTCAATGCAAAAGGTTGTTTTGTAGAAGACTTTAATGATAAGTGCAAGTTGGTTGCAAAAGGAAGTAGAGTTGGCCGCATGTGCACTTCAGATTTTGGAATTCCTACAATGGATACTGCTATGTATGCTAAAGAAAAAGGAGTAGTTGTAGATATTGAAATATGGCATAGACGTATTGGATATGCAAATGTGCAAAGGCTGAAATTAATGCAGCCCAGAGGATTGGTTACAGGGTCGCCTTCATTTAGAGTTGCAAAATTGCATAAAGTCTGTGAAGCATGCTAATTTGTTAAGCATGCAAGACAACCCTTCTCGTATGACAGAGAAGTGAGTAAAAAAATACTTGATGTAGTGCATATAGATGTTTGGGGACCTACACAGAATGTATCTCTTGGTGGTAGCAAATACTTTGTCACATTTATTGATTATTGTTCAAGGAAGTTATGGGTATACTTCATGAGGGAAAAGAGTGATGTGTTTGAGCACTTCAAATATTTTAAGGCAGATATTGAAACAAAAACAGGCTTAAAAGTGAAGTACTTGAGATCAAATGGAGAGGGAGAGTACCTCTCTAACGAGTTTATTAGCTTCTTGAGGACTCATGGGATAAAGAGGCAATTTACTTGCAGGTATATCCCATAACAAAATGGAGTTGCAAAAATAAAAAATAGGCATATTACAGAAGTCGCACGGGCATTAATGGCTGAAAAGAATATGCCCAAACATTTTTGGTCTGAGGCTATCCATACTAGTGTCTATATTATGATCAGAATCTCCATAGCTGTAGTTCATGGGATGACTCCTAAAGAATGCTTTACTAGCAAGAAGCCCAATGTATCGCACTTGAAGGTATTTGGATGTGTTGCATATGTTCATGTGCCAAATGAGCTACGGAAGAAACTTGATCCAAAGGCAAAAAAATATATTTTTATTGGATACTCTTTAGAGCATAAAGGGTATCGTTGTCATAACCTTGTCACAGGTGAGTTCAGAGTGAGCATGGATGTTATCTTTGATGAGATGGGGAGCTAGTATGCACCTAATGGTGATGTATTAGATTATGATAATGATCAAGACAGCTATGTACAGAAAGAAAAACAAGAATCACAGAGCCTTAGTGGACCAGAAACATCATCTGGTACTATATCTACAGTGAGCCCTTGGTTTGGGAGACTAAGGAGTAGCCCCACATCTTCAGGTGGATCTATAAGTGTTACAGGGAAGGACAAAGGAAAGAAGAAAGTACTAGATCGTAATGATGCATCTACCAGTCATTTGGGATTTGACAGAGATTCTAGTAGTTCAGAGAATTTGGATGATGAGCTTGGTATTCTTTCAGCCAGGACACCAGGTGTACAAAGAGCTCATAGTCATGTAAAGGCTCCATTGAGTGATCCAATGGCACGCAAATCTAGTAGGGTGAGACTCCTTCCTTCTCTCCCAAAATCTTGACATGGTATCAGAGCCTTGTTCGTGGTAAGGAGCTCAAGGAAGCAAGCCAAGCTCGTGGTGTTCTGGTAAGAGGAGCAGTGTTGCTTTCATGTTCTGTTTTAGGAGTAGATCTCTGCAGGTAGCACAGCCGGAAAGTACAGGAGTGCATTGTCTCAGGTTGAGACGCCCTTCGCGGTGAAGCAAGAGGGCAGTATATGCTGCGGGATAGGGCTTTAGCTCTTGGCGACCTTGTTTTTTTTATTTAAGGCCATTTCGGGGCCTGTTTTGGAGGCGGAAGTTTTCTGCACGCACTCAAGAAAAGGCCGTGTTTTATGCTGTGCGACCACTATTCTACAGGTCGGTGAACAGTTACCACAGAAATTGCATCGTATGCTTGTGTGCAGAGACATTGGGAGTTACAGAATCATCATTGGTTCCTGTTTATGCAAAATCGTCACTAGGAAGTGACTGTGTGGTCAAATACCACTTTCGCCAGCTTTGCAGATTTTTCCTTGTGAGGGTGAAGCTGTGTTTTTTGCAGTGTTCTATAATGGCGTCTGATTCTCTTTCACAGATTGTCACTGAAAAGCTTGACAAGAACAACTTCCAAGCATGGAAGTTTAGAATGACGAATTTCCTTATGGGAAAAGGATATTGGGAATTTGTTGCAGGAAATGAAGAAGAACCAGTTCTTCCTGATATTCCCAATCAACAGCAAATGCAGGCACTCAAAGCATGGCATGAGAGAGCTAGGAAAGTTATGTACTGGCTGTCTATCAGTATTTCAGACTCTATGATTGTGCATATTCAGGATGCAAGTACGCCAAAGGAGGCATGGGATACTTTATCAAAAATGTATAGCACAAATACGCAAGCCAGGAAAATGCAGCTCAAGCAAGAGTTGCACAATGTGCAAAGAGAAAATATGAGCATCAATGACTACCACATGAAGGTGAAGAAGATTGCAGATGCACTTGCTTCCATTGGGTCGCCAGTGGAAGATGATGATTTAGTTTCTGTGACCTTGAATGGTCTAGGAAAGGATTATGCATAATTCCGAACATCCATTTCCGTTTGTGAAAGATTTCCTGATTTTGAGGAGTTGATTGCTCTTCTAATTTCTGAGGAGCAGAGAAATGGTGGTGCATCTTCTTCAGGAGGAACTTCAAAAGAAGTTGTCTTCTACTCAAATGCTGGAAGAGGTAGAGGCAGAGGTAGAGGAGGCCAATTTGGAGGCCGTGGTAGAAATCAGAATATGCAGCAAACTCAAGAAAACCAGTCCTATGGAGGAGGACATGGTAACTCTAGAGGCAGGGGGAGCCAAAGAGGTCGTGGTGGATGGCAAAGAGGCCAAAATGTAAACAGTAATGTTGAATGCTACTACTGTGGTAAAATGGGTCATATGGCTAAAGACTGCTATAAAAAGTAGAATGACATCATGAATGGAAAACTGCAACAAGGGAATTATGAATCTTCTAGTAGACAGGGTGATGACAGAAATAGCATTTGTTTATGGTGCAGCACATGAACAATTCTGTGACAAGTGCAGAAGAAAGCAATGATGTATGGTATGTTGACTCAGGTGCATCAAACCACATGACAGGTCATGCAGAATGGATGGAGGATGCAAGGAAAATGGAAAAACCAAGATTTGTGGAGACTGGTGATGATACTGCACATCTTATTGTGCAGATTGGAAAAATTCCTTTGTCTATGCAGGATGGGAAAAAAATACCTGTCAGATGTATTTCATGTCCCCAATATCACCAAGAATCTAGTTTCTGTTGGTCAAATGGTTGAGCAAGGCTTGCAGGTCAGATTTAATCCTCATGGATTCTTTGTTGAGGATATGAAAAATAAAAGTCACTTGATAGCAAAAGGAAAGAAGAAGGGCAGAATGTTTACGTTGGATGCAGACATGTCTGAATTGAGTGCAACAATGTTTGCACATGGGACCGGTGTAGTTGCAGATATTGATAACTGGCATAAACGCATTGGTCATGTTAATGTACAACGACTTAAATTAATGCAGGCCCAAAATATTGTTGCAGGATTGCCTAAATTCAAGGTTGCAGAAATGCATAAGGTATGTGAAGCCTGCCAATTTGGAAAACAGGCAAGGAAACCATTTCCTAGACATGTTCAAGAGAGTGAGAAGCCATTGGAATTAATCCACTCTGATGTGTAGACTACTAAAGCTGCATCTCTTGGAGGCTGTCATTATTTTGTCACTTTTATTGATGACTATAGCAGAAAAGTTTGGGTGTATTTTATGAAAAAGAAAAGTGAAGTTTTTTGGCATTTCAAAACTCTTAAAGCTATGGCTGAAAAAGAAACAGGTCTGCAAATAAAATGCCTAAGGTCAGATGGAGAGGGAGAGTACCTCTCAAATGAGTTTGCAAGGTTCCTGCAGGAGCATGGCATAAAGTAGCAATATTCATGTAGTCATACCCCACAACAAAATGGAATTGCAAAAAGAAAAAACAGGCATATTGGAGAGGTATCTCGTGCCATGATCAATGAAAAAGACCTGCCAGATTTTTATTGGGCTGAGGCAGTTGCTACAACAGTCTACATAATGAACAGGACTCCCACTGCAGCAATACATGGGATGACTCCAGAGGAGAGGTATACTGGTAGGAAACCAGATATTTCTCATTTGAAAATTTTTGGTTGCATTGCCTATGTACATGTGCCAAATGAGTTGAGATCCAAGCTGGATCCAAAAGCTGAGAAGTGCATCTTTATTGGCTACTCTCTGCAGCAAAAAGGGTATAGATGCTATAACCCTTCTACTCGTAAGTTTACAGTGAGCAGAGATGTTGTTTTTGATGAGATGAGTAGCTGGTATAAACCAGTAAATGTGATTGATGATGTAGATGCACAAAATGGTAATGCTGCACAGAATTCACAGCATCAGTCACAAAATATTAGTGGACCTGGAGCGTCCTCTAGCAGTGGTTCACATTCTTCGCCATGGACAGGCAGATTGAGATCAGGAGAATCTTCTCAAAGCAATGCAGATAGTGGTATGCAGGTATCACGAAAAGGAAAAGAGAAGGTTGATTAGCCCATGTTTGATGTAAATGCAGGTCACTCTTATGTGGATGGTGAATCCAGTGGCTCAGAACAGAGCATTGATGATGAGTTGGGTATTCCTTCTATTGTTACACCTGGAGTAAGGAAGACCAGGGATGTTTTGAGAGCACCTGGGAGTGAATCTATTTTGCGCAGGTCTACGAGAGCTAGGTATCCTGTGGATAGGCTGAAATATGATGGATTTACAGCCATTCACTATGCATATATGGTCAAAGTGATACATGAACCAGAACCCACTTCTTTTGAGCAAGCCATGGGAAAAGAAAAATGGGAGAAAGCCATGGATGAAGAAATGGATGCCTTGGAAGAAAATGCTACATGGGAATTGGTACCTTTGCCTAAAGGTAAAAATGCAATTGGCTGTAAGTGGGTTTATAAGGTGAAGCACAATGCAGATGGTTCTGTGAACAGATACAAGGCAAGATTAGTAGTCAAGGGGTATGCACAAACATATGGCATTGACTATGAAGAAACATTCAGTCCGGTTACAAGGATGGCAACCGTAAGAGCAGTCATTGCTATGGCTGCATCAAAGGGATGGTCTTTACATCAGATGGATGTAAAGAATGCTTTCTTGCATGGTGATTTGCAAGAAGAGGTCTATATGGAGCAGCCACTAGGTTATGTGCATGTTGTTTATCCTGAGTTTGTTTGCAGGTTGAAGAAAGCCTTGTATGGCTTGAAGCAAGCACCTAGAGCATGGTCTGACAAGATAGGATAGTATCTTGTCACTATTGGCTTTCAGATTTCCAAGGCAAATTTCTCACTTTATGTGAGAAAAACAGAGAAAGGTATTATGCTACTTGCCATTTATGTTGATGATTTGATTAGGATAGGTGATAGTGATGAAGATATCCTTCATGTGAAAATGCTATTGAAGCAGAAGTTTGAGATGAAGGATTTGGGAGAGCTGCGTTATTTCTTGGGCATTGAGGTGATTAGATCACCAAGTGGGATACAGCTCTTGCAGAGGCAGTATAGATTGGACATGCTGTCCAAATATGGGATGACAGGCTGTAAGCCTATTTCAGTTCCTTTGGAGCAGAATGTGAAGCTGAGCACAGATGCAGGTGAGCTTCTAGAAGACCCTACTATGTACAGACGCATAGTAAGAAGTTTGATTTATATGACTATTACCAGGCCAGATTTGAGCTATGCTGTTGGATTGGTAAGTCAGTTTATGCAGGCTCCAAGGAAACCACATTTGGATGCGGCTAGACGCATACTTAGGTATGTGAAGTCCACATTGCAGTATGGACTATTTTATGAGACTGGGGTTCAGATACAGTTGCATGGATACACTGATGTTGATTGGGCTGGTAGTATTTCTGATAGACGATCTACCAGTGGATATGTGTTTTCTTTTGGGAGTGTTGCAGTCACTTGGAGCAGCAAGAAACAGCCTACAGTTGCCTTGTCTAGCACAGAAGCTGAGTACAGGGGTGCAGCAATGGTTGCATGTGAGGTAGCTTGGTTGCATAAGCTACTTTATGATATGCATCAGTCTACAGATGGGCCAGTTTTCATTTATTGTGACAACATGAGTAGTATACACTTGGCAAATAACCCACTCTATCATGCTAGAACAAAGCACATTGAGGTGCATTATCATTATGTGCGAGAGAGGGTTTTACTAGGTCTTATTGATCTAGTTTATGTCAGCACAGAGGATCAGGTAGCTGACATATTCACGAAGGCATTGGGCGCAGAGAAGCTGCGCAAGTTCAGAGACCTGCTTGGTGTGCAGGAATTGGGATTGAGCTCGAGGGGGAGTGTTGAGATATCGAGCTCCACTCGTGATACGCCAGGGTGACTGTTGTGTATTTATGTCACCGACTTGTCAGTTGCAGATGTGGTTGGTACACCGCCCATGAATAATAGCTACATGACAGCTATCCTTATCTACTCTAGTTCATGGCTCAGTTAGTATGCCACCTTAGTTAGTTGAGTTTGGTTTGAGACCCATATATAGGGTTCTTCTATTTCTTTGTATGAGAGTTCTTTTGGCTTACACAACTAAGAAGAGAAAAATTGTTTTCAGCCTCCACCTCTGTGTGTATTCCCCCATTGTGCAAGCAAGAAAGCTACAAGTGAGACTCCTTCCTTCCCTCCCAAAATCTTGACAAATACTTCATAGGAGAAGCAATAGCCAGAAAGGCCTTGCTCATAGGATATTGGTGGCTGACTCTCCACAAGGATGCCTATGACTACTACAAATGTTGTGATGCTTGTCAAAGAATGGGAAGCCTACCAAATCCAACACCATGCCACAATAACCTATACTTTCCCTAAAGCGATTCGAGAAGTGGGGGATGGACTTCGTGGGTGCCCTATTGATCTATCAACCAGAAGGAAACAAAACATATATATCTTGGTGTGTACGGACTATGTGACAAAGTGGTGTGAAGCTAAAGCTCTGAAGTGGGATGATGGCAACATCATGGCCCTATTTCTGTGTGAGAATATCATCACCCATTTTGGCAGTCCCCTTGAGCTCATTAGTAACAAAGGTACTCACATCCTTAACAAGATTATGGAAGAACTGATAGAGCTGTACAAGATCTGCCATCATAAGTCTACACCTTATTACCCGAGAGCCAATGGCCAAGTCGAAGTTACTTTTGTATCCTTTACTCGATTTTGACAAGAACAATTATTGCACATCATTGTGATTGGGAGGATCGACTTATAGAAGCCCTCTAGGTATACAAGACCTCCCATAAGGATACTGCAAGATAGACCCCTTTCTAGTTGGTGTATGGTACATAAGTCATCTTCCCTGTTGAGCTAGAGTTACCCTCTTTGTGTGTGGCTATCAAAGAACGCTTTGGGAGATGACGAGTACTTTCAACATTATCTCTTGCACTTGTAATGTCTAGATGATACTCGCAAGATGGCCCTATAGTGTATGGAAGCCATGTAAACTTGCAGAGCCTATCATGACAACTTCATCAAGCTAGAAGGAGTTCAAAGAAGGTGACTTAGTCTTGGCTTATGATTCAAGATTTAGCAAGTTTCTAGGCAAGCTTCAACAACAATGGATGGGCCCCTATAAGGTACTTGCCGCATACCAAAGAAGAGTTGAATAAGGCAAATAATGAGCTAGCTTCTACTTAGGAAAGATTTTCTGATCTTTGTACCCAAATGGAGCAGCAAACTAAGATTAATGATGCTCAGAAAGTGGAGATTTCTAGTTTGTAAACTCAGTTGGGTAACATAGATCCCAAGTGGTTATTTTGTGACTAAGGAGAGGGATAGATTGTTGTAGAAGTCTCAAGATCTTAAAGCTTTGATAGCTACCTAGACAAAAGAGCTTAACTAAACTAATACAATCCTAAAACAAAGCAATACTTAGATTCAACAACTTAAGGAACAATGGACTCAGTTCCGTTCTACTTTACAGAGCCCTACTATACTGCCAGATTTTGCAGTTCTTCAAAGAAATGCTACTTTATGCCCCTTATTCCAAGCCAAAGTGGAAAGACTTCAGTCCAAAATGGATTTATTATGGTCTTCATTTGAGCAATGTCAGGAATTTGTTCCTCCAAACCACTCTTTCTTTGTTCATTATCAACAACACAAGTTAACATTCTATATCAAGTTTTCAATGATGGATTTTCCTCTTCTAGAGGATGGTTGGAGTGGAGCTTGGTCTATTGATTTATTGGTTGAAGTGGCTAGAATGGTTTTTGAAGACTCTGTGACTACATACACTATGTTGATGTCTTATATGTACTTAAGAGGTGATTTGTTAATACTAGATGATGAAGATTTGGCTTGGTATGAAGGGGATGTGGTATTACAAGCTACATTGTATGTTTGATATTTGGAGTTACAGATTGATAAGATGTTCTAGGCCTATTCTTCTAAAGTGACTGATTGCCTTGAAGCCTCTTGGCATACAATGATTGACTCTATGATCCTGAATCAACGACAAATGAGAGCGGAATTTTGGTGCTGGAAATTGCTTTAAAATAGCTAAAAATTATGAATATCAAGGGAAAAATATCCAATGTCAAAGGCGGTGGCTACCTAGGACGATTTTAAGCGTCAAAGTGCTCTAAGGACGCCCGGGCAACACTTGCGGATTTTTAGTAATTTTTCCATGCGCCTGTGCCAGTCAGTGGAGCTATCAGTCAGTGCGGGATGCCGAGACAAGCTCACAAAAATTTTCAGAACTAGATTCGGACACCGTATGCGAGAGAGGCGGGAAAGGGCCAAAAGGCTGGTCAAAATTGGGGAGGTGCCCAAAAGGAGGAGTGAAGGGGTGCCTTTGGGAAGGGGCACCCCTCCTCCCTAAAAAAAAACAAAAAAGGAGGGGGGCGGCGGCTGCAGAGAGGCGCTGTGGAAAAAAAACGCTCCCCCCCCCACAAATGGAGATGATGGCTGTCAAGCAAGCCATGAAACAAATCACAACAGGGTATTGCATTCATTCCACGCTCCGCATCGCTCCATCCCGCACGAGAAATGGCAGCCTGTAGAGAGAGAGAGAGAGAAAATCAATCTTTCTCTCTCCTCCCTCTCTCTCCTCTAAGGGGGGATTCATGTGGGAAGAGAAAGGAAGAAGAAAGAATGGTGGAGGCTTGTCCGGCATCGATCGGATCGCTCCACGGGCTGGAAATGGTGACGTGTGATCCTCATGAGCATGAAGTGCTGCTGATTTTCAGATTTGCAGCCATGGACATGAAACCCGAGACACGCAAATAAGCGATAATTCAAATTTTTCAAAGGAAATTTGAGATTTCATGGCTTTTGATTGATAAAATGCTGTTCATGTGGGCTAAAAATTGTTTATGTTGCTGTTTTCCATGACTATTTGTTGATCATAATCAGAAAATCAGAAAAACATGCATCTTGTGGCTCAAAATAATACACTAAAACACGTAAAATATGGAAAATCAAGGGAAAATGATGTTTTTGAGCATAAAAATAGAAGAATAAATAGGAACACCAACTAAATTTTCATTTTTGTTGCAAAAAGGAACTAAGGGCCACAGCCCATAACCTATTTTGAATTTTTAGTAATAAAATAATGCAAAAATAAGAAAAAATACAAGAAAAATAGAGAAAACCCACTAAAAATAGGGGAAAATTGTATTTTGGGTGCAGAAAATTAATGAAAATTAAGAACAATGTTCGTGAATGTTTGTGGGGACTGAAGCATGAGGATTTGCCTCAATTCAGTCCCACCTTCTTATTCTAGTGTGTTTTTTCCGCTTTTTACACATAAAATGATGGCAAAATGGCTTATAAATCTATACAACAATGCAACATTTGATCGATGGCAGGGTAGAGTGGTTAAAATGTATCTAAATGCGGAGTAAAATGATGAAAAGATTGCTGGTTTTTTTTTGCATGCCATATAGGTCGGTGAATAATTATAGAATGAGAGCCTAGTAGCACGAGGGATTCCTCGGTGCTAGGTTCGTGCAACGGCGGATAAGAACGGCACAATATTGATTTTATAATTGTTTGAGCACTTAGCATCCAGACTATGCATAAATCATGGAAATATTTAAAGGTATCAGAAATCCTGGATGCACAGTAATTGCTTTCATTAGGACCTTGACCCACGTTGAGTGAGAGACAAGACACTCTAAGCCATAGGCTAGTCATGGGGTCTAGGGGAAAGAGAAGTAAGGAAAATGGTACATTCATGTATACGATTAAATGGTATCTTGAGTGGATTTTGTGTGAAATGTTTATATGTTGAGCGACGCACCGATGGGCCAATCCCCAAGGGGTAGGAGAGTCCCAGAGGGGTGGCAGCATTCAGCCGTTGGAGGACCCCCTATGTCTGTGCTTCGTGCCATTAGGCAATATATAAGGGACTCTCTCTGAGGAGTAGTGGGTGAGAGAAGAGTGGACTACAAGCGATGTAATACAAATGCAAGATGTCTAGGAAGGCAATGTATGTGTCATCAACGCTCCTGGCCGCGAGGCCGTGGGGTTGTTGAGCGCGTGAGATAGAGGTCCGGCTAGTGCACGAGCCAGTGCCGGCCCGTTCTAGGTTCCATCAGTGGTGCGTCTGCCGGGAGCCGCTTAAAAGTGGCGGTCCTCGAATCCTAGTTGTCTAGGGACCAACTAGCAATTTATGCCAAAGGATACTGTGATTGATCCGTTGTTTATCGATAAGCATTGTCTAGCAGAAATCCAAAAGCAAGAGAGAGACAAAAGAGCTAGGCGACGTGCTGAAATTTTTAGGAGATATTCCCCTAAGCGTAGCTGTGCTGAACCCTTATGAGGGAGTGGATCTAGTGGTCTTGGTACCACAAGCAGTAAGTTAGGAGAAGGTGGAAGCTCTAGTGCTCCCCTTTCTTCCATAAGCCAGTCTACATCAAGTGCGGGAGGTGTAACCCCACCGTCCTTTATTCCTAGTGCAAATCCAATCCTCGTCATGGCGCAGCCTATTGCAATTCCAGCAGGAACGACGAATTTGCCGGCTCTAGGTTACCTGCTACCCATTTTTAATGGGCTAGTTGAGGAAGATGCGGAACTCCACATTAGGGAGTTTCAAAAGCTGATGTTTAACTGTCGCATCCAAGAAGAAGGACATTTAATGATGTTCTTAAATATGACTCTCAAAGGAAGAGCCGCTATATGGTATCATGGTTTAGAAGCCGGAACCATATTGAATATTGATTCATTTTATGGAGCTTTTCGAAGGGAGTTTGCCCCTGAAAGGGGTGGGCAATATTGGTTGCGTGTACTCAACGTGACCCGCCAAGAACCACACGAGGATATTCGTGCTTATGCGAAGAAAATAAAAGAGGTTTTCTGTAAGTTGGACACCTCTATTCCTATCCCCGCAGCTGCCCAATTGCAATATTTCCTACATGGTTTGGACTTTAACATCCAATTGCAGTTGAGTAGTGTCCCCTTGGGGGATATAGATACTGCCATTACACGAGCACAAGAGGTGGAATCCCGACTACAAGCAGCCTATGCTTCTCGAGGCAATTCGAATATGGGTTTAGTATTGGGAAACAATATGGCAATGGCCAATGGCAGTAGTGGCCAAGGGATAGCAATGGCTAACCCTAATGGGAGATAGAACATGATGCCAAATGTCCCTTTATTACCAGCTCCCCCTAGCATGTCGATGCCTACGGGCAGTCAAATGGCTCCAAATGGTGGAGGCCAGGTGGTCAATTCTAATACCATGCCTGTGGCTCAACAACCAGTGCCTAATCGAATTGTTAGGCCAATGAAACGACATGGTAATGACCAAGGCTATGAGTCGAGCGCTTCCAATGTTCTTGGCGAGGTTAAGGACATGATGAAGTATTATACCAACATGATTACGGAGCAGTATCGACAAATAGCCGTTGATGTTAACTTCCTTAAAAAACAACAAAATTTGATAGGAAGTAGATACCCAGATGAGGGTGCACCTTCGAGGATTAGCTGCAAATGGTGTGGTGGGCAACACTATCCAAGAGATTGCTCAAATGTTAAGTGCGACATATGTGGAAAATCCGACCATTTAGCAGCTACTTGTTGGAGTAAGATCAGTTCCCTCCAGCAAGGTAGTCGGCAACCAGGGCCTGTTAATCATCGTGTGCAAGGAAATGATCCCAGCGAGAAGACGGGCCTAAACAAATACTTCAACGACCAAAGACTACAGTGGAGGAGCTACCTAGTGGTAGTGGGGTTAGTTTGATTGAGGCTGTACGCATTAATGATGCTGAAACCTCTAATCTGCGAGCTATTCTTACAAGAGGTCAAAAGGGTAGAGAGGCCGACAAGGATAAGCCTGTCGACGGAAACCCTAAACAAGGCGACAAAGGAACGCAAGTTTTGGATCCTGCCATGGAAGGGGGACCTTTGAAGCCCGTGGAAAGTAAAGCCGATAAGGAATCACCAAAGAAGAAGGTGAAAGTTAAAAAAGAGGCAATAAAGCCGGTTCAGCGACCTAAAGAGCGGATGGTTTGGCGTGAAAAGCGAACTCTATCGAACTATCATGAATTCAATTTGGCGAGCTTTCTTTGCGAAGTCAAGCCGGATGTGAATCTTTTATAGCTTATTAAGCTTTCCCCAGGAGTACGCAAGGAATTTAGAAAGATCCTACGTACTGGGTATATCGTAGAACCGTTGGGTATTGCGCGAGTTGGTGATGATTGGTTCGAGCATGCTGAGAAGCATTGCCCAAGGGTTGCAGCCTATGTCGATGGGATATTAGTAGATTATGCCATTGTCGACACGGGATTATCTGTTAACATTATGAGTTCTGAACTGATGGAAAGGTTGGGTCTTGCGATCCAGAAAGATACCTCCACAATTCTCAGAATGGCAGATGATAGTTTGAGGCAGCCGGAAGGCTGCATTACTAAGGTCCATGTCATTGTTGCAAATGTAGAATGCCTGTTGGACTTTAGGGTGATTCGTTTTGCAGGCCGTCCAAGTTACCAAGTATTACTCGGACAACCTTGGATCTTGCAAGCGGACTGCCAAGTAGATATACCCACCGGTCGACTAATATTCGGCAGAGGTGCCCAACGTGTGGTGGTTGATGCTTATCCTGAGTCCCCACAAAGTGAGAGAGCTCCTCTATCTTCTACAGAATTGGAGACATTAGAAGATTTATTTGCCAGTGAGACATCATCGAGTGATGAGTCCAAAGAGGGATCCACCACGGAAGACATCTATCAGATCACTTTGAACGAGCCGATAGAGGGCCAAGATCGTATAAGAGATGTAGATGTTATCGAGCTAGACCTTGGTACGCCTGATGATTCACGGCCAATCAAATTAGGTTCTATGCTCAACACAGCAGAAAGGGAGGACTATGTGGCCTTGATTCGGGAATTCCGTGATATCTTTGCCTGGAGTTATGATGAGTTAAGAGGCATTCCTCCTAGTCTTGTTGTTCATACAATTCCGTTGAAAGAGGGCAATCGTCCTGTACGATAGAAAGTAAGGCGTATGCCTTTCGAACTGGGATGGGCTATTTGAAGAGTTAGAGAAGCTTCGGAAAGCAGGTTTGATTTTTCCTGTGCAACACACGGAATGATGTTCGCCAGTTGTGATCAGAAAAAAGAAAAATAATCAAATTCGATTATGTGTAGACTTTAGGGAGCTGAATAAGCAGACAGTTAAGGACTACTACCCGTTGCCATTTATTGACCAGATTTAGGATCAATTAGCGGGTAGGGAGATATATTCGTTTATGGATTGCTTTGCAGGATATAACCAGATGCCAATTGCAGAAGAGGACAAGTTGAAAACAACTTTTATTACTGTATTTGGTACTTTTGCGTACCATGTGATGGCCTTTGGTTTATGCAATGCACCTGGTTCGTGGCAACGAACAGCAGATAAGACTTTCTGTGACATATCCCCTGAAGTATTGAAGGTGTTTATTGATGACTTAGGGGTCGCCACCATGAGAGGAAGGCAGTTGATCATTTTAGGAAAATGCTTTGAGCACTGTAGACAATTTTGTATCGCTCTAAACCCACGGAAGTGTGTTTTCGGTGTACCCTATGGGCTCTTGTTGAGTCATGTGGTCAGTTCGGTAGGAATTGCGATAGACCCCGAGAAGGTCAAAGTTATAGTTGCCATGGGTAAGCCACCAAGGTTACAAGGCATCGTGGAATGTCTTGTGGACTTTGGGGAGCCGAAAGAATCTGTGGCTGAAGGTAGTGACATGGAGTTGTTATTTAAAATAGATACGGCATCTATTCCCTCCTGGTACGCTACAATAACGCATTATTTATCGACGGTAGAGGCGGGATCCGAATTATCTAAAGCTGAGAGAAGGAAAATTAGGCAGCAAGCGTTAAAGTTTTCTTTGATCGCAGGTACTTTATATCGGCAAGGTGTTGATGACATCTATCGCCAATGTGTGATGCCTGACGAGGTGTTGTTCATTTTGGAAGAGTGCCATGATTCTGCTTGTGGCGGCCATTTTGCTGGACGGCTTACAACACAAAAGGCTTTAAGAGCACGTTATTGGTGGCTTGCCATCTTCCAAGATGCGTTTGCGTATGTTAAGAGATGCGATATTTGTCAATGACATGATAGTCGAGAGAATAGGAAACGACCACTCAACCCTATTATGGCGATACTTCCATTTGAGAAGTGGGGAATAGACTTTGTGGGTCCTATTACTCCGTCGTCGACTGCGCAAAAGAGGTATATCATTGTAGCAACTGACTACTTCACAAAGTGGTCAGAAGCACGTGCAACAAGGAAAGATGATGCTAAAGAAATTGCTAGTTTCCTTTTAGAGCAGATAATATGCCGTTTTGGTCTGTCGAAAGAATTAGTATCGGACCGCGGAACCCATTTCTTGAATAAGGTGATCAAAAGCTTGACAAAGACTTGGCAAATCAAGCATAACAAGACAACCCCATATAACCCGCAAGCCAATGGGCAAGTTGAAAGCACCAACAAGCAGCTTGTGGGCATCCTGTCCAAAATTGTGTCAGAAAAGAAACGGGATTGGGATAAAAAGTTATACGTGGTAGTGTGGGCCTATAATACGACCTTCAAATGAGCCACTGGCCATACCCCGTTCAAGTTAGTATATGGGGAGGAGTGTGTCTTGCCTTTAGAGATTGAGCTGCCGACTATTCGGTTTGCCATCAATCATTCTTTGAGTGATGAAGTCGCACTTTTTGAGCACTTGACGACACTGGCACATTTAGATGAGCTTAAGCTGCAGAGTTTATTGCACCAAGAAGTGGCAAAGCGCGGAATGAAGCAGCTACATGACCTCAAAGCCAAGAAATACACTTCAAGAAAGGACAACTTGTTCTGTATTATGACGCATGACGTGAATTATTTCCAGGCAAGCTAGAGCCCAAATGGGACGGGCCCTATAGGATCGTTAGAATAGGAAAGAATAAATCCACAGTCTTGTTAGCTGACCTTGAGGGGATAGAATTTAAAAATAAGGTTAATCTTAATAAGATTAAACCTTATTATTTCTGATTGCACTAATACTATGACTACCTTGCAGGTCTAGGCGAGATCGATCCAATATCTGCAAGGAAATCGTGATAGAGGTTGATGGGTGTCTGATCCCTTATTTAGAACACCCATATTTAGAATAAAGGTATCATCAGGGAAAGCTCATTTGGTGGAGCAAAGGATATAAGGTGATTGAGCAAGAAGGAGGGACATTTATTTGGGAGATCAAGGTCTTCTGCCATCATTGCCTACAAATTTTGACGAGCATCCCTGTTGAATTCAATGATGATGGAGGGATGAAGCCTACAATCCACCCGTTGAATATGTTGAATTTCGATTACCATAATTACGAGTAGAGTTTCGGATGGCGAGATATGTAAACCCTTTATGGACGTACACCTTGTACTTTGATGGGGCGTCCAGGGGTGCATCCAAAAAAGGAAGTGTAGGAGTTGTCATCCGAGACCCCCGACGACGCATTGTCATGAAGTTAGCTGCTTATCTCGGGGTGAATTTTACCAATAATATGGCAGAATACAAAGCCCTGATTATGGGTTTGAATATTGCAAAGAAGGGTGGTATCCGCCAGTTATTGGTGAAAGGGGACTCTCAGTTGGTTTTCAATCAACTCAATGGGACGTACATGGTACGAAACCCCATCCTTTGCATGTACCATCATACTGCCATAGCCCTGCTAAACGAATTTGATAGAGTGTCTTTTCAGTTGATTCCACGAAACTGGAATCAGTTTGCCGATTCATTGGCTAATTTTGCATATGAAGAAGACCTCTTCTTTAATTGTGGCCTTTGTCCTGATATATCTATTGATGATGAGACAAGACCTGGTCGTTTGTGGGGTATGCTTTCTGAACATGCCCTCTTTGGCAGACGATGGTTGATCTGGGTGATGCAGAGGGTAGGCGAGACTCATCTGCCTTTATTATCTTGGACCCACAGACTGATTAGACGACATGTGATGTGAACACCTCTTGCGATATACGCAGGAGGGATGGGTCATAATTTAATGCACCTAGTTTAGGGCTACGAGCCTCTGTTCCCCTAGGAATGTCATGCTTTGATGTCCATCATAGTTGTTTCCAGGAGGATGTTATGGATAGTATTGTTTGATTTCATTAGGCCAAGAGGTCCAATCTATTGGCAAAGTCATGTTTGATTTCATTAGGCCAAGAGGGCCATTTCCTTGTCTAGTGGGGGTGCGTTTAATCGGGTTTTTTAAGTGTTGTGCTCGACAGGTTTTATGATTCGTGGAATTTGGTGAAGCCTGGAGGAGCCTTTGCTGCGATGGGAGCTTCTTGTGGCCAATCCAGGTGATACCTCTCCTTTACGAGTACCTTTCTTTCCTATTATATGTGTATTTGTACTTGTCGAGGGGATACATTTTTGTTGGGGACCGGCAACCAAGGCATGAAGTCCCAGGTTTAGGCTAAGTATGTTTGAGGGAGGTCGAAGTAGTCATTGCCTCCTGTAAAGACATTGTCAGGCATCGAAAGACTTGTTTTAGAAGGAAGTCCTACTGGCCATGTTCTGCTAGCCTGCTAGGCAGCCGTTCTAGGAGTTCTTGTTAGTAGTGAGGCAGTTAGAGAAGCCTGCCAGAAGATAATAATGATGATGCAAAGAAACCCTGAACATCCTAAAAGATGAATATAAATACGAAGGTGTGTAAAAAGGGGTTCTAACCCCTACCAAAGAAAAGAAAAGGAATGAAAATGTATAGGCAGTTGATCATCGCCTTGCGAAGGCCTGGTAGGTTCCTGGGGACGAGTCAGACCCGTGGCCGATATCTTGTCTTCCTAGGGGTGGCTTTGCTGGGAAAAAAAATAACAAAACAAGGAAGGTTAGAGCGAAAATAAAAGTGAGCGTTAGAAAAGGATTAAGTGTCGCCTTGCGAGGGCTTGGTAGGTTCTTGGGTGCCGAGACAGGTCCTGAGACCGATGCCCTATTCTCCTTGGGTCACTACGCTCAGCTCCCTCCTTTTTACATGCCCAAGTATGTTAATAAAATAAAAACCCTAAAAGAAGAAATGTACTGATAGAAAATATTCCTTGATCAGGCTATAGGAGTCCTCGCCTTGTAGGAGCTCCTAGTTGTGTTGTCTTTAGTTGGTAAGTAGTTCAGACTACCACTTAGGGCAACCTCTTTGATAGGTTTTTTTAGTTTGGCTGTGTGGGAGCAGGTGGTCAGTCACTCACTTCGGATCTTCTATTAGATGATGGTAGGCCTACTCCTTGTGGATGTCATGCCTTGGTTCTGTCAGGGGATCGGGTGAGCATTGTGCTGAGTTTTATTATATATTTGTTTTGTATCGGCTTGATGCTTCTTTGGTTGTTTATGTGCAGATATGTTCGTGGATTCAACAGTTTGAGTCGCCCTATCTCGTGGTCGCCAATGAGAGCGGAATTTTGGTGCCGGAAATTGCTTAAAAATAGCTAAAAATTATGAATATCAAGGGAAAAATATCCAATGTCAAAGGCGACGGCTCGACCTAGGACAATTTTAAGCGTCAAAGTGCTCTAAGGACGCCCGGGCAACACTTGTGGATTTTTAGTAATTTTTCCATGTGCCTGTGCCAGTCAGTGGAGCTGTCAGTCCGGGATGCCGAGACGAGCTCACAGAAATTTTCAGAACTGGATTCGGACACCGTATGCGAGAGAGACGGGAAAGGGCCAAAAGGCGGGTCAAAATTGGGCAGGTGCCCAAAAGGAGGAGTGAAGGGGTGCCTTTGGGAAGGGGCACCCCCCTCCCTAAAAAAAAATGAAAAAGGAGGGGGGCGGCGGCTGCAGAGAGGAGCCGCGGAATAAAAACGCCCCCCCCCCCCCCCACAAATGGAGATGATGGCTGTCAAGCAAGCCATGAAACAAATCACAGCAGGGTATTGCATTCATTCCACGCTCCGCATTGCTCCATCTCGCACGAGAAATGGCAGCCTGTAGAGAGAGAGAGAAAATCAGTCTTTCTCTCTCCTCCCTCTCTCTCCTCTAAGGGGGGATTCATGTGGGAAGAGAAAGGAATAAGAAAGAATGGTGGAGGCTTGTCTGGCATCGATCGGATCGCTCCACGGGCTGGAAATGGTGACGTGTGATCGTCATGAGCATGAAGTGCTGCTGATTTTCAGATTTGCAGCCATGGACATGAAACCCGAGACACGCAAATAAGCGGTAATTCAATTTTTTCAAAGGAAATTTGAGATTTCATGGCTTTTGATTGATAAAATGTTGTTCATGTGGGCTAAAAATTGTTTATGTTGCTGTTTTCCATGACTATTTGTTGATCATAATCAGAAAATCAAAAAAACATGCATCTTGTGGCTCAAAATAATACACTAAAACACGTAAAATATGAAAAATCAAGGGAAAATGATGTTTTTGAGCATAAAAATGGAAGAATAAATAGGAACACCAACTAAATTTTCATTTTTGTTGCAAAAAGGAACTAAGGGCCACAGCCCATAACCTATTTTGAATTTTTAGTAATAAAATAATGCAAAAAATAAGAAAAAATACAAGAAAAATAGAGAAAACCCACTAAAAATAGGGGAAATTTGTATTTTGGGTGCGGAAAATTAATGAAAATTAAGAACAATGTTCGTGAATGTTTGTGGGGACTGAAGCATGAGGATTTGCCTCAATTCAGTCCCACCTTCTTATTCTAGTGTGTTTTTCCCGCTTTTTACACATAAAATGATGGCAAAATGGCTTATAAATCTATACAACAATGCAACATTTGATCGATGGCAGGGTAGAGTGGTTAAAATGTATCTAAATGCGGAGTAAAATGATGAAAAGATTGCTGGTTTTTTTTTGCATGCCATATAGGTCGGTGAATAATTATAGAATGAGAGCCTAGTAGCACGAGGGTTTCCTCGGTGCTAGGTTCGTGCAATGCCGCATAAGAACGGTAGTTGAAAACCATTAAAAGGATGTTTTCCACAGGTGCACAATATTGATTTTATAATTTTTTGAGCACTTAGCATCTAGACTATGCATAAATCATGGAAATATTTAAAGGTATCAGAAATCCTGGATGCACAGCAATTGCTTTCATTAGGACCTTGACCCACGTTGAGTGAGAGACAGGACACTCTAAGCCATAGGCTAGTCATGGGGTCTAGGGGAAAGAGAAGTAAGGACAATGGTACATTCCTGTATACGATTAAATGGTACCTCGAGTGGATTTTGTGCAAAATGTTTATATGTTAAGCGACGCACCGAGGGGCCAATCCCCAAGGTGTAGGAGAGTCCCAGAGGGGTGGCGGCATTCAGCTGTTGGAGGACCCCCTATGTCTGTGCTTCGTGCCATTAGGCAATATGTAAGGGACTCCCTCTGAGGAGTAGTGGGTGAGAGAAGAGTGGACTACAAGCGACGTAATACAAACGCAAGATGTCTAGGAAGGTAATGTATGTGTCATCAATGCTCCTGGCCGTGAGGCTGTGGGGTTATTGAGTGCGTGAGATAGAGGTCCAGCTAGTGCACGAGCCAGTGCCGGCCCGTTCTAGGTTCCATCAACACAAAAAAGCCTCTATTCATATGTAGAACACTAATCACCTCTTAGCCCACCTTTCAAAACAACTTCCTTTTGATTCATCTTTCTTTGATGCCTACCATCATTGATCCATCTTAGGGCCATTAGTTCTTGGTTTATCTTATTATCAGTAGATGGCCCATAGATATGATGCTTATCTTTTCCTTTATAAATATAAATCACAAGTTATTTTACCTATTATTTTTTAACCTCAAGGTGCTCCTTAAATTCCTATTTTCACTCAGTGTTCTCTTATTGAGGATCGTATATTTTTCCCTCCTCCATCTTGTCCTTCCTTGTCTATAACTATTCGTTCCACTTTTTCAGCCTGTTTATTAACATCCTTTTTAACAAATTCTCCTAAGTTCTCAACTAATAGCTCCTTATTTCATTCTTTCTTTTATGCTTTTTCTTACCCATCTCTTCATCCTCTTTCACTGATTCCTCTTCTCTCTCCTACTACTCCTATCCCTTATCCCCCTCAGTCGGTCAGTGGGCTGTGCATGCTTTGATCAGAAGTTTCCTAGACAACAAGGATGGAGTTTAGAAGATTCACTTATAGGACCTCAGATCAATTGGCCATTGATTCCAAGAGAATGGATGACTGTTAGCCAAGCTTTTTAGAACTATCTTTATTTTGCTCAGTAGCATTCATAGTCTTCAGATCCTTCAGTGAGATTGACTGCTCACTTAGCTTGGTATCTGGCGTATATGCACTAGCATTCGCATAATGATCAGAATTCAATACCAAAGCTATGCATGAATGTGAATGTGAATATTGATCCCCAACAAATGGATATGTTGTACTTTCATACTCTTTGTTTGTCTAGTAAATATCTTGTCTTGGTGGAGAGGATGTGTTGTTTGCAATTTTTCCAAAATCCTCCCAAGACTTTTGTAGATGAATTTTTATCTATGGATTGGTTTTGTAATCACCAAGCCTTCAAGAGGAAACATCTTCACTGATACCCATGAATGTAATTTTTTATGATTCATAATGATATCTCTCTTTTGGAAGTGCCATTGAGATGGTTGTTTTGTGTTTAGTGTGGGTGTGTGATGGTTATTTTGTTTTATGATGGGATCATGGTGGTTGGAGATTCAACACTGTTCAAGAAGCTATCTTTTTGAAGGTTCGTGGTGATGATACTGAATGGATATCTTAAGATGCCAAATATGCAAAACCTCTTATATCCTTTAATATTTTGTCATGCTTTTATCTTTCAAAGTTGAGATAATGGATATTTCATTGCAACTCTTTATTCGATATAGGTTATAAGTTGGGGTCGTGTTTGGATGGTGTTTTTGAAGAATTTAAAGAAGATCAAGCTGAGCTATATTTTGAACTTATATTCTCTTTTTCCTAGGTCATGAGAATGCTCCCTAATTAAGTGCGAGGATATGTTGAGGGTTGAAATGACTTGATTTTTTGGTCGATTTTTGTTATTTTTCTGGATTGAATGGTTGATTTTTGATAGATTTTGAATGATTTTTAGTTATTCTGAAAGTTTTTGGGAGTGTTTTGGATGAGGTTGATTAGGTTAGAGAATCTCATGATGGTTTATAGTGGAGATATAATGTTTTAACATGTTTTGTTAGTGTCTAATTGGTTTTGTTTGAGTCTATTGACCTTCTGTTTTGTTCTGTTTTCCTTCTAGATGAGAGGTTGGAGTAAGGATTGATGAAGTTTGAGAGTGTTTGGAATATTATTGATTGATTCTTGATGGTTTGGAATGATTTAAGATGAGCTAAAGGCTTTCTAATGGCCATCTGCATGGTACTATAGACCCTCTATTGACCATTTGTAGAGCCTCTGTAGTCCTTGTTCTTTCTGTTTTGTATGCCTCTGAGTGTTATGTCGGATGAATGTGTAGCTTGGGGAAGTTTTCCAACCTTGGAAAGATATGAATAAAAGTTCAAAATAGCTCGAAGAAGTGGAAGAAGTAGCTGCTAAAGACTAAAGTAAAGACTAAAGTGACAGTGACACTGTTGAGCTACGAAGGGACACTATAGTGGCTCTGGTGACCTTTCATATTAGACACACCTCTTGGGAGGGTATCCATGACCAAAAAGGGGTTCTGATGATTATTATTGATTATCTCATTGTACTATTTAGAGAGAGCATGTATGAGAGAGAGAGAGAGAGAGAGAGAGAGAGAGAGAGAGAGAGAGAGAGAGAGAGAGAGAGAGAGAGAGAGAGAGAGAGAGAGAGAGTGTGTGTGTGTGTGTGTGTGTGTGTGTGTGATAGCCAAATCTATGCAAAACAATGTATCTTTGAGTGGGAGATTGTGAGAGAAATCTATAGAACCTTTGAAGAAGAGAATCCTAGAGTACCAAAACAAAAGAAAGTTCATGTTAGAGCATGCATATAACTTACACAGGTTTCTTTCAAATGAGATAAAACTTTACCATAGAACATCCATGGAAAATAACAATACACATGTAAATTTTTGCTAGGAAAATCTCAAGGCTTTTGTAGAATAAGCTCTGATCCCATAAAACATGACAAACTCACCTTGTGTTTGTGTAGCGGCAATGGAATTTCACAGGGCTACAGATATAGCAAGCAACAATGAGGCTACAAAATTTCAGTAGGAAAGAAAAAGCAGAGAAAGAGAAAATATAAATTTGAGTTCCGCCTAAGAAAGAGGGGAAAACTGAAAAGGGGAGATATGAAAGTCAAACATAAAACAACTGAGAAAAGGAAAATTTGAGTCACTAGCTTTCAGGAAGTGAAAGCCTTGTATTTCCCACATTCTTCCTTATTTTATTGTTGAGGAAAGATTTGGGCCAAGATATGGCTAAAAGATTCATGCTACATGTGTAATATTTCCGCTCAAAAATATTATTGAACTTGACTCCCCGCATGCCGCGTAAAACCTCTACAAGGTTATCTCCCACATCATAATTATTGGTAGCTTAATCCGTACCCTACACGTGCAAAAATGAGGCCTCCACATTGTGAAATCGAGGCTGGGGTTGAACATCGTAAAAACCCATGGGAGAACACCCTTTTTGAAGGGGGAAATTAGATAATGGTAAGGTTAAGTCAAATTTTTTAATAATTATCCCTTCCTCCAGCCGATGCATGGCTAGAGGAGAGGGAGTGGGAGAGGAAGTAGGTGTGGTATAGGGAGCAGCCATGCATAGGCCACATGGTGGCTACCACCTCCCCCCTTGGCCTATATAGCCTCCCCCTTAGGCATTGGGGGGAGGGACAAAAGGAAAGGAGCCTGCCGTGCTGGAGGATCGAAGGAAGAGGAACGATCAGAGAGGGAGATCGAATGCCACCGGGATGAGGGACCCCGCTGTTTGTAGTGCCTACTGTTGCTGCCATAATCACCCCCTGCCATTGTCCTAATCCCCCCCCCCCCGGTCAGCAATCTTTTCCTCTTCCCAATCATTGGGACCCTTCCATGTTGACTCTGTTCAAAAAAATAAAAAGCTTATTTAAGAAGCTTCTAAAGGATAAGGCCCATAAGCCTTGTTTCTACGTGCCTCCCCCGATTTTAAAACTGGGTTTGTAAAGCCCCAATTCTTGTGCAAGGAGAAAACACGCGGGCTTGGAGGCCGTTTTGCCAAAGCGGGGGAAATTCGGAGATCGAGTAAGAGATCACGGGGTTCAAGTCATCAACGATGGCTCCCAACAAGATGCAAGGCGCACCTGCTGAAGGCTCTTCCCCAAACATACATGTGGACATCTCCACGAGCCCACAAGCCCAGGTTCCACGAATTTATTTTCACATGAAGAAATGCTTTCAGCACACTTAATTCCATAGGGACAATGCATTTTACGCTTATCGTTAATTCATGTGGTAGTGATAAAAGTACATTTGATAAATTATCTCTTTGAACGATGGATAAGGATTGGTGCATGTCATGAAAATTGGATTGTTTGCATTTCCAAAAGCTGCGAACATAAACTACTTATCCGTATTAGGAGCTTAGCTGCATGTTGTTTTTTTCGTGCACTTCAAAGGTAACAAGCCTAAGAGCATATTTCTTAGAGTTAGAAGTTGAAACTCTTAAGTGCATCCTTGATTGGCCGTGAAAGAACAAGCGTATCTTGCATTTAGTCAATAATTCCCTTGTTATGTCTCGCATGGAAAGAGTTGTTAATGTCCGTTGCACGGAATGAAAAATGAAACCCTAGACAATTGCATAGTATGGGAATGGAACCACAGACTTGTAAGTTACATGAAAAAGATGCTTGGAAATGGATTAAGTCAACACTAGCCTTAGTCTTGCATGAACTTCATTTACGATGTTGTATCTAGGGTCGCATGTTACATATTCATCATGCGTAAATTTCATTTCAATGAGTTGCATTTAGAAAAGATTGCATGGCTTATCAAAGCATGAAATTCAATTGCCTAGACAAAAGATTATAGGCATGATTCCTAGTAGGTCCTATGAAAGTTATTCTTCAAATTATCATGCGTTTTGACTTTAGCAATAAAATATAGGGTTATTGCGAACCTTGTGGTGCGTGGAAGTAATGAATCGCAGGTTTACATGTATTGTGACATCTTGAAATTATTCACACCTTTAGAACAAGCTTAGCATTTCTAGGAAATGCTCGTCCTTGTCGCAAGTCAAGTAGTTCAACTTAGCTAAATCACTCATAATATTATAATAATTAGGGATTCATATAGGCATAATTAGTCGATATGGTAAACACCTCAAGTACTAGCTAAGGCTTGGCATGTTAGAAATGCAGCCAAGTATCATACTTGGATGCCAAGTCGAAACCCTCAAACCCAAAGGTCCTACCCGCATTCACGGAATGTTTGTGTCAGTTGGACGCTCATGCAAACAATGATCTAGGGTTTCTACCCTAAGGATCGTTCGACCTAATGCTAAAACTCGAATTGAGTTTGGAAACCCTAGGACCGAACGTTGTCGGCCTAGTACAATTAGGGTTGGGCCAGTAAGAAGATACCCCAAACCCTGTGTCTTGTCTAAATATAATTCCTTGACCAGGAAACACTATTCAATGGGTGAAATGATTCCATGAGTTAGGTGCGACACTTGTGCAACAAGTTGCAATGTCGCACGGCTTGTGATTTAATCACAAGATAGATTTGCCATTCCTTGGAATGAGGTTGGTAGGTTCTAGTGCAAGTTCAACTTGCAAGAGAATGAGTAGTCATCCTGCTACATCACCTTCCTTGGGCTGATTTGCCAAGTTAAGGAAAGTTAGGTATTTGCTTGGAAGCAAAGGATCAATCAAGTTAGAGCGACATGGTCGTGAGGATTTACTGTTAATTTATGAAACCTAAGGTGTTGGTTAAGTTGGGTTAACAGGGTATGGCCCTAACCCAAGGACAAAAGGGTGAACAAACAAACCCTTGGGGATCTTGCCAAGTCGCAATTGATCCCAAATCAAATGTTGGATGCATTCGGAGAGAAGGATCTACTCCTTAACAGTTGGCCAAATAAACAACCACTGGATTGATTGTGTTTGTAACAATTTAGGAGCATTGTTTGCACTGTACTCAAGAAACTAAATATGGAAAGATAATTAATACTTCAGGTTGAAAGCCTGAAGGGAGAGGCAACATTAGTTACCCCCCTGACTGGCTGCCTGACCCTAACCAAGGGGGTTGTTAGCTGCGTTGGGAACGTGGACCGAACCCACCGCGTGAGGTCTCTATGTTGGGCACTACTTGGAGCAGGAGGACGCTTGGGTGCCAGGGGGGCTCTAGCTGTAGATCCCTTGCCTTGCGGGCCTTGCACAAGAGGCCAACGTGACTCGGGATTGGATCTCGAGGCCCGCATACTAGTCTACGGGCAGAATCTTGGATTAGTAATCCCTGTGGATTGTTGGATAGCCTTCAGGCAGATTATAGATAGCCTTCGGGCAGATTATGGATTAGCCTATGGGCTGGATTATATGATGTTTTCCAAAGATAAATAAGATCAACTTTTAAAAAGGAACTTGGTTGACACTACTTTTCTATGTCAGTGCTAAGATTACGTGAAGGATTCAGTTTCTAACTAGCTAATTAAGGAAGCTATTTTATGCGTGTCCAACTAAATGTGGTAGGTAGTTAGACAACTAAAACAACCGTGAGGAAAGTGCGGTGGATGTGGCCATGGGTCCATCCTACGGATGGGTGGTCCCGATTGGCTGGGAACTTTTCTCAAACGAAATGGACAGC
The DNA here is from genome assembly GCF_053477565.2 of Lygodium microphyllum. Lineage (NCBI taxonomy): Eukaryota > Viridiplantae > Streptophyta > Polypodiopsida > Schizaeales > Lygodiaceae > Lygodium > Lygodium microphyllum. The sequence continues at coordinate 51,139,691 of NC_141140.1, read as the reverse complement.
GAAAACTTTTCTCAAGCGAAATGGACAGCAAGGAACTTTTCTTGAAGGAAATGAACAGCAAGCAATGCTAACCTAGAGTTCAAGTTACTGGAATCCCGATTTATGCTATTTTAGGGGAACGGAATGGGACTATGCCTTATGGGTAGAGAGGTCGAGCTTTGAATTCCCTCTCGTTTCCCATTCTCCTTCAACCAAGTGCAGCATGAATCCACTTCGACCCTGACGTTTCTGCATAAAGTAGTTCCGACGCTAGTTACTCTCTAGGAACTTGGCCGTTAGGGAAACCCTGATTCAGGTCGGCCCTAAGTGGGGACGGCCGGAATACTTCCGCTATGTGGCAGACTCGGAAGGACCTAGATCACAAACCCCGTAATATTCCATGGGAGTGCCGGGCGAAGCTTTCTAGACCCTCTTTCTGATGGGCTGCTAAGACGTGTCTTGCAAGCGAACAGGTGGACACGTTACAGTTGGTATCAGAGCCAAGCAACGAAGGATCTGTCTTTATAGGAAAACTTAATAAGAAGGAGTAAATCAAATGTTGCTACTAAGAGCATTTCCTTACTTATCGATGCTGTCTTGCAAAGTCATGAAGCATGGAACAGGTTCATGGTGTTCCACGTCATGTTTATGACTGTAATGCATGCCTCGGATTATTGATGAAGGCTCAATATGATGAATATCCTAGATCACATCTACAATCCATCACCCTTATACATGGAACAGAGATGGGTGGGTGTTTCAGGGATCTATTACATAGCTTCCCACCGACTTGCGTACCTTCAAACCAGCTTGAAGAGAATCAAGTGGATGGAGGAATTAAATATCATGAAGCTGTTCATCTTTGTTGAGGCTCACGCAAACGCGACCCTACATGTCGGAGGCCAAAGGGTTAACCAAAATAAGTATGTGTATGAGGAAGTGACTTGAGTAATCCATGCTGATCGAATTAAGGTGTTGGGACATCATGAGAAGAATGGATATCAAAGGAAAAGATACCCTAATCTTCCAATGACCTATCGATTCCTGAAAATCCATGATCCCAATCCATACTACTACTTAGTTCCTGTAGCTGAATGCAACAACATCTTATTCTCCTCAAATTAATGTATAAGCTTGTTCCATCGCCCCAAGAGATATTGTACTTCGAAAGGGCTATGCCCATATGAATGAAATAAGACTTATTTATATCAATGTTTGTCCTGACTGTGTATATTGATAAAGAAGTAAAGTGATTTGGTCACTTGGCTAAAAGCTGAAGTGGACATGTAATGTAATGTGGAATTTGACTTCGGTCAAATTCAGGGTCATGTCATTCGGGCTAACGAATGCACCTGCCACCTTCAATAGGTTAATACAAGATATCTTTAGCCTATATCTTGATAACTTCATACTCGTCTTCTTTGACGATACCTTAGTCTACTCCAAACAGGAAGAAGATCATGAATCTCAACTCCACATTGTCCTTGAGACAATGTGGAGCTCCTTGAGACAATGAGGGCACACAAGCTTTAAGCTAAGATGAAGAAGCATGCATTCTTCAGACGTCAGATTAAATATCTAGGGTTCATCGTGTCTGCAGAAGGAATCTCAATGGATCCAACCAAAGTTAGAGATGTTCTGGAATGGCCAATACCAACAATTGTCAAAGAAATACGAAGTTTTCTTGGATTGACAGGATGGTACATGATGTTTATCAAAAACTATGCTTTGATTGCAGCACCTCTGACCAATCTACTGAAGAAGCAAACATCGATTGCATGGTCAACTGCCAAACAATCTATCTTTGATAAACTAAAGCAAAGTTTGGTATCAGCACCTATCCTGAAACTTCCAGACCTCAGTAAGGAGTTCGAAGTAGTAACTGATGCTAGCACACTTGCCTTAGGATGTGTGCTTATGCAAGAAGATCATTCTATAGCATATTCTTCAGGAAAACTAAAGAGTCATGAGAAGAATTATGCTACCCACAATCTAGAGATGTTAGCTGTCATCCATGCTCTAAAGCTTTGGAGACACTACCTGTTGGGTAACAAGTTTACCCTAGTGATGGATCATAAAAGTCTCAAGTGGATCTTTACCCAGAACGAGCTCAACATGAGGCAACGTCGATGGATTGAAGTGCTGGAGGAATATGACTTTGAGATCAAATACCGGCCCGGAAAGGAGAATGTAGTTGCCGATGCACTCAATCGCAAGGCATTCCTTAATTCTCTAATCTTGCAAGATCCATCAACAGCTAGATCTCTAGCCACAAGGTATCCATGCCAACCAACCCAATACTTGAGCTAGCTAGAGAAGAAGCATGCCATGATCCAACCTATCAGAAGATGCTAAGGGAGATCCCTATCAAGGATCAAGACCAAAAGCTACAGGCTAAGTATCAAGAATTCTCTATCAATAGTGGAATTGTCTACTATAGAACAAGACTATGTAAACCGTAAAGCTAGTCACTCAAGCAATATACACTTTGGGAAGCTCATGACTTCCGTTTTTCAGGATATCCTGGCTATGCCAAGACCCTCAATGCAGTAAAAAAGAGCTACTATTGGGAAAGGCTTAAAGGTGACGTTCTCAAATATGTCACTGAGTGTTTGTCTTGTCAACGTATTAAGGCCGAACATGTCAAAATGCCACGAAAATTGCAACCACTTGACATTCCCCAAATGAAATGGGAATTCATCAGTATGGACTTTGTTGTTGGCCTACCCCAAGTTCAGGGAGGATACAACTCCATTATGGTTGTGGTGGATATGCTCACTAAGATTGCACACCTTATTCCTGTTAAGACAAACTATAAAGCCTCAGACATTGCAAGGCTGTTCATCAAGGAGATATTCAAATTTCATGGGTTGCCCAGAAGAATCATTAGTGATCATTATTCTCTCTTCACATCACACTTTTGGAGAGCTATCTTTGAAGCTATTGGGACTCAACTCTGTTTTAGTACATCTTACCATCCCCAAACGGATGGTCAAATGGAGTGAGTCAATCAAGTCATCGAGGATATGCTAAGGGCACACTGCTGCCGTGAACCAAAAAGGTGGATTCAATACTTGCCACTAGTTAAGTTTGCCTACAATGTTTCTTACCAACAAAGCATTCAGATGACCCCTTTTCAAGCATTGTATGGGCATGACTGTCGAAGTCCTTTAAACTTCTCAGATCCAACCCTAAGAGTTGAAGCTTCAAAGCAAATGCTAGAAGATATGGATGACCAAATGAAGTCAATAAGACAGGACATCCAAGCTGCCAAGGATAGACAGAAGCATACGCAGATTTGAAACGTCAAGATAGAACCTTCGCTGAAGGAGACATGGTCTTCATTCGTGTACGTCCAAAGAAGAGTTCCCTATCCTTAGGAGATTACAAGAAGCTAAGTCCAAGTATTGTGGACCCTACAAGATCCTCAAGTGCCTAGGACCCAATTCTTATAGACTGCAACTCCCTGAGAACCTAAAGGTTCATAATGTATTTCATATTGGCCTACTGAAGAAGTATGTACCTAATCCTAGCCATGTACTTGATTACCAACAAGTTGTAAGTCCTTGAGCTACGGCCTGAAAGGATCTTAGATGTTAGGGAGAGACAATTGAGATCCAAAACCTTGAGAGAATGACTCGTCCAGTGGAAAGATTATCCCGAGGAGGATGCCACATGGATAGATGAAAGTACTCTCAACCAACAAGACCCCTAGTTCTTCTCGAGATGAGGACATCTCGATTCCTCTAAGGGGGAGAGAATGTAATATTTCCGCTCAAAAATATTATTGAACTTGACTCCCCGCACACCGCGTAAAACCTGTGCAAGGTTATCTTCCACATCAGAATTATTGGCAGCTTAATTCGTACCCCACACGTGCAAAAATGAGCCTCCACATTGTGAAATCGAGGCCGAGGTTGAAGTCCATAAAAACCCACGGGAGAACACCCTTTTTGAAGGGGGCAATTAGATAATGGTAAGGTCAAGTCAAATTTTTTAATAATTATCCCTTCCCCCAGCGGATGCATGGCCAGAGGAGAAGGAGTGGGAGAGGAAGAAGGTGTGGTGTAGGGAGCATGAGGAGGGAGGGGAAGTAGGAGAGGGAGTGGGAGAGGGAATAGGTGTGGTGTAGGGAGTGGGAGAGGAAGTAGGTGTGGTGTAGGGAGTGGGAGAGGAAGTAGGTGTGGTGTAGGGAGCATGAGGAGGGAGGGCCATGCATAGGCCACATGGTGGCTACCACCTCCCCCCTTGGCCTATATAACCTACCCCTTAGGCATTGGGGGGAGGGACAAAAGGAAAGGAGGCTGCCGTGCTGGAGGATTGAAGGGAGAGGAACGATTAGAGAGGGAGATTGAACGCTGTCGGGCTGAGGGACGACGCCGCCTGCAGCGCCTACTGCTGCCACCATAATCACCCCCTTGCCATCATCCTAATCATCCCCCCCCCCCCCCCCCCGATCAGCAATCTTTTTCTCTTCCCAATCATTGGGACCCTTCCACATCGACTCTGTTCAAAAAAATTAGAAGCTTCTTAGAAGCTTCTTTAAGAAGCTTCTAAAGGATAAGGCCCATAAGCCTTGTTTCTACGTGCCTCCCCTGGTTCTAAAACCGGGTTCATAAAGCCCCAATTCTTGCGCAAGGGAGAAAGGAGGTGGGCTTGGAGGCCGTTCCACGAATTTATTTCCACATGAAGAAATGCTTTAAGCACACTTAATTCCATAGGAAGAATGCATTTTACGCTTATCGTTAATTCATGTGGTAGTGATAAAAGTACATTTGATAAATTATCTCTTTGAACGATGGACAAGGGTTGGTGCATGTCATGAAAATTGGATTGTTTGCATTTCCAAAAGTTGCGAACATAAACTACTTATCTGTCTTAGGAGCTTAGCTGCATCTTGTTTTTTTTTGTGCACTTCAAAGGTAACAAGCCTAAGCGCATATTGCTTAGAGTTAGAAGTTGAAATTATTAAGTGCATCCTTGATTGGCCATGAAAGAACAAGTGTATCTTGCATTTAGTCAATAATTCCCTTGTTATGTCTCGCATGGAAAGAGTTGTTAATGTCCATTGCACGGCATGAAAAATGAAACCTTGGACAATTGCATAGTATGGGAATGCAACCAAAGACTTGTAAGTTGCATGAAAAAGATACTTGGAAATGGATTAAGTCAACACTAGCCTTAGTCTTGCATGAACTTCATTTAGGATATTGTATCTAGGGTCGCATGTTACATATTCATCATGCGTAAATTTCATTTCATCGAGTTGCATTTAGAAAAGATTTCATGGCTTATCAAAGCATGAAATTCAATTGCCTAGACAAAAGGTTGTAGGCATGATTCTTTGATGCAAGTCCTAGTAGGTCCTATGAAAGTTATTCTTCAAATTATCATGCGTTTTGACTTTAGCAAGAAAAGATAGGGTTATTGCAAACCTTGTGGTGTGTGGAAGTAATGAATCGCGGGTTTACATGTATTGTGACATCTTGAAATTATTCACACATTTAGAACAAGCTTAGCACCTCTAGGAAAGGCTTGTCCTTGTCGCAAGTCAAGTAGTTCAACTTAGCTAAATCACTTGTAATATTATAACCTTTAGGGATTCGTATAGGGTCGATACGATAAACACCTCAAGTACTAGCTAGGGCTTGGTACGTTAGAAATGCAACCAAGTATCGTACTTGGACGCCAAGTTGAAACCCTCAAACCCAAAGGTCCTACCCACATTCATGAAATGTTTGGGTCAATTGGACGCTCATGCAAACAATGATCTAGGGTTTCTACCCTAAGGATAGTTCAACCTAATGCTAAAACTCGGATTGAGTTTGGAAACCCTAGGACCGAACTTTGTCGGCCTAGTACAATTAGGGTTGGGTTGGTAAGAAGACATCCCAAACCATGCATCTTGTCTAAACATAATTCCTTGACTAGGAAACGTCGTTCAATGGATGAAATGATCCCATGAGTTAGGTGCGACACTTGTGCAACAAGTTGCAATGTCACACGGCTTGTGGTTTAATCACAAGATAGATTTGTCATTCCTTGGAATGAGGTTGACAGGTTCTAGCACAAGTCCAACTTGCAAGAGGATGAGTAGTCATCCTGCTACATCACCTTTCTTGGGCTGATCTGCCAAGTTAAGGGAAGTTAGGTATTTGTTTGGAAGCAAAGGATCAATCAAGCTAAAGCAACATGGTCACCAAGATTTACTATTAATTTATGAAACCTAAGGTGTTTGTTAAGTTGGGTTAATAGGGTATAGCCCTAACCCAAGGAGAGAAGGATTTACTCCTTAGCAATTGGCCAAATAAACAACCAATGGATTGATTGTGTTTGTAACAGTTTAGGAGCACTATTTGCACTATTTGCTCAAGGATCTAAAGATGGAAAGATAATTAATGATTTAGGTTGAAGATCTGAAGGGAGAGGCAGCATCAGTTACCCCCGACTTTCTGCCTGACCCTAACCAAGGGGGTTGTTAGCCACGTCATGAACGTGGACCGAACCCGCGTGAGGTCTCTCCATTGGGCACTACTTGAAGCAGGAGGACTCTTGGGTGCCAGGGGGGCTCTGGCCGTAAAGTCCTTGCCTTCGGGGCCCTGCACAAGAGGCCAACGTGACTCAGGATTGGATCTTGAGGCCCGCATACTAGTCTGCGGGTAGAATCTTGGATTGGTAATCCCTGTGGATTGTTGGATAGCCTTCAGGCGGATTATGGATAGCCTTCAGGCGGATTATGGATTAGCTGATGGGCTGGATTATATGATGTTTTCCAAAGATAAATAATATCAACTTTTGAAAAAGAACTTGGTTGACAGTGCTTTTCTATGTTAGTGCTAAGATTACGTGAAGGAACCAGTGTCTAACTGGCTAATTAAGGAAGTTGTTTTATGCTTGTCCAACTAAATGTGGTGGGTAATTAGACAACTAAAACAACCGTGAGGAAAGTGCGGTGGATGTGGCCATGGGTCCATCCTACAGATGGGTGGTCCCGGTTGGCTGGGAACTTTTCTCAAACGAAATGGACAGCGGAAACTTTTCTCAAGTGCAATGGGCGGCAAGGAACTTTTCTCGAAGGAAATGAATAGCATGAAATGCTAACCTAGAGTTCAGGTTACTGGAATCCCGATTTATGTTGTTTTAGGGGAACAGAATGGGACTATGCCTTATAGGTAGAGAGGTCAAGCTTTGCATTCCCTCTCGTTTCCCATTCTCCTTGAACGAAGTGCAGCATGAATCTGCTTCGACCCTGACATTTCTGCGTAAAGTAGTTCGCCTGGGGTTTGACGCTAGTTACTCTCTAGGAACTTGGCCATTAGGGAAACCCTGATTTCGGTCGGTCCTAAGTGGGGACGGCTAGAATACTTCCGCTACATGGCAGACTTGGAAGGACCTAGATCGCAAACCTCGTAACATTCCATGGGAGTGCTGGGCGGAGCTTTCTATAGGTGGACATGTTACAACATGAATCTGGAATCCCAGTTCTCTCATTAGTTAGTCCTATTTTTGTTTATTCACTCCTTAAGGGGAAAAAAAAGAGACTCCATATTTCTCCTAATATCGTGGCTTGGGGAGGCTGATCATCTCATCGACCTATTCTTTGTGAAATTTGTTATGTGTTACTTTCACCCATTCCTTGAGTTTGTCAATTGTAGCTAGCTACTATACTAGGTTAGGATAGGCATGGTCCTTGGTAATGGTCTCTTCTGAGATTGGCAGTGTTATTGTAGTAGATCAAAGGAGTTTGTGGAATCTAAGAGAGACCTTCACTCTTAAGTTTGAGTTCAACTCTCTTTCTCCTTGGCATTCTTCTTGCCAATTATTGAACCATTCATTGTCATAGGGCCTTTGATGCTCACCCCCCCACTTTGCTTTGTGCAAGAGTAATAGCATGAACTGGAATGAAAATACTATAATGTCCACTACAAATAGGCTTAAGGGTATTGAAGGCACAATGACCTTGCTATTGCTTGCCTTGCATTGTGGACAATAAGAACACATATGTGTGATTTCACATTTCTAGCAATGCTAATCTATTTCATTTCCCTTAGCTTGCTCTAACTTTTGTGGGCATCTCGAGGGTATGTGTCCTTGCTACCCTCAAGTCCAACAAGCAATAGGGTCCTTGGTGGAAGGCACTCCTCACTCATGGCCGCATCCTAACATCATGATTAGAATAGGTCTATAATCCATATAGATTGGGTGTCCTTTTCCATCATAACAAAAACAAAAGCATTCATGTATTCATCCTCCTCACTTAATTCCTCAATGAAGTGAACAAGGACATCGCTAGGTAGATGTGTGATGATGGAGGGATCTAGGTACTATTGATTTTTTCTATTTGCATAGTCGCTCGATGTTTTAAAGGGGCTAGCAGTGCCATTTGTTGGCCAAGTGGGGATTGTTTAGGATAATGGTACCTTGACTATAGTGCTAATAGGAAAAACTAGGACCAAGGAGCCTTGTGGGGCTCTGCAATATATAGCCTTGTGACCACAATGTCCACAATTTGTGCATATCCTTGGTAGTTTGGAGCACTCAAAAGGGAGGTGATCTCCACCATAGTGCATGCATTGCATGTTTTTGCCATGATGCTTTGATATTTTTTGAGACTCTACCATCTTAAGCAACTTTTGATGTTTCTTTTTGACATCATCAATTAATTCTAGCATCTCCCAGTTTACTCTTTGGATGTGTTTGTGATATACAACTTTCTACATGGAACCCTTTGTTGTTCATCCCTATTGTGCTATCTATGAAGATCATCCTCATAGATAGCCTTGTTGAGGGCATCATTGATGAGGGAATAGTTAAAATTAGATCTTTCTGTTAAGGTCTCATGAATCCTTTCACTCTGGATGCCCTTAATGAAGGCTTTTATGATGATAACTACCTTGGATGTGGGTCTGTCTATTAGGGATATGCGCAAGCCAGGGGCCGCTTCGACGGCCCCCACACCCCAAAATAGGAGCCCCTTTTAACTCCCTTACCCCGCAACTCAATGCAATGTGCCTCAAGTTGCTACCAGCTTAACCACTCCGTCTAACCCAAAGATTAGACCCACTATCTATGGTTAGGGCTTTCATTTGAAACTTTAAGGTTAAAATTTTCATAAGAACCTTTATTTAAAACCCTTGATACATAAAACTTAGATCTCCAAACTCATTTTCACTTTCATTCTCCACTTCTCTGTACATGTGCTCTCCTTTGTTCTCTCTCTCTCTCTCTCTCTCTCTCTCTCTCTCTCTCTATGCCATGGCTACTAATCCTGTCTTCACCATATGGATTAGCTCTACATGCTACGCACCTATAGTAGGAGACTAGATTAGATTTAATCAAGATTTTGCATTACCTTGAATCAAGAGAGCTCACTCTCCATGGTAGATCCTAGCTCTAGCATATTGGTATCATTTTGTGATGAGGCAAACCCTCTCACTTGCTCCATCCCAAACTTTTCTCTTAGGTGGATTTTGATAGATTTTTTGTATAGTCTGCATGCTAGATCAAGCCATGCAAAGGTAATAAATCAAGCTCTAGTGCATGTGGGGCAACAACTCCATGCTAGAGCTGTACCCACCTCATCCCAAGACCATATCACAATGGATCTCATTGAGTGTGATGTAGCCTTTGCCATCTATGCTTTATGCACTAATGTGCAAAAGGATAGTGAGAAAGATATTGATGCACCCTCTCAATTGCAACTATAATATTTGAGAGGGAGCTAAGAAAATCACTCTCGATCTAAGCGAGGAGGCAGCACATAGCTTAGCTATTTTACATCCACCTCCATGCCTTGCTAAGCTACTAAGCAATGAGCCACCCCTTACTTCTCTCCATGTTGTCGCCATCGAGGGGGTTGAATACCTATTCATGCAAGATGTATTGGAGATTTTGGAGATAAGAGAAGAAGAACTATAATGTATCATGGTGCATGATGCACTAGATGATTTTATAGATTTTTAGGTACAGGATGCCTCACCATATGTGGATGAGGTAGCTCGATATGATGGCACAAGCATTGATGATATCTTTGCTATTGTGAGCATCCAAAAGAAAATAAAGGATGCGATGCGAGAATATAACATCTTCAATCAGTATTTTGAGTGCTTTTGCAGGAAATCCTTTTTGGTTCTCGACCCACCGACTATACGATACCTTCCCAAGAGATAAATGAGGGCGGCTCGATTGTAGGAGCAGACCTAGGTGCTCCATTACAGTGGATAGATAGATGATGCGGAGAAGGTAATGTTTTCGGTTTTAGTGCAACTTCACCCATAGGGCCTCCTAGGCGCATATGGACCTACATCATGAAATTTAACCAAAATCCCCGACCCCTGCAGGAGCCCCATATGTAGGCTTGCGTCTTCGGGCCTGAATCCTATGGGTCCGTATACACCCTCAAGGCCCTATGGGTAAAGTTTCACTGAAAACTAAAGTATATATCTTTAATACTCCATGAATAGTGAGTCTAATATTGAACTTATGTGACGTAGGACTAATGGGACCTAAAATGAGTCGGCACTAGCTATAGCACTAGCCAGACCTCTAACCTGCACAAGACAACCCCACGGCCTCACGGTTAGGAGCGTCTATAGGACACATCGCCCTGCCATCATACGTACATTTTGCATTTGTATCATGTTTATAGTCCAACCCTTAACCTTCTCAGACTCCTCAGAGAGATACCCTACACATTTTGGTGTAATTCACCACATAGAACAACATAAGAGGCACCCCCCGGCTTGTTGCTGCGGCCCCACTACTACAACTCTCCTACACCTTGGGGATTGGCCCCTCAATGCGTCGCTAACACATATAGCACATACAAAATAGACTCCGCTATTGGTACTAATATTATATTGTTTCAGGAATGTACTAGTCCTCACTTACTTGTCCCCTTGGACCCACCGTCTAGACCTACAGCTTGAGTGCCATACTCTCTCCAGCGTGGGTCATTTATACTTCAGCCAATTGCTATGCATGCTAGAAATAGATACCATGCATATGATTCATGCAATGGTGGATGCATTATTGTGCACAAATAATTTTGGTTTAAAATCAGCCTATGTGTCATGCAAAAATAGCCCTTTTAATTAATTTTCGTTAATAAGGCAATGCTTCATTGTAGGGACCTAGCACCAAGGCAAACCTCATGCTACTAGATCCATTATTTCTAAATAAACCGCATCCTAAATGTTATGCATAAAGAGAACAATCATACTTTGTATTATTTCAGCATGTAAACTATTGTATAACATCATCCTCCCCCTCACCGTTTAAATTGTGCTGCGGTGTATAGGTGTAGAGGTTCTTTTATGCCATTTTTTGTATGTAAAACTAATAAATACGTACTTTAACACAAAAAAAAGGGCCAAACTGAGGCTTAATCTCATGCTTCAACCCGTCAGACATTCACATGCATAGATCTTATTTTTTTATTTTTTTAAAACTCAAAAAATCTATTTTTTCTATTTTTTTCTCTATTTTTTCCTATTTATATTTAATAGAAAATAGGTATTTTTGATTTTTTTCTTATGAGTGATTATTGGAACTGAAACTCACTATTTTTTCTTATTTTATTCCATGTTCACTCATTTTTTTCCACTCAAAATCAAAGAAACTATCAATTTCCATTAAAATGAGTGTTTTTTCACATTTTGGACATTTATAATTGCTGTAAATCAATACGGGCTGTGCATAATAGTGATTGCAGTCCTCAAACATAATGCAAGGAATATTCAAATAAAATTTCAGCCCATGTGCACACCATTTAGATCATGAACGATAAAAAACAAGTAAAATTCTTTCATAAAATAGAGCATACCGCCTTTTTGCGTGTTTTGGGTTTTTTGAATATTTAATTGGGGCTGTGTATCGACCAACTAGCCATGGATTTCATCATAGATCTTCAACCTTCAGCCTCTTTAGCCTCTTGGAATAATTTGGTGCCTCCCGACAAGCATCCATCTCTCGATTCTTGTAATGTCACCATTAGTTTATTTTACGGTGCATATACGTGGTGTTGCACGTCCACACATAGGGAAAAAAAAACTGCAGAATCTCTACAGGATCTACAAGAAGCGGGATTAGTTTACTTAAATAGTCTAAAATCTCTAGTATCATGTTTAGATGACTTAATTTCCACTTTAGATGGATTCAAATATATACTGTGACTTATTTTGAAGGAAATAAGTCGTCCAAGATAAAAGATAGATAAAAATAATGTGATTTATGCAAATCATCAGTTTCATCTATTTTTGCTAGATTTTTACAATTCTTATTGCGCTAGCTTGTCGACGAAATATGTTCCGATCGTTTTAAGTACCGGAACGTCTATATTTCGAGTTTATACGACGAAGTTATGATCCAAACAAGTTGCAAGGTAGAAAAAAAAACGAAATCTTGTCATCCATGATTTCATCAAAAAAGCCAAAAAGCAGGCGTCCTCTCTTTACCCCCCCCCCCCCCCCCCCCCCTCTCACTACTATATAAATAGGGGTAGAGCATTACATAAGAGACACACAATGACCCATGTAGAAGTCTCTCTGCTACTACTATTGATGTGACGAAGCTCTGATTTACTCAGCTGAGCCTCTCTCTCTCTCTCTCTTTCTCTCTCTCTACAACCCTACGCGGAGGCACTACCCAAACCCATCAGGCTTCTTCCATGGCTCCCACACAAGAGCGAGAAGAGTACTCTTGACGAGGAGGAGACATTGATCGCATCGAGAATATTACATCCTTGCCAACTGTTGGAGTTGCAACCACAGGAATTATGTTCCACACATTGTCCATGAGTAAATTACGTAAACAAACAATTGCGCATAAAAGGATTTTATCAAGTCCTATGGCAAGGTGGTCTCGGTCAACCAAGAGGTTTCCCCAAAAATAAACACTAGGAAGAAACTCTAGGAAGGGTCGATTCACTGATTTACCTAGGGTTTGGTCTCAGAACCAAAACTATAAATTATCTTAGGGGAAAGGTATGGTGGCTAATAGCAATCTGAACCCTAGGTAGCGGACTAAGGATTTTCCCAGTAGCTGTCAATTCCAATTTGCTAATAGCAAGAAAGCTAAGATGTCGGCAATGGATAACTTTACTGGTGGTAATAAGGATACTTCTAGGTGCTATTACTATAATAACCTAGCCACATCCTAAGGTGATGCCCAAAACTTGGATAAAATGAACGCCAAAGCAAGTTTCGTAACAACCAAAGCTAGACAACCATAGCTAGAGGAAGAGTTGCCGGCATAACTCTCAAGGAAGTACAAGATGATGAAGGTCCCACCTTGGAAACCGACATGGAGAGAGCGAGAATTCATGCCTCTCTCAACAAGAAGGGACCAAATTGACAATTCTTAGTGATTCAAACACCATCAACCTATAACGGTAAACCCTTTAAAATTTTGATCGATTGTGGAAGCACACATTCATTCATATCACCAAGGTGTGCTAGAAAACTAGGCATAGACACAATGCATGCACTTGGGTTGATATTTGAGTTAGCTTATGGAAAAGAAGTTTTCTCAACACAATAGACAAGTAAGGTGGAGTTTAATCTGGGTGGCAATCAAACCAGCATGAAATTCAAAGGGATGAACCTAGGAACCTATGAGTGCTTGTTAGGAATGGACTGGTTAATTCCCAATGACGCTCATGTTCATTGTGAAAAGGGCCAAGTCACATTCTTGAATCTTATAGGACAACAAGTGACCACACAAGGAGAAGCAAGAAAACCGAAGATTCAATTAGTGAAAGCTTCTCGAATCGCTAAAGGTTTAAGAAAAGGCTCACATGTGTACCTAATCAAATTAAATAAAACTGAACAGGATAAAGAAGCCGAAGATGAACCATCGTGGCTTAAGGAATATGCTAACATATTCCCTAAATAATTAACTAAACTTCCACCACAAAGAGAAGTCGACCATGAAATCAAGCTAGTACCAGGAGCTGCACCAGTTCCAAAATGACCATATCAAATGTCCATTCCAGAAGCCATAGAACTAAAGGAACAACTCAAACAGCTCTTAGATCAGGGATACATTAGACCCAGTAACTCATCCTAGGGAGCTCTGGTGTTATTTTAGAAAAAGAAGGATGGGACTCTTCGTCTTTGCATTGATTATCGAGGGCTAAATCAGGTAACAATAAAAAAATAAGTATCTGATTCCAAGGATCGACGAACTACTTGATCGACTACAACGAGTAAAGATTTTCTCCAAGATTGATCTCAGATCAGGGTATTACCAAATCAAAATCAAGCAAGAAGATATTCCAAAAACTGCTTTTAGCACAAGGTACAATCATTACAAGTTTATTGTAATGTCATTTGGATTAACCAACGCCCCCCATGCAACGCCGCACACGAGCGATAATCAAAGTCATTGAAGAAATGCTTTTGCACTAAACACCATACTGATTTTTAATTACTTGAGCACATGGACATTCAAAATTTGCATGAAGCATGAATGATAAAAAGTATCAGACAATACCTCCTGGATGCATGGCAATTGCTTTCTAGAAAACCGTGACCAACGTTGAGTGAGTAAGGTTGTTCCAAGCTGTAGGCTAGGTGTTGGGTCTAAGGGGAAAGAAAGTGAGGTAAGGTACATTCATTGATACAATCAATTGGTACCTTGAGTGGAAATATGTGTGATATTGTGTTATATATGTTCAGCGACGCATCGAGGGGCCAATCCCCAAGATGTAGGAGAGTCGCAGTGAGGTAGCGGTAGTCAGCCGTGGGAGGACCTCCTATGTTTGTACTTCGTGCTATTTGGCAATGTGTTGGGACTCCCTCTGAGGAGTGTTAATTGGGTTAGAGTTGGACTACAAGATGTGATACAAACACAAGATGTTTAGGAAGATGATGTATGTGTCATCCACGCTCCTGGCCGCGAGGCCGTGGGGTTGTTGAGCGCATGATAGAGGTCTGGCTAGTGCATGAGCCAGTGCCGGCCCGTTTTAGGTCCCATCACTAGTAAACTAGTCCCGCTTCCTGTAAATCCTATAAAGATTCTGCAAAATTTTCCCCCCCTCTCTATGTGTGGATGTGCAACACCATGTATACGCACCTTAAAATAAACTCAGTAATTGGGACATTACATTCATCCCTCGTCAGAGAAATTGAGATGTCCTTATCTCGAGAGAACTGGGGGTATTCTTTCATAAGAGTTACCTCATCGACTCAAGTGGCATCCTCTTCAGGATAATCCTTCCACTAGATGAGATATTCTCTAAGGGTCCTATTCCTAAGGATTCTTTCTTTTACATCCAAGATTTTATTAAGTTGAAGTTCAAATAAACCTTGGCTTGGCATTACAACTTGCTGATAATCAAGAATATGATCACGATTAGGTACATAGGGCTTCAAGAGACTTACATGGAATACATAATGAACTTTTAGGGTTTCAAGAAGTTGCAGCTTATAAGCATTAGGTCCAAGAGCCTTTATGACTTTGTAAGGTCCACAATATCTTGGGCTTAGCTTCTTGAATTTTCCCAAGGATAAAGAACTTTTCTTTGGGCATACACGGATAAAAACCTTGTCCCCTTCTTGGAAGATTTACTCTTTTCTCCCTAGATCAGCATAGGCTTTCTGCCAATCCTTGGCAGCTTGTATATCTTGCTTGATTGTTTTGACTTGTTCATCCATCTCTTCAAGCATATTCTTAGAAGCTTCAACCTTCAAGGTAAAGTCGGAGAAGTTTAGCAGGGTTAGGTATTCTTGCCCATATAGAGCTTAAAATGGGGCCATTTGGATGCTCTAATGATAGAACGCATTGTAAGCAAATTTCACCAAAGGTAGATATTGTACCCACCTTGAGCTGAGGGTAATCCAACTACAAAATCCATACTAATGAATTCCCATTTCATCTAAGGAATATCAAGTGGTTGTAGCTTTCCTGGCAGCTTAACTCGTTCGGATTTTATTCCTTGGCAACTCAAGCATTCGATTTTACGTATTTAAGTACATCACTTTTGAGCTTTTTCTAACTACATTGAGAGTTTTGGCATGTCCTGAAAATGGGGAATCATGAGCTTCCCATAGTATCTTCTTCTTAAGATCTTGACTTGAAGGAATACATAATCTTGTCCTGAAATAGATGAGCCCTTCACCAACAGAGAAGTTAAGATACTTTGTCTTAAGCTTAGAATCTTGTTCTATATTCTGAATTTTCTTCAGCATTTGTTAATATTTGGGATCATTATTTGCCTTCTCCTTGGCTAGCTTGATGATAGGATTGCTAGGCATTGATATCATTGTAGTTATTATTTGAGCTCTAAGAGGTTCTTCTGAGATAAGTGCATTGAGAAATGATTTGTGGCTTAAAGCATCTGCAATTATATTATCTTTGCCCGGTCTATATTTGATCTCAAAATCATACTCTTGCAAGACTTTGATCCACCGACGTTGCCTCATATTTAGATTTGGTTGAGTAAAAATCCATTTAAGACTTTTATGGTCGGTTACTAGTGAGAATTTCTTCCCAAGTAGATAATGTCTCCATAATTTAAGAGCATGGATAATCGCAAGTAATTCCAAGTCATGAGTAGCATAATTTCTCTCGTGAGTCTTCAAATTTCTAGAGGAATATGCTACTGGATGTCCTTCTTGCATGAGTACGTATCCCAAAGCAAGAGAGCTCGCATCGGTCACCACTTCAAATTCTTTGCTAAGATTAGGTATTTTGAGGATCGAGGCTGTGACTAAACTTAGCTTGAGCCTGTCAAAGCTAGACTGTTCAACTTGGGTCCATTTAATGGCAACCTGCTTCTTGAGTAGGTCGGTGAGGGGTGTATCAATCAAGGCATAATTCTTGATAAAGACCCGATACCATCCTATTAAACCCAAAAAGCTACAAACTTCACTTATAGTGGTTGGAGGCGGCCAGTCTTGTACACCACCTTGGCCAGATCTACTAAAATTCCCTCTGCTGAAACTATTAACCCTAAATACTCGATTTGCTTCTTAAAGAATGCACACTTCTTCTTCTTAGCATATAACTTGTGAGTCCACAGTGTCTCAAGAACTATCCACAGTTTTGACTCGTGACTTCCTTCATCCTTGGAATATGTTAAGATGTCATCAAAGAATACAAGGAAAAAATCATCAAGATAAGGTCTGAATATATCTTGCATTAATATGTTGAAGGTAGCTATGCATAGAAACCAGCAAGCTTTTCATCATTTCATTTAGCATTTAAACACCTTTTATACACTCGACCCCCTCACCTACTTAGGTTGTACATTATTGATCGGTTTAGGGTTCATCTTCCACATTTTTATTGTATGAAAAGCAATAAAAACTCACTAAAACATAAAGGTAGGGCTGAACTGAGGCCAAACCTCATACTTTAGACCCCCCATACATCCACAAACATGGTTTTTATTTTTCCTTAATTTTTGACATTCAAAATCCATTTTTTTCCTATTTTCAATAGTTTTTCCCTATTTTTCTTGTATTTTTTGCAATATTAAATGACTGAAAATACAAAATGAGTTGTGGGATGTGGCCCTTAGGTTTATTTGCAGCAAAAACACAAATTTAGTTGGTGTGTGTTATTACATTTTCCATTTATATACCAAAAACACCCAATTTTCCCATATTTCACGTGTTTTAAGGGTTTTACACTATTAATTTCAATCACAACTTATGATTTTCCGATTTTCTGAGCATCAACTGATCAAACTCATAGCAAGCAACATTATAATGCATAATCATCCCATGGGAACAAATATTCATGAAGCAAATTGCATAAAACATCAATTCCCTTTGTAAAAATGAGATTATCGTTCTTTGCGGGTTGCGGGTTTGTATTTGCCATATCTCAGGACTGATTTCCAGCCACCATTAATGCTCACGACAGTCCACAATCAGCAATCTTCCTTTCTCTTGAACCACGGAGCAATCCGGTCTTCATTGGACAAGCATCCATCATCCATTCTTCTTCTTCTTCTTCTTCACCACATGAATCTGCCCTTAGAGGAGAGAGAAAGACTAAAATCAGAATTCTTCACAGAGACCGCCATTGGAGGAGCGAAGACCGGCGATATGATCTGCAGGCAGGGGGGATTCAAGCCCCATAATCAATTGGGGGGGTTGTTTGCAGCAGCCATGTTGCCTCCTCCATCCAAGAAGCGCAATTTTCGGGCGCCTGTTTCTCCACGACTCCTCCACGATTTGATGCATGCTCCCTCCTCCAAACTTTCATGTGACATTAAATTTTGGGCTCCCAAAGGTCACTTGCCCATTTTGGCCAAATTTTGTCCGCCCCTTCGCATCTTGACCGGTTTCTTGGCCATTTCCCCGTCTAGACTCTGAATTGAGCTCTGAAAAATCCTGAGCGTCCGACTTGGCATCCTGCATTGGCCAGTAACTCTTGTCAACCCCCACGATAGTCTGAAAAATTATGAAAAATCAACAAGTGTCGCTCGGGTGCCTTTAAAGCACTTTGGCGCTTAAAATCGTCGTAGATCGAGCCGCCGCCTTCGACGTTGAATATATTTCCCTTGATATTCATAATTTTTAGCTATTTTTAAGCACTTCTTGGCACCAAAATTCTGCTCTCATTGGCGACCATGGGATAGGGCGACTCAGCCCGTCGAACCCACGAACATATCTGCACATAAACAACCAAAGGAAGCATCAGGCTGATACAAAAGATATACATACTAAACGCAGCACAATGCTCACGCTACCCCCTGACAGAACCAAGGCATGCCATCCACAAGGAGTAGGCCTAGCATAATCTGAAAAAAGGTCCGAAGCTAGTCACTAACCAACTGCTCCAACACGGCCAAACTAAAAAGAACTATCAAAGAGGTTGCCCTAAGTGGTGAACTGAACTACGTACCTAACTAAGGACAACACAGCGAGGAGCTCCTACTAGACCAGGACTCCTATAGCCTGATCACGAAGTATTTTCTTTCAGCACATTTCTGCTTTTAGGTTTTGATTTATTATCCATACTCGGGCATGTAAAAAGGAGGGAGCTGAGCGTAGTGACCCAAGGAGAACAGGGCATCGGCCTCAGGTCCTGTCTCGATACCCAAGAACCTACCAAGCCCTCGCAAGGTAACACTTAATCCTTTTTTTACGCTCACTTTTATTTTCGCTTCAACCTTCCTTAATTTCTTCTTTTCCAACAAGATGCTACCCCTAGGAAGACAAGGTATCGACCCCGGGTTGACTCGTCCCCAGGAACCTACCAGGCCCTCGCAAGGCAATGATCATCTGCGTATACATTTTCATTTCTTTTCTTCTTCTTTTTTTATTTATATAGAGGTTAGAACCCCTTTTTACACACCTTTATATATATTTATTGCCTTTAAGATATTTAGGGTTTCTTTCCCTTTATCATCATTATTTTCCTTCGGCAGGCTTTTCTAATAGCCTCACAACTAACAGGAACTCCTAGAACAACTGCCTAGCAGGCTAGCAGAACAAGGTCACTAGGACCCCCTTCTAAAATAGGTCTTTCAATGCTTGACAATGTCTTTATAGGAGGCAACGACTACTCAGACCTCCCTCAAACATACTGAACCTAAACCTCGGACTTCATGCCTCAGACGCCAGTTCCCAACAAGAAACGAAAAACCCCTTAACAAGTACGCAAACATATATAACATAACAACCACAGTACTCATAAAGGAAAGATATCACCTAGATAGGGCCACGAGAAGTTTCCACACAACAAAAGGCTCCTTCCAAGCTTGTCTTCAAACCTGTCTAGCACAGAACTCAAACAAGAAACCATTAACCGCACCTGCACTAAACAGACAACTGGCCCTCTTGGCCTAACAAAATAAAACACTTCTCTACAAAACTTAATTGGCTCTCTTGGCCTAATGAAATAAAGCATTCAAAACCTCGTAAAACTGGCCCTCTTGGCCTAACAAAATCAAACAGAATATCACCTACACATCCTTCCCTGGAATTATACAGATATACAATAATAGACTCCTTTCCAAGGAGGAAAAATAGGCTTATAGCCCTAAACTAAATGCATAAGGTTATGACCCATCCCTCCTGCATAGATAGCAAGAAACATACGCATAATATGTTGTCTAATTAACCTATGGGTCCCAAATAATAACGGTAGATTGGTCTCGGCTACTCTTTTCATCACCCATATCAACCATCGTCTGCCATATACTGCATGCTCTGATAACATTCCCCACAAGCGACCAGGTCCTGTTTTATCATTGATCACAATATCCAAACTAGGACCACAATTAAAGAAGAGATCTTCCTCATAAGCAAGATTTGCTAATGAATGCGCAAACTGATTCCAGTAACGTGGAATCTGCTGAAGAGACACTCTCTCAAACTCCTCAAGTAGGGTCATAGCAGTCCGATGATACATACAAAGAATGGGATTCCGCACTGTGTATGTCCCATCTAGCTGATTCAGGATCAACTGGGAATCCCCTTTTACTAACAATCGACGAATACCACCTTGTTTGGCAATATATAGTCCCATAATCAAGGCTTTATACTCTGCCATATTGTTAGTGAATCCTACCCCGAGATAAGCAACTAACTTCATCGTAACTCTATGTCGGGGGTCTCGGATTACTACTCCAACACTTCCTTTTTTATTAGGGCCCCTGGACGCTCCGTCAAAATATAATGTATACGTCCACAATGGGTTTACATAGCTGGCCATCACGAACTCCTCTATTCGTAATTATGGTAATCAAAGTTTAGCATGTTGAGAGGATGAACTGATGGCTCCATCCCACCTTCTTCATTGAACTCAATAGGGATACTCGTCAACAGTCGTAAACAGTGATGGCAAAAGACTTTGATCTCCCACACAAAGGTTCCATCTTCTTGCTCAATCACCTTATATCCTTTGCTCCACCATATGAGTTTCCCCTGATGGTATCTTTGCTCCAGATATGGGTGCTCCAAATATGGGATTAACCGACCCATCAACCATCTTTTAAGCTCCTCCGCAAGTCTCAGATCATTCCTAGCATGGACTTGCAATGCATTTCTTTATATATTAGCACACTTAGAAATAATAAGGTTTAATCTTATTAAGATTAACCTTATTCTTAAACTCTACTCCTTGTAGATCAGCTAATAGGGCCGTAGACCTATTTTTCCCTAACCGAACAATCTTGTAGGGACCATCCCATTTAGGTTCCAGCTTCCCTGGAAAGAGCTCCCTATGTGCATCATAATATAAAACCAGTTGTCCTTTCTTAAAGGTATACTTCTTCGCTTTTAGGTCATGCAACTGTTTCATGCGACGTTTAGCCACCTCTTGATGTAATAGGCTTTGCAACTTAATTTCATCTAGGTGTGCTAAGGTCGTAAATCACTCTAATAGGGCCTCCTCATTAGCCAAAGAATGGTTTATTGCGAATCTAATGGTCGGCAACTCAATTTCTAAGGGTAAAACGCACTCTTCACCATAAACTAGTTTGAACGGCGTGTGGCCAGTGACTCACTTGAATGTGGTATTATATGCCCATACCGCCACATACAGCTTCTTGTCCCAGTCTCTTTTCTTTTCAGATACTATCTTGGACAAGATACCCACAAGCTGTTTATTAGTACTTTCAACTTGTCCATTTTCTTGTGGATTATAAGGAGTCATTTTATTATGCTTGATTTGCCAAGCCTCTGTCAAGCTTTTAATCACGTTGTTCAGAAAATGAGTTCCACGGTCTGACACTAATTCTTTTGGTGGACCAAAATGGCATATTATCTACTCTAAAGGAAACTAGCAGTTTCTTTAGCATCATCTTTCCTTGTTGCACATGCTTCTGACCACTTTGTGAAGTAGTCAGTTGCTACAATAATATACCTCTTTTGCGCAGTCGACGATGGAGTAATAGGACACACAAATTCTATTCCCCACTTCTCAAATGGAAGTATCGCCATAATAGGGGTGAGTGGTCTTTTCCTATTCTCTTGACTATCATGTCGTTGACAAATATCGCATCTCTTAACATACGCGAACGCATCCTAGAAAATGGCAGGCCACTAGTAACCTGCTCTTAAAGCCTTTTGTGCTGTAAGACGTCCAGCAAAATGGCCTCCGCAAGCGGAATCATGGCACTCTTCCAAAATGAATGGCACCTCATCAGGCATCACACATCGGCGATAGATCTCATCAACCCCTTGCTGATATAATGTACCTGTGATCAAGGAAAACTTTAATGCCTGTTGCTTAATTTTCCTTCTCTCAGCTTTAGAAAGTTCAGATCCAGCCTCTCCTATCAATAAATAATGTGTTATTGCAGCGTACCATGAGGGAATAGATGCCGTATCTATTTTAAATAACAACTCCATGCCACTACCTTCAGCCCACAGATTCTTTTGGCTCCCCAAAGTCCACAAGACATTCCACGATGCCTTGCAACCTTGGTTGCTTACTCCTGATTTCATAATCACACTCCTGCAAAGTGATTAACCACTTCGCTAGACGATCAGGCAGCTGCAGCTTATTCATCAATAATCGAAGCCCCTCTGCCTTCGTATAAAGCACAACTTTCTCATAGAGAATATAATGCCTGAATTTCTTGGTCCCAAAGACCATCGCAAGACACAACTTCTCCATGTAGGTCTAGCTCCTGCTTCACATCCTCGAAAGCTACCTTACAAGGGTCGCTCCATACAAACAAACAGCTAAAGGACAATAGATTTGTAAGCGGCAATGTTCTTTCTGCCAAGGCATTTATGAATCTACGGTAATAACCAACCGAAGACAGGAAGCTATGAACTTCTTTCGGAGTGCGTGGTGGACCCATGGCAACTATGACTTTGACCTTCTCAGGATATGTCGCAATTCCTACCGAACTGACCACATGGCCCAGCAAGAGCCCATAAGATATGCCAAAAACACACTTCCGTGGGTTTAGAGCGATACAAAATTGTCTGCACCACTCAAAGCATTTTCTTAAAATGATCAACTGCCTTTCTCTCACGGTGGCGGCCCCTAAGTCATCAATAAACACCTTCAACTCTTCAGGGGATATGTCACCGAATGTCTTATCTGCTGTTCGTTGCCACGAACCAGGTGCATTGCATAAACCAAAGGCCATCACATGGTACGCAAAAGTACCAAAGACAGTAATAAGCTTATTCATCTCTCTAAAATTCACACATAATCGGATTTGATTATTTTTCTTCTTCCTGATAACAACAGGTGAACACCATTCCGTGTGTTGCACAGAAAAAATAAAACCCGCTTTTCGAAGCTTTTATAACTCTTCAAACAGCCCGTCCCTCAGTTCAAAAGGCATACGCCTTACTTTCTATCGTACAGGGCGGCTTCCTTCCTTCAATGGAATAGTATGAGCAGCCAGGCTGGGAGGAATGCCTCTCAGCTCATCATAACTCCAGGCAAAGATATCACGGAACTCTTGAATCAAGGACACATAGTCCTCCCTTTCTGCTGAGCTGAGCATAGAACCTAATTTAATTGGCCGCGAATCATTTGGCGTGCCAAGGTCTAGCTCGATAACATCTGCATCTCTTATACGATCTTGGACCTCTATCGGCTCGTTCAAAGTGATCTGATAGATGTCTTCCATGGTGAATCCCTCTTTGGACTCATCACTCGATGATGTCTCACTGGCGGATAAATCTTCTAATGTCTCCAATTCTGTGGAAGATAGAGGAGCTCTCTCACTCTGCGGGGACTCAGGATAGGCATCAATCACCACGCGCTGAGCACCTCTGCCGAATATCAGTCGACCAGCGGGTATATCCACTTAGCAGTCCGCTTGCAAGATCCAAGGTCGTCCAAGTAATACTTGGTAACTTGGACGCCCTGCAAAATGAATTACCCTAAAGTCCAACAGGCATTCTACATTTGCAACAATGACATGGACCTTA
Organism: Lygodium microphyllum; assembly: GCF_053477565.2. Lineage (NCBI taxonomy): Eukaryota > Viridiplantae > Streptophyta > Polypodiopsida > Schizaeales > Lygodiaceae > Lygodium > Lygodium microphyllum. Next base: position 51,115,851 of record NC_141140.1, on the reverse strand, counting down.
GTAATGCAGCCTTCCAGCTGTCTCAAACTATCATCTGCCATTCTAAGAGTTGTGGAGGTATCTTTCTGGATCGCAAGACCCAACCTTTCCATCAGTTTAGAGCTCATAATGTTAACACATGATCCCGTGTCGACAATGGCATAATCTACTAATATCCCATCGACATAGGCTACAACCCTTGGGCAATGCTTCTCAGCATGCTTGAACCAGTCATCACCAACTCGCGCAATACCCAAAGATGCTACGATATACCCAATACGCAGGATCTTTCTAAATTCCTTGTGTACTCCTGGGGAAAGCTTAATAAGCTGTAAAAGGTTCACATGCAGCTTGACTTCGCAAAGAGAGCTCGCCAAATCGAATTCATGATAGTTCGGTAGAGTTCGCTTTTCACGCCAAACCATCCACTCTTTAGGTCGCTGAACCGGCTTTATTGCCTCTTTTTTAACTTTCACCTTCTTCCTCAATGGTTCCTTATCCTTCTTAACACCGGCTTTACTCTCCACGGGCCTCAGAGGTCCCCCTTCCATGGCAGGATCCAGAACTTGCATTCCTTTGTCACCCTGTTTAGGGTTTCCATCAACAGGCTTATCCTTGTTGGCCTCTCTACCCTTTTGACCTCTTGTAAGGACAACTCGCAGATTAGAAGTTTCAGCGTCATTAACGCGCACAACCTCAATCAAACTAACCCCACTACCACTAGGCAGCTCCTCCACTGTAGTCTTTGGTCGTTGGAGTATTTGTTTAGGCCCGTCTTCTCACAGGGAATCATTTCCTTGTGCACGATGATTAACAAGCCCTGGTTGTCGACTACCTCGCTGGAGGGAACTAATCTTACTTCAAGAAGTGGCTGCTAAATGGCTGGATTTTCCACACATGTTGCATTTGAAATTTGGGCAATTTTGTGGATAATGTTGACCACCACACCATTTGCAGCTAAACCTCGAAGGTGCACCCTCATCTGAGTATCTACTTCCTATCAAATTTTGTTGTTTTTAAAGAAAGTTGACATCAACGGCTATTTGTCGATACTGTTCTGTAATCATGTCGGTATAATGCTTCATCGTGTCCTTAACCTCGCCAAGAACATTAGAAGCGCTTGACTCGTAGCTTTAATCATTACCCTATCGTTCCATCGGCCTAACAATTCGATTAGGCATTGGTTGTTGAACCACAGGCATTGTTGACTGCCCATAGGCATCGACATGCTAGGGGGAGCTGATAATAAAGGCACATTCTGCATCATGTTCCCTCTCCCATTGGGATTGGCCATCGCTATCCCTTGGCTACTACTACCATTGGCCATCGCCATATTATTTCCCAATGCTAGACCCATATTCAGATTGCCTCGAGAGGCATAGGCTGCTTGTAGTCGGGATTCCACTTCTTGTGCTCGTGTAATGGCAGTATCTATATCCCCCAAAGGGACTACTCAACTGCAACTGGATGTTAAAGTCCAAGCCATGTAGAAAATATTGCAATTAGGCAACTGCGGGGATAGGAATAGAGGTGTCCAACTTGCGGAAGACCTCTTTTAGTTTCTTTGCATAAGCATGAATATCCTCGTGTGGTTCTTGGCGGGTCACATTGAGTACACGCAACCAATATTGCCCACCCCTTTCAGGGGAAAAATCCCTTCGAAAAGCTCCATAAAATGAATCAATATTCAATATGGTTCCGGCTTCAAAACCATGATACCATATGGCAACTCTTCCTTTGAGAGTCATGTTGAAGAACATCATTAAATGTCCTTCTTATTGGATATGGCAATTAAACATCAACTTTTGAAACTCCCTGATGTGAAGTTTCGCATCTTCCTCAACTAGCCCATTAAAAATGGGTAGCGGATAACCTAGAGCCGGCAAATCCGTCGTTCCTGCAGGAATTGCAATGGGCTGCGCCATGATGGAAATTGGATTTGCACTAAAAATAGGGGACGGTGAGGTTACACCTCCTGCACTTGATGTAGACTGCCTTATGAAAGGAAGGGGAGCACTAAAGCTTCCACCTTCTCCTAATTTACAGCTTGTGGCACCAAGACCACTAGCTCCACTCCCTCATAAGGTTTCAGCACCGCTACTCTTAGGGGAATACCTCCTACGAATATCAACACATCGCCTAGCTCTTTCGTCTCTCTCTTGCTTTTGGATTTCTGCTAGACGATGCTTATCGATGAATAATGGGTCAATCTCAGTATCCTTTGGCATAAACTACTAACTGGTCCCTAGACAACCAGGATTCGAGGACCGCCACTTCTAAGCAGCTCCTGGTAGACGCACCACTGATGGGACCTAAAACGGGCCAGCACTGGCTCATGCACTAGCTGGACCTCTATCATGCACTCAACAACCCCACGGCCTCGCGGCCAGGATCGTGGATGACACATACATCATCTTCCTAAACATCTTGCATTTGTATCACGTCTTGTAGTCCAACTCTAATCCAATTAACACTCCTCAGAGGGAGTCCCAACACATTGCCAAATAGCACGAAGTACAAACATAGGAGGTCCTCCCATGGCTGACTGCCGCTACCTCACTGCGACTCTCCTACATCTTGGGGATTGGCCCCTTGATGCGTCGCTAAACATATATAACACAATATCGCACATATTTCCACTCAAGGTACCAATTGATCGTATCCAGGAATGTACCTTACCTCACTTTCTTTCCCCTTAGACCCAACGCCTAGCCTGCAGCTTGGAACAACCTTACTCACTCAACGTTGGTCACGGTCTTCTAGAAAGCAATTGCCATGCATCTAGGAGGTATTGTCTGATACTTTTTATCATTCATGCTTCATGCAAATTGTGAATGTCCATGTTCTCAAGCAATTAAAAATCAGTATTGGTGTTTAGTGCAAAAGCATTCTTTCAATGACTTTGACTATCGCTCGTGTGCGGCATTGCATGAACCTAGCACCAAGAAACCCTCATGCTACTAGGTTCTTAATTTTTAATTATCAACCAACCTAAATGGTATGCATAAAAACCAGCAAGCTTTTTATTATTTCATTCAGCATTTAAATATCTTTTATGCACTCTATCCCCTCACCCGTTTAGGTTGTACATTATTGATCGGTTTAGGGTTCATATTCCACATTTTTATTGTATGAAAAGCAATAAAAACTCACTAAAACATAAAGGTAGGACTGAACTGAGGCTAAACCTCATACTTCAGACCCCCCATACATCCACAAACATTGTTTTTATTTTTCCTTAATTTTTGACACTCAAAATCTATTTTTTCACTATTTTCAATGGTTTTTCACTATTTTTCTTGTATTTTTTACAATATTAAATGACTAAAAATACAAAATGAGTTGTGGGCTGTGGCCCTTAGGTTCATTTGCAGCAAAACACAAATTTAGTTGGTGTATCTTATTATATTTTCCATTTATATACCAAAAACACCCAATTTTCCCATATTTCACATGTTTTACGAGTTTTAGACTATTAATTTCAATCACAACACTTATGATTTTCTGATTTTCTGAGCATCAACTGATCAAACTCATAGAAAGCAACATTATAATGCATAATCATCCCATGGGAACAAATATTCATGAAGCAAATTGCATAAAACATCAATTCCCTTTGTAAAAATGAGATTACCGTTCTTTGCGGGTTGCGGGTTTGTATTTGCCATATCTCGGGACTGTTTTCCAGCCACCATTAATGCTCATGACAGTCCACAATCAGCAATATTCCTTCCTCTTGAACCACGGAGCAATCCGGTCTTCATTGGACAAGCATCCGTCATCCATTCTTCTTTTTCTTCTTCACCACATGAATCTGCCCTTAGAGGAGAGAGAGGGAGGAGAGAGAAAGACTGAAATCAGAATTCTTCACAGAGACCGCCATTGGAGGAGGGAAGACCGGCGATATGATTGGCAGGCAGGGGGAATTCAAGCCCCATGATCAATTGGGGGGGTTGTTTGCAGTAGCCATGATGCCTCCTCCATCCAAGAAGCGCAATTTTCTCCATGCCTCCTCCACGATTTGATGCATGCTCCCTCCTCCAAACTTTCATGTGACATTAAATTTTGGGCTCCCAAAGGTCACTTGCCCATTTTGGCCAAATTTTGTCCACCCCTTCGCATCTTGACTGGTTTCTTGGCCATTTCCCCGTCCGGACTCTGAATTGAGCTCTGAAAAATCCTTGGCGTCCGTCTTGGCATTCCACATTGGCCAGTAACTCTTATCAACCCGCACGATAGTCTGAAAAATTATGAAAAATCAACAAGTGTCGCTCGAGTGCCTTTAAAGCACTTTGGCGCTTAAAATCGCCGCCTTCAACGTTGAATATTTTTTCCTTGATATTCATAATTTTTAGCTATTTTTAAGCACTTCTCGACACCAAAATTCCACTCTCAACTAGAATAGTCTGAAATCCCTAGTATCATGTTTAGATGACTTAATTTCCACTTTAGATGGATTCAAATATATATTGCGACTTATTTTGAAGGGAATAAGTTGTCCAAGACAAAAGATAGATAAAACTAATGCAAATTATAAAAATCATCATTTTCGTCTAATTTTGATAGATTTTTGCAAAACCAAATATGTTTCGATCATTTTAAGTACCCGAATGTCTATATTTGGAGTTCATACGACGAAGTTATGATCTAGGAAGAAACTCTAGGAAGAATGGCCGATTCGCTGACTTACCTAGGGTTTGGTCTCAGAACCAAAACTGTAAATTATCTTAGGGGAAAGGTACAGTGGTGTTAACCCCAAGTCGAGATGACGGAGAAAGATGGCAGAGAAATGAAGGAAAAACCGAAAAAAAGATGGAAAAAGAGCAAAGACATGTAGGCGGCCTCTAGATCTAAGCTAGGGCAAAAATCATAATTTTAAATGAAAGGTACCTCAAAAAGCTCTAAAAACTCTTGTAAAAGAGCGCCAGGCTCCCTCCTGTGCCAATTGTAAAATATTAGATGGGTGTAGACTAGAGGCATAAGGCTAGAAGAGGGAAATAGAGAAAGGACCTTGCCACAACGACCGGTCATGTAAAAAAGGAATGGGTGCCCATGGGATTTTAGGGCTTGTATATAAAGTTCAAAAATTGAATGGAAGCTCATTCTTTTGGTGTGTGGCTAACAAGAGTTCTCTTCTTCTTCTCTTCTTGTCTTCTGCTTGCTTGTGTGTGCTCTTGAGAGAGTCTTGAGAGAGGGAATGCAAGAGTGTGAGGGAGTGAGTGTGTGGGAGTGAGGGATCAAGAGGGTGAAGCTCTTCACCATCTTCTTTTCTCTTCTTCTCTTCTCTTCTCTTCTCTTTTCTCGTGCACGCAGCTATGGTGGATGGAGCTTGGATATGGAGGAGGCTTGAGGATGCTTGAGCTAGCATCTAGGACCGTGGAGCTACCGGCATGTGCGAGAGATGAGGCAACTCATTTCGGCATCAAGGTAAGCTCACTACACTTGTAGGATCGACGGTGCGTCGGCTAGGTGAGAGATAGCCATTAGAGCTCGCTTGAATTGCTTGAAACAATAAGCAGTCCGTGGGTCTTGGCGGTTGAGCGTGAGCTACCTCTACATTTTGGTTCCATTGCTTGGACCAACATATTCAAGCTTGAGCACTTGCATGCCTTATATCGAGCTTCGAAGTAAGGGATTCACATCCCCGAACCGGAGCTTAAGATAGGTAGGAAGTTGGGTTTTTTAATCTTTGAAGCAAGTAAGTATTTTGGGTTATTTTGTTTGTTTGATGATTGGAAAACATGGAGAAATCATTTCAGTTTTTTCCTTTTGATTCTTGTTGCATTTAGAGTAGATTAGGATTAGGAAATCAAATCAGAAAAGGGTAGGGTTTACCATTCCAAAACAGGGTACAAATCATGCAAAAAATGGAAAAAAGATTGCTTGGGATGCTTAACGTCGGCAAGTGAGTGATTGGGAGCTTCCAAACCTTACTCCGGAAGGGGTTAAAGAGCCAAGAGGCCAAGGGAGCTCATTTGCAACCCTTGCACAAAGAGAGAGAGAGAGAGAGAGAGAGAGAGAGAGAGAGAGAGAGAGAGAGAGAGAGAGAGAGAGAGAGAGAGAGAGAGAGCTCGCAGAGAATTGATTCGATCTTGTTGTCGGAGAGCCTACCAATCACTTCAGGTATATCAATCACTTCCCCTTGCACCATAATTGTGATCTGGAAGGTTGTGTGTGAAATGATAAGCTAAATCGTCAGTTTTGATCAAAATCGCCTCGGTGCTACCTCGTCACATGCAACTCGGCCCGTCCAAGCGGCCGGTTTCTGGGCGGAGTTCCAGAATTGGTCCTTGGCCCTTTGTCTTTCGGTTGACTCATCCCAAAACCCTACTCAGCCCGTCTGAGTGACATCACTCAGCCCCTCTTACAAATTCGGCCCTCGGCAAACCATCCTGCTTGGCCCTCGACCCCCGTCCGAGCAACCCAATTCGGCCCTCGATCCGCGCAAAACTCAGCCCTCGGACTGATTCGGCCCTTGACCTGTGCCTAGGCCCATTCGAGTGACCCCGTCCAAGTGGACCTTCTTGGCCCATTCGAGTCAACATCTCAGCCCGTCTAAGTCCACCCTGTCCAAGTCATTCAACCCTCGGCCCGATGTGCCTCGGCCTGTCTGAGTCACCCACTTAGCCCTTGCAATTTGGACAAGTTGGGCCGAGTGTGGAATTTTCCAAATTTTCCAGAAATTTGACCAGACCCAGCTAGAGCTTAGCCACCGCACAACCTGTCACGAGTCCTCCTCACTCTTAGAACTCGATTCTAGCGTAAGGAATAGGAAAAATTATAAGGCGTAGCTACTTAGCAGCTTTTGCATAGGCTGTCGCAAGATCTAGAGTCTTAGAGACAACCCACTGAGCCATAAACCCTGAAGGACCAAGAATGTGCAAGGCAACGTAGCAAGAAAACCTGAAACCCTGTCAAGATGGCCAGAGAATTGATCGACAAGCCTATCAGGCCCAAAAGGAAGTGAGAGTGGGTAAGACACTTAGATATTGTTTGCTGCACTCACCTTGAATTTCCGCACTTGAAGTACACTTAAGGAAAACTGAAAGCCTGATTGAGCACAAGTGCACAGGAAGGAACACATATACTCAGAGGATATAAATTGAGGATTGTATTTAATAAGTCAAGGAACTCACTCAGATAAACAACTCAAGGAACCTACCAATAGGAGAAGACCCAAAGACATAGATAAACTAACAACACATAGAGTAGGACCAAGCAAGCGTCGCCAAAGAGGTGGATTTGACAAACTTACTCAACCTGATCGATAGCTTGGTGGAGCACGAGAACAAGACAATGGCAGAAGAAAACCTCGACCGTAGAATGAACAAGGAACTCGACTTAGGAGTCTTCCTAGAGGCGATTCAGCAGCTTGTTAGTAGCTACGATGCACACGCCCAGTATGAGCACTGCGACAAGACAGCAAATGCCATCATCGCAGACTTAGAAGAGGAGAGGAAGCTCACCCTCAAGGCACTGCAAAGCATAGTAGATTACAACAGAGACCAGTAGGTTAGGAGCCAAAGGCAAAGCATAGAATTGTGTGAGGTACATCGGGTGTTGAACCTAGCTAATAGAAACCGAACTGATCACGAGAGAGCCCTGGAAGGAGACTTAACGCTGAACGAGCTTCTCATGAAGCGACTACTAGACAACACAGCAGTAGAGAAAAGTGCCCCAACACTAGTGACATCACTGCTAGCAGGATTAGGAGAGCCAGTCCAAAATCCCAATCGTTGCAAAGCAGCTCGACAAGTATCAGCCCCATGACGATCCATACAATTTCGTAGAGCAATTTGAGCAAGTCTACGAAGCTAACAGCCTCACCAATCTGACTCAGGTATCTCAAGCATTCGAGCTCTGCTTAGGTGATAAGGCTAGGACTTGGTATACGAGTTTAGATGCTGCAAAGCAAACCAACTTCAGCGGCCTCAAGAATCTCTTCATCAAGAGATTTTCCGAGCCTGGATACTTTGACAATCTCCTAGTGCGATTGATGAATGTCAAGCAAAAGGAGAAGGAGGACATTCTCAATTATGTGACCCACGTGAGGAGTCTCTTCAAGAGAATTCCTACGCCAACTAAAAGAGCAGTGTCAACTGTATTCATCAATGGAATTCGAAATGAGGAACTGTATAAGGCTTTGGCAAGCAACTCAAGCTTGCAGCGAGATGTGCTAGCTAGGGGTTTTTAGGAAGCCATCAGAGTTGACGACCAGCTGAAAGAGAGAAGCTCTAGGAGCTTAAACTCAGAAGAAACCAACTCACGGAGCTCAGAGAGAGCTTCAACCTCTAGCGAATGATAAGGTCCAACCACCCAAGATAAGGGGAAAGCCACCGAGACAAGCTAGGACTTGGCTGATGTAAAGATGGAGATTGTTAATCCTCACACGAATGAAGGTGGAAAATCTGGAAAAGCTAAAGCAGAAGACAAAGGCCAAGGCAAAGTGAAACGGAGGACAACAAAGACGCACAAGGAGAAAAGTCCTAAATAAGGGAGAAAGGCATGCAAGGAAAAGCGCAAGTCAATAATTTTGTAAAAGAGCACAAGCGCATCATGGTTTAATTCAAGGAGCGCTGGGCTCTCACCCATGCAATTTGTAAATGTAGACGGGCAGTGGAAAGGAAGCTAGGAAGATAGAAGGACAATGGGAAAAAAGGGACTAGGCCACAGCCGACCATGTAAAAAAGGGGATAAGGGGATGACCACCCAAAAGGGATTTAGGGTTTTGTATATAAAGTTGAAAAGTGAATGAGAAGCTCATTCTTGTGTGTGGCCAAAAGTAGCTCTCCTCTTCTTCTTCTTCTTCTTCTTCTTGCTTGATTGAGCTTGTGCTTGAGAGAGGGAGTGTGAGAGTGTGAGGGAGTGAGTGTGTGAGGGTGAGGGACCGGGGAGGAGAAGCTCTTCATCTTCTCCTCTCTTCTTCGCTTCTCTTCTCTTCTCTTCTCTTGCTCGTGGTGATGGAGCTTGGAGCATGGAGCTTGAGGATGGAGCTTGCTTGAAGCTTGCACTTAGATCCTAGAGCTACCGGAGTGCACGAGAGAGGAGGTAACTCGATCGGCATGGAGGTAAGCTCACTACACCCGTAGATATGGATGGTGCATCGGCTATGTGAGAGGCAGCCATTAGTGCTTGGCTTGGAACGCTTGAAACAATAAGCAGTTCGAGGGTCTTGGCGGTTGAGCGAAAGCTCCCACATTTTGGTTCCATTACCGGGACCAACGGATTCAAGTCTTGAGCGCTTGCGCGCTTCGAATCGAGCATTAAAGTAGGGTTTTCCTCGAACCGGTGCTTGAGCTAGATAGGTAGGAAGCAAGGGAGTTTAAAGAAGTATTCGATCTCCTTAGCAAGTAGGTTTTTGGTTTTTTGGATTTGGAAAAGCATGTTGGAGTAGTGTAGGTGATTGCTTTGTGATTTGTATGCATTTAGGGTAAGGAAAAAAAAGAAAAAGAAGCAAACTGTAGGGTTTTCTATTGCTTTATAACAGACTGAAACAAGAAAATAGGGGCACAGATTCGGATTTCTAGCTGGAAGAGTATGAGGGACTAACCTCTGAGGTCACAGCAGGCTGGGATGGGGCAATAAGAGGCCCAGGGAACCAGGAAAGCCCACATTTGACATCCTGCCCTCTAAGAAGAGAGTGAGCTTAAGAGCTAGGGAGAGTGAGAGAGAGAGAGAGAGAGAGAGAGAGAGAGAGAGAGAGAGAGAGAGAGAGAGAGACCTGCAGAGAGATCATCAGCATGCTGATCGATTCGAGTGCCACACCATTTTCAGGTATGCCAGGCATTTCCCTCTGTGGCTTTGCATCTAATTAGGCGGCACGGCATGATTCGGTGAAGTAGACGTCAGCCTAGAGGCGTCGCGTGCAACTCGCGGTCCATCGGCCGCTCAGTCGAACCAGTTCGTCCGAGTCCCAGAATAGGATTGCCCTATCTCTGGAGTCAGACCGTCCGACCCCAAAAATCGGACCTCTCCAAAAACCATCTGACTCCGAAAATCAAACCACCCTCCCGATCCGATTCCCAGAATCGGACCAGTCCAGAATCTTACCACCCTTGTCTGCCCGTCCGATTTTGAAAATCGGACACTCGGACCTTCGAAATCGGACACAAGGAATCGGACCACTCAGAATCGGATGCCTGTCAAAATCGGACGTCCAATTTCAAAAATTGGACGTGACCAGAATCGGACCACTGGGCCGATCGGACACCAACCCAAAATCGGACGCCCGATTCTGATAATCGGACTCCTGAAAATCGGACATCTGAGGATCGGATAGAAATTGTCAAAATTGGACAGGTATGTAGAACACAAATCTTGATGCATCTAAACCCCGAAATTGACCCCAAAGGTGAAGTAGAGCTAAAGGCACATCACAGATCCATCATTGGGCTGAAACTTAGAGCAACTAGTTCAAATTTTGGCTATAAACTGTCCTCAAAATTGTGCATGGTGTTTATCGTAATGGCCCTACAGGTCGGGGGGACTGCCCCCCCTAGACCCCCGCAGAGGGGGCTCTATCCCCTCCGAACCTCCCCCAAGTAGGTTGGAGAGAAAACAAGCGCCGTGACAGGTCCTCTGAATTGGACCCTAGTGTAGTAATGGCTCTACACGAGCATGGATTCTCACTTGCAAAAGAGCAACCAAAAGCCCATACCCAAATAGAGAGAAACAGAGACCCTAGAACATCAATAGGCCAATCTAGCCATCAAGGGCAAAAAGGCCACACCACGAGAACACAAAGACATTGTGTTGAGACCATGTCTAGTCAGAGTGAAATGCAACATCAGCAAGCTACAAATGCCAAGATGACTAGACATGACACTCTTAATGAGAGATGTACCTTGAGCAACACTGCACAGATGACTCAAGACATTGGTGGAGAATCCACATCTGGTCATGCAATTGGGGACTCAAGGGCATCTGTCAAAAGGCTTAAATTTACAAGCCAAGACTCGGAAGATGAAAACATAGTACCACCTGCTTATCTTAGGGTCAAACTCACCGCGAAAAGAGAGCATACTATCCATGCTCTAATTGATGAAGGAGCTGATTCTAATATCTTGGCCTATGAATCATGGACCCTACTAGGCCAACCAGAGCTCACACCGACTAGTGCAACTCTTAGCCCTTATGGGGGATACCCACAAGCACTCATAGGGAAGTGCAAAATCCTTGCGACAATTGAAACAGAAAGCTTGCCTATCCTATTTCATGTTTCTCCAAATAGTGCTAGCTACGGGAAAGAAACCCTCCTAGGAAGACCCTTCAAAAGGGCAACCAAGTGTGAGACTAACTATGTAGCACAGAGGATACACCTGTCAAGATTGTGGGAGAGAAGGAAGGAGTCTCACTTGTAGCTTTCTTGCTTGCACAATGGGGGAATACACACAAGGGTGGAGGCTGAAAACAGTTTTCCTCTTCTTAGTTGTGGAAGCCAAAAGAACTCTAGTACAAAGAAATAGAAGAACCCTAGATATGGGTCCCAAACCAAACTCAACTAACTAAGGTGGCATACTAACTGAGCCACGAACTAGAGTAGATAAGGATAGCTATCATGTAGCTATTATTCAGGGGCGGTGTACCAACCGCATCTGCCCAACTGACAAGTCGGTGACATAAATACACAACGGTCACCCTGGCGTATCACGAGTGGAGCTCGATATCTCAACACTCCCCCTCGAGCTCAATCCCAATTCCTGCACACCAAGCAGGTCTCTGAACTTGCGCAGCTTCTTTGCGCCCAATGCCTTCGTGAATATGTCAACTACCTGATCCTCTGTGCTGACATAAACTAGATCAATAAGACCTAGTAAAACCCTCTCTCGCACATAGTGATAATGCACCTCAATGTGCTTTGTTCTAGCATGATAGACTGGGTTATTTGCCAAGTGTATACTACTCATGTTGTCACAATAAATGACAACTGGCCCATCTGTAGACTGATGCATATCATAAAGTAGCTTATGCAACCAAGCTACCTCACATGCAGCCATTGCTGCACCCCTGTACTCAGCCTCTGTGCTCGACAAGGCGACTGTAGGTTGTTTCTTGCTGCTCCAAGTGACTGCAGCACTCCCAAAAGAGAACACATATCCACTGGTAGATCGTCTATCAGAAATACTACCAGCCCAATCAGCATCAGTGTATCCATGCAACTGTATCTGAACCCCAGTCTCATAAAATAGTCAATACTGCAATGTGGACTTCACATACCTGAGTATGCGTCTAGCCGCATCCAAATGTGGTTTCCTTGGAGCCTGCATAAACTGACTTACCAATCCAACAGCATAGCTCAAATCTGGCCTGGTAATAGTCATATAAATCAAACTTCCTACTATGCGTCTGTACATAGTAGAGTCTTCTAGAAGCTCACCTGCATCTGTGCTCAGCTTCACATTCTGCTCCAAAGGAACTGAAATAGGCTTACAGCCTGTCATCCCATATTTGGACAGCATGTCCAATCCATACTGCCTCTGCAAGAGCTATATCCCACTTGGTGATCTAATCACCTCAATGCCCAAGAAATAACGCAGCTCTCCCAAATCTTTCATCTCAAACTTCTGCTTCAATAGCATTTTCACATGAAGGATATCTTCATCACTGTCACCTGTCATAATCAAATCATCAACATAAATGACAAGTAGCATAATACCTTTCTCTGTTTTTCTCACATAAAGTGAGAAATCTGCCTTGGAAATCTGAAAGCCAATAGTGACAAGATACTGTCCTATCTTGTCAGACCATGCTCTAGGTGCTTGCTTCAAGCCATACAAGGCTTTCTTCAACCTGCAAACAAACTCAGGATGAACAGCATGCACATAACCTGGTGGCTGCTCCATATAGACCTCTTCTTGCAAATCACCATGCAAGAAGGCATTCTTTACATCCATCTGATGTAAAGACCATCCCTTTGATGCAGCCATAGCAATGACTACTCTTACAGTTGCCACCCTTGCAACTGGACTGAATGTTTCTTCATAGTCAATGCCATATGTTTGTGCATACCCCTTGACTACTAATCTTGCCTTGTATCTGTTCACAGAACCATCTGCATTGTGCTTCACCTTATAAACCCACTTACAGCCAATTGCATTCTTACCTTTAGGCAAAGGTACTAACTCCCATGTAGCATTTTCTTCCAAGGCATCCATTTCTTCATCCATGGCTTTCTCCCATTTTTATTTTCCCATGGCTTGCTCAAAAGATGTGGGTTCTGGTTCCTGTATCACTTTGACCATATATGCATAGTGAATGGCTGTAAATCCATCATATTTCAGCCTATCCACAGGATACCTAGCTCTCGTAGACCTGCGCAAAGTAGGTTCACTCCCAGGTGCTCTCAAAACATCCCTGGTTTTCCTTACTCCAGGTGTAACAATAGAAGGGATACCCAACTCATCATCAATGCTCTGTTCTGAGCCACTGGATTCACCATCCACATAAGAGTGACCTGCATTCACATCAAACATGGGCTGATCAACCTTCTCTTTTCCTTTTCGTGATACCTGCATACCACTATCTGCATTGCTTTGAGAAGATTCTCCTGATCTCAATCTGCCTGTCCATGGCAAAGAATGTGAACCACTGCTAGAAGACGCTCCAGGTCCACTAATATTTTGTGACTGCTGCTGTGAATTCTGTGCAGCATTACCATTTTGTGCATCTACATCATCAATCACATTTAGTGGTTTATACCAGCTACTCATCTCATAAAAAATAACATCTCTGCTCACTGTAAACTTACGAGTAGAAGGGTTATAGCATCTATACCCTTTTTGCTGCAGAGAGTAACCAATAAAGATGCACTTCTCAGCTTTTGGATCCAACTTGGATCTCAGCTCATCTGGCACATGTACATAGGCAATGCAACCAAAAATTTTCAAATGAGAAATATCTGGTTTCCTACCAGTATACCTCTCCTCTGGAGTCATTCCATGTATTGCTGCAGTGGGAGTCCTGTTCATTATGTAGACTGCTGTAGCAATTGCTTCAGCCCAATAAAAATATGGCAAGTCTTTTTCATTGAGCATGGCACGAGATACCTCTCCAATATGCCTGTTTTTCCTTTCTGTAATTCCATTTTGTTGTGGGGTATAACTGCATGAATATTGCTGCTTTATGCCATGCTCCTGCAAGAACTTTGCAAACTCATTTGAGAGGTACTCTCCCCCTCCATCTGACCTTAGGCATTTTATTTGCAGACCTGTTTCTTTTTCAGCCATAGCTTTAAGGGTTTTGAAATGCCCAAAAACTTCACTTTTCTTTTTCATAAAATACACCCAAACTTTTCTGCTATAGTCATCAATAAAAGTGACAAAATAATGACAGCCTCCAAGAGATGCAGCTTTAGTAGTCCACACATCAGAGTGGATTAATTCCAATGGCTTCTCACTCTCTTGAACATGTCTAGGAAATGGTTTCCTTGCCTGTTTTCCAAACTGACAGGCTTCACATACCTTATGCATTTCTGCAACCTTGAATTTTGGCAATCCTGCAACAATATTTTGGGCCTGCATTGATTTAAGTCGCTATACATTAACATGACCAATGCGTTTATGCCAGATATCAATATCTGCAACTACCCCAGTCCCATGTGCAAACATTGCTGCACTCAATTCAGACATGTCTGCATCCAACGTAAACACTCTGCCCTTCTTCTTTCCTTTTGCTATCAAGCGACCTTTATTTTTCATATCCTCAACAAAGCATCCATGAGGATTAAATCTGACCTGCAAGCCTTGCTTAACCATTTGACCGATAGAAACCAGATTCTTGGTGATATTCGGGACATGAAATACATCGGACAGGTATTTCTTTTTCCCATCCTGCATAGACAATGGAATTTTTCCAATCTGCACAATAGGATGTGCAGTATCATCACCAGTCTCCACAAATCCTGGTTTTTCCATTTTCCTTGCATCCTCCATCCATTCTGCATTACCTGTCATGTGGTTTGATGCACCTGAGTCAACATACCATACATCATTGCTTTCTTCTGCACTTGTCACAGAATTGTTCATGTGCTGCACCATGAACAAATGCTCATTTCTGTCATCACCCTGTCTGCTAGAAGATGCATAATTCCCTTGTTGCAGTTTTCCATTCATGATGTCATTCTGCTTTTTATAGCAGTCTTTAGCCATATGACCCATTTTACCACAGTAGTAGCATTCAACATTACTGTTTGCATTTTGACCTCTTTTCCATCCACCACGACCTCTTTGGCTCCCCCTGCCTCTAGAGTTACTACGTCCTCCTCCATAGGACTGGTTTTCTTGAGTTTGCTGCATATTCTGATTTCTACCACGGCCTTCAAATCGGCCTCCTCTACCTCTGCCTCTACCTCTTCCAGCATTTGAGTAGAAGACAGATTCTTTTGAAGTTCCTCCTGAAGAAGATGCACCACCATTTCTCTGTTCCTCAGAAATTAGAAGAGCAATCAACTCCTCAAAATCAGGAAATCTTTCACGAACTGAAATGGATGTCCGAAACTGTGCATAATCCTTTCCTACACCATTCAAGGTCACAGAAACTAAATCATCATCTTCCACTGGTGACCCAATGGAAGCAAGTGCATCTGCAATCTTCTTCACCTTCATGTGGTAGTCGTTGATGCTCATATTTTCTCTTTGCACATTGTGCAACTCTTGCTTGAGCTGCATTTTCCTGGCTTGCGTATTTGTGCTATACATTTTTGACAAAGTATCCCATGCCTCCTTTGGCGTACTTGCATCCTGAATATGCACAATCATAGAGTCTGAAATGCTGATAGACAGCCAATATATAACTTTCCTGGCTCTCTCATGCCATGCTTTAAATGCCTGCATTTGCTGTTGATTGGGAACATCAGGAAGAACTAGTTCTTCTTCATTTCCTGCAACAAATTCCCAATATCCTTTTCCCATAAGGAAATTCGTCATTCTAAACTTCCATGCTTGGAAGTTGTTCTTGTCAAGCTTTTCAGTGACAATCTGTGAAAGAGAATCAGATGCCATTACAGAAGACTGCAAAAAATTCTGTCACTGCAAAAACCACAGCTTCACCCTCACAAGGGAAAATCTGCAAAACTGGCGAGAGTGGTATTTGACCACACAGTCACTTCTTAGTGACGATTTTGCATCAACAGGCAACAGGGATGATTCTGTAACTCCCAATGTCTCTGCGCACAAGCATACAATGCAATTTTTACAGTAACTATTCACCGACCTGTAGAACAATGGCTGCACAGCATAAAACTGGGCCTTTTCCTAAGTGCATGCAGAAAACTTCCGCCTCCAAAACAGGCCCCGAAATGGCCTCAAATCAAAACAGGCCCCGAAATGGCCCCGAAATGGCCCTGAAAACAGTTTTCCTGAACTCTAGTACAAAGAAATAGAAGAACCCTAGATATGGGTCTCAAACCAAACTCAACTAACTAAGGTGGCATACTAACTGAGCCACGAACTAGACTAGATAAGGATAGCTATCATGTAGCTATTATTCAGGGGCGGTGTACCAACCGCATCTGCCCAACTGACAAGTCGGTGACATAAATACACAACGGTCACCCTGGCGTATCACGAGTGGAGCTCAATATCTCAACAACACCTGACGCTACCGGGTGTGAGGATAGTCACAATCTTTAGCAAGGGTGACCTCATCGAACCTCAAGGGAAAGGAAAGGAAGGTGCTGACATAACAGTCAAGCCTACTAATGAGAACAAGGACTTGTTGGAAAAACTGATACAAGCACAGGTTGAACAACGAGAACTAGTGAGTGAGGCCATGCTTGAAACAAGAATGTCAAGAGACAATGCCAAGGAGGGGCTTTGGACTTACAAATATTGTAGAAGACCCCAAAAGAAGCCCAAGCCTTATAGACGAAGGCATCGATGGAGGGTCAACACAACGCCGCAATGGATATCCAAAGCGTTGCTACATGCTCAAGGGTATTACGTAGGTAACCAATGGATTTGGATACCAAAATCCCCTGCTAAACCACCTCTATCAGCTAAAGGCCAAATTGCACCAAAAGCAACGAGGCACAAGAGGAAACTAAGAGAAACTCCAGGTCTCAAGGCAAGAAAATGTCCAAGAGGTGGGACATGACACCATCCGTAGCTCTCGGCCCAAGGATATGCCTGAGCAACCTAATGTGACTAGATCAACTCATGCTCGATCTACACAGATGAATGCTCAAAGGGCAACAAAAGACACGACCACTTCTAATCGCCCTAGGGACTTAACACCACAATCCACCAAGGGTAGCCAGCCCACTAGATTAGCCGCTACTACTTCCAATCAGGGATCACAGCAGTCACAGCCCTTGGCCGTGACAATGCCCCTTGTGGAATGTGTCCTTAGTAGTTTACCTGTGGAGGAGGTGTCACAGCCAACTTCTGTGACAACTCTAGCGAAGTGCCTAAAGCCTAGGCTGGAGGAGTTAAATACAAGGGAATTGGCCGAAGAGCTAGACTCTCCAAAAAGGGAGGTAGTTGTACCCTCACAACCTAGTGAGGCCATTCAACAGGCTGCGGCTATGTCCCGTAAGGACACACTAGAGAGAGAGAATGCTGAGACCCAACCAAGCACATCAATGGTCGACCTAGTCCAAGGTCCTGAGTCGTTGAGAGATGCACCTTCACACCACTGACCAAGAAAAAGAGGAGAAAACAATGAAGGCAATAGCAGTCACAGGTGGTTGGGGGTCCCAAGAACATTGACAGCAAAAGCATTGGAGAGCTCAGGAATAAAGCTTCGAGTCCATCTACCAATGACCCCGTTGATGCCTCTCCTGATAGCGGTGAAACCTTAGACACATCCATGTGCTCTGAAAAATCAAAGCAGTCTTTACCATCAACGGCTGCTTGCAACACTCAATCCACTGACAATAGAACTCGCATTGACCAATCAAGAGTGGATATTGTTGGTCTGCAGCAGAAAGCACCATAGCCATGGCCGAACAGATGATATCACAGGGCCAACTGACTCCCGAACAACAGATAATGATACCTCAGATGATAGAAAGGATGAAGCAAGCACTGACTGCACACGTCCAACAAACTCAGGATAGCCATACTCCAGAAGTAAGTGATCAGCAGCATGATGAGCAACCATTGGGTCCAACAATGCTGTCACAACAGGGTGACAAACTTATACCAATCACATCCAAGGAGAACCATGATGCAATGACAAAGCCTCAGGAGAAACATGAAAACCCCAAGAGCATAAGAAATCCTAGCGTTGGCCAAACTTGCTCGTCTAGGCCTGAGCCCCCAGCTACGCTAAAGCCCATGCAAACTCCTAGAACCTTGCATGAGATAGCAACCGAGCAAGCCCTCGTTGAACATAGAAGTGTCACAGAATTTGAGTTGGATGCTAAGCTCAAAGTGTTCGCACATGTCTATGTCTTGGCAGACATGGGCGCATTTCCTAAAGAACAACTCGAAGAATACTTGCCATTTTCCTTATCCTGGAAAGAGCAAGAACATCTTGATGAGCACTATAACAGGTTCCTGTATGAATGCATGCGACTCATCTCTGACGAGGAAGTCGACGAACTACACTTAACTGTCACATGCAATGATGTGCTTTGCCAACCAAATTTCTTAGAGATAGAGCAACTAAAGCAACTATCAGAGGGCCGAAGTCAATTTGAACAGCATTGGTGTAAAAACCACATTGTAATGGCCAAACTAGGAGCCTAGATCATGACAGTCTCAGAGGAGCGATTGGCCAAATGGCGGTCTCAAAGAGACCCAACCTATGTGGCACCAACTTCCTTTCAAGTGCTGACTGCCATTCGGGGTACGGACTTGGTTGAAACTGGCCAAGAGAACTCTCTATCTGATAAGGTTCTCACTGAGGAGGAGTTACATGTTGCCAGTAGACTCGGACAAGGTTCCATGCTACTTGATGTTGCAAAATATCTATCCCTATTGAGTAAGCAGCCACGAGTACTAGATGCATGTGCCACACTCTAGTACAATCCGGAGTTCTACAATTGGCTTTTATCCTCATGATGTGATAAGGATTCGTAAATATGTACATAAATAAACAATGAATTTGTGACCCTATATAGACAATATCAACACACACAAGCAATGATAGTCAAGCACAAGGAGAAGAGTTGGGTTCAATAGGCTAAGCTCCTCAGGTCCTCCTCTCACCACACATTTAGAAGTTGTGTGACCATTCCCATCTCCAGGCAGAGGGCATGCAACCCTCATTACCACCATAGGAAGCCCTAACCAACATCTCTGATGGTGTAGACAGGGTACCATCCCTTTCTACACACCTTTCCCCCTTTCCGGTCTATCCTTTCGAGGATGATCCCTGCCCCACTCCATGACAACCAGTCCATGGAACTTCACATAATCCAAGATCTGCCAATGGCTGGAGGCCAAACGAACATCATCACAGGGGCCATCCCTCTACTATAACCACTGCATGCCTCACCTCTCCCCTCCTCCTCATATGCGCTTGATAACCCACTGTATAAATCCCTTCTATCCAAATGGTTTTATCCTGTCTCAAGGCCTAATTCTTGGTTCGCATTTTGTAGGTCCCCCTACGTGGAAGACATGGAACACCTAGGACAGATGGCTTGCAAAGACGCTCTCCACTATTGTAGGGAACATGCAGCACAAGCTACTCCGTCGGTGTGCTACATGCCTACCCTCAAAGGTATGCAAAGAAACGAGGTCCCAAGCAACACCGCCCCGGACGTAGGCCAAAGAATCCCTAGGCCAGGGGAGTAGAAGCTCAAAGAAGTACACAAGGTGTGGCAACACCGGTTGTGCAAGCTCCCAACAAATGCTCGGGCACCAGGTGCTCAAAGGCAAAACGGGCAGCTCGAGACAAGGAAGAATTTGATGCATTGTTCAAAAGCATTTTGAAAATGGTTACGGCTAGAGACTACACCATTTAGGTCCCAGTTGACATCTTCCCTGCCCAACCTCACAGAAGCCCCTCACTAGTAGAGCCTTAGTTGCCTGACCACCCGGACTCACCCCGCCTTGTGCAAATCGAGTAGCCCCTATGATATACAAGCAACTTAACAAGCCATCCTGCCATAATTTTTTATCTTTTGATGATCAAAGGGGTAGGCTCCCCACTTGTACACACTTCCCTTACCTATCGCTAATATATGCCACATCTTTAACAAGCACTAGAATAGGCATCACAATCAGCATCATAGGATTTTGAAAAAGTTATATCTTGACATGATTGCATTTGTTCATTTTACTTGACGCATGCGACTTGCATATACTCTCATGAAGTGACAAGTGGATGCAGGATGACACATGTCTTTGTGCAAATGTGTTCAATGCCCAAACCACCGCAAGACCACCAACCAAGAACCGTGACAAAGCCATGCTGTCAAACGTGAAAAATCACCCTTGCGAGTGCCCACATCGCACGAACCAAAGCGTAGTCATGGGCTACGCTCTCTTCATGGGTCAAGCTCTATAGTGGACTCACGACAGTTGTTCCCTCAATTGTACCAACATCGCGTGTCGCAAAGAGGTTTGCAGTATCTCAAGTGTATCTCCCCATCTCAACAACTGCTTCTCTAACAATGAGTCTAGGGCACAATCATCACTGTAATATCCATTTCTTGAGCCTTCGAAGCTTGACATTTCCCAACCCATTGAAAGGCTGATAGCCTCAACATATTGCAATGATTGTATTCAGGCGAGTCAAAAGAAAAAAGAAAGAAAGAAAGAAAGAAAGAAAAAAGCATAAGAAAAAGAAACAAAGAAAAGAACAAGAAAAAGAAAGAAAAAAAAAGAAAAGAAAAGAATGAAAAAATAAGAAGCACCCACGATCACAGCACATCTAGGGGTCCTTAAATTAGGTGCGTCCAGTGACCTTGGTTGGCTGGCTCCGCCCCTAATCCCCTAGCCCCTTTAGCATCACCCACAATTGTTCAGGGCACATCAAGGGCAAGATATACCTAGGTAGCTTGTCTCGCATATGGTTAGACCTATCACCCTGACTCATTCGCACGATTCCCTCTTGCACTCTGCCTTAGTACCATTGCAATCAATTGTGGTAAGCACAGCACGAATGGCCATGAAAAGTACACCGTCCTCATTATGCAAGTCCAATCGCTCCCAACTACCGAAGCTGTGGTGTCCCTGTGTTCAATTATGTTACATCGTGCAGTCACAATGCAAAGGATGTCGCATAAACCTTCACCTGTACTTCTTCTCAACATGGACAACTTTGCTTCATCTCTATACTGTTAAGAGAAACCAGCCCGCGGTCTTCTAACTACGTAATATCTAAATATGCACGAGCACTCACATAATATCTGCACCAAAATATATACATAGTTTGGGTCCTCAAGTGCAGGACAATACTCTCAGCTTTCTTAGAGTTTGACCTGTCTCCCAAACTAATTAAACTATGTCTTCTGCACGATAGAGAAGACTAGCACTACTCTTAGGGAGAGACCACCTATGAGAGGTTTTCAATTGCAGGTATTGAAGACTCCAACGAAGGTGTCGTTCGCTCTTCATCGGCACTCAACTCTGACTTCCTATCCTTTATCATCCTGCAAGCCCGCCAAGAATCGTCATGTGCAGAATCCCCAACAAACCCGTCAAGAATCGCGTCATGGGGGGACTTGCTCAAGATGCTGCACCGAACACACACAAAATGCACAAGGAGAAGCTCACTCAAGAGACAAGAAGAGAGATAGAGGCCAAAACGGTTTCTTGATGGTTTCTTCTTCTTCTTCCACACACTTTTCAATGTACACAAATTATAGATAAGATACAACATAAAGGAAAGTGGCCTACTAAGTCAAACAATGCATAACCGACTACACTAGTCGACTGGTGCTATAACTATGCCAGCTGTAAATAGGTGTAACAACTTGAATATAATAAGTAATGAGTTAGTGGCCATGTGAGGGTCATAATGACCACCGAGGTGCTAAGTTTAGATATGTGGACCCATCTAACTAGGCGGTCCATCATTAATGTTCGCATGTGTTGAGCTTGTCATCTCAACACTCCCCCTCAAGCTCAACTGCATCTCTGCAACTCCAAGTAAGCTTCGAAACTTTTGAAGCTTCTCTGTACCCAATGCCTTCATGAAGTTGTCATCTATCTGATCCTGTGTGCTGACATACACCAAGTCAATCTCACCTGCTAGTACCTTTTCTCTCACAAAGTGGTAGTGTACCTCAATATGTTTTGTCTTCGCATGGAACACAGGGTTCCTAGCCAACTGTATACTGCTCATGTTGTCACAATAAATGACAACCAGACCTTCCACCTGCACATCTAAATCAGCCAATAACTTTTGTAACCATACTACCTCACATGCTGCAATAGTAGCACCTCTATACTCAGCCTCTGTACTCAACAAAGCAACTATAGATTGGTTTTTTTTGCTCCAAGCAACTGCTGCACTATCAAGAGAGAACATGTATCCACTGGTAGATCTTCTATCAGACATACTACCAACCCAATCTACATCTGTGTATCCAAACACTTGTACATCTATACTTGCCTCATAGAAAAGTCCAAACACTTGTACATCTATACTTGCCTCATAGAAAAGTCCATAATGTAATGTGGACTTCACATATCTCAATATGCATCTGGCTGCATCCAAATGTGGCTTTCTAGGTACTTGCATAAAATGACTCACAAGACCAATAGCATAGCTCAAGTCTGGCGTTTTGATGTTATGTGGACTTCATATATCTCAATATGCGTCTGACTGCATCCAAATGTGGCTTTCTAGGTACTTGCATAAAATGACTCACAAGACCAATAGCGTAGCTCAAGTCTGGCATTTTAACGATCATGTAGATCAAACTCCCCACTATCCTCCTGAACATAGTAGGGTCTTCTATCTCATCCCTTACATCAGCACTCAACTTTACATTCTGCTCCAATGGGACTGAAAGTGGTTTGCATGCTGTCATACCATACTTGGACAACATATCCAAGCCATATTGTCTTTTGGACAGCCATATACCATCATCACATCTAATCACCTCAATGCCAAGGAAGTACCTTAGCTCACCTAAATCCTTCATCTCAAACTTCTTCAAAAACTTCACCAATCCCACTATCACTATCACCTGTAATAATCAAGTCATCCACATAGATGACTATGATGACCAAACCTGCATCTCCCTTTCTCACATAAAGTGAGTGATCAGCATCAGAAACATAAAAGCCAATATTTACAAGATACTCTCTGATCTTGTCAGACCATGCTCTAGGTGCTTGCTTGAGCCCATAGAGCGCCTTCTTCAACCTGCACACATACGTGGGATGCTCTAAATCTTCATAACCTACTGGCTTATCCATATACACTTCTTCCTGCAAATCACCATGCAAGAAGGAATTCTTCACATCCATTTGCTGCAACCTCCAATCATTGGCTACTGCCAAAGCAATCACACATCTGACAGTTTCCATCCTAGCAACTAGACTAAAGGTTTCATCATAATCTATGCCATATGTCTAGGCATAGCCTTTTGCAACCAGCCTAGCTTTGTACCTACTAATAGAACCATCTGTATTGTGCTTAATCTTATAAACCCACTTACATCCAATAGCTTTATTGCCCTTCGGCAATGATACTAGATCCTAAGTCTTATTGGCCTCTAATGCAGCCATCTCCTCATCCATTGCTGCATCCCAATGAGTATGACCAATAGCATCCTCAAAATAAGTGGGCTCAATATCCTCAAGTAGTTTCACCATATAAGCATAATGGTGAGTTGCATAACCTTCAAAACCAAATCTTTTAATAGGGTATCTGACCCTGCTAGATCTGCGTACCACCAGATCACTCAACGGAGCCTTTACATTACTATGAGCTCTCTGTACACCTGGTGTCCTGACAGAAGGAATGCCAAGCTCATCATCCAAGATCTCTGAGCCACTAGAGCCTCCATCAAGAACTGCATCAATGCCATCTGACACTTTATTCTTTCCTTTGTCTTTACCTGTAGTTCTACTAGATGC
Source organism: Lygodium microphyllum (assembly GCF_053477565.2). Lineage (NCBI taxonomy): Eukaryota > Viridiplantae > Streptophyta > Polypodiopsida > Schizaeales > Lygodiaceae > Lygodium > Lygodium microphyllum. The sequence continues at coordinate 51,091,888 of NC_141140.1, read as the reverse complement.
ACCTGAAGATGTAGAGCTACTCCTTAGTCTCCCAGACCAAGGACTACCAGATGATGTCTCTAGTCCACTAAAAGTCCGTGATTCTTGCTTTTCAACCTGCACATGAGTGTCATCATCATCATCATCATCCAATATATCACCACTAGATGCATACCAACTGCTCATTTTATCAAAGATGACATCCCTGCTCACTTTGAACTTACATGTGACAGGGTTATAACAACGATACCCTTTCTGCTCTAAAGAGTATCCAATAAAGACACATTTTTCTGCCTTTGGATCAAGCTTCTTCCATAGCTCATCTGGCACATGAACATATGCAACACAGCCAAATACCTTCAAGTGCGATACATCAAGCTTCTTGCCAGTAAAGCATTCTTCAGGAGTCATCCCACGAACTGCAGCTATGGGAGTTCTATTCATAATATAAACAACAGTATGAATAGTCTCAGACCAAAAATCCTTAGGCATATTCTTTTTAGCCATCAAGGCACGTGCAACTTCTGCAATATGCCTGTTTTTCCTTTCTGCAACCCCATTTTGCTACGGGGTATACCTGCATGTGAACTGTCTCTTTATCCCATGAGACATCAGAAAATCATTGAACTCATTCAAGGGGTACTCTCCCCCTCCATCTGACCTCAAGAACTTTACTTTCAAGCATGTTTCTCTTTCAACTATAGCCTTGAAAGTTCTAAAGTGCTCAAAAGCTTCACTTTTTTCCTTCATAAAATATACCCACAGCTTTCTAGAGCAATCATCAATGATTGTGACAAAGTATGAATTGCCTCCAAGAGATACATTTTGTGTAGGCCCCCAAATGTCTGTATGCACAACATCAAGGATATTTCTGCTTACATCTCTGTCATGTGAAAAGGGTTGTCTTGTCTGGTTACCAAACTGACATGCTTCGCATACCTTATGAAATTCTGCAACTCTAAATATATTCTTTGGACTGCATTAATTTCATCCTTTGTACATTTGCATGTCCAATGCATTTGTGCCAAATTTCAATATCTACAACAACACATTTTCCTTTAACATACATAGTAGCATTCATAGTAGGAATTCTAGCATCCAGAGTAAACATATGTCCAACTCTACTTCCCTTTGCAACTAACCTACACTTGTCATTAAAGTCTTCTACAAAGCATCCCTTTGCATTAAATCTGACTTGCAGCCCTTGCTCTACCATCTGACCGACTGACACCAAGTTTTTTGTAATAGATGGCACATGTAATACATCTGAAAGACTCTTTGTCTTACCATCATGCAAGGACAAGGGAACTTTTCCAATGTGTGAAATTGGGTTTCATGAATCATCACCCGTCTGCATATAACCTGCATTTTGCAAATCCTGCATCTCTCTAAACCATTTTGTATGGCTGGTCATATGATTGGATGCACCTGAATCAACATACCAAACATCATCATGTGTTCCCTTTCCTATAATCAGCATATGCTACATAACAAATAGATGTTCATTTTTGTCTTCATTCTGTCGTGAAGACGATGCATAGTTTCCTTGTTGCAACTTACCACTGCGAATATCATCTTTCTTAGCATAACATTGGGCTGCAATATGTCCTGTTTTGCCACAGTAGTGACACACAATACCAGAGTTGTTAGAACCTCTGTTCTACCATCCACCTCTTCCTCTAAAGCTCCCCCTGACTCTAAAGTTACCACGATCTCCTGAAACCTATATATCACCAAATTGCTGATTCAATCTGTTTTGCTGGTTGTCACTACCACGTCCTATACCCTGGCCTCTTGAAGAAAACCTGCCATGTCCCCTTCCTGAAGTGGAGTAGAAAGCTTAGACCTGTTCATCACTTCTTTCAGATTTCTCACTCTATATGTTGATCTCTTCAGTGATCATAAGGGAGACCAACTCATCGAAATCTGAAAATGGCTTTTTGACATATATGGAAGTTACAAAAGACTTCCAAGCGTTTTCATTGTTAAGTCCATTCAAGGTAGACGACACCAAATCATCATCATCAGGCATTGCATCAATCGCTACCAAGGCATCTACAATGCTCGTTACCTTCAGTGCATACTCATTGATAGACATCTTCCCTTTCTTTAATGTATTCAACTCTTGCTTGAGTTGAATCTTTCGTGCCTTTGTATTTACGAAAAACATACTTTCAAGTATGGTCCAAGTTGCATATGAATTCTCTGCATTTCTGATATGTCCCAGCATATTATTGTCAATTATTGTAGACTGCCAATACATGACCTTTTTGTCTTTTGCATTCCATTCCTTCCGTGCCTTTGTCTCTTCTGCAGTTAGAGGATCACTCGCCTCCGGCTCCTTTTCTTCACCTGACACAAACTCGTAGAGGCCTTTTCTAATAAGGAAATTCATGCCACGGAACTTCCATGAAGGGTAGTTGTTCTTGTCAATCTTCTCAATGATGGGGTTTCCACTGTCCTCTGCCATTATCACAAAACTAATACCAAACAGTAAGCAAATATTCTGCAACCCTCGACCTATAGTGCACAGCAATACACCAGACAACCTTTTTCAATGTCTGCTCAACAATACATGCAATCTACAAACTAGTTTGTAGATAAACCTTGTGTTTATTTGCTAGTAAACACCTTTGAACTTAGAGATCTGAAATCTGTAACCTGTGCACGTGTATACGGTAGACACAACTAAAATTACAGGGTATCTCGAACTGTTGTCCGCAACCTTGCGGCTCTAAAACGGGGCCTGAAATGACCTCGGATGCCAAAATAGCAGTGGGAAAGCCCTAAAGGGAAAATCTATAGAATAGACAGTGCTCTTCATGCACACCAAATCTCACTGCAATCTGAGATTTTTGCTATGCCCTACTTCTGGTGCCTCCACAGACACTGTCCAAGAGAAAGAGTGGAAGAATGGGAGAGCTTCTTACCCGTGGCTTACTTGCTCAAACCTTGCTTCTTCTTCTTCACTTAAGCCTTTGAAATCAGCCTCTCTCAGTGGCACAGCTCTAATACCATGTTAAGAATCGCGTGGTGGGGGGACTTGCTCAAGATGCTGTGCCGAACACACACAGAATGCACAAGGAGAAGCTCACTCAAGAGACAAGAAGAGAGATGGAGGCCAAAACGTTTTCTTGCTGGTTTCTTCTTCTTCTTCCACACACTTTTCAATGTACACAAAGTATAGATAAGATATAATATAAAGGAAAGTGGCCTACTAAGTCAAACAATGCATAACCGACTACACTAGTCAACTAGCGATAAGTAATGAGTCAGTGGCCATGTGAGAGTCATAATGATCACCGACGTGCTAAGTGTAGACATGTGGACCCATCTAACCAGGTGGTCCATCATTAATGTCCGCATGTGTTGAGCTTGTCATCTCAACAAAACTGCCACTTGTCCTCCATCAGTGCAATCCCAACAACAAAGAATAGCCTTACCACCAACTCCAATAGCCCTACCACCAGCCACCTAAACCACCAACGTGCCCCCAACGACCTTCCTCTCCACCACCAGCAACACTCCATGGCAACCACAGATGTCCTTGCCACCCACGCCTTCGGTGCATGCTAAAGCCTGCTACCTATGACGGTGAGTGCCATGGGACTGGCACTCGTCTAGGAGGGGGTAATATTAACCCTCACACAAGCGAAGGTGGAAAATCCGGAAAAGCTAAATCAGAAGACAAAGGCCAAGGCAAAGTGAAATGGAAGACAACAAAGATGCACAAGGAGAAAAGTCCTAAATAAGGGAGAAAGACGCGCAAGGAAAAGCGCAAGTCAATACTTTTGTAAAAGAGCACAAGCGCATCACGATTTAATTCAAGGAGCGTCAAGCTCTCACCCGTGCAATTTGTAAATGTAGATGGGCAGTGGAAAGGAAGCTAGGAAGATAGAAGGACAATGGAAAAAAAGGGCCTAGGTGGCCGGCCATGTAAAAAAGGGGATAAGGGGATGACCGCCCAAAAGGGATTTAGGGTTTTGTATATAAAGTTGAAAAGTGAATGAGAAGCTCATTCTTGTGTGTGGCCAAAAGTAGCTCTCCTCTTCTTCTTCTTCTTCTTGTTTTTTCTTGCTTGAGCTTGTGCTTGAGAGAGGGAGTGTGAGAGTGTGAGGGAGTGAGTGTGTGAGGGTGAGGGACCAGGGAGGAAAAGCTCTCCATCTTCTCCTCTCTTCTTCTCTTCTCTTCACTTCTCTTGTCTTGCTCACGATGATGGAGCTTGGAGCGTGGAGCTTGAGGATAGAGTTTGCTTGAAGCTTGCATTTGGATTGTGGAGCTACCGGAGTGTGCAGGAGAGGAGATAACTCGATCGGCATGGAGCTAAGCTCACTACACTCATAGATATGGATGGCGCATCGACTATGTGAGAGGTAGCCATTAGTGCTCGGCTTGGAACGCTTGAAACAATAAGCAGTCCGAGGGTCTTGGCGGTTGAGCGAAAGCTCCCACAGAGATAGCCAAGCTGCAAGACATGTTGAGACGACCAACACGCTCACATATCCAATGCATGTACTGTGGCAAAAACCACTTGCTAGCCAAGTGTCAAGACCCTAGGTCAAGACCTTGTGCTAACTACGGTAGGTTCGGTCACGATGTCACACATTGTAGATTACCAAGAAGACTTTCGTACTCACAACCATATGGCCAGCCCTACCTAGCGAATAGGCTACAACGATTCTTCAGAAGAAGAGCCCCATTGACCCTTCCTATGCCTCACGACATTAAGTCGGTTGTTCCTAGGATGGACATAAACCCTACATGCATACATAGACCACTTGGTCCCTATGTGACGCATCCACCGAGTGACGCTCCAGTCCACTATGTGGAAGAGTCGAATGAGGAAGAGACTTACATATACCCTTACGTCTTGCATGAGGATAAGGGCAACGCAGTCCTTATGGACTATTGACCAGTACCGGTGATGGCATTAGGAAGAGAAGGAGGTAGAGGCCTAGGAGGGTAGACGCAAAATCAAATCATCTGTTGGGCTTATGGTCACCCAGGGCATGTCTCATCACGCTACCTTGAGAGGGAGCAGCAGAACAGAGGCAAAGCTGATCTAAGGTGCATTGAGTATGAGATCACTCATCTCTTCGTCGACTGCCCAAAGAAAAAACCATCTTCGAGTTTAGCCAATGTGCCATCTGTCGCATTGGGGCTGTTTGGTGGCAAGAACCTCGATGGAGAGGCCACACCTATCCCACTGTGGGTCATGACTCATGCCCAGACAAAGCAAGCCGACATATCACTACCAGGGCCTAGCTGTTGAGATATCGAGCTCCACTCGTGATATGCCAGGGTGACCGTTGTGTATTTATGTCACAACTTGTCAGTTTCCAGACGCGGTTGGTACACCGCCCATGAATAATAGCTACATGATAGCTATCCTTATCTACTCTAGTTCGTGGATTAGTTAGTATGCCACCTTAGTTAGTTGAGTTTGGTTTGAGACCCATATATAGGGTTCTTCTATTTCTTTGTACTTGAGTTTTTTTGGCTTACACAACTAAGAAGAGGAAAACTGTTTTCAGCCTCCACCCTTGTGTGTATTCCCCCATTGTGCAAGTAAGAAAGCTTCAAGTGAGACTCCTTCCTTCTCTCCCACAATCTTGTCATGGTATCAGAGCCTTGTTCATGGTAAGGAGCTCAAGAAAGCAAGCCAAGCTCGCAGTGTTCTGGTAAGAGGAGCCGTGTTGCTTTCATTTTCTATTTTGGGAGCAGATCTCTGCAGGTAGCACAGCCGGAAAGTGCAGGAGTGCATTGTCTCAGGTTGAGACACCCTTCGCGATGAAGCAAGAGGGCAGTATATGCTGTGGGAGAGGCCTTTAGCCCTTGGCGACCTTGTTTTTTTGATTTGAGGCCATTTCGGGGCCTGTTTTGGAGGCGGAAGTTTTCTGCAGGCACTCAGGAAAAGGCCCAGTTTTATGTTGTGCAGCCACTGTTTTACAGGTCGGTGAAAAGTTACTGTAGAAATTGCATCGTATACTTGTGCGCAGAGACATTGGGAGTTACAGAATCATCCGTGTTGCCTATTGATGCAAAAACGTCACTAGGAAGTGACTATGTGGTCAAATACCACTTTTGTCAGTTTTGCAGATTTGCCTTTGTGAGGTTGAAGCTGTGTTCTTTGCAGTGACAGAATTTTTTGCAGTGTTCTGTAATGGCGTCTAATTCTCTCTCACAGATTGTCACTGAAAATCTTGACAAGAACAACTTCCAAGCATGGAAGTTTAGAATGACAAATTTCCTTATGGGAAAAGAATATTGGGAATTTGTTGTAAGAAATGAAGAAGAACTAGTTCTTCCTGATGTTTCCAATCAACAGCAAATGCAGGCATTTAAAGCATGGCATGAGAGAGCCAGGAAAGTTATGTACTAGCTGTCTATCAGCATTTTAGACTCTATGATTGTGCATATTCAAGATGCAAGTACGCCAAAGGAGGCATGGGATACTTTGTCAAAAATGTATAGCACAAATACGCAAGCCAGGAAAATGCAGCTCAAGCAAGAGTTGCATAATGTGCAAAGAGAAAATATGAGCATTAATGACTACCACATGAAGGTGAAGAAGAATGCAAATGCACTTGCTTCCATTGGGTCACCAGTGGAAGATGATGATTTAGTTTCTGTGACCTTGAATGGTTTAGGAAAGGATTATGCACAGTTTCGGACATCCATTTCAGTTCGTGAAAGATTTCCTGATTTTGAGGAGTTGATTGCTCTTCTAATTTCTAAGGAACAGAGAAATGGTGGTGCATCTTCTTCAGGAGGAACTTCAAAAGAATCTGTCTTCTACTCAAATGCTGGAAGAGGTAGAGGCAGAGGTAGAGGAGGCCGATTTGGAGGCCGTGGTAGAAATCAGAATATGCAGCAAACTCAAGAAAACCAGTCCTATGGAGGAGGACGTGGTAACTCTAGAGGCAGGGGGAGCCAAAGAGGTCGTGGTGGATGGCAAAGAGGCCAAAATGCAAACAGCAATGTTGAATGCTACTACTGTGGTAAAATGGGTCATATGGCTAAAGACTGCTATAAAAAGCAGAATGACATCATGAATGGAAAATTGCAACAAGGGAATTATGCATCTTCTAGTAGACAGGGTGACGACAGAAATGAACACTTGTTTATGGTGCAGCACATGAACAATTCTGTGACAAGTGCAGAAGAAAGCAATGATGTATGGTATGTTGACTCAGGTGCATCAAACCACATGACAGGTCATGCAAAATGGATGGAGGATGCAAGGAAAATGGAAAAACTAGGATTTGTGGAGACTGGTGATGATACTGCACATCCTATTGTGCAGATTGGAAAATTTCCTTTGTCTATGCAGGATGGGAAAACGAAATACCTGTCCGATGTATTTCATGTCCCGAATATCACCAAGAATCTGGTTTCTGTTGGTCAAATGGTTGAGCAGGGCTTGTAGGTCAGATTTAATCCTCATGGATGCTTTGTTGAGGATATGAAAAATAAAGGTCGCTTGATAGCAAAAGGAAAGAAGAAGGGAAGAATGTTTACATTGGATGCAGACATGCTGAATTGAGTGCAGCAATGTTTGCACATGGGACCAGTGTAGTTGCAGATATTGATATCTGGCATAAACGCATTGGTCATGTTAATGTACAGCAACTTAAATCAATGCAGGCCCAAAATATTGTTGCAGGATTGCCTAATGATGGACCTAAAAACGGGCCGGCACTGGCTCATGCACTAGCCGGACCTCGTCACTATGCGCAAGACAACCCCTCGGCCTCGCGGCCAGGAGCGTCTATCAAAATCTCTGCCTTCCTAAACATTGCGTTTGTAATACGTTGTAGTCCAACTGATCCTAACCCAATATTACTCCTCAGAGGGAGTCCCTTTCACATAGCCAAAAGGCTTGAATCACATACACATGGGGTTCCTCCTACGGCTGATTGCCGTCAACCCTCTGCGACTCTCCTACACCTTGGGGATTGGCCCCTCGATGCGCCGCTCAACATTTAGACATTTCGCACAAACGTCACTCAAGGTACCAAATAAACGTATCCAGGAATGTACCATTGTCCTTATTTGATTTCCCCTTTTAGGATCCCACGACTAGCCTACAACATGGGTATCTCACTGCCTCTCAACGTAGGTCATATCAAAAACCAATTGCAATGCATGTCCAGGAGCTAACTCTGATACTTTCAATTTCCTCTAAATGATCATGCAAAGAGGTGGATGCCTAGTGCTCAAACATTTAGCAAAACAGTGTCGTGCACAAGTGCAAATCATCCTTTCATGCTTTTCTTTCTAACCGCTTTGTGCTTCGTTGCATGGGCTTAGCACCGAGGTGATCCTCGTGCTACTAAGCTCTTAATTTTAATTATCATCCGTCCTAAATGCTATGCATAGAAATCAGCAGCTTTCCCATCATTTCACACGGCATTTAGACATATTTCAACTTCTCTACCCTTCCCCGTTTAAGTAGTGCATCGTTGGATAGGTGTATAGGGTATTTTGACATCATTTTATGTGAAAAAAAACTAGAAAAAGACACACTAGAACAAGAAGGCGGGGTTGAACTGAGGCAAATCCTCATGCTTCAGTCCCCACAAACATTCACAAGCATTGTTCTTATTTATCCTTATTTTTCGGACCCCAAAAATCATTTTTCCCCTATTTTTCATGGTTTTTTCCCTATTTTCCCTTATTTTCCTGCATTATTTAATTGCTGAAAATTCAAAACAGGTTATGGGCTGTGGCCCTTAGTTCCTCCTTGCAGAGAAATGAAAGTTTAGTTGATGTTCCTATCCATTTTCCCATTTTCATGCCAAAAACCTTCATTTTCCCTTGTTTTTCATGTTTTACGTGTTTTAGCATATTATTTTGAACCACAAAATGCATATTTTTCTGATTTTTTGATCATGACCAGCAAGAACTCATAGAAAACAGCATCATGAACAATTATTATCCCACATGAACACCATTTCATCCATCAAAAGCCATAAAAACTCAAATTTCCTTTGAAATTTTCAAATTACCGCTTATTTGCGTGTTTCGGGTTTTGTGTCCATGGCTGTAGATTTGGAAAAACAGCAACACTTCATGTCCAGCAACATCACAAATCACCATTCTCAGCCCGTGTAGCAATCCGGTCCATGCCGGACAAGCCTCCATCATTCTTTCTTCTTCCTTCTTCTTCCCACATGATCTTGCCTTTAGAAGAGAGAGAGGGAGAAGAGAGAAAGACTGAAATCAGAATTCTCCAAAGAGGGCATCATTCGACGGGCGAAGGGCGGCGATAGAGTCAGGATACGGAGGGGAATGAGGGGCCATTGTCAAACAGGGGGGTTGTTTGCAGGCAGGGAGGAGCATGATCAACATCATGGCGCATTTTTCGGCGCCTTCCTGCTCACGCCCTCCCCACGATTTGTTGCATCTCTCCTCCCCAAAGTTTCATGTGACATTTAAATTTTGGGCTCCCAAAGGTCACTTGCCCATTTTGGCCAAATTTTGTCCACCTCTTCAAATATTGACCGGTTTCTTGGCCATTTCCCCGTCCGGACTCGGAATCGAGCTCTGAAAAATCTTGGGCGTCCGGCTTAGCATCCCGCATTGGCCAGTAGCTTGTGTCAACCCACACGACTGTCTGAAAAATTATGAAAAATCACCAAGTGTCGCTCGGGCGCCTTTAAAGCACTTTGGCGCTTAAAATCGTCCTAGATCGAGCCGCCGCCTTTGACGGTGAATATTTTTCCCTTGATCTTCATAATTTTTAGCTATTTTTAAGCACTTCCCGTCACCTAAATTCCTCTCTCATTGGCGACCACGGGATAGGGCGACTCAGCCCGTCGAATCCACGAACATATCTGCACATAAACAACCAAAGAAGCATCAAACTGATACAAAACAATTATCATCATAAAACCCAGCACAATGCTCTCCCTACCCCTGGCAGAACCAAGGCATAACATCCACAAGGAGGAGGCCCAGCATCATCTAATAGAAGATCCGAAGTGAGTCACTAACCAGCTGCTCCAACACAGCCAAACGAAAAAGAACTGTCAAAGAGGTTGCCCGAAGTGGTAGTCTGAACTACTGACCAACTAAAGACAACGCAACTAGGAGCTCCTACAAGGCGAGGACTCCTATAGCCTGATCAAAGAATATTTTCATTCAGTGTATTTCTTCTTTGAGGATTTTTATTGGATGAACATACTTGGGCATGTAAAAAGGAGGGAGCTGAGCGCAGTGACCCAAGGAGAACAGGGCATCGGCCTCAGGACCTGTCTCGGCACCCAAGAACCTACCAAGCCCTCGCACGGCGACACTTAATCCTTTGCTAACGCTCACTTTTATTTTCGCTCCAACCTTCCTTGTTTTGATATTATTTTTCTAGCAAGAAGCCACCCCTAGGAAGACAAGGTATCGGCCCCGGGTCTGATTCGTCCCCAGGAACCTACCAGGCCTTCGCAAGGCAATGAGCAACGGCGTATATATTTTCATTTTTTTTTTTCCTTTCCATTGATAGGGGTTAGAACCCCTTTTTACACACCTTCGTATTTACATTCATCTTTTAGGATATTCAGGATTTCTTGGCATCATTATTATCATCTTCTAGCAGGCTTCTCTAACGGCCTCACTACTAACAAGAACTCCTAGAACGGCTGCCTAGCAGGCTAGCAGAACAGAGCCACTGGGACTTCCTTCTAAAACAGGTCTTTCAATGTCCAACAATGTCTTTACAGGAGGCAATGACTACTCCGACCTCCCTCAAACATGCTTAGCCTAAACCTGGGACTTCATGCCTTGGTTGCCGGTCCCTAAAAAAAATATCCCCTCAACAAGTACAAATACACATATAACAGGAACGAAAGGTACTCGTAAAGGAGGGATATCACCTGGATTGGCCACAAGAAGCTTCCATCGCAGCAAAGGCTCCTCCAGGCTCCACCAAATTCCACAAAACACGAAATCTGTTCAGCACAACACTAAAACAACAACCCAATTAAACGCACCCGCACTAGACAGGGAAATGGCCCTCTTGGCCTAATGAAATCAAACATGACTTTGCTACAAAACTGTATCGGCCCTCTTGGCCTAATGAAATCAAACACTACTATGCATAACATCCTCCTGGAAACAACTATGATAAACAGCAAAGCATACGATTCCCAGGGGAACAGGGCTTGGAGCCCTACACTAGGTGCAATAAATTATGACCTATCCCTCCTGCGTATATTGCAAGAGGTGTTCGCATCACATGTCGTCGAATCAGTCTATGGGTCCGAGATAATAAAGGTAGATGAGTCTCGCTTACCCTCTGCATCACCCAAATCAACCATCGTCTGCCAAAGAGGGCATGTTCAGAAAGCATACCCCACAAACGACCAGGTCCTGTCTCACCATCAATAGATATATCGGGACAAGGGCCACAATTAAAGAAGAGGTCCTCTTCATACGCAAGATTAGCCAATGAATCGGCAAACTGATTCCAATTCCGTGGAATCAGCTGAAAAGACACTCTATCGAATTCGTCTAGCAGGGCTATGGCAGTGTGATGGTACATACAAAGGATGGGGTTCCGTACCATGTACGTCCCATTGAGTTGATTTAAAACCAACTGAGAGTCCCCTTTCACCAACAACTGGCGGATACCACCCTTCTTTGCAATATTCAAACCCATGATCAGGGCTTTGTATTCTGCCATATTATTAGTAAAATTCGCCCCGAGATAAGCAGCTAACTTCATGACAATGCGTCGTCGGGGGTCGCGGATGACAACTCCTACACTTCCTTTTTTGCATGCACCCCTGGACGCCCCATCAAAGTACAAGGTGTACGTCCATAAAGGGTTTACATATCCCGCCATCCTGAACTCTACTCGTAATTATGGTAATCGAAATTCAGCATATTCAATGGGTGGATTGTAGGCTCCATCCCTCCATCATCATTGAATTCAACAGGGATGCTCGTCAAAATTTGTAGGCAGTGATGGCAGAAGACCTTGATTTCCCAAATAAATGTCCCGCCTTCTTGCTCAATCACCTTGTATCCTTTGCTCCACCAAATGAGCTTTCCCTGATGATACCTCTGTTCTAAATATGGGTGTTCTAAATAAGGGATCAGATGACCCATCAACCTCTATCACGATTTCCTTGCAGATGTTTGATCGATCTTGCCTAGACCTGCAAGGCAGTCATAGCATTAGTGCAATCAGAAATAATAAGGTTTAATCTTATTAAGATTAACCTTATTTTTAAATTCTATCCCCTCAAGGTCAGCTAACAAAACTGTAGATTTATTCTTTCCTATCCTAACGATCTTATAGGGCCCATCCCATTTGGGTTCTAGCTTGCCTGGGAATAATTCTCGTCGTGCGTCATAATACAGAACAAGCTGTCCTTTCTTGAAGGTGTATTTCTTGGCTTTGAGGTCGTGTAGCTTCTTCATTCGGCGTTTCGCCACTTCTTGGTGCAATAAGCTCTGCAACTTAAGCTCATCTAAATGTGCCAGTGTCGTCAAGCGCTCAAAAAGAGCGTCTTCATCGCTCAAAGAATGATTGATGGCAAACCGAATAGTCGGCAGCTCAATCTCTAAAGGCAAGACACACTCCTCCCCATATACTAACTTAAACGGGGTATGGCCAGTGGCTCGTTTGAAAGTCGTATTATAAGCCCACACTGCCACGTATAACTTTTTATCCCAATCCCGTTTCTTTTCCGACACAGTTTTGGACAGGATGCCCACAAGCTGCTTGTTGGTACTTTCGACTTGCCCATTGGCTTGCGGATTATATGGGGTTGTCTTGTTATGCTTGATGTTCCACAACTCTGTCAAACCTTTGATCACCTTATTCAGGAAATGGGTTCCGCGGTCCGACACTAATTCTTTCGGTGGACCAAACCGGCATATTATCTGCTCTAAAAGGAAACTAGCTGTTTCTTTAGCATCATCTTTCCTTGTTGCACGTGCTTCTGACCACTTTGTGAAGTAGTCAGTTGCTACAATGATGTACCGCTTTTGCGTAGTCGATGACGGAGTAATAGGACCCACAAAGTCTATTCCCCACTTCTCAAATGGAAGTATCGCCATAATAGGGGTGAGTGGTCGTTTCCTATTCTCTCGACTATCATGCCTTTGGCAAATATCGCATCTCTTAACATACGCAAACGCATCCTGGAAGATGGCAGGCCACCAATAACCTGCCCTTAAAGCCTTCTGTGCTGTAAGCCGTCCAGCAAAATGGCCACCGCAAGCGGAATCATGGCACTCCTCCAAAATGAATGGCACCTCGTCAGGCATCACACATCAGCGATAGATATCGTCAACCCCTTGCCGATATAATGTACCTGCGATCAAAGCAAACTTTAACGCTTGCTGCTTAATTTTCCTTTTCTCAGCCTTAGATAGTTCGGATCCCGCCTCTCCCGTTGATAAATAATGCGTTATTGCAGCATACCAGGAGGGAATAGATGCCGTATCTATTTTAAATATCATCTCCATGTCACTACCTTCAGCCACAGATTCTTTCGGCTCCCCAAAGTCCACGAGACATTCCACGATGCCTTGCAACCTTGGTGGCTTACTCTTGATTTCATAATCAAATTCCTGCAAAGTGATCAACCACTTCGCTAAACGATCAGGCGGCTGTAACTTATTCATCAATAGTCGAAGTCCCTCCGCCTTCGTATAAAGCACGACTTTCTCATAAAGAATGTAATGCCTGAATTTCTTGGTCCCAAAGACCATCGCTAGACATAATTTCTCCATGTAAGTGTAATTGATTTCGGATACCCCCAGCTTCCGACTAGCAAAAGCAATCGGGTGGTACCACTTCTCTTCCCAAATTTGGGCTAAACAGCAGCTGATACTATACATGGTGGCTGCTGAAAATATATAGAACACCTCACCTCTTTTAGGTGCTTTTAAAACGGGCGCTCTGGCTAGCTCTTGTTTCACATCCTCGAATGCTACCTTGCAAGGATCACCCCATATAAACGAACAGCTAAAGGACAATAAATTTGTAAGCGGCAACGTTCTTTCAGCTAAGGCGTTAATGAATCTACGGTAGTAACCAACCGAAGACAGAAAGCTGTGAACCTCTTTCGGAGTGCGTGGTGGACCCATGGCAACTATAACTTTCACCTTCTCGGGGTCTGTCGCAATTCCTACTGAACTGACCACATGGCCCAGCAATAGCCCATAAGGTACTCCAAAAGCACACTTCCGTGGGTTTAGGGCGATGCAAAATTGTCTACAGTGCTCAAAGCATTTTCTCAAAATGATCAACTGCCTTTCTCTCACGGTGGCGGCCCCTAAGTCATCAATAAACACCCTCAACTCTTCAGGGGATATGTCACCGAACGTCTTATCGGCTGTTCGTTGCCACGAACCAGGCGCATTGCATAAACCAAAGGCCATTACATGGTACGCAAAAGTACCAAATACGGTAATGAAAGTTGTTTTCAACTTGTCCTCTTCTGCAATTGCCATTTGGTTGTATCCTGCAAAGCAATCCATAAACGAATATATCTCCCTACCCGCTAATTGATCCAAAATCTGGTCAATAAATGGCAATGGGTAGTAGTCCTTAACTGTCTGCTTATTCAGCTCCCTAAAGTCTACACACAAACGGATCTGATTATTCTTCTTCTTTCTAATCACAACTGGCGAACACCATTCCGTGTGTTGCACAGGAAAAATCAAACCCGCTTTTCGAAGCTTCTGTAACTCCTCAAACAGCCCGTCCCTCAATTCGAAAGGCATACGCCTTACTTTCTGCCGTACAGGACGACTGCCCTCTTTCAACGGAATTGTATGAACAGCAAGACTAGGGGGAATGCCTCTCAACTCATCATAACTCCAGGCAAAGATATCACGGAATTCCTGGATCAAGGCCACATAGTCCTCCCTTTCTGCTGTGCTGAGCATGGAGCCTAATTTGATTGGCCGCGAATCATCAAGCGTACCAAGGTCTAGCTCGATAACATCTGCATCCCTTATACGATCTTGGCCCTCTATCGGCTCGTTCAAAGTGACCTGATAGATGTCCTCCGTGGTGGATCCCTCTTTGGACTCATCACTCGATGATGTCTCACTAACAGATAAATCTTCTAATGTCTCCAATTCTGTAGAAGATAGAGGAGCTCTCTCACTCTGCGGGGACTCAGGATAAGCATCAACCACCACACGCTGGGCACCTCTGCCGAATAACAGTTGACCAGCGGGTATATCCACTTGGCAATCCGCTTGCAAGATCCAAGGTCGTCCGAGTAATACTTGGTAACTTGGCCGCCCTGCAAAACGAATCACCCTAAAGTCCAACAGGCATTCTACATTTGCAACAGTGACATGGACCTTAGTAATGCAGCCTTCCGGCTGTCTCAAACTGTCATCTGCCATTCTGAGAATTGTGGAAGTATCTTTCTGAATCGCAAGACCCAACCTTTCCATCAGTTCAGAACTCATAATGTTAACAGATGATCCTGTGTCGACAATAGCATAATCTACTAATATCCCATCGACATAGGCTGCAACCCTTGGGCAATGCTTCTCAGCATGCTCGAACCAGTCATCACCAACTCGCGCAATACCCAAAGGTTCTACGATATACCCGGTACGTAGGATCTTTCTAAATTCTTTGCGTACTCCTGGGGAAAGCTTAATAAGCTGTAAAAGATTCACATCCGGCTTGACTTCGCAAAGGGAGCTCGCCAAATCGAATTCATGAAAGTTCGATAGAGCTCGCTTTTCACGCCAAACCATTCGCTCTTTAGGTCGCTGAACTGGCTTTATTGCCTCTTTCTTAACTTTCACCTTCTTCTTTGGTGCTTCCTTATCGGCTTTACTCTCTACGGGCTTCAAAGGTCCCCCTTCTAGGGCAGGATCCAACACTTGCGTCCCTTTGTCGCCTTGTTTAGGGTTTCCGTCGACAGGCTTATCCTTGTCAGCTTCTCTACCCTTTTGACCTCTTGTAAGAACAGCACGCAAATTAGAGGTTTCAACATCATTAACGCGAACAGCCTCAATCAAACTAACCCCACTACCACTTGGTAGCTCTTCCACTGTAGTCTTTGGTCGTTGAAGTATTTGTTTAGGCCCATTGTCTGGCTGGGAGTCATTTCCTTGGGCACGATGATTGACAGGCCCTGGTTGCCGACTTCCTCGCTGGAGGGAACTAATCTTACTCCAGCAAGTAGCCGCTAAATGGCCAGATTTTCCACAAATATCGCACTTAACATTTGGGCAATTTCTTGGATAGTGCTGCCCGCCACACCATTTGCAACTAAACCTCGACGGTGCACCCTCCTCCGGGTATCTACTTCCTATTAAATTTTGTTGTTTTTTAAGGAAGTTGACATCAACGGCTATTTGTCGATACTGCTCCGTAATCATGTCGGTATAATGCTTCATCATGTCCTTAACCTCGCCAAGAACATTGGAAGAACTCGACTCATAGCCTTGGTCATTACCATGTCGTTCAATCGGCCTAACAATTCGATTAGGCACAAGCTGTTGAGCTGCAGGCATGGTGTTAGAATTGACCGCCTGGCCTCCACTACTTGGAGCCATTTGACTGCCCGTAGGCATCGACATGCTAGGGGGAGCTGGTAGTAAAGGGACATTCTGCATCATGTTCCCTCTCCCATTAGGGTTAGCCATCGCTATCCCTTGGCCACTACTGCCATTGGCTATTGCCATATTGTTTCCCAATACTAAACCCATATTCGAATTGCCTCGAGAAGCATAGGCTGCTTGTAGTCGGGATTCCACCTCTTGTGCTCGTGTAATGGCAGTATCTATATCCCCCAAGGGGACACTACTCAACTGCAATTGGATATTAAAGTCCAAACCATGTAGGAAATATTGCAATTGGGCAGCTACGGGAATAGGGATAGAGGTGTCCAACTTACGGAAGACCTCTTTTATCTTCTTCGCATAAGCACGAATATCCTCGTGTGGATCTTGGCGGGTCACGTTGAGTACACGCAACCAATATTGCCCACCCCTTTCAGGGGCAAACTCTCTTCGAAAAGCTCCATAAAATGCATCAATGTTCAATATGGTTCCGGCTTCTAAACCATGATACCATGTAGCGGCTCTTCCTTTGAGAGTCATATTGAAGAACATCATTAAATGTCCTTCTTCTTGGATGCGACAGTTAAACATCAGCTTTTGAAACTCCCTAATGTGGAGTTCCGCATCTTCCTCAACTAACCCATTAAAAATGGGTAGCGGGTAACCTAGAGCCGGCAAATCCGTCGTTCCTGCTGGAACTGCAATAGGCTGCGCCATGACGCGGATTGGATTTGCACTAGGAATAAAGACCGGTGGGGTTACACCTCCCGTACTTGACGTGGACTGGCTTATAGAAGGAAGGGGAGCACTAGAGCTTCCGCCTTCTCCTAACTTACTACTTGTGGTCCTAAGACCACTAGATCCACTCCCTCGTAAGGGTTCAGCACCGCTACGCTTAGGGGAATATCTCCTAAAAATTTCAGCACGTCGCCTAGCTCTTTCGTCTCTTTCTTGCTTTTGGATTTCCGCTAGACGATGCTTATCAATAAATAACGGATCAATCTCAGTTTCCTTTGGCATAAACTGCTAGTTGGTCCTTAAACAACCAGGATTCGAGAACCGCCACTTTTAAGCAGCTCCCGGCAGACGCACCACTGATGGACCTAAAAACGGGCCGGCACTGGCTCATGCACTAGCCGGACCTCGTCACTATGCGCAAGACAACCCCTCGGCCTCGCGGCCAGGAGCGTCTATCAAAATCTCTGCCTTCCTAAACATTGCGTTTGTAATACGTTGTAGTCCAACTAATCCTAACCCAATATTACTCCTCAGAGGGAGTCCCTTTCACATAGCCAAAAGGCTTGAATCACATACACATGGGGTTCCTCCTACGGCTGATTGCCGTCAACCCTCTGCGACTCTCCTACACCTTGGGGATTGGCCCCTCGATGCGCCGCTCAACATTTAGACATTTCGCACAAACGTCACTCAAGGTACCAAATAAACGTATCCAGGAATGTACCATTGTCCTTATTTGATTTCCCCTTTTAGGATCCCACGACTAGCCTACAACATGGGTATCTCACTGCCTCTCAACGTAGGTCATATCAAAAACCAATTGCAATGCATGTCCAGGAGCTAACTCTGATACTTTCAATTTCCTCTAAATGATCATGCAAAGAGGTGGATGCCTAGTGCTCAAACATTTAGCAAAACAGTGTCGTGCACAAGTGCAAATCATCCTTTCATGCTTTTCTTTCTAACCGCTTTGTGCTTCGTTGCATGGGCTTAGCACCGAGGTGATCCTCGTGCTACTAAGCTCTTAATTTTAATTATCATCCGTCCTAAATGCTATGCATAGAAATCAGCAGCTTTCCCATCATTTCACACGGCATTTAGACATATTTCAACTTCTCTACCCTTCCCCGTTTAAGTAGTGCATCGTTGGATAGGTGTATAGGGTATTTTGACATCATTTTATGTGAAAAAAAACTAGAAAAAGACACACTAGAACAAGAAGGCGGGGTTGAACTGAGGCAAATCCTCATGCTTCAGTCCCCACAAACATTCACAAGCATTGTTCTTATTTATCCTTATTTTTCGGACCCCAAAAAGCATTTTTCCCCTATTTTTCATGGTTTTTTCCCTATTTTCCCTTATTTTCCTGCATTATTTAATTGCTGAAAATTCAAAACAGGTTATGGGCTGTGGCCCTTAGTTCTTCCTTGCAGAGAAATGAAAGTTTAGTTGATGTTCCTATCCATTTTCCCATTTTCATGCCAAAAACCTTCATTTTCCCTTGTTTTTCATGTTTTACGTGTTTTAGCATATTATTTTGAACCACAAAATGCATATTTTTCTGATTTTTTGATCATGACCAGCAAGAACTCATAGAAAACAGCATCATGAACAATTATTATCCCACATGAACACCATTTCATCCATCAAAAGCCATAAAAACTCAAATTTCCTTTGAAAATTTCAAATTACCGCTTATTTGCGTGTTTCGGGTTTTGTGTCCATGGCTGTAGATTTGGAAAAACAGCAACACTTCATGTCCAGCAACATCACAAATCACCATTCTCAGCCCGTGTAGCAATCCGGTCCATGCCGGACAAGCCTCCATCATTCTTTCTTCTTCCTTCTTCTTCCCACATGATCTTGCCTTTAGAAGAGAGAGAGGGAGGAGAGAGAAAGACTGAAATCAGAATTCTCCAAAGAGGGCATCATTCGACGGGCGAAGGGCGGCGATAGAGTCAGGATACGGAGGGGAATGAGGGGCCATTGTCAAACAGGGGGGTTGTTTGCAGGCAGGGAGGAGCATGATCAACATCATGGCGCATTTTTCGGCGCCTTCCTGCTCACGCCCTCCCCACGATTTGTTGCATCTCTCTTCCCCAAAGTTTCATGTGACATTTAAATTTTGGGCTCCCAAAGGTCACTTGCCCATTTTGGCCAAATTTTATCCACCTCTTCAAATATTGACCGGTTTCTTGGCCATTTCCCCGTCCGGACTCGGAATCGAGCTCTGAAAAATCTTGGGCGTCCGGCTTAGCATCCCACATTGGCCAGTAGCTTGTGTCAACCCACACGACTGTCTGAAAAATTATGAAAAATCACCAAGTGTCGCTCGGGTGCCTTTAAAGCACTTTGGCGCTTAAAATCGTCCTAGATCGAGCCGCCGCCTTTGACGGTGAATATTTTTCCCTTGATCTTCATAATTTTTAGCTATTTTTAAGCACTTCCCGTCACCTAAATTCCGCTCTCACCTAAATTCAAGGTTGCAGAAATGCATAAGGTATGTGAAGCCTGTCAATTTGGAAAACAGGTAAGGAAACCATTTCCTAGACATGTTCAAGAGAGTAAGAAGCCATTGGAATTAATCCACTCTGATGTGTGGACTACTAAAGCTGCATCTCTTGGAGGCTATCATTATTTTGTCACTTTTATTGATGACTATAGCAGAAAAGTTTGGGTGTATTTTATGAAAAAGAAAAGTGAAGTTTTTGGGCATTTCAAAACTCTTAAAGCTATGGCTGAAAAAGAAACAGGTCTGCAAATAAAATGCCTAAGGTCAGATGGAGGGGGAGAGTACCTCTCAAATGAGTTTGCAAGGTTCCTGCAGGAGCATGGCATAAAGCAGCAATATTCATGCAGTCATACCCCACAACAAAATGGAATTGCAGAAAGGAAAAATAGGCATATTGGAGAGGTATCTCGTGCCATGCTCAATGAAAAAGACTTGCCAGATTTTTATTGGGCTAAAGCAGTTGCTACAACAGTCTACATAATGAACAGGACTCCCACTGCAACAATACATGGAATGACTCCAGCGGAGAGGTATACTGGTAGGAAACCACATATTTCTCATTTGAAAATTTTTTGTTGCATTGCCTATGTACATGTGCCAAATGAGTTGAGATCCAAGTTGGATCCAAAAGCTGGGAAGTGCATCTTTATTGGTTACTCTCTGCAGCAAAAAGGGTATAGATGCTATAACCCTTCTACTCTAAGTTTACAGTGAGCAGAGATGTTTTTGATGAGATGAGTAGTTGGTATAAACCAGTAAATGTGATTGATGATGTAGATGCACAAAATGGTAATGCTACACAGAATTCACAGCAGCAGTCACAAAATATTAGTGGACTTGGAGCGTCCTCTAGCAGTGGTTCACATTCTTCGCCATGGACAAGCACATTGAGATCAGGAGAATCTTCTCAAAGTAATGCAGATAATGGTATGCAGGTATCACGAAAAGGAAAAGAGAAGGTTGATCAGGCCATGTTTGATGTGAATGCAGGTCACTCTTATGTGGATGGTGAATCCAGTGGCTCAGAACAGATTATTGATGATGAGTTGGGTATTCCTTCTATTGTTACACCTGGAGTAAGGAAGACCAGGGATGTTTTGAGAGCACCTGGGAGTGAACCTACTTTGCGCAAGCCTACCAGAGCTAGATATCCTGTGGATAGGCTGAAATATGATGGATTTACAGCCATTCACTATGCATATATGGTCAAAGTGATATAGGAACCAGAACCCACTTCTTTTGAGCAAGCCATGGGAAAAGAAAAATGGGAGAAAGCCATGGATGAAGAAATGGATGCCTTGGAAGCAAATGCTACATGGGAATTGGTACCTTTGCCTAAAGGTAAAAATGCAATTGGCTGTAAGTGGGTTTACAAGGTGAAGCACAATGCAGATGGTTCTGTGAATAGATACAAGGCAAGATTAGTAGTCAAGGGGTATGCACAAACATATGGCATTGACTATGAAGAAACATTCAATCCGATTGCAAGGATGGCAACCATAAGAGCAGTCATTGCTATGGCTGCATCAAAGGGATGGTCTTTACATCAGATGGATGTAAAGAATGCCTTCTTGCATGGTGATTTGCAAGAAGAGGTCTATATGGAGCAGCCACCAGGTTATGTGCATGCTGTTCATCCTGAGTTTGTTTGCAGGTTGAAGAAAGCCTTGTATGGCTTGAAGCAAGCACCTAGAGCATGGTCTGACAAGATAGGACAGTATCTTGTTACTATTGGCTTTCAGATTTCCAAGGCAGATTTCTCACTTTATGTGAGAAAAACAGAGAAAGGTATTATGCTACTTGTCATTTATGTTGATGATTTGATTATGACAAGTGACAGTGATGAAGATATCCTTCATGTGAAAATGCTATTGAAGCAGAAGTTTGAGATGAAGGATTTGGGAGAGCTGCGTGCGTTATTTCTTGGGCATTGAGGTGATTAGATCACCAAGTGGGATACAGCTCTTGCAGAGGCAGTATGGATTGGACATGCTGTCCAAATATGGGATAACAGGCTGTAAGCCTATTTCAGTTCCTTTGGAGCAGAATGTGAAGCTGAGCATAGATGCAGGTGAGCTTCTAGAAGACCCTACTATGTATAGACGCATAGTAGGAAGTTTGATTTATATGACTATTACCAGGCCAGATTTGAGCTATGCTGTTGGATTGGTAAATCAGTTTATGCAGGCTCCAAGGAAACCACATTTGGATGCAGCTAGACGCATACTCAAGTATGTGAAGTCCACATTGCAGTATGGACTATTTTACGAGACTAGGGTTCATATACAGTTGCATTAATACACTGATGCTGATTGGGCTGGTAGTATTTCTGATAGACGATCTACCAGTGGATATGTGTTCTCTTTTGGGAGTGCTGCAGTCACTTGGAGCAGCAAGAAACAGCCTACAGTTGCCTTGTCGAGCACAGAGGCTAAGTACGGGGGTGCAGCAATGGCTGCATGTGAGGTAGCTTGGTTGCATAAGCTACTTTATGATATGCATCAGTCTACAGATGGGCCAGTTGTCATTTATTGTGACAACATGAGTAGTATACACTTGGCAAATAACCCAGTCTATCATGCTAGAACAAAGCACATTGAGGTGCATTATCACTATGTGCGAGAGAGGGTTTTACTAGGTCTTATTGATCTAGTTTATGTCAGCACAGAGGATCAGGTAGCTGACATATTCATGAAGGCATTGGGTGCAGAGAAGCTGCGCAAGTTTAGAGACCTGCTTGCTGTGTAGGAATTGGGATTGAGCTCAAGGGGGAGTGTTGAGATATCGAGCTCCACTCGTGATACGCTAGGGTGACCGTTGTGTATTTATGTCACCAACTTGTCAGTTTGCAGATGCGGTTGGTACACCGCCCATGAATAATAGCTACATGATAGCTATCCTTATCTACTCTAGTTCATGGCTCAGTTAGTATGCCACCTTAGTTAGTTGAGTTTGGTTTGAGACCCATATATAGGGTTCTTCTATTTCTTTGTACTTGAGTTTTTTTGGCTTACATAACTAAGAAGAGGAAAACTGTTTTCAGCCTCCACCCTTGTGTGTATTCCCCCATTGTGCAAGCAAGAAAGCTTCAAGTGAGACTCCTTCTTTCTCTCCCACAATCTTGTCACTAGCAACCTCGATACAACATCAATAAGGAAGAAGAACCGTAGGCAGAGAAAGAAGAGGCCTAAAGCTAAGGTTGCACTGAAAACTAAGAGTGCTACTACTCTGCCTCCTAGAAAGAAGGTCACTGACACAGAGTTAGAAACTGTTGACATGACAAGCTCAACACATGCATACATTAATGATGGACCGCCTGGTTAGATGGATCCAACGTCTACACTTAGCACTTCGATGGTCATTATGACTCTCACATGGCCACTGACTCATTACTTATTATATTCAGGTTGTTACACCTATTTACAGCTGGCATAGTTATAGCGCCAGTCGACTAGTGTACTCGGTTATGTATTGTTTGACTTAGTAGGCCACTTTCCTTTATGTTGTATATAATATATACTTTGTGTACATTATAAAGTGTGTGGAAGAAGAAGAAGAATCCAGAAAGATAACGTTTTGGCCTCCATCTCTCTTCTTGTCTCTTGAGTGAGCTTCTCCTTGTGTATTCTATGTCAAGATTGTGGGAGAGAAGGAAGGAGTCTCACTTGTAGCTTTCTTGCTTGCACAATAGGGGAATACACACAAGGGTGGAGGCTGAAAACAGTTTTCCTCTTCTTAGTTGTGTAAGCCAAAAACAACTCTAGTACATAGAAATAGAAGAACCCTATATATGGGTCTCAAACCAAACTCAACTAACTAAGGTGGCATACTAACTGAGCCACGAACTAGAGTAGATAAGGATAGCTGTCATCTAGCTATTATTCATGGGCGGTGTACCAACCGTATCTGCAACTGACAAGTCGGTGACATAAATGCACAACGGTCACCCTAGCATATCACGAGTGGAGCTCGATATCTTAACACTCCCCCTCGAGCTCAATCCCAATTCCTGCACACCAAGCAGGTCTCTGAACTTGCGCAGCTTCTCTGCGCCCAATGCCTTTGTAAATATATTAGCTACCTGATCCTCTGTGCTGACATAAACTAGATCAATAAGACCTAGTAAAACTCTCTCTTACACATAGTGATAATGCACCTCAATGTGCTTTGTTCTAGCATGATAGACTGGGTTATTTGCCAAGTGTATACTACTCATGTTGTCACAATAAATGACAACTGGCCCATCTGTAGACTGATGCATATCATAGAGTAGCTTATGCAACCAAGCTACCTCACATGCAGCCATTGTTGCACCCCTATACTCAGCCTCTGTGCTCGACAAGGCAACTGTAGGTTGTTTCTTGCTGCTCCAAGTGACTGCAACACTCCCAAAAGAGAACACATATCCACTGGTAGATCGTCTATCAGAAATACTACCAGCCCAATCAGCATCAGTGTATCCATGCAACTGTATCTGAACCCCAGTCTCATAAAGTAGTCCATACTGCAATGTGGACTTCACATACCTGAGTATGTATCTAGCTGCATCCAAATGCGGTTTCCTTGGAGCCTGCATAAACTGACTTACCAATCCAATATCATAGCTCAAATCTGGCCTGGTAATAGTCATATAAATCAAACTTCCTACTATGTGTCTGTACGTAGTAGGGTCTTCGAGAAGCTCACCTGTATCTGCGCTCAACTTCACATTTTGCTCCAAAGGAACTGAAATAGGCTTACAGCCTGTCATCCCATATTTGGACAGCATGTCCAATCCATACTGCCTCTGCAAGAGCCGTATCCCACTTGATGATCTAATAACCTCAATGCCCAAGAAATAACGCAGCTCTCCCAAATCCTTCATCTCAAACTTCTACTTCAATAGCATTTTCACATGAAGTATATCTTCATCACTATCACCTGTGATAATCAAATCATCAACATAAATGACAAGCAGCATAATACCTTTCTCTGTTTTTCTCACATAAAGTGAGAAATCTGCCTTGGAAATCTGAAAGCCAATAGTGACAAGATACTATCCTATCTTGTCCGACCATGCTCTAGGTGCTTGCTTCAAGCCATACAATGCTTTCTTCAACCTGCAGACAAACTCACGATGAACAACATGCACATAACCTAGTGGTTGCTCCATATATACCTCTTCTTGCAAATCACCATGCAAGAAGGCATTCTTTACATCCATCTGATGTAAAGACCATTCCTTTGATGTAGCCATAGCAATGACTGCTCTTACGATTGCCATCCTTACAACCGGACTGAATGTTTCTTCATAATCAATGCCATATGTTTGTGCATACCCCTTGACTACTAATCTTGCCTTGTATCTGTTCACAAAACCATCTGCATTATGCTTCACCTTATAAACCCACTTACAACCAATTGCATTCTTATCTTTAGGCAAAGGTACCAATTCCCATGTAGCATTTGCTTCCAAGGCATCCATTTCTTCATCCATGGCTTTCTCCCATTTTTCTTTTCCCATGGGTTGCTCAAAAGAAGTGGGTTCTGGTTCCTATATCACTTTGACCATATATGCATAGTGAATGGCTATAAATCCATCATATTTTAGCCTATCCACAGGATACCTAGCTCTGGTAGGCCTACGCAAAGTAGGTTCACTCCCAGGTGCTCTCAAAACATCCCTGGTCTTCTTTACTCCAGGTGTAACAATAGAAGGAATATCCAACTCATCATCAATGCTCTGTTCTGAGCCACTGGATTCACCATCCACATAAGAGTGACCTGCATTCACATCAAACATGGGCTAATCTACCTTCTCTTTTCCTTTTCATGATACCTGCATACCACTATTTGCATTACTTTGAGAAGATTCTCCTGATCTCAATCTGCCTATCCATGGCAAAGAATGTGAACCACTGCTAGAGGACGCTCCAGATCCACTAATATCTTGTGACTGCTGCTGTGAATTCTGTGCAGCATTACCATTTTGTGCATCTACATTATCAATCACATTTACTGGTTTATACCAACTACTCATCTCATCAAAAACAACATCTCTACTCACTGTAAACTTACGAGTAGAAGGGTTATAGCATCTATACCCTTTCTGCTACAAAGAGTAACCAATAAAGATGCACTTCTCAGCTTTTGGATCCAACTTGGATCTCAACTCATCTGGCACATGAACATAGGCAATGCAACCAAAAATTTTCAAATGAGAAATATCTGGTTTTCTACTAGTATACCTATCCTCTGGAGTCATCCCATGTATTGCTGCAGTGGGAGTCCTGTTCATTATGTAAACTACTGTAGCAACTGCCTCAGCCCAATAAAAATCTGGCATGTCTTTTTCATTGAGCATGGCACGAGATACCTCTCCAATATGCCTGTTTTTTCTTTCTGTAATTCCATTTTGCTGTGGGGTATGACTACATGAATATTGTTGCTTTATGCCATGCTCCTGCAAAAACCTTGCAAACTCATTTGAGAGGTACTCTCCCCCTCCATCTGACCTTAGGCATTTTATTTGCAGGCACGTTTCTTTTTCAACCATAGCTTTAAGAGTTTTGAAATGCCCAAAAACTTCACTTTTCTTTTTCATAAAATACACCCAAACTTTTCTGCTATAGTCATCAATAAAAGTGACAAAATAATGATAGCCTCCAAGAGATGTAGCTTTAGTAGTCCACACATCAAAGTGGATTAATTCCAATGGCTTCTTACTCTCTTGAACATGTCTAGGAAATGGTTTCCTTGCCTGTTTTCCAAACTGACAGGCTTCACATACCTTATGCATTTCTGCAACCTTGAATTTTGGCAATCCTGCAACAATATTTTGGGCCTGCATTGATTTAAGTCGCTATACATTAACATGACCAATGCATTTATGCCAGATATCAAGATCTGCAACTACACCGGTCCCATGTGCAAACATTGCTGCACTCAATTCAGGCATGTCTACATCCAATGTAAACATTCTGCCCTTCTTCTTTCCTTTTGCTATCAAGCGACCTTTATTTTTCATATCCTCAACAAAGATCCATGGGAATTAAATCTGACCTGCAAGCCCTGCTCAACCACTTGCCCAACAGAAACCAGGTTCTTGGTGATATTCGGGACATGAAATACATCTGACAGGTATTTCTTTTTCCCATCCTGCATAGACAAAGGAATATTTCCAATCTGCACAATAGGATGTGCAGTATCATCACCAATCTCCACAAATCCTGGTTTTTCCATTTTCCTTGCATCCTGCATCCATTCTACATGACCTGTCATGTGGTTTGATGCACCTGAGTCAACATACCACACATCATTACTTTCTTCTGCACTTGTCACAGAATTGGTCATGTGCTGCACCATAAACAAATGCTCATTTTTATCATCACCCTGTCTACTAGAAGATGCATAATTCCCTTGTTGCAGTTTTCCATTCATGATGTCATTTTGCTTTTTATAGCAGTCTTTAGTCATATGACCCATTTTACCACAGTAGTAGCATTCAACATTGTTGTTTGCATTTTGCCCTCTTTGCCATCCACCATGACCTCTTTGGCTCCCCCTGCCTCTAGAGTTACCATGTCCTCCTCCATAGGACTGGTTTTCTTGAGTTTGCTGCATATTCTGATTTCTATCATGGCCTCCAGATCGGCCTCCTCTACCTCTGCCTCTACCTCTTCCAGCATTTGAGTAGAAGACAGCTTCTTTTGAAGTTCCTCCTGAAGAAGATGCACCACCATTTCTCTACTCCTCAGAAATTAGAAGAGCAATCAACTCCTCAAAATCAGGAAATCTTTCACGGATGGAAATGGATGTTCGGAACTGTGCATAATCCTTTTCTAGACCATTCAAGGTCACAAAAACTAAATCATCATCTTCCACTGGCGACCCAATGGAAGCAAGTGCATCTGCAATCTTCTTCACCTTCATGTGGTAGTGATTGATGCTCATATTTTCTCTTTGCACATTATGCAACTCTTGCTTGAGCTGCATTTTCCTGGCTTGCGTATTTGTACTATACATTTTTGACAAAGTATCCCATGCCTCCTTTGGCGTACTTGCATCTTGAATATGCACAATCATAGAGTCTAAAATGCTGATAGACGGCCAGTACATAACTTTCATGGCTCTCTCATGCCATGCTTTAAATGCCTGCATTTGCTGTTGATTGGGAACGTCAGGAAGAACTAGTTCTTCTTCATTTCCTGCAACAAATTTCCAATATCCTTTTCCCATAAGGAAATTCGCCATTCTAAACTTCCATGCTTGGAAGTTGTTCTTGTCAAGATTTTCAGTGACAATCTGTGAAAGAGAATCAGACACCATTACAGAACACTGCAAAAAATTCTGTCACTACAAAGAACATAGCTTCAGCCTCACAAGGGCAGATCTGCAAAATTGACGAAAGTGGTATTTAACCACACAGTCACTTCCTAGTGACGATTTTGCATCAACAAGCAACAAGGATGATTCTGTAACTCCCAATGTATGTGCGCACAGGCATACGATGCAATTTCTACAGTAACTTTTCACGGACCTGTAGAACAGTGGTGGTCGCACAGCATAAAACTGGGCCTTTTCCTGAGTGCGTGCAGAAAACTTTCGTCTCCAAAACAGGCCCGAAAATTACCTCAAATAAAAAAAACAGGGTCACCAAGGGCTAGAGCCCTTTCCCGCAGCATATACTGCCCTCTTGCTTCACCGCGAAGGGCATCTCAACCTGAGACAATGCACTCTTGTACTTTCCGGCTGTGCTACCTGCAAAGACTTGCTCCGAAAACAGAAAAATGAAAGCAACACTGGTCCTCTTACCACAACACTGCGAACTTGGTTTGCTTTCTTGAGCTCCTTACCACGAACAAGACTCTGATACCATGTCAAGATTGTGGGAGAGAAGGAAGGAGTCTCACTTGTAGCTTTCTTGCTTGCACAATGGGGGAATACACACAAGGGTGGAGGCTGAAAATACTTTTCCTCTTCTTAATTGTGTAAGCCAAAAAGAACTCTAGTACATAGAAATAGAAGAACCCTATATATGGGTCTCAAACCAAACTCAACTAACTAAGGTGGCATACTAACTGAGCCACGAACTAGAGTAGATAAGGATAGCTGTCATCTAGCTATTATTCATGGGCGGTGTACCAATCACATCTGCAATTGACAAGTCGGTGACATAAATGCACAACGGTCACCCTGGCATATCACGAGTGGAGCTCGATATCTCAACATTCTATGTGTGTTTGGCGCAGCATCTTGAGCAAGTCCCCCACCACGTGATTTTTGACATGGTATCAGAGCTGTACCATTGATTGAGGCTGGTTTTGAAGGCTAAAGCGAAGGAGAGGAGCCAAGGATTCGAGCAAGCAAGCAACGAGTATGAAGCTCTTCCATTCTCTACTTCTTCTCTTGGACGGTGCCGGCACCAGAAGCAGGGCAAAGCAAAAATCTCAGATTGTAGTGAGATTTGGTGTGCACAAAGAGCACTGTATATTCTACAGATAAGCCCTTTAGGATTTTCACGCTACTATTTTGGCCATCCGAGGTCATCTCAGGCCTGGTTTTAGACTCGCAAGGTTATGGACAATAGTTCAAGATACCCTACAATTTTAGTTGTGTCTCCCGTATACAGGTGCACAGGTTACAGATTTCAGATCTGTAAGTTCAAAGGTGTTTATCAGAAAATAAACACAAGGTTTATCTACAAACTGGTTGTAGATTGCATGTATTATTGAGTAGATAGTGAAAAAGGATGTCTGGTATATTGTTGTGCACTACAGGTTGAGGATTGCAGAAGATTTGCTTGTTGTTTGGTATTAGTTTTGTGATAATGGCAGAGAACAGTGGAAACCCCATCATTGAGAAGCTTGACAAGAACAACTACCCTTCATGGAAGTTTCGTGTCATGAACTTCCTTATTGGAAAAGGCCTGTACGAGTTTGTTTCAGGTGAAGAAAAGGAGCTAGAGGTGAGTGATCCTCCAACTGTAGAAGAGACAAAGGCACGGAAGAAATGGAATGCAAAAGACAAAAAGGTCATGTATTGGCTGTCTGCAATAATTGACAATAATATGCTAGGATATATTAGAAATGCAGAGAATTCATATGTAGCTTGGACCATACTTGAAAGTATGTTTTCTGTAAATACAAAGACATGAAAGATTCAACTCAAGCAAGGGTTGAATACATTGAAGAAAGGGAAGATGTCTATCAATGAGTATGCACTAAAGATAAGGAGCATTGCAGATGCCTTGGCAGCGATTGATGCAATGCCCGATGATGATGATTTGGTGTCATCTATCTTGGGTTGACTTAACAATGAAAAGGCTTGGAAGTCTTTTCTAACTTCCCTATATGTCAGAAAGCCATTTCCAGATTTTGATGAGTTGGTGGTCTTCCTTATGATCTCACTGAAGAGATCAATATATAGAGTGAGACATCTAAAAAAGGTGGTGAACAGGTCCAAGCTTTCTACTCCAGTTCAGGAAGGGGACGTGGTAGGTCCTCTTTAAGAGGTCGTGGTACAGGATGTGGTAGTAACAACCAGCAAAATAGATTGAATCAGCAATTTGGCGATATGCAGGTTTCAGGAGGTCATGGTAACTTTAGAGGCAGGGGGAGCTTTAGAGGAAGAGATGGATGGTAGAATAGAGGTTCTAATAACTTTGGTATTGTTTATCACTACTGTGGGGGCAAAACAGGTCATATTGCAGCCCAATGTTATGCTAAGAAAGATGATATTCGCAGTGGTAAGTTGTAGCAAGGAAACTATGCATCGTCTTCACGGCAGAATGAAGACAAAAATGAATATCTATTTGTTATGCAGTATATGCTGAATACTGTTACAGGAAAGGGAACACATGATGATGTTTGGTATGTTGATTCAGGTGCATCCAATCATATGACCAGCCATGCAGAATGGTTTGGAGAGATGCAGGATTTGCAAAATACAGGTTATGTACAGACGGGTGATGATTCATGCCACCCAATTTCACACATTGGAAAAGTTCCCGTGTCCTTGCATGATGGTAAGACAAAGAGTCTTTCATATATATTATATATGCCATCTATTACAAAGAACTTGGTGTCAGTCAGTCAAATGGTAGAGCAAGGGATGCAAGTCAGATTTAATGCAAAGGGCTGCTTTGTAGAAGACTTCAATGACAAGTGCAAGTTGGTTGCAAAGGGGAGTAGAGTTGGACGTATGTTTACTCTAGATGCTAGAATTCCTACTATGAATGCTACTATGTACGCTAAAGGAAAAGGTATTGTTGCAGATATTGAAATTTGGCACAAACGCATTGGAAATGCAAATGTACAAAGGCTGAAATTAATGCAGTCCAAAGGGTTGGTTACAGGTTTGCCTACATTTAGAGTTGCAGAATTTCATAAGGTATGCGAAGCATGTCAGTTTGGTAAGCAGGCAAGACAACCCTTTTCACATGATAGAGATGTAAGCAGAAATATCCTTGATGTTGTGCATACAAATATTTGGGGGCCTACACAAAATGTATCTCTTGGAGGTAGTTCATACTTTGTCACATTCATTGATAATTGTTCTAGAAAGCTGTGGGTATATTTTATGAAGGAAAAGAGTGAAGCGTTTGAGCACTTTAGAACTTTCAAGGCTGCAGTTGAAAGAGAAACAGCCTTGAAAGTAAAGTGTTTGAGGTCAGATGGAGGGGGAGAGTACCTCTCGAATGAGTTCAGTGATTTTTTGAGGTCTCATGGGATAAAGAGGTAGTTCACATGCAAGTATACCCCACAGCAAAATGGTATTGCAGAAAGAAAAAATAGGCATATTGCAGAAGTTGCACAGGCATTAATGGCTGAAAAGAATATGCCCAAACATTTTTGGTCTGAGGCTGTCCATACTGCTGTCTACATTATGAATAGAACTCCCACAGTTGTAGTTCATGGGATGACTCCTAAAGAATGCTTTACTGGCAAGAAGCCTGATGTATTGCACTTGAAGGTATTTGGATGTGTTGCATATGTTCATGTACCAGATGAGCTACGGAAGAAGCTTGATCCAAAGGTAGAAAAATGTATCTTTATTGGATACTCTTTAGAGCAGAAAGGGTATTGCTGTTATAACCCTGTCACATGAAAGTTCAGAGTGAGCAGGGATGTCATCTTTGATGAAATGAGTAGTTCGTATGCATCTAGTGGTGATGCATTGGATGATGATGATGATCATGACACTCATGTGCAGGTTGAAAAGCAAGAATCATGAACTCTTAGTGGACCAGAGACATCATCTGGTAGTCCTTGGTCTGGGAGACTAAGGAGTAGCTCTACATCTTCAGGTGCATCTAGTAGCACTACAGGTAAAGACAAAGGAAAGAATAAAGTGTCAGATGGCATTGATGCAGTTCTTGATGGAGACTCCAGTGGCTCAGAGATCTTGGATGATGAGCTTGGTATTCCTTCTGTCAGGACACCAGGTGTGTAGAGAGCTCATAGTAATGTAAAGGCTCCATTGAGTGATCCGATGGTACGCAGATCTAGCAGGGTCAGATACCCTGTTAAAAGATTTGGTTGTGAAGGTTATGCAGCTCACCATTATGCTTATATGGTGAAACTAGTTGAGGATGTTGAGCCCACTTGCTTTGAGGATGTTGTTGGTCATACTCATTGGGACGCAGCAATGGATGAGGAGATGGCTACATTAGAAGCCAATAAGACTTGGGATCTAGTATCATTGCCAAAGGGAAAGAAAGCTATTGGATGTAAGTGGGTTTATAATATTAAGCACAATGTAGATGGTTCTATTAGTAGGTACAAAGCTAGGCTGGTTGCAAAAGGCTATGCCTAGACATATGGCATAGATTATGGTGAAACCTTCAGTCCAGTTACTAGGATGGCAACTGTCAGATGTGTGATTGCTTTGGCAACAGCCTAAGGTTGGAGGTTGTAGAAAATGGATGTGAAGAATGCCTTCTTGCATGGTGATTTGCAGGAAGAAGCGTATATGGATTAGCCAGCAGGTTATGAAGATTTAGAGCATCCCACGTATGTGTGTAGGTTGAAGAAGGTGCTCTATGGGCTCAAGCAAGCACCTAGAGCATGGTCTGACAAGATC
Organism: Lygodium microphyllum; assembly: GCF_053477565.2. Taxonomy (NCBI): domain Eukaryota; kingdom Viridiplantae; phylum Streptophyta; class Polypodiopsida; order Schizaeales; family Lygodiaceae; genus Lygodium; species Lygodium microphyllum. Next base: position 51,059,046 of record NC_141140.1, on the reverse strand, counting down.
AGAGAGTATCTTGTCAATATTGGCTTTTATGTTTCTGATGCTGATCACTTACTTTATGTGAGAAAGGGAGATGCAGATTTGGTCATCATAGTCATCTATGTGGATGACTTGATTATTACAGGTGATAGTGATAGTGGGATTGCTGAAGTCAGGGACTTTTTAAAGAAGAAGTTTGAGATGAAGGATTTAGGTGAGCTAAGGTACTTCCTTGGCATTGGGGTGATCAGATGTGATGATGGTATATGGCTGTCCCAAAGACAGTATGGCTTGGATATATTGTCCAAGTATGGTATGACAGCATGCAAACCACTTTCAGTCCCGTTGGAGCAGAATGTAAAGTTGAGTGCTGATGTTGGGGATGAGATAGAAGACCCTACTATGTTCAGGAGGATAGTGGGGAGTTTGATCTACATGACCATTACAAGGCCAGACTTGAGCTACGTTGTTGGTCTTGTGAGTCAATTTATGCAAGTACCTAGAAAGCCACATTTGGATGCAATCAGACACATATTGAGATATGTGAAGTCCACATTACATTATGAACTTTTCTATGAGGCAGGTATAGATGTACAGGTGCTTGGATACACAGATGCAAATTGGGCTAGTAGTATGTCTGATAGAAGATCTACCAGCGGATACATGTTCTCTCTTGGTAGTGCAGCAATTACCTGGAGCAGCAAAAACCAATCTACAGTTGCTTTGTCGAGTATAGAGGCTGAGTATAAAGGTGTTGCTGTTGTAGCATGTGAGGTAGTATGGCTGCAAAAGTTATTGGCTGATTTAGATGTGCAGGTGGAAGGTCTAGTTATCATTTATTGTGACAACATGAGCAGTATACAGTTGGCTAGGAACCCTCTGTTCCATGCCACGACAAAACATATTGAGGTACACTACCAGTTTGTGAGAGAGAATGTACTAGTAGGTGAGATTGACTTGGTGTATGTCAACACACAGGATCAGATAGCTGACATATTCATGAAGGCATTGGGTACAGAGAAGCTTCAAAAGTTTCGAAGCTTACTTGGAGTTGCAGAGATGCAGTTGAGCTTGAGGGGGAGTGTTGAGATGACAAGCTTAACACATGCATACATTAATGATGGACTACCTGGTTAGATGGGTCCACACATCTACACTTAGCAAGTCGGTGGTCATTATGACTCTCACATGGCCACTGACTCATTACTTATTATATTCGGGGTTGTTACACCTATTTACAACTGGCATAGTTATAGAGCCAGTCGACTACTATAGTCGGTTATCCATTGTTTGACTTAGTAGGCCACTTTTCTTTATATTGTATCTTATCTATACTTTGTGTACATTGTAAAGTGTGTGGAAGAAGAAGAAGAAACCAACAAGAAAACGTTTTGGCCTCCATCTCTCTTCTTGTCTCTTGAGTGAGCTTCTCCTTGTGCATTATGTGTGTGTTTGGTGCAACATCTTGAGCAAGTCCCCCCACCATGCGATTCTTGACAGAAACTTTAGCTCCTAAGGCGGCCGAAAATGGAAGTGCTAAGGTAAGGGAATACCCGCATCCAAAGTGCCAACTAGAGGCCATAGAGAAAGTGAAGGAATGGGTGAAAGAGGCCCAAGAGCACCTAAAAGACGTTGATCCCATCCTAGAGGACGAGATCGATGATCTCTCCAGCATAAGCATGTTAGTCTCACCCCCTCGACCAAAGTCGGGGGATGAGACCACACCACAAGCAGTACCGCTTAGGCCAAGTCTTGATGTTGTAGGCCCGAAAATGAGTCATGGCCATTGGCCAAGACAATCTAGATTAGGAGAGAGACGAGTAGCCAACGACCTCCTTACCACGCTAGTTACCACCCCTATGACGCTAAGTCTCGGAGACCTGCTTAAGAAGCATCCCACCCTATGGCTAGACCTAAAACAGTGGGTTGAAGGATCACCCCTATGATGCTAAGTCTCGGAGACCTGCTTAAGAAGCATCCTGCCCTATGGCTAGACCTGCTTAAGAAGCATCCCACCCTATGGCTAGACCTGAAATAGTGGGTTGAAGGATCACGAGAGCAAGATGTTGATCTGTAAGACCATGATGTAGAGACACAAATACCGACTCTAACGCTGCACTCTGTGCCAAAGTCCTTTCACGTTAATGCCTCATGGGAGGGCACCGAGATGGATGCAGTCTTACCGGTCCTAACCCTAGGTGACACAACGAGAAAGGGGATCGTAGACACGGGAGCTAGGGTTAGTGTGCTTAGCCACACAGTGCTTCATACTTGGAGAAACCCACCTGTTGAGACTACTAAGTTCAATGTCACACTATCAAATGGTATGAGAGTGAAACCATTCGCAGTGCTAAATAATTGGCCAGTGAAAATTGCAAGTGTCCAGTTCTCGATTGACTTTATAGTCATGAAGGGTGTGGACTAAAATATCCTAATAGGCCGACCTTGGATGTGCGTACCTGAAAGACCTCACTAGTCGACTTGGATGCCATCTCGGTGATGCTTAAAGGGAATGCTCAAGTCAAGAAGTCCTATGGACCCTTGACCAAGTATATTCCATGCCCAGAGGACGAGCGAGATTAGATGCATGTCCTTGCTACAATCGACCTGTCATTCTCGGATCATGAGGTATACGAGCAAGCCATCAAGACAATCGGTAAGTCTAAAGGCGCACCCTCCATACCAGTTTGCATGATGGTAGGAACCCTTCAGGGGAGACCTAAAACTGTCACCTTCCAAGTGCCAAATAACAAGAGGGAACGCGAGGAGATTCTAGAATATTTAATAGGCAAGCTAGCCGGCAATCCAACAGCAAACTTCAAACCACTCCATGATCTCTTAGATGAATCCAAGTGGAAATAGACTAGGATGCATGACTTGAACCTCATGTACAACTGGGCCCTAATCCCCGATCAAAGACAAGAGATATACCAAGACCTAGGAGATGACTAGTAGTGTAATATTCCTGCTAAAAAATATTACGTACATGCATGAGTCTCATGCAATGACGATGCTGGCACTGAATATACGGACGGTGCAATTGTACAATCTCCATTGGCATAAACGAGACCAAAGTCAATGAAACCCGCATATTTTTGTGTGAACCTCCTCTTGGGAGGAGGTCAAGAGGAAATTGAGAAGATTTATGGCAAAAAAAAATTTAATCCTTCTTTTCCCCCTAATCAAAGGCTGTGCTGGAGGAGGGGGAGTAAGGAACGGGTACGTAAGCCTTGCTGGAGATCATGGGGGGAGAAGGGCCATGCAGTTGGCCGCGTGGGAGAGAGGAGGTACCTCTCCCTACCCTATAAATACCCCCTCTATGGGGTGAGTAAGAGGGGGAGAGAAGAAGCTGAGCCGTGACGCCGCCAGTCTGAGGAGAAGTCGTGAGGAGGGTTGTGACGCTGCTAGCTACCAAGATCTTCCACCACTAATAATCCGCCATCTTTCATCGACTGGAAGTCTGCATCAGCTGTGCTGCCGCCTAAAACAGTACACCGCCAGCTGCCATATCCACTGCCTCCCTCTTCAAACACGTGGTTCTTCACGATTCCCAAAAGCTCTCAGAAGCTTCTTGGGAAGCTTCTAAAGGCCCTTGGAAAGTCCCCCCTTCTTGTGAGCTTTCTCAAGCCCTTTTCTAGTGGTTTTTATACCCACCCCCCAAGATTTAAGCCCTTTCCAAGCTTGCTTTACACCCCTTTCCCCTTGGAATTTAAGCCATTTTCTGCTTGCCCCCAAAAACCCACCTTAGGCCAGGTTTTAAAGACCCTTCCCATGGTCCACTTAAAGTAACTCTTCCCGTGGGGTTCCACTAAAGCCCTATAAACTCACCCTGCCCTGAGGTTTAAAGCAACCTTTCCCATGGAGTTCCATCCAAGTCATTTTTTAAAACCCTTCTTGTGGATCCGCAATAGCCAAAGATTAAAATCCCTTTTTCATTCCACAAAGCCATTTTTAAACCCTTCCGTGGATTTCCCCCACACAAGTTCTTTAAAGGCTCCTATGGCATTCCCACACAAGTTCATTTAGAACCCCTGGTTTCCTTTTAAAGCCTTCCATTACAAGTCTTTTAAATCCATTCCCTACTTCGAGGAGGCAGCCTATAAGGCTTTCTAAAGCCCGATTCTGAAAGACGGTAATATGGATCAAGGAAGCCAAATCTCAAAGGGAGTTTCGTGTGTGAGGGAGATGGGCCAAGATCTTAAGTCTCCGGCCAAGGCAAGAAGGTCGAATACGCGATGGCTCCTAAAAAGGCACAAGGCGCAACCGCAGGAGGATCATCTCCTAACATCCATGTGGACATTTCACCGAATCCACAAGTCCAGGTTTTCTTCCTATTTTTCATTTACGTCGGAATATCATAATTATGCATGGTTAATTCACAAAATTAAGATGCACTTTTACGAATGAAAAACATTGGCTATCTTAGGGAAAATAACTCACAATCGAAGAATCGATCATTTGTATTTTTCAAAGGAACGAATGAAAGAAGGACATTAGACATCTATGCATTCTTAGCAAATTGTTTATAGGCATTGCAAAGTAACGAAATTAGATTTAACTAATGATCATCTTTACAAAGTCGAATTTATTGTTGGACACTTCGATTATGCATGGAAATTATCAATCACATGTCGCATTATTAGACATCTTTTCTTCGCAATGATTCATTAAAGAAAGTTGCTAATAATTGTAGGAATTTGCAAGGCATGGAAATGATTCTAGGGCTGCATGGATTGTTTGAAACATAAAACCCTAAAGCTTAGTAGCATGAATCTTGATTGCATATTATAGAAGGATCATTAGGAATTATGCCATAACTTAACATACACTTTGATCTTAACCAAAAAAGTTAGGGTTTGTAAATCTACTCATACGTAGGCAATGAATCATGTGATTACGAAAATGTTATCATAAATATCTTCAAGAATAGACAAGTAAATTGGTTTAACCTAAACACCTAAAAAGCGAGGGACTCGCTTAAGAATGGTTAAATCGATGCAATACATCCCAAAGTGCTAACTAGGGTAGCACATTGAGGATGTGACCTAGTCGCACTTATTGCTAAGTTGAAACTCTCATACCCTAAAAACTTGTCCACATTCATGGAATGCATGGACAATAGGACATAGTTGCAAGAAACAATCTAGGGTTTCTACCCTAAGGATTGCTCGCTAAAAATATGAAACTCGATTTGAATTTGGAACCTTAGGATCGAAAATGTCGGCCTAGTGCAATCAGGAACGGATTGTTATGAAGACACCCTAACCTTGTTCCCTATCTAATCATGATTTCGTGATTAGAAGATGCCATTTGATGGGTAAAATAGTCCCATGGGTTTTGATGCGACATTTGTGCAACAAGTTGCAGAGTCGCATGATCTTGTGATTTGATCACAAGGGAATGGCCAATTCCTCGGAATGAGATTGGCAGATTCTTGCGCAAGTTTTTCTTGCAAGAGGATGAGTAGTCATCCTGGCATAGCACCTTTCTAGGGAAAAGTGACCAAGTTAAGGGAATTAGATAATTGATGGAAGCAAAAGATCAATCAGTAAATTGGAATAACATATTTACTGCTAATAGAACTTAAGGTATTGGGGTTAATTTGGGTTAATAGGGTATGGCCCTAGCCCAAGGATATAAGGGTTAACAAATAAACCCTTGGGAATCTTGCCGAGTCGCAATTGATCGCGGATTGAATGCTGAATGCATTTGGAAAGAAGGATTCACCCCTTAGCAGTTGTCCAAAATAACAACCATTGGAAATGATTGTGCTTGTAACAGTTTAAAGAGCATTGTTTGCTTTGTTTGTTCAAGGAATTAAATGATGAAAAGATATCTAATGCTTCATGTTGAAGGCCTGAAGGAAGAGGCAACCTCAGTTACCCCCAACTGCCTGCCTGACCCTAACCAAGGGGGTTGTTAAACGCATCGAGAAGGTGGACCTAACCTGTCGCGAGAGGTATCTCCGTTGAGCTCTACTTGGAGCAAGATGACGCTTGGGTGCCAGGGGGGCTCTGGCCATAAATCCCTTGCCTTTCGGGCCCTGCATAAGAGGCCAACGTGACTCAAGATTGGATCTTGAGGCCCGCATACTAGTCTACGGGTGGAATCTTGGATTAGTAATCCGTGTGGATTGCTAGATAGCCTTTGGGCAGATTATGGATAAGCCTATGGGCTGGATTTTATAAATGTATTCCAAAGATAAATATGATAAGCTGTTGAAAAGAAACTAATTTGACATTGCTTTTCTATTTCAAGTGCTATGATTACGTGAAGAAACCAGTGCCTAATGTAAGGAAGCTATTTGATGCATGTCCAACTAAATGTGGTAGGTAATTAGATAACTAAAACGACTTGAGGAAAGTGCGGTGGATGTGGCCATGGGTCCATGGGTCCATCCTACGGATGGGTGGTCCCAGTTGGTCGGGAACTTTTCTCAATCATGATGGACAATAAGAAGATTGTTTCAAAGGACAAGAATAGCAAGGGCGCTGACCTAGAGTATAGGTTATAACAATCCCGATTTACGCTATTTTAGGGGAAGGGAATGGGACCATGCCTTATGGCAGAGAGGTTGAGCTTTGCATCCCTCTCGTTTCCCATTCTCCTTGAACCAAGTGCAACGTGAATTCGCTTCGGCCCTAGCGTTTCTGCGTAAAGTAGTTCATGCTAGGTTCGACGCTAGTTGTCGTTTAGGAAATGACCATTGGGAAAAACCCTGTTCAGGTTGGTCCTAAGTGGGAACGGCCAGAATACTTCCGCTATGTGGCAGACGCAGAAGGTCCTAGATCACAAACCCCGTGACATTCCATGGGATTGCCGGGCGGAGCTTTCTAGACGTCCTTTCCGATGGACTGCTAAGACGTGTCCTGAAGAGAATAGGTGGGCACGTTACAGTTGGTATTAGAGCGAACCAACCAATGATTTTTTTAAAAGAAATATTAATAAGATGAAGTAAAACAAATGTTGTTGTTCCGAACATTTCCTTACTTTCGATGCTATCTTGCAGAATTATGAAGCATGGAACATGTTCTTAGTGTTCCGAGTCATGTTTATGACCACGATGCATTCCTCGGATTATCAACAAAGGGTTGAGATGATGAACATCCTAGATTGTATCTATAATCCATCTCCTTTATACGTGGAATGAAGATGGATGGGTGACTCAGGAATCTACTATATAGCTGCCCACCGGTTTGCATACCTTCAAACCAACCTAAAGAGGATCAAGTGGTTGGAAGACCTGAAGATCGTGAAGCTATTCGTTTTTGTGGAGGCTCACGTAAACTCAACTTTACATATTCGAGGTCGGAGGGTTGAGCTAAACTCATATGTATATGAGGAAGTGACCCCTGTAATCCCCGCCGACAGGATCAAGGTGTTGGGGCACTATGAGAATAATGGATTCCAAAGGAAAGGATACCCTAATCTTCTGATGACTTACCGATTCCTAAAGATCCATGACCCAAAACCATACTATTATCCAGTTCCTGTAGATAAATGTAATACAACATTATTCTCCCCAAACTAAATGTAAACAGTTGCTATATCATCTCTGGAAATGTTGTACTCCAAAAGGGCTATGCCCATATGAATGCAATAAGACTTCTTTTTATCAATGTCTATTTTGTCGATGAGAATTGATTAAAAAAGTTAAGTGGCTAGGATTCTTGGTTGATAGAGCTGAATTGGGTATGAAATATAAATCATAACGATTAGCAAGTTATAACGTTAAGAAACCTTTATCCAGGCACAACCCTAGGTACAGATTCCCAGTTCACCTCCTACATCAAGTACTGCCGTAATCCAGGAGAAGAAGTTTCTTCTCAAGCAGATTAAGCCGCCTGAATTTGATGGGAAAGACAGGTTTGTCCAAGTGGATGCTAAAATTTGGATAGAGTCCATGGAGGATTACTTTGAAGCAGCTGGGACTGCACCCGCCACCAGGCTATGCTCGCCAAGTTGAAGCTCACCAGTGAAGCCAGCCTTTGGTGGAAGCAATGGTGTAGAGATCAAGGGATTGCGGAAGGATCCGTTACCTAGAAAAAGCTGAAGAAAGCGGTGCAAGGAAGATACTTACCACCTACGTATCGCACGCAGAAAATGAATGAGTTCCACGAGCTGAAACATCTGGGACTCACTCTTGACGCATACTACTCTAAATTCGTCTTTCTTAAGTATGCGCCACAGATGGACATGACACAGCAGGTGTCAAAATTTTGTGTTGGTTTAAATCCACCAATGAATACTCGTCTCGAATCTATGAGCCCATCAGATCTTCAGGACGCACTCATTCAAGCTGTGCCTATAATTCAGGAGGTGCAGGCTAGCCCAAGAAGTAACAAAACTTGGTCTTATAATAACCCGAACAGAGGAGCATTTAGGCCTCCAATGAAGAGAGTTCAAGATCAGAATCGGGAAAAAAGAAAGAAAGCAAGGACTACTAATGTCAACAACTTTGTCCCTACCCAAAGCAATGGCCGAAACCTCCGTTGTTTCCACTTCAACGAGCCTGATCATTTCAAGAGGCAATGTCCCAAGCTTGGAGGACGACATTGCCAAGCACCTTTCCAAGGAACTAGGCGTGGACAGGGAGCCGCTACCCGAGTCAAAGGAAGAACTATCTGTGTTGCCAACAGGGAAATGTTCAAAGAAGAAGATCCGACCATGGAAGCAGAGCTTAAAAGGGTGACAATCCATGCCGCTCTACACAAGAAAGGCCCAAATCGCCAGTTCTCGGTGATCCAGACACCATCGGATTAGCAAGGTAAAGGTTTCAAGACCTTGATTGATTGTGGTAGTACACATTCCTTTATCTCACCAACTTGTGCAAAAAGATTAGGAATAGCCATAGTAGAAGCACCTACCTTGCTTGTGGAATTAACAAATGGTCGTGAGGTCACTTATACCAGGAAAACTACTAAGGTGGAATTCTTTCTGGGAGGAAAGACACCTTCGGTCAAATTCAAAGTCATGAACCGAGGTATCCATGAGTGTCTACTCGGTATGGATTGGCTTAAACCAAATGACACCCACATTCATTATGGAAAGGGCCAAATTTCCTTTCGAAACTCTGAAGGGGAATTGGTCACAACTCAAGGAGAGGCTGGAAAGCCAAAAATTCAATTGGCAAAGTATCTCGGATTATAAAGGGAGTTAGAAAGGGACTACCTGTCTACTTGATTAAGCTCAACAAGTTAGATCAGAAGCAAGAGTCTAGTAAAGAACCTTCATGGCTAAAGGAATACGCAAACGTATTTTTTGAAGAGTTGACAGAACTCCCGCCCCAAAGAGAAGTGGACCATGAGATCAAGCTAGTGCCAGGAGCTGCGCCAATTGCGAAGAGACCTTATAGAATGTCCATCCCGGAAGAAATTGAGTTGAAGGAACAACTCAAGCAACTACTAGATCATGGCTACATCCGTCCAAGCAGTTCAGCATGGGGAGCTCCAATACTGTTCCAGAAAAAGAAAGATGGAACTCTTCGACTATGTATTGATTACAGCGGGTTGATACAATTAACTGTCAAGAACAAGTACCCTATTCTTAGAATAGATGAGCTTCTTGATCATCTTCAGGGTGTGAAGATCTTCAACAAGATTGATCTCAGGTCTGGTTACTATCAAATAAGAATCAAGGAAGAAGATATCCCAAAGACGGCCTTCAACACAAGATATGGACACTTTGATCTAGTTATGTCATTCGGGCTTACAAATGCACCTGCCACCTTCAACAGGTTAATGCATGATATCTTTAGGCCATATCTTGATGACTTCATACTCGTCTTCTTCGACGACACTTTAGTCTATTCCAAACATGAGTGTAACGCGTCCCCTAGTATCATCCAGGACACGTCTTAGTAGTCCATCGGAAAGGATTTCTAGAAAACTCCGCCCGACACTCCCATGGAATGTTACAGGTTTTGCGATCTAGGTCTTTCTGCGTCTGCCAGGTAGCGGAAGTATCCTGGCCATTCCCACTTAGGATCGACCGGAATTAGGGTTTTCCTGACTGGTCATTATCTAACAGCAACTAGCGTCAGACCCGAGCGAACTACTTTATGCAGAAACGCCAGGTCTGAAGCGGATTTACGCTGCACTTGGTTCAAGGAGAATGGGAAACGAGAGGGATGCAAGGCTCAACCTCTCTGTCATAAGGCATAGTCCCATTCTGTTCCCCTAAAACAACGTAAATCGGGTAAGACGTAACTCTAGGTCATCGTTCTCGTTATTCGTTTTGATGATGATGATCATTCCACTGTTCTTCGAGATTTTTGAGTAAAGTTCCCAGCTAACCGGGACCACCCATCCGTAGGATGAACCTATGGCCCATCCTCTGCACTTTCCTCGGTTTGCTTTAGTTATGTAATTATCAAACACATTAATTTGACATATAACAATCAGCTTCTTTAATTAACCTTGTTAAGCACTGGTTCCTTCACGTAATCTTATCACGTGACATAGAAAAACAATATCAAGCAAGTTCTTTTAACATTTCATCATTTTGTCTTTGAAATACAAGGAGTTCCACCCGTAGGCTTGTCCATAATCTGCCCGAAGGCTATCCAGTAATCCCCAGGGATCACTATTCCAAGCTTCCGCCCGTCAACTAGTATGCGGGCCTTGAGATCCAATCCCGAGTCACGTTAGCCTCTTGTGCAGAACCCGAAAGGCAAGGGATTTATGGCCAGAGCCCCCCCTAGCACCCAAGCATCCTCCTACTCCAAGTAGAGCTCAACGGAGAGACCTCTTGCGGCGGGTTCGGTCCACGTTCCCGACGCGGTGAACAACCCCCTTGGTTAGGGTTAGGCAGGTGGTCGAGGGTAACTGAAACTGCCTCTTCCTTCAGGCCTTTAACTTGAAGTATAGGTACTCATTTAATTTGTAATTCATCATTCAAAGAGAGCCCTAAAATCTCTAGCAAGCACAAACATCTCCATTAATCAACCGTGTTGTTTGGCAAACTACTAAGGAAGTGTTCTTTCCCTTTTTGAGTGTATCAGCACTCGTTCCCAAGGTGTCTTGTAAATTGGCAAGATCCTTTACATTCTGGTGTAGGGCGTACCTTATTAACCCAACTTCGTCAACCCTTAGTTTCTGGTTTACAACTTTCCTTATTTAGAAGGATATCCAAAAATACGTCCTTTTGCAAGATAACTTGCGTAGGGATCTGCCATCCTTGATGAGGGTTTTTACCCTTTCTCCTTATGAATCAATCACAAGACTAAGTGATTTTGTACTTGCTGCGCAAGTCCTGCGATGGAATAATCTATTTTAGATCCTTTAAGTTGACGTATGTCAGGCCTAGGGTTTCTTTTTAAGGATCTCGGGGACAGCCCTAGTTCTTTATCTTTATGAATTTGTTTGACCCTACAATAAGGAAAATAGTCAAGTGCTTAGGGTATGAATATTTCTATGTTTAGATTGATTTGGATAACTTTTGGAAGGTAATATTAATCGTCTTGTCACAGTTTTGCTATCCTTGTGACAATTTACTTTTCTGTCAATACAGTTCAATTTAAACTACCTTTTTCCTTGCAGATGAGCTCATGCCAAATAACAAACATTTCTCTTGCTACGATGTGCAAATAGCAATGATAACATCCTAGTAACTTGAGCAACGAAAGAAACCTTTCATGAATTTAATCATTTACAATGATTCATTGTGAAAGGAATAAGACTAATGGTGCAAGATATAATTTCTATAGCTTTAGGATTTAACTAAAATATACTACTATAGTAAATGGATAATCTACTCGTAATTTATAATGCTTGATGCAATTCGAAGGAAACTAAGTCCTATACATTAACATTCATTTAAATAAGCTAAAATCCTTCATTATAAATAACTCGGACAAATATATCCTATCCCTAACAATTTCTCTTTGCATGATCGACTAAAAACCGAATTAAAGCCAAGAAGAAAAACCTGGTTTTGGGGTGAGATATCCACATGGATACCGGGAGATGACCCTCCCACAGCTACACCTTGGACCTTCTTAGGCGGCATCGTAATTCGAATGTGAGATAGCCTTTTTCTCTTTCTTCTGGAATTCCACCGTCTCTTTGGAAAAAAAGTTTATGGGTGAGCGTGGTTTTGCAACCTCAGGAACCCTTGCAGGACTTGACTTGGGGTAAAGGAATAAAAGGCACTTATTCTCCTTCCTTGCCCTTCCTCTATTTCTTCTCTTTTCTAACTCTTTTACTCCTTTCTTACTCTTCTTTATCTTTTTCTCACTCTCTACTTCTTTCACACTACTCCTTTTTTTTCCTTTCAGTCCTCCCTACTTCCCTTCCTTATATTTTACTTCACTTCCTTATCCTCTACTTTTCTTCCCTATCTTTTATCTTTTTCCCACTCTTCCTCCTTCACTCCTTCTTTTCACTCCCTTTACTTTCCCTCCTTATCTTTTATCTCACGGGCTACCTTTTTCCTTACGGGATATCATCCGAGGCCATGATGATGATTTGGATTTCGATAATAATGGGGGATATGGGGGATTAAGAAAAATCTTAGTGGTTTGTGGAAATAAAAGGGTAATGAGGGGGGTAAAAAGGGTTAAAAGGTTTATAAGGGGGTGAAAAGGGCTTAGGGGAATAAGACATGGGGGTGGGGGGGTAGGTTCCCAAAGCCAAGGGAGGGCCTTAAGGGGAAAAGGGAATTTAAAACCTAGGGGGGAATAGTAGGGAGAATTTTGGGGGGGAAAAAAAGCTTATAGAGGCCTAAGGGGGAAATTCCAAGGGGGTAATCTTAAAGGCTTATAAAAAAGGGAGCCTAAGGGTTAAACCTTTTATGAGGGGGGGAAAGGGGCTTATAAAGCCTAAGGGGGGAATTTTAGGGGAGATAATTTCAAAGGCCACAGGAAGGGGGGCTTAAGAAGCCACCCTTGGAAGCTTCCAAGGGCTTCTAGAGGCCTCACGACGGCCAGGGGGGGAGAAAGCATGGAGACCGCGACAGCTGGCGGCAAAGTGGGCAGGGAAATCAGACGGCGGCGGCAACTGCTATTGGCGATTTGGCGGCGTCCCCTTCAGCTGCACGGCAGTCCACGATCGTGTCCTCCACAGGCAGTTCCTAGCTCATCGCTCCCTCTCCAGCTCTATGGCAGTGGCCACCTTCAATCTCTCCCTCCCTCACAAAATTCAAAGCGTCTCCTCTCTTCTTTCCCTCACAGCAGACTGACGGGCCCTTCACAGCGTGTCAACCCTCCCTATCTTCCCTCCCCTGCATGTCATCACCCATGCTCCCCCCCCTCATTCCAAGCTCCACCAAGGAGCTTAATTGCTCCTTCTATTTCCCTCCCCCTCCAGCTCATCAGTCGGCTGGGGGGAATAAGGGGGAATTAAAAAATTTTCATTTATCCAATGTTCATTTTCATTTGAGGCAGTTCACGCGTGTATTTCTTTTAGCAAATCAGAATATTACATTCTCTCCCCCTTGGAGGAATCGAGATGTCCTCATCTTGAGATAAACTGGGGATATTGATGGTTGAGAGAGTTTTCATCTATCCAAGTGGCATCCTCTTCGGGATAATCTTTCCACTGGACGAGGCATTCTCTTAAGGTTCTAGATCTTAACTGTCTTTCCCTAACATCTAAGATCCTAGCCGGCCTTAGTTCAAGGACTCCTTGACTAGGCATTACAACTTGTTGGTCATCAAGTACATGATTAGGGTTGGGTACATAATTTTTTCAAGAGGCTGATATGGAATACATTGTGAACCTTTAGATTCTCAGGGAGTTGCAATCTATAAGCATTGGGTCCTAGGCATTTAAGGATTTTGTACGGCCCACAATACCTTGGACTTAGCTTCTTGCATTCTCCTAGGGATAGAGAACTCTTTTTAGGGCGTACACGAATGAAGACCATGTCTCCTTCTTCGAAGACTCTATCTTGACGTTTCAAATTTGCGTATGCCTTTTGTCTATCCTTGGCCGCTTGTATGTCTTGTCTTATTGACCTTATTTGATCATCCATGTCCTCCAACATTTGTCTTGAAGCTTCAACTCTTAGGGTTGGATCAAAAAAGTTTAGGGGACTTCGACAATCATGACCATACAATGCCTGGAAAGGGGTCATTTGAATGCTCTGCTGGTAAGAAGCATTGTAGGAAAATTCAACCAAAGGCAAGTATTGAATCCACCTCTTCGGCTCTCGACAGCAATATGCCCTAAGCATATCCTCGATGACTTGATTTACTCGCTCTGTTTGGCCATCCGTTTGGGGATGGTAGGCAGTGCTAAAACAGAGTTGAGTCCCAATAGCTTCAAAGATAGCTCTCCAGAAGTGTGATGTTAAGAGAGAATCTCGATCACTAATGATTCTTCTAGGTAACCCATGTAGCTTGAATATCTCCTTGATAAACAATCTTGCAATGTCGGAGGCTTTATAATTTGTCTTTACTGGAATCAGGTGTGCAACCTTGGTAAGCATGTCAACCACAACCATAATGGAATTGTATCCTCCTTGGGCTTGGGGTAAGCCCACAACAAAATCCATACTGATGAATTCCAATTTCATTTGGGGAATGTCAAGCGGTTGTAGTTTCCCTGGCATCATAACATGTTCGGCTTTGATACATTGGCAAGACAAACACTCAGTGACATATTTGAGAACATCACCTTTAAGCCTCTCCCAATGGTAGCTCTTCCTAACTGCATTAAAAGTTTTAGCATAGCCAGGATGTCCTGCGAAAGGAGAATCATGAGCTTCCCATAATATCTTCTACTTAAGTGACTGGCTTGCTGGTATACACAGTCTTGTTTTGTAGTAGACAAGTCCATTATCAATGGAAATTTCATGATACTTAGTTTGCAATTTCTGATTCTGCTCCTTGGTAGATATTTCCTTTATCATTGTTTGGTAGGCCAAATCATGGCATGCTTCCTCTCTAGCTAGTTCAAGTATAGGGTTGTTTGGCATAGATACTTTTGTAGCCAGAGATCTGGCCGTTGATATATTCTGCAAGATTAGGGAATTTAGGAATGCCTTGCGACTCAGTGCATCGGCAACTACATTCTCCTTCCCTGGTCGGTACTTGATTTCAAAATCATATTCCTCCAATACTTCAATCCACCGACGTTGTCTCATGTTGAGCTCGTTTTGGGTAAAAATCCATTTGAGACTCTTATGATCGGTTACTAGAGTAAACTTGTTACCCAACAGGTAGTGTCTCCAAAGCTTTAGAGCATGGATGATAGCTAGTAATTCCAGATCATGCGTGGCATAATTCTTTTCATGACTCTTCAATTTCCTTGAGGAGTATGCTATTGGATGACCTTCCTACATAAGTACACACCCCAAGGCAAGAATGCTAGCATCAGTTACTACCTCCAACTCCTTATTGAGGTCAGGAAGTTTTAGAATAGGTGCTGATACCAAACTTTTGCTTCAATTTGTCGAAGGTATTTTGTTCGGAAGTTGACCACGTAATGGAAGTCTGCTTCTTTAGTAAGTCTGTAAGAGGTGCTGCAATCAAAGCATAGTTTTTGATGAAGACCCTATACCATCCTGTCAATCCAAGAAAGCTACGTATCTCTTTGACGGATACTGGAATTGGCCATTCAAGCACATCTCTGACCTTGGCTGGGTCTACTGATATTCCTTCTGATGATACTATGAATCCCAGATATTCAATTTGACGTTTGAAGAATGCACACTTCTTCATTTTTGCATACAGCTTATGAGACCTCATTGTCTCAAGGACAACCCGAAGTTGAGGTTCATGATCTTCTTCCTGTTTAGAATAGACTAAAGTGTCATCAAAGAAGACAAGCACGAAATCATCAAGATATGGCCTAAATATATCTTGCATTAATCTATTGAAGGTGGCAGGTGCACTTGTAAGGCCGAATGACATGACTAGGAATTCAAAGTGCCCATATCTTGTATTGAAGGCTGTCTTTGGAATATCTTCTTCCTTGATCCTTATCTGATAGTAACCTGACCTGAGATCAAGCTTGGAGAAGATCTTTGCACCTTGAAGACGATCAAGAAGCTCATCTATTCTAGGAATAGGATACTTGTTCTTGACTATTGATTGATTCAACCCTCGGTAATCAATACATAGTCGAAGTGTCCCATCTTTCTTTTTCTGGAATAGTACTGGAGCTCCCCACGGTGAGTTGCTAGGCCGGATGTAACCCTGATCTAACAGTTGCTTGAGTTGTTCCTTCAACTCAATTGCTTCCGGTATGGACATTCTATAAGGTCTCTTTGCAATTGGCGCAGCTCCAGGCACTAGCCTAATCTCATGATCTACTTCTCTTTGAGGCGGAAGTTCAATCAATTCCTCAGGGAATACGTCAGCGTATTCCTTTAGCCAAGAAGGTCCTTCATGAGACTCTTGCTTTTGATCTAACTTGTTGAGTTTGATTAGGTAAACAGGTAATCCTTTTCTTACTCCTTTTATGATCTGAGATACTTTGGCTAATTGGATTCTTGGCACTCCTGCCTCACCTTGAGTTGTGACAAATTCCTTTTCAAAGTTTCGAAAGGAAACTTGACCCTTTCCACAATGAATGTGGGCGTCATTAGGCTTAAGCCAATCCATCCCGAGTAGACACTCATGGATACCTAAATTCATGATTCTAAATTTGACTAAAGTCTTCTTTCCTCCCAGAAAGAATCCCACCTTAGCAGTTTGCCTGGTACAAGTTACCTCACGACCGTTTGCCAATTCCACAAGCAGGGTAGGTGCTTCTACTGTGGCTATTCCTAATCTTTTTGCACATGCTGGTGAGATAAAGGAAGGTGTACTGCCACAATCAATCAAGGTTTTGAAACCTTTACCTTGATAGTTCGACGGTGTCTGAATTACCGAGAACTGGCGATTCGGCCCTTTCTTGTGTAAAGCGGCATGGACTGTCGCTCTTTCAAATTCTGCTTCCATAGTCGGATCTTCCTCTTCTTCTTCTTCGCATCTTTGCCTATTGGCAATGCAAGCGGTTCTTCCTCTTCCACGGGTAACGGCTCCTTGACCGTGGCGTGCACCTTGGAAAGGCGTTTGACGATGTCCTCCGCTGAGCTTGGGACATTGCCTCTTGAAGTGATCGGGTTCGTTGCAGTGGAAACAACAAAGGTTTCGGCCATTACCTTGAGTAGGAACAAAGTTGTTGACGTTATTTGTCCTTGCTTTCTTCTTTTGTCCCTGATTATGACCTTGAACTCTCTTCATTTGAGGTCTGAATGCTCCTCTATTCGGGTCACTATAGGACCAAGTTTTGTTACCCCTTGGTCTAGCATGCACCTCCTGAATTATAGGCGCCGCTCGAATGAGTGCATCCTGAAGGTTTGATGGACGCATAGATTCAGATGGGTATTTATGGGTGGATTTAAGCTCGCACAAAATTTGAACACCTGCTGCGTCATGTCCATCTGTGGCGCATACTTTAAAAGTGAGACAAATTTAGAGTAGTATGCCTCAAGAGTGAGTCCTAGCTGTTTTAGTTCGTAGAACTCATTCATTTTCTGCGTACGATATGCAGGTGGTAAATATCTTCCCTGCACGGCTTTCTTCAACTTCTCCCAGGTAACGAACCCCTCTGAAATCCCTTGATCCCTGCACCATTGCTTCCACCAAAGTCTGGCTTCGCCGGTGAGCTTTAACTTGGCGAGCATGGCCTGATCGGTAGGTGCAGTACTAGCTGCTTCAAAATAATCCTCCATGGATTCGATCCGAATTTCATCATTAGCCCCTGGACGAATCTGCCTCTCCCGTCAAACTCAGGTGGCTTTATCTGCTTGAGGAGGAATTTCTTCTCCTGGGTCACAGCAGTACTTAATGTAGGAGGCGAATTTGGAACCTGTACCTGGGGTTGTGCCTGGATAAAAGTTTTCTTAACGTTATTATATGATAATCAACGTTAGCTTATCTTTCATTTTTAGTTCAACTATCTCGTAAACAATGTAGCTACTTAACTTTTTTAACAACTCTTATGCACAGCCAGATATTGATAAAAGAAGTCTTTATTTGTATTTACATGGGCATAGCCTTATACAACGTTTCGTGTGATGATAATCCAATCATTACATTCACTTTGGGGAGAACAACGTTGTATTGCATTTGTCTACAGGAACTATGTAATAGTAGGGTTTTGGGTCGTGGATCTTTAGGAATCGATAGTTCATTGGAAGTTCAGGATACCCTTTTCGTTGGAATCCATACTTCTCATGGCGGCCCAACACTTTAATCCTGTCGGCTAGGATTACACGGGTTACTTCCTCATATACATATGAGTTCATTTCAACCCTCCGACCTTGAATATGTAAAGTCGAATTTACGTGAGCTTCCACAAAAATGAACAGCTTCACGACTTTCAAGTCTTCCAACCACTTGATCCTCTTTAGGTTGGTCTGTAGATAAGCAAACCGGTGGGCGGCTATATAGTAGATTCCTGAAGACCCCATCCATCTTCGTTCGATGTATAAAGGTGATGGATTATAAATCTGCTCCACGATGTTCATCATCCCAATTCTTTGTCTATAAAGGGGAGAATGCATTGCAGTCATAAACATGACCCGAAATACCAAAAACTTGTTCCACGCTTCATAATTCTGCAAGACAGCATTGAAGATGAGAAAATGTTTGGATAGCTACCATTTCTTTACTTCATTTTATTGAGATCTCATAAAAACAATTCCGTTGTTGGTCGGCTCTGATACCAACTGTAACGTGTCCCCTAGTATCATCCAGGACACGCCTTAGCAGTCCATCGGAAAGGATGTCTAGAAAACTCCGCCTGACACTCCCATGGAATGTTACGGGTTTTGCGATCTAGGTCTTTCCGCGTCTGCCACGTAGCGGAAGTATCCTGGTCGTTCCCACTTAGGATCGATCGGAATTAGGTTTTTCCTGACTGGTCATTATCTAACAGCAACTAGCGTCAGACCCGAGCGAACTACTTTACGCAGAAACGCCAGGTCTGAAGCGGATTTACGCTGCACTTGGTTCAAGGAGAATGGGAAACGAGAGGGATGCAAGGCTCAACCTCTCTGCCATAAGGCATAGTCCCGTTCTGTTCCCCTAAAACAACGTAAATCGGGTAAGACGTAACTCTAGGTCATCGTTCTCGTTATTCGTTTTGATGATGATGATCATTCCGCTGTTCTTCGAGATTTTTGAGTAAAGTTCCCGGCTAACCGGGACCACCCATCCGTAGGACGAACCCATGGCCCATCCTCTGCACTTTCCTCGGTTTGTTTTAGTTATGTAATTATCTAACACATTAATTTGACATATAACAATCAGCTTCTTTAATTAACCTTGTTAAGCACTGGTTCCTTCACGTAATCTTATCACGTGACATAGAAAAACAATATCAAGCAAGTTCTTTTAACATTTCATCATTTTGTCTTTGAAATACAAGGAGTTCCACCCGTAGGCTTGTCCATAATCCGCCTGAAGGCTATCCAGTAATCCCCAGGGATCACTATTCCAAGCTTCCGCCCGTCAACTAGTATGCGGGCCTCGAGATCCAATCCCGAGTCACGTTAGCCTCTTGTGCAGAACCCGAAAGGCAAGGGATTTATGGCCAGAGCCCCCCTGGCACCCAAGCATCCTCCTACTCCAAGTAGAGCTCAACGGAGAGACCTCTCGCGGCGGGTTCGGTCCACCTTTCAGACGCGGTGAATAACTCCCTTGGTTAGGGATAGGCAGGTAGTCGGGGGTAACTGAAACTGCCTCTTCCTTCAGGCCTTTAACGTGAAGTATAGGTACTCATTTAATTTGTAATTCATAATTCAAAGAGAGCCCTAAAATCTCTAGCAAGCACAAACATCTCCATTAATCAACCGTGTTGTTTGGCAAACTACTAAGGAAGTGTTCTTTCCCTTTTTGAGTGTATCAGCACTCGTTCCCAAGGTGTCTTGTAAATTGGCAAGATCCTTTACATTCCGGTGTAGGGCGTACCTTATTAACCCAACTTGGTCAACCCTTAGTTTCTGGTTTACAACTTTCCTTATTTAGAAGGATATCCAAAAATACGTCCTTTTGCAAGATAACTTGCGTAGGGATCTGTCATCCTTGATGAGGGTTTTTACCCTTTCTCCTTGTGAATCAATCACAAGACTAAGTGATTTCGTACTTGCTGCGCAAGTCCTGCGATGGAATAATCTGTTTTAGATCCTTTAGGTGACGTATGTCAGGCCTAGGGTTTCTTTTTAAGGATCTCGGGGA
Source organism: Lygodium microphyllum (assembly GCF_053477565.2). Taxonomy (NCBI): domain Eukaryota; kingdom Viridiplantae; phylum Streptophyta; class Polypodiopsida; order Schizaeales; family Lygodiaceae; genus Lygodium; species Lygodium microphyllum. The sequence goes on along the minus strand of NC_141140.1, from coordinate 51,038,897 downwards.
CAGCCCTAGTTCTTTATCTTTACGAATTTGTTTGACCCTACAATAAGGAAAATAGTCAAGTGCTTAGGGTATGAATATTTCTATGTTTAGATTGATTTGGATAACTTTTGGAAGGTAATATTAATCGTCTTGTCACAGTTTTTCTATCCTTGTGACAATTTACTTTTCTGTCAATACAGTTCAATTTAAACTACCTTTTTCCTTGCAGATGAGCTCATGCCAAATAACAAACATTTCTCTTGCTACGATGTGCAAATAGCAATGATAACTTCCTAGTAACTTGAGCAACGAAAGAAACCTTTCATGAATTTAATCATTTACAATGATTCGTTGTGAAAGGAATAAGACTAATGGTGCAAGATATAATTTCTATATCTTTAGGATTTAACTAAAATATACTACTATAGTAAATGGATAATCTGCTCGTAATTTATAATGCTTGATGCAATTCGAAGGAAACTAAGTCCTATACATTAACATTCATTTAAATAAGCTAAAATCCTTCATTATAAATAACTCGGACAAATATATCCTATCCCTAACAATTTCTCTTTGCATGATCGACTAAAAACCGAATTAAAGCCAAGAAGAAAAACCTGGTTTTGGGGTGAGATATCCACATGGATACCGGGAGATGACCCTCCCGCAGCTACACCTTGGACCTTCTTAGGCGGCATCGTAATTCGAATGTGAGATAGCCTTTTTCTCTTTCTTCTGGAATTCCACCGTCTCTTTGGAAAAAAAGTTTATGGGTGAGCGTGGTTTTGCAACCTCAGGAACCCTTGGAGGACTTGACTTGGGGTAAAGGAATAAAAGGCACTTATTCTCCTTCCTTCCCCTTCCTCTATTTCTTCTCTTTTCTAACTCTTTTACTCCTTTCTTACTCTTCTTTATCTTTTCCTCACTCTCTACTTCTTTCACACTACTCCTTTTTTTTACTTTCAGTCCTCCCTACTTCCCTTCCTTATATTTTACTTCACTTCCTTATCCTCTACTTTTCTTCCCTATCTTTTATCTTTTTCCCACTCTTCCTCCTTCACTCCTTCTTTTCACTCCCTTTACTTTCCCTCCCTATCTTTTATCTCACGGGCTACCTTTTTCCTTACGGGATATCATTCGAGGCCATGATGATGATTTGAATTTTGATAATAATGGGGGATATGGGGGATTAAGAAAAATCTTAGGGGTTTGTGGAAATAAAAGAGTAATGAGGGGGTAAAAAGGGTTAAAAGGTTTATAAGGGGGTGAAAAGGGCTTAGGGGAATAAGACATGGGGGGGGGGGGGGGGGGGGGGTGGGGGGGGGCGGGGTTCCCAAAGCCAAGGGAGGGCCTTAAGGGGAAAAGGGAATTTGAAACCTAGGGGGGAATAGTACGGAGAATTTTGGGGGGGGGAAAAAAGCTTATAGAGGCCTAAGGGGGAAATTCCAGGGGGGTAATCTTAAAGGCTTATAAAAAAGGGAGCCTAAAACCTTTTATGAGGGGGGGAAATGGGCTTATAAAGCCTAAGGGGGGAATTTTAGGGGGGATAATTTCAAAGGCCACAGGAAGGGGGCTTAATAAGCCACCCTTGGAAGCTTCCAAGGGCTTCTAGAGGCCTCACGACGGCCACTTGGGGGGGGGGGGGGGGGGGGGGAGAAAGCGTGGAGACCGCGACAGCTGGCGGCAAAGTGGGCAGGGAAATCACACGGCGGTGGCAGCTGCTATTGGCGATTTGGCGGCGTCCCCTTCAGCTGCACGGCAATCCACGATCGTGTCCTCCACAGGCGGTTCCTAGCTCATCGCTCCCTCTCCAGCTCTATGGCAGTGGCCACCTTCAATCTCTCCCTCCCTCACGAAATTCAAAGCGTCTCCTCTCTTCTTTCCCTCACAGCAAACTGACGGGGCCTTCACAGCGTGTCGACCCTCCCTTAAGGCCTTTGTCCCCCTCGATTTAAATAGGGGAGGGGAGGGGATCTTCCCTCCCCTGCGTGTCACCACGCATGCTCCCCCCCCCCCCCCCCCCCATTCCAAGCTCCACCAAGGAGCTTAATTGCTCCTTCTATTTCCCTCCCCCTCCAGCTCGTCAGTCGGCTGGGGGGAATAAGGGGGAATTTTTTTTTTTCATTTATCCAATTTTCATTTTCATTTGAGGAAGTTCACGCATGTATTTCTTTTAGCAAATCGGAATATTACAATGAGGAAGATCATGAACCCCAACTTCGGATTGTCCTTGAGACAATGAGGTCACACAAGCTATATGCCAGGATGAAGAAATGTGCATTCTTCAAATGTCAGATTGAATATCTGGGATTCATCATATCAGCAGAAGGAATCTCAGTGGATCCGCGGCCAAAGTCAGAGATGTTCTAGAATGGTAAATACCAACAAGTGTCAAAGAAATATGTAGCTTTCTTGGATTGGCAGCATGGTATAGGGTCTTCATCAAAAACTATGCTTTGATTGTAGCACCTCTGACGAACTTACTGAAGAAGCAAACATCCATTACATGGTCAACTGCCAAACAAACCAGCTTTGAGAGATTGAAGCAAAGTTTGGTATCAGTACCTATCCTAAGTCTTCCAGACCTTAGTAAGGAGTTCGAGGTAGTAACTGATGCTAGCAACCTTGCCTTAGGATGTGTGCTCATGCAGGAAGGTCACCCTGTAGCTTACTCTTCAAGGAAACTTAAGAGCCATGAGAAGAATTATGCTACCCATGATCTAGAACTGTTAGCTATCATCCATGCTCTAAAACTTTGGAGACACTACCTATTGGGTAACAAGTTTACTCTAGTGACTGATCATAAAAGTCTCAAGTGGATCTTTACCCAGAATGAGCTCAACATGAGGCAACGTAGGTGGATTGAAGTGCTGGAGGAGTATGACTTTGAAATCAAGTACCGACTGGGAAAGGAGAATGTAGTTGCCGATGCACTCAGTCGCAAGGCATTCCTTAACTCATTAATCTTGCAAAATCCATCAACAGCTAGATCCCTAGCCACAAAGGTGTCCATGCCAAACAAACCAATACTTGAGCTAGCTGGAGAGGAAGCATGCCATGATCCATCCTATCAAAAGATGCTAAGGGAGATCCCTATCAAGGACCAGAACCAAAAGCTACAGGCTAAGTATCATGAATTCTCTATCAATAGTGGACTTGTCTACTATAGAACGGGAGTATGTATACCGGCAAGCCAGTCACTTAAGCAGAAGATATTGTGGGAAGCTCATGATTCCCCTTTCTCAGGACATCTTGGCTATGCCAAGACTCTCAATGCAGTTAGGAAGAGCTACTATTGGGAGAGGCTTAAAGGTGACATTCTCAAATATGTCACTGAGTGTTTGTCTTGTCAACGTATTAAAGCTGAACATGTCAAGATGCCAGGGAAGTTGCAACCACTTGACATTCCCCAAATGAAATGGGAATTCATCAGTATGAACTTTGTTGTTAGCTTACCCCAAGTTCAGGGAGGATACAATTCCATCATGGTTGTGGTTGACATTCTTACTAAGGTTGCACACCTTATTCCAGTAAAGACAAACTATAAAGCCTCAGACATTGCAAGGTTGTTTATCAAGGAGATATTCAAGCTACATGGGCTACCCAGAAGAATCATTAGTGATCGTGATTCTCCCTTCACATCACACTTCTGGAGAGCTATCTTTGAAGCCATTGGGACTCAACTCTGTTTTAGTACAACTTACCATCCCCAAGATGATTGCCAAATGGAGCGAGTCAATCAAGTCACTGAGGATATGCTAGGGGTACACTGCTGTCGTGAACCAAAAAGGTGGATTCAATACTTGCCTTTGGTTGAATTTGCCTACAATGCTTCTTACCAACAAAGCATTCAAATGACCCCTTTTCAAGCATTGTATGGTCATGATTGTCGAAGTCCCCTAAACTTCTCAGATCCAACCTTGAGAGTTGAAGCTTCAAGGCGGATGTTGGAAGAGATGGATGACCAAGTAAAGTCAATAAGACATGACATCCAAGCCGCCAAGGATAGAAAGAAGGCATACGCGGATTTGAAGGGTCAAGTTAGAATCTTCGAGGAAGGAGACATGGTCTTCATTCGCGTACGCCCAAAGAAGAGTTCCCTATCCTTAGGAGATTAAAAAAAGCTAAGTCCAATGTATTGTGGACCATACAAGATCCTTAAGTGCCTAGGACGTAATGCTTATAGACTGCAACTCCCCGAGAACCTAAAGGTTCATAATGTATTCCATATCATCCTATTGAAGAAGTATGCACCTAATCCTAACCATGTACTCGATGACCAACAAGTTGTAATGCCTAGTTAAGGAGTCCTTGAACTACGGCCTGATAGGATCTTAGATGTTAGGGAGAGACAATTGAGATCCAAAACCTTGAGAGAATGCCTCGTCTAGTGGAAAGATTATCCTGAGGAGGATGCCACTTGTATAGATGAAGCCACTCTCACCCATCAATATCCCCAGTTTATCTCGAGATGAGGACATCTTGATTCCTCCAAGGGGGAGAGAATGTAATATTCCTCCTGAAAAATATTACGTACACGTGTGAGTCTCATGCAATGACGTTGCCGGCATTGAATATACAGACTGTGCAATTGTACAATCTCCATTGGCATAAACGATACCAAAGTCAATGAAACCCGCATATTTTTGTGTGAACCTCCTCTTGGGAGGAGGTCAAGAGGAAATTGAGAATATTTATGGCAAAAAAAAATTAATCCTTCTTTTCCCCCCCAACCGAAGGCTGTGCTGGAGGAGGGGGAGAAAGGCGCGGGTACGTAAGCCTTGTTGGAGGTCATGGGGAGAGAAGGGCCATGCAGTTGGCCACGTGGGAGAGAGGAGGTACCTCTCCCTACCCTATAAATACCCCCTCTATGGGGTGAGTAATAGGGGGAGAGAAGAAGCTGAGCCGTGATGCTGCCAGTCTGAGGAGGAGTCGTAAGGAGGGTCATGACGCCGCCAGCTCTACCAAGATCCGCCACCACCAATAATCCGCCATCTTCCATCGACTGGAAGTCCGTGCCAGCTGCCGCCTGAAACAGTACGAAGCCAGCTGCCATATCCACCGCCTCCCTCTTCAAACACATGGTTCTCCACAATTCCCAAAAGCTCTCAGAAGCTTCTTGGGAAGCTTCTAAGGGCCCTTGGAAAGCCCCCCTTCCTGTGAGCTTTCTCAAGCCCTTCTCTAGTGGTTTTTATACCCACCCCCCTAGGATTTAAGCCCTTTCCAAGCTTGCTTTACACCCCTTTCCCCTTGGAATTTAAGCCCTTTTCCCCTTGCCCCCAAAAACCCACCTTAGGCTAGGTTTTAAAGACCCTTCCCATGGTCCACTTAAAGCAACCCTTCTCGTGGGGTTCCACTAAAGCCCTATAAGCTCACCCTGCCCTGAGGTTTAAAGCAACCCTTCCCGTGGAGTTCCATCCAAGTCATTTTTTTTAACCCTTCTTGTGGATCCGCAATAGCCAAAGATTAAAATCCCTTTTTCATTCCACAAAGGCATTTTTAAACCCTTCCATGGATTTCCCCCATACAAGTTCTTTAAAGGCTCCTATAGCATTCCCACACAAGTTCATTTAGAACCCCTGGTTTCCTTTTAAAGCCTTCCATTACAAGTCTTTTAAATCCATTCCCTACTTCGAGGAGGCAGCCTATAAGGCCTTCTAAAGCCCAATTTCGAAAGACGGTAAAATGGATCAAGGAAGCCGAATCTCAAAGGGAGTTTCATGTGCGAGGGAGACGGGCCAAGATTTTAAGTTTGTGGCCAAGGCAAGAAGGTTGAATACATGATGGCTCCTAAAAAGGCACAAGGTGCAACCGCAGGAGGATCATCTCCTAACATCCATGTGGACATTTCACCGAATCCACAAGTCCAGGTTTTCTTCCTATTTTTGATTTACGTCGAAATATCGTAAATATGCATGGTTAATTCACGAAAGTAAGATGCACTTTTACGAATGAAAAACATTGGCTATCTTAGGGAAAATAACTCACAATCGAAGTATCGATCATTTGTATTTTTCAAAGGAATGAATGAAAGAAGGACATAAGACATCTATGCAATCTTAGCAAATTGTTTATAGGTAGTGCAAAGTAACGAAATTAGATCAAATAATGATCATCTTTACAAAGTCGAATTTATTGTTGGACACTTCGATTATGCATGGAAAGTATCAATCGCATGTCGCATTTGATTCTAGGTCTGCATGGTTCGTTTTAAACATAAAGCCTTAAAGCTTAGTAGCATGAATCTTGATTGCATGTTATAGAAGGATCATTAGGAATTATGCCATAACTTTACATACGCTTTGATCTTAACCAAAAAAGTTAGGGTTTGTAAATCTACTCATACACATAGGCAATGAATCATGTGATTACGAAAATGGTATCGTAAATATCTTCAAGAATAGACAAGTAAATTGGTTTAACCTAAACACCTAAAATGCGAGGGACTCGCTTAAGAATGGTTAAATCGATGCAATACATCCCAAAGTGCTAACTAGGGTAGCACGTTGAGGATGTGACCTAGTGGCACTTATTGCCAAGTTGAAACTCTCATACTCTAAAAACCTGTCCACATTCATGGAATGCAAGGACAATAGGACATACTTGCGAGAAACGATCTAGGGTTTCTACCCTAAGGATCTCTCACTAAAAAGATGAAACTCGGTTTGAATTTGGAACCCTAGGACCGACAACGTTGGCCTAGTGCAATCAGGAACGGATTGTTATGAAGACACATAACCTTGTTTCCTATCTAAACATGATTTCGTGATTAGAAGACGCCATTCGATGGGTAAAATAGTCCCATGGGTTTTGATGCGACACTTCTGCAACAAGTTGCAGAGTTGCATGATCTTGTGATTTGATCACAAGGGAATGGGCAATTCCTCAGAATGAGATTGGCCGATTCTTGCACAAGTATTTCTTGCAAGAGGATGAGTAGTCATCCTGACATAGCACCTTTCTTGGGAAAAGTGACCAAGATAAGGAAATTAGATAATTGCTTGGAAGCAAAAGATCAATCAGTAAAATTGAGTAACATATTTACTGCTAATAGAACTTAAGGTATTGGTTAAGTTGGGTTAATAGGGTACGGTCCTAACCCAGGGATATAAGGGTTAACAAACAAACCCTTGGGAATCTTGCCAAGTCGCAATTGATCGCGGTTTGAATGCTGAATGCATTCGGAAAGAAGGATTTACCCCTTCGCAGTTGGCCAAAATAACGATCACTGGAAATGATTGTGCTTGTAACACTTTAGAGAGCACTGTTTGCTTTGTTTGTTCAAGGAATTAAAGGATGAAAAGATATCTAATGCTTTAGGTTGAAGGCCTGAAGAAAAAGGCAGCCTCAGTTACCCCTGACTGCCTGCCTGACCCTAACCAAGGGGGTTGTTAACCGCACCGGGAAGGTGGACTGAACCCGCCACGAGAGGTCTCTCCGTTGAGCGCTACTTGGAGAAGGACGACCCTTGGGTGCCAGGGGGGGCTCTAGCCGTAAATCCCTTGCCTTCCGGGCCCTACACAAGAGGCCAACGTGACTCGGGATTGGATCTCGAGGCTCGCATACTAGTCTACGGGCGAAATCTTGGATTAGTAATCCCTGTGGATTGCTAGATAGCCTTTGGGTGGATTATGGATAAGCCTACGGGCTGGATTTTATAAATGTATTCCAAAGATAAATATGATAAGCTATTGAAAAGAAACTTGTTTGACATTGCTTTTCTATGTCAAGTGCTATGATTACGTGAAGGAACCAGTGCCTAACGGACTAATTAAGGAAGCTGTTTGATGCATGTCCAACTAAATGTGGTAGGTAATTAGATAACTAAAACAACTTGAGGAAAGTGCGGTGGATGTGGCCATGGATCCATCCTACGGATGGGTGGTCCCGGTTGGCCGGGAACTTTTCTCAATCATGATGGACAGCAAGAAGATTGTTTCAAAGGACACAAACAGCAAGGGTGTTAGCCTAGAGTCTAAGTTATAACAACCCCGATTTATGATGTTTTAGGGGAATGGAATGGGACTATGCCTTATGGCAGAGAGGTTGAGCTTTGCATCCCTCTCGTTTCCCATTCTCCTTGAACCAAGTGCAGCGTGAATTCACTTCGGTCTTGGCATTTCTACGTAAAGTAGTTTTCTCGAGGTTCGACGCTAGTTGCTGTTTAGGAAATGACCATTGGGAGAAACCCTGATTCAGGTTGGTCCTAAATGAGAATGGCCAGAATACTTCCGCTACGTGGAAGACACGGAAAGTCCTAGATCTCAAATCCTGTGACATTCCATGGGAGTGCCAGGCGGAGCTTTCTAGACGTCCTTTTCGATGGATTGCTAAGACGTGTCATGAAGAGAATAGGTGGGCATGTTACAAGTAGTTTGATGAAGAGGACTCCAATAATGAATATGAAGACTGCCGATCTTTCAATGAAAGCAAGAGTGAGATGGAATCCGTAGAATACGACACTGAGAGATGGGAAATAGAACAAATACATGCAGACTCCAAGCCACAGAAAAAGAGTGTCTTCAGGATAGAGTGAGGGATCATGCGCATCAATTGTGATCGTGCCTAGTTGGAACATGTAGGAGCCATAGATTTCAATCAAGCAGGCCTAGGCCAATCCGGTTCGGCACCAATGTTGAGGACAAAGTCACCATCTAAGTTGCGACCACCAGGGGAGACCACCTCTTCTAGTGAAGAAGGGAGTTCGACTCTAAGTCAGAGGTAGGTTCAGATTGCAACCGAGAGATACCTAGGCTGGCCAAGATGCACCAAGGGGGACCTACCCGTCCATTTGAGGTGTAGATGGTTGAAAGAGGAAAGGATAAAACAACCCAGGGACACACAAACGGAAGAATAGAGAAAACCGCAAGACCTCCCTAAAATATTTACAAAATTCAAGAAAGGGGACAGGGTAGTGATCCTATTGGGTGCCAAACATCAAGGGCAAATGAGTGAACCAATTGAAGGACCAGCCAAGGTCAAGGAGGTGAACCTAGCCCAGGAAGGGAAGACACCTCGACCAGCCTTCATTACCGATGACTTGATTGAGGAAGAGGAAACGAGTCTTGTCGCTCTCTGCGAGAGTACATAGACGTATTTGCTTGGTCCTTAGAAGAGCTTAAGGGGGTAGATCCAAGTGTAGTGACTCAAAACATATCCATGACACCAGATGCTACGCCAGTCAAGCAATGACCGTACCCTATGAATCCAAAACACACTCACGCGGTCAAGGAAGAGATTAACAAGCTGATGAGAGCAGGATTCGTTTACAAAACTGAGCACACTGCAACGTGTCCGCTTGTCCACTTGTGGGACACGTCTTAGCAACCCCTTTTGCCCATAAGGCATAGTCCCATCCCGTTCCCCTAAAACAGCATAAATCACAATTCTAACTCTACTAACTCTAGGTCTTTACAGTTTCGTTATCACGTCTTTTGACAAAAGTTCCTAGCTAACCGGGACCACTCTTCCGTAGGACGGACCCAAGTCATATCCACTGCACTTTCCTTGGGTTGCTTAGTTATCTAATTACCTACCATATTATGTTTGACATGCAAAAGCAGCTTCCTTAATTAATCAATTTAAGCACAGGTTCCTTCACGCAACTTAGGCACTGCCATTAAAAAAAACAATGTCAAGCAAGTTTCTTTTTCAAATATATAATCTTTATTTATCATAGTCTTGGAATGCATCAAGTATCTTGCCCGAAGGCTACCCCAACAATCATCGGGATTGCCACTCCAAGTTTCGCCCCTAGACTAGTACACGGGCCTCGAGATCCCATCTCGAGTCATATCGGCCTCTTGTGCAGGATCCGGAGGAGGCAAGGAATTTATGGCCAGAGCCTCCCCTGGCACCCAAGTGTCCTCCCGCTCCAAGCAACACCCACAGAGAGACCTCTCGTGATGGGTTCGGTCCATGTACCCGGCGCGGCTAACAACCCCCCTGGATAGGGCCAAGCAGGCAGTCGGAGGTAACTGAACCTGCCTCTCCCTCCAGGGTATTAACCTGAAGCATTGAGTGTTTGGCCTTGAATTAGTTCCTTGAGCAAAGAACTTCAAACAATGTACCTAAGTGTACAATCACGATCATTTCTGTGGTCGTTCGTACGACCAACTGCTAAGGTGTGATTCCTTCTTCCCGAATACTCCCAGCATTCGCTCCTGGATTGTTTGCGACTTGGCAAGATTCCAAGGGCTTGATTAGCTAGGTTACTTGTTTACCCTTTTTCTTTGGCTTAGGGTTTATACCCTACCGACCCCAATTATCATTACCTTAGGTCTCCTTGTACTATAGTCAAATAGATCTTGGACAACCCCATCGTCCTTGGTTGGTCAATTTGCTTCTTGGCAATTTGCAATTTTCCTAAGTTTGACAAATCAGTCCCCAAGAGGGAGAGTTGTAGTAGGGTGAATACTCAACTCTTAACGAATCTAACTTGTAACGAGAGCTTGCCTTCCTTGGCCTAGGATGTAGTTGTGTCATCTTATGATTTAATTGCAATAGCATATGACCTTGCAGACTTGTTGCACGAGATAGGTAGCGGTACGTATCTTGAGGAATTACATCTCATTTCATATGGCATTCTTTGAGTAAGAATACCTTTGATCAAGGTATATAGGATTTGGGAGTCCCATTGACCCCAATCCAAAACCCTAGTCCCACTAGGTTGAGGATTGATTTGGCTCTAGGATTTCTTGTGAAATTTTATCGTTTGGTCCTTCGATCTTTAAGACAAGAACCCTAAGATCATGTCCTTTTCCCTTATGGACCACTTGTCCCTAGTAAGATTTTCCAATCAGATAATCCGATTTTTTGAAATTATCCTCTCCAAATGACCAAGGCGTAGGCCTTGATCGATAATCCAACCTAGAGTTTAACCTATCGATTTATATTGGACTAGGGAAACATCCTAGTTCTGTAGTCTAAGGTCATAATGACAGTTCGCAAGCAACTCGCTTGGTCGCTTGACATCCTTTGTTTTTTTATATTGCTAGTATTCATGTCTTAAGACCTAGTACCCTCTCATAGAACGATCTAAGTACGAGAACGTTGGATTAACTTTTGCAAGTGCAATACTAAACAAAATTTTAACTTAACCTATCTTCTCATATTGAATGTAACCATCATATCATGCGTATTGTATTCTATATGCTTTTCATCAAATAAAATATAACCCTTTTTTTCTTTTCATGCATTTACTTATGCATATAAGTTGCTTATGCATGCAAGTTATGCTATGTAAATTTACAATGCAAAAAAAAACATAATCTTTTCTTTTCCCATGCAAGTCATGCAAATAAGAATGCAGTTGCTTATGCGAATAAAATATAACTCTGTTATTCCTCTCCATAGCAACTATCTATTCTTTAATTTAAAAAACTTCTATGAATTAACCTATTTACGATCATCACAAGGGATTTCTATTGCGCAAATGCATTGTATACAACATAACTCATTCTTTCCAACATGAATTACCCAATGCACACCTTTCAATGCACAAGAACATCACAATATATATTTAGCATATATGTGAGATGCAACTAGGACATTATTGCATAAGTGCATCTTTTAATACATGAACCATATATTCAAAAATGCAACGTCCTTCCATCATGATGGTGCAAGAGTTATAAGTACCTTGACATGCAATTTTTTCGAACATTCCTATGATCTTTTTTTTTTTAACAAAGCGCTCAATTATAGTAAATTTCCAATGCGATTAAGTCTTCCCTATGCGAATTTATACTTAATGCACCCATATCATGCAGATATGAAGAAGATGAATTTGATGGAACTTGAACATCCGCAAGAGGGGTATTATCAATTCATGCGCTTCAAGTGGGGACTCCTACACGTGCTCCTCTTGCTCCCGTACGTGTTCCTCTTCTGTGGTGCTTTGGGGCCATCGCAATTGGGATTTGGGGATAAGTCGGTCAAGTGGAGGGTGTGCTGAAATTCTCTGCAAGTTGGCAGTCCTTCCTTCCCACAAGGGAACTTCCTTCACAAACAAGTTGTGTCCTTCCGCGGTGTGCGGGTGAAACACCCCCTAAGAATCTTTTTTGTGGAACCTTCTAGGAAGCTTCTTTGTTTTCTTCCTTTCTGTCAGTTGGTCTTGATAGCATCTCCACTTCCTCAATCGTGCTGAGAGAGGTGATGATACGAAAATCATGATGATGATAAGGGTGGCGGTGGTCCTAGTAGCCTGGTGGCGTTTCAAGCGGAGCAGGGGGTGGCATGGCACGTCAGGCAGAGCACACGGGAGCTGGCACTGAAGATGGAGTAGGGGGCAGCGCCTGAGACCACGGGGGGAGGGGGACACTCCCCTTATATAGTGGGGAGGGGGTGGTTAATGGGGGGGAGTCGACGGCCACCACCAATACACCTGGGGGTGCATGCCCCCCTCTCCCACTCTTACTCCCTCTCTCTCTCTCTCTCTCTCTCTCTCTTTCCTCGACATGCTGTCAGTAGGGAGAGAGAGAGAGGTTAAAAAAAATTGAGTTAATTTTAAAATTTTTTAAAAGGGGGGGTTCTTATGTACAGGAAATGCTACATCCTCTCCCTCTTAGACGAATCGAGATATCCTCATCTCGAGAAGTTCTAGGGGTATTTTTGGTTGAGAGTATTTTCATCCATCCAGGTGGCATCCTCTTCGGGATAATATTTCCACTAAATGAGGTATTCTCTCAAGGTCCTTGATCTCAAATGCCTCTCCCTAACATCTAGGATTCTATCAAGCCGTAGCTCAAGGACTCCTTGGCTAGGCATAACAATTTGCTGATCATCAAGTACATGATTCAAATTAGGTAGATACATTTTCAATAGGCTAACATGGAATACATTATGAATCTTTAGAGTTGCAGGCAGCTGTAGTCTGTAAGCATTAGGCCCTAGGTACTTGATGATCTTATAAGGTCCACAATACCTCAGACTTAGCTTCTCATACTCTCCCAAGGATAGTGAACTCTTTTTAGGGCGTACACGGATGAAGACCATATCAACTTCGATGAAGGATCTGTCTTGCCATTTCAAGTCAACGTAGGCCTTCTGTCTATCCTTGGCAGCTTGAATGTCTTGTCTTATTGATTTGATTTGATCATCCATGTCTTCTAGCATCTGTCGTGAAGCTTCTACCCTCAAAGTTAGATCCGAGAATTTCAAAGGGGTATGACAATCATACCCATACAATGCTTGGAAAGAAGTCATTTGAATACTCTGTTGGTAAGAAGCATTGTAAGCAAAATCAACTAGTGGTAAGTACTAAATCCACTTTTTGGGTTTGCGATAACAGTATGCCCTAAGCATATCTTCAACGACTTGACTTCAACGACTTGATTGGCTCGTTTTGATTGACCATCAGTTTGGGGATGGTAAGCTGTGCTAAAACAGAGTTGAGTTCCAATAGCCTCAAAGATAGCCCTCTAGAAGTGTGATGTGAAAAGAGAGTCACGATCACTAATGATTCTTTTGGATAACCCATGAAGTTTGAGTATTTTATTGATGAATAATCTTGCGATGTTTGAAGCTTTATAGTTCGTCTTGATAGGGATGAGATGTGCGACCTTGATGAGCATATCTACTACAACCAAAATAGAGTTATATCCTCCCTGAACTTGGGGTAATCCAACAATAAAGTCCATACTAATGAACTCCCATTTCATTTGTGGAATGTCAAGTGGTTGCAATTTCCCAGGCATTTTAACATGTTGTTCTGCCTTAATGCATTGACAAGACAAACATTTCCTGACATATTTGAGTACGTCTCCCTTGAGCCTTTCCCAAAAATAGTTCTTCTTGACCGTGTTAAGGGTCTTGGCATAACCAAGATGCCCTGAGAAAGGGGAGTCATGGTCTTCCCAAAGTATCTTTTGCTTGAGAGTTTGGCTTGCGGCGATACATAACCTTGTCCTAAAGTAGACAAGTCCATTACTGATGGAGAATTCTTGATACTTCATCTTTAGCTTCGGGTCTTGATCCTTCATGGGGATCTCCCTTAGCATTTTCTGATAGACTGGGTCATGATATGCCCCCTCTTTTGCTAGCTCAAGAATCGGGTTGTTTGGCATTGATACCTTTGTGGCTAGAGACCTTGTTGTTGATGGATCTTGAAAAATGAGAGAATTTAGAAATGCCTTGCAATTGAGTGCATCGGCAACTACATTCTCTTTTCCAAGTCTATAATTGATTTCAAAATCATATTCTTCCAACACTTCGATCCATCGATGTTGCTCATATTGAGCTCATTCTAGGTGAAAATCCATTTAAGACTCTTGTGGTCCATTACTAAGGAAAATTTGTTACCTAGCAAGTAATGTCTCCAAAGTTTGAGAGCCTGGATGATAGCCAATAGCTCTAGGTCGTGGGTAGCATAATTCCTTTCATGGCTCTTCAATTTTCTTGAAGAATATGCTACGGGATGACCTTCATGCATAAGTACACATCCTAAAGCAAGTGCGCTAGCATCAGTTACCACTTCAGACTCCTTACTAAGATCAGGAAGTTTTAGGATGGGTGTTGATACTAAGCTTTGTCTTAGTTTGTCAAAGCTGGTCTGTTTAGCAGGTGACCATACAATTGCTACTTGCTTCTTTAGTAGATCAGTCCAGAGGTGCTACAATCAAAGCATAATCTTTGATGAAAATTCTGTACCACCCTGCCAACCCAAGGAAACTACATATTTCTTTGATAGAAGTTGGTTTTGGCCATTCCAGAACGTCTCTAACCTTAGCTGGATCTACTAAAATTCCTTTTGCTGATACAATGAATCCCAGATATTCAATCTGTCGCTTGAAAAAATGCGCACCTCTTCTTCTTGGCATAAAGTGTCAAGATTGTGGGAGAGAAGGAAGGAGTCTCACTTGTAGCTGTCTTGCTTGCACAATGGGAGAATACACACACAGGTGGAGGCTGAAAAACAGTTTTCCTCTTCTTAGTTGTGTAAGCCAAGAAAAGAACTCTCTTACAAAGAAATAGAAGAACCCTATATATGGGTATCAAACCAAACTCAACTAACTAAGGTGGCATACTAACTGAGCCACGAACTAGAGTAGATAAGGATAGCTGTCATCTAGCTATTATTCATGGGCGGTGTACCAATCGCATCTGCAGCTAACAAGTCGGTGACATAAATGCACAACAGTCACCCTGGCATATCACGAGTGGAGCTCGATATCTCAACACTCCCCCTCGAGCTCAATCCCAATTCCTGCATACCAAGCAGGTCTCTGAACTTGCGTAGCTTCTTTGCGCCCAATGCCTTCGTAAATATGTCAGCTATCTGATCCTTTGTGCTGACATAAACTAGATCAATAAGACCTACTAAAACCCTCTCCCGCACATAGTGATAATGCACCTCAATGTGCTTTGTTCTAGCATGATAGACTGGGTTATTTGCCAAGTGTATACTACTCATGTTGTCACAATAAATGACAACTGGCCCATCTGTAGGCTGATGCATATCATAGAGTAGCTTATGCAACCAAGCTACCTCACATGCAGCCATTGATGCACCCCCGTACTCAGCCTCTATGCTCAACAAGGCAACTGTAGGTTGTTTCTTGCTGCTCCAAGTGATTGCAGCACTCCCAAAAGAGAACACATATCCACTGGTAGATTGTCTATCAGAAATACTACCAGCCCAATCAGCATCAGTGTATCCATGCAACTGTATCTGAACCCCAGTCTCATAAAGTAGTCCATACTGCAATGTGGACTTCACATACCTGAGTATGCGTCTAGCCGCATCCAAATGCAGTTTCCTTGGAGCCTGCATAAATTGACTTACCAATCCAATAGCATAGCTCAAATATGGCCTGGTAATAGTCATATAAATCAAGCTTCCTACTATGCGTCTGTAGATAGTAGGGTCTTCCAGAAGATCACTTGCATCTGCGCTCAGCTTCACATTCTGCTCCAAAGGAACTGAAATAGGCTTACAGCCTGTCATCCCATATTTGGACAGCATGCCCAATCCATACTGCCTCTGCAAGATCCATATCCCACTTGGTGATCTAATCACCTCAATGCCCAAGAAATAACGTAGCTCTCCCAAATCCTTCATCTCAAACTTCTACTTCAATAGCATTTTCACATGAAGGATATCTTCATCACTGTCACCTGTCATAATCAAATCATCAACATAAATGACAAGTAGCATAATACCTTTCTCTGTTTTTCTCACATAAAGTGAGAAATCTGCCTTGGAAATCTGAAAGCAAATAGTGACAAGATACTGTCCTATCTTGTCAGACCATGCTCTAGGTGCTTGCTTCAAGCCATACAAGGCTTTCTTCAACCTACGAACAAACTCAAGATGAACAGCATGCACATAACCTGGTGGCTGCTCCGTATATACCTCTTCTTGCAAATCACCATGCAAGAAGGCATTCTTTACATCCATCTGATGTAACGACCATTCCTTTGATGCAGCCATAGCAATGACTGCTCTTATGGTTTCCATCCTTGCAAGTGGACTGAATGTTTCTTCATAATCAATGCCATATGTTTGTGCATACCCCTTGACTACTAATCTTGCCTTGTATCTGTTCACAGAACCATCTGCATTGTGCTTCACCTTATAAACCCACTTATAACCAATTGCATTCTTATCTTTAGGCAAATGTACCAATTCCCATGTAGCATTTGCTTCCAAGGCATCCATTTCTTCATCCATGTCTTTCTCCCATTTTTCTTTTCCCATGGCTTGCTCAAAAGAAGTGGGTTCTGGTTCCTATATCACTTTGACCATATAGACATAGTGAATGGCTGTAAATCCATCATATTTCAGCCTATCCACAGGATACCTAGCTCTGGTAAACTTGTGCAAAGTAGGTTCACTCCCAGGTGCTCTCAAAACATCCCTGGTCTTCCTTACTCCAGGTGTAACAATAGAAGGAACACCCAACTCATCATCAATGCTCTATTCTGAGCCACTGGATTCACCATCCACATAAGAGTGACCTGCATTCACATCAAACATGGGCTAATCTACCTTCTCTTTTCCTTTTCGTGATACCTGTATACCACTATTTGCATTGCTTTGAGAAGATTCTCCTAATCTCAATCTGCCTGTCCATGGCAAAGAATGTGAACCATTGCTAGAGGACACTCTAGGTCCACTAATATCTTGTGATTGCTGCTGTGAATTCTGTGCAGCATTACCATTTTGTGCATCTACATTATCAATCACATTTACTGGTTTATACCAACTACTCATCTCATCAAAAACAACATCTCTGCTCACTGTAAACTTACGAGTAGAAGGGTTATAGCATCTATACCCTTTTTGCTGCAGAGAGTAACCAATAAAAATGCACTTCTTAGCTTTTGGATCCAACTTGGATCTCAACTCATCTGGCACATGAACGTAGGCAATGCAACCAAAAATTTTCAAATGAGAAATATCTGGTTTCCTACCAGTATACCTCTCCTCTGGAGTCATCCCATGTATTGCTACAGTGGGAGTCGTGTTCATTATGTAGACTGTTGTAGCAAGTGCTTCAGCCCAGTAAAAATCTGGCAAGTCTTTTTCGTTGAGCATGGCACGAGATACCTCTCCAATATGCCTGCTTTCCTTTTTGCAATTCCATTTTGTTGTGGGGTATAACTGCATGAATATTGCTGCTTTATGCCATGCTCCTGCAAGAACCTTGCAAACTCATTTGAGAGGTACTCTCCCCCTCCATCTGACCTTAGTCATTTTATTTGCAGGCATGTTTCTTTTTCAACCATACCTTTAAGAGTTTTGAAATGCCCAAACACTTCACTTTTCTTTTTCATAAAATACACCCAAACTTTTCTGCTATAGTCATCAATAAAAGTGACAAAATAATGACAGCCTCCAAGAGATGCAGCTTTAGTAGTCCACACATCAGAGTGGATTAATTCCAATGGCTTCTTACTCTCTTGAACATGTCTAGGAAATGGTTTCCTTGCCTGTTTTCCAAACTGACAGGCTTCACATACCTTATGCATTTCTGCAACCTTGAATTTAGGCAACCCTGCAACAATATTTTGGGCTTGCATTGATTTAAGTCATTGTACATTAACATGACCAATGCGTTTATGCCAGATATCAATATCTGCAACTACACCGGTCCCATGTGCAAACATTGTTGTACTCAATTCAGGCATGCCTGCATCCAACGTAAACATTCTGCCCTTCTTTTTTCCTTTTGCTATCAAGTGACCTTTATTTTTCATATCCTCAACAAAGCATCCATGAAAATTAAATCTGACCTATAAGCCCTGCTCAACCATTTGATCGACAAAAACCAGGTTCTTTGTGATATTCGGGACATGAAATACATCCGACAAGTATTTCTTTTTCCCATCCTGCATAGACAAAGGAATTTTTCCAATCTGCACAATAGGATGTGCAGTATCATCACCAGTCTCCACAAATCCTGGTTTTTCCATTTTCCTTGCATCCTGCATCCATTCTGCATGACCTGTCATGTGGTTTGATGCACCTGAGTCAACATACCACACATCGTTTCTTTCCTCTGCACTTGTCACAGAATTGGTCATGTGCTGCACCATAAACAAATGCTCATTTTTGTCATCACCCTGTCTACTAGAAGCTGCATAATTCCCTTGTTGCAATTTTCCATTCATGATGTCATTCTGCTTTTTATAGCAGTCTTTAGCCATATGACCCATTTTAACACAGTAGTAGCATTCAACATTGCTGTTTACATTTTGGCCTCTTTGCCATCCACCACGACCTCTTTGGCTCCCCCTGCCTCTAGAGTTACCACGTCCTCCTCCATAGGACTGGTTTTCTTGAGTTTGCTTCATATTCTGATTTCTACCACGGCCTCTAGATCGGCCTCCTCTACCTCTGCCTCTACCTTTTCCAGCATTTGAGTAGAAGACAGTTTCTTTTGAAGTTCCTCTTGAAGAAGATGCACCACCATTTCTCTGCTCCTCAGAAATTAGAAGAGCAATCAACTCCTCAAAATTAGGAAATCTTTCATGGACAGAAATCGATGTTCGGAACTGTGCATAATCCTTTCCTAGACCATTCAAGGTCACAGAAACTAAATCATCATCTTCCACTGGCGACACAATGGAAGCAAGTGCATCAGCAATCTTCTTCACCTTCATGTGGTAGTCATTGATGCTCATACTTTCTCTTTGCACATTGTGCAACTCTTGCTTGAGCTGTATTTTCTTGGCTTGCGTATTTGTGCTATACATTTTTGACAAAGTATCCCATGCCTCCTTTGGCGTACTTGCATCTTGAATATGCACAATCATAGAGTCTAAAATGCTGATAGATGGCTAGTACATAACTTTCCTGGCTCTCTCATGCCATGCTTTAAATGCCTGTATTTGCGGTTGATTGGGAACATCAAGAAGAACTGGTTCTTCTTCATTTCCTGCAACAAATTCCCAATATCCTTTTCCCATAAGGAAATTCGCCATTCTAAACTTACATGCTTGAAAGTTGTTCTTGTCAAGCTTTTCAGTGACAATTTGTGAAAGAGAATCAGACGCCATTACAGAACACTGCAAAAAATTCTGTCACTGCAAAAAACACAGCTTCACCCTCACAAGGGTAAATCTGCAAAACTGACGAAAGTGGTATTTGACCACACAGTCACTTCCTAGTGACGATTTTGCATCAATAGGCAACAAGGATGATTCTGTAACTCCCAATGTCTCTACGCACAGGCATACGATGCAATTTCTACAGTAACTTTTCACCGACCTATAGAGCAGTCGTCGCATAGCATAAAACAAGGCCTTTTCTTGAGTGCGTGCGGAAAACTTCCGCCTCCAAAACAGGCCCCGAAATGGCCTCGAATCAAAAAAACAGGGCAACCTAGGCCTAAAGCCCTTTCCCGCAGCATATACTGCCCTCTTGCTACACCGTGAAGGGTCTCTCAATCTGAGACAATGCACTCTTGCACTTTCCGGCTATGCTACCTGCAGAGACTTGCTCCCAAACTCAAAAAATGAAAGCAACACTGGTCCTCTTACCAGAACACCGCGAACTTGGCTTGCTTTCTTAAGCTCCTTACCACGAACAAGGCTCTGATACCATGTCAAGATTGTGGGAGAGAAGGAAGGAGTCTCACTTGTAGCTTTCTTGCTTGCACAATGGGGGAATACACACATAGGTGGAGGCTGAAAAACAGTTTTCCTCTTCTTAGTTGTGTAAGCCAAAAAAAGAACTCTTTTACAAAGAAATAGAAGAACCCTATATATGGGTCTCAAACCAAACTCAACTAACTAAGGTGGCATACTAACTGAGCCACGAACTAGAGTAGATAAGGATAGCTGTCATCTAGCTATTATTCATGGGCAGTGTACCAACCGCATCTGTAGCTAACAAGTCGGTGACATAAATGCACAACGGTCACCCTGGCATATCACGAGTGGAGCTCGATATCTCAACATAAAGCTTGTGTGCTCTTTTTGTTTCAAGAATAATGTGAAGCTGGGGTTCATGATTCTTTCCCTATTTTGAGTAGACTAGGGTATCGTCAAAAAAGACGAGTACGAAGTCATCAAAACAAGGCCTAAAGATATCTTGCATTAACCTATTAAAGGTAGCAGGAGCATTCATCAGCCCGAATGACATCACTAGGAATGGTCAAGTAATTCATCTATTCTTGGAATGGGGTATTTATTTTTTATGGTTGCTTGATTCAAACCTCTGTAGTCAATGCATAGGCAAAGCGTTCCACCTTTCTTCTTTTGGAACACACTAGAGCTCCCCATGGAGAACTACTAGGACGAATATAGCCTTGGTCTAGCAGTTGCTTGAGTTTCTCTTTCAATTCGGGATGGACATTTTATATGGCCTTTTTGCGACCAGTGCAGCTCCTAGCACAAGTTTGATTTCGTGGTCGACTTCACTTTGGGGAGGAAGTTCCGTTAGATCTTCAGGAAATACATCTACATATTCCTTTAACCATGAAGGTTCTTCTCTAGATTCCTGATTCTGATCTAGCTTATTCAGCTTAATCAGATAGATAGGTAGACCCTTTTGAACACCTTTTATTATCCGTGTTGATTTTGCCAACTGTATTTTTTGCTTACCAGCCTCACCTTGAGTCGTGACTACTTCCCCTTCAGAATTGCGGAAGGAGACTTGGCCCTTCCCACAGTGGATGTGGGCATCATTGGGTATTAGCCAATCCATTCCGAGTAAACATTCGTGGACACCTAGGTTCATTTAAACCCTGAATCTCACAGAAGTTGGCTTCCCACCTAGTAGGAATTTCACCTTAGCAGTTTGCCTAGTACAAGTGACCTCACGACCATTTGCTGATTCCACAAGTAAAGTAGGTGCATCTATTGTGGCTATCCCTAATCCTTTTGCATAGATTGGTGAAATGAAGGAATGTGTATTGCCACAGTCAATCAAGGTTTTGAAGCTTTTACCTTGATATTCTGATGGCGTTTGAATCACCGAGAATTGGCGATTTGGACCCTTCTTATGAAAAGTGGCGCGAACCGTTGCCCTCTCAATGTCAGCATCCATGGATGGATCTTCTTCATTGTCTAACTCCTTGGTGGAAACATTGGAGGTTCTCCCTCTGGCCATAATAGTGGTTCCTTGGCCATGAGCGGCTCTTTTTTGACCTTGGAATTGCCCCTAGCGATGCCCTCTGCCAAGCTTGGGACACTCCCTCTTAAAGTGTCCGGGCTCGTTGCAATGGAAGCAACATGGGTTGCGATCATTGCTTTGTGTTGGAACAAAGTTGTTGACAACATTGACTCTAGCTTTCTTTCTTTGGCCCTGATTCTAACCTTGTGTTCTCTTAGTCTGAGCCTTAGACACATCCTTACTTTGATCCCTGTAAGGCCAAATCTTGTTGTTCCTTGGTTTGATCTGCACCTCTTGTATTATTGGAGCAGCTCGAATGAGTGCATCTTGTAGGTCCATTGGGCGCATTGATTCCAATCAAGTGTTTATGGGTGGATTCAACCCAATACAGAATTTTGACACCTGTTGTGTCATATCCATTGGGGGTGCATACTTTAGGAGTGAGACTAACTTTGAATAATATGCTTCATGGGATAGTCCTAGCTGCTTCAAGTCATAGAATTCATACATCTTTTGTGTGTGGTAGATAGGTGGCAGATACCTCCCTCGCATAGCTTCCTTAAGCCTATCCCAAGTGACTGTCCCCTCCGAGATCGCTTGGTCTCTACACCACTGTTTCCACCAAAGTCTCGCTTCTCACTTGTTAGCTTAAGTTTGGCGAGCATGGCTTGGTTAGCAGGTGCAATTCCTACTGCCTCAAATAAGTCCTCCATAGACTCAATCCACATCTCGGCATCGGCTTGAACAGTCCTTCCCTTGCCATCAAACTCGCGTGGCTTAATTTGTTTGAGAAGGAATTTCTTCTCTTGAGCCATAGCTGGACTTAGTGCAGGAGTCAGATTTGGAACCTACGCTTGGGGTTGCGTCTGAACAATAAGATTCTTTATGTTAACATCTTATCATACGTTCTCATATTACGTTAATATGACTAGCATAGCTTTTTAGCTAAGTGATTTAATCACTTAACACCTTAGTAAACATTTATGATCAAGATAGACAATTGTAAAAAGTATTATTTATTCATGAAGGCATAACCCCTTGAGTACATTTATTTTGGATAAGTAGGAAAAGCTTATTGATACATCAGTTTGGGGAAAAAAGGATTATGTTACAATCGGCTACAAGGACGGATGAATAATATGGAGTGGGGTCATGGAATTTCAGGAAATGGTAAGTCATAGGAAACTTGGGGTATCCCTTCCTTTGATACCCGTTCTTCTCATAGCACCCCAATACTTTGATTCTGTCAGCAGATGTAATATTTCTATTGAAAAATATTACGAGCCCGCGTGAGTCTCATGCAAGGACAATTCCAGCATCGAAGTTAGGGACGGTGCGAACTTTAATGGTACACGACATATCATGAGTCTCCACTGGCCAAACGAGACCAAGGACTAAGATATCCGCATATCTACATGTGAATCTCCTCTTGGGAGGAGGTTAAGAGGATAATGTAATATTTATTGCAAAATTCTTTTATTACCTTCCCCCAGTCGAAGCGTGGCTAAGGGAAGGGGATGGACTGAAATACGAAACTTGAGAGGTGGAGGGGAGAAGAGCCATGCGGGCCACCACGTGGGAGGGAGACCTTTCCCCCCCTTGTCCTATATAAACCCCCTCTATGGGGTGGAGGGGATGGGAGTGGTAAGGCTGAAGGAGAGTTGGGAGGCTGACAGAGGGAGAGAAAGAAGTACACACTGCCATTTTAGGCCGTGACCCGATTGTGGGAGCTGCCATTGTACGATCATCATGGAGTGGAGAGTGACAAAACGCTGCACCAACTGCCGATGCCTGAAGCCGAAGTACGCCGCCAGCGCCGTCTCCATTCATTGCCACTTGAAGATCGTGGCACCGCCACATTTCACCTCCTACTCCATGTTGATCTGCTCATGCCCCCCCAGAAGCTTCCTGGAAGCTTCTTGGAAGCTTCTAAGGGGCCTTTTTAAAGCCCCCCTTCCTGTGGACTTCCATAAGCCCCCTTTCCCCCACATTGGATCCTTCACAAGCGGGTTTTTACAACCCCGGGATTAAGCCCTCTTTTCCCCCTTTCATCCCACACAAGTCCATTTTACCCCGAGTTTCTCTTAAACCCCTTCCCATTGCGACTCTTATAATTCCCTATTAACCTCGGTTTAAAGCCCTATCCATGGAGACCCTATTAAGTCCATTGTAACCAGAATTTAAAGCCCTTTTTTCCCCTTGCATTCCGAGGAATTAAGCCTTCATATTGATATCCGTAAGTTCATTCCGAATCTGGAATTTTCAAGTCCCCTTCCCGTAGCAGCCACCACAAGCAAAAATCCTCACCCCGGTTCTTTGTAAGAAGAAGAGGTGTTTTTCTAAACCCTTTCCACTCAAATTTCCCCCATAGCTCACCTCTAATTTTTTCCTCACACTCCTCCAAAAAGATCCTTATCCCCGGAACTTCTATGAAAGGAAGGAGAAGTTCATAAGTTCCCAATTCTAAAGTCCAATTCCGCAAGACAGTGCTTCAGTCAAGAAAGCCATACCACAAAAAGGGAATTTTGCGTACGAGGGAGAACGGGCCAAGATCATAAGTCTGCGGCCAAGGCAAGAAGTTCGAATTCACAATGGCACCTAAAAAGGCACAAGGCGCAATTGCAAGAGGATCATCTCCTAACATTCACGTGGACATTTCACAGAACCCACAAGTGTAGGTTTTCTTCCTATTTCTTGAATTATGTCGAGGAAATAACTTGAACGAAGATTGTTCAATTGTATGAACGAAGGATATTTATGCATTTTTAGTAAGTTGCTTCTGTGCATTGCAAAGTAACGAATCTAGAATAACTAATGATTTCATTACAAATTCGGAATTATTGTAGTACACCTTTAACTATGCATGGAAAGATTAAATTGCATGTCACATTATTAGACGAATCTTTCTTTGTAATCATTCATTAAAAAAATCATTATCAACCATAGGAATCTACAAAGCTTGGAATGATTCTAGAGTTGCATGAAGAAGGATAACTCTAGTTTTAAATTGGCCTAAATATCATTTAATTGCAATGTAGTTTAGGAAAGGCTGCATGGTTCATAGTAACCAAAAAAACCCTAAAGCTTAGTGGCATAAATTGTGAAAACATGTCTTAGTAGGATCAATAGAAGTTAGGCGAATTTTAACATGTGCTTGGTCTTAACAAGAAAAGTTAGGGATTGCAAATCTAGATAAAATGAATTGCATGCTTACATGAATTATGACGTAACGCAACTAGTTTTTCCCTTCTTCGATCAAGACAAAATCTTTAGGAATAATTCGTCCTTGTCATATGAAGAGTAATCTGGATTACCCAAAATACCTAAACTACAAAGGATTCGCTTAGGAATGGTTAAATCGATGCAACATATCCCAAATGCTAATTAGGGTTTAGCACGTTGAGGACGTGATCTAGTTGCACTTATTGCCAAGTTGAAACTCTCATACCCAAAAGGCCTACCCACATTCACGGAATGTAGGGACAATAGGATATACTTGAGAGAAATGATCTAGGGTTCCTACCCTAAGGATCGCTCGCTAAAAAGATGAAACTCGGTTTGAATTGGAACCCTAGGACCGACAATGTCGACCTAGTGCAATCAAGAACGGATTGGATATGAAGACACCCTAACCCTGTTTCCTATCTAATCATGATTCCGTGATTAGAAAACATCGTTTGATGGGTAAAATACTCCCATGGATTAGGTGCGACACTTGTGCAACAAGTTGCAGAGTTGCATGATCTTGTGGTTTGATCACAAGAGAATGGCCAATTCCTCAGAATGAGATTGGCAGATTCTTGCGCAAGTTTATCTTGCAAAGAGGATGAGTAGTCATCCTAATATAGCACCTTTCTTGGAAAAAGTGACCAAGATAAGGGGATTAGATAATTGCTTGGAAGCAAAAGACCAATCTGTAATTTGGAATAACATATTTATTGCTAATAGAACTTAAGGTATTAGTTAAGTTGGGATAATAGGGTACGGCCCTAACTCAAGGACATAAGGATTAACAAACAAACCCTTGGGGATCTTGTCGAGTCGCCTTGATCCCGGTTCGAATGTTGGACGCATTCGAAGAGAAAGATTCACTCCTTAGTAGTTGGCCAAATTAACGACCACTGGGAATGATTATGCTTGTAATAATTTAGAGAGCCTTGTTTGCTTTGTTTGCTCAAGGAATTAAAGGATGAAGAGATATCTAATGCTTTAGGTTGAAGGCCTGAAGGGAGAGGCAGCCTTAGTTACCCCCGACTGTCTGCCTGACCCTAACCAAGGGGGTTGTTAACCGTGCCCAGAAGGTGGACCGAACCCGCCATGAGAGGCCTCTCTGTTGAGCGCTACTTGGAGCAAGAGGATGCTTGGGTGCCAGGGGGGGCTCTGGCCATAAATCCCTCGCCTTTCAGGCCTTGCACAAGAGGCCAACGTGACTCGAGATTGGATCTTGAGGCCCGCATACTAGTCTACGGGCGGAATCTTGGATTAGTAATCCCTATGGATTGTTGGATAGCCTTCGGGCGGATTATGATAAGCCTACGGGCTGGAATTTATAAATGTATTCCAAAGATAAATATGATAAACTGTTGAAAAAGAACTTGTTTGACACTATTTTTCTATGTCAAGTGTTATGATTACATGAAGGAATTGGTGCCTAACTGACTAATTAAGGAAGCTGCTTGATGCATGTCCAACTAAATGTGGTAGGTAATTAGACAACTAAAACAACTTGAGGAAAGAGCAGTGGATGTGGCCATGGGTGGCCGGGAACTTTTCTCAATCATGATGGATAGCAAGAAGATCGTTTCAAAGGAAATGAATAACAAGGGCGTTGACCTAGAGTGTAGGTTATAATAATCTTGATTTATGCTATTTTAGGGGAACGGAATGGGACTATGCCTTATGGCAGAGAGGTCGAGCCTTGCATCCCTCTCGTTTCCCATTCTCCTTGAACCAAGTGCAGCGTGAATCCACTTCGGCTCTGGTGCTTCTGTGTAAAGTAGTTCGCTTGGGGTTCGACGCTAGTTTCCGTTTAGGAAATGACCTGTAGGGGAAACCATGATTCAAGTCGGTCCTAAGTGGGAATGGCCAGAATACTTTTGCTAGGTGGCAAACGCGAAAAGTCCTGGATTGCAAACCCTGTAACATTCCATGGGAGCGCCGATGGAGCTTTCTAGATCTTCTTTCCGATGGACTGCTAAGATGTGTCTTGAAAGGAACAGGTGGACATGTTACAACAGAGATCACCTAGGTCACTTCTTCATAGATATACTTGTTTTTCTTGACTTGCCAACCACTAACATGCAAACTTGCATTTACGCAAGCTTCGACAAATATGAACAACTTCACGATCTTTAAGGTCTCCATCCACTTGATTCTCTTCAAGTTGGTCTGAAGGTACGCGAGTCGGTGGGCTGCTATCTAGTATATTCCGGAGTCTCCCATCCATCTCCGCTCCTCATACAAGGGCAAAGGATTATAGATGCAGTCCAAAATATTCATCATGCCAAGCCTTTGACGATAATTCAAAGCATGCATTGCAGTCATGAACATGACATGGAACACCAAGAACTTGCTCCATGCTTCATGACTCTGCAACCCAGCATCCATAAGTGAGTAAAGAAATGTTTTCAATAGAAAACACTCCTCTGTTCTACTCACCCTCCCTTGTTTACCCCCTTATTCCCTTTATTTTTCTCCATTAGGTTCCCTTATAATCTTTAGATCTCGTTGGTTTGCTCTAATACCAACTGTAACGTGTCCACTTGTCCACTTGTGGGACACGTCTTAGCAGCCCATCGAGAAGAGATTCTAGAAAGCGCCACCTAGCACTCGCAAGAAATGTCACAGGGTTTGCGATCTAGGTCTTCCCGAGTCTACCCCGAGGCAGAAGTATCCGACCGTTCCCACTTAGAACTTACCTGAAGTCAGGGGGTTTTTCTTCCTATCAGCCAAGCCTCTAGGAAGTGGCTAGCATCCAGATGAACCACTCTGCATAGGAACAACAAAGTCAAAGTAGATTTATGCTGCACTTAGTTCATGGAGAATGGGAAACGAGAGGGATGCGAAGCTCAACCTCTCTGGCCATCAGGCATAGTCCCATTCCGCTCCCCTAAAACAGCATAAATCGGGATTCTAACTCTACTGACTCTAGGTCTTCACAGCTTTGTTATCACCTCTTTTGAGAAAAGTTCCCAGCTAACCAAGACCACCCTTCCATAGGACAGACCCATGTCACCTCCGCCGCACTTTCCTCGGGTTGCTTAGTTATCTAATTACCTACCACATTATGTTTGACATGCAAAAGCAGCTTCCTTAATTAATCAATTTAAACATAGGTTCCTTCACGCAACTTAGGCACTGACATAAAAGAAAACAATGTCAAGAAAGTTTCTTTTTTAAATATCTGATCTTTATTTATCATAGTCTTGGAATACATCAAGTATCTTGCCTGAAGGATACCCCAGCAATCATCAGGATTGCCACTCCAAGTTTTGCCCCTAGACTAGTACACGGGCCTCGAGATCCCATCTCGAGTCATGTCATCCTCTTGTGCGGGATCCGAAGGCAAGGAATTTATGGCCACAGCCTCCCCTGGCACCCAAGTGTCCTCCCACTCCAAGCAACACCCACAGAGAGACCTCTCGTGATGGGTTCGGTCCATGTACCCGGCGCAGCTAACAACCCCCCTGGATAGGGCCAAGCAGGCAGTCGGAGGTAACTGAACCTGCCTCTCCCTCCAGGCTATTAACCTGAAGTATTGAGCGTTTGGCCTTGAATTAGTTCCTTGAGCAAAGAACTTCAAACAATGTACCTAAGTGTACAATCACGATCATTTTTGTGGTCGTTCGTACGACCAACTGCTAAGTTGTAATTCCTTCTTCCCGAATACTCCCAGCATTCGCTCCTGGATCATTTGCAACTTGGCAAGATTCCAAGGGCTTGGCAAGCTAGGTTGCTTGTTTACCCTTTTTCTTTGGGTTAGGATTTATACCCTACCGACCCCAATTATCATTACCTTAGGTCTCCTTGTACTATAGTCAAATAGATCTTGGACAACCCTGTCATCCTTGGTTGGTCAATTTGCTTCTTGGAAATTCGCAATTTTCATAAGTTTGACAAATTAGTCCCCAAGAGGGAGAGTTGTAGTAGGACGACTACTCAACTCTTAAGGAATCTAACTTGTAACTAGAACTCTCCTTCCTTGGCCTAGGATGTAGTAGTGTCATCTTATGTTTTAATTGCAATAGCATATGACCTTGCAGACTTGTTGCACGAGATAGGTAGCAATACCTATCTTGAGGAATTACATCTCCTATCATATGGCATTCTTTGACCAAGAATACTTTTGATCAAGGTATAGGATTTGGGAGTCCCATTGACCCCAATCCAAAACCCTAGTCCCACTAGGTTGAGGATTGATTTGGCTCTAGGATTTCTTGTGAGATTTCATTGTTTGGTCCTTTGATCTTTAAGACGAGAACCCTAAGATCACGTCCTTTTCCTTTATGGACCACTTGTCCCTGGTAAGATTGTCCAATCAAAAAATCCGATGATTGTTTGAAATTATCTTCTCCAAATGACCAAGGTGTAGGCCTTGATCAATAATCCAACCTAGAGTTTAACCTATCGATTTATCTTGGACTAAGGAAACATCCTAGTTTTGTAGTCTAAGGTCATAACGAAGTTTGCAAGCAACTCTCTTGGTCGCTTAAACATCCTTTGTTTGTCGATATTACTAGTGTTCGTGTCCTAAGACCTAGTACCCTCTCATAGAACGATCTAAGTACGAGAACGTTGGATTAACTTTGCAAGTGCAATACTAAACAAAATTTTAACTTAACTTAACCTATCTTCTCATATTTAATATAACCATCATATCATGCGTATTGCATCCTATATGCTTTTCATCAAATAAAATATAACCCTTTTTTTCTTTTCATACATTTACTTATGCATACAAGTTGCTTATGCATGCAAGTTATGCTATGTAAATTTACAATGCAAAAAAAAGCATAACCTCTTCTTTTCCCATGCAAGTCACGCAAATAAGAATGCAGTTGCTTATGCGAATAAAAGATAACCCTTTTATTCCTCTCCATAGCAACTATCTATTCTTTAATTAAACAGCCTTCTATGAATTAACCTAGTTACGGTCATCACAAGGGATTTCTATTGCGCAAATGCATTGTATACAACATAATTCATTCTTTCTGATATGAATTACCCAATGCAACCATTTCAATGCACAAGAACATCGCA
Organism: Lygodium microphyllum; assembly: GCF_053477565.2. Taxonomy (NCBI): domain Eukaryota; kingdom Viridiplantae; phylum Streptophyta; class Polypodiopsida; order Schizaeales; family Lygodiaceae; genus Lygodium; species Lygodium microphyllum. The sequence goes on along the minus strand of NC_141140.1, from coordinate 51,009,097 downwards.
ATATATATTTAACCTATATGCGAGATGCAACTAGGAAATTATTGCATAAGTGCATTTTTTAACACATGAACCATATATTCAAAAATGCAACATCCTTCCATCATGATGGTGCAAGAGTTATAAGTACCTTGACATGCTATTTTTTTGAACATTCCTATGATCTTTTTTTTTTTAACAAAGCACCCAATTATAGTAAATTTTCAATGCGACTAAGTCTTCCCTATGCAAATTTATACTTAATGCACCCATATCATGCGGAAATAAAGAAGGTGAATTTGATGGAACCTGAACATCCGCAGGAGGGGTTTTATCGATTCCTGTGCTTTAGGTGGGGACTCCTACACGTGCTCCTCTTGTGTGGTGCTTTGGAGCCATCACAATTGGGATTTGGGGATAAGTCAGGCAGGTGGAGGGGATACTAAAATTCTCTGCAAGTTGGCAGTCCTTCCTTCCCGCAAGGAAACTTCCTTCACAAACGAGTTGTGTTCTTCCGCAGTCTGCGGGGGTGAAACACCCCCTAAGAAGCTTTTTTGTGGAAGCTTCTAGGAAGTTTATTTGTTTTCTTCCTTTCTGTCAGTTGGTCCTGACAGCATCTCCTCCTCCTCAATTGTGCTGAGAGAGGTGATGATGACAAAAATGATGATGATGATGAGGGTGGCGGTGGTTTTGGTAGCCTAGCAGCATTTCAGGCGGAGCAGGGGGTGGCATGGCACATCAGGCGGAGTAGGGGGGCTAGCGCTGAAGACGGAGCAAGGGGCAGCACCTGAGACCATGGGGGGGAGGGGGGCACTCCCCTTATATAGTGGGGAGGCGATGGTTCATTGGGGGGGGGGGATGGCCGTTTGATGGCTGCCACCCCTACACTTGGGGGTGCATGCCCCCCTCTCCCACTCTTACTTCCTCTCTCTCTCTCTCTCTCCCCGACATGCTATCGGCAAGGAGAGAGAGAGATTAAAAAAAAAATTGAGTTAATTTATTTTTGGGTTTGCGATAGCAATATGCCCTAAGCATATCTTCAATAACTTGATTGACTCGTTCTGTTTGACCATCAGTTTCGAGGATGGTAAGCTGTACTGAAACAGAGTTGAGTTCCAATAGCCTCAAAGATAGCCCTCCAGAAGTGTGATGTCAAAAGAGAGTCGCAATCATTAATGATTCTTCTGGGTGACCCATGAATTTTGAATATTTCCTTGATGAATAATCTTGTGATGTCTGAAGCTTTATAGTTTGTCTTGATAGGGATGAGATGTCGACCTTGGTGAGCATATCTACTACAACCAAAATAGAGCTATATCCTCCCTGAACTTGGGGTAAGCCAACAATAAATTCCATACTAATGAACTCCCATTTCATTTGTGGAATGTCAAGTGGTTGCAATTTCCCATGCATTTTAACATGTTCTGCCTTAATGCATTAACAAGACAAACATTCCATGACATATTTGAGTACGTCTCCCTTGAGCCTTTCCCAAAAATAGCTCTTCTTGACCATGTTAAGGGTCTTGGCATAACCAAGATGCCCTGAGAAAGGGGAGTAATGGGCTTCCCAAAGTATCTTTTGCTTGAGAGTTTGGCTTGCAAGGATACATAACCTTGTCCTAAAGTAGACAAGTCCATTACTGATGGAGAATTCTTGATACTTCGTCTTTAGCTTCGGGTCTTGATCATTGATGGGGATCTCCCTTAGCATTTTCTGATAGACTGGGTCATGATATGCCCCCTCTTTTGCTAGCTCAAGAATCGGGTTGTTTGGCATTGATACCTTTGTGGCTAGAGACCTTGCTATTGATGGATCTTGCAAAATGAGAGAATTTGGAAATGCCTTGCAACAACTGAGTGCATCAGCAACTACATTCTCTTTTCCAAGTCTATATTTCATTTCAAAATCATATTCTTCCAGCACTTTGATCCATGACATTGCCTCATATTGAGCTCATTCTGGGTGAAAATCTATTTAAGACTCTTGTGGTCTGTTACTAAGGAAAATTTGTTACCTAGCAAGTAATTTCTCCAAAGTTTGAGAGCATGGATGACAGCCAACAGCTCTAGGTCGTGGGTGGCATAATTCCTTTCATGGCCCTTCAATTTTCTTGAAGAATATGCTACGGGATGACCTTCTTGCATAAGTACACATCCTAAAGCAAGTGCGCTAGCATCAGTACCACTTCAAACTCCTTTCTAAGATCAAGAAGTTTTAGGATGGGTGTTGATACTAAGCTTTGCCTTAGTTTGTCAAAGCTGGTCTGTTCAGCAGACCATACAATTGCTACTTGCTTCTTTAGTAGATCAGTCAGAGGTGCTGCAATCAAAGCATAATCTTTGATGAAAATTCTGTACCACCCTGTCAACCCAAGAAAACTACATATTTCTTTGACAGAAGTTGGTGTTGGCCATTCCAGAACGTCTGTGACCTTAGTTGGATCTACTAAAATTCCTTCTGCTGATACAATGAATTCCAGATATTCAATCTGTTGCTTGAAAAATGTGCACTTCTTCTTCTTGGCATAAAGCTTGTGTGATCTCATTGTTTCAAGAACAATGCAAAGCTAGGGTTCATGATCCTTTCCTTGTTTTGAGTAGACTAGGGTATCATCAAAAAAGACGAGTACGAAGTCATCAAGATAGGGCCTAAAGATATCCTACATTAACCTGTTAAAGGTAGCAAGAGCATTCGTCAGCCCGAATGACATCACTAGGAATTCAAAGTGTCCATACCTTGTACTGAATGTAGTCTTTGGGATATCTTCTTCTTTGATCCTTATTTTATAATATCCAGATCTGAGATCTATCTTTGAGAAGATCTTCGCCCCTTGAAGACGGTCAAGTAATTCATCTATTCTTGGAATGGGGTATTTATTTTTGATGGTTGCTTGATTCAACCCTCTGTAGTCAATGCATAGGCAAAGCGTTCCATCTTTCTTCTTTTGGAACAACACTAGAGCTCCCCATGGAGAACTACTAGGATGGATGTAGCCTTGGTCTAACAGTTACTTGAGTTGCTCTTTCAGTTTGATAGCTTCCAGGATGGACATTTTATATGGCCTCTTTGCCACCGGTGTAGCTCCTGGCACAAGTTTGATTTTGTGGTCAACTTCCCTTTGGGGAGGAAGTTCTGTCAGATCTTCAGGGAATACGTCTGCGTATTCCTTTAACCATAAAGGTTCTTCTCCAGATTCCTGATTCTGATCTAGCTTATTCAGCTTAATCAGATAGACAGGTAGACCCTTTTGAACACCTTTTATTATCTGTGTTGCTTTTGCCAATTGTATTTTTCGCTTACCAGCCTCACCTTGAGTCGTGACTAGTTCCCCTTCAGAATTGTGGAAGGAGACTTGGCCCTTCCCACAGTGGATGTGGGCATCATTAGTATTAGCCAATCCATTCCGAGTAAACATTCGTGGACACCTAGGTTCATTATCCTAAATCTCATAGTCGTTGGCTTCCCACCCAGTAGGAATTTCACCTTACCAGTTTGCCTAGTACAAGTGACCTCACGACCATTTGTTAATTCCACAAGTAAAGTAGGTGCATCTATTGTGGCTATCCCTAATCTTTTTGCACAGATTGGTGAAATGAAGGAATGTGTACTGCCATAGTCAATCAAGGTTTTGAAGCTTTTACCTTGATATTCGAATGGAGTTTGAATCACCGAGAATTGGCGATTCAAACCCTTCTTGTGAAGAGTGGCGTGAACCATTACCCTCTCACTGTCAGCATCCATGGATGGATCTTCTTCATTGTCTAGCTCCTTGGTAGAAACATTGGAGATTCTCCCTCTAGCCATAACGGTGGTTCCTTGGCCATGAGAGGCTCTATTTTGACCTTGGAATTCCCTTGGAGCTGCCCTCTGCCAAGCTTGGGACACTCCCTCTTGAAGTGTCCGGGCTCATTGCAATGGAAGTAACACGGGTTGCAATCATTGCTTTGTGTTGGAACAAAGTTGTTAATAGCATTGACTCTAGCTTTCTTTCTTTGGCCCTAATTCTGACCCTGTGCTCTCTTAGTCTGAGCCTTAGACATATCCTTATTTTGATCCCTGTAAGGCCAAATCCTGTTGTTCCTTGGTTTGGTCTGCACCTCCTATATTATTGGAGCAGCTTAAATGAGTGCATCTTGTAGGTCCATTGGGCGCATCGATTCCAATCGAGTGTTTATGGGTGGATTCAACCCAATACAGAATTTTGACACCTGTTGTGTCATATCCACTGGGGGTGCATACTTTTAGGAGTGAGATGAACTTCGAATAATATGCTCCACGGGATAGTCCTAGCTGCTTCAAGTCATAGAATTCATTCATCTTTTGTGTGCGGTGAGTAGGTGGCAGATACCTCCCTCGCACAGCTTCCTTAAGCCTATCCCAAGTGATTGTCCCCTCCGAGATCGCTTGGTCTCTGCACCACTGTTTCCACCAAAGTCTTGCTTTGCCTATTAGCTTAAGTTTGGTGAGAATGGCTTGGTTAGCAGGTGCAGTTCCTATTGCCTCAAAATAGTCCTCCATGGACTCAATTCACATCTCCGCGTTGGCTTGAACAGTCCTTCCCTTGCTATCAAACTCAGTTGGCTTAAATTTTTTGATAAGGAATTTCTTCTCTTGAGCCACAATTGGACTTAGTGCAGGTGTCGGATTTGGAACTTGGGCTTGGGGTTGCGTCTGAATAATAAGATTCTTTATGTTAACATCTTATCATACATTCTCATATTACGTTAATATGACTAGCACAGATTTTTAGCTAAGTGATTTAATCACTTAACACCTTAGTTAACATTTATGATCAAGATAGAAAATTGTAAAAATTCTTATTTATTCATGAAGGCATAACCCCTTGAGTACATTTATTTTGGATAAGTAGGACAGGCTGATTGATACATCAGTTTGGGGAAAATAGGATTGTGTTACAATCGGCTACAGGGACGGAATAATAATATGGAGTGGGGTCATGGATTTTCAGAAAATGGTAAGCCATAGGAAGCTTGGGATATCCCTTCCTTTGATACCGTTCTTCTCATAGCGCCCTAACACTTTGATTCTGTCACAGTAGAGATCATCTGGGTCACTTCTTCATAGACATAATTGTTCTGCTTGACTTGCCGACCACTAACATGCAAAGTTGTGTTTACGTGAGCTTCAACAAAGATGAACAGCTTCACGATCTTTAAATCCTCCATCCACTTGATTCTCTTCAAGGTGGATGAAGGTACGTGAGTCGGTGGGCTGCTATGTAGTATATTCCTTAGTCTCCCGTCCATCTCCCCTCCTCATACAGGGGCAAAGGATTATAGATGCGGTCCAGAATATTCATCATGCCAAGCCTCTGACGATAATTCGAAGCATGCATTGCAGTCATGAACATGACCTAGAATACCAAGAACTTGCTCCATGCTTCGTGACTCTACAACCCAGCATCCATAAGCGAGTAGAGAAATGTTTTCAATAGAAAAGACTACTCCCTGTTTACCCCCTTATTCCCTTTATTTTCCTCCATTAAGTTCCCTTATAATCTTTAGATCTCGTCACTTTGCTCTAATACCAACTGTAACGTGTCTGCTTGTCCACTTGTGAGACACGTCTTAGCAGCCTATCGGAAAGAGATTCTAGAAAGTGCCACCTAGCACTCGCAAGGAATGTCATAGGGTTTGCGATCTAGGTCTTCCCGAGTCTGCCTCAAAGTGGAAGTATCCAACTGTTCCCACTTAGGACTGACCTGAAGTCAGGGGTTTTTTCTTCCTATTAACCAAGTCTCTAGGAAGTGGCTAGCGTCGAGCTCCACATGAACCACTTTGCGTAGGAACAACAGAGTCGAAGCAAATTAATGATGCACTTGGTTCATGGAAAATGGGAAACAAGAGGGATGCGAAGCTCAACCTCTCTGCCCATAAGGCATAGTCCCATTCCACTCCTCTAAAACAACATAAATTGGGATTCTAACTCTACTGACTCTAGGTCTTCACAATTTTGTTATCACCTCTTTTGAGAAAAGTTTCCAGCTAACCGGGACTACCCTTCCGTAGGACGGACCCAAGTCACATCCACCGCACTTTCCTCGGGTTGCTTAGTTATCTAATTACGTACCACATTATGTTTGACATGCAAAAGTGAGAGTGGAGTTTTGAGCTCGGGATGTGCCTAAAATTTGCCAAAAAATCCAGAATTTAGGGAAAAAATATTCAACATTGAAGGCGGCGGCTCCAGCTAGGACAATTTAAAGGACCAAGTAAAAGACAGCTTTTAGAAGGCGCCCAAGCGACACTTGTGGATTTTTGATAATTTTTCAGACTTTCATGCGGGTTGTTAGGAGTTTCCAGTCAGTGTGGAATGTTAAGCCAGACGCCCAGGATTTTTCAGAGCTCGAATCGGACGCGGGGACGAGGAAGGAGCCAACAAATGGTCAAGATATGAAGAGGTGGACTAGTTTTTGGCCAAAAAGGGGTGGTGCCCTGTGGGAGCCTTCGACCCCCTAAATTTTATGCCACATGAAATGTTTCATGAAAAATCATGGAGAGGATGAAGGAAACATGGTGGCAGCACGCTGGCGCAAATTGCGCCCTCTCTCCTCTCTCATCATGATGTGGGGTTAAATACAACCCACGGAGCAGACATTGGCCCTTGATTCCTCCCTGTGGGCTGAGCATATCACCGCCCTTTGCATGAGAAATGGCTGTGGAAATGAAGAAATCTCATTTTAGTCTTTCTCTCTCCTCCCTCTCTCTCCCCTAAAGGGTTGTTCTTGTGTGCAAGAGGAAATGAAGAACGGTGAAGAAAAGCTTGTCCGGTTGGGACTGGATTGCTTCAGGGTCAATGAAGACATGAAGATTGCTGATTGTGAAGATGCTGGATATTGAATGTGGGCTGACCCGCAGTCCCGCAACAAAACCGAGATCCCAAAACACGAAACCTAAGCGGTAATTCAAATTTTTATGAAGAAAAATGAGTTTTTATGCTATTTGATTGATGAAACATTGTTCCCATGGGCTGAATATGCATTATGATGTTTTTTTTTAATGAGTTTCAAAAGTTTATAATCTGAAATTCAGAAAATCATAAGCGATATGGCTGAAATTAATGTTATAAAACCCGAAAAACACGCATTTAAGGGATAAAAATGGGATTTTTGCAAAATAAATGGGAAATATGAGACATAATGCCTACAAAACCTGAAATTTTGTGGTCAAGGAACCTAAGGGCCACAACCCACAATCAATCTTAATTTTTAATCATTTTTATTAAAGAAAATAGAGGAAAAATACCAAAAAATGGTGAAATACGAGTTTTAAATGGAAAAATTTTAGGAAATGGTAAAAGGAAAATTCCACAAAATTACGTGTGTTTGTGCAGTGTGTAATGAAGGTAAAGCACAAGGTTGGCCTCGGTTTGCCCTCGTTTCTATGTTTCTGTTCATGTATATCGCTTTCTTGTTAAGGAAACACACATAAAATGACCCTTCTACCTATCAACGAATGCAAAACATTAAACGGTAGGGTGAGAGGGGAGGTTGAGCGTCAAAATATAAACCAAAATCTAGTTTATATGTTGCATTATGCCTATAGGACGTTGTTTTAAAATAAAGGGAAAGGCAACATGAGCATAAGGCTCGGTGTCTTTTCTCATTACATAAACGCTAGCATGGAAATCATGAAAAGATTGGTTTCGCACAATGCACAATGTTGATTTTCTTTTGTTTGTGCACTAAATCATTCACATTATGCACTATGCATAGTTCATGGTATCAACGGAAAAGCTCCTGGACTCCATAGCAATTGTTTTCTCAGGAATTGGACCCACGATTGAGAGCGTAAGGTTATCCCTTGCCATAGGATAGAGGGTGGGTTTCCTAAGGGACTGTTAGTAAGGACACATGGTATATCTCCTGGATTCGAAATGAAGAGTGGAGTTTGTTTGTTTGTTTTATATGTTGAGCAGCGCATCAAGGGGCAATCCCTGCGATGTAGGAGAGCTGCAATGGGGCCGCGGTGTTTCTATCGAGATGTTGCCTCCATGTATATGATAATCGTGGCATTGCCAATGCGTATGGGTTCTCCCTTTGTGGAGTTTATAAAAAAGGAAAATGTTGGATTACAAAACGATGAAACTATAAATGCATGAATTAGGCTTTAGGGCAGTTTGTCCTTTAGCACTAGATTGACGCTCTTGGTCCGCGAGGCCGTGAGGGTGTGTTTGTCTGTTATAAGTATGAGGTCCTGCTAGTGCCATAGCTAGTGCTGGCCCATTTTAGGTCCCATCAGTGGTGTGTTTGCCAGGAGCTGCCTATAAGTGGCAGTTTTTAAATCTAGGGTTTCAAGGGACCCTAAATTATCCATAAAATGGGGTTTGTTCAAGGATGGAAAAACTTAGCTTTCCCCATACAAAACTTACCAATGGACTTAGTTAGTTGTGTAGAGCATGAGTCCTCTACAGAAGATAATTTATGTGATGAAAAGAGTAGCCAATTAGTGGTTACCCCATCCTCTAATATGATAGCATGGGCCGAGGTTCGCCTTGGTGTGGTCTCTACCCAAGAGAAATCATGTTTAACCATCCATCAATCTAGAGGGCAAGAAACAAGCATGTTGGAAACTATGGTAGTTGTGGCATCAACAAATCCTCATGCTAAAGCCATAATGCCATGGGAAAGTGCAGATATACGATGGAATATGCTTGTGGTTGAAACATCCCGTGTAATGAGCCACCATGACGACATAGTAGGCATCACAAGGATGCTAGAAGCCCTAGTTGTCAAGGGAAGATCGTTGCTTAAAAGGCACGGTTCCCAAGTTTTAAGAAGTGGTAATGATAAATCTGCTTTAGATAAGGACCAAAAGCTCTTATATAAACCCGTTATGGACTTTCCTTTTAAAGGGAAAGGTATGGAAAACCCTCTAAGAGGGGATCAAAAGGACATGTTGAAGCTTATAGGACTCCCTAGACCACTCAGTGAGTTGGCAGAAAGGGATGTCAATGAGGATATTAACCTCCCTACACCAAAAAGGGTGGGGATGAAAGAGGTTAAAGATCCTGAGAGGCTGGACCTAGATCATGATGAATATGAAGATTTTAATGACCCGGTGTTGATCCCAAAGGGGAGGACCAAATGTCCTCCTCTTTATAGGGATCTCCCAATGTTTTATGGGTTGCCAAATGAGGATCCGATGATTCATTTAAGCAAATATGGCCTAACTTGCATTGCAAGTGGGTTCAACGATATACATCGGTTGATCGTATTCCCAAGTACCCTAAAGGGAGAGGCAAGGAAATGGTACTGGAGCCTCCCAAGAGAGTCGATAAAATCATTTGAGGAGTCTTGTGATAGATTTCTAAATGAGTATGAAAAGAAGCTCCCTATGATTCAGGTCTTAGGGCGGCTTATGCAATTTAGACAGGAGTCTTATCTTTCTGTTAAAGAGTATGCTGGAGCCTTTGATAGTACTCTTAGGCTTTGGCCAAGAAGTGCCAGTGCACTACCAAATGATGTGCTATGTGAGCTCTTTCTAAATGGCTTAGAGATTAATGCGCAAATCCAAGTGGGACTGCGGAATCCTAAGTCGTTAAGGGAAGCAAAAATGCATGCCATTGATTATGAGGGTCATATTCAGAGATGTTGGGGAAACTTTTGGAGTTTTCCCCGCTCAGTACAAGTGCATCCTAGCTTCCAACCATTTCTGCAATGAGACAGCTTACTTGTTGATACCAAGGCAGCATATGAGGGGAACCTTGGTGGCCAAAATCTCAAAGTAGAAAATGGCCATCCTATGAGTAGTAATGACATGCCTCTCAGTGAAACAGTTCCAAACCATGTAAGTCCCATTAGGGCTTGCAACACTTCCATGAGAGGTAGTTGTGATGGCAACATGGATAGAACCAATGGGCCTATGAGTGTTGATAAGCATTCTGTGTGTGGTTCTAATTTTGTTGCTAGTAAGGCTCTTGAGAGACCTTTGGTGTCGAAATCATGCTTCCGAGTGGATGTTGTTCCTTTCAGTGAAAGCATGGTTCTTATGGGAAAAAATTTACAGTATGGACGTAAACAAGTAAAGACATCTTTTGTAAAGAGGATGCAAAATGCTAAAAGTCCACCTGTGCTTCACAAAGGTCATAAGGATGTGCGGCCATTTGGCCATAGGGATAAGTTTGCATTGAGTTCATTAGACCAGTGCAGCAAATTGAGGGAATGCAAGAATATTAAGGGAAATGTGAGATGGGTTTGGGGACACAAAATCTCCAAAAGTATGGCAGGAGTGTCAAATGCAAGGCCAAGGATCCCATCTGGATATATTTTGTTGAACCCCCAAGAGGATAAGACTGGATATACATCTGACAATATACACTGCCTTGGGATACACCCACGTGATGTGCCTAGGCTTGAAGCTCTACCTAGTTTGGGTCGTAGCACTAATTTATGTGAAAACTCAAATAGGGGGGGTTCGAATGAGTACAAAGCTATGATTCTTTCTCCCAAAGGAGCCACTCAGCTGCCTGAACAAGTAGTTTATTCAGATAACAATAAATGTAGGACATGCGAGCCCACTGAGGCTGTTCATTCAGCTCTTAGTGCCCAAGAAGGGACCGACCTTATTAATGAGTTATTGGTGGAAAGGCTTGGACTTATAGCTCTACAAAAAACCTAAGATTAAAAAATACAAGATCAAGCTTTTAGCTAACTTGCATGAGTAGCATGGGGCTAGTCGACCTATGATATGCTATCCTTGGCACCCTGGGTAGTCTGATAGTGTGTGATGTATATGCCAAGGACATCAGTATTACATGGACTAAAATGACCTATCTAGTTTTAAGCTAGGAAGGCTAGTTGCTTTGGATATTACGTCTAGATTTCGTTAAATGCTTTATTTCATTAGGCCAAGAGGGCCAGTTGTCTGTTTAGTATAGATGCAGTTAATGGGTTTTTGTTTCAGTTCTATTCTAGACAGGTTCAAAGAAGAGCTTGGAAGGAGCCTTTGTTGCACTGAAGCTTCTTGTGGCCCTATCCAAGTGATATCTCTCCTTTAGGAGTACCGTGTTTTTATGCTATATGTGTATGTGTATTTGTAGGGGATTTTCTTTTCTTATTGGGGACTAGCGATCAAGGTATGAAGTCCTAGGTTTAGGTTAGGTATGCCTGAGGGAGGTCTAAGTAGTCGTTGCCTCCTGTAAAGACATTGCCAGGCATCGAAAGACCTATTTTAGAAGGCGTTCTAGTGACCCTGTTCTGCTAGCCTGCTAGGCAACCATTCTAGGAGTTCTTGTTAGTTGTGAGGCAGTTAGAGAAGCCGGCTGAAGGAATAATGATGATGATAGAGAGAAAAGAAACCCTGAATATCTCAAAGGACAATTAGATATATACAAAGGTGTGTAAAAAGGGGTTCTAACCCCCTATAAAATTAGAAGAGAAATGAAAGGAAATTTTATAAGCAGTTGATCATTGCCTTGCGAAGGCCTAGTAGGTTCCTAGGGACGAGTCAGACTCGGGGTCGATGCCTTGTCTTCCTAGGGGTGACATCTTGCTGGAAAAGAAGAAATTAAGGAAGGTTGGAGCGAAAATAAAAGTGAGCATCTGAAAAGGATTAAGTGTCGCCTTGCGAGGGCTTGGTAGGTTCTTGGGTATCGAGACAAGACCTGAGGCCAATGCCTTGTTCTCCTTGGGTCACTACGCTCAGCTCCCTCCTTTTTACATGCCCAAGTATGGGGGGGGGGGGGGGGGGGGGAACCCTAAAAGACAAAATGTGCTAAAAGAAAATACTTCTTGATTAGGCTATAGGAGTCCTTGCCTAGTAGGAGCTCCTGGTTGGGTTGTCCTTAGTTAGGTAGGTAGTTCAGACCACCACTCAGGGCGACCTCTTTGATAGTTCTTTTTAGTTTGGCCGTGTTGGAGCAGTCGGTTAGTGACTAGCTTCGAACCTTCTATCAGATTATGCTAGGCCTACTACTTGTGGATGTCATGCCTTGGTTTTGTCAGGGGGTAGGGTGAGCATTGTGCTATGTTTTAGTATGTATCTGTTTTTGTATCAGCTTGATGCTTCCTTTGGTTGTTTTGTGCAGATCTATTGTGGGATTCGACGGGCTGAGTCGCCCTATCCCGTGGTCGCCAATGAGAGCGGAGTTTTGAGCCCGGGATGTGCCTAAAATTTGCCAAAAAATCTAGAATTTAGGGAAAAAATATTAAACATCGAAGGCGGCAGCTCCAGCTAGGATGATTTTAAGCACCAAGTGAAAGACGGCTTTTAAAAGGCGCTCGAGCTACACTTATGGATTTTTTATAATTTTTCAAACTATCGTGCGGATTGTCATGAGTTGCCAGTCAGTGCGGGATGTTAAGCTAGATGCCGAGGATTTTTCAGAGCTCGAATCGGATGCCGGACGAGGAGGGAGCCAACAAATGGTCAAGATATGAAGAGGTGGACTAGTTTTTGGCCAAAAAGGGGTGGTGTCCTTTGGGAGCCTTGGACCCCCTAAATTTTATGCCACATGAAATGTTTCATGAAAAATCGTGGAGAGGATGAAGGAAACATGGCAGCAACACGCTAGCACAAATTGCGCCCTCTCTCCTCTCTCATCATGATGTGGGGTTGAATACAACCCATGGAGCAAACATTGGCCCTTGATTCCTCCCTGTGGACTGAGCATATCGCCACCCTTCACACAACCAATGGCTATGGGAATGAAGAAATCTGATTCTAGTCTTTCTCTCTCCTCCCTCTCTCTCCCCTAAAGGGTTGTTCCTGTGTGCAAGAGGAAATGAAGAACGGTGAAGGAAAGCTTGTCCGGTTGGGACCGGATTGTTTTCGGGTCAATGAAGACATGAAGATTGCTGATTGTGAAGATGCTGGACATTGGATGTGGGCTGACCCGCAGTCTGCAGCAAAACCGAGATCCCGAAACACGAAACCTAAGCGATAATTCAATTTTTTATGAAGAAAAATGAGTTTTTATGCTATTTGATTTATGAAACTTTGTTCCCATGGGCTGAATATGCATTATGATGTTTTTTTAATGAGTTTCAACAGTTTATAATCTGAAAATCAGAAAATCATAAGCAATATGGCTGAAACTAATGTTATAAACCCCAAAAAAACACGCGTTTAAGGGGTAAAATTGGGATTTTTTGCAAAATAAATGGGAAATATGAGACATAATGCCTACAAAACCTGAAATTTTGTGGTCAAGGAACCTAAGGGCCACAGCCCACAATCAATCTTAATTTTTAGTCATTTTTTATTGAAGAAAATAGAGGAAAAATACCAAAAAATGGTGAAAAATGGGTTTTAAATGGAAAAATTTTAGGAAACGGTAAAAGGAAAATTCTTGAAAATTACATGTGTGTTTATGCAGTGTGTAATGAAAGTAAAGCATGAGGTTGTCCTTGGTTTGCCCTCATTTCTATGTTTTCGTTCATGTTTATCGCTTTCTTGGTAAGGAAACACATATAAAATGACCCTTCTACCTATCAACGAATGCAAAACATTAAATGATAGGGTGACAGGGAAGGTTGAGCGTCAAAATATAAACTAAAATCTGGTTTATGTGTTGCATCATGCCTATAGAACGTTGTTTTAAAATAAAGGGAAAGGCAGCATGAGCATAAGGCTCGGTGTCTTTTCTCATTACATAAACGCTAGCATGGAAATCATGAAAAGATTGGTTTCGCACAATGCACAATGCTGATTTTCTTTTGTTTGTGCACTAAATCATTCACATTATGCACTATGCATAGTTCATGGTATCAACAGAAAAGCTCCTGGACTCCATAGCAATTGTTCTCTCAGGAATTGGACCCACGATTGAGAGCGTAAGGTTATCCCTTGCCGTAGGATAGAGGGTCAGTTTCCTAAGGGACTGTTAGTAAGGACACATGGTATATCTCCTGGATTGGAAATGAAGAGTGGAGTTTGTTCATTTGTTTTATATGTTGAGCAACGCATCAAGGGGCCAATCCCTGCGATATAGAAGAGCTACAGTGGGGCCGCGGTGTTTCTACCGAGAGGTTGCCTCCATGTATATGATTATCGTGGCATTGCCAATGTGTATGGGTTCTCCCTTTGTGGAGTTCATAAAAAAGGGAAACGCTAGACTACAAAATGATGAAACTATAAACGCATGAATTAGGCTTTAGGGCAGTTTGTCCTTTAGCACTAGATTGGCGCTCCTGGTCCGCGAGGTCGTGAGGGTGTGTTTGTCTATTATAAGTATGAGGTCTGGCTAGTGCCATAGCCAGTGCCGGCCAATTTTAGGTCCCATCAAAAAGCAACTTCCTTAATTATTCAATTTAAACGCATGTTCCCTCATGCAACTTAGGCACTGACATTAAAAAAAACAATGTCAAGCAAGTTTCTTTTTCAAATATCTGATCTTTATTTATCATAGTCTTGGAATACATCAAGTATCTTGCCCGAAGGCTACCCCAGCAATCATTAGGATTGCCACTCCAAGTTTCGCCCCTAGACTAGTACACGGGCCTCAAGATCCCATCTCAAGTCATGTTGGCCTCTTGTGTAAGATCCGGAGGCAGGAATTTATGGCTAGAGCCTCCCCTGGCACCTAAGCATCCTCCCGCTCCAAGCAGCACCCACGGAGAGACCTCTCACGGTGGGTTTGGTCCATGTACCCGGTGCGGCTAACAACCCCCTTGTATAGAGCCAAGTAGGCAGTCAGAGGTAACTGAACTTGCCTCTCCCTCTAGGCTATTAACTTGAAGCATTAAGTGTTTGGCCTTGAATTACTTCCTTGAGCAAAGAAGTTCAAACAATATACCTAAGTGTACAATCACAATCATTTCTGTGGTCGTTCGTACGACCAACTGCTAAGGTGTTGTTGAGATGGCAAGCTCAACATGTGCGGACATTGATGATGGACCACATGGCTAGAGAAAGAAACCAGCAAGAAAATGTTTTGGCCTCCATCTCTCTTCTTGTGTTCTTGAGTGAGCTTCCTCTTGTGTATATAGTGTGTGTTTGGCACCGCAGCTCAAGCAAGTCCCTCCACCACGCAATTCTTGACATGGTATTAAAGCCACACCACTGAGAGAGGCTGATTTCAAAGGCTGAAGTGAAGGAGAAGAAGCAAGGTTTGAGCAAGCAAGTCATGGGTAAGAAGCTCTCCTGTTCTTCCGCTCTCTCTCTTGGATAGTGCCTGTGGAGGCACCGGAAGCATGGTTGAGCAAAAATCTCAGATTGCTGTGAGATTTGGTGTGTGATTAGATCACTGTATATTCTGCATATAAGCCCTTTAGGGCTTGTCCGTAGTTATTTTGGGCATCAGAGGCCATTTCAGGCCTCTTTTTAGAGCCTCAAGGTTGCGGACAGCAGTTTCAGGGTACACTGTGATTTCGGCTGTATTGACCGAAAGTGGGTGCGCAGGTTACAGATTGCGAATCTGTAATTTTTGAGGTGTTTTCTAGAAGAAAACATAAGGTTTATCTGCAAACAAGTTGCAGATTACATGTACTATTGAGCAATCAAGGAAAAAGGTTGCTTGGTGTATTACTGTGCACGTGTTGTGGAAGATTGCAGAAGACTAGCTTGCTGTGTTGTATCCTTGTTTGTGATAAATGGCAGAGAACAGTGGAAATCCGATTATTTAGAAGCTCGACAAGAACAACTACCCTTCATGGAAATTCCATGTGACGAATTCCTTATTGGAAAGGGCCTTTATGAGTTTGTCTCAGGTGAAGAGAAAAGGAGCCAGAGCTGGGTATCCCTCCAACTGCAGATGAGTTAAAAGCATGGAAAGAGTGGAATGTGAAAGACAAAAAGGTGATGTACTAGCTATCTGCAGTAATTGATAATACTATGCTAGGACATATCAGGAATGCAGAAACTTCACATGTAGCTTGGACAATTTTTGAGAGCATGTTTTCAGTAAATACAAAGGCACGAAAGATTCAACTCAAGCAAGAGTTAAATGCCTTGAAGAAAGAAAAAATGTATGTCAATGAGTACGTTTTGAAGGTGAGGAGCATTGCAGATGCCTTAGCAACGATTGATGCAATGCTTGATGATGATGATTTGATTTCATCCACTCTGAATGGCCTTAACAGTGAGAAGGCATGGAAATCATTTCTTACTTCAGTATATGTACGGAAGCCATTTCTAGATTTTGATGAGCTGATCTCTCTCATGATTACTGAAGAGATCAATATACAGGGTGATTTGTCTGAAAGAAATGGTGAACAGGTCCCAGCATTTTACTCGAGTTCAGGAAGGGGACGTGGAAGATCCTCTTCGAGAGGCCGTGGTATGGGACGTGCTGGCGATAACCAGCAAAATAGGTTCAATCAACAGTTTGGTGAAGTGCATGTTTCTGGAGGTAGAGGAAACTTTAGAGGCAGGGGGAGCTCTAGAGGAAGAGGTGGATGGCAGAATAGAGATTCTAGAAATTCTGCTATTGTTTGCCATTATTGTGGCAAAACATGACATATTGCAACCCATCGCTATGCAAAGAAGGATGATATTCGCAGTGGTAAATTGCAGCAAGGAAACTATGTATCGACTTCACAACAGAATGAAGACAAAAATGAGCATCTGTTTGTTATGCAGCATATGATGAATGCAGTTACAGGAAAGGGGACACATGATGATGTATGGTATGTCAATTCACGTGCATATGGGATTCCCTAGCATCCAAGACCACAAAAAGAAAGAAGGCCTCATCCAAAGCCTCATTCATTGGCTACAAAAGCATTTTGACTGCCCTCATTTAGGAGGCGGTAAAACAGGCTCGGGATGCAGAGGAAGGAGAAGGAGAAACACTCGAGAGATCACCCCCTCACAAGGACAAAGAGGTACCCAGTGACAGAACTGAGAGTGAAGAAGAAGGGGAAGAACAGAAGGAACATATGAGCAAGAAGGCAACAAAGAAACCTGTTAAAAAGATGACACAAAAGAAGTAGGACAAAGGCCGGAAAAAAGAGAAAGAGGATTTAGAGAGGGCAAAGAGGGAATCCCTCAAGGAGGCCGAAGAGAGGGAGAAGAAGAAAAAACAAGAAGCAGATAGATTGGAAGAAGAGTCTAGGAAAATAGAGAAAGAGAGAGAGAGAAGAGCTGTTGAAGAAGAGGAGGAGGAAGACTTGGCTGAAGCTACACGCCGGTCAATCAAAAAGCAAAGCATGGCAAATGACCTAGGGGCTATGAGCCCTCCCAGAGAGGACCGGCCCGATTCCAACATGCAGTGCCAGAAATCGTGCCACCGACCATCACTAAAGGCAAAGGCAAGGCTCCCATCCACCCTATTCCGACCCTCCTGGTGCCTCCCACGGAAGCAACAACCCTCACCCCGAGCATCCTCACCATCACAGATGTCTCAAACTTTTTGGTGTGGATGCAGTACTTTATTAACAAAGAACTGGCCCAAGGAAAGAGCACCGAGACCACAGGCACAAGGTAGAAAAGGCTGGCCATGGACGCTGAGTCAAGGAAATATCCTAAGTGCCAAAAACTGAAGACCTCGACCACTCCCATCCACACAACAATGACACCACTAGCTAATTACGACGAGTATGTTGCCGAGTTGTTCTCTCAATTGGAGAAGGCTAAGGAGGAAAGGAAGATAGTTGTGGCTAAGTTGGCGACAGAAAAAGAGTCAGTGGCTACATTTCAACTCGAAAAGACCCGAGTAATAGCCATGCAGCAAAGGGAGATCTCTGATCTCAAACAGGAGCTGAAGGCTAAGGATGACATGGAAGAGGGCTGGGGGCACTAGCTGGAGGATGAAACACAGGAACTCGTGAAGATGCAAAGAGAATACAAGCTCCTGATCGTGCAACATGAAGAGTTGACTGCAAAGACCAATCAGATTAAAAAGCTTATGGCTGAGTTTACCGCTAGGGATGAGGAAAGAAAACAGGAGTTAGAGAAATAGCAAAAAGAGATCGAAACCATGACCAACAAGCTGGACCAAGGAAAGAAAGAATAAGAAACCATGAGCAAAGAGCTAAAGGACCAAGAGCAGAAACTTGTGTCCCTGGCCCAGAGGCAGGGTGAGAGCATGGAAGAGATGAAGAAGAAAGCTGAGGAATGGGCAAGGCAAAATGAAAGAAGGGTGAAGACTGTCAAGATTGTGGGAGAGAAGGAAGGAGTCTCACTTGTAGCTTTCTTGCTTGCACAATGGGAGAATACACACAAGGGTGGAGGTTGGAAACAGTTTTCCTCTTCTTAGTTGTGTAAGCCAAAAGAACTCTTATACAAAGAAATAGAAGAACCCTATATATGGGTCTCAAACCAAACTCAACTAACTAAGGTGGCATACTAACTGAGCCACGAACTAGAGTAGATAAGGATAGCTCTCACCTAGCTATTATTCATGGGCGGTGTACCAACCGCATCTGCAACTGACACGTCGGTGACATAAATGCACAACGGTCACCCTGGCATATCACGAGTGGAGCTCAATATCTCAACACTCCCCCTCGAGCTCAATCCCAATTCCTGCACACCAAGCAGGTCTCTGAACTTGCTCAGCTTCTCTGTGCCCAATGCCTTCGTAAATATGTCAGCTACCTGATCCTCTGTGCTGACATAAACTAGATCAATAAGACCTAGTAAAACCCTCTCCCGCACATAGTGATAATGCACCTCAATGTGCTTTGTTCTAGCATGATAGACTGGGTTATTTGCCAAGTGTATACTACTCATGTTGTCACAATAAATGACAACTGGCCCATTTGTAGACTGATGCATATCATAAAGTAGCTTATGCAACCAAGCTACCTCACATGCAGCCATTGCTGCACCCCTGTACTCAGCCTCTGTGCTCGACAAGGCAACTGTAGGCTGTTTCTTGTTGCTCCAAGTGACTGCAGCACTCCCAAAAGAGAACACATATCCACTGGTAGATCGTCTATCAGAAATGCTACCAGCCCAATCAGCATCAGTGTATCCATGCAACTGCATCTGAACCCCAGTCACATAAAATAGTCCATACTGCAATGTGGACTTCACATACCTGAGTATGCGACTAGCCACATCCAAATGCGGTTTCCGTGGAGCCTGCATAAACTGACTTACCAATCCAATAGCATAGCTCAAATCTAGCCTGTTAATAGTCATATAAATCAAGCTTCCTACTATGTGTCTGTACATAGTAGGGTCTTCCAGAAGCTCACCTGCATCTGTGCTCAGCTTCACATTCTGCTCCAAAGGAACTGAAATAGGCTTACAGCGTGTCATCCCATATTTGGACAGCATGTCCAATCCATGCTGCCTCTGCAAGATCTGTATCCCACTTGGTATTCTAATCACCTCAATGCCCAAGAAATAACGCAGCTCTCCCAAATCCTTCATCTCAAACTTTTGCTTCAATAGCATTTTCACATGAAGGATATCTTCGTCATTGTCACCTGTCATAATCAAATCATCAACATAAATGACAAGTACCATAATACCTTTCTCTGTTTTTCCCACATAAAGTGAGAAATCTGCCTTGGAAATCTGAAAGCAAATCGTGACAAGATACTGTCCTATCTTGTCAGACCATGCTCTAGGTGCTTCCTTCAAGCCATACAAGGCTTTCTTCAACCTGCAAACAAACTCAGGATGAACAGCATGCACATAACCTGGTGCCTGCTCCATATAGACCTCTTCTTGCAAATCACCATGCAAGAAGGTATTCTTTACATCCATCTTATGTAAAGACCATCCCTTTGATGCAGCCATAGCAATGACTGCTCTTACGGTTGCCATCCTTGCAACCGGACTAAATGTTTCTTCATAGTCAATGCCATATATTTGTGCACACCCCTTGACTACTAATCTTGCCTTTTATATGTTCACAGAACCATCTGCATTGTGCTTCACCTTATAAACCCACTTACAGCCAATTGCATTTTTACCTTTAGGCAAAGATACCAAATCCCATGTAGCATTTGCTTCCAAGGCATCCATTTCTTCATCCATGGCTTTCTTCCATTTCTCTTTTCCCATGGCTTGCTCAAAAGAAGTGGGTTCTGGTTCCTGTATCACTTTGACCATATATGCATAGTGAATGGCTGTAAATCCATCATATTTCAGCCTATCCACAGGATACCTAGCTTTGGTAGACCTGCGCAAAGTAGGTTCACTCCCAGGTGCTCTCAAAACATCCCTGGTCTTCCTTACTCCAGGTGTAACAATAGAAGGAATACCCAACTCATCATCAATGCTCTATTCTGAGCCACTGGATTCACCATCCACATAAGAGTAACCTACATTCACATCAAACATGGGCTGATCTACCTTCTCTTTTCCTTTTCGTGAAACCTGCATACCACTATCTGCATTGTTTTGAGAAGATTCTCCTGATCTCAATCTGCCTGTCTATGGCGAAGAATATGAACCACTGCTAGAGGACACTCCAGGTCCACTAATATTTTGTGATTGCTCCTGTGAATTCTGTGCAGCATTACCATTTTGTGCATCTACATCATCAATCACATTTACTAGTTTATACCTGCTACTCATCTCATCAAAAACAACATCTCTGCTCACTGTAAACTTACGAGTAGAAGGGTTATAGCATCTATATCCTTTCTGCTGCAGAGAGTAACCAATAAAGATGCACTTCTTAGCTTTTGGATCCAACTTGGATCTCAACTCATCTGGCATATGAACATAGGCAATGCAACCAAAAATCTTCAAATGAGAAATATCTGGTTTCCTACTAGTATACCTCTCCTCTGGATTCATCCCATGTATTGCTACAATGGGAGTCCTGTTCATTATGTAGACTACTCTAGCAACTGCTTCAGCCCATGGCAAGTCTTTTTTGTTGAGCATGGCACGAGATACCTCTCCAATATGCCTATTTTTCATTTCTGCAATTCCATTTTGTTGTGGGGTATGACTACATGAATATTGATGCTTTATGCCATGCTCCTGCAAGAACCTTGCAAACTCATTTGAGAGGTACTCTCCCCCTCCATCTGACCTTAGACATTTTATTTGCAGGCCTGTTTCTTTTTCAACCATAGCTTTAAGAGTTTTGAAATGCCCAAAAACTTCACTTTTCTTTTTCATAAAATACACCCAAACTTTTATGCTATAGTCATCAATAAAAGTGACAAAATAATGACAGCCTCCAAGAGATGCAGCTTTAGTAGTCCACACATCAGAGTGGATTAACTCCAATGGTTTCTCACTCTCTTGAACATGTCTAGGAAATGGTTTCCTTGCCTATTTTCCAAATTGGCAGGCTTCACATACCTTATGCATTTCTGCAACCTTGAATTTAGGCAATCCTGCAACAATATTTTGGGCCTGCATTGATTTAAGTCGCTCTACATTAACATGACCAATGCGTTTATGCCAGATATCAATATCTGCACTACACCGGTCCCATGTGCAAACATTGTTGCACTCAATTCAGACATGTCTGCATCCAATGTAAACATTTTGCCCTTCTTCTTTCCTTTTGCTATCAAGCGACCTTTATTTTTCATATCCTCAACAAAGCATCCATGAGGATTAAATCTGACCTGCAAACCCTGCTCAACCATTTGACCAACAGAAACCAGATTCTTGGTGATATTCGGGACATGAAATACATCGGACAGGTATTTCTTTTTCCCATCCTGCATAGACAAAGGAATTTTTCCAATCTGCACAATAGGATGTGCAGTATCATCAACAGTCTCCACAAATCCTAGTTTTTCCATTTTCCTTGCATCCTCCATCCATTCTACATGACCTGTCATGTGGTTTGATGCACCTGAGTCAACATATCACACATCGTTGCTTTCTTCTGCACTTGTCACAGAATTGTTCATGTGCTGCACCATAAACAAATGCTCATTTCTGTCATCACCCTGTCTACTAGAAGATGCATAATTCCCTTGTTGCAATTTCCCATTCATGATGTCATTCTGCTTTTTATAGCAGTCTTTAGCCATATGACCCATTTTACCACAGTAGTAGCATTCAACATTGTTGTTTGCATTTTGGCCTCTTTGCCATCCACCATGACCTCTTTGGCTCCCCCTGCCTCTAGAGTTACCACGTCCTCCTCCATAGGACTGGTTTTCTTGAGTTTGCTGCGTATTCTGATTTCTACCACGGCCTTGGCCTCCTCTACCTCTGCCTCTACCTCTTCCAGCATTTGAGTAGAAGACAACTTCTTTTGAAGTTCCTCCTGAAGAAGATGCACCGCCATTTCTCTGCTCCTCAGAAATTATAAGAGCAATCAACTCCTCAAAATCAGAAAATCTTTCACGGACGATAATGGATGTTCAGAACTGTGCATAATCCTTTCCTAAACCATTCAAGGTCACAGAAACTAAATCATCATCTTCCACTAGCGACCCAATGGAAGCAAGTGCATTTGCAATCTTCTTCACCTTCATGTGGTAGTCATTGATGCTCATATTTTCTCTTTGCACATTATGCAACTCTTGCTTGAGCTACATTTTCCTGGCTTGCGTATTTGTGCTATACATTTTTGACAAAGTATCCCATGCCTCCTTTGGCGTACTTGCATCTTGAATATGCACAATCATAGAGTCTGAAATGCTGATAGACAGCCAATACATAACTTTCATGGCTCTCTCATTCCATGCTTTAAATGCCTGCATTTGCTGTTGATTGGGAACATCAGGAAGAACTGGTTCTTCTTCATTTCCTGCAACAAATTCCCAATATCCTTTTCCCATAAGGAAATTCATCATTCTAAACTTCCATGCTTGGAAGTTGTTCTTGTCAAGCTTTTCAGTGACAATCTGTGAGAGAGAATCAGACGCCATTACAGAACACTGCAAAAAATTCTGTCACTGCAAAGAACACAGCTTCAGCCTCACAAGGGCAAATCTGCAAAACTGACGAAAGTGGTATTTGACCACATAGTCACTTCCTAGTGACGATTTTGCATCAACAGGCAACAAGGATGATTCTATAACTCCCAATGTCTCTGCGCACAAGCATACGATGCAATTTCCACAGTAACTTTTCACCGACCTGTAGAATAATGGCTGCACAGCATAAAACTGGGCCTTTTCCTGAGTGCGTGCACAAAACTTTCGCCTCCAAAACAGGCCCCGAAATGGCCTCAAATCAAAACAATAGGGTCACCTAGGGCTAAAGCCTTATTCTGCAGCATATACTGCCCTCTTGCTTCACCGCGAAGGGCGTCTCAACCTGAGACAATGCACTCTTGCAATTTCCGGCTATGCTACCTACAGAGATCTACTCCCAAAACAAAAAATGAAAGCAACACTGCTCCTCTTACCAGAACACCACGAGCTTGGCTTGCTTTCTTGAGCTCCTTACCACGAACAAGGCTCTGATACCATGTCAAGATTGTGGGAGAGAAGGAAGGAGTCTCACTTGTAGCTTTCTTTCTTGCACAATGGGGGAATACGCACAAGGGTGGAGGCTGAAAACAATTTTCCTCTTCTTAGTTGTGTAAGCCAAAAGAACTCTTATACAAAGAAATAGAAGAACCCTATATATGGGTCTCAAACCAAACTCAACTAACTAAGGTGGCATACTAACTGAGCCACGAACTAGAGTAGATAAGGATAGCTGTCATCTAGCTATTATTCATGGGCGGTGTACCAACCGCATCTGCAACTGACACGTCGGTGACATAAATGCACAACGGTCACCCTGGCATTTCACGAGTGGAGCTCGATATCTCAACAAAGACACTAGCACGGTGCCTGGCTCTGGTAGAGAAAGAGAAGATCCTTGCAGATAGCAAAGCAGAAGCCACCTACGTAGCCTTTAATACCCAGCAAAATGTCTTCCTAGATACACTGATGGACACCACCCGCCAGAAGAAGGAGAGTCATTGGAGATGGTTAAGAAGAAACTCGGTATCACATGCAGAGCTCTGCATGTAGGGCTGCAGATGTCACCCCAACTTGCGGAGGTTAAGCTGAGCCTCGATGATCAATGAAAGTACATGTTACTGGCCGGCCTAACCCCCTAGGAAATTAATGTGATAGGGTTTGAAGAGGGAACACAACAAGGAGACCAGCAGGGGGATGAAGCTGAACTTCAATTTGATATGGGAAGATTTAGAGAAGAGGTGATCTCACAGCCCCCCTCGCCGCATTCCCAAGAGCAACAACCGGTCGACACATCTGCAAAAAGACAAGCCGTGCTCAGGGAAAGAAGGAAAAAAATAGTAGAAGAAACTAGAAAGCAACTAAGGGCCAATCCAGTTGTGCAGCCGTCCGTGCCCCTCCCACCATGCCCTGATGACATTCCCGCAGGATTCCATGCAGAATTGGTAGTTTGGGAGCGACAATAAAGAGAAAAAGAGCCATTCACTTTCAACTTTCTCATTCCCAACAGCCTATGGAGGTTCTTACCACTCAAGGTGATGGAGGAGGTGATTGGGATTGGTAGCCAACTAGGATAGAAATGGCTGAAAGAAAGAGAGAAGAACCCCACTCTTTGGGGAATTGAAGAAGCCAAATTCTGGCAAAATAAAGTGTTTGAAATGCCACATTCCATGCAAGGTTATAACTGCTAGCCCCTATGGAGGAGGCGGGTGTGTGACATTAGCATGCTTGCCTAGATGGCTTTTTGCAACACCCTGCCCTACGAGAGGAACAACCCCACGTTTATGGCGTGCCCTCGTAGGGTAGGAGTGGATTTTGATGCCACCCTCCACGGGCGATATGATTTTCCCATTATCTACAACTCTAATGTTGTCTCTTTTGAACATGCCCTCATCTTCAACTCGGAAAGCTTGGATGACTCCATGACTCGCTTCCTCATGGACTTCTCCTCTTTTCCTAATCCAGCTTTCACAACTACATGTAATTATCTTAGGCTTCTTAAATTATTCCTTAAGTAGGACCCGACTCTGCAAGAACGTGGCCTGCCTCCCCTCTTCTTTAATCCTAATGCCATCGACAGTTGTGCCATGGCGCGCTTGATGATGAGGGGTAGCCTCCTCCCTTCTTTTTTTCTAGCTCTCCCGGAAGACATGAACGACAGCCAATTCACTAGATGTAATCATCCCTTCCTCTCCACCACTTCACTCCATGTTTTCATGAATCTTAAAGGATACATGTAGAGCTAGCAATTTTTGAGCAAATCCATCCGACCCCCTTCTCCACCTAATTCAAACAATGAGAATTAGGCACTGGCTATCATCCTACTAGTGTAATACTTATTTTTTTTAATTTTATATTTTAAAGAAGAAGAAGAAAAAGAAAAGCATGAAAGGAAAAGCAAGAAGAACATCACACAAGGATATGGAAAAAACGACTCACTTGAAGAAGCACTTAGCACCACATAAAACATGATCACTGCACCTAGGGTCCTCAGGTTAGGCGTGCCCGGTGGCTTCGGTTGGCCGGCTCCGCTCCTAACCCCCTAGCCCTTTTGATCCCCCACTTCACGCTTAGGGCCCATCAAGGGCAGGACATACCTAGGGAGGTAACACTCGCCTATGGTTAGACCTGTCACCCTAAGTTACTTGCATTGCACCTCCCTTTACACGAATGGGATCCTCAAGTGTGGCACATCACTAAGGCTTGCCTATGGTTAGATCCACCTTTCCATTCCACTAGCACGAGCACAATGCACCACACAATAAGGTAGACACTCCCCTTAGGTAGCGCACCACACCTTCTTCTTTCAGGCATTACAAAAGGCGACAAACCACCAACTTCGAAGGCCCCCATCATCCACTTGGCATCCAATTGGCTTCTCTGACAAACATTATTACCAAGATTCCACAAGCACCCGAGTCTACATGTGGCCCTACCCTCACCCGAATAATTTGCCAATTGCCTACCTTTCCCCAACAACATCCAGAAGTGCCATGGGACTAACACCCATCTTGGAGGGGGTAATGCTAACCCCAAGTCGAGATGGCGGAGAAAGATGGTGGAGAAATGAAGGAAAAAGCGAAAAAAATATGGAAATTGAGCAATTTTAAATAAACGGCGCCTCAAAAAGCTCTAAAAACTCTTGTAAAAGAGCGCCAGGCTCCCTCCTGTGCCAATTGTAAAATATT
This sequence comes from Lygodium microphyllum, assembly GCF_053477565.2. NCBI lineage: Eukaryota > Viridiplantae > Streptophyta > Polypodiopsida > Schizaeales > Lygodiaceae > Lygodium > Lygodium microphyllum. Next base: position 50,983,174 of record NC_141140.1, on the reverse strand, counting down.
AGACAAGTGTAGGCTAGAGGCATAAGGCTAGAAGAGGGAAATAGAGAAAGGACCTTGCCACAACGATGAGTCATGTAAAAAAGGAATGGGTGCCCATGGGATTTTAGGACTTGTATATAAAGTTCAAAAAGTGAATGGAAGCTCATCCTTTTGCTATGTGGCTAACAAGAGTTCTCTTCTTCTTCTCTTCTTCTCTTCTTCTCTTCTCCTTACTTGTGTGTGCTCTTGAGAGAGAGATTGTGAGAATGTGAGGGAGTAAGTGTGTGGGAGTGAGCGATCAAGAGGGTGAAGCTCTTCACCATCTCCTCTTCTCTTCTCTTCTCTTTTCTCGTGTGCGTGGCTATGGTGGATGGAGCTTGGAGATGGAGGAGGCTTGAGGATGCTTGAGCTAGCATCTAGGATCGTGGAGGTACCGGCATGTGTGAGAGAGGAGGCAACTCATTTCGACATGAAGGTAAGCTCACTACACTCGTAGGATCGATGGTGCGTCAGCTAGGTGAGAGATAGCCATTAGAGCTTGCTTGAAATGCTTGAAACAATAAGCGCTCCATGGGTCTTGGCGGTTGAGCGTGAGCTCCCTCTACAGGTAGCTATGCGCCAGAGCATTGCGAGGATTTCATAAATCCTTAGTCTGCTCTACTGGAAAAAAGTGTTGTACTCCATGAACCAACGATAATGGCAGTTGCTCCATCCGGACAAGAAGCCTCTCGAAGGACACCTCCGGATGTGAGTTAGTTGTTGATAGGTGATTGTTAGATCAATTAGGAATATTTAGGTCGGTGCTCCATGGGTAACGGCAAGACATTACAATTCTCTTCTTGATTCTTGCCACATGAAATGCCTCTATGCAGGAGAGAGAAAGATTGAATTTTGATCTTCACAACCAAGCAGCCATTCCATACGTAGAGACAAGCGATCAGGAGTGAAGATAGAATGTAGATCAAGCATCAACTCAGTTGGGGGGTTGCTTTTAGGCTCTCTAACCACCCTCTCCATTAAACGTGGCCATGGCGCCTTCTTGTGCCTGTCGCATGGAAAAAAATGGCCCTCCCCCATGATTTCCAAAAATTGAGGGGGCCCCAAAGGGAGCCCCCAAAAGGCATGACTTTTGGAACCTTTAAAGTCCATTCTCACTTGACTTTGGGTCTTGGCCTCCCGAGCACTCCCATTGCCTCATTTGGTGTCCGAATTGAAGTCTAAAAAATCATGGCAATCCGCCTTAAAGTCCCGCACTCTCATGCATCCCCAAGGTCTCATCTGACATGCCAAAAATTATGAGAATTCTCCAATTGTCGTCCAGTGGATCTTTTAAGCACTTTCGGGCATTGCCGCTTAAAAATGTACTGATTGCCACCGCCACCTTCGACGAAGTCTATTTTTCCCTCGAAATTCGAAACTTTTGGATATTTTTAAGCACTTCTCAGCATCAAAAATCATATGTCATTGGCGACCACAGGATAGGCCAACTCATCCCATCGAATCCCACGAACAGAACTGCACATAAACACAACCACAAAGAGCATCAAGCTGATACAAAATAGATACACAACAAAACACATCACAGCTCTCACCCTACCCCTGTCAAAACCAAAGCATGAAATCCATGAGGAGTAGGCCTAGCACAATTTAGCAAAAACCCAAGCTAGTCACTAACCAACTGCTGCAACATAGCCAAGCTAAAAAGAACTATCAAAGAGGTCATCTTAAGTGGTGGTCTAAACTACCTACCTAACTAAGGACAACTCAACTAGGAGCTCCTACTAGGTGAGGACTCCTATAGCTTGATCAAGAAATAGTTTCTTTTAGAACATTGCTCTTTTAGCCTCTTATTTTCCATACTTGGGTGTGTAAAAAGGAGGGAGTTGAGCGTAGTGACCCAAGGAGAGTAGGGCATCGGCCTCAGGTCTTGTCGCGGTACCCAAGAACCTACCAAGCCCGTGCAAGGAAACACTGAATCCTTTTCTAATGCTCAGTTTTATTTTCACTCCAACCTTATTGTATTCTTTATTGTTCAGCTAGATGCCACCCCTCAGAAGACAAGGCATTGGCCCTGGGTCTTGTCTCGTCCCCATGAACCTACCAACCTTCGCAAGGCGATAAACAAAAGCTTAAAAAAAAATTTGTCCTTCCTTTTCTATTTTTATAGGATTTAGAACCCCTTTTTACACACCTCTGTATATGCATATATTATCTTTCAGATATTTAGGGTTTTACCTCTTTCCATCATTATATTAGTAGGCTTCTCTAACTACCTCACAACTAACAAGAACTCCTAGAATGGTCGCCTACCAGGTCAGTAGAACAAGGTCACTAGAATTGCCTTATAAAATAGGTTTTTCAATGCCTGAAAATGCCTTTGCAGGAGGCAATGACTACTCAGACCTCCCCCAAATATACAGATCCTAAACATGGGACTTCATGCCTCGAGTGCTGGTCCCCAACAAACAAAAGAAAGTAATCCTTACACGCACATATATCATTAATTGCTTAAGGGAAAAGAATCGAAAAGGGGACAAAACCACCTGGAATGGCCACAAGAAGCTCCTTCGCAACAAAGGCTCCCTCCAGCGACCAACCTATATGATGCAATCACTACAACAAAAAACCATTAATCGTATCTGCACCAAACAAACATGGGGCCCTCTTGGCCTAAAGAAATAGCACATTTCACTGCAAACTAGCTGGTCCTCTTGGCCTAAAGAAATCAAACATAACATGACAAAACTAACTGGCCCTCCTGGCCTAAGGAAATATTAAAGCCTTAAAATAGCTGGCCCTCTTGGCCTAAAGAAATAAAGTAAACCAACTCATATAAATCCCTCCTTGGAAGAAGGCAGATATACAAAAATATGCTCCATTCTAAAGAAAAATAGGGCTCTCAACCCTAAACTAGCCCTAAACTAAATGCATCAAGTTGTGACCCATACCTTCTGCATATATAGCAAGAGACGTACACATAACATGTCGTCTGATCAACCTATGGGTCCAGGATAATAGTGGTAGATGGGTCTTGGTCACTCTTCACATTACCATATTAACCATCACCTACCATATAACGTGTGGTCTGATAACATTCCCCACAAGCGACCAGGTCCCATCTCGTTATCAATAGCGACATCTGAACTAGGACCACAGTTGAAGAAGAGATCCTCTTCATAAGCAAAATTAGCTAAGGAATCCGCAAAATGATTCCAATAACGTGGAATCAACTGAAGAGATACACTCTCAAATTCATCAAGTAGGGTTATAGCAGTTCAATGATACATACGAAGGATGGGATTCTGGACTGTATATGTCCCATTGAGTTAATTTAAGATCAGTTGGGAATCCCCCTTCACCAACAACCACCGAACACCACCTTTCTTGGCAATATTCAGTCCCATAATCAAGGCTTTGTACTCTACCATGTTGTTAGTGAATCCTAACTTGAGATAAACAGCTAATTTCATTGCAACTCTACATCGGGGATCTCGAATAACTACTCCAATACTCCCTTTTTTATTAGGCCCTCGGGATGCTCCATCAAAGTATAATGTATACATCCATAATGGGTTTACACAGCCAGCCATCAAGAACTCCCCTATTCGTAATTATGATAGACAAAATTCAACATATTTAGAGGATGAACTGACGGCTCCATCTCACCTTCTTCATTAAACTCAACAGGGATACTTGTCAAAATCTACAAACAATGATGGCAAAAAACTTTGATCTCCCACACAAAGGTACCGTCTTCTTGCTCAATCATTTTGTATCCCTTGCTCCACCAAATAAGCTTCCCATGATGATATCTTTTTTCGAGATATGGGTGCTCCAAATAAGGGATTAACCTCCCCATCAACTAGTTTAATCTCTCCTGCAGATCTCCAATCATCCCCAGCATAGACTTGCAATGCATTTAGCGTGTTAGCATATTCAAAAATAATAAGGTTTAATCTTATTAAGATTAATCTTATTCTTAAATTCCACTCCCTGTAGATCAGCTAATAAAGCCGTGGACTTATTTTTACTAACCAAACTATCTTGTAAGGGCCATCCCATCTAGGTTCCAGATCTCCTGGAAATAGCTCCCTACGCGCATCGTAGTATAGAACTAACTGCCCTTTCTTAAATGTATATTTCTTCACTTTTAGATCATGCAATTGCTTTATCCGTTGTTTGGCCACCCCTTGGTGCAATCGACTCTGCAATTTAAGTTCATCCAAGTGGGCTATAGTCATAAACCGCTAAAATAGGGCATCTTCATCACCCAAAGAATGATTGATTGCTAATCTTATGGTTGGTAACTCAATTTCTAAGGGCAAGACACACTCCTCCCCATAAACTAATTTGAATGGGGAGTGGACAGTGGTTCTCTTAAACATCATGTTATATGCCCAAATGTGAAAGATACGGGATCTAGAGCATGGCAGTGAGTTATAATGGATGGAAGGAGAAGTGTGGACTCATGATGGAGAAGACAAAGACAATGGTTGTTACATAAGTGAATTAGGTTCCAAGATTGAGACTTGGACTCATAAACACAATCTTGTGTATGTGGACAATGACACTGACACTTCACTGAAAAGAAAAGAGTACAATCATTTGCATTAAGAAAAGGAAGCAAGTACAATGCTTTATAGGAAAGTAGAAAACTGCAGTAGGCACTACTGTGCATATGGGATAGGTTAGCTTGCATGTCCTTAGCCCTAAAGCTCCATACAAAGAGGCTGTTTAGTGAGTGTGATTGTTGAATCTCAACACCCCTCCTCAATCACAACTAGAAAGGCACAATGTGTGTAGAGGCTATAATGAGAACCACCTGCAAAGTGTGGGCATACCACAAACATGGCAAAACACCAGAGGCTGTCGCAGAAAAGGCTAAGTGTGGATACCATAAACATGGTGGACATCCAGAGGCTGTAACAGGGGCCTCACAAAGTGTACAGTGACTGTAATGCCAAGTTACATGAGGAGTTTACAAAGCTTATGGCCAGAAGCATTAGGGCAAGGAAATACAAAACTAAAAAAGTCTATCTGAATAGAAGGACTGATGAGGTTTGTCCTTCTCTTGGTGGTCTTCTTCTTCTTCTTCTTTTTCCTTTGCTCCATTTTCTTCTTCTTCTTTGACTGCGACTAGATAGGCCTTTTGGGATCTCTTTCTTGCGTGGTAGAACTTCTCGGTGTGTCCGGTCCTTTTGCAGAAGTCACAGAAGAGCTGATCCTTCTTGCCTTTGTACCTGTTGCCAACATATAATGCATGCTCATCTCTAGAGGTACTTGGTTCTTCCTTAGTTTTTAGCTTCTTTTCCTCTTCTAACAGTGATGCCTGGATATCAACAAGTTCAGGATTTGGCATGTTGATTAAGGTTGTTGATACATTATTATATTCAGGAGGCAAACTCTTAAGTAGAACACCAATGCAAACATCTTCGTCCATTTTAATGTTGATTCCTGCAAGTTGGGTTAGGAGTCCTTCCATGTAATTTAGATGTGTGGCAAGTGATGTGCTGGACTTCATTTCAAGCCTGAAGAACTCAATCAGGAGACCATACTTTGATGATTTAGATTGTGCACCAAACAAGGTGTCAAGTCTCTTCCATGTATCCTGTGAGGTCTCACAGTTATCCACATGGTGGATATAACTGTCATCTAGCTCCAGTTTGATAACGGCCTAGGCTCTGTCATCATTCTTTTGCCAAGTAGTTGCAAGGTCCGCATCTCGAGGTTTCTTCTCTTTGCCATTTGTGATGGCCCAAAGACCCTTCTTCATCAGGATGAGCTTGATGCGGGTTTGCCAAGTGTGGAACCCAACTCCTTTGAATCCAGCATTTGGAGAGTCTTTTCCCATGTTGAGGTTGCAAGATCAGCAGCAAATCAACACCAGAATTCTGAGATTTTATTAGTAGAAGAGCAGATTGCAATGTGTCAAGAGACACAGTTAATGACAGTGTGAAAACACACTATGTCAGTGTTGATGTTGAGCTTGATTCTTCTTGTTCCGGATCATTCGGTCGTTCTTCAATCTTCTCAGGTCCTTCCCCTCCTTGATTTGGTGCTGGAGCAGTGGGTCAGAGTGGGCTTTAGCTTGGTTTAGTGGCAGGAGTAAGAAAATGAAAGAAAAAATGAGCTTGGCAGATTTTGGCTATGGTGGAATTAGGGTTTCTAAGACAGGGGCCTGGTTTTTTAGCTGTTGTGACCTCAATACTTGATCATTTTCAAAAAAATTTACATGTCTAGGAAGCTTATGTCATGGGCTATCAAAGTCCCATGGAGATCGTCCAGATCGCGGGCTGTACGGTGCACGCAGGGCACTCGATCAGATTCGGCGTAGTTCAGGACAGGCGCAATCGATTTTTGTAATGCCGGGGCCAGAGAGCAACAATGTCATCAGTTACTATGATAGGGAGTTGCGCCTAGTGTTGAGGAACATCTTCCAAGAAGAGGTCATAGGCTGATTTAACCTGTAGAGGGAGATCTCAGCCCTCTATCAGAGGTATGTCCAGGCTGGCTATGGTGGCCACAGGATAGAAACACAGAAGAATGACAATGCTGGAGCTATAGGAGCCCAATGTTGGATTGTTATGCAACAGAGGGAAGCTCAGGGAGTTTAAAAACAATCCTCTAGAAGAGAGCTTGAGGAGATATTGCGTGGTTCAAGAGATCTAAGAGCTCAAAAGCAGGTAGGCGCAGGTTTGGCTATGGCTGCCAAACAAGGTAGTGAGAAAAAAAAGTAGAAGATGAAGTCTTGAGCTGGACTGAGCTCAAGCTGAGCTAGATGAAAGTGAAATGGAGCTAAAGGAGTAGTGCCATGCCTGTCTGTGCTCTGATACCATGTGAAAGATACGGGATCTAGAGCATGGCAGTGAGTTATGGTGGATGGAAGGAGAAGTGTGGACTCATGATGGAGAAGACAAAGACACTGTTTGTTACACAAGTGAATTAGGTTCCAAGATTGAGACTTGGACTCATAAACACAATCTTGTGTATGTGGACAGTGACACTGACACTTCACTGAAAAGAAAAGAGTACAATCATTTGCATTAAAAAAAGGAAGCAAGTACAATGCTTTATAGGAAAGTAGGAAACTGCAGTAGGCACTACTGTGCATATGGGATAGGTTAGCCTGCATGTCCTTAGTCCTGAAGCTCCATACAAAGAGGCTGTTCAGTGAGTGTGATTGCTGAATCTCAACACCAAACCGCCACATAATTTTGTATCCCAGTCCTTAGATAGGATACCCACAAGCTGCTTATTGGTACTTTCAACTTGTCCATTTACTTGCGGATTATAGGGGGTCGTCTTGTTATGCTTAATTTTCCATGCTTTAGTCAGGCTTTTGATCACCTTCTTCAAAAAATAGGTTCCACGGTCCAATACTATTTCCTTTGGCGAACCAAAACTATAGATGATCTACTCAAGTAGGAAATTGGCAGTCTCTTTTGCATTGTCCTACCTCGTCGCCCATGCTTCTGACCACTGTATAAAGTAATCAGTTGCTACTATAATGTATCTTTTCTAAGTAGTAGACGACGAGGTAATAGGTCCCACAAAATCAATGCCCCACTTCTCAAATGGAAGGGTAGCCATAATTGGCGTAAGTGGACGCTTCCTATTCTCTCTATTGTCATGTCTTTGACATCTATCACATCTCTTAACATAGTCAAATGAATCCTCAAAGATGGAAAGCCACCAATATCCAGCTCTTAAAGCCTTTTGTGTCGTTAATCGCCCAGCAAAGTGCCCTCCACAAGCGGAGTCATGGCACTCTTCCAGTATAAATGAAACCTCGTCAGGCATCACACATCAGCAATAGATATCATCAACACACTGTCGATATAGTATTCTTGCGATCAAGGAAAATTTCAATGCTTGCTATTTAATTTTTCCACTTCTCTGATTTTGATAAAGTAGCTCCAGTCTCTCCCGTAGAAAGATAGTGCATTATAGCAGCATACCAAGAGGGAATAGATGCCGTATCAATCTTGAACAAAGTTTCCATGTCACTTCCTTTAGTCGAAACCTCTTTTGGCTCTCCGAAATCCACAAGACACTCTACAATGCCCTGAAGATTTGGTGGCTTGCTCTTAATCTCGTAATCAAATTCCTGCAAAGTGATTAACCACTTTGCTAAACGATCAGGCGAGTGTAACTTATTCAATAATAATTGAAGCCCTTCTGCCTTCACATAAAAAACCACCTTCTCATAAAGAATGTAGTGCCTGAACTTTTTAGTTGCAAATACCATTGCAAGGTACAACTTCTCCATATAGGTGTAGTTAATTTCCGATATACCCAACTTTCAACTAGCAAAAGCTATCAAATGGTACCACTTCTCCTCCCAAATTTGGGATAAGTAGTAGCTAATACTATACATGGTTGTTGTTGGAAATATATACAACATTTCACCCCTTTTAGGTGCTTTTAAAATAGGTGCTTTGGTAAGCTCCTGCTTCACATCGTCAAAAGATACTTTGCAAGCATCACTCCATGCAAACTGACATTTAAAGGATAAAAGGTTCTTCAGTGGCAATGTTCATTCTACCAAGGCATTGATAAACCTCTGATAATACCCTACTGATGATAGAAAGTTATGCACTTCCGTTGGAGTACACGGCGGACTCATGGTGACTATGACCTTGATTTTTTTAGGGTCAATCGCAATCCCTACGAAACTGACCACATGGCCCAACAATAGCCAATAAGGCACTCCAAAGTCGCACTTCCGCAGGTTGAAAGCTATGCAAAATTGTCTGCAATGCTCAAAACACTTCCACAAAATAATCAATTGCCTTTCTCTTACAGTGGCTGCCCCCAGGTCATCAATGAATACTTTCAACTCCTCTAGGGATATGTCACCAAAGGTCTTGTCAGCTATTCTTTGCCATGAACCAGGTACATTACATAACCCAAATGCCATCACATGGTACGCAAAGGTACCGAAGATAGTGATAAATGTCATTTTTAGCTTGTCTTGCTCAGCAATCGCCATTTGATTTATACCCTATAAAGCAATCCATGAACGAATATATTTCCCTACCCACCAATTGATCCAAAATTTGGTCAATAAATGGCAATGGGTAGTAATCTTTAACAGTCTATTTATTTAGCTCTCTAAAGTCTACACAAAGACGGATTTGATTGTTCTTCTTCTTTCTAATCACAACTGGGGAACACCATTCAGTATGCTGAACTGGGAAGATCAAACCTGCCTTTCGCAACTTCTAAAGCTCTTCAAACAGCTCATCCCTTAGTTCAAAAGTATATGCCTTACTTTTTGACGTATAGGGTGGGTACCTTCCTTTACAGGAATGGTATGCACAGCTAGACTGGGAGGAATACCCCTAAGTTTGTCATAGCTCCAAGCAAAGATGTCGTGGAACTCCTGAATCAAGGACACATAGTCTTCTCTCTCTTCGGAACTGAGTATGGAACCCAATTTGATTGGCCAAGAATCATTAGGTGTGCCAATGTCCAACTCAATAACATTCGCATCTCTTATTCAATCTTGAGGCTCTATTGGCTCATTCAAGGTTATCTGATAAATATTCTCTGTGGTGGACCCTTCTTTAGGTCCATTGCTCGATGACATCTCACTACCAGATGGATCATCTACTATTTCTAGTTCAGTGGAGGATAATGGAGCTCTCTCACTTTGAGGAGACTCAAGGTAAGCATCCATATTACACGATGGGCACCTCAACCTAGAATCACTCGACCAGCAGGTATATCGACTTGATAGTCTGTCTGTAGAATCCATGGCCTGCCTACTAGGACGTCCTACAAACCTTATCACCCTAAAGTCCAGATAGCATTCCACGCTCGCAATTGTAACGTGGACTTTAGTGATGCAACCTTCTGGTTGTCTTAGACTATCATCACCCATCCTAAGTAGTGTGGAGCCGTCTTTTTGGATCTTTAGACGTAACCTCTCCATCAAATCTAAACTCATGATATTGACAGAGGATCTAGTGTCCACGATAATGTGCTCCACTAATATTCCATCCACATAAGTTGGGACCCTAGGGCAATGCTTTTCAGCATGATCGAACCAATCTTCTCCCACTCTAGCTATGCCCAAAGGTTCTACAATATATTCTATACGCAGGATTTCCTTGAATTCCTTGTGTACTCCTGGAGAAAGTTTAATCAACTGTAGGAGATTTACGTCTGGTTTAACTTTGCAAAGAGAACTTGCTAGGTCAAATTCGTGGTAGTTAGCCAAAGTTCTCTTCTCGCACCAAACCATTCTCTCCTTTGGTCTTTCAATCGGCTTTGGAGCTTCTTTTTTAGCCTTTACCTTCTTTCTTGGCAATCCTTTATCCTTCTTGGGATCAACTTTACTACCAAAAGGTTTTAAAGGTTCATCTTCCATATTAGGATTCAGGACTCGCTTTTCCCTAGCATCTTGCTTAGGGCTTCCCTCGACAGGTTTTACAATTCCTTTGTCACCCTCTTTGATCTTTTGGCCTCTTGTTACGGCTCATAGATTAGAAGTTTCAGTAGCATTGACACGTACGGCCTCAATAAGGCTAACTCCACTGCCATGAGGCAACTCCTCTACAGTAGCCTTTCCTCGTTGCAGTGTTTGTCTTGGTCCCTCGTCTTACTGGAGATTATTTCCTTGTGTGCGATGGTTAACTGGACCTGGTTGTTTACTTCCTTGTTGGAGAGAATTAATCTTACTCCAACAGGTAGCAGCTAAGTGGCCAGACTTTTCGCAAATATCACATTTAACATTCAGAGAATTCCTAGGGAAATGTTGGCCACCACACCACTTACAGTTGAATCTTGAGGGGGCACCCTCTTCATGGCATCGACACCCTATCAAATTCTGTTGCTTCTTAAGAAAATTGATGTCCATAGCTATTTGTCTATATTGTTCAGAAATCATATCGGTATATTGCTTCATCATGTCTTTAACTTCACCAATTACATTAGAGGCACTCAACTCATAGCCATGATCATCTATCTATCATCCCATCGGCCTAACTACTTGATTAGGAATTGGTCTCGCTGACCTACTAGGACAACATTAGGATTCATTGTTTAGCTTCCACCACTATTTAGTGAGGCCGCCTGACTAGCCATGGGCATAGTCATACTAGGAGGGGTTGGTAACATAGGCAAGTTTGGCATGATACTCCCTCTCCCATTCGCATTTGACATGGGGTCCCCTTGACTCCCATTGGTCAAGGCCAAATTATTACCATTCCAATTTATCCTTGCTACATAAGAGGCTTGCAAGCACGACTCTACTCCTTCTACTTGGGTAATAGTAGTGTCAATGTCAGCCAAAGCGACACTACTAAGCTACACTTGGATATTAAAATCCAATCCATGTAGGAAATATTGTAATTGTGCAACCGCTGGAATGGGAATATAAGCATTAAGTTTGCGAAGAACTTGCTTTAGTTTCTTGTCAGAGGACATAAACCAAATATTCGGTCCCAAAAAACCCTAAATTTGAGAACCACCACTTATTGGTGTCTCCCAGCAAATACACCACTGATGGGACCTAAAATGGGCCGGCACTAACTATAGCACTAGCCGAACCTCTGACATGCACAAGACAACCCCATGGCCTCGCGATCAGGAGCATCTACAGGACACATTGCCCCGCCATCGTACGTACATTTTGTATTTGTATCATGATTATAGTCCAACCCTTAACCTTCTGAGACTCCTCAGAGGGAGACCCTATACATTTTGGTGTAATTCACCACGTAGAACAACATAGGAGACACCCCTTGGTTGATTACCACGGTCCCACTGCGAGTCTCCTACACCTTGGGGATTGGCCCCTCAATGTGTCACTAACACATATAACACATACGAAACAGACTCCACTCTTAGTATCAATATTATATCATTCAGGGAATGTACCAGTCCTCACTTACTTGTCCCCTTGGACCCACCGTCTAGACCTACAGTTTGGGTACCTTACTCTCTCCAGCGTGGGTCATTTATACTTCAACCAATTGCTATGCATGCCAGGAATAGATACCATGCATATGATTCATGCAATTGTGGATGCCTTATTGTGTACAAATAACTATGATTTAAAATCAACCTATGTGTCGTGCAAAAACATTCCTTTTAATGAATTTCCACTAATACGCAATGCTTCGTTGTAGGGACCTAGCACCAAGGCAAACCTCGTGCCGCTAGATCCATTATTTCTAAATAAACTGCATCCTAAATATTATGCATAAAGAGAACAATCAAATATTTTATTATTTTAGCGCTTAAACTATTGTAAAACATCATCCTGCCCCTCACCGTTTAAATTGTGCTATGGTGCATAGGTCTAGAGGTTCATTTATGCCATTTTTTATATGTAAAGGCAATAAATACGCATTTTAACACAAAGGACAAGGGTCAAACTGAGGCTTAACCTCATGTTTCAGTCCCGACAGACATTCGCATACATAGATCTTATTTTTCCTTTTTTTTAAACGTAAGAAACCCTTTTTTTTTTTCCTTTTTTTCTATTTATTTTTTAAAAAAAATAGGTATTTTCTATTTTTTTCTGATGACTAATCATTGGAACTAAAACTCATAATTTTTCCTTATTTTATCCCATGTCCACTTATTTTTTCCCACTCAAAATCAAAGAAACTATCAATTTCCATCAAAATTAGTGTTTTTTCAGGTTTTGAAAATTTTATAATTGATGTAAATCAATATGTGTTCTGCATAACAATGATTGCAGCCCTCAAACATAATGCAAGGAACATTCAAATAAAATTTCAGCCTATGTGCACACCATTTAGACCATGAATGATTAAAAACAAGTAAAATTCTTTTATAAAATAGAGCATACCACCTTTGTGCGTGTTTCGGGTTTTTTGAATATTTAATTGGGACTGTGTATCAACCAACCAACCATGGATTTCAGCATAGATCTTAGCCTCCTCAACCTCTTGGAGCAATCCGGTGCCTCCCAGACAAGCATCCATCTCCCGATTCTCTTCTTGATTCTTGTCACATGAAGTACCTCTACGCAAGAGAGAGAAAGACTGAATTCTGATCTCCACAACCAAGCAACCATTCCACGTGTGGAGACAAGCAATGAGGAGCGAAGATAGGATGTAGATCAGGCATCAACTCAGTTGGGGGGTTGCTGTTAGGCTCTCCAACCCCCCTCTCCATCAAACGTGGCCATGGCACCTTCTTCTGTTGCATGTCACGTGGAAAAAAATGTCCCCCCCCCCATGATTTCCAAAAATCGAGGGGGCCCCAAAGGGAGCCCCCAAAAGGCATGACTTTTGGGACCTTTAAAGTCCATTCTCACTTAACCTTGGGTCTTGGCCTCCCGGGCACTCCCGTTGCCTCGTCCGATGTCCGAATTGAAGTCTGAAAAATCCTGGCACTCTGTCTTGAAGTCCCATACTAGTGGGCATCCCCCAGGGTCTTGTCTAACACACCAAAAAATTATGAAAAATCTCCAACTATCATCCAGTGGGTCTTTTAAGCACTTTCGAGCATTGCCGCTTAAAATCGTACTGATTGCCACCACTGCCTTCGACGAACTCTATTTTTCCCCCGAAATTCTAAATTTTTTGCTATTTTTAAGCACTTCTCAACATCAAAAAGCATCTGTCAAGGACATTATCTATATAGATGAGTTTTCATCTAGGCAAGGTGGTTGATCTAGTGGCCAAGGAAGGGTACATGACTCCGCATTGAAAGAGTACACTGTCCAGCTTGTGAGTGAGATAGTAATATTTCATAAGACATGTTCTCCTATCTTGTTGTGAACTTCCTAAAGCTAAGTGCATGACGAAGGCTAGCCCCTTCAAGTCCATCCTAACCAACTCTAGCTTGGAGAAAGTAGTATTTCTACGATGTTCAAAGCTACTCTAATTGTTCACAAGTACTAGGTCTGGCCCACTTTTCTCCATGGTGGCCCGTGGTATGGTTGTTGGAGTTGAAGGTCCCACTGTTATCAGGCAACACGAACTTGTGGGGAAAAATGTATTGCTGCCTATGATAAAGAGCAACTCTGACCATGGGGAGCCTAGCTCCAAGGAGCCTAGGATAGATTAGACATACTTATCACCTAATGCTATTTCTTTTGCAATGTAACACAGTTTGTAATCTTCTCTTGTATTAATAAAAATCGTTGTTGTTGGATTTGCGTACAATGTAGTTTGTGATGCGTGTCATTTATTATTGTTTGTATTTGAATGTAATGCTTATTTGTCATATTTATACACAACATGATTTGTTATTTAAATTTAATACATAGTGCTTTATCGAATTTCTATATAATATTTATTTATTCAAAGGCATTAAGAATAATTTAAATAAATAAATAAAACAAATAATAAGTGACTAAACAAAAATAAGATACACTAAAAAATTGTATTTATATTTATAACAATTTACAGAGGATCTTATATAAGCAGCGTTTTACAAAATCATTTCAAAAGCTAGATTCCATAGATGTTTCACTAGTAGACCCCTATGGTTGTTGCTCTTCACCAAGACTGTCCCTCCATTGCCGAAAGAATCTCACTATCCATAGATCCCTATCATCAATGATGGTGACCCTCCTTGCATGCACTGCTACATAGACCAAGTCTCCAAACAAGTCAATGAGGAAGACTTTAGCAACTTCCTATAGTCCAAGGAGATCCTAGGTAGTCCACCAATCAGGTCAATCCACACTTGAACTATCAGGGAAGTGCTTCCTATTAATTAGTATGTTCTACATTGTCTCCCGCACCACCTTTTAGAATGCAACCTTTTGTATCAAGAGGTGCGTAGTCTTCTGGTAATGGCAGATCTCTTGGAGAGCCAATATGTCTGGCTTCAATCGACGCTTGCAATGGTGGCATGGTGGTGGTGGTGGTGGAGTAGGGGGAGGTTGCCTCTGAGCGGGAGTCCTTGGGGGGATATCCAAGCCTCTTGTGATCAGATTGACTTGAAATTTTATATGTGGACTCTGCTAAGACACATCAACCACCCAAAAAAAATTTGACCGCATTAGAAGCATCTGGGACACCTGATCAAAGGCTCATATGTGGGGCCTTGAATCTAGGAAATCAAGACTCCACATGCGAGCCTCTGACCAGGTGGTGTCCTACAGGCTTCTAATGGGGCCAAGTTTTTAGTTTTCATGAGTTCTTATGATGCCCAACACATGGGCAGATTCCAATTTATAAAATGCATTAATTGGATTATACTTCACTAAGAATTAAAAAAAATTCACTAAGTATACATACTTGCAAATTAAATGTGTCTAGTCTCCATCTTTGCTTCTTATGTGTTAGAGAACTTGTATTACTACCAGCTAGAGCAATAGTGGGAGCTGGAGCAACTAAGCACGTGGACCACCATTTCTAGACAATGGCGGACCATTATTCTCAATAGATGGGCCATCATTATTGACCACACTAGGGCCACCATTGTTTGCCATAGTAACACCACCATTATTAGAAGTTGTAGTAGGGCCACCGTTGTCTACCCAAAGGGCTATTATCGCTCACATTACACTCATTAGATTCAAAAGAGTAATGAGCTCTTACTCTTGCATGCTCCTTCTCGATAGAAAGCTTGGAACGTGTCATGGTTGTGATGATGTTGGATAGAAAAGTGGAGGGTATAGTGAAGAGTAATGGGAAAAAATGAAAGGAGAGACTTGACTTAAATATGAAACTTTTAAACTTATTGTAGTATAAATGAACATTAAAATTACTTTAGTATAAATGAACTTTCAAACTTACTATCACATAAATGAACTTCTCTCTCTCTCTCTCTCTCTCTCTCTCTCTCTCTCTCTCTCTCTCTCTCTCTCTCTCTCTCTCTCTCTCTCTCTCTCTCTCTCTCTCTCTCTCTCTCTCTCTCTCTCTGCCACTCCCCTCATGCCCCTCTCTATCTAGGCTAGTGAATCTTCCAAGGTTTGGAATTTTCAAATATTTATCTTAGGATTTTAAAATTGAATTTTTATCATTTAAATTTAATTTTTTGAAAGTTCCAACAATGTCTTCCATCTACAGTCAAATAAAGGACTCAAGTAGGGATAAGTTTAAACTTCACTCTCTAAGATAGGCATTATTACATTGTCCCTTCTCCTAAGAAGTGTAGTTTAAGATTAATAGACCCAAAATATAGAGCAATCGATATCAAAACTTTGAAAAACATAGTTCAAACCTTCGAAAGTTTTTAAAAATTTTACAAAATGCTCTTTTAGTCGATTTCAAATAGACAAACTATCTAAAGCTTAAGATAGGAGTGTTAAAGACATCTCATGTTTAAGATAGGAGTATTGATGAGTCATATCCTTAGTATGTGTACTCTCTCTTTGACTCTAAATGCATCAAAATTATACTCTTTATCTAGGTCTCCATTTCTTACCATCTCTCTCTTGGTTGCCAACCATTCTGCATGGTGTTGTCTAGCTATGTTGTTTTCATATCTTGCTTTTCTCACTTCATATATTGCCCTATTTAAAGATTCTACTTGAGAGGTTTTGGACATCTTCTTTTTTTCCTCATATCATATCTCTAATCTCCTATACCACCATTGAAATAATTTCCTCATAGAATTGGAATCATTGATGTCATTGCCTTTTGAAAAGCACAACAAGCTTGCTAGTGAGATTGTTCCATGCCTTCAGTTGACCATAATGCTAAACTCCCTTGATCTGCAAAGTATGGACCATGTGCCTCAAGTATATGCTGCATAAGAAAGAGAAATTAGAAACACAAAATAATTTGCAATGATGATATATTTTTGTAATGGTGACAATACTACCCATGTAGTGTGTTATGTTGTTTGAAGTCCATGCCTCCACCATAGAGTTATGAAATTTAGCAACTATCTCTTTACATGTATCCACACTTCTATCTTTGCAATCCTCGTTCTTCCCCCATTGCTCCAATGTGGAACAACAAGGTGCAACTTTTTCCATGCTTCATACTTTTTCGATTGTTTCACAAGTATATTGCATTTCTCATCTCGAGGTGGAGATACAAACTTCCTAGACTTGGGTCTACTACCAAAGCATGGTTTGCAAGGGATGTTTCCACTCTTGCCTGATTTTTTTATCATCCTTTTTTATTTCTACTTGGCCCCCATGTAATCCAACTTTAGAGAGGACTTGTTCTACTTTCCTGCAGGTAGCATCATCTTTTGATATCACATGTTGCATCTTGTATGTGAAGCATACATATTCATATGCTAGCTTCTCAATTATTCTAGCCAAACAATGCAATGTGCAAAAGTGAACCCTTGTCAATGGTATTTCCAAAATAGGGCACCAATTTGGATCCATTAGGACTAGCACTCCATTTCTCATGACTTTCTAATCACTTGTTGGAGCACCTTATTATCATGTCTTGGCAAGCCATTATTTCTTTTCATCTTTCCCTTCTTCCTAGTTTGCATATAATATATGCATGGAAAATTTTCATTTGTTGCATTCGATAAACCAAACATACATTTCATTGTCCTTAAAGCACCTACAAGATGCCATTCAACTTGATAGTCCCCAAATCCTTCAACATGTAAAGTTGCTCCATTATTTTGATGTTGAATAACACTGGGTATATTAGTGAGGTTTAAAAAAACTTTAAGTATTTTGTGATCCTCCTTTGGTACTTCAAATGCTACAAGCCACTATATTTCATTCACTGATTTCACATTGAAGTATAAAGGATGGTTTTCATTGATGTCTGGATCCAATGCTTGATTCATAATTGTTATATTCACGTGTTTACGTTTTTGTCCCTTGATAATCTCACTCTCGTCAAGTTTGAGGAAAAATTTAAGCTTGCCTCTACATTATTCCAAAGACATATTGTAGAACTTAACCATAGCAACCTGCACCCTACATATATCCAATAAAAAGTTATTGGATGCATTCAATACAAAGATAACTTCTTTGGAACCATACTTCAGTATGTGTGTGTGTTTCAAATGTGTAAGCTCACCAATCAATTCTAAAACTTTCTCATTTAGTTGTTTTCGAGCCTTCTTCATGTGGAATGGTTTTGGTAGAGGCACTACTCACTTAGTTTTGAAGACTTGCTTAAAACTTGTATCCAATTGTTGATAGAGCATACTGTATGACTCAGAACTCAGTCCCAACTTATCACATAATCTCTAAGCATCTGTAGCGGTAAACAAGTTGCTTACATCCCTAAGATGTTCACTTGAATTATCATCCACAATATCCCTAAATTTACAATTTTCCAATGTAGCTTTGACCATATCCTTGCTAAGGACTTTAGCAATAGTGCCATTCTCTACATGAAGAAACATATTTCTCATTGTAGCAGATTGAGCATATATCTCTATCTATGATATTGTCCAATTCCTTTGGTTAATTTGGTGAATTGGTTTAACTAATCGGATGCACTGACGTGCTTCTTTGGTTTTTAAAGTGGGCCTAATCTCCAAATTTTTTATGAGCTTCCTCTCTAAGTTTCTATTCTCCTTCTCCAACTCCATAATTTTAGACCATAACTCAATATTATGTACCTGTGTAGCATGCATAGCATCTTCAATGATAGACATTGCTTGTTGTAGACTCTAATTCTCCCTATCCTTCTCAGCCAACAATCTATCTTTTTCCATCAAAGACTACACACACCGTTGTAATCTTGTCTACATATTTGTTAAGGCTTGATGAGCCCTTGTTGTTGCCAATCCTTGTGTCATAAGTCTACATGTGTATCCATACAATCCTTCATTGCCTTCACAAACAAAATTTACAAATGATGTAAGCCCATTAAATTGTGGTGGCCTTTGAGTTAGTAGATCAGGTGGATAAATGCATCCATCGACCCAAAGATCCACATTTTTTTCCCTTTGTTTCTTTCTTGTTACGTCATCCTTTCCACAATTCTTTTGAATAGTGGTGCATATTCATCCTCCAATTAAAATGAATATCTCTCTTTCTCTTAATACATCCTGCACCTCCATTTTGCAAAGAAAAATGTATAACAATTTTAACTTGGATTAACATTCAAATCACATAATTACACCCCTTTGATTCTCTATATATGTATTCTTTTTTACCCAATTGGATCTTGACTCTTTCACTTGATTTCAGTCATAGTAGACTCTAATCAACCCCTAGTTAGCCTATAATCTTATCTTGGAATCAACTTCTTATTAGGTTCTAATCTTATCTTTTGTTCTATCAAAAATATTCTCTCTCTCTCTCTCAATAAGAATTGGTCAAATATTATTAAACACATTTATACAAAATCTTGGATAGTAAATAATAATAACATCATCTTATCTTCTGCCCAAATGCACTCTCTGTCACTCTATCACTTATTTTCTTAGTTCATCTCACACACACACACACACACACACACACACACACACACTCTCTCTCTCTCTCTCTCTCTCTCTCTCTCTCTCTCTCTCTCTCTCTCTCTCTCTCTCTCTCTCTCTCTCTCTCTCTCTCTCTCTCTCTCTCTCTCTCTCTCTCTCTCTCTACATGAATTGTTTCTTAAGGATTAAACAACAATTGTGAAGAATAATAACATCATAAAGATTAAAAAATAAAGATATCTCCATTATCACTTGATTGCTTGTACTAGTACAGACTGTTGAAGAGGGAGATTGCTTGTAGTAGTGTAGAGAATGTTGTAGATGAAGATTATTTGATTTCAACAAATGTCATCAAAACCACTCCTCAATGCTGCTTCAAAAGATTTTGTATGCAAGAAACCATATTCTGGAGGGAAAGAGAAGAGTACACAAAATTTGGGATAAAATTTGAGCTTTTAGAGGGAAGGAAAAAATGCCCAAAAATGAGCATAAACTTGTCCAAAAGAAATAAAAATCTACAATGAAAGTCTCGAGTCAAAAACGTGTATTTGGGTAAAAAATAATCTTAAATATGATTCGTACATCAACTTATACAGTTTTTTTACTTATGTTCTTTTAAGAAGCAAGAATGAGAATGATTCTAATATATTTTAATGTTGAAAAGTCATGAAGATATTAAAGAGTCGTCTGTCAATTATTGGCTCCGTTTTCGAAGAAAATAGAACTCTATTTTTTTAGTTGTGAGGATTTTGAGAAAAAGTGACCTTATCCTATAGTTTGGGGATAAAATAATATGTGAATTCTATTAAAATTACACATACGAGATTTTCTTGATTGTAGAATATCTCTTATTATAACATTATTTTGGGATCTCTTTTTAGAGAGAGAGAGAGAGAGAGAGAGAGAGGAGAGAAACCCTTTAAGGGCCAAAAAAGAGAGTCCATATTTCTCCTAATGGACACTATGCATCGAGGCATTGTAGATATAGGAGTTGGTGTGAGTGTAGCTAACGCTGAGATTTAAAAACAGTATTTCTGTCTCCTCCCTCTCTCTCCCCTTAAGAGGCAATTCATGCCCATGAAGAGGATTGAAGACCGCTTGTTCGGCATGGTACCAGATCACTCCCGGATTGGTGGAGGCCTAGAATTTGTTGTTTGGAGGTTGTCTGATCTTTGAATGAGGGTTGATGTGCAGTCCCGCATTAGATTTTAAAACCCGCAAAGAAAGAAAAACCCGATAATTCTATTTTACAAAGGAAAATTGCTTGTTTTTTACATTTGATTGAGCCAATGTTGTTCTTATGAAGTGAAAATTGGTAGAAATATTGTTCACTATTTGTTCTATTCTTACATGATGAAAAAATCAGGAAACATAAAGTCAAAATGTTAGAAATAATTTTTTGAAACTCGTAAAATATGGTTTTTATGAGGAAAATGGGGTTTTTGGTGTTTTCAGGTGGGACAAACCAATACACATGGGATAAAATGCTAATAAAATCTATATTTTTGCTATTCTAAGAATCAAGAGCCATAGCTCTGAAAATATATCAATTTTTAATTGGAAAAATAGAGAACAATAGAGGAAAATAAGAGAAAAATAGGAATATGTTATAAATACATAAAAATATAATAAGTGGTTATGGATGTATGGTGGGGCAAAGCATGAGGTTTGGCCTCAGTTTGCCCTATCTTTTTGTCACAGTGTGTGATTTATCACTTTTTATACGTTGAACCATGACAAAACAACCTCTATACACCTATGCAACAAAGCAAAACTTAAATGGTGAGGGGGAGTAGGATTTCGTGCAACACTTTGAGGGCTGAAATAATACAAATTTTGATTGGTTTTTTTTAATGCATAGCATTTAGGAAATGTTCTATTTAGAAATAAGGGATCTAGTAGCACAAGGTTTGCCTTGGTGCTAGATTCTTGCAACGAAGCATACGCGTATTAGTTGGAATTCATGGAAAGATTGTTTGTGTACTAGCACATAGGCTAATTTCGAAACATAACTCTTTGTGCACAATGAGACATCCACTATTGCATTGATCATACATGTGGTATCAACTCCTGGAAATGCATAACAATTGTTTGAATTATAGTTGACCTACATTTGAGAGGGTGAGATTCCCCTTGCCGGAGGATAGCCGTTCGTTTCTTGGGAAAATTTATTGGTGAGAAACATGGTATCTCCTAGATCTCGCTGAAAAGAGAGGAGTTTTGTGCAAATGTATTTATATGTAAAAGCAGCGCATTTAGGAGCCAATCCCCAAGATATAGGAGAGCCGCAATGGGGCCACAACAATCAGTCGATGGGGTGCCTCCAGTGTCTGTGATACGTGGCACTTATTGCCAATATGTGTGGGATGCCTCTTTGAGGGGTTTTGGGAAAGGTACTGTTGGACTCTTATCCAACCTACAAGCACAATATTAGAAGTATCTAGTGTGCATTTAGTTATTATAGATGCTCATGGACCGTGAGGCCATGTAGTGGTGGAGGTGTCAATTGTATGCATGAGGGTCCGGCTAGTGTCATAGCCAGTGCCGGCCCATTTTGTCCCATCACATTTCCAAATTTTGATGAGTTGGTCTCTTTCATGATTACCAAAGAGATCAATATGCAAGGTGACTCGTCTGAAAGAAATAGTGAATAGGTCCAAGCATTTTACTCAAGTTCAAGAAGGGGACATGGTAGATCCTCTTCGAGAGGCCATGGTATATGGGACGTGCTGAAAGAAATAGTGAATAAGTCCAAGCATTTTACTCAAGTTCAGGAAGGGGACATGGTAGATTCTTTGAGAGGCCATGGTATATGGGGGACGTGTTGGCGATAACCAACAAAATAGGTTCAATCAGCAATTTGGTGAAATGCAGGTTTCAGGAGGCTGAGGAAACTTTAGAGGTAGGGGGAGCTCTAGAGAAAGAGGTGGATGGCAGAATAGAGGTTCTAGAAATTCTGTTATTGTTTGTTATTATTATGGCAAGATAGGTCATATTGCCTCCCATTGTTATGCTAAGAAGGATGATATTTGCAGTGGTAAATTGTAGCAAGGAAACTATACATTATCTTCATGACAGAATGAAGACAAAAATGAGCGCATATTTGTTATGCAACATACGATGAATGCGGATACAGGAAAGGGGACACATGATGATGTATGGTATGCCAATTCAGGTGCATTTAATCATATGACCAATCATGTTAAATGGTTTAGAGAGATGCAGGACTTACAAATCCAGGTTATGTGCAAACGGGTGATGATTCAGGCCACCCAATTTCACACATTGGAAAGGTTCTCTTGTCCTTGCATGATTCCTAGACAAAGAGTCTAACAAATGTATTGCATGAGCCTTCAATCACAAAGAATCTAGTGTCTTTTGGGCCGAATGATAGAGCAAGGGTTACAAGTCTGATTCAATGCAAAAGGTTGTTTTGTAAAAGACTTTAATGATAAGTGTAAGTTGGTCGCAAAAGGAAGTAGAGTTGGCCATATGTTCACTTTAGATGTTGGAATTCATGCAATGGATGCTACAATGTATTCTAAAGGAAAAGGAGTGGTTGCGGACATTGAAATATGGCATAAACGTATTGGACATGCAAATGTGCAAAGGCTAAATTAATGTAGTCAAGAGGATTGATTACAAGTTTGCTTTTTTTTAGAGTTGCAAAATTTCATAAAGTCTGTGAAGCATGCCAGTTTGGTAAGCAGACCAAACAACCCTTCTCGCATGATAGAGAAGTGAGCAGAACTATACTTGATGTAGTGCATACAGATGTTTGGGGGCCTACACAGAATGTATCTCTTGGTGGCAGCAAATACTTTGTCACATTTATTAATAATTGTTCAAGGAAGCTATGGGTATATTTTATGAAGGATAAGAGTGATGTATTTGAGCACTTCAAATCTTTCAAGGCAGCTGTTGAAACAGAAACAGGCTTGAAAGTGAAGTGCTTGAGATCAGATGGAGGGGGAGAGTACCTCTCTAATGAGTTTAGTGGCTTCTTGAGGACTCATAGGATAAAAAGGCAATTTACTTGCAGGTATACCCCACAGCAAAATGGAGTTGCAAAAAGAAAAAATAGGCATATTACAGAAGTTGCATGGGCATTAATGGCTGAAAAGAATATGCCAAAACATTTTTGGTCTGAAGCTATTCATACTGTTGTCTATATTATGAACAGAACCCCCACAGCTGCAGTTCATGGGATGATTCCCGAAGAATGCTTTATTAGCAAGAAGCCTGGCATATCACACTTGAAGGTATTTGGATGTGTTGCATATGTTCATGTGCCAGATGACCTACGAAAGAAGCTTGATCCAAAGGCTAAAAAATATATTTTTATTGGATACTCTTTAGAGTAGAAAGGGTATCGTTGTTATAACCATGTCCACAGGTGAGTTCAGAGTGAGCACGGATGTTATTTTTTATGAGATGAACAGCTGGTATGCACCTACTAGTGATGCATTAGATGATGATAATGATCATGATAGCTATGTGCAAAATGAAAAGAAAGAATCACAGAGTCTTAGTGGACCAAAAACATCATCCGGTACTACACCTACAGTGAGCCCTTGGTCTGGGAGACTAAGGAGTAGCCCTACATCTTCAAGTGTATCTATAAGTGTTGATGGAAAAGACAAAGGAAAGAAGAAAGTACTGGATGGAAATGATGTATCTACTAGTCATTTGGGATTTGATGGAGATTCTAGTGGTTCAGAGAGTTTGGATGATGAGCTTGGTATTCCTTCAGTCATGACACCAGGTGTACAGAGAGCTCATAGTAATGTAAAGGCTCCATTGAGTGATCCAGTGGTACATAGGTCTAGCAGGGTCAGATACCCTGTTAAAAGATTTGGCTTTGAAGGTTATGCAACTCACCATTATGCTTATGTGGTGAAACTAGTTGAGGATGTTGAGCCCACTTGTTTTGAGTATGCTGTTGGTCATGCTCATTGGGTTGCAGCAATGGATGAGGAGATAGCTGCATTGGAAGCTAATAAGACTTGGGATTTGGTACCCTTGCTAAGGGTAAGAAAGCTATTGGTTGTAAGTGGGTTTACAAAGTCAAGCATAATTCAGATGGTTCAGTTAGTGGGTATAAGGCTAGGCTAGTTCCAAAAGGCTATGCTCAAACATATGGCATAGATTATGAAGAGACATTCAGTCCAGTTGCTAGGATGGCAACTAGTAGATGTATGATTGCCTTGGCAACAATCAAAGGTTCGATTTTTCAGCAAATGGATGTTAAGAATGCCTTCTTGCATGGTGAATTTCAAGAAGAAGTGTATATGGAGCAGCCAACAGGTTATGAGGATTTAGAGCATCCCACGTATGTGGGGAGGTTAAAGAAGGCACTCTATGGGCTGAAGCAAGCACCTAGAGCATGGTCTGACAAGATTGAAGAGTATCTTGTCAATATTGGATTTTGTATTTCCAATGCTAATCACTCACTTTATGTGAGAAGAGGAGATGCAGGTTCTGTCAATATAGTCATTTATGTGGATGCCTTGATTATTACAAGTGACAGTGACAATGGGATTGCTGAAGTTAAGGACTTCTTGAAGAAGATGTTTGAGATGAAGGATTTGGGTGAGTTGAGATACTTTCTTGGTATTGAGGTGATCAAATGTGATGATGGTATATGGCTATCCCAAAGGCAGTATGGCTTGGATATGTTATCCAAGTATGGTATGATAGCATGTAAGCCTCTTTCGGTACCATTGGAGAAAAATGTAAAGTTGAGTGTTGACGTTGGGGATGAGATAGAAGACTCTACTATGTTCAGGAGGATAGTAGGGAGTCTGATTTACATGACTATCACAAGGCTAGACTTGAGCTATGTTGTTGACCTTGTCAATCAGTTTATGTAGATGCCTAGAAAGCCTCATTTGGATGCAGTTAGACATATATTGAGGTATGTGAGTCCACTTTACATTAACGACTTTTTTATGAGGCATGTAAGGATGTACAGGTCTTTGGATACACAGATGCATATTAGACTGGTAGCATGTCAAACAGAAGATCTACTAGTGGATTCATATTTTTCCTTGGTACTGCAGCAGTTACATGGAGCAGCAAAAAGCAACCTACAGTTTCGTTATTGAGTAGAAAGGCTGAGTATAGAGGTACTGTTATGGTAGCATGTATTGAGAGTGGAAAAAGACTGAATTTTTAACTAATTTTTGTTGTTTTTGAGGTCTAAATGATTGATTTTTAATAGATTTAGAGTGATGTATAGTTGTTAATGGAAGTGTTTGAGAGTGTTTTGGATGATATTGATTATGTTTTGGAAGTTCATGATGATTTTTAGTGGAAATATGAAGCTATGTGATGTTTTGATAGATTCTCTTGAGGTTCTGATTGGTTCTGTATATCTTCTGTATAGCTTCTATTTTGTTTTAATTTTCTTCTATATGAAGCATGGATTGATAATTGATGAAGATTGAAATCTTTTAAAAGTTTATTGAATAGTTTTTGATAGTTTGGAATGGTTTTAGTATGAATTATGAGGATTTGATCTTCTCTGATGACCTTCTGTAACCCTCTGTAAAACTTCTGTAGAGCCTCTGTCTTTGCTCTGTCTCTGTTCTGTCTCTGTTCTGTCTCTGCTCTGTTCTTGTTCTGTAACTGTTCTGTAGATCTTCTGTAAGTGTTCTGTAGAATGTATGTGTGACTTTGGGAAATTTTTCTAACTTTTGGAAAGGATGAATCTAAGTTCAAAAGAGCTAAAATAAGTGGAAGAAGCAGTTGTTGAAGACTGAAGGGAAGACTGGAGTGATAGTGACAGTAGTGAGCTATGAAGAGACATTGTAGTGGCTCTGGTGCTCTTCACATCAGATATACCTCTTGGGAGGTGTATCCACGACCTAAGAAGGATTATTGAGAGTCATTATTAGGTATTTTAGTGAGGAGATGATGTACTATTGAGAGAGAGAGAGAGAGAGAGAGAGAGAGAGAGAGAGAGAGGGAGCCAGAGATAGTCAACTCAATCAAAACAGTGTAACTGTATATGAGAGATCAAGAGAGAAAACTATGAAGACATTGAAGACAAATACTATGTGATTGATTTCCATTAAAAAATGGTGTATTCTTTTATGTTCCTTGTTATATTGATGGATTCTATGAAGATGTTGAAGATTATGGTTGATTCTATCAAATCCGTGGGAGATATCTACTATGATGCTACGTAAAGATTTGTTGCTTTCTTTGTTTTGGTCATCAAAAGAATGAAATAAAAGCTTGTTGATGTTACAAGATAGATTTTATTGCAGTAGAATCCCCTTTTCCTTGGTGTTCATTTTGGGGCTCCATGTTTTTGGTACATAGCCGGGGAATCTTGCCATCAACAAGCATCAGAAGAGGCTGAAAATGAAGGAAATGGCATTGCCAAGAAGACAAGAATTCAATCGATGTTTACAAAGTTCCTTCTTCCACTAAAGAGTTGGAGATTCTCATTATCAAAGCCACTTT
Source organism: Lygodium microphyllum (assembly GCF_053477565.2). NCBI lineage: Eukaryota > Viridiplantae > Streptophyta > Polypodiopsida > Schizaeales > Lygodiaceae > Lygodium > Lygodium microphyllum. Next base: position 50,956,426 of record NC_141140.1, on the reverse strand, counting down.
CCACAATAAGTTCATCCCACAATGACGGAAACATATTACCTGTTGAAATGACAAGCTCAACACATGCGGACATTGATGATGGACCGCCTGGTTAGATGGGTCCACACGTCTACACTTAGCACGTCAGTGGTCATTATGACTCTCACATGGCCACTGACTCATTACTTATTATATTTAGGTTGTTACACCTATTTACAGCTGGCATAGTTATAGCGCCAATCGACTAGTGTAGTCGGTTATGCATTGTTTGACTTAGTAGGCCACTTTCCTTTTATGTTGTATCTTATCTATACTTTGAGTACATTGTAAAGTGTGTGGAAGAAGAAGAAGAAATCAGCAAGAAAACGTTTTGGCCTCCATCTCTCTTCTTGTCTCTTGAGTGAGCTTTTCCTTGTGCATTCGATGTGTGTTCGGCGCAGCATCTTGAGCAACCCCCTCCACCACGCGATTCTTGACATGGTATCAGAGCCGCGCCATTGAGAGAGGCTGATTTCGAAGGTTGAAGTGAAGGAGAAGAAGCAAGGTTCGAGCAAGCAAGCTACGGGTAAGAATCTCTCCCATTCTTCCACTCCTTCTCTTGGATAGTGCCTGTGGAGGCACCGGAAGCAGGGCAGAGCAAAAATCTCAGATTGCAGTGAGATTTGGTGTGCGCGAAGAGCACTGTATATTCTACAGATTAGCCCTTTAGGGCTTTCTAGCAATTATTTTGGGCATTTGAGGCCGTTTCAGGGCTTTAGAGCCGCAAGGTTGCGGACAACAGTTTTGGGGTACACTGTGACTTCGACTGTATTGACCGAACGTGGGTGCGCAGGTTACAGATTTCAGATCTGTAAGTTCAAAGGTGTTTACCAGTGAGTAAACACAAGGTTTATCTGCAAACTAGTTGCAGATTGCATGTATTGTTGAGCAGACAGTGAAAAAGGCTGTCTGGTGTACTGTTGTGCACTACAGATCAAGGTTTGCAGAAGATTTGCTTGCTGTTTGGTATTAGTTTTGTGATAATGGCAGAGAACAGTGGAAGCCCCATCATTGAGAAGCTCGACAAGAACAACTACCCATCATGGAAGTTTCATGTCACGAACTTCCTTATTGGAAAAGGCCTCTACGAGTTCGTTTCAGGTGAAGAAAAGGAGCCGGAGGTGAGTGATCCTCCAACTGCAGAAGAGACAAAGGCACGAAAGGAATGGAATGCAAAAGACAAGAAGGTTATGTATTGGTTGTCTGCAGTAATTGACAATAATATGCTGGGACACATTAGAAATGCAGAGAATGCATATGCAGCTTGGACCATACTTGAAAGTATGTTTTCTGTAAATACAAAGGCACGAAAGATTCAACTCAAGCAAGAGTTGAATACATTGAAGAAAGGGAAGATGTCTATCAATGAGTATGCACTGAAAGTAAGAAGCATTGCAGATGCATTGGCAGCGATTGATGCAATGCCCGATGATGATGATTTGGTGTCGTCTACCTTGGGTGGACTTAACAATGAAAAGGCTTGGAAGTCTTTTGTAACTTCCGTATATGTCAGAAAGCCATTTCCAGATTTCGATGAGTTGGTCTCTCTAATGATCACTGAAGAAATCAACATGCAGAGTGAGACATCTGAAAGAAGTGGTGAACAGGTCCAGGCTTTCTACTCCAGTTTTGGAAGGGGACGTGGTAGGTTCTCTTCAAGAGGCCGTGGTACAGGACGTGGTAGTGACAACCAGCAAAACAGATTGAATCAGCAATTTGGCAATATGCAGGTTTCAGGAGGTCGTGGTAACTTTAGAGGCAGGGGGAGCTTTAGAGGAAGAGGTGGATGGCAGAACAGAGGTTCTAACAACTCTGGTATTGTGTGCCACTACTGTGGCAAAACAGGTCATATTGCAGCCCAATGTTATGCTAAGAGAGATGATATCCGCAGTGGTAAGTTGCAGCAAGGAAACTATGCATCGTCTTCACGACAGAATGAAGACAAAAATGAACGTTTGTTCGTTATGCAGCATATGCTGAATGTTGTTACAGGAAAGGGAACACATGAAGATGTTTGGTATGTTGATTCAGGTGCATCCAATCATATGACCAGCCATGCAGAATGGTTTGGAGAGATGGAGGATTTGCAGAATGCAGGTTATGTGCAGACGGGTGATGACTCATGCCACCCAATTTCACACATTGGAAAAGTTCCCTTGTCCTTGCATGATGGTAAGACAAAGAGTCTTTCAGATGTATTACATGTGCCATCTATTACAAAGAACTTGGTATCAGTCGGTCAAATGGTAGAGCAAGGGCTGCAAGTCAAATTTAATGCAAAGGGCTGCTTTGTAGAAGACTTCAATGACAAGTGCAGGTTGGTAGCAAAGGGAAGTAGAGTTGGACGTATGTTCACTCTAGATGCTGGAATTCCTACTATGAATGCTGCTATGTATGCCAAAGGAAAAGGTGTTGTTGCAGACATTGAAATTTGGCACAAACGCATTGGACATGCAAATGTACAAAGGCTGAAATTAATGCAGTCCAAAGGGTTGGTTACAGGTTTGCCTACATTTAAAGTTGCAGAATTTCAGAAGGTATGTGAAGCATGTCAGTTTGGTAAGCAGGCAAGACAACCCTTTTCACATGATAGAGATGTAAGCATAAATATCCTTGATGTTGTGCATACAGACATTTGGGGGCCTACACAAAATGTATCTCTTGGAGGCAGTTCATACTTTGTCACATTCATTGATGATTGTTCTAGGAAGCTGTGGGTATATTTTATGAAGGAAAAGAGTGAAGCTTTTGAGCACTTTAGAACTTTCAAGGCTGTAGTTGAAAGAGAAACAGGCTTGAAAATAAACTGCTTGAGGTCAGATGGAGGGGGAGAGTACCTCTCCAATGAGTTCAGTGATTTTCTGAGGTCTCATGGGATAAAGAGACAGTTCACATGCAGGTATACCCCACAGCAAAATGGGGTTGCAGAAAGGAAAAACAGGCATATTGCAGAAGTTGCACGCGCCTTGATGGCTGAAAAGAATATGCCTAAGCATTTTTGGTCTGAGGCTGTTCATACTGCTGTTTATATTATGAACAGAACTCCCACAGCTGCAGTTCATGGTATGACCCCCGAAGAATGTTTTACAGGTAAGAAGCCTGATGTTTCACACTTGAAAGTATTTGGTTGCATTGCGTATGTTCATGTGCCAGATGAGTTGCGGAAGAAACTGGATCCAAAGGCTGAAAAGTGTGTCTTTATTGGATACTCTTTAGAGCAGAAAGGGTATCGTTGTTACAACCCTGTCACATGTAAGTTCAGAGTGAGCAGGGATGTCATCTTTGATGAAATGAGCAGTTGGTATGCATCTAGTGGTGATGCATTGGATGATGATGATGATCATGACACTCATGTGCAGGTTGAAAAGCAAGTATCACGGACTCTTAGTGGACCAGAGACATCATCTAATAGTCCTTGGTCTGGGAGACTAAGGAGTACCTCTACATCTTCGGGTGCATCTAGTAGCACTACAGGTAAAGACAAAGGAAAGAATAAGGTGTCAGAAGGCATTGATGCAGTTCTTGATGGAGACTCTAGTGGCTCAGAGAGCTTGGATGATGAGCTTGGCATTCCTTCAGTGAGGACTCCAGGTGTGCAGAGAGCACGCGTTAATGCAAAGACTCCATTGAGTGATCCAGTGGTACGCAGGTCTAGCAGGGTGAGATACCCTGTTAAAAGATTTGGTTTTGAAGGTTATGCAGCTCACCATTATGCTTATATGGTGAAACTAGTTGAGGATGTTGAGCCCACATGTTTTGAGGAGGCTGTTGGTCATGCTCATTGGGATGCAGCAATGGATGAGGAGATGGCTGCATTAGAGGCCAATAAGACTTGGGATCTAGTATCATTGCCGAAGGGAAAGAAAGCTATTGGATGTAAGTGGGTTTATAAGATTAAGCACAATGCAGATGGTTCTATTAGCAGGTACAAAGCTAGGCTGGTTGCAAAAGGCTATGCCCAGACATATGGCATAGATTATGATGAAACCTTCAGTCCAGTTGCTAGGATGGCAACTGTCAGATGTGTGATTGCTTTGGCAGCAGCCAAAGGTTGGAGGTTGCACCAAATGGATGTAAAGAATGCCTTCTTGCATGGTGATTTGCAGGAAGAAGTGTATATGGATCAGCCAGCAGGTTATGAGGATTTAGAGCATCCCACGTATGTGTGCAGGTTGAAGAATGCACTCTATGGGCTCAAGCAAGCACCTAGAGCATGGTCTGACAAGATCAGAGAGTATCTTGTCAATATTGGCTTTTATGTTTCTGATGCTGATCACTCACTTTATGTGAGAAAGGGAGATGCAGGTTTGGTCATCATAGTCATCTATGTGGATGACTTGATTATTACAGGTGACAGTGATAGTGGGATTGCTGAAGTCAAGGATTTTTTGAAGAAGAAGTTTGAGATGAAGGATTTAGGTGAGCTAAGATACTTCCTTGGCATTGAGGTGATCAGATGTGATGATGGTATATGGCTGTCCCAAAGACAGTATGGCTTGGATATGTTGTCCAAGTATGGTATGACAGCATGCAAACCACTTTCAGTCCCGTTGGAGCAAAATGTAAAGTTGAGTGCTGATGTTGGGGATGAGATAGAAGACCCTACTATGTTTAGGAGGATAGTGGGGAGTTTGATCTACATGACCATTACAAGGCCAGACTTGAGCTACGCTGTTGGTCTTGTGAGTCAGTTTATGCAAGTACCTAGAAAGCCACACTTGGATGCAGTGAGACGTATATTGAGATATGTGAAGTCCACATTACATTATGGGCTTTTCTATAAGGCAGGTACAGACGTACAGTTGTTTGGATACACAGATACAAATTGGGCTGGTAGTATGTCTGATAGACGATCTACCAGCGGATACATGTTCTCTCTTGGTAGTGCAGCAGTTGCTTGGAGCAGCAAAAAGCAATCTACAATTGCTTTGTCGAGTACAGAGGCTGAGTATAGAGGTGCTGTTGTTGCAGCATGTGAGGTAGTATGGCTACAAAAGCTATTGGCTGATTTGGATGTCCAGGTAGAAGGTCCAGTTGTCATTTATTGTGACAACATGAGCAGTATACAGTTGGCTAGGAACCCTGTGTTCCATGCCAGGAGAAAACATATTGAGGTACACTACCACTTTGTGAGAGAGAAGGTACTAGCAAGTGAGATTGACTTGGTGTATGTCAGCACACAGGATCAAATAGCTGACATCTTCACGAAGGCCTTGGGTACAGAGAAGCTTCAAAAGTTTCGAAGCTTACTTGGAGTTGCAGAGATGCAGTTGAGCTTGAGGGGGAGTGTTGAAATGACAAGCTCAACACATGCGGACATTGATGATGGACCGCCTGGTTAGATGGGTCCACACGTCTACACTTAGCACGTCAGTGGTCATTATGACTCTCACATGGCCACTGACTCATTACTTATTATATTTAGGTTGTTACACCTATTTACAGCTGGCATAGTTATAGCGCCAATCGACTAGTGTAGTCGATTATGCATTGTTTGACTTAGTAGGCCACTTTCCTTTTATGTTGTATCTTATCTATACTTTGAGTACATTGTAAAGTGTGTGGAAGAAGAAGAAGAAATCAGCAAGAAAACGTTTTGGCCTCCATCTCTCTTCTTGTCTCTTGAGTGAGCTTCTCCTTGTGCATTCGGTGTGTGTTCGGCGCAGCATCTTAAGCAACCCCCTCCACCACGCGATTCTTGACATTACCATTATGATGCATGCTCTATGCGGTGGACTGTTTCCTCTTCCTGTTGAAGCAGCAGAAACTTGCATCTTGGTTGAAAATTATTTGAAAACAAACTGAAGAGTAGAAACAGAGAGAATAACCATCCATGGAAGATTTGGTATTCATTGAGAAGTTTCCAGACATCATCAAGTGGAGGATTGTGAAGAAGCTTCAGGAGTCGTGGTCTGTCGAGGTTCACGAAAATAAGAAGGAAAAGATTTGGAATTTGTTCATGGATGCTCAACAGCAGGAAACATGGGATGCTTGGTGCACTGACAATCTTTTGTTTGTCCAATTAGCAACCCACTAGAAGTTCGTAGATAGAGTGTTTTTCACAACATACACTATTGAAACCCTCAGAAGGTGGCATTATTATAATGGCACAACAACGATCCTAAGAGAAATGAGTTTTGATACTTTCAAAATGGAATATCTCCGCCTCTGTATTGGTTTGAAAGCCGAATTCAGAGATGTTAAAAAGAAGGAAGTAGAAGAGATGTTGGCCAGAGAATCCCCTAGAGATTGAAGCCCTCTCTGATATTATTCTGTTGAGAACAAACCAACTTGTTGGAGCTAAGCCCCTGATGAATGACTCAATCAAGGGGCAAGTGTTAGAATGAGTCCAGAGGCACGTGAGAAGAGAGAAGGCAAAAATCAAAGCTGAGAACAAGCTCATAGTAGAAGTTTCCTTTGACGCCCTAAAAGCACTCTTTACAGAAGTTCCCATGGCAACTCAAGGTCCCCTTCCTAGTCAGATTCATCATGGAAGTATTGATGACATGCCAGCAAATGTAGTCCCATTGCCAGTTTTTAAGGGAGAATACAATGAAGACCCTAATCTTCATATAGCATAATTTATGGTAGCATGCGTGGCTAACAATGCTAGAACCCCTGACCTAGTTAGCGATATTTTCTGCCACTTTCAAAGGCACGGCGTTTCAATGGTATGAGAGACAAGCAGCAGGAACTTTTGGCACTTGGGACGACCTGAAGTTGGCCTTCCTCACTAAATTCAAGCGTGAAGGTTTTGAAGAGCGGATGCGAGAGGAGTTCATGAACCTAAGTCAGTCCTCTGGAGAAAGAGTAGAAGCTTATGTCTCGCAAATGGAATCCATCCTGAAGAGATGGACTAACCATCATTTGGATGAAGGTATCCAGAAAGGAGTGTTTCTTAGAGGCCTACAACCAAAAGTTCGCAAGTTTGTGGAATTGAGAAGACCAGCCAATCTGCAAGGTGCAGTGGAAGGTGCAAGATTGTATGATGAAGTTGAAGCAAGACTGTCAATGACTCCAGGAAGAGGAGTCTTACCTCCCCCCATGCCAGGCATGGTATACCCACCAAATGCAGCCCCAGGGACAGTTCCCTACCCCTATCCCTAGATGCAAATAGTGCCATAGTATAGTGCACCTAATCCATTGTGGTCACCACAAACGACAGTGCCTCAAATGATGGTTCAACCACAACAACAGTGGCCTTAAACAATTCCTCCAATGGCGACTCAACAACAGTGGAATCCTACCAACTGGAATCAACAATCCCAAGTCTCAGTAGGAGCTCTAAATCAGAACTAGAATAGAGGACCTTCTGGATCAACCCAACCAATGTATGCAGTAATTATAGAAGCCTCCCAAAACCTACTACAAGCACTTCAGGAGGTGAAAATCTGAAGGACCAACTCAATTGCAAGTATCAAGAAAGAGCTTATGGATGTGATTATAGAGTAGCTACAGATGCTAAAGGTGAATACCGCCAATATATCCAGCCCTACGAGAGCTGGAAGAGATGTGATGTGCTCTAATACATGGTGCGAAAAGTGTCATCAAGTGGGACATTTAGTCACTGAATGTATCTGAAAATCAACCATTCTTGGAGCCTTCTGTTCCTACTCTTTGCGAAAGAACCATACATAGGATATTTGCTCTCTGAAAGAGATGCATGAACGAAGATAGAAGGATGAAAATGCAAGATTCAACTTGCTAGAGTCCAAAATGATGACCCACGATATTGGACGAAAGCCTAGGGAATTTGGTCCTAATTTCGGTCCAAGGAGGTTTCCCTCTCAAAGTTACAGAGGCCGACAGTTTGGTGGTGGTCAGAGATCAGAGGTGGAATGTTATAGGAGTGGAGAAAAGGGTCATATCTCCCCGAATTGTCCAAATCCTAGACGATTTGTGGATTACAAGCCCTTATGCAGTCGATGCAAAGGTGAAGGTCACACTGCAAAGGGCTGTCCAAGTCCAACCCTTGTAAAGGCCAATGGCATTGATAGCCAACAGAAGGTACAAGAGCCTGTCTCTAATTTGGTAGAGTTGGAAGTTGCCGTTGTCACACACGCCAAGAAGAAGGGACCAGTTGTGCAAGAAGAGAACAACTCTCCTGCCAAGACTGTGAAGTTCAACCTACCAACAAAGGGACGGAGCAGTACAGGACAAAACAGTGCAGTACAGAGCACTCCAGTGCCACAGAGAGTTACAGAGACAGTCCCAGAAACAAGACCAGAGGTCCAGGAGATAGATGAGACAGAAGCACTTCCAGAAACAGAGGAAGTACCGATAGTACCATTGTTAGAAGAAAAAGAAAAGATGAAAATGGGTGTAGCCCCATTCCCCAGCCGGCTGGAGAAGCCTGTGGATCCTATCAAAGATTATGACTTGGTAAAAGACCTAGACACTTTTAAACCAAACTTAACATTTTGACAGTTACTGACGTTGTCTCCCAACTGCCGAAAGAAATTCAAAAGCATCTTGACAAGAAGACGTGGACTAAGGATCGCTCCTTCAACAGTGACCAAGACTAATAAGGCCCCGGAGCCTGTAAAGGAAGTAGATGTGGCTAATGCCTTCCTAGATCTTGGAACTCCAGAGATTAGTGCATGGATAGAAGGATGCTTTATTTCAGATGCATTGATTGATGGAGGCTCATCAGTTAACATAATGACAAATGTGACAATGAAGGACTTAGGGTTGCAAGGAATTCAACCTACACAATGGCTTATCAGATTGGTAGACCAAAGCATAATTAAACCGTTGGGCATCCTCCCATACATAAAAACAATCCTTGCAGGAAGAGACTATTGGCTGACATATTTGGTGGTCAAACCAAATTCTTATGGAACCTCATATCCTCTGCTGTTGGGAAGACCTTGGCTTTTTGAATCAAGATCCAGGACAGACTGGTTCAAAGGAACCCTAACCCTAGGCAGAGGACCCAACAAAGTGGTGTTGAAGTTGTATGAATCGCAAAAAGACAATGGATCCACATCCATTGAAGTCATAACTGACTCCTCCAACGAGGTCACAAATCGTACATCAGGAGACGAAGAGGCTGTGAAGCAGATCTTTCCCAAGAAAACAAAGGCACAGTTCCTAACATTGGGCACTGTAAGCCAACTACCAAGGGAAGCAAAGTCCTTATCGATGGGAGAATGCCTCCTACCTCAACTTGAATTGACTTCTGAAATCACCTCTGATAGTGAAATAGAAGCATGGATGTACTGGTCTCCCTGTTACATGACAGTCACAGAGACAAAATAGAGACATAGCAGATACAGAGCAGAGACAAAACCAGAGACAATCACAGAGACAGTGACTGTCATAGAAGCAGAAGCAGACGCAGAGGCAGAAGATCTATTCTTCTCCTACAGAGCCTCTGCAAAAGCAAAGACAGAGCCTCCAGAGGAAGAAGATGAAAATGATGAGGAAGAAAATGAAGCAGGATATGGAAGTACAGATGAAGAAGATCCTCTAATAGTGGATGATCTTGTTGATGTCCCTACAGAGACCTCACAGGCCGAAGATCTCAGGGTGTTGGATGGAATGACCATGGTTCCATTTGGGTTGACCAATGGACCACAAAGTATGCAAAATCTGTATAAGCAATGGATTAAAAGAATAAAAATTAAGTTCACTAGTGGGTTATGTCGCCCTAACTATTAAGTCCAAAGAAAAGATGATGATGATGCCCCCTGGAAACAAAAGCCAGAGCCATCAAAGCCTCGGCTTCTAGAAGGTCCGTGCTATGTGACATTCCTAGACACATTCTCTGAAGATGAATACCTAAGTCCAGAAGAAATTACCACTCACACAGAAGCAAACCAAGCTTTGATACTCTTCCGGCAACCTCAATAGACAAATGACTCATCTGTTCAGAAGGAGGACACTAGTTCTAGTGGAACATCAGATTAGGACATTGCTCTCTTGAAAGAGTCAGGCCTTTATCAGAAGCCATCCGTGGGACATTTATCCATGAAGTGGAAGCTGAAAGGCAAGTGATGTTCCTGGATACTAACAGTACTAAACGTCACCTGAAAGTGGGTCTCAATCTTCCAGAAGAGGAACTAGCGGTCCTACGAGATCTACTAAAGGAGAACTTAGACGTGTTTGCTTGGTCATATAAAGATCTAAAGGGGATTGATCCCACTGTATGCGAACATCACATTGACCTGGAGCCTGATGCCAAACCTGTAAGGCAAAGACAAAGGTGTATGAATCCTAATTATTCTGCTTTGGTAAAGGCTGAATTACTGAAACTTCTTAAAGCCGAGTTCATTTATCCCGGGGCTAATAGTGAATGGGTTTCGCCCATTGTGGTAGTACCCAATAATAACGGGAAACTTGGAATATGTGTGGACTTTCGAAAGCTCAATTCGAAGACCAAGAAGGATCATTTCCCTATCCCTTTTACAGACCAACTGTTGGACACAGTGGCAGCCCATGAGCTGTATTCCCTCTTGGATGGATTCAACGGATATAACCAAGTCCAAATTGCAGAAGAGGACCAATCCAAAACAACCTTCACCACATAATGGGGGATCTATGCCTATAGAGTAATGCCATTTGGGCTCTGTAATGCTCCTGCCACCTTCCAACGAGTAATGATGGATGCTTCCATAATCATTTGCATGATTTTATTGAGGTGTATCTTGATGATTTTTGTGTCTATATCTTAATCCGTGAGCATTGCGGACACCTAGAGCAATGTTTTGACAGATGCCAAGAGTATGGGATTTCTCTCAACCCTGACAAATGTGTCTTTGGCGTCTCATCAGGAGTTCTTCTGGGTCATATTGTCTCTGCACAAGGGATTGCAATAGACCCGACGAAGATTGAGAAGATTTCTGCCTTGACAGCACCAACAAACCTTGAGCAATTGAGAGGATTTCTTGGCCATGTGGGCTACTACAAAAGATTTATTGCACATTTTGCAACCAAGGCAGCCCCTCTGCACAAGCTCCTAAGGAAAGATGCGGATTTCCTTTGGACTGATGACTGTGAAGAAGCCTTTAATGCCCTAAAACAGTGCCTTATCCAAGCACCTATCTTGCAACCTCCTGGACGAAGGAGTTCCATGTGCACACAGATGCATTAGTTGAAGGGCTAGGTGTTGTCCTATGTCAAAAGGGCCCCTCTAAATTAGATTAACCAATATATTATGCAAGCCGAAAGGTCACTGATAGGGAACGGAACTATACATTGACAGAGCTTGAATGCTTGGCAATGGTGTTTGCACTGGAGAAGTTTCGACACTATTTACTATCAACGCATTTCAAGTTCTACGTGGATCATGAAGCCTTGTCCTTCCTGATGAACAAAGCAAATGTTAAAGGACGACTTATGAGATGGTTTCTCCTATTCCAAGAGTTCGATTTTGAAGTGGTCACTAAGCATGGCTGTTCCCATGTCCTAGCTGATCATCTATCATGGATCCCTCAAACTACATAAGAGGAACAGGATGATCCTGACCTTTCTGATGCTTCTTTGTTTCTAGTTGAAACAATTACTCCCTAGTATCCAGACATAGCCAACCTCCTGGCAACTCAACAGTATCCTCCTGGCATCTCAAGCAGTGAGAAGAAGAAGCTTCTGTTAGAATCAGTCCCCTACACCTTGCTAGGCGGTGCACTGTACAAGAGAGGCAAGGATGAAGTGCTGCGAAGATGTGTTGCAGGGGATGAAATCGGTATAGTATTGAAAGCATGCCATGACAAACCATGTCGTGGACATTTTGCAGGAGAAGTGACAGGCCAGGAAGGCTTTATTAGTAGGATACTAGTGGCCGACCCTTCACAAGGATGCATATGACTATTGTAAGAGATGTGATGCTTGTTAGAGAATGGGAAAACCCACCAAAACAAGTGCCATGCCACTGCAACCTATTCTTCCCCTAAAGCCATTCGAGAAGTGGGAGATTGATTTTGTGGGACCTATTGATCCACCCACTAGAAAGAAGCAGAAGAGATACATTTTAGCATGTATAGATTATGTCACAAAGTGGTGTGAAGCTAAAGCCTTGAAGCGGGATGATGGTAACAGCATAGCCTTGTTCATGTACGAGAATATTATCACTTGTTTTGGCAGTCCCCTCGAGCTGGTAAGTGACATAGGTACTCATTTTCTTAACAAAATCATGGAGGAGCTGACAGAACTATATAAGATCCGCCATTGCAAGTCCACTCCCTATTACCCTAGAGCCAATGGCCAAGTTGAAGTCACCAATCACATCCTTTACTCGATTCTGACAAGAACGATTGCCACACATCGTCGCGATTGGGACGATTAACTTATAGAGGCCCTCTAGGCATACAAAACCTCCCATAAGGAAGCTATAGGACACACCCCTTTCCAGCTAGTGTATGGTACAGAAGCCGTCTTCCCTGTTGAACTGGAATTGCCCTCTTTGCAAGTGGCAGTTAAAGAACGCTTGGGAGATGATGAGTCACTGCAACACCGCCTCCTGCATTTGGAATGCTTGGATGAGATACGGCGGATGGCCCTACAGTGTATGGAAACCACTCAAGCATGACGCAAGGCCTATCATGACAGTTTCATCAAGCACAGGGAGTTCAAAGAAGGTGATCTTGTCCTGGCCTATGATTCAAGATTCGGTAAGTTTCCTGGCAAGCTTCAACAACGGTGGATGGGGCCATACAAGGTACTTGCTGTCAATCGTACGGCTCTGTTCAGGTGTAGACCGTTGATGCCTCTGATGATCCTTTCCTGAAAATGGCTATCGTCTGAAGAAGTACTTCCCTCCCTCAGGATCTTGACAATCATAGTCGACCTGCCCTCCCCCTTTTGGGCGTCGCACTGTCCTTCTCATCGTGCTTCTGATAGCCCTTATGATTCTCCTCATGAGGCGGTCTTGTTCTGCTAGCCCCTCAACAGATACCTCTCAATCCGACCTTGTTCTCTTCTCGTCTGATCCAACAACGGTGGTGAGGTTGGTCCTGACACATGGTACTTCTACCATTCTCTTTCTTAACGAAAAAAAAAGGAAAACTGAAAAAAGAGAAAAAAAATAAACAAACTACTATGGGAGAAAAGGAAGAAATTCCCTGTCATAACAAGCCTCGTTCCAAGAAAAGGTGGAAACACCCTTGGGCGGGAAGCTGACTATGGAAAAGGTGGTAACACCCCGTAGTGCAGGATAGTTGACTCACCAACAAAACCTTTCTAGCAAGTAATTTGAAGCTACCTCCCTTGGTGCACTGTCTCTACAATATTAGTCCGTCTGTCCGTCTTAACAAACGACTTTTCTCACAAATCATTGAAGTATGAGATTTGTAGGTAGCCTCCCTGGGTACACCTCGTCTTCAAGATTCTGATGGCAACAACAGCCGACATGATCTTCATCACCAACCCCTTGAGTGATGTGAGCTTTCATCCTAACAGGATGGGGACGTGAGTATGGGCTGTCCTCTATATCTATCAGAGAGTGAGACAGGGTGGGCTAAGTGACCAGTCTTTCCCTTCAAATCAAATGATAGGTGAGATGTGTGAACAGAGTGTTGCACGCACAGGATAGGCCTCTGAATGCACAACACACGATTTGTTCCTATGCATTGCACCATAAGGCTCCCTGGCCTTCCTTCTTGCACTGTATGCCGGCACAAGGCGGGATGCACAGTTGTACCATCAAATACGCACAAGGCATACAACCTCTGCACAAGTGACCGTGAGGATTACATCAATGGGTTTCAGGAATGGGCTACCCTCTGTATCTTTCAACAGAGCGTGAGACAAAGGGTGGGCTGACTCTGACTAGTGTTTCTTCAATCAATTATCAAGAGGTGAGAATTGAGGGAAGTTACGACCATTGGAATCAGGTAACTTTCTGTTTCCCATGCACCCATGGGATGGGTCTCTGCCACCAACACAGGACATGTCACTCTGTTCTGTACACTGCACTGCAAGGCTTTCTGGCCTTTCCGCTTGCACCTATACCAAACGGGGTTGGATGCACTGATGCACCATTAATTGTGCACCCTAGCATACTCTCTCTGCACCATTCCCTTGTCGATTCCTAAACCAGGTGTGAGATATGGACTTCCATCATTATTTCCTCGCGTGATGTTAGTAATGGGGCAAGTGACTGCTCTTTCATTCTATTTGAGTGATCGTGAGTTGAGTGTTATATCCCTCGTCATCGACAAATTTCTTGTGATTCCTTCCACCAGCTACCTCCCTGGGTGCTGCCGTGTGGTCCCTACCATGAAGGACATGTGTTGTGAAGACACCTTGGTACCTCTTGCAGCCAACAACGATACAAGACGCAACCTCCATAATCGACATTGCTCCTCGGCAATATAGGCCAAGTTTTTCTAGCCCTACACCTTCTGTTTTTCAGTGACAGTCATATCTTAAGTGTGGGGACATTCGTGGTTTGTCTTATGTGTGGTACTAGGTCCTTATTGTTTGGTTTACCCTTCCTATTAAGGTTTTAAGTATGGGGACGCGTCCCTGCGTGTCTATGTTGCATACCTCCATGCATATACCCTGCTATGATCATGCATCTATGCCATGACTTCATTTTACCTTGATGGGGTCCCTTCCCCACTCTTCCATTCTATTTCACCCTGTCCCCGGGGCTTTTCCTTGGCCATTTGCCTTTATCCTTTGTTTTGCAATTTTTTCATGTGAACGCACCCTATGTTCACTGAGACTCACATCCAACCTTACAACCCTGTACATCCCTTTCTTTCGGACATTTTTTATTTTTACTGTCCTCTATTCCGATGCACGGTTCTTCTGTTATTATTTTTTGCAGGTTTTTGTACCCTTTTCATGCCTATTTTTCACATTTTTCCATGTGAACATGCCCTATTTGCACCGGAATTCCAATTTAACTTGACAGCCATGTCCCGCTAGCCTTTCCTCCACTTTTTTCTTTTTCCTCCCCCCTCTTTCGACTGCTGGATTTTTTAGTTATTAATTTTTTCAAGTGTTTTCGAATGTGTTTTTTTTGTGTTTTTTCCATTTGAACCCCTCCCAATTTCCCCCAAACTGAGTTTTGATGAGCTAGCCCTGTGAATCCCTTTCTTGCAGACATTTTTCATTTTTACTATTCTCTATTCCGGTGCAGAGATCCTTCCATATTAATTTCCAAGTCCACTTTCGGGTACGATTTTTGGATTTTTTCCATGTGAACACCCTGATTTTGCCCCGGAACCAAAGTCGCCTTTTTCGATCATTTTCCCCTTGTCTTCTGGCACCTTTTTTCTTTTTACGGTTTTTCGATCCGACGTACGATTTGGGTTTTATTAAATTTTCTTCCTTTTTGCGATGTGGCCGCATTTCTCGTGTCGCGTGTAAACGCGCCTATTTTTTGTTTTACGTACCTCGGGATACCCCCTGGCCTCTATGATTTGCATGTCGCTATCCCTGCCCCATTTGATCCTGCCGATGCAAATTTTTTTACCCCCACCCGGCGCATGTGCGCGGGACGAGGGTGCACTTATTTTTCCTAACCATAATAAACATAAAAACAAAAATACAAAAAAAAAATCATAACAATTAACAAAATAAAAAAACCACAACACAAATAAAAATTTTTAAAAAATACAAACAAAAAAACACAACCAAAAAAACAAAAACAAAAACAAATTAAAACCAAAAACAAAAAAAAAAACACAATCTTGATTTTTTTAAAGAAAAAAAAGAAACACATAAAATTCAAAACCAAAAAAATAAAAAGGAAAAAACAAAACAAAAAAAGAAGAAAAAGAAAAACGAAAAAAATCAAAATTTGTTCAATTAATAAAAATAAAACAAAAAAACCGTCTTACCTGCTTCTCCTCACGCGCCCGCGTCCTTTCTCTCCTCGCCCTCCTCCTGTGGCGCCTCCCACCTCCTCCCTCCACCCACCTCGACCTCCGCGTCCCTCCTCCCACCCTCCTTGGCCCTCCTCGCCACGTCCACCTCCTCCTTCCACCCTCCTCGCCACATCCACTTCCTCCTTCCACCCTCCTCGTCCCCCCACCCTCCTACCCGCCCACCCCTTCTTTGGACCCCCCACCTTCCCGCCTGCCCACCCCTTCTTCGACCCCTCCTACCTGCCCGCCTTCTCTGTTTAACCACCCCCACCCAATCCCCCCCCCCCCCCAAACCAAATTTACCCCCTCCCACTAGATTTAACCCCAACCCCACCTAACCCATAGTTTCCCCCTAACCCCACCCCCCACTAACCCCGATTACCCCTCCCCTAGTCCCCCCTTCCCACCCACCACCCGCCACAAAACTCCCCTCTCCCTCCACTGTTCCCACGCCATGCGGCCGCTCTCGGTGTGCGTGTGTGTACGGGTATGGCTAGCAGGCATTCACGTGCAAGGACACGCCTCCGACTTGTCCGTGCGATGGTGTGTTGCAGTCAGCTGTTCACACACAGTCATCCTCCGATGTTCACACATAGCTCGGGTACCGACTTTTAATTTCCAAATCTCGAAAAACACATTAAAATCACATAAAAATAAACATAAAACACAAAAAAAACTTCAAAAATTCATTAAATTTTATTTAAAATCTAAATAAATTACAAAAAAATCCTAATTTTTTTTAACATTGTTGAAATCATTTGCACTATTTTCTAAAGTGATAATTCAAAAAAAAAATTTACAAAAAATTCAAAAACTTTCAAATTCTTTCAAAAATATATGCAAAATATGCAAAATTCATTAAAAATTAGTTTAAAAATAGAAATACTACCATAAAAATTTTAGAAAATTTCACAAACCCCCTTTCCATTTTTCCAATAATTTCTCAATTTGAAATGCTTTCATAAATGGTTAAATTATTATTTGAAGCTATGAAAATTCATTTTAAATTTCAAAAATCAACTGAAAAATCATGGATAAATTCAAACACATTGTTAACACTTGTTGGATTGCTGAAATCCCACCATTACACTTCACAACATATTCATTTGTCATATATCCCATTTTAATCATTTTTAAAAAAATGAGAAAGGAAAAGAATTTTAAAAAACAAAAAAACAAAACAAAACAATGTACAAAATACTAACACACTTAAATTAAAATTTTAATAATAATAATAATAATAGAAAATTAAAAAAGTAACAATAATCAAAAATAAAACTAAAATAAAAACACGAAGGTGCTTTATTTTTTCGAGTCAGTGGTTTTTGCTTTTTTTATTGCATTTGGGACTACTCAATGCGTCTTCAGTTTCTTGTATACACACCCCTACCAGGTATCTATTTTTTGAGCTTTATTTATTTTTGTCATCCCTTAACCACGGTTAATTATTAAAATGAACTTTATTCACCACTTTTTCACGCGCGCTCGCACTAAATATACATTTTTCTAATAACTTAAAATCAACCCGCCGTTCACTTTGCACATGCTATATGCACTTCAAAGGCACTTTAATTTTTAATAAAAATAAACCAGCCGTCACAAAAAAGCATGCGCTTGCAAAAAAAAAAAAAGCACTCCACATCACCATTAATTTCTAATTAATGAATTTGCATTTAGAGACCCCAATCTGGGTATCGCAGTCCGAATTTTGTTAAAGCACCGTTTCACCCTAATAAATTGTAATGAAATTTTTAAGAAAGAATCGTTGTTTTCTTATTAAAGTTTATAGCCTAATAAAATTTCATCCATTGTTAATAATTTCTTAAATTTTTAGGATACAATCAAATCTAGATGGCAGAAGAAAATGTCACCAAGATAGCATTTATAATTGAATGGGGAGCATTTGCATACATAGTGATGAGCTTTTGATTGAAGAATGGACCACCATCATTTTCTAAAGCAGCTTTCAAAACTTTTGAGCCATACTTGACGAAATTCATGCGGGTTTTTATGGATAACTTTTTTGTGTTTGGAGCAAAGGCAAAGCATCTGGAGTATCTTAGGAAATGTTTGGAGAGATGTCGACTATTTCGAATGTCTTTGAATCCTTACAAGTGTGCAATTGCAGTGCAAAGAGGGAAATTGTTGGATCATACCATCTCATAGGAAGGGATGTCAATTGGCTCTAACAAGATAAGTGCAATCCAGCAGGCAGTAGCACCTGACAACTTGAAGGTAGTGTCAAGATTCATGGGGCAAATAAAGTGGCATAATCGGTATTTGCGGTATTTGGCAGATGTCGGTTCACCTTTGACACATCTAACAAAGAAAGATGTTGAGTTTGTGTGGGGAGATGATGTTGAGTTTGTGTGGGGAGATGCTTAGGAGAAGGCATTCCATATTATGAAAAATATGTTTGTGGTTTCCCCTATCATCCAACCACCCCATTGGCAGCTACCATTTCATGTGTTTGTGGATGCATTGAATATGGTGGTTGGAGCAGTTTTGATGTAGAAAAAGATCCAAGGATAGTTTTGACCACTATATTATGCTAGTCGGATGCTGAAACCGACTGAAAAGAATTATATGGTCATTGAGAGAGAAGCTTTGGGGATGATTTTTGCATTGGAAAAGTTCAGGCATTATTTGCTAGGGAATAAAGTGATCTTTCATGTGGATCATCAAGTGCTCATTTTCTTGGTGAAGAAACCAAAGTTGGAAGGTGGACTTGCCAGATGGATACTTTTGTTACAAGAATTTGATTATACAATGCTGCATACACCAAGCAACAAACATGTAGTGGCGGATTATCTTAGCAGATTGGAGCATGTGCAGGAGGCATCTAGAGTGTTAGACCAACTTCCAGATGTGGAATTCTTTCAAATACAAGGGCAAGCTTTTGACAATTGGTATGACCAAATGGTGCAGTTTTTGACAGATGGAGTGTTGCATTCTTATATGTCAATAGACCAAAAGAAGAAGTTTTCCTTGCGAAGTAGGCCATTCTTAATAATTGCAGGAGCATTGTATAGGAAAGAAGCGGATCAGATAATTAGAAGATGTGTTTTGGATGAGGAGCAAATGGCTGTTTTGCAAGAAGCACATCATGGAACAACTGGAGGACATTTTTTAGGTGAAATTACAGGAAGAAAGATTACGCAAGCAGGTTTGTGGTGGCCATTGTTGCTTAAGGATGCATATCAATTTGCTAGGGAATGTTTGCAATGTTAGAAGATTGGGAAACCAACTTCAATGGATAGGATGCAAGATCATCCTATGTTGCCACTTGAGCCATTCCAGAAGTGGGGATTAGATTTTGTAGGTCCCATAAATCCAAAAGCTAGTAGGACATGAGCAAGATATATTTTGGTTGTAATGGACTACACCACAAAGTGGGTAGAAGCAATACCTTTGAGAGATAACAAAGCAGCAAGTGCGGCCAGATTCTTGTACAAGCACATTATGACTAGATTTGGATGTCCAATTAAAGTGGTGTCTAATCAAGGTGTGCATTTTCTGAATTCAGTTATTGAAGAGTTGAAAAGTAAGCATATAATCATGCATAAGAAGTCAACCCCATACCATCCTCAAGTGAATGGGCAAGCAGAAAGTACCAATAAAGTGCTAGTGAGGATTCTGAAAAAGATAGTGGCAGAGAACAGATCTGATTGGGATGACAAGTTGGATTCAGCATTGTGGTCATTCCACACAGCATACAAAGTTGCAATAGGGATGACACCTTTCAAGCTAGTTTATGGGATTGAAGCTGTTGTTCCAATGGAGTATGTAGTTCCCAATTTGAGGCTAGTAGTACAGCATAGGATGAGCCCAGAGGATTCAATTTTGCATAGACAAAGGGAGTTGTTGAAGTTGGAGGAAGATCGAATTCAAAGTGCATATGCAGTGGAAATAAATCAGAATAGAAGGCAAGCATGGATTTCAAGGCAAGTGAAATTTAAGATATTTTAGAAAGGGAACTGGGTGATGCTCTATAACTCAAAGTTAGGACCACATCCTAGTAAATTGAGGTTGAGTTAATTTGGGCCTTATTATATTGTGGAAGAACTGGGTAAAGGCACTTTCAGGTTTTGCAAGATGTGTTTGGGACTCCGATTTTGAAGCCAGTAAATGGATTCCACTTGAAAAAGTTTTATGGGAAGGTTCTTGAAATTCCTCGTTGGATGGTGAATAAAGTTGAAGAAATAGCAGTCAAATGGGTAGATATTGTGCCAGAGGTCTTAGTAAACAATTCAAGGGATGTGACTATTTGTCAAGACAAAAGTGATGGCACATCCTTGCGAAGTTGCTATGAAATGTGGATTGTCGAAGAGTGCTATTGGTGTTCATATTGTGGAGTTCTGGAGCAATTTTTTCAAAGGGGATGTCACCCAACTGGAGTGCAAAGTACAATTATAGCAAGTTTAAATATGTGGGCCACATGTGCGAAGGGACTTAATTTCAGCACACTTTTCAAGGCTAATCATCATTTGTGCAACCTGCCTAACGAGGTGATGTTTTATGATATATTTGCATGGAGACATGTGGTACCCTCTGTGGAGGCCATCAGATCAGTTGTGTGCAAGTCTTTTAGCCTTTAAATCGCCATGTCCTCGGGCAGCATGAAGCAAAAGTAGCACGCTAGCACGCAAGAGCTCGCTAATGAGTCTATGACACACACAAGGTCCATGAAGATGGTGATGGAGGAGCTCTTGTGCCCTAGATGAGAGAGCCTACACAGTGTCAAAGGAAGCGAGGAAGCAGGCTCTGGTGGTGATGATGTAGAAGAAATCGAAGTGGATGAAAAGTTTGACGTGCTGGACAGATAGACAGAGGTTTGGCTACAACGCATCGGGTTGTATGATTATGCATGTTTGCCATGGGAACTCTAGGAGAAGAATGAGTATGCAAAGAAGCAACTCAGTTACCTTAGAAATAATGTAGGGTTCATCATAGATGACAAGGAAGTAACACAATAGTTGGTAGCAGAAGTGTTTAGAGTGCCTTATTTCCCAGGGCAAAAGGTGAAGAAGATCAGTGATGTTGTCATGAAGGCGGAGTTTGGAGCGCCAAAAGGCACAAGCTCTTATTACATGGTGCAAAATTGTGACAAACCCCGCAACATTCACCTATTTTGGTATTTAGACAAATTTTGTCTACTGGCAAAGATGGCCTACATGTCCAAAGAGGCTTTTGCACATGCGTATCATGTAGAGAGAGGGCCAAAGATAGATTGGGCGACCTTCATTTTTGACAAGATGCAATTGACAGAGCTTAAGGACAAGAGGAGATCCCCTTCTCTTGCAAAGGTCTCACCTTATTTGGCAGCCTTATTCTTTCATGTGCTGCAAGTCCCATTAGTGCCATTGGTATCACCAGCCAGTATTGGGGGAAGTTCTAGTCAAGGGAATGCCAATGAGTTCAAGAAGAGGAAGTTGATATTGGAGCCGATGTCCTTTGAGAAGTCAAAAAGTGGAGTGGGGCATGGCTTAAAGAATCAAGAGGGAATGCCTCTTAATCAGAAAGAAGCAGCAAAGACACCATTGTTTCCTCAACAGGCAGTGGTGTCAATATCAGGATCCCGGAACTAAATTATCACTTTGTTTCCGTGGAAGTTGGGAGAGAGCTCTAGGGAGCAGACTCCAATCACACAAGCAATTAAGACAAATCAATTCTCACAGGAATCCAATTGGAGGGCAGTCGGAATATTTTCTGTTCAAGATGCAGTTCGAAGTTTGTCAGATTTGAATCGGTTTATTTGCAATCAAGATGCTATGATTCTGACTTTGGAGAAATGGAAGGGGGATGACGTGATGGAAAGAGAGATTAAGAGGTTGCAGGATAAAGTGGAGGAGCTAATGGATGATTGAAAATCTTTTCAAGAGGCCTTTGTTTGTGCAGAAGCAAAGAGTCAAAGTCACTATGTGGAATTGTTCACAGTAGCACATGATTTCAGAAGCTGGGCAGATCGTTTGAAGATGGCCATCGAGAAGCAGTTTCAGGACGTGGAGGATAAGATTGTTCAACTCATTTCAAATAATCACTTCCTAATGAATTGGTTGACGCCCTTGGTGGAGTTGGAGAAAGCTATATTGGATGGGCAAGGAGTAACCAGGGTATTGTTGGCTAATGCGGATGCAGATTCATTGAGGTCAGAGGTGTTTGAATACATCAAGGAGCTCTAGGGCGTCCAGGCAGTTGGATTGTTTCAAGAGAATCTGGCAACACCTGTTGACAAGTTCAAAGCCTGGTTTGAGGCTACAAGAGAACAGTCACTTTGGGCTGAGAATGCAAAGATGAAGGCAAAGATTGCGGATTTGGAAATGTAGCTGGAAGTAGCAAGGCAGGAAGCTAAGATGCAAATGTCTTTGGAGGCCTTTGATAGACAGATTGCAGATGATAAAGTGTAGGGCAAGGAGGATGTTGAGAACTTGATAGTGCAGATTGAAGAAAAGGAAGCAGAGGCGAATTTAGTCGAATGTCAAGCAATAGAAGGCAGAATTGAAGATGCAGCAAAGGAGTCATCGGAGGTTGCAGATAAAGAAAGGGGCGGCACGAATCAAGGGACTGTGGATCCAAGGTCAGTTTGTTGGCTCAAGCCACCAAGCTGTGCCCGGTGTTTAGGCTAGACCTTAGAAGACCTTAGAAGAAGTCATTTTAGTAATATGTATGGTATTTTGTCTATTTTGGATGTTTATCAATTTTGATGATTTTTGGAATCTTGAAAATGGGAGGTCGTAGCTTTTCATAGCACGCCTAGGATTCAGTTATGTTCACATGTCTGCTAAGATGGATCATTATGTAACTATGGTAGATTTCTGAATGGGAGATGCAGATGCAGTCTGTGAACCTGTGTTGTCTTATTTTCTCTATTCTTATTCCTTGTGTAGTTCATATCTGAGTGTCGTGGGATAAGCAGTGATGTAGAGAGTGAAATGCTTGTGATGTGAATATGAAAGTTTAATGTGAATTCTAATTTTCTCAATTGTCAGATCAAATGTCAACATGTCATTTGGAATATCAAAACTGTGAAACTACTGCTTGGTTGTGTAACCATAATACATCCTCTCTGTAACTTTTTCATCAAGTATAGTCAATGGCCATGGGGCAACAATAATGTATTCTTGTAAGTACTTAGAGAGTGAAAATATGGATAAAGGTGACTTCATGGATAGTTTTTTGAGAAAGATCAAATATCTTAAGGATTTTGATTGCCTACAGATGTGATTTTACAAGATAGTTCACTGCAACTCTTGCTTGAGCTGCATTTTCCTGGCTTGCGTATTTGTGCTATACATTTTTGACAAAATATCCCATGCCTCCTTTGGCGTACTTGCATCTTGAATATGCACAATCATAGAGTCTAAAATGCTGATAGACAACCAGTACATAACTTTCCTAGCTCTCTCATGCCATGCTTTAAATGCCTGCATTTGCTGTTGACTGGGAACATCAGGAAGAACTGGTTCTTCTTCATTTCCTGCAACAAATTCCCAATATCCTTTTCCCATAAGGAAATTTGTCATTCTAAACTTCCATGCTTGGAAGTTGTTCTTGTCAAGCTTTTCAGTTACAATCTGTGAAAGAGAATCAGACGCCATTACAGAACACTGCAAAAAATTATGTCACTACAAAAAGCACAGCTTCACCCTCACAAGGGCAAATCTGCAAAACTGGCGGAAGTGGTATTTGACCACACAGTCACTTCCTAGTGACGATTTTGCATAAACAGGAACCAAGGATGATTCTGTAACTCCCAATGTCTCTGCACACAAGCATACGATGCAATTTCTGTGGTAACTTTTCACCGACCTGTAGAACAGTGGTCGCACAGCATAAAACTGGGCCTTTTCTTGAGATCGTGCAGAAAACTTCCGCCTCCAAAACAGGCCCCGAAATGGCCTCAAATAAAAAAAAACAAGGTCGCCCTCTTGCTTCACCGCGAAGGGCGTCTCAACCTGAGACAATGCACTCCTGCACTTTCCGGTTGTGCTACCTGCAGAGATCTGCTCCCAAAACAGAAAATGAAAGCAACACTGCTCCTCTTACCAGAACACCGCGAGCTTGGCTTGCTTTCTTGAGCTCCTTACCACGAACAAGGCTCTGATACCATGTCACGATTGTGGGAGAGAAGGAAGGAGTCTCACTTGAAGCTTTCTTGCTTGCACAATGGGGGAATACACACAAGGGTGGAGGCTGAAAACAGTTTTCCTCTTCTTAGTTGTGTAAGCCAAAAGAACTCTAGTACAAAGAAATAGAAGAACCCTATATATGGGTCTCAAACCAAACTCAACTAACTAAGGTGGCATACTAACTGAGCCACGAACTAGAGTAGATAAGGATAGCTATCATGTAGCTATTATTCATGGGCGGTGTACCAACCGCGTCTGCAACTGACAAGTCGGTGACATAAATACACAACGGTCACCCTGGCGTATGACGAGTGGAGCTCGATATCTCAACAGTAGATGCTGATGGTCAGGGCATTGGACAGGCAGCTGGGCAGGCAGCAGAGCCTGTCGTGAGATGGTCTACTAGAGACAGACGTCCACCTGATAGATTTCAGCCCTCGATGCATTATGTCTTGGTTACAGATGGAGGAGAGACTTTCACCTATGATGAGGCTATGCGCAGGGGTGACAGTCACTCCTGGGAGAGGGCTATGCCGTCTGAGATAGACTCCTTGCATAAGAATGACACTTGGGATTGGTTTCCTTGCCTACGAGCAAGAAGGCTTTGCCATGCAAATGGGTGTACAAGCTAAAAAGTATCCCTGGACACCCCAAGCCGGCATACAAGGCTAGATTGGTAGCAAAGGGTTTTAAGCAGGAGCATGGTGTGGACTTTAACGAGGTCTTTTATCCTGTGATTAAGATGACCACCTTGCGCTTAGTCTTGGCTTTGGTTTCTCAGCTTGACTTGGATTTATACCAGATGGATGTCAAGACGGCTTTCTTACATGGGGACTTGCATGATGAGATTTATATGGAGCAGCCTAAGGACTTTGCAGAACTTGGTAGGGAGCACCTAGTGTGCAAATTGAAGAAAAGTCTTTATGGCTTGAAATAGGCACCTAGGGAGTGGAATCATAAGTTTGATGCATTTATGCAGTCACAGGGCTACAGCTGGAGTGCTATGGATCCGTGTCTTTACATGAAGAAATCCCGTGATGGTTCTTTATTGATTTTGGTACTCTATGTGGATGATATGTTGATAGCAGGGAAAGCTCATGATGAGCTAGATGCTCTTAAGGCTCAGCTCAAGAAGAGCTTTGAGATGAAAGATCTGGGACACGCCGCTCACATACTTGGTATGCGCATTAGACGCAACAAGCATCAGGGACTCCTCTACTTGTCACAGAGGGAGTACTTTCATAAAGTCCTTGGGCGCTTCTGCATGCAGGACGTAAAGCCTATTGGCTGTCCATTGCCTTCTTATGTGAAGGTATCACAGGTTGATTGTCCGCAGACAGATGAGCAGAGGGTCAAGATGGCCAAGATTCCCTATGCATCCGCAATGGGCGGTCTTATGTATGCCATGATAGCCACTCGTCCAGATATTGCCTTTGCAGTTGGCGTTGTGGCACGCTATATGGCTACACCTGGCAAGAAGCATTGGGATGCCATGAAGGGTATCATGAGGTACTTGAAGGGCACTACAGATATATGCATATGCTATGGCAGCCAGGATATAGGAGTCATGGGGTACACTGACTCTGATTATGCAGGACATGCAGATAGTAGGAAGTCCACTTCCAGCTATGTATTCACCTATGCTGGAGGTGTTGTTTCTTGGATGTCGAGGGTGCAAAAATGCATGGCCCTTTCTACTACAGAGGCCGAGTATGTTGTAGCCACTGAGGCTTGCAAGGAGGCCATTTGGTTGGGTTGTTTAGTTGCTGACCTTGGTATTGATGCTATCCCTACACTGCATTCGGATTCTATGAGTGCTATTCAGTTAGCCAAGAATCCGGTCTTCCATGCGAAGACGAAACACATTGAGGTGAGGTATCACTTCATACGTGGGGTCGTTGAGGACAATTCTGTTGATCTTTTCAAGATCTCGATTGACCAAAATCCTGCAGATCTGCTCACCAAAAGCCTCTCTACAGAGCGCTTTGCCTTCCTCAAAAGGTTGATGGGCGTGGGATGAGATGATGTCTTTCCTCATCCTGTTGTACATGTGTACATGTTGTACTGTCTTTTTTTTCTTTTTATTTTCACTCCTCACTGGGGCAAATTTGCCTTTAAGTGGGAGGTTGTTGGGGGTAAAGGCGCCTCTGCCTAGCCGTCTGTCTATTACTACACTGACAGTCACCGCCATTGCACACTGCAAGTGGCGGGCGCCTGTCACCGTCACTTTATTCTTTATTCTTTTAGTGACAGTTTGAATAAGGAAGGCCCGGTCACACATTATGACTATTGGAGTTCCCATTTCTAGTCTCTCCCTTTCTTGCTCTTGCTCTCTCGCCATAGCTCTCGAGTCCAACCTTTGATCCGTCGCTCCCTTTCACGGTTTGCTTCATAATATCACAAAAAGATAAGGAAAAGCAAAGGTAAAAACTATTATGGAAGAGTAGAAGAGATGGCAAACAAGGCCAATATGCCAACAAGTGATGGCCATGAAGATGCCCTCTTATGGCAAACAAGGCCACTATGCCAACAAGTGATGACTATGAAGATGCCCTCTTAGTAAATGAAGGTTTAACTCCAATGTTTTCCATGGTGAAAATTTATGTGAATCTAATGCATTTGGAAGTACAAGTGTAGCAAACAAAATATCTCTTTTAATAACCAAGATGATACAAGTATTGATCCATGGTGATTTGGTAGTAGTGCAAGCAGGCACATGACCAACCATAAGGAGATCTTTCAATAAATGGATCTATGTGAAGATTCAAATAATGTGATATAGACATAATGTGAAAATGGTTGTGCTATCAAAGGAGTTGGCACACTTCTAGTGCCAATGCACAATGGTAAAAATGCCAAAATGGACATTTTATACGTTCCATCTCTAATAAAGAATATGCTAAGGAATGGATACAAGGTGGAATGAATAGAATGAACAAGTTGAATTAAAGACATGAAATTTTTGAACAGTAGACTATTCATTCCCACTCTTTCCTACTTTTAACTTTGATTAAGTCTTTTTGTTTCCTTCTTGCCTATGTTTTCTTGATCACCTAATCACCTTAGCCCCCTCAGGAAATGATGAGAATCCTTCCTAGGATTGGACATGGGAGAGACAAGGGCATTTAAGCATTGTATGGTGCTATCTACTTTGGCATAAACCAATTGTAGAAATCAGGGTTGTATTCCAAGTCAGCATGATGATTGAGATTACAAGGGCTAATGCATACTTGGGTAATGTAAGTTAGGATATCAATTAGAAAATCCCCCGAGTTAATGTGGCTAGTCTCACATGTAGCTCCTCTTCTATAAGGATGCGATCAATGTAAGGGTGGGCCAAAACCTGGTCATCTAGGTGTTTGTTTCGAGTGATAGACAAGACCTTGAAAGAGGTTGGTCTATGTAAGTTGGGTCATACTCAATTGTTTTAATTGCACATTGCTGCTCAGCATTAGTCATTACCTTTGGTAACCCTGTTTCTCCCATTGGAGTTGTAGGTTACATCATTTTTTAAGGAACAATGAGTTAGAGTCAGCGAGGGGAGTGAGCTCCTCAAGCTCAACAGGTGATACACGCCTTTGGGGCTTGCGGTATAATGTTATTAGCTGTCTGATGAGTACATGCTCTTTTGAAATTTCACCATCCTTGATCAAATCCTTTGTGACCTTGGGAAATTTCATGGTTATGAACTCGTATTCTTCCCAAGTTCAGGATAAACAACAGACATCAGACGCAAGGGGTTCATCAAGCAAGTTGAGGTCAAGTCTTTCATAACTCCTAGAGCAGACTTGGTGAAAGTGTTGTCCAAGAGCTTGATGCAAGTCACCAAGACATCTATCGTATTCTTAGTAAGGTCCTTGGTGATTGTTAGGAGTGAACATCACTCGTAGAAAGGTCTAAGACCTACTGGTGGTTGCGATGGAATTGGGCTAGAAAGGGATGGTTCTAGTGGCAATAGACTTGACAATGGTGTGTCTAAGGGTAGCTCTGTAGTCTGATCTATGTGTCTAGTTCTTCTTTGGGGTACTGAGGGTGGCTCTAGTGGCATAAATGGTGTGTTTCCCTCTTCTTGCGCAACCACTAGGGTGCCAAGCTCTTTAGACTCAGATAATCCTGGGGCATCAAGCTATTGTTTAGGTCGATAGATTGGTTGGGGTTTTTTTACTGCAATCGTTGAGGGCTCTATAGGCTTTGTAGCTCGGGTTTTCTGGGTGTTCCCTGCCTTAGCAGGAGTGTGGCTTCCTAGAGATGGGGTGGCAAGTGATGGTCATGGTTGGGCTATGCCTCTAGGATTTCCTTTCTTGGGCACCCATACCCAGGTGTTGCCTTCATAATATCCTTGGACTCACAACAGATCTTTGGGGATCCATTGCAGCTTGATTGTGCACCTACATCGATAGCATCGTGTCGGTTCCTTAGGTCTTGAATGATAATTGTTAGCCTTGCGGGGCTGGCTTTGTTGGCTACAAGTAGGCTGCTTTTGGTGCTTTGGTTCCCATTTAAGTGTGGGCTCTATAGCTTTGGGGATGGCCTTTGTTGGTGGTGGTTTTTTAGTCTGGGTGGGTTATGATGAGTCACGACCCCCCTCCCTAGGATTGGTCCTAGGTAGCTCTATCAATGGCATAGTAGGCTTGAGTGGAGCCTCGTTGCCCTTGCTGAAAGCTGTCCTGATTCAAACGTTGCCAATGATAAGGTGAATACATTGCAAATCGTAATCTATGTTGCAATGTGCTTGCTTCTTAAAAGTGCATCCTAACAGCGATTCTTGACATGCATCCTTCATGTTTGGCAATACATAGAAGATGACTAATAGGCTCTCAGACTCGATAGAGACTGCAATTTTGCACTTTCCTAGGAGTGAATATGGCTTGCCCCCAAATGGGCTAAGTTTAGTGTTGTAGGTATTTAGGACACGTGATTAGTCATGTAGTGCTGCTTTGCCCTTGCGTACCACCATAGAGAAATCAAATTCTAGAAGAAGAAGCAACCATCTAGCAATGCATCTAGTAGCACATGGTTTATTCGTGAGATACAACAATGCTTGATGGTCTACGAAAAAGCTGAAAGGCGTGGCCAGGAAATAGTGTTGAAACTTCTTTACAGCAAACACCA
This sequence comes from Lygodium microphyllum, assembly GCF_053477565.2. Classification (NCBI taxonomy): domain Eukaryota; kingdom Viridiplantae; phylum Streptophyta; class Polypodiopsida; order Schizaeales; family Lygodiaceae; genus Lygodium; species Lygodium microphyllum. The sequence continues at coordinate 50,927,349 of NC_141140.1, read as the reverse complement.
TGGCCAGCCCCTCCTTTTCTGTTGTGGAGTAGTTCATCTCCGTGTCAGTGAGTTGTCTGCTAGCAAAACTCATGGGGTAATCCAAGTTATATTCACTAGGCTGGCACAAGACAACTCCAATAACAAATTTAGACGTGTCTATATGCACGTGGAAGGTGATGTTCCAATCTGGGGCTTGTAAGATTGGTGCAATTGTAAGAGCCTTCTTTAACTCCTCATATGCTTTTTGGCACTCATCAGTCCACTCGAACACGATCAACAGCTAATACAATGGTCTTGCAATCAATGTGTAATTCAACACGAAGCATCGATAGTATCTAGTGTAACCTAAGAAACACTAAACTCCCTTATAGTCATTTGGTGGTGACAAGTCGATAATGACCTTGGCCTTTGAAGAGTCAATGGCTATGCTGTTCTTGGACACCATGTGCCCCTAGGATGTATCCATGCTTGACCTAGAACTAGCATTTCAAGGGGTTCAATGACAGGTTGTAAGGCCTACATCGTTCAAAGATTTCTCACAGCTTCTCTAAGTGTTTGCCCAACTAGAGTGCATACATAGGTCATCTACAAACACCTCTAACTCTCGTCTAAGCATATCTTTGAATATGGTGCACATTAGCCCCCACTGAATGGTTATAAATGCATTCATCAACCCAAAGGGCATCACAATGTAAGCGAAGACACCCCACTCAATATGGAAAATGTGGTTTTGTGCCTATCATCAGGATGTACTTGCACCTAGTTGTATCCTAAGAAGCAGTCCAGAAATTTGTATGCCTATTTTCCTACTACCTTTCAAGCATGTGCTCCATGTATGGTAATGGGCAATTATCCCTTTTTGTCGCAGCATTAACCTTCTTATAGTTCACACACACACACTCATATCTTCATATTCTTCTTCACAACTATCACGATTGGTGATACCCAGTCCGTGTGCTCTATTTGTAGATGAATCCTACCCTCATTAGCTTATCAATTTCCTTCCTCATAGCTTGGGTATGTTTTGGATTCATAGGGTATGATCGTTTTTTTATAGGCACCACATCAAGGGCCATCAATATGTTATGTGGCACCACTCTAAGATCCACTCCTTTGAGCTCATCTAAGGACCAGGCGAACTCATCCACGTACTCTTGCAAGAGTGCAATGAGACTAGCCTCTTCCCCCTTGGTTAGGTCATCAGCTATAAACACAGGTCGAGGCTTCTCACCTTCCCTTGCCAAGTTGACTTCCTTGACCCTGGTGGGTGCCTTGATTAGCTCACTTGACTATCCTTGTCGTTTCACCCCCAGCAGGATCACTACCTTGTCACCTTTCTTAAACTTTGTAAAACATTTTGGTAGGTCCTGCGGTTTCTTCTACTATCCTGCCTTCAACTTCTTCATCTATCCTCTCCTGTCTTCCTTCAATTGTGTACACCTTAGGTGGATTGGTAGGTCCCCCTTGGTGCGTTTGGTCCTAAGAGGTCAAGGTATCTCTGGGTCACTCTCTGTACTGACCTCCGAGTCGGAATTAAACTCACAATCCTTGCTAGAGGAAGGAGTTTTCCCTAGTGGTCGTATCTCGAAGGGTGCGTTTGTCCTAAGCAAGGGTGCTGCCGGTGGTTGGGCTACTCCTGCTTGTTCGTACTCCACTGCTCGTACGTGCTCCAACCAAGAGCAATTGCACTCCATCCGCATGACTCCTCTCTCAGCCCTGCAAGCATTCTCTCTCTAGGGCTTGGATTTTTCTCTTATATGCTTTGTTACCCTTCCTTCGGTGTCATATTCTATGGTGTCTATTTCTTCCTCGCTTTCCTCACTAATCGAGAGGCAGTCCTCGTACTCATCATCGGAATCACCACCTTCTGACTACTCATCATCTCCTAGACTCTCATCTCTAGCTTCTTCCTCATCGATGACTAAAGCCCAATTGTACAGTAAGTTCAGATCATGCACCTTGGTCCATCTCCACTTAGGTTCGTCTAGGAGGTCTTTGAGAGGCTTGAGATTAGCGGTGAGGTTGCTAGTCAATTTGCATGTCAAATACTCAAGGATCTTGTGAAGTTCTAGCCTATTGCTAGGAACATGGAAAGAGATAGGCCTTGGTCGGCTGCTTAAGTTCCTGGCCATCATGCAGAGTGGCACTGGGGACTCTTTCTTCGACACGCTTGCGGTTTTTATAGCATGTTTGTACATCCCCTCTTTGTTTGAGAATGGGAGATCGATGGTCACTAGGACGTGCATCCAATATCGCTCATCCTTAGGACAAGGGATGTATTTGGTCAAAGGCCTGTAAGACTTACTTACTGGCTCGTCGCCTCTAAGCATGGCAGAGATGGCATCTAGGTTGACAAGGGTTGTCTTCCAAGTGTCCATCTTGACCCTTACTGCTTTTGTTCAATTTCCTAGGAAGATTAAACCATTGCCCGAGTCTTCAGTGACTCGGGCATTCCTCATCTAGGGTCAGTCTAGTAGAATGTCATAGTCCACTCCCTTCATGACGATGAAGAGTTGGACACTCACGATCTTCACTGACCAATTCTTCAAGACTCCAAATGGCCTTACTTTCCTTCCATTAGCTAGAGTGATGTTCAACCTAGCTATTTCAACAGGTGGGTTTCCCCAAGCTTGGAGCACAGCATGGCTCAACACACTCATTCCTGCTCGAGTGCCTATGATTTCCTTCTGTGTTACATCTCCTAGGGCTAGGATAGGCAAGAGTGCATGTGTCTCACTGCCTTCCCAAAAGGCATTGACATGTAGTGACTTTGGCACTAATGAGTGCAACGTCAAGCTGGGTATATCCGTGACTGCATTGTGATCCTACAAGTTAGCTGCAACATGCTCCATCAGTTCTTCCACCTAGTGTTTCAACTCCTGCCATAGCATGGGGAGTTGTGTGAGCATCTCACTACACTCAGAGTCACTAGGGTGGTTACCAACATCAAGAGGTATATCCGTGACTGGGTATATCCGTGACTGCATTGTGATGTATGGAGGTTGTTGGTTACTTGCCTCTCTCTTAGGGTTGTGCCTCTTAGCCATTGGTATTGATTGACTAGCTGGCCCATAGCATCTAAACTTGGCCTAGGAGGCACCACCTGTGGCGTAGGTGCATTTCTTGACCTTGTTTGTGCAGGCGAGACTGGTGTGCTCATGCTAGAGAGATCCTTGATCTCACCCTCTAGGGTAGGCACAACGTCATTGAGGTGCTCCTAGGCTTCCTTTACCCACTCCTTGACTTTGCTATTGCTTCGAGTTGGTGCCTACGATGAGGATACTCCCCTACCTTGGCACTTCCTTTCTCTGCCGTCTTTGGAGCGGTAGTCTCTGCCTATGCATCCGTGACCTTCTTACTAATCACTAGCATTGTCGCACCCTTAGTCTTAAGTGTGACCTTTGCTTCAATATTTTTCTTGCTTTTCCTTTAGCTCTTCTTTCCTATTGAGGCTGCATCTAAATTTTTGGGACCTGGCAGTGACATGCATGCCTACTTTTTTTGTGCTCTGGTCATGACATGCAGAGGGATGGGTGTATCCTCGTTGTCGAATGTCTGGACTCCAAACAGCCCCAAGGGTATTGATGCCATGATTTTCGAGCTAGGGGATGACTTTCATCTAGAGCAATCGACAAAGAGATGAGTGATGCTGCATTCAACACATCTTAGGTCTGATTTTTTCATATTCACTTGTTCTCTCTCTAGACATCATGATGAGATATGACCTAGGTGACACGAGATTGGATCTTGGGTCAGCCCTATGAATCGTCTTTCCCTACCTCTACCTACCACCATCATTGGTACTACTCGATAGTCCATCAAGTCTAGATTGCCCTCTTCATCATACAAGACGTAAGGGTTCGCGTGGGCTTCGTTATCATTAGGCTCCTCCACATAATGGATTGGAGCATCACTTTGTGGATGGGTCATGTAGGGTCTTGGTGGTCTGGGTATGCCCGTCGGGTTGATCTCCATCCTAGGGATGACTAGTTTTGCATCGTTTGGAATTAGGAGCGTCAACTGGGCTCCTCTTCCAAATAAATTTGACGGCCTATTCCCTAGGTATGATGGATTGTACTGCTAGACATAGGGGAATCTCCTAGGCAACCTACAGTGCATGGCATCGTGGCCGAAACTATCACAGTTCTGCAAGGCCTAGATCTAGGATTTGGCACTCGGCTGGGATGTGGTTGCCGCCACAATGCACACATTGGACATGTGGTCGCATTGGTTTCCTCGCCAATTCTTGTAGTCATGCTAGCTCCATTCTCACCACGGCTAACTCCTAGCCTTGATATACACTCTTCTCCTTGTCCTACATGCTAGGGGTTGATCCCTTGCTTGAGATTGTGGCCCTCTTTGAGGTCCTCTGATTGGGGTTGTCACAGTTTGAACTTCGAGAGCTTCTCTCTCTCAGCTAGTCATCCACCCTAATTCCTTCGTCAAAGACCCTAGCTAACACATCTTGTTGCAAGCTAGAGTTACTTGCCAAAGCCTTGTACAACTCCTCATTGTGGATTCCGTTCATGAATATGGTGGAGACAGCTCTTTCATTGGGTCGCTCATTCGTGGGGATTCTCTTGAAGAGGCTGCACACATGAGTGATGTAGTCTCTTATGTCCTCCTTGTCCTTTTGATTGACGTTCATTAGTCGGGCTATGAGGTTATTAAAGTATCCTGCTTTTGAGAATCTCTTAATGAAGAGATCTTTTAATTGGGCAAACTTTTCCCGCTCCGCCATGTCTAAGCTGGTGTACCATGTCCTACCTTTGTCACCTAAGTAGAGCCCAAACGCATGGGAGTGTTGTGCAAGGTTTGTGAGACCATTGGCCTCGTAAACTTGCTTGAATTGCTCTACGAAATTGTATGGGTTGCTACTAGGTTAGTACTTATCTGACTGCTTAGCTATTGCATGGATTTTTTATTGGCTCTTTGCCCCCTGAGTAAATCCCAAGCCCGAGAGTAGCGAGGTCGCCTAGTGCTACCACACTCTATTCAGCAGCCGTGTTGTCCATGAGCCGCTTGGTCACAAGATTGCTTAACATGAGATCTACCTCTAGTCTCTCTCTCTCTCTCTCTCTCTCTCTCTCTCTCTCTCTCTCTCTCTCTCTCTCTCTCTCTCTCTCTCTCTCTCTCTCTGTGTGTGTATTTTGTCCTACCTTGCTTTTGCTAGCTAAGGCTAGCACGTGTCACGCTTCATGCACATCTATGTCCTATTGCAGCTTCCTAGCTCTGTGCTCACAATTATAGGCCGATATGCCCTATAGCGCTTTCCTAACTGCTTTCCTCTCTTCCTTTAGGCGTGCTACTACCTCCTCTACTGGCCTACTGTGGATTACTGTTCTGGTCAGCATGTCATATTCATTGACCATGTCTTGGACCGCGATTGGGAATTCACCCAAGTCCAGTCTCCCTGCTCTACATTTGCTCTTGACATCATTCCCGCTTCCTGCTCCACGAGGTTGTCGATCAATCCAAGTAGCTATGGTAGCGCTTTGCCCTCAATCTTGCTATTCTTTTTGTCTTGCCACCATCTTCGAGGGTCCTATTAATAGGGCTCTAAGACACCTAATTGTGTTTTGGAGTCTCCTCCTATTGTTGGGTTCCTTCAAGTTATTATGTCTAAGTGTGTTCCTTGTTATTGAAAACGGTCCTCAACTTATGTACACTCAGTGTTGGGTGGTCTATTGTGCACAATGCAAATTCAAGCTTTCTATCCTTTTGGTGCAGTTATGTAAAAGAAATCACTATGGGGTGCATAAACAAAACAAAACAAACATACATGTATGGCTATCCCCTTGGCTTGATCTACGACCTAGTATGGCTCTAAGTGCGGTCTCTGGTTACTGCTCAGGATTGCCCGGGGTCTATGCTGCTCCCTCTATGATCTATCAAGGTTGGGTCACCATATAAAGGTTGGTTTTTGGCTCTAAGTCAGGATGATCTCTTGGCCAGGCTACTAGAGGTCACTTCTAGACTGCACCATTGTGGTTTTCTCTAGTTTTTGGCTTTAGCGAGCCGAGTCAAGTTTCTAGGGTGTTCGAAAATGTGTCCCAATTGGTCCTAACCTGGGGAGGTGGTCCTATTCCTAGTTCTTTTGTCTTCTACCCAACTGGTTTGATTCCCAGAATCGAATGATCCGATTTTGGTGGTCCACTGATTGGTGATTCTAATTGGCAATAGGGGGTCCAATTGATTGGTAGTCCGACGACTGGACTAGTGGGATGGTTCGATTAGGGAAGGTCATTCGATTGGATGGTTGGGTGTCCGATTGGATGGTTGGTCCGATCAAACCAAAGGGCTTGGTTTATTTGTCAAAGAGTGTTCAAATGGATGGGTGGTCGATCGACCTCGGGGTGGTGGCCTTGAAGTCGGATGGTCCGACACTCCTAGTCGAATGGTCTGATTGCCCGTCGACTTTGGGAGTTGGACCAAGACAAAATGGTTCAACTGTGAGCCCGACAGCACATCGCGATGCATTTTGGCCGATTTCTCCACACAATGGTTGCGGCTGCCTACAAGACTTTCTAGATCGAGCACATACACAGCAAGGAAAGTTTGTATCTACCTGGGGTGGCCAAAAAACTCCGAACCAATGGGCATGATCTCTTCTTTGACCTGCAACTCTCTCAAGCTCTCTCTTTCACTCTCAATGTGAAAAAATAAGCTCTTTTCCCCTATCCTTGGAGTTTTAGGGTCCTGCCTTACTCAATACTTACCTCCCAACTTACCCTCCTTAATCATTAGGCCTTGAAGTCTATCTTTTTCCCACTCTTTCCTGGTTGTGCCCTAATTACAACAGCAAAACCCTATTGTTTTCTCACAATCTTTTAGTCTTATCCTACCTTAATGCAAAAAAAAAAATCACAACACAATCCTTGGCCTGAATCATCCTACTCATCTACACATCAAAAACCCAAAATACTTACTTGTTTTGCAGATTAAAATTCCTAAATCTCCTATCTACCTCAAGCACCGGTTAGGGGATGAAACCCTACTTCCATGCTTGATTTGAAGCGGGCGATGCTCAAGGCTTGAATACGTTGATCTCAGCAACGGAACCAAAAGGAAAGGGGCTCTCTAGCTCAACCCCCGGTACCTATGGACCGCTTATTGGTCAAGTGTTTCAAGTCAAGTGGCCATGGCTGGCTCTCACATAGTCAACGCGCTCTCCCTACCCATGGGGTGTAGTGAGCTTGCCTTGATGCTTGATCAAGTGCCCTTCTCTTTCTTCCACTCTGGTAGCTACACGATCCTTGAGGCAAGCTCAAGTAACCTCAATCCCTCTCCATCAAGCTCCACCATCCATAGCCGCACCACAAGAGAAGAGAAGAGAAGTGAAGAGAAGAAGATGAAGAGAGGAGATGGGGAGCTTCTTCTCCTCAATCCCTCACTCTCACACACTCACTCCCTCACTCTCTCACACTCCCTCACTCAAGCACACACAGGAAGGCACGAACAAGAGAATAAGAAAAATAAGAAGCTTTTTACTACACATCAAGAATGAACTCTCATCCACTTTTTGAACTTTATATACAAAACCCTCTTTCCCTTGGGCGGTCATCCCCTTTTTACATGGCCGGCCCTTTTGTCCATTGTCCTCCTATCTTCTTAGCTTCCTTCCTACTGCCCATCTACCTTTACAAGTTGCATAGGAGAAAGCCTGGCACTCTTTTACAACAGTTTCAGGGGTGTCTTGTATTTAAAAATGCGATTTTGCCTTCGACTTGATTTTTGAGGCCGCCCTTGCGCTTTTAGATTTTCTCCTTCCTACCTTTATTGTTCCCTTGTTTGCAAATGGAGACATGGAGTCTATAGCTTGAAAATGATTCAACATAAGCAACAAAGATCCCCAACACAAACATCCCAAATAAACAAATGAATCTCAATGGAACGGCCATTTGGGCTAGGGGCCTTACCTTTCTTCATTGATATGGCTACATGGTATAGTTTCTCTTCAAAGAATGATGACCAAGTTTCAAAGCCACATTAGCATCTACCTTCTCTTCCATACAATTCAAAAAGGCCTACACTTGCAAAAGATATTCAATGCCTTGGTCGAATTGTTTGTTCACAATGGCTAGAGATGATTCTGAAATACAACAATGATTCCATCTTTGTCCTTATTACCCTCCCTTCCTTGTTTTTTGATCATCATCAATGTCCCCCTCTTTTGCTTCATTTTGAGAGAGGCAATATACATTGCACATGGGGCCTCCCTCGGGTCAATCTTTTAGATCTGTTATATACCCAAATAGTAGTAATCTTGTGTTGTTCATAGCTCTGTATGAAGCCTTCAATATTCTACATTAAATATAGCAGTATAGCATCACCAAAAGAGTGTTCTAGAGCCTCAAGTAAATCAATGCTACATTATTGAGTTGATTCTAGCTGTTTGTGCCCTTATTAGGCCTACTTTCCTCCATATTGTTTGCTAAAACATGTGATACTATTTGTATGCTTCCCAATTTCTTACATGGTCCAGATACTAGCTTTTGAGCTCTTTTCCATGCTATCATGACTCTAGCTAAGTATTTTTCATGTCTCAAGAAGCTCGTTCAGCTTGAAGGGTGGTGGCCCTTTTGATACTATGTTGCTGCATACCAGCTTATAGCTTATCATCATTGGTATATGGTAACATCTTTGATCATACCTGATACTTTAGATTTGGATACATCCACTATGACTCATTGTTGAAGTAAAACCTATCTAGCCCCAGTGCCTTGCCAAGTTGTGTCGAGATGCTTGTTATGCCAAGTTATGCTTCTACATGTGCCATTAAGAAAAATGATAGCAACATCAATCAACTAAGGTCACCAAAGAAGATGGCCAATTCGCCTAGAGATTGATCCCTTAACCATTGCCACTTTTGCTTATGCAAGCAAGACACGTTAGGAGCATACATAGCAATGCAATCCAAGAGCTCACCACTCACTCTAATTCTAATCCTAGAACTGATCCTTCATCATCCTTCAAAATCAAAGATGGACCAAGGTTCTCTTTCATTGCTACTAGCATGCCACTCTTACCACGTTAAATAATATTATTGAAAAGATAGTCACCCTCTATACCACACTCTAGGAGAGTATCTGGGCTTAACTTAGTTCCCTAAAATCTTGCAACATTCAATTTGCAAGGTCTAATTAAAGAGACCACCTCAAGGTGTCTTTCTTTGAAACATGTTCCTCTAGTGTTCTAGGAGAGAATGGATACTTTTTTTGATATCCTATCCATGGAAATGAGAGGGTTGTGCTTCTACCAAGTTGCCTAGAAGAGCATAAATGTTACTATATGATTGATTGCTCCTTACCAAGTACTTAATCGAAACCTTGAGTGACTTATTCTTCCCCACCTTATGCAAGCCTCTTGTAAACAAAGGGATATTTTCCTTGCTAGCATTTTTGCTATCTTTCTTACTGAAAAACTGCAAGTAGAGGGAGACTAGGATGGAGAAATAGAGGTCTCGAGCTACATGCTCACCTCATATTCATTCACTTATCTTCTCAGAGTCAACTACAAGTGTTATCCTCCAGTGATAGATAGCCTCAAATTAGGGACACTTTACACCTGCTTCTAGTTAGATACATACAACCACATGATAAGGCTTAGACTATGCCTTAGCCTTATTTCTCAACACTCCCCCTCAAGCTCAGAATGAGCTTGCAAATAATACTCCAAGTGCACTCCTGAAGTATTCAAACTTATCTTTACCTAATGCTTTGGTAAAGATATCAGCAACTTGGTCATTTGTTTTCACATGGACCAAGTCAATCTCTCCATCAATGAATTTTTCTCTAATGAAGTGATAGTGCACTTCTATGTGTTTTGTTCTTGCATGGTAGACTGGGTTCTTTGCCAACATAATGCTGCTAACATTGTCACAATACATAATGACTCCACCATCAATCTCTATGCCCATGTCATATAAGATCAATCTCAGCCATGTCTGCTCACATGCCGCCAATGCAATGCCTCTATACTCTGCTTCAGTGCTTGATAAAGCAACTGTAGGTTGCTTCTTACTACTCCAACTTACCATGGCTGATCCAAATGAGAATGCATAGCCACTAGTAGATCTTCTATCCACAGAGCTACCTACCCAGTCTGCATCTGAGTATCCAAATAATGTAGGCTTGATTCCTTTTTCATAAAACAGCCCAAATCCAGCTGTCTTCTTCATATATCTAATAACTCTTCTCACTACATCCAAATGTGATTTGCATGGTTTCTGCATAAACTAACTTATCAATCCAACAGCGTAACTCAAGTCTAGTCTTGTAATGGTCAAGTAGATAAGACTACCAACCATCTTTCTGAACATAGTAACATCCTCAACATAAGATCCATCATCCATCAACTTAGCATTTTGATCCAATGGTGTATCAACCGGTTTGCATCCTGTCATGCCATATTTTTCCAACGTATCCAGTGCATATTGCCTTTGTATCAGCCATATACCATGAGGTGTGTCAATAACCTCGATACCAAGAAGTATCTCAACAAACCAAGGTCCTTTATATCAAACTCTTTATGTAACCCATGCTTGACTTCAGTAATCTCCTTCTCAAGTGTACTTGTAATAATGAGATCATCAACATAGATGACCACAACAACCATACCATCTTCTGTATGCCTCACATAAAGTGAATAGTCAGCTTTGCTCTGCTGAAATCCCATACTGCATAAGAATTTGTTGATTCTATCACACCATGCTCTTGGTGCTTGCTTCAGTCCATATAAAGCCTTCTTCAACCTGCATACATAATGTGGGTATTTTGAATCCACATAGCCCTTTGGTTGATCCATGTACACTTCTTCTTCTAAGTTGCCATTCAAAAATGCATTTTTCACTTCCATTTGATAAAGCCTCCAACCATAGATAGAAGCCAAAGCAATTACCGATCTCACTATTGTCATTTTAGCTACTGGACTGAATGTTTCTTCATAGTCCAAACCATAAGTTTGTGCATATCCTTTTGCAACTAGCCTTGCTTTATACCTTTCAAGAGAACCATCCAACTTACATTTGACCTTATAAACCCATTTACATCCAATAGACTTCTTACCATAAGGTAGTTTCACCAAATCCCAAGTCTTGTTTTTCCTTAGTGCATCCATCTCTTCATCCATTGCTTGTCTCCACTTTTTGCTCTCTACTGCTTCTTCAAAGCAAGTAGGCTCCACATGTTGTACATAAGAAACCATGTATGCATAATGCATCTTCATGAACCCATTATAAGTCAATCTATCAACTGGATACCTTACCCTTTCTGGCCTTCTCAATTGAGGTGCACTACCGTGTGTCTCATCTGATCTAGCATGTGGTGGCACATACTTTCCTGCACTTCTAGTGCCAGGTGTTTTAACATGCGGAATGCCATACTCGTCATCTATAGATTCATCTTCTGAACTTTCAGTCATTGGTCTCTTACCTTTTGCAACTTTTGTACTCCTTTGTGCATTTCTCAATCTACCACTCCATGGACTGTAGCTGCCATTGCTTTCCACATTCTCTTGAGGTCCTGAAGCATCTTCCACATGCTGATTTTCAGCCTTGTTGTTTGCTGAAATTTTCCTTCCATAGCCATCATCATCATTGCTTTCATAGGAATCAACATCCACTACAATTTTGGGCTTGTACCATGATTCATATTCACTGAATCTAACATCCCTACTTATGTATACTTCCTTACTCACTGGATCATAGCATTTGTATCCCTTCTTCTCATCAGGATATCCAAGGAAGCACCTACAACCAGCTTAAGTTTCGAACCATTCACAACATAGAGGGTGTGGTGGCCAAGGAGGAAGCGGCCAGGAAAGTCATCGAACAATGCAACTTCACCAAGTATCTCGATAAATTTGCGCAAGAACCTGACCACACAAAGTGTGTGGAGTTCCTCAAGTCTTACGACCCTGACAATGAGTGCGGCACTGTCACAGTCAGAAGGGGAGAAAACACCAAACAAGTACATGTTCGCTTAACCCCTACCTTGGTGGAGAAGGCATTGGGACTGGAGCCAAAGATAGAGAAGAAGCAAAAGAGGGATGTGTACGCCATGCTAAAAATGAGAAAGGAGGACGTGCTAACAAACGATGGCATCAGCATCTAGGACATCCTTGATGCGGAAGCCAGATTGCAAGCAAAACTGGTACATGCACTCTTCTCCAGCTAACGCTACAACTCCTTAATGCATCAAATCAACGTGCATGTGCTGGAGAATGTAGTGGCCCACACCCTGCATGAAGTCAACTAGAACAATTATGTGCGCAAAACTATCGACCAGGTGGCTAAAGTGGTTCATCTCTATGAAGAAGATGCGTAAAGAAATCACTGCATGGTCATGCATATTCACTCTTTTGCTTGCGAAAGTGGATGAAGAGTTGTCCATTCCATTGGAATTCCATCATCATGTTTTGCAAGTCCAAATAAAATTTTCCAATGGTTTTCAACCAATCTTAGCCAATGACAATATCTATGGGACCCATTTCCAAAGTGATCAAGTCCACTTCCATAATACATGAAGGAGAATTGGCTTTAGGAAGCACACCAGCAGGAGGAGAGTCCCCAACTTCCAAGGCCACAGAAAGAAAGAAGGCCTCGTTTATTGCCTATGGAAGCATTTTGATTGCGCTCATCTAGGAGGCAGTGAAAGAGACACAAGATGCAGAAGAAGGGGAAGGAGAAACACCCGACAGATCACCCCCTCACCAAGACCAAGAGAGGTCCAGCAAGGACCAAGACTGATAAGGAAGGGCAGGGGCAAGAAGAACAATCAGGCAAAAAGCAGGCCAAGGAACCCAAGAAAAAGATAGCGCAGAAGAAAAAGAAGTCATATGAAGGCTGCAGGAAGGAGAAAGAGGATTTGGAAAAGCAAAAAGACAATCCCTCAAGGAGGCCGAGGAGAAGAAGAAGAAGAAGAAACAAGAAGAAGAAAAGACAAAAGAAGACATCAAGAGGGCTAAGAAGGTGTCAAAACAAGAGGCCGAGAAGAGAAAAAGAGAAGAGCATGAAGAAAAAGAGAAATTGGAGGAAGAGTACAGAAAAGCTGAAGAAGAAAGGCAAAGAAGAGCTGTGGAGGAAGAAGAGGAACTAAGAAGGAAGGAGGAAGAGGACTTGGTTGAAGCCACACAACGGTTTATTAAGCAGCAGTGCAGGGCGGATGACCTGGGAGCCTGGAGCCCGTTGAGGGAAGAAGGGCCTAGCTCTAACACACAGGTACCAGAAGTCACGCCACCCGCTGTCTTTGAAGGCAAAGGCAAGGCCCTCCTCCATCCTATCCCCACCCTCATGGTGCCCTCCACCAAACCAACCACCCTCACCCCTAGCATCCCCACCAGCATGGAGGTTTCCAACTTCATGGCTTGGATGCAATATTTCATCAATAAAGAAATGGCCCATGGAAAGAGCACGGAAACCACGGCCACGGGGCAAAAGAGACCAACTGCAGATGCTGATTCAAGACAGGACCAGAAGCGTCCGAGAGTGGAAGCCTCGACCACCCCAACCCATGCAACAATGACACCACCAGTCAATTACGATGAGTATGTCCTTGAGTTGCTCTCCCAATTGGAGCGGGCGAAGGAGGAAAAAAGGATGGCTGTGGTTAAGTTGGTGGTGGAAAAGGAGTCAGTAGCTGCTTTCTAGCTTGAAAAAACCCGCACAATAGCCATGCAACAACGACAAATCGTTGACCTCAAGCAGGAATTAAAAGCCAAGGAAGACATGGAAGAAAGCTACAAGCAGTGGCTCGAGGATGAGAATCAAGAACTGGTGCAGATGCAGCGTGAATATAAGCTCCTCCTGATGCAACACGGGGAATTGGAGGAGAAAACCGCCAACATCGAGCAAATGATGGAGGAATTAAATGCCAAAGAGGAGAAGAGAAAGCAAAAGAGAGAGCAGCAGCAAAAGGAGATTGAGTCTATGACCGATCAACTGCACTTGGGAAGGAAAGAGCACGAGACTATGAGCAGAGGACTGAAAGCCCAAGAGTAGAAGCTCATAACCCTGGCATAGAAGCAGGGGGAAAGCATGGAGGGAATGAACAAAAGAGCAGAGGAATGGGTAGCACAGAACGAGAAACAGGTGAAGACACTGACACGATGCCTTGCTTTGGTGGAGAAAGAAAAAAATCATTGCAAAAAGTAAAGCAGACACCGCCCAAACAACCTTCAGTGCCCAACAACAGGCCTTCCTCAACACATTGCTGGACACGACCCACCCAGAGGGAAAGGAGTCATTGGAGGTGGTGCAAAAAAAACTGAGCAGCATCGCACGCAGGGCCCTGCATGCGGGGCGACAGATGCCACCCTAACCTACGGAGGTTAGGCTAAGCTTAGAAGAGCAACAGAAGTACTTACTGCTGGCCAGCCTAACCCCCCAGGAATTGGACGCACTAGGCTTTGAAGAAGGAGTGCAACTAGAAGATCGGCCAGGGCAGGAGGCTGACCTTGAGTTCGTTATGGGGAGAATCAGAGAAGAGGTAATCCCACAACCCCCCTTGCCGCATGTTGAAGAATAGCAACAAACTAATCCATTTATGGAAAGACAAGCCGCACTAAGGGAGAGACGAAGAAAATTAGTTGAGGAAACCAAGAAGCAGTTAAGAACCAAACCGGTCGTGCAGCCATCCGCACCCCTTCCACCATGCCCCGATGACCTCCCGGCTCGATTCCACGCGGAGCTGGTGATTTGGGAATGGAAAGAAAAAAAAAAGACCCATTCACCTTTAGCTTCCTCATGCCTAATAGCCTGCGGAGGGTCCTATCGATCAAGGTGATGGAGGAGGTGATCGAAATTGGTGGCCGACTGGGACAAAAATGGGTGGAAGAAAGGGAGAGCACCCCCACTCTGTGGGGAAGGGAAGAAGCAGAGTTTTGGCAAGACAAGGTGTTCAAAATACCACATATTATACAGGGCTACAACTACCAACCCCTATGGAGGAGGCAAGTGTGCGATATTAGCATGCTCGCCTAGATGGCCTTTTGTAATAGCCTGCCCTATGAAAGGAACGACCCCATATTCATGGCGTATCCTCGTAGGGTAGGTGAGGATTTGTTGCCACCCTCCATGGGCATCATGATTTTCCCATCATCTACAACTCCAATGCCGCCTCCTTCGAACGTGCCCTCCTTTTTGACTCGGGAAGCCTAAATGATTCCATGACATGTTTTCTCGCAGACTTCTCTTCATGCCCTGATCCAACCTTTATAACTACTTGTAATTATCTTAGGCTACTTAAGCTACTAACCCCACAAGAGCATGGCTTGCCACCCCTCTTTTTTGACCCTAATGCCATTGATAGCTGTGCCATGGCGCGTTTAATGATGAGAGCTAGCCTTCTCCCCTCCTTTTGCCTAGCTCTCTCAGAGAATATGAATGACAGCCAGTTCACTAGGTGCAACCATCCCTTCCTCTCCACCACCTCCCTCCATGTCCGCATGAACCTCAAAGGGTACATGCAAAGCCATCAGTTTTTGAGCAAATCCATTCGACCCCCTTCTCCGCCTAAATCAGAATAGGAATATTAGGTACAGGCTGTCGTTCTACTGTGTAATTCTACCAAAAAAAAAAATCCAAGGAAGAGCAAGTGGAACATTACACATAGAATGGGCAAACAACTCATTCACCACAGCACTTAGCACCACGTAGAGCACGATCACTACACCTAGGGGTCCTCAAGTTAGGCGTGCCCAGTGGCTTCGGTTGGCCGGCTCCACTCCTAACCCCCTAGCCCCTTTTTGCTTCCCCATTTTACGCTTAGGGCCCATCAAGGGCAGGACATACCTAGGGAGGTCACACTCACCTATGGTTAGACCTGTCACCCTAAGCTACTTGCACTGCATCTCTTGCACAAATGGGACCCCAAGCGTGGGATATCACCGCGGCGGGCCGTGGTTAGACCCAACTCCCCATTCCACCAGCACGAGCACAAGGCACTACACAATAAGGTATACGCCCCCCTTAGGACGAGCACCGCACCCTTCCCTTCCAAGCATCACAAAGGCGAACACCCACCCACCGACTTCGAAGGCCCCCATCATCCACTTGTTATCCCACTTCTCCAACAAACTTTACTACCAAGCTTCCAGGAGCACCCGAGTCTACACGTGGCTCTGCCCTTACACGACAACTGCACCAACTACCCCTTAAACCCCAACAGTCACCAAGAGTGCCATGGGACTGGCACTCGTCTCGAAGGGGGGTAATGTTAACCCCAAGCCAAGAAGGCGGAAGAATGAATGAAAAAGCGAGAAGAAGATGAAAGAGAAGCAAATACACGCAATCGGCCTCTAAAGATAAGCCAGGGCCAAAAGCATAATTTTAAATAAAAAGTGCCTCAAAAACTCCAAAAACTCTTGTAAAAGAGCGCCAAGCTCCCTCCTGTGCCACTTGTAAAAGAATAGACGGGTATAGGCTTAGGGCATGAAGTAAGAAGAAGGAATTAGAAAAAGGAACCTTGCCACAATGGCCAATCATGTAAAAAGGGATGGGCGGCCACGGGGATTTAGGGTTTGTATATATAAAGTTCAAAAAGTGAATGGAAGCTCATTCTTTGGTGTGTGGCTAACAAGAGCTCTTCTCTTCTTCTCCTCTTCTTGCTTGTGTGTGCTCTTGAGAGAGGGAGTGTGAGAGTGTGAGATGGTGAGTGTGTGAGAGTGAGGAATCAAGAGGGTGAAGCTCTCCACCATCCCCCTCTTCTCTTCTTCTCTTCTCTTCCCTTCTCTTGCACGCGCGGCTATGGTGGATGGAGCTTGGAGATGGAGGAGGCTTGAGGATGCTTGAGCTAGCATCTAGGATCGTGGAGCTACCGATGTGTGCAAGAGAGAAGGCAACTCATATCGGCATCAAGGTAAGCTCACTACACTCGTAGGATCAACGGCGCATCGGCTATGTGAGAGGTAGCCATTAGAGCTCGCTTGGAACGCTTGAAGCAATAAGCAGTTCGTGGGCCTTGGCGGTTGAGTGAAAGCTCCCACACTCTGCAAAAGACTTTGTACACTATAGACATCCTCTTGAATTATAAACACTCTTTTGATAGCCCAAAGCATCCAACAATAGTAGGCTATAGAAGCCTTAAGCAAGAAACCTTGTATCAAAACCCCAAGGACTACAGTCTTGTCTTAAACTAGATGCAACTTGTTTTCACTCTAACTTTTTCCTCTAAACTCAGAATATGCAAGTTCAAGTACTGAAATTGATTGAAACAAACTTGGTCTACAAGCCATCACAAGAAAAATTGAAAAAATCATCTTTTCCTAATTCAAAATACCACATTTCGTAAAATGTGTTACTTTTTTTTATTTTTAGGCCTTGACGCCCTGTATACTCAACTCTTTTCATGTGTTTTTATCCACCAAAATTGTCATTAAGTTAATATAACTTAAAAATGGAGTTTCAAAGTAATTTGGAGACCAATTTTAAACCTAGAAAATCTATTAGGATCACAATCAGTAAGTATCCAATAGGCATATATGTGGAATATTTATATGGATGTCTTTTTCTTGTTATTTCTTCATTGAACATGTAACCACGCAATAGTAAATTAGTGGATTGTGTCAATGGGACTTGGATGTAATATCCAGATGCTTTGGATACAGGTTTCGATGTAAGGGACGAAATGCTAGATTAGCGTTGCACATTGGAGATTTTTTTTTTCGTCTTCTAAATATTATTTGATATTGTCTTTGTATTTATGCATAAATTCGAACCTTGTGTTAATGAGTTAATTTAAAAAATAATTATATATGGTGAATTAATTATGTTTGGTAATTAGATAATTAAGATACTCCATTATAAAAGGGAAGTGAGAGGACGGATCCGAACAAGTCCACTAGTTGTGCTATGGTTGAGTGGTCTCGATGAACTAAGAGTTTCCTTTAGAAACATTAGATTTAGGATGTTTTAGGGAAGAGTTAGAGGATGACAGGCCTAGAAAATATTCTAGAACCCGACTATGTGTTGTTTTAGGGGGACCAAGGGGGTTAAGACTTTGCCTCTAGAGGGGTTGACACATTAGCTCCCCCTCATTTCTCACCCTTGTAACCAAGTGTGATACAAGTCTACTTTGATTCGAGTTGATTAACTCATAAGTTGCTTGAAGACCGATGCTAGATAAACTACTGGGTGATCTTAGTATTATTAGGGACCTTGTCTCCTCATGGGTAGGGAGAAATTCCAAGGGAGTTTTGGACGATGTTGCCTAGGACTCTCTCTTGATGGGCTACCCAAATTGTGCCCTTGAGGATTTGTAAGAAGGCACATTACATGTGGTATCAATGTGAAACAATATAAATAAGTTGGCAATACTTTATGTGTGTGTTTACTTAATGTATTAACTTATAAACTCAAGAGCAAAAGAGTTAAAGATATCCTTTAAAAAATAGCTTAATGATATGGATTGCCATGCACCTTCTACAAGCATGAATGTTAAGCTCCAAGAAAAGAAATTTCTATTCAAGCAAATTAAGTTACTTGAATTCACAGGAAGGGGACAAGATGTGGAGATTAATGCTCAAGCCTGGATTGAAACCCTTGAAGATTAGTTTGAGGTGGCTAGAACAAGCATGAGTATAATAAGGCTATGAATGCAAACTATGGTTGGTATGTGAGGCACGCTTGTGGTGGAAGTAGTGGTGCCACAACAACGCTACTATTGAATCCCTTGTAAGCTGAGAAGATATCAAAAAGGCCATAAGACAAAGTTACTTACTGCCTTCTTATTGTTTTATTAAGATGAATGAGTTCTTTTCCTTGCACTTTGGCATTAACCCTAGAGGCCTATTATTCTTGGTTCATGACACTTCAAAAATATGGACCACCCATGGATACTACCCAATAGGTGGCAAAATTTTGCCATGGACTAAATCAACCCTCAGATCCTCATCTAGAGTCCCTTAGGATGACCAAATTGCAAGATGCTCTCATATGAGCCAAAGCCTTGATCATGCCAAATAGAGACCAACTTCTTGAAGATAGCTACTTCTTAGAGAGGACCAATGAAGACTATGATGACTCAAAGGACCAAGGAAAGAAGTGTCACAAGTGCGGTGAGATAGGGCACATCCGAAAGAGATGCCCTAATTGGTGATACTTCTATTACAATGAGCTAGGGCATATCCAAGAAAATTGCCCTAGACTAGATCAATAAGAGAAGGAACCGACTCCAAAACAAAGGCATGCAAGTTTAGCATTTAATGTATTCCAATAATCAAATAATGATGAAGGCCTAGAGCTCATTGAAGCCTTTCAGGGTTATTACAAAACCCTAGAAAGATCTTCATGAGATGTAATAAATCTTGTACTTAGAATAAGCCCTACTCTTGCAATAATAATTGAGTTATAATGCATTGCAATATTTCATTATCTTGAAGTTTGAGTCCTAACCCATAGGTTCTGCCAACCCCTTATAAGTTGATCTCGAGATGAGGACATCTCAAATCTTCTAAGTGGTAGATGATATAATATCTCATGTGTGAATAGGAGGCCTTGGCATTTTAAGGCTCCTAAGGGTTTTTTTCACACACACACACACACACACGCACGCACGCACGCACGCACGCACGCGCACGCACGCACGCACGCACGCACGCGCACGCACGCACGCACGCACGCACGCACGCACACACACACACACACACACACACACACACACACACAAGGTTTTATTTCATTTTAAAGAAAAAGGTGACATTTTTCAACCATCAACATCATCTCCATGAAAGTGATTGTTGAACTAATCAATTCACCACTATTTATCATTGTGATTAATCCTTGATTTATGAACATAATTAGCATTACCATCCTAATCATTGTGAATAAACAAGCACCAACAATAATCATTATTATTAAACTGATCGTTTTCTTCTCCATCTCATCCCCTCTTTGTCATTGCTACGTCATCAAGAGTTCCACCATCAAAGCGCTCATTGTTAGCTTCAAAGTACAATGTGATCACTTGACAAGCAATACATTGGAGTGCCGATTGACGAGCTTAACAAAGAAGACTAAGGCTAAATAATAAACTTAGCCCTTAGACTAAGGGCTTCCTTTTCCTCTTCTTTTTTTGATAGAATTGTTATCAACCATCAAGGTTGTCCCTTTTGCAAAAGCAATAGTCATTATTTGGCCCTTACATATTGAGGGGACACACACACACACACACACACACACATGGGGAGAGAGAGAGAGAGAGAGAGAGAGAGAGAGAGAGAGAGAGAGAGAGAGAGAGAGAGGGGACATAGAGGGAGGGAGAGAGAGAGGGGACACAGAGGAAGAGAGATTAAGAGGAATATAGAGAGAAAGAGAGAGTTCAAAGATGAGGCAAGAGGAGCATTGTCAAAGCTAAATAGCATTATGAAGGATGAGGATTGCTTTAAAACAACTTATTATCTAAGGGGAAAAGGGCATTACTGGTTTGCTTCCCTTTGGGTATGACAAAATCATTCATTTCCATATGTAAATAGAATATGCAGACAATCAACCAAGTAGGGGATAAATTTCATCACACGATCATACTATATTGAAAATACAATCATAATATATTGATATGACATCCATAATACATTAAAAGAACACAAGTAAAAAGATGCCTACAAGATATTGTAGAATAGTACATTAACTTTTAAGAAATGGTGATAATGATTTATGTAAATGTGTTCATGCCTTATCACACATACAGTTTGGTCAAATATGCAATACATTGGTCTACAATGTCTTGAAAATCACATTGTGGAGGAATTACAAGGGTACCAACATAGATTGAGTGGAGTAGAAATATTAGTGCTTGCCAAGATTGATTACAAAGCATTGACAAAAGCTATTTTTTAAATAGATAAATATTTTGGTTCGAGATATTGAAAAATAGATGGATTAGTAGGTAATACACAAATCTTTCCATTGTGTTGTATTCATTTGATTGATTCTAAAGAATAGTACAAAGCCAAGGTGAAAAGGAGCAAAAGAGCAAGAACAAAGGATCGTGATGGCACCCAAGAGGAGCGTAACTAGAGCTAGATAGGAAGTTGCAAAGACAAGCGAAGCTCCTTTATCTACATTAAATCTGTCCAAGTGCCATCAAATCCAATAAACACTTTTATTATAACAAGTTTTGAAAGTTATAAAGATTACTTGGAATCTTTATAGAAAAATGATTTTTTAAATGTCCCTAAATTATAGATAACTTCTTACAAAGGGAAAAAACTAAACTCATATAATTAGGATAGTTATTATAAGTCGTTTTAAGAACCACTCTTAGGAAGATTTGGCAATATTCTGACCTTGACCTATTGGTGTGTTCATTATGGGCAATGACTAAGAGGTGTAACTCTTGCAAGAGAGATTGCAGCTTGGCATGAGCACTATGCTCAAATATGCACTTACTAGGACTCCACTTTGCCCTTGTGACCATTTTGATGGCTAATGAAAGTCAATTATCAAGGATTATTCCCCTTTAACCACAAGTGTTATTGTATTTCATTCATAGATTGTAAGTTTCCCAAAGTGACTAAGTCATAAACAAAATGTGATATTCAAGATTTGGTTCAAGTATTCTTAAGCTCAAAGATTCTCACTTATAGACTTATTAAACATGGATTGAAGACTCACGAAAGAAAGCTATAGTGCATTCCACTAATTATTGTATCTCTTCAAGGTATTGTACTCCAAATGAAGTAATCATGATGTGAAATATCCTTTATGGGATACTCAAAGGGACTGTTTGGTGCACAAATTGGATGTTGTATGCGTGTGTAGTGAACGCCTGAAGGTCCACAAGAACAAATAACTCTACATAAACTTCATAAAAGCAAGAAGAGAGTTTGCACGACATGAGACAAGAAGACAAATTGGGTACAATCTCCCCCCATGCCTTGTGCGAGTGCTCCAAGCTCAAAAATAGCCCAATTTACAATTAGCATGCTTTTGGCTTTTGTGTTTTCTTTTGTCCAAATAAAGAATAAAGCGGTTGGGCATCCCAAATACAATGTCCAATAATTAAATATTTAAACTGAGCGCCTATGCGCATACAAAATAATAAATGTTTGTCAAGCGCTTTAATAAATAAGTGCACCTAAGTAAATATCAGCACCTCACCTTTAATGATAAGGCGTGTGCCCATAAAAAATGATAATTTCTTCTAGTTAATCTAAATACACGCCATCGCCCGATGCTTCCCAGTGCCACCGCTGCCTGCTCTATACATCAGCTGAAGCATTCACAATTGTTAAAAAATAATAAAATTAAACTGACAAAAGTGAATATCTAACAGTCTTTAGCTACAAAATAAATAAATAGATTGGAACTATGTCCTAACCTTAATTTAATACGAGTGCACTCTAAACTCATAAACATCCATTAATTTAAATATGTATTTTGTAGAATCACCCACGTGCACATTAAATTAATTTGATGCCCGAAAAGGACATGCGTCCCCATCAACTTCTCACACAAGGAATCCACCTTGTATACAAGCCCTGACAAATAAATATAGTTTTATAAAATCCACTACAAAACCTCACAAAATCCACCGTGGAATATGCCTCTTGGCATCAATGTTTGATTTCTATTATGTCTTGAAAGGACATTCTACTTGTCAAAAGAAATAATTGTTTCCTCACAGAAACCTAAGATTAGGGTGGGGAAAAAAGTATTAAAAACCACCTAGATCTAAGCATCATGAGGTCTTATGGATGAACAACATTCATGTATCAAAGAGTTGTGTGCTGAACTCTAGGAAAATTATATCTAGGATGAATATATCATGAATTATACTTTCCCTTGTTGAAACATACAAGGAATTGTTTTAGCTTTTGTTGAAATGTTTGTTTTTGAAAACAAATGATTTCCCAGTTGAGATAGGATGTTTTCCTTGCTTTTGATTGAGTTTTGGAAATTTCCTAAGGGAGTGAGTTTATGATCCTAAGTCTCTCACTAGATTTCCTCACCAAGAATTAAGTTTCATCGTAGAAGCTAGGATTAACTTAGCTCCAATGTGATGAAAGGTCTCTCCACAATTGTTGATTCTACTCTTGAGGCATGTGGGAACTAGTGGGGCTCTGGTTGTAATTTCCATTATGTGCTTGATAGCAAACCAGGATAGAGTAGAAACCTTGCGAGCTTGGGAAGTTATTTATGGAAGGCCTAGATGCTAGCAAAGGGTGGATTGGTGGATTATGTCCATGGGACTTGGACATGATATCTAGGTGCTTCGGATATGGGTCCTAGTGTAAGGGATAGAACTTTGGATTAGAGTTGAACCTTGGAGAAGGTGCGGATAAATATATTATTGTTATCGCCTTCTAAAGATTATTTGATGTTGTCTTTATGTTTGTGCATAAATTACATGAATGAACCCTATGTTAGAAAGTTAATCAAATAAACTATTTCTATATGTTAAACTAATTATGTTAGGTAATTATATAATTAGGATACATCATTATAAAAGAGAAGCATGATGACAGATCTCGACAAGGTCGGGAGGTCTCAGTAAGCAGAGAGTTTCCTTTAAAAACATTAGATTTATGAGATTTTAGGGAAGAGCTAGAGGGTGACAATCCTACCCTCGTTGAACTAAGTGTGACACAGGCCTACTTCAATTTGCGTGTCAATTCGCACAAGTAGTTACTCAAAGTAGTTATTCAAAGACCAACTAAACTGTTAGATGACCTTATTATTATCCAAGAACCTTGTCTCAAGTTGATCCTTGTGGGTATGGAACAGATCTTCCTTTGCGAGGTAGACTAAAGAGAGCCTAGGCAACAATATCCACAATATTCAAGGGAGGTTTGGACAACATCGTGTGGAACTATCTCTTGATGCCTACCCAAATTATGTCGTCAAGGATCCATTTGACACACATGTTGCATTGGGGAGGTGCTCACCCTTACATCGGAAGGGATTGTACCCATTCTCTTATCTCATGCTCTCTTGTCTCTATTTTCTTTCTTACTCAATTTGAGTTTTCTCAAATTTTATTAGCAATTGGCTATTGTATGGTGAAGCCCTACAACAAAAGCAATGCTAATATTTTTAGTGTTATTATTGCCAAAATATTTGGTACTAATATTAGGAAGCTATCATCAAGGATTTTAGTAATATGGCAAATTTATAATTCTCATTAATACTAACAATTGTTTTTGTGTTGTATTACTGCTTGTCCTTTCTCCATGTTGGTCAAATTTACAAAGGAAAGTATTAATATGAGTGCAAGAATTTGGCATATTGTTGTAGTGGCCTAGCACCTATGCCCATCATGTAGTCTCAACATCAATAGCCCTTTCAGATGTTGGTTTATTGCCTATTGTGCCATCACTTGGTCAATGAATCTCTATCATCCAACACCTTTTCACAAAGGAGAAGATATCGGTCTTACAAACCTAAAAGTAAGTTCATACTTGCTTTGTCCTTGATTCATGTGTAATGCTCAATTCAGTTTCTAATTTCATTCTAGAGTTTGCTTTTTGAGAGGCAATTTGGTGCTCTCTCTCTAAGTATTATGATGTGGGTTATGATGGCCATATAAAAAAAGGATAGTCATGACATGTAAAGGATGCACCAAGTCGCATAGGTCTATCTTGTGGATTTCTTGATTGGCATCATTAGCACAATAATTTGAAGCGAGAGGCAATTAATTAGCCTTGTAAAGAGTCCTTTAATGGACTCTAACGAGCACTTAAATTGATTCATGGATGAAGATATGCATTGTGTATATATTGAATTCATGATGCTAAGAGATTCATGACTAAATGGTTGCAAATATTGGATCACCTCAATGGTACTCTAGATTTGATTGGGAGGGTGCAAAGGAAATCATTAAACACTTTAAACAAATGGGCCCATAGGGAGAGCACAGATGCCTCGTGATTTGGTAATGGGGGCCAATCCACATCTTCTCCTACTTTGTAAGTGTCCACTTATGCATTTTGTAAATACTCATGATGGATTTAAAAGAAAAACCAAAACAATGGCATGCAATTCTATTCTTAATAATTCATTTACTAGTTTAGATGAATTTATGGTTTAAAGACTATGAGTATGAGGAGGCTAAGAGGGGGCAAATGTACCCTCATAAATTGATTGGAGAGTGAGGGTCTGGCTATTGATAGGAAGGTCCATCATGTAAGTATATATATGTAAAAGTATGTGTTTAACTTTGTTCTTATCAAATGTGGTGTTTTTACTTAGTCATTTATTTAGTGTAGCCAAGGCCTACCTATGGATGATGATAATGGTTTAGACATTAACACCAGCGGTGCAAGGTAAGGCTAGAAGGATGACAATGAGGAGTATGATCCAAGCAATGAGGAGAGTGATGATGAAGGTGTTGGTGACAAGGATGACAATGATGAGTAGCCTCTAGATATTTGTAATGGGCTTGTCACTTGAACACATGTACGTTTGATTTTTGACACCTTGCACTTAGTATTTGTATCTATTTTAGTGGATACCATCATTGTCTAGTTGGTTTTGCAATAGTGCCCACTTTCAACGCTTGCAACTATGGTAGGATAAGGCACTTGCATTGCATGTCCCTATACTACTTTTCTTTCCTCCTAGTGCAAAAAAGAAAAAACCATGCAAATCCTAGAAATTTCTACGTAGAACTTTAACAATACAAGTTAGAATTTCTAATGCTATCATCGTTGATGAGTATTACTACACTTTACTCTTGCATGTCATTCTTCCCTTGCTAGTCAAAATTACAAAGATAAGCATTTGTCTTAAGTGTGAATATTTGACATACTACTATAGTGGAGAGCATTGGTGTTTACATTGATCCTCCTATCATGACAGTGCCATCATCAAAGCATGTATACAAAGTCCCATTTAGAATGAATTGGTGATAGATCCTATCCTCCATTATCATAACCACAGTAAGCAAACGACCTTTCCTCCACCATTAGCACTAGCATATTTGAATGAAAGTCTATCCTCTCACACACCACCATCACTAAACATATTAAATCCATTGAAAAATGAATGATGTTGAACCTCACCTCTTAGGAGTCATAAGTTCTCCTTGATTATCATGACCATTGTAACCAAACGATGATTGATCCTTTCCTCCACCACTAGCATTGAACATATTGAATCTATTGAGAAGTCGTTGGGGAATTTTGATGGCATGGTACACTCACTAGATGAAATAGCTCATGTTTCATGGAAAGAGTTGCCATAGTTCTCGAGTGTAATTGTTATGCTTCTTAGTGTAAAGAGCATCCTCAATGTAGAAAAGCATGAATTGGGTGAAGCTTGACTAGTCAACTTGAAATGTACATGCAATTAGTAATACTGTGTTTGGATAGTTTAGGAAACACACTAGATTTTAGGGGCATTTGGTAGTGTTCACCTTCATTTGCACTTGAGAGGAATAATAAATATAGCAATCATAAACAACATTGAGAAGGCTTTATCTCTTTAATAACTTGATTGGCATTTGGATGCAAATAGATTTGCTATATTGTAGCTAGAGAAGAATATCAGTTTGCTTACAAAGTCTAGAGGGAAAATTCAGATTGTTACACTATCTAGCTTACTATTCCTAATTTGTAAATTTATTCAAAAAACTACTTGCCTTTAAACACTATATCCTCCCACTTCATAAATATCATTTCCTTGTCAATGTGACTAGTTTGTGCCTAACATTCAAGATTGCTTGAAGGGCAAAAAGTCTAACAACCTAGAAACCACAATTGCTTGTTCTCCTTATCACCTTGCTTCTACCAAAAATATGAGATTCTATTAATTTGTGGTCACTCTCTTGAATTGCCAACTTGCTAGAAACTTCTAACAACACGCTTGTAGCCAAACAACCGTTCTAGCCAAACAACCATTCCAAAACAAATGCATTATTGTCTTTGCTTCCTTGCATCTACAAGAGGTGTTGGTTGTACATCCCTTGCCTAATTTCTCCCTGTACACAACAACACCCAATAAGACTGTCCATAGGAAAAATCTATCCCTCCATTTTGCCAATGAATCTTAGAAGTCTAACTAATTTAGGGTTTAAGGTTGTAGTCATGCCTTTCCTTTTCAAAGCTTGAAATAGAACTTTTTTGCTCCTTATATCATCACTAGCCAACTAAAATCCTCTGAGCCACCACTTCCCAACCAAAATTCCTCTCTTTAGGGATTCCCTAGCAACTCCTTGCTTCTTCAAAGGTGTAGAAAGCATTAGAGGGCTTGATTTTTTAATCTACATGATCAAACCCACTTATTAGCAAGAAGATTCCTCTTTGGTCCAAGGTTTGCACTAGACGTAGATTGATAGCCCACATCTAGAATACAAATACCAATATACTTAATCTTCTTGTCCCATTTATCATTCCTTATGACAACCACCCATGAAACCAAAATACTTGCAATAAGTCATCGGGCTTTGAGATGTTTCATTGCTTGAGTATTCACTAGGTGCAGGCCATCGAGTCCCCCAATTGATATAGAATTTATTGTTACTAACCCAAAGTGTTTCAAAGAGCATGACAAATTAGGGCACTTTTTGCTGCTAGCCCTCTCCAAGTCGTTTCCTATTCCATAATATCAAGGAGTTGCAATCCTCTGTTTCCTTTGCTTTTTTAAAGGGCTTCCATAAAAATAGGCACTACATACATATTTTTTACTTCTTTACCCCATAACAAACAATTTGCTAGCATCCAAGTCCCACTCCTTCTAGGAACTCTTATTCCATGCAATCAAAGCTAGGTGAAAGTTCATGGCAAGATAGATGAAAAACTTGAGTATTTTCATTTGACATGAAGTGGTGATGTTATGGCACTTCTACTAGACAACTTTCTCCTAACCTTATCAAGAACTCAATTAGATCTTTGCACTTCACTTACTCCACTAGTAATAGGAATCCAAGATAGTAGAATATTCTTCCCCTAGGAGTGACTCCACCCACCCCAATTGGGCAACAATATCAATTACACTTAAGTTTGATGTTAAATCCCAAATTCTTCCAAAACATTCATTATATTGTGAATTGTGTGGTTATTTGCCTATAAATCAAATAATGTGGCCTTAAAGATAGTATAGTTATAATGATCTATAATCTACATCTATGTATAATCTATAATCTATAATCTATAATACATATAAATGAAAGGTTTGGGGGTTGACATATGGTTGCCATTTAGGCTCATCGGGGTGTGCCATGTGGCAGCCCCCATTAAGCTCTAATTATTAATAATTACTTCCAACATCATGAAAATATCATCCACAAATCCTTGTTGCGATAGTTGCTTGCATTTAAATTTAATTCCATTGAATTGCCCATTTTCTACCATTGCATTCAACTAGGTTAAAAGAGGATGTGCACTCATCACAAAAAGTAAAGGGTTTAGAGGGTAGTCATGCCTTGCTCCTCTTTGCACCCCAAAAGGATCTTACAATCTTCCATTGTTAGAATTTTGGGCAATTGCTTCCTTTGCCAATGAATATGGCAAGATAGCAAATTTGTCATCAAGTCCCATCTTTAACATCACAACCCATTCAAATATATCAAATGCTTTTTCTATGTCTAGCTATAGAAAAAGCAATTTTTGTTTTGATGCTTTAGCCCAATCGATAGCTGCACTTGCATTGAATACACTATGTACTTGTGATTTGCCCTTGATGAAACCATACTAGTGCTCACTCATTTTTTTGTAGAATGGAAAATAGCCTGTTTGCAAGCGTCTTTGTAAATACCTTGTATATGGTATACAATCCCCATCAATCTAGTGATCGAGTCTTGAGCATTGCTTTTGTTTAGGGATGAGACTAATGATGCTCCTCTTCTATGAGATAGGAAGATATCTTTATTGCCAATATTTATTCACCTATTTAGTTACTAATTACCCAATATCAGCCCATAAGTGTAACATGCATTTAGTAGTGACTCCATTGTCTCCTAGAGACTTCCTTTAACCCAAACTCTTCTATGCTTTAATAGGCTTATAGTCAAATAGGTTAATATAATAAAGGCATTGTCCTTCCATGTGTCACCTTACTAATTCTAGCCTATGCTCTATCTAGGGCTTGCATATTTGTATTGCTCCCATCCTTGTACAGGCTCTGCAGAGACATATTTAGCATTGTTGTGCTACCCTAGTATGACATGTGACCTGAGAACTAATCACCTCATTGCAAAGCAACCGGGTTCTCTTTAAGTTGTTTTAATTCAATGCTTTTAATGAAGACATGCAAAATGCCATGCATATGAAGTATTAGCCTCCTATTAAAGGACACGCTTGCCTTTCTCCAATTCGCTAATTTCCTGACTCATGCCATAATTCTTTCCTCTCCTTGCAAGTAGTATATACATACACATTGACAATGTCAGATTCTTCATCTTCTTAGGCAACTTGATTCATGCCATTTCTCATCCCCCACAATGCCCCCACAATGCATGTATATTCCCTGAGTCATATCTCTACACCTTAACCATTGTCGCACAATATCAATTTCCCCCCTTTGTTTATGTAGCTCCCTCCTTATATGTCGCCCTCAAGCACTCCTCATAATAGTGCCCCCACATCTCTAAATGTCGCAGGCTCAACCAAATTTGCTCCTGGACAACATAAAATTGAGTTGGCTGATATATGGTGCGGGGTCCTCTTACCCAAATGATAACTTAGTGAGCAAGTGAGAGGAATAATAATAATAAATCTAGTAAACTGTAAACAAGTAGTAAGAAGGCTTAATGCGTTCAATAACCTGAGTCCTGACCGGCCTTTAACCAGACCACACGGTTTACTGCATGTGTTTTCGGGGCCTTCTTCGCCAAAAGCATCATCATATCACCAAAAAAAGGGAACTAGCTCGAGCTCGAGCTCGCCATAGCCGGAACGCACACATATTAGATCCACCGGGATCTACACCTGGATCTGCTGTTGGAGCTCGCAGGACTGGCGCTCGTTGCCTCCACCTGAGCGCTCCTCCCTACTCTCTTCACAATGGTACATTCTGATCGCCCTCTTTGCGGTTCTCAACCTTCTTTCATTTCCTTAGACATTCTATTTGTTGGAGTAGCTCCTCCGATCAAGCGTTGGTCGGCTGTGCGTTTCCCTGAATGTTGTTTGTCTCCGTCTCATTGTCTCAATAAACCCTAGACGGGGATGCATTTTGCAACATCAATCCGCATGGTTGTCGTTTTGAGTGGTAAAATCCTTATTTGGTGGATTCGCCTAGAAATGGTTGGCGAGCTCGATCATCTGCTGTGATTATGCAAGCCGTTTGCGAGGGATGGTAAAGGATCTGCAAGAGTGCTGTAATTAACTGATCTGATTGGCTGTTAGCCTGTGATCAGATATGAGATATATATTTCCGGGCAATCGCATAATTAGGCTGGAGTCATGTGCTTAGATTCTACTCCAATGGTGGATCACATCAAAATTGAAGACCTTCGTGATTTTGCCTATATTGGAAGGGCACAACTCGCCAGAATGCAATTCTATGTAGCATTGTTTCCCACTTCCTCCTGCTTTCTTTGTGTGAAAAACTAATAATTCTCCTAGTGAATAACAGCTATATCTTTAACACATTGATCAGCAGATCCAAAAGTAGGAGACCTGGTAAGACGTGTTAAACTATGTGAATAAGCTTCAGTAAAATTACAAGGCTCCTGATGTACGGCAACAAGGCTAGCTCAATAGTATTTGCAGGGTCTTTTTGGCCAGCTATAGCATGTTGTGTTCTAAAAATGAGCATCAGCTAATTATTTTGGGACCATCTGTTGGGCAATTATAGGCAGGCAGAAAAGGGAGAATCTTTCCTTTCCATCATTACCATCATCACCATCAGCAATCTCAATCAAAAGTTTATATCATCCTCAGAAAGGGGTTTTTGACATGGATTGCAATCCTCTGAATATTTTGATGCCTGATGAGTTTAAGTCTCTAGGAATCATGCACTTGATATGACTTCCATTTTTCTTAAGCTGGCAAGGTATGAAAGTATAAGCAATTGTGGTATTGCAAGGTGAGGTGCGAAGGTGTAACGATCATGAGTAGTTATCATGTTACAAGACTGTCTACAAATCTTTCTTCTGTCATGTGGTGTCGATTTCAATATATCGAGACATATCCTGCAGACATATAGATGCAAGAAACCCTATTTTAATTTGCCTATGTGAACCGGCAACGTGGAGGATATGAAGATGACTGAAATATACTGCTATCGACTTTTTGTGGCATAAGTTGACAACTTTCCCCCTATGAAAGGATCCCATGTTGCTCTTTTGTAGACCACAGGTTCAGTTGACAATAACAAAGCCTTAAGCTTGTAGGTATCCCATGTTAATACGGTAAATTTGCATCTCTTTTCATCACATTAACAAGTATGACAGTTTTTGTCATCACTTATACCCCTGTAGCAACTGAAACATGCCTGTTCGGCTTAGGAAGTTTCTCCTTGAATGTTTAATTTTACTCATTATTATTATGATGTTCTGTCCCATGGCTTGATCCAAACTGGTTCAATTGATAAGAGTGCTTGAAAGGTTTTTCACTTGTGGCATCTAGAAAAATTTCCAGAACGTGTGTGTTAAAACATGTCTACTAAGTGATCTGACCAACTTTTGGTTGTTTTATGGCCGCAGCCTTCAAGATTGGAGATTAAGGTAGTTGCTTTTACCCTTTTGTCATTGTGTTTTTATTCTGCAAAGCCTTTTAGCTAAAAGCGAGACATACAAAAAATTCTCTCTCATATTCGTTTGAATTTTGTTTTTCACAGCGTAAATTTGCACAGAGATCGGATCGAGTGAAGTCCGTAGACCTACACCCGACAGAACCATGGTACCCTGCCTCTTTGGATTAATTATTTTGGAAGTTGTCTTCACTAAGCTGTCTTCTTGAGTTGATCTCTAACATGAGAAAACATTTACGTGGACAGGATACTTGCAAGTTTATACACTGGGAGTGTTTATATCTGGAACCACCAGTCCCAGGTGATTAAGCTCTTCATGAATTTAGCTTACAAAATTTATCTGTGTTTGAAGGTGCTCATGTGTTTAGTTGCATGCTGCAGAGCCTTGTCAAATCATTCGAAGTGACAGAACTCCCAGGTGACTGTTTCTATTGGATGTGTGTGGTTAGGGTTGGCCACAATAATCTCAACTTTCCAGCGAGGTCTCATTAACAGCTGCGTAGCATCTAATACTATTATGGTTTTCGGGTTTACAGTGAGATCAGCGAAGTTTATTCCTCGTAAACAATGGATCGTGGCTGGAGCAGATGATATGAATATTCGAGTCTACAACTATAACACAATGGATAAGGTCAAGACCTTTGAAGCTCACACCGACTACATTAGGTGTGTGGCTGTGCATCCCACCTTGCCATATGTCCTGTCATCTTCTGATGACATGTTGATCAAACTTTGGGACTGGGATAAGGGGTGGACATGCACTCAGATCTTTGAAGGCCATTCACATTATGTGATGCAAGTTGCCTTCAATCCCAAAGACACAAATACATTTGCGAGTGCCTCTCTTGATCGAACTATCAAGGTAAATTTGTTACTTTGTGGTGGCTCAGTACATAAGGACAACAGGAGATCCACGATGTTAATGTGCTTTCTTGCCCTGGTAGATTTGGAATTTGGGATCCCCTGAGCCAAACTTCACTTTGGAAGCTCACATGAAAGGTGTAAATTGTGTCGACTATTTTACTGGAGGTGACCGACCTTATTTGATAACTGGTTCAGATGATCACACAGCTAAGGTGCTTCATAGTTGCCTCATTCTTTTTAATGTAATAGTATTGAAGGTAGCCTTAACTTGTCATTATTGTTACTTCTTTTTGACCAGGTATGGGACTACCAAACAAAGAGCTGTGTACAGACTCTTGAGGGGCATACACATAATGTCTCAGCTGTATGCTTCCACCCTGAGCTTCCTATTATTATTACTGGTTCAGAGGATGGCACAGTACGCATCTGGCATGCAACTACATACAGGTGAATTGTTTTCCTGCACACTGTTCCATTTCATGATTCTCCTTAACTCTATGGTCCAATTATCTCATACTTATGAAAGTAGTTCTTTTCTTTTTGATGTTTGTTTTGGGTAGTAAATTGTAAGATCACAGTTATGGATCATATGTCCTTGCTTCATTGTGTCAAGTGTGTGTTTGCTATGTGAACATCTTGCGGCATGGTGATTTTGACGTACAAAGTTGTACAAGAGTCAATATAGTGCAAGATTTACAACTTTACTGAAAGGTGATATGTGAAGTAAGGACCAATATTTTGCAGATGGTATTAAGTAATTGAGTGGGTACCTTATTGTTGCTACACTATTCTTGCAAAACTTGAAAAACAACTATAACCAAAAGACCCACCCCATACACCAACATATGCTGATGGCTATGTGGTTCCTATGTACTCAGATGCCAATGCACGAATTTATAACTTGTGTGGCTTAATTATTCACAATTAGATACAACTAATCTGGTAGGAATAGGAGCCTTTTTGGGAGAGGACAACTTCACTACATAGATTCTTCATTCATGATGTCAATGTGCTGCTTTCTGTGACACAGATATTTTAGTTAGTGTAAATGGTTTCTATTTAAGCTTTTCATTTGGGATGAAAAGGGCAGATATGCTACTGTTTGATGTGGATAACAGTCTTGTGTGCATATACATGGGACAGTGACTGGTTCATGGGTATACTCGGTCCTAGCTTGTGGCTTAATGGGGATTAATTTATTGTCTTGTTCTTTGCTCTTTGTTGTGTTATAGTTCTAAATGTTTTATCTCATTTGCTTAATCAAAATATCGACACTTTGCATCGCTTGAAGGGATATCATTCTGAATATCTGTAACTACAAATGGAGATTGTTCTTGTGTAAAGGCCTGGATCCAGGGTTGTGTGGATTCTTGCATCAGCTTTTGGGTTTGATTGCTGATTATATAATCATCAATGTGACAAGGAAGAACTTATTGCTTTTTTAATTAGCTAGTCTCTCTGGTGAAAGAATATGTGAGCACAGAATGATTTCATTCAGCCATAGTCTCATATAGATCCAAGGCTCAGGCCCATTTTTCTTCTGTTTGGTATGCTAGTGGGCTTTTTGTCTGCACATCAAGCTTGGGTTATCTGGAGTGTGGCTACCTGGGAAACTTAGAAAATAACACCTTAGATGAAAACGACAAATCCTTATGAAGAAAGTAACATCATATTATATGTTATTTTGATGACATTGTAAAATCATTTGGGCATTGCAAAATGACTCTCTTTTGACAAAGTTGAAAGCTTGCCATGGATTGAGTATTCTTGTTCATATCTTTGTATGGACTATACTAGTATCCAATGCTTGGGACACATTTGCCCCTCATAGGTATGGCTAACCCTTTTGAGGGAGACAACTATGAGTTGATGGTGGCTGCAAAGTGGGCCTCACATGCGCAAGTGCCAATATAGTCAAGAATTTCAAACTTGTAGCAATAAGACCCCAGGGCCCATGGGATATGGAGAGGTTGGTGATGTTCCAGCTTTTGGTTCTTGAAGGAGAGTCTCCATATGATTCAAGGACTCATGTGTTTTCAGTTTAGTCAGCTGCAACAAGCTGCATTGGTGTCCATAGTAGGTGGTTGACTGTTGCTTACAATGTGTGTCATCATATGTGGAGACTTTGAGTGACAGTATACTTCAGCAGGTATAGTTGTTCAGTACCTATTGGTAGCAAGCCCCACTTTTGCAGGTTAAAGGGCGTCATATCTAGTAGTTGCTCAGTTCTTCTGATGACAAAGATAATCACTGGGCCTTTGTTGAGGATGCATTTGACCAGCTGGCATTTTCTTGGCTTTGTGTTGCCAAGGGCTAGATTAGCTATGTGTAGCATACAAGAGCTGTCCAGAGTATAGGGTGCTTTAGGAATCATGTTGCAATATTAGTCATGTGTAGGATAGAAGAGTTGTCAAGAATGTAAGGTGGTTTACGAATTGTGTCACCACATGTCAAGGATCAACATACCAATCTTGTATTATAGAATAAGATGGTTTTTGGGATTTGGTTCTTAGAAATGTTAAATGGAACCCTTGGTAAAAGTTATTTCATAAGGCCAAGGACGTCAGGAGGTTAAGAACCCCTATTAATAGGACCCCTATCATCAGTTGTAGGAATCTCACTCTTGAGTGCTATTGGATCAGGATGCTGGTTTTTGAAATCCGAGGCTGGAGCATGCTCCTTGCTCAGGCTTGTTGGATTATGAGGTGCAGTGATTGGACCAAGGAGTATCCATTTATATGCATTGATGTGTTATCGCTTGCTTAATTTGCTTTTCGTTTTTGATGTATGGACACTGCTCGCTTAGGGTTTTTGTGGATGATGCATTAAGGTGGGTGTGTGACTAGAGCAGTTCTGTTGTTGCACTTGCAGACTATCCACTTGTATTTTGCTTCTGATATTTCGCAAAAGTGAGTTTTAAGATGCATCAAAGTGCAACTGAAAATGTGCTCTTTTGATTTGAAACATTTCTGGACTCTCAATGTGCTAGACCTCATGCCTCAGACGCCAGGAGTATGTATCTGTATTTGGTTTTGGATCCACATGTTGTGAGACCCATGCCAAAGTAAAAGTTGGAAAGTAAGGAGCGCAGAGACAAAATAGAGTAATGCTGGAAACATTTTTTTCAAAGGGCCCAGGCTGATAACATATCTTTTCCAGGGCTAATGTTTGCATCAGAATCATCATGGACTTGCTCTCATCCTGCCCTTTCTGTCATCATGCCAGCCTTCTGCAAGCCTTGTATTTCATAGGGGAGCTGTACAAGAGCCATCCATGAATTGCACCTTCATCCATAGTGTTTCCCAGGCTTTGCATTCTGGAATTGAGGCTATTCCTAGCTTCTTTTACTGTGGTCATCTGATTAGTTGTCTTTAGGCTGTTCATCTTCATGATTGGTCTCTTTCCTGCCTTCGTTCTATGTGGTCAAGGTGATGTAAATTTTCCTTAGAGGAGAACCTCTGCAATTGATGGTTTCTGTTTTCTTTGTTTTCATTGTTCGAGGAATCTGGTAGTGATTGCCAAGTATCTTATAATGAAGGTGCCTAGGAATAACCTGCAGTGGTGGGACCTATCCCACCTTACTGCTGTAGGCTATTCCTAGGTTCTTTTACTGTAATGATCTGATGTGTTGCCTTTAGGTCGTTTGTCTTCATCATTGGTGTGTTTTCTTGCCTTCATCTTTGGTTTCTGGGATTGAGACTCTGTGGTTAAGGTGACGTAAGCCTTCCTTAGAGGAGAAACTCTGCATTATATGGTTTTTGTTTTCTTTGATTTCATTGGTCGAGGAATCTGCAAGTGATTGCCAAGTATCTTCTATAGAAGGAGCCTATGAATAACATGCAGCCTGTAGGGGTGGGACCTATCCTATCTTACTGCTTTTCTATGTCCAAAGCTTTTTCTGCTCAGTAACTGTGATTAAGCTTATCAAATTGCAACCTTTTTCCAAGATATAGACTGTCTAGACTTTACTTCCCAAGGAAGCTGGTAGTGCATTTGTGGTTGTGAATAGTGCAGTGTAGTGGCGCACAAAATTTTGCACTTTTCATAGCCTTTTGGCACATGGGTTTTAAGGTAACCATACTTGTATGGTGGTGGAGATAGGAATTTTCTAGCTTTGGCCAGAAACATATTACTATCTTGTTGGTTATAGCCATTCTATATCCTTGTTGTAAGGGTCTTCAGAAGGATTCTCAGTTTTGAATTACCTCAGTTTTCAAGTAACTAAAATAAGACAATGTGCTTACAGAATCTAAGTTAAGGTAATAAAGCTTGCTCCCAAGTAAACTTTCACCAGACATTTTTGTCATGTAAATACTGACTCCAATTCACCAAAGAGCACTTCGATTTCTGACTTGCCTGTTGTAGCCATCATACTAAAGAATTCCAACGGTAAGATGTGACAAATTGCCAATCCTCTTTTTTGGAACTGTTCTGGTTGTGCTAGTACTTTATCTCGTTTTGTTGTGTCATGTAACGTTCATGCTCCTGCTGCAAACCTGGTGTCCATTGTTATTTTGGTGTTTGTCAGGGGAAATGAGGCTAAAGTGGGGATGTATTTTTTGTTTTTTGTTTTTTTCCAAACAATGTTGTAAATTAACTGTAGGGGGCAGGAAGGGGCATCCATTGGCAGCAGTTGATAGCGTTGCATCATGACTTGTTCATACTAGTGGCCATAACACTGCTGTCCTTGGATTCAACATCTTCTGCACAAGAATGTCTCACTTTGTAACGGGGTTTGGACACAGTTTTCTCAAGTCGTTTTTACTCTACAATTAAGATTTCACCTTGTGTTGAAATCCATTTTGTCAGTTCTGGTCAAACGTGAGGACCCAAATGTGCTTTTTAGTCTGAATGTTTCCAATTGCTCCCTATTCAAAAGGTGATTCTAGGTCATGTCAGTCATGGTCTGTTGGTTCTTGTTTCTTTAGTCTGAATAGAGCTGTCTGGGGCAGTTTACAAGGTTACATACTTCAGAAAATTTTAGGCTGTAAGGTTGCTTGGATTTTTCGAGTGTGCTAAATCTGTTTTGTTGTTTATCTTGGTTACAGGCTGGAAAATACCCTGAATTATGGTCTTGAACGTGTTTGGACCATCGGCTATTTGAAAGGCTCTAACAGGTTTAAATCTGTGCCGTTTGATAGCTTACTAATTTCATTTGCACAAACAGGTACAGAAACCATTGATAGGTTTGCCATTTCTTGGTGATTCAGGATTGCCATTGGATATGATGAAGGCACAATAATGATCAAGATAGGTAGAGAGGAGCCGGTAGCAAGCATGGACAACAGTGGAAAAATAATCTGGGCAAAGCACAATGAAATTCAAACTGTAAATATCAAATCGGTTGGTGCAGAAGAGGTATGGACATACTGTATGCTAGAAGAGCAATATAATATGTGTTCTTCATAGAAGAATCAACCATACATCACTTTCTTCAAACTGTGTATTTTATTTCACCATAGAAGAAGAATACAACTCCTGTCCCGGTCCAGGAAATAAGAACCATTTCCAGAGAGCCGTGCTGTTTATGCAGAATTTGCAAAGTTCGCTCACGACAGTAAATTAGGTGTCCCTTCATCTGAGCAGATTTAGACTGTGTTTTGCAGGTAGCAGATGGAGAGAGATTACCTCTGGCTGTGAAGGAGCTTGGAAGTTGTGACCTTTATCCACAAGTGTGTGCTTTATCATTTGCATTTATAAGCTGTCTTCCTAATGTATCAAATTCAAGCCAACTCTCTTATGTGGTTACTGTGCTCGAGCTTTGTTCTATTTTGAGCACCATGTTGATAGAACTTGGTATCATGCAATCTTTTACAGAGTTTGAAGCATAATCCAAATGGGAGGTTTGTGGTAGTCTGCGGAGATGGGGAGTACATTATTTACACTGCGCTTGCATGGAGAAACCGATCATTTGGTTCTGCTCTAGAGTTTGTGTGGTCTGTGGATGGTGAGTATGCAGTGCGGGAAAGTACTTCCAAGATCAAAATTTTCAGCAAGTCATTTCAGGTATTGTGGAAAAGGTTTCATAATGCAATAATATGGTGTATTAGATGCCTGCAGATATGTTCACCCCCTTTCAAGTATGACCGGTCATACACTCTTATCTCTTGAAGATCTTATGTAATATGCATTAGACCCTAATCTAAAACAATGAAAGTTGATTGTCAAGTTAATGATTCTTTACATTCAGTTGCTTTACAGGTTGTCATTTATCTCTGCTTTAATGTGTGCTGTTCTACAAGTTTTATGGCTTTATGAGTAGAATCGATATCTTGTCTTTGCAAATCTCTAGACCTTTTTACTGCCTTTCTGTTAGTTTTTATGTTTATGGGATAAAAAGGGCCAGTGCTTGCATAATGTGGATAGAAATACGTGGGCATCAGCTTGTGATGACACTTAAATCTACCTTGAATTGATTGAAAGAGGATTTATTAAAGTGAAGTTGTCTGAGGAGGTAAAGGTTTAAGGATTCTTTCCTTTTGTCTGTAGGAAAGAAAAAGTATCAGGCCCACATTTTCTGCAGAAGGTATCTACGGAGGAGCTCTGCTTGCTGTTCGCTCAAATGAGTTTGTATGCTTCTATGATTGGGCAGAATGTCGGGTGATTCGACGGATAGATGTCACTGTGAAGGTGTGTTTCATCTGGAACGTTCTTC
This sequence comes from Lygodium microphyllum, assembly GCF_053477565.2. Taxonomy (NCBI): domain Eukaryota; kingdom Viridiplantae; phylum Streptophyta; class Polypodiopsida; order Schizaeales; family Lygodiaceae; genus Lygodium; species Lygodium microphyllum. The sequence continues at coordinate 50,888,221 of NC_141140.1, read as the reverse complement.
ACAGGATAGGCTGAAATTGTAATGACGTGGTGATGAAATAGTGCTGCATTTATATGGTTTTATGATTCATTGTACTTATTAACCAATGGGATAACTGCTGAGAGTGTGAAGCAATATTTAGCAAGGATCTAGGCCTTCAGAGGTGACAAGAAGCTCTAGTTCGATGAAGTGTGGCAGAGAAACTCTATTTTGCTCTGATTGAAGATCCTTTATTTGGGATGTCACTGCAGGATATCTATTGGGCTGACAGTGGGGATTTGGTTACAATCTCCAGTGACAATTGTTTTTACATTCTGAAGTACAATGTACGTTAAGTGTAGTGTTCTGTTTCCTTTATCAGATTTGAAGTTTCAGTCAAAACAGTTATTGTGAAATATGTTGCAAATGCATCTAGATAGATGCTGTGCCTGATTGGACATTTGGTATGTTTGGTTCAAATGCATCTTATCATTATCACAGAGAGATGCAGTTGCAGCATTTTTAGAGGCAGGCAAGCCTATGGATGAGCAAGGAGTGGAGGATGCTTTTGAGCTTCTACATGAAATTCCAGAGCGAGTTCGAACGGGTATATGGGTTGGTGATTGTTTCATATACAACAACTCAGCATGGCGTCTGAATTACTGTGTTGGGGGGGAGGTGAGAACCGAAAAAACAGCGTGTTTTAATATATGAACTTGGTTTTCTTGTTGTACTTTTTGGGCTTGAAATATCTGTTTATTTATGCAATTGCAGGTCACCACTATGTACCACTTGGATCGGCCCATGTATTTGCTTGGGTATCTTGCCAGTCAGAGTAGAGTCTACCTAATTGACAAGGAGTTTAAGTGAGTATTTACTCTGTCCTTTCCTTCACACCAACACCAACTATTGGGATCATTTTATTTTACTTTAAATAGTAACAACTACTTGGCTATTGCCGCTTGTTTGATGTTGCAGCATTATGAGTTATACTTTGTTGCTGAGTCTGATTGAGTACAAGACACTTGTTATGAGAGGCGACATGGAGAGAGCTGAAGAAGTGTTGCCTACAATACCAAAAGAACAGTATAACAGGTGACGGTTACTGCGATGAGGCTTTTACATGCATGCCTGATGTGTTTTTTTTTTTTGGGGTGGGGTTTGGAAGCTTTATCTAACCACCTCCTGACTGCTTGCTCATAAAGTTTTGTGTACAGAATTTAGTAAACAAGACCTGTCTGTTTTTAGTCTAATATTAACCTGTTTGTCACTCCCATAATGGTCACTGGCTTACCAAGGCCACCAAAATAGGCAGGTAGGATGACCAAGTGTTGGTGTTGCTGTTGGATGGCCAATTCACCAGATCAGGTGGCAAATGCAGATAGTGCACTTGCTTTTTCGTAAAACAGACAGAGCAATTGCACAGTTAGCCTAGGTGGCAGCATTGCCTCTTTAGCCAAGCCAGGTCAATATATGTAAATCTCCATATGACGTGCACTCAAGACCTATTTAAGAATACCCTTGTCTATGAATTTTTCCTAAATAAAAACACCCGTTTTCTACTCACATCTGTAAATAAACCTTTATATGGCACCCTTTTGTATCTAAAAATGTGTAAAAATGGTAATTTGAAAATCGTTTTTTTTTGAATTCATGGCTTATGCATACATATTTATGAGTGACCCTCCGAGGAAAGATTAGTCCCTGATAAATTCCTAAGATTGCAAATGATTGTTATGTCTGATTTTTCTTTGGTATTTAGGGATTGCTATGATAAATGAAAGGTTATGAAAAGGAGGGTAAGTAATGATAGGTTTTATATTTTAATTCTTCATGACTCCCTACGACTTGACAGCCTGCAGACCTTGATGGAGCCTGCCTCATCCGCTTTAGGTCTTTCTCTTTTCAGCTTTCTCATAGTCACTGTTTTCAGTCTACAGTATTGCAGCTGTACAACAGTACCATGTTCAATTGCTTTGTTCTATTCGGTATTTGGAGTAAAGGTTTGAAGGTTGTTTGTCACCTGACTTGGAGGTTTTTATCATGGAAAATGTCATGCATCCAGGCTAAGAGGCTGTCATGTACCTGTTCATGTCCAAGGACCAACTTACTAGTGCTTGGAGATGCTAAAAATCAGCCCGTGTTACTGTTTTGTTTAAGACATGGTTGTGTTGCATGCGAATTGGACTAAAGAAGGCCTTTGTCATAACTACTACACATGCCAGTTCTGAATGTTTGCACTAATCTTACTGCAGTGTTGCTCGATTCCTTGAGTCACGTAACATGTTAGAAGAAGCCCTTGCGATTGTGACAGATCCTGATTACAAGTTTGACCTTGCAGTTCAGCTTGGAAGATTAGAAGTTGCTAAGGTCAGTTTCAATATTAATGCCAACCACCTCCGAAAGGTGGTGTTGGCATTATGTGAAAGCACTTTTGCATCAATTGAAATTAGTTGATAAAACTGCTTTCAGATGCTGCTGTTGTTTTGATAAAAAGTTGTGCTGTCCAAAATGTTGTTTTTGCCGATTTTCTGTATGTATGAACTGTGGCCTATAATTACAGGCCATTGCAGAGGAGTCTCAAAGCGAGTCCAAATGGAAGCAGCTTGGAGAGTTGGCAATGTCTGCTGGAAAGGTATGCAGTGTGCTGTCTGTCCTACTAAATGCTAGCATTCCAGAATCATGGGGAAATAGGTGAGCTAGTTCTTTGAAGAAGCCTGTTTTGCAAAGTGAGAGTTTAATCAGGTCTATTGCTACTTGATTCTGGAACTAGACTAGAGTGCACGAAAGGAGATGTCTAGTTTTATCAGCCTGCTGAATGCTAGAACAAGTCATTCAGGAAGTGGAGTTTTGAACTTCAGTACTTACTACTTTCATGGAAATCTAAAAGAGTTTTGACTTTGTCATCAATTTTGAAATCATGGAAATGTTTGTAAGCTAATTTTTATCAATGCTGATATGAGGAGTAGGGATATTGACTGCTATATTTGATATGATCTAAGGGGTGTTGTATACTACAAGCTGTTTTCTCATTCTATATTTGAAACTCTTGCTTTTACTTGTAGTTTCATGTTTCTCTTTGGGTCTGGGGGAGTGGACTAAAGTATTTGAAAGTTTTGTTGGCCAACTCAATGCTGTTGCTTTTGCTCTGTGGTGTTGACCAGAAAACTTGTATTTTGCAGCTGGATGTTGCCGAAGAGTGCTTGACACGTGCAGAAGATCTAAGTGGATTGTTGTTGCTGTATTCGTCTCTTGGAAATTCCTCAGGAATGAAAAAGTTGGCCGCTTTGGCCAGGAAAAATGGGAAAAATAATGTTGCCTTTGTTTGCCTTTTTATGCTTGGACAGCTGGAGGATTGTATACAACTCCTTGTGGAAAGGTGAGTTTTCGTGTTCTCAGTTTTCACGGAAAGGAACCTTTCAAACAAACTGAAGTCTGCCAGATTCAAGGTTCTTTATGACATTTAGAAAATAGAAGTAGGTGGATAAATTAAGGTAACGGTTGAATGTGAAGATATGTCACTTGAAAAATTTCAGTTCAAAATGTCGCTGATTGCTTGCAAGTTGACAGGAACAGTAGCTAGAAGTCAATGTTTGAGAAACATTACTGCTGCTACCTTCTTTACTCCAAAGACTCATCCAAATTTGATGTCTTTTTAAACTGCTATCCAGTAACCGCATCCCTGAAGCTGCCTTCATGGCTAGAGCATATTTACCCAGTAAGGTCTCAGAAATCGTCAAACTTTGGCGCAATGATCTCAAGAAGGTCTGTGGAAAAAGGAAACAACATCAAATGTGTAGCTTTATGTGCTTTTCTTGTACTAATGGTTAAACAAAAGCATTGTAGTGATGTTTAAACACGAGTTATGCGACATGCCAGATCAATCAGAAGGCCGCTGAATCTTTGGCGGATCCAGAAGAATATCCAAATCTTTTTCCAGACTGGCATTGGGCATTGGAGGCGGAATCTCACATGAAACCTCTCAGGTTCTACATATGTATCTGTTGTGTCTTTTTTGCATGAAATTACTTGGTTCCTTAACTAGTGAGTAACACATTCTGTGGGTTTGGATCTTGACAGAGAAAATCTTCTTCCAGCAAGTGAATATGTGAATCATGCTGGTAATGTGAAAGTTGACCTAGTTAGTGAATTGAAGGCCCTGCATATGAATGGAGAGGCACCTGCCGAGAACGGGGATTCTCTTCATGAGGTCTGGAGATGATGGTTTCAATGTGTGCTAGTTTTGATAGATCTTGTTCTCTTCCCTTTTAGTGACATGTTTCTTTTGTTATGGAAGGTTGAGGTTGCAGAAGACTTTGTTCAAGAGGATGGTGGTGAAGTGCTAGTCAATGGCCATGAATACGAAGAGCCTTCTGCAGAGAGTGAGGTCCTTGTCAATGGGGGCGATGAAACAGAGGAATGGGGTGTAGACAATGAGGAGTGAGCAAAATGGTTTAAGCATGTGTCACACTCTGAGATGGTTTCTTGGCAGACTGCCAGTGAGATGTGGGCAATAGCATTTGTCATCTGTGGATTTTTCATGTCCGTCTCTATTGAAAGATTATGGGGGCTGTGTAAAGCTTCCTGGCAGATTTCCGGAATTCCACCGTTGAAGTTGAGTAAGGAGGGCCAGTTTTCCTAGCTATTGCAATTCAATGCAACATCTCCGATCAAGTCTGCTTGTTGCCCATTACAAGCTTCTTATGGATGTGAAGTATGAGGCTTAGGCAGTTAATTTTTTTCATGAATGCTCTCTGATCAAACATAGTTTAGCTCAAAGGGAAGTAGTATTGGAAACCCTCGACATGTAAATGAACCGTGCTGACCAATACATGGGATATCTAGGGTCCTGGAAATTTCTGCCTCCATTTTCCCTGAAGTAGGCATACTTCTGTATCCAGTGTCCTTTTATCATTTGGTGGGAGTCAAGATTGATCAGCCTGGTGCCAATGGAATGAACCATACAAGCTCTTTTTTACTATGGACTGTATAATTTCTTGCAAATCAGAGATTGTTTCATCAACAAAATTACAGGTTCCATTAAAACATTTTTGCATGTTTAAGGGTTTTCTACGAAAGGGGTTAACAAGCTAGCAAAAGCATGCCTTGTCGATTCTCTCTGTGAATGCAATCCTGGGGAGACAGACTTCTTAAATGATGGTCTTCGGTACACGTTGCATGTACAGGAGTTTGTGGGAATCTTGTCATTCATTCATGCTCTTCAATGTCCATGAGCATGCTAATACTTATCTTGTGTCTTGTTAGTTTGCATTACGGTGCGAAGATGGAATCGTTCATTAATGCTCCTTGTTAGTCTGCATATGATGCAGAAATTTAATCATTTGTTCATACTTGTTGGTGTCCATGAGTGTTGTATGCAAACTACTGCTCACTGTGGGCAATCTTGTAAGAGTTTTCTGAATGTATCCTCCTCACTGTTGTTCAGTTGTTTTTGAGACGGGTCACCAGTCCTGTCTCAAGTGATGTGATCCCAGCTGTATAAGACTCCTGATAAACAAATGTGCGAGTTGCGAGCCAAGTGATTTTGAAAGGACGTGTTCACTGTGGACTATCTTGTAGGGTTTTCTGATTGTATCCACCTCATTGTTCAGTTGTTTTTGAGACGGGCTTAGTATTGGCTACCAGTTCTGTCTCAAGTGATGTGATCCCAGATGTATTAGACTCCTAATAAATAAGTGTGTAAGTTGCGAGTCTAGATGATTAATAAGGGACACTCAAACTTTTGCTTGCCTGTTAACACTCTTGTTATTATGTCTTGTGTAGCAGCAGTTACTTATGCACTGTTTGATGGACTTGGATTTGGAACTGAGGCTTGATTTGGAATGGCACTCGATGGATTCTCTTTTTTGTGTGATTGTCTCATATCATGAATCTCTGGGTTGTGGTTTCTTATATCAGTCGCAGTGCACTTGTCTTTTCTTGCCATTCTTATTTCCATGCGTTGAAATTGGATATTATGGCACATCCATTTATTTCAGTAGGTATATGCAAGGACAACAAAGTGCTTGCTCTTATTATTACTCCGCATGAATGGTCATTGCCCCAAGACTGTTTGGCTTCTGAATATAAGGAGAATAACAAATGAAGTAGCTTCTAGGGATGTAATTTTGAACCCCCAGAGGAAAATGAGGAATTAAGTAGGTTCTAGGGATCCAAGACTTTGACAACTAAGAACCTGTGTGTCCTACACAGCCTACCAAAGGCACCTTCCTTAATTAGGAGCTAGTCAACTTCCCTTATGAAATAGGTAGATATCTCCTTGACATCTTGGATCTCTCTTTAGTGTCTGCACTATAAGAATGATTTGCATGGCATTGCCATTGTCCTTGCATGACAAAAGAAAGTGTTTTGAAATGTGGGCAAATTAGAAAATGGAATAGGGGCATCTTGAACTTGTCTAACCACGCCTTTCTTACTAAGTGAACCGGTCGCCCTCAGGTGTTCAGAGAAGGGATTTTTGGACTTTCATAATCTTTTAAAGCTAGTTACTATTGCTATTGAGCTTATATGAGGAAGACAAAATAACATTGTGCAATCAAGAGTGTCAATGTTGGTGATGCCATAGCACATTGTTGTCATGTGATACTTGTGACATAGAAGTCATGATGTGTGGCCTTTGAGGTAGCATTGTCCTTTAATCTAGTCAATTAGTGTATTTTGATTTGATATAGCTCTATCATGTTATGTTGGACATTGCAAACTTTGCTGGAAGAAAGGGATGCCTTGCTAGAAATAGAAAGGGATCATAGTAGTAGGGGAAAACCATTCACACCCTTACAAATTGTGGGAAATTTGGAGGGGGAATGTCAACTTGTTTCACAAAAGGAAAATGTGCACACTTTTCTCGTGAATCTTGAGAAAGAGGAGAGAGACTTGAAGGTTTGGGAAGAGGAAAAAGGGCTTACCTATGTCAGGTGTTCCTGTGCTATTAGTCTCCCCTCTTTAGAGATGCGTGCATCGATGCTAACCAACTCTAGAAGAAAAAAGGTCTAGATGGTATCATGGAATATTACTAGCAAGGAAGTATTAAAGTAATCAAAATGTTTCAAGGGATTTGATGTGGCCAACTTACTCCAGCATAGCTCAAAGTATGACCAAGTGAAATTGGCAAGATGAAAGAAGCTAGAAAAGAGTGCAAATGAGTAATTTATTGAGGTGTCGCATCCATCATAAAGGATTTTAGAAAGCTTGAGTACTGAGTTGCTTTAGGATTATGATATATTTAACAACTTTTATAGCTTTCGTAGTTCGTCTCGTTTTTCTACAAATGATAATAAAGGTGTATTCCTTTTTGTGCTAATGGCAACTTGAAGTGGATTGTAACTAAAATGTTGAGATGTCTTCTATATGCCTTTGGGGCATCTAAAAGGATGTAAATACAACTTTTTGTTTGTTTCTCTCTCTCTCTCTCTCTCTCTCTATCATTAGAATTTGCAAAAGAATTTGTGTATGTGTATATATAACTATAGTTGATTGTGGAAAATATGTTTACTTGCCTTTTTTAAATCATATATATTGGTTACATGCTTAAGTTATGGATTGTAGGATGATCGTGTCAAATAGAGGCTTACTTGTCTTCTTTAATCATATCTTTTTATAGTTATTTTAGTATAAAACTAGTGCAGTCTCTTTTTTAGAACTAAAATATTGGTTTTCAACACACACACACACACACACACACACACACACACTCACTCCAAATACATATACAAAGATAAAAACTCTCTTTTGACTATCTATGACATGATCTCTCTCCCCCCCTTTGTTGTTTATAGCAAAGAGTGGTAAATGGAGAGTAGTCGCTAATGAACATATTCCCTTCACTTAGAGGACTTGATTTGCTCGCTTTGCAAGCTTGAGCTGGAGACTAATGAGCATTGCATATGCATGTGCCCAGTGTACTATGAGATCAGAGACCTGTTTGGAATACTATCTAGGGTGATGGATATCCCATATTAGCGTTGCCTTGGACTCTTTCTCTTGAGAGCTATGCTAATATAAAGTGCACATCCTATAGTTTTGAGGGAGGCACCATATGACACAAGAACATATCCTAGTCTTTTTCATAGCTATAGCCACACATGGGACTTCATAGCACACTCTAGATTGACTTGTGGTTCCACCATAAGGAGTTGCCTTGGAGCCATACAGACATGTAGAGTGCACTGCCCTTAGCCATTGGTCCACATCCTTGCTTTAGGCACCGTTGGAGGATACAAAAGGTACTAGCATGCCATTGAGCAACCCTATATTGATGCTTCAACTAATCTATGTTGAAAAGACCCATGGGAGATATTATGGGATGATACTAATCCTCCTTTTTCTTACATGTCATATTAGTTCCACATTGTATCAAATTTCATATATTTTTAGTGCTTTGTTGTTTCCTAGCTAGATGTTTTCTCTCAAATTATTGTTTCTTATTTTATTTGAGAAACATGATAGTTCACTAAATCCCAAATGGATCTATTTTTGTCTCATAGATTGATTTGGCCTTTTGTAGATATCAATATAAATTTGGTGTTTTTCTCTCTCTAAAATAGCTCTTTGCTTTACTGTTTGCAGTACAAAGTGTTACATACACACACCATGCACACACACACACACACACACACACACAAGTGTAAGCTATGTAAGTGAATAATGTTGTAAGTCTACTATTAGGTATAAAGGGTAAGTTGTTACCCCCTCTCACACTCCCATTCCTTAGGGCATCTCCTTTGCTTAAGAGCTCCTATTCTTGATATTGTTCTTGTTTCTTGGCTACTATAAGGGATGCATCACCATGATACTTAGCATTGCTAAAAGAACTCCTTGTTAGGTAGACGCATGAGAGCTCCATTGCTAGGATTTGTGGTATTGCTAAATTGAATCACGATTCTTGAGTAATAAGTGTTGAACATGCTTATGCCAGTTTGTTTTGAGTAGTTGGTGGATTAAGTATTCTTCACAACACAATTTTCACAAGTATACTTATCTAAAACGTGTGCAATAAAGCATCTTCTATTGTATAGTAGGGGGAAACATTTTACATTTTACATTTTTAACCTACTTTATAGTTTTATATACTTTGAGAAAACAATAGTACACTCATAGGGGTTGATATAGATTGCATGGGATTAGATATAACAGACACATGCAACAACACCGACTCATAATTCAAGGGTCCATGAACTTGCAAACTGTAGTTACTTGTTGGAAAAGCCTATAACATGTTATAATCCATTAACATCAGGTATTGCACTACTTTAGAAATTTGGAAGGGTTTTCCTCCTACCACACAGACAACTTGAATTGGTGATTTGATGCTTGTGCAGAAGTGATATAGTTGTATCCAGGTAAGGAAGATTTGCATTACTAAGATGAAGTTGGATTGTAAAGTCTAGCCCTCTCAAAAAGAAGTGCAATTTTGTTACAAGAGGCAAAGGAATGGAAGTATCCAAGCAACAAAATCCCTCCTAAAGCTTCTATAAGCATGCTCTCATAGTCTCATTAAACTCTTGTCAAGTTTAAACTCACAACCAATATTGTGCATCTCTTTTTTGGGATGTTCTCCCTATAGAAAGAGGCATACACATGTATAGTGGTTATTGAGTATGGTGCAAGTCGGTAATACCACTTCATTGCATTTCCCTTTCATGTGATGCTAAAAATTATCATGTGATGAGCTACCTCCTATTAAGCTTTTGGAAATCCAAAGTGCAACTATACATCCTCATTGGGTCGCCCATTGAAAATTGGATGTAGATACCCTAAAGCAAGTAGAGCCATTGTTCCAGCTGGAATTTGAATTGCTTGAGTAGGGATCAATGATGGAGGTGGAGCTATCACAATAGGCATAGGGGGAGGGTTTGTACTACTGGAAATACCACTAAGTGTAATTAATTTACCACTAAACCATAGACTAGGAGGTGTAATGTGATCGGTGTGGGTGAAAGAGGTAAAATTTTCTTAACACGGTGGGCAATTACAGCCTTAACTTTTAATGAAATGGGATTACTTTTATCTAAGGAGTACTTACATAATATCTACACTAGTTTCCTTAGTCTTTCCTCGTGCTCCTCTTATTGAATATAAGAGATTTCTCCCTTTCTCACTTGATCCAGCCTTACAAACCCTCTCTTCACTTTTGACTGAAAGGGCATCCTAAGTCTTAGGCCCTTATCGGAAATCCTAAAGGACCCTTGAAAAATGCACCACTTGTTGGGACTAAATTAGGCCCGACATAAGCTCTTTCTCACACCTAGAGCTCACTAAGGCCTCACATTCAGACACCAATCCTCAATAGCCCTACAACCATGAGCAATTGGCTATAAGAAGGACCAATTGTTGATATTGCACTATTATAGTCCTAATAATTACCCTCTCTTGAGGTGCCCCCCATGAAAGGAGGTTTCCCAAATAGATTTATGAACAACTCACTATATCACAACTTTGGGCACCTTATAGCAAATAGGCTACTATGGCTCTTAATTGTAGGTGTCACGATATAGGGATTTAAGTACATGACCATCCCCATCTTTCACATAAATCGTTACACGCATACACTTCACTCATCCTCGCTAAGGCCCCAAATAAAATTTATCACTCCTAGACTAATGGCTTGGAGGTCCTTACACACTTGATTAAAAAAAAGAGAGTTGTAATGCATTCTTATATGATCATGCCACATAGAATGCAAAGTGTATAATATAGTGCTCAAACATGCTTTAATTAAACAATAGTGTAGATACACAAACAACCTTTTACTTTCCATGCATGTAGTCCTATTGTGTGTGGAACTATAGCATAACATTATTTCTATTGAGAAAACCAATCTTATGCTACCAATAGTTTAAAAGAAGCACATGATCGTCTCTAAAGATTCTTAAGAAAGAAACCGACAAATAAAACCTTAATGCTCTTTCTTTAAAGGGTGTGTGTAAAACTTTCGATCCCACATAAAGCTTAATATATAGAGATGAATTATTTTCATGTGTTCTTATGTGAAATGTGGAAAGATTTTATGTTTTTTGGCATAATCCTCCCACTTATATTCCATTTTCATGCTCTTTTTATGCACATGCTACACAAACATACTTTAAACCACCATAATGGGGTGGGATTGAGATTACTCTCATGCTACCAAACTTGTATAACACATTATTCAACATGAAATTTAATCAATAGCCAAAAATATTTGAAAATATTCTCTTAAATAATATTACATGCATGCCTTAAATTTTCTATTTATGTTTCAAATTTTATGCCTATTTTGATATGTTAGCATATTTCTTATGTTTTATATAAAAAAGTATAATATTTATCAAAATTTTTGATGCGCACCCCAAACAAGCAAAAAATACATCATAAAAGAATCAATATGAACAAATGATTCCATCACTTCTATAAACTATGCAATAATTATGCTCACTCACTTGATACAACCATGTTTCTTGTAATTCCTAAGAGCGTAGGAACAAGAAGACTACTTCTGACACCTTTACTACCACTAACATGTTCTCTTAGATCCATTTCGCTCTAGCACATTGATCTTGAACCATCCTCTCAATCCCCACTCCCTTTCTACACATTTTTAATGAGATATGCATCAATACATGTAGAAAAACAACCACTATGCAAGAGATGGCTATTGAGGAGAGAGAGACAAGGGAGGAGAGAGTACTAACGAATTTCAAATTTCTTCATCACACTCAACAAGAATTATATTAGTGTGTTCTCCCTCTCATCAAGGCTTGGATTTTGGAGGTAGATTTTCAAGATTCTCATCATAATGACAATCCCACCACAATGGCACTAAAATTCATGCTCGATGGCTATGGCCTCTGTCTCCATGATTTTCTCCATCATGTGCCTCTTTTTTTTTAAAATCTCATTTCATTTGTTAATGATGTTTGAATGCAATTTCATTTCACCTAAAAGTTCCATGCACCTTTTTCCTTTTCATCTCCAACATTTAGTTGAATCCAATATGATCCCGCTACTTGAGCTAGAATTCCATTTTGATTCCTAATCTTTTGTCCCCATAACTCAACTAAGGGCAACCTCTTGCATTCATAGCTTTTTCTAGAGAAGGTACATAAGGAATAAGATTATTTATATTCCATTTTTTGACTCTTTCAATAGTAACGACTTTCACACCATGCAAAGATCTCACCCTTGTAAATGCAACATACAATTGACCATGCATAAATATTGGGGCTTTTAGATAAAGCCCTAGAGTCTACCCCTATGACTTATTGATCATCAAGTGAATGCCAATCGAATGGAAAACTACCTCTATCTCATAGTAAATGGTAGTTGCGCTGCATTGGAAATAAAAGTAATCCTAGGAATAAAAACTCGTTCATCCATATTTTCCCTCGTTATTATCTCAGTATCTATCATCTTTCTATTAAAGGCCTTATAGATCAACTGTGTACCATTATATAAACCCCTTCCTGGGTCTAGGTTTCTAAGCAAATAACATGTGCATTTACCTTTAGCAACAATAAATGAGGAGAAAATCCACCTCCAAGATCCAACGTGTTTAAATACTCAAAGGAGTACAAAAACGAGTCATCTATCTCTATAATCGAGTTTGCATTATAATACTACCTAACCTCCCCTAGCTGTTAGAAATCAAGCTCACCGTCAGTGTGTCTTCATCTATGACCGACATCTATGACAGTTAGTGTGTACAGCTGTCTACATGTGACTACATTAAATAAGTCGGGTTAGTAGTCAGTTAGTGACATGTCCGTCTAGTCTACATTTACACTAGGTCACTTTATCTTGTAGAGTGTGTGTGCTTTTCAGTTTAGTGTGTGGAAATGAAGGAATGAGCCTGAGAGCCTGAAGGCTCATGGATATGGTGTTTTCCCTATCTCTCTCTTCTCTTTGAACATGATATCAGAGCATTGCCAGGTTGAGATCTGTGGAGTAGGAGGAAGTCAAGAAGACTTGAAGAAGCTGAAGAACATGGTCTTTTGAAAAGAGGAATAGGCTGCCATTACTCTGTCAAGGTATGCATTTGCTCATCTTGGACTCCATGCTTTATCATTGTGGTTGAGGTCTTCCTGGGAGCCTTGGTGGGCATCTTTGAGCATCTGCAAGTGGTCATTGAGCCTCATGATGAGGAGGACCAGCTGGAAACAAGGCCAGGAATTCTGCGTGATCTGCGCGCCTACTGATCTGAGTGGACAGCAACCTGTCAATCTTTAGTGGGGCACCTGGACAAGGTTCATAGAGAATGTATGCTCACTATTGAAGGTATTTGAAGTGTGCAAGAAGTAAATGCTTGTGTGAGAGCTTTGTTATGAGCTAGAGTGACAGACACAGACTTGTAATCATTTCTGAACTGCTATAAACATGAATGGACAGCATGCATTCAGTCATTACTGACACACATGAGCCTTGTACTACACTCAAAAGGCATCTTTGGAGCACAAGAATGTGTCAAAGCATGTATACATTGGATCAAATGTCTTGGAGCTGAGATCTTTTGCTTAGAATACTCAGATCTGAAAATCATTGATAGGTTGAAAACTGTCATACACAGTCAATGACAAGTATCGTGCATTACTGAAGCAATACAGGTCATCTTGGGGGTTCCATCATCTATATGAACTGGCCTATACATGCTGAATGCATGGAGAATTGAAGCAAGCAATGAGCATCATTGAAAACTGAATTTTGAAGCTGAGATAAATGCAGTTACACTGTCCTGGTTAATTACAAACAGCTCATGAGGTTTATGCCATTGGTCAATGAAGACAGGTTGTCTATGCCTACTCAGATGCTCATGTATTGAACTTGCCACTACAAAGTAAATGTATGACATGGTCAAAAGAAATTTTGGAGCTGCTTGGAGCTTGGTATGCTAAATTCTGGTTGACTGCAACCTGCAACTGAATTTGTTGACACTTGTATGTGCTGGTTATGCACTGTTCTGTGCCCTTATGATCATGTCTTGACTGCCAAATGTACTAGCAGCTATCTCGGAGATTTTAGAACATGTATGACATGATTACCACTCAGTTTTGGACTTGAAATTGCTGCTGGTTACTCACAGTTTACAGTTTTCAGACTGCATGTATGTACCCTGGGAGTGAAGTTACAGAAGATTAAGCTGAAGCAAACACATAGCTTATGTATTGACAATTATATCTACAGTTGAGACCACCTGTTTGTGGGTTGTTTTGGGGTGTCAGTGGGCTGAAATACCCTGGTTTTTTTCTGCAATTTAGTGCAGAAAACTGTCATAAACTGTTACGGACTGAACTTAGTCAGTCATACTTATTGGACTGCAAGGAGTCAGGCACTTGATAGACAGTCTATTGCATCATGGCTAATGCACATGGGACTGACAATATCACTCAGATAGTTGGAGAGAAGTTGGATAATAAGAACTTTACATTATGGAAATTCAGAATGAAAAACTTTCTGGTTGGCAGAGGTTATTGGGATTTATGTACAGGAGATGAAGTTGCTCCTGAGTTGCCTGCACACAATCCAACAAATGAACAGAAAAGAGCCTACAGGCTATGAAATGAAAGAGCATGCAAGGTGATGCATTGGTTTTCCTTATGTATATCTGATGCTATGGTAATTCAAATCACTGGATGTGAGACTCCGAAGGATGCTTGGGACATACTGATGAAAAATTATGGAACCATGACACATGCAAGAAAGATCCAGTTAAAACAACATTTCAACAACATGTCTAGGAATGGCAAGAGCATCCAGACGTATACCATGGAGATTAAGACCATAGCTGATCAACTTGCTAATATTGGCTCAAGTGTATCAGAAGATGATATGATTGCTGTTGCTTTGAATGGCTTAGGCAAAGAGTACAAAGCTTTTGACACTTCCATTTCTGTCAGAGAAGAGCCCCCTAGCTGGGAAGAGCTAGTTGCTTTGTTGCTGCATGAGGAAGTCAAACTTGGTTTGAATACAGGTTCTAGTGCATCTCAGAGTAGAGACACTGTATCAGTAGCAGAGTAATTGGCATGGTGCAAATACACAAGGCCAGCATGGATTTGGTGGGTTTAGAGGTAGGGGGAGATCACCCCGAGGTAGAGGTGGTGGTTCTGGTTCATGGCAGTCGTCTGCTCAGTCCAACAGGGACAAGGACTGCCATTATTGTGGCCAGTATGGGCATATTGCAAAGGATTATTACAAGAAGCAGGGAGATATGAAGGCAAAGGGCAGACAACATGGGCACTATGCATCTTCCAGTGGTGCTCATGATGAGCCAGTTGATAGACTCTTTGCCATGCAGCATGTATCTAAAAATGCATCGAGACATGATAGAGATGACAAATGGTACATTGACTCTGGAGCGTCAAACCACATGATCCCGCATGGAGAGTGGTTTGATGAGATGGTTGCAGGTACACATGGTCATGTATGTACTGGGGATGACACCCAACATGACATAAAGCATAAAGGGATTGTTCCTCTTATGATGCCTGATGGCAAGAAGAAAGGCTGCATGATGTATTACATGTACCAACCATAACAAAGAATGTGTTGTCTGTGGGTCAAATGGCAGAACATAATTTGCAAGTGAGGTTCAACAAAGATGGGTGTTTCATTGAGGAGTATGGAAATGGCTGCAAGTTAATTGCCAAGGGCAGACGGGATGGTAGGATGTTTACATTGGATGCGACCATTCCGGGACTCAAGGCAGCCATGTTTGCACATGATGAGAGTGCCATTCGGGATGTAGAGATTTGGCACAAGTGGATTGGACATGTCAATGTACAAAATCTGAAATCTATGTAGCAGAAAGAAGTAGTACTTGGATTACCCAAATTCAAGTATAATGATTTTGGTCATGTATGCCCTGCATGTCAATTTGGGAAGCAAGCACGGTTTCCTTTCATGAGACATGTAAAAAACAGCACTAGGCCTTTACAGTTGGTGCACTCTGATGTTTGGGGTCCTTCACATAATGCTTCTTTTGGCGATGCACGGTATTATGTCTCATTTATTGATGATTTCAGCAGGTACACTTGGCTTTATATCTTGAAACATAAGGATGATGTGTTTGATGCATTCAAAGACTTCAAGAAACATGCTGAAAATGAATTAGGCTATTACATATCATGCTTGAGATCAGATGGAGGAGGTGAATATGTCTCAAACTACTTTGACAGATATCTTGCCAAACATGGGATCAGAAGACAGCTCACATGCAGTTATACACCGCAACAAAAGGTGTTGCAGAGAGAAAAAACAGGGTTTTGATGGAGTCAGCTAGAGCTATGCTGAATGAAAAATGTCTGCCAAATGGTTATTGGGCTGAAGCAGTGGTGACTGCTGTATATGTGCTGAATCGAACCCCTACAGCAGGGATTCATGATGTCACTCCATATGAACGGCTGTATGGTCATAAACCTGATATTTCACACTTGAAGGTATTTGGCAGCATTGCATATGTGCATATACCGGATGAGAAGAGGAAGAAATTGGATCCTAAGGCAGTGAAAAGTGTGTTTATTGGATATGCACAGGAACGGAAAGCTTATAAGTGTATGTACCTTCTACGCATGAGACACTCATAAGCAGAGATGTGGTATTTGATGAGTTAGCATCTTGGTATGGGAATCTTGTTGCAGTGCCTACTGATGGCTCACCCAATATGAGTCATGCTGAAAATACTCCTGCAGAGAGTAAGTCCATGACTGGTCAGACATGTGATGTATCATCTACAGTGAGTCCTTGGATAGGACGATTACGGAGTCGCACTACTGCATCCACTGACACGGATATGTCAGTGAGGGGGAGAACATATAAGGGAAAAGAAAAGGTTTTTGAAGATGTAACAGGTCTACTCACTGCAGGTTATGATTCATCTAGCAGTGATAGCTTAGACAGTGAATTGGGGATTCCGTCTATTATGACGCCAGGTGCTAGGCAGAGCCGTTATGTGCCGCCTCATGAGAGGCAAGCTCACAGTGAGCCACAACTCAGGATATCAGAGAGGGTCAGGCGACCTGTTGACAGGTATACTTACACTGGATATTCAGCCCGTCATTATGCTTATATGACGAAAGTAACAAGTTTTAGAGAACCAAGTAAGTTTGATGAGGCAGTTGTAGATGAGAATTGGTGTGCTGCTATGGATGAGGAATATTCAGCCTTGGCTGAAAATGGTACATGGGATTTGGTACAGTTGCCTGAGGGCAAAACACCTATTGGATGCAAGTGGGTGTATAAGGTAAAATGTAAATCAGATGGATCATTGGAAAGATATAAGGCCAGGCTGGTTGCAAAAGGGTATGCGCAGCAGTATGGTCTTGATTATGAGGAGACTTTAAGTCCTGTAGCAAAGATGGCTACTATTAGAAGTGTGATTGCTTTGGCAGCAGCTAGAGGCTAGAAACTATGGCAGATGGATGTAAAGAATGCATTTCTTAATGGAGAATTACATGAAGAGGTTTACATGGAACAGCCTGAAGGCTATGTACATCCAGAATTTCCAGCACATGTATGTTGGCTAAAAAAGGCATTATATGGGCTGAAACAGGCACCCACAGCATGGAATGCTCGCATCAGCAGTTATTTATAGCAACACGGTCTCCGATTGGGAGATGCTGATCATAGTCGGTTTGCGAAGAAGACAGATAGTGGCTATGCTTTCCTAGTTGTCTATGTTGATGACTTAATCATTACAGGAGATGATGAAAATGGGATTGCTGAAATAAAGACGTGTTTACAGGTTGAATTTAAGGTCAAGGACCTTGGAGAGCTGAAATACTTTTTGGGGATTGAGGTTGTTTCTACACCTCAAGGCATATGGCTGCTACAGAAGCAGTATGCTCATGACATGTTACAGAAATATGGTATGGCTGATTGCAAGCCTATGGATACGCCTTTGGAGCAGAATGTCAAGCTGCAGATTGATGTTGGGACAGAGATTGAGAATGTTACTATGTATAGACAGATGGTAGGCAGCTTGATCTATCTCACGATCACTAGACCTGACTTGCGTTATGCTGTGGGGCTGATCAGTCAGTTCATGCAGAAGCCTCGCAAACCACACTTGGATGCAGTTAGAAGAATTCTGAGATATGTAAAGAGTACCACAGATCATGGGCTATTTTATGCATATGGGAAACCCCTTGACTTGATGGGGTACACTGATGCTGACTGGGCTGGTTGCACATATGACAGGAGGTCAACCAGCGGCTATGCATTTGGATTGGGTAGTAGCATGATCAGTTGGCAGAGTAAGAAATAGCCTACAATTGCATTGTCCATTACGGAAGCAGAGTATCGTGGTGCGGCCTTAGCGGCCTGTGAAGCTAAGTGGTTACAGAAGTTGCTAAATGACTTGGGAGTACACTTGGACAGTAAAGTCAAGCTGTACTGTGACAATTTGAGCAGTGTTATGTTAGCAAGCAATCTTGTTTATCATGCAAGATCAAAACACATTGAGGTTCACTACCATTTCATCAGGGAAATGGTTTTAGCAGATAAGATTGACTTGGAGCATGTGAAGACTGAAGACCAGGTAGTAGACATCTTTACCAAATCAATTGGTAAAGATAAGTTCATTCACTTTAGATAGCTACTTGGAGTGATGCAGATGATTTGAGTTTTGTTTTTGAGCTTGAGGGGGAGTGTTAGAAATCAAGCTCACCGTCAGTGTGTCTTCATCTGACTGACATCTATGACAGCTAGTGTGTACAGCTGTCTACATGTGACTACATTAAATAAGTCGGGTTAGTAGTCAGTTAGTGACCTGACGTCTAGTCTACATGTACACTAGGTCACTTTATCTTGTAGTGTGTGTGTGCTTTTCAGTTTAGTGTGTGGAAATGAAGGAATGAGCTTGAGAGCCTGAAGGCTCATGGATATGGTGTTTTCCCTATCTCTCTCTTCTCTTTGAACACTAGCATCAATTGCAATGTATGCTCATTCAAAGTAGCCACCTCCGTATTCCATGACGCAAGTATGCTCACTGAAATACATTGTATAGTCACCCACACTAGATAGGTCACCGTAGATACTATAAATCAAGGTTTCAATAGGGTGTCCATTTAACACCATGCTAGGTGGAACACACAACTTATCATAGTTTTTGGTAATATCCACCCCATCTCCTATCCCTTGAATCCAACAAATGAATCATTGTGCACCACATTACTAGCCGCTGCTGACACCCGCATATTTTGAGATAGCCTTAACACGCTCACATAATGCCACAAATCATAGTAACACAATGCAACACTAACAATATCCTTGCGTGTTCCAGAATTATCAGTCGTTGTCATGCCCACTAATTTTTGAGGGTAGCCTTTAGTACATTTATAATTTTCCATGCAATGAGTCTTGGAATTCAATTGTCTGTAAGGGCCATGAAGGTTGCATTTTGAAATTGTCTCAAATAAGATTAGAAACTTAAATTTGTCGGGAAATTTAGCAGAAACTATTCCATCCCAGTGACATGCTTCAGAAGGTTTGAAAGACTACTCTAAAATTAGCAAAGTATGAGAATGTGGTAGTCCTCTCTTTTGGAATTAAATCACAGTAACATAGCCCGCAACCTTTCCTAAGAGGTCTTTTCGCAACAACATGTGCATCAAATCAACATGTTTTTTGTGAAACACATGAGCAATCAAATCCGGACAATCATAAGCACTCTGGCCAAGCAACAAAGCATCAATTATCTCTAAACACTTTGGATTATATATCATTGTTAAAAAAAGGTCAAGTTTCCCCTTGCATCGTATGATAGCCATGGCTTCCTGATACAATTAGTGTATGTGTTTTGATCCACCCATAAATGATGATGGCAAAACTATCCTCTTGCCTCAATTGTAACAACTTCGAAATAAAAATACCCATTCCGTTTATGAATTCCCTCTTGGGAAGGGGTCATAGGGATATTATTTTTTGAATTAGATAAATGACAAATTTTTTTGTTGTTATTCCCCTTATTCCCCCCAGCCGACTGTCGACCTGGAGGGGGAGGGGAATAGGAGTGATTAAGCTCCTTGATGGAGCTTGCAGGAGAGAGGAAGCCATGCGTGATGCCACGCAGGGGAGGGAGGATCCCCCTCCCCTCCCCTATTTAAATCAGGGGTGGTGGTCTGCCATGGGGGGTAAGAGGAAAGAAGAATCTGATTGCCGTGCCGTCGTGAAGCAATATGGCCTCAATCACCGTTGCCATTGTAAACTGAACCCCTGCCCACATCGTTGTCATCCGAGGGGGGGAAGTGTTGGAGTGGTGAGAGGAAGGGAGAGAGTGGCATGTTGAGATATCGAGCTCCACTCGTGATACGCCAGGGTGACCGTTGTGTATTTATGTCACCGACGTGTCGGTTGCAGATGCGGTTGGTACACCGCCCATGAATAATAGCTACATGATAGCTATCCTTATCTATTCTAGTTCGTGGCTCAGTTAGTATGCCACCTTAGTTAGTTGAGTTTGGTTTGAGACCCATATAGAGGGTTCTTCGATTTCTTTGTACTTGAGTTCTTTTGGCTTACACAACTAAGAAGAGGAAAACTGTTTTCAGTCTCCACCCTTGTGTGTCTTCCCCCATTGTGCAAGCAAGAAAGCTTCAAGCGAGACTCCTTCCTTCTCTCCCACAATCTTGACATGGTATCAGAGCCTTGTTCGTGGTAAGGAGCTCAAGAAAGCAAGCCAAGCTCGCGGTGGTCTGGTAAGAGGAGCAGTGTTGCTTTCATTTCCTGTTTTGGGAGCAGATCTCTGCAGGTAGCACAGCCGGAAATTGCAGGAGTGCATTGTCTCAGGTTGAGACGCCCTTCGCGGTGAAGCAAGAGGGCAGTATATGCTGCGGGCGAGGGCTTTAGCCCTCGGTGACCTTGTTTTTTTGATTTGAGGCCATTTCGGGGCCTGTTTTACAGACGGAAGTTTTCTGCACGCACTCAAGAAAAGGCTCAGTTTTATGCTGTGCGACCACTGTTCTACAGGTCGGTGAAAAGTTACTGTAGAAATTGCATCGTATGCTTGTGCGCAGAGACATTGGGAGTTTCAGAATCATCCTTGGTTCCTGTTTATGCAAAATCGTCACTAGGAAGTGACTGTGTGGTCAAATACCACTTTCGCCAGTTTTGCAGATTTGCCCTTGTGAGGGTGAAGCTGTGTTTTTTGCAGTGACAGAATTTCTTGCAGTATTCTGTAATGGCGTCTGATTCTCTTTCACAGATTGTCACTGAAAAGCTTGACAAGAACAACTTCCAGGCATGGAAGTTTAGAATGACGAATTTCCTTATGGGAAAAGGATATTGGGAATTTGTTGCAGGAAATGAAGAAGAACCAGTTCTTCCTGATGTTCCCAATCAACAACAAATGCAGGCATTTAAAACATGGCATGAGAGAGCCAGGAAAGTTATGTATTGGCTGTCTATCAGTATTTCGGACTCTATGATTGTGCATATTCAGGATGCAAGTACGCCAAAGGAGGCATGGGATACTTTGTCAAAAATGTATAGCACAAATACGCAAGCCAGGAAAATGCAGCTCAAGCAAGAGTTGCATAATGTGCAGAGAGAAAGTATGAGCATCAACGACTACCACATGAAGGTGAAGAAGATTGCAGATGCACTTGCTTCCATTGGGTCGCCAGTGGAAGATGACGATTTAGTCTCCGTGACCTTGAATGGTCTAGGAAAGGATTATGCACAGTTTCGGACATCCATTTCAGTTCGTGAAAGATTTCCTGATTTTGAGGAGTTGATTGCTCTTCTAATTTCTGAGGAGCAGAGAAATGGTGGTGTATCTTCTTCAGGAGGAACTTCAAAAGAAGCTGTCTTCTACTCAAATGCTGGAAGAGGTAGAGGCAGAGGTAGAGGAGGCCGATTTGGAGGCCGTGGTAGAAATCAGAGTATGCAGCAAACTCAAGAAAACCAGTCCTATGGAGGAGGACGTGGTAACTCTAGAGGCAGGGGGAGCCAAAGAGGTCGTGGTGGATGGCAAAGAGGCCAAAATGCAAACAGTAATGTTGAATGCTACTACTGTGGTAAAATGGGTCATATGGCTAAAGACTGCTATAAAAAGCAGAATGACATCATGAATGGAAAACTGCAACAAGGGAATTATGCATCTTCTAGTAGACAGGGTGATGACAGAAATGAGCATTTGTTCATGGTGCAGCACATGAACAATTCTATGACAAGTGTAGAAGAAAGCAATGATGTATGGTATGTTGACTCAGGTGCATCAAACCACATGACAGGTCATGCAGAATGGATGGAGGATGCAAGGAAAATGGAAAAACCAGGATTTGTGGAGACTGGTGATGATACTGCACATCCTATTGTGCAGATTGGAAAAATTCCCTTGTCTATGCAGGGTGGGAAAAAGAAATACCTGTCCGATGTATTTCATGTCCCGAATATCACCAAGAATCTGGTTTCAGTTGGTCAAATGGTTGAACAGGGCTTGCAGGTCAGATTTAATCCTCATGGATGCTTTGTTGAGGATATGAAAAATAAAGATCGCTTGATAGCAAAAGGAAAGAAGAAGGGCGGAATGTTTACATTGGATGCAGACATGTCTGAATTGAGTGCAGCAATGTTTGCACATGGGACCGGTGTAGTTGCAGATATTGATATCTGGCATAAACGCATTGGTCATGTTAATGTACAGCGACTTAAATCAATGCAGGCCCAAAATATTGTTGCAGGATTGCCCAAATTCAAGGTTGCAGAAATGCATAAGGTATGTGAAGCCTGTCAGTTTGGAAAACAGGCAAGGAAACCATTTCCTAGACATGTTCAAGAGAGTGAGAAGCCATTGGAATTAATTCACTCTGATGTGTGGACAACTAAAGCTGCATCTCTTGGAGGCTGTCATTATTTTGTCAGTTTTATTGATGACTATAGCAGAAAAGTTTGGGTGTATTTTATGAAAAAGAAAAGTGAAGTTTTTGGGCATTTCAAAACTCTTAAAGCTATGGTTGAAAAAGAAACAGGCTTGCAGATAAAATGCCTAAGGTCAGATGGAGGGGGAGAGTACCTCTCAAATGAGTTTGCAAAGTTCTTGCAGGAGCATGGCATAAAGCAGCAATATTCATGCAGTTATACCCCACAACAAAATGGAATTGCAGAAAGGAAAAACAGGCATATTGGAGAGGTATCTCGTGCCATGCTCAATGAAAAAGACTTGCCAGATTTTTATTGGGCTGAAGCAGTTGCTACAGCAGTCTACATAATGAACAGGACTCCCACTGCAGCAATACATGGAATGACTCCAGAGGAGAGGTATACTGGTAGGAAACCAGATATTTCTCATTTGAAAATTTTTGGTTGCATTGCCTATGTACATGTGCCAGATGAGCTGAGATCCAAGTTGGATCCAAAAGCTGAGAAGTGCATCTTTATTGGTTACTCTCTGCAGCAAAAAGGGTATAGATGCTATAACCCCTCTACTCGTAAGTTTACAGTGAGCAGAGATGTTGTTTTTGATGAGATGAGTAGCTGGTATAAACCAGTAAATGTGATTGATGATGTAGATGCACAAAATGGTAATGCTGCACAGAATTCACAGCAGCAGTCACAAAATATTAGTGGACCTGGAGCGTCCTCTAGTAGTGGTTCACATTCTTCGCCATGGACAGGCAGATTGAGATCAGGAGAATCTTCTGAAGGCAGCACAAATAGTGGTATGCAGGTATCACGAAAAGGAAAAGAGAAGGTTGATCAGCCCATGTTTGATGTGAATGCAGGTCACTCTTATGTGGATGGTGAATCCAGTGGCTCAGAACAGAGCATTGATGATGAGTTGGGTATTCCTTCTATTGTTACACCTGGAGTAAGGAAGACCAGGGATGTTTTGAGAGCACCTGGGAGTGAACCCACTTTGCGCAGGTCTACCAGAGTTAGGTATCCTGTGGATAGGCTGAAATATGATGGATTTACAGCCATTCACTATGCATATATGGTCAAAGTGATACAGGAACCAGAACCCACTTCTTTTGAGCAAGCCATGGGAAAAGAAAAATGGGAGAAAGCCATGGATGAAGAAATGGATGCCTTGGAAGCAAATACTACATGGGAATTGGTACCTTTGCCTAAAGGTAAAAATGCAATTGGCTGTAAGTGGGTTTATAAGGTGAAGCACAATGCAGATGGTTCTGTGAACAGATACAAGGCAAGATTAGTAGTCAAGGGGTATGCACAAACATATGGCATTGACTATGAAGAAACATTCAGTCCAGTTGCAAGGATGGCAACTGTAAGAGCAGTCATTGCTATGGCTGCATCAAAGGGATGGTCTTTACATCAGATGGATGTAAAGAATGCCTTCTTGCATGGTGATTTGCAAGAAGAGGTCTATATGGAGCAGCCACCAGGTTATGTGCATGCTGTTCATCCTGAGTTTGTTTGCAGGTTGAAGAAAGCCTTGTATGGCTTGAAGCAAGCACCTAGAGCATGGTCTGACAAGATAGGACAGTATCTTGTCACTATTGGCTTTCAGATTTCCAAGGCAGATTTCTCACTTTATGTGAGAAAAACAGAGAAAGGTATTATGCTACTTGTCATTTATGTTGATGATTTGATTATGACAGGTGACAGTGATGAAGATATCCTTCATGTGAAAATGCTATTGAAGCAGAAGTTTGAGATGAAGGATTTGGGAGAGCTGCGTTATTTCTTGGGCATTGAGGTGATTAGATCACCAAGTGGGATACAGCTCTTGCAGAGGCAGTATGGATTGGACATGCTGTCCAAATATGGGATGACAGGCTGTAAGCCTATTTCAGTTCCTTTGGAGCAGAATGTGAAGCTGAGCACAGATGCAGGTGAGCTTCTAGAAGACCCTACTATGTACAGACGCATAGTAGGAAGTTTGATTTATATGACTATTACCAGGCCAGATTTGAGTTATGCTGTTGGATTGGTAAGTCAGTTTATGCAGGCTCCAAGGAAACCACATTTGGATGCGGCTAGACGCATACTCAGGTATGTGAAGTCCACATTGCAGTATGGACTATTTTATGAGACTGGGGTTCAGATACAGTTGCATGGATACACTGATGCTGATTGGGCTGGTAGTATCTATGATAGACGATCTACCAGTGGATATGTGTTCTCTTTTGGGAGTGCTGCAGTCACTTGGAGCAGCAAGAAACAGCCTACAGTTGCCTTGTCGAGCACAGAGGCTGAGTACAGGGGTGCAGCAATGGCTGCATGTGAGGTAGCTTGGTTGCATAAGCTACTTTATGATATGCATCAGTCTACAGATGGACCAGTTGTCATTTATTGTGACAACATGAGTAGTATACACTTGGCAAATAACCCAGTCTATCATGCTAGAACAAAGCACATTGAGGTGCATTATCACTATGTGCGAGAGAGGGTTTTACTAGGTCTTATTGATCTAGTTTATGTCAGCACAGAGGATCAGGTAGCTGACATATTTACGAAGGCATTGGGCACAGAGAAGCTGCGCAAGTTCAGAGACCTGCTTGGTGTGCAGGAATTGGGATTGAGCTCGAGGGGGAGTGTTGAGATATCGAGCTCCACTCGTGATACGCCAGGGTGACCGTTGTGTATTTATGTCACCGACGTGTCGGTTGCAGATGCGGTTGGTACACCGCCCATGAATAATAGCTACATGATAGCTATCCTTATCTATTCTAGTTCGTGGCTCAGTTAGTATGCCACCTTAGTTAGTTGAGTTTGGTTTGAGACCCATATAGAGGGTTCTTCGATTTCTTTGTACTTGAGTTCTTTTGGCTTACACAACTAAGAAGAGGAAAACTGTTTTCAGTCTCCACCCTTGTGTGTCTTCCCCCATTGTGCAAGCAAGAAAGCTTCAAGCAAGACTCCTTCCTTCTCTCCCACAATCTTGACATGGCACTGCCAGTAGCTCGAGTGCAGTCCGCCCTGCCACCATCTAGTCGCTGAACCGCCATCCGTCACTAGCTCGCCACGAAGTCGTCCTTTCCCCTCCAAGTGGGAGTCTGAACCCCCCCCCCCCCCCCCCTGTAAGGGCTTTGTAGCTATACCATGCAGTTGCTACCGATTGCACCTATATAGGGAGTAGTAGTGACTCAAAGCCCTGCCTTGTTTCCACTCTACGTGTGATTCCCTATGCCCAGTGGTGAACCCTCTTATGTGCGGTGTCACGAGGGTGTAGTCCTGGGATGTGTCTATGTTGTCCCGCTTTTGGATTGAATAATACAAGAGTATACCTTGAGCTCATATCGTGTTACCTTTCTGTGCCGTGTTGAGTGCGTAATGAGTGCATGTTTGTCACACTTGGTATCGAAGCAACTCTTGCTCGGAGTGTAAGGGCTTTGTAGCTATACCATGCCGTTGCTACTGATTGCACCTATATAGGGAGTAGTAGTGACTCAAAGCCCTGCCTTGTTTCCACTCTACGTGTGATTCCCTATGCCCAGTGGTGAACCCTCTTATGTGCGGTGTCACGAGGGTGTAGTCCTGGGATGTGTCTATGTTGTCCCGCTTTTGGATTGAATAATGCAAGAGTATACCTTGAGCTCATATCGTGTTACCTTTCTGTGCCGTGTTGAGTGCGTAACGAGTGCAGGTTTATCACACTTGGTATCAGAGCAACTCTTGCTCGAAGTGTAAGGGCTTTGTAGCTATACCATGCCGTTGCTACCGATTGCACCTATATAGGGAGTAGTAGTGACTCAAAGCCCTACCTTGTTTCCACTCTACGTGTGATTTCCTATGCCCAGTGGTGAACCCTCTTATGTGCGGCGTCATGAGGGTGTAGTCCTGGGATGTGTCTATGTTGTCTCGCTTTTGGATTGAATAATACAAGAGTATACCTTGAGCTCATATCATGTTACCTTTCTGTGCCGTGTTGAGTGCGTAACGAGTGCAGGTTTATCACACTTGGTATCAGAGCAACTCTTGCTCGGAGTGAAGGAGTGCTCACAGAAGCAGGAGAAAGGATCTAGTGCCCCGAAGAGATCCACGTCGCGACGCCCCACGTCACGTCACCCCACGTCGCGACGCCCCCCCGATGCGTCGCCCCGGCGTGATGCCCCAACCGCGACATCCCACCATCTGAAGACGTGACATGGCTTCCCCGCGGCACGACCCACACTACCACCGGCGAAACGCGGCTTCCCCGCATCGACACCACCAGCAACCACATGGAGGACGAAAGGGAGAATGTCACCCTCCCAACACTAGAGGAGAGAAAGAAGAGTAGGGGACAAGAATGGAGAGTGGCCTAGGAGGAGAAAGTGGCCGAGCTAGAAAGACAGTTAGATGGTATATCAGGCATGCTAGAATCAATATGGAGGAACATGCAAATGAAAGAAGAGGAGGAAGAAAGGAGGAAAAAACTAGAAGTAGAGCAGGGCTATAGAGAATGGGTGATTCAACAAGAAGAAGAGGAGAAAAGACATCGAATGCAAGAGGAGATGGATAGAACAGGTAGAGAGGAGACATCTAGGAGGGCGCAAGATACAAGGAAGGAGAAGGAGAAAGTAGTAGAATTAGGAAGCAAAAAGAAAGACAAGAAGAAGGAGAAGAAGCACCATCACAAAGAAGAGGGAGATAGCAGTAGTTCAGAAGATGATTATGGAAAATTCAAGATGCCCCAACCCGCCAAGTACAAGGGAGAGAGCGATGGTTTGGTTCTGAAGAAGTGGATCACAGAGGTGGATAGGTACTTAAAGTATTCACGAATTATTGAAGACAGGAAGGCAGAGGTGGCAGCCATTTACTTGGAGGAGGACGCTGCCAGTTGGTACTTGCTAGAACAAGAGCAGGGCCACACAATCTGTTTGTGGGAAGAGCTCCAGGAAGAACTGAAGGACTACTTTATTCCAAAGCTGGAGAAATTTCAAAGTGAGAGATGAATGGAGGAACCTCAAGCAAACACAGGGAAAGATGAAAGAATATGTCAGCAAATATAGGCAGATCATGCTGCAGCTACCAAACATGGATACAGATACTAAGCTACATGGATTTTTGTTTGAGATGCAAGAATGGGCGAGAAGAGATGTGGAGAGACAAGAGCCAACAAGCTTAGCAGAAGCCATGAGAATGGCCGAACGATTGGTGGACCTGGAAGGCAGAAGAACAGCACAAGGAAATCAAAACAGGTTCAACAACAACTTCAACAACACCTTCAACAACACCAACTCATGGAACCAGAGGCCCAATGCTCCTAGAGGGGCATTCATAGATACAAGGAGCCAAAACAACACGACCACCACGGCCGTATCATAAACCGCCTTAGTACTGAGAGGAGCAGCAGGAAGATGGGGAAACAATCACTACAGGCCAACCCCTAGTACATCATATGGGCCAGCAGGGTCAAACACGTCATGGTGGAGACCCCCAGGCCCGTCCATCGGAATCAGATGCTTCACCCCACACTACCAAAACAGATGCCCAATAGAAGATACAGCTTCGTCAAGTGGATCAAGGGTGAACGCAACTAGTGCATATGGAGGAGAAGAACTACAACCACCGCGAATCTAGGAAATCCCTAGTGGAAGTGAAGAAAGCATGGACCACCTAAGGGTAGGGTCATGGCAGCTAGAGTAGCAGTAGTCCATCATCTATACATCAAAGGCCAAGTGGGCGAGGGTAACCAACCCATCATGGTGGACACAGGAGCAACACACAACTTCATGACACCAGGGTGTGCATCAAAACATGGACTAAAACTGTCGAAGGCCCGAGAAGGACTAACAGTGACATTTGCATAAGGAGAAGCCAAGGAGGTGAAACAAGTCTTTGTAGTCCAAGTAGCAGCCGACAAGTGGAAGGCGAAACTCAACTTCTTAGTAATCCCCATGGATGATTTTGAAGTGATACTGGGATTGGAATTCTATGACAAGTATGTCATTGCAATGTTTGGTAAAGGTGTAAATGAAATGATGTTAGATATGCAAGGAGAAGGCGTCAGAGTACCATGTGAAAGAATGCAACTGCCTGGTAGGACCCCAATCAAAGTGCAAATGAAGGAAAATAAGCCAGGAGTAGCTTGCCAAACAATGAAGCAGACTACAACCCAACCAAAGGGCCAGACCCAAAGTGTACCGGTCCAGGGGACTGTTATCAGGCCACGTATCATGACTTGCAGTGCCAAGCAAGTCGAAAAATCAGTCAAACAAGGAGATATGGTCTATCTATGCATGATCCACCCGATTGAAGAAGAAGAAAGTGGTAAGAAACCCAGACAATAGAACAAGAAAACAGAGGTGGCAGAAATACTGGAAGAGTTCAAAGATGTGATGCCAGCCGAGCTGCCCAAGGGTTTACCACCCAGGCGAGATGTAGATCACAAAATTGAGCTAATCCCCAAGTTGGCCCCACCAGCCCGAGCTCCCTATCGCATGAATCACACCGAACTAATGGAACTGAAGAAGCAACTGCATGAATTAGAAGAACAAGGATTCATCCGCCCTAGCAAATCCCCCTTTGGTGCCCCAGTGCTATTTGTAAAGAAGAAGGATGGGGGACTCAGACTCTGTGTAGATTATAGGGCCCTTAACAAAATCACCATAAAAAACAAATACCCCATGCCCCTAGTGGAGGATCTCTTAGATAGGTTACACGGGGCCAAGTACTTTAGCCGAATTGACCTTAGATCCGGATACCACCAAATCCGCATAGTAGAAGAAGATATCCCCAAAACAACATTCCGTACCCGATATGGTAGTTTTGAGTGGCTAGTACTAGGATTCGGCCTAAGCAATGGGCCAGGCACATTTTGTGGCCTCATGGATGGAGTCTTTAGACCGGAGATAGATATCTTTGTCATTATCTACATAGATGACCTCCTAGTCTACAACAAAACATTAGAAGAACATAAGCAGTACCTACGCCGAGTTTTTAAAAAACTGCGGCAGCACCAGTTATATGCAAAGCCCAAAAAATGTGAGTTTGTAGTAAAAGAGTTGGAGTTCTTAGGCTTTATTGTACGAGCCGATGGAATCAAAGTGGATCCTAAGAAGGTCGAAGCCGTCCAAAGATGGCCCGTACTCAAGAATGTAAGAGAAGTGCGGGAGTTCCTCGGCTTCACAGTGTTTTGCCGAAGATTTATAAAAGATTACAGCCTCATCACTGCCCCCCTCTCCCACCTCACCAAGGAAGATCACCCTTTTACATGGGGGAATGCGCAATAGGAAGCCTTTGAGCATATGAAGAAGTGCATGAGCCAAACTCCTGTCCTAAAGGTGGCAAACTTTACCAAACCCTTTGAAATTTCCACAGATGCATCTGACTACGGCATAGGAGGTGTCCTGGTACAGGAGGGCCACCCCATTGCTTATGAGTCAAAGAAGTTTACCGGTGCTGAAACAAGGTGGAGCACGCATGAGAAGGAAATGCTGGCAGTCATGCACTGCCTTAGAAAATGGAAACATTATGTTCAAGACAAGCATACAGTCGTCTTCACCGACAACATCTCCCTCAAATACTTCCAATCTCAGCCCAACTTATTGGCAAAGCAAGCTCGCTGGCTAGACTTCCTAGCCGAATTCGACCTGGAGATTAAACACAAACCCGGCTCCACAAACAAGATAGCAGATGCATTGAGCCAGAAAGCAGACCTAAAAGCTGTCAGTGTGGTCAGTAGCAACTTCATAGAATTCGTCAAAGAGGCCCTAGAGCAAGACCAAGAAATGCACAAAATAATCAAAGATGTGGAAGCAGAGAAGACCCCACACGGAATGTATACCTTAGAGGAAGGTATCCTCTTTCTAGGAAAGAGATTGTATATCCCCAACAATGTGGAATTGAAGAAACTCATACTGCATGAAATACATGATGGCAAGATTGGAGGCCACAAAGGGCAAAGCAAAACCTTGGAGGCCCTCAGGAAGCAGTTCTTCTGGCCAAACATGAAGGAAGAAGTAATAGACTACATCAAAACTTGCCCCACTTGCCAAATGGTCAAAGCACCACGATCAAGACCAGCAGGTCTACTACAGCCATTACCAGTACCCAGCCGCCCGTGGGACGTCATCAGCATGGACTTCATTGTGGAACTACCTGAGTCCCATGGGTACACAATCATCTTTGTAGTGGTGGACTATTTTTCCAAACAAGCTCACTTCATCCCAGCCAAACCACCACTGAACGCCAAGGAGGTAGCACGCCTCTTCTTCACACATGTATTCAAACTTCATGGCTTACCACTGGCTATTGTATCAGATAGAGATGGAAGATTCATGAGCGACATGTGGAAGGAACTCTTCAAGACTCTGGAAACACAATTGAGATTCTCATCATCCTTCCACCCAGAGACAGATGGATAGACAGAACGAGTCAACTAAGGCATCGAAGATTATCTCCGAAGCTATGCCCGAGTAGACCAGAAAGATTGGGCATTGTACCTTGATGTTTTGGAATTCCACTGTAATAGCTCCATACACTCGGCAACCGGGTACACTCCCTTCGAGTTAGCAATAGGAAAAGAAGTCATAACACCATTGGCCTTAGCATCCGGAGCGGCCAAAGCAGAAGATCAAGATGCAGAAGAATTTTTGAAGAAATGGAGAGACCACAATGCAGCAGCTAAACAAAGCCTAGAGCAGAGCAAGATCACCATGACAGAGCAAGCAAACAAAAAGAGAAAGGCTGTACTATTCGCCAGAGGAGACATGGTCCTAATGAGATCTAAGAATATGTCACTTCCCAAAAACATGACCCCCAAATTCAATCACCGTTACTATGGACCCTACCGAATCTTTCAAGTGCTGAACGAAGTCACCTACAAGCTGGACCTGCCAGATAGTGTTTGTGTTCATAATGCATTTCATGCTCGTCTTCTGCGCAGGTTCTATCCCGACAACCAATGGGGACGGGGTGTACCAATGCTCCATTCCAATGGTCCCTTCGAAGTAGAAGCCTTCCTCCGACGCCGGGAACAAAGAGGCTTCCCCGAATACCTCACCAAGTGGCGCGGGCGTCCACTCAAGGAGGCCACTTGGATCTCAGAAGCGGAGGCTTGCGAACACGGAAAGGATGCCTTCGCCCTTTGGCTCGAGGAGAACCCCCCAGCTCCTTCCAACGACCCTTGAGCCTTTCCAGTACTTCAACAATAATGCGGTTCTCAAGCATAGACCCACACGTGCCCCACTCCTCAAATGTAATCGAGTCGAGGGTGGACCCGCATGGTAGCAACCATCCAAAAAACAACTCTAGTAAATAAAAATCCCCAACATCCTAGCACGACAGACACTGGCCAGTTTGATAGCATAGACTGTGTTAAGACCCCACGGTCCCTTAGATTAGCAGACACTGACCAGCTTGATAGGAAAAGCTGCGTTAAGACCCCGGATGAGTCAAATAACAAACGCTACCCTTAGATTGCTGAGGTCAGCAATCCAGTAAAGCGGGGGTGAGTGTAAGGGCTTTGTAGCTATACCATGCCGTTGCTACCGATTGCACCTATATAGGGAGTAGTAGTGACTCAAAGCCCTGCCTTGTTTCCACTCTACGTGTGATTTCCTATGCCCAGTGGTTTGGTGAACCCTCTTATGTGCAGCGTCACGAGGGTGTAGTCCTGGGATGTGTCTATGTTGTCCCGCTTTTGGATTGAATAATACAAGAGTATACCTTGAGCTCATATCGTATTACCTTTCTGTGCCGTGTTGAGTGCGTAACGAGTGCAGGTTTATCACACACCCCCCCTCCCCCCCCCAAAGAAGCTTTTGGAAGCTTCCAAGGGTGGGCTTTCTAAGGCCCCCTTCCTATAGCTTCTTAAGGCTACCCCACAAAAATCCTCCTAAGGGCTCCCTTAGGCCCCTTTTCCCCCCCTTATCTGCCATTGAAGGGCCCTCATGTGATCCATAAGCCCCCTTTTCCCCCCCTTGATTTGCCATTGAAGGACCTTTAAGTGGTCCTTAAGCCCTTTCCCCCTATGAAAAAGATTTCTTATTAGCCCTTTTATACCTTTGTTTCCCCCCTTTTTCCTTCCCACCAAGAGTTATTTTCCTTTTCCCCCCTGGAATTCAAAGCCCCTTCTCGTGCCCATTCGTAATACCTTTCAAGTGAGTTGAAAGCCCAATTACTCCGTGATTTAACCCCTCACTATTCCTTCCTTTTCCAATCCACTAAGACCGTTTAAAACCTTCCCGAGGTTTAAGCACCCCCTTTTTCGTGAAATCCCTACTTCAAGGAAGAAGCCTTCTAAAACCATTTCTGACGGACGGTGCTAGTTATCACAAAGGGAGCTACGGTGGAATTTCAAAAAGGAGTTAGCAAAGCCGCATCCAAGACAGAAAGGCTACATTCGCGATGGCTCCTAAGAAAGCCCAAGGCGCATCCACAGGAGGATCGTCTCCTAAAATGCACGTGGACATCTCACCCCAAGTCCAGGTTTTCCTTCCTAATTTTTATTTGGTATTGTTATAATTCAATCGTGCGAGGATAATTGTTGGAGATAGGATGCATTTTTCGTCTTAAATACTTAGGTTAACTTTGAAAGAATTAGCTCATGAGACAGAAAAGTTCGGTCATTAGTATTTTTAATAAAACGAACAAATAAAGTAAGCAGAAGATTGATATGTGTTTCTAGCAAGAAGTTTTGTGCATTTCAATGAATTGAACTTAGACTAATTTACAAAACGGAATTAAGATAGTGCACTCTGTTTAGGCATGGAAGTATAAATTACATGTCTCATTATTAGGACATATCTTCTTCGGAATGAGTCATTATGGAAAGTGCTAACAATCCATAGGAAATTGCAAGGCATGAAATGATTCTTAAGTTGCATAACTCTAGTAAATTGGTATAAACATCATTTTTCAACTGCATATTTATTAGTAAAAGGCTGCATGTTTTAGCATGAACCTTGTTCGCAAGTTATAGGATGATTAATCGGAATTAGGCTATAACCTAACCTATGCTTGACCTTAAACCAAAAAGTTAGGGTTTGAAAATCAACTCACGCATAGACAATGAGTCATGTGGTTATGAAAACAATAGCGTAATTATCGCCAAAAATAGATAGATTAAATTGGCATAAACCTAAACACCTAAATCCGCAGAGTACTCATTTTAGGAAGAGTTAATTCAATTCCAAAGAACTCAGTAGGATTTAATACGTGACCTAGTCGCACGTATTGCTAAAACCGAAACTCCTATACCCTAAAATACTTGCCCACATTCACCGAATGTAGGGACAACGGAACATACTTGAGAAGTGATCTAGGGTTTGTCCCTAAGAATCTTTCGTTAAAAAGATGGAACTTGGAACCCTAGGACTGACAACGTCAGCCTAACGTAATAAGGAACAGATTGTTTCGTGACTCCATTTGATGGATAGAATAGTCCCATAGTTCGATGCGACACTTGTGCAACAAGTGCAGAGTTGTATGATCTTGTGATTGGATCACAAGGGAATGGCCAATTCTCGGAATGAGGTTGGCAGATTCTTACGTAAGTTATCTTGTAAGAGGATGAATAATCGTCCTAATATAGTATCTTTTTGGGGTAAAGATAATTGCTTGGAGCAAAGGACAAACCAATAAATTGGAATAACATATGAACTTAAGGTTTTGACCAAGTTGGGTTAATAGGGTACGCCCTAACCCAGGATATAGGGGATCTTGCCAAACCGCAATTGATCCCGGATCGAGTGCTGGATGCATTCGGGAAGAAGGATTCACTCCTTAGCAGTTGGCTAACAATAACGACCAATGGAAATGTCTGTGCTTGTTATAGATTTAAGAGCACTGTTTTGCTTTGTTTGATCAATGGATTAAAGGATAAATGGATATCTAATGCTTCAGGTTGAAGGGCTGAAGGGAGAGGCAGCCTCAGTTACCCCCAACTGCCTGCCTGACCCTAACCAAGGGGGTTGTTAACCGCGCCGGGAAGGTGGACCGAACCCGCCGCGAGAGGTCTCTCTGTTGAGCGCTACTTGGAGCAAGAGGACACTTGGGTGCCAGGGGGGCTTTGGCCGTAAATCCCTCACCTTCCGGGCCCTGCACAAGAGGCTAACATGACTCGGGATTGGATCTCGAGGCCTGCATACTAGTCTACGGGTGGAATCTTGGATTAGTGATCCCTATGGATTGCTGGATAGCCTTCGGGCGAATTGTGGATAAGCCTACGGGCTGGACTTTATGTATTTCAAGGATAAATATGATAACCTGTTAAAAAGGAACTTGTTTGACATTGTTTTTCTATGTCAAGTGCTATGATTACGTGAAGGAACCAATGCCTAACGGGTTAATTAAGGAAGCTTATTGATACATGTCCAACTAAATGTGTTAGGTAATTAAATAACTAAAACAACCTGAGGAAAGTGCGGTGGATGTGGCCATAGGTCCGTCCTACGGATGGGTGGTCTCGGTTGGCTGGGAACTTTTCTCAATCAAGATGGACAGCGTCAAAGAACACGAACAACAAAAGCGTTGACCTAGAGTTATAAGTTAATCCCGATTTACGTTGTTTTAGGGGAAAGGAATGGGACTATGCCTTATGGTAGAGAGGTTGAGCTTCGCATCCCTCTCGTTTCCCATTCTCATTGAACCAAGTGCAGCGAGAATCTACTTCGGACCTGGCATTTCTGCGTAAAGTAGTTCGCTCGGGTTCGACGTTAGTTGCCATTAGGAAATGACCAATAGGGAAAACCCTAATTCAGGTCGGTCCTAAGTGGAAATGGCCGGAATACTTCCACTACGTGGCAGGCGTGGAAAGTCCTAGATCCAAACCCCGTAACATTCCATGGGAGTGTCGGGCGGAGCTTTCTAGACATCCTTTTCGATGGACTGCTAAGAGTGTCGTGAAGATAACAAGTGGACACGTTACATCAATAGAGGCACCAACAATCTACTTTGGCCCATTATTTTTTGCCCCAACCATGTTTGCCAAGCCTTTATAGGCCTTGGATCGTAACACTGACTGATTTCGATGACACCAAACTAGCCTGCATTGCTCTATACTATAGTAAGCATCAACAATAAATTGTTGCAATAGTCGACCACTGCTCAATATGCACATTTCAATATCTTTACTCACCTGAAGTCGAATTTTTATTGGACGATTCATGTATGTTAATAGGAACATTGACATCACTATAGGAAACCTTTACTTGCCAACCATCATTATCCATTGGGACAAGGAGAACATATAGCATTGGCATATATACTCTATGCAAGTTTAAAATAGCAATGCATTGACTACCCCAAGTGTAAACATGAATATCCGAGCAATTAAGAGCATTCTCATCACCCTGCCCTGGCACGATAGCAGCAACCTCAGTTGCTATAGGAGCCGAGTACTATTTGATGGTTCTTTAAACACAAAAAATACTCATTATTAACTCTCCCAGTCTGAGTGCATGCGAGAAGTGAGCTTTTCTCGGCAACCTCCATTTCTTGTTCCACATAGTCCACTTATTCCACTCCTTGATTTTTTTGACCTCCACTACCACTACCACAACAACTTCCTCCACCACCATTGCTGCCACCACCACCATGCTACCTCCACCATCACTACCACCATCTCTATC
The DNA here is from genome assembly GCF_053477565.2 of Lygodium microphyllum. Lineage (NCBI taxonomy): Eukaryota > Viridiplantae > Streptophyta > Polypodiopsida > Schizaeales > Lygodiaceae > Lygodium > Lygodium microphyllum. Next base: position 50,851,808 of record NC_141140.1, on the reverse strand, counting down.
ATTGCTGCCAATACTATTGCCACCTCCACCACCACTAACATTATCCCCACCACCTCCACAATTGCCACCACTACCTTCACTCACTCACTCACTCACTCACTCACTCACTCACTCACTCTCTCTCTCTCTCTCTCTCTCTCTTTGTTTATCCCTCTATGTGTATATTCTCTTTTTCTCTTTCTAGCACACTCAATGAAATATCACTCCATTTCATATAAACGATTTCTCTCTCTCTAGCACGTAGCCTGGATTCAGTCATGTGATCACCCCGGAAGAATGGAACACCATGGCCCACCTCTCTCTCTCTCTCTCTCACCTATACATACATACATACATACATACATACATACATACATAAATACATACATACATACATACATACATACATACATACATACATACATACATACATACATACATATACGCATATAAATCTTAGTCACTCACTCACTCTCCGTGTTTATCTCCCTCTCTCTCTCACTTTCTCTCTCTCATGCATGTGATCAGTCCACATTGTATCATAATCCCTCACATCAGATTATGGCATGTGTTGTAACAAACACTTCTCTTAAATCCTAAATACGTCTCTCTCTCTCTCTCTCTCTCTCTCTCTCTCTCTCTCATAATGTGAATGCTTGGGTAGCCACTCGATGTTTTTAGAACTTTAATTTCAATGCATTGATAGTTCCCTCCCCTCCCCCTCTCTCTCCCTTCCCCTCCTCTCCCCAATAAATATGATACAAGACAATTCATACAAGTAATCCAAATGTACATGTATATTGTGTTAACTCTGGGAAATATGATTTTTCTTGTCAAATTAAGAGAGACAAGTTCATCAAAGGCTTGTCATCCAAATGGATTGTATAGCAATGACTTCTCAACAAAATGCGGTTGTGCTAAGAGGTAGTGTTGGCATTGCATTGCTGGTCACTATATAGGTAGTGTTGGAAAAGTTCTTCTACTTCCAAATACAATGTGCAAGTTTTCTTTAGTGAGTGTGGGTTGGTGTTTAAACATGTTGGCATTTGCATCCATCCCAAACACTCGAAGGTACACATAGTATAGGTGCTTGCATGCCAAATACACTTTTCCTTCTGCGGCACGGTCCATGAAATCCCGGCAATTACATGTTGGATTCTTTGCAATGTGCACATCATAACACTCATGCATGACACTCGAGTTAGATGTCTCTAGTTTGAAAACCTCATGCTTCAAGGCCTTCACCATTGTCTAGCCCTTCACAGTTGCATTTAGAGCCAACGTTGAGTCTATCATTTTCCCTACAGCCTGTGAAACACCTCTTTGATATCTATACAAGCCCTTGTTAACATTCACCTCTTATGCCGCCTTTTGTAAAACAAACCCACCACTCTCCAACGTGTGGATTTCTTCTATGGTTAAATTAGTGCCTTGTGCCACTAGCCATACTTGTGGAACCTTGGGCAATGTGTGTTGAATGGAAGAACAAATGTTCCATGTATAGTCCACACTATCATTACAAAACCACATGAACTGGCACCGCATTCCATGTTGATTGCTAGCTTCTCCTCTTGAGCTAGACCACTCCATGATGCCCCAAAATGAAGGTGTAGGCACCCCATGTGATGTAATTTTTATAGGTTTTTTGCATTTTCCCTCCCTAGCTTCCAACCATCCTTGACATTATACATGGCTGCGAGTTGGAATCCTTCTTATAGCCCAAACGGTGTCATGAAGGAATGTCTTCACCACCATTTTCTCCAAAAAATTTGGTGATATTGCCCTTGATTGGTTGGAAGGAAAAGGATCCTCAAAGTTTAGTTTTCTTGTACCCTTTCTTCTAGGTATGTTTTTAGTCACATACTCAGCCTTGTGAGAGGTGTTGGCTTTCTCAAACCCCACTTTCCCCTCGAAAATCGGGACATTTATGTAATTCAATTCCTCTTGCCACCTCCTCAACCATCCTTACTGTTGCTTGAGGTGTGGGGCTAATTCCTTGTTGTAGTCAACTCAAAAGCTTCTCTGCACTGGGTCCTGCACCACGGAACTTTCCACCAATGAATGCATGTCATTTTGTGCTCTGTAGTAGAGCGTTGGCCAAATCACTGTGACACATGCATCGTACAAGATAATAGATCCCTCAAATCCCTCCTTTTCCAACCAACTTGCATGCATTGGCTTTGCCAAGCTCGTGGTTGGCATATGAGCAATGTCCTCCACCACCTGGACAAAAATATAGCACGAGAAGGTATGGAGAGTGAGAAAATAAATGCACCACATGTCACATCCTACTATTACAAACTAGTCTTACCCCAACAAAGTGTCACCTCCAGTGTGGATATCTAATATGCCACCAAGTAAGCCAACAATCCATCATTGGTATATTGCAATCTGTAACTTTCCCTGAGACCCACCAAGTCCGAATGAATCGATATTGCATTGTTGCATCATCTTCTATGACTTCACACCTCCACATGCGGCGCAAGCATTTATGCTCATCTTGAAAACTCTTGTGCACATACTGTGATGTGTGTATTTGGAGACTTTATTCCCAATGAAATAAGCAAGATCTCTCCCTTCCTTGCATTATGTTGTCCGGACCACCATTGAACATTGTGCCGATGGCCCTCTAATTGGCAACTACCTCATTGCCAATGAATCCTCAAAAATCAGCACTTGGGTGTCCATACTTCTCCATCACCTTTGTCCAAAAAAGAGCTTGTGCATCTGTATCCTCTTCCTTCATCTCACATATTGCCAAAGTCATCAACTCTTTTACACTACAAAAACACAAGAAATGAATGGGAGAGTAAGGAGAACTATGTTGCTTAAGTTTGTGTGGTGAGGATAGAATCAGGTAAGAGAAACTACCTTGGGTCATACACATGTGCTGCCATGGTGGTCCAATCATTAATGCAATGCATGTGGTCAAAGAAAACCCAGCTATTGCATAGGTCCCCAGTGCCATTCCTTCATATACGATTCACTAAGTCAACCCCTGAGGCTGGCCCGATTGTTGGCATTTTGAATATAAAGCACCTACTATCATTGTCAACGACTTGTCTAGAAAATAGGCTACCATGGAAAAATCTATATGCACAACGTTGCTTTAACTTTAGAAGATGAGATTCCATTCCCTGATCACTCTTAGCACGTGCTACACGAACCATGTGTTTGAACTTGCATGGACAAAATAATGATCTTCATATGCATGGCCTTTTAAAGATATTTTGAAATGTGTTGTGAATGGAATAATATGTTACCTATTCCTCTGAATGAGTGGTTGGAGTTCCTCGACCATCGTCAAGAGTTTAGTGTCGAACATGGGGACACCTTGCTCACGAACCAAGGCACCCATCACTAGCCTTCTAGCCATAGTCATTTGCAAGTATATCGAGGTCCAGTTGCACTAAAGTCTCTTACCATTTCCTCTACAGTCTTTCGCATCTCTTTGACATTAGCTCTACATGTGCCTCTTTGCACCTCATGGTTATGTGTGCCTTGATGAATAAATAGTCTTGACATTGGCCTTGCTAAGATCATATAATACACTACACGCGCACTTGGAGAGTAGGATGGGGGGTTCTTAGAATAGAAGCATCCAAGGCTTTCGAGACCAATAGCTAACATTCCAATAGTCAGTGTGGTGGTATTGAGTTTACCTGCATGGCATGTATTTGGACTTGATTAGTGTGATTTACTTGCGATAGGGTACTAGAACCATGTCACGTGACTCTGCAAGCACTTTAATGATAGTGGAGTGAATGAAGAAACTTGCACTTGTCCATGCCACCTTGTTTGGGGAGCTAAAAATCGACCTGCCAGTACAATCTCTATTGGGACACTCTAGCTCTCCGATACATTTGCTTCAATGAATAGTACCAAGGAATGCCATCGATGTTAATGTGGGCCTTGTCCAGCAATGGCCATCGTACTTTTGCTCCATACCCTCCATTGGACGCATATTGTCTGCTACTGGTGGAAGCTCGTACACCACATTGCCATCATAAAAAACTGGGATCTCCTCCACTCTCTCTATAGTGCTCATATTCTGAAGCAAATGACGTAAGACTCGGTGTCGGTCCCCTCGAAGACATTGTGTACTCAACAACACTTGCATCATAAGAGGATTGTCGCATCCCCTTCTCTTCCACATTAAGCGTGATAGGGATGGTTTTGTTTTTCTCAATGTCCAAGGGGGGTGGTGAGGCTTCCATGGTGATTGTTGTTTTCTTAATGCTACAAGGGATCTGGGTGAGGTCTATGGTGGGGGAAGGCTGCAATGTAGGCCCATTTCCTTGTTTGATAGACTTGCGAGACCAAGGTATCCAAAACATATACCTGGATAGCCTCATGGTCATTATTACAATGGGCCGGTGTGCTTTGCATTCGGCCATTCGCATGGGTGATACTTGTGTAGTGCATAATGGGTTTGGCAGAGAGGGACGATACATATATGCAGACCTCGGTATTTGGTGTAGCACTGAATGTTGGATCCATTTCCAAAGCTATCTATACATGTATGAATACTCATGTTAGATATGGGTATCATTGAAAGACTTAGTGCGGGGGTGTATGTCATATACAAGAGAGGAGAGAGAGAGAGGAGGATATATAAAGTGTGTGCATGAGAGAGAGAGGGAGGGAGGGAGATAGAGAGTATACATGTATGTGTGTGCATGAGAGTGCTATATATATAAAGTATTTGACATGAGAGAGAGAGAGAGAGAGAGAGAGAGAGAGAGAGAGAGAGAGAGAGAGAGAGAGAGAGAGAGAGAGAGAGAGAGAGAGAGAGAGAGAGAGAGAGAGAGAGAGAGAGAGAGAGAGAGAGAGAGAGAGAGAGAGAGAGAGAGAGAGAGAGAGAGAGAGAGAGAGAGGTTTGGGGTTTAGGGTTTAGAGAGAGAGAGAGGGTGTGTGTGTGTGTAGATACGGGTGCTAGATATGACACAAAGAGAGAGAGAGAGAGAGAGAGAGAGGGAGGGAGGGAGGGAGGGAGGGAGAGAGAGAGAGAGAGAGAGAGAGAGAGTGTGTGTGTGTGTGCGTGTGTGCGTGTGTGCGTGCGTGCGTGTGTGTATGTGTGTGAGAGGGAGAGAGAGGGAAAGAGAGAGAGGATATGAAGATGTGTGGGAGGGAGAGAGCAAAAGAGGGAGATAGAGATAGAGATAGATAGATAGATAGATAGATAGAGAGAGAGAGAGAGAGAGAGAGAGAGAGAGAGAGAGAGAGAGAGAGAGAGAGAGAGAGAGAGAGAGAGAGAGAGAGAGAGAGAGAGAGAGAGAGAGAGAGAGAGAGAGAGAGAGAGAGAGAGAGAGAATGAGAGGGGAAAGAGAGAGAGAGAGAGAGAGAGAGAGAGAGAGAGAGAGAGAGAGAGAGAGAGAGAGAGAGAGAGAGAGAGAGAGAGTGTGTGTGTGTGTGTGTGAGTGGATGTGGGTGCATGGAGAGAGAGAGAGAGGGGGGGGGGGTTGGAGAGCACCAAGAGGGAGCCAAGGAGAGAGACCGAGGGTGATGGATAGAGTGAGGGGGAGGAGGAGGAGGAGGAGGAGGAGGAGGAGAGAGAGAGAGGGGGAGGTATACATACCTTTGCGAGATTAAGAAAATAATCCACAACTTGAGGGAGGGGAAGGCGTTGTGTCATAGGGGGTGTGTGGCCTTATATAACCACTTTGACATAGTGGGGCATTAAATACGTGAGAGAGAGAGAGAGAGAGAGAGAGAGAGAGAGAGAGAGAGAGAGAGAGAGAGAGAGAGAGAGAGAGAGAGAGAGAGAGAGAGAGAGAGAGAGAGAGAGAGAGAGAGAGAGAGAGAGAGAGAGAGAGAGAGAAAGGGAGATTGGGAGACATGTGCCATACGAAGAGAGAGATGTGAGAAAAGGGGGGGGGGGGTGCTAGTCATATTTTTCTACACCAAATATTGGGCCGCCATTGACCCCTTCTTTGGCAATAAAATGATCCCAATCCACATGCACTCTCTCTCATCAGCCATCCTAGCCCACACGCACGCTCTCTCTCATACCTTGGACCTTAAACCCAAATAACCAATATAGATGATGTAGGTACGCCAGCGAGCCCTTTCTCGGTTGGGCAAAACAATCCTAATCCACATTCACTTGCACTCTCTCTTCATTTCCTCCAAAGATAATCCCATACAACTAACATATTAATGTACAATCATATTAACTAATTAATTAGTATTACTATTACAATACATTGATTTATATGAAATGATTAATAGTAATATATAAATTAATAAACAAGTTAAGTAATATTAATATACTAATGATTCACTTCATACTAATAGATTACTATAATAACTAATTAATCAATAAGCTACTTGATATACATGAATTATAAAACAAGCTAACTATTATCAATTAAAAATTAATTAATAATTTAATTGATATAATTTGACCAATACCCTAAATATCTAATCAATGAACTAACGGATACCATCTTATTAAATATTATTTGATTTGTATTAAATAGATAAAATTTAATCAATAAATTATATTAATTAATTAATTAATATTTTTAATTACTAACTAACTATATGATACACTTATTTAATATTTTTAAATAAAAAATACATAATATTACCATTAGTAATTACTACTTGAATAAAATATATTTATTGATTGTTAAAAACTAATTTATAACTAATTAAATATATTAAAGTAATTTGTAAATAAATAAGTAATTATTAATTATTAGTTATTAAGTTTAATAAATGATTTGTTAATTTTAAGTAATTAGTTATTAGTTATAACTAATTATTTTTTAGTTTATACTTATTAATTTCAACTATTCGATCAATATATAATTTTATTAGCTAAGTAATTAATTAATATTGATTATAAAAATTAGTTATTTATTAATTATAAGTAATTTAAATAAATACATATTTAACTAAGTAACTAATATAAAATATAATGTTATTTGTTAAATGGTTACTTGGTTAGTTACTTGGTTTTAATTAGATATTTAATTATTAATTTATTGGTTGATTAGTTGCTTAATTAATTACTTACTTGTTAAATATTTAAATTAAGAAGCTATTTATTAATTAATCGTATAAACAACTATTACTTATTTTTTATTAGTTACTTAATTAATCAATAGATTGATTAATAAGTGAATTTGGTTAAAAATTAATTAAATCCTTAATAGTTAATTTTTTGATTTAGTGAATAGTTAATTTTATTTACTTTTTTTTTGACTCAATAATTATTTACATTATTAGTTATTTAGTATATTTAAGTAATTAATTAGTAAGTTAATTTACTAATTAAGCTAATTAGTGATTATTTAGATAACTAATTAGTTACGTAATTACTATCGAATAGTGATTAACTCATTAATTAGTTAACTTACTTAAATAAAAAATTAACTAATTTATTAATAGTTAATTAATTAGTTCATAGTTAATTAAGTATTTAGTTACTTAATTATTAATCACTATTGATTAATTAGTTATTTAATTTCTTTTTTATATGAGAGAGAGAGAGAGAGAGAGAGAGAGAGAGAGATTCCCCCCTCCCCCACCCACCCAGAGAGAGAGCGCGCATGGACGAGACAGACGTCGGTGTTTCTTCCATGAACTTGTATATAGTATCTTAGTAATAATAACAATTATCTTCATAAGTAGAGTGAGTTTCATAATTAGAGCTAGTTTTTAAAAATGTGCAACATAAATGAATTTTCTTTGGAATGTATACGCACGTAGTTTATTAAAATAAACTAAGTAATGGGGATCCATTCCTTGCAAGAGTAACTTTTTGTCCAACTAGATTTGTGGGTTTTCTTCGCTTAATAAGGAATCTACATCATGGGGAGAATAGGGACTAATAGAGTATGGGTTTTTTTTCTATTATCCCCATGCTGTATATTCTCAGATCTATGGTTTGTTTTTTCACCAAAAAGGGGTCGCTAGCAGCCCCTTAATGCACGAAAAAAATTTCACAAATATCGTTGCGCGAGGGAAAAGAGAGTAACAAAGTGATGGGAGAGAGAGAGAGAGAGAGAGAGAGAGAGAGAGAGAGAGAGAGAGAGAGAGAGAGAGAGAGAGAGAGAGAGAGAGAGAGAGAGAGAGAGAGAGAGAGAGAACATGAATAAAGCAATGTTTGAACGAGCGTGTTTTTTAAGCAATAAAGCAATGTTTGAATGAGTGTGTATAAGCTTCTACTTTGTATGACTATCTCATATGATGCTTCTAGGAGTGTAAAGATGTATTATTTAGAAAATTATATCTCTCTCTTTCGCTCGTAAAGTTAATTAAGTAAATATTTGTTAATTAGTTGAGATAATAGGGGGAGAGAGAGAAAGGGTGATGAGAGAGAGGGCATGTAATGTGTGTAATTTTTTCTTGGCAGAAAGAGGTCGTCGGCAACCTCTTACTCGATGAAAAATTTTCTAGCGACCCATTCCTTGCGAGAGTAGCTTTTCGTGCAATTGGATTTGTGGATTTTCTTCACCTAATAAGGGTCTGCCGGCGACCCTTTTTGGTGAAAAAACAAACCACAGATCCGAGAATAGGGACCAATAGGGTACATTTTTTTTTTCACCCAAGAGTGGAAAAAAAACCTATACCCTATTGGTCCCTATTCTCCCCATGATGTATATCTCAAATTTGTGATTTGTTTTTTTTACCAAAAAGGGGTCACCATCAGCCCCTTAATGGGAAAAAAAAACCACAAATCTAGTTGGGCAAGTGAAGAGAGAGAGTAACAAAGTGATGGGGAACAGAGAGCAACAAAGTGATGGGAGAGGGATGAGAGAGAGAGACAACATGAGTAAAGCAATGTTTCAATGAGATGTATAAGCTTCTAGTTTGTATGACTATCTCATATTGTGCTTCTAGGAGTGTAAAGACATACTATTTAGAAAAGTATATCTCTCTCTTTCGTTCATAAAGTTAATTAAGCAAATATTTGTTAATTAGTCGAGATAATGGGAGAGAGAGAAAGGGTGATGAGAGAGAGGGCATGTGATATGTGTAATTTTTTCTTACAAAAAGGGGGTCACCTGCAACCTCTTACTGGACAAAATTTTTTCTGGCAACCCATTCCTTCCAAGAATAACTTTTCGTCCAACTAGATGTGGGAGCTATCACTCAACCTCCAAGACCCATGGACTGCTTATTGTTTCAAGCGTTCCAAAAGCCGAGCACTAATGGCTACCTCTCACATAGCCGACACGCTACCTATCCATGAGTGTAGTGATCTTACCTCCATGCCGATCAAGTTACCTCCTCTCCCATGCACTCCGGTAGCTCCATGATCCAAGTGCGAGCTTCAAGCAAGCTCCATCCTCAAGCTCCACGCTCCAAGCTCCATTGTCGCGAGCAAGACAAGAGAAGAGAAGAGAAGAGAAGAAGAGAGGAGAAGATGGAGAGCTTCTCCTCCCCGGTCCCTCACCCTCACACTTTCACACTCCCTCTCTCAAGCACAAGCTCAAGCAAGCAAGAGCAAGAAGAAGAAGAAGAGGAAAGTCACTTTTGGCCACACACAAGAATGAGCTTCTCATTCACTTTTCAACTTTATATACAAAACCCTAAATCCTTTTTGGGCGGTCATCCCCTTATCCCCTTTTTTACATGGCGGGTCGTGGCCTAGGCCCTTTTTCCCATTGTCCTTCTATCTTCTTAGCTTCCTTTCCACCGCCCGTCTACATTTACAAATTGCACGTGTGAGAGCCCGACACTCCTTAAATTAAATCATGATGCACTTGCACTCTTTTACAAAAGTATTGACTTGTGCTTTTCTTATGTGCCTTTTTCCCTTATTTAGGACTTTTCTGCGCTTCTTGTCTTTCCAGATTTTTCAAGGCGGGCCTTCATCTTCCGTTTCACTTTGCCTTGGCCTTTGTCTTCTGCTTTATCTTTTTCAAAATTTCCACCTTGTTCGTCTGACGGTTAACATTACCCCCCTCCTAGACTAGTGCCAATCCCATGGCACTCACCGTCGTAGATAGCAGGCTTTGGCATGCACTGAAGACGTGGATGGAAGGGACATTTGTGGTTGTCGTGGAGGAGTGTTGGTGGTAGTGTGGAGGAAGGTCATTGGTGGCCTAGGTGGCTGGTGGTAGGGTTGTTGGAGTTGGTGGTAGGGGTGTTCTTTGTTGGGGATTCTGCACATGACGATTCTTGGCGGGCTTGCAGGATGATAAAGGATAAGAATTCAGAGTTGAGTGACGATGAAGAGCGAACAACACTTTCGTTGGAGGCTTCAATACTTGCAATTGAAAACCTCTCATAGGTGGTGTCTCCCTAGGGGTAGTGCTAGTCTTCTTGATCATGCACAAGACGTAGTTCAATTAGTTTGGGAGATAGGTCAAACTCTAAGCAAGCTGAGAGTATTGTCATGCACTTGAGGACCCAAACTGTGTATATATTTCGGTGCAGATATTATGTGAGTGCTCGTGCATACTTAGATATTATGTAATTAGAAGACCGTGGGCTGGTTTCTTGTAACAATGTGTGGATAAAGCAAAGTTGTCCATGTTGAGAAGAAGTGCACGTGAAGGTGCATGAGACATCCTTTGCATTGTGACTACACGACGTAGCATAATTGAACACAGGAACACCGCACTTTCGGTAATAGCTGGGAGCTATTTTACTTGCTTGATGAGGATGGTGTACTTTTCATGGCTATTCATGTGGTGCTTACCATGATTGATTGCAATGGTATTAAGGCAGAGTGCAAGAGGGAATCGTGCGAATGGGTCAGGGTGACAGGTCTAACCATAGGTGAGACAAGCTCCCTGGGTATGTCCTGCCCTTGATGTGCCCTAAACAATTTTGGGTGATGCAAAAGGGTGAGGGGACTAGGGACAGAGCCAGTCGACCAAGGTCATTGGACGTACCTAATTTTAGGACCCCTAGGTGCTATGCTATGATCATGGGTGCTTCTTTTCTTTTCGTCTCTTTTCGTTTCTTTTCTTTTTCCCCCCCTTTTTTTTTCTTGTTCTTTTTTTTTTGGACTTGCCTGAGTACAACCATTGCAATATGTTGAGGCTATCAGCCTTTCAATGGGTTGGGAGATGTCGAGCTTCAAAGGCCCAACAAATGGATATTACAGTGATGATTGTGCCCTAGCCTCGTTGTTAGAGAAGCAGTTGTTGAGATGGGGAGATACACTTGAGATTTTGCAACCCTCTTCAGAACGTGTGATGTTGGTACAATTGAGGTAACAGCTGCCGCAAGTGCCCGACGTAGAGTGTAACCCAGAAAGAGGAAGTGGTTAAGATCATGCGTTGGGCCATGCGATGTGGGTGCTTGCAAGGGTGATTTTCACTTTCAGCAGCATGGCTTTGGCACGGCTCTTCGTGAGGTTGGTGGTTTTGTGGTGACTTGGGCATTGAACACGTTGGCACGAAGACCTGCGTCATCCTACATCCACTTGTCACTTCATGAGAGTATATGCAAGTTGCATGCACCAAATACAACGAACAAATGTAATCGTGTCAATATATTACTTTATTAAAATCCTATGATGCTGACTGTGATGCATATTTCGATGCTTGTTAAAGACATGACATATATTAGCAGTAGGTAAGGAAAGTGTATATAGGTGGGGAGCCATGCCCCTTTAACCATTTAAAGACAAAAAGTTATGGCAGGATGGCCTTTGTTAAGCAGCTTATATATCATAGGGGCTACTCTATTTGTATGAGGCAAGGCGAGTCCGGGTGGTCGGGCAACTGAGGCTGTGCCAATGAGGGGCTCCTGTGAGGCTGGGTGGGGAAGATGTCGGCTGGGACTCGGATGGTGTAGTCCCTAGCCGCAACTGTTTCCAGAATGCTTTTAAAAAATGCATCAAATTCCTACTTGTCTCGAGCTGCTCTCTTCTCTTTCGAGCACCTGGTGCCCGAACATCTGGTAGGAGCCTGCACGGTTGGTGTTACCACACCTCGTGTGCTCCCTTGAGCCCTCGTCCTCTTGGCTTGGAGGGTTTTCAGCCTACGTCCTGGGTGGTATCGTTTGGGGCCTCTTTTTGGCGCGTACCTCTTTAGAGTAGGCACATAGCGTTCTGGTGAGGGCACTAGTGCCTTATGCTCTTTCCAATGGCGGAGAGCTTCCTTGCAGCCAGTTGCACTATGTGGTCCATGACTGCTTCCGTAGGGAGACCTACAAAATGCGAACCAAGGATTAGGCCCTAAGGCAGGATAAATCTATTCACATGGAAGGGATTATACAGTGGGTTATCAAGCGCATATGATGAGGAGGGGAGAGGTGAGGAACACAGTGTTTGTTGTAGAGGGAAAACCCCCGTGATGATGTTCGTTTTGCCTCCATCCATTAGCAGATCTTGGCTTATGCTAAGTTGCGTGGACTGGTTGTCATAGAGTGGGGCAGGGCTCATCCTTGGAAGGATAGACCGGAAAGGGGAAAGGTGTATAGAAAGGGACGGTGCCCCGTCTACACCATCAGAGATGTTGGTCAGGGCTTCCTATGGCGGTAATGAGGGTTGCATGCCCTCCACCTGGAGGTGGGAATGGTCACATGACTTCTAAATGTGTGGTGAGAGGAGGACTTGAGGAGCTCAGCCTGTCAAACCCAACTCTTCTAGAACCCTGCGCTTGACTATCATTACTTGTGTATGTTGCTATTATCTATAGAGGGTCATAAAATTCATTGTTTATTTATGTACATATTTACAGATCCATGTCACTTCACGAGGATAAAAACCAATTGTAGAACTCCGGATTGTACTGGAGTGTGGCACACGCATCCAGTACTCGTGACAGCTTACTCAATAACGATAGATATTTTGCAACATCGAGTAGCATGGCACCTTGTCCGAGTCTACTCAACATGTAACTCCTCCTCAGTGAGAACCTTATCAGCCAGAGAGTTGTCTTGGCAAGTTCCAGCTAAGTCCGCACCCCGAATGGCAGTCAAAACTCGAAAGGAAGTTGGTGCCACATAGGTTGGGTCTCTTTAAGATCACCATTTGGCCAATCGCTCTTCTCAGACTGTCATAATTTGGGCTCCTAGTTTGGCCATTGCAACACGGTTTTCAACCCCATATTTTTCAAATTGACTTCGGCCCTCTAATTGTCACTTTAGTTTCTCTATCTCTAAGAGATTTGGTTGGCAAAGCACATCATCAAATGTTATAGTTAAGCGTAGTTTGTCGGCTTCCTCGTAGAGGTGAGTAGCATGCGTTCATGCAAGAGCCTATCATAGTGCTTGTCAAGATGTTCTTGCTCTTCCCAAGATAGGGAAAATGGCAAGTATTCTTCAAGCTGCTCCTTAGGGAATGCACCCATGTCTGCAAGGACGTAGACATATGCGAATACTTTGAGTTTAGCATCCAACTCAATTAAGCATTTAGCGACACTTCTATGTTCAACGAGGGCTTGCTCGGTTGCTATCTCATGCAAGGTTCTAGGCTTTAGCATAGCTAGGCGCTCAGGCCTAGATGAGCAAGATTGGTCAATGCTAGGATTGCTTATGCTCTCGGGGTTTGTGCATTTTTCATGAGGTTTTGCTACTATTGTGTCATGGTTCTCCTTGGATGTGATCGGTATAGATTTGTCACCTGTTGTGACAGTGTTGTATCCACTCTTGATTGGTCAATGTGAGTTGTATTGTTGGTGGATTGAGTATTGCAAGCAACCGTTGATGGTAATGGTTGCTTTGATTTTTCAGAACACACGAATGTGTCTAAGATTTCACCACAATTAGGAGAGACATCAATGGGTTCCTTGGTGGATGGACTCGATGCTTTATTCCTCAGCTCTCCAGCGCTCTTGGTCTCAATGTTCTTGGGGTCCATAACCACCTGTAACTGCTATTGTTTTTGTTGTTTTCTCCTCTTTTTCTTGGTCAGTGAAGGTGCATAATTTAATGACTCGGGACCCTGAACTAGGTTAGCTATTGATGTGCTTGGTTGTGGGCCTTAAATTTCCCCTTCTCTAGTGTGTCCTCATAGGATGTAGCTGCGACCTGCTGGAAAACCTTGCTAGGTTGATTGGTCAGATGTGCCATCTCCTTGGCCACATCTTTGAGAGGTTTCTCCTCAAGCCAAGGAGATGGCACATCTTTGGTCAGATGTGCCATCTCCTTGGCCACATCTTTGAGAGGTTTCTCCTCAAGCCTAGGTTTTAGGTGCTTTGGAAGTGCTGGAGTTGTCAAGGATGCTGGTTGCAACACCTCCTCCACAAGTGAACTTCTAAGGACACATTCCACAAGGGTCATTGTCACGGCCAAGGGTTGTGACTGCTATGATCCCTAATTGGAAGTAGTAGCGGCTAGTCCAGTGGGCTGGCTACTCTTGGTGGATTGTGGTGTCAAGTCCCTAGGGCGATCAGAAGTGGCCGTGTCTTTTGTTGCCCTTTGAGCATTCACTTGTGTAGATCAAGATCTAGTCACATTAGGTTGCACATGCATATCCTTGGGCCGAGAGCTACAGATGGTGTCATGTACCACCTCTTGGACATTTGGAAGCTTCAATGGAGATAGAGATTGGGATTGAGTAGTTGCACTTAATGGATGTTGTTGTGCTTCCTATGTCCATTTAGGGAAAGAGGGTGTAAGAGACTTGGGACCCTTAAGTGGCTCCAACACTGGCTGGAAGATTTGCTCGTGGTTGTTAGATGATTTTACCATTTGCTTTGTTGAGCATTTAACCTTGCCATGAGCAATGTTGTACCTATGATGCCTGTTATCCTCTTGGGGAATCAAAGGCTCCTTGGGCACTAGTGGCTTTTGCGTATCCTCAACAATTACGTCGTATATCTGCTTGTGAAGCACACTAGGCTGAGGATCTATCCTGAGGGGCTTAGTCACTCCAATGTTTTTGACTCGAGACTTGGTTTTTTGTTTAGATCTCCTCCTATGCTTCTTTGCTCTTGATACGATATGGCCTTTGGTTACCCAAATCCATCGGTTACCTGCCGGGTTATACAAAGGAGTTTTAGCACGAGGTTTTGTCACCCAAATCCATCAGTTACCTACGTAATACCCTTGAGCACGTAGCAATGCTTTGGATATCCATCGGGACATTGTGTTGACCCTCCATCGATGCCTTCGTCTATAAGGCTTGGGCTTCTTTTGGGGTCTTCTATGATATTTGTAAGTCCAAAGCCCGTCGTTGGCATTGTCTCCTGACCTTCTTGTTTTAGGTATGGCCTCACTCACTGGTTCTCGTTGTTCGACCTGTGCTTGTATCAACTCTTCCAACAAGTCTTTGCTCTCGTTAGTAGGCTTGATTGTTATGTCAGCACCTTCCTTGCCTTTCCCTCGAGGTTCGATGAGGTCACCCTTACTAAAGGTTGTGACTATCCTCACACCCGGCAATGTCAAGTGTATCCTCTGTGCTACATAGTCTTAGTCGCCCTTTTAAAGGGTCTTCTTAGGAGGGTTTCCTTCTCGTAATTAACACTATTTGGAGGAACATGAAATAGGATAAGCAAGCTTTTAGTTTCAATTGTCGCAAGGATTTTGCACTTCCCTATGAGTGCTTGTGGGTGTCCCCCATAAGGGCTAAGAGTTGCATTAGTCGGTGTGAGCTCTGGTTGGCCTAGTAGGGTCCATGCTTCATAGGTCAAGATATTAAAATTTGCTCCTTCATCAATTAGAGCATCAATAGTGTGCTCCCTTTTCGCAGTGAGTTTGACCCTAAGATAAGTAGACGGTACTATGTCTTCATCTTTTGGGTCTTGGATTATAAATTTAAACCTTTTGACAAATGTCCTTGAGTTCCCAACTGCACAACTAGATGTGGATTCCCCACTAATGTCTTGGATTGTTAGTGTAGTGCTATTCAAGGAGCATCTCTTGTCAGGACTGTCATATCTAGTCATTCTCACTGTTGTAACTTGATGTTGTTGCTTTTTATTTTTACTAGATGCAATCCGAACGTAACATGTACCTGTTTTTGCAGTGTGGTCTTTTTGCCCTTGTTGGCTAGATTGGCCCATTGAGGTTCCAGGGTCTCTATTTGTCTCTGTTCGGGTGTGGGCTTTTGGTTGCCCTTCTGCAAGTGAGAATCCATGCTCGTGTAGAGCCATTACTACACTAGGGTCTAATTTGGAGGACTTATCACAACGCGTGTTTTCTCTCCAACCTACTCAAGGGAGGTGCGGAGGGGGCAGAGCCCCCTTTGCGGGGGTCCAAGGGGGTAGTCCCCCCCGGCCTACAGGGCCGTTACGATAAATGCCATGCACGATTTGAAGGACCGTTCGTAGCCAAATTTTGAACCATTTGCTCTAGATTTCAGCCCAGTGATCGATCTATGATATGGTTTTGGCTCTATATGGTCTCTCGATCAATTTCAGGGTCTATAGGTTAAAATATGAAAAAATCTAAATTCGGCCAAACAAGTCCAAATTGCAAGGGCCGAATGCCCGATTCAGCCCTCTGAGGGCCAAGTCAAGTGGCAAGTCCGAGTGTGGTTGTCTGAGGCCCAAGTGGCTGAGTAGGCTGAGGGCCAAGTCAGGTGGGCCGAGTCAAGTGTACTGAGGGCTGAGTGGTGAATTCGACTGGGCCGAATGTCAACTTGTTCAAGTGGAGTTGGGCTGAGTCAACAGGGCTGAGGGCCGAATTTCAAAGTTGGTCCGAGTGCTTCACTTGGACGGGCCAAGTGAAAGGCATCCAAGTGTAGTGGGCCGAATGGCCGGATAATCTGAGGGCCAAATGGCCGAGCAGTTCAAGGGCTGATTTTGGGATTCGGCCCAGAATCTCCGTCACTCAGATGAGCCGAGTGCGATATGTTTTTCGTTGGACTTCAAAAAATTCATCACATCGAGCGATGGAGGCATTCCTACTAGTCGAGGAGCTTAGTGGAAGGTGTGGAATCACCTAGGCTGGGCAAATAACTCCTAGATGACCATATCAAAGCAAGTCCACACGATGAAGCTCTCTTCCTCTCTCCTGCTCTCCTAAAACCTTGCAATGCAAAATGTGGCCTTTCTTGCCACTTCTGGCCCCTTATCACCCTGCCCAAGCCTGAACTCACCTTAATCTTGCTTCCCTTACTAACATTTAACCAAAATTTTTATTTTTTTGCCCTTCTTTTCCCTATTTCAGCATGTTATACAGCAATAGACAACCCTATACTTTCCCAAGTCCAAAACAATAAAAACCTACTTGCTAAGAGATCGAATACCTCTTCAAAATCCCTCACTTCCTACCTATCTACCTAAAGCACCAGTTCAGGGAAAACCCTACTTCAATGCTCAATTCGAAGCGTGCAAGCGCTCAAGTCTTGAATCCATTTGTCTTGGCAATGGAACCAAAATGTGGGAGCTGTCGCTCAACCGCAAAGACCTACGGACTGCTTATTGTTTCAAGCGTTCCAAGCTGAGCACTAATGGCTACCTCTCACATATCCGACATGATACCTATCTATGAGTGTAGTGAGCTTACCTCCATGCCAATCAAGTTACCTCCTCTCCCACGCACTCTGGTAGCTCCACGATCCAAGTGCAAAAGCTTCATCCTCAAGCTCCACGCTCCAAGCTCATTGTCGCAAGCAAGATAAGAGAAAAGAAGAAGAGAGGAGAAGATGGAGAGCTTCTCCTCCTCGGTCCCTCACCCTCACACACTCACTCCCTCACACTCTCACACTCCCTCTCTCAAGCACAAGCTCAAGCAAGCAAGAGCAAGAAGAAGAAGAAGAAGAGGAAATACACTTTTGGCCACACACAAGAATAAGCTTCTCATTCACTTTTTGGATTTTATATACAAAACCCTAAATTCCCATGGGCACCTATCCCTTTTTTATATGACCGGCCATTGTGGCAAGGTCCTTTCTCTGTTTCCCTCTTCTAGCCTTATGCATCTAGCCTACACCCGTCTAATATTCTATAATTGGCATAGGAGGGAGGCTGGCGCTCTTTTACAAGAGTTTTAAGAGCTTTTTGAGGCACCTTTCATTTAAAATTGCACTTTTTGCCCTAGCTTAGCTTCAGAGGCTGCTTGTATGTCTTTGCTCTTTTTCCATCTTTTTTTTTGCTTTTTCCTTCCTTTTTCCACCATCTCGACTTGGGTTAACAATCCCAGTCACCTCCTCCATCACCTTGAGTGGTAAGACCCTCCGCAGGCTGTTGGGCATGAGGAAGCTAAAAGTGAATGGCTCTTTTTCTCTTTCTTGTCACTCCCAAACTACTAGTTCTACATGGAATCCTGTGGGAATGTCCTCAGGGCATGGTGGGAGGGGCACGGATGGTTGCATGGCTGGCTTGGCCCTTAGCTGCTTTCTGGTTTCTTCTACTAATTGTTTCCTTCTTTCCTTGAGCGCAGCTTGTCTTTCCGCAAATGTGTCGACCGGTTGTTGCTCTTGGGAATGTGGCGAAGGGGGGTTGTGAGATCACCTCTTCTCTAAACCTTCCCATATCGAATTGAAGTTTAGCTTCATCCCCCTCCCGGTATCCTTGTTGTGTTCCCTCTTCAAACCCTATCGCATCAATTTCTTGGGGGGCTAGGCCGGCCAGTAACAAGTGCTTTCGTTGATCATCCAGGCTCAACTTAACCTCTGTAGGTTGGGGTGGCATATGTAGCCCTGCACGCAGAGCTCTATGTGCGATATTGAGTTTCTTCCTAACCACCTCCAATGACTCTCCTTCGTCTGGGCAGGTGGTGTCCATCAGTGTATCTAGAAAGGCCTTTTGCTGGGTATTAAAGGCTACCTAGGCGGCTCTCACTTTGCTCTCTGCAAGGATCCTCTCTTTCTCTACCAGAGCTAGGCGTCATGCCAGTGTCTTCGTCCTTTTTTCATTTTGCCCGGCCCATTCCTCGTCTCTCTTCTTCATCTCTTCTATGCTTTCACCCTGCCTCTGGACCAGGGACACAAGTCTCTACTCCTGGTCCTTTAGCTCTTTGCTCATGGTTTCCTATTCTTTCTTTCCTTGGTCCAGCTTGTCAGTCATGGTTTCGATTTCTTTCTGCTGCAGCTCTAACTCTTGCTTTCTTTCCTCGTCCTTGGCGGCAAACTCAGCCATAAGCTTTTCGATCTGATCGATTTTTGCAGTCAACTCTTCAAGTTGCACGATCATGAGCTTGTATTCTCTTTGCATCTTCACGAGTTCCTATGTTTCATCCTCCAGTTGCTCCATCCCTCTTCCCTGTCATCCTTAGCCTTCATCTCCTATTTGAGATCATAGATCTCCCTCTACTGCATGGCTATTACTCGGGACTTTTTGAGCTTAAATGCAGCCACCGACTCCTTTTCTACCACCAACTCAGCCACAGCTATCTTCCGTTCCTCCTTAGCCTTCTCCAATTGTGAGAGCAGCTACACGACGTACTCGTCGTAATTAGCTGGTGGCATCATTGTTGTGTGGATGGGAGTGGTCGAGGCCTCCACTTTCTTGCACTTCGAATCCTGCCTTGACTCAGCATCCATGGCTGGCCTTTTCTGTCATGTGGCTATGGTCTCGGTACTCTTCCCTTGGGCCAGTTCTTTGCTAATAAAGTATTGCATCCACGTCACGAAATTTGAGACATCTGCACTAGTGGAGATGCTTGGGGTGAGGGTTGTTGCTTCGGTGGGAGGCACTAGCAGGGTCGGAATAGGGTGAATGGGAGCCTTGCCTTTGCCCTTAGTGACAGTCAACGGTACAATTTCTGGCACTGTGTACTGGAGCCGAGCCCCTCCTCTCTGTCAAGATTGTGGGGGAGAAGGAAGGAGTCTCACTTGTAGCTTTCTCACTTACACAATGGGGGAATACACACAAAGGTGGAGGCTGAAAACAATTTTCCTCTTCTTAGTTGTGTAAGCCAAAAGAACTCTAGTACAAGGAAATAGAAGAACCCTATATATGGGTCTCAAACCAAACTCAACTAACTAAGGTGGCATACTAACTGAGCCACGAACTAGAGTAGATAAGGATAGCTATCATCTAGCTATTATTCATGGGTGGTGTACCAACCGCATCTGCAGCTAACAAGTCGGTGACATAAATGCACAACGGTCACCCTGGCATATCACGAGTGGAGCTTGATATCTCAACACTCCCCCTTGAGCTCAATCTCAATTCCTGCATACCAAGCAGGTCTCTGAACTTGCGCAACTTCTCTGTGCCCAATGCCTTCGTGAATATGTCAGTTACTTGATCCTCTGTGCTGACATAAACTAGATCAATAAGACCTAGTAAAACCCTCTCCCGCACATAGTGATAATGCACCTCAATGTGCTTTGTTCTAGCATGATAGACTGGGTTATTTGCCAAGTGTATACTGCTCATGTTGTCACAATAAATGACAACTGGCCCATCTATAGGTTGATGCATATCATAAAGTAGCTTATGCAACTAAGCTACCTCACATGCAGCCATTGCTGCACCCCTGTACTCAGCCTCTGTGCTCGACAAGAAAACTGTAGGCTATTTCTTGCTGCTCCAAGTGACTGCAACACTCCCAAAAGAGAACACATATCCATTGGTAGATCCTCTATCAGAAATACTACCAGCCCAATCAACATCAATGTATCCATACAACTGTATCTGAACTCCAATCTCATAAAATAGTCCATACTGCAATGTGGACTTCACATACTTGAGTATGCGTCTAGCCGCATCCAAATGCAGTTTCCTTGGAGCCTGCATAAACTGACTTACCAATCCAATAGCATAGCTCAAATTTGGCTGGTAATAGTCATATAAATCAAACTTCCTACTATGCATCTGTACATAGTAAGGTCTTCCGGAAGCTCACCTGCATCTGCGCTCAGCTTCACATTCTGCTCCAAAGGAACTGAAATAGGCTTACAGCCTGTCATCCCATATTTGGACAGCATGTCCAATCCATACTGCCTCTGCAAGAGCTGTATCCCACTTGGTGATCTAATCACCTCAATGCCCAAGAAATAACGCAGCTCTCCCAAATCCTTCATCTCAAACTTCTGCTTCAATAGCATTTTCACATGAAGGATATCTTCATCACTGTCACCTGTCATAATCAAATCACCAACATAAATGAAAAGTAGCATAATATCTTTCTCTATTTTTCTCACATAAAGTGAGAAATCTGCCTTGGAAATCTGAAAGCCAATAGTGACAAGATACTGTCCTATCTTGTCAGACCAGGCTCTAGGTGCTTGGTTTAAGCCATACAAGGCTTTCTTCAACCTGCAAACAAACTCAGGATGAACAGCATGCACATAACCTGGCGGCTGCTCCATATAGACCTCTTCTTGCAAATCACCATGCAAGAAGGCATTCTTTACATCCATCTGATGTAAAGACCATCCCTTTGATGCAGCCATAGCAATGACTGCTCTTACAGTTGCCATCCTTGCAACCGGACTGAATGTTTCTTCATAATCAATGCCATATGTTTGTGCATACCCCTTGACTACTAATCTTGCCTTGTATCTATTCACAGAACCATCTGCATTGTGTTTCACCTTATAAACCCACTTATAACCAATTGCATTCTTATCTTTAGGAAAAGGTACCAATTCCCATGTAGCATTTGCTTCCAAGGCATCCATTTCTTCATCCATGCCTTTCTCCCATTTTTCTTTTCCCATGGCTTGCTCAAAAGAAGTGGGTTCTAGTTCCTGTATCACTTTGACCATATAGGCATAGTGAATGGCTATAAATCCATCATATTTCAACCTATCCACAGGATATTTAGCTCTGGTAGACTTGCGCAAAGTAGGTTCACTCCCAGGTGCTCTCAAAACATCCCTGATCTTCCTTACTCCAGGTGTATCAATAGAAGGAATACCCAACTCATCATCAATGCTCTGTTCTGAGCCACTAGATTCACCATCCACATAAGAATGACTTGCATTCACATCAAACATGGGCTGATCTACCTTCTCTTTTCCTTTTCGTGAAACCTGCATACCACTATCTGTATTGTTTTGAGCAAATTCTCCTGATCTCAATCTGCCTATCCATGGCAAAGAATGTGAACCACTGCTAGAGGACACTCCAGGTCCACTAATATTTTGTGACTACTGCTGTGAATTCTGTGCAGCATTACCATTTTGTGCATCTACATCATCAATCACATTTACTGGTTTATACCAGCTACTCATCTCATAAAAAACAACATCTCTGCTCATTGTAAACTTACGAGTAGAAGGGTTATATCATTTATACCCTTTCTGCTCTGCAAAGAGTAACCAATAAAGATGCACTTCTTAGCTTTTGGATCCAACTTGGATCTCAACTCATCTGGCACATGAACATAGGCAATGCAACAAAAAATCTTCAAATGAGAAATATCTAGTTTCCTACCAGTATACCTCTCCCCTGGAGTCATCCCATGTATTGCTGCAGTGGGAGTCTTGTTCATTATGTAGACTGTTGTAGCAATTGCTTCAGCCCACTAAAAATCTGGCAAGTCTTTTTCGTTGAGCATGGCACGAGATACCTCTCCAATATGCCTATTTTTCCGTTGTGCAAATCCATTTTGTTGTGGGGTATGACTGCATGAATATTGTTGCTTTATGCCATGCTCCTGCAGGAACCTTGCAAACTCATTTGAGAGGTATTCTCCCCCTCCATCTGGCCTTAGACATTTTATTTGCAGGCCTGTTTCTTTTTCAACTATAGCTTTAAGAGTTTTAAAATCCCCAAACACTTCACTTTTCTTTTTCATAAAATACACCCAAACTTTTCTGCTATAGTCATCAATAAAAGTGACAAAATAATGACAGCCTCCAATAGATGCAGCTTTAGTAGTCCACACATCAGAGTGGATTAATTCCAATGGCTTCTTACTCTCTTGAACATGTCTAGAAAATGGTTTCCTTGCCTGTTTTCAAATTGACAGGCTTCACATACCTTATGCATTTCTGCAACCTTGAATTTACGCAATCTTGCAACAATATTTTGGGCTTGCATTGATTTGAGTCGTTGTACATTAACATGACCAATGCATTTATGCAAGATATTAATATCTACAACTACACTGGTCCCATGTGCAAACATTGCTGCACTCAATTCAGGCATGTCTGCATCCAACATAAACATTCTGTCCTTCTTCTTTTCTTTTGCTATCAAGTGACCTTTATTTTTCATATCCTCAATAAAGCATCCATGAGAATTAAATCTGACCTGCAAGCCCTGCTTAACCATTTGACCAACAGAAACCAGGTTCTTGGTAATATTCGGGACATGAAATACATCCGACATGTATTTCTTTTTCCCATCCTGCATAGACAAAGGAATTTTTCCAATTTGCACAATAGGATGTGTAGTATCATCACTAGTCTCCACAAATCCTGGTTTTTCCATTTTCCTTGCATCCTGCATCCATTCTGCATGACCTGTCATGTGGTTTGATGCACCTGAGTCAACATACCACACATCGTTGCTTTCTTCTGCACTTGTCACAGAATTGGTCATGTGCTGCACCATAAACAAATGCTCATTTCTATCATCACCCTGTCTACTAGAAGATGCATAATTCCCTTGTTGCAATTTTCCATTCATGATGTCATTCTGCTTTTTATAGCAGTCTTTAGCCATATGACCCATTTTACCACAGTAGTAGCATTCAACATTGCTGTTTGCATTTTGGCCTCTTTGCCATCCACCACGACCTCTTTGACTCCCCCTGCCTCTAGATTTACCACGTCCTCCTCCATAGAACTGGTTTTCTTGAGTTTGCTGCATATTTTGATTTCTACCACGGCCTCCAGATCGGCCTCCTCTACCTCTATCTCTACCTCTTCCAGCATTTGAGTAGAAGACAGCTTCTTTTGAAGTTCCTCCTAAAGAAGTTGCACCACCATTTCTTTGCTCCTCAGAAATTAGAAGAGCAATCAACTCCTCAAAATCAAGAAATCTTTCACGGATGAAAATCAATGTTCAGAACTGCGCATAATTCTTTCCTAGACCATTCAAGGTCACAGAAACTAAATCATCATCTTCCACTGGCGACCCAATGGAAGCAAGTGCATCTGTAATCTTCTTCACCTTCATGTGGTAGTCATTGATGCTCATACTTTCTCTTTGCACATTGTGCAACTCTTGCTTGAGTTGCATTTTCCTGGCTTGCGTATTTGTGCTATACATTTTTGACAAAGTATCCCATGCCTCCTTTGGCATACTTACATCCTGAATATGCACAATCATAGAGTCTGAAATACTGATAGACAGCCAGTACATAACTTTTCTGGCTCTCTCATGCCATCCTTTAAATGTTTGCATTTGTTGTTGATTGGGAGCATCAAGAAGAACTGGTTCTTCTTTGTTTCCTGCAATGAATTCCCAATATCCTTTTCCCATAAGGAAATTCATCATTCTAAACTTCCATGGTTGGAAGTTGTTCTTGTCAAGATTTTCCGTGACAATCTATGAAAGAGAATCAGACGCCATTACAAAACACTGCAAAAAATTCTATCACTGCAAAAAACACAGCTTTAGCCTCACAAGGGCAAATCTGCAAAACTGACGAAAGTGGTATTTGACCACACAGTCACTTCCTAGTGACGATTTTGCATCAGCAGGTAACAAGGATGATTTTGTAACTCCCAATGTCTCTACGCACAGGCATACGATGCAATTTCTACGGTAACTTTTCACTGACCTGTAGAACAGTGGTTGCACAGAAAAAAAACAAGGCCTTTTCCTGAGTGGGCATGGAAAACTTCCGCCTCCAAAACAGGCCCCGAAATGGCCTCGAAAAAAAAAAACAGGGCAACCAAGGGCTAAAGCCCGGTCCCGCAACATATACTGCCCTCTTGCTACACCGTGAAGGGCATCTCAATCTGAGACAATGCACTCTTGCACTTTCCGGCTGTGCTATCTACAGAGACTTGCTCCCAAACTTGAAAAATGAAAGCAACACTGGTCCTCTTACCAGAACGCCACGAACTTGGTTTGCTTTCTTGAGCTCCTTACCACAAACCAAGCTCTAATACCATGTCAAGATTCAGGGAGAGAAGGAAGGAGTCTCACTTGTAGCTTTCTCACTTACACAATGGGGGAATACACACAAAGGTGGAGGCTGAAAATAGTTTTCCTCTTCTTAGTTTTGTAAGCCAAAAGAACTCTAGTACAAGGAAATAGAAGAACCCTATATATGGGTCTCAAACCAAACTCAACTAACTAAGGTGGCATACTAACTGAGCCATGAACTAGAGTAGATAAGGATAGCTGTCATCTAGCTATTATTCATGGGTGGTGTACCAACCGCATCTGCAACTAACAAGTCGGTGACATAAATGCACAACGGTCACCCTGGCATATCACGAGTGGAGCTCGATATCTCAACACTCTCTGGACGGGCTCATAGCCCCTAGGTCATCTGCCCTATTTTGTTGTTCGATTGACCGGCGTGTGGCTTCGGCCAAGTCTTCCTCCTCCTTCCTTCTTAGCTCCTCCTCTTCTTCAGCAGCTCTTCTCTCCCTCTCTTTCTCTGTTTTCTTAGACTCTTCTTCTAATCTATCTACTTCCTATTTTTTCTTCTTCTCCCTCTCTTTGGCCTCCTTGAGATTCCCTCTTTGCCCTCTCTAAATCCTTTTTCTCTTTTTTTCGACCTTCGTCCTGCTTCTTCTTTTGTGTCGTCCTTTTAACAAGTTTCTTTGCTGTCTTCTTGCTCCTCTATTCTTTCTGTTCTTCCCCTTCTTCTTCGCTCTCAGTTTTGTCACCGGATAACTCTTTGTCCTAGTGAGAGGGCAATTTCTCGGGTGTTTCTCATTCTCCTTCCTCTGCATCCTGAGCCTGTTTTACCACCTCCTGAATGAGAGCAGTCAAAATGCTTCCATAGCCAATGACTAAGGCTTTGGATGAGGCCTTCTTTCTTTCTGTGGTCTTGGACACCGGGGAATCCCCACCTACTGGTTTACTACCCAAAGCTAGCGCTTTTGTCGCCTGGTCAATGGTCTTACATACATAGCCATTCCAGTCGACTTCGTCCCAAGGTGCGAGCTGCCACATTCTCCACCACAGGCACGCTGATTCCATGCATCAAGGAGTTGTAGCACTAGCTGGAGAAGAGAGCATGCACTAGCTTTGCTTGTAGATAGGCTTCCACATCAGGAATGTCCTGGATGTTGATGCCGTCATTGGTCAGCACTTCTTCCCTCTTCATCTTAAGCATGGCATAAACATCTCTCTTATGCTTTTTCTCTACCTTTTGCTCCAACCCCAACGCCTTCTCCACCAAGGCTGGGTTTAAGTGTATCTGCACTTGCTTGGCCTTGTCTCCCCTTCCCACCATCACGGTGCTGCACTCCTGGTCTGGGTTGTTCGTCCTGAGGAACTCCACACACTTCGTGTGGTCACGCTCCTGTGCAAACTTCTCAAGGTACTTTGTGAGGTTGCACTGCTTGACAACTCTCTTGGCTGTTTCCTCCTTGGACACCACACCCTTTATGTTATGGATGGTTCAAAATTTGAGCCGGTTGTAGGCGTGGTTTTCTAGGGTGATGCGATATTGTGTCCTTTCCTCCTCCATGAAAGGGAGTCGGTGGGCACAGTCTTGCTGCGACATCTTTCGTTCCTGTCATGAACCCAAGTTTTCATTAGTGATTCCAAAATAATAATTTGCTAGAAAAGAAAGACTCTATGTGTTTATTGAATGAAAGCATTAAAATCCAATATAGTTTTTTTTAATAATTTAAGTTCTCATGCTATTTTTCCTACCTCACTCGTTTTTTACATGTTTATACGTTTGCTTGATTTTCCTTGGTTTTGGTTTGATTCACCTTATTCCCCTCCCCTTCCAACTTGAGAAGAATCCTTCCTAGGATTGAAAGTTAGGAGGTCAAGGGCATCCTTCCTAGGATTTACCTGCATAGGAGCCAAGTATAGAAATTGGGATTATACTCTAACTGAGCTTTGCAGTCTAGAGCAAAGGGTCGAATGCCGACTTGTGTGATGTATGTGAGAACATCTATTAGAAAGTCAATGGAATCGACACGTCTAGCAATACATAACTCTTCCTTAGTCAGTAGGCAATCAAGGTAAGGGTGTCCTTTGATGTGCACTTCCATGGGTCGGCCATGAAGAGTGGTTAACACTCTATACGAGGTTGGTGCGATGTAAGTGGGGTCATACTCCACTGTTTTGATTGCACGGCGCTGCTCAGCGTTGGTCATTATTTGGCATCCTTCAACTCCCCATTGCAATCGAAGAGTGTAACAATGCCTTAAGAATGGGGATTCAGTATCAGAAAGTTTTGATAATTCTGTGATTTCTTGGTCAGTAATGGCGGAAGTGGTTCATTTATCATAGGACATGATGAGGCGTTGTTTGATGACCTGCTCTTTGGAAATCTCACCGCTGGTGAGCAATTCAGCAACGGCGTTAGAGGCTTTTACGAATGCAAATTCAAACATTTCCCAAGAACAAGGCATGGTTCAAACCTCATTTACAAAGGGTTCTTGTAGTAGGCCTAAATCCAAGAGATCATAGCTTAGAGCTAATGACATGAAAGTGGCATCAAGTCGTCTAATGCAATCAACCACATCCTCTGCCAGATTGGTGGCCAGTGTTCAGAATGATTTCCACTCATAAGGGGGTTGAAGGCCTGTGAGCGATTGGGGTTTGATAGAACTAGAGACTTTGACAACAAATAGTTGCGGTTGTGTGTGTTCTTAGGATTGCGGTTGGACCTCTTAAATTAGGGCTGGGATAATAGCAGTGACGTCTAACAGACAGCTGCCTCTTTGGTATGAATCAGGGAGGTGTGAGTGGCTCTATCAAGTGTTGAGTCATGTGATAGTGTTTGTCGTTTGGGCTGATAGGCTTGTTCAACTTTCTTAGGCGTATGTGTGGATGAGCTTGATGGATATGGATCTTGGAAGTGCTACAGCTTCTAGCTTTGAGGTTTTATGGGGCTTGGTGTGATTAACCTTGAGGGCGGCGTGCGAGTAGTGCCTTCGGCCATGTGGGCTTTAGGGATCCATATCCAAGCATTTCCCTCATAGTAGCCTTGCATATGTAAGAGGGCTTTAGGGACCCATCTTGGCTTGATCATGCATTGATTTCTGTAACCGTGCCTTGGCCTCCTAGGTTTAGAGTTTCTAGTGTTGTGAGGACGTGAGCGTTGACTCCTAGGCATCAATTGCGGTTGTTTGGGCCTCCATTGAAGCCTAGGTTGTTGAACCTTAGCCTTTGCTATTGTGAGTGGCGATTCTAGAGATTTGATGGGTGGTGACCGAGCACTATCCCCCTCCTTAGACTTAGCTGCTAACATCTCTACCGGTGGTCTTGCGGACTTTGACGAGGTCGCGCAGCCCTTACTAAAGGCTGTAACAATGAGAACATTACCTATGGTGAGGTGGATATGCTACGATTCATAATCGATATGAGTGGCCCTACACTTGCCGAGAAGTGAATATGAGTGGCCCCCATATGGGCTTAATTTGGCATCGGTGGGCTGTAGTGGTAGTTTGCCCAGTTGGGTCCAATGATCGTTGGCTAAGACATTGAAGTCTGCTCCCTCGTTGATCAAGGCATTGAAAGTGCATGTTTGCTTGGCAGTGACCCTGATATGTAGGTATGCAGGTTCTACGAATTCCTCATCCTCATCATCCATTTCAGCGATCGTGGCTACTCGTACTTTGACAGGGGGTTCTAACATTGGTGGCTCATGCAGAGGATGCGTGGGAGGGTAGTACTTCTTGATGTGCCATTGAAGAAGCCTATGCCCTTGCCGTCTAGAGTCTCAAGCTCAACATTGCCAGCTTGGTTGATTGCATGAACTTTGAAAGGTCCAAGACCTCTAAACTTCTTTTTTTGCTTATGCCCCTTAACTGAGTATAGGAGTACTAAGTCTCCCTATTCAAAATCACGCTACTTGACGTGCTTGTCAAACCAACTCTTGCATTGTGCCTTCTCACATATGAGTGCATGAGTGGCTGGAAGACGAGTTTCCGAGAGGTGTTCGAGCTCAACCAGGCGTTGCATCCATGCCTCCTTTCCTTCCCATCATTCCTAAAGTGCTATTCTCAAGCTAGGAATGAAGAACTCTATAGGGAGAATTGCTTCAATTCCATAGGTCAACCTAAAGGGAGTCTCGCTTATAGCCATTTTATAAGCTATACGATAAGCCCACAAGGTTGCCATCAGCTTGTTGTCCCACTCACTTCACGAAGCAAAGACTACTTTGGTCAGGACGTTTACAAGAATCTTATTCGTGGATTCCGCCTGGCTGTTTGCTTGAGGGTAGTATGGATAGGATTTTCGATGGGTAATTAGAAAGGTCGATAGAAGATGCGATATCACTTCATTGATAAAGTGTGTACCCTAGTCACTGACTAGTTCGATGGGGCAGCCGAATCGTGAAATCACCTGCTCCCACAAGAACTTGGCAGTCATTCTAGCATTGTTCTTTTGTGTTGCTCTCACTTCTGCTAAATACTGTGCAACCATGCTGATGGGTCCTATGAAGTCAATTCCTCATTTTTCGAAGGATTGTCATGCAAAGATTGGGGTCAATTCCATTTGATCCTTGCGAATCGGGACCTTCTTCCACACTTGTCACAATTCTTAACAAATTGTGCTGCATCATGAAACAATGTTGGCCGCTATAGTTGAGATTGCAACACCTTGCGGGCTGTCATTTCTCTGCAAAAGTGCCCACTAGCGATTCCACTGTGCGCTTCTGAAAGCACATCGTACATCTCATGCTTGCACATGCATCTACACAGTAGTCCATCTTGTCCTAGTCGATATAGCTGGTCTGCTATCAACTGGTAGGGTTGGATCTTGAGGATGAGTCACCTAAGTCTTGCCTTGTCTATCAGTCGCTTAGGCAGTCCGTACTCAAGCACTTTGACTATGTCATATGCCCAATATGGCGTTAGATTGCCTTAAACAAATCTCTCTCGCTGGAAAGGTTAAAGTGATGGGCGGGCAATTCATCGGCAATGCCTTCTCCATAACGGCCTCTCCCGTAGGGATGCGTGACATATGGTCAACCATGTAGTGATGTTTTCCTTTCCGTACAACCACGGAGAAGTCAAACTCCAAAAGCAAAAGGAGCCACCGAGCTATGCATCCTGTAGCACAATGTTTATTCACTAGATATAGCAAGGCTTGATGGTCCACAAAGAAGGTAAAGGGTGTAGCCAATAGATAATGCCGGAATTTCTTCACAGCAAACACCATGGCCAAGCCCTCTCTCTCTATCGTCGAGTAATTCACTTCCGTTTGAATGAGTTGTCTATTAGCAAAGCTCACTGGGTAGTCCAGGTTGTGTTCACCAGGTTGGCACAACATTGCCCCCATAGCAAATTTCAAGGCATCGATATGCACGTGGAAGGTAATGGTCCAATCTGAGGCTCGTAGAATCGGTGTTGTGGTTAGAGCCTTCTTCAACTCTTCATATGCTCATTGGCATGCTTCAGTCCATTCAAAGACAATTAGCAGCTTGTATAAAGGTCTGGCAATCAACGCGTAGTTCAACACAAACTGCCGATAGTATCTCGTGTGGCCTAAGAAGCATTGAACTCCCTTATAGTTGATTGGGGGCAGAAGATTAACAATAACCTAGACTTTCGAGAAGTGAGTGGCAATGCCGTTCTTTGATACCACGTGCCCTAAGATGCATCCATGCTTCACCCAAAACTGGCACTTTGAGGGATTCAAGGAGAGACGATATAGGTGACACTGCTCAAAGACTGCTCGGAGTTTTTCTAAGTGTTCTCTCCAGGTCGAGTGAACGCACAGGTCATCTATGAAGACTTCCAAATCTTTGCAAAGCATGTCTTTAAATATGGCACACATGAGGCATTGGAAGGTGCGGGCGCATTAGTCAACCCAAAGGGCATGACTATGTAAGCAAAGATGCCCCACTCAGTGGTGAAGGCAATCTTATGCATGTCAACAGGATGCACTTGTACCTAATTGTATCCCGAGAAGCCGTCCAAAAAACTATAGGCTTCCTTGCCAACCACTCTTTCAAGCATGTGCTCGATGTACGGCAATGGATAGTTGTCCCTCTTAGTAGCAGCGATCACCTTCTTGTAATTGATTCACACTATGATTTTTTCATTCTTCTTCATGATAATGACGATGGGTGATACCCAATCCATGTGCTCAATTTCGTAAATGAATCCTGGTCTCATCAATTTGTCAATCTCTTCCTTGACTGCGTGAGTGTGTTTTGGATTCATAGGATATGATTGCTGCTTGACCGGCATAGCATCTAGCGTCATGGGTATGTTATGAGTCACTACACTCGGATCTACCCCCTTAAGCTCTTCTAAGGACCAAGTGAATACGTCTATGTACTCTCACAAGAGAGTGACAAGACTCGTTTCCTCTTCCTTAGTCAAGTCATCAGCAATGAAGACTAGTCGGGGTGTCTCCCCTTCCTGGGCTAAGTTCACCTCCTTGACCTTGACTGGTCCCTCAATCGGTTCACTCATTTGCCCTTGACGTTTGGCACCCAACAGGATCACTACACTATCCCCTTTCTTGAATTTCATAAATCTTTTAGGGAGGTCCTACAATTTTCTCTGTTCTTCCGTTTGTGTGTCCCTGGGTTATTTTATCCTTTCCTCTTTCAATCGTTTGCGCCTCAAGTGGACGGGTAGGTCCCCCTTGGTGCGCCCGGTCTTGGCCGGCCTAGATATCTCTGGGTTGCTATCTCTTGGTGTGCCTGATCTTGGCCGGCCTAGATATCTCTGGGTTGCTATCTGAACTTACCTCCGACTCAGAGTCGAACTCCCCATCTTCGCTAGAAGAGGCGGTCTCCCCTGGTGGTCGCAACTCAAAGGGTTACTCTGTCCTAAGCATTGGTGTCGTACTGGACTGGGCTAGGCCTGCTTGATCAAAATCTATGGCCCTTACGTGTTCCGACCAAGTGCGTTCACAATCGATGCGCATGACCCCTTGCTCGATCTTGAAGGCACTCTTTTTCTATGGCTTGGAGTCTGCTCGTATTTGTTCTATTTCCCGTCCCTCAATGTTATATTCTACGGTATCCATCTCACGCTCGCTTTCATCATTGAAGGATTGACAGTCTTCGTATTCATCATTGGAGTCCTCTTCATTAGACTGCTTGTCGTCTCCTAGGTCTTGGTATATCCCTTGTCTTTGATCAGGGATTAGCGCCAGTTGTGCATGAGGTTCAAGTCATGCACCCAGGTCCATTGCCACTTGGATTCATCTAAGAGATCCTGGAGTGGTTTGAAGTTTGCTGTTGGATTGCTGGCTAGCTTGCCCGTTAAATATTCCAGAATCTCTTGGATTGTTATTGGGCACTTGGAAGGTGACAAGTTTAAGTCTCCCTTGAAGGGTTCCTGCCGTCATGAAAACTGGTACGGAGGGTGTGTCTTTAGACTTACTGATTGTCTTGATGGCTTGCTCGTATGCCTCATGATCTGAGAATGGCGGATTGATTGTAGCAAGAACATGCATCCAATCTCGCTCGTCTTTTGGGCATGGAATATACTTGGTCAAGGGTCCATAGGACTTCTTGACTTGAGCATTCCCTTTAAGCATTGTGGAGATGGCATCCAAGTCAACTGGTGAGGTCTTCCAGGTGTCCATCACTACCCTCACGGCATCCGTTCTATTGCCAAGGAAGATTAAGCCGTTACCCAATCTTCAATGACTCTGGCATTGCGCATCCAGGGTCGGCCTAATAGGATATCGTAGTCCACACCCTTCATGACTATAAAGTCAATAGAGAACTAGACACCTGCGATTTTCACTGGCCAGTTTTTTAGCACCCCGCGTGGTTTCACTCTCATACCATTTGCTAGTGTGACATTGAACTTAGCAGTCTCAATAGGTGGGTTTCCCCAAGTCTGAAGCACTGCGTGGCTAAGCACACTAACCCCAACTCCCATGTCTACGATCCCCTTTCTCGTTGTGTCACCTAGGGCTAGGACTGGTAAGACTGCATGCATCTCGGTGCCCTCCCAGAAGGCATGACTTTGGTATTTGTGTCTCTACATCATGGTCGTGCAAATCAACATCTTGCTCTCGTGATCCCTCAACCCACTGTTTCAGGTCTTGCCATAGGGTGGGATTCTACTTAAGCAGGTCTCCTAGACTTAGCATTATAGGGGTGGTTACCAGTGTGGTAAGGAGGTCATTGACTGCTCGTCTCTCTCCTAACCCAGATTGTCATGGCCAATGGCCATGACTGATTTGTGGGTCTACAATAGCATCAAGACTTGGCCTAAGTGATACTGCTTGTGGTGCGGTCGCATCCCCCGATTTTGGTCGAGGGGGTGAGACTGGCGTGCTTATGCTCGAGAGATCATCGATCTCGTCCTCTAGGATGGGCTCAGCGTCCTTCAGGTGCTCTTGGGCCTCTTTCACCCATTCCTTCACTTTCTCTATGGCCTCTAGTTGGCGCTTCGGATGCGAATATTCCCCTATCTTAGCACTTCCCTTTTCGATCATCTTAGGGGCTGAAGTTTCTGCCTCTGCATCAGTGACCTTCTTTCCAACAGGTAGAGTAGTAGCGCTCTCAATTTTCAGTGCAACCTTA
Organism: Lygodium microphyllum; assembly: GCF_053477565.2. Lineage (NCBI taxonomy): Eukaryota > Viridiplantae > Streptophyta > Polypodiopsida > Schizaeales > Lygodiaceae > Lygodium > Lygodium microphyllum. The sequence continues at coordinate 50,818,469 of NC_141140.1, read as the reverse complement.
GCTTCAAGCCTCTTATTTCTACAGCTCTTCTTCCTTATCGATGCTGCATCGAGGTTGCTAGGACCTAGCAGTGATATGCCAGCTTGCTTCGTATGGGCACGAGTCATGACCCACAGTGGGATAGGTGTGGCCTCCCCATTGAGGTTCTCGACACCAAACAACCCCAATGAGACAGATAGCTCATTGACTAAACTCGAAGATGGTTTTCGCTTTGGGCAATCAACGAAGAGGTGAGTAATCCCGCAATCAATGCACCTTAGGTCAGCTTTGTCTCTGTTCTACTGCTCCCTCCGAATAGCATGATGAGACATGCCCTCGGTGACCACAAGTCCAACAAGTGATTGGATCCTGCGTCTGCCCCCCCTAGGCCTCTACCTCATCCTCTTCCTAATGCCATCATCGATACTGGTAGATAGTTCATAAGGACTGTGTTGCCCTCGTCGTCATGCGAGACATAAGGGTATATGTAAGTCTCTTCCTCAGTCGGCTCTTCCACGTAGTGGACTGGAGCGTCACTCGGTGGATGGGCTACTTAGGGGCTAGGCAGTCTAGGTATGCATGTAGGGTTTATGTCCATCCTAGGAACAGCCGACTTAATGTCGTTAGGCGCAGGAAGGGCCAATGGGCCTCCCCTTCCGAAGAATGGTTGTGGCCTATTCGCTAGGTAGGGCTGACCATATGGTTGTGAGTACTGAAGTCTTCTTGGTAATCTACAATGCGCAATGTCATGACCGAACCTATCGCAGTTAGTGCAAGGTCTTGATCTAGGGTCTTGACACTCATCTGGCAAGTGGTTTCTGCCACAGTACATGCATTGGACGTGTGGGCATGTTGGTCGTCTCAACATGTCTTGTAGTTTGGCTATCTCCATCTTTATGTTAGCCAAGTCCTGGTTTGTCTCAGTGGCTTTCCCCTTATCTTGGGTAGTTGGACATGATCGTTCACTGGAGATTAAATCTCTCTCTGAGCTCCGCGAGTTAGTTTCCTCTGAGTTTAAGCTCCTGGAGCTTCTCTCTTTCAACTGGTCATCAACTATGATGGCTTCCTCAAAAACCCTAGCTAGCGCGTCCTGCTGCAAGCTTGAGTTGCCTGCCAAAGCCTTATATAGTTCCTCATTTCAAATTCCACTAATGAATACAGTTGACACTGCTCTTTTAGTTGGTTGGTCGCCCATCGAGATTCTCTTTAAGAGACTCCTCAAGTGGGTCACGTAATCGCAAATATCCTCCTCCTTCTGCTTGACATTCATCAGTCGCACTAGCAGATTGTCGGAGTATCCAGGCTCGGAAAATCTCTTAATGAAGAGATTCTTGAGGCTGTAGAAGTTGGTTCACTCTGCAGCATCTAAACTCGTATACCAAGTCCTATCCTTGTCACCTAAGCAGAGCCCAAATGCTTGGGAGCGCTGAGTCAGGTCGGTGAGGCCGTTGGCTTCACAGACTTGTTCGAATTACTCTAGAAACTGTATGGATCATCGTGGGGCTGGTACTTGTCGAGCTGCTTAGCAACAATTGGGATTTTGAACTGGCTCTTGGAGCCTTAGTTTGCTCCTAATCCTACTAGTAGTGATGTCTCTAGTGCTATGGCACTTTGCTTTGATGTTGTGTTGTCCAGCAGTCGCTTCATGAGAAGCTCGCTCAACGTTAAGTCTCCTTCCAGGGCTCTCTCGTGATCAGTTTTGATTTCTACCGGCTAGGTTCAGCACCCGTTGTACCTCGTGCAATTCTATGCTTTGCTTTTGGCTCCTAGCTTGCTGGTCTCTGTTGTACTCTACTATGCTTTGCAATGCCTTGTGGGCGAGCAAGACAAGAGAAGAGAAGAGAAGAGAAGAAGAGAGGAGAAGATGGAGAGCTTCTCCTCCCCGGTCCCTCATCCTCACACACTCACTCCCTCACACTCTCACACTCCCTCTCTCAAGCACAAGCTCAAGCAAGCAAGAGCAAGAAGAAGAAGAAGAAGAAAGCCACTTTTGGCCACACACAATATTATTGTCAATTACTGCAGACAACCAATACGTGACCTTTTTATCTTTTGCATTCCATTCCTTCCGTGCCTTTCAAGTATGGTCCAAGCTGCATATGAATTCTTTGCATTTCTAATGTGTCCCAACATATTATTGTCAATTACTGCAGACAACCAATACATGACCTTTTTATATTTTGCATTCCATTCCTTTCGTGCCTTTGTCTCTTCTGCAGTTGGAGGATCACTCACCTTCGGCTCCTTTTCCTCACCTGAAACAAACTCGTGGAGTCCTTTTCCAATAAGGAAGTTCGTGACACGGAACTTCCATGAAGGGTAGTTGTTCTTGTCAAGCTTCTCAATGATGGGGCTTCCACTATTCTCTGCCATTATCACAAAAATAATACCAAACAGCAAGCAAATCTTCTGCAACCCTCGACCTGTAGTGCATAGTAATACACCAGACAACCTTTTTCACTGTCTACTCAACAATACATGCAATCTGCAACCAGTTTGTAGATAAACCTTGTGTTTACTTGCTGGTAAACACATTTGAACTTACAGATCTGAAATCTGTACAGTGTGCCCTGAAACTGTTGTCCGCAACCTTGTGGCTCTAAGACGGGGCCTGAAACGGCCTTAGATGCCCAAAATAAGTGCGAGATAAGCTCTAAAGGGTTTTTTTTGCAGAATACACAGCGCTCTTCGCGCACACCAAATCTCACTGCAATCTGAGATTTTTGCTCGACCGTACTTCCGATGCCTCCACAGGCACTATCCAAGAGAGAGAGTGGAAGAATGGGAGAGCTTCTTACCCGTGGATTGCTTGCTCGAACCTTGCTTCTTCTCCTTCACTTCAGCCTTCGAAATCAGCCTCTCTCAGTGGTGGGGCTCTGATACCATGTCAAGAATCGCGTGGTGGAAGGACTTGCTCAAGATGCTGCGCCGAACACACACAGAACGCACAAGGAGAAGCTCACTCAAGAGACAAGAAGAGAGATGGAGGCCAAAACGTTTTCTTGCTAATTTCTTCTTCTTTTTCCACACACTTTACAATGTACACAAAGTACAGATAAGATACAACATAAAGGAAAGTGGCCTACTAAGTCAAACAATGCATAACCGACTATACTAGTCGATTGGCGCTATAACTATGCCAACTCTGTAAATAGGTGTAACAACCTAAATATAATAAGTAATGAGTCAGTGGCCATGTGAGAGTCATAATGACCACTGATGTGCTAAGTGTAGATGTGTGGACCCATCTAACTAGGCGGTCCATCATCAATGTCCACATGTGTTGAGCTTGTCATCTCAACAATACACCCATGCCTTTGCCTCATCAATTAGCTTGTAAAAAAATAGTTGCTTGGTTAGCCTGCACTAGCATCCTTGCTTCACAAACAAGGTCTGGATACGAGGTATGGACAACCCCCTTTTGTGACAGCTTGTGTACATTCGATATTAGGATCTCATGAATATGGTCTGTTACATACCTATTTGTACGAGAAATAGCTGACCAAATCTCCCTCTCTGCCACGCTTGTCACTTTCACAAGGCGACAATCAACGCACACATGTTGCCTCGCATTATCTAGAAAGGTTGTTGCAAATAGTCAATTATGTTAAGGATGATGTAAGAAACAAACATATTGTAGAATGTTAAGGTCCTATGGTTTAGGGCCACTCACATGTGCATATCTCATTCATCCATGATGTGAGCCAATGGCTACCATCCCAAACATAAAACATGCAATTTGACAAAAAGGCCCAATCAGTGCCGTTGATTTCTACCTTGAAGTCCTCATGCTTCTTTAACAAATGGGGGTCCCACTCAACTCTAATCATAACATCAACCTCCTTGCACTGGTGTCTTGGAGTCTCTAATGACACTATGAATATACCCATCCCTCTAGCATACCTGTTGCTAAAAAAGGTTTTCAAAAGTTGCTTGTGCCTCGATGTGACTTTTCTAATTGTAGGCATGGAAACCAAATGACATAATGGGATGGGTGGCAAAGGGGTGGATGTCCGCATCTAAATGAGACGATGAAGTAATTAATGTCCAATCAAAATAAATAAATAAAAACCATAATCTAAATCATGCTGCTATCTCTTACAAGCATTCACCACCAACATTTCCAACTGGTCTTCTCTGCATGCTTGCACGATACATTCATTGCAACTGGCTGTGAGAGCAGTCTCAATAGTCGTTTCACTGGCATTTGTCATGCACTTCTTTTTGGTTCTTTGTGTTTGATTCTTCTTGGGTTGCGTACGGCCACACCCTTGTTGTGCACTAAAGGACTTGATGCTTTGATGGTCATTGCTTTCCTTGTCAATATCACTCTCCGATAGTACGAGCTTTCTCTTGCCCTTCCTCGCTTGCATCATCGAAGTGTGCCCACCTTCTCCTGATGTCACTTCTTCCCCACGTGCAATTGCAATGGTTGCTTGTAGCTTGGTGGAAATCAATGATCGTGTTTGTGTTACTCTTTCTTTCGCTCTTGGAGGGTGACTCCCCCCTTGTGATTGCATGTTGCTGGTCATAATAGCTTGTTGTCCTGTTGTACATTGTGGAGGCAAGTCAAAATCCTTGGGAGAATCATCCAGTTGTCGCTCTCTTTCCTCCAAACAATGATCTGAAATAGGACAAGAGGGGGAGACCGCAATCATAATAAAAATCAAAAGAGGATCTGCTTACTGTCCGTTTAATTGGGCATTGCACATTTGCATTTTCCTTAACGTCAATCTCAATATTGCCTTTGCCACGCGCCTCCACACCCCTCTGATGCACGATGGTGATAAGAACTCCCACTCGTCCAGGGAGCAATCTTAGTGAGGGGAATGTTTGTTAAATTAAACCTTATGCAATATTTTCACCGCCCTCATAAAGGGTGACATGATCTCGTCTTCTGAAATCAAATTTGGCCATGATAGAGGGGCTTAGGATTATTTCTTATGAATATATTGCTTCCTCAATTTCCTGCCAATGAAATACCAATTGAGAGAGAGAGAGAGAGAGAGAGAGAGAGAGAGAGAGAGAGGGGGGGGAGGAAGAGATGACATTGGGATAAGAGAGTGAGAGATAAAGAGAGAGAGAGTGAGAGGCAGATACAGGAAGAGAGAGCAAGAGTGAGGGAGAGGGAGAGAGAAAGAGAGAGGGGGGAGGAAGAAGGAGATAGAGAGAGGGAGGAAGGTGGGGATAGAGAGAGAGAGAGAGAGAGAGAGAGAGAGTGTGTGTGTGTGTGTGTGTGTGTGTGAGTGAGAGAGAGGGAGAGAGAGTGGGAGGGGGAGAGAGAGAGGGGAAAATCCTGGGATAGAATGGTGAGATAGAGTATGTGTGATTGTGTTAGAGAGAGAGGTGTGGAGAGAGAGGGGGAGAGAGAGACGAAACCGTACTGAGGGTAGGGGACAAAAAACAAGAAGTTGAATTGCAAGGGGAGGGGGTCCTTTTAAAGACAAAGAAGAGTGAGTAAGGGAGGGATAGAGAGAGAGAGAGTGTGTGTGTGTGTGTGTGTGTGTCACATACCAAGAGAGGAATGATTTGCAATGTGAAAAGGGGGGGATGGGTCATTTTATAGGTGAAAGAGAGAGAAAATAGAGGGAAAGAGAAAGAGTGATGAAAGAGAGGGGAAAGAGGGAGAGCATGTGATATGTGTAAATTTTACTCACTAGAAAGGAATTTCCGACAACCCCTTGTTGGACAATTTATTTTTTCAATGACCCATTCTTGGATAGTAAATTTTGGCACAACAAGATTTGTGGTTTTTTTTTCACCCATTAAGAGATTGATGGTGACCCCTTTTTGGCGATAAAACAAACCACAGTTCTGAGAATTTACAGCATGGGAGATTAGGGACCAAAGGGGTCGCCTATTGCCCCTTATTAGGCGAAGAAAACCCACAAATCCAGTTAGGCAAAAAGTTACTCACACAAGGAATGGGTGACCAAAAAAAAAAATCGTTTAGTAAGGGGTTGCCGATGACCCCTTTTTGGAGAGAAAAAATTACACAGATCACATGCCCTCTCTCTCATCACCCTTTCTCTCTCTCCTCCCATTTTCTCAACTAATTAACAAATGTTTACTTAATTAAATTTACGAGCAAAAGAGAGAGATATAATTTTCTAAATAGTAGATATTTACACTCCTAGAAGCATAATATGAGATAATCATACAAAGTAGAAGCTTATACACACTCGTTCAAACATTGCTTTATTCATGTTGTCTCTCTCTCTCTCATCCCTCTTCCATCACTTTGTTACTCTCTCTTCCCTCATGCCCAACTAGATTTGTGGTTTTTTCTTTCGCCCATTAAGGGGCTATTGGCAACCTCTTTTTGGTGAAAAAACAAATCACAGATCCGAGAATATACAGCATGGGGAGAATAGGGACCAATAGGGATGGGCTTTTTCTCCTCTTAGGTGAAAAAAAACCTGTACCCTATTGGTCCCAAATCTTGAATTTGTGGTTTGTTTTTTTGCTAAAAAGGGGTCGCCGACAGCTCCTTATTAGGCGAAGAAAATCCACATATCTAGTGTTAACCGTCAGACAAACAAGGTGGAAAATTTGGAAAAGCTAAAGCAGAAGACAAAGGCCAAGGCAAAGTGAAATAGAAGATGAAGGTGCACCAAGAAAAATCTGGAAACACAAGAAGCGTAGAAAAGCCCTAAATAAGGGAAAAAGGTGCACAAGGAAAAGCGCAAGTCAACACTTTTGTAAAAGAGCACAAGTGCATCATGATTTAATTTAAGGAGCGCCGGACTCTCACCCCCGTGCAATTTGTAAATGTAGACGGGCGGTGAAAAGGAAGCTAGGAAGAAAAAGACAATGGGAAAAAGGGCCTAGGCCACGGTCGGCCATGTAAAAAAGGGGATAAGGGGATGACTGCCCAAAAGGGATTTAGGGTTTTGTATATAAAGTTGAAAAGTGAATGAGAAGCATATTTGTGATTTTCTGAGGTCTCATGGGATAAAGAGACAGTTCACATACAGATATACCCCACAGCAAAATGGGGTTGTAGAAAGGAAAAACATGCATATTGTAGAAGTTGCACGTGCCTTGATGGTGGCTGAAAAGAATATGCCTAAGCATTTTTGGTCTGAGGCTGTTCATACCACTGTTTATATTATGAACAAAACTCCCATTGCTGCAGTCCATGGGATGACTCCCGAAGAATGTTTTATAGGTAAGAAGCCTGATGTCTCACACTTGAAAGTGTTTGGCTGCATTGCATATGTTCATGTGCCAGATGAGTTGCGGAAGAAACTGGATCCAAAGGCTGAAAAGTGTGTCTTTATTGGATACTCTTTAGAGCAGAAAGGGTATCACTGTTACAACCCTATCACATGTAAGTTCAGAGTGAGTAGGGATGTTATCTTTGATGAAATGAGCAGTTGGTATGCATCTAGTGGTGATGAATTGGATGATGATAATGATCATGACACTCATGTGCAGGCTGAAAAGCAAGAATCACAGACTCTTAGTAGACTAGAGACATCATCTGGTAGTCCTTGGTCTGGGAGACTAAGGAGTACCTCTACATCTTCAGGTGCATCTAGTAGCACTACAGGTAAAGACAAAGGAAAGAATAAAGTGTCAGAAGGCATTGATGCAGTTCTTGATGGAGACTCCAGTGGCTCAGAGAGCTTGGATGATGAGCTTGGCATTCCTTCAGTGAGGACTCCAGGTGTGCAGAGAGCACGCATTAATGCAAAGACTCCATTGAGTGATCCAGTGGTACGCATGTCTAGCAAGGTGAGATACCCTGTTAAAAGATTTGGTTTTGAAGGTTAAGCATGTTGAGAATCAGCAATCACACTCAACAAAATAGCCTCTTTGTATGGAGCTTCAGGGTCAAGGATATGCAGGCTAACTTATCCCATATGCACAATGGTGCCTACTGCAGTTTCCTACTTTCCTATCAAGCATTGTACTTGCTTCCTTTCTTAATGGCAATGATAGTACTCGTTTCTTTTCAGTGAAGTGTCAATGTCATTGTCCACATACACAAGATTGTGTTTATGAGTCCAAGTCTCAATCTTGGAACCTAATTCACTTGTGTAACAAACAGTGTCTTTGTCTTCTCGATCATGAGTCCACACTTCTCATTTCATCCTCCATAGCTTCTGGTTTTGCCATGCTCTAGATCCCGCATCTTTAACATGGTATCAGAGCTCAACTGAGTATGGCTTAGCTCTTTTCTGCTCTCTCTCAGTCCCTCTTCAACTCTAGTCACCACAGTTCCAGCTCATGACTTCATCTCCCAACTCTACTCTCACTGAAGCTTCCATGGCAGCCATAGCCAGCTGCACCCTATCAGATTGAGCTGCTTATATCTCACTCCACAAGTCAAATCTCTTGGAGCTTCCTTCTGGAAAAGTATTCCACAACTCACAAAGCTTCCCTGTATCACATCAATCTAGGACATTGGACCATCTGGAGCTCAGCATTGTGAAAATCCTCAATCTCTGCTCTGTGTCTGCCATAGCCAGATAGGACCTACCTTACTTGGAGCTTCAATAACTCCTCAACTAGGCCATTTCAGCCCACAATTTCTTCTAGGAAGTTGTTCCTCTACTCAAGGCGCTTCATCTTGGCATGAGAATCGATGACATTACTACACCCTGACCCAAGCATTGCGGAAATCGCGGAAATCTGTCAGAATTGCACCTGCTAACGTTCGAGCAGCTGCCGCCATTGCTACAGGTCGCGATGTTGACGACCATGATAGGGCATTGATAGCCCATCATTCAAGCTTCATTTTGATAAAAAAAAGTTTTGAAAATGATCCACTGTAGCTCCTGCAATCAGCAAAAAACCAGGCTGCCCCCAGAAACCCTAATGCAAAAGCCATAGCCAAAGCTTCAAAATTCTGATATTTTTCACTGTTTCTCTCACTGAAGTTATCAACAGTGATTTTAATCACTGAGAAATACTCTTTGAAGTTCATTAAAGTACTGTCACTCAGATTTGAAGGTATCAGCATCAAATCAAGAAGGGAAAGATTACACTTGGATTTAAAAAGAGTAAAGGACTTTGCAGATTTGATATTCATTGACACTCAGTTAGTGTTTTTTAGCACTTGTGTCTCTCAACCAACTCTTCTGCTGCTCAAATCTAATAAGTCTGAAGTTGATTTGCTACTGTTCCCGTAAGTCTAACATGGGAAAAGACTCTCCAAATGCTCGATTCAAAGGAGTCGGTTTTCACACCTGGAAAACCCGCATCAAGCTCATCTTGATGAAAAAGGGTCTCTGGGCCATCACAAATGGCAAAGAGAAGAAACCTCGGGACGCGGACCTTGCAACTACTTGGCAAAAGAATGATGACAGAGTCCAGGCCATTATCAAACTGGAGCTAGATGACAGTTATATCCACCATGTGGATAACTGTGAGACCTCACAGGATACATGGAAAAGACTTGACACCCTGTTCGGTGCACAATCTAAATCATCAAAGTATGGTCTCCTGATTGAGTTCTTCAGACTTGAAATGAAGTCCAGCACATCACTTGCCACACATCTTAATTACATGGAAGGACTCCTAACCCAACTTGCAGGAATCAACATTAAAATGGATGAAGATGTTTGCATCGGTGTTCTACTTAAGAGCTTGCCTCCTGAATATAATAATGTATCAACAACTTTAATCAACATGCCAAATCCTAAACTTGTTGATATCCAGGCATCACTGTTAGAAGAGGAAAAGAAGCTAAAAACTAAGGAAGAACCAAGTACCTCTAGAGATGAGCATGCATTATATGTTGGCAACAGGTACAAAGGCAAGAAGGATCAGCTCTTCTGTGACTTCTGCAAAAGGACCAGACACACCGAGAAGTTCTGCCACGCAAGAAAGAGATCCCAAAAGGCCTATCTAGTCGCAGTCAAAGAAGAATAAGAAAATGGAGCAAAGGAAGAAGAAGATGAAGATGAAGACCACCAAGATCGGAAGGACAAGACTCATCAGTCCTTGTACTCTCATAATTCTGATAGACTGTTTTAAAAGCCTTGTACTTCCTTGCCCTAATGCTTCCTACCATAAGCTTTGTAAACTCCTTATGTAACCTGGCATTACAGTCCCTGTACACTTTGTGAGGCCCCTGTTACAGCCTCTGGATGTCCACCATGTTTACGGTACCCACACTTAGCCTTTTCTGCGACAGCCTCTGGTGTTTTGCCATGTTTGTGGTATGCCCACACTTTGCAGGTGGTTCTCATTACAGCCTCTACACACTTTGTGCCTTTCTAGTTGTGATTGAGGAGGGGTGTTGAGAATCACCAATCACACTCAACAAAACAACCTCTTTGTATGGAGCTTCAGGGTCAAGGATACGCAGGCTAACTTATCCCATATGCACAATGGTGCCTACTGCAGTTTCCTACTTTCCTATCAAGCATTGTACTTGCTTCCTTTCTTAATGGCAATGATAGTACTCGTTTCTTTTTAGTGAAGTGTCAATGTCATTGTCCACATACACAAGATTGTGTTTATGAGTCCAAGTCTCAATCTTGGAACCTAATTCACTTGTGTAATAAACAGTGTCTTTGTCTTCTCCATCATGAGTCCACACTTCTCATTTCATCCTCCATAGCTTCCGGTTTTGCCATGCTCTAGATCCCGCATCTTTAACAATGCAGCTCACCATTATGCTTATATGGTAAAACTAGTTGAGGATGTTGAGCCCACATGTTTTGAGGAGGCTATTGGTCATGCTCACTGGGATGCAGCAATGGATGAGGAGATGGCTGCATTAGAGGCCAATAAGACTTGGGATCTAGTATCATTTCCAAAGGGCAAGAAAGCTATTGGATGTAAGTGGGTTTATAAGATTAAGCACAATGCAGATGGTTCTATTAGTAGGTACAAAGCTAGGCTGGTTGCAAAAGGCTATGCCCAGACATATGGCATAGATTATGATGAAACCTTTAGTCCAGTTGCTAGGATGGCAAGTGTCAGATGTGTGATTGCTTTGGCAGCAGCCAAAGGTTGGAGGTTGCAACAAATGGATGTGAAGAATGCCTTCTTGCATGGTGATTTGCAAGAAGAAGTGTATATGGATCAACCAATAGGTTATGAAGATTTAGAGCATCCCACGTATGTGTGCAGGTTGAAGAAGGCGCTCTATGGACTCAAGCAAGCACCTAGAGCATGGTCTGACAAGATCAGAGAGTATCTTGTCAATATTGGCTTTTATGTTTCTGATGCTGATCACTCACTTTATGTGAGAAAGGGAGATGCAGGTTTGATCATCATAGTCATCTATGTGGATGACTTGATTATTACAGGTGATAGTGATAGTGGGATTGTTGAAGTCAAGGACTTCTTGAAGAAGAAGTTTGAGATGAAGGATTTAGGTGAGCTAAGGTACTTCCTTGGCATTGAGGTGATCAGATGTGATGATGGTATATGGCTGTCCCAAAGACAGTATGGCTTGGATATGTTGTCCAAGTATGGTATGACTGCATGCAAACCACTTTCAGTCCTGTTGGAGCAGAATGTAAAGTTGAATACTGATGTTGGGGATGAGATAGAAGACCCTACTATGTCCAAGAGGATAGTGGGGAGTTTGATCTACATGACCATTACAACGCCAGACTTGAGCTACGTTGTTGGTCTTGTGAGTCAGTTTATGCAAGTACCTAGAAAGCCACATTTGGATGCAGTCAAACGCATATTGAGATATGTGAAGTTCACATTACATTATGGACTTTTCTATGAGGCAGGTACAGATGTACAGGTGTTTGGATACACATATGCAGATTGGGATGGTAGTATGTTCGATAGAAGATCTACCAGCAGATACATGTTCTCTCTTGGTAGTGCAGCAATTGCTTGGAGCAGCAAAAAGCAATCTATAGTTGCTTTGTCGAGTACAGAGGCTAAGTATAGTGGTGCTACTGTTGCAGCATGTGAGGTAGTATGGCTACAAAAGTTAATGGCTGATTTGGATGTGCAGGTGGAAGGTCCAGTTGTCATTTATTGTGACAACATGAGCAGTATACAGTTGGCTAGGAACCCTATGTTCCATGCCAGGACAAAACATATAGAGGTACACTATCACTTTGTAAGAGAGAAGGTACTAGCAGGTGAGATTGACTTGGTATATGTCAGCACACAAGATCAAATAGCTGACATCTTCACGAAGGCATTGGGTACAGAGAAGCTTCAAAAGTTTCGAAGCTTACTTGGAGTTGCAGAGATGCAGTTGAGCTTGAGGGGGAGTGTTGAGATGACAAGCTCAACACATGTGGACATTGATGATGGACCGCCTGGTTAGATGGGTCCACACATCTACACTTAGCACGTCAGTGGTCATTATGACTCTCAAATGGCCACTGACTCATTACTTATTATATTCAGGTTGTTACACCTATTTACAGCTGGCATAGTTATAGCGCCAGTCGACTAGTGTAGTCGGTTATGCATTGTTTGACTTAGTAGGCCACTTTCCTTTATGTTGTATCTTATCTATACTTTGTGTACATTGTAAAGTGTGTGGAAGAAGAAGAAGAAATCAGCAAGAAAACGTTTTGGCCTCCATCTCTCTTCTTGTCTCTTGAGTGAGCTTCTCCTTGTGCATTCTGTGTGTGTTCGGCGCAGCATCTTGAGCAAGTCCCCCCACCACGCGATTCTTGACATGTGTTGGGGGTAAAGGCACCTCCGCCTAGCCGCTCGTGTATTACTACACTGACAGTCACCACCACTGCACACTGCAGGTGGTTGATGCCCCTCACTGTCACTTTATTCTTTATTCTTTTAGTGACAGTTTGAATAAAGGAAGGCCCTGTCAAACATTGTGACTATTGGAGTTCCCATTTCTTGTCTCTCTCTTTCTTGCTCTTACTCTCCCACCATAGCTCTCAAGTCCAAGCTTCGATCCTTCTCCCCCTTTCAACTGGTATCAGATCTCGGCTTTCAAACTCTTAAGCTTGGTTCATGGAATTCTCAGCTTCTCATCGACTCCCTACTCGCATTGGGTCTCCTTCGCGCAGCCATATCCGACTCCTTCGAGCTCCCATCACTCCTTCGAGCTCCCATCACTCCTTGGCTTCCCGAGCTTCTTCACGGCCTATTGAGGCACCCTCAGAGCATTCAAGCAAAGGTATTTGATCATTTTCTTCACGGTTTACTTTAGTTCTCAGGTCTCACCAGCTGTAAACAAGATTGGGGCAACCACCATTGAAGCTCCCTTGCTTCATATCTCACTTGCCTTTGAACAAGACTTGTTGGAGCTCATTGTGGGCCACCATTGGCCACTTCTCTTGCCCCCCAACACCTCAAACTTCAGCCACATGAGCAACAGGCATCCCTTATAGATATGGACAGTTTGCGCCATCTTCTTGTAGCTTGTGTACATCACCAAAGTAGCCCCCTACTTCCTAGTGGTCATTGGCATGATGTTTGGGCTTCATAATGCACTCTTGACATGGTCTATGGCTTGGTCTTGAAGGCTTGAGCATTGGACATTGATTTGGGGCTGATTCAAACACTGTTTGGAACTATTTACAGCAGTTCACAGTCATGTTATGCTGATGCTACATTGACAATAAATGCTATGCTTGTCTAGGCATACATAATCAACCGGTTTGATGCCTATTGGATGCTGATCGACTTGGGGATGGATTGCACATGTTATGCCATCATTTTGGCACTGATTTGGGATTGAAATTTCTCAGTTTTTACAGTCATTTCATGCAATAATAAAAGTGGGATGAAGCTATTACACATGCCTTGGGTTATGCCTATTGGTTCCGGCCTATGTCTTGGATATATGCCATGAAGTATTGATTTTTGGGGTACGACTTCGAGCTTGGATTTCATTCCGGATGCTTTTGGAAGAGCTTTGAAATTACGCACTCATTGACATGGTTCGTGCTTGACAGTGGTATATGCCTTGGGTTTATTCATACCCGTTGCCTACGACTTGATGCTCATGTCATGGTTGATTACCCTATGCATACGTTGAGCTTGAGTGCTCATTGAAGCTCTACCTTGGATGCATTTTGGATTATCTGGAGTTGTCTTGGATGTTACTTGGCTTGTCAAGGTTTGGATTGGGATGTACTTGATGTCTTACATGCTTATGGATGCTACATACGGATGCTCTACCGCCTACATGTTCGGGATGTACTATTGATGTATTGTCTTGGACTTATGTCATTGGCACTGTGTCTTGCCTTTGTTTGAGCTCTTGAACTCGTATATATGGGTTTTGTGCCAATGGGAGCATTCTTGAATGCTTATCAAACATTGAGTAGGCGGTGCTTTTATGCATTGAGCAGTTACATGCTATTGAGCAGTTATAGACATTTGAGACTTTGGGATTTCTTACTCTTTGGGATGATGCATGGTTTATATGTCTTGATTCACTGTATGCTTATGAGCTGAGTCTTAGATTTGGATCCGTATCTTTGTGAGCTGACACCTACTTGTGTCAAGTGCCCGCATATACATGCTTATCGACCGTCATATGCTTATGTTATGCCCGCATGATGCCAACTTTGGTCTTGGCAGTATCAGATTGACTTGGGATCCAATTTTGGCACTGTTAGCTCACATTTACTGAAATCTATAATTTATTGCAGCAAGCATGTATGTATGGAATAACATGGATTTTTCATGCTGATATATTCTGAAATGATGTACTTTCACTAGTGCTTGGTTGGCATCAGCTTTGGTTACACTTTTCTCACCATTTTCTCTTGATTTTGGTGACTTTTTACTCATTTTTTGCAGTAAACAGCAAGCAGTTTTGAACTGTCTACAGTCTTCTAGCCTGCATTATGGCGAGTTCGTCCATTGAACATGCTATTTTCAACATCACTAAGCTTAATGGTACGAATTACTCTTATTGGAAGAGCCAGATTTGGCAGGTGTCGGTGCAGAAATCACATATCAAACCTTTGAGGTTGAGCGGGCATCCGCCTGCAACTATGCCAGATGAGGAATGGCTGGAGCTTGATGAGTTATGCAAGTCCACTATTGTATTATCTCTCACAGAATAGGTTCATTACAATGTATTTGAGGAAGAACAGAGTGCATGGAAATTGTGGGATAAAATCAAGAATCTCTGTGACAAGAAAAGTCCAACAAGTCAGATGTATTGGCTGAAGCAGCTTATGGATCTGCGCCGCATGAAGGAGAATGTGACTATGTCTGCTCACTTGAGCTAGTTCCATGCTATACTCAAGAACTTGACTTCGCAGGACATCACTTTTGTAGAGGATGTCACTCCTCTTTTCTTGCTTAGTACTCTTAATGAGTCATGGGATGTATTCCGCACTACATTATGTGCCTCTACTACTACCTTGAAATTATTTGATGTTGAGAGTGCTCTTCTACAGGAAGAGGTTAACCATAAGAATTTGGATGCCTCTCATATGTCTCATGCTATGACAATTAAAGGCAAGAATGATGGATATGGAAAGCATGGCAGTGGCAGTGGTAATGGCCATGGACGGGATTCTCAGAAATCTCTATCCAAGTGTCGTGAGAAGTCATGTAGCAAATCCCATGGCAAGAATGTAGATGTTACTTGTCACCATTGCGGGAAAAAGGGCCATATTAGGCCACAATGCCATGAACTACGCAATGAAAGGTGCAAAGATAAGGGGAAAGACAAAGTGCAGGATAAGTCTTCTGATTGCAGCATAGTGCCTACAAAGTCCAGTGTTAAAATTGAAGAGATCAATGTTATGCAGCCTGAGGATGTTGATGATGATGATTATATCCTTGCTGCTTCTTCTAGTGCTTCGTAAATGACATAGATACACTCTATGTATGCACAGTGTTGGCTCTTGGACTCAAATATGTCCTTTCATGTGACACCTTGCCGAGAGTAGTTTCATTCATACTGTACTATTTCAGGTTCTGTGCACTTGGGTGATGACAGCTCTCTTGATATTGTGGGCATTGGTGATGTTAGGTTGCAGTTTCCTTTTGGCAGCAATTTTGTTATGCAGGATGTACGTCATGTACCTGCTTTGACACGCAGTCTCATGTCAGCTGGACAGCTTGATGACGTAGGATATCATGTATGTTTTGGAGACTCTGCATGGAAGATCACTCGTGGCAGACTTCTGATTGCGAGAGGTGCCAAGGCTGGCAGTCTCTATCCCTTGATTGTATCAACTTCTTCCCTTGATCATGTTTTGTCTGTGGGTTCTATCCCACATGTATCTCTTTGGCATGCCCATTTGGGCCATATGTCTTTGAAGGGAATGAAAATGCTTTCCGGTTTGGAGTACTTACCGTCCCTTGATTATGCATGTTTTGATTCATGTGAGCATTGTCTTTATGGCTGGCAGACTAGGTTTACGCATAAGAAGTCTGATAGGCCACGCATGAGTGAGCCCTTGGCATTGGTACATTCAGATGTATGTGGGCCCATGCCTTGTCAGTCTATGGGTGGTGCCAAGTATTTTGTTACTTTTATAGATGATTTTTCACGAAAATTTCGGGCTTATCCCATTAAGCTGAAATCTGATGTCTTGGCTATGTTTCAGAGATGGTTTGCATTGGTTGAGAACCAGTCTAGGTATAGGCTAAAATTCCTAAGGACAGATAATGGGGGTGAGTATGTCTCACATGCTTTTGAGTAGTTATGTGATGAGGGGTATTAACCGTTAGTTGACCGCCCCCTACACCCCCAGAATGGTTTGGCTAAGCGAATGAATAGAACCATCCATGAATACTTAGCCACAAAGGCCTTTTGGGCTGAGGCAGTTAGTACAGCTATGCATATCATAAATAGATCACCTTCTAGTTATTTGGATTTCCAGGTTGCCAAGGAGGTATGGACTGGAAAACCTCCTCTTATGCGCATCTCCCTATCTTTGGATGAGGCATTTTGCCATGTGCTAGGGACAAGATAAGTAAGCTGGATCCTAAGAGTGTCAGATGCATTTTCCTTGGTTATGGGGATGCAGGCAAGATGGGTTACCATCTCTGGGATCTACAAGCACAGAAAGTCATCCGCAGTCATGATATAGTCTTCCATGAAGACAAGATGCATAGGCAGCCTGAGAGAGTTGTTGAGATCCGTAGGGTCATATTTCAGGTGGAGCCGAGAGCTCCCACATAGCCAGTTGGATAGCCTATAGCTGCAGCAGATGCTCATGGTCAGGGTGTTGGACAGGCAGCTGGGCAGGCAGCAGAGCCTGCCATGAGATGGTCTACTAGAGATAGACATCCACCTGATAGATTTCAGCCCTCGATGCATTATGTCTAGGTTACAGATGCAGGAGAGCCTTTCACTTATGATGAGGCTATGCACAGGGGTGACAATCACTCCTAGGACAGGGCTATGCAGTCTGAGATGGACTCCTTGCATAAGAATGATACTTAGGATTTGGTTTCCTTGCCTACGGGCAAGAAGGCTTTGCCATGCAAGTGGGTGTAAAAGCTAAAAAGTACCCCTGGACACCCCAAGCTGGCATACAAGGCTAGATTGGTAGCAAAGGGTTTTAAGCAGGAGCATGGTGTGGACTTTGATATGGTCTTTTCTCCTGTGGTTAAGATGACCACCCTGCGCTTCGTCTTGGCTTTGGTTGCTCAGCTTGACTTCGATTTATACCAGATGGATTTCAAGATGGCTTTCTTACATGGGGACTTGCATGATGAGATTTATAAGGAGCAGCCTAAGGGCTTTGCAGAACCTAGCAGGGAGCACCTAGTGTGCCAATTGAAGAAAAGTCTTTATGGCTTGAAACAGGCACCTAGGGAGTGGTATCATAAGTTTGATGCCTTTATGCAGTCACAGGGCTACAGCAGGAGTGCTATGGATCCGTGTCTTTACACGAAGAAAGCCCGTGATGGTTCTTTATTGATTTTGGTCCTCTATATGGATGATATACTGATAGCAGGGAAAGCTCATGATGAGCTAGATGCTCTTAAGGCTCAACTCAAGAAGAGCTTTGAGATGAAAGATCTGGGACAGGCTGCTCACATACTTGGTATGTGCATTAGACGCAATAGGCATCAAGGACTCCTCTATTTATCACAAAGGGAGTACATTCATAAAGTCCTTGAGCACTTCCGCATATAGGACGTAAAGCCTATTAGCTATCCATTGCCTTCTCATGTGAAGGTATCATAGACTAATTGTCCGCAAACAGATGAGCAGAGGGCCGAGATGGCCAAGATTCCCTATGCATCCGTAGTGGGCAGACTTATGTATGCCATGATAGCCACTCGTCCAGATATTGCCTTTGCAGTTGGTGTTGTGGCACGCTATATGGCTACACCTGGCAAGAAGCATTGGGATGCCGTGAAGGGTATCATGAGGTACCTGAATGGCACTATAGATATGTGCATATGCTATGACAGCGAGGATACAGGAGTCGTGGGGTACACTGACTCTGATTATGCAGGACATGCAGATAGTAGGAAGTCCACTTCCGGCTATGTATTCACATATGTTGGAGGTGTTGTTTCTTGGATGTCCAGGGTGCAGAAATGCACAGCCCTTTCTACAACAGAGGCCGAGTATATTGTAGCCACTGAGGCTTGCAAGGAGGCCATTTGGTTGGGTCATTTGGTTGCTGACCTTGGTATTGATGCTATCCCTACACTGCATTTAGATTCTATGAGTGCTATTCAGTTAGCCAAGAATCCGATCTTCCATGCGAAGACGAAACACATTGAGGTGAGGTATCACTTCATACGTGGGGTCATTGAGGACAAGTCTATTGATCTTTTCAAGATCTCGACTGACCAAAATCCTACAGATTTACTCAGAAAAGCCTCTCTACATAGCGCTTTGCCTTCCTCAGGAGGTTGATGGGCGTGGGATGAGATAATATCTTTCCTCATCCTGTTGTACATGTGTACATGTTGTACTGTCTTTTTTTTTCTTTTCACTCCTCACTAGGGCAGATTCGCCTTTAAGTGGGAGGTTTTTGGGGGTAAAGGCGCCTTCGCCTAGCCGCTCTTGTATTGCTACACTGACAGTCACCGCCACTACACACTGCAGGTGGCGAGCGCCCATCACTGTCACTTTATTCTTTATTCTTTTAGTGAAAGTTTGAATAAAGGAAGGCCTGGTCACACATTGTGACTGTTGGACTTCCCATTTCTTGTCTCTCTCTTTCTTGCTCTTGCCCTCTTGCCATAGCTCTCGAGTCCAAGCTTTGATCCTTCTCTCCCTTTCAGGGTGCAAGCACATAGAAAGCCGATGCCCGTTCCCACATGATGCAAAGCACCCTTGATTGCACTGGCCCACGTTATGTGGAAGGTAGGTAGTTCTTCAAGCTATCTTAACAATTTTTTTCCTGATGCATTTTTTCCTAATGCAATGATGTTGTCCCTAATTACCAAGTGCAAGATGAGTATGATATGGCAGTGTCACTGATCGAACAGAAACAGACATAGCTCTTTGACTCTAACTTTAGAACCAAGTGGGGCGAGGCATACTATGATATCAATGAAAAACTCATCAAGAAGACTCAACGTTTGCTAAGAATTGCAAACCCTAGTCTCGAAGAGAAGTGGTATCAATAAGTTGCTACCTCTTTGTACTTGCCATCTATATGTACTTATACTACATTTGTCCAAAGTAACAATGTTTTTGTCAATGCAGAACTGTCTCATGCTTAGAGTGGGGCTCCAAGACATGGAGTGTATTGAACAAGGATAGAGTATACACATTGGCATCTTCAAAGCTAAATGAGGTAGATCACGTAAGGATATTGAAGGCCATGAAAAGTTCTAATAGGAAAATTCGAATGTTGATGGGCATACTTGAACGTAGGTTATTCTTGTTCATCTAAATTATGTGCATCATAAGTTTGACAAATTGGTATTAAACAACATATCTTTGATTCAAGTAGATGGAAATGCATCGTTTCGAAGTTGGGTAAGACAAGAGACCTTTTGGGCCATGTTGCAAGACGATAGAAAGAGATTGCTTTTGAGTTGGGAGGACTACTATAACATTCAAGGGGAACACAATTTGTTCTTCCAATACACCCAGGAGATAAAGAGAAAGCATAGAGAGCAAATGTTCTGCACTGTCTTCCATGATTTCAAGCTAGATGAAGATATAGATTCATAGAAGTCAATGAAGTTGGCAGCATGAAGGCTTATGTACAAGTAGTTCACAATATCCTTCTTTAGTAGCATGTTTGCGGTGATATCTTGCCAATCCATTCAAGATTTGTAATGGTGACTTTGCAATTCAGGTTCATGTATGGGCAGATGGAGAGGAGGGCTATACGAACTTTGCTAGGAGAGTGTGAGGACTAGGCAAACGTGTAGAAGGATTAGTGCATGTATGAGGATTACTAGATAGAGCAAGAGTGGGATGAGGAGGTATATCGAATATGCCCTATTTTCCTCAACTATCCAGAAGGTGAATACCCCTCCAATGAGAAAAGTTTGTACCAAAAATACTCAAGGAAAAAACAAACACAAGAGACAAAAGGATCCAGAGGCATGGTAAGTGAAACGAGTTGCATTCTTAGGAGTATATTGCACTTTGTTATCTCCTAATGAAAAGACTATGATGGGTTCACAAGAAAACTAATATTAGTAGTGTGGTTACTATAAAAAGAAAACACAAGGGTAAGTGCACATCAAATATCATTGAAGAGAGGCAACCAAAGATCGGCCCTCATCACCAATTAATTTGGTTTCTCCACACCTAAAAGGTTTGATGTTTTAAAGTACTATAGCCAAGGCATCTCTTGTGTCCCTCCAATGAAAATATTTCCTTGAATATGAATCATAACCATCAAACCATGTAGGCCCCTTCGTTGATACCATTGAAGAGCAGATTGCAATGGAAGGCATCACCGAGGAGGTCCGTGACATTGGCATGGATAGAAGGATACAATAAGTTCTTCCAAATCTTGCGGTGGAGAGTGTTACCTTACACACCACTATAGAGAGATGCACGACAATGACAAGAAGCAGTGAGGCATCACATGGAATTGACACATGTATTATAGAGCACCAAGATGGGAATCTTGCTTTTATACAAAACTCATGATGTGAAGGCATGTAATTCTTATTCATCACCAAAGTAACATCAACAATATTTTTTAACATGCAAAGGGTGGAAGAATTGAGTGTCTTGGATTTGAGGTCACATCGGACGTGGCACATGCATAGAGAGGTAAAGAAATTATACTCGTGAATTTCACACATCATGATTGGATGATGTCAGAGCTTTAAAATATTCTATCATTATATGATGTCAATAGTGATGTGTTTCCTTGTGTAGGGAAGGAAAGAATGCAAGACCATGGACTAGCCATGCTAGAGGACGTGGCAACTCTACCAGTAAACAAGCGTGACTCATGGTTTTTTTCCCACAATACAATGCCAATAAGAATGGTATTTATTTTTGTAGAGGGGGATGCATTTTTTTATTTTCAACCTATAATGCTGGAGGATGTGCCAGCCACAAACATTGGTGAACTAACGTGTCTCAATAATAATATCTACAATAGCATTTTGAATGAAAAATATGTTGCTAATTATGAATTTATCATGCAGAGGGCCATACTAAAAGTCACGTGGAATTCCACTTACAAGACATCGTCTCCCATGAAGCTACAATGGTGCAAAATGTTCCAACCACACATACAGGTAAACAAACATGTAAGAAGAATATTATCTATCATTAACATTTAGTAAGAAGAATATGTTACTAATCAAGGAGTCAATGTGCAAAGGTCCACAACATTGAAAGCCCGATGGAAGACCCCTTGCAAGTTGCCATCTCCCATGCCGCTATGATGGCGAAGGTGGAGTGGTGTACTATTCTCTGCGACCCATTCGAGATCAGACATGCATTGTGAAATGATCATCCAAGTGACACATTCTCTCGATTGATAGAGGCATTGGAGAAGGTCAACCAAAACAAGATGGTCGAGGTTAACGAAGAAACCACAAACACAACATGCGATATCATGGTGGTTCATCTTCTTGAAGATAGTGTCGTGCATGGATTGGGGGATGGAATTCCATCATGGAACTCCCATATTGGAGGTAGAGTTAGTTGATGCCATGTATCTGGTTGATCGTGTTCTTAAGGATGCATGGATGTTACTTTTTCTTGCCACAGCACACTCCATGGTAGAGCTTGTTGAGTAGGTTGTGGAGGATGGACACCGACGGATGGAGTTAGGGCAGAAGTGTTGGGCCTTACGCATGGCATAGGTTATTCATTGCGAGACACCTGTACGTGTCATTGGAGGTAGAGAGGTGAGAGTTTTAAAGTCATGATATGCGCATGCTGGATACTGTTTATGTATCACACTTGTTGGCTTTATTTAGTGAGTATAATTACTAAAATTAGTATTTCAATCTTTAAATGTAGATATATGTGCTATATATTCTAGCATACATGTGTTCAAATATCGCTTACAATGGAATCATCCCTCCGAAGTTCACAAAAGATAACATTACTGCAAATGAGTGGGTACGAGATACATCAAGATTCCCAATGAGAGGTCAATATGAGATCCAATGTTGTTAAACTATTGTAGTTATGTTTTGTAAACATTTAGTAGATTCCTAATACATTATATGACTACCAAATACTATAGGTGGCATGCAACGTGGTAGGGCTTTTTGAAGCTCGTTCTTGCAAACATATACAAAAGAAGGGGACACCATTCTAGATTGCAATGTAGGATGTAGTGACTTTGCATCGGTAGCGCTAAATTCCAATAGATTGATTGCATGTATCTATCACTTCGTCGAAGATGGAAGATATCTAAGAGCAAAGGCAACATTTTTACATAAACTTGTACAATATTTGATTGTAATGTAGTGTTCTTTTTCATCATACTAATACATGGGTGCTCACCATTCCACATGTGCACGTACAACTACCTCCCACAACCCGAAAATGAATCATGTTTGAAATGAATGGGGTGCTTCTACATAGGCGGCCAAAGCAAAAGGGACAGCTACCAATGAAGACCCTAGAAGTGGGCAAGTATTGGGTGATTTTGCAGCAAGGGCTTACCAGGTTTTTGAAGGAAATATCTACATTGTTTGACATTTCCATCTAGAGCTCCATGAAGGAAGACAACTTAAGTGAGCTGCTCCAATTGGTTAGAAGTGAATGTGTGAAGTCATCAAAGCAAGAACCAACTTTTGTATTCCAATATGGACAAGGAAAGTGCAGAGCAACCCCCGTAACAACTTTTGCCAGAAGGAGTTACACAAAGTCCCTTTTCATGAAATGTTTTGACAACATTGATTGGCCACACTTCAGTAACAACAACACTATTTGTGGATGATAGCATGGAGAAGATGCAAATGAAACCACCCAACACCTTTATATGCCCACCCCCATTTTAGGGAAACCCCATGGATGCAATCCTTCTAGAGCACATGCTTTCCAACTTGATTGAGCTAGCATGCTTCTGTGGTTTAGGACTAGACTTTGTTAGGGATCACCCCACCCCCAGCAATGGAACTCGATTGATATTTGATGTGCATGATGAATATGTACTTTTAGAGTTATTAGATTCTTTTTATTTACAAGCGAATAAAATGAGGATGAGAGAGAAGAGGAGAAAGAGAGAGGAATGTGCAAGTGAAGGAGATTTTGTATAAGCTTTTGCTCAATTGCAATACTACAAGATGTATAAATAGAGCACGTGCAAAATATCTAGGGAAGGGTGGAGTGTAGAAACATGCATGCATGTGAATGTATATGTGCACGGTGGATTGAGTAACAATGAGGTAATATTTTTGTCTTGATATTAACTATTCAAATAAAGTGAAAAACAATATGTATTGCACATTAATGTAGTGAGTGTAACAAACTATTTGATACCCTATCCTCTTGTAGTAAGCCCACACAACAATGCTCGATTGAAAGTAGCAAAAACATGTGCAATGTAGTTTTGCTTATGTGTGCACAATGGAAGTGATATATCAGGATATAATATTAAATCATACACATAAAAGTGAGAGGTGTGTGAATGTATATATGCATGTGGGATAACAATGTGATATTCTTTTTGTCCTGATATTAACAGCTAAAAGTGTTTAAGATAATTTACCTCATGCAAACCCTTGACCCTTGTAATAATAAGAGGGTTATGAAAAATGGATGGATGACCCTTGCAAAATTGAGAGAGAGAGAGAGAGAGAGAGAGAGAGAGAGAGAGAGAGAGAGAGAGAGAGAGAGAGAGAGAGAGTGTGTGTGTGTGTGTGTGTGTGTGTGTGAAGTTGCTAATTTAGAGTGTGTGAGCGAGAGAGAGAGAGAGAGGGAGAGAGAGAGAGAGAGAGAGAGAGAGAGAGAGTGTGTGTGTGTGTGTGTGTAAGAGGGGGAGAAAGAGAAGAGTTGCTTATTTGGTCTAGGGCTCTCTGATCTAATATTCATTAGTTACTATATTTGTGTGTGTGTGTGTGTGTGTGTGTGTGTGTGTGTGTGTGTGTGTGTGTGTGTGTGTGTGTGTGTGTGTGTGTGTGTGTGTGTGTGTGTGAGAGAGAGAGAGAGAGAAAGAAGGAAAGGAAAGAGGGATAGAGAGTGGGTGTATGTGTATTTGTGAGTGACACAAGGAGAGAGATAGAGTAAGTGAGAGAGAAGGTGAGTGTAAGAGAGGGAGAAGTGAGAAGTTACCAATAGAGGGGGAGAGAGAGAGGGAGATGGGGAGGAGAGAAAATAGAGAGAGAATAATTGGTGGAAGATGGGGGATAGAGAGAGAGAGAGAGAGAGACCTTAATTAACATGGGAGGGGACAGTATTGGTGAAAGCAATGGAGGTGGTAATGACAGCAGCAGTGGAGACGATGGTAGTGGTGATGGTGGTGGTAGCGGCGCCAGTAGTAGAGATGGTGGTGATGGTGGTGGTAGCGGCGCCAGTAGTGGTGGTGGTGGTGGTGGTAATGGTGGTAATGGAAATGGTGGTGGCAATAGGGGCAGCAGTGGTGCTTGATATGTGCACAAGAGAATAGGAGGAATATGTGGAATATGTAGAACAAGAAATGGAGGTTGCCTAGAAAGGCTCACTTAAATGCTCGCTCAAAAAGCTCGCTTCTTGCCCTTCCCCACTCTTCCACATGATTATTTTGCAATCGCACACCCACAAACCTAAAAACTTGTGCATATATGTTGTATTGATCCATCATAAATTGCAAATCCCCAAGCAATTCTAGTAATAGATCATGCATGACCCCTAGACAATTAAGCAACTCGTGCTTAGTATCATAAACATAGAGCTGTGTAAATCTTGGCCTTTCTCGACATTGCACATCCAAGAAGCAAAGGACCTATATGGTGATAGATAGAGCCATGCACTCTAAAGGTGTAACCATTCTTGGCAACAAGTAGCTCATCAACATTAGCCTTGAGGGATACAAACGCAAGAGCACTATTGTATGCTCATATGTTATTTTTAAATATCCTACACTGAGGGTGTATACTATGCAAGTCCCAAATAGTCTCAAAAGCTCAAATAGCATAGAGTGCCTCTGCTCAATGTTTGTCAAGCATCCAAAGATGCTCCCACTAGCAAAATGGCCGTAAATATCAAGCAACAAACTTGAACAAAGCATGTACAAGCACCACTGAGAAGTGTCCAAGATCAAGCATCAATGAGACATCCGGACATGGAGGCGGTGTGACATCCATATGTAGCATCCATAGACATCAAGTATATCCCAAAATAAACTCTGGCAAGCCAATAAATCTCAAAAATATGCTCCAAACAATAGAATGTCAAGCCCAAGTAAAGCTCCAATAGCATCCAAGCTCAAACAATGTAACTGACATAGGTAGGTGACATGAGCATAAGTGCATGTCCAAAGCGGTCAAGGATAGACCGATAAGTGCCAAGATACATCAATAAATCATACAAAGCTGCACTGGACATTGCAATTGTGGCAACATTACTTTCCATTCCGACAAAAATGCTTTCCAAAAAAATAAACCATTGCACCCAAGCCTCACATCTCCACAATTTAGCTAAATACCTCTCGTATATTTTAGAAAGACTCCCCATGGGATGCACATTTGGCTCTTGAAACATTAACACCGTTGCTGCTAGATGAACATCAGTTGCAGGCAAAGTATGCAAAATGGAGCACAACCTACCATTTCGAAAATCAAAATTTGCAATACTATAAACACGCGATTCATTAACCACCAAATTTTCCACATTGCAGTGATTCCTAACATTACAACCATCGATTGATGTTAAAATATTAAGCACAACACAATCAACATGCACCATAGTCAAATCCACATCAACATGTTATTCAACCTGGTCATTATTCCCATAAACCACTCCATTATGATTTCCTCCATCTAGGTAGCTAAACATTGAAAGTTTATTAACTTGCAACTCAATAATCACATGATTTTCCAAACTCATATGCTTCTGGCCATTGCAACCACATGTTGATGCTGAAACATTAGTCAAATCCACACCAAAATGTCATTGAGCTAGCTCACTATCGCCACTTGTATTCCCAATATGAAAAGGCATACCAAACACATTATTTTCCACACCCATGTGATGTTTGTCATTGCAACCAATTGGTGATGGTAAAGCATTAGTCAAATCTAGACCAAATTGTCGTTGGCCTAGTTCACGATGACCTTTTGAAATCTCGCAGGGTGAAAAGGCAGGTTTTGAACATCCCTACAAATGTATCAGTCATGATCTAAAACCCCTCTTTGAGCCCTCAACCTAGTAACCCGCCATTGTTCACACCTAGTGGAGCTAAGCACACCCCTATGAACATGCAACTCATAGTCTCTACCAATTGCCCAATGCGAAAACCCCATGTTGATTGGATGCTCACAGAATCTATTATCAACACACTTTATCAAAGGCATGGCTCAATATATACATACATGCACATTGAATGCACCATTAATTTTAAATATTTAAATATTTAATGTTTAATATTTAATATTTAATATTTAATTATTTAACATTTTAAATATTAAATATCAAATATTAAATGTAAATATACCAACCATCGCTGGATTATCAAAACTGCTCCATGTAAACCTCGAGAAAGAGACATCACATTGTACATACTCAATACACTTCACTCAAGTATGCCTTCTTACATCAGAAGCATTGCACATCTTAGCACATCCCATGTAGTCTCGCAAAAAATAAGCATATATTATCACAAAAAACTGTTGGTTTAAGCACTTTAAAACATGCAAGATAGTTTGAGCTTATAAGTTTCCTCCCAAGCAAGTCTTGCACATCTTAGCACATCCCATGCAAGCTTCACAAAAAAAAAAGCACATATTATCACAAAAAATGCTCACCCAAGTACTTTGAAACATGAGAGATAGTATGAGCTTATAATTTTCCCCTTAAGCAGGTCTCTCTCTGTAGCTACGACCACCCATTTGATGATTGAATTGTTGTAGCAAGGCAGTAAACCTACTAGCGTCCATTTGAAATTGCAAGAGTGGCAACCGACAACCCCTCTAGCAAATTACATGCTCATAGTCATCCTCGAGTCCCCCAAACAATGCCCACATATCATTCACCAATAGATTCATTAACCTACTTGTCTCAAAAATAACCGCCAAGAGTGTCTTTACTTCACCACCCAGATCAAACGACACTTCATGAAGAACACTCTAGGTGTGTTTTGTCTCACACACAACACCATGTAAACCTTTAGCCTGTTCATGCAACTCCGTCAAGTACATGGCAAGTGCGCGATCCACACGTGTGTATAGATACATCTGCATTTCCATCAACTCATTCATCTTTGTCTCAAGGTTTTTAAAGTCTGAAGAACTTGGAGTAATCCTCATGTTTCTTTGAATCCTTGCAGTTCTTGCACACTTAGCAACATGTGTTCCTTGTCTCCTTGTCACCTCTTTCATCTTTTGCACATTCACTTTATTAGAGCCCATCTCCAAAAATATACACAGCACCTTCATGCAAGCACAATCAAAACAACTATTTTCTGTACCCATGTGAACGGCTCCAAGCTGATAAGCGTTGAACAGACGATATTGTGGTCGTTTTGTTTAACTCTATTAAATCCATTGCATTCAATGGAGTTGAAAGCACTATGTTTGGAATATTTCCCATGGCTCTTATTTGTTCCATGACCACACTAAACCTTCAAGAAAATATAAGAGTCGCACAATAAACAAATCTCAAAGCTATTCAAGACATGAGTGACAGACACACTCCAACCGCAAACCTTAAATGCATGAATAGATGCATATATGTCCATGCAGGAGCACCATATACACACACCACTCACTAAAGGCTAGCCAAGCATTGCCCAAAGGCCTTGCCAATGGATGTCCATTCATGTATACATGTACAAATATATGTTATTGAGGGAAAAGAACATGCCCTAGATGGGAAGGTGTCTGAAGTCTCAAAATTGCAAGAAAGTTATTCAACATCTGATAAACAATTCAATGGTTCATGCAACCTACAGTTGATGAGTACATATGTAATAAGAACATCCCACAACACCACATTTTGATCAGCAAGCATCATCGCCAAAAAAGCCCTAGCCAATTAACAAAACAAAACAAATAGAAGGCACAATAGCCAATAAAGGCACGCGCTCATGATTGACTTCAAAGCAAGAATGTCACAAACCCATGGTTCTATCATTATCTACCTCCAAAACACCCAGAAACTCACTCATTTCAAAAGAAATGAGCATGATTGACATAGCAATAGTATTATAACCCGCAAGAGTTAGAGAATGTGCTTCATCTATGCTAGCATTGCCACAAATCTATTAAGATAAACTTTCAAAAAAGTAAGTTGCACATCAGGAGCAATGTTCTCTAGTGCAACCAAGCTCTCATTCTTGTGGGCAATCAACTCATACACTTCATCCTCTATACGGTCTACACTAAGCGGGAATGTCATTAACCCATGGTTATATCATTACTCACCTCCAAAACACCTAGAGACCCACTCATTTCAACATGAGTGACATAGCAATACATCATTATTGAAGAATGCAATGGTAGAGCTTAAGCACACAACTTCTCGACAAGAATTCAATTGCAAATCTCGACCCCACTTTTCAAGGGTGACACCACTTTTCCACACAAAAACATGCTAGAAAATTGTTTTTGTGTCCCAACACCATTAACCTTCAGCTATTTTATGTATCTAAACCAAGTAATGGAAGCACTTTAGTTAAATTGTATCCACCATGTTTGATTTAACAAAACTATTTATTGCCACATAAGCCCCAAGGTACATTGGTTAAAAGGAACAATGAAGCATCAACACACGAAGGAACTTCAAGGCTAGGTCACAACATCAGCAATTGAGAGTGAGATAGATGGAGGAATACACTATCGAAATGGCCTAAAAATAGTATTATAATCCACAATAGTCAAACAAGGCGCTTCAAAATGGAGATTTTCATCAAAAACTCATTTTAATTGTCGTGCAGAGATGGCATATATCAAGCAAACTCTGGCAACGAGTCTATGGGGTGATTCATTTGCATTAACATTTTTGAAAATATATTAAGATAAACTTTCAAAGAAGTAAGTTGCACATCAAGAGCAATGTTCTCTTGTGCAACCAAGCTCTCATTCTTGTAGGCAATTAACTCACACACTCCATCCTCTATATGACTTGCACTATTAATAATGTCCTTTAGCTTCTCTTCCTGATCATCCGAAGATCCAGCACCTCAATTGAGGAGATCAAATAGAGTGAGACATCCAGTTGATAAGTTGACATAAAATGGCTTTATGAAGATGCATTATGCATATATGGTATCTTATGTTCAACATATAGAGCCTACTTGCTTTGAAGAAGGAGTTGGAAGCAAATATCGGAAGAATGCTATGGATGAGAAAATGGATGCACTGACAAAGAACAAGACATTGGATCTAGTTGAGTTGCCTTATGGCTGCCTTATGGCAAGAAGGCAATTGGCTACAAGTGGGTGTATAAGGTCAAGTGCAAATCAGACAGCTCATTAAAAAGATACAAAGAAAGGTTGGTTGTGCAAAGGGTTATGCATAGACATATCGATTGGACTATGAGGAGACATTTAGTCGAGTGGCAAAGATGACTATAGTGAGATCAATGATTGCCTTAGCTTTGATTTATGGCTAAATTTTATATCAAATGGATGTCAAGAATGCTTTCTTGAATGGTACATTGAAAGAAGAAGTATATATGGAACATCCAAAAGGATATGTACACCCTATGTATCTGCATTATATCTATAGGTTAAGGAAGCTATTGTATGGATTGAACCAAGTACCTAGAGCTTGGTGTGAGAGGGTTAGCAAGATCTTATGTAGCATGGGATTTCAATAAAGCATGGATGATTATTCACTCTATGTCAAACATACAAAGGATGGAATGGTGGTTTTAGTCATCTATATTCATGATCTTATCATTACAAGTACTCTTGAAAGAGAGATTGCACAAGTAAAGCACGGGTTGCACAAGGAAATCGATATCAGATCTTGGATTGTTGAGGTGCCTTCTAAGCATTGAAGTGGTTGGCACTACACATGGAATTTAGTTAGCACAAAGGCAATATTCGTTGGAGATGTTAGAGAAGTATGGAATGATAGCATGTAAGCCAATGGATACACCATTTGATCAGATGATGGATAATATGTTAAGAATATCATTATGTTTAGAAAGATAGTTGGTAGCTTGATCTATCTAACCATATGTTAACCCCAAGCCAAGAAGGCGGAAGAATGAATGAAAAAGAGTGAAGAATATGAAAGAGGATCAAAGACACGCAGTCAGCCTCTGAAGATAAGCCAGTGCCAAAATCGTAATTTTAAATAAAAGGCACCTCAAAAACTCCAAAAACTCTTGTAAAAGAGCACCAGGCTCCCTCCTGTGCCACTTGTAAAAGAATAGACGGGTATAGCTTAGGGCATGAAGCAAGAAGAAGGAATTAGAAAAAGGAACCTTACCACAATGGCCGGTCATGTGAAAAGGGATGGGCGTCCATGGGGTTTTAGGGTTTGTATATATAAAGTTCAAAAAGTGAATGGAAGCTCATTCTTTGGTGTGTGGCTAACAAGAGCTCTTCTCTTCTTCTCTTCTTCTCCTCTTCTTGCTTGTGTGTGCTCTTAAGAGAGGGAATGTGAGAGTGTGAGAGAGTGAGTGTGTGAGAGTGAGGGATCAAGAGGGTGAAGCTCTTCACCATTCCCTCTTCTCTTCTTCTCTTCTCTTCCCTTCTCTTGCGCGTGTGGCTATGGTGGATGGAGCTTGGAGATGGAGAAGGCTTGAGGATGCTTGAGATAGCATCTAGGATCGTGAAGCTACCGGTGTGTGCAAGAGAGAAGGCAACTCATATTGGCATCAAGGTAAGCTCACTACACTCATAGGATCGACGGTGCATCGGCTATGTGAGAGGTAGCCATTAGAGCTCGCTTGGAATGCTTGAAAGAATAAGTGGTTCGTGGGTCTTGGCGGTTGAGCGAAAGCTCCCACATTTTAGTTATGTTGTGCTAGGACAAACGGATTCAAAGTTGAGCGCTTGCACGCCCCATATCGAGCATCGAAGTAAGGGATACATCCCCGAAACGGAGCTTGAGATAGGTAGGAAGGTTGGGTGTTTTGATCTTCGAAACAAGTAAGTATTTTGGGTTAGTTAGTTTGTTTGATGATTGGAAAACAGGGAGAAATCATTTCAGTGTGTTGCTTTGGATTCTTGTTGCATTTAATGTAGGATAGGATTAGGAAATCGAACCGAGGAAGGGTAAGGTTTATTGTTGCAAAACAAGGTAAAACAGGGTATAAATCATGCAAAAAATGGCAAAAAGCTTGCTTGAGATGCTTAATGTCAGCAAATGAGTGATTGGGAGCATCAAAGCTCTACCCGAAGGGGGTTTAAGAGCCAAGAGACCAAGGGAGAGCTCATTTGCAACCATTGCAGTGAGAGAGAGAGAGAGAGCCCCCGCAAAGATTCAATTCGATCTCATCATTGAAGAGCCTACCACTCACCACAGGTATACCAATCACTTCTCTTGGTGCCTTAGCCAGGATCTGAAAGCTTGTGCTTGGAATGATTGCCTGACTCGTGAGATTTGATCAAAATTGTCGTCGCGCGGCACTCGTCGCGCCGCGTTCCGCCCATCCAAGCAACCTTTGCTAGGCCGAGTCCGAGACTCGACCCTCGGACCCGGCATTCGGACCTCGACCCGAAAAACCCTAATCGGCCCTCGGCCCTTTGTCCACTCGGCCCGTTCGAGTGGCGGCATTCGGTCTTTTGACCAACTCGACACTCGGCCCGAAGTCCACTCGGCCCCATTCACTAGTTTGGCTCTTGACCTAGGACCCGACTCGGCCCTCGGCCCAACATTTGACTCGGCCTGTCCGAGTCACTCACTCAGACCTCGGCCCGCGAAAAACTTTTTGTACTCGAACCAGTGCAATTCAGCCCATCTGAGTCACCCACTTGGCCCTTGCAACTCAAACCATTTGGGCCGAGTGTGTATTTACCTCAATTTCTCAAAAGTTTGACGTGACCTAGCTGGAGCTCAACAGTGCAAACCGTCGTAAGCCCTCCTGATGCTCAAAACTTGATTATGGCACACCGAATAAACAAAATCATAAGGCGTAGCCGCTTAGCGGTCTGAGTGGGCTGTCGCAATACCTAGAAACCTAGAGACCTATAGGCAATCCGCTAAGCCATAAAACCCTAATTGGACTCAAATATGGCAAGGCAACGTAACCGAAAAGCCCTAGATCCCATTTAGACGGCCAAAGAATTGATCAACAAAGCCTATTAGGCCCAAAATGAAGCGAGGATGCGTAAGATGCTTAGAGGCTGTTTGCCGCACTCACCTTGAAGTTCCGCACTTAAAGTGCACTTAAGGAAAACTGAAAGTCTGATTGAGCACAAGTGCACTAGGAAGAACACACGCACAGAGTGGAGATAAATTGAGGATTGTATTTAATAAGTCAAGAAACTCACTCAGATAAGCCGCTCAAGGAACCCACAAATAGGAGAGAACCCACAGACAGAGACAAACCATCAACACGCGAAGTAGAACCAAGCAAGCGGCGCAAAGGAAGAGGATTTGACAAACCTACTCAACTTGATTGTTGATAGCTTGGCAAAGCACGAGAACTCGACTATGGTAGAGGAAAGCTCAAACCGTAGGTCTAACAAGGAACTCGACTTAGGCATCTTCCCAGAGGCTATTCAACAATTGGTCAGCAGCTACGATGCGCATGCCCGATATGAGCACCGCGGTCGGACAGCAGATGCTATCATCGTAGACTTAGAAGAAGAGAGGAAGCTGGCCCACAAGGCGTTGCAAAGCATAGCCGCATACAATAGAGACCAGAAAGCCACGAGTCAAAGGCAAAGCACGAAGTTGTGTGAGGTGCAATGAGTGCTAAACTTAGCCTGCAGAAACCAAACGGATCATGAGAGAGCCCTAGAAGGAGACTTAACATTGAGCGAGCTTCTCATTAAGTGATTGTTAGACAACACCGCAGTAGAGCAAAGTGCTGCAACATTAGCGACCTCGCTGCTGGCAGGGTTAGGAGCAACCCAAGGCTCTAAGAGACAATCTAAAATCCCAGTAATCGCAAAGCAGCTCGACAAGTAACAACCCCATGACGACCCATACAGCTTTGTGGAGCAGTTCAAGCAAGTCTACGAAGCCAACGGCCTCAGGGACCTAACGCAGCACTCTCAAGCGTTTGGGCTCTACTTAGGTGACAAGGGCAGGACTTAGTATACAAGCTTAGATGCCACAAAGCGAGCAAATTTCAACAGCCTCAAGAACCTCTTCATTAAGAGATTCGCCGAGCCTGGATACTCCGACAATCTGCTAGTACAACTGATGAATGTCCAGTAGAAAGAGAATGAGGGCATTCGCGATTACGTAACCCACATGAGAAACCTCTTCAAAAGAATCCCTACAGGTGAGCAATCGACTGAAAGAGCAGTTTCAACTGTGCTCATCAGTGTGGAATTCGAAACGAGAAACTGTATAAGGCTTTGGCAGCCAATTCGAGCTTGCAATGAGACACGCTAGCTCCGGTTTTTGAGGAAGCTATCAGAGTTGATGATCAACTAAAAGAAAGGAGCTCTAGGAGCTCCAACTCAGAAGAAGCCATCTCGCGAAGTTTGGAAACAACATCAGCCTCTAGTGAGCGACCAGCCCCATCATCCCAAGATAAGGGGAAGGCAACTGAAACGAACCAAGACTTGGCTGATGTCAAAATGGAGATAGTCAAGCTACAAGACCTGTGGAGACAACCAACATGGCCACACATCCAATGTGTGTACTGTGGTGGAAACCATTTACTGGCCAAGTGTCAAGACCCTCGGTCGAGACCTTGCGCTAACTGCGGCAAGTTCAGTCACGACATTGTGCATTGCAGATTGCCCAGAAGACTTCCCTACTCCCAACCATATAGCCGGCCTTACTTAGCGAACAGGCCGCAGCCACTCTTAGGAAGGGGAGCCCCATTGGCCCTTCCTGCGCCTAACGACATTAAGCCGACTATCCCTAGGGTGGACATAAACCCTATAGGTATACCCAGGCCGCCCAGTCCCTATGTGACCCATCCATTGAGTGATGCTCCAGTCCACTACATGGAAGAGCCAAATGAGGAAGAGACTTACTTATGCCCTTATGTCTCTCACGACGATGAGGGCAACGCAGTCCTTATGGACTATCGCCCAGTACCAGTGATGGCGTTGGGGAGAGGACGAGGTAGAGGCCTAAGAGGGCAGACACAGGATCCAATCATTTGTTGGACTTGTGGTCACCCGGGTCATGTCTCATCACATTGCCCTGAGAGGGAGCAGCAGAACCGATACAAAGCTGACCTAAGGTGCGCTGAGTGCGAAATCACCCATCTCTTCGTCAATTGCCCAAAGCGAAAACCTTCTGCAAGTTCAGCCAACGTACCATCTGTTCCATTGGGGCTATTTGATGTCGAGAACCTTGATGGGGAGGCCACACCCATCTCGTTGCGGGTCATGACCCATGTCCAGACGAAGCAGACTGGCATATCACTACTGGGGCCCAGCAACCTTGATGCAGCCTCGATACGGAAGAAGAGCCATAGGCGAAGGAAGAAGAGGTCAGAGGCTAAGATTGCACTGAGAACTTAGAGTGCTACAACTTTGCCTGTTGGAAAGAAAGTCACGGACGCAAAGGCTAAAATTTCAGTCCCCAAGACGGCCGAAAAGGGAAGTGCCAAGGTGGGGGAGTACTCGCATCCGAAGCGCCAACTCGAGGCCATAGAGAAAGTGAAGGACTGGGTAAAAGAGGCCCAAGAGCACTTAAGGGATATTGAGCCCATCCTAGAAGATGAGATCGATGATCTCACCAGCATGAACACGGTGGTCCCACCCCCTCGACCAAAGTCAAGAGATGCAACTGCACCGCAGGCAGTACCCCTTAGGCCAAGCCTTGATGCTACAAGCCCACAAATCAGTCATGGCCGTTGGCTAAGACAATCTGGTGTAGGAGAGGGATGAGCAGCTGACAGCCTCCTCACCATGCTAGTGACCATCCCTGTGACATTGAGCCTAGGAGACCTGCCTAAGCAGCATCCCACCCTATGGCAAGACCTCAAGCAATGGGTTGAAAGGTCACGAGAGCAAGCTGTGGATCTGCATGATCAGGATGTAGAAATGCAAATACCGAGTCTAACTTTACACTTTGTGCCAAAATCCTTGCACGTTAATGCTTTCTAGGAAGGCACTAAGATGCATGCAGTGTTACCAGTCCTAGCCTTAGGCGACACAACGAGAAAGGGGATCGTGGACATAGGATCCGGGGTTAGTGTGCTGAGCCACGCAGTACTATAGACTTGGGGAAACCCACCTATTGAGACCGCTCAGTTTAATGTCACATTAGCAAACGACATGAGAGTGAAGCCATTTGGGGTACTTAAAAATTGGATAGTGAAAATCGCAGGTTTCCAGTTCTCTGTCGACTTTATGTCATGAAGGGGGTGGACTACGATGTCCTGCTAGGCCGACCCGAAATGCACAATGCCAGAGTTATCGAAGATTGGGGTAACGACTTGATATTCTTAGGCAACAAGATGGAAGCTGTGAGGGTAGAGATGGATACTTGGAAGACCTCTCCAGTCAACTTGGATGCCATCTCCGCGATGCTCGAGGGTGATGATCAAGTCAAGAAGTCTCATGGGTCCTTGACCAAGTATATCCCATGCCCAGAGGATGAGCAGGATTGGATGCATGTCCTTACTACAGTTGACCTGTCATTCTTGGATCAAGAGGCGTATGAGCAAGCCACCAAGATGATGGGCACGACCAATGGCACGCCCTCTGTACCAATTTCCATGATGGAAGGAACCCTTCTTGGGAGACCTAAGCCCATCACCTTCCAAGTGCCAAGCAACAAGAGAGAACTCTAGGAGGCTTTGGAATACTTAACCGACAAGCTGGCTGACAATTCAGCAACAAACTTCAAACCACTCGAGGATCTCTTAGGCGAATCCAAGTGGCAATGGACCAGGATGCATGACTTGAATCTTATGTACAACTGGGCCTTGGTCCCAGATCAACGACAAGAGATATACCAAGCCCTAGGAGACGATGAGTAGTCTGACGCAGAGGACTCTGATAACGAGTACGAATACTGCCAATCCTTCAGTGATAGAAGTGAGGGTGAGATGGACACGATAGAATACGACACTGAGGGACATGAAATAGAACAAATACAGGCAGACTCCAAGCCACAAAAGAGAAGTGTCTACAGGATAGAGCGAGGGATCATGCACATAAATTGTGATTGTGACTGGTTAGAACACATAGGAGCCATAGACCTTGAGCAAGCAAGCCTAGCGCAACCAGGAGCGACACCGGTGCTTAGGGAAGAATCACCATCTGAACTGCGACCACCAGGGGAGGCCCCCTCTTCTAGTGAAGACGGTGAGTTCGACTCTAAGTCGGAGGTAAGCTCGAATAGCAACCCGAAAATACCTAGGCCGCCCAAGACCCTACACACCAACGGGGACCTACCCGTCCACCTGAGGCGCAGACGATTGAAGCAAGGAAGGGCGAACCAATCGAGGGACACACGAACAGACGAACAACGGAAACCACAGGACCTCCCTAAACGATTTATGAAATTTAAGAAAGGAGATATAGTGATCTTGTTGGGTGCCAAACGGCAAGGGCAAACGAGCGAACCCATCGAGGGTCCATCAGGGTCAAAGAGGTGAACTTAGCCCGGGAAGGGGAGACAACCTGACCAGCCTTCATTGCCGATGACTTAACTGAGGAAGAAGAAACGAGTCTTGTCGCTCTCTTGCGAGAGTACGTAGATATATTCGCATGCTCCCTGGAAGAGCTTAAAGGGTAGACCCAAGTGTAGTGACTCACAATATACCCATGACACCAGATGCAGTGCCACTAAAGCAGCAACTGTACCCAATGAATCCAAAGCATGCTCATGCTGTCAAGGAAGAGATTAATAAGCTGATGAGAGCAGGATTCATTTACGAAATTGAGCACATGGATTGGGTATCACCCATAGTCATCATGATGAAGAAAAATGGAAAAATTAGAGTGTGCGTCAATTACAAGAAGGTGAACGCTACTACTAAAAGGGAAAATTATCCATGGCCATACACTAAGCATATGCTTGAAAGAGTGGCGGGCAAGGAGGCCTACAGTTTTCTGGATGGCTTCTCAGGATACAATCAGGTGCAAGTGCATCCTGCCGATAGGCATAAGACTACCTTCGCCACCGAGTGGGGCGTCTTCGCTTACATAGTCATGCCTTTAGGGTTGACTAATGCCCCTGCCACCTTCCAATGTCTCATGTGCACCATATTTAAAGACATGCTTCACAAGGAGTTGGAAGTCTTTGTCAATGACCTCTGTGTTCACTCGAATTGGATGGAACACTTAAACAAACTCCAAGCAGTTTTTTACTGGTGTCGCCTATATCGTCTCTCCTTGAACCCCTTGAAATGCCAGTTTTGGGTGAAGCATGGATGCATCCTCGGCCACGTGGTGTCAAAGAACGGCATTGCCACTGACTTCTCGAAAGTCAGGGTTATTGTCGACCTTTCACCCCCAACCAACTACAAGGGAATGCAATGCTTCTTAGGCCATATGGGATTCTATCGACGGTTTGTGTTGAATTACACATTGATAGCCAGACCTTTATACAAGCTGTTGATTGTCTTTGAATGGATCGAAGCATGCCAATGAGCATATGAAGAGTTGAAGAAGGCTTTAACCACAACACCAATTCTACGAGCCCTGGATTGGACAATAACCTTCCACGTGCATATCGATGCTTCTAAATTTGCTGTGGGGACAATGTTGTGTCAACCTAGCGAGCACAACCTAGACTATCTAGTAAGCTTTGCTAGCAGACAACTCACAGAACCGAAAATGAACTACTCGACGATAGAAAGAGAGAGCTTGGCCATGATGTTTGTTATAAAGAAGTTCTGGCATTATCTATTGGCTACACCCTTCACCTTCTTTGTGGACCATCAAGCCTTGCTATACCTAGTGAACAAACCTTGTGCTATAGGATGCATAGCTTGGTGGCTCCTTCTGCTTTTGGAGTTTGACTTCTCCATGGTTGTACGGAAGGGAAAACATCACTACATGGCTGATAATATGTCACGCATCCCCACAGGAGAATCTGCTACAAAAGGCATTACCGATGAATTGCCAGATGCCCACCTCTTTAACCTCTCCAGGAGGAGGGATTTATTCAAGGCCGATCTAACGCCATATTGGGCAAATGACATAGTCCAAGTGCTTGAGCACGGACTGCCTGAACAACCAATAGAGAAGGCAAGGTTGAGGCGACTTATTCTCAAAATCCAACCCTACCAGTTGATAGCACGCCACTTGTATCGCTTAGGGCAAGATGGATTGCTACGCAGATGCGTGTGCGAACATGAGATGCACGACATGCGAACAAAGGCACACAATGGAATTGCTGGTGGACATTTTAGCGGAGACACGACGGCCCGCAAGGTGTTACAATCTCAACTATGGTGGCCAACGATGTTCCGTGATGCCGCACGACTTGTTAAGCATTGTGACGAATGTCAGTGGTGGATGAAGGTCCCGATTCACGAGGATCAAATGGAGTTGACCACAATCATTGCATGACAACCCTTCAAAAAATGGGGAATCGACTTTATAGGACCCATAAGCCCCGTTGCACAGTATTCTCAGGCAAAATACATCATTGTGGCTACAAACTACCTAACGAAGTGGGCTGAGGCGAGGGCAACTCAAAAGAACAATGCTCGAATGACTGCCATGTTCTTGTGGGAGCAAGTGATCTCACGATTTGGATGCCCCATCGAACTAGTCAGTTGACCAGGGGACACACTTCATCAATGAAGTGATAGCTCATCTCCTATCCACCTTCCTAATTATCCGTCGAAAATCCTCCCCATACTACCCTCAAGAAAACGGTCAGGCAGAATCCATGAATAAGATTCTTGTCAATGTCCTAACCAAGGTAGTCTCGGCCTCACACGCAAGGACTAGGATAACAAGTTGATG
This sequence comes from Lygodium microphyllum, assembly GCF_053477565.2. Lineage (NCBI taxonomy): Eukaryota > Viridiplantae > Streptophyta > Polypodiopsida > Schizaeales > Lygodiaceae > Lygodium > Lygodium microphyllum. The sequence continues at coordinate 50,779,032 of NC_141140.1, read as the reverse complement.
GCAGCCTTGTGGGCTTACCGCACAGCTTACAAAATGGCTGTCAGACAGACCCCCTTTAGGTTAACCTATGGAACCAAAGCAATTCTCCCCGTAGAATTCTTCGTGTCTAGTCTGCGAATTGCACTTCAGCAGCGATGGGAAGGAAAGGGGACATGGACGCAATGCCTAGCTGAGCTCGAACGCCTCACAGAGACTCGCCTTCTAGCCACTCATGCACTCATATGTGAGAAGGCATGACGTAAGAGTTGGTTTGACAAGCATGTCAAGCAACGCAAGTTCGAACAAGGCGACTTAGTTCTCCTATACTCAGTTAAGGGGCATAAGCAAAAAATGAAGTTTAGGGTCCTTTTAGAGTCCGTGCGATCAGTCGAACGGGCAACATTGAGCTCGAGACTCTAGACGATGACGGAATAGGCTTCTTCAATGGCAATCATGTCAAAAAATACTATTCTCCCACGCATCCTTTACATGAGCCACCAATGTTGGAACCACCTGTCAAAGTACGAGTAGCCACCATCACCGAAATCGATCACGAGGATGAAGAAACCGTGGAGCCTGCATACCTACACATCACAGTCACTGCTAAGCAAACATGCGTCTTCGATGCCTTAATTGACGAGGGAGTGGACTTCAATGTCTTGACTCATTATCATTGGATCCAACTTGGCAAACCACCATTACAACCTACTAACACTAAATTAAGCCCATATGGGGGCCGTTCGTATGCACTTCTTGACAAATCCAGGACCACCGTTTCTATCGAGTCTGAAACTATACCAATAATCTTCTATGTATTGCTAGAAGCCAAGGACGCAAGCATGAAAACACTACTGGGGCGATCCTTCAAGAAGCAAACTTGTTGCAACGTTGACTATGAGTTGCAGCGCATTCACCTCACCGTAGGCAACATCCACATTAATACAGCTTTCAGCAAGGGCTATGCGATAGAACAATCCGCACGGCCACTGGTAGAACTATTAATAGCCAAATCTAAGGAGAAGGGTAGTGCTCGGCCACCACCCACCACCTCTCAAGACCTACTGCTCATGGTAGCAAAAGCTAAAGCTCAATAGTCTAGTGTCCAATGGAGGCCTAAATAGCCGCAACCGCCACCTAGGAGTCATCGCACAAAACCTCAGAAGACCTGAAGCTCTAAACGTAGGACACCAAGGCGCAATTACAAAAATCGGTGCATAATCATGCAAAGGTGGATCCCTAAAGCCCTCCTGCATGTGCAAGGCTACTATGAGGGAAATGCCTAAAGCCCTCCTGCATGTGCAAGGCTACTATGAGGGAAATCCCTAAAGCCCTCCTACATGTGCAAGGCTACTATGGATCCCTAAAGATCACACGGCAAAGAACACCACTCGTATGCTACCCCTGAGCCTGATCACCCCCTGCCCCATAGAACCTCAAAACCATAAACCGCAAAGCGCCCCAAGCCCACATCCATCAAGCTCATCCACGCACATGCCCAAGAGAGTTGAACAAGCCTATCAACCCAAACGACAGACATCGTCACAAGAGCCATCATGCATGAGAACCCATCCAACTACAATGATCCAATCTGAAGGTAGTCATCCATTAGAAGTAGCTGCTACTCCCCCGGCCCTAAGCCAGGAAGCCCAACCGAAACCTCAAGATCACCCGCAACCACAACTATCCATTGTCAAAGTCTCTAGTGCTATCAAACCCCAACCACCAGCACGTCTTAAACCCTCCTACAAGCAGAAATCATTTTTGATACTAGCCTCAGATCTAGCCGAAGACACAGGGGATGACGTGGTTGATTCCATTAGACGGCTCGATGCCACTTTCAGAGAGCTAGCTCTGAGTTACGATCGCTTGGACTTAGGCTAGTTGCCTGAACCTTTTGTAACCAAAGTTCATACGATGCCTTGTTCTTGGGAGACGTTTGAACTTGCCTTCGCAAAGGCAGCAAACTCCGCTACTGTATTGCTCAACAGTGAGATCTCTAAAGAGCAAGCCCTCAAACAGCGCCTCATCATGTCATACGATCAGCGAACCACTTCTGCCATCACCGACCAAGAAATTGTAGAATTATCCAAACTTGCTAAGACTGAATCCCCATTCTTGCAGCACTGGTACACTCTTAGGTTGTAATGGGAAGTAGAGGGATGCCGAATCATGAAAAACGTTGAGCAGTGCCATGCAATCAAAACCTAGAAGAGCACATCAAGGGACACCCTTACCTCGATTGCCTACTCACTGAGGAAGAGCTACATATTGCTAGCCGCAGTGCCTCTGGTGACTTCCTAACAGATGTTCTCACTTACGTTACACACGTTGGCACTTTCCTTTGATCTCGACCACGCAGCTCAGTTAGAATACAACCCCAATTTCTACACTTGGTTCCTACGCCGGTAACTCCTGACCCATTGCCGAATGTCCTCAACCTCCAAAACCTTCAATCCTAGGAATGATTATTCTCGAGCTGGGAGGGGAAGGGGAGTGAGGTGGAGTGAGGTGAATCAATTAAAACCAATGAAAATCAAGCAAAACGCATAAGCACGTAAACAACGAGTGAGGTAGGAAAATGGCAAGAGAATTTTGAAACAAAGGGCAAAAAGTTAAAGCCGGAAGGGAAGACTCCACATTGGATAGGATTTTAATGCTTTCATTCAATAAACATATAGAGTCTTTCTTTCTAGACTATGACTTTTCTTGTGAATTGTTAAAAGTGGAAGCACTAATGGAAACTTGGGATTATGACAGGAACAAAAGATGTTGCAGCAAGACCGTGCCCACCGACTTCCATTCATGGAAGAGGAAAGAGCGCAGTACAGCATCACTCTTGAGAGCCACGCCTACAACCAACTTAAGTTTCGAACCATTCACAACGTAGAGGGTGTGGTGGCCAAGGAGGAAGCGGCCAGGAAAGTCATCGAACAATGCAACTTCACCAAGTATCTCAACAAATTTGCGCAAGAACCTGACCACACAAAGTGTGTGGAGTTCCTCAAGTCTTACAACCCTAACAATGAGAGTGCGGCACCGTCATGGTAAGAAGGGGAGAAAATGCCAAACAGGTACAGGTTTGCTTAACCCCTGCCTTGGTGGAGAAGGCGTTGGGACTGGAGCCAAAGATAGAGAAGAAGCAGAAGAGGGATGTGTACACCATGCTAAAAATGAGAAAGGAGGACGTGCTAACAAACGACGGCATCAGCATCCAGGACATCCCTGATGCGGAAGCTAGATTGCAAGCAAAACTAGTATACGCGCTCTTCTCCAGCCAGCGCTACAATGCCTTAATGCATTGAATCAATGTGCCTGTGCTAGAGAACGTAGCAGCCCACACCCTGCATGAAGTCAACTGGAACGGTTATGTGCACAAAACTATCAACTAGGCGGCTAAATCACTGGCTCTAGGAAGCACACCAGTAGGAGGAGAATCCCCAGCTTCTAAGGTCACGAAAAGAAAGAAGGCCTCGTCCAAGGCCTCATTTATTGCCTATGGAAGCATTTTGACTACGCTCATCCAGGAGGCAGTGAAAGAGACACAATGATGCAGAAGAAGAGGAAGGAGAAACGCCCGACAGGTCACCCCCTCACCAGGACCAAGAGAGGTCCAGCGCGACAGGACCAATACTGATAAGGAAGGGCAGGGGCAAGAAGAACAATCGGGCAAAAAGCAGGCCAAGGAGCCCAAGAAGAAGATAGTGCAAAAGAAAAAGAAGCTGGATGAAGGCTGCAGGAAGGAGAAAGAGGATTTGGAAAAGGCAAAAAGACAATCCCTCAAGGAGGCTAAGGAGAGGGAGAAGAAGAAGAAACAAGAAGAAGAAAAAACAAAAGAAGACGTCAAGAGGGCCAAGAAAGTGTCAAAACAGGAGGCCGAGAAGAGAAAAAGAGAAGGGCAGGAAGAAAAAGAGAAACTGGAGAAAGAGTACAGGAAAGCTGAAGAAGAAAGGTAAAGAAGAGCTGCAGAGGAAGAAGAGGAACTAATAAGGAAGGAGGAGGAGGCCTTGGCTGAAGCCACATGACGGTTCATTGAGCAGCAGTGCAGGGCTGATGATCCGGGAGCCTGGAACCTGCTGAGGCAAGAAGGGCCTAGCTCTAGCACACAGGTGCCAGAAGTCACGCCGCCCACTGTCTTTGAAGGCAAAGGCAAGGCCCTCTTCCATCCTATCCCCACCCTCATGGTGCCCTCCACCGAACCAACCACCCTCACCCCTAGCATCCCCACCAACATGGAGATTTCCAACTTCGTGGCCTGGATGCAATATTTCATCAATAAAGAAATGACCTAGGGAAAGAGTATGGAAACCACGGCCATGGGGCAAAAGAGACCAGCCGCAAATGTTGAGTCGAGACAAGACCAGAACCATTCGAGAGTGGAAGCCTTGACCACCCCAACCCACACAACAATGACACCACTAGCCAATTACGATGAGTACGTCGCTAAGTTGCTCTCCCAATTGGAGCGGGCAGAGGAAAAAAGGATGGCTGTGGCTGAGTTGGTGGTGGAAAAGGAGTCAGTAGCCGCTTTCCAACTTGAAAAAACCCGCACAATAGCCATGCAACAACGACAGATCCTTGACCTCAAGCAGGAATTAAAAGCCAAGGAAGACATGGAAGAAAGCTACAAGCAGCGGCTCGAGGATGAGAATCAAGAAGTGGTGCAGATGCAGCAAGAATATAAGCTCCTCCTGATGCAACATGGAGAATTGGAGGCGAAAACTGCCAACATCGAGCAAATGATGGAGGAATTAAATTGCAAAGAGGAGGAGAGAAAGCAAGAGAGGGAGTAGCAGCAAAAGGAGATCGAGTCTATGACCGATCAACTACACTTGGGAAGGAAAGAGCACGCGACAATGAGTAGAGAACTCAAAGCCCAGGAGCAGAAGCTCATAACCCTAGCACAGAAGCAGGGGGAAAGCATGGAAGGAATGAACAAAAGAGTAGAGAAATGGCCAGCACAGAACGAGAAACAGGTGAAGACACTGGCATGGTGCCTTGCTTTGGTGGAGAAAGAAAAAATCATTGCGGAAAGCAAAGCAAACGCCGCCCAGACAGCCTTCAGTGCCTAACAATAGGCCTTCCTCAACACATTGCTGCACACGACCCGCCCAGAGGGAAAGGAGTCATTGGAGGTGGTGTAGAAAAAACTGAGCATCGCATGTAGAGCCCTACATGTGGGGCTACAGATGCCACCCCAACCTGGGGAGGTTAGGCTAAGCTTAGAAGAGCAACGAAAGTACCTATTACTGGCCGGCCTAACCCCCCAGGAATTGGACGCACTAGGCTTTGAAGAAGGAATGCAACTAGAAGACCGACCAGGGAAGGAGGCTGACCTTGAGTTCATTATGGGGAGAATCAGAGAAGAGGTAATCCCACAACCCCCCTTGCCGCATGTCCAAGAACAACAACTGACTGATCCATCCACGGAAAGACAAGCCGCACTAAGGGAGAGACGAAGAAAATTAGTTGAGGAAACCAAGAAGTAGTTAAGAGCCAAACGGGTCGTGCAGCCGTCCGCACCCCTTCCACCGTGCCCCAATGACCTCCCGGCTGAATTCCACTTGGAGCTGGTGATTTGGGAACGGTAAGAAAAAGAAAAAGACCCATTCACCTTCAACTTCCTCATGCCTAACAGCCTGCAGAGGGTCCTACTGATCAAGGTGATGGAGGAGGTGATCGTGACAAACGGCTGACTGGCATAAAAATGGCTAGAAGAAAGGGAGAGGACCCCCACTCTGTGGGGAAGGGAAGAAGCAGAGTTTTGGTAAGACAAGGTGTTCGAAATACCACATATTGTAAAGGGCTACAACTGCCAACCCCTATGGAGAAGGCGAGTGTGCGATATTAGCATGCTCTCCTGGATGGCCTTTTGTAACACCTTGCCCTATCAGAGGAACGACCCCACATTCATGGCGTATCCTCGTAGGGTAGGTGTGGATTTTGTTGCCACCCTCCATGGGCGTCATGATTTTCCCATCATCTACAACTCCAATGCTACCTCCTTCGAACATGCCCTCCTTTTTGACTCGGGAAGCCTAAATGATTCCATGACGTGTTTTCTCGTGGACTTCTCTTCATGCCTCGATCCAGCCTTTATAACTACTTGTATTTATCTTAGGATACTTAAGCTGCTACTCAAGCAGGACCCGACTCCACAAGAGCGGGGCTTGTCTCCCCTCTTTTTTGACCCTAACGCCATTGACAGCTATGCCATGGCGCGTTTAATGATGAGAGCTAGCCTTCTCCCCTCCTTTTGCCTAGCTCTCCTAAAGGATATGAATGACAGCTAGTTCACTAGGTGCAACCATCCCTTCCTCTCCACCACCTCCCTCCATGTCTGCATGAACCTCAAAGGGTACATGCAAAACCATCAGTTTTTGAGCAAATCCATCCGACCCCCTTCTCCGCCTAAATCAGATGAGGAAGATTAAGTATAGGATGTCATTCTACTAAGTGTAATACTACAAAAAAAGGCATCCAAGGAAGAGCAAGCGGAACATTACACATAGAATGGACAAACAACTCATTCATCACAGCACTTAGCACCACGTAGAGCACAATCACTGTACCTAGGGGTCCTCAAGCTAGGCATGCTCGGTGGCTTCGGTCGGCCGGCTCCACTCCTAACCTCCTAGCCCCTTTTTTGCTTCCCCATTTCACGCTTAGGGCCCATCAAGGGTGTTATAATATCAAGCTCGTTCATGTGTGTTTGACCGACATGAGCTGGACACAGCTAGTCTGGCTAGATCAGTTAGGTACATTAAATAAGTCGGTTCTACTTCTAGTGTGAATGGTCTTTATGACCTTAGGTTGTATATGCACTAAGTGTGTGCTGAATAAAATAATGAGAAGAAGAGAGAGAGGAAGCATGTTGCTTCTCTCCGTGTTGCTCTCTTTCCTACATCCATGAAATTTAACATGGTATCAGAGCCATGAATGGGCTCACTGGTGGAATGCACTCAAGAAGAAGACTTGAAGAGTGACTTGAAGAGCTGGAAAAGGAAGAGGACTGACAGTCATTTTCATCAATGGTCACACAGAGGTATGTACTGTGAAGCATTGGAGTCTCATTGCTTGAAGCAGGAGCTGTGGCTTGCTGAGGAGTCTCCCAAGGATTGGTTGAGCAGCAGTGAGTGCCTTATTATAATAATAATCAGCAAAATGGGCAGCAGCAGAGGTCAGGCTAGCCAGTGTGTTTGCGCCTATTTTTAGGCTGAACTCCGTGGCTGAGATTCAATACATGGACTGCTCACCAAGGCTCCATTGAGCATCAACAAGAGTGTGGCTTGTCTGGAGACTCACCAAAGCTCCATTGAGCATCAACAAGTGGGCAAATCTGATCTGAATATACTCTGAACAGTCTGTGTGGACTGTGCCTATGAACAGGCTGCTTTCATTGGCTGAGATTCAAGAAGTATAGCACTTGTCAAGTGGCATAGAGCTTGGATGCATACCAAGGAAGGTTCTTGAAGGGTATACCTTGCTATTGCTCTTGTGGGAGCTCATGTGTGAGCTGTAATAGAGGTGTACAGATCTGAATACACAAGGCTGAACTGTCATTGAAGTTACAGAGACACTATACACTTGGGATATCTGCATTTTGGATGCTCTTTGGCATGTACATTGAACTTGAATGTAGCACTTGATGCTTGGTAGAAGACATGTCATATTTCTTGGGTATTTTGACATAAACTTGGAGCTTGGAATGGCCTGATCTGAGAGTTTGTGATAGGCTGAAAACTGGAAATTTGCAAACATAAAGCACTAATTGGTTATTTTTGAAGAACTAGTTGGTTTGGTTAGTCCCATAGGTACTTGAAGACTTGGTCTGTGATACTGTTGAATGCTTGAGCATTGGAAATGGAAGTGATGCAAATGGTTTATGGGTTTTTGGGACTGAAATTAATCCATGTTGCCAGTGCATTGGCTGTTTGAAATCTTGGAATTTATTTACGACAGTCATATATGATGGTTATATACTATTTTGTGGTTCTATGCCTATGCATGGCTTAACACATGTACTAGCAGCTATCTATGGAAGTTTGGGACATGTATACTACTCAGTTTTGGGCTTGAAATCACTGCTGGTCACTCACAGAATTACATTTTTCAGACTGCATATATGTACCCTGGCAGTGAGGTTGCAAGAGTTCAAACCGAAGTGAATACATAGTATTTGCACTGACTGCTTTACTCACAGGTTAAGCCACTTGGTTGTGAGCTGTTTTGGACTGTTAGTGGGCTGAAATACCCTATTTTTTACTGCAATTAATTGCAGAAAACTGTCATAAACAGTTTCGGGCTGAATAACTGTTAAGAAGATCTTGGTTTGCAGGTAGTCAGGCAAGGTTTACAATATGGCAAATGCTGATAGAACTGATAATGTAACCCAGATTGTGGGAGAAAAGCTTGATAGCAACAATTATGCAATATGGAAGTTCCGCATGGAGAACTTTCTGATAAGCAAAGGATACTGGGACTTAGTGACAGGTGTTGAGGCTAAACCTGAAGTTTCAGAAAGGAATCCTACAGCTGATCAAAGATGAGCGCATCGAGCCTGGACGGAAAGAGCTCGCAGGGTTTTACATTGGTTGTCATTATGTATCTCGGATGCTATGGTGATGCAGATCATGAACTGTAAATCCCCAGCAGATGCATGGAATATATTGGTCAAATACTATGGCACAACTACAAGTGCAAGGAAGATACAACTGAAGTAGAAATTCAATAACATGGAGAGGAAGAACAGATCCATACAAGATTATGTCACAGAGGTTAAGACCATAGCAAATCAGCTGGCATTTGTTAGCTCACAAGTTGAAGATGAGGATATGGTTGCAGTGACCTTAAATGGCTTAGGTCCGAAGTACAAGTCTTTTGACACTTCAGTATCTGTGTGGACTAAGATGCCTGACTTTAATGAGCTGGTTGCATTATTGATTCATGAAGAGGTGAAGCTTGGCTTAGCTACAGGGTCAAGCAGCTCAAAGAATAAGGATGCAGCTTTTTACTCGAATCAGCATGGTCGTGGTAGCCGTGGTAAAGGCTATGGATCTGGTAGAGGAGGCCAGCAGAATGCATCCTAGAGTAATAGCAATCAGCAATCATCAAATGCAAGAGGTGGTGGAAACTTTCGAGGCAGGGGGAGATCTAACTCCCGTGGCAGAGGCTCATGGCAGCAACAGCATCAGTTAGACAATCCAAATAAAGATAAGGATTGTCACTACTGCGGAAAGTATGGGCATATTGCAAAGGACTGTTGGAAGAAGCAGGGAAACCAGAAGGGCAAGCAGCATGGACATTATGCTACGTCCAATCAGGTAGATGACTTTGGTGATAGACTGTTTGCCATACAGTATGTCAAAGATAAGGCTGCTGAAAAATCATCTGATGATGTAGTGTGGTACATTGACTCGAGGGCGTTGAATCACATGACCCCTCACGGTGATTGGTTCATGGATATGATGGCTGAAAAGCATGGCTATGTATGCACAGGTGATGACACGCAGCATAGCATTGAGCATAAAGGCAAAGTGCCTCTTGTGGTCCATAATGGCAGAAAGAAAAATTTGCATGATGTATTGCATGTCCCTTCAATTACGAAGAACTTATTATCTGTTGGGTCAGATGACGGAGCAGAACTTGCAGGTTAGATTCAATAAGCATGGCTGCTTTATTGAAGAGTTTGGCAATGGCTGCAAGTTGATAGCTTGTGGTCACAGGGATGGCAGAATGTTTACTCTTGATGCTTCTTTGCCAGAGTTGAATTCAGCTATGTTTGCCCATGGTTCTGGCACTATTAGGGATTTGGAAATATGGCACAAGAGAGTGGGGCATGTCAATTTGCAAAGGCTGTTGTTTGGGGGCCAGCACATAATGTATCTATGGGAGGTTCCAAATATTATGTATCCTTCATTGACGACTACAATCGCTATACCTGGCTTTACATATTGAAAACAAAAGATGAGGTCTTTGCTGTTTTCAGCAATTTAAAGCACAGGTTGAGAAGGAGTGTGAATGCTACATCTCTTGCTTGAGATCTGATAGTGGTGGGGAGTATGTATCAAATGAATTTGATGATTTCTTGGCTAAAAATGGCATTCGTAGGCAGCTAACCTGCAGCTACACTCCGCAACAAAACGGACTAGCTGAAAGGAAGAATAGGGTTCTGATGGAAGCTGCTAGGGCTATGATGAATGAAAAGCATATCCCACTTTACTATTGGGCAGAGGCTATATGACAGCCGTATACATTTTGAACAGGACTCCCATTGTAGGTATTCATGAGATGACACCGTTTGAGAAGTTGTATGGCTATAAGCCGGATGTAAGTCACATGAAAGTCTTTGGCTGTCTTGCTTATGTGCATATTCCAGATGAGAAAAGGAAGAAGTTGGATCCCAAAGCACATAAGTGTGTTTTCATTGGATATTCGCAGGAGAAGAAGGCATACAAATACTATGATCCCTCTACCAGGGAGACTTTGGTAAGCAGGGATGTTATCTTTGATGAGATGGATTCTTGGTATGTATCACCAGTTGCAGTGCCAGCGGATATGCCTTCCACTCATGCCTCTACAATTGATTTACAGCAGAGTACTGTTATGACAGGACCTCGTAGTCAGACAGTATCCCCATGGACAGGGAGATTGAGGAGCTCGCCGTCCATTGACACTAGTATGTCAGTGAGGGGGAGACATGATGTCTTGGACAGCAAAGGAAAAGAGAAAGTTATTGAGGATGCATCTGGTATAATGACACCTGGCAGAATGACTTCTGGCTATGAGTCTAGTGATACTCTAGACATCGAACTTGGTATTTCGACTGTCTATACGCCTGGCATAAGGCAGAGCAGGTATATTCCGCCTCATGAGAGAGGGGAATCGAGTAGTGCACCATAGCTTAGACGCTCGCAGAGGGTCAGATATCCTGTTGACAGGTTGACATACAGTGGCTACTCTACAAAGCATTATGCGTACATGACAAAAGTGATGGAGGTCAAAGAACCAAGTACATATGGTGAAGCAGTGAAAGATGAGAATTGGTGTGTAGCCAAGGATGAAGAAATGAATGCCTTGGCTGAAAATAAAACATGGGATTTTGTACCACTGCCTGAAGGGAAAAAGACCATTGGCTGCAAATGGGTCTACAAAATCAAATGCAAGTCAGATGGCAGTGTGGAGAGATATAAAGCTAGGCTGGTCGCAAAGGGGTATGCCCAACAGTATGGACTTGATTATGAGGAAACATTCAGCCCTATTGCCAAGATGGCAACCATATGCACTGTGATTGCCTTGGCTGCTGCTAAAGGCTGGAAATTGCAGCAGATGGACGTTAAGAATGCATTTCTTAACGGTGACCTAGCAAAGGATGTCTATATGGTTCAGCCGAAAGGGTATGTTCACCCTGATTTTCAGCATTATGTATGCAGGCTGAAAAAGGCATTGTACGGGCTGAAACAGGCTCCGAGAGCTTGGCATGCTAGGATCAGTAACTACTTGCAGAGATTGGGTTTTGCTGTTGGCAGGGCTGATCATAGCCTATTTACAAAGAAGACTGACAGTGGTTTAGTAGTGCTGGTCATATATGTTGATGATTTGATAATCACTGGTGATGATGACTTGGGCATACAACATGTAATGAAGATGCTGAAATCTGAATTTGACATGAAAGACCTGGGAGAACTGAAGTATTTCTTAGGCATTGAGGTAATTCCAGCTGACAATGGGTTATGGCTGATGCAGAAGCACTATGCCATAGAGATGCTGAAGAAGTATGGCATGGCTGAATGCAAACCGCTGGATACACCTCTTGATCAGAATGTCAAGCTAGACATGAACATTGGGGCTGAAGTAGAGGATGTGACTATGTACAGGCAAATGGTTGGCAGCTTGATTTACTTGACCATCACTAGGCCTGACTTGAGCTATGTTGTAGGGCTCATAAGTCAGTTTATGCAGAAGCCTAGAAAGCCGCACTTGGATGCAGTTAGACGCATTATGAGATATGTTAAGTCCACTGTAGAGTATGGGTTGTTCTATGTCAGAGATAAGCCCTTGATATTGACTGGATACACGGATGCAGATTGGGCAGGTTGCTCATATGGTCGTAGATCTACGAGTGGATATGCATTTGGATTTGGTAGCGGCATGATTAGCTGGAGTAGCGAGAAGTAGCCTACGGTTGCTTTGTCAAGTACTGAGGCAGAGTACAGGGGTGTTGCATTGGCAGCATGTGAGATTTCATGGCTGCTCAAACTTATGGTTGTTTTGGACATACAGGTAGATGCTCTAGTGAAGTTACTATGTGATAATCTGAGTAGTGTACTCCTGGCTATGAATCTAGTCTACCATGCCAGGACAAAACACATAGAGATACACTACCATTTCATCAAAGAGATGGTTCTTGCAAGACGAGTTGATCTTATGCATGTGAAGACTGATGAACAGGTAGCGGATATCTTTACCAAGTCCTTAGGTAAAGATAAGTTCTGTGGTTTTAGACAACTGCTTGGAGTACATATGATGTCTTGAGCTTGAGGGGGAGTGTTAGAATATCAAGCTCGTTCATGTGTGTTTGACCGACATGAGCTGGACACAGCTAGTCTGGCTAGATCAGTTAGGTACATTAAATAAGTCGGTTCTACTTCTAGTGTGAATGGTCTTTATGACCTTAGGTTGTATATGCACTAAGTGTGTGCTGAATAAAATAATGAGAAGAAGAGAGAGAGGAAGCATGTTGCTTCTCTTCGTGTTGCTCTCTTTCCTGCATCCATGAAATTTAACAAAGGGCAGGACATACCTAGGGAGGTCACACTCGTCTATGGTTAGACCTGTCACCCTAAGCTACTTGCACTGCATCTCTTGCACGAATGGGACCCCCAGCGTGGGATATCACCCCAGCGGGCCGTAGTTAGACCCAACTCCCCATTCCACTAGCACAAGCACAAGGCACTACACAATAAGGTAGACACCCCCCCTTAGGATGAGCACCGCACCCTTTCCTTCCAAGCATCACAAAGGCGACCACCCACCGACTTTGAAGGCCCTCGTCAACCACTTGTTATTCATTCGACTTCTCCAACAAACTTTACTACCAAACTTCCACGAGCACCTGAGTCTACACGTGGCTCTGCCCTTACACGACTACTACACCAACTGCCCCTTAAACCCCAATAGTCACCAAGAGTGCCATGGGACTGGCACCCGTCTCGGAGGGGGGTAATATTAACCCCAAGCCAAGAAGGTGGAAGAATGAATGAAAAAGCAGGAAGAAGATGAAAGAGGAGCAAAGACACGCAGTCGACCTCTAAAGATAAGCTGGGGCCAAAAGCGTAATTTTAAATAAAAGGCGCCTCAAAAACTCCAAAAACTCTTGTAAAAGAGCACCAGGCTCCCTCCTGTGCCACTTGTAAAAGAATAGACGGGTATAGGCTTAGGACATGAAGCAAGAAGAAGGAATTAGAAAAAGGGACCTTGCCATAATGGCCAGTCATGTCAAAATGGATGAGCGCCCACGGGGTTTTAGGGTTTGTGTATATAAAGTTCAAAAAGTGAATGGAAGCTCATTCTTTGGTGTGTGGCTAACAAGAGCTCTTATCTTCTTCTCCTCTTCTTGCTTGTGTGTGCTCTTGAGAGAGGGCGTGTGAGTGTGAGAGAGTGAGTGTGTGAGAGTGAGGGATCAAGAGGGTGAAGCTCTTCACCATCCCCTCTTCTCTTCTTCTCTTCTCTTCCCTTCTCTTGCATGTGTGGCTATGGTGGATGGAACTTGGAGACCTCGAGCTAGCATCTAGGATCGTGGAGCTACCGGTGTGTGCAAGAGAGAAGGCAACTCATATTGGCATCAAGGTAAGCTCACTACACTAGTAGAATCGACGGTGCGTCAGCTATGTGAGAGGTAGCCATTAGAGCTCGCTTGGAACGCTTGAAACAATAAGCGGTCCGTGGGTCTTGGCGGTTGAGCAAAAGCTCCCACACCATAACAAAACTAGACTTGAGTTATTCAATGGGAATGATAAGCCAATTCATGCAAAAGCCATGCAAGTCACATTCAAATGCAGTGAGAATCAGATATGTGAATAAGATTGTGAGCTATAACTTGTTCTATGAGAATCAAGCCTACATTGTTTGGATACACATATGTAGATTGGGTAAAAAGTATCATTGATAGGAGATCAACAAGTGATTATGATTTTTCATTTGGTTCAACAATGGTGAGTTAGAGTAACAAGAAGCGACCCACAATTGCTTTGTTGAGCATAGAAGTAGAGTATAAAGGTATAGCATTGGTAGCATGTGAGCAGACATCATTGAGACTACTTCTATGTGATATGGGGATTGAGATAGATGGTGGAGTTATCATGGATTGTGATAACATCGGTAGTATTATGTTGGCAAAGAGCCCAATCTACCATTGATGCCAGGAGGCATATTTCACGGTGGATTCCGTGCCACGGTGGATTCCATGAGGTTTTACGGTGGATTCCGTAAACTTTGTTGACCGAGGCTCATACACAAAGTGGATTCTTTGTGCGAGAAGTTGATGGGGACACCTATCCTTTTCGAGCGTTTCATTAATTTAGTGTGTACATGGGTGATTCCATAGCAGGTGATTCTGCAAAATATATATTAAATTAACACACATTTATGAGTTTAGAGTGCGCACTCGTAATAAATTAAGGTTAGGATTGATTTCTAACCAGTTGATTTATTTATGTAGCTGAAGACTGCTAGGTATTCACTTTTGTCGGTTTAATTGTATTATTTTACTAACGATTGTGAATGCTTTAGTTGATGTGTAGAGATAGCAACAGTGGCGGAGGAAAGCATTGGAGGATAGCGTGTATTCGAGTTATCACTTATATTTTGATGGGCGTATACCTTAGGCATGGCACCTATATTTTGTCGCGCCTATTTATTGAGACGTTGGATATTTATTTATTATTTTGTATGCGCATGGGCGCACGATTATGATATTTGTATTTGGACATTGTATTGGGAACGCCTGACTCTTTGGGCGCCTGCCCATTAGCTTTATTTCTATTTTGTGCTAAAGCAAACTCAAAAGCCAAAAGCGTGCTATTTTGTAATTTGGGCTATTATTTGAGCTTGAAGATGATTAATACATAAAATACATGCTTTGTGGAGCGCTCACACAAGGCATGGGGGGAGATTGCACCCAATTGGTCTCTTGTTCATGTCGTGCATGCTTTTTACCTTGAGTTTTGTGCAAAAAAGTAGAGTTCTTTTGTTCTTGGGGACCTTCCGGTATTCACTATGCGAGCATACAG
This sequence comes from Lygodium microphyllum, assembly GCF_053477565.2. Classification (NCBI taxonomy): domain Eukaryota; kingdom Viridiplantae; phylum Streptophyta; class Polypodiopsida; order Schizaeales; family Lygodiaceae; genus Lygodium; species Lygodium microphyllum. The sequence continues at coordinate 50,763,766 of NC_141140.1, read as the reverse complement.
CATCCGATCTGCACACCAACCATGCAAGGATGAAGTATATTAAAGTGAGATATCATTTTATCAAAGAGAAAGTTATGGATGTGGAGAGATGGACTTGCAAAACCAATGACCAAGGCGTAGATATCTTGGCCAAAGCATTAGGTAAATATAAGTTTGAGTGCTTCAGAAACACACTTGGGGTGTTGTATTTGCAAGCTCATTCTAAGCTTGAAGGGGAGTGTTGAGAAATATAACATAGGCTGAGTCAAATCCTATGTATGTACTAAATAAAAGAGAGGCCGTGTGTAAAAAAGAGATTTAAGGGTCAAAAGCTATCTATCACTTTAGTGAGATACTTTGTTTGTAGACTGTTGAATGAAGAAAGAGAAGAGTGAAGAAGAAGAAGAAGAAGAAGATTGCTTGAGCCTCCATATCTTGTGCCATTCTTCCTTTCGTTGCACATCCATATCGATTCTTTTCAAAGTATTATTTCAATGACAGATTTGTCATATCAATGTGATTTCCTAGTTCTCAATTCCTTTAGATCAATAATAAGCTCTTTCTACAAGAATTGTAAGAAATTTTTTGCTCAAAGGAGCTCCTTCCTTTCCTTATCACTTATCCATACTTCATTTGTAGGTTAATGGTATGTCACACCAAAAACATAACATTTCCTTGAGGATCATGTATCCCACCTTTGATGCTTGTTGCTAGCTTTTCAATCATCCCTCCAAACATTTAGATTAAAAAAATTACTTAAAACGTTTGACATTAACAACTATTTGCTTATGCTCCTCCTTAACTCTATCAATCTTGAAAGACCTACGCATCAACATGACCAAAGGCATGACAAAGATTAAGCATTTAAAATCAACTTCCAAATACTCTACTAAAGGAGGCCAATATCCTCCTTTTGTATATAACCACTTGTTTATCCTAGCCCAATATCTAGGAAAACTTAGGGAGATAAAAGTAAGAGGTGTATCATGTAATAAAGCAATCCAAATTGCTCCATTGCATAATCCCAAGTTTCATGTTCTTCACCTTGCAATTGGGATGAAAGTGAGGAGGCATACTTCTCCTCCAAGTTCATATTTAAATCCCCTCCTAGTAGGCTCCTTGAGGAATCATGATTGCCTAGGTTAAGGCGTAAATATTTCCTTAGATGCTTTGTTATATCCATGAATATTTATTGATTCAAACATGCCATTTTCCTAGTTGATTAATATAACCAAAAATCTACTATGTTGTCTATATTAAGGATTTCTACATGATTTGAGAATGATCAAGCATCCAAAATTTCTTTCCTTTTCTCCTCTTGCAAAAAATATGCAATCGCAATAGTTGAGTCTAGTTTCACTTTTTCCATGCACCTTATGTTCCTACACCAACATCTCATCTAGGTTGAGATTAAGCACATATTTCCAAAATAAACTTTGTTTGATGCTTTCATTAAGTCACTCAACATTGAAAATAGCTATCTTAATTTGCTAGTGGGCCATTAGTTCCTTGAGCATCCACATTTTGAAGTCTTCCAAACCCTACATCCCCATACGCCAAGGCTCCTTGGACATTAAACCAAGCATTAACAAGAATCTCTTCTTCCTTTCCAATATGGTGATTTGAGTTGCAAATCACCCATGATTGCTAGCTACATATGAACAATAATGATTTGCAACAACATAATTAGAAGCCATATGTATTTTTGCATCCATCCCTCATCACTCCAAGTCTAACTAATTCAATGCTATTTTATTGAGTCTAGTAAATACATTAGCTTTCCCCCCTCTACCTTTAGGAATTACTACCTTATTTTAGAAGTTTCTAACCTATGAAATCTTGACCAATGCACTCCAAGGATCCTCCACCCTTTATTGTGATTTCTTTCCCTTACAGTCTCTAACCAATTGTCATCCCCCGTCTAAATATTTTTTAGAGCCTTGTGCTTAGTAACTTTTCCTCTAGCCTTCTACTTGTTTTTGAGTATATCTACCCATGACTCTCTATTGACAATGGCTTTGGTAGGATCACCATCATCAATATTAGAAAAACATTCTTGAAATAACGCCTCCATATCCCACAATTGTAGCATGCATCCACAAACTTACTCCACACCAGCTTATGTTTGAGTGCTTCAACATGCCCTACATTAATGTCCATGAATTGTGGTCTAGTTTCTCCTATTTCCACGAGGAGTCAAATTTCATTTTTAAATAGGCTTGTTGGAAGTGGTATACAAAAGTTTCCCCAAACATTTGGTAATGTCCAAAAGAAGATTTCAAAGCTATGTTGGAGCTCTGGGACTTCAACTTGCACACGACATTTTCGAATATTCTCTTTACTTGTCTCTAGTTGCCAAGGCATGATGTATTATAGGTCAAGCACCCAATTATAAATGCCATGAGATAAGGCTTTTTATGTTGCCTACTTTAGATCAAATATCACTTCAAATAAACATTTACATCCATAGCAAATCCAATCAATTCTTGAGTATATGAATGGACTAATCTATTCCTTTGGGAGGTTTTCTTATGAAGAAAACCAAAACAACACTTGTATTAAACTTGAGCACATTAGAGTAAATCTTGTCAACATCCAACACCACTCTTTTTGACAACACATTTGCTCTCTCTTCCAAGTCTTTTTGATTGACTCCACCAGGATGTCTAACACCAACTACGGGTTGGCCTTGAGCTTGAGCTTAAAGTTCTCCTTTGTATTGATAATTCCTCATTTGATATTTGCATTGCTCCCAAAGGAACATTTGATGGGTGCTCTCACTATCCACCACCTCCTCACTTTGCTTACACTTGTGAGGGTTAGTGCTAGCATTGCTAAGACCAGCTAGGTCGCTATTACCATAAACACTTTCCTCTTCCATGGCAACATCCTTTTATAGAGGAGAACCACTTGAGATAGGTTGCACACAAATAATCTCATGTAGCGAGATGTGCACAATGTGGTTGTAAAGAATTAACTATTAGTTACTGCACATTACCACCTTTCACTACATTCCCCTCTATTTTAGCTATTCAACATGCCAAAGAGATTGAAAATAATATTTTATAAAGGTTATAAGCATCCAAAAAGAAAGGAGATACTTGGAACATTATAAGATTTTTTTTTTGGTTTGCAAGCATTAGATATTTGAGAAATATACAAATTATCGGGCTAAAATAGCCCTTTTATTCTAAGCATCAAAAATTTGTAAACGATATCACACACACACACACACACACACACACACACACACACAGATATATATATATATATATATATATATATATATATATATATATATATATATAGAGAGAGAGAGAGAGAGAGAGAGAGAGAGAGAGAGAGAGAGAGAGAGAGAGAGAGAGAGAGAGAGAGAGAGAGAGAGAGAGAGAGAGAGAGAGAGAGAGAGAGAGAGAGAGAGAGGACATTAGAACACTTAATAAAGGAACTTCAAGAGAGAGAAGGCCCTATTAATTAAGAAATATAAGAAAGCTAACCAATCAATCTTACCATTGCCATTGTTTGAAAGCATAATAAATGGATGAAAACAAACCAATAAAAACTTTTCGTGTTTTGGAGATTTTTGGTTTTGTATTCTAAAGGGAAATGGTTTGGCTCCCTTACCAAGTTACCATGACAACACATAGAGCATGACCAACTTCATTACAATGAAAAAGGAATGGGCATACTTTCGTTGTCAAAGATGGATATTGGTATTGCACTGCTCGGGCAATTGGCCATTTGTCTTTCAAGTGGCCTATTGTTGGTCATCGATGAGTTTTTTTGACAATAGTTGTTGAAAATATTTGTACTCTTGTTGTAAATAAAGATGGAAGTGAAATATATCTTTAGAAGCTTGTCAGTCCCACCCAATTCTGAACCCATCCCATTAAGCGCATATAGATATTTGGGCAGGGGAGATCCCCGGGCCAGAAGTGTTTGTCACATAGGTAATGCGGACGGAATAGAGATTTAATGCATAGCATTTCAGACTTTGTTTTCCTCATCAAATTCGTCCGTCCTTAAGAAATTGAAAAGAAAGCACCAAATTTTATTATAAGGTGCAAAGACTCACCCATAAGGGGGAGGTTATACAACTGAGCCACCTTAGGAATCGAATTAAGCCAAGATGCATGCACACATTGCTGGTGTAAAACAGCTTGCCTATGAGGCTGTAACCAACCTAAGAATTATGTGAACCTTATAACCAACCTAAGAATAGGGCGAGCCTAAGAATTGTGTGAAGGGTAGAGGCCAAAGCCATTTGGAATTAGCCTAGCATTGATTAAGCACATTGCACCTAGCGTGTGGTACTTACTAACTATTGATCACGTGATCACTCATACACAGGCTCTTCTGGCTTTGAGTGTCTGACCGATTTTCTCCTGGTGCTGGGCTGTAGTCCTGAGCTGTAGTCATCGTTTCGTAAATAAACAAGAGCAGGGGCCTCCTGGTAAGAAACTCCAGTCTCTTGCCTTGCTTTTGTTACCCGAGTCCACAATCCTGTGCCTAATCAATCAATCAACCCATCCCAGAGAGACAATTTTACACTGATGGTAATGATTGCACTTTTGTTTGGGCAGTCACCACTTCGTAGCGCATCAGGTGTGATAACAGTGACTAAGGTTCTTGTTTTCAGGGGAGAATGCGGAAATCGCGTAATTGTTTCTGTACAAATTGCTTTGACTCTGGATGGCTATGGGAATAGAGCGCTATCCTCTGTTGCATATGAACTAAGACAGTGCACATGGGTACCATCAAAATCCAAGCATCATCTTAGCACAGATTGCAGAAGTTGTCTGCCTGGCTTGGACTTTCTGTAAATAGTGGTCTCGTATAACACCTTGCCATAAACATGCTTTGTTAATCCAATGCACATTTTATAACACATGCCCATGCCAAGTGCATTGTAGAGCATTAGAAATAACTTCTGCTGGGGTTTTGAACCCTGCTTTGAGGGTTTTCTCTGCATAGAAGCTTGCTGAAAGACAGAGGGCTACTAATTTTGAGATTGTATCTTTACCTTCAGCATCGCATAGCATGGACCACCTCTTCGAGTGTCCTTGATTCTTGTGTGCCTAGCTACTGCCTTCTACTTGGACCTTCACCTTTACTCCACCTTCTACAGTAGTTGGCTACCTATTCTACCACATTGTTGTACCTCATTTAGGTTCATAGTACTTGTGCATGCATTTTCATCATAATTGTGTTTTTACTTTTATCATTAGAGTATCAGCTTTCATATTTTTCTTTGAATTCATTCGTTCTTTGTGCTCTTTGATTAGCCCACTTGTTCACATATGGTATCATATCCTCACAAGCTCAACCTGGGGTGATGATGTGGATTGTTGCATAAACTTTCAAAGCTAGAAAAGGAATTGAGCATTGTTTTGGCTTCATGGAGTCACCATCGTGGAGTTGAAATGGGTGCTAGAAACTGTGACGTTCTTTGAAGTCTTTTGTCGAGCATATAACCTTTTTTCTATTAAAACTAAATGTTAAAACCAAAGAATCCTAACTGATATATTCTTCCCAATCTTTGGTTTCAATTCTCAGTAATAGACTCTTCTATTGTATACCATTTCTCTTGGCAGGCCCTTGTTTATCGCCTTGTTTTAACATTTGGTTTGATCAAAGTCCCCATCACCATGGAGACTTCAACTTCCATGAGCAATGGACCAGAACCTTCTTCATCCTCGACAAGCAATCTTCATTGCTTTTCAGATGAAGTTCAGGAGGGTGTGTTGCATTTCCAAATACTGAGGCTAGAAAAGCAGGTAGCTCTTTCTTTGTTTTTTAAAAGCTTCACAAAACTTTTGACAAGCACATACAGAAGGAGAGGCAGTGGGGAGAGGGGGAGTGAAAGCGACAGGAAGATAGAGATGAAAAGTGGAACAACAGGGCCAAACTTTCATACCCTTCAGTTGTTTCTTATTTTAACTACAGTGAGATGTTGACTTGCAGCTATATGTGTGGATTGGCTGCAACTCTGCAAAATTTGGCCAGTTATTTGCAAGCTTCCCTACACCGTTTGTAAGTATAGGGTCTTCATCATCTTCTTAGTACATTTTGAATTGCGAGCTAGACATGTGAATTAGGCTGTATAGAATACAGAGATACAGCTGTACTGGCTTGATTTAGATGCATGTGAATGCACTGCCATATGCCTCATTAAGGGTAGACACACAGCTGTATTGGCTTGATTTAGATGCAGGTACAGCTCCTTTAATGTTGTACTAATATACATTGAAGTACTAGCTAGTCATGTTAATTGTGCTATATACAATACAGATGCACAGCTGTACTACCTTGATACATATGCATGCACTGCCCATACATCTCTTTGAAACGAGCAGGAAGAATTGGGCCTTGCATCATGTGAACAAAGGGCCTTCACAGTTTTGGGGAAGTGTGACATATGCCAACCCTAGTCATGAAGTAGAGCTGTAAGCTTAAACAAACCCCAAACCCGCCCCCCCCGCCCCCCCCAACACACACACACACATACACCCCCACCCCAAAAAAAGGGACAAAAAATGTTGCAATCATGCAAGATTTGAAACAATGAATGAACTTAAGAAAAAGACCAAGATCACGCGAAAAGAAAGATCAAGGTTGTGTGAACCATCCTACATAATGAAATTGATATTCTTTTCAAGTTGACTTAGTGTTTTCATCTTCTTCTCATGCCTTCGTCCATGCCCGAACTTCAAGGTTGAAGAAGATCTCGTGATTGATTGGGATGTAGATGGAGAATGTTGATACCTTTGTTGATTGTTAGGTCTTCCACACGAAGGATGTGACTCTTTGTTAGCCAATAATGGCTAGCAAGGGCCCATTAGAGAAGGCATTGGATGTCTTTGAAGAAGAGGATGAACTTCATCGTGATTACCTTTGTTGTCTTGAAGGCGAATGGGTCTTTTCATTTGATCCATTGTGCCTTGTAAATTGGATTGGCTCCTTTTGGCTTCTCAACTCTCTTTAATTTGAGAACTTGCTCACAGACATTATGTGAAGAAATGCTCAAGGAGAGATAGAGAAAGACAAAGTGTATGGCAAACAAAGAGTGTAATGTAGAACTCAAGATGAATAAATGAATGAATGCTGTATGTTGAATATGTCACAAAGGGGCCTCAAACCTTTGCATCTTGACAATCAGGGATGAGGTGAGTTGAGCGTAGCGTCGATGACGTCGAGAACAACTTTGATAGCGTGTCATACTTGAGACAGATCTTGAAATGCAGCAGTAGCAGTTCACCAGTGTCACATTATGATGGCAGAAAAACACGTCTGGTAGGAGTAAATGCAAGGTATGATCAAGACAATGATGACATCGATGCTTCGGATGGTTCTCAAGGTTGGGTGGCTGCTGAGCGGCCTGTTGTAGTAGAAAACATAGATGCTGATGAAGAAGGCAGCTGGCAGGAACCTCAGGGGCAGTGAACAAAGAGGAATAAGCGATCAAATGTATGCAATAAAACTAGAATTTGAAGACTAGAAATGAAAGCTGAAAGCCAAAACACACTGCTTGTTTTCAGAGTGCAGCGAATACGAAAGCATATGGACAAGACTGAAAGACAATGAATACGAGAGAAGGGGGAGAGAGAAAAGAGACAAAAGGATGCAGAAATCTGCAGTCAATGAATGCTGAAATGAAGAAGGCAGATATACAAACAGGTTGTCAAAGTATCTCCTTGAGCCAATCTCTCTCACTACCCACAAGTGACTGTGGGCTGGCTGACTGCTGGCTATAAATAGCATGAAAAATAGTCAAAATAATCAGGGCGGCCAGCCAGAATTGGCTGACCAACAGCCAGATCTGGCCGACTGGCTGCGGCAGTCCGACTGCAACAATGAACTGCTCTTGAACTGCCATGTAGCACTGCCACCTGCCCCAATAAACAATGCTGGCATGTGGTGACTGCTGAAAATGCCCAGAATTGACAAGAAATGCGTAATTGTGTCTGAGAGAACCAACTATACCAATTGTAGCCTAACAATGTTAATCCAGGGGATGGCTAAATCTCTAACACCCCTTCTCAGATCGTGGACAAGGCATAATGCTTAGGGATTTGGAGTGTTGTTGTAGAACGACTTGAGAAAGTGTCTTCGTAAACAAATCTGCCAAATTGTCCTCTGTCTTTTAGTATACCACATCAATAGTTTCATCCGAGATCTTCTCGTGAATGAAATGGTATTGTATCTCAATGTGTTTTGACTTAGTATTAAGGTTTCGTGCCAAAGCAATGCAACTCTCATTGTCGCAATGAAGTGTTATATTAGGCTCCATAGAAGAAAGGGCAACTATGGGCTGCTTCTTGCTACTCCATGAGATAACTCTTGCACCCAAAGCAAAGCAATATCCTGCCATTGACCTCTGTTGGTCAATATTGCCGGTCCAATCTGAATCCACCTAGCTTATAAGAACCAAAGCTGATTTTCCAATACGTGTTGGATAATGAATTCCAAGAGCAAGGGTCCCTGTCAGGAACCGGAAAATCCTCATAGGAGCCTTCCAATGAACCACCTTGGTTTCACTCATGAACATTGGGAGATGAAAATCCCCCTCGAAGTCTGCCAAATATCATGACCTAAAAAGAAATGGAGAAGGTCCATATTTGTCATCTCTAACACCTTATGTAGTGCCTTGTTTGTTTGCTTGACCTTTTGGGTATGGTCACTTGTCAAGATCAGATCATCCACATATAGCATGAACAATGCATGCCCTCCAGCTGAGGTGTGGACATACTACTGGGGATTAAAAGAAGAATGCCGATACCCTAACTTCCCTTGGAGGAATGAGTATATCTTCTTGTTCCAAGCATGTGGAGTTTGTTTGAGGCCATAAAGGGCCTTCTTCAATATACATACTTGTCCATTGGATGAGGAAAACCCAAGAGCTTACTCAACATAGATCTCCTCCTTCAAATCTCCATTAAGGAAGACAAACTTCACATCAAGTTGAGAAACCAACCATCTCCTATGGTTGGCTAAGGCAAGAATGACCCTAATGGTAGCCATTCGAGTTGTGGGTCCAAAGGTGTCATGGAAATCCACCCTTTGCTACTGCGCGAAGCCCTTTGCAATGAGCCGCGCCTTTTACTCATCCAGAGTGCCATCACTATGGTCATAGTTGCCTGAAATGGTGATTCGGGTTGCTTGAAACAGAAATGTTTTAGTTCCAAAATGTGTTTTGGAACAAGCATTTTGGCAGACGGGGGTTTTGACCTTCTTTCAGGTCACAAACTGCATTTTGCCTTTCTGTTCCTTCTTGAATGAGCATTCCGTTTTCTTTCCCTTGCTATCCACCCTCTTTCTTAGCTAATCACTCTCCCTACCTGCTGTTTGCTCCACATCCTAGCCCTAAAACACGACATTCCTCGTCTTTTAGCTGCCCAATCCCTTTTCTTTTCTATCCATACTACTATGAAGAAGATTGTGGAGTCATTGCTAGGGTTTGTATTGAGGAAACATTGCTAGGGTTTGTATTTAGCAAAAGACACGAAACACAAGCAACTGGAGGCAATGAAGATGCTGGTGATGGCTTATGGATGCCAAATGTAGCTTGGAAGACTGTCTCACAGTGGGCGGCAGTTGTAGCAGGGGATGCTAGGCAGAGCAACAATAGTAGATGGAGTGGTAGTAGTCGATGGGGTTGGACAGCCATGTGTGTGTGGACTAATGGCTGAAATTTGCACTCACGGGTGATAAACCTGCACAGAAAGGGATTGAAACTGAATCGGGGCAACCTGTCTATTTGTAGATGAGGATGGACCCTCCCAAATTAGCGTTTCACTGAAGTCTCGCGAATCGTGTCTTGTTTTAGGGTTTTCATTAAATTAAGATTGTTTTGGGGCTGTCTAAGTGGCTAATTAGCATGGAATGCATTTCTTAGCTCAACACCTACTTCTAGCTGTTTTTCCTCAGATTTGATGCCGATTTTCATTGCTTCTAGCAAGCAATCCCTCCCCTCTCTTTGTCTTGCACTATTCACATTGATTCGAACAAGTTTTCCCCACTTTTGCTGCTGGTTTCCCTTGTTTCTAGCAAGGTACAACCATGGTGCAGGACACATTTTGGTGCCACATGTGCATCATTAGCGACTATGGAGGTAGTGGTGGCTTGAAGTGGTGGAATGCAACTATTGCCATGTCATACGCACGGGGAGTGCTACGCAAGTGAAGGATCATTTTGCTCGTGTTAGTGGTAAGGATATTGAGAATTGCCTTGATGTGTTTGATGATGTGTACGCTAGTTTAGAGCATTGGAGGTGGCAATGCCTTGTGGTTAGTATACCACGAGGATGATACTTCGTGGCCAAGTGCATGTTTTATGGTTCCATCTCCTCTCGTGGGTGGTAGTGCCCGAAAGAGGGGTAGTGTGTGTATGGATGTTGGTGGTAGTGCTTTTGCTAGTGTGAATGTCTCTACAGATATAGATGCAGAGGCCACTCAAGCTAGTGTAGGTGCTTCTGTTGAGGGTCCAGTTGCTTCACGGATCCCTTTGCCACATCTTGGGGTTGTGTAGGGTGGTAGTAACTCTTTAGTAGAAAGAACAAGTATTGCCAGAGTGCAGCGATGCGGAAGCGTAGGACAAAGACAGAGAGAGAATGAACACAGAGAGAAGAGAGAGAGAGAAAAGGAGACAGTGTAAACGAATAAAATTTGCAGTGTAGTATGCTGTATAAGAATGCAGAAACATACACGGGGGCAGAGGAAATATCTGCATATGTCTTCGACTTGATGATCTCGATCTCCGTCAGTCCGAGCACAGTCTGTCTCAGCCAACAGATCTCAAGACTAGAATCTGAAGTGAATAGATGTTGGAATGTGCCACAAACCGGCTATAAATAGCCAGAAAAATAGGAAATAACTGCATCAGGTCGGCCCGACTGCAGTAAACTGGCCGACTATGCAGTTTGACTGGACAGAACTGTTGTCCGATTGCCCAGTGCCATGTGGCATCCTACTGTACTATTGACGTGTCCTGTGCGTTGACGTGAAACTTGCTGTACTCTACTGTCCAGTGACTGTCTAACATCCCCTCTCAAATCTTGGATGGGTCAAAAGACTGAGGGATTTGGAATGTTGCCGAAGAAGAGCCTGGGGAAGCGCCTTCGTAATCAAATCTGCAAGATTATTCTCCGTCTTGCAGTACTCCACACCAATGGTCCCATCTAGAAGCTTTCCTGAATGAAGTGATATTGGATCTCAATGTGCTTCGTCCGGGCATTGAATACAGGATTTCGTACCAAGGCAATGCAACTCTCATTGTGGCATCGCAGAAGAGTAGGACGAGTCTAGGGGCAGCCAAGCTACTCCAACAATCTCTGAAGCCACACAACCTCACATGTGGTGGAAGATGCAGCCCGATACTCCGCCTCAATAGAAGAAAGGGCTACCGTGGGCTGTTTCTTGCTACTCCAAGAGATAACACCTGTACCCAAGGTAAAACAGTAGCTTGTAGTAGACCGTCGGTGGTCCACATTGTGAGCCCAATCCGAGTCACTCCAACCTGCAAGAACCGGATCGGAAGCATCTGTACCTGCGGGATAAGAAATCCCTAAGTTAGAGGTTCCCTCAAATATCGAAGAATCCTTAGGGCAGCTTGCCAATGCACCTGTTTGGGTTCAGTCATGAACCCTGCCAAAAGACCCACAACAAAACAAAGATCAACACGAGAGTTGAAAAGCCAAATCAAGGATCCAAGCAACTGATGGTAGTATGAAGCATCCATCACGGGAGAATCTCAGTATGAAGTGGCCTTCCAGTTCGGATCCATAGGAGTAGTAATGGGCTGACAAGTCTCCATCTCAAAAGTCACCAAGAGCTCCTAAATGTACCTTTGCTGAGAGATGAAAATCCCCCTTTGAGATTGATAAATCTTGTGACCCAAGAATAAATGAAGAAGCCCCAAATCCGTCATCTTGAATGCCTGATGTAAAGCTGTCTTGGTCTCTCAGACCTTTTGTGCATGATCCTGTGAGAGTGCGCAACGGAAGAAGAACACGAACAGAGAGGAGAGGAGAGAGAAAGCAGGGAATGAAGGAAGAAAGTCTGCACTGACTGAGATGAATGCTGAATACACTGAAATGGACAGAGCAGTCCCTGCACGCAGCCCGGAGCGTCAGTGAGGGCACCAGAACAGACTGGAAGCAATGGCAGCACCAATGCCGGAGACGGAGATGACGGAGACAGTGCTGAACCTGCAGAATACAATGCTGGAATGACTGGGGGGACTGCTATATATAGCCCCCAGGCCAGTAAACTGGCCGACCTGCCAAATCTGGCCGACCTGGCCAGATTTGGCCGACCAGCCAGACTTTGGCCAGATCTGGCCGACTTTGGCCAGATCTGGCCGACCTGCCCAGTAAACTGGGCCGACTGCACAATAACAGCCCAGTATGGGCTGTGTGACTCCCAAAGGCTGCAGACTGACAAGGACAGCCACTAAAAGACTGATAGAGCTCCTCTGTCTCGTGTCAGACTCTGACAGGAGCTCACAACCAGGAGATGACAGACTGAGAATGATAAAGAGCAGGCTAACACCCCCTCTCAGATCCTGGGAGGGTCTGAAGACCCAAGAACCGCATGTGATGAAGCAAAGAAGCCTGAGGCAAAGGCTTCGTAAAGAGATCAGCTGCATTGGCCGCCGTAGGACAATAGACCACCACCAGCTCCGAATCCACGATCCGCTCTCGAACATAGTGATACTAAACCTCAATGTGCTTCGTGCGAGCATGAAACACCGGGTTCTTGGCCAAAGCAAGAGCACTCTGGTTATCCACGCGCAGCTCCGTAGGTCCGGTCTGGGAAAAGCCAATCTCCGCCAGTAAGCGACGGAGCCAAACTGCCTCCATAGCGGTCGAACATAGGGCCTGATACTCAGCCTCTGTAGAAGAAAGGACCACAGTAGGCTGCTTCTTGCTGCTCCAAGAGACAGCACCGGATCCAAGGGTGAAAGCATAACCTGTAGTGGATCGTCTCGAATCCACATCACCTGCCCAATCAGAATCACTCCATCCAGAAAGAGTAATCCCATCTCCATACATGATCCCGAAGGATCGAGTCCCCTGTAAATAGCGAAGAACCCGCAAGGCTGCCTGTCAATGATCCTGGGTAGGAGTCTGTATAAAAGAAGACAATAAAGCCACCACAAAAGAGATATATGGCCTCGTGTGAAGCAGCCAGATAAGAGAGCCGACAAGGCACCTGTAACGAGTGGCATCTATAAGGGGAACTCCAGCTGTCAAAAGCTTGGACTCTGGGTCCATGGGGCATGAGATAGGCCGACACGCAGCCATATCAAACTCCGAAAGAAGCTCGGAAATGTACTTGTGCTGTGAGATAAAAATGCCCTGTGCCATCTGATAGATCTCCAGGCCTAGAAAGAAGTGAAGGATCCCTAGATTCGTCATGTCAAACTCCTGTTGAAGAATGGACCGAGTATGCTCCACCTGCTGAGTGTCGCTCCCTGTAATGATAAGATCATCCACATACAAGATAAGGAACGCAGAAAGAGAATCCACAACCCGTAAGTAGAGGTTGGGATCATAAGCGGAGCGCGCAAAGCCACTCTGTAGAAAGAAGCGGTCAATCCGCTGGTACCAAGCACGAGGAGCCTGCTTCAAGCCATAAAGAGCCTTCCGCAGCCTGTAGACATGATCCTCCTTCCCTTGCACAAGAAAACTAGGAGGCTGTGAAACATAAATCTCCTCCTCAAGAACGCCATTCAGAAAAGTAGACTTGACGTCCATCTGATAAACAGACCAACGGTGGTGAGCAGCAAGAGCCAAAAGAACGCGAATGGTGGACATCCTGGCTGTAGGAGCAAAAGTCTCAAAGTAGTCCAAGCCTGCGCGCTGTGCAAAACCCTTGGCAATAAGCCTAGCCTTATGGTTGTCCAAGGAGCCATCTGCAAGATACTTGGTCTTAAAGACCCATTTCACACCTATCACCTTCCGTTTCTCGGGACGTGGAACAAGCTCCCAAGTATGGTTTCGCTCGATGGAATCGAGCTTGGCCTGCATAGCCTGTCTCCAAATATCCTGTGCAAGAGCCTCCTCCACAGTGGAAGGCTCGGAATCTTGAAGAATCTGTGACATAAGAGCATAGTTCACACATAGTGAACTATCCCGCTGGGCCTGTAAACGTGCTGATCGATGTGGACCTGTAGAAGAAGCAGGAAAGTGAGTAACACCTGAATCCTGCATGAGCCGGCGATACCATAAAGGAATCCTGAGAGACTCTTGCTGCTGTGAGGGAGACCGGGGGGTCTCCGGAACCTGCAAAGCACCCAAATCGGAGAGGGACTCCCCCTCACCGAGTGAAGGTAGATCCTCCGCATCAGAAGAAGGTTGTGTATCCCGTGAAGATCCCGAAGTGGAGATGGAAGAGCTCGTAGAAGACGGAGTCAGATCCACCAAAGGGGAAAGGGAAGCCGAAGGAGGAGGAATAGGGGGGGTGCTAAGGGGTATCCTGGAAGGAAGTGAAGGTAGAGAAGGTGGGGGGGGGGGGGGGGGGTCCGTCGATGACGAAGAAACATCTGAAATGGAACCATCAATCGGATCCTCAGAGGCGGAAGCCTCATCAAAGATCACATCCCTGCTCACCTCAACCTTCCGCGTCGTCGGGTCGTAGAGCCGATATCCCTTCGTGGTCGTGCTATAACCAACGAAGATAAGCTTTCTCGACTTAGAGTCGAACTTCGCCTTCCTCTTCTTCTTGTCCACATGGACAAAAGCATCGCATCCAAAGATGCGAAAATGGGACACGGAAGGCTTCTTCCCAAAGAAAGCCTCATACGGAGTCATGTCCTGTAACGCCGAAGTCGGAGAGCGGTTGCGAATATGCACCGCTGTAGCCACCGCCTCACCCCAAAGGAAATGAGGAAGACTCCTATGCTCCAGCATAGATCGGGCCATCTCCACCATGGTCCGATTCGCACGCTCCACCACACCATTCTCTGATGGTGTGTTCGGATGGGAATACTCCACCCGAATACCATGATCCGTGCAAAACTGAGAGAAAAGGTGAGAAGTGAACTCGCCACCGTGATCAGCTCGAACGCCACGAACCTTGGAAGTTGTTTGGGTCTCCACAAACACCTGCCACTCACAGAAACGGGAGTACGCCTCGCTCTTGTACTCCAAGAAATAAGGCCACACATAACGACTAAAGTCGTCCACAAGCAACATCAAATACCTGGCCTTCCCAAGGGAGGCCGTGCCTATAGGTCCGCAAAGGTCGGTGTGAACCAACTCAAGCGGAGAAGTAGCCCTCCTAGAAGCAACCTGAGGGCGAGGCTGCCTATGCTGCTTGCCCCTCAAGCAGCTAGGGCACAAAGTGTGAAGAGGAGGGAAATCAGGAAGTCCCTCCACCATCTTCCTCCTAGAAGCCCGCCGAAGAGAATCGAGGTTCAAATGACCATACCGAGCATGCCAAAGCAGCCCAATCTCATGGGAAGTCCGCGCAGCCAAGGCTGTGAGCGTATAAAGCCCACCCTCCTGTGTACCTGTCCAAAGAGCATCACCTGTAGAAGCATCCTCCACTGTGACTGCATCCTGTGTAAAAATGACTTGGGTACCTAGCTGAGTAAGGGCATGCACAGATAATAGGTTAAAACCCAAATCAGGAACATAGAGAACTTTGGCGGAGGAAGACCGCCTGTCAGAAAACATAGGTAAAGTCCCCACGCCTCGAACAGGGATTGTAGAATTGTCACCAATGGTGACGGTACCCCCTTTGGAACGAAGATCCTGAAGCCAATCCTGACGGAAGGTCATATGTGAAGATGCTCCACTGTCGACGAGCCAAGGCTTCTCCTGTGTGGTAGAAGCTAGGGCTGTATCCTCCTCAACGAAGACATGCACAAACGCAGATTCTGTTGTGGCTGGGGCCGCCTTCGAGTCCTTCTCCTTAGGCTTCAAATGGGGATACTTCTGCCAACACTTCTCCTCGGGATAAGTGCCCTTCCCACAATGGGGACACTTGGGCTTCTTCTCCTTCGCATCCTTCTTGTCCTCCTCCTTCTTGTCCTTGGCCTTCTCCTTCTTTTGTTTCTTCTTCTTGCCGCCACCTGTGCCGACCGTAAATGCCTTGGTGGAGCCACTGGCTCCCACCTCTTTGAGTCGCTCGTCATGCTCCAAGACAAGCGGGGAAAGCTCCTCCCATAGGAGTGTCTCACGGGTCCTTGAGGTGATGAGGCTGGTATAGAAGACATCATAACGGGGTGATGGCAGCTGAGTCAACAGAATCATCGCCATATCCTCAGACGATATCATACGACCAAGAGAGGCTAACTCGCCTCGCATATCCTCCATCTTCGTGATGTGCTCCTTCATGGAAGGAGAATCATCAAGACTGAGCATCCGCAACTTCTTCTCCAAGGAAATCTTGTGGGCAAATGTCTTGTGCTGATACAAAGACGCAAGCTTCTTCCACACTTCCGCCGCAGTCTGTAACCTGTGAACATGTACAAGAACGGAATCATGGAGACTCATAAAAAGAAAGGAACGGGCTCGAGAGTTGAGCCTATCCCATAAGGCTGCACGGTCCATAGAGGTGCCATCGGACGAATCCGCGGGGGGACGGTCGATGGGTGAAGAAACAAGCTCCCAAAGGTCAAATGTATCGAGGATGCAGGCCACCTTGCATGACCAGAGGGAGTAGTTGGAACCATCCAACTTATCTTCCTTCGGAAAGGAAGGGAGAATCGGCACCTGAATAGAGGGAATCAAGGAAGGCATCCGCACATCTGAAGCAATCTTCACGGAAGAGACCTTCGCGGTAGATGGAACCCTTTGAGATGCATGGACTGAAGAAGGACGAGTGCGAGGAGGTTCTTCCCGACGTCGAACCTCATGATAATCCCGCCTCCGCTCAGAGGAATGATGAGAAAGAAGTTCATCCTCTGAGTTATCAAAGCTTGAAAACTGGTAAGACATCTTCCAATTTGCAAAATACCAAAGAAAGTTGTGCCGATGTCGAAATATGACCAGCAATGTGGTCACCAACCACCAAGACGCAGGCTGAGAATGCCTACATACACCTGGATCTGCAAAACGCAAAGATAACTGATGATGATCACCAGAAAAGAGACCACCAGCACCAGGAAACAGCCAGGAAAGGAGTCGCCAGCAGGAAATGTGCCACCTGGAGTGGAAGCGACCAGCAGAACAGCAAAACGCAGCCTGTAGATGAGTCGCCCAGCAGAAGGAGGGACAGCCTGGTGGAAAACGCAGGGTTGTTGCGTCGCTGGATGACGTGGCAGCCTCTGTAGACAGCGTGGACAGAAAACGCAGGCTGAAGAGCCTCCAGAAGAAGTCGCCTGGCAGTTGTTGATCAGATGGCAGCAGCAGTAAGGTATCTCACTCCTGAGGGTATGTCCTCCGTGCTCTCAATCAGGTGATGATACCATGTGAGAGTGCGCAACGGAAGAAGAACATGAACACAGAGGAGAGGAGAGAGAAAGCAGGGAATGAAGGAAGAAAGTCTGCACTGACTGAGATGAATGCTGAATACACTGAAATGGACAGAGCAGTCCCTGCACGCAGCCAGGAGCGTCAGTGAGGGCACCAGAACAGACTGGAAGCAATGGTAGCACCAATGCCGGAGACGGAGATGACGGAGACAGTGCTGAACCTGCAGAATACAATGCTGGAATGACTGGGGGGACTGCTATATATAGCCCCCAGGCCAGTAAACTGGCCGACCTGCCACCGACCAGCCAGATCTGGCCGATCTGCCACCGACCAGCCAGATCTGGCCGACCTGCCCAGTAAACTGGGCCGACTGCACAATAACAGCCCAGTATGGGCTGTGTGACTCCCAAAGGCTGCAGATTGACAAGGACAGCCACTAAAAGACTGACAGAGCTCCTTTGTCTCCTGTTAGACTCTGACAGGAGCTCACAACCAGGAGATGACAGACTGAGAATGATAAAGAGCAGGCTAACAGATCCCCTGTCAGAATCAAATCATCAACATACAACACAAACAACACATGACCAACCTCGGAAGTGTGCACATAAACTGCGGATCAGCCTTGGAGTGCCGATATCCCAACTTCGACTGAAGAAACGAGTCAATCTTCTCGTTCCATGCACGCGGAGCCTGCTTGAGGCCATACAAGGCCTTCTTTAACCTGTAAACTTTCCCATCCGAGGATCCAAAGTGAGGAGGTTGCTCAACATAGATCTCCTCCTACAAGTCACCATTTAGAAAGGCCGACTTCACATCCAACCGAGACAGGCTAGCTTTTATGGCAAAAAACGAGTAAACTCATTAGACATAAATTCACCTCCCTTGTCTGAACGCAACGTCTTCAGTCGCCATCCAGAACGGTTCTCCTCAAAGAGAAGCCAATCCTTGAAGTGAGAGAAAGCCTCTGACTTCAAAGTCAAGAAATAGGCCTAAGTCATCCTGCTATAGTCATCTACGATCAACATGAAGTACAGGCTCCCCTTCAAGGCCTCAGTTCATATCGGGCCACAAAGATCCGTAGATACAAGCTCCATGGGTGAAGTAGACCGCCTAGAAGCTTTGTTGGGAATCGCATCCCGATGTAGTTTCCCATGAATGCAGGAGACACATAGCTGATGGCTCACCACTATGTTCGGGACAAATGACCCTCGCGATGCCTTCTGAATGTACTCGTAGTTCAGGTGGCCAAACCGAGCATGCCATAGCTTGGATTGTGTCTGAGAAGTAAGAAGAAGAGAGGTAAGAGCTGGGGAAGATTTCAACTTGTAGATGCCACATCGTCCTCATACCCTGCAGAGAGAACCTTCCTCGATCCACAATCAAGGACGTGAATAGTATCACTGTCAAACTGCACTAAGAGACGAAGAGCACAAATCTTACGGACTGAAAGCAAATGATACCCCAAGCTTGGCACATGCAACACCTCGGAAGTGTGGGTACCACCACATCCATCTAGAATAAGTTGCATCTCACCCTGCGTAGCAATAGACACAGAAGAGCTATCGCCAATGAGAATCGGCCCATGCAAAGGTCGTAAATGGGCAACACTATCGGAAGGAGTTATGTGCCGTGAGGCACCACTGTCCACAATCCACTCTCGAGCTTGGGGGGCTGTCATCGCAGCATCAGAAGTCTTCGATGTAGAGTCCTCAATGACTGCTAAGTGTAGAAAAGCAATTGATGAGGGTGCAGCCACCGCTTCAGAATCCTTCGTGTCATTCTTCTTGGTGTCTTTCTTGTCTTTGTTGGGGCAATTCTTCTTCCAGTGACCGGTCTTACCACAAATATGACAAGTCGATTCCTTCTCCTTGTCCTTCTTGGATTTGTTGTTTTGTACAAGTACATGGATCAGATTGTAGAGGTGCTCGACAAAAACATCTTCTTGTTTCGAGATAAATAAGTGAATCAATGACCATTCATTCCAATTTCACCTTTTTAATCATATGTATGAATCTATAATTTGTCATGATTCATAATTCATATTGCTATGTGGATAATAGGTTAGCTTTTATATATATTATAGAGTGTAGGACATTCGCCTAGTGTGGAATAGGAGATGGGATTGGTTTCACAAATCAATCCATGTTGTGACACATTGCTTGCATCCTCTTTAGCATAACGAGGATCAAAATGCAAGTGAAGAGCTCGAAGAGGGGATGCAAGATTATTTTAGAAAGTGGGCTGATGCAGATGTTTCCATCATTATGCGACTTGAGGATGATCTCCTCAAGTTTTGTAATCACAATCTCTCATTTGCACGCCCCACAATAGAGTTACATGAGATATAGCTCTAGTCTATGTCTTGGTTGGAGAAGTATTGAAATTGTGCTTTGACATTAGTGAGTAAAGTTTAAACAATAAACATGTTACATGATATATCATACAGTGATACATGTAAGTTGTAACATAAATAAGTGTGCTGAATTTTTTCTTATTCTTTTATTGGAATTTGGCAAAAAAGGATAGCTATTCGTGTTCTCTCGTAGGATTGTGGTAGTAGACTTCTTGAGAGAAATCGGAGCATGTGGACACTGTTTCACACCAAAAAGAGAAATAGGTTGAAGATTGCTCAGCTTGAGAGATTGGTTTTTTAGCATTGTAACTTACATTTGATTGAGAATTCAGGTTACACACTTGACCCAAAGCAAGTATATGTAGATAAGATTGACATATAGAAGGTGGAGGACATTTCTACCATTCCAGAGGATGAGATAGATATCTACAAAATGCTATATGAGGAGGTGTCTGCACCTTCGCATCAGACACGGTCCAAGCGTACATTAGCTAGAGCGAGAGGATCTCAACTTTAATGTGGAGCTGCTTCTACCGATACAACTCTAGTGGCAAATGATGATGATGATGCCTCCTCTTCCTTTAGTAGCAGTACTAGTGCTCATGCTAGTAGCTTTGAGGAGGCTGAGACAAAGATGGCTTTGGATGATGCACTTAGTGACTCATATGAGTTATTAGATGACAGATCATGATATGATGATTCATAGACTTGTACTTTGCAGACTTGCTGTTAATTGATTATGCAGATTCATGTTTATGGTTCAGTGGCATTTGGATGACTCATGACTCATGACTCATGACTCATGACTCATGAGATACTATGATACACCATACATCATATGTCATAGTTGTATTTCTTTTTCACATACTGTTTACTGCGTTACGACTCACGAGTACTCTCTTTTTCGAGTCTATATGACATAATATAAGTCTATGATTGTTCACTTTTGAGCCTTCAATCTTGAGTTTACTGTCTATGACAAGTTACAATTTACTATCTTAAAATCAATCATGATTCGTGTATACTTTAAACTTGTCAAATCTCGATTCTCTTCTAATTTCTAATGTTGTATTGTTGAAGAATTTTAGTGTTTTGATATAGAGGTTCAACTAATAAGTGGTGTTACTCTATCATATATTTATAGTCATATTATTTGAATGTGTATATTTTTACTTTTATACCTATATTTTTTGGATTCCCGTTTCCCTGTGCTGTTTCGGACTAGGCCCAAACTCCCATTTCATGACTTTGAAACACGTTTCTATTTTGGCGTTTCTAGAAGTTCTGGCAACTATGGTACTTTGTCTTAAAGACCCATTTGATGCCAATCAAGTGCCATTTCGCTCAATAGCATCCAACTCCTGCTTCATACCTTCTTTCAATGCTGTGATTGTAAAGCCTCCTTCATGGAGGTGGGTTCCCTATCCTGCATAGCACGAGTCGTTGAATAATAGTTAGTACAAACAAGCTTGATGGAATGTGCCTAGTTCTTTGAGAGCACCAGGAGCCATCTTGCAGATTACCACTCTTGAGGGACTCCCTCAATTTGTGAATCATTAATTGTAGCATGAGCCCAACGAGGAGGCCGATACTCCTCTCACCACTCTGTCTCTGTTGAAGTCCTCGGAATATCCACTGGATTGATGCAATGGGTGAATCCAATAGCGAAGCAATCTCCTCCTCCCTGGAGGGTTGAGCCTTAATAGGAAGGGGCTTCAAAGGCATTGGAGTAGGTATCTAACTGTCACCTGGATCTCCAAGGAGGGGATGCTCAACACCCCCCTCTATAGTTGGAAACTCCACATTTTGAACATCTTGACTCATGTGTACCTCCCGAGAAGTGGGATCATAAAGCGTGTATCCTTGGGACTGCAAGCTATAACATTGATCTATATAAGTTTGTCGAAAGAAGCTCTTATTGGGAATAGTATCTCTATGTTGCTTGCCATGAAGGCAAGATACACATGGTGGGTGGCTCACTCCAATCTCTAGCAATCCTCGCACTAGTTGACCACGAGTTATCTTCCGAAGGTATTTGTAGTTGAGGTGACTAAATCGAGCATGCCATAGCTCAGTTCGACTTTGAGAAGAAAGAAAAAGAGAAGAAAAGGTGGATGAAGATTGCATCTTGTAGACTCGATTGTCCTCATGACCTGCACAAAGAACTTGTCTAGAAACTCCATTAAGAACTTGGAAGGAATCCTTATCAAACTTGACTGCCAAACCAGGAGCAGAGATCTTGCTCATTGAAAAAAGATGATATCCTAAACATGGCATATAGAGCACCTTTGATGTGTGGGCACCACCCTGCCTATCCTGAATCAGTTCCATATCACCTTTTCCTTTGATCGGACTGAAGAGTTGTCACCTATGAGAATTTGCCCATGCATCTGACGCATATGGGCAATACCATTTGAGGGAGTCATGTGGTGGAAAGCACCACTGTCCACAATTCACTCATGAGACTATAGGGCCATCATCGCTCCATTAGTGGGCCGTCAAAGGAACATTCTCTATCACCTCCAAATGGAGGAAGGTTGCTGATGCTTCTTCCAATGACCTGTCTTACCACAGATGTGGCAAGTAGATTCCTTGGCTTTATGTTGCTTGATCTTCTTGTCTTTCTTGTTGTTGTTGTTCTTTTCCTTTTGTAGGGAAGATTGACCGATCAAAGCCTTCGGCTCGAGAGCGTTCTGACCTTTGAGTTGTTCCTCTTGGTCCAAAACCATTGGGACCAACTCCTCTCACTTACGGGTCCCAGTTTGCCTTGAAGCAATAAAGGTAGAACAGAATGCACTGAATAGAGGTGGTAAATGGAAAGAAGAGTTGTCGCCATGTCCTCTGAGGTAATTATCTTCCCTGTGTTTTGGATTTGCGTCTATAATTGCTAAAGCTTATTGATATGCTCCCTTATAGAAGAAGACTTTTTGGGACTCCAATTTTTCATATGAACCTCCAGAGACGTCCACTTCATAATGATCATTCAATTGTACATTTGAGCTAACTCGATCCATAGCTCCCGAGCCATGATCAAGTGCTCGATGTGAGCAATAATAGCTGGAGAGAGAGAGAGAGAGAGAGAGAGAGAGAGAGAGAGAGAGAGAGAGAGAGAGAGAACAGATGCATGCATTCAATTTATCCCAATGTGTGTGTAAGTTCATCAACTCGGCTTTCTCATTAGCAAAAAACTTGGAGGCATTACGGCTTGTAGGATGGTCTATAGCCTTGGTCACGAGCTCTACCAAATCATAGGACTCCAAGATGGCAAGCATCATTACTTGCCAAATGTAGTAATTCTTCCCATCTAGCTTTTGATTTGAAGGAAGACTCGGTAGGACGGGGACCTTAAGGTCCATAATAGCCTAAAACTCCACATCAAGTTTGGTAGACATTGTCAACGGAATAACTTGCAAAAAAACAAGGGCAGTTCCCTCTAACTCTGTGCATTGTGCCCATGCTTGCTAGGGCTTCTTCCACTCATCCTCAGCGAGTTTCAATTGTGGGAGGCAATGAAAACTCAAAATCTGCTTTGAAAGGGCTGAAAACGCAGCTTTTCTCCTTCACCAACAGCAAAAACCTATAAAAAACAGCAACTTCGCTCCTTCCCCGCACTTCACATGTTCGCCTCAGCCCCCAAGTGCTGAAAACGCAAACTCTTGTCGCAAGGAAACCTCCCATTCAAGTTTTCCCATGATCAATCAGCCCTTCTACATTGCTTGTCAAAAGATGACGTACCAACGAGATAGTACTGTTTGCAGGGAGGAACACTGAGTGAACTCGGCAAACATGGAGAAGAGAAGAGAAGAGAGAAGAAACTCTCATGAATGGAATGATGAAGTTCTGAATCATGGAGTGAATGTCATACAAGGGAACAAGGGTGTCGTAGCACAAGGAAGATGATGAAGACAGCCATGAACCACGAACCACAATGTCCTCTTGAAGGGGTGTGAGGGCAGTGGAGAGGCTGGAGAGGAGAGTTGATGGACTGAATGAATCAGCCGTAAGGAGTGAATGAGAGAGTGGCCTATAAATAGGCACAGTCAGTCTAGGATGGTGCTCCTTTTGTCAGAGTGCAGCGGTGCGGAAGCGTAGGATTGAGAGAGAGAGAATGCAGAGAGAGAGAAGAGAGAGAAAGAGAGTGGAAGATGAAGATCTGCTATATAAAGTGTGCTGTATACAAAGATATGTAGATATATACACGGGCGCAGTGCGCTGGACTGCGTGTCTCCACCTCGACGATGCAATTTACTGTTCACCTCGAAGTCTGCTGCAGTCTGCACGATCTCCTGTCTGAAATCTGCAAACAGAGACAGAATCTGCGCGAGCCACCAGCCTTTAATCTGCGAGCAGAAGAATGTATACAGACTGCTGAAAACTCGGCTATAAATAGCCAGAATTAGGGCGCCAAAAATAGACAGGTTGGCTAGCCGATTGATGCAGAATCAGGTCGGACTGCCACATGGCAGTCCGACTGCACCTGAACAGGATCTGATCGCTAATACCCTCTCTCAGAGCCTGGGCGGGGCAGAAGCCTGAGGGATCTGGCATGTCTCCGAAGTAAAGCCTGGGGAAGTGCCTTCGTAAACAAATCTGCAAGATTGTCCTCCGTCTTGCAGTACTCCACAGTGATGGTCTCATCCAGAAGCTTCTCTCTGATAAAGTGGTACTGGATCTCTATGTGCTTTGTCCGGGCATGAAAAACAGGATTCCATGCCAAGGCAATGCAACTATCATTGTCGCATTGCAGCAAAGTAGGACGAGTCTGGGGGCAGCCAAGCTCCTCCAACAATCTCTGAAGCCACACAGCCTCACATGTGGTGGAAGACGCGGCCCGATACTCCGCCTCAGTTAGACGAAAGGGCTACCGTGGGCTGCTTCTTGCTACTCCATGAGATAACACCTGCACCCAAGGTAAAACAGTAACTTGTAGTAGACCGCCTGTGGTCCACATCACCGGCCCAATCGGAGTTGCTCCAACCTGTAAGAACAAGATCTGAACCACCTGTGCCTGCGGGATAATGAATCCCTAAATCAGACGTCCCCCTCAAATACCGAAGTATCCTCTAAGCAGCCTGCTAATGCACCGTTTGAGGTTCACTCATGAACCCTGCCAAGAGCCCAATAGCAAAACAAAGATCAACATGAGTGTTGAGGAGCCAAATCAATGATCCAATCAACTGACGATATCGGGAAGCATCCGCCATGGGAAAAGCTGAATGGGAAGTGGCCTTCCAGTTTGGATCCATAGGAGTAGAAAGGGTCCGACAATCCTCCATCGCAAAAGAAACCAAGAGCTCTTGTACATATCTCTGCTGAGAGATGAAAATCCCCCTCTGAGATTGATAAATCTCATGGCTCAAAAAGAAATGGAGTAGACCCAAGTCCGTCATCTCGAACGTTCCATGTAAAGCTCTTCATCTCTTGGACCTTCGGTGCATGATCACCTGTGATAATCAAATCATCAACATACAACACAAAAAGCACACAATCAGCCTTGGAAGTGTGTACATAAAGTTGCGGATTGGCCTTGGAACGCCGATATCCCAACTGGGACTGAAGGAACGAATCAATCTTCTCGTTCCATGCATGCGGAGCCTGCTTGAGGCCATACAAGGCCTTCTTCAACCTGTAGACTTTCCCATCTGAAGATCCAAAGCCAGGAGGCTGCTCTACGTAGATCTCCTCCTTCAGATCACCATTGAGGAAGGCCGACTTCACATCCAACTGGTAGACAGGCCATCTCCTATGGCTAGCCAAGGCAAGAACAACTCGAATAGTCGCCATACGAGCAGTGGGGGAAAAAGTGTCATGACAATCAATCCTTGGGCGCTGTGCAAAACCTTTAGCAACAAGGCGAGCCTTGTGCTTGTCCAAAGAACCATCGCCAAGGGTGCTTGTCCAAAGAACCATCGCTAAGGTACTTGGTCTTGAAGACCCATTTGACGCCAATCACCTTCTAATTCGGGGGGCGTGGCATGAGTGACCAAGTGCCATTCCTCTCAATAGCCTCCGACTCGGCTTCCATAGCTTTCTTCCATGGTGCGGACTGTAAAGCCTCCTTCACAGAGGTGGGCTCTCTATCCTGCATAACACGGGCCATCAAACAATAGTTAGAGCAAACAAGCTCCGTAGAATGTGCCTGGTGCCTTCGTGACCGTCGCGGACCATCCTGCGGTCCCCACTCCTCAGGAACCCCCTCGATCCTTGAATCATGGAGTGTGTCATGGGCCCAACGAGGAGGAGGCCGGACCTCTCCTCGTCTCTCTCCATCAGCTGAAGACTCTGGGATATCCACCGGTGGTAACTCCTCGGGGGTGTCCGGTGGAATAGTAGATTCTGTGTTAGAAATAGAATCAGAATCAAAAGGTGTGGGCTCCAAAGGAACTGTCGCGGGAGCCCAACTCTCCCCTGGATCTCCAAGAACGGGATGTTCCTCACCCGTTGCTATGGCCGAAACCTCCACAAACCGCACATCTCGACTGGTGTACACATCCCACTTGACGGGATCATACAAACGATAGCCTTGGGACTGGGAGCTGCAGCCAACAAATACCTGTCTTCGGGAAGCTGTTTCAAATTATCACGATGAGCCTTGGGAATGTGAACATAGGCATCACACCCAAAGACCCTAAAATAAGAAACATCGGGCTTAGTCCCAAAGTAAGTCTCAAAAGGTGTCATCCCATCAACGGCCGAAGTGGGGGATCGGTTAAGGATGTGGACTGCAGTAGCCATAGCCTCGGCCCACAAAAACTGAGGTGTCTGTTGGTGCTCCATCATGGTGCGCGCCATCTCGATCACACTTCGGTTCTTCCGTTCAAGAATGCCATTTTCTTGAGGAATGTTGGTATTAGCAAACTCCTGGTGAATACCTTTTATCTGCACAAAAACGAGCAAACTCATTAGAAACAAATTCACCCTTGTCGGATCGCAAGGTCTTCAATCTCCGGCCTGATCGGTTCTCCTCAAAGAGAAGCCAATCCTTGAAGTGGGAGAAAGCTTTTGACTTCAATGCCAAAAAATAGGCCCATGTCATCCTGCTGTAGTCATCTACGATCAACATGAAGTACGAGCTCCCTCGCAAGGACTCGTTCCTCATAGGGCCACAAAGATTCGTAGATACAAGCTCCATTGGTGAAGTAGACCGCCGCGAAGCGGTGTTGGGAATCACATCCCGATACTGTTTCCCACGAATGCAGGAGACGCATGGCTGCTGGCTCACCACTATGTCCGGCAACCCTCGAACAAGCTGTCCACGTGACGCCCTCTGAAGATAATCATAGTTGAGGTGACCAAACCGAGCATGCCATAGCTTTGACTGTGTCTGAGAGGTAAGAAGAAGAGTAGAGAGGGCGGTAGAAGATTGCAGTTTGTAGATGCTGTTCTCCTCATATCCAGATGAGAGAACCTTCCTAGACGCACGATCAAGGATGCGCACCGAATTACTGTCAAACTCCACCAAAAGTCCAAGGGAGCAAATCTTATGAACGGACAGTAGATGATACCCTAAACTTGGTACATGCAAGACCTCTGAGGTATGGGTACCACCACATCCATCTGGAATAAGCTGCATCTCACCCCGACCTGCAATAGACACCGAAGAGCTATCAATGAGAATCTGCCCACGCGAAGGTCGCAGTTGGGCAACACCATCTGATGAAGGAGTCATGTGCCGGGAGGCACCACTGTCAACGATCCACTCTCGAGCCTGGGGAGCTGTCATCGCAGCATCAGAAGCATTCGGTGTAGAGTCCTCAATGACAGCTAGATGAAGAAATGCAACTGATGAGGGTGCAGCCACCGCTCCAGAATCCTTTGTGTCCTTCTTGTTGGTGTCCTTCTTGTCTTTGTCAGGGCAATCCTTCTTCCAATGGCCAGTCTTTCCACAAATGTGGCATGTGGATTCTTTGTCCTTGTCCTTATCCTTCTTTGACTTGTTATCCCCCTTCTTCTTCTTTTGGTCCTTCCCCTTCTTCTGAGAGGCTTGACCTGTCAGTGCCTCCGACTTGGAAGCATTCTGTCCCTTTAGTTGTTCCTCTTGGTCCAAGACCATAGGAACCAACTCTTCCCACCGAAGAGTGGACTCCCGCCCCGAAGCAATAAGGGCGGAGTAGAAAGCACCGAATTGTGGCGGCAACTGGGACAAGAGTGTGATCGCCATGTCTTCGGAGGAAATCGGCTTCCCCGCATTCTGAACCTGCATCTGAAGCTGTCTAAGCTTGTTGATGTGCTCCTGCAACGAAGAAGACTTGTTCACGGACAAGGTCCGCATCTGAACCTCCAAAGAAACCCACTTCATAAGGGTCATCCGGTTATACATCTGATCAAGCTCCAGCCATATTTCCCGAGCCACCGTCAAGTGCTTGATGTGAGCTATCACGGCTGTAGTACAAGACGGAAAAAGAAAGGAACGAATCTTGGCATTCAGTTTGTCCCAGTGAGACTGTGCCTTGGTCAACTCCGCACGAGCATCAGAAGAGAGTTTGGACTCATCTCTCACCGAGGGCCAGTCGATCTCCACCTGTACAAGCTCCGCCAAATCGTAGGACTCAAGGATGGCCAACATCATCACACGCGAGATGCGGTAGTTGTCGCCATCGAGCTTTTGATCTGCGGGAAGAGCCGGTAAGACAGGCACCTTCCGGTCCATAATCGTCTGGAACTCCAAGTCAATCTCGGTAGACATCTTCACCTATAATGCCTTCACAAACGCAAAAGCAGCCCCCTTTGATTGTGAAAACTTAGCCTGCTAGGGCTCTTCCGCGTCCCAAAACTTCTTCACTCGCCGGAGGTAATGAAAAAGTAAAACCTGCACTTGAAAGCTGAAAACTCAAACTTCCTCCTCGTCAAACAGCAGAAAACAGCAGCAAATCCACCACCTGGACTTCTTTCCTGCACGCCCACGCTCGCTTCAGCCTTGTTCCGAGGCGCAGCTCTCCTGCCTGCCCTCAAACGCTGAGGGTGAAGTAAGAAAATCCCCCTCTGAATCCCAGTCTGAGAGAGAAAGGGAATCCGACTACTCATGGCTCACGGACTGCGAAGCATTTGATGACGAAGGAAGTGCCGCCGGTCGTGCTGAAGAAGGTATCTGGGGCTCGGAAAAAGAAGTCGGAAAGCACCGGGAAGTGGCCTCTCGAACCTGAGTGGAAGAGGGTGGAGAAGGAGGCTCAGGATGAGCCAAGGGTGAGGAACAGTCACGGGCTCTCAAGAGAGTGGACTATGGAGGAGATGTAGGCAGGGGAAGCCACTGTACTCAGAAGTAGGTGAAGACTGCCGTTGGCATTGCGACGATCCCCAGGAGGTCGTAGCGCCAATCGATCCTCCCTGTGCTTAAAAGGACTTAGTGTGCATCGGATGCGTCTTATTGCCTTGAGCATAGTACAATGGTAGCCGATGCAGAATGTTCTCTCTGTGGCCCAGCAAGGAGAGGTGGCACAAGGAGTGCCTAGTGGAAGACGCATATACTCCAGGGGGTGGGGAGCAAAGGTCGAAGTCGGCAAGCATCGGTGGCGTGTCCGGTGATGCCACAGTAGGAGCATAGTAGTCTGGTCATCTGTTGGTAAAGAAGCCATGGGTACCAGTGTGCCGTGCTGAAGAAAAGTTGGAGTAGTAAAAAGAAACCCACTGTGGCTCTCTCGACGAGTATTGAAGTAGAATGCAGAGGCATAGCCTTAGTTGCATGCGAAGCTATGTGGCTGGTTAAGATGTTGGATTTGGGCGTATGTGTGGATAAACGAGTCAAGCTATACTATGATAACATGAGTAGTGTGTTTTTTGCTAGTAATCCTATTTATCATGCAATATCAAAGTGCATAGGAAGTACATTACCATTTCATTAGAAAAATGGTACTTGGAGGTAAGATGGATCTTATCCTTGTGAAGACAAAAGACCAAGTAGTGGACATCTTTACCAAAACACTTGGTAAGGATAAGTTTACTCACTTCAAAGTGCTACTTGGAATACATGATGTGACTTGAGCTTAAGGGGGAGTGTGAAGAATCAAGCTCTGAGAATGTATCAACTCTCTCTAGCTATAGGTTAGCTGGATGACAAGTGTGCCATAATAATATCGATTAGAACTAGCTGTATTAGTTAGTTAGTGACAAAGTCATGTGCGAGATGAGCTATAAAAAAACATAATCCTTTTCTATTCAATCTATAAATAACGCCTTTATATTACACCCTTGTGTATGTACAAAATGTATAAAAATGGTATTTTAAAAATACCATTTTTTGAAACCACATGATGCATATATATATTCATGAGTAACTTACTCGAGTACGCGGCCTACTATCCAATATCCTTCCCTCCCTCTATCCACCCATTAGGTATCCCCCTTTTTCCCTTTAAAAAAAAAACACACACACACACACACACACACAATAAAACAAAAAAAATCATATATATATATATATATATATATATATATATATATATATTCATATAAAAACCTTCTCAACATAATCACAAACCAAACAATACAATAAAATAAACTCAACTACACAACGAAAAAAAAAAGCCCAACAAAACAAAACACGCAACACACACACAAACACAATTCCCTGTTCCCCACCTCTTGCTTTTCAGCTCCCCCTGCGTATCTTTTCTTCTTCTGTGCGTGACCATATGTTTTTCCGTGTCCTTCGCGTGTGTCCCCTCCATAGGTCTTGTTCGCGTGCGGAGTTTTGGACCTCGTTGCGCATATTCGTGCTTGCGGTCGTTCACGCACGAGGATGTATATAAGGGTTTTTTCTATGGGGTGGTAAGCTCGCTGTTGTTCACAATGCAGCTGACACACAACCCAGTTTCAGGTACATTTTTTTGAATTTTCAGTCTTTCCAAATTGAAAAATAGTAAAAAACACATTAAACATTACAAAAATTCCATAAAAATATTACAAAATTCTTAAAAAATTGATGATACAATTTTACACTTTTTGAAAAATTGTCAAAAATTTTCTCAATTGAAAATACCAAAAAGTGGTCTTTCTTAGGTGGGTGCTAGATTGCTGCTAGGGGTGACTTATTCACGCTTTCCCTATGAAGTAGAAGTGAGATTCACATGCTCAACTAAGTGCGAGGTTTCCCATGGGGAGACAGGATGGTGAGGTGCATGGATATGAATTTCAGTTCAATATACAAAATCAATAAACAATCAACCATTTAGTTGTTGGAGCGCGCGGGTAGCGGAAGCGTGAAGATTTGCAGCAGAGAAAGTGAACATGTAAGTGAGAGTGAGAGTAAGAGTAAGAGTGACGAACAGATTTGGGTGTACCAACAATGTGTTGGTACACAAAGAATAAAATGTATTTATACTTGGGGCCCGTAAGGGTGCATTCACATGTACAACATAACAATACACGTGTAAAATACACGGAGGTGAATAAAGGACCTTTACATCCCAACAACCTCCCACTTAAAGGTCCGGAGTGAACCTTTAACCAACTCCCACTAGTCGTATGCAATGCTCATGCTGAGCCTTGCCTAGACTTTTAGTGAGAACAGCTGCAGGGTTGTCCTGTGTTTTGATCTTGGTCAATGTGATTAGACCATCCTCAAGAATCTGTCTGATAAAGTGATATCGCACATCAATATGCTTTGTGCGTGAATGATACATGGCATTTTTAGCCAGATACACAGCACTTTGGCTATCACATCCCAACACTGGAATACTCATAGACATGCCGAGATCCTCTGCGAGTCTGCTCAACCAAATAGCTTCCTTAGAAGCTTCAGTAGCTGATATGTATTCAGCTTCAGTAGTACTCAGTGCGACGATGTTCTGCAACCTGGAGCACCAAGAGACGGCCCCTCCAGCAACTGTAAAGACATACCCGCTAGTGGACCTGCGAGTGTCTAAGTCACCTGCCATGTCTGCATCACAATAACCCTGCAAATTAAGTGCACCCTGCCCATAGCAAATACACTTTCTTTGTGTACCCTTCAGATATCTAAGAATACTCTTGACAGCCTCCCAATGTGGTTTGCCAGGATTTGACATAAACCTGCTGACAACTCCCACTGCATGAGCAATGTCTGGACGAGTAGCCACCATAGCATACATAAGAGAGCCACAAGTTGATGCATAAGGGACTCCCTTCATAGCATTGGCTTCCATGTCATCTTTTGGGCTGTTGGCTTTACTAAGCTTAAGGTATGGAGGTAAGGGTACTCCGAGAGGCTTAGCTTCAGCCATGTTAAATCTGTCCAGTACCTTTTCAATGTACTTTTCTTGAGATAAGAATAGCAATTTCTGCGTTCATCCCTACGAATCCTCATGCCCAATATATGCTATGCATTCCCCAAATCTTTCATGGAAAAAGCTGATTTCAGCTGATCTTTGAGAGCATCCAAGCTAGTCTTTCTCTTCCCAGCTAGCAACATATCATCCACATACAAAACAAGTATGATAGGGCTGCCATCTATATCCTTTTTCATATACAAACAATGATTTGCATGGCTGCGCGTAAACCCATGAGAGAGCATAAAAGTGTCAAACTTTTTGTACCACTGCCGTGGTGCTTGTTTCAGCCCATATAAGCTGCGTTTTAGTTTACACACCAACTGCTCTTTTCCAGGAACTACAAAACCCTCGGGCTGTTTCATGTAGATCTCCTCATCAATGTCACCATGCAGAAAAGCTGTTTTCACATCCATTTGGTACAGCTCTAAATCCAATACAGCAGTGAGAGCAAAAAGCACACGTAGTGTGGTCATCTTCATGACAGGTGAGAAGACCTCCTGGAAGTCAATCCCTTCCTTCTATGCATACCCTTTGGCAACCAATCTTGCCTTGTACTTGGGTTTCCCATCAACTGTCTTTACTTTGTAAACCCATTTGTTTGGAAGAGGCTTTCTTCCTTTGGGCAACGACACAAGATCCCAAGTATCATTAGCATACAGAGATTTGATCTCTTCTTGCATAGCTAGCTCCCACTTATTGCTGAATTTGGACGACTTAGCCTCTTTATATGTCAGAGGCTCACCTTCATCAGTAAGCATCACATAATGCAAAGAGGGGTCATACCTATGTGGCTGCCTTCTTAGGCGTGTAGACCTGCGTACCCAGTGATCTACATTCTCAGGAATCGGATCTACATCTGGAGGCATGTTATTTTCAGCATTTATTGGCTGCTGTAAGGCATTTTCAGCATGCTGTTCATGCTGTACAGCACCTTCATTTTCATTTCTAGCACCTGCATTTTCATAATCAGCAAGTCTATCTTGCTGTCCATGACCTCCCTGTGCTTCTATTTGCTGTCCATCATCATCTGGCTCAATGATAACCGGCTGATCATTAGTTTCAGCCTGTGGTACAGCACCATGAGGCTCATCACTTGAAGTAATAGGTGGCTGCGAATTCTGAAATTTGACCTTTTTCATGTCTTCATCAGAGGCTAAAGTACTTTTCAGCAACTTTGCCTCATTAAACACAACATTACGGCTGCGAACAATTTTCTTGGACTGAGGTAGCCACACTCTATAGCCAAATTCACCCTCATCACCATAGCCCATGAAAATGCCTTTGGTGGATTTCGGGTCAAGTTTATTCCTCAGCTCATTTCTAACATGCACAAAAGCATCACAACCAAATATTCGTAAATGGTCATATGGGGCCGGTTTGCCAGACCAAACCTCCCCAGGAATGCCGTTATTTAGGGACCTGTTTGGAGAGCGGTTGCAAATGTAAACCGCGGTTTTAAGTGCCTCTCCCCAAAATTCATGAGGGAGATTAGCAGTGGACATCATGCACCGCACTCTCTCACATAGAGTCCTATTGTATCTTTCAGCCACACCATTTGAAGAAGGGTTGTAAGGGGCTGTAAGCTCCCTCTTGATCCCATGCAAGTCACAAAAGGACTTAAATTCATTAGACGTGAACTCACCCCCATTATCAGTTCTCAAGCATTTCAACTTTCTACCTGTCTGAGTGGTCACGAATGCATGAAAAGTTTTAAAAACAGCAAACACTTCACTTTTCTTTTTCAACAAATAAACCCAAATCTTCCTGGAACAATCATCAATAAAAGAGGCAAAGTATGCAGCACCACCCAACGATTTCAAAGGCATGCTACATACATCAGAATGCACCAAGTCCAATACATTTGACTTACGGGAGACACCAGAGTAAAATGAATTTTTCATTTGCTTTCCAAACTGATAATCATTACAAAAATCAAGTTTAGAGCCTTTTCCATCAACCCTCTTCAAAGAGGTAAGGACATCAAGACCTTTCTGGCTCATATGGCCTAATCTCTTATGCCATAACTCCAAATGACAGCCAATTTCAGCAACTGCAAGAAACTTGCCATTCAAAGCTTTACAGTGCAGACAATACAGAGTGCCCTTCTTGGTTTCTTTAGCAATCAGCATGGAACCCCTTTTTAATTTCCACAAACCACCACCAAACAGTGTGGTGTAACCATGCAAGTCAAGCTGTCCAACAGATAGTAAACTCTTCTTGATGCCAGGCACATATCTGACATCTTTCAACACAAGTTCTTGCCCATTATCCAAAGACAAGTGTATGGTGCCAATCCCATCAATGTTGCAAGCATGATTATTTCCAAGGTAAACCTTGCCATAACAGCTTGCATCAAAAGTAGCAAAACACTCCAAGCATGGAGTCACATGGAAAGAGGCACCAGAGTCTACAATCCAAGTCTGAGTGACACAATCATCAACTGACAAAAGTGCATCAATCACATCAGCCTTGGTGATCTGCATATCGTGCATGTGACATACAAGGGCATCATAATCCACTGCACTAAATACATCAGCCTCTGTATCTGAGAGCTCCTCTATGATGACACTAGAGGCCACATTGGCCTTTTCCTTGCCTTTACCTGCCTCAGTTGCATCTGTCTTTTCCTCTTTCTTCTTTTTGTCCCCTGCATTCTTCTTTCTCTCTTGTTCCTTCTTGTAATGCTTGCAATCAGGCTTCTTGTGGTCCTTCCGACCACACTGATAGCATGTAACATCACTCTTTTCTTTTCCTTTGCTCTTGCTCCTGCTTCTCTGTCCAGCATTTGTATTTTTCTTTTCAGCCCTGCCTCTAACATTATAAGCTGAGTTGCTGCCTTCTCCACTAGACTTACGTCTAATTTCTTCATTCAAGATCGAACCCCTCACACCATCATATGTGAGATTGGGGTTATTACTGAGAGAAACAACCAAAGTCTCCCAAGAGTCAGGCAATGTCATGATCAAAAAGATCGCCCTTAACTTATCATCAAAATCCAAACTTGCATCCTTGAGCTGATTTAAAATGCCAGTAAATGCACTCAAGTGCTCAGTTGCAGGCTTGGACTCATCCAGCCACATATTCACCAACTTGCGCATTAAATGCACCTGATTAATAGGTGTGGTGATCTCATAGGTAGTCTTCAACTTCTCCCATATTGCATGACCAGTGTCTAAACCCTTAATGCCTGTCAAAATGTCATCAGTGACACCCATCTTTATATAAGCCACAGCCCTTTTATTGACTTTGGCCCAATCCGCCTCAAACATTTGTGCGGGTTTATCCATTTGCAAAGCATCCTCACAATCCTTTAGGAACAGTATGCC
This sequence comes from Lygodium microphyllum, assembly GCF_053477565.2. Classification (NCBI taxonomy): domain Eukaryota; kingdom Viridiplantae; phylum Streptophyta; class Polypodiopsida; order Schizaeales; family Lygodiaceae; genus Lygodium; species Lygodium microphyllum. Next base: position 50,728,441 of record NC_141140.1, on the reverse strand, counting down.
CTGTATATGATCTTTCCAAAGATCAAAGCCCTGACCATCAAATCACTTGATTTCCATCAAACTTTTAATGTCAGAACTGGAAGAAGTTGCAGCCATTTTTCACAAGTACAAGTGTAAAAGCACTGAACTGCAAGAGCACAAGCTAAATCAGCAAATACACTGCTGTTCTTGCATAACCAACAATAATCCTCTGCTGTTTTGACATAAACCAGCCACTGCACAGGCAAATAATGCAGAAATTTATCAAATTCTGCACAAAATCCCAAATTTCCAGGTCCAAATGTGTGCAAATGTTAGCCAACCTGACTCAGCTGAGCAAAATTACATAAATACATGAAAAGCCCCAATTTTTCTTGGTCCAATGCCAAGAAATTTTACTCGGATGAGCAAAATTCCAACAAATTTGAAAAATCCCCAAATTAATTGAGGTCAATGCGCACAATGCATGCAATTTCTGACACAGATGTCACTGTCAAGCATAAACAGCATTAAATCTGGGAAAAGCCCCAAATTTCCAGGTTCAAATTTGACCAAATCTGAGAACTGTGCTTGCACGCGCGAACTCCCTTCAGTGGCAAAGGGTTGCTTGCAGTAAACCTTAGAAAATTTTAAAAATTTCTGGAAGAAAAAATGTGTCGAACTGCAGCCGTTGACCTGTGCTGCCCGTCAGATGCCACGCAGCCTTGCGTGAGCTATCGCCTGTTCAAAAAACGTGACGAAACTGCATCGCGTGACCTGTACATCCTGCGCCTGGTGCCACACAGCCTGTCGCTGCAGTTTTGTGACCTGCGTTGACCTGTGCAGCCTGCGCCTAGCTGCTCGTGACCTGTTCGACTGCTTGCCTGGTCAAAAATTGACCTGTCGCCTGTCTATCAGGTTGTCGCTGCACAAAACGTGACCTGCAACACTGTCGCCTGACTGTCCAACACATACACGTGCTTGGAAACAGTGACGACCTGACCTGTATGAGTGACGACTTACTGATTTCTCGCGAGCGAAGAGCTGGTGATGTCTCACTCGGACTTCGAGGAGTGCGAGCACCTAAACCTCAGCTCTGATACCAGTTGTTGGAGCGCGCGGGTAGCATAAGCGTGAAGATTTGCAGCAGAGGAAGTGAACAGGTGAGTGAGAGTGAGAGTGAGAGTAAGAGTGACGAACAGATTTGGGTGTACCAACAATGTGTTGGTACACAAAGAATAAAATGTATTTATACTTAGGGCCCGTAAGGGTGCATTCACATGTATAACATAACAATACACGTGTAAGATACACGGAGGTGAATAAAGGACCTTTACATCCCAACATTAGTCCACAAAAACAACAAAAATCAGCCAAAAAATCAAGTCATTTCAGCAGTCAATAAAAAATGTTTGTATAACATGATTGTACTACTAGCATCTCTTTTAGGTGCATCAACAAAGGATTGAAAATTCCTAAACTTGAGGGGGAAGACGTCACCGCACTTAACTTCTTGCAAGGCGAGGATGTCTGATAATGGAGGTGAATACATATCAAATGACTTCTCTATCTTTTTGAGATTGTATGCAAGCTAAGGAAGACATTGTAGAAGCAAGCACCTAGAGCTTGGTGTGAGAGGATTAGTAGGTTTCTATATAGCCGAGTACTAAGAGGACTTCTCTGGGTCTGTTGGAGGAGACACCTCACACCACTGAGGCTTACAGGGAAGTTCTATGGTTAGGCCATCTAGTGGGTAGACCTTGGTGTTACTATTACTTCTACACTGCATTCGGATTAAACTGCAATGTCCACCTCAAGGCCTAGGAGGGCAGTGGAAGGGCTGGAAGTGAGTTGTCAATGGGAGGAGGATGCGACCGGCAATAAGCGGTTGCAACCAATAGAAAAACGCAGGTGAGGAGAGAGAAAGACTAAAACGCAGGTGAGGAGAGAGAATGACTAAAAATGCAGGTTGCAAGAGAGAGAAAGACTGAAAACGCAGGTTGTACGAGAGAGAAAACAACAAATACAGCTTGCAGGAGAGAGAGAGACTAAAAACGTAAGAAAAACCAGCAGCAGTAGGCTATGCTGAAATCAACTCCGAATAGTGTGTGATAGGCTGGAAACAGGCACCAGATTGTTGTAGACAGCAATGGCCAGCCTAGACCGCGATGTCCTCCGCGTCTGGGGTGTGGGCAGCAAGTTGAAATACCTGAAATCTGCAAAAACGAGATTGTTTTCTGAGTAGTGTGTGATCAGTAACAGTCGCTGTGCTGCAAATAGCTGCAAACTGCGGGTTGAAGGCTGGAAACAGGCGCCAGGCTGTAGATGACAGCAAGGGATAGCTGAGACTGTGATGTCCTTTGCGAAAGGGGTGTGGACAGCAAGCTGAAAACACCTGAAACTTGTAAAACCGAGATTTTGATGCAGCGGAAGAAGAAGAGAAGTGGATGCCAAACCGGCCACTGGCCTTTGCCGTCACTGGAGTGGAGGATCTTTGCTGTTGTTTGAGTAGATCCAGCTCTAATACCATGTCAAAAGATGACGTACCAGCGAGACGGTAGGGTTTGCAGGGAGGAACACTGAGTAAACTCGGCAAACATGGAGAAGAGAAGATAAGAGAGAAGAATCTCTAATGAATGGAATGATGAAGTTTTGAATCATGGAGTGAATGCCATACAAGGGAATAAGGGTGCCGTAGCACAAGGAAGATGATGAAGACAACCACGAACCACGAACCACGAACCACAATGTCCTCCTGAAGGGGTATGCAAGTAGTGGAGAGGTTGGAGAGAAGAGGTGATGGACTGAATAAATCAGTCGTAAGGAATGAATGAGAGAGTGGCCTATAAATAAGCACAGTCACTCTAGGATGGTGCTCCTTTTTGGGGTTGCAAACCCTAAACGCAAAACGCAGAAATGCAAAAACGCAAACTGCGGGTGAAGGGTTTCTCAATATTGCTCTGATACCATGTTAGAGTGCAGCAAATGTGGAAGCGTATGGACAAGATTGAAAGACACTAAACACGAGAAGGGAGAGAGAGAAAAGAGACAAAAGAATGCAGAAATCTGTAGTCAATGAATGTTGAAGTGAAGAAGGTAGATATACAAACGGGTTGTCGAAGTATCTCCTTGAGCCGATCTCTCTCTTCACCTGAAAACAATAAGTGAGTGTGGGGTGGCTGATTGTTAGCTATTAATAGCATGAAAAATAGCCATAAAATAATAAGTGCAGCCAGCCAAAATTGGCCAACCAACAGCCAGATCTGGCCGATTGGTTGCAACAATTTGATTGCAGCAACAGTCCACTGACCTGCCTGGTAAAAGGTGCTTGCAATTGGTGATTGCTGAAAATGCCCTAAATTGATAGGAAATGCGTAAATGTGTCTGAGAGAACTAACTGTACCAATTGTAGCCTGACAATGTGAGTCCAAGGGATGACTAAATCTCTAACACTTGTTGGCCAAACATGGACACACGGGTGCGTAAAGTTCAAGATCCTCCCACCCCCTTTTTTCACCCAAGAATCGACAACCTCATATCCAACCCCTAGACAAGGTCTCAAAGTTCTTGTGAATCAAAGAGATGCTGTATTAAAATGGACTAGGTGGTAAAGTTAGACTTGTTAAAATGAGTCTTATCACCGAATGCATTCTTGGCAGATGCAGATGTATGGAATGAATTGTTAGGTGTCACAAGAGGAGGATGTGTAATGAAGCAAATTAGCCACATTAGTTCACTTTCTTTACCAAATAAACTATTTAAATACCTTAGCCATGATGGTACTAGGGTTTACTATAAAAAGACAAGAAGTGCTAATTTAGGGAACTTTTGACACTCACACTATTTTTCTTGAGAATTCTTATTCATCACTCTCTTGGGATAAGTACCAAGCTTTGTTTTCTTGTACCTTGATTTTAGCTTTCATGGCTATGTTGTGCTATGGTATAATGGAAGATGTCTATGGTATGCCACGATTGAAGTATTTCATGTTATTTCCTGTTATTTTCTTAGTTCAGTTCATTAGTTTTAACTTTTTCTGTTGATTTTCATGGTAGAAGAGACCTTCTTTATAGGATGTCACCAAAATGAGAAATGGGCTAAATGATTCAAGTAAAATGAACTCTAATTTTGGTGCCTCTACTCTTGGCATGGTGACCGTTGCATTGGTAGTTAAGGATTTGACACTGGGCATGTAGTGGATAAGTGTATACGCTATGTGATACAAAGCAAAAAATAAGGTGTAACATGAAACTTGCATTAATTTCAAAGCTTACACCTTAGAATTGAGTTACATTGAGAGTGTCGCCCAATAATCAACTCATTTAGGGCACTTAAGTTATTACGTAGACCTTGAGCTTAAGTTTGGTCTAGGGAGCAATTCACTTATGATTAACGATCAAGTCATTTATTAACCCTTCATAAAAAAACGTGATTTGATTAAGGAGCAATTGGTTATTCATTTGGAAACTTGAGCTTAGCTCTTTGGGGGTCTCTTTGTCTATTTTTTTCTCTCATTTTTGGAGTAGTGGAAGTTTTGGAGATTTATAGCAACAAAATGAGATGCATACTTGCTGATTTTTCATGAGAAAAGCAAGAGGAGCATGTTTTGCAGGCATCCCAAGGTGCTCGACACGTAGGACTCAATCATTTTCTTCTCCTTTCTCTCTCTCTTGGGTTGTACAAGCTTTGTTTCATAGTAGATAGAATTAAGATTTATTGTTTACAATAGATTAGTAGTAGGTTTTGCAAAAAATCATTCATTTTGGGTGTGGAAGTGCTTGCTTAAGACATTCCAGATGAAAACCCCCAATTTTCCCATTGTTTTGAATTACCATATCATTGATAATTTCGGGTTGACATTAGGGAAAATGTATTTAGACATGTAATCTGATTTTCCACCAAGTGAAAACATAAAATTCATCATCCAATCTGATGATAAATGCATGTGAGAAGTCGACTAGGTTTTATGGACAACAGGTTTATAGGTTTGAATTTAACAAAGAATGAAAGTTGCATTGGTTAGAGCAAAGCTCTAAGATTGTTGGACAATCAGGATTAAGGCCTCATTTGACGGATTAGTCGGATTAGTTTGGGCTTGAGATTTGTGTGAATTTTTCATCGATTGTAGTGTGGCAGCAGTGATAGACCATGGATGTATTTCTCAATGTCATGTTGGTGAACATTGGAGTGATTGCAACTATATATGCTTGAAGACAAACTAGTTTGAGTGTGTAATTGAGCTCATTGGTCAAGACTAGCATGAATTAGTTTATACCAAGTCTCAATGTCACCATTGGACATTTTAATGGCCGAATTAACACTCAGGTTGTCATTGTGACTTAATTGACATGCACTTTACATGTGCACCTCACATACGCACAACTTAAGAATGCCAAAGTGAGGCATTAAAAGTACACGTCATTGTGATAACATTCTTCAAAAGAAGTGCTGCAAATGGATTAACAGATGTGCTGTTCTAAAACCAACATTGGGAGAAGAGAGAAATTGAGATATTGAAGATCAATGGTGGGAAATGAAGTTGGACATGGCTATGAGCAACTTTGGGGCTATCTTCAGCTGCTGTACACAAGTTTACAAAAAGGAAACTTGATGGAAATGAGGGAATGAAAATGTAGCTCTTTTTATAATGAATGAAAGCTTAAGTGCAAAGAAGGAAAGTGGAGTTGGACACAATGTGTCCAGCCACATGGCATGAATTGAAACAAGTGATGGGGCACTTGGAAGCTTGAATAACAAGTGTCTTGATACTTCTCTTTTCTTTATGGCTAAAAACTGTCAAGAATAGAATCAATCAAATTTAGTAAGAACTATTAGGAATTGATATACTATTTCTAGTACATTATCTCTATATTTAGGATTAGCATTTTTGAGAAGATTCGAGGCTCCTAAATTTTAGGGAGTCTTCACATTTAGGAATTCTTGAAAATTTAGGGGACCCCCAATGTGAGTATCTTGATAAAGCTCTTTTTGAGTACGTAATGAAAATAGTTTTGGAATCCCATTTCAGTTTTCTATGCAAAGCTATGTGCATGCTAATCTTTTGCCTAACAAAAAGGCAATGGCTTATATAAACATGGGTGTCACTGATGACATTTTGACAAACATTAAGGGCTTAGATACTGGTTATACAATATGGAGAAGTTGAAAACTACCTATGAGATCACCACACCTGTTAATTAGGTGCATTTAATGTGCAAGTTGGTGAATATGCAGCTGGATGAGTCCAAGTGTGCAGAGCTGAGCACTTGAGTGCATGTATTGGTATATTAAATCAGCTCAAGGATACTAATTTGGATTTTGATGATAAGTTAAGGGCGGCATTTCTGATCATGACACTGCCTGATTCTTGGGAGACCTTGGTGGTTTCTCTCAGTAATAACCCCAATCTCTCATATGATGATATGAGGGGTTCAATCTTGAATGAAGGAATTAGATGTAAGTCTAGTGGAGAAGACAGCAACTCAGCTGACAATGTTAGAGGCAGGGCTGAAAAGAAAAATGCAAATGTTGGATAGAGAAGCAGAAGCAAGAGCAAAGGAAAGGAAAAGAGTGATGTTATTTGCTATCAGTGTGGTCGGAAGGGCTACAAGAAGCCTGATTGCAGGTACTACAAGAAGGAACAAGAGAGAAAGAAGAATGCATGAGACAAAAAGAAAAAAGAGGATAAGACAGATGTATGTGAGACAACTAAAGGGAAGGAAAAGGTCAATGTGGCCTCCGGTGTAGTCATAGAGAAGCTCTTAGATGCAAAGGCTGATGTACTATGTGTAGTAGATTATGGTGCCCTTGTATGTCACATGCAAGATATGCAGATTACCAAGGCTGATGTGATTGATGCACTTTTGTCAGTTGATGATTGTGTCACTCAAACTTGGATTGTAGACTCTGGTGCCTCTTTTCATGTAACTCCTTGCTTGGAGTGTTTTTCTATGTTCAATGCAAGTAGTTATGGAAAAGTATATCTTGGAAATAACCATGCTTGTAGCATTGATGGGGTAGGCATTCTACTTGTGTTGAAAGATGTTAGATATGTGCCTGGCATCAAGAAGAGTTTACTATCTGTTGGATAGCTTGACTTGCATGGTTACACTACACTGTTTGGTGGTGGTTTGTGAAAATTGAAAAAAGGTTCCATGCTGATTACAAAAGGAACCAAGAAGGACACTTTGTATTGTTTGCACTGCAAAGCTTTGAATGGCAAGTTTCTTGTAGTTGCTGAAATTGGGCGTCATTTGGAGTTGTGGCACAAGAGATTAGGCCATATGAGCTAGAAAGGACTTGATGTCCTTACCTCTTTGAAGAGGGTTGATGGAAAAGGCTCTTAACTTGATTTTTGTAATGACTATCAGTTTGGAAAGCAAATGAAAAATTCCTTTTTACTCTGGTGTCTCCCGTAAGTCCAATGTCTTGGACTCGGTGCATTCTGATGTATGTAGTATGCTCATGAAATCGTTGGGTGGTGCTGCATATTTTATCTCTTTTATTGATGATTGTTCTAGGAAGATTTGGGTTTATTTGTTGAAAAAGAATAGCGAAGTGTTTGCTGTTTTAAAAACTTTTCATGCATTTGTGACCACTCAGACATGTAGAAAGCTGAAATGCTTGAGAACTGATAATGGGGGTGAGTTCACATCTATTGAGTTTAAGTCTTTTTATGACTTGTATGGAATCAAGGGGGAGCTTACAGCTCCTTACAGCCCTTCTTCAAATGGTGTGGCTGAAAGATACAATAGGACTTTATGTGAAAGAGTGCAGTGCATGCTGTCCACTGCTAATTTCTCTCATGAATTTTGGGGAGAGGCATTTAAAACCACGGTTTACATTTGGAATTACTCTTCAAACAAGTCCTTAAATAATGGCATCCTTGAGGAGGTTTGGTTTGGCAAATCGGCCTCATATGACCATTTACAGATATTCGGTTGTGATGCTTTTGTGCATGTTAGAGATGAGCTGGGTAAACTTGATCTGAAATCCACCAAAGGCATTTTCATGGGCTATGGTGATGAGGGTGAATTTGGCTAGAGTGTGGTTACCACAGTCCAAGAAAATTGTTCACAGCCGTAATGTTGTGTTTAATGAGGCAAAGTTGCTGAAAAGTACTTTAGTCTCTGATGAAGACATGAAAAAGGTCAAATTTGAGAATTTGCAGCCACCTATTACTTCAAATGATAAGTCTCATGATGCTGTACCATAGGTTGAAACTGATGATCAGCCGGTTATTTTTGAGCCAGGTGATGATGGATAGCAAATAGAAGCACAAGGAGGTCATGGACAACAAGATAGACTTGCTGATTATGAAAATGTAGGTGTTGGAAATGAAAATGAAGGTGCTGTACAACATGAACAACATGCTGAAAATGGCTTACAGTAGCCAATAAATGTTGAAAATAACATACCTCCAGATGTAGACCCAACTCTTGAGAATGTAGATCATTGGGTACGCAGGTCTACACGCTTAAGAAGGCAGCCACATAGATATGACCCCTCTTTGCACTATGTGATGCTTATAGATGAGGGTGATCCTCTTATATATAAAGAGGCCAAGCCATGCAAATTCAGTAGTGAGTGGGAGCTAGCTGTGCAGGAAGAGATTAAATCTCTGTATGCTAATGATACTTGGGATCTTGTGTCGTTGCCCAAAGGAAGAAAGCCTCTTCCAAACAAATGGGTTTACAAAGTAAAGACAGTTGATGGGAAATCCAAGTACAAAGCAAGACTGGTTGCCAAAGGGTATGCCCAGAAGGAAGGGATTGACTTTCAAGAGGTCTTCTCACTTGTTGTGAAGATGACTACTCTAAGTGTGCTTTTTGCTCTCAGTGCTGTATTGGATTTAGAGCTGTACCAAACGGACGTGAAAACAACTTTTTTGCATGATGACATTGATGAGGAGATATACATGAAACAGCCCGAGGGCATTGTAGTTTTTGGAAAAGAGCAGTTGGTGTGTAAACTAAAACACAGCTTGTATGGGCTGAAGCAAGCACTACGGCAGTGGTACAAAAAATTCGACACTTTTATGCTCTCTCATGGGTTTCCATGCAGCCATGCAGATAATTGTTTGTACATGAAAAAGGATACAGATGACAACCCCATCTTCTTATCTCAAGAGAAGTGCATTAAAAAGGTACTAGACAGATTTAACATGGCTGAAGCTAAGCCTCTTGGGGTGCCCTTACCTCCATATCTTAAGCTTAGTAAAGCCAATAGCTCAAAAGACGACATGGAAGCCAATGCTATGAAGGGAGTCCCTTATGCATCAGCTTGTGGCTCTCTTATGTATGCTATGGTCGCTACTCGTCCACACATTGCTCATGCAGTGGGAGTTGTCAGCAGGTTTATTTCAAATCCTGGCAAAACACATTGGGAGGCTGTCAAGTGTATTCTCTGATATCTAAAGGATACACAAAGAAAGTATATTTGCTATAGGCAAGGTGCACTTAGTTTGCAGGGTTATTGTGATGTAGACATGGCAGGTGACTTGGACACTCACAGGTCCACTAGCGGGTATGTCTTTACAATTGTTGGTGGGGCCGTTTCTTGGTGCTCCAGGTTGCAAAACATCGTAGCACTAAGTACTACTGAAGCTGAATACCTATCAGCTACTGAAGCTTCTAAGGAAGCTAGATGGTTGAGCAGACTTGCAGAGGATCTCGGCATGTCTATGAGTACTCTAGTGTTGGGATGTGATAGCGAGAGTGCTGTGTATTTGGCTAAGAGTGCCATGTATCATTCACGCACAAAGCATATAGATGTGCGATATCACTTTATTAGTCAGATTTTGGAAGATGGTCTAATCACATTGACCAAGATCAAAATATAGGACAACCGTGCAAATGTTCTCACTAAAAGTCTAAGCAAGGCTCAGCATGAGCATTGCATACGACTAGTAGGAGTTGGTTAAAGGTTCACTTCGGACCTTTAAATGGGAGGTTGTTGGGATGTAAAGGTCCTTTATTCACCTCCGTGTATTATTATATTGTACATGTGAATGCACCCTTATGTGCCCTAAGTATAAATACATTTTATTCTTTGCGTACCAACACATTGTTGGTACACCCAAATCATATCGTACTCTCTGTGTGTCACTCTCACTCACTTGCACACTTCCCCAGCTGAAGATCTTTACGCTTCCCGATAGCCACTCAACTGTTGCATCTGCAGATTTATGAACGTACCAACACATTGTTGGTACACCCAAATCATATCATACTCTCTCTGTGTCACTCTCACTCACTTGCACACTTCCCCTGCTGAAGATCTTCACGCTTCCCGATAGCCACTCTCAACAACTGTTGCATCTGCAGATTTATGGACAGAATGATTCCATTTGGGCAAATAAAAAGACAAAGTTAGATCATATAGCTTGTTTGTCTGTCATGCATGTTCTCAAAGCTCTTTGTATTTCTGGAAATGAAAAGCAGGACATGCATTGTTTGCAGTTTGTTTAGATAGAGTATCTATTTTTGTGCATGGTTCAACTCTAGAGGTCAACAGCTGCTGTCATTGTCTACAAAGGTGGCAATCTTGAAAGCTGATGGCAGATGATTGCTTTAATTGTATCAGGATAGAACTCCGAGTTTAGCTGCTCTGATTGGTGGAACTGCTGACAGCACTGGAGCTAGCATTGCCCGAAGGCTGGGTATCTTTCTATTTGATAGGCATTTGGATGAAACATATTGTTAAACCAAGTTTTTACTTTTGTTCTTCCAGGATCAACTGTCAGATGAATGCCATGATTTTGCTTGTGAAGAGAATCAGAAACTTTAAATTGTTGGTTTTGTTTATTCTTTGCATCGGAGTTTTATCTGCATGTACATTGCACGAGGGTGTGTACAGCTATGCTGACTTAAGGAAGGATGAATCTTATGTGCAAATTTGGCTTGTTCATTTTGTCCAGCTCTGAGAACTGGATGGAGCATAGTCTTGGCCTGCAACCTTCCCAAAAACTCCCCCAATTTAGAGGTATGCCAACTTTTCATTGCATGGTATATGTATGGATGATGGTTTGGAATCTGCCTTGCAATAGTCTGTTCTCATCACTATCTATGAAGCTTAATTTCCTTGTCCAGCAACAGGCAGAAAGGCGATTGTTGCAAGAGCTCAAGAATCTGGGTTATGTACAGCCCCTGTCGAGAACATAAAACTGTCATAATTATGGACATGGCTTAGCCTACCTCCTCTCTCTCCTGAAGTCCGAGCAATTTTGACTGACTTTGCTGCTTGTAAACCACAGTTTCAAGAGTAGCTAAGTAGTCTATGCAGTAAGGGGTGATGATTTCAGCATATTCTTATTGATTTTATTGCATGAAAGTCGGCAGCAGGGAATCTGCCAAAGCACAAAGAAGGATAACCAATGCTGATGGGCCAGCAATATTGTGATATGAGGGTATACGGTGAACAATTGATGTCCAAATAGTGGCATGAGGACAATAATCAGTGGTTAGTACAAATATTTTTCTAGATTTAAGGCAGATGCGTGAGTGTTTTCAAATCCTGTGGGAATCAATCTTTTAGCTTTCAACGCGCATATACTTCCACATTGATGTACAATGAGGGCCATGGTCAATGCCACCATAGCCCATGTTAAAAGCATTGGTAAAAGAGGAAGTACTTGTCTTGATCCATATCAGGGAGTCTTAAAGGATGTTAAATTTCGTGCTTCAGTGATTTCTTTTAAGGTGCATAAAATTTAGATGGTGTCCATGAAAACTATTCTCACCTCGGGACTCTAAACTATTTTCACCTTTCATAAGAAAAGTATTGTCAATGAAGAAGGGAAAAGAAAGACTCGAGTCTATGAAAGGTACCACACGGAAGCTTTAAAATTCTACCAGTCATGGATAATAAAGATGCAGTATATGAGTGAAAACTTTTCTAATGTAGGAACTGGCTTGAGGCAAAGTGTGTACCTAGTTTTTGACATAATGTGCCTTTAGATTTCTCACCCACCTTGTATTATTCTCCAAGCATTTCAGCCTTGGAAGGCTAGGAAAGAAGACAAACATTAGTGCTTACAATAATAAATCAGTTTCTAGCAGGACAAGATGGTGAATTTTTGTGTGCTATACCGGAGCCAATGAAACGCCAAATGCTTAGAGGTGCAAGGTCTGAAGTAGCAACATTAGAGAGCACTTTAATGTGCTAGCAACAATGTCAAGATGCCTTAAAGGCATCATTCACAATCCAAGAGAAGATGTCTCAATGATTTCTTGAATTGGAATGCATGTCTCGTTGCAAAATGCTCTTTGACATGGTATTTAACTCAAGTATACAATAGATGTGAGGCTGCGCAAGAGAGCATCCTCAGTCCTTGAAAGCTTCACTTTGTAAGCACTTAGCATCATTTTAAATTTTGGAGATGATGCGGATTCTTACCTACTTATCGAAAAGAAACAGAGATAGTACATAGACTACTTGAAGCCTCCTCCACATCAAATATAGGATGCTTGAGTGTCTTAATTAGTAGGCACAAATGTTTCCATGTCTAGATACACATCTTCGAAAAGAAACAAAGATAGTACATAGACTACTTGAAACCTCCACATCAAATATAGGATGCTCTAGTGTCTTAATTATTAGGCACACATGTTTCCATGTCTAGATACACATCCACGATGTAGGAGTTGTAACCTTAAGTGAGTAATATTGAAGTTTGAAACTTAAGTGAGTAATATCAAAGTTTGAACCTCAAGGTTGCAAATTAAGTGAGTAATATCAAAGTTTGAAACTTAAGTGAGTAATATCAAAGTTTGAACCTTAAGGTTGCAAATTAAGTGAGTAATATCAAAGTTTGAACCTTAAGGTTGCAAATTATCTTTCATGTTATCAACGTAAGTGTAAACATTAGTTATCAAAGAAACAATATCAAGAGCAAAGGATGCATACACATCCAAAACATCAAATGTCTTCTTGCACACACAAATCAAATTGAGAAATTTAGTGTTCCATGTTTCAACTATAATGCAAATACGAATTCATAAGCACTTGAAGACTAAGATTTGATTCCATCTTAGCATGTGTTAAATGCCAAGTTTTTGTCCTCTTGAAGGCAAGGTAAAACATTTGCTTTTGGATTGATCATATCTTTTTTAAGCTTTTAGGTTTTTCTTGGTGATACTTTTCCTCTTCCTCAAGTTCCCTTCATCTTCCTCTCTCTTTTGCATCTTCCTCTTCTTCTTTCACTTTTTTCTATTCATCTTTTTGTATTTAATATAATCCCAAAAGATAATCTCTTTGTTGTTCTCTTTCTCACAATGTGCACTATAATTGACTTAGTGGCCAACTTGACAAGTCTTTTCTTGATGTGCATTCTCTTTCTTTACTAGACTTCCATATTCAAAGTCTTGTATTTTTATCTTGTTTGCACTCTTCTACTAGGCTAACCTATGTTACCTTATAAGTTTTCATAGGGCTTTCTTAGGCGCAATACTCATTAACAAGCCATTTCTTTCTCTTTGTAATTGTAGTGTAGTACTTTCACAAACTACTTTGAGTTCTTTCTTAATCAAGTAGCTAAAGATGGAATCTTTATGGCATAACGTGATTCTAGCTTAAACTTGCCATAAAACATGATTTTCTTGAGCTCTAGAACAAACTTTTTGTACAAGAAATTCAACTTAGTAGTTGCAACAAATACCTTCATTAGTTGGCCATATCTAGGTAAATGTGTTAGTATAGTTTGAATTCTCCTTCACAACATTTTGGCTTAGTCACATCACTTATATCTTGGTCTTTTGCATTATTTCAAGCTTCTTTTGTTGTAAAGCCCTTTTCATTTTATCACCTTATCTTAGTTTTAAAATCCTTTTCCTTAATGAACTTTGCAAGTTTATCAGTAAAAAATGACTACCAAGATTAATGTTTGGTTGCCAAAATAGGAATGATAAAATGAATTTGGACGTGTTAAAAAAAAGACAACGATGTATAAGTAAAAATAAATTAGATTCAAAAGTGATTGAGCATGGGACTTTCGTTGATATGACTTGATTATAATGTTGAATCCACTAAAGAATCTTAGCTTTGAAGTGTTGGGTGGAGTGAGACCATATTGTTAATTGTTAAGATAATCTTTAAGGGCAGCAGAACCAAGTATTTATGTTCTTAGATCAATAAGGTGTTGTAGTAATACATTAAGAGAAAGGGTCTCTTGAAAAAGCAGTAGGCCTACATGCAAAAAGCATGGTTGTTTTTTGGAAAAAGTGGTTCCTAGGCTCTATGAAGAATATGTAGGGGTATGGAGGGGAACTCCATCCTTGAGATTCAACCATCCTCTTTGGAAGATTGTGTTGAACAAGTTCCCAAAAAATGATAGAATTAGTAAGATGACACCTATCTCACCCTTGTGTCCTTTATGTCAAAGGGAAGAGGAAAATGCACCCCATCTTTTTTGCAATTGTAGAGAAACCATAAGCATTTGTGTTTGATGAAGACAATGGGCTTTTCAAACAACTTAACCATGAAGACACCTCTCCTCCAAGATTTTAGCTCACTAATGAAGAATCTACGTGAGTATGGAGCTTTTGACTAGAGATGTGGCAATTCACTTCATTCAGAAGTCCAGGAGTTGGAATTGTTCAAGAGCAGCCAAGCCTCCAAGATCTTAAGAGGAGTTGGGCCTAAACTCAGAGAGGAGATTTTGGTGACTGAGAGGAGCTAGCTATGAAGAAAGCTTTGGTTTTCAAAGGTGTATGGAAAAGGTTAAGTAAATGTTAGGATGGATGTTATTTAGCTAGCATTTCATATTTGTGAGATGATGTAATTACCTTAATATTGTTTGCATATTATTAAAGGGCCTACTCTTACCTTGCAAGTATAAGTGGTAAAAGTAGGGTAAAAGTTAGCTATACACCTTGTATGTGTTTTGGAAAGGATCATTACATTAGGGTAGAGAAGCCACTACTTGCACTTCCAGAGAAGCCGCCACTTGCACTTACCAGGAGCTTGCTATATAAAACAATAGAACTGCCCCCTCCCATGGCAGGCGGCTATCTGGTGCTATGCCAAACAATGTGACCTTGGAACATTGACTGGAAACCTATCATCTGTTCCCACCTTACTACAGCTCCTAGATATACACTCTTGGATCTGGCATGCACCAATCCACTGGTTATAATGGAGCTATCCTACCATCTATTGACAGACTAATGCTGGATTCTCCTACTCCATTTTTCCTCTGGACACGAAGCCAGTCCCACATTTACACATGGTATGCACATAGGGAGCTGCCACTCTCAGTTCCAATCATATATTTGTTACAACAGTATAGCGTGGACCTCTGATCTTCCCTATTCATGACTGCGCATATGGATAGCTCGGCATGCACACCCTTGTATACTCTCAGTAATATTGCAGAATTGAAACGATGCCAAGTTAGTGGTATCATCCAAGCAACACATACAAGGTCTCTAGTATCTGACAAGCAATACATACAAGGTATTTGGTATCTGATTGGATATGCTGAAACTAATGGTAACCAGGTTGCTCCTCAGACAACTTCAACACATGCTAGCTTGCATTAGTCCTCACCAATCATCTACCTGGCAGGTTTTGCAGGTACTAGGTGCAACCTCCCCATATCTCCTCATGTATCAAGTTCATTTCATTTTGATTGCTATTGCTATATAATCATGTATCTCATTATGGCCTGAATGTGGGCTCTTTTGTATAACCCTTGTAATCTCAACATTGCTCAAATATACACCATGTATCATTCTCTAATCATTTCATAACAAAAAGCAAGTTATTGGTACAAATTCTTGTCTTTCTTGTATAACACACACACACACACACACACACACACACACACACACATCTATCTTGTTTATTAAACAAGATTCCTTACCATTTTCCTACCCAACTATTAATTGCAACATGCAACAAGGTGTAAGATTGGGTAAGGAATGCACTATGATTTCTAGGGATAATTTTTGTGCCATGGGAACTACTATCTACAAAGTGCAACAACTTTTTATACTATTGTTTTTGTGATGAGATGCATCGCACAATTAGCTTTGATATGAAACTAAGGGCTAGGCTGCCTCCCATGCAAGTTATAAATATCTATGATAAATCCACGATATTAAAAGATGGACCAGTTAAAATGTGTATTAGGTATAATATTTATGCCATGTATGGTGCATGGAACTTGAGATGACTAGCCTTGGTGCTTAGAAATGGGTAGGATGCCCATGAGGTGAGAAACCCTAGAAAATGTGTATGAAAAGGATGATATCTAATGGAAAAGGTTATTTGTGTCTACAAATTTGAGCTCCTTATCATATTGCTACTGTATTGCCTCATTGTGTGAGGATGAGGGAGAGGGATTTAGTGAGACGATAGAGGGGAAAAGAGTGAAGCTCTACCATTCATCTCCCCTGTTTCTCAAGCCCTACATGGTGAGTTGTGAGTATGTGAGGTAGAGAGTGTGAGTGAATGAAGGATGTGCAATGAGAAGCTCTCTTTCTTCTCTACTTCTCCTTTATCTCTTCATCAAAAGCTCATCTCCATGGCATGTGTAAGAATGAAAGTGAAAATGTGAGCTTGGAGTAACACATGTGGATTGCGAAGCATTGTTTATAAAAAGATTGGGACTACAATGAGACAAGTAAGATAAGCATGCTCACCACATTTCAAGCTTTGAATTGTTCTACTATTGATAAGTGGTAGATCTTAATATTTAAAAGGATTTGTATGTAAGTAAGCTATGTGACTAAGTGCATAGTGCCTTTGAAATAATAGATGCAGTGTACAATGGTCCCAACATTGAGCTCATGAAGCAAAGCATTTTGGTTCCATTGCCAAGAAAGACAATACTTCAGCCACTATGAATCTGCTTATGCATCTCATGTTGCGGAGTAGGACAAGGTCTGCATGTGTCAACTTTGAAACACACACGAATAGCTAGCTTTTTTTCCCCATTGATTGATATAAAACACTTGGATTTGTTTTTTTGTTAAATAAATAATATTTTTTTTGTGATTTATTGCATGATTAATAGGTTGTAGGTGTGAAAGGTTCAACATATTTTCCTTTTAGAATGGAAAAGAAAGGGAAAATTACCAACATATGTTCAAGTAGAATCGAAAAAGTAAAGGTCTATCATTATGAGCCTTCTTTCTTTTACATTGTGTTAAAGGTGCCCGAGATGAAGCTTAAGAGAGTCTCTTGCTTGTGAATGTGGATGGGGAGGGGGGTATTCCATGGGCTAAGAGAGAGGAGGGATACACTTTGTGCACGTTAAGGGGTCTTACCCCACACCTTGGACAAGAAGAAGAGAAAGCGACACCCTTGCACAGTAACAAGGACTAGCATGCCCTTTGTTCCCCTCTTTTATTACTCTTTAAATTAAAAAAACAAAATTTATAATTGAAAAACAAAAAGAAAAAAAGAGGGAAAAAGCTACTTGAATGCAACCACATGCAACATGGCTATCCCAAATAGAAGGGGGGAGGGTCATAATTATTGATCAAACTCTCTCTCTTAGAACCAAGCTGCACTTAAGTAAATTTCACTTGCACAAGTTTACATAGTCAAGCTTAGTGGTCCTTCAAAAACTTGGAGAAGTCCAAAGACTTGGCAATCCTTGATTAATGGAAATCATATTCTCTCCCTTGAAGACCACTTTCTTGCTCCTCTAAATGGCCCTCTCACATCAAACACCCCCTTCCCTCTCTCTCTCTCCCCTTGTGCTCACATCAAAGACCCCCTTCTGTGTGTGTGTGTGTGTGTGTGTGTCTTTGTCTCTCTCTCTCCCCCCTTGTGAGAGAGGGCCATTTAGAGGAGCGAGAAAAAGGTCTTCGAGGGAGAGAATATGATTTCCATTAATCAAGGATTGCCAAGTCTTTGGACCATCATTGCATGTAAAGGGATGTTCAAAAGAGATTTAAGGAAGATGGAAGTGGAAATTTCAATGCATTTAGTTAAAGGGGGTGGATAGGTATATTCTTTACATACACATTCTTAACTGTTTAAAGGTCTCATTTATTTTAACTTCACCTCGTTGCACACATTGGCTCAACTTTAGTGCAATGTGCATACCCCTTGCACACCATTGTGGGCATGTGCACATGTGTACCAATGTACACCCCTTGCAGCTAGCTTAGTAAGCAGGCCACTACAGTTGTGCACTAGTGCACACTCCTAGTGCATCCACAACCGTCCCGAACAATCGTACACTAGATCTACACATTAGGAACATGGCACATGAGTGTACCTTGCACATCAATATTAGTGAAATTCTTTGCACTTGGCCAAGGGGCGTGCACATCCCTTGCACACCATTGTGCCAATATAACATATAGATCCAATATCAACATTATCAGTCTATGGAAAAATTGCCCATGTCATTGCTTTTAGTATCGCCATAAAATCATCAATGTAATAGCAATGGCCATACTGATGGCTATACTAATGGTTGTAGTAAGATAGTGATGTTTTAAGATTTTGTTTTTTAAGTGGCATGGCCACATGCAAGTAGCCCTACCACCCTTCTAGCCACATGGGCTCAATATTGTTCCATCAATCATTACAATCAAACATAGAACTAAGTTTCAAAGATTGTACATCATGATTTGATAGACTATAAACCTCTTCACAAAAAACAATAGATCCATTGATTGGATGTCCAAAAAAGTTCAATGATAACACGATTAACATAGTAGTACAATGAGTGATAGGGTAGAACAACAATATGGAAAAGTCTCTTTAAAAATCACTTAATGTGAGTCGCATACAATGAGGGAAAAATGTGTGTATAAAGTAATCTATATACAATCAATCGGAAAAAGTATGTATGGAGTACAAGGCCAAATAAGAGAAGGGTGCTCCATGAATCCAAGCTCTTATAACTAGTTGCCATCCAATAGCTCGTCTGATGCAACGGATCATCCAAAGGCTCTAAAACATAGCCAATGATGAATCCAAATTAGACAAAGTATCATAAGAACTAAACATTTGCTACACTATCAAAAGAGACATGACATAATAGACCCCGTCACGTATAGGGCTTGTCAATAAGTGCAGTCAAACCATATCTTTATGCATATCATGTCCCAAGCTTGTAGGATTGTGATTTGTAATGGAGTATTGTAGCAAAAAAGGTAGGTTGGTATTGTTAGAATTATGTTATTACTACGAGAAACACAGAAAATAAGAAAGTTATCATAATATATAGAGAACTTACAATATCCTCCATGTAGGTCTTGTGGCCGCTACTCCCAAGGTGATGCACAACTCCCGTCTATAATCATCCCCTTGCCACCTCCCATTGTTATCACCATCATTGTGGAGAGGAAGCAGCCTTCTCTTTGAGCTTCCTCTAGTCCTTTCGATCTAGTTAGTTGGGCTTCCCCATGTCATTCTTTATTGCTTGCCACACATTTGATCATTAGTGGGACTTGTAGATGCACATCTACTCCTTCATCCATCTTGTAGAGAAATGATAAGTCTCACAAAAGGTACTGGGAACTCCTAATGCAAGGATGCTATCATGTAGTCTTTGCTAGCTTGTGGCATGTTTTTTTAGTGATCCAATAATGCTGAAAGATTTGTTGGCACAACTTAGGCATGTGTACTATGAGTCTTTTTTCTACATCATTTATGTACACAACACAATGGTGGATATCTCCACTAAGTACGCATAGCCAGGTGGGGTAGCTTTAGTATACGAGCTCTTCCACCTCGGAGCATGCTCTTGAGAATTACTAGGAGATCCCTGTATATTTGGTATACCTATACATGAGTGACATCTATAGATGTACTACTCGCAAACAATTGAGCAAAGCCTTGCATCACAAAAGTGGAAGTGCCTATAGGTGTAGGCGATATGGATGATAGTTATCCACTCGATCGATGAGAGGGAAACACTGCATCTATATTTTTGGAGAAACCACCAAAGCCACACTCTCTAGAACTATGACGGGAGCGAGGAGTATCAACCAAATGTGGGGTTGTAGCATTTGTATCTATGCAAGATCCCTTGGAACCAATCTTGGTATGACAAGGAGAAGAAGTATATGACTCTCAATAGCATCCTCCAAGACCACCACCTCCATCAGTTGAGCGAGGTCTATTTGAGTCACCTCCCTCTGTGGCTAACCTAGAGCGTTGAATTCCCGATCGATGCATCAGAGCTTATTGAGGCAAAATGCGAGGACGTCAATCGAGATAACTCTATATCTTCTCTGTCTTTGAAGCATGCAATCTAATTTAGAGACATATACATAAAGGTATTCTCCATCTCCTCATCTATGAATGATCAACTCATACTACTCTTTGGATCAAGTGTGGTGACATGCACAACCAAAAATAAATGTTAGGATATTCTATATATAGGAGAAAGTGAAGTACAATAACAACATATATATGTGGACTTGCAAATAAGTGTAAAAATATATAATAAAGTACTTACATAAGCAAGGGGTCAATGACTCTGACAACAAGCTATCCTGAATACGATTGCTTCTACGGTTCCATAACTTCATCTTGGCATAGCTTGGCATAAACCAAAAGGGCTATGTAGAGGTCTCCACAAAAAGAAGAGTCTAATTTATTCTCAAAGAATTCCTGTACGCTTGTCTCCTCCACTAGTTTAGCTAGATTTTTCACTCTTGTTTCCTCCATATGCCAAGCCTTCCTTATCCTCTACTTATTGTACAAAATTTTCTCCCCTAGATACACGCTCTCCTCATCCACACTAAGGGTATTTCTTGCCAAGATGCGAAAGGAGAAAAGTTTGGGAGACCTTAATAGGTCTTGTGGAATTAAGCACATGCCACCAAGAAGCATGAATAATTGTACAACCATGAGAGATTCTAGTCTTTTCTATAAATTTTTTTGCAATATCTAACCAGGGACGACTCTCTACATAGTGCCTGCAAAAGAGCTAGCCTCAAAGTTGCATATGCAAGTTATAATCCAACAAAGCTGCTCCCCCCATCCTTGTAGGAGTAGTAACACGCTGCCACGAAATCCACACCTGGACCAAACGATTCCCTTTCTTTTTCCACAACATGAATTAGATAGGTTGAACCAATTCCAAAAGAGAAGTTCTTCCATGTAATTTAGATGTGTGGCAAGTGATGTGTTGGACTTCATTTCAATCCTAAAAAATTCAATCAAGAGACCATACTTTGATGACTTAGACTGTGCACCAAACAAGGTGTCAAGTCTCTTCCATGTATCCTGTGAAGTATCACAGTTATCCACATGGTGGATATAGCTGTCGTCTAGCTCTAGTTTGATAACGGCATAAGCCTTATCATCATTCTTTTGCCAAGTGACTACAAGGTCCGCATCACAAGGCTTCTTTTCTTTTCCAGTGGTAATGGCCCAGAGACCCTTCTTCATCAGGATGAGTTTGATGCGGCTGCTAGGTGTGAAACTCAACTCCTTTGAAGCGATCAGTTGGAGAGTCTTTGCCCATGTTAGATGGCTGGAGCAATAGCAAATTAGCATAAAAATTCTCAGATTTTGAGCAGCATAAGAGATAATCTTGAGTGTGCTAACAATCACAAGTGCCAAAAAGCACTAAGTGATTAGTAACAAGAGATACTTGTGAAGCCAAATGCTTGGTAAATGCTCATTAGGTCTTCTATTCCCCTCCTTGATTTGCTTGCTGAACTGCTTGCTAGAAACTCAAAGTGGTAGAACCTTGAGTAGGGTAAGAAGAATGAGAAGGATGAGATGTAAGAGGTTTGATTTCTTCAAGACTTCAAAGGATCTTCAAGCACTTCCCCTCGTCAATGATTTGATGGCCCAAAATTTGCTGAGAAGGAGCTATGCCATACCCAACTGGGCTCTGATACCATGTGAAAACATGGATCTAAGACATGGTTATGATAGAAGCTATGGAGGTTGAAAGAGGAAGAGTGAACTCATGAAGACATTGACACTAACAAGACAAATTGTCACATAAGTGAATTAGGTTCCAAGATTGAGACTTGGACTCATAAACACAATCTTATGTGTGAACAATGACACAGACACTTTACTGGAAATAAAATATTACTATCATTGCATTAGAAAAGAAGCTGCATTGATCATCACTAGTCCTATGCTTATCTGGTTTTTTGGCCACTAATGGAATTTTTTATTAGTCGCTTTAGGCTCATCCTTGTCAGAATATTTGTGCAATGTGTATTTCTACTGTTGAAGAATGTCATTTTGGTCAAACAATCATCGTTGCACAAGATCATCTTCAAGATTCAAAGAGAGAGGAAGAGACATAGACATTGAGCAAGCTTAGAGAGTAGAGTACTCTCATGCTTCTTCTACTATTCATCCATCTAACTTACACACCTTACACTAGTGACATAATAGAGGATAAGTTACACTAGGTCTAATTGACCATCATAACTAGAGTTAAGTCTGGTTTTCTCGACTTATTTAAGACACACATATAGGCAACAACTAAGATCTACAGCTATCATGTTAGGTATAACAAATGAGCTTGATTCTTCATACCCCCCCTCAAGTTCAAGTCACCTCCTGTATCCCAAAGCAACAATCCAAAATGAGTAAACTTATCTCTACTAAGTGATTTGGTAAAGATATATGCCACTTGGTCTTTTGTCTTCACATGTATAATATCTAACTTGCCTCCAAGATTTATTTCTTTGAATAAATGGTAATTCACCTCTATGTGCTTCAATATTGCATGATAAACATGACTACTTGCCAGAAGCACATTGCTCATGTTGTCATAGTATACCTTGACTAGTTTATCCACATGTACTCCCAGATCATCTAACATCTAAACTAGCCAAACGACTTCACATGCAACTAAGGCTACACCTCTGTATTTCGCTTCACTACTCAAGAGAGTCACCATGGGTTTATTTTTACTACTCTAGCTAATCATGCTATTGCCAAGATCAAATGCATAGCCACTTGTTGACTTCTGTTGTATACACATCTAGCCTAATCTACATCATTGTATCCTGTAAGCTTAAGAGGCTTACCATACTCATAAAATAGTCCATGATATAGTGTAGCCTTTACACACCTCATAATCCTTCTCATTGCATCTAAATGAGGTTTCCTTGGCCTTTGCATGAATTGACTGATCAACTTAACTACACAACTGAGATTGGGTTGAGTGATGGTAATATAAATGAAGCTACCAACCATCTGTCTATACATAGTCACATTCTCAATCTCATTTCCTATAACAGCTATCAGCTTGACATTCTACTCTAATGGAATATCCATGGGCTTGCACTCTAGCATATCATACTTTTCTAGCATATTATATACATACTGCTTTTGTAAAATCCAATTCCTTGAGGTGTGCTTCTGACCTCAATGTCAAAGAAAAATTTCAGCTCTCCCAGATCTTTTATTTGAATCTCTTTTTGTAACATAGATTTGATCTCATCAATCTCTTGTGTATCATTACTTGAAATAACCAAGTCATCTACATAAACCACCAAAATCACATAGCCTTTCTCTATCTTCTTAGTAAACAAGCTATGATTAGCTTTGCCCATAAAAAAAACCAAGTATCTGTAAGTATGAGTTGATTTTTGCATTCCATCCTTTCGATTGATTCATATAGACTTCTTCTATCAAGTCAACATTCAATTTTTTTTTTTTACATCCATTTGATATAGGTTCCAACTTTGGATGCATCTAATGCAATGATAGTCTATACAGTTGCCATCTTTGCAACAAGTCCAAAAGTCTCTTCACCAGTCCATACTATTGAGCATAACCTTTTACAAACAACTTGGCTTTGTATCTTTTAAGTGAGCCATTTGATTTGCATTTGACTTGGTAGACCCACTTGCATCCAATAGACATCTTGCCTTTAAGCAACTTAACTAAATCCCAAGTTCCATTTTTTAGCAAAGCATCATACTTTTCGTCCATGGCTTTACACTTGTTCTCATCCTTAACTGCTTCTGCAAATGAGGTGGGTTCTTTGTACCTCATAACATCTATCATGTATGCATAGTATTTAGTTGGGTATCCATTGTAAGTAAATCTATCAAGAGGTTTTCTTTCTCTTCCTATGATCTTTGTAGCTATGGTGCACTATGCGATTCTGCTCTCTCATGAGGCGCTGCATACCTTTGCAACAAACTATGTGTAACAATTGCAGGTATGCCAAGCTCACTATCCAAGTTGTCAATGGAATTATATCCTAATGTCAATGGACTTGTTACATCATCAAGTGCCTTCTCTTTGCCTTTATCTATGTCCAATCTCCCCCTCATCATGAGTAGATAGAACATAGCACTTATAAGCCTTTCGTTCCTATGAGTAACCAATAAAAACAACCTTCACTAATTTTTAATGAAGTTTCTTCCATTTTTCCTCGGGTACATGCACATATGCAATGCTATCAAATACTTTCAAGTGTCTAATGTTAGGCTTATAACCATAGAGCTTCTCATATGGTGTCTTCTCATGTATGCGAGCTGTAGGTGTTTGATTTATGACATAAACAATAGTTAGAACTGCTTTAGATCCTAGTAAGAAAGAGGCATATCTTTCTCATTCGGCATTGCCCCTGGCTACTTCCATAATGACCCTATTTTTCCATTTAACTACTCTGTTTTGTTATGGAGTATAACTACATGTCAACTGTTTCCTGATCCCATGCTTAGTCAAGTACCTATCAAACTCCTTTGACACATATTCACCACCACTATCAGATTGTAAGCATGATACATAATAGTTAAACTCTTTCTCTACATGACATTTGAAATCCATAAAACTATCTAGAACTTCAACCTTATGCTTTAAAATGTATACCCAAGTATACTTGGTGAAATCATCCATAAAACTATCTAGAACTTCAACCTTATGCTTTAAAATGTATACCCAAGTATACTTGGTGAAATCTTCCACAAAGGTCACATAATACCGAGACCCTCCAAGAGATACATTATGTGTAGGTCCTCACACATTCAAGTGAATAAGATACAAGGGTCTATTGTTGTTCCATGTATTGGCTATTTGCAATCATTGATTAAACTATTGTTGAGAGAGTCAAGATCATCCATACTATCTTATCCTTGACATGATAGTTGTGTTACTTAGCTATCACTAGCATGTATGTGTCCTGAATAAGTCAGGAAAACTAGGCTAACTAGAGTTAGCAAACTATAGTTAAGAAATAAGACCTAGCCTAATTCACTTGCATTTGTAGACACTAAAGATTAATGAGTAAGTAGAGAAGAATAATGAAGAAGAAGAGAGCATGTTGCTCTTGATCCTCGCTCCATCTCTACCATTGTCTTTCTCTCTTGCATTTTTTTAATGGTATTAGAGCCTGTTTTGTTTGAGTATGGTCTGTGACATTGGTATACATTACTTGTTCTCCAAGGCCTGTTGAGGCATCAAATGGAGGGTTTAGTGGCCTACAATGGAGCTCAAGAAGTGAGTGTTTTGACCAACTTACATTGAAGAGTAGAAAACATGTGTTCAGTCTAGTGTGGATAGCACCAATAGTTTAGCATAGATAGCACATAGAAAGGATGCATATTCAAACTGATTGCATGGAGGTTTTGGTTGATGTCGTTTATGGCTATTGTAGAGTAGCACCTTTGTGTAGCATCTTGGCATTTATGACTGGGAATTTTGAATAGTAACCATAATCAACAATTAGCATGGACATAAAAAAAAAATGCACATGTTTTCCTAAACTAGAAAGACAATTTCAGCAGGTCATTTGAAGTGGGTATCTCACTGAGATAATGAGAAGTTACTAAGCATTAATTTGAGGGATATAGTTGGCATCAAAACACCACTTGAAGCTTGGTATTAGTCTCATGTTTACGGCAGTAAAATGAATGCATCAAAGAGATCCTTAGATCAATTGACCTAGCTAGAAATGTATTTGATGCTCTCTTTACATTGGTAGTGATTAATGCTAGCCTATTGTTGATGAATACCATACTTGCAAAGGGTACAATGGCTGATAGTGATCGTGGCAATACTTCTATGTGGTTGAGCATTTGTGGAAGCTATTGAGCTTCAAACATATTTGGCATTATTGCTTGAAGGATTATGTATTGGCTCCTAGAGGTTGTGACACATGTTTGTTGTGGTTTGTGGCTAGTCTGAGTTGAGAATATCCTTTTTCCAATAAAGAATATAGCACTACTGGTTACTCATAGATTGCTGGTTATAGATTGTTATCGATCATTAAATGCTATGCATAACCACGTCTACTGTGCAAACAATGCAATTTACTTTGAATGCTATCATATCTAGATGTTTTGCACATGTTTGGAAATGTATGACATGGTTCTAAACTAAAATCTACTGGTTGTTATAGAGTTCTTGATAGTTATTTGCTCTAGGATTGAAACGGTCCTACATAAATAGTGACTACTAGACACTTAATCAGTGAAAGGTTGACTTGATTTGCAAGGAGGCATGCACTATCTGGTTGAAGATTGTATTGAATAACTTTAGCTGTAGTGATGGCAAATGCTAAGAGAGATGACAATATTACACAAATAGTGGGTGTGAAGTTAGACAACAATAATTATGTTATCTAAAAATTCAAAATGGAGAACTTTGTCATTGGCAAAGGTTACTAGGATTTAGTCACAGGTGCAGAAGTTGGAGCCTAAGCTTCCTGGAAAGAATGCAACAAGTGATTAGCTTAGGGCACATTGTGCATGGATGGAAAGAGCCCTAAGAGTGTTGCATTGGCTTTCTTTATGTATATTTGATGCAATGGTCATGCATATAATGAATTGCAAGTCACCAGAGGATGCTTGGATTATTCTTATGAGACACTATGGCATGACCACTAGTGGATGCAAAATCCAGTCAAAGCAAAAGTTTAACACAATGGATAGGAAAGGATGGTCCATACAAGATTATGTGACTAAGATAGGGACCATTGCAAATTAGTTAGCTCTAGTAGGAGCTGATGTAGATGATGAGGATTTGCTAACTGTGACCTTGAATGGTATGGAACATGAGTACAAATCTTTTGACACCTCTATCTCGGTGCGATGTGAGATGTTAGATTTTAATGAGCTTGTTTCATTGCTCATACATGAAGAGGTCAAATTGGGATTAGCTACTCATTTGAGTAGTTTGAAAGGAAGAGATGTAATATTCTATTCAAATCAAAGAGGCCATGGCAATCATGGAAGATGATTCACTCATGGTAGAGGAAATCAATAGAATATATCTCAGAATGCCAATACCCAATGATCCGAGAAAATCACAAAAAAATATTTGTCTAACACTTTGTTGATTTTTTGTACATTTGGAGGTTTGAAATAAAGAAGAGGGTGGGAATAACCTCTTGGGAAATCCAAGAAATCACTGGATGGAAATATTTCATGGACCGGTTTACCAAGGGGGGGTGAAGAGTAAAGATCAATGGAGGAAGGTGAAGGGAAAATGTGTAATGTGAAAAGAAAAGACATGAAATGGATTTGGAGCCATCCAAAAGACATGTGAGGCTCATAATGTCATGGCTTTGGAGCCTTATGATAATTCAAACAAATGGGACCCTTCTTGGAAGCATTAGTGGAAGAAAAATCAAGCACATGATTTTGTAAGTTTTTTAAAAAATACTTCCTTTCAACATGAAAGTTGTAGCGAGTGAGCTGAAGTTTTGCATGGTATTTTTTAATAATTTTTTGGAGCTATGAGTCGAGAGATATGGCCAAAATGGTGGATGCCAACTTTTTCCAATTGCGGTGGAGACCACCTCCCAATTTTATACACACCCACACTTTCTTCCCCACACTTAACACTTCCATAAAACATCATTCATTAGACTCCCAACCCTTTCCCTCTCTTCTCCTCTCTCTCAAGCTAATAAACCATTAGAATTCCCCTCCTAAATCACCCTCAAATCATCCTTAATTGTAGTAGTAATGTATGAATTTTCACTACTCTCTTTCCATTATTGCTAGATATGATTTTATTTTATGAAGATTCTCTATATTTTTTTTATAGGAGAGCTCTTGGACTCAAGCTATGGGGGGGAGAATGGAGACAACTCACCTATGATGGAACTTGATTTAGTATAAAATTGGTCAACAAAACATCTAGATGGAGCTTCCACATTGGTGGAACCGCCTTAATGTAGCATTGGTGGTGTTAATTCCTATTCTATCTTAACCTCCTCCCTAAACACCCTCAAGGCCTATATAAAGAGGCCTTCTCCTTTGTAATTTGCAAAAAGAGAGAGCTAAGGGGCCTTCTTCAGCCCTATTGAGCCTTCCCCATTCCCTCTCATGAGCTTATACAGTTCATTCCCTTACTATAGCTTATGCATGCTCTACAGTGTAATAAGCCCATGCTATTGGTGTCCATATTGTGTATATTGGTTATGTCTTGAGAGTTCTCCATCTCTTGTGTCCTCTTAAGTTTTATTGATTCATCTATTTTTTGTAGTTCTCTCTCTCTCTCTCTCTCTCTCTCTCTCTCTCTCTCTCTCTCGCTCTTAATTTTCCTCTCTTCTCCCTCACAAGCTCCTCTCCCTCTTGCATAACGTCCTAATCTGCTCTTCCATGACTAGATGGTGCCCTTACCACATTCACTTTGTGGCAGAAGGGAGTTTGGGATAGTATAGAGGCTGCCATACCGAATTTCCTTCGTCATAAATTGGTGCCCTCATTGAGAACATTCTCATCCACAATTCTCTACCTCCTTATGCGGGATGATACAACACATAGTGGTGCATTCTCTACAACAAGTGCTCCAAGTGGCTCTTCTCCAATGCCTTCACCAACTCTTTTTGAAGCTAGTCGAAGTCCACGACTCCCATAATGGTCTCCCAAGGAAGCCCAAGAAAGAAAGTATGCCTACCGGATGACGGCACGTATGTGGCTAAAAGGTGTTCACCTTAGAAATTCCATTCTCTCACAACAGAAAAAATCATGTTGCCATCAATTGCTAGGTTCTCATAATTGTGGTGAGTATTTTGCAAACAAAGTGAAGGCCCTTTTGGGAGGTCCTTGTCTCCAAATCATTAAATCCCTCTCTCTCTCTGGCCTAATCCAATCGAAGGAGAAAAACTATGCATGAACAGTGTGGAGTTTTGTAGAGGTGCAAAGTATGGAGACTACCTTCAACTATTGCTAGCTCAAAGGTTGGGTGTGGTTGAAAAGGTGGCCATCACACCTTATGAAATATATGATGCCGAGGATGGACACACTAAGGTAAGAACAATCACTGGTGAGAAAATTCTTTGTATAGCAAAGTCGGTGGATTCCAGAAAGAAACACTCTAGGGAAAATCCTTTATAATTCAAGAAAGTGCATTCCCTCTACTCCCTTAAGTAGTCTTCGCTTATGAATAATAATAATGGCCCGAAATTTCTACACCTTCTACTATGTACAAAACATCCAAGTTAATGTATGCATCAGTAGGAAGATTTTCTTCCAGCAGCATCTTGTCATGTACTTTGGGGCTGAAAGATTAAGGGAGATTCTTGTATCACTAGAACCTATAATCTTCCCAATGCTAGACTACAATGCATCCTTCAATGTACATGTTTTTATTTTATTTTAATAGTTTCTCATGAATCATTGCGAGTTGTATGGACTAATCCAACCTCTTGCTATGCAAACTGTGCATATTGTAGCTAGCACAAAGCTTAGATTCCAAGGCATTATTAGAAGCATACTAGGGCCTAGACGTCTTGCTGAAATCAATACATCTGTGAACCCATTCATCCTTCCCCTCATAAAATACAACTTAAGTCTAGACGTGTTCATCGTTGTACTCTACTAAGGCAACATGGCGTTTCCAAGCTTCTTTGGGCGCAATGGAAAAAATGTAGTGGATTTTTTGGACAACTTTGAGATGGCCTTCCTTGTCCCTAGGAGGGATAATGAAGTATTAAAGTTGAGGGATTTTCCTTTGGTGCTCAAGGAAGAAGCTAGAATGTGGTTCCAAACTTTAAATCTGGCCCAAAGAGCTGAATGGGAGGGATTGAAGGTAGCTTTCTTGCAGAGATTTCAACAAACTAACTCAGCTAAAGAGTTATGGCAACGTCTTTTGGTCCTCCATCAAAGTGATCCTTATGGTTGTGCAACTTATGAGAAAGGGTTTTTGAAGCTTTGAAGGCAGTGGTCAAACTCACTGAATCTTGGTGAGAGAGCTCCAAACTGCCTTCAAAAGGATCGATTTATTTCAAGTTTGTATCCCTTGCTCAGGGAGAAGGTAAAGGTGAAATTTCCAAACACTTTTGAAGATGCTTTGAGAATCACTAGGGAAAAAAATCGAAAGATTCTCTACCAAGCCCAAGCTAGCAAAGCAGTTTTGGGAAACAACATCACAACTATGGAGGCCTCTCAAGTTCCCCCAAATGTATCTAATGCACCAGGCCTTGTTAGAGGTCAAGAAGACATGATCCAACAAATAAACAATATTACTAATGAATTAGAGGATTTGCGAGTGAATCTTGTGCAAGGTGCAAGAAGACCTATCGAGGGGAATGGTGGGAATCAACCACAAATGCAGCGACAAGCAAGGGAGATGTTGTGTTACAACTGTGGAGAAAATGGACATGGCATGTACAATTGTCCTCACCCTAGAAGATATGATCACCCTGCCAGAGGTCCTCGACAACAAGTAATCCCTTCTCATGCTAGGACTCAAGAGCAAGATCAGTCACGACCTGCAATTTTACAACCACCTTATATTCAAGCTGAAACCCCTGTTGTTCAACCAAATGTTAATGTCATAAAAATAGAGGAGGTGGTCAAGGATAGAAGGCTCCAAGAAGAAATAGAGAGAGGTAAGATGAATGTAGATGTAGTAGAGACCATGCCTATCAAGCGGGTACGTGTCCAAACTGAGACAAGAAAGGAAACAATCAATGAGGCAAGTACATAACGGGCACCTAGAGATGAAGGGAAGAAGAGAAAAACTCGAACTAGGTCTAAAATTGATATCTCTGACTTCCCTTTGGGTTCTCGGACACAACCTTCTGATTTGATAGCAGATGTGAGATCTCAAGGGCCAAAATTACTTGCCCACAACTACTTCATGTGTCTCCAAAGCTACGATGACAATGGTCAAAAATGGTAAGCACAAGGGCAAGGCAAGGTAAAATGGTTAGTGTAATTAAGGCATATGACCTCAAAGATATAGTGCCTTTAGTGGAGGCTCAAATCAAAGGTCCACGGATTCAAAAAACATACATTGATAGTGGAGCAGAGGTTTGTGTCATGACATAAAAGCTTATACATCATTTAGGCTTAGAAGTAATGGAATCCTCAACCTTTAGGGCAAAGATGGCCAACAATGATGCGGTCACATGTGTGGGTGTAGTGAAAGCTTTGAGAGTTTCTATTTTTGGAATCACTGTAGTAGTGGATGTTTATGTGATGCCAGTAAAGGGAGAAGGATATCCCCTCATCCTAGGGAGACCTTGGTTAATGGGCATCGGAGCTAGGCAAGATTGGGCAACATGGAATCTAGAGTTGAGGCAACGTAAGGTGGGTGGCCACGATTAAAAGGTGGTTTACAACTTGAAGAGTGGGCGTCAAGAGAACCTTGAACTAGAAACGTCTGCCGATGAGTGGAGCTCAAGTGGATGTTCCTCATCGATAGAAGAGGAAGAGAGTTCAAGTAGAGAGAGTGATAGCACTCTCAAAGTTATGGGTGTCACCTTAAAGGAACCTATCTCATCAGAAGACAACCCAAGAATCCAAGGAGAAGATGTGTGGGATGCTAGCCTAGAGAAGATGATATCCAAGGATATAAAGGATAAAGAAACGGAGGGTTATGTGAATGTTCTCAAGAAACATGCATCATTGTTTATTTCTGATTATACTCACATTAGAGGTGTCAGTGCAGTGAAGCATCACATCCAACTCAAAGAAGGAAGCAAACCTGTAGTACAAAGATTGAGAAGACTGGGAGTTGTGCAATATGATGCACTGTTGATGGAGGTGAAGAGACTCTTGAATGCAGGATTCATATACCCAGTAGGAGATTCAGAATGGGTCTCCCCAGTGTAGTGAGGCCAAAGAAAAATGGTAAGTGGCGAGTATGCATAGATTACAAGCCACTAAATGCTACAACAAAGAGGGACCACTTCCCTCTCCCATTTCAGGATGAAATCTTGAATGAAGTAGTGGGACATGAGCAGTATACAGTGTGTGATGGCTACTCTGGCTACTTCCAGATTCACATTGTAGAGGAGAATCAAAAGAAGACCACTTTCATCACACCATGGGGTTGTTTTGCCTTTCGGATCATGCCCTTTGGTCTCACAAATGCCCCAAAAACCTTTCAACGATTCATGAATATGGTCTTCCAACCTTACTTTGGTAAGTCCATAAGGGTTTTCATAGATGACTTTTATATTTACAGCTCAAGGAACATACATCTATGCAAGGTTGATGAAGGATTTACTCGCTTAGCTAGGTTGGGTGGACAACTAAATAAGGATAAATGTCACATTGGGGAAAGCAAGGTTGCACTACTAGGGCATGTAGTGTCAATTGAAGGATTTGAGGTATATCTAAAAAAGGTAGAAACATTGCTAGCTCTACCTTCCCCAACCTCCATCAAACAATTAGTCTCCTTCTTACAAAAGCTAAGATATTTTGGTAGATTTATACACCTACTCTCTCAGGCCATATATCCCCTACAGCAACAACTGACACGCCAAGAAACACTTGTATGGAGTGAACAAAATGAAGGACATTTTAAGGAGATAAAGAAAATTCCTATAATCCTCCAACCTTGTTGGGAAGAAACATTCTTTGTAAACCGTAGCGTGAGAGAAGAGGCCATTGGTGCTACTCTCCTACAAAAAGATCCAAAAACATCCTTCATGAGGCCTGTGTATTTTGCCAGTCGCCTCATGAAAGCCCCAGAGAAGGCTTACACCTCCATGGAGCAACTAGTGTTGACCCTCATGTTTGCAGTAACCAAATTTTTGCCATATTTGCTTCCAAAGAGGTTTGTGATCATCACTGTGGAGCATATGTTTCCCTATGCACTACAACATATGGAAATATCTGACAAAATAGCAAAGTGGGTGGTCCAACTTCAAGAGTTTGATTATACAGTGCAGGTTGAAAAAACAACTCAAGCATGCCTGGCTGATATTTTGACAAACAGGTGCTATGAGAAAAATCTTAGGGTGAAAAGAAAGGACCTTCCACCACCCCCATCCATAAAGACTCTTGTAGATGCTTATAGCCTCTACTTTGATGGTACATACAATAGAACTAAGGATAAGGCAGCCACATGCATTGTTGTTTTCTCTCCCTTAGGAGAGAAAATCTATGGTGAAGGAATCATCTTGGAAGGTGTCCACTCTAACAATGAGGCCTAATATCAAGCTTTAAGTCATGGTCTTTTTTGGTGTCTTAGTAATTCAATCGAGAGGTTGAATGCTTTTGGAGACTCCATGCTATTGGTAAGGCAGATGCAAGGTACATGGGCATGCAAAAATACAAACCTCTCTAGTAAAATGAGAGAGGCCAAATCTCTTATGAGAAAATTTAGGGAGGCACAAGTACATCATGTGCCAAGAGACCAGAACAAGGATGCCGACCATCTAGCATCATCAAAGCTGAATGAGTCAATTGTGGGAGTAGTGGCTATCAAACCTCGACTTTAGCAAGGCAAGGAAGACTTAGAAGATATTCTACACCTCTTAGATCAAGGAGAAGCTCCCAAACACCTGACTAAGGGAGAAAGACAATGGCTAGCTCGAAAGGCTACAAGATATCGCATGGTAAATGATAGTTTGTATTGTCTTGGTAAGGATGGTGTGCTTAGAAAAGTACCTTTAAAATGGAAAATTGAAGAAACCTTAAAAGCTTGCCATGATGATGTGTGTGGAGGCCACTTTACACATGACATCATAAGTAAAAAGGTTCTACAAGCTGGCTTTACTTGGCCCAATCTACACTGAGATATCAAATATTGGTGTCAAACATGTAAAGAATGTCAGAAATCAGGACCACGACAGCTCATAGCAGAATCCCAAACCCCAATCAAGGTCTATGGACCCTTTGAGAAGTGGGGAATTGATGCCATAGGGCCTCTACCACGCACTCCATCAGGAAAAGAGTATATTATCATGGGGGTAGATTACATGACTAGATGGGTCGAGGCTATGCCAACTAGAAGAATCGCTGCTAAGGAAGTGAGTAAATTCATCTTTGACCACATTTGTTGTAGGTTTGGTACCCCTCTCGAAATACTATCAGATAGAGGACCAGGGTTTAGAGCTAATGTGGTGGGTGAACTCATGCAAAAGCTAAATATTCAACGACGACACTCTACCCCTCAATACCCTCAATGCAATGGATTGGTGGAAAAGATAAATGGAATGATTTGTAAAATCATTAGCAAATAGGTACATTCAAGGCCCCGGGATTGGGACAATCACCTTGGTGGAGCTCTATGGGCTTACAAAACCTCCTTCAAAACCATGTTAGGGTTTACACATTTTCATCTAGTTTATGGACAAGAGGCTCTTTTGTCTATTGAGGTGAAATTAGCTAGCCTTCGGGTATTAGGTGGCACAGTAGGCTCTCAAAAGGAGAAGTTACATCAAAGATTACTGGACCTAGAGAGGCTACAATTGGATCATGAAGAATCCATCAACCACTAATCCCAGGAAGCTGAGAAGCATAGAGAAAAGTTCAATAAGAAGCTAACAGATAAAAACATCAAGGAGGGATCTTTAGTGCTTCGATATGATAATTGCTTTGATAAAAGAAACGATGGCAAGTTTCTCTACCGGTGGGAGGGACCGTTTTGGGCCACAAAAAAATTCAACAATGGCTCCTACAAACTGTTAGCTTTCATGGATGCAGAAAAGAGAGCAACTCAGAGTGAAGCAACATGCTTCCTCTCTACATTCTACTCATTATTTATTCCACACATACTTTAGTGAATATACAACCTAAGGTCATAAAGATCATTCACACCAGAAGTAGAACCGACTTATTTAATGTACCTAGCTGATCTAGCCAGACTAGCTGTGTCCAGCTCCCATGTCAGTCAAACACACATGAAAGAGCTTGATATTCTAACACTCCCCCTCAAGCTCAAGACAGCATTTGTACTCCAAGCAACTGTCTAAAACCACAAAACTTATCTTTACCCAAGGAATTGGTAAAGATATCCGCTACCAGTTCATCTGTCTTTACATGCATAAGATCAACTCATCCTTCAAGAACCATCTCTCTGATGAAATGGTAGTGTACCTCTATGTGTTTCGTCCTGGCATGATAGACCGGATTCATAGCCAGGAGTACACTACTCAGATTGTCACATAGTAACTTCACTAGAGCATCTACCTGTATGTCTAAATCAACCATAAGCTTGAGCAGCCATGAAATCTTGCATGCTGCCAATGCAACACCCCTATTCTTTGCCTCAGTACGACAAAGCAACCGTAGGCTGCTTCTTGCTACTCCAGCTAATCATGCCACTACCAAATCCAAATGCATATCCACTCGTAGATCTACGGTCATATGAGCAACCTGCCCAATCTGCATCCTTGTATCCAGTCAATATCAAGAGCTTATCTCTGACACAAAATAGCCCATACTCTACAGTGGACTTAACATATCTCA
This sequence comes from Lygodium microphyllum, assembly GCF_053477565.2. NCBI lineage: Eukaryota > Viridiplantae > Streptophyta > Polypodiopsida > Schizaeales > Lygodiaceae > Lygodium > Lygodium microphyllum. Next base: position 50,692,919 of record NC_141140.1, on the reverse strand, counting down.
TAATATGTCTAACTGCATCCAAGTGCGGCTTTCTAGGCTTCTGCATGAATTGGCTTATGAGCCCTACAACATAGCTCAAGTCAGGCCTAGTGATGGTCAAGTGAATCAAGCTGCCAACCATCTGCCTGTACATAGTCACATCCTCTACTTCAGCCCCAGTGTTCATGTCCAGCTTGACATTCTGATCAAGAGGTGTATCCAATGGTTTACATTCAGCCATGCCATACTTCTTCAACATCTCCATAGCATAGTGCTTTTGCATCAGCCATAACCCATTGTCAGCAATAACTACCTCAATGCCCAAGAAATACTTCAGTTCTCCTAGGTCTTTCATGTCAAATTCAGATTTCAGCATCTTCATTATATGTTGTATGCCCAAGTCATCATCATCAGTGATTATCAAATCATCAACATATATGACCAGCACTACCAAGCCACTGTCAGTCTTCTTTGTAAATAGGCTGTGATCAGCCCTGCCAATAGAAAAACCCAATCTCTGCAAGTAGTTACTGATCCTAGCATGCCAAGCTCTCGGAGCCTGTTTCAGCCCGTACAATGCCTTTTTCAGCCTGCATACATAATGCTGAAAATTAGGGTGAACATACCCTTCCGGCTAAACCATATAGACATCCTCTGCTAGGTCACCGTTAAGAAATGCATTCTTAACGTCCATCTGCTGCAATTTCCAGTCTTTAGCAGCAGCCAAGGCAATCACAGTGCGTATGGTTGCCATCTTGGCAACATGGTTGAATGTTTCCTCATAATCAAGTCCATACTGTTGGGCATACCCCTTTGCGACCAGCCTGGCTTTATATCTCTCCACACTGCCATCTAACTTGCATTTGATTTTGTAGACCCATTTGTAGCCAATGGTCTTTTTCCCTTCAGGGAGTGGCACTAAATCCCATGTTTTATTTTCAGCCAAGGCATTCATTTCTTCGTCCATGGCTACATACCAATTCTCATCTTTCACTGCTTCAGCATATGTACATGGTTCTTTGACCTCCATCACTTTTGTCATGTAAGCATAATGCTTTGTAGAGTAGCCACTATATGTCAACTTGTCAACAGGGTATCTGACCCTTTGCGAGCGCCTAAGCTATGGTGCACTACTTGATTCCCCTCTCTCATTAGGCAGAATATACTTGCTCTGCCTTATGCCACGCGTATAGACAGTCGGAATACCAAGTTCGCTGTCTAGAGTATCACTAGAATCATAGTCAGAAGTAATTCTGCCAGGTGTCATCATACCAGATGCATCCTCAATAACTTTCTCTTTTCCTTTGCTATCCAAGACATCATGTCTCCCCCTCACTGACATACTGGTGTCAGTGGACGGCGAGCTCCTCAATCTCCCTATCCATGGGGATACTGTCTGACTACGAGGTCCTGTCATAGTAGTGCTCTGCTGTAAATCAATTGTAGAGGCATGAGTGGAAGGCATATCTGCTGGCACTGCAGTTGGTGATACATACCAAGAGCCCATCTCATCAAAGATAACATCCCTGCTTACCAAAGTCTCCCTGGTAGAGGGATCATAGCATTTGTATGCCTTCTTCTCCTGTGAATATCCAATGAAAACACACTTATGCACTTTGGGATCCAGCTTTTTCCTTTTCTCATCTAGAATATGCACATAAGCAAGACAACCAAAGACTTTCATGTGACTTACATCCGGCTTACAGCCATACAACTTCTCAAACGGTGTCATCTCATGAATACATGCAGTGGGAGTCCTGTTCAGAATGTATATGGCTATCATAGCAGCCTCTACCCAATAGTAAGGCGGCATATGCTTTTCGTTCATCATGGCCCTAGCAGCTTCCATCAAAACCCTATTTTTCCTTTCAGCCACTCCGTTTTGCTGCGGAGTGTAGCTGCAGGTGAGCTGCCTACGAATGCCATTTTCAGCCAAGAAATCATCAAATTCATTTGATACATACTCCCCACCACTATCAGATCTCAAGCAAGAGATGTAGCATTCAAACTCCTTCTCAACGTGTGCTTTAAATTGCTGAAAAATAGCAAAGACCTCATCTTTTGTTTTCAATATGTAGAGCCGGGTATAGCGACTATAGTCGTCAATGAAAGATACATAATATTTGGAACCTCCCATAGATACATTATGAGCTGGCCCCCAAACATCAGAGTGCATAAACTGCAATGGAAGTGTACTTTGTCTTACATGCCTGACAAACGACAATCGTGACTGCTTACCGAACTGGCAAGCCTCGCATACATGACCAATATCTGAATATTGGAACTTCGGTAAACCTGTAACCAATTGTTTCTTTTGCATAATTTGCAGCCTTTGCAAATTGACATGCCCCACTCTCTTGTGCCATATTTCCAAATCCCTAATAGTGCCAGAACCATGGGCAAACATAGCTGAATTCAGCTCTAGCAAAGAAGCATCAAGAGTAAACATTCTGCCATTCCTGTGACCACGAGCTATCAACTTGCAGCCATTGCCAAACTCTTCAATAAAGCAGCCATGCTTATTGAATCTAACCTGCAAGTTCTGCTCCTGACAGATAACAAGTTCTTTGTAATTGAACGGACATGCAATACATCATGCAAATTTTTCTTTCTGCCATTATGGACCACAAGAGGCACTTTGCCTTTATGCTCAATGCTATGATGCGTGTCATCACCTGTGCATACATAGCCATGCTTTTCAAGCACCATATCCATGAATCAATCATCATGAGGGATCATGTGATTCGACGCCCCCGAGTCAATGTACCACACTGCATCATCAAATGATTTTTCAGCAGCCTTATCTTTGACATATTGCATGTCAAATAGTCTACTACTAGAGTCATCTGCCTGACTAGACATAGCATAATGTCCATGCTACTTTCCCTTTTGGTTTCCCTGCTTCTTCCAGTAGTCCTTTGCAATATGCCCATACTTTCCGCAGTAGTGACAATCCTTATCTTTATTTGGATTGTCTGATTGACGCTGCTGCTGCCATGAGCCTCTGCCACGGGAGTTAGATCTCCCCCTGCCTCGAAAGTTTCCACCACCTCTTGCATTTGATGATGGGCTGATTGCTATTACTATACGATGCATTCTGCTGGCCTCCTCTGCCAGATCCATAGCCTCTACCACGGCTACCACGACCACGCTGATTCAAGTAAAAAATTACATATTTATTCTTTGAACTGCTTGACCCTATACCTAAGCCAAGCTTCACCTCTTCATGAATCAATAATTCAACCAGCTCATTAAAGTCAGGCATCTCAGCCCGCACAGACACTGAAGTGTCAAAAGACTTGTACTCAGGACCCAAGCCATTTAAGGTCACTGCAACCATATCCTCATCTTCAACCTGTGAACCAACAGATGCCAGCTAATCTGCTATGGTCTTAACCTCTGTGACATAATCTTGTATGGATCTGTTCTTCCTCTCCATGTTATTGAATTTCTGCTTCAATTGTATCTTCCTTGTACTTGTGGTTGTGCCATAGTATTTGACCAATATATTCCATGCATCTGCTGGGGATTTACAGTTCATGATCAGCATCACCATAGTATCCGAGATACATAATGACAACCAATGTAAAACCCTACGAGCTCTTTCCGTCCAAGCTCGATGCGCTCGTCTTTGATCAGCTGCTGTAGGATTCCTTTCTGGAACTTCAGGTTCAGCCTCAACACCTGTCACTAAGTCCTAGTATCCTTTGCCTATCAGAAAGTTCTCCATGCGGAACTTCCATATTGCATAATTGTTGCTATTAAGCTTTTCTCCCACAATCTGGGTTACATTATCAGTTCTATCATCATTTGCCATGTTGTAGACCTTGGCTGACTACCTGCAAACCAAGATATTCTTAACAGTTCAACTTCAGCCCCCGGAACTATTTATGACAATTTTTTGCAATTAACTGCAGTAAAAACTAGGTATTTCAGCACACTGACAAACCAAAACAACCCACAAACAAGTGGCTTAACCTGTGAGTAAAGCAGTCAGTGCAAATGCTATGTATTTACTTTGATTTGAACTCCTGCAACCTCATTGCCAGGGTACATATATGCAGTATGAAAACTGTAATTCTGTGAGTGTCCAACAGTGATTTCAAGCCCAAAACTGAGTGGTATACATTTCATACATGTCCCAAACTTCCATAGATAGCTGCTAGTACATGTGTCAAGCCGTGCATATGCATAGAACCACAAAATAGTATATAACCAGCATATATGAATGTCGTAAATACATTCCCAGATTTCAAAAGCCAATGCACTGGCAACAGGGATTAATTTCAGTCCCAAAAACCATAAAACATTTGCATCACTTCCGTTTCCAATGCTCAAGCATTTAACAGTCACAGACTAAGTCTTCAAGTACCTGTGGGACTAACCAAATCAACTAGTTCTTCAGGAATAACCAATTAGTGCTTTATGTCTGCAATTTTTTTTTAGTTTTTAGCTTGTCACAAGCTCTCAGATCAGGCCATTCCAAGTTCCAAGTTTATGTCAAAATACCCAAGAAATATGACATGTCTTCTACCAAGCATCAAGTGCTACATTCAAGCTCAATGTACATGCCAAAGAGCATCCAACATGCAGACATCACAAGTATATAATGTCTCTGTAACTTCAATGATAGTTCAGTCCTGTGTATTCAGATCTGTACACCTCTATTACAGCTCACACATGAGCTCCCACAAGAGCAATAGCAAGGTATACCCTTCAAGAACCTTCCTTGGTATGGATCCATGCTCTATGCCACTTGACAAGTGCTATTCACCTTGAATCTCAGCCAATGAGAGCAGCTTGTTCATAGGCACAATCCACACAGACTATTCAGAGTATATTCAGATCAGATTTCTGGTGATGATGATGAATGCCCACTTGTTGATGCTCAATGGAGCTTTGGTGAGTCTCTAGACAAGCCACACTCTTGTTGATGCTCAATGGAGCCTTGGTGAGCAATCCATGTACTGAATCTCAACCATGGAGTTCAGCCTGAAAACAGGCGCAAACACGCTGGCTAGCCTGACCTCTGCTGCTACACATTTTGCTGATTATTATAATGATAAGACACTCACTGGTGCTCAACCAGTCCTTGGGAGACTCCTCAGCAAGCCACAGCTCCTGCTTCAAGCAATGAGACTCCAATGCTTCACAATACATAACGCTATGTGACCATTGATGAAAATGATTGTCAGTCCTCTTCCTTTCCCAGCTCTTCAGGTCAATCTTCAAGTCTTCTTCTTGAGTGCATTCCACTAGTGAGCCCATTCATGGCTCTGATACCATGTTAGCTTTCATGGATGCAGAAAAGAGAGCAACTCAGAGTGAAGCAACATGCTTTCTCTCTACATTCTACCCATTATTTATTCCACACACTTTAGTGCATATACAACCTAAGGTCATAAAGACCATTCACACCAGAAGTAGAACCGACTTATTTAATGTACCTAACTGATCTAGCTAGACTAGCTGTTTCCAGCTCATGTCGGTCAAACACACATGAAAGAGCTTGATATTCTAACACAACCTTCAAGGGAAAAGTGCACAAGACCAGGGTAAATGGATGGTGCTTAAAACCCTATCACATCAGGGTGGGGTCAGCTCAAGATACCAAAGAGTGTCTAGAGGCATAAATACCTCTAGCTAGATTGGGGGGGGCTATATGATCCGAGAAAATCATTAAAAAATATTTGTCTAACACTTCGTTGATTTTTTATACATTTGGAGGTTTGAAATAAAGAAGAGGGTGGGAAATCCAAGAAATCACTGGATGGAAATATTTCATGGACCGATTTACCAAGCGGGGGTGAAGAGTAAAGGTCAATGGAGGAAGGTGAAGGAAAAATGTGTAATGTGAAAGGAAAAGACATAAAAATGGATTTGGAGCCATCCAAAGGGCATGTGAGGCTCATAATGTCATGGGTTTGGAGCCTTATGATAATTCAAACAAATGGGACCCTTCTTGGAAGCATTAGTGGAAGAAAAATCAGGCACATGATTTTGTAAGATTTTTTAAAAATACTTCCACTCCAATCCAAAAAAAATTTCAACATGAAAGTTGTAGCATGTGAGCTGAAGTTTTGCAGGATATTTTTTTATAATTTTTTAGAGCTACGAGTTGGGAGATATGGCCAAAATGGTGGACGCCAACTTTTTCGAATTGCAGTGGAGACCACCTCCCAATTTTATACACACCCACACTATCTTCCCCACACTTAACACTTCCATAAAAAATCATTCATTAGACTCCTAACCCTTTCCCCTCTCTTCTCCTCTCTCTCAAGCTAATAAACCATTAGAATTCCCCTCCTAAATTACCCTCAAATCATCCTTAATTGTAGTAGTAATGTATGAATTTTCACTACTCTCTCTCCATTATTCCTAGATATGATCTTATTTTATGAAGATTCTCTATATTTTTTTATAGGAGAGCTCTTGGACTCAAGCTATAGGGGGGAGAATGGAGACAACTCACCTATGATGGAACTTGATTAAGTACAAAATTGGTCAACAAAACATCTAGACGGAGCTTCCACATTGGTGGAACCGCCTTAATGCAGCATTGGTGGTGTTAATTCCTATTCTATCTTAACCTCCTCCCTAAACACCCTCAAGGCCTATATAAAGAGGCTTTCTCCTTTGTAATTTGCAAAAAGAGAGAGCTAAGGGGCCTTCTTCAGCCCTATTGAGCCTTCCCCATTCCCTCTCATGAGCTTATACAGTTCATTCCCTTACTATAGCTTATGCATGCTCTACAGTGTAATAAGCCCATGCTATTGGTGTCCATATTGTGTATATTAGTTATGTCTTAAGGGTTCTCTATCTCTTGTGCCCTCTTAAGTTTTATTGATTCATCTATTTTTTATAGTTCTCTCTCTCTCTCTCTCTCTCTCTTAGTTTTTCTCTCTTCTCCCTCACAAGCTCCTCTCCCTCTTGCATAGTGTCCTAGTCTGCTCTTCCATGACTAGGTGGTGCCCTTACCTCATTCACTTTGTGGCAGAAGGGAGTTTGGCATAGTATAGAGGCTGCCATACTGAATTTCCTTTGTCACCAGGAGGGGAAAAAGGTTAGAGGTAGTGGATACTTCTGAGCAAGAGGAAGGTCTAGTTCTAAAGGCAGAGGATCATGGTAGTCACAGACAACACATGAGAATGCAAACAAAGATAAGGACTATCATACTATGGCAAGTATGGCCACATTGCCAAAGAATGTTGGAAAAAGTAAGCTAATAAAAAAGGCAAACAATAGGGAGATTATGCATCATTGAGTCATGCTGAGGATGATTCTACTAACATGTTATTTGCTATGACTGCTTGTTCAAAACTGTGCAGCTAAGGAAACTAAGAGAGATGATGTTTGGTATATTGACTCTGGAGCATCTAAACATATGACACTACATGGTGAATGGTTTACTGACATGGTTCCAAAAAAGCATGGGTATGTTTGCACATGAGATGATACTCAACATAGCACTAAAAATAAGGGTGCAGTTCCCTTGGTCATTCATGATGGGTAGAAGAAAAGTATGCATGATGTATTGTATGTGCCCTCTATTATGAAAAATCTACTATTAGTGGGACATATGATAGAGCAGAACTTGCAAGTTTTCTTTAATAAGCATGGTTGTTTTATAAACGAGTTTGGCAATGGCTACAAGCTCATTGCTCGAGGCAATAGACATGGTTAGATGTTCACATTGGATGTTGCATTGCCTCATGGCTGAAATCAGCCATGTTTGCACATGGTTAGGGAACTATTAGAGATCTTGAAATATGGCATAAGAGGATTGGGCATGTAAATATTTAGTGGGCTATTGCAAACTATGCAAAGAAAGTAGCTAGTTACAAGTTTGCCAAAGTTTTCACACAGTGCGATAGGTCATGTCTGTGATGCATGTCAGTTTGACAAACAATATTGCTTTCCATTTGTCCAACATGTTTAAAATAGCTTGAGGCCACTACAATTGATACACTCTGATGTTTATAGATGATTTTAGCAAGTATATTTGGGTGAATATCTTGAAACACAAAGATGAGATGTTTGCTATTTTTAAGGATTTCAAGAGGTAGATTGAAAATGAGTTTGATTGCTCTATCGCATGTTTGAGATCCACATAACAATGGTGGGGAATATGTATCTAATGACTTTGATAGATACTTAGCCAATAATGGAATTTTCATGCAGCTCTCATGCAACTATAATCCACGGTAGAATGGAGTGGCTAAAAGAAAGAACAGGGTACTTATGGAGATTGCTCGTACAATGCTTAATTATAAGAACATGCCATTGTATTGCTAGGCTAAGGCCATTATGAGAATAATGTATCTGCTGAATCGAACTTTGACCACGAGCATTCATGTAATGGACCCCCCTTTTCACGTGTTCCATAGGAACCCCCCTAATATAATTTTGCATTACATTTATTTCAAAATTTTTTACTTTCCCCCTATCGACCCCTCCAACTAGCGAAAGGGAGGGGAAGCAGAAGATGCTAAGCATCTTAGTTAATAAAGTAATATTTGCATCCATTTTTGCAAGAAATAAATGCATCCATGAAAAGCATTAAATTCTTGCTTCACAACATGTGCAAAGAGTTAAGCTCTTCTTCGCTTGCATAAGTAGTGTATTCTATTTCTGCTTCACTTGTAGAGAGGAAATAATTGAAGGAGACAGAAGTGTTCTTCCTTTTTTCACAAAATTGTGTTTACATCCCATGATTGCAATGTGCATGAATTAAGTTACTTGTGTTCACTAAAGCATTTTTTAAAAAAATGTATCTATAATAATGAATACTTGAAAGACATACAAGCTCTGATCTGCTTGTGATAATTATGTGGATAATTAGACTACTTAAAATTGTCTAAGTAAGAAAGTCAACTCACTTAGGTTATTCCAAGGATTCCCGATCAATAGGTAAACCTTAGAATGATAGTTGTGACCCAACTATTAAGATGATGGAAACATTGTATAAGGACCGATCCATAAGACCACTGATTTCTCTTTCCACACTCGTTGGCGAGAGCATAGTTGCCCACAAATATGCAACTATTCATAGCAAACTGGGGTTTGCTATCGTAGAAAAATAAAACCCCATGATGGTGGTGTTCATCCAAATTACGGTGGAGTTATTATTATCGTAAATGAGGTAGTTGATAGTGATTTATGCAAAGAAATCACCCTAAATAGAGCCTAGGGTGATCTAGGATGACTTAATTTGACTTACACAAAAACTCTAATCCTAGAGGATTGGGTAGGTTTTCATGGGGATAATAATGGGGATGGTAACGCCTACTAAAGGCAAATTGCAATTCCTATTGCAAAGATAATCAAAGGATGAAGCGTAGATTACTCTACCAAGAGTAAGAGGACTTGTACCTAGGATACCTCTATCATGCGAGAGATATGGATGATAACGTCAAGGATTCGATGCAAATGCATCATGTCCAATCTCACCAAGGCAAGAAAAATCGGAAGGTTGAATGCTAAGCATTCAAAAAAGGAACTCCACCTTGGTAGGTGTTCTCAGCACTAACCCACATTATTGTTTGTGCTTGTGACTTTAGGAGCACTGTTTGTGAAAGGATTGTTTGACCAAGGCTCTCATAAGAATATTGTATAAAGAATTAGGTTAAATTCCTGGAGGGGTGTGTCAAGCCACCCCCAGCTGGCTGCCATCCCTATCCAAGGGGGTTTTAAATAACCGTGATGGGAATGCGGACCAAACCCGCCAATAGAGACCTCTTGGTGGATTAGTTTGATTGTAGGAGGATGCTTGGATGCGGAGGGGGCTTCGGTTGTAAATCCCCTGTCTCCAGGTCCTACTCAAATGGTCTACGTGACTCGAGATGGATTCTTGAGGTCCTGTTACTAGTGCAAGGGTGGAAACTTGGAGGATAATAAGACGCATCCTTAGGGATTGCGGGAATCATCCTATGGCTGTGATTTGTATCTTAGTTGAAAATTCAATATAAAGATTACTTTTTAAGAAATTCGTTTGAGCTGTTTTTGCGTTAGTGTATAAAATTACGTAAAGGAACATGTGACTAACGGGTTAATTAAGGAAGCTGCTTGAATGTGTTACCACTAATGTGCCTTAGGTAAGTAGATAACTAAAGCTATCAAGGCAAGTGGGTGGGCAGAACCCTCGACGGGCTCATCCTATGGCAGTGTGGTCCCAGAGAACTGGGAGGCTTCTCAACATTCAAACCACGATGATGTATTGACTGTAGTTAATGGCTCATATTGTTTTAGGGGATCAAAATGGGACTTTAATCTATGGGTAGAGAGTTTGAGCCGATGCATCCATCTTGTTTCCCTTTCTCTTTGAACCAAGTGTGATATGAATCCGCTTCGATTCAGATGATCTGTGCAAAGGGGGTCATCATTTGAAGACCAATGCTAGAAGGCTGTAGAATGACTTGACCATTAGAAACCCAGTAAGATTCAGGTTGATCCTAACAAGGTTGGCCGATATGTTTCGTTGCGGAGCAGACTCGGAAGTCACTAAATGACAAATCCTGTGACATTCCGTGGGAGTGCCAAGCACTATCTTTTAGATCAGACTTCCAATGGACTACTAAAAAGTGTTAGGGTATGGCCACATTACAGTTGGTATCATAGCAAACCAACAAATAACTCAATCAAGATAAGAATAAATCAGGTATAGTGAAGTGATGTTTTCACTAGATAACATTTTTCTTTTACTCACTTCTAGATTGTTGTTTCTTCTAGACCTCCGAGGAATGGAGTAGGTTCCTCGTATTTGATATCATATTCAGGACTGTTATGAACTCTTTAAGTTATCCCAAAAGAACCGACATGATGGGGATCCTGGATTGCCTCTACAACCCTTCATCGCTATATGGGGAAAGGCAACTACTACATAGATGCCAACCGGCTTTCCTATCTTCAAATCAATCTGAAGAGGCTAAAATGGTGAGAGGACTTGAAGATTATCAAGTTATTAATCTTCCATGAGGCACGTGTGAACTCGATCCTGCACATCGAATGATGCTGGCAAGTAGAACAGACTTGCTACATCTATGAGGAGGTGGTCAAAGCCTTGCCGGCAAATAGAATTAAAGTAATGGGGTGAAACGAATGTCATGGCTATCAGAAATGGGGATTTTTTGAACTTCCCATGACTTACCACTTCCTGAGAATCCATTCCCCAAACCCATATTACTATTCTATGCTTGTAGCTGAATCCAATAAGGAATTATTAACCTAGCACTGACGTATCCCTTGAAAGAAAAATCATCCCAACCTATCTCTATCTATCCTTAAATAATTGTACTTGAGGCTTACGCTTCTCTATGAATAAATGAGAATTTTATGATTATCTAACTTGTTGCACAATATTGATGAAAAATAATCTGTGCATTGAGACAAGTTGTGAAGAGATGTGTAAATGCAATCTTAATGTGAAAGTTTAAATTGAATAACCAAATACAACCCCAAATGTAAAATCAGAACCGTGTTCCCGCACTTGTGGTAGAGGCGCAAGAGAAGAAGTTTCTTCTCAAACAAATCAAACCACCAGAATTTAATGGGAAAGGGAAGATTGTTGAAGCCGATGCCGAAGTATGGATTGAATCCATGGATGATTACTTCAGTGCAGTAGGAACAACACTTGCAAACTAGGCTATGATTGCCAAGCTTAAACTCACCGGCATAGCTAGGCTTTGGTGGAAGTAGTGGTGTAAAGACAAAGAAGTCATCACAGAAAGCAAAGTAACTTGGGATAAGCTAAAAGGAGCAGTGCAGGGAAGGTACATGCCACATGCATACAGAACTCAGAAGATGAATGAGTTCTTTAAGTTGAAACAATTGGGCCTATCTCTAGAGGCATACTACTCAAAATTTGTCTCCTTGTTAAAATACGTCCCAACAATGAGTATTTCCCAATAAGTCTCTAAGTTCTGTGATGGGCTAAATCCACCAATGAACACTCGATTAGAATCAATGTGCCCTTTGGATTTACAAGATGCATTGATAAGAGTGGGACCCATTTCCCAAGAAATCCAGCCAAAATCCAGGAATAATAGACCCTAGTCTCACAAAGACCAGAATCTAGGGATGTTGAAGGCTCAATTTAAAAGGGTGCATGGATAGAGTCAAGGCCAATAGAAGAAGCCAAAGGCAAATGCAATTAGTGACTTTGTCCCCACTCAAAGAAATGACCAAAATTTGTGAAGTTTTTACTGCAAGGAACTTGGGCACTTCAAAAGAGAATGTTCCAAACTTGGCGAAGATTGTCATCAAGGAAAACTCAATGGACAAGCTAGGGCTACCTGTGGCCATGGTTGTGCCGCAATCGGAAGGAAAAAAATCTCCAATATCACCATTAAGGAAATCAATGAAGGAGAAGACCCGTCCATGGAAGTTGAGATTGAGAGGGCATCAATTCATGCCGCTCTCCATAAAAAGGGGTTGAATCACCAATTTTCAGTGATTCAAACTCCATCGGATTACCAAGGTAAGAAATTCAAAACCCTGATTGACTTTGGTAGTACTCATTTCTTGATTTCACCAGCTTGTGCAAGAAAGTTAGGAATAGCCATTGTAGTTGCACCTACCTTGCTTGTCGAATTAGCAAATGGGCAAGAAATTACTTGCATTAGACATGTTAGCTAGAGCAACACTGCTCAATTGCACTTGAATGTTAAAGTCTAACCCATTCAAAAGGTATTGCAATTGAGCAGTAGCTAGAATATGAATATAGTTTTTAACTTATGGAATACTTCCTTCAGTTTCTTGGCATACCCACGAACATTCTCATGAGATTCTTGACGTGTTACATTGAGAGCACATAGCCAATACTGACCTCCCCTTCTATCCACATACGCTGGAACCCTAGGGCAATGCTTTTCAGCATGATCGAACCAATCTTCTCCCACTCTAGCTATGCCCATAGGTTCTACAATATACACTATATGCAGGATTTTCTTGAATTCCTTGTATACTTTTGGAGAAAGTTTAATCAATTGTAGGAGATTTATGTCTGGTTTAACTTCGCAAAGAGAACTTGCTAGGTCAAAGTCGTGGTAGTTAGCCAAAATTCTCTTCTCGCGCCAAACCATCCTCTCCTTTGGTCTTTCAATCGGCTTTAATGCCTCTTTTTTAGCCTTTACCTTATTTCTTGGCAATCTTTTATCCTTCTCGGGATCAACTTTACTACCAACATGCTTTAAAAGTCCACCTTCCATATCAAGATTCAGGACTAGCTTTTCCCTAGCATATTGCTTAGGGCTTCCCTTGACAGGTTTTACAATTCCTTTGTCACCCTCTTTGATCTTTTGACCTCTTGTTGCGACTCGTAAATTAGAATTTTCAGCATCATTGACACATACGGCCTCAATAAGGTTGACTCCACTGCCATGAGGCAACTCCTCTATAGTAGCCTTTCTTCGTTGCAGTATTTGTCTTGGTCCCTCATCTTGCTGGAGATTATTCCCTTATGTGCGATGGTTAACTAGACCTGGTTGTTTACTCCCTTGTTGGAGAGAACTGATCTTACTCCAACAGGTAGTAGCTAAGTGGCCGAACTTCAAATATCACATTTGACATTCGGGCAATTCCTAGGGAAATTTTGGCCACCACACCACTTACAGCTGAATCTTGAGGGGGCACCCTCTTCAAGGCGTCGACTCCCTATCAAATTCTACTGCTTCTTAAGAAAATTGACGTCCATAGCTATTTGTCTGTATTGTTCAGAAATCATATCGGTATAGCGCTTCATCATGTCCTTAACTTCACCAAGGACATTAGAGTCACTCAAATCATAGACGCGATCATCTATCTGTCGTCCCATCGGCCTAACTACTTGATTAGGAATTGGCCGCTAACCTACTGGGACAACATTAGGATTCGTTGTTTGGCTTCCACCACTTAGTAGAACCGTCTGACTAGCCATGGGCATAGTCATACTAGGAGGGGCTGGTAACATAGGCAAATTCGGCATGATACTCCCTCTCCCATTCACGTTTGACATGGGGTCACCTTGACTCCCATTGGTCAAGGCCAAATTATTACCATTCCAATTTATCATTGCTATATAAGCCACTTGCAAGCGCGACTCTACTCCTTCTACTTGGGTAATAGCAGTATCAATGTCGGCCAAAGTGACACTACTGAGCTACACCTCAATATTAAAATCCAATCCATGTAGGAAATCTTACAGCTATGCAGCACACTGGAATGGGAATATAAGTATTAAGTTTGTGAAGAACTTGCTTTAGTTTCTTGGCATAGGCCTAGACATTCTCATTTGGCTCTTGGCGTGTTATATTCAAGACACGCAACCAATATTTTCCACCCTTCTCAGGAGCAAACTCTCTACGGAAAGCCGTAAAGAATTGGGCACTACTAGTTATGGTTCCGGCTTCTAGACCATGATACCATACTGACGCTCCTCCTTTTAACATCATGTTGAAGAACATCATTAGGTGTCCTTCATCTTGGATTCAATAATTGAACATGAGCGTTTGGAACTCCTTAATATAGAGTTCTTCATCTTCTTTTGCTAACCCATGGAAAATGGGCAAAGGTGCTCCTAATTTCGATAAATCCGGTGTACCTGTTGGAATTGTGATGGGTTCTGCCATGGCTACAACCGGTTTGACAACAGGAGTTTGTGTAGATGCAACTACATCCCCACTTGTTATGGGTTGATTAACTGGAAGTAGAGAAGTACCAAGACTTCCACTTGCACTCAAAGGGCTGCTTGTGACACTTAGGTTACTAGAACCACTGCCACTTACACGTAATGGGTTGCTTCTTTGAGGAGAATAGCATCTTACAATCTCCAACCACCGTCTAGCCCTCTCAGCATGTTCTGCTTTTTGTATTTCGACTTGATGGTCCTTGTCAGAGGACATAAACCGAATATTTGCTCCCTAAAAACCCTAGATTGGAGAACCACTTATTGGCAGCTCTCGGCAGATGCACCACTGATGGGACCTAAAATGGGTCAGCATTGGCTATAGCACTAGCCGGGCCTCTAACATGCACAAGACAACCCCATGGCCTCGCGGTTAGCAACGTCTACAGGACACATTGCCCTGCCATTATACATACATTTTATATTTGTATCGTGTTTTGTGGTCCAACCCTTAACCTTCTCAAACTCCTTAGAGGGAGACCCTACACATTTTGGTATAATTCACCATGTAGAACAACATAGGAGGCACCCCTCTCGGCTAATTGCCACGACCTCACTGCGACCTTCCTACACCTTGGGGATTGGCCCCTCTATGTGTCGCTAACACATATAACACATACGAAACAAACTCCCCTCTTGGTACCAATATTATATCATTCGAGGAATGTACCAATCCTTACTTACTTGTCCCCTTGGACCCACCATCTAAACCTATAACTTGGGTGCCTTACTCTCTCCAACGTGGGTCATTTATACTCAACCAAGTGCTATATGCATACCATGAATAGATACCATGTGTATGATTCATGCAAGAGTGTATGCCTCATTTTGTGCACAAACAATTATGGTTTGAAATCAACCTATGTGTCGTGCAAAAACAACCCTTTTAATGAATTCCCGCTAATACTCAATGATGCATTGTAGGAACCTAGCACCAAGGCTAACCCTCGTGCTGCTAGGTCCATTATTTTCAAATAAACCACATCCTAAATGTTATGCATAAAGAGAACAATCAGAATTTGCATTATTTCAGTGCTTAAACTAAGATATAACATCATCCTCCCCCTCACCGTTTAAATTTTGCTACGGTGCATAGGTGTAGAGGGTCTTTTATGTCATTTTTTGTATGTAAAGGCAATAAATACACACTTTAATACAAAGGACAAGGGCCAAATGGAGGCTTAACCTCATGCTTTAGCCCCATCAGACATTCAAATACATAGATCTTATTTTTCCATTTTTTTGAATGTAAGAAACTCTTTTTTTCTTTTTTTCTTCTATTTTTTCTATTTATTTTTAATAGAAAATAGGTACTTTCTATTTTTTTTTCTGATGAATGATTATTAAAATTGAAACTCGGTATTTTTCCTCATTTCATCCTATGTCCACTCATTTTTTTCCATTCAAAATAAAAAAACTATCAATTTTCATTAAAATTAGTGTTTTTTCGGGTTTTGAAAATTTATAATTGTTGTAAATCAATATGAGTTCTACATAACAATGATTGTAGCCCTCAAACATAATGCAAGGAACATTCAAATAAAATTCCAGCCCATGCACACACCATTTAGACCATGAACGATGTAATATTCCCAGGCAATAAAAGTTAGTTGGTTAGTTCAAAAGTTAGTTAGTCAATTAATAAGTTAGTAAGGTACTAACTAAAGGAAAAAAATTAACTAACATTAATAACTAACTAATAAATAAATAAATAAATAAATAAAAATCGAGAGTTATAACTCGATAATTCTTACGAAATTAACAAGGACCGTAGGCACCCTTCATGGAAGTTATAACGTAAACAAGAGATATGAGCTATATTAATCACTAATGTTAATGTGCGTAATAAGGATGGTCTAAGAATATTAAACTTTTGGATAAGACTAGAATATTTTAGTTATTTTAGCTTTTTTTTTAAAAAAGAGAGATATGGAGATTTCTAGAACTAAATGTCATTTAAAAGAAAAAAACAAGTGATGTGTTAGTTAGTTTGAAGATTTTATAAAAAGAAAAATAAAGAAAAGTGACTGATGAAATTGCGCGCGTCGCGATTGCAGTCTACAGGCAGTAGACAACACTTCGAACAGAGAAAAGGAGTGATCAGAGAGCTTTCTAACCAAGTGTCTTGGAGTTTTACCCCCCTTTCGAAGCCAATGGAACCATCAGATTTATGATCTGAACATCAGATAACTGATCTTTCCAAGATCCCCCTCCACAAAGAGCTCCACTTCTCAACCACAAGCCCTCTTCTCAGATTCACTATAAATAAGAGGCATGGGGGGCATTTAGGGAGACATAAGGAGACCCCGAGAGGCTGCGAGAGAGAAGAAGAGAGAAAGAAGAACACTCCTTCAAGAGGCTGCGAGAAGCTAGAGAGAGAGAGAGAGAGAGAGAGAGAGAGAGAGAGAGAGAGAGAGAGAGAGAGAGAGAGATAGCTCAAATCCCTTGTCTCGATCTTTAACTAAGCCATATTCTCTTACCCTCTCTCATCTAAAATCTATTCCACCTTTCCTATCTCTCAAACCACTCGTGGACGATGGCTCCAAAGCGATGAAGTGGAAAAACCATGGAGATCAACGCAACCGGTCAAGCAATAGGTATTGCCAATGATACGGGAGTGCCCGAGGTTGCGGGAGTTGCCACTACAAATGGAACATCGGGTGTGGTTAATGCTAGCGTGAGTAAAGATGAAGTTCCTAATGTCGTCATGCTGCCAAACCAGGTTATTCATTACTAGATTATTATTTTGCAAGATAAGATAATTACATAAGATATTAGCTTCCATATTCTTCACTTACACATTAAATTGATATCTCATCTAGAAAACATATTAGTACAAGCATAAAACGACTAATCACTAGGATTTGTAGCTAGAATAGTTGAGATACTAAGGCATAGAATCAGGATAGAATTAATTGCCAAAGGTTATTGTACATATGTATTTATGCACATTCAATATAGTTATGATCAAATGCGACGAGGTTAAGAGTTGATTAGTGTTGGTTATAGAAACTGATTGTCTATTTAGGAATCCTATAGGTCATCTCGTTGAGTTATTGACACAATATATTTCCTTAAGGGATTTTGCTTATGTTCGATAAATGAATCCAAATGGAAAACTCATGCCTTGCTTAACATGTTATAAGAGGTATACTCAACACTTCTTTATGGGGAGAAGAATCCTCATTAGAATGTAAGGTTACCTTAGGATAAGGTTTACCTTGGCTATGTGAAGCTATGAATTACATGTTGGGATGATTGTCATTGCATCATTTGATACATATTTGAAAGGAATGTTTGTGTTTGCTAGAATCTAGATTTTTGATTGAAATTATTGTCAACAGAATAAAAGGAAGGATCGCGCTAGGCTACCCCCAAGCTAGCGACGAGACCCTACTCCAAGGGGGTCATGATTATTGCTACGAGAGGCTTGGACTGGCTCCGTAGGCGAAAGGTCTGTCATAGTAGGGATAGTCTCGGGCAGTAGGAATTGTAGGTGCCAAACGGGGCTCTGGCTGTAAATCTTGCATTGTTCCAAGAATCTGACGAGCCCCTTTGTGACCTAGGATGGGATCCTGGAACCCTAAATACTAGTTATGAGGGTGGAAACTTGGTGGATAGAATATCCTTATGAAATTCTGTGTATCTTCCGCTGGGACGGAATGATGAAAATTGTAATAAACTTCCAATATAATAAAGAAGTTTGCTTTACTGTTCGAATTGTATGCGTGTTAGTGAGATAAATTATGTGAAGGAACATGTGACTTAATGGACTAATTAAGGAAGCTAGTTGTATATGTTCCAATAAATTTGTTGTAGGTAATTAAAAAACTAAAGATGACCCATCATCAAAGGAAAGTGGGTGGGCGTAACCCCCGACGGGTCCCTCCAATGGTAGGGTGGTCTCGGTTAGCTGGGAGCTTTTCTACATCAGAAATAGAAATAGGAAGACGATAAATTGACCAAGTAGTCATTAGGTAGAACCGACTTGCATTGTTTTAGGGGGCCGGAATGGGATTTTGCCTTATGGGCAGGAGGGTTGACGTACCGCACTCCCCTCCGTCTCCCATTCTCTTTGAACCAAGTGCAATGGCAAGTTCACTTCAAATCGAGTAATCCTCTAAAAAGTGGAACTCAAAATTACTGACACTAGCTGGCTACTAGGAGACCCATCTGATTTTAGGAACCCAAATCTTCAAGTCGATCCTAGTGGGTTCAGTCGAAACTCTCCCCTTGCGAAGTAGACTCGGTAGGGCCTAAGTGACAACCCCGTGATGTTCCAAGGGAGCACCGGGCGGCATCATTTACGGGAAACTACTGATAGACTACTAAAAGGTGTGCCGTGGATTGAGACTAGCGGACACCTCACAAACGATAAAAAACAAGCAAAATTCTTTCATAAAATAGAGCATACCGCCTTTCCGCGTGTTGCGGGTTTCTTGAATATTTAATTGGGATTGTGTGTCAACCAACCAGCCATGGATTTCAGCATAGATCTTCAGCCTTCAGCCTCTTGGAACAATCCGGTGCCTCTTGGACAAGCATCCGTCTATCACCCGATTCTCTTCTTGATTCTTGAAGTGCCTGGGAGCTTTCGCTCAACCGCGAAGACCCACAGACCGCTTATTGTTTCAAGCATTCCAAGCTAGCTCTAATGGCTATCTCACACCTAGCCGACGTGCTGTCGATCCTACAAGTGTAGTGAGCTTACCTTGATGCTCGATCGAGTACCCTCCTCTCTCTTGCACTCCGATAGCTCCACAATTCTCGATGCTAGCTCAAGCATCCTCAAGCCTCCTCCATCTCCAAGCTCCATCCTCCATAGCCGCGCGCGCAAGAGAAGAAAAGAAGAGAAGAGAAGAGGAGATGGTGAAGAACTTCACCCTCTTGATTCCTCACTCTCACACATACTCACTCCCTCACACTCTCACACTCCCTCTCTCAAGAGCACACACAAGCAAGAAGGAGAGAAGAAGAGAGGAAGAAGAAGACTCTTTTTGCCACACACCCAAGAATGAGCTTCTCATTCACTTTTCAACTTTATATACAAAGCCCTAAATCCTTTTTGGGCGGTCATCCCCTTTTCCCTCTTTTACATGGCCGGCCGTAGCCTCGGTCCTTTTTCCCATTTCCCACCATTCTAATTTATCCTATTTCCAACTAATGCATACACTTTGCATAGGAGCGAGCCTGGCACTCTTTTACAAAGATGCGGGGACACTCTCGCATTTTAATGGTGCGCCCTTTTTCTCTTTTGTTGTCTCGGGCCGACACCGAAGCTTTCTGAGGGTCGTGCTTGAACATTTAAATTTTTCAGGGATTGGTTACCGGTCAAGGCGCCTTTTTCTGCTTTTATCCTGCGCCTTTTTTGCTATTTCCATTTTTTCCATTTTTCGCTCCTCTATGCTGTGGAAACACGGTAACATTATCCCCCTCCTAGCCAAGTGCCAGTCCCATGGCACTGCGGTGGGACGTAGTGGCTAGTTAGGTCGGCTGCTAGGTAGAATAGGTAGGTGGGTGACACTGCTTCCAATGTGGTTGGGTGAATGATAGGTGATGGAGGTTAGGGACGATGACCAGGAAAGATTTCGGCGTGCTTTAGGCTCCATGAAGACACTCGGCATCTTTCACACTGTTGTGGTGCCCCTTATGTAGCCGGTTGTCTTTTGAGTATCCAAAATGCTTGAAGCAATAAACAATCCCTCAGGAGGATGGTATTGGAGGGATTTATTCTGGAGAAAACCCCCGAATGTTGTTTGCCTTGAAAACTCATGGCTTTGATTGAAGATCCTTGTCTTTGAGTTGAAGGTCTTCAGTTTTGAGTTGAAGGTCTTCAGGCTTGTGGAATCAATAAGCGATCCGTAGATCTTGCGGCATTGGGCACGGATCTTTGGGCGATGAGGTTCCAAGATCTATGCCAATGGCAGTTCTACCTTGACTTGGTTCAATCATGGTGGCCATTAGCATAGCAGGCAGACGGCTGGATGCTGGCACATGAAAAGAAGTTTGGGTCATTAAAGGGTGCCGTGGGTGATCCTCTTTTGCGGGTAGCCATTTCTTGAAACTCGAACATAGCCTGCAAGAAAAGTTGTGCACTCCCTAAGGGGTGTGTCTGTCTCGCCGTGTAGTGTGTGGTGCCCGTGGCAATGGAACTGGGAGATGGGTCTAACCTTGGGCAAGCCCTTGGTAACATCCCACACTTGAGGACCTAGTTCGTGCTTCGTTGGAGGTGCGGTGTGATTCTTAAGGAGACAGGTCTGAAAGTCCTGCCCTTGATGTGCCCTAAGTGTGAAGTGGGGAGGGGGCTAGGGAGAACCCTAGGTGTAGTGACTGTGGTGCTTTCTTTCTTTTTTTGTTTTTGTTTTTTGAAATGATGCATAGGCCTAATTGTCTTGATTGGAATGAGGGGGAGAAGGGGGTCGGATAGACTTGCTCAAAAACTGGCGGCTTTGCATGTAATCTTTCAAATTCATGCAGACATGAAGGGAAGTGGTGGAGAGAAAGGGGTGGTTGCATCTAGTGAATTGGCTATCGTTCATGTCTTCTAGGAGGGCTAGGCAAAAAGAGGGAAGAAGACTAGCCCTTATCGTGAGACAAGCCATGGCGCAGTTGTCTATAGCGTTAGGGTCAAAGAATAGGGGAGGTAGGCCGCACTCTTGTGGAGTTGGGTCCTGCTTAAGAAGTAGCCTAAGTAACCTAAGATAATTATAAGTTGTTACAAAAGCGGGGTCGGGACATGAGGAGAAGTCCGCAAGAAAGCGCATCATAGACTCGTCTAGGCTTTTTGCGGTAAAAAGAAGGGCGTGCTCAAAGGATACTACAGTGGAGTTATAAATAATGGGAAAGTCATACCGCCCATTGGAGGGTGGCATCAAAATCTACCCCTACCCTTCGAGGGTATGCCATGTAGGTAGGGTCGTTCCGCTCGAATGGCAGGGTATTACAAAACGCCATCTAGGTGAGTATGCTGATGTCGCATACTCGCCTCCTCCATAGGGGTTGGCTTTTGTAGTTTTGTACAGTGTGGGGGATTTCAAAAACCTTATCTTGCTAGTAGTCGGCCGCTTCTGTGCCCTAAGAGGTTGGGGTCTTTTCCCGCTCTTCCAGCCATTTTTTCCCCAACCGGCCACCACCACGATTACCTTGTCCATCACTTTGAGCGGCCGGACCCTCCCTAGACTATTGGGTAGGAGGAAACTGAAGGGGAATGGATCCTTTCCTAGTTCCTGTACCTCCCACACCACCAGTTATGCGTGGAATCCTGCGGGAAGATCATTAGGGCACGGAGGGAGAGGTGTGCACGGTAGCATGGCTGGCTTGGCTCTCAGTTTTTTTCTGGCTTCCTCCACCAGCTTTTTGCGTCTTTCTTTAGAGACGTCTTTTATTTCCGCAGCTGGGTCCTCTTGTGGCGGCTCTTGAGACTGCGGCGAGGGGGGTTGTGGGACTACATCCTCCCTAAATCGATTCATATCGATTTCCAGCTCTGCTTCTTCCCCCTGCCATTCTGCGTGTGCTGCTTCTTCCTCGAATTCGAGGGCGTCTATCTCCTGGGGGGTTAGGCCGGCCAGCATTAGGTATTTTCGTTGTTCATCCAAGCTTAGCCTAACCTCCGCAGGTAATGGTGGCATCTGCAGTCCAACGTGTAGGGCTCTTCTTGCCATGCCGAGCTTTCTTTGCATCACCTCCAGTGGCTCTCCTTGCGCTGCGTGGGTGGCGTCCAGGATGGTATCGAGGAAGGCCTTTTGTTGAGTGCTGAAGGTCACTTGGGCTACCTCCGCCTTGCTCTCTGCGATGATTTTCTCCTTTTCTGGAGCAAGGCGCCGTGCGAGTGTCTTCACCCTCTTTTCATTGTGCGCAACCCACTCCTCTGCTCTTTTGTTCATTACTTCCAAGCCCTCTCCTTGTCTTAGGGTTAGCATCATGAGTTTCTACTCATAATCTTCCAATCCCCTGACTAGCCTCTCTTGTTCTCCTCTTTCAAAGGTCAGTTGGTCTGTCAGGCGCTTGAGTTCCTCCTGTTGTTCCTCCATGCCTTGTTTTCTTTCTTCGTCCCTGGCATTCAGCTCCGCCATGAGTGTATCAATATGAGCAGATTTCGCAGCAAGCTCCTGGTATTACACTATTAGGAACTTGTGCTCTCTTTGCATTTTTACTAACTCCTATGTCTTGTTTTCGAGAAGCTGCCTCCAGTGTTCCTCCCTCTCATCCCTAGCCTTTAGTTCTTGTCTGAGATCTGCAATCTCCCGCTGCTGCAAGGCTATCATTCTTATTTTATCCAGCTGGAAGGTGTCACTGAGCCTTCAGTTCTTGTCTGAGATCTGTAATCTCCTGCTGCTGCAAGGCTATCATTCTTGTTTTATCCAGCTCTGAAAGGCGGCCACTGATTCCTTCTTAGCTGCCAACTCAGCCACGGCTATCTTGCATTCCTCCTTAGCTTTTCTCCAATTGGGAGAGCAGCTTGGCGATGTATTCATCGTAATTAGCCAATGGCGTCATCTTTGTGTGAATGGGCGAGGTTGAGGCTTCGATTTTTTGCTCTTTGGGCTCTTGCTGGGACTTCGCATCTGTGGCTGGCCTCTTCTGTCCTGTGGCCGTAGTCTCTGTGCTCTGTCCCTGGCCCATCTCCTTGTTGATGAAATACTGCATCCATGCCACAAAGTTTGACACATCTGCGCTAGTCGGGATGCTGGGGGTGATGGTGGTGAGTTCAACGGAAGGCACCAGGAGGGTAGGGATCAAATGGAGTGGGGCCTTGCCCTTGCCTTCAGGTACTGGAGGTGGCACAAACTCTGGCACATGTGTGCTAGACCCTGGCCCCTCTTCTCTACGCAGGCTCAGGCTCCTCAGTTCATCTGCTCGGCACTGTTGTTCAATGGACGGCGGGTGGCCTCCGCTAGGTCCTCTTCCTCCTTTCTTCGTAGCTCCTCCTCTTCCTCATCCGCTTTTCTCTTCCTTTCCTCCTCCGCTTTTCTCTGTTGTTCCTTCTTTTTCCCTTTCTGTTCTTTTTCCCTCCTTTTCTCCTCTTCTGCCTCTTGTTTTGATGCCTCCTTTGCTTTCTGTAACTCCTCTTTTTCCCTCTCCTCCTCCTGTCTCTTTGTCTTC
Organism: Lygodium microphyllum; assembly: GCF_053477565.2. Lineage (NCBI taxonomy): Eukaryota > Viridiplantae > Streptophyta > Polypodiopsida > Schizaeales > Lygodiaceae > Lygodium > Lygodium microphyllum. The sequence goes on along the minus strand of NC_141140.1, from coordinate 50,669,176 downwards.
TCTCTCTCCTTTGCTTCTTTCAAGGATTCCTTCTTCGCCCTTTCCAAGTCTTCCTGCCTTCGTCATTCTTCTTCTTCCCCTGCGTCACCTTCTTCTTGGTTTTCCTGATTGTCTTTCTACTAGTTTGTCTCTCCCCTTCTTCTTCTGTTTCCGTTCTGTCGGTGGACCTGTCTTTGTCATGGTGAGGAGGCGACCTCTCTGGCGTTTCTCCTTCTCCCTCCTCTGCCTCCTGTGTTTCCTTTACTGCCTCCTGGATGAGTGCAGTCAAGATTCCTCCGTACCCGATGAAGGAGGCCTTGGGGGAGGTTTTCTTCCTTTTCGTAACTTTAGAAGCCGGAGATTCTCCTCCTGTTGGTGCACTTCCTAGGGCTAGCACTTTGGCCACTTGATCAATCATTTTCCGCATGTACCCATTCCAATCTACTTCGTCTAGGGTGTGGGCTGCTACATTCTCCAGCACTGGCACGCTAATTCGATGCATTAAGGAATTGTAACGCTGGCTGGAGAAGAGCACATGCACCAACTTGGCCTACAGCCTGGCTTCTATGTCAGGGATGTCCTGGATTCTTATGCCATCATTCATGAGCACCTCTTCCTTCTTTATTTTCAACATGGCATAAACATCCCTTTTTTGTCTCCTTTCTGTCCTTGGTACCAATCCCAAAGCCTTCTCCACCAAGGCTGGATCCAACCAGACTTGTACCTGCTTTGCACCCTCTCCTCGGCCCACTGTTACAATGCCACCTTCTTGGTCCGGCTTGTATGTTCTGAGGAATTCTACGCTCTTTAGGTGATCTGGCTCCTGCAAGAATTTTTCAATATACTTTGTGAGGTTGCATTGTTCCACTACCCTCCTGCTGCTTCCTCCTTGGCCACCACGACTTCTATGTTGTGGATGGTTTTGAGCTGGCCGAAGGCGCAGTTCTCAAGATGGATGCGATACTGCTCCCTTTCCTCGTCTGTGAACGGGAGTTGATGGGTGTAGTCTTGCTGCGACATTTTATGCTCCTGCCATAATTCGTAACTTTCGTTAGCATTTTCCACATATCACTTCGCTGTTTACGTGAGAATAAAAACTCTTAAATGAATTTCTTAGGAAGCCATTTTTTCATACTATATGCTTATGCTTTTCACTACCTTTACTTTACTGTATCCCTTTTTATTCATTTCTTATTTGATTCCTTTCACCTTCACGATGCACCCCCTCCCCTTCCATCTTAGAAAAGAATCCTTCCTAGGATTGGGGGTCAAAAGGTTAGGGGCTTTGGGCCTGTTGGGGTAGGAGTTACTTGTGAAGAAGCCAAGTGTAGAACTTTGGATTGTATTCCAGTTGAGCGACGTGGTCCAGATCAAAGGGTCGAATTCCTACGTGTGTGACGTATGTGAGGACATCTATGAGGAAGTCACCAGAGTCAACTCGACTTGCGATGTGGAGCTCTTCCTCTGTTAAGAGGCGGTCAAGATGGGGATGCCCCGTGATATGCTCGTCCATGGGTCGGCCCCGAAGAGTGGTTAACACTCTATACGAGGTAGGCGCGACGTAGGTGGGATCATACTTTGCCGTTTTGATGGCTCGGCGTTGTTCGGTGTTGGTCATTATGCAACATCCGTTAACCTCCCATTGCAACCTAAGAGCGTACCAGTGCCTCAAGAAGGGTGATCCAGTATCGGCAAGGTGGGATAACCTTGCAATCTCTTGGTCAGTGATAGCAGAAGTGGTCCATGGATCATATGACATGATGAGGCATTGCCTAATGGCTTGCTCTTGGGAGACTTCGCTACCGAGCAACTCAGCAGAGCGAGAAGCCTGTGCAAAGGCGAATTCAAAAGTCTCCCAAGAGCAAGGCATATTGCGCACTTTTGTCACAAAGGGTTCCGCTAATAGACCCAAGTCCAAGCGGTCATAGCTGAGGGGGCTAGCGACACAACGGTGGCATCGAGTTGTTTGATGCAGTCCACCACATCATCTCCAGTGTCCTCCGCAAGGTCAGTGACTAGTGCTAGAAATGACTTCCATTCATAGGAGGGCGTAAGGCCGACGGGGTTTGCTAGGACTAGAGGCTTTGATAGTACATAGTTGCGGTTGGGAGTCTTCTTGAGCCTAAAACCGGGATGTTTGGAAGGTGGGTGGGTTAGGGTCAGTCGCAGCAGCTGGTCTATTGCAGTCAGCTTTGCTGCAGAGAGTTGGGTTGACTTGGTCAGATAATGCCACCTGTGACAGTGGCTGTTGCTTGGGCCGATAGGTTTGTGCGACTCTCTTGGGCCGAAGCGTAGATGAGGCGGATGGCTGGGGTTCTGGAGAGCACTGCAGCCTATGGTCTTGAGGTGTTGGGGGGTGTGGGCTGATCAGGCTTGAGGGTGGCGTATGACTAGTGCCTTTGGCCGTGGGGACCTTAGGGATCCATAGTGAGGCACTTCCCTCATAGTAGCCTTGCGCACGCAAGAGGGTTTTAGGGACCTATACTTGCTTAATCACGCGGCGCTTCCAATGATTGCATCTTGGCCTCCTAGGTTTAGAGTTCTGGGTCTTATGCGGATAGGTGCATTGACTCCTAGGCAGTTGTCGCAGCTGTTTAGGCACCCGTTGAAAGCAAGGCTATGGGGTCCTTGCTTTGGTTGTTGCGGGCTGTGGTTTATGGAAGTCGAGGAGTGGCGGATGCGCACTACCCCCTCCTGAATCTTGCCTACGGATGTTTCTATTGGTGGCCCTGCGGACGGTGATGGTGTCGCGCAACCCTTGCTGAAAGATGTGACAATGCACACGTTGCCGATTGCTAGGTGGATGCGATGCGACTCATAATCAACATTGAAGTGAGTCTGCTTTTTGAAGGTTCGCCCAATTAGCGACTCCATGCCTACGTCTTGAGCACTGGGCAACACGTAAAACAGCATTGGTACAGTCTCAGACTTGATAGAAACAATGACTCTGCACTTGCCGAGAAGTGCGTAAGATTGAGCCCCATATGGGATTAATTTGGTAGTTGTGGGTAGAAGTAGTGGTTTGCCAAGTTGGATCCAATGTTTGTGCATTAAGACATTGAAGTCTGCCCCCTCATCAATCAAGGCGTTGAAAGCGCATGTTTACTCGGTAGTGACCGTGACACGGAGGTAGGCGGGTTCGACGGTTTCCTCATCATCTTCGTTGATTTCAGTGATTGTGGCCACTCACGGTTCTAACATTGGTGGCTCATGCAAAGGATGAGTGGGAGGGAAGTACTTCTTGACACGGCTGCCATTGAAGAAGCCTATTCCTTCACCGTCCAGGGTCTCAAGCTCGACATTACCGGTTCGGCTGATTACCTAAACCTTGAAGGGTCTGAGACCTCTGAATTTCATCTTTTGATTATGTCCTTTAACTGAGTAGAGGAGCACTAAGTCACCCTGCTCAAACTTGCGCTGCTTGACATGCTTGTCAAACCAGGTCTTCCGTCGGGCTTTCTCACAGATAAGCTCGTGGGTGGCTAGAAGACGAGTCTCTGATAGGCGTTCCAGCTCGAGTAGGCGTTGCATCCATGCTTTCTTCCCTTCCCATCATTCTTGGAGTGTTATTCTTAGGCTAGGGACGAAGAATTATAATGGTAGAATTGCTTCAGTCCCGTAGGTCAGCGTAAAGTGGGTTTGGCCGCGACAGCTGTTTTATAAGCTGTGTGATAGGACCACAAGGCTGCCATCAACTTGTTGTCCCAGTCGCTTCGTGAGGCTGAGACTACTTTAGTTAGGACATTGATAAGAATTTTGTTAGTTGATTCTGCCTGGCCATTAGCCTGAGGGTAGTATGGTGAGGATTTGCGATGGATGATGAGAAAGGTGGATAGGAGATGTGCTATCACTTCGTTGATGAAGTGTGTGCCTTGGTCACTAACCAGTTCGATGAAGCAACTGAAGCGCGAGATTACTTGCTCCCATAAGAACTTGGCAGTCGTCTTAGCATCGTTTTTTCTTGTGGCTCTTGCCTCTGCCCATTTCGTGAGGTAATCCATGGCCACCACGATGTACTTGGCTTGCGAGTATTGCACCGCAGGACTGATGGGTCCTATAAAGTCAATTCCCCATTTTTCGAAGGGTTGGCGAGTGATGATTGGGGTCAACTCCATTTGATCTTTACGAATCGGGACTTTTGTCCGTTGGCACTCGTCACAGTGCTTGATGAATCGTGTGGCGTCATGAAAAAGCGTGGGCCACCATAGTTGAGACTGCAGCACCTTCCGTGCTGTCGTGTCTCCGCTAAAGTGTCCTCTCGCGATGCCGCTGTGCGCCTCCAAGAGCACATCATGCATCTCATACTCACACATGCACCTACATAGCAATCCGTCTTGCCCCAGCCTATAGAGTTGGCCTGCAATCAGTTGGTAGGGCTGGATCCTCAGGATCAAGCACCTAAGTCATGCCTTTTCTATTGGTCACTCAGGTAGTCCGTGCTCGAGCACTTGGACTATGTCGTCTGCCCAGTATGGCGTTAGATCAGCCTTAAATAGATCTCTCTCGCTGGATAAGTGGAATAAGTGGGCGTCATGTAACTCGTCAATGATTACCACAGAGAAATCAAACTCTAGGAGCAGGAGGAGCCATCGAGCTATGCAGCACAAGGTTTGTTCACTAAATAGAGCAGGGCTTGATGGTCCATGAAGAAGACGAAAGGTGTGGCCAATAGATAATGCCGAAATTTCTTCACGGCAAACACCATGGCTAATCCCTCCCTTTCTGTTGTCGAATAATTCATCTCCGTCTCAGTGAGTTGTCTGCTAGCAAAGCTCATTGGGTAATCTAAGTTATGCTCACCAGGTTGGCACAACACTGCCCCCACGAAAAACTTAGAAGCATTGATGTGAACGTGGAAGGTAATGGTCCAATCTGGGGCTCATAGAATTGGTGTTGTTGTTAGAGCCCTTTTCAATTCTTCGTATGCCTGTTGGCATGTCTTGGTCCACTCGAAGACAATCAGCAGCTTGTATAATGGCCTGGCAATTAGCGCGTAGTTCAGCACAAACCGCCGATAGTATCATGTGTGACCTAAGAAGCATTGAACTCCCTTGTAATTAATTGGGGGTGGAAGGTCAACAATGACCTTGACCTTCGAGAAGCCAGTGGCAATGCCGTTCTTCGACACCACGTGTCCTAAGATGCATGTGTGCTTCACCCAAAACCGACACTTTAAGGGGTTCAAGGAGAGACGATATAAGTGGCACCGTTCAAAGACTGCACGGAGTTTGTCTAAGTGTTCGATCCAGGTCGAATGGACACACAGATCGTCGACAAAGACCTCTAACTCCTTGCAAAGCATGTCTTTAAAGATGGTGCACATGAGGCATTGGAAAGTGGCAGGGGCATTGGTCAACCCAAAGGGCATGACTATGTATGCAAAGACGCCCCACTCAGTGGCAAAGGCGGTCTTGTGCCTGTCTGCAGGATGCACTTGCACCTGGTTGTACCCTGAGAAGCCATCTAGAAAAATGTAGGCTTCCTTGCCTGCCACCCTCTCAAGCATGTGCTCGATGTACAGAAAGGGATAGTTGTCTCTCTTCGTAGTAGCGTTCACCTTCTTGTAATTGATGCACACTCGAATTTTATCGTTCTTCTTCATCACAATGACTATGGGTGATACCCAGTCTGTATGCTCAATTTTGTAAATGAATCCAGCTCTCATCAGCTTGTCAATTTCCTCTTTGATAGCATGAGCATGTTTTGGATTCATGGGGTACGATCGCTGCTTGACCGACATTGCATCCGATGTCATGGGTATGTTGTGAGTCACAACACTTAAATCTACCCCTCGTAGCTCTTCTAAGGACCAGGAAAATACATCTATGTACTCCCGCAAGAGAGCGGCAAGACTCAATTCTTCTTTACCAGTCAAGTCATCGGCAATGAACACTCGTCAGGGGGTCTCCCCTTCCAGGGCTAGGTTTACCTCCTTGACCTTGGTTGGTCCTTCGATTGGTTCGCTCGTCTGCCCTTGACGCTTGGCACCTAACAGGACCACTACCCTATCCCCTTTTTTGAATTTAGTGAAGCGTTTAGGAAGGTCCTGCGGTTTTCATTGTTGTTCTGATCGTGTATCCCTGGGGTGCTTTGCCTTATCCTGCCTTAACCGTCTGTGCCTCAGGTGGACCAGTAAGTCCCCCTTGGTGCGTTGGGTCATGGGTGGCTTAGGGATCTCTGGGGTCTCCCCTGGTGGCCGTAGTTCAGATGGCGATTCGATTCTAAGTATTGATGTTGTTCCTCGTTGGGTTAGGCCTGCTTGCTCAAGGTCTATGGATCCTACGCATTCCAACCAAGCATGATCACATTTCATGCGCATGACTCCTTGCTCCATTTTAAGGGCCTGCCTTTTCTGTGGCTTCGCGTCTGCTCGTATCTGCTCAATTTCTTGTCCTTCAGTGTCGTATTCTATGGTATCCACTTCACCCTCACTCTCATCACTGAAGGATTGGCAGTCTTCGTATTCATTGCAGGAATCTTTGTCATTCAACTGCTCGTCATCTCCTAGGGCTTGGTATGCCTCGTGTCGTTGGTCAGGAACCAGGGCCCAGTTATACATGAGGTTCAACTCATGCACCTTGGTCCATTGCCACTTGGAATCATCTAAGAGATCCTGGAGTGGTTTGAAGTTGGCAGCTGGGTTGCCAGATAGCTGGTCCATTAGGTATTCCAGTACCCCCTGGAGTTCCCTTTTATTGGATGGCACTTGGAAGGTGACAAGCTTAGGCTTTCCATGGAGGCTTGCTGCCATCATGTAGACTGGTGTAGAGAGTGCTTCATTGGTCTTGCCGATCGTTTTGATGGCCTACTCATATGCCTCATGGTCTGAGAATGGCAGGTCAATTGTAGCGAGGATGTGCATCCAATCCTGCTCATCCTCTGAGCATGGGATATACTTGGTCAAGGACCCATAGGGCTTCTTGACCTGAGTGTTCCCTTTGAGCATAGCAGAGATGGCGTCTAGGTCAACTGGTGAGGTCTTCCAAGTGTCCATCTCTATTCTTACGGCGTCAGTTCTATTGCCCAAGAAGATCAAGCCATTACCCCAATCTTTGATGACTCTAGCGTTGCGCATCCAAGGTCAGCCTAATAGGACATCGTAGTCCACTCCCTTCATGACTATAAAGTTGACAGAGAACTGGACACCTACGATCTTTACTGGCCAATTCTTCAATACCCCGAATGGCTTCACTCTCATACCGTTTGCTAGCGTGACATTAAATCTAGTAGCTTCGACACGAGGGTTTCCCCAAGTTTGAAGCACTACATGGCTAAGCACACTAACCCTGGCTCCCGTGTCTATGATTCCCTTTCTTGTGTGTCACCCAGGGCTAGGACCGGCAGGACCGCATGCATCTCAGAGCCTTCCCAAAAGGCGTTGATGTGCAAAGATTTAGGCACGGAGTGCAGCGTCAAACTTGGCAATTGTGTTTCTGCATCCTGGTTTCGAGGGTCTGCCGTGACCTGCTCTTGTGATCCCTCGACCCATTGCTTAAGGTCTTGCCATAGGGTAGGGTGCTGCTTAAGTAGATCTCCCAGGCTAAGTGTTATAGGGGTAGTCACTAGCATGGTTAGGAGATCGTTAGATACTCAGTCTGGATTGTCCAGGCCAATGGCTGCGGCTGATCTGTGGCTCTGTTGCGTCTAGGCTTGGTCTCAGCGGGGCAATGCTTGTGGCACAGTTGTTTCGGCCGAGGCAGTGACATTGGCATGCTTACACTGGAGAGATCATCGATCTCGTCCTCTATGATGGGCTCAGCGTCTTTGAGATGCTGTTGAGCCTCCCTCACCCATTCCTTCACCTTTTCTATGGCCTCTAATTGTCACTTTGGATGCGAGTATTCCCCTATCTTAGCGCTTCCCTTTTCGGCTGTCTTAGGGGCTGAAGTCTCTTCCTCCGCGCTTGAGACTTTCTTCCCCATAGGTAGAGTCGTAGCACTCTCGGTCTTTAGTGCGACCTTAGCTTCCGATCTCTTCTTTTTTCGCCTGCGGCTTTTCTTTCCTATTGAGGTTACGTCAAGATTGCTAGGTCCCGGTAGAGAGATGCTGGCCTGCTTCATTTGGGCTTGGGTCATAACTCACAAGAGAATAGGTGTGGCCTCCCCATTGGGGTTTTCGATACCAAACAGCTCCAATGGGATGGATGGCAAGTTGGCTGAGCTAGAGGATGGCTTTCGCTTTGGGCAGTCTACGAAAAGATGGGTGATTCCGCACTCTGCGCACCTTTGGTCAGCCTTATCCCTGTTTTGCTGCTCTCTTTCAGGGCATCGTGATGAGACATGGCCGGGGTGTCCAAAAGTCCAACAAGTTACTGGATCCTGTGGGGCTGCCCTCCTAGGCCTCTACCTCGTCCTCGTCCTAATGCCATCACCGGCACGGGTCGATAATCCATGAGGACCACGTTGCCCTCATTGTCATGCAAGACATAAGGGTATATGTAGGTCTCTTCATCATTTGGCTCCTCCACGTAGTAAACTGGAGCGTCGCTCGATGGGTGGGTCACATAAGGACCAGGCAGTCTAGGAATGCCTGTAGGATTTATGTCCATTCTAGGGATGACCGGTTTCATATCATTAGGCATGGGAAGAGCTAAGGGGGCTCCCCTTTCGAAGAATGGCTGCGGCCTGTTAGCCTGTTAGCTAGATAAGGCTGGCCATAGGGTTGCGAGTACGGAAGTCTTCTTAGTAGTCTACAATGCGCGACATCATGACCGAACCTACCGCAGTTAGCACAAGGTCTTGACCTAGGGTCTTGACACTCGGCTGGCAAGTGGTTTCCGCCATAATACACGCATTGGATGTGCGGGCGTGTTGGTCATCTCAACATGTCTTATATCTTGGCTAATTCCATCTTGACCTCAGCCAAGCCTTGGTCTGTCTCGGTGGCCTTCCCCTTATCTTGGGATGATGGGATTGACCGCTCACTAGAGGCTGGCATTCTCTCTGAGCTTTTCGGGTTGGTCTCTTCTAGATTTGAGCTCCTAGAGCTCCGCTCTTTCAGCTGGTCATCGACTCTAATGGCTTCCTCAAACACTCTGTTGAGATGGCAAGCTCAACACATGTGGACATGGATGATGGACCGCCTGGTTAGATGGGTCCACACGTCTACACTTAGCACGTCGGTGGTCATTATGACTCTCACATGGCCACTGACTCATTACTTATTATATTCAGGTTGTTACACCTATTTACAGCTGGCATAGTTATAGCGCCAGTCGACTAGTGTAGTCGGTTATGCATTGTTTGACTTATTAGGCCATTTCCTTTTATGTTGTATCTTATCTATACTTTGTGTACATTGTAAAGTGTGTGAAAGAAGAAGAAGAAACCAGCAAGAAAACGTTTTGGCCTCCATCTCTCTTCTTGTCTCTTGAGTGAGCTTCTCCTTGTGCATTCTGTGTGTGTTCGGCGCAGCATCTTGAGCAACCCCCTCCACCACGCGATTCTTGACATGGTATCAGAGCCGCGCCATTGAGAGAGGCTGATTTCGAAGGTTGAAGCAAAGGAGAAGAAGCAAGGTTCGAGCAAGCAAGCTACGGGTAAGAATCTCTCCCATTCTTCCACTCCTTCTCTTGGATAGTGCCTGTGGAGGCACCGGAAGCAGGGCAGAGCAAAAATCTCAGATTGCAGTGAGATTTGGTGTGCGCGAAGAGCGCTGTGTATTAGAGCCGCAAGGTTGCGGACAGCAGTTTCGGGGTACACTGTGACTTCGACTGTATTGACCGAACGTGGGTGCGCAGGTTACAGATTTCAGATCTGTAAGTTCAAAGGTGTTTATCAGTGAGTAAACACAAGGTTTATCTGCAAACTGGTTGCAGATTGCATGTATTGTTGAGCAGACAGTAAAAAAGGCTGTCTGGTGTATTGCTGTGCACTACAGGTCAAGGGTTGCAGAAGATTTGCTTGCTGTTTGGTATTAGTTTTGTGATAATGGCAGAGAACAGTGGAAGCCCCATCATTGAGAAGCTCGACAAGAACAACTACCCATCATGGAAGTTTCGTGTCACGAACTTCCTTATTGGAAAAGGCCTCTATGAGTTCGTTTCAGGTGAAGAAAAGGAGCCGGAGGTGAGTGATCCTCCAACTGTAGAAGAGACAAAGGCACGAAAGGAATGGAATGCAAAAGACAAGAAGGTCATGTATTGGTTGTCTGCAGTAATTGACAATAACATGCTGGGACACATTAGAAATGCAGAGAATGCATATGCAGCTTGGACCATACTTGAAAGTATGTTTTCTGTAAATACAAAGGCACGAAAGATTCAACTCAAGCAAGAGTTGAATACATTGAAGAAAGGGAAGATGTCTATCAATGAGTATGCACTGAAAGTAAGAAGCATTGCAGATGCATTGGCAGCGATTGATGCAATGCCCGATGATGATGATTTGGTGTCGTCTACCTTGGGTGGACTTAACAATGAAAAGGCTTGGAAGTCTTTTGTAACTTCCGTATATGTCAGAAAGCCATTTCCAGATTTCGATGAATTGGTCTCCCTTATGATCACTGAAGAGATCAACATGCAGAGTGAGACATCTGAAAGAAGTGGTGAACAGGTCCAAGCTTTCTACTCCAGTTCTGGAAGGGGACGTGGCAGGTTCTCTTCAAGAGGCCGTGGTACAGGACGTGGTAGTGACAACCAGCAAAACAGATTGAATCAGCAATTTGGCGATATGCAGGTTTCAGGAGGTCGTGGTAACTTTAGAGGCAGGGGGAGCTTTAGAGGAAGAGGTGGATGGCAGAACAGAGGTTCTAACAACTCTGGTATTGTGTGCCACTACTGTGGTAAAACAGGTCATATTGCAGCCCAATGTTATGCTAAGAGAGATGATATCCGCAGTGGTAAGTTGCAGCAAGGAAACTATGCATCGTCTTCACGACAGAATGAAGACAAAAATGAACGTTTGTTCGTTATGCAGCATATGCTGAATGCTGTTACAGGAAAGGGAACACATGAAGATGTTTGGTATGTTGATTCAGGTGCATCCAATCATATGACCAGCCATGCAGAATGGTTTGGAGAGATGCAGAATTTGCAGAATGCAGGTTATGTGCAGACAGGTGATGACTCATGCCACCCAATTTCACACATTGGAAAAGTTCCCTTGTCCTTGCATGATGGTAAGACAAAGAGTCTTTCAGATGTATTACATGTACCATCTATTACAAAGAACTTGGTGTCAGTCGGTCAAATGGTAGAGCAAGGGCTGCAAGTCAGATTTAATGCAAAGGGCTGCTTTGTAGAAGACTTCAATGACAAGTGCAGGTTGGTAGCAAAGGGAAGTAGAGTTGGACGTATGTTCACTCTAGATGCCGGAATCCCTACTATGAATGCTGCTATGTATGCCAAAGGAAAAGGTGTTGTTGCAGACATTGAAATTTGGCACAAACGCATTGGACATGCAAATGTACAAAGGCTGAAACTAATGCAGTCCAAAGGGTTGGTTACAGGTTTGCCTACATTTAGAGTTGCAGAATTTCAGAAGGTATGTGAAGCATGTCAGTTTGGTAAGCAGGCAAGGCAACCTTTTTCACATGATAGAGATGTAAGCAGAAATATTCTTGATGTTGTACATACAGACATTTGGGGGCCTACACAAAATGTATCTCTTGGAGGCAGTTCATACTTTGTCACATTCATTGATGATTGTTCTAGAAAGCTGTGGGTATATTTTATGAAGGAAAAGAGTGAAGCTTTTGAGCATTTTAGAACTTTCAAGGCTGCAGTTGAAAGAGAAACAGGCTTGAAAGTAAAGTGCCTGAGGTCAGATGGAGGGGGAGAGTACCTCTCAAATGAGTTCAGTGATTTTCTGAGGTCTCATGGGATAAAGAGACAGTTCACATGCAGGTATACCCCACAGCAAAATGGGGTTGCAGAAAGGAAAAACAGGCATATTGCAGAAGTTGCACGCGCCTTGATGGCTGAAAAGAATATGCCTAAGCATTTTTGGTCTGAGGCTGTTCATACTGCTGTTTATATTATGAACAGAACTCCCACAGCTGCAGTTCATGGTATGACCCCCGAAGAATGTTTTACAGGTAAGAAGCCTGATGTTTCACACTTGAAAGTGTTTGGCTGCATTGCGTATGTTCATGTACCAGATGAGTTGCGGAAGAAACTGGATCCAAAGGCTGAAAAGTGTATCTTTATTGGATACTCTTTAGAGCAAAAAGGGTATCGCTGTTACAACCCTGTCACATGTAAGTTCAGAGTGAGCAGGGATGTCATCTTTGATGAAATGAGCAGTTGGTATGCATCTAGTGGTGATGCATTGGATGTTGATGATGATCATGACACTCATGTGCAGGCTGAAAGGCAAGAATCACGGACTCTTAGTGGACCAGAGACATCATCTGGTAGTCCTTGGTCTGGGAGACTAAGGAGTACCTCTACATCTTCGAGTGCATCTAGTAGCACTACAGGTAAAGACAAAGGAAAGAATAAAGTGTCAGAAGGCATTGATGCAGTTCTTGATGGAGACTCCAGTGGCTCAGAGAGCTTGGATGATGAGCTTGGCATTCCTTCAGTGAGGACTCCAGGTGTGCAGAGAGCACGTGTTAATGCAAAGACTCCATTGAGTGATCCAGTGGTACGCACGTCTAGCAGGGTGAGATACCCTGTTAAAAGATTTGGTTTTGAGGGTTATGCAGCTCACCATTATGCTTATATGGTGAAACTAGTTGAGGATGTTGAGCCCACATGTTTTGAGGAGGCTGTTGGTCATGCTCATTGGGATGCAGCAATGGATGAGGAGATGGCTGCATTAGAGGCCAATAAGACTTGGGATCTAGTATCATTGCCAAAGGGAAAGAAAGCTATTGGATGTAAGTGGGTTTATAAGATTAAGCACAATGCAGATGGTTCTATTAGCAGGTACAAAGCTAGGCTGGTTGCAAAAGGCTATGCCCAAACATATGGCATAGATTATGATGAAACCTTCAGTCCAGTTGCTAGGATGGCAACTGTCAGATGTGTGATTGCTTTGGCAGCAGCCAAAGGTTGGAGGTTGCAGCAAATGGATGTAAAGAATGCCTTCTTGCATGGTGATTTGCAGGAAGAAGTGTATATGGATCAGCCAGCAGGTTATGAAGATTTAGAGCATCCCACGTATGTGTGCAGGTTGAAGAAGGCACTCTATGGGCTCAAGCAAGCACCAAGAGCATGGTCTGACAAGATCAGAGAGTATCTTGTCAATATTGGCTTTTATGTTTCTGATGCTGATCACTCACTTTATGTGAGAAAGGGAGATGCAGGTTTGGTCATCATAGTCATCTATGTGGATGACTTGATTATTACAGGTGATAGTGATAGTGGAATTGCTGAAGTCAAGGGCTGTTTGAAGATGAAGTTTGAGATGAAGGATTTAGGTGAGCTAAGGTACTTCCTTGGCATTGAGGTGATCAGATGTGATGATGGTATATGGCTGTTCCAAAGACAGTATGGCTTGGATATGTTGTCCAAGTATGGTATGACTGCATGCAAACCACTTTCAGTCCCGTTGGAGCAGAATGTGAAGCTGAGTGCTGATGTTGGGGATGAGATAGGAGACCCTACTATGTTCAGGAGGATAGTGGGGAGTTTGATCTACATGACCATTACAAGGCCAGACTTGAGCTACGCTGTTGGTCTTGTGAGTCAGTTTATGCAAGTACCTAGAAAGCCACATTTGGATGCAGTCAGACGCATATTGAGATATGTGAAGTCCACATTACATTATGGACTTTTCTATGAGGCAGGTACAGATGTACAGGTGTTTGGATACACAGATGCAGATTGGGCTGGTAGTATGTCTGATAGACGATCTACCAGCGGATACATGTTCTCTCTTGGTAGTGCAGCAGTTGCTTGGAGCAGCAAAAAGCAATCTACAGTTGCTTTGTCGAGTACAGAGGCTGAGTATAGAGGTGCTGCTGTTGCAGCGTGTGAGGTAGTATGGCTGCAAAAGTTACTGGCTGATTTGGATGTGCAGGTGGAAGGTCCAGTTGTCATTTATTGTGACAACATGAGCAGTATACAGTTGGCTAGGAACCCTGTGTTCCATGCCAGGACAAAACATATTGAGGTACACTACCACTTTGTGAGAGAGAAGGTACTAGCAGGTGAGATTGACTTGGTGTATGTCAGCACACAGGATCAGATAGCTGATATCTTCACGAAGGCATTGGGTACAGAGAAGCTTCAAAAGTTTCGAAGCTTACTTGGAGTTGCAGAGATACAGTTGAGCTTGAGGGGGAGTGTTGAGATGGCAAGCTCAACACATGTGGACATGGATGATGGACCGCCTGGTTAGATGGGTCCACACGTCTACACTTAGCACGTCGGTGGTCATTATGACTCTCACATGGCCACTGACTCATTACTTATTATATTCAGGTTGTTACACCTATTTACAGCTGGCATAGTTATAGCGCCAGTCGACTAGTGTAGTCGGTTATGCATTGTTTGACTTATTAGGCCATTTCCTTTTATGTTGTATCTTATCTATACTTTGTGTACATTGTAAAGTGTGTGAAAGAAGAAGAAGAAACCAGCAAGAAAACGTTTTGGCCTCCATCTCTCTTCTTGTCTCTTGAGTGAGCTTCTCCTTGTGCATTCTGTGTGTGTTCGGCGCAGCATCTTGAGCAACCCCCTCCACCACGCGATTCTTGACACACTCTAGCCACCACATCGTGCTGCAAGGTTGAATTGCCTGCCAATGCCTTATATAACTCCTCGTCTCTAATTCCGTCGATGAATACAGTCGAAACTGCTCTATCAATCGGTCGCTCGCCTAGAGGGATTCTCTTAAAGAGACTCCTCACATAGGTTACATAGTCTCGAATGTCCTCCTTCTCTTTTTGCTTGACGTTCATCAAGCGTACTAGTAGGTCATCGAAGTATCTGGGCTCAGCGAACCTCTTGACGAAGAGATCCTTGAGATTATTGAAGTCGGCTCTTTCCACGGCATCCAGGCTCGTATACCACGTCCTACCCTTGTTGTCTAAGCAAAGCCCGAATACTTGCGAACGTTGAGTCTGGTCGTTGAGGCCGTTGGCTTTGCAGACTTGCTCAAACTGCTCAACAAAGCTGTATGGGTCGTCGTGTGGTTGGTACTTATCGAGCTGCTTGGCAACAATGGATATTTTGGTCTGGCTCTTTGAGCCTTGGTTTGCCCCTAATCCTGGGAGTAGAGACGTCGCTAGTGCGGTGGCACTCTGCTCCACTGCGGTGTTATCGAGCATCCGTTTCATGAGGAGCTCGCTCAATGTCAGGTCTCCTTCTAGCGCTCTCTCATAGTCTATTCGGTTTCGGCCGGCCAAGTTCAGCACTCACTGCACCTCATGCAGCTCCATGTCTTATTTTTGGCTCCTAGCCTGTTGATCCCTATTATAATCAGCTATGCCCTGCAATGCCTTGCGGGCTAGCCTTCTCTCCTCCTCTAGGTCTGCAATGATTACGTCTGCTGTCTTGCCGCGGTGCTCGTACCGAGCATGTGCATCGTAACTGCTCACCATCTGATGTATAGCATCTGGGAATACACTCAAATCGAGCTCCTCATTAGACCGATGGTCTAAGCTCTCTTCCATCATGGTTGAATTCTTGCACCCCGCTGTGCTATTGATCAAGCTGAATAGTCTTGACAGATCCTCGCCGTTGGTGCTCCTTGCTTGGTCCTACCCCGCGCTTCAATTGTTTGTCTATGTCTTGGGTCCTCTCCTATTGGTGGGTTCCTTGAGTGATTTATCTGAGTGAGTTCCTTTGATTATTGAATACAAACCTCAATTTATGGTCACTCGGTGAGTGTGTCGTTTCTCGTGCACTTGTGCCCAATCAAGCTTTCAGCTTTCTTAAGTGTACTTCAAGTGTGGAAATTCAATGTGAGTGCCGCAAACAATTCCTCGGCGTCTTACTCACTCTCGCTCGTTTCGGGCCTGATAGGCTTGTAGGTCCATTTTTCGGCCGTTTAGTCAGGGTTTAGGGTTTCCTTGTATGTTGCCTTGTTCGCTTCCGATCGATCAGGTTTTACGGTTCAGCGGCTCGCTTCCAAGTCCTTGGGTCCCTCAACTGTCCACTGCTAGCCACTAAGCGGCTGTGTACTACAATTTCTCTTATCACGTGTGCCAGAATCAAGTTCTGAGCACCCGAAGGGTTTCGACAAGTTGCGCTAATGTGTATTTGCTGGGTCGGGTCAAATTTTTGATAGATTTGACAAAAAGTTGCACTCGGACCAACTGGTCTGAATTGCAGGGTCCGAGTAGGTCACTCGGACGGCGGGCCGAGGCATGGGGTCGAGGGCCGAATTTTTCAAATTTGACTCGGACGGGCCAAACGGCGCTTGGCCGAGGGCTGAATCCCAGGTGTGGCCGAGGGCCGAATTTGAGACTTGGACGGGTCGCTCGGATGGGCCGAAGCCGGATGTGCCACGTGGCAAAGAGCTTTGACTCGGATGGCTGAGTGGGTTGACTCGGACAGTTGTCTCAGACGATTCGAGGGCCGACTAGGGTTTGGTCAAGTGGGTCGAGTGACAAGGGCTGAGGGCCAATTTTGGGACTCGACCCAGGAGAGGCCACTCGGATGGGCCAAACACGACGCACGTAACTTGTGCGAATGCGATTTCGATCGTTACACCCACGGTAAGTGCATCGGTGATACGATCGAATCACACGGGCTGGGGCTCTCTAGCTCTCTCTCTCTCTCTCTCTCTCTCTCTCTCTCTCTCTCTCTCTCTCTGTGAAATGGCACAAATGAGCTCTCTTTTGGCCTCCTGGCTCTTATATGCCTTCCCAAATGTGGCGTTGATGCCCCCAATCACTCACTTGCCGATCTTAGGCCTTATTAGCGAGCATTTTGCACATTTTGCACGATTTTTTCCCTATTTTGCCCTGTTTTGAAACAGTAAACCCTACCCTTTTCCGGTTCGATTTCCTAACTCTAACATGCAACGAAGTTCGAAGGCAAAAAACTAAAATAGATCCTCCATGTTTTCCAATCATCAAACAACCAAAATATCTCAAAATACTTACTTGTTTTGAAGATTAAAAACACCCAACTTCCTACCTATCCCAAGCTCCGTTTTGGGGATGAGTACCCTACTCTGATGCTCGATGTGAGGCGTGCAAGTGCTCAAGCTTGAATCTGTTGGTCCCGGCAAACGGAACCAAAATGTGGGAGCTTTAGCTCAACTGCCAAGACCCACGGATCACTTATTGTTTCAAGTGTTCCAAGTGAGCTCTAATGGCTATATCTCACCTAGCCGACGCGCCGTCGATCCTACGAGTGTAGTGAGCTTAGCTTGATGCTCGATCGAGTACCCTCCTCTCTCTTGCACTCTGGTAGCTCCACGATTCTCGATGCTAGCTCAAGCATCCTCAAGCCTCCTCCATCTCCAAGCTCCATCCTCCATAGCTGCGTGCACAAGAGAAGAAAAGAAGAGAAGAGAAGAGGAGATGGTGAAGAGCTTCACCCTCTTGATTCCTCACTCTCACACACACTCACTCCCTCACACTCTCACACTCCCTCTCTCAAGAGCACACACAAGCAAGAAGGAGAGAAGAAGAGAGGAAGAAGAGAGGAAGAAGAAGACTCTTTTTGCCACACACCCAAGAATGAGCTTCTTATTCACTTTTCAACTTTATATACAAAGCCCTAAATCCTTTTTGGGCGGTCATCCCCTTTTCCCTCTTTTACATGGCCAGCCGTAGCCTCGGCCCTTTTTCCCATTTTCCACCATTCTAATTTATCCTATTCTCAACTAATGCGTACACTTTGTACAGGAGCGAGCCTGGCACTCTTTTACAAAGATTCGGGGCGCTCCCGCATTTTAATGGTGCGCCCTTTTTCTCTTTTGTTGTCTCGGGCCGACACCGAAGCTTTCTGAGGGTCGTGCCCGAACATTTAAATTTTTCAGGGACTGGTTACCGGTCAAGGCGCCTTTTTCTGCTTTTATCCTGCGCCTTTTTTGCTATTTCCATTTTTTCCATTTTCCGCTCCTCTGTGCTGCGGAAACACGGTAACAGTGCCTCTTAATGGGAGAGAGAGGGAGGAGAGAGAAATACTGGTTTTTGATCTCCACAACCAGGCAGCCAATGGAGGAGCAAAGACTGGTGATCGAAAGTGTAGATAGAGTGTAGATCATGTATACAATCGGTATGGGGGGTTGTTTACAGGTGCCATAGCCTCCTCTCCACCAATTATGGAAGATGGTACCTTCATCTTCCTATTGCGTGAGAAACGGCACCCCCCCCCCTCACACGATTTAATTTTTTTGGTTGGGGCTCCTAAAGGGAGCCCCCAAAGGTCATGTCTCTTTGTCTCCCTTAAAGTCCTTTCACACTTGGCCTTGGCCTTGGCCTCTCGAGCATCCCCATTTCATCGTCCAATGTCTGATTTCAAGTCAATTTTGGGCATCTGTCTTGAAGTCCTCCACTACTGGGCATCTCCCAGGATCTCGTCTGACACGCTTAAAAATTATGAAAATTCGCCAACGATCGTCCAATGGGTCTTTTAAGCACTTTCGAGCATTGCCACGAAGTCTATTTTTTCCCTGAATTTCAAAATTTTTGGCTATTTTTAAGCACTTCTCGGCATAAAAAATCATATGTCAAGCTAGTTGATGCATCAAGACCTCAGTTGTCAAATTAGGACCCTGAGCTTGCAGGTTGATCCTCGTGGGGATGGCCGGTACCTTCCCTTACAGGGTGGACTCTGGGAAACCTAGATGATAGACTCCATGCATTCTCGCGAGTGTCGCGTGAAGCTGTCTAGGATAGATCCCCAATGGACCACTAAAACATGCTACCATGAAATTGTTAGGTAGGGATGTGACATGGGTGAAGATCCATTTGAGGCTCTTGTGGTCCATGACCAAAGATAACTTGTTGCCAAGCAAATAGTATCACCAAATTTTGAGAGCATGAATAATTGCTAGTAGCTCCAGGTCATAAGTAGCATAATTCCTCTCATGGGTTTTTAACTTCCTCGAAGAATATGCTATAGGATGACCTTCTTGCATTAGTGCACAGCCTAGCGCAAGTAAGCTAGCATCCATGACAACTTTGAATTCCTTTCTTAAGTCAGGGAGTTTCAAAATTAGTGATGTCACTACTCTATACTTGAGTTGATCAAAACTTGATTGTTCGGTGGACATCCATACTATGGCAACCTACTTTTTTTAGAAGATTTGTGAGGGGTGCCACAATGAAGGCATAGATCTTAATGAAGATCTTGTAGCATCCTGTTAGAAAAGAAAACTATATACTTCTTTGAGAGTGGTTGGTGAGGGACCACTCTTGGACATCCTTAACCTTTGTAGGGTCTACAACAATTCCCTCTCTAACACAATAAACCCAAGATATTCTATATGTCTCTTGAGGAAGGTACACTTTTTCTTCTTAGCATAGAGCTTGTCTATCCTCATAGTCTCAAGGACGATGAGAACTTGGGGTACATGATCCTCCTCTTCCTTGGAATAAACCAAGATGTCATCAAAGAAGACAAGCACAAAATCATCAAGATATGGTTTAAAAATGTCCTATCGTGGACACTAGATCCTCCGTCAATATCATGAATTCAGATTTGATGGAGAGGTTAGGTCTAGAGATCCAAAAAGACAGCTCCACACTTCTTAGGATGGCTGATGATAGTCTAAGACAACCAGAAGGTTGCATCACTAAAGCCCATCTTACAGTTGCGAGCGTGGAATGCTATTTGGACTTTAGGGTGATAAGGTTTGCAAGACGTCCTAGCTATCGAGTTTGGACAGACTATCAAGTCGATATACCCACTAGTCGAGTGATTCTAGGTCGAGGTGCCCATTGTGTAATAGTGGATGCTTACCCTGAGTCTCCTCAGAGTGAGAGAGCTCCATTATCCTCCACTGAACTAGAAACAGTGGATGATCCATCTAGTAGTGAGACGTCATCGAGTGATGGATCTAAAGAAGGATCCACTACAGAGGATATTTATTAGATAACCTTGAATGAGTCGATAGAGCCTCAAGATCGAATAAGAGATGCGGACGTTATTGAGTTGGACCCTGGCACGCCTAATGATTCGCGACCAATCAAACTAGGTTCCACACTTAGTTTGGAAGAGAGAGAGGACTATGAATCCCTGATTCAGGAGTTTCGCGACACCCCTCCTCTTGTCTAATGGATTCCTCACCGAGCAACCTCTTGCCGTCGGGATGGTCCAAATGTTGAGATGGCAAGCTCAACACATGCAGACATTGATGATGGACCACCTAGCTAGATGGGTCTACAGGTCTACACTTAGCACATTGGTGGTCATTATGATACTCACATGGCCACTGACATATCACTTTATTTAGTTTGTTACACCTGCCTACAGCTAGCAAAGACATAGTGCCAGTCGATTAGTGTAGTCGATTATGCACTGTTTGACTTAGTAGGCCACTTTCCTTTATGTTGTATCTTATCTGTACTTTGTGTACATTGTATAGTGTGTAAAAGAAGAAGAAGAAACCAGCAAGAAAACGTTTTGGCCTCCATCTCTCTTCTTGTATTCTTGAGTGAGCTTTCTCTTGTGTATACAGTGTGTGTTTGGCGCTGTAGCTCAAGCAAGTCCTCCACCACGCGATTCTTGACATGGTATCAGAGCCGCGCCACTGAGAGAGGCTAATTTCAAAGGCTGAAGTGAAGGAGAAGAACCAAGGTTTGAGCAAGCAAGCAACGGGTAAGAAGCTCTCCCATCCTTCCACTCTCTCTCTTGGGATAGTACTTATGGAGGCACCGGAAGCAGGGTCGAGCAAAAATCTCAGATTGCTGTGAGATTTGGTGTGCGAGCAGAGCACTGTATATTCTGCAAATTATCCCTTTAGGGCTTTTCTAAAGTTATTTTTGGCGTCTATTTGAGGCCATTTCAGGCCCCGTTTTAGAGCCACAAGGTTGCGGACAGCAGTTTCAGGGTACACTATGATTTCAGTTGTATTGATCGAAAGTGGGTGCGCAGGTTACAGATTGTGAATCTGTAATTTTTTAGGTGTTTGTAGGAAGAAAACATAAGGTTTATCTGCAAACAGGTTGCAGATTACATGAACTATTGAGCAATCACAGTGAAAAAGGTTGCTTGGTGTATTGCTGTGCACATGTGGTGAAAGATTGTAGAAGACTAGCTAGCTGTGTTGTATCCTTGTTTGTGATAATGGCAGAGAACAGTGAAAATCCCATTATTGAGAAGCTCGACAAGAACAACTACCCTTCATGGAAGTTCCATGTGACGAACTTCCTTATTGGAAAGGGCCTTTATGATTTTGTCTCAAGTGAAGAAAAGGAGCCAGAGCTTGGTATCCCTCCCGACTATAGATGAGTTAAAAGAATGGAAAGAGTGGAATGCGAAAGACAAAAAGATGATGTACTGACTATCTGCAATCATTGATAATACTATGCTAGGACATATCAAGAATGCAGAAACTTCACATGCAGCTTGGACAAATTTTGAGAGCATGTTTTCAGTAAATACAAAGGCACGAAAGATTTAACTCAAGCAAGAGTTGAATGCCTTGAAGAAAGGAAAAATGTCTATCAATGAGTATGTGTTGAAGGTGAGGAGCATTGCAGATGCTTTAGCAGCGATTGATGCAATGCAGGATGATAATGATTTGGTTTCATCCACTCTGAGTGGCCTTAACAATGAGAAGGCATGGAAATCATTTGTTACTTCAGTATATATACGGAAGCCATTTCCAGATTTTGATGAGTTGATCTCTCTCATGATTACTGAAGAGATCAATATGTAGGGTGACTCATCTGAAAAAACTGGTGAATAGGTTCAAGCATTTTACTCAAGTTCAGGAAGAGAACGTGGTAGATCCTCTTCGAGAGGCCGTGGTATGGGATGTGCTGGGAATAACCAGCAAAACAGGTTCAATCAACAGTTTGGTGAAATGCAGGTTTTTGGAGGCATAGGAAACTTTAGAGGTAGGGGGAGCTCTAGAGGAAGAGGTAGATGGCAGAATAGAGGTTCTAGAAATTTTGCTATTGTTTGCCATTATTGTGGCAAAACAAGCCATATTGCAACCCATTGCTATGCAAAGAAGGATAATATTAGTAAATTGCAGCAAGGAAACTATGCATTGTCTTCACGATAGAATGAAGTAAAAAATGAGATTCTGTTTGTTATGCAGCATATGAAGAATGCAGTTACAAGAAAGGGGACACATGATGATGTATGGTATGTCAATTCAGGTGCATCTAATCATATGACCAGTCATGTTGAATGGTTTGGAGAGATGCAGGACTTACAAAACCCAGGTTATGTGTAGACGGGTGATGATTCATGCCACCCAATTTCACACATTAGAAAGGTTCCCTTGTCCTTGTATGATGGCCAGACAAAGAGTCTGACAGATGTATTACATAAGCCATCGATTACAAAGAATCTAGTATCTGTTGGCCAAATGGTAGAGTAGGGATTGCAGGTTCGATTCAATGCAAAAGGTTGTTTTGTAGAAGACTTTAATGATAAGTGGAAGTTGGTCGCAAAAGGAAGTAGAGTTGGCCGAATGCTTACCTTAGATGTTGGAATTCCTGCAATGGATGCTGCTATGTATGCTAAAGAAAAATGAGTAATTGCAAATATTGAAATATGGCATAAATGTATTGGACATGCAAATGTGCAAAGGCTGAAATTAATGTAGTCCAGAGGATTGGTTACAAGGTTTCCTTCTTTTAGAGTTGTAGAATTGCATAAAGTCTATGAAGCATGCCAGTTTGGTAAGCAGGCAAGACAACCCTTCTCACATGACAAAGAAGTGAGTAGAAAAATACTTGATGTAGTGCATACTGATGTTTGGAGGCCTACACAGAATGTATCTCTTGGTGGAAGCAAATACTTTGTCACATTTATTGATGATTGTTCAAGAAAGTTATGGGTATACTTCATGAAGGAAAAAAGTGATGTGTTTGAGTACTTCAAATCTTTTAAGGCAGCTGTTGAAATAGAAACATGCTTAAAAGTAAAGTGCTTGAGATCAGATGGAGGGGGAGAGTACTTCTCTAATGAGTTCAGTGGCTTCTTGAGGACTCATGGGATAAAGAGGCAATTTACTTACAGGTATACCCCACAGCAAAATGGTGTTGCAAAAAGAAAAAACAGGCATATTGGAGAAGTTGCACATGCATTAATGGTTGAAAAGAATATGCCCGAACATTTTTTGTCTGAGGCTGTCCATACTGTTGTTTACATTATGAACATAACTTCCACAGCTGCAATTCATGGGATGACTCTTGAAGAATGCTTTACTGGCTGATGTATCGCACTTGAAGGTATTTGGCTATGTTGCATACGTTCATGTGCCATATGAGCTACAGAAGAAGCTTGATCCAAAGGAAGAAAAATGTGTTTTTATTGGATACTCTTTAGAGCAAAAAAGGCATCGTTGTTATAACCCTATCAAAGGTGAGTTTAGAGTCAGCATGAATGTTATCTTTGATGAGATGGGAAGTTGGTATACACCTATTGGTGATGTTTTGGATTATGATAATGATCAGGACATTTATGTGCAGAAAGATAAACAAGAATCACGAAGTCTTAGTGGACCAGAAACATCATCTGGTACTACACCTACAGTGAGCCCTTGGTCTGGGAAACTAAGGAGTAGCCCCACATCTTCAGGTGGATCTATAAGTGTTGCAGGGAAGGACAAAGGAAAGAACAAAGTGCTGGATGGTAATGATGCATCTACCAGTCATTTGGGATTTGATGGAGTTTCTAGTGGTTCGGAGAGTTTGGATGATGAGCTTGGCATTCCTTTAGTCATTCAGGACGCCAGGTGTACAGAGAGCTCATAGTAATGTAAAGGCTCCATTAAGTGATCCGGTGGTACGCAGATCTAGCAGGGTCAGGTACCTGATAAAAGATTTGGTTTTGAAGGTTATGCAGCTCACCATTATGCTTAAATGGTGAAACTAGTTGAGGATGTTGAGCCCACTTGTTTTGAGGATGTTGTTGGTCATGCTCATTGGGATGCAGCAATGGATGAGGAGATGGTTGTATTAGAAGCCAATAAGTCTTGGGATTTGGTACCCTTACCTAAGGGTAAGAAAGCTATTGGCTGTAAGTGGGTTTACAAAGTTAAGCATAATGCAGACGGTTCAATTAGCAGGTATAAAGCTAGGCTGGTTGCAAAAGGCTATGCTCAAACATATGGCATAGATTATGAGGAGACATTCAATCCAATTGCTAGGATGGCAACTATTAGGTGTGTGATTGCCATGGCAACATCCAAAGGTTGGAGTTTGCAGCAAATGGATGTTAAGAATGCCTTCTTGCATGGTGAATTGCAAGAAGAAGTGTATATGGAGTAGCCAACAAGTTATGAGGATTTAGTGCATCCCACATATGTGTGCAGGTTAAAGAAGGCGCTCTATGGGCTAAAGCAAGCACCTAGAGCATGGTTTGACAAGTTTGGAGAGTATATTGTCAATATTGGATTTTTTATTTTTGATGTTGATCACTCACTTTATGTGAGAAAGGGAGATGCAGGTTTGGTCATCATAGTCATCTATGTGGATAACTTGATTATTACAGGTGACAATGACAATGGGATTGCTGAAGTTAAGGACTTCTTGAAGAAGAATTTTTGAGATGAAAGATTTGGGTGAGCTGAGATACTTTCTTGGTATTGAGGTGATCAGATGTGATGATGGTAATGGCTATCCCAAAGGCAGTATGGCTTGAATATTGATGGAACCTAGAACGGGCCGGTCGTGCACTAGCGGACCTCTATCGCACGTGCTCAACAACCCCACAGCCTTGTGGCCAGGAGCGTTGATGACACATACATTGCCTTCCTAGACATCTTACGTTTGTATTACGTCGTTTGTAGTCCACTCTTTTCTCACCCACTACTTCTCAGAGGGAGTCCCTTACACATTGCCTAATGGCACGAAGCACAGACATAAGGGGTCCACCAATGGCTGAGTGCCGCCACCCCTCTGCGACTCTCCTACACCTTGGGGATTGGCCCCTCGATGCGTCGCTCAACATATAAACATTTCGTACAAAATCCACTCAAGGTACCATTTAATCGTATACAGGAATGTACCATTGTCCTTACTCCTCTTTCCCCTAGACCCCACGACTAGCCTATGGCTTAGGGTGTCCTGTCTCTCACTCAACGTGGGTCAAGGTCCTAATGAAAGCAATTGCTATGCATCCAGGATTTCTGATACCTTTAAATACTTCCATGATTTATGCATATTGTGGATGCTAAGTGCTCAAACAATTATAAAATCAATATTGTACACATGTGGAAAACATCCTTTCAATGATTTTCAACTACCGTTCTTATGCGGCGTTGCACGAACCTAGCACCGAGGAAACCCTCGTGCTACTAGGCCCTTATTTTATAATTATTCACCGACCTATATGGCATGCAAACAAAAACCAACAATGTTTTCATCATTACTCTGTATTTAGACACATTTTAACCACTCTACCCTCCCATTGATCGAATGTTGCATTGTTGCATAGATTTATAAGGCATTTTGCCATCATTTTTATGTGTAAAGAGCGGAAAAAACACACTAGAACAAGAAGGTGGGGTTGAACTGAGGAAAATCCTGATGCTTCAGTCCCCACAAACATTCACAAACATTGTTCTTAATTTTCATTAATTTTTCTCACTCAAAATGCATTTTTCTCCTATTTTTTATGGGTTTTCTCTATTTTCCTTGTATTTTCCCTTATTTTCTGCATTATTTAATTGCTAAAAATTCAAAATAGGTTATGGGCTGTGGCCCTTAGTTCCTTCTTGCAACAAAAATGAAAATTTAGTTGGTGTTCCTACTTATTCCCCCATTTTTATGCCCAAAAACCATCATTTTTCCTTGATTTTCCATATTTTACGTGTTTTAGTGTATTATTTTGAGACACAAGATGCATGTTTTTCTGATTTTCTGATTATGATCAACAAGTACTCATGGAAAACAGCAACATAAACAATTTTTAGCCCACATGAACAACATTTTATCAATCAAAAGCCATGAAATCTCAAATTTCCTTTGAAAAAATTGAATTACCGCTTATTTGCGTATTTCGGGTTTCATGTCCATGGCTGCAAATCTGAAAATCAGCAGCACTTCATGCTCATGACGATCACAAGTCACCATTTCCAGCCCGTGGAGCAATCCGATCGATGCCGGACAAGCCTCCACCATTCTTTCTTCTTCTTTTCTCTTCCCACATGAACTCCCCCTTAGAGGAGAGAGAGGGAGGAGAGAGAAAGACCGATTTTCTCTCTCCCTCTATAGGCTGCCATTCCTCGCGCGGAGCGGAGCGATACGGAGTGGAGACTGAGTGTACTGGCCTGCTATGCTTTGTCTCATGGCTTACTTTCAAGCCAGCAACTCGATTTGTGGGGGGGGGGGGGAGGGGGGGCCCTTCACAAAGGCACCCCTTCACTTCTCATTTTTGGGCACCTCCCAATTTTGACCAGCCTTTTGGCCCTTTTCCTGTTTCTCTCACATACAGTGTCCGAATCGCAATTTAAAAATTTCTGTGAGCTCGTCTCGGCATCCCGCACTGACTAATAGCTCCACTGACCGCCACAGGCGCATGGAAAAATTACTAAAAATTTGCAAGTGTTGCCCAGGCGTCCTTAGAGCACTTTGACGCTTAAAATCGTCCTAGGTCAAGCCGCCGCCTTTGACATTGGATATTTTTCCCTTGATATTCATAATTTTTAGCTATTTTTAAGCACTTTCCGGCACCAAAATTCCGCTCTCAAATATATTATCCAAGTATGGTATGACAGCATGTAAGCCTCTTTTAGTACCATTGGAGCAAAATGTGAAGTTAAGTGCTGATGTTGGGGATGCGATAGAAGACCCTACTATGTTCAGGAGGATAGTAGGGAGTTTGATCTACATGACTATCACAAGGCCAGACTTGAGCTATGATGTTGGCCTTGTCAGTCAGTTTATGCAGATGCCTAGAAAGCCTCATTTGGATGCAGTTAGACATATATTGAGGTACGTGAAGTCCACTTTACATTATGGACTTTTTTATGAGGCAGGTAAGGATGTATAGGTCTTTGGATACACAGAAGCAGATTGGGCTAGTAGCATGTCAAACAGAAGATCTACAAGTGGATTCATGTTTTCCCTTAGTAGTGTAGTAGTTGAAAGGTGAGAAGGATCGAAGCTTGCACTCGATAGCGATGGCGGGAGAGCAAGAGCAAGAAGGAGAGAGACAAGAAATGGGAACTCCAATAGTCACAATGTGTGACCGGGCCTTCCTTTATTCAAACTGTCACGAAAAGAATAAAGAATAAAGTGACACCCGCCACCTGTAGTGTGCAATGGCGGTGACTGTCAGTGTAGTAATACACGGCGGCTAGGCGCGGAGGCGCCTTTACTCCCAACAACCTCCCACTTAAAGGCGAATCTGCCCTAGTGAGGAGTGAAAAGAAAAGGAAAAAACACAGTACAACATGTACACATGTACAATAGGATGAGGAAAGATGTCATCTCATCCCAGGCCCATCAACCTCCTGAGGAAGGCAAAGCGCTCTGTAGAGAGGCTTTGCGTGAGCAGATCTACAGGATTCTATTCACTCGAGATCTTGACAAGATCAACAGACTTATCCTCAACGACCCTATGTATGAAGTGATACCTCACCTCAATGTGTTTCGTCTTCGCATGGAAGACCAGATTCTTGGCTAACTGAATAGCACTCATAGAATCCGAATGCAATGTAGGGGTAGCATCAATACCAAGGTCAATAACCAAACGACCCAACCAAATGGCCTCCTTGCAAGCCTTAGTGGCTGCAACATACTCGGTCTCTGTAGTAGAAAGGGCCATGCATTTCTGCACCCTGGACATCCAAGAAACAGCACCTCTAGTATAGGTAAATACATAGCCGGAAGTGGACTTCCTACTATCTGCATGTCCTGCATAATCAAAGTCAGTATACCTCATGACTCCTATATCCTTGCTACCGTAGCATATGCACATATCTGCAGTGCCCTTCAAGTACCTTATGATATCCTTCACGGCATCCCAATGCTTCTTGCCAAGTGTAGCCATATAGCATGCCACAACACCAACTACAAAGGCAATATTTGGATGAGTGGCGATCATCGCATACATAAGACTACCCACTACGGATGCATAGGGAATCTTGGCCATCTCGGCCCTCTACTCATCTGTCTGCGGACAATTAGCCTGTGATACCTTTACATAAGAAGGCAATGAACAGCCAATAGGCTTTACGTCCTGCATGCAGAAGCGCTCAAGGACTTTATGAATGTACTCCCTCTGTGACAAGTAGAGGATTCCCTAATGCCTCTCGTCTAATGCGCATACCCAGTATGTGAGCGGCCTATCCTAGATCTTTCATCTCAAAGCTCTTCTTGAGCTGAGTCTTAAGAGCATCTAGCTCATCATGAGCTTTCCCTGCTATCAGCATATCATCCACATAGAGTACCAAAATCAATAAAGAACTATCACGGGCTTTCTTCGTGTAAAGACATGGATCCATACCACTCCTGTTGTAGCCTTGTGGCTGGATAAAGGCATCAAACTTATGATACCACTCCCTAGGTGCCTGCTTCAAGCCATAAAGACTTTTCTTCAATTTTCACACTAGGTGCTCCTTGCCAAGTTCTACAAAGCCCTTAGGCTGCTCCATATAAATCTCATCATGCAAGTCCCCATGTAAGAAAGCCATCTTGACATCTATCTGGTATAAATCCAAGTCAAGCTGAGCAATCAAAGCCAAGACTAAGCACAGGGTGGTCATCTTAACCACATGAGAAAAGACCTCATCAAAGTCCACACCATGCTCCTACTTAAAACCCTTTGCTACCAATCTAGCCTTGTATGCCGACTTGTATGCCGACTTTCGCCAGTTTTGCAGATTTTCCCTTGTGAGGGTGAATCTGTGGTTTTTGCAGTGACAGAATTTTTTGCAGTGTTCCGTAATGGCATCTGATTCTCTTTCACAGATTGTCACTGAAAAGCTTGACAAGAACAACTTCCAAGCATGGAAGTTTAGAATGACGAATTTCCTTATGGGAAAAGGATATTGGAAATTTGTTGCAGGAAATGAAGAAGAACCAGTTCTTCCTGATGTTCCCAATCAACAGCAAATGCAGGCATTTAAAGCATGGCATGAGAGAGCCAGGAAAGTTATGTATTGGCTGTCTATCAGCATTTCAAACTCTATGATTGTGCATATTCAGGATGCAAGTACGCCAAAGGAGGCATGGGATACTTTGTCAAAAATGTATAGCACAAATACGCAAGCCAGGAAAATGCAACTCAAGCAAGAGTTGCACAATGTGCAAAGAGAAAATATGAGCATCAACGACTACCACATGAAGGTGAAGAAGATTGCAGATGCACTTGCTTCCATTGGGTCACCAGTGGAAGATGATGATTTAGTTTCTGTGACCTTGAATGGTCTAGGAAAGGATTATGCACAGTTTCGGACATCCATTTCAGTTCGTGAAAGATTTCCTGATTTTGAGGAGCTGATTGCTCTTCTAATTTCTGAGGAGCAAAGAAATGGTGGTGCATCTTCTTCAGGAGGAACTTCAAAAGAAGATGTCTTCTACTCAAATGCTGGAAGAGGTAGAGGCAGAGGTAGAGGAGGCCGATATGGAAGCCGTGGTAGAAATCAGAATATGCAGCAAACTCAAGAAAACCAGTCCTATGGAGGAGGACGTGGTAACTCTAGAGGCAGGGGGAGCCAAAGAGGTCGTGGTGGATGGCAAAGAGGCCAAAATGCAAACAGTAATGTTGAATGCTACTATTGTGGTAAAATGGGTCATATGGCTAAAGACTGCTATAAAAAGCAGAATGACATCATGAATGGAAAACTGCAACAAGGAAATTATGCATCCTCTAGTAGACAGAGTGATGACAGAAATGACCATTTGTTTATGGTGCAGCACATGAACAATTCTGTGACAAGTGCAGAAGAAAGCAATGATGTATGGTATGTTGACTCAGGTGCATCAAACCATATGACAGGTCATGCAGAATGGATGGAGGATGCAAGGAAAATGGAAAAACCAGGATTTGTGGAGATTGGTGATGATACTGCACATCCTATTGTGCAGATTGGAAAAATTCCTTTGTCTATGTAGGATGGGAAAAAGAAATACCTGTCCGATGTATTTCATGTCCCGAATATCACCAAGAATCTGGTTTCTGTTGGTCAAATGGTTGAGCAGGGCTTGCAGGTCAGATTTAATCCTCATGGATGCTTTGTTGAGGATATGAAAAATAAAGGTCGCTTGATAGCAAAAGGAAAGAAGAAGGGCAGAATGTTTACATTGGATGCAGACATGTCTGAATTGAGTGCAGCAATGTTTACACATGGGACCGGTGTAGTTGCAGATATTGATATCTGGCATAAACGCATTGGTCATGTTAATGTACAGCGACTTAAATCAATGCAGGCCCAAAATATTGTTGCAGGTTTGCCGAAATTCAAGGTTGCAGAAATGCATAAGGTTTGTGAAGCGTGTCAGTTTGGAAAACAGGCAAGGAAACCATTTCCTAGACATGTTCAAGAGAGTAAGAAGCCATTGGAATTAATCCACTCTAATGTGTGGACAACTAAAGCTACATCTCTTGGAGGCTGTCATTATTTTGTCCGTTTTATTGATGACTATAGCAGAAAAGTTTGGGTGTACTTTATGAAAAAGAAAAGTGAATTTTTTGGGCATTTCAAAACTCTTAAAGCTATGGTTGAAAAAGAAACAGGCTTGCAGATAAAATGCCTAAGGTCAGATGGAGGGGGAGAGTACCTCTCAAATGAGTTTACAAGGTTCCTGCAGGAGCATGGCATAAAGCAGCAATATTCATGCAGTCATACCCCACAACAAAATGGAATTGAAGAAAGAAAAAACAGGCATATTGGAGAGGTATCTCGTGCCATGCTCAACGAAAAAGACTTGCCAGATTTTTATTGGGCTGAAGCAGTTGCTACAGCAGTCTACATAATGAACAGGACTCCCACTGCAGCAATACATGGAATGACTCCAGAGGAGAGGTATACTGGTAGGAAACCAGATATTTCTCATTTGAAAATTTTTGGTTGCATTGCCTATGTACATGTGCCAGATGAGTTGAGATCCAAGTTGGATCCAAAAGCTGAGAAGTGCATCTTTATTGGTTACTCTCTGCAGCAAAAAGGGTATAGATGCTATAACCCTTCTACTCGTAAGTTTACAGTGAGCAGAGATGTTGTTTTTGATGAGATGAGTAGCTGGTATAAACCAGTAAATGTGATAGATGATGTAGATGCAGAAAATGGTAATGCTGCACAGAATTCACAGCAGCAGTCACAAAATATTAGTGGACCTGGAGCGTCCTCTAGCAGTGGTTCACATTCTTCGCCATGGACAGGCAGATTGAGATCAGGAGAATCTTCTCAAGGCAGTGCAAATAGTGGTATGCAGGTGTCACGAAAAGGAAAACAGAAGGTAGATCAGCCCATGTTTGATGTGAATGCAGGTCACTCTTATGTGGATGGTGAATCCAGTGGCTCAGAACAGAGCATTGATGATGAGTTGGGTATTCCTTCTATTGTTACACCTGGAGTAAGGAAGACCAGGGATGTTTTGAGAGCACCTGGGAGTGAACCTACTTTACGCAGGTCAGAGTTAGGTATCCTGTGGATAGGCTGAAATATGATGGATTTACAGCCATTCACTATGCATATATGGTTAAAGTGATACAGGAACCAGAACCCACTTCTTTTGAGGAAGCCATGGGAAAAGAAAAATGGGAGAAAGCCATGGATGAAGAAATGGATGCCTTGGAAGCAAATGCTACGTGGGAACTGGTACCTTTGCCTAAAGGTAAAAATGCAATTGGCTGTAAGTGGGTTTATAAGGTGAAGCACAATGCAGATGGTTCTGTGAATAGATACAAGGCAAGATTAGTAGTCAAGGGGTATGCACAAACATATGGCATTGACTATGAAGAAACATTCAGTCCGGTTGCAAGGATGGCAACCGTAAGAGCAGTCATTGCTATGGCTGCATCAAAGGGATGGTCTTTACATCAGATGGATGTAAAGAATG
This sequence comes from Lygodium microphyllum, assembly GCF_053477565.2. Classification (NCBI taxonomy): domain Eukaryota; kingdom Viridiplantae; phylum Streptophyta; class Polypodiopsida; order Schizaeales; family Lygodiaceae; genus Lygodium; species Lygodium microphyllum. The sequence goes on along the minus strand of NC_141140.1, from coordinate 50,637,154 downwards.
CCTTCTTGCATGGTGATTTGCAAGAAGAGGTCTATATGGAGCAGCCACCAGGTTATGTGTATGCTGTTCATCTTGAGTTTGTTTGCAGGTTGAAGAAAGCCTTGTATGGCTTGAAGCAAGCACCTAGAGCATGGTCTGACAAGATAGGACAGTATCTTGTCACTATTGGCTTTCATATTTCCAAGGCAGATTTCTCACTTTATGTGAGAAAAACAGGGAAAGGTATTATGCTACTTGTCATTTATGTTGATGATTTGATTATGACAGGTGACAGTGATGAAGATATCCTTCATGTGAAAATGCTATTGAAGCAGAAGTTTGAGATGAAGGATTTGGGAGAGCTGCATTATTTCTTGGGCATTGAGGTGATTAGATCACCAAGTGGGATACAGCTCTTGCAGAGGCAGTATGGATTGGACATGTTGTCCAAATATGGGATGACAGGCTGTAAGCCTATTTCAGTTCCTTTGGAGCAGAATGTGAAGCTGAGCATAGATGCAGGTGAGCTTCTAGAAGACCCTACTATGTACAGACGCATAGTAGGAAGTTTGATTTATATGACTATTACCAGGCCAGATTTGAGCTATGTTGTTGGATTGGTAAGTCAGTTTATGCAGGCTCCAAGGAAACCACATTTGGATGCGGCTAGACGCATACTCAGGTATGTGAAGTCCACATTGCAGTATGGACTATTTTATGAGACTGGGGTTCAGTTACAGTTGCATGGATACACTGATGCTGATTGGGCTGGTAGTATTTCTGATAGACGATCTACCAGTGGATATGTGTTCTCTTTTGGGAGTGCTGCAGTCACTTGGAGCAGCAAGAAACAGCCTACAGTTGCCTTGTCGAGCACAGAGGCTGAGTACAGGGGTGCAGCAATGGCTGCATGTGAGGTAGCTTGGTTGCATAAGCTACTTTATGATATGCATCAGTCTACAGATGGACCAGTTGTCATTTATTGTGACAACATGAGTAGTATACACTTGGCAAATAACCCAGTCTATCATGCTAGAACAAAGCACATTGAGGTGCATTATCACTATGTGCGAGAGAGGGTTTTACTAGGTCTTATTGATCTAGTTTATGTCAGCACAGAGGATCAGGTAGCTGACATATTCACGAAGGCATTGGGCGCAGAGAAGCTGCGCAAGTTCAGAGACCTGCTTGGTGTGCAGGAATTGGGATTGAGCTCGAGGGGGAGTGTTGAGATATCGAGCTCCACTCGTGATACGCCAGGGTAACCGTTGTGTATTTATGTCACCGACTTGTCAGTTGCAGACACGGTTGGTACACTGCCCATGAATAATAGCTACATGATAGCTATCCTTATCTACTCCAGTTCGTGGCTCAGTTAGTATGCCACCTTAGTTAGTTGAGTTTGGTTTGAGACCCATATATAGGGTTCTTCTATTTCTTTGTACTTGAGTTCTTTTGGCTTACACAACTAAGAAGAGGAAAACTGTTTTCAACCTCCATCCTTGTGTGTCTTCCCCCATTGTGCAAGCAAGAAAGCTTCAAGCGAGACTCCTTCCTTCTCTCCCACAATCTTGACAGTCATAATGCATCGAGGGCTGAAATCTATCAGGTGGATGTCTATCTCTAGTAGACCATCTCACGACAGGCTCTATTGCCTACCCAGCTACCTGTGCAACACCCTAACCATGAGCATATTCTGCAGCTATAGGCTGTCCAACTGGCTCTGCGGGAGCTCTCGGCTCCTCCTGAAATATGACCATGCGGATCTCAACAACTCTCTCAGGCTACCGATGCATCTTGTCTTCATGGAAGACTACATCATGATTGCGAATGACTTTTCGCCTCGCCTGCAGATCCCAGAGATGGTAACCCATCTCGCCTGCATCCCCATAACCAAGGAAAATGCATTTGACACTCTTAGGATCCAGCTTACTTCTCTTGTCCCTGGGCACATGGAAAAATGTCTCACATCCAAAGACACGAAGATGCGCATAAGAGGGAGGTTTTCCAGTCCATACCTCCTCTGCAACATGGAAATCTAAACCACTAGAAGGTAATCTATTTATGACATGCACAGCTGTACTAACTGCCTCAGCCCAAAAGCTATGTGTAGGCATGCATGGCTAAGCATACTGTATACATGCTCCTGGATGGTTCTATTCATCCGCTCAGCCAAACCATTCTAGGGGGGGTGTAAGGGGCGGTCAACTGACGCTTAATATCCCTCTCATCACATAACTGCTCAAAAGCATGTGATACATACTCACCCCCATTATCTGTTCTTAGGCATTTTAGCCTATGCCCAGACTGGTTCTCAACCAATGCAAGCCATCTCTAAAACACAACAGACATCGGATTTCAGCTAAATGGGATAAGCCCAAACTTTTCGTGAAAAATCATCTATGAATGTAACAAAATACTTTGCACCACCCATAAACTGACAAGGCATGGGCCCATAGACATCCGAATGTACCAATGCCAAGCGCTCACTCATGCGTGGCCTACCAGACTTCTTATGCGTAGACCTAGTCTACCTACCATAAAGACAATGCTCACATGAATCAAAATATGCATAATCAAGGGGCGGTAAGTACTGCAAGCCAGAAAGCATTTTCATTCCCTTCAAAGACATATGGCCCAAACGGGCATGCCAAAGAGATACATGTGGGATAGAACCCACAAACAAAACATGATCAAGGGAAGAAGTGGATACAATCAAGGGATAGAGGCTGCCATCCTTGGCACCTCTCGCAATCGCAAGTCTGCCACGAGTGATCTTCCATGCTAAGTCTCCAAAAGATACATGATAACTTGCGTCATCAAGCTGTCCAACTGACAGGAGACTGCGTGTCAAAGCAAGTACATGAGTACATCCTGCATAACAAAACTACTACCAGTAGGAAACTGCAGCCTAACATCACCAATGCCCACAATATCAAGAGAGTTATCATCACCCAAGCGCACAGAACCCGAAACAGTGCGATATGAATGAAACCACTCTCGTCAAGGTGTCACATGAAAGGACACACCTAAGTCCAAGAGCCAATATTGTGCATACATAGAGTGTAACTCTGTCATCTGCGAAGCACTAGAAGAAGCTGCAAGGATTTAATCATCATCATCAACATCCTCAAGCTGCATAACATTGATCTCTTCAATTTTAACACTGGACTTTGTAGGCACTATGCTGCAATTAGAAGACTTATCCTTCACTTTGTCTTTCCCCTTATCTTTGCGCCTTTCATTGCACAGTTCATGGCATTGTGGCCTAATATGGCCCTTTTTCCCACAATGGTGACAAGTAACATCTGCATTCTTGCCACGGGATTTGCTACGTGACTTCCCACGAGACTTGGACTGAGATTTCTGAGAATCCCGTCCACAGCCATTGCCACTACCATTGCCATGCTTTCCATACCCATCATTCCTGCCTCTAACTGTCATAGCATGCGACACACGAGAGGCATCCAAATTCTTACGATTAACCTCTTCCTGCAAAAGAACGCTCTCAACATTAGATAATTTTAAGGTAGCAGTAGAGGCACATAATGCACTGCAGAATACATCCCATGACTCATTAAGTACTCCAAGAAAGAAAAGAGAAGTGACATACTCTGCAAAAGTGATGTCTTGCGAAGTCAAGTTCTTGGGTATAGCATGGAATTGGCTCAAGTGAGCGGACATGGTCACATTCTCCTTCATGCGCAGATCCATAAGCTGCTTCAGCTAATACATCTCACTTGCTGGACTTTTCTTGTCATAGAGATTCTTGGTTTTATCCCACAACTACCATGCACTCTGTTCTTCCTCAAATACATTGTAATGAACCATTTTTGTGAGAGATAATACAATAGTGGACTTGCATAACTCATCAAGCTCAAACCATTCCTTATCTGGCATAATTGCAGGTGGCTGCCCGCTCAACCTCAATGGTTTGATCTGTAATTTTTGCACCAATACCTGCCAAATCTAGCTCTTCCAATAAGTGTAATTCATACCATCAAGCTTAGTGATGTTGAAAATAGCATGATCAGTGGTTGGATGAACTCGCCATAATGCAGGCTGGAAGATTGTGTCAAGATTGTGGGAGAGAAGGAAGGAGTCTCACTTGTAGCTTTCTTGCTTGCACAATGGGGGAATACACACAAAGGTGGAGGCTGAAAACAGTTTTCCTCTACTTAGTTGTGTAAGCCAAAAAGAAGTCAAGTACATAGAAATAGAAGAACCCTATATATGGGTCTCAAACCAAACTCAACTAACTAAGGTAGCATACTAACTGAGCCACGAACTAGAGTAGATAAGGATAGCTGTCATGTAGCTATTATTCATGGGCGGTGTACCAACCGTATTTGCAACTGACAAGTCGGTGACATAAATGCACAACGGTCACCCTGGCATATCACGAGTGGAGCTCGATATCTCAACACTCCCCCTCGAGCTCAATCCCAATTCCTGCACACCAAGCAGGTCTTTGAACTTGCGCAGCTTCTCTGTGCCCAATGCCTTCGTAAATATGTCAGCTACGTGATCCTCTGTGCTGACATAAACTAGATCAATAAGACCTAGTAAAACCCTCTCCCACACATAGTGATAATGCACCTCAATGTGCTTTGTTCTAGCATGATAGACTGGGTTATTTTCCAAGTGTATACTACTCATGTTGTCACAATAAATGACAACTGGCCCATCTGTAGACTGATGCATATCATAAAGTAGCTTATGCAACCAAGCTACCTCACATGCAGCCATTGCTGCACCCCTGTAGTCAGCCTCTGTGCTCGACAAGGCAACTGTAGGTTGTTTCTTGCTGCTCCAAGTGACTGCAGCACTCCCAAAAGAGAACACATATCCACTGGTAGATCGTCTATCAGAAATACTACCAGCCCAATCAGCATCAGTGTATCCATGCAACTGTATCTGAACCCCAGTCTCATAAAATAGTCCATATTGCAATGTGGACTTCACATATCTAAGTATGCGTCTAGCCGCATCCAAATGTGGTTTCCTTTGAGCCTGCATAAACTGACTTACCAATCCAACAGCATAGCTCAAATCTGGCCTAGTAATAGTCATATAAATCAAACTTCCTACTATGCGTCTGTACATAGTAGGGTCTTCGAGAAGCTCACCTGCATCTACGCTCAACTTCACATTCTGCTCCAAAGGAACTGAAATAGGCTTACAGCCTGTCATCCCATATTTGGACAGCATGTCCAATCCATACTGCCTCTGCAAGAGCTGTATCCCACTTGGTGATCTAATCACCTCAATGCCCAAGAAATAACGCAGCCCTCCCAAATCCTTCATCTCAAACTTCTGCTTCAATAGCATTTTCATATGAATGATATCTTCATCACTGTCACCTGTCATAATCAAATCATCAACATAAATGACAAGTAGCATAATACCTTTCTCTGTTTTTCTCACATAAAGTAAAAAATCTGCCTTGGAAATTTGAAAGCCAATAGTGACAAGATACTGTCCTATCTTGTCAGACCATGCTCTAGGTGCTTGCTTCAAGCCATACAAGGCTTTCTTCAACCTGCAAACAAACTCAGGATGAACAGCATGCACATAACCTGGTGGCTGCTCCATATAGACCTCTTCTTGCAAATCACCATGCAAGAAGACATTCTTTACATCCATCTGATGTAAAGACCATCCCTTTGATGCAGCCATAGCAATGACTACTCTTACGGTTGCCATCCTTGCAACCGGACTGAATGTTTCTTCATAGTCAATGCCATATGTTTGTGCATACCCCTTGACTATTAATCTTGCCTTGTATCTGTTCACAGAATCGTCTGCATTGTGCTTCACCTTATAAACCTACTTACAGCCAATTGCATTATTACCTTTAGGCAAAGGTACCAATTCCCATGTAGCATTTGCTTCCAAGGCATCCATTTCTTCATCCATGGCTTTCTCCCATTTTTCTTTTCCCATGGCTTGCTCAAAAGAAGTGGGTTCTGGTTCCTGTATTACTTTGACCATATAGGCATAGTGAATGGCTGTAAATCCATCATATTTCAGCCTATCCACAGGATACCTAGCTCTGGTAGACCTGCGCAAAGTAGGTTCACTCCCAGGTGCTCTCAAAACATCCCTGGTCTTCCTTACTCCAGGTGTAACAATAGAAGGAATACCCAACTCATCATCAATGCTCTGTTCTGAGCCACCGGATTCACCATCCACATAAGAGTGACCTGCATTCACATCAAACATGGGCTAATCTACCTTCTCTTTTCCTTTTCGTGATACCTGCATACCACTATCTCCATTGCTTTGAGAAGATTCTCCTGATCTCAATCTGCTTGTCCATGGCAAAGAATGTGAACCACTGCTAGAGGACGCTCCAGGTCCACTAATATTTTGTGACTGCTGTTGTGAATTCTGTGCAGCATTACCATTTTGTGCATCTACATCATCAATCACATTTACTGGTTTATACCAGCTACTCATCTCATCAAAAACAACATCTCTGCTCACTGTAAACTTACGAGTAGAAGGGTTATAGCATCTATACCATTTCTGCTGCAAAGAGTAACCAATAAAGATACACTTCTCAGCTTTTGGATCCAACTTGGATCTCAACTCATCCGGCACATGAACATAGGCAATGCAACCAAAAATCTTCAAATGAGAAATATCTGGTTTCCTACCAGTATACCTCTCCTTTGGAGTCATCCCATGTATTGCTACAATGGGAGTCCTGTTCATTATGTAGACTGCTGTAGCAACTGCTTCAGCCCAGTAAAAATCTGGCAAGTCTTTTTCATTGAGCATGGCATGAGATACATCTCCAATATGCCTATTTTTCCTTTCTGCAATTCCATTTTGCTGTGGGGTATGACTGCATGAATATTGCTGCTTTATGCCATGCTCTTGCAGGAACCTTGAAAACTCATTTGAGAGGTATTCTCCCCCTCCATCTGACCTTAGGCATTTTATTTGCAGGCCTGTTTCTTTTTCAACCATAGCTTTAAGAGTTTTGAAATGCCCAAAAACTTCACTTTTCTTTTTCATAAAATACACCCAAACTTTTCTGCTATAGTCATCAATAAAAGTGACAAAATAATGACAGCCTCCAAGAGATGCAGCTTTAGTAGTCCACACATCAGAGTGGATTAATTCCAATGGCTTCTTACTCTCTTGAACATGTCTAGGAAATGGTTTCCTTACCTATTTTCCAAACTGACAGGCTTCACATGTCAAGATTGTGGGAGAGAAGGAAGGAGTCTCACTTGTAGCTTTCTTGCTTGCACAATGGGGGAATACACACAAGGGTGGAGGCTGAAAACAGTTTTCCTCTTCTTAGTTGTGTAAGCCAAAAGAACTCTAATAGAAAGAAATAGAAGAACCCTATATGTGGATCTCAAACCAAAGACAACTAACTAAGGTGGCATACTAACTGAGCCACGAACTAGAATAGATAAGGATAGCTGTCGTCTAGCTATTATTCATGGGCGGTGTACCAACCGCATCTACAACTGACAAGTCGGTGACATAAATACACAACGGTCACCCTGGCATATCACGAGTGGAGCTCGATATCTCAACACTCCCCCTCGAGCTCAATCCCAATTCCTGCACACCAAGCAGGTCTCTGAACTTGCGCAGCTTCTCTGTGCCCAATGCCTTCGTAAATATGTCAGCTACCTGATCCTCTGTGCTGACATAAACTAGATCAATAAGACCTAGTAAAACCCTCTCCCGCACATAGTGATAATGCACCTCAATGTGCTTTGTTCTAGCATGATAGACTGGGTTATTTGCCAAGTGTATACTGCTCATGTTGTCACAATAAATGGCAACTGGCCCATCTGTAGGCTGATGCATATCATAAAGTAGCTTATGCAACCAAGCTACCTCACATGCAGCCATTGCTGCGCCCCTGTACTCAACCTCTGTGCTGGATAAGGCAACTGTAGGCTGTTTCTTGCTGCTCCAAGTGACTGCAGCACTCCCAAAAGAGAACACATATCCACTGGTAGATCGTCTATCAGAAATGCTACCAGCCCAATCAGCATCAGTATATCCATGCAACTGTATCTGAACCCTAGTCTCATAAAATAGTCCATACTGCAATGTGGACTTCACATACCTGAGTATGTGTCTAGCCACATCCAAATGCGGTTTCCTTAGAGCCTGCATAAACTAACTTACCAATCCAACAGCATAGCTCAAATTTGGCCTCGTAATAGTCATATAAATCAAGCTTCCTACTATGCGTCTGTGCATAGTAGAGTCTTCCAGAAGCTCACCTGCATCTGCGCTCAGCTTCACATTCTGCTCCAAAGAAACTGAAATAGGCTTACAGCCTGTCATCCCATATTTGGACAGCATGTCCAATCCATATTGCCTCTGCAAGAGCTGTATCCCACTTGGTGATCTAATCACCTCAATGCCCAAGAAATAACGCAGCTCTCCCAAATCCTTCATCTCAAACTTCTGCTTCAATAGCATTTTCACATGAAGGATATCTTCATCACTGTCACCTGTCATAATCAAATCATCAACATAAATGACAAGTAGCATCATACCTTTCTCTGTTTTTCTCACATAAAGTGAGAAATCTGCCTTGGAGATCTGAAAGCCAATAGTGACAAGATACTGTCCTATCTTGTCAGACCATGCTCTAGGTGCTTGCTTCAAGCCATACAAGGCTTTCTTCAACCTGCAAACAAACTCAGGATGAACAGCATGCACATAACCTAGTGGCTGCTCCATATATACCTCTTCTTGCAAATCACCATGCAAGAAGGCATTATTTACATCCATCTGATGTAAAGACCATGCCTTTGATGCAGCCATAGCAATGACTACTCTTACGGTTGCCATCCTTGCAACCGGACTGAATGTTTCTTCATAGTCAATGCCATATGTTTGTGCATACCCCTTGACTACTAATCTTGCCTTGTATCTATTCACAGAACCATCTGCATTGTGCTTCACCTTATAAACCCACTTACAGCCAATTGCATTCTTACCTTTAGGCAAAGGTACCAATTCCCATGTAGCATTTGCTTCCAAGGCATCCATTTCTTCATCCATGGCTTTCTCCCATTTTTCTTTTCCCATGGCTTGCTCAAAAGAAGTGGCTTCTGGTTCCTGTATCACTTTGACCATATATGCATAGTGAATGGCTGTAAATCCATCATATTTCAGCCTATCCACAGGATACCTAACTCTGACCTGCGTAAAGTAGGTTCACTCCCAGGTGCTCTCAAAACATCCCTGGTCTTCCTTACTCCAGGTGTAACAATAGAAGGAATACCCAACTCATCATCAATGCTCTGTTCTGAGCCACTGGATTCACCATCCACATAAGAGTGACCTGCATTCACATCAAACATGGGCTGATCTACCTTCTCTTTTCCTTTTCGTGACACCTGCATACCACTATTTGCACTGCCTTGAGAAGATTCTCCTGATCTCAATCTGCCTGTCCATGGCAAAGAATGTGAACCACTGCTAGAGGACACTCCAGGTCCACTAATATTTTGTGACTGCTGCTGTGAATTCTGTGCAGCATTACCATTTTCTGCATCTACATCATCTATCACATTTACTGGTTTATACCAACTACTCATCTCATCAAAAACAACATCTCTGCTCACTGTAAACTTACGAATAGAAGGGTTATAGCATCTATACCCTTTTTGCTGCAGAGAGTAACCAATAAAGATGCACTTCTCAGCTTTTGGATCCAACTTGGATCTCAACTCATCTGGCACATGTACATAGGCAATGCAACCAAAAATTTTCAAATGAGAAATATTTGGTTTCCTACCAGTATACCTCTCCTCTGGAGTCATCCCATGTATTGCTGCAGTGGGAGTCCTGTTCATTATATAGACTGCTGTAGCAACTACATTAGCCCAATAAAAATCTGGCAGGTCTTTTTCATTGAGCATGGCACGAGATACCTCTCCAATATGCATGTTTTTCCTTTCTGCAATTCCATTTTCTTGTGGGGTATGACTGCATGAATATTGCTACTTTATGCCATGCTCCTGTAAGAACCTTGCAAACTCATTTGAGAGGTACTCTCCCCCTCCATCTGACCTTAGGCATTTTATTTGCAGACCTGTTTCTTTTTCAACCATGGCTTTAAGAGTTTTGAAATGCCCAAAAACTTCACTTTTCTTTTTCATAAAATACACCCAAACTTTTCTGCTGTAGTCATCAATAAAACTGACAAAATAATGACAGCCTCCAAGAGATGCAGCTTTAGTAGTCCACACATCAGAGTGGATTAATTCCAATGGCTTCTTACTCTCTTGAACATGTCTAGGAAATGGTTTCCTTGCCTGTTTTCCAAACTGACACGCTTCACATACCTTATGCATTTCTGCAACCTTGAATCTAGGCAATCCTGCAACAATATTTTGGGCCTACATTGATTTAAGTCGCTGTACATTAACATGACCAATGCGTTTATGCCAGATATCAATATTTGCAACTACACCGGTCCCATGTGCAAACATTGCTGCACTCAATTCAGACATGTCTACATCCAACGTAAACATTCTGCCCTTCTTCTTTCCTTTTGCTATCAAGCGACCTTTATTTTTCATATCCTCAACAAAGTATCCATGAGGATTAAATCTGACCTGCAAGCCCTGTTCAACCATTTGACCAACAGAAACCAGATTCTTGGTGATATTCGGGACATGAAATACATCGGACAGGTATTTCTTTTTCCCATCCTGCATAGACAAAGGAATTTTTCCAATCTGCACAATCGGATGTGCAGTATCATCACCAGTCTCCACAAATCCTAGTTTTTCCATTTTCCTTGCATCCTCCATCCATTCTGCATGACCTGTCATGTGGTTTGATGCACCTGAGTCAACATACCATACATCGTTGCTTTCTTCTGCACTTGTCACAGAATTGTTCATGTGCTACACCATAAACAAATGCTCATTTCTGTCATCACCCTGTCTACTAGAAGATGCATAATTTCCTTGTTGCAGTTTTCCATTCATGATGTCATTCTGCTTTTTATAGCAATCCTTAGCCATATGACCCATTTTACCACAGTAGTAGCATTCAACATTACTGTTTGCATTTTGGCCTCTTTGCCATCCACCACGACCTCTTTGGCTCCCCCTGCCTCTAGAGTTACCACGTCCTCCTCCATAGGACTAGTTTTCTTGAGTTTACTGCATATTCTGATTTCTACCACGGCCTCCAAATCGGCCTCCTCTACCTCTGCCTCTACCTCTTTCAGCATTTGAGTAGAAGACAGTTTCTTTTGAAGTTCCTCCTGAAGAAGATGCACCACCATTTCTCTGCTCCTCAGAAATTAGAAGAGCAATCAACTCCTCAAAATCAGGAAACCTTTCACGAACTGAAATGGATGTCCGAAACTGTGCATAATCCTTTCCTAGACCATTCAAGGTCACAGAAACTAAATCATCATCTTCCACTGGCGACCCAATGGAAGCAAGTGCATCTGCGATCTTCTTCACCTTCATGTGGTAGTCATTGATGCTCATACTTTCTCTTTGCACATTATGCAACTCTTGCTTGAGCTGCATTTTCCTGGCTTGCGTATTTGTGCTATACATTTTTGACAAAGTATCCCATGCCTCCTTTGGCGTACTTGCTTCCTGAATATGCACAATCATAGAGTCTGAAATACTGATAGACAGCCAGTACATAACTTTCCTGGCTCTCTCATGCCATGCTTTGAATGCCTGCATTTGCTGTTGATTGGGAACATCAGGAAGAACTGGTTCTTCTTCATTTCCTGCAACAAATTCCCAATATCCTTTTCCCATAAGGAAATTCGTCATTCTAAACTTCCATGCTTGGAAGTTGTTCTTGTCAAGCTTTTCAGTGACAATCTGTGAAAAAGAATCAGACGCCATTACAGGACACTGCAAAAAATTCTGTCACTGCAAAAAACACAGCTTCACCCTCACAAGGGCAAATCTGCAAAACTGGCGAAAGTGGTATTTGACCACACAGTCACTTCCTAGTGACGATTTTGCATCAACAGGCAACAAGGATGATTCTGTAACTCCCAATGTCTCTGCGCACAGGCATACGATGTAATTTCTACAGTAACTTTTCACCGACCTGTAGAATAATGGCTGCACAGCATAAAACTGGGCCTTTTTCTGAGTGCGTGCAGAATACTTCCGCCTCCAAAACAAGCCCCGAAATGGCCTCAAATAAAAAAAACAAGGTCGCCAAGGGCTAAGCCCTCTTGCTTCACCGCGAAGGGCGTCTCAACCTGAGACAATGCACTCTTGCAATTTTCGGCTGTGCTACCTGCAGAGATCTGCTCCCAAAACAGAATATGAAAGCAACACTGCTCCTCTTACCTGAACACCGTGAGCTTGGCTTGCTTTCTTGAGCTCCTTACCATGAACAAGGCTCTGATACCATGTCAAGATTGTGGGAGAGAAGGAAGGAGTCTCACTTGTAGCTTTCTTGCTTGCACAATGGGGGAATACACACAAGGGTGGAGACTGAAAACTGTTTTCCTCTTCTTAGTTGTATAAGCCAAAAGAACTCTAATACAAAGAAATAGAAGAACCCTATATATGGGTCTCAAACCAAAGACAACTAACTAAGGTGGCATACTAACTGAGCCACGAACTAGAATAGATAAGGATAGCTGTCGTCTAGCTATTATTCATGGGCGGTGTACCAACCGCATCTACAACTGACAAGTCGGTGACATAAATGCACAACGGTCACCCTGGCATATCACGAGTGGAGCTCGATATCTCAACATCACATACCTTATGCATTTCTGCAACCTTGAATTTAGGCAATCCTGCAATAATATTTTGGGCCTACATTGATTTAAGTCGTTGTACATTAACATGACCAATGCGTTTATGCCAGATATCAATATCTGCAACTACACCAGTCCCATGTGCAAACATTGCTGCACTCAATTCAGACATGTCTGCATCCAACGTAAACATTCTTCCCTTCTTCTTTCCTTTTGCTATCAAGCGACCTTTATTTTTCATATCCTCAACAAAGCATCCATGAGGATTAAATCTAACCTGCAAGCCCTATTCAACCATTTGACCAACAGAAACCAGATTCTTGGTGATATTCGGGACATGAAATACATCGGACAGGTATTTCTTTTTCCCATCCTGCATAGACAAAGGAATTTTTCCAATCTGCACAATCGGATGTGCAGTATCATCACCAGTCTCCACAAATCCTAGTTTTTCCATTTTCCTTGCATCCTCCATCCATTCTGCATGACCTGTCATGTGGTTTGATGCACCTGAGTCAACATACCATACATCGTTGCTTTCTTCTACACTTGTCACAGAATTGTTCATGTGCTGCACCATAAACAAATGCTCATTTCTGTCATCACTCTGTCCACTAGAAGATGCATAATTCCCTTGTTCCAGTTTTCCATTCATTATGTCATTCTGCTTTTTATAGCAGTCTTTAGCCATATGACCCATTTTACCACAGTAGTAGCATTCAACATTACTGTTTGCATTTTGGCCTCTTTGCCATCCACCACGACCTCTTTGGCTCCCCCTGCCTCTAGAGTTACCACGTCCTCCTCCATAGGACTGGTTTTCTTGAGTTTACTGCATATTCTGATTTCTACCACGGCCTCCAAATCGGCCTCCTCTACCTCTGCCTCTACCTCTTCCAGCATTTGAGTAGAAGACAGTTTCTTTTGAAGTTCCTCCTGATGAAGATGCACCACCATTTCTCTGCTCCTCAAAAATTAGAAGAGCAATCAACTCCTCAAAATCAGGAAATCTTTCACGGACGGAAATGGATGTTCGGAACTGTGCATAATCCTTTCCTAGACCATTCAAGGTCACTGAGACTAAATCATCATCTTCCACTGGCAACCCAATGGAAGCAAGTGCATCTGCAATCTTCTTCACCTTCATGTGGTAGTCATTGATGCTCATACTTTCTCTTTGCACATTGTGCAACTCTTACTTGAGCTGCATTTTCCTGGCTTGCGTATTTGTGCTATACATTTTTGACAAAACATCCCATGCCTCCTTTGGCGTACTTGCATCTTGAATATGCACAATCATAGAGTCTGAAATGCTGATAGACAGCCAATACATAACTTTTCTGGCTCTCTCATGCCATGCTTTAAATGCCTGCATTTGTTGTTGATTGGGAACATCAGGAAGAACCGGTTCTTCTTTATTTCCTGCAACAAATTCCCAATATCCTTTTCCCATAAGAAAATTCGTCATTCTAAACTTCCATGCTTGGAAGTTGTTCTTGTCAAGCTTTTCAGTGACAATCTGTGAAAGAGAATCAGACGCCATTACAGAACACTGCAAAAAATTCTGTCACTGCAAAAAACACAGCTTCACCCTCACAGGGGCAAATCTGCAAAACTGGCGAAAGTGGTATTTGACCACACAGTCACTTCCAAGTGACGATTTTGCATAAACAGGAACCAAGGATGATTTTGTAACTCCCAATGTCTCTGCACACAAGCATACGATGCAATTTCTGTGGTAACTTTTCACCAACTTGTAGAACTGTGGTCGCACAGCATAAAACTGAGCCTTTTCTTGAGTGCGTGCAAAAAACTTCCGCCTCCAAAACAGGCCCCGAAATGGCCTCAAATCAAAAAAACAGGGTCACCAAGGGCTATAGCCCTTACCCGCAGCATATACTGCCCTCTTGCTTTACCGCGAAGGGTGTCTCAACCTGAGACAATGCACTCTTGCAATTTCCGGCTGTGCTACCTGCAGAGATCTGCTCCCAAAACAGAATATGAAAGCAACACTGCTCCTCTTACCAGAACACCGCAAGCTTGGCTTGCTTTCTTGAGCTCCTTACCACGAACAAGGCTCTAATACCATGTCAAGATTGTGGGAGAGAAGGAAGGAGTCTCACTTGTAGCTTTCTTGCTTGCACAATGGGGGAATACACACAAAGGTGGAGGCTGAAAACAGTTTTCCTCTACTTAGTTGTGTAAGCCAAAAAGAAGTCAAGTACATAGAAATAGAAGAACCCTATATATGGGTCTCAAACCAAACTCAACTAACTAAGGTGGCATACTAACTGAGCCACGAACTAGAGTAGATAAGGATAGCTGTCATCTAGCTATTATTCATGGGCGGTGTACCAACCACATCTGCACAACTGACAAGTCGGTGAGATAAATGCACAACGGTCACCTTGGCATATCACGAGTGGAGCTCGATATCTCAACAGACTGTAGACAGTTCAAAACTGCTTTCTGTTTACTGCAGAAAATGACCAAAAAATCACCAAAATTGAGAGAAAATGGCGAGAAAAGTGTAACCAAAGCTGCTACCCACCAAGTACTAGTGAAAGTACATCATTTCAAAATATTCGACATGAAAAATACATGTCAGTCCGGAGTTATATACTTGCTATAATAAATGACAGCAGGGTATTGTGAGAAGCAATTGCTATGACCAAATCACTGCACCAAGTCAAGAAATAACACTGACAAGACCTGACACCAGTAGGTGTATGCTCACAAGAGTGCAAAGCCCAAGATTAGGTCAAAAGCAACTCCAAGATATCAGTGCATGAACCATGCAACATTTAAGTGTAAGAGATCCCAAAGTCTCAAGTATCTACAAAATGCTCAAAATAGCATAAACCTCCTGCTCAATGTTGGTCAAGCATACAAGATTCTCCCACTGGCACAAAAAGGTGGACAAACGAGCTCAACAGCTCAAGCAAACCAAGTCAAAGTACCAAAGACAAGTAACCAAGACAATGCCTCAATAGCATCCAAGATCGTAATGGAAAAAGCCAAGTCGTAACGGAAAAATCCAAGTCAATGTCCAACTACTCAAGGGAATAATAAAATGAATGTCAAGACGAGCTCAAACAACTGTCATCCACAGCCAAAGCATAAAGCATTCACCAAGACATCATAACTCGTACTGGGTAGCCTAGGCATAAACCATGTCATAGATGAAATGCCAGCTGCAAAGAAGTGACAGTCAAACCCAAATCAAGCTCTAATCTCAGCTCAAAAGCATTCCGGATCATAAACAAGACATGTGGCATAGTCCAAATACATCATGACATCATACCGAGTGCCGAGAGCGCCCCCTGACCAATAGGCATAACCCAACTGTAGCATAAATAGCTTCAACCCTGAAGTTTTCAGCAGCATATAACCTCTGTAAACTGAGCATATTAGTGCTCAATCCAATCTCAAATCCATAGGCAAACCATAGGCATATATTCCCGTATGTATAGGCACCAACCGGGCATAATCGGGCATCAAATGCCAAGACCTGTAAGCATAAAATTGAAGTAACAGGTGGCTGTCCTATTTTGGACAGATCTAGGATTATTCAAAACAGTCAATGGGGCTGAGCTAAATCAGCTCCAAATGTGTCTCACATAAGAGTCATAACATCCACAAGTGATCCGATATCAATAGATATCAATAGAAGCATCACATAAGCCATAGGCATACAAATACATGTTGTCTCAGACGTGAAATCTGTTGGAAAATACTCTCTCATGATAATTTGGAAAATCTGACATCACTATCGTGTCCGAAGCATGCCAAAACCCCAACTTAGACTCTTACCTTGCCTGAATCGGATTTCGAAAGCCCGAGATATGACAAAAAGAGTGATTTTTGGGCCAAATTTTGAAACTGGCGCAAAAAAAACGTGAGCTGACTGGGGGGTTTGCTATCCCACATGTCAACAATGGGGCCCAAAGGGGGCACAAATGGGGGCCAAAAAGACCTACACCAAGCCTTAGCAAGCCTTGATAGGCTGGAAGCAAGATCCAGGTGAAGGAAGCTCCAAGAGGTGTGAGCTATGGCTGCCCACAACTTGTGAAAATCTTGTTTATCTAGACATGTGGACTAAGATAAATCTCTAAAATAATGAAGCAATACCTCAATGTTAATGCCTTGATGGTACCTCAATAGACTGAGAAGAAGCTTGGGAAGCCGGGGAGTGACATGAGCTCAAGAGAATGAGTTATGGCTGTCGGGAAGGAGACCCAATGCGAGTGGGGAGTCAATGGGAAGCTGATAATGCCACGAGCCAAGCTCAAGGGTCGAGAAGCCATGCTCTGATACCAATTGAAAGGTGAGAAGGATCGAAGCTTGCACTCGAGAGTTATGGCGGGAGAGCAAAAGCAAGAAAGAGAGAGACAAGAAATGGAAACTCCAACAGTCACAATGTGTGACCGAGCCTTCCTTTATTCAAACTGTCACTAAAAGAATAAAGAATAAAGTGACGGTGACGGGTGCCTGCCACCTACAGTGTGCAGTGGCAGTGAATGTCAGTGTAGTAATACACGGGTGGCTAGGCGGAGGCGCCTTTATCCCCAATAGTAGTTACATGGAGCAGCAAAAAGCAACCTACAGTTGCTTTATTGAGTACAGAGGCTGAGTATAGAGGTGCTACTATGGCAGCATGTGAGGTGGTATGGTTGCAAAAAGTTATTAGGTGATTTGGATGTGCATGGAGATGGTCCAATTGTCATTCATTGTGACAACATGAGCAGCATACAATTAGCTAGGAATCCAGTGTTCCATGCTAGGACAAAACACATTGAGGTGCACTACCACTTTGTGAGACAGAAGGCACTTGTAGGAGAGATTGACTTAGTATATGTCAGCACAGAGGATCAGATAGCTTACATTTTCACAAAGGCATTGGGTGCAGAGAAGCTTCGAAAGTTCCAAAGCTTACTTGGAGTTGCAGAGATAGAGTTGAGCTTGAGGGAGAGTGTTGAGATGGCAAGCTCAACACATGCAGACATTGATGATGGACCACCTGGCTAGATGGGTCCACACATCTACACTTAGCACATTGGTGGTCATTATGATACTCACATGGCCATTGACTTATCACTTATTATATTTAGTTTGTTACATCTACCTATAGCTGGCAAAGACATAGCGCCAGTCGATTAGTGTAGTCGGTTATGCACTGTTTGACTTAGTAGGCCACTTTCCTTTATGTTGTATCTTATCTATACTTTGTATACATTGTATAATGTGTAAAAGAAGAAGAAGAAACCAACAAGAAAACGTTTTGGCCTCCATCTCTCTTCTTGTGTTCTTGAGTGAGCTTCCTCTTGTGTCTACAGTGTGTGTTTGGTGCTGCAGCTCAAGCAAGTCCCCCCACCACGCGATTCTTGACACCAAAGCTCCTCGCGGTGGTACAAAAAAATCCCCCTTGGATCAAGGTTCTGCATCTAGCCATGGGGGAGGCATAGTGCGATCTTTTCTCTTATTATCATGATTATATATTTACAATCAAATCTAATTGCTGCAAGCACAATCAATCTTTCTTGTGCAACCATCAATGCATGCACAAATAAAAAAAGAAACATCAGCAAGTGTTTTTAGCATAAGAAGCAGCCCTATCCAAATCTAGGGTTTCTCTTTTAAGGTTGATGGGACCTAAAATGACCAGGCACTAGCGAACTTCATGCACACAACAAACAACCCCACCACATGGCCTCGCGGGCCAAGGGCATCTGAGACTCACTCTACACTAAATGCTAATGTCGATTCTACGTTTGTATTAGGTCATAATCCAATATTTACCATCCCTTCTCCTCAAATGGAGATCCCGTAACATATAGGCATAATACCTCGGAACACAAACATAGGGAAGCACCTCTCGGCTAACTATCATGACTCCACTGCGACTCTCCTACACCTCAGGGATTGGCCCCAAGATGCGTCACTCCAACATAAAGTACACAGGATACAAGCTCCACTATTTCATTTTTAACGTATTTCAAGACATACTATGTGTCCTTACCAAACAATTCCCAAAAACGATCAACTAGCCTACAGATTAAGTTGTCTCACACACTCAAGCATAGGTCATCATAACGAAAAACAGGTGCTATGCATCTAGTTCTTCATATTCCGATACCATGGCTGATATGTACATGCAAAAGTGGATGATCCTAATGTGCTTAAATATAATTTTCAATCAGAAACGTGTCGTGCGCAACTAGGCTTTCCAATGCTCATTCAGTAACTCGTTGCGGCGATGTAAGGATAGCACACTGAGACAATGCTCATGCTACTATCCTCTTAATTAAAATACTACAAACCGTATATCATGATATGCATAAGAAAAATAAGCAATAAACAGCACTCAAATCGTATCATTCAAACACTCCACTCTCTACTTTTATGTAGTGCTTCTGTTGCATAGGTATAGGGATTCATTTTGTCATGTTTTGATGTATGAAAAGCGATAAATCACAAACTTTGACAAAGAGACAAGGCAAAATGAGGCTAAACCTCATGCTCTGCCACTATCATACATTCACAAACACTCATTATATTTTTTCTTATTTTTATGAAGCATATTCTTATTTTTTCTTTATTTTTTAGCATTTATTTATCAATAATCACTATTATTTTTTATTTTCGTTATACCAATCATTTCAGCATACTAAAATTTAATTTTATTTTTCAATTTTTCCCATAGGAATGCATTTCTCCCACCCGAAACGACAAAACTATCATTTTACCCTTAAAAATCACATTTCAGGCTGCAACATTTAAATAGCGTATGTAAATCATTACGAAATCAGAATTGTTTGATAGACAGCAATTAAACATGATACAACCAACACTTAAACAAGTTTTTATCACATAAGAACATCATTTCCATCATAAGATGTCAAAAAAGCTTCATTTCCTTCATAAAAAATAGTCATATCATGTTTCTACGATACCTAAGACACATTAAATGACTGTGTGACCAACGGACATAGCCTCCATTACTCTCAATTTCATCATGCACATCAATCTTCAACATCTCCATTAATCTCCATCATCATTTGCTTCAATCTCCTTCTCGATTCTTCCTTCAAGGTAATGCGCATGAATAGCCCATAGAGGGGAGAGAGAGGAAGGAGAGAGAAAGACTAGTTTCTGTTCTCAGCAATCGGGCAACCATTGGATGGGTGAAGAACAGCAATGGAGACCAAAGAAAAGCACAAGATCATTGATGTAATCACTTTGGGAGGTTACTCTTAGCCACCCCATAGCCCCTCCTCCATAATCGTCACCTGCATGTCCATGGCACCTCCATCCCTATTTTTTTGTAAAAAAAACAGTCCCCCCCCCCCTATTGCATGAAAATTGGGGGGTTGGAGACCCCAAGGGTCACCCCCCTTGACCCCCAAGTCCTTTTACACCTGATTTTATTTTGGCCTTGGCCTCCGAGCACTCTCGTCTTGCATCTAGCCTCCGAACCGCATTCTGAGAAATTTTGGGCTTCCATCTCGAGGTCTCGCACTGCCTGGCTCTTTTCGGGGTCCATTCCAATAGACAAAAAATTTATGAAAAATCTGTAACTGCCAGTTGGTGTATCTTTAAAACACTTTAGGAACCCGACGGCTACTTGCTGCTTAAAATCGACTCGATTGCCTATGACGCCTTCGATGAAGTCTATTTTTCCCTTGAATTTTGGATTTTTTGGCAAATTTTAAGCATGTTTCCCAGGCAAAATCCAATGCTCAAAGGTCCCATCTTATTCTTAGTATTTCCCTTCCTACTTGCAACTCTTTTTTCAGGATCTGCAAGATATTTCGTGAATTTGAAGCCTATTTTATCCTTATGAAAAATTTGGTATTTCCACCCTAAAAGATAATATGGGCATTCATACCTATGGTAGGCAATTCATGCAATGTCCTACCCTAATCTACACTTAGCAAAATTTCAAATGCTTTTCCAAGTTTGTTTAGACTTTAGAATTTGTATCAACAAATTCTTATCAATGTCCGACAAGTCCTACAAACTTGCGATATTTATTTAATTTCTGAAAACTGGTAGTTTCAGGGTTGTCGAGTATTTCATAGTTGTTTTTGCTTTAACATTCTTGATATTTTAGGTTAAGTTTTCTCGCTAATTTATACGTGGGTCAATTCATGATATTGACGCTCTCGCTAATACAATCATTAATATTAACATTGCATGAGTTTTCAATGATAAATTAATTTTTAATTTTTTCTTCCCATATTCTATGGTTTAATCGACGATGTCTGACCTTCCTCGAACTTTCAACGTTATCTAGAAAGATCAATTTTCATTTAGTTATGTCCTAAGTGTAATGCTGATTGTTTTTCTAAAAACTTTATTCTAGGCAATGCAAAAATCATAAGTGTACTTTTTCTTTCATCTTTCAGACATCTAGTATATGTTTTTCCTATACAATTTTCTATTGATTTAATACATTGATTATTTCATGATATTATCAAAATGATTTTCTATAAATTATTATAAAACTCATGTGCATATGTCTATCATTAGCAAAATGAAATAGAGATAGCCACTTTCAGGGAAATTTTATAAAATATTACCTTCCCTAACAATGTCTACATTTTTTTATGTTATTATGATCACATGCATCATTAACGAAACAAACCATAATTACGATTTTTTTTAATGATAGACATATAATCATTTTTCAAATGAAAGAGTCTTTTCACCGAATAGTTAATTATTATATTACTTAGGCTATTTTTCTAAGCAACAGTTCATATGTATTTTCTTTAAAATCCGTTTATAATCATTTAAAGCCAAATATAGCGATAACCCGCATTTCTTACTTCTCTTGCTTCGAATGGCCTTCTTGAATTTTTGTGATCTCATGGAGCCATGGATGTCAGGTGAAATTAACGTGGTAGTTCAGGGAGAGTTAGTGGTCGTCTGAAAGAATTTCGCCAATGTTTTGCTTAGTGATATGGATGTATGGAAGGAAGGCATAACAGGGGATAGAGAAAATAGAAATGAGGTAGAATAGGGGTATTTTCCTCCTTCAAGGCTTAAGCTACAATGGAAAAGAGAAGTGGAGAAAATTTTCCATCGTCATGAGGTCTTCCTTCTTGCTTTCTTTGTGAAGGAGAGGAAGTGTATTTATAGCCATGAGGGGGAGCATGCAGTCGACTCATTCTTTTGGCTACTTGTCAAGAGCCAAGTGAGCTAGATTAAAAATGCATTTTGATTGCCTACCTATTGGATGGTGGCATGGGGATGATTTTTAAATGCTTTCTCTCCTGTCATGATTTTTGGCCTATTCTTTCAAAAACGTATTTTTTTCTTCAAATCGACTTCATATGTTGGTTTTGGCCAAGTCACCTCATGACTTATCTAGTTTATAAAATCATGTCATACTCTTTGATACTTAACTTACTCAATATCATGCTCGTCGTTGTGCATTCTTTGTCTACCAATTAAGGCTTTTGTGATTTGTCTTGCGGTTATGAAATCAATGCGATCTTTGACGCATTAAATAGAATGGAGAATACTAAATCAAATATAATATGAGAAAATTTATAATCAAGCCATCGTAATATCATTTACAAGGCGTCTCTGCTTCTTGTTGGCTAAGAACATTGAGGTGTCTTCTTGTGTTGGATTGTGGAATTGATTCAATGCAAGACTTGATATTAAAAAAATTACGTGCGGTAACTCGATGAGTAATTTTTAAAACATTTCAAGTCCAAATTTGTTTCTTGATATGAAGTGTTATGGCAGGAATATTATTTACTCTCTCCTTCTTAGAGGGATCAAGATGTCCTCATCTCAAAAAGAACTAGGGAAACTATTTTTCTAGAGCTGTCTCTTCTATCCATGTGGCATCCTTCTCAAGATAGTCTTTCCACTAGATAAGATACTCTCTAATGGTTTTGTTTCTCAAAGGTTTCTCTTTTACATCTAGGATCTTATTAGGTTCGAGTTCAAGGGCTCCTTGACTAGACATTACGATTTGTTGGTCATCAAGAATATGATCTTGATTGGCCACATAAGCTTTTAGATGACTAATGTGAAATACATTCTGGACTTTCACATGATCAGGAAGTTGCAAGTCACAAATAGTCGTGCAATATCTAAAGCTTTGTAGTTGGTCTTGACTGGGATAAGATGAGTTACCTTAGTCAACATATCCACAATCACCATGATTGAATTATACCCTCCTTGAACAGAAGGTAAGCCAACTATGAAATCCATGCTGATGAACTCCCATTTCATTTGTGGAATGTCAAGTGGCTGGAGCTTGCTTGGAATTTTGACACGCTCAGCTTTCACCAGCTGGCAACTTAGGGATTCAATAACATATTTGAGTACATCATGCTTCAGTCTTTCCTAGTAGTAACTTTTCCTGAATGCATTAAGAGTTTTTGCATAGCCGGGGTGTCATGAGAATGGGGAGTCATGGGCTTCCCATAATATATTCTTTTTCAGCATTTGACTAAGGGGAATGCAGAGCCTTGTCCTAAAATAGACAAGTCCATCATCCACAATGAAATTTTGGTATTTGACTCTGAGCTTAGGATCATTGTCCTTAACTAGGATTTCTCTAAGCATTAGCTGGTACTTAAGATCCTTGTCTGCCTCGTCTTTGGCTAGCTCAATGACTGGATTGTTAGGCATCGATATCATGGTAGCTAAAGTCTCTCCTTTAGATGGCTCTTCCATGATAAGTGCATTCAGAAAAGATTTACGACTTAATGCATCAGCAATCACATTCTCTTTCCCAGGTTTGAAATTGATTTCAAAATTAAATTCTTGCAAGACTTCAATCCACCGACATTGCCTCATGTTGAGGTCTGGTTGAGTAAAAATCCATTTGATGGTCAGTGACCAAAGTAAAATTTCTTCCAAGCAGATAATGTTGCCACAATTTGAGAGCATGGATCACAGCTAACAACTCGAGATCATGGGTGGCATAATTCCTCTCATGGATTTTCAATTTTCTTGAGGAATAGGATGATCTTGCTACACAAGCACACAACCTAGTGTAAGAGAACTCCTACTCAATGTCACCCCTGTGTATAGCCTCATCATAGGTTTGAGCCTCATCAATGGGGGTCTACCTAATAGATTTGAGCCCTCGATGCATTATGTATTGGTTACAAATGCATGAGAACCTCTCACCTATGATGAGGCAGTGCACAAGGGGTGATAGTCTCAAGCATCCAAATGCTCAAGTAGCATAAACCGCCTGCTGAATGTTTGTCAAGCATATCAAGATGCTCCCATTAGCACAAAAGCCATAAATATCAAGCAAATAATCTCAACAAGGGCATATGATAGCACCAATGCTAGAAGATCCAAGATCAAGCATCAATAAGACCTCATGAGCATATAGGCCTATCAAGATTGTGGGAGAGAAGGAAGGAGTCTCACTTGTAGCTTTCTTGCTTGCACAATGGGGGAATACACACAAAGGTGGAGGCTGAAAACAGTTTTCCTCTTCTTAGTTGTGTAAGCCAAAAGAACTCTCATACAAAGAAATAGAAGAACCCTATATATGGTTCTCAAGCCAAACTCAACTAACTAAGGTGGCATACTAACTGAGCCACGAACTAGAGTAGATAAGGATAGCTGTCATGTAGCTATTATTCATGGGCGGTCTACCAACCGCGTCTGCAACTGACAAGTCGGTGACATAAATCCACAACGGTCACCCTGGCGTATCACGAGTGGAGCTCGATATCTCAACACTCCCCCTCGAGCTCAATCCCAATTCCTGCACACCAAGCAGGTCTCTCAACTTGCGCAGCTTCTCTGTGCCCAATGCCTTCGTGAATATGTCAGCTACCTGATCCTCTATGCTGACATAAACTAGATCAATAAGACCTAGTAAAACCCTCTCTCGCACATAGTGATAATGCACCTCAATGTGCTTTGTTCTAGCATGATAGACTGGGTTATTTGCCAAGTTTATACTACTCATGTTGTCATAATAAATGACAACTGGCCCATCTATAGACTGATGCATATCATAAAGTAGCTTATGCAACCAAGCTACCTCACATGCAGCCATTGTTCCACCCCTGTACTCAGCCTCTGTGCTCGACAAGGCAACTCTAGGCTGTTTCTTGCTACTCCAAGTGACAACAGCACTCCCAAAAGAGAACACATATCCACTGGTAGATCGTCTATCAGAAATACTACCAGCCCAATTAGCATCGGTGTATCCATGCAACTATATCTGAACCCCAGTATCATAAAATAGTCCATACTGCAATGTGGACTTCACATACCTGAGTATGCGTCTAGCCGCATCCAAATGTGGTTTCCTTGGAGCCTGCATAAACTGACTTACCAATCCAACAGCATAGCTCAAATCTGGCCTGGTAATAGTTATATAAATCAAACTTCCTACTATGCGTCTGTACATAGTAGGGTCTTCTAGAAGCCCACCTGCATCTGTGCTCAGCTTCACATTCTACTCCAAAGGAACTGAAATAGGCTTACAGCCTGTCATCCCATATTTGGACAGCATGTCCAATCCATACTGCCTCTGCAAGAGCTGTAACCCACTTGGTGATCTAATCACCTCAATGCCCAAGAAATAACGCAGCCCTCCCAAATCCTTCATCTCAAACTTCTGCTTCAATAGCATTTTCACATGAAGGATATCTTCATCACTGTCACCTGTCATAATCAAATCATCAACATAAATGACAAGTAGCATCATACCTTTCTCTGTTTTTCTCACATAAAGTGAGAAATCTGCCTTGGCAATCTGAAAGCCAATAGTGACAAGATACTGCCCTATCTTGTCAGACCATGCTCTAGGTGCTTGCTTCAAGCCATACAATGCTTTCTTCAACTTGCAAACAAACTCAGGATGAACAGCATGCACATAACCTGGTGGCTGCTCCATATAAACCTCTTCTTGCCAATCACCATGCAAGAAGGCATTCTTTACATCCATCTGATGTAAAGACCATGCCTTTGATGCATCCATAGCAATGACTGCTCTTACGGTTGCCATCCTTGCAACCGGACTGAATGTTTCTTCATAGTCAATGCCATATGTTTGTGCATACCCCTTGACTACTAATCTTGCCTTGTATCTGTTCACAGAACCATCTGCATTGTGTTTCACCTTATAAACCCACTTACAGCCAATTGAATTCTTACCTTTAGGCAAAGGTACCAATTCCCATGTAGCATTTGCTTCCAAGGCATCCATTTCTTCATCCATGGCTTTCTCCCATTTTTTTTTTCCCATGGCTTGCTCAAAAGAAGTGGGTTCTGGTTCCTGTATCACTTTGACCATATATGCATAGTGAATGGCTGTAAATCCATCATATTTCAGCCTATCCACAGGATACCTAGCTCTGGTAGACCTGCACAAAATAGGTTCACTCCCAGGTGCTCTCAAAACATCCCTGGTCTTCCTTACTCCAGGTGTAACAATAGAAGGAATACCCAACTCATCATCAATGCTCTGTTCTGAGCCACTGGATTCACCATCCACATAAGAGTGGCCTGCATTCACATCAAACATGGGCTGATCTACCTTCTCTTTTCCTTTTGGTGATACCTGCATACCACTATCTGCATTGCTTTGAGAAGATTCTCCTGATCTCAATCTGCGTGTCCATGGCGAAGAATGTGAACCACTGCTAGAGGACGCTCCAGGTCCACTAATATTTTGTGACTGCTGCTGTGAATTCTATGCAGCATTACCATTTTGTGCATCTACATCATCAATCACATTTACTGGTTTATACCAACTACTCATCTCATCAAAAACAACATCTCTGCTCACTGTAAACTTACGAGTAGAAGGGTTATAGCATCTATACCCTTTTTGCTGCAGAGAGTAACCAATAAAGATGCACTTCTCAGCTTTTGGATCTCAACTCATCTGGCACATGTACATAGGCAATGCAACCAAAAATTTTCAAATGAGAAATATCTGGTTTCCTACCAGTATACCTCTCCTCTGGAGTCATCCCATGTATTGTTACAGTGGGAGTCCTGTTCATTATGTAGACTGCTGTAGTAACTACTTCAGCCCAATAAAAATCTGGCAGGTCTTTTTCATTAAGCATGGCACGAGATACCTCTCCAATATGCCTGCTTTTCCTTTCCGCAATTCCATTTTGTTGTGGGGTATGACTGCATGAATATTGCTGCTTTATGCCATGCTCCTGCAAGAACCTTGCAAACTCATTTGAGAGGTACTCTCCCCCTCCATCTGACCTTAGGCATTTTATTTGCAGGCCTATTTCTTTTTCAACCATAGCTTTAAGAGTTTTGAAATGCCCAAAAACTTCACTTTTCTTTTTCATAAAATACACCCAAACTTTTTTGCTATAGTCATCAATAAAACTGACAAAATAATGACAGCCTCCAAGAGATGCAGCTTTAGTAGTCCACACATCAGAGTGGATTAATTCCAATGGCTTCTTACTCTCTTGAACATGTCTAGGAAATGGTTTCCTTGCCTGTTTTCCAAACTGACAGGCTTCACATACCTTATGCATTTCTACAACCTTGAATTTGGGCAATCCTGCAATAATATTTTGGGCCTACATTGATTTAAGTCGCTGTACATTAACATGACCAATGCGTTTATGCCAAATATCAATATCTGCAACTACACCGGTTCCATGTGCAAACATTGCTGCACTCAATTCAGACATGTCTACATCCAACGTAAACATTCTGCCCTTCTTCTTTCCTTTTTCTATCAAGCGACCTTTATTTTTCATATCCTCAACAAAGCATCCATGAGGATTAAATCTGACTTGCAAACCCTACTTAACCATTTGACCAACAGAAACCAGATTCTTGGTGATATTCGGGACATGAAATACATCGGACAGGTATTTCTTTTTCCCATCCTGCATAGACAAAGGAATTTTTCCAATCTGCACAATCGGATGTGCAGTATCATCACCAGTCTCCACAAATCCTAGTTTTTCCATTTTCCTTGCATCCTCCATCCATTCTGCATGACCTGTCATGTGGTTTGATGCACCTGAGTCAACATACCATACATCGTTGCTTTCTTCTGCACTTGTCACAGAATTGTTCATGTGCTGCACCATAAACAAATGCTCATTTCTGTCATCACTCTGTCTACTAGAAGATGCATAATTTTCTTGTTGCAGTTTTCCATTCATTATGTCATTCTGCTTTTTATAGCAGTCTTTAGCCATATGACCCATTTTACCACAGTAGTAGCATTCAACATTACTGTTTGCATTTTGGCCTCTTTGCCATCCACCACGACCTCTTTGGCTCCCCCTGCCTCTAGAGTTACCACGTCCTCCTCCATAGGACTGGTTTTCTTGAGTTTACTGCATATTCTGATTTCTACCACGGCCTCCAAATCGGCCTCCTCTACCTCTGCCTCTACCTCTTCCAGCATTTGAGTAGAAGACAACTTCTTTTGAAGTTCCTCCTGATGAAGATGCACCACCATTTCTCTGCTCCTCAAAAATTAGAAGAGCAATCAACTCCTCAAAATCAGGAAATCTTTCACGGACGGAAATGGATGTTCGGAACTGTACATAATCCTTTCCTAAACCATTCAAGGTCACAAAAACTAAATCATCATCTTCCACTGGCGACCCAATGGAAGCAAGTGCATCTGCAATCTTCTTCACTTTCATGTGGTAGTCATTGATGCTCATACTTTCTCTTTGCACATTATGCACCTCTTGCTTGAGCTGCATTTTCCTGGCTTGCGTATTTGTGCTATACATTTTTGACAAAGTATCCCATGCCTCCTTTGGCGTACTTGCATCCTGAATATGCACAATCATAGGGTCTGAAATACTAATAGACAGCCAGTACATAACTTTCCTGGCTCTCTCATGCCATGCTTTAAATGCCTGCATTTGCTGTCGATTGGGAACATCAGGAAGAACTGGTTCTTCTTCATTTTCTGCAACAAATTCCCAATATCCTTTTCCCATAAGGAAATTCGTCATTCTAAACTTCCATGCCTGGAAGTTGTTCTTGTCAAGCTTTTCAGTTACAATCTGTGAAAGAGAATCAGACGCCATTACAGAACACTGCAAAAAATTCTGTCACTGCAAAAAACTTAGCTTCACCCTCACAAGGGCAAATCTGCAAAATTGGCGAAAGTGGTATTTGACCACACAGTCACTTCCTAGCGACGATTTTGCATAAACAAGAACCAAGGATGATTCTGAAACTCCCAATGTCTCTGCGCACAAGCATACGATGCAATTTCTACAGTAACTTTTCACCGACCTGTAGAACAGTGGTCGCACAGCATAAAATAGGGTCTTTTCCTGAGTGCATGCAGAAAACTTCCGCCTCCAAAACAGGCCCCGAAATGGCCTCAAATCAAAAAAACAGGGTCGCCACTCAAATCAAACTCAACTAACTAAGGTGGCATACGAACTGAGCCACAAACTAGAGTAGATAAGGATAGCTGTCATGTAGCTATTATTCATGGGCGGTGTACCAATCGCGTCTGCAACTGACAAGTCGGTGACATAAATACACAACGGTCACTCTGGTGTATCACGAGTGGAGCTCGATATCTCAACAAGGCCATGTAGCATCCGTACATAGCATCCATAGACATCAATTACATCCAAACTATAACTCTGGCAAGCCAAGAAATAGCCAAATTAAGCTTTGGGAAATTAAATGTCAATCCAAAGCAAGGCTCAGTATCATCCAACTCCAAACAATGTAACAGGCATGTAGTAGTGACATAGGCCAAGCATGCTAAGACCGATTAGACATAAGCAAAGTACATGCCATAAGTACTACAGAGATGAAGATCCAAATACTATGCAAAGCAAGCTCAAGCTCAACCAATGATTCAAGAGCAAATCCAAGCTCTATGTTGATCCCCGACAGTCACTACATCAATGTATACATCCAAGACATAGCCCAAATCCAACAGACATATCCAAACATAAGTAAATAAGCTTTAGCCCTAAATATTTCAGCAGCAAATAAACAACTAAACTGAGCAAACAGTGGCTCAATCCATAGACAATCCATAGGCATACTTTCCTATATGTATAGGCACCAACCGAGCATTATCAGGCATCAAATAACTATGTAGCATGAGCATAAAGTGTAATGACAGAGGGCTGCCCTATTTTGGGCTACCTATGGATTGTGTAAAACAGTCAATGACTAAGTAAATTCAGCCCCAAAAGGATCTCACATCATAGGTATACATTCCCCTAGCATTCGGGGCACATTCGGGACCCCCAACCAAGCAACCAATGTCAATGCCAACCAAGCACAAACATAAAGTGCTGATGTAACACTATTTGTGGCTGCCTATGGGCTATGGAAAAGAGTCTTGGATTGAGGTAAATCATTCCACAAATCAATGCCAATGATAACCACCAATGTCAAGTATCAAGGGGGTGATCCCAAGTGCCAAATGAATTCGAGACCCCCAACCGAGCAACCAATGTCAATGCCAACCAAGCATAAATATAAAGTGCTGATGTAACACTATTTGTGGCTACCTATGGACTATGGAAAAGAGTCTTGGACTGAGGTAAATCAGTCCACAAATCAATGCCAATGATAACCACCAATGTCGAGTATCAAGGGGGTGTTCCCAAGTGCCAAATGAAGCTGCCAATGAGTGCCAATGGAGGGCTGAAGTAAAAAACGAATTTTTTGTAGGTCTTCAAGCTTTCCCAAACTAATTTGGGGCATGTGGAAGGGCTGGGCAAGGTAAAGGCAAGGTTGGGGGAGTAGTCAAGGACCCCCATGAGCTCCCTCTTAAAGGTCAAAGTCACCGGTAGAGAGTAGGCATCACAAGAGGCAAGAGGACATGGATGCCCTACTTTACAAAACATATGGATTGAAGTGAAATAAAAGAGAGAGCTCCAACACCTCTGAAGGAATGCCCTAAGGGTGTCCAAATGGGCCACGGCTAGGTGCTCGAGAAGCCGGGGAGTGATGGGAGCTCGAGAGAGTCATCTATGGCTATCCGGGAAGGACAACCAACGAGTGTGGGTAATCAATAGGAAGTTAAAGGAGTCATGAACCAAGTTAGAATTCTCAAGCAACCATGCTCTGATACCAGTTGAAAGGTGAGAAGGATTGAAGCTTGCTTGGAAGAGCTATGGCGGGAGAGCAAGAGCAAGAAAGAGAGAGAGAGAGACCAAATGAGAACTCCAAGAGTCACAATGTGTGACTAGGCCTTCCTTTATTCAAACTGCCACTAAAATAATAAAGAATAAAGTGACTGTGATGGGAACCCACCACTTGCAGTATGTAGTGGCAAGTATTGTCAGCATAGTAATACATGGGTGGCTAGGCGGAGGCGTATTTACCCCCAACAACTGGTTCAAGTTTGATCTCATGATCAACTTCTCTTCGAGGTGGTAATTCAGTTAGCTCTTCTAGGAAGATGCCATCATATTCCTTCAAACAATATGGCTCTCCCTTATCTTTTTTATTCTGCTCGATCTTATTTAATTTTATGAGATACACATGTAATCCTTTCCTTAACCCTTTTATTATGCGAGATGATTTGGCTAGTTGAACCTTGGGTTTTCATGCCTCACCTTGGGTCATCACTTTTTCCCCCTTTAGGTTATTGAAAATTCACTTGGCCTTTTCTGCATTGAATATGTGCATCATTGGGGATTAGCCAGTCCATACCTAATAGATATTTTTATGCCCCTAAATTCATGGTTCTAAATCCCATTTCAGAGAGATTGCTTCCCACGCTAAATGTCACTTTGCAAGTTTGCTGAGTAGACATGATTTCTTTTCCATTGGCAAGTTCCACAAGTAACCTAGATGTAGATATTGTGTTTATACCTAATTTCTTGGCACACTTTGGTGACATGAATGAGTGCGTGCTTCCACAGTTAATCAAAATTTTAAAGGACTTACCATGATATTCTGTTGTTGTTTGAATCTCCAAAAACTGGTGATTTGGGCATTTCTTATGGAGGGTGGCTTGAACTCCATATCGGCTTCAACAGTTGGGTTTCCCTCTTCTTCAAGCTCTTTAAGAATTACAGCAGATGCTTTTCCTTTTGCAATTGAAGCTTGGTTTTCACCTCTGTACTATCCTTGGTGAGGAATTTGGCCAAGCTTTGGGCACTGTCTTATAAAGTGGCCTGGCTCATTATAGAGGAAACACCTAGACTCCTAAATTACTTCCCATAGGTATGAAGCTCCTAACTACCTTTGTTTTTGCTCTCTTTCCTTGACCAGGCAAATGCTAACCTTGGGCTTACTTAACATAGCCCCATGGAGTCCCTTTGTTTTGATTCCAAAGCCTATTATTCATTGGCTTTGACTGAATCTACCTAACAAGAGTTGCTTGCGCAAATCAAAGCATCTTGTAGGTCAGTTGGGCGCATAGATTCAAGGTGTGTGTTCAGAGGAGCATTCAATCCATGACAAAACTTAGGCACCCTGCTGAGAAATAGTCATGGAAGGTGCATATTTAAGTAGTGAGATAAATTTTGAGTAATATGCCTCCATGCTCATTCCCATCTGACTCATTCATTTTTAGTGTGTGGTAAGCTGGTGGCAAATATCGACCATGCACACGCTTCTTTCAGCTTTTTTCAGATAATAACTGTCTCAATGAGTTCCTGGTCTTTACACCGTTGTTTCCACCACAGGCATGTCTCACTGGTCAATTTCAACTTGGCAATCATAGCCTAATTAGTAGGGGTAGTTCCCATAGTAGTAAAGTAGTCCTCCATGGTTTCAATCCAAATCTTTGCCTCGGTTTCAACATCTTTTCCCTTGCCATCAAATTCCAGTGGCTTAACCTCCTTAAGGAGATACTTCTTGTCCTGAATTTCAGTCGAGGACTAGCAATAGCTATATTACCCTGAGTTATCATAAGTTTCACAAATTAATTTAGTGCTTAAACTTTTCAACTTCGTTTTCACATTAACATATCTTACTGGTTTTGTAAAACAATGATGGGCCAAAGAGCACAATATTTTTACAAAATCTAGTCGTTGTTATCTTTTATTATCAATAGCCATAAGCTATGATTTTTACAAGTAAGGGATATTTACAAATGGCACATAGATATACATTAGCATCGATAGGATAGGCTGGATGCTATGCACAATTTTCAAAACATGATATCATTATATATTTCTTTTTCAAGGATGGATATCAGTTACATTCATGTAGAAGAAAGTAAGCCAATTGATCTTTGTGTCTAGAAACCTATACCATGGAAATGCCAGATCTGGAAAACCATGGATATGGTAATCTCAATACTTGCAATGTCCTTGGATTATAATCATGTCGGTTGGGATTACCTTTAGTACATTGGCATAGACATAACGGTCTAGATGTATCTGCCGACCACATGTAATCATAAGTGGAATCCTTCTAGACGGACAAAATATAAAGGCCTCAACTACTTTTAAATTTTCCATCCATTCAAGGTGTTTTAGATTAGTCTGCATGTTGAAGAATCAATCGGCCTCGATGTAACAATAACACTAATCCCAAAACCATCTTAATTCGTGATTCTTAGGGGATGGATTGGATAAGCAATCGAGTATCCTCATCATTTCTCTTCCACTCATCATCCATGGAGTTCAGCACAGATGTGTACATTGCTTAAAAAACAAGGAACTGATTCCAAGCTTCATTATTTTGCCAAAGTTTATCCCTTAACAATTAGCAAGTTGATTATTACTTAGAACAGTTGGTCTTAAAACCATAGATATTTTTTATTTTAATTATGCTCTAATACCATGTGTCACGTGCCTACCTTGGCAGCACGTTTTAATGGTCCATCACGGATCTATCCTAGATGGCTTCACCCAATACTCGCGAGAATACATGGGATTTATCATCTAGGTTTCCCAGAGTCCACCCCATAACAAAAGGTGCCGGCCATCCCCACAAGGATCAACCTGCAAGCTCAGGGCCCTAATTTGATAATTGAGGTCTTAATGCATCAATTAGCTCCATCAAAGGTGTCCAACAAGGGCTTCTCGTTCGATTGGAGCAATCTTAGTTACCCTTGGTTCATGGAGTGCAATGATTTTTCCAGCAAATGGTTAGGATTCAAGGAATCGTAAAACGGAGTTCTAGCATAGCCATCACACCCTTCCCCTAAGATAATTACTGATCATGGTTTTAAGATCTGACCTTAGGTAAGTCAACACTCGGCTCTACCTAATTTTTTCTAATTAACGTTTCATTCAATCTCTTAAGAGAAGCTCCCAGCTTACCTGGACCACCCATCCATAGGAAGATCCATTAGGGATCTCGTCCACCCACTTTCCACAAATGGTTTTCTTTAGTTTTCTAATTACCTATCACATTAAGTTATAATATATGAAAGTAGCTTTGTTAATTAACTTGTTATCACAAGTTTCTTCGCATAATTTTATGGCACAATACAAAGACAGAGAAAATAGTATTTTGGCAAAACATATTTCAAAATTTTATTTACAACGCTTTTCTCCCTTCTGCCTATGCAGAAGACAAACCTCCGTTTACCAAAAAATCCCTTCTTTCTGTGCAAAAGAAAGCAAACCCTCCAAGATTTCTGTCCCTTCACTAGTACTTGGGACTCTAGGATCCCATCCTGATTTGCGTGAGGGTTAGGTAGTTCCTAGGAACAATCAAGAGATTTACAGCCAGATCCCCCCTCGCACTCCCGCCTCCTCTTGCCTAACGGATTCCTCACCGAGTGATGTCTTGCCATCGAGGCTAGTCCAAAGCTCCTCGCGGAGATACAAAACAATCCCCCTTGGAGCAAGGTTCAGCGTCTAGCCATGGGGGAGGCATAGCATGATCTTTTCTCTTATTATCCTGATTACATATTTACAATTAGATCTAATTGTTGCAAGCACAATCAATCTTTTCTATGCAACCATCAATGCATACACAAATAAAAAAAGAAACAGTAACAAGTGTTTTTAGCATAGGAAGTGGCCCCATCCAAATCTAGGGTTTCTATTTTAAGGTCCCACCTTATTCTTAGGGTTTCTATTCCTACTTGCAACTCTTTTTTCGGGATCTGCAAGATATTTAGCAAATCTGAAGTCTATTTTATCCTTATGAAAATTTTGGTATTTTGTTCTTTAAAGATAATATGGGCATTTATATATATGACAGGTGATTCATATGCTGCCCTACCCTAACCCGCACTTAGCAAGATTTCAAATGCTTTTCCAAGTCTAATTCAGGGTTGTCAAGTATTTCATAGTTGTTTTTGCTTCAACATTCTCGATATTTTAGGTTAAGTTTTCTCACTAATTTATACGTGGGTCAACACATGATATTGACGCTCTTGCTAATATAATCATTAATATTAACATTGCATGAGTTTTCAGCGAGAAATTAATTTTTTATTTTTTCTACCCGTATTCTATGGTTTAATCAACGATGTCCAAACTTTCAACATTATCTAGAAATATCAATTTTCATTTAGTTATGTCCTTAATTATGTCCTAATAAGTGCAATGCTGATTGTTATTCTGAAGGCTTTATTCTAGGCAATGCAAAAATCATAAGTGCAATTTTTCTTTCATCTTTCAAACATCGAATTATATTACTACGCACCCAATATATGTGCGTCTAGAATATGTTTTTCCTATACAAATTTTTGTTGATTTAATGCATTGATTATTTCATGGTATTATCAAAATGATTTCTATAAATTATTATAAAACTTATATACATCTGTCTATCATTAGCAAAATGAAATAGAGATAGCCACTTTCAGGAAAAATTTATAAAATATTACCTTTTCTAACAATGTCTACATTTTTTCTATTATTATGATCACATGCATCATTAACTAAATAAAGCATAATTATGATATTTTCTTAATGATAGGCATGTAACCATTTTCCAAATGAAAGAGTTTTTTCACTGAATAGTTAATTATTATATTACTTAGGCTATTTTCCTAAGCGACAGTTCATATGTATTTTATTTAAAATATGTTTATAATCATTTAAAGCCAAATATAGTGATAAGCTTATAAAATATTTTTTTTCCAAACTGACAATATGTTACCTTTATCAGGTTTGCAATAATGGAGGTTTCGTCAATTCCTACCATGTCATTTTCTCCATCAGCCACATTTCTTGCTTCGAATGGCCTTCTTGAGTTTTTACAATCTCGTGGAACCATGGATGTCACGTGAAATTGTCGTAGTAGTTCAAGGAGAGTTGGTGGTCATCCGAAAGAATTTCGCATGTGTTTTGCTTAGCAATATGACTGTATGGGAGGAAGGCATAACATGGGATAGAGAAAATGGAAATGAGGTAGAAGAGGGGTATTTTCCTCCTTCAAGGCTCAAGCTACAATGGAAAAGAGAAGTGGAGAAATTTTTCCATCATCATGAGGTCTTCCTTCTTGCTTTCTTTGTGAAGGAGAGGGGGTGTATTTATAGCCATGAGGGGGAGCATGCAGTCGACTCATTCTTTTGGCTACTTGTCAAGAGCCAAGTGAGATTGACTAAAAATGCATTTTGATTGCCTACCTATTGGATGGTGGCATAGGGATGATTTTTAAATGCTTTCTCTTCCTCCATGTGTAAAAAAATGTCATTATTTTTTGTCTAATTTTTCAAAAATGTCCTTTTTTCCTCAAAACGACTTCATATGGTGGTTTTTGGCCAAGTTACCTCATGACTTATCTAGCTTATAAAGTCATGCTATACTCTTTGATACTTAACTTACTCAATATCATGCTAGTTCTTGCACATTCATTGTCTACCAATTTAGGCTTTTGCAATTTGTCTTGCATTTATGAAATTAATGCTATCTTTGATGCATTAAATGGAATCTAGAATACTAAATCAAATATAATGCGGGAAAATTTATGATCAAGCTATCGTAATATTATTTACGAAACGCCTTTGTTTCTTGTAATTGGCTGGGAACATTGAGGCGTCTTCTCGTGTTGGATTGCAAAATTGATTTAATGCAAGACTCAATATTAAAAAATTTACGTGCAATCTATTATGTGATAACTCGATGAGTAATTTTTAAAACATTTCAAGCCCAAATTTGTTTCTTGATATGAAGTGTTATGGCAGGAATATTACCACCCAGGCTGACCTCAATATGAGGCAACGACGTTGGATTGAGGTTTTGCAAGAATATGACTTTGAGATCAAGTATAGACCTGGTAAAAGGAGAATGTGGTTGCTAATGCCTTAAGTCGCAAGGCATTCCTCAATTCACTTATTATGAAGGAACCTTCAATGGCAGAATCATTAGCAACTATGGTGTCAATGCCTAGTAACCCTATCCTTGAATTAACTAAGGAGGAAGCTAGCTATGACCTAGAATATCTGAAGATGATAAAGGAGATTTTGGAAAAGGACCAAAACCCTAGACTTAAGATCAAATATCAAGAATTATTTGTTGGCGGGGGACTTGTCTATTTTAGGACAAGATTATGCATTCCCTCAAGCAAGAAACTCAAATAGAGAATACTCTGGGAAGCACATGACTTCTCCTTTTTGGGTCATCCCAAATATGTTAAGACCCTCAACACAGTCAAGAAGAGCTATAATTGGGAAAGACTTAAGGGAGATGTACTCAAATATGTCACAGAAAGTTTGTATTGCCAACGCATTAAGGAAGAGCATACCAAGATGCCTAGGAAGCTGCAACCTCTTGACATTCCTCAAATAAAGTAGGAATTTATCAGCATGGACTTTGTTGTTGGGTTACCTTCAGTTCAAGAAGGATACAATTCAATTATGGTTATAGTAGATATGATCACCAAGGTTGCACATCTCATTCCAATCAAGAAAAATTATAAAGCTTTAGATATTGTCAAATTATTCATTAGGGAGATATTCAGACTCCATGGGTTGCCCAAAAGGATCATTAGTGACTGCAACTCCCTCTTCACATCTTGCTTCTGGAGAGGGATATTTGGGGCCATTGGGACTTAACTCTGTTTCGGTAAAACCTATCACCCTCAAACTGATGGCCAAAAAAAGAGAGTCAAGCAAGTCGTTGAAGATATTCTTAGAGCATATTGCTGCCACAAGCCCAAGAAATGGATTCAATATCTACCATTGGTAGAGTTTGCCTATAATTCTTCTTACCAGAAAAGCATTCAAATGACACCATTTCAAGCATTTTATGGGCATGATTGCCATACTCCATTGAATTTTTGAGATCCTACCTTAAGGGTAGAGGCTTCCAAGAAAATTCTAGAGAAAATAGATGAGCAAGTCAAGGCCATCAGATAAGACATTAGAGTTGCCAAGGATGGGCAGAAAGTCTATGCAGATGTAAATAGACAAGAGCAGCTCTTCAAAGAAGGAGATATGGTTTTTATTCATGTACGATCCAAGAAGAGCTCCTTATCATTGGGAGAGTTTAAAAAACTAATTCCAATGTATTTTTCGGACCCTATAGGATCCTCCAGTGCCTAGGGCCCAATGCCTACAAATCCCAACTCCCCGATAATGTAAAGGTTCACAATGTATTTCATGTTAGCTTGCTAAAGAAATACGTATCCAATCCTAGCCATGTACTCAATGATCAAAAAGTTGTAATGCCGAGCCAAGGAGTCCTTGAGCTCTGGCCAGATAGAATCCTAGACACTAGAGAGAAATGATTGAGGATTAGAACTCTCAGAGAGTACCTCATCCAGTGGAAGGACTATCCAGAAGAAGATGCTACATGGATTGATGAGAGTACTCTCAACCAACCATACCCCCAATTCCTTTCGAGATGAGGACATCTCGATCCCTTAAGGGGGTAAGGATGTAATAGACCCCCCCCTTTTTGCTTGTTCCATAGGAACCCCCCCCTCCCCTAATATAATTTTGCATTAAATTTATTTTGATTTTTTTTACTTCCCCCTGTCGATGCCGGCCAATTGGCGAAAGGGAGAGGAAGCAGAAAATGACGATGATGATGATAGATGACGACGATGAAGACAATGTGGAAGGAGGGGCACACGTGTGCCACCTTCCTCCCCCAATTCGTAGCATCGGCCTACATGGCGGTAGCCCATTTTTGACTGCCCAGGTGGAGGGCAGGGAGAAGGGCATCATCACCCGCCCCTATACCACTCCTCCTCCCTATAAAGACTCCCCCCCTACAAGGAATGTGATACCCTTATCCCCCCTTGTCAAACCGGGCATAGAGAGAGAGAGAGAGAGAGAGAGAGAGAGAGAGAAGAAACTTTTGGAAGTTCCAAGCCTCTCCCCCCCTTGAGAGGGGTTTCCATGCATTATCTTTCATAAGGAGAAAGCCATGTACCAAGGACGCATGTGCAAGGAGCGGATTCAAGTTGCCTTGATTAGAGATTATTTGAATCTTTGTCCTTAACATGAAGGGTATCCTAGGATGCCCCAAGAGAAGATTGCCTCGCGCCACTGGAAATTCCACAAAGACCAATGAAGTTATCGGTCAAGGCGGTACAACAAACAACAACTCGGGTTAGGGTATAGATAATATGTCCTTGAATAACCAGGTGCATTCAATAAATTTTACTCTAGTAGAAATCATCTAAAAGAAACAATAAACGCAAATCGATTATATTAAGTAGGAAAAATTATACATGCTAAAATTCATGATAGCAAGTCACCAATTATGTTGCATTAAAAATCATGTTGGAGATTGTATTTATATTCACTTAGTCTAATTATCTGTATCATTATCACCAATTATGTTGCATTAAAAATCATGTTGGAGATAATGATACAGATAATTAGACTCACTTAGTTTATTCCAAGGATTCCTAATCAATAGGTAAACCTTAGAATGATAGTTGTGACCCAACTATCAAGATGATGGAAACATTGTATAAGGATTGATCCATAAGACCACTGATTTCTCTTTCCACACACGTTGGTGAGAGCATAGTTGCCCAAAAACATGTGACTATTCACAGCAAACTATTGTTTTCTATCGTAGAAAAATAAAACCCCATGATGATGATGGTCATCCAAACTTTGGTGGAGTTATTCTTATCATACATGAGGTAGTTGATAGTGATTTTTGCAAAGAAATCAAAGGAGTGGGATAATGAGAATAGGAGGGACCCTAAATAGAGCCTAGGGTGATCTAGGATGGCTTAATTCGACTTACATGAAAACTCTAATCCTAGAGGATTGGGTGAGGTTTCGTGGGGATAATAATGGGGATGATAACACCTACTAAAGACGAATTGCAATTCCTATTGCAAAAATAATCAAAGGATGAAGCGTAGATTACTCTACCAGGAGTAAGAGGACTTGTACCTAGGATACCTCTATCACGTGAGAGATATGGATGATAACGTTGAGGATTTGATGCAAATGCATAATGGCCAATCTCACCAAGGCAAGAAAAATCCAAAGGTTGAATGCTAAGCGTTAAAAAAATGAACTCCACCTTAGCAAGTGTTCTAAGCACTCGCTCACATTATTGTTTGTGCTTGTAACTTTAGCAGCACTATTTGTGAAAGGATTGTTTGAGCAAGGCTATCATAAGAATCTTGTATGAAGAATTAGGGTAAATTTCTAGAGGGGCTTGCCAAGCCACCCCTAGTTGGTTGCCAACCCTATCCAAGGGGGTTCTAAATAACCGTGATGGGAATGTGGACCGAACCTGCCATGAGAGGTCTCTCCGTGGATTAGTTTGATCATAGGAGGACGCTTGGATGCCAGGGGGGTTTTGGTTTTAAATCCCCTGCCTGCGGGTCCTATTCAAATAGTCTACATGACTCGAGATGGATTCTCAAGACCCTGTTACTAGTGCAAGGGCAGAAACTTGGAGGATAGTAATACTCATCCCTACAAATTGCGGGAATCATCCTATGGACAATATTTGTATCTCAGTTGAAATTTTAATATAAAGATTACTTTTCAAGAAATTCATTTGAGTTGTTTTCGTGTCAATGTATAAAATTACATAAAGGAACATGTGACTAATGGGTTAATTAAGAAAGCTGCTTGAATACGTTGCCATTAATGTGACTTAGGTAAGTAGAAAACTAAAGCTATCATGGGAAGAGGGTGGGTGAAACCCCCGACGAGTTCGTCCTATGGCAGGGTGGTCCCAAAGAATAGGGAGGCTTCTCAACATTCAAACCATGATGACATATTGACCGTAGTTAATGTAGGGTAGAACATTGGCTCATATCATTTTTGGGGACCGAAATGGGACTTTGCCCTACAGGTAGAGAGGTCAAGCAGTGCATGCCTCTCATTTCCCATTCCCTTTGAACCAAGTGCGATATGAGTCCACTTCAATTCAGATAATTTGCGCAAAGGGGATCTCATTTGAAGACTGATGCTAGAAGGCTGTAGAATGACTTGACCATTAGAAACCCAGTAAGATTCAGGCCGATCCTAACAGGGTTGGCCGATACATCTCATTGTGGAGTAGACTCGAAAGTCACTAACCAAAAAATCGTGTGACATTCCATGGGAGTGCCAGGTAGTGTCTTTTAGATCAGACTCCCGATGGACTACTAAAACGTGTTAGGGTATGGACACATTACAATTCATGACGTGACACCATACTAGAAATTGTATGCCAAACATCAGCCACTTGAATTTTTTTGGCTACGTTACATATGTCCATATCCCATATGAAAAGAGGAGGAAGTTGCATCCTAAGGCACACAAGAGTGTGGTCAAATATTTGATAAAATGGCTTCTTAGTATGCACATCTACTATTGTTCCTACTGACATGCCTTCAGAACATGGTTCTATTGTTGTTTTGCAACATAGTACTACTTTGTCTGGGCCTATAGGTGATGTATCTCCCATTGTATCTCCTTGGACTAGAAACTTCCATAGTTATGCATCACCATCCACTAACAACACTATGTTAGTGAGGGGGATAAATGATTTAGAAAAAGCAAAGGATAAGAAAAAGTTAGTGGAGGATAAGAAAAAGTTTTTGAATATGATTTTGGCATGATGACTTCTGGATATGAATCGGCTACCTTGCTGATAGGCTGCACATTGAGCTTAGAATTCCATCTGTGTATACTATTGGTGTTAAGCAGAGTAGATATATTTTGCCTTATAAAAGAGGGGAATCAAGTAATGCATTGCAATTGAAATGTTCACACAAGGTGAGATACCCACTTGATAGACTTACATACAGTGGATATTCTGTGAGCCATTATGCATACATAACTAAGGTCATGGAGTACAAAGAACCCGCTACATTTGGCGAAGCTATCTTGATAAGAATTGGTGAAAAGAAATGGATGAGAAAATGAGTACATTGGCTAAAAATACATTGGCTAAAAATTGGACTTGGAAACTAGTCGCATTGCCTGAAGGGAAAAAGACTATTGGCCGTAAATGCATGTATAAAGTTAAATGCAAGTCTAATGGTAGCATTGAAAGATACATGTCCAGGTTGGTAGCAAAAGGGTATGCTCATCAGTATGCTTAGAGTATGAAGAAACTTTCAGTCTTATTGCCAAGATGGCAACTATCAGAACTATGATTGCTTTGGCTGTAGCAAAGGGCTAGAAATTACATCAAGTGGGATGTGAAGAATGCATTCCTAAATGGTGACCTAGAAGAAGTATTGATGGACTAGCCTGAAGGGTATGCAACCCACAGTATCCAAACCATGTTTGCAAGCTAAAAAAGGCTCTTTATGGGCTAAAACAAGCTCCAAAAGCATGGCATGCACACATTAGTAGTTACTTGAAAATTCATGGCTTTATAAGTGGGAGAGCTAATTATAGTTTATTTACCAAAAAGACATATGTAGGCTTGGTTGTGCTAGTCATCTATGTAGATGACCTCATTATTACATCTAATGATGATAGATATAGGCTTGGTTGTGCTAGTCATCAATGTAGATGACCTCATTATTACAGGAGATGATGACATTGGAATACAAAACGTGATTATGTATGCTGAAAATAGAGTTTGACATGAAAGATTTAGGTGAGCTAAAGTTCTTTTTGGGCATTGAAGTGGTAAACTCAACCAAAGGTCTTTGGCTGATGCATAGACAATATGCATTGGAAATGCTAAAGAAGTATGGCATGACCAATTGTAAACCACTTGATACTCCATTGGATTAGAATATGAAATTGGAAGTAGACATTGGAGATGAAATTGCAAATATTACCATGTACATGTAGATGGTGGGAATTCTAATATACTTGACCATCACTAGGCCTGATCTTAGCTATGTAGTTGGGCTTATCAATCAATTTATGCAGAAGCCCAAGAAACCCCATTTGGATGCAGTGAGAAGGATCATCCGTTATGTCAAACTATGTAGTCTTTTATGAGAGATATAAGGACCTAAAGCTCATGGGATACATTGATACATATTGGGCAAGATATCCTTATGATAAATAGTCTACTAATGGCTATGCATTCAGCCTTGGCAGTGGGATGATTAGCTAGAGTAGCAAGAAGAAATCGATAGCTACACTATCTAGTGTTGAGGTAGGGTAAAGAGGTGTTGCATTAGTAACCTGTGAGATTGCTTGGTTGCTAAAGTTGATGGATGATTTGAATATGCAAGTAGAGGCTCTAGTGACATTGTATTGTGACAATCTGAGTAGTGTACTTCTTCTGGCTACAAACTGTGTTTACCATGCCAAATATATACATATACATACATACATACATACATATATATGTATACTATCACTTCATATGTGAGACGATACTTGCAGGAAAGGTGGATCTCCTACATGTCAAGATAGATAATCAAGTGGTTGATATCTTTACCAAGTCACTAGGTAAAGATAAGTTCAGTCACTTCAAACAACTAGTCAGCATATACTACATTTCTTGACCTTGACAGCTATGTTTCTTAGTTGTTACTAGTATGTATGTGTCCTAAATAAGTTAGGCTCATCCACTATATCTTATTCCCAACATGATAGCTATGTTTATTAGCTGTTACTAATATGTATGTGTCCTAAATAAGTTGGAAAAACTAGGCTAGCTAGAGTTAGCATACTACAATTAAGAAGCAAGACCTAGTCTAATTCACTTGCATTTGTAGATAGTGAAGAGTAATGAGTAAGTAGAGAAGAATAATGAAGAAGAAAAGAGCATGTTGCTCTTGATCCCTGCTCCATCTCTATCATTGTCTTTCTCTCTTGCACTTTTTTTCAACTATATTGGGACATATAAGTAATGTAGAAACTTCATATGTAGCTTGGACAATTTTTTAGAACATGTTTTCAATAAGTAAAAAGGCACAAAAGATTCAACTCAAGCAAGATTTGACTACTTTGAAGAAAAGGAAAATGTGTCAACAAGTATGTTTTGAAGGTGAGGAGCATTGTAGATGCTTTGGCAACGATTGATGCAATGCTTCATGATAATGATTTGGTTTTCATGAGGTGTATAGAGAGCACATGGTAATGTAAAGGCTCCACTAAGT
The DNA here is from genome assembly GCF_053477565.2 of Lygodium microphyllum. Classification (NCBI taxonomy): domain Eukaryota; kingdom Viridiplantae; phylum Streptophyta; class Polypodiopsida; order Schizaeales; family Lygodiaceae; genus Lygodium; species Lygodium microphyllum. Next base: position 50,593,065 of record NC_141140.1, on the reverse strand, counting down.
GATCCAATGGTACACAGATCCAGCAGGGTCAGATACCCTATTAAAAGATTTGGTTTTAAAGGTTATGCATCTCACCATTATGCTTATATGATAAAGGTGGTTGAGGATGCTGACTCCACTTGTTTGAGGATATTGTTGGTCATGCTCATTAGGATGCATCAATGAATAACGAGATGGTTGCATTAGATGCCAATAAGACTTGGGATCTAGTACCATTGTGCCTAAGGGCAAGAAAGCTATTGGATGTAAGTGAGCTTACAAAATTAAGCATAATGTTGATGGTTTTTTTAGCAGGTATAAGGCTAGGTTGTTTGTAAAAGGCTAAGTACAAACATATGGCATAGATTATGAAGAGACATTCAGTCAAGTTGCTAGAATGGCAACTATTAGATGTGTGATAGCCAAAGGTTAGATTTTGCAGCAAAAGAATGCCTTCTTGCATGGTGAGTTGCAAGAAGAGGTGTTTATGGAGTAGCCAACAGGTTATGAGGATTTAGAATATCCCACATATGTGTGTAGGTTAAAAAAGGCGCTCTGTGGGGACTGAAGCAAGCACCTAGAGCATGGTTTGACAAGATCAAAGAGTATCTTGTCAACATTAGCTTTTATGTTTTTGATATTGATCACTCACTTTGTGTGAGAAAGGGAGATGCAAGCTTGGTCATCATAGTCATCTATGTGGATGACTTGATTATTACATGTGACAATGATAGTGGGACTATTGAAGTTAAGGACCTCTTGAAGAAGAAGTTTGAGATGAAGGATTTGGGTGAGCTGACGTACTTTCTTGGTATTGAGGTGATCAAATGTGATGATGGTATATAATTGTCCCAAAGACAATATGGCTTGGATATATTGTCCAAGTATGGTATGATAGCATGTAAGTCTCTTTTAGTGCCATTGGAGCAAAATGTAAAGTTGAGTGCTAATTTTGGAGATGATATAGAAGACACTACTATATTCATGAGGATAGTAGGGAGTTTGATTTACATAACTATCATGAGGCAAACTTGAGTTATCCTATTGGCCTTGTCGGTTAGTTTATGGAGATGCCTACTTGCATGAACCACCCATGGTGAATGTTGATAGTCTCCTCCTATGTATAGAGAAAACCTTTTATGAATAGTCTTAGAAACAATAACAACACTCTCCTATGCCACACTCTAGACCAAATCCACCAGATCCAATTATAAATATCTAAGTTATTACCATTAATATCTTAGAAACGGAAGATGAGTCCCCCTATTCTGGTAGCATACCTACACATACATCTTATAGCAGCTAAGTTAGTAATGGATGATACAATCATTGATGAGGGATCTAATTATAACACACTTTCTTTATTGGAAAATCTAGGCTGGCTACAACTGTAGCTAATAGACACAAAGTCAAATCCATATGAAGGATGGCCTTAGGCAAGAGTAAATTAATCATCACCTTTGAAATTGAGAGCATCGCACTCCTCTTCTATGTCCTTCCAGATTATGTAATAACCCACATATCATGATGCGATGGGTCCCAAAGGCCCTTCTAAAAGTGCTAGAGTATTATAAAGGCTGCCACAAACTCTAGCTACCAAAATTTTATGCACATGCATGCATGATCACCACCTATATGCCAACTCTAGTAATAGCTCTGACAACATACCATAGACTATTCAAACTAATAGATTGCATTAAGTCTACCATCTAGGTCCCCATAGAGCCTTCATTTAGTACTCCTACTCGGGAAAAAGACTCACCAATACCTTCTCATTTGCTTACCACCTCATCTCCACCTTTAGATTTCCCATTCGATATAACATCTTGATCCTCTATATTAGCTATGATTTTCATTGGCACAAACTTGTTTGTCACCAACTTACCCCCATAAGAGGATATCCTCCTTGACTCGTATCAAGTTTCCCCATATTGAATGTTCAAATATCTACCCTCTCTAGTAGCCACTCTAAAGAAATCACGTCAATGCCATTTAATTTACAAAATGGCAAAATACTTATCCCTCCAAGTAGAAAAGCCACTATTTTAGTGCTTTTTGTAGCCTGATTCTCTGTTTGGTTCCTTTATTAAAGTATTCGTAATGATAGATCTCAGATTGGCCAATGCAAATATGATCATCCTCACCTCTTAGTAGCACCCGAGGAGTAAGAACATTTGTTTTGCAAAAGCGCCCCTATGCAAGACTAGCTATCTCAAGAGATCCCAAAGTAGCAATTGCAAATTTGCCAAATACTTCTCTCATTTACAAAGGAAACACTTCTTAAAGACCTTTTCGCCATTGATAGGCTACACCATCTTTGCAGCATGACTAGTCACTTCATCAAAACATAGTAAAGCATACATTTTGAAGTAGCTACTTTAGAAAGTAAGGTTGTCACTAGCCCAAATAATGCAAGATTGTAAGTCTCCTCAAATATGATTCCATGTGAGGCCACTTCTTTATGTGCACTCATTGAGTCTTGCATGTTGATACCCCCTAAGCTACTTCATCACTGCTTAATCGACAAACTATTTATTGAAGAAGAGATCCATGTTGCAAGTTAGTTCAATGGACCCTCACTCCTAGATGATAGCATGTCTTATCTTTGTGAGCTACTAATTCAACTTGATGCCCTAGATGCTCTGACTAAACTAGAGTACAATCCTGACTTCTATGACTAGTGGATTCTGGGACCCCTCTTCTACTATACATAAATAAAAAACCAATCTCCTTTGTAAATAACAATAAAACTACCAAAACATAAAACTATCTACACACACTATGACTTATTTTCCCAAGCTAGGAAATTTGCTCCAATTTTGTAGGGGGGTGAGGACCAAGAGTAGACTACCAAGACCAAACTACCAAGGCAAGTTGGAAAAACCAAGATGAATACTAAAACTTATTGGTGGAATTTGAAAAGTAGGTTGAGGATCTCCAAATTCAACTAAAGGAATGTGATAAGGCACTTGAGGAACTATAAGAGAAGCAAGAGCAAGAGTTCCAAAATCATCTAAAGGAGCAGGACTCGATGCTCAAGGATCTACAAAACTAGCAGAAGGACTATGAGATGATACTCAAATATCTTCAAGAAAAACATATCAAAAACCTTTAGAATCAATTAAAGGAGCATAAATTGGTGCTTAATAAGCTCCAAGATCAGATTAAGGAGTAGTTGTATGCAATGAGTGAGCTTCAAGATAAACTCAAGGAGCAAGACCTAGCTCTCAAGAACTACACTACACAAACTACCAAATTAAGCATACAGCTAATAGAAACTAGTCACTAAGTCACACTTGCTACAATTGAAGTGACCTAGGAGAAGGCAAAAATACAAGATAGGATTTGGAGTACGTGCAAATACATGGCCAATGAAATGTCTCATATGTAGATCTACAAGAGACCATCTCTACCAACTTGATAGGGGTTGTAAGCATGGTGGAAATTGAAACACAAAGGCTCTATGGGGCCAACCAAGAAAGACTTAATCTGATAGTTGAGATAGAAAGGCTATGATGATGATCTCAAAGCAACAAGTCTAAGCCAACCAAGAAAGACTTGATCTAATAGTTGAGATAAAAAGGCTATGATGATGATCTCAAAGCAACAAGTCTAATACAACCCAATGCACCCCAACCAACCTCCCCCATCACCATAGAGCCACCCACATTCATGACACCCCCTATGGATATGCTAGAGTTACCAAATTTTTTGCACAGGGGAATCAAAATAACACCCAATAGAAGAAGAGGAACACCCAAAGCAAAAACATGCTTATATAGCTATGATCTAGACTTTAAGAGCTTAGCCACAGAGAGTAACAAAGCATTGCATTCCCCTTATTAAAGCTCCTACTAGAGGAAGAGGAAGAGAACTTAGAGGAGACTAAGAAAAAATTCTAGGAGAAGTAGGAGACCAACCCTTTTGTGACATTTGATTGCAAAGTCAATGAGGAGAGCAGATTCAAAAAGCCACTTCCATTATGTATTGTACAACTACTCATACGACTAGTTGATAACATTTCTATGAAGTGGTTAGACCCATTAAATATCAAATCCTATCAAAATTCATGTAGAGTCCAAGGACGCTGGTGAACTTACTTGAAACTAAAACCTACAGAAGTGTGGCCACATCTACAAGAATGGTGCTACCCCATTCTAGAAGGCAATAAGAGATCTTTGGAAGCCTTCATCTACTCGGAAGGAAGAGCGAGAAGATCCACTCATTTGCCCCTATCCAAGGAGGCATGGCTAGTAGTATCAAGAAAAAGAGCATGGTAGGTACAACTTTCCAAAGAACCCTATTAGAGCTCGAATTGCATTATCTACCTTAGTACTTGTATGCATGTAGATTCATGGGATCAACATATGTAAAGTGACCTTGGATGTCATGTGGTTTTACTTGAAAGGATAGCACTTGTCTTGAGCACTATCAGTTGTATCTTTTCATGTCCTATTTCATTGAAAATATAAAAAATTTAAGACATCACTCATACTAGGTCACATATGTCTAGTTCTTTGAATTTGTCTTGGTCTCCTAAAAACTAATGTTGTTTGTGTCAAGTTATTCATTCGGGAATGGTCGTGATGATAGTATGTATCTTATGTCTACACCTTGTTCCTAAATATTAAACGTTTAATATGGCTATAAATTAATTCAAGAAGTTGTATGTATCAATAGGGACACTTCAAGCATATTAGTGTTTCCTACGTTTTTGTTGTGGTCTTGAGAGGCCATAACACTTTGGTGATCCTGCTAGTATCATGGGCATAATTCTCATGATCTAGGCATTAGGCCTAGAAATAAGAAATTTGCAAAAGTAGCATGTGACTATAATATCTAAAGATCGGGTGCAGTAAAGGATTTGGATCTATTCAAATATTTTAGTCATGTCTATAAGGCACATCGTTCAAGTTTCATCTTCAAACATGAAGTTCTTGCTACAAGTTCTATTCTGAGGCTCTAATTTCAAGGTTCATGCAATGGAAACAACACATTGTTACAATGGTTTAGTCAATAGCCTGAAGATCTCAATCTATTCAAGAGTTCTCAATGTTGAGCAGTCTAGTTCCTACTGAAATTTTTTATTTATGATAGCCAATAGTTTCAAGTGTTCATTTTGGGAGTTTCAAGATATAGCCCTAATTTCAAGTCTCTAGGTTTCTTCTTCAAAATTGAAATAACACTAGAAGAATATACAAGAGCAGTAAAAGAGGGTGTAGTCTATTGAGAGGAAACTATAGATGATTGAGAGAAAATTTATCTTTTTTATAGGAAGACATTATGATTCATTTCTATAAATGGAGGGTATCAAGTTATCTCTTCTTTAAAATGTCTTGCATTTAGGCTATTTTAGAGCAAATAGAGATTCATGCAAATTTAGGATAGACATGCATTCAATCAGATTCTTGCAATTCATACAATTTCCTATAGTTCAAGCATATTCTCGTAACTCATGCAAAATTCTACGACTCAAGTAGTTGTCTACAATTTATACATATTCATCTAATTTGGATATTCAAGAGATAGTGGAAAAGAATACGAAGAAGGTCGTAAGAAATGTGCTACCAACAAAGAAGCAAATCAAAAGCAACTTCAAGAAAATGCAATAATGAGGAATTGATTGGTATAACCTAAAGTGCAAAAGTATTAGGAGCTATAGAAATGGCAGGAGGGACCTGAATTGTTGAAGATCTATTAGAGACTAGCCATATAACACAAAGAAATTTAATCAATATAGAAGTTTTTCAACAGTATCTACAAAATCGTTTTTTAGGTAGCATGAACTACAGAAATTGTAGGAATAATTGGAATACCATAGGGTGAAAACATGCTACTTCATCATTGCAGAAGTTAGAAGGTTGGCTGAAAGAAAATTGGTTCTTTTGCAAATTACATGCATGTTTCATCATGGGTAAATATAAGAAGAACCAAAAGAGATGCAAAGTTTGCTTTGAGCATGGACATACCTCAAGATGTTGTCCTATGATTCTTGTGAAAGAGGAAAATCTTGCAAGTATTTTTGCATGGTTGATTTATGTACATAGTTTAATGGTATCCCACAAGAAACTTTCTTCAAGCAATAAAGAAAGGTGCAGGCTCAAGGATGGATAGAGCATGGAAAAAGTTGAGTTCTTTTGATAATGTACTTGATGATGCTTATGAGTGGCATGATGACCATGAAGGCTATAAAGCTAAATCTTGCTCCAATTTGAAGCATGTTTGGAGGTTGCTCAGAGAAGTTGAGAAGAACAAGGAGAAATATGAAGATGTTTTGGTTTCTGATTTGGATTCAAGTTCAAGTAATGATGATGATTGCTAACCTTTACCTATGTTTTTTCTAAAGATTGAGGGTGAGGGAGTAATAGAGGATAAGAGCCAAAGCAACTAGGGATCCTCAAGTGCCCCAAACCCAACAAAGGAGCTTACCAATGGGAGAGTGGAGCATCATTCACCTTACATTGATAACTTGAAGGTATTTTCCATATTTAGTCTCTTGCAAACTGTCATAATCAATTTCCAATCATTTTTGCTAAAGAAGGAAGAACTAATGAAGTTATCATCAAGAAGGTTGATTAGTTTGGTGATCAAGAAGATGATGTTGTCATGGATGAAAGCATGAGGATTATGTTTTTCTCAATGAAGATACTATTATGGATTATTTTCTTGGTTCTCTTACTGGCTTTAAGAAGGATAATGTAACAAGAAAGTCATATTTTAGTTAAGAGACTTTGCAACTACTTAAAATGCCATTACATGTAGTGCAAAATGCATCATTTTTAGATGTAGCTTTTCAGGGTACCTATATTTCCAGCATGTTGAATATTATTTCAAGACAATATGCTATTCATCCTGAAGAAATTCAACAAGTTTATGCTACTATAAACTTTCAGGTTGATTGCTTACGTGAGCAGTTTTCAAGATAGCAAGTTTTGGGACAACAAATGATGAGTTTTCAACAATATTTAGGTTTACAATAGCAAGTTGAATTTCAGGAATTATAGAAATCACTCAATTTGTTTGATTTTCTTGAAGATTTGCAAGAGATATATTCTATGGATTGATCTTCAACTAAGATGGTTCAATGACTTTCTTTTAAGTTGGAAAAGGAAAGGAATGCATCAAAAATTGCAATAGTTGAGGCTTTGTCTATTATCAGTCGGCTTCAAAAGAGAAAGCTCTGCTTCAACAAGAGGTTTCTCGTGTCAGGAATATAATGGAATTGCAAGTGTCACATTGTTTTGAGGTTATTAATGCTCTTAAGGAAGTTGGAGAGGGATAATGAAATTGCTTATTTTCATAATCAATTAGCATTTTCTCATGTTCCAAGTCATGATGTTATTCTTGAGGATCTATATGCACAAACAATTAGTTTGGTGGATAATGTAGAGGGTGATGAGGAGGAGTTATTTCTTCAAGAAAGTTCATCCATAGTACCAGTGTTTGAAATAGATGTGGACAACATTATTCAAGGGTATCAAGAGCATCCCAAAAGTGCTAGAAATACAATTCTAGAATAGCAAACTATTCAACCTACAAACCAAAATTAGTTAGGATAGCATTCTGAAGGCCTTCTTGAAGGTCAAAAATAGTCTAAATTTCAGGAGAGGTAAGGGAATGACGAGTATAAAATGGTTCAGGACCTAAGAACTAGTCATCTCGAAGTTACTCGACAAGAGAAACACAATAAAAGTTAGTTGGTTAGTTTGAAAGTTAGTTAGTCAATTAATAAGTTAGTAAGGTTACTAACTAAAGACTAACTAAGGTAAAAACTAACTAACATTATTAATTAGGGATTTTATTTAATTAAAAATATATATTTAAAAAATCGAGAGTCGTAAATCTGATATTTTTCTTCGATTGACAAGGATCGTAGCCACCCTCCACGTAAGGTACAACGTGAACGAGACGACTTATGAGCTATATTAATCACTAGTACTAATGTGTATAGTTTGGATGATTTAAAAAATATTAGATTTTGGGCATGACTAGTATATTTTATATATTATCCCAAAGAGATATGGAGATTTCTAGAACTGGATGTCATTTAAAATAAAAGACAAGTGATGTTTTAGTTATTTTTTAGATTTTATCAAAAGAAACAAAAAAAGAGAGAGATTTGCGAAATCGTGCGCGCCGCCGCGATCGCAGTCTACAGATAGAAAACAGACTTTGAATAGAGAAAATAAGGAGTGAACTAAGAGCTTTCTAATCAAGTGTCTTGGGGTTTTATCCCCCTTTCGGAACCAATGGAACCATCACATTTATAATCTGAGCATCAAATCACTGATCTTTCCAAGATCCCCCTCCACAAAGAGCTCCACTTCTCAACCCTCTTCTCTAATTCACTATAAATATGAGGCATGGGGAGGCACAAGGAAGCATAAGGAGACCCCGAGAGGCTACGAGAGAGAGGTAGAGAGAAGGATACTCTCAAAGATATTGAGAGAGAGAGAGAGAGAGAGAGAGAAGAGTTATCCTAAGAGACTACACAATTCCCTCTATCTCGATCCTCGACTTAACCATCTTTTCTTACACTCTCCCATCTCGAATCTATTCTGCCTTCTTAATCTCTTGAGTCTACTTGTGAATGATGGCCCCCAAGTGAAGAATGTCATGTGCAGATGGCAATCCCACAACCGCAATGAAGCTTCGGGCAAAGGCATCATTGTCAATCCAACTGTGGTTCCGGTCGTAAGTAATGTATTTCCAAATTGATAGATGCTTGCTTTGATTCTCGTATGAGATATGTTAGGCCCCATACTATGATGCACAAGTATAGGTCATCGGAAGGGATAAATTTTAGCTCACGTATTCAAAGATCAAGCTTGCAAAGTGCATGTATTAAGGAAAGTTAATTGCATCTAGTTGCATATGGCTTGTTTGTTGATAGAGCAATTACAAGGAGGAATCGGTCAAGGGGTATGAATGGCATAATTATGACATTAAAAATTATGCATTCAAGAGTTAACTAAATCTTACATAGAATCACTCTTTGATCCCAAGGGGAATTACATATATACGATGGTAATGTTATCATGGCTATTCTTGCATTGTTTGGCAAGAATACAATTGGTTTTTTGTTGGTTAATCTAACAACATCATAAATGCTTTTGCATTCAACTGGTTGTTAGTTTGTTGTTTGGATGATTGTTCCAAGTGCTTGTAATTTATGCTAAATGCATGGCAAGGGTCTGTGATGACAAGTTTCCATGGGGATAAAGAAATGTTCTCCTAGAAAATGATATTAGGGCTGAATGCCTTATTGTGCTAGATTCCTAAAGGATTTAATTAATGAAGGATATATTGCACAGGTGGATCACCTCCATGATCGCACCACGGATTAACCCAAAGAGGGCACTGCTCGATTGATGGGCCGAAGGTCCAGTGGCGAAAATGCCAACCACAGGAATGATGTTTAGAATGGAGTTGAAAACCTTTGTGGTCCCCAACGTCTAGGCATATTGGGAGATCCTATTCTAGATAAAGGATTGAATTTATGATGCCATGTGATTTGGACTAGTTACTTCTGCAGGGCGGAAGGGATACTTCTGTTGGACAATAGGGATATATAATTCTCCTATATGGATGGGAGACAAAGATTAACTTGAAGATAAGTTAAGAAACTTGTTTGTCAATAGATTTCTTGCTTTGTTTTCGTGTCTATGTTATAAGTTATGCGAACGAACCATGTTCCCTAAAAGGCTTAATTAATGAAGCTAACTGTAAGTGTTACACATAAATGTGGTAGGACCTAATTAGAAAACTAAAGCTATTAAGGGAAGCAGGTGGGTGAAACCCCCGATGGGTCCGTCTTACGGCAGGGTGGTCCCAGAGAACTGGGAGACTTCTCAAAAGATTTTACTGTCGTTCGACCTTTAGGTATTGTTAGGTTAGAACCCGATTCATGCCATTTTAGGGGACCGGAATGGGACTATGCCCTCTCGTTTCCTATTCTCTTTGAACCAAGTGCCGCATGGGTCTACTTCGGCTTGGGTATCTCTGTGTAAAGTAGGATGTCCAGGATCCAATGCTAGAATGTTGTTAGGAGACCTTGGCCACTAGGAGCCCAAATTTCAAGTCGATCCTAGTGGGTTCGACCATGAACATTCCGTTGCGAGGCGGATTCGAGAGACCCTAGGCGACAAAACTCGAAACATTCCCTGGGAGTGCCGGGAAGTGACGCTTAGATTTGTTTCTCGATAGACCGCTAAAAGCGTGCCTAGACAACCGATGGGTAGGCACCTTACATTAATAAACAAATGGTTAAGGATTTCTATCTGCTATCATTTATTGATTAAATTTTAGATCAATTAGTAGGGTAGAAAAATCTATTCATTTATGGATTGCTTTGTTGGATACAACTGAATGGCTATTGCAAAGAAAGATAAGTTAAAAATGACATTTATCACTATCTTTGGTACCTTTGCATATCACATGATGGCCTTTGGGTTATGCAATGTGCCTAGTTCTTGGCAACAAATAGCTTGATAAGACTTTTGGTGATATTTTCTCAGAGGAGTTAAAAGTTTTCATCGATGATCTGGGACAACCACCATAAGGGATAAACTGTTGATTATCTTAAGGAAATGTTTTGAACATTACAGATAGTTCTTCATTACTCTTAATCCACGAAAGTGCGTCTTTGGATGTAATATTTCCACCATAACACTTCATAAAACAAATTCGGGCTTGAAATGTTTTAAAAAAAATTCGTTGAGTTATCACATAAGTGATCGCATGTAATATCAAATCTTGTATTAAATCAATTTTGCAATCCGACACGAGAAGACGCCTCAATGAACCCAGCCAACAAAAAAGCAAATACGCCTCATAAATAATATTTCGATAGCTTGATCATAATGTTTCCCGCATTATATTTGATTTAGCATTCTCAATTCCATTTAATACATCAAAGATCGCATTGATTTTGCAACGGTAAGACAAATCGCAAAATCCCTAATCGGTAGACAAAGAACGTGCAAGAACAAGCATGATATTGAGTAAGTTATGTATCAACAAAGAGTATGTCATGACTTTATAAACTAGATAAGTCATGAGGTAACTTGGCCAAAAACCACTATATGAAGTCGTTTTGAAGAAAAAAAGACATTTTTGAAAAAATATGCAAAAAAACATGACGTTTTTTCTGGAGGGAGAGAAAGCATTTTAAAATCATCCCCATGCCACCATCCAATAGGTAGGCAATCAAAAAACATTTTTTATCAAGCTTACTTAGCTCTTGACAAGTAGCCAAAAGAATGAGTGACTGCATACTTCCCCCTCATGGCTATAAATACAACCCCTCTCCTTCACAAAGAAAGCAAGAAGGAAGACCTCCTGATGATGGGAAAATTTCTCTACATCTCTTTTCCATTCTAGCTTGAGCCTTGAAGAAGGAAAATACCCCCCTTCTATCTCATTTCCATTTCCTCTACCCCCTGTTATACCTTTCTTCCATACAGCCATATCGCTAAGCAAAACGCTGACGAAATTTTTCTAGACAACCACCAACTCTCCTGAGCTACCACATTAATTTCGCCTAACATCCATGGCTCCATAAGGTCGCAAAAATTCAAGAAGCCCATTTGAAGCAAAAGAAGCAAGAAACACGGTTCATGGAGAAAATGATGCAGTAGGAATTGGTGAAACCCCCGTTACTACAAACTTGATAGAGGTAGCATCTCGTCGGTTTGGGAAAAAAAAATATTTTATAAGTTTATCGTTATATTTAGCTTTAAATGATTATAAACTCGTTTTAAAGAATATGCATATAAACTACCACTTAGAAAAATGGTATAAGTAATATAATAATAAACTATTCAGTGAAAAGACTCCTTCACTTGAAAAATGATTATATGCCTATCATGAAGAAAATATCGTAATTATGATTTATTTCGTGTTATTTATTATTATTTCGTTAATGGCGCGTGTGATTATAATAACTAAAAAAAGGTAGACAATGTTAGGGAAGGGAATATTTTATAATTTTTCCTTGAAAGTGACTATCTCTATTTTATTTTTCTAATGATAAATAGACACATATGAGTCTTATAATAATTTATAGAAAATCATTTAGATAATATCATGAAATAATCAATGCATTAAATCAACAGAAAATTGTATAGGAAAATATATACTAGACGCACATAAATTAGGTGCATAGTAATATAATTCGATGTCTGAAAGATGAAAGAAAAATTACACTCGTGATTTTTACATTGCTTAGAATAAAGTTTTCATAAAAACAAAATTGATCTTCTTATATAATGTTGAAAGTTTGACAAATGGTCGGACATCATCGATTAAACCATAGAATATGAGCAAAATAAAATTTTAAAAAAATCTTGCTGAAAACACACACAATGTTAATATTAATGGTTATATTAGTGAGAGCGTCAATATCATGAGTCGACCCACATATGAATCAACGAGAAAACCTTACCTAAAATATCGAGGATGTTGAAGCAAAAACGAGTATGAAATACTTGACAACCCTGAAACTATTAGTATCAAGAAATTAAATAAATATTGAAAGTCTGTAAGACTTATTGGACATTGATAAGAATTTATCGATACAAATTCTAATGTCTAAACATACTTGGAAAAGCATTTGAAATCCTGCTAAGTGTGGGTTAGAGCAAGGCAGCGCATGAATTGCGTGCCATAGGTATAAATGCCCATATTATCTTTTAGGGCAAAAATACTAAGTTTTCATAAGGATAAAATAGACTTCAGATTCGCGAAATAGCTTGCGGATCTTGAAAAAAGAGTTGCAAGTAGGAAGCGAAACCCTAAGAATAAGGTGGGACCTTAAAAGAGAAACCCTAGAATTGGGTAGGGCTGCTTCCTATACTAAAAACACTTGCTGTCGTTTTTTTATTTATTTATGCATGTATTGATGGTTGCGCAAGAATGATTAATTGTGCTTGTAGTAGTTAGATTAGATTGTAAATATACAATCAAGATAATAAGAGGAAAGATCACGCTATACCTCCCCCACGACTAGACGCGGAACCCTACTCCAAGGGGGATTGTTTTGTACCACCACAAGGAGCTTTGGACTGGCCTTGATGGCGAGAGGTCGCTTGGTGAGGAATCCATTAGGCAGGAGGAGGCAGGAGTGCCAGGGGGCTCTGGCCATAAATCTCTTGATTGCTTCTAGGAACTACCTGACTCTCATGCGAATCAGGATGGAATCCTAGAGTCCCTAGTACTAGTGAAGGGACATAAATCTTGGAGGGTTTGCTTTCTTCTGCACATACAGAAGGGATTTTCTGACAAATGGAGGTTTTATCTTCTTCATAGGCAGAAGGAGAAAAGCATTGTAAATAACTTTTGTAAAATAATAAATAAATACGTTTTGCCAAAAGATAGTTTTTCTCTGTCTTTGTATTGTGCCATAAAATTACGCAAAGGAACCTATGATAATGGGTTAATTAACAAAGTTTCTTTTATATGTCATAACTTAATGTGATAGGTAATTAGAAAACTAAAGAAAACCGCGGGTGGGCGAGATCCCTGACGGATCTGTCCTACACGGATGGGTGGTCCCGGTAAGTTGGAAGCTTCTTTCAAGAGATTGAATGAAACTTTAATTAGGAGAAATTAGGTAGAGCCGAGCATCGGCTTACCTAGGGTCAGGTCTTAAAACCTTGATCAATAATTATCTTAGGGAAAAGGTGCAATGGTTGTGCTAGAACTCCATTAAGGTTCCTTGAATCCTAACTAGTTGCTGGAAAATCCATGAGCTAAGGGTAACTACGATCGCTCCAATTAGACAAGAAGCCCTTGTGGGACACCTCCAATGGAGCTAGCTAATGCATGAAGACCTCAGTTGTCAAATTAGAACCCCGAGCTTGCACGTTGATCCTCGTGGGGATGGCTGGTACCTTCTATTACGGGGTGGACTCTGGGAAACCTAGACGATAAACCCTATGCATTCTCGCGAGTGCCGAGCGAAGCCATCTAGGATAGTTCCCTGATGGACCACTAAAACATGTTACTAGGGAACTCTTAGATAGGCATGTGACATTGGAGTGTCCTATGGGTTATTACTGGGCCATGTGGTTAGTTCGGCTGGTATTGCGACTTGACCTTGAAAAAATAAAGGTTATAGTCACTATGAGCCCACCATGTTCTCCAAAAAAGAAGTGCATAGCTTTTTGTCATCAATGGGATATTATCAAAGATTTATCAATGCACTGGCAGAAAGAGCATTTCCATTGACAAACCTCTTATATTTTAAATATCTATTTAATTGGAATGAAGCATGTCAAGTATCTTTTGAGGATATGAAGCATGAACTAGCAAAAGCACTAGTCTTGAAAGCACCAAAAAGAGGTGAGGTTTTCTATATATTTTCAGCAGCAGCCACAATGCATAGCCCAAATTTGGGAAGAGAAATGGTATCATCCAATTGCCTTTTCTAGTCGTAGATTAGGGATATCTAAAGTCAATTATATGTATATGGAGAAATTGTGCCTTGGAATGGTTTTCGCAACAAAGAAATTTAGGCACTATATTCTCTATGAAAAAGTGGTATTCTTTACAAAGGTGGAGGAACTTAGACTGTTGATGAACAAGTTGCAGCCACCTGACCATTTAGCAAAGTGGTTAATCACTTTTCAAGAGTTCAATTATGAGATTAGGAGTAAGCCATTGAAGCTACAGGGCATTGTCAAATGTCTTATGGATTTCGGGGAGCCAAAGGAAATTTTGGCTAAAGGAAGTGACATCAAAGGATTATTCAAAATTGATATAGCTTGCATCCCTTCCTGGTATGCAGCTATAACATATTATCTATCTACAGGGGGATTTGGGATTACTCTATCAAAGTTTAAGAAGATAAAGATTAAGCAGTAAGCAGTATGCTTTTTTATTATAGCAAGCATCTTGTATCGAAAAGGTGTGGATGAGATTTATCGTCGATGTATAGTACTAGATAAGGTACCATTTATTCTTGAGAGGAATGCCATGATTCAGCATGTGGGGGACATTTTGCTAGATGACTTACTACCCAGAAAGCTCTCTATGCTAGATACTAGTGGCCATCGATTTTCCAGGATACTTTCAATTATGGTAAGCATTGTGATGCCTACCAAGACACGATGCCTTGGAGAATCGTAAGCAACCACACTAAATCCTATCTTAGTTACATTACCCTCAAAAAATGGGGTATCGATTTTGTTGGACCAATATACCCTTCATTGACTACACGGAAGCGTTATACTATTATAGTAACAAACTACTTTTCAAAGAGGTCTAAACAAAAGCTTGAGCAACAATGAAGGATAACGCTAAGGAGATGGCCAGTGTGAGGTGTTTGCCAAGCTCATTCCAAGGCGCACCTTTTTGTAGTCCATTAGTAGGTTTTCCAAATGACGCTGCACGTCGATGCTCCCTTGGACCATCACGGGGTTTGTCACTTAGACCCCCTTGAGTTTGCATCACAACCGACGTGTTTCAGCCAAAGCCACTAGGATCGACTTGAATTTTTAGGTTCTTAAAATCAGTTGGGTCTCCTAACACCCAACTAGTGTCATAAATTTTGAGTTTCCATTTCTATAGGATTACTCAATCTGAAGCAAACTTGCCAATTCACTTGGTTCAAAGAGAATAGGAGATGGAGGGGGTTGCAGTACGTCAACCCTCCTATCCATAAGGCAAAATCTCATTCTGGTCCCCCTAAAACAATGCAAGTTGGTTCTACCTAATGACTAGTTGGTCAATTTATCATCTTCATATTTCTATCACTAATTTAGAAAAGCTCCTAGCTAGCCGGGACCACCCTACCATTGGACAGACCCATTGGGGGTTATACACACCTGCTTTCCCATAATGACGGAATCATCTTTAGTTTTTTAATTAGCTATAGCATATTTATTGAAACATATACAACTAGCTTCCTTAATTAGTCTGTTAAATCACTGGTTCTTTCACATAATTTATCTCACGGACACGCATGTATTTCAAACAACCCTTGAGTAAAACAAATTTCTTTATTATATTGGAAGCTTATTACAATTTTCATCTTTTTGACCATGTGGAAGATATATAGGATTCCCCGAGGGTATTCTGCCCACCAAGATTCCACCCTTGTAACTAGTATTTAGGGTTCCAAGATCCCATCCTAGGTCGTCATGAAGGTGCTAGGAACAATGTAGGATTTATGGCCAGATCCCCCCCTAGCACCCACATTTCCTACTGGACTATCCCTATGGGTAGACCTTTTGCTATATAGAGCCAGTCTAAGTCTCCATGACCCCCTTGGAGTAGGGTCCCGCCAACTAGCTTGGGGGTAGCCTAGCGCAACCTTTCCTTTTATCCTATTTGTCAATGTTTTCAATCAGAGATCTAGATTCTAGCAAACACAAACAGTCCTTTCAACAATGGCAATCACGCCATTGTGCAGTTCATAGCTTCATATAGCCAAGGTAGACATTATCCTAAGGTAACCTCACATTCTAATGAGCATTCTCCTCCCCATAAAGAAGTGTTGAGTACATCTCTTATAACATGTTAAGCAAGGCATGAATTTCCCATTTGGGCTATCTTACCCAACATAAGCAAAATTACTTAAAGAAATATATTATGCCAATAACTTAACGAGATAACTTACAAATCCTTTAAATAGAGTTTTACTTTTTAAGCGTTGGTCAATACTTATTTTACAATAATTATATCGAGTTATTTTACTAATCTTGAGTGCGCATAAAGTCATATGTACAATAACCTCTTGTAACTATTTTCATCATGATTCTATGATTCAGAATCTCACTTAATCTAACTACAAATCATAGCAATTAATTGTTTATGTGTGTATTAGTATGCTTTCTAGATGAAGTTGTCAATTCGTATAAGTGAACAATATAGAAACTAATATTTAATGTAAAATTTCACCATAAACCTTATTATTTTATGTGGCGAAATAATAGCTTAGTAGTGAATAACCTGATTCGGCACAACAACATTGAGAATTTCGTCTTTGCTCGTGCTTACATTCGCCACACCCAATGTTTCGTTGGTAGTGGCAATTCCGGGAATCTCGAGCACTCCCATATCTCTAGTAATACATGCTCCTTGATCGATTGCGGTGGTTCCCATGGTCATTCCACCTCGTCGCTTTGGAGCCATCCTTTGCAAGTGGATTCAAGAGATAAAGAAGGAGGAATGAATTCGAGATGGGGGGGAGCATAAGAGAAGATGGCTTAGTCAAAGACCAAGATGGGGGGGATTGAGCTAGCTCTCTCCCTCGCAACCTCTCGAGGTAACTCCTCTCTCTCTCTTTCTCTCTCTCAAGATCCTTCTCACAGCCTCTTGGAAGGGTATCCTTCTACCTCCCTCTCTCTACCTCTCTCTCACATCCTCTCGGGGTCTCCTTATGCTTCTCTAGACTACTCCCCAAGCCTCATATTTATAGTGGAATTAGAGAAGAAGGGTTGTGGCTGAGAAGAAGAGATCTTTATGGAGGGGATCTTGGCAAAATCAACAATCTCAAACTTCTAAGATGCAGTCTGATGCTCAAATCACAAATCTAATGGTTCTGTTGGCTCCGAAAGGGGGGTAAAACTCTAAGACACTTGCTTAGAAATCTTTTGATCACTCCTTCTTCTCCCTATTCAAAGTGTTATTTAATGCCTGTAAACTACAATCGCAAAGTGTGTGATTTTTCCAATCCTCGTTTTTTGTATTAAATCTCCGAAACTGGCTTTAAAAATAACTTACTTTTTTTTTACATGACATCCTATTCTAGAAATTTCCATTGCTTTTTAAGGTATTTACAATAAATAATATCTAAAATATGCTAGTTTTGTCCAAAAATCTAATATATTTAGACCATCCATACTATACACACTAACATTAATGACTAATATGGCTCATAACTCTCGTTCGTGTGGTAACTTTCGTGATAGGTGGCTACAGTCCTTGTCAATCTCAAAAAATGTCATGTTACGATCCTTTTTTTTTAATTGTTAGTTAGTTATTAATGTTATTTTTTTTTTCTTTATTTAGACTTTAGTTATTTACTTACTACCTTACTAATTGACTAATTAACTTTCAAACTAACCAACTAACTTATAATTGCGTGGAAGTATTACAACATGTTTTATTATGGAGCAAATTGTTTGCCATTTTGGTCCACCTAAGGAGATAGTGTCTAAGCGAGGCACACACTTTTTAAATAAGGTTATAGTAGCCTTAACGAAAGCATTGAAGATTAAACACAATAAATCCACCCCATATAAACTACAAGAAAATGGTCAAGTCAAGGATGCAAATAAATAACTTGTAGGGATCTTATCCATGATAATGTCTGAAAGTAAGTGAGATTGGGATAGGAAATTGTATATGGTAGTTTGGGCTTACAATAAGAAATTTAAGAGAGCTACATGCCACACCCCGTTCAAGTTGGTATGTGGGAAAAAGTGTGTTTTACCACTGGAAATAGAGTTGCCTACTATGTGATCTGCTCTCAATCATTCATTGGGTGAGGTAGAAGCATTGCAAAGAAAGATTTATTTCTCTTGCACATCTTGATGAAATTTGATTGTAGGCTCTATTACATCAAGAGGTAGGAAAGAAGAGAATCAAAGCACTTCATGAACTTCATGCTAAGAAATATAGATTTGTGAAGGGTCTGTTTGGTGATGTACTATGATGCTCGTCCTAAGCTATTTTCGGGTCAACTAGAACCCGAATGGGATGGGCCGTATAAAATTGTTTGTATAGGAAAAAATGGCTATATAGCCCTTTTAGCAAACTTGCAAGGGGTAGAGTTGCAAAATAATGTAAACTTTAATAAGTTGAAGCCTTACCACATGGAAGTGCTGACGTTGAGCTTGGTGTTTGTGGTGGTGCAGGTCTTCAGGATTTAGCTTTAACTTGCAGTAGGTACCAAGACAATAGGATATGAAGAATCAATTCTTATATTGAGCATCCGTACTTAGAGAAGCATTACCACCAAGGTTGAGTGATCTAGTGGAGTAAAGGTTATTAGGTTATTGAGTGGCAAGACAGATCTTTCACGTGGGATATTAAGGTCTATTGCCACCATTGTCAAAGGATTCTTACAAGTGTTCCTATTGAGTTCATCAAGGATGGAGGGATTGTACATATTATACATCCCCTCTCTTGGCTTGACTTTGATTATCATAAGTACAAGTGGGTTGATCAGTATGGCATGGCCTATCAATGAAGATCGGGTTAATACTTTGTATTCTGATGGAGCTTTTGGAGGGCTCGCTAAATATGCGAGCATTGGTGTGGTCATTAACGATCCCCACATAGGGTTGTTATGAAAATGGGAGTATATTTAGGACACTCTTTTACTAATAATATGGTAGAATACAAGGCCTTGATTATAGGGCTGAATGTAGCCCGATATGGTGGTATCCACTAGTTATTGGTGAAAGGTGACTTGCAATTAGAGATCAACTAGTTGAATGGGACATATAGCTTGCGGGATACCATCCTACAAATGTACCATCATGCAACATTGGATATGTTGCATATTTTTGAGGTAGTGGCTTGTTAGCTAGTTCCTCGACAACGGAATCGCTTTGCGGATTCCCTGGCCAATTATGCTTTTGTTAAAGATGTCTTTTTCAATTGTGATCTAAGAAGGGAGCTCTTACAATCACCTTCTAATAGTAGCCTAGGACTACTTTGGGGTCTTCTTGCTGGCACGTCCTATTTTAGTCGTCGATGGCTAGTTTGGGTTATGAATCAGGTAGCAATTGAGCACCTTCCTATTCTATCATGGATGCATAGGATCCTTTATCATCATATTCATTGAACACCCCTTGCTATTTATGCAAGGGGTTAGCTAATAATTTGATGCACTTAGTGTAGGGCATGAGGAGCCTTTGCGGTCTTAAGCTTCAGTGGAGTTATATCGGGACCAAGGGTATATTTCAACAGTACGCTATTGAATGGTCATTTTGTAGATTATCTCCTTAGGCCAAGAGATTCATTTCCATTGGGTTGTAATATTTGATTTCATTAGGCCAAGAGGGCCGATTTGCTGCAGTGAAATGTTATATCTCATTAGGCCAAGAGGATCCGCCAAGACCCACAAACCCCTTATTGCTTCAAGTGTTTCAAGTGAGCACAAATGGCTATCTATCACCTAGCCAATGCACATTCAATCCTACAGGGGTGTAGTGAGCTTACCTTGATGCCCAAATGAGTAGCCTCCTCCCGCAAGCAAGCCTCCACCTCTAAGCCCAATCCTCCATAGCTGTGTGTGAGACAAGAGAAGGGAAGAGAAGAGAAGAATAAGAGAGGAGATGATGGAGGGCTTTTTCTCAATGATCCCTCACCCTCACTCCCTCACACTCTCACACTCTCTCTCTCAAGCACACACAAGCAAGCAAGAAGGAGAGAAGAACAGAAGAAGAAGAGACCACTTTAGCTACACACCAAAGAATGAGCTCCTCATTTACTTTTTGGATTTATATACAAGATCAAAATCCCTTGGGCACCCATCCCCTTTTTTACATGACCGGGCATCTTGTCAATCCCCTCTTTCCCCATTCTCTTCTAGTTGCCTTATCCCTTCACCTATGTCCGTTTTTAGACTTTACAACTTGCATAGGAGGGAGCCCGGTGCTCTTATAAAATGAATTACATTGCACCCAGCACTTTACTTGCTAGAGCTTTTGGAGCACCTTGCTAGAATATTCGGTGCTCTCCTTTGCTCCTTCTAAGCATCTTGCTAGAATCTTTGCTGCTCTCCCACGTTCCTTCTGAGCACCTTGCTAGAATCTTTAGTGCTCTCCCACATTCTTTCTAAGATTGCCTTCTCCTCCACTTTTCTTGCATGGGTAGAATGAGCTTCTCCATTCACTTTTTGACTTGGGCTTCCTCTGCTTCTTTTTTGTTGCATGGTCCAAGTCCGTGACATGTCTGTAACATTACCCCCCTCCTAGATGAGTGCCAGTCCCATGGCACTTTGTAGGTTTGTGCTAATGATGATTTTGTGATTTGAAAGGCAGTTGTGTGAGTCGATGATGATGCAGCCTCCGAAGTTGGTGGCTTGCATTGTTTGGAATTACCTATAAGGAAAAGAGGGTGCACTGCTTGGGGGTATGTCTACCTTACTATGTGGTGCATTGTGCTCATGCTATTGGAGTTGGGAAACCACAAGCATGCCTGGGTGTTGTCCCACACTTGAGGACCCAGTTCTTGCCTAAGGGCATGTAGTGAGTGTGGCTTAGGGAGGCAAGTATGTCCTACCCTTGATGTGCCCTAAGCGTGATGTGGGGAATCAAAATGGACTAGGGGCTTAGGGGCAAAGCCAGCCGACCAAAGCCACTAGATGCTTCTAACTTGAGGACCCCTAGGTGCAATGACTATGGCCTACATGTAATGAGATTATTCGGTTGCTTCCCCCTGTCAAGATTGTAGGAGAGAAGGAAGGAGTCTCACTTGTAGCTTTCTCACTTGCACAATGGGGGAATACACACACAGGTGGAGGTTAAAAACAGTTTTCCTCTTCTTAGTTGTGTAAGCCAAAAAGAACGCTAGTACAGAGAAATAGAAGAACCCTATATATGAGTCTCAAACCAAACTCAACTAACTAAGGTGGCATACTAATTGAGCCACGAACTAGAGTAGATAAGGATAGCTATCATCTAGCTATTATTCATGGGCGATGTACCAACCGCATCTACAGCTAACAAGTCGGTGACATAAATGCACAACGGTCACCTTGGCATATCACGAGTGGAGCTCAATATCTCAACACTCCCCCTCGAGCTCAATCCCAATTCCTGCACACCCAGCAGGTCTCTGAACTTGGGCAGCTTCTCTGTGCCCAATGCCTTCGTAAATATGTCAACTACGTGATCCTCTATGCTGACATAAACTAGATCAATAAGACCTAGTAAAACCCTCTCCCGCACATAGTGATAATGCACCTCAATGTGCTTTGTTCTAGCATGATAGACTGGGTTATTTGCCAAGTGTATACTACTCATGTTGTCACAATAAATGACAACTGGCCCATCTGTAGGCTGATGCATATCATAAAGTAGCTTATGCAACCAAGCTACCTCACATGCAGTCATTGTTGTACCCCTGTACTCAGCCTCTGTGCTTGACAAGGCAACTGTAGGCTGTTTCTTGCTGCTCCAAGTGACTACAGCACTCCCAAAAGAGAACACATATCCACTGGTAGATCGTCTATCAAAAATACTACTAGCCCAATCAGCATCAGTGTATCCATGCAACTGTATCTGAACCCTAGTCTCATAAAATAGTCCATACTGCAATGTGGACTTCACATACATGAGTATACGTCTAGCCGCATCCAAATGCGGTTTCCTTGGAGCTTGCATAAACTGACTTACCAATCCAAGAGCATAGCTCAAATCTGGCCTGGTAATAGTCATATAAATCAAACTTCCTACTATGCGCCTGTACATAGTAGGGTCTTTCAGAAGCTCACCTGCATCTGCGCTCAACTTTGCATTCTGCTCCAAAGAAACTGAAATAGGGTTACAGCCTGTCATCCCATATTTGGAGAGCATGTCCAATCCATATTGTCTCTACAAGAGCCGTATCCCACTTGGTGATCTAATCACCTCAATGTCCAAGAAATAACGCAGCTCTCCCAAATCCTTCATCTCAAACTTCTACTTCAATAGCATTTTCACATGAAGGATATCTTCATCACTATCACTTGTCATAATCAAATCATCAATATAAATGACAAGTAGTATAATACCTTTCTCTGTTTTTCTCACGTCAAGTGAGAAATCTGCCTTGGAAATCTGAAAGCCAATAGTGACAAGATACTGTCCTATCTTGTCAGACCATGCTCTAGGTGCTTGCTTCAAGCCATACAAGGCTTTCTTCAACCTGCAAACAAACTCAGGATGAATAGCATGCACATAACCTGGTGGCTGCTCCATATAGACCTCTTCTTGCAAATCACCATGCAAGAAGGCATTATTTACATCCATCTGATGTAAAGACCATCCCTTTGATGCAACCATAGCAATGACTGCTCTTACGATTGCCATCCTTGCAACCGGACTGAATGTTTCTTCATAATCAATGCCATATGTTTGTGCATACCCCTTGACTACTAATCTTGCCTTGTATCTGTTCACAGAACCATCTGCATTGTGCTTCACCTTATAAACCCACTTACAACCAATTGCATTCTTATCTTCAACAAAGGTACCAATTCCCATGTAGCATTTGCTTCCAAGGCATCCATTTTTTCATCCACAGCTTTCTCCCATTTTTCTTTTCCCATGGCTTGCTCAAAAGAAGTCGGTTCTGGTTCCTGTATCACTTTGACTATATAGGCATAGTGAATGGCTGTAAATCCATCATATTTCAGCCTATCCACAGGATACCTAGCTCTGGTAGACGTGCGCAAAGTAGGCTCACTTCCAGGTGCTCTCAAAACATCCCTGGTCTTCCTTACTCTAGGTGTAACAACAGAAGGAATACCCAACTCATCATCAATGCTCTATTCTGAGCCACTGGATTCACCATCCAGATAAGAGTGACCTACATTCACATCAAACATGGGCTGATCTACCTTCTCTTTTCCTTTTCGTGATACCTGTATACCACTATCTGCATTGCTTTGAGGAGATTCTCATGATCTCAATCTGCCTGTCCATGGCGAAGAATGTGAACCACTGCTAGAGGACACTCTAGATCCACTAATATCTCGTGGACTGCTGCTGTGAATTCTGTGTAGCATTACCATTTTGTGCATCTACATTATCAATCACATTTACTGGTTTATACCAGCTACTCATCTCATCAAAAACAACATCTCTGCTCACTGTAAACTTACGAGCAGAAGGGTTGTAGCATCTATACCCGTTCTGCTATACAGAGAGTAACCAATAAATATGCACTTCTCAACTTTTGGATCCAACTTGGATCTCAACTCATCTGGCACATGAACATAGGCAATGCAACCAAAAATTTTCAAATGAGAAATATCTGGTTTCCTACCAGTATACCTCTCCTCTGGAGTCATGCCATGTATTGCTACAATGGGAGTCCTATTCATTATGTAGACTGTTGTAGCAACTGCCTCAGCCGAGTAAAAATCTCGCAGGTCTTTTTCATTGAGCATGGCACGAGAGACCTCTCCAATATGCTTGTTTTTTCTTTTCGCAATTCCAATTTGCTGTGGGGTATGACTACATGAATATTGCTGCTTTATGCCATGCTCCTGCAAGAACCTTGCAAACTCATTTGAGAGGTACTCTCCCCCTCCATCTGACCTTAGGCATTTTATTTGCAGGCCTATTTCTTTTTCAACCATAGCTTTAAGAGTTTTGAAATGCCCAAAAACTTCACTTTTCTTTTTCATAAAATACACCCAAACTTTTCTACTATAGTCATCAATAAAAGTGACAAAATAATGATAGCCTCCAATATATGCAGCTTTAGTAGTCCACACATCAGAATGGACTAATTCCAATGGCTTCTTACTCTCTTGAACATGTCTAGGAAATGGTTTCCTTGCCTGTTTTCCAAATTGACAAGCTTTACATACCTTATACATTTCTGCAACCTTGAATTTAGGCAATCCTGCAACAATATTTTGGGCCTACATTGATTTAAGTCACTGCATTAACATGACCAATGCGTTTATGCCAGATATCAATATCTACAACTACACCGGTCCCATGTGAAAACATTGCTGAACTCAATTTAGGCATGTCTGCATCCAACGTAAATATTCTGCCCTTCTTCTTTCCTTTTGCTATCAAGCAGCCTTTATTTTTCATATCCTCAACAAAGCATCCATGAGGATTAAATCTGACCTGCAAGCCTTGCTCAACCATTTGACCAACAGAAACCAGATTTTTGGTGATATTCGGGACATGAAATACATCTGACAGGTATTTCTTTTTCCCATCTTGCATAGACAAAGGAATTTTTCCAATCTGCACAATAAGATGTGCAGTATCATGACCAGTCTCTACAAATCCTAGTTTTTCCATTTTCCTTGCATCCTGCATCCATTCTGCATGACCTGTCATGTGGTTTGACGCACCTGAGTCAACATACCACACTTCGTTGCTTTCTTCTGTACTTGTCACAAAATTGTTCATGTGCTACACCATAAACAAATGCTCATTTCTGTCATCACCCTGTCTACTAGAAGATGCATAATTTCCTTGTTGCAATTTTCCATTCATGATGTCATTCTGCTTTTTATAACAGTCTTTAGCCATATAACCCATTTTACCACAGTAGTAGCATTCAACATTGCTGTTTGCATTTTGGCCTCTTTGACATCCACCACGACCTCTTTGGCTCCCTCTACCTCTAGCGTTACCACGTCCTCCTCCATAGGACTAGTTTTCTTGTGTTTGCTACATATTCTGATTTCTATTACGGCCTCCAGAGCAGCCTCCTCTACCTCTGCCTCTACCTCTTCCAGCATTTGAGTAGAAGATAGCTTCTTTTGAAGTTCCTCCTGAAGAAGATGCACCACCATTTCTCTGCTCCTCAGAAATTAGAAGAGCAATCAACTCCTCAAAATCAGAAAATCTTTCACGGACGGAAATGGATGTTCAGAACTGTGCATAATCCTTTCCTAGACCATTCAAGATCACAGAAACTAAATCATCATCTTCCACTGGCAACCCAATAGAAGCAAGTGCATCTGCAATCTTCTTCGCCTTCATGTGGTAATCATTGATGCTCATACTTTCTCTTTGCACATTGTGCAACTCTTGCTTGAGCTGCATTTTCCTGGCTTGCGTATTTGTGCTATACATTTTTGACAAAGTATCCCATGCCTCCTTTGGCGTACTTGCATCTTGAATATGCACAATCATAGAGTCTGAAATACTAATAGACAGCCAGTACATAACTTTTATGGCTCTCTCATGCCATCCTTTAAATGCCTGCATTTGCTATTGATTGGAAACATCAAGAAGATCTGGTTCTTCTTCATTTCCTGCAACGAATTCCCAATATCCTTTTCCCATAAGGAAATTCGTCATTCTAAACTTCCATGCTTGGAAGTTGTTCTTGTCAAGCTTTTCAGTGACAATCTGTGAAAGAGAATCAGACACCATTACAGAACACTGCAAAGAATTCTGTCATTGCAAAAAACACAGCTTCAGCCTCACAAGGGCAAATCTGCAAAACTAACGAAAGTGGTATTTGACCACACAGTCACTTCCTAGTGATGATTTTGCATCAACAGGCAACAAGGATGATTCTGTAACTCCCAATGTCTCTACGCACAGGCATACAATGCAATTTCTACAGTAACTTTTCATGGACCTGTAGAATAGTGATCGCACAGCAAAAACAGAGCCTTTTCCTGAGTGCGTGCGGAAAACTTCCTCCTCCAAAACAAGCCCCGAAATGGCCTCGAATCACAAAAATAGGGCAACCACAGGCTAAAGCCCTATCCCGCAACATATACTGCCCTCTTGTTATATCACGAAGGGCGTCTCAATCTAAGACAATGCACTCTTGCACTTTCCAGCTATGCTACCTGCAGAGACTTGCTCCCAAACTCAAAAAATGAAAGCAACACTGATCCTCTTACCAGAACACCGCGAACTTGGTTTGCTTTCTTGAGCTCCTTACCACGAACCAGGCTCTGATACCATGTCAAGATTGTAGGAGAGAAGGAAGGAGTCTCACTTGTAGCTTTCTCACTTGCACAATGGGGGAATACATACACAGGTGGAGGTTGAAAACAGTTTTCTTCTTCTTAGTTGTGTAAGCCAAAAAGAAAACTAGTACAGAGAAATAGAAGAACCATATATATGAGTCTCAAACCAAACTCAACTAACTAAGGTGGCATACTAATTGAGCCACGAACTAGAGTAGATAAGGATAGCTATCATCTAGCTATTATTCATGGGTCGTGTACCAACCGCATCTGCAGCTAACAAGTTGGTAACATAAATGCACAATGGTCACCCTGGCATATCACAAGTGGAGCTCGATATCTCAACACCCCTGTGATTTCCTTCTAGTGATCTCTTATTGTTTCTCTTTTCTCTCTCTTTTTTTATTTTTATTTTTTTTAATAGACAAAAAACTATTCTTCGTCATCAAAGTCATGAGAGGGAGGAGTTGGGGGCTTAAGAGATTTATTAACGAATCTCTAGCTTTGCATGTATCCTTTGAGGTTCATTCGTGCCTAGAGAGAAGTAGTTGAAAGGAATCGGAAGCAACTATCATTCATATCTTCTAAGAGAGCTAAGCAAAAAGAGCATAGGTGTGTAAAAAGGGATTCTAACCCCTATAAAGCTAGAAAAGGAAAGAAAGCAAAATCCTTGACCAAATGTTCATCGCCTTGCGAAGGCCTGGTAGGTTGGTTCCTGAGGACGAGTCAGGACCCGGGGCTGATGCCTTGTCTTCCTAGGGGTGGCACCTAGCCGACAAAATAAAAATAAGCGAAGGTTAGAGCAAAAACAAAAGTGAGCATCAAAAAAGGATTAAGTATCACCTTGCAAGGGCCTGGTAGGTTCTTGGGTACCGAGACAGGCCATGCGGCTGATGCCATGTCCTCCTTGGGTCACTACGCTTAGCTCCCTCCTTTCTACATGCCCAAGTATGGAAAAATAAAAGCCCAAAATGAACATGTGTTAAACAAAAATATTTCTTGATCAGGCTGTAGGAGTCCTCGCCTAGTAGGAGCTCCTCCTTGAGTTGCCCTCAGTTAGGAAAGTAGTTCAAACCGCCACTTAAGGCGAACTCTTTGACAAATCTTTTTAGCTTAGCCGTGTTGCAGCAGTTGGTTAGTAACTAGCTTTAGGCTTTTTGACAGAGTATACTAGGCCTACTCTTGTAGATTTCATGCCTTGGTTTTGACAAGGGGTAGGGCGAGAGCTGTGATGTGTTTTGTTGGGTATATTTTGTATCAGCTTGATGCTCTTTGTAGTTGTGTTGATGTGTAGAACTATTCATGGGATTCGGACGGGCTGAGTCGCCCTAGCCTATGGTTGCCAATGAGTGGTGATTTTTGCCTCTAGAAGGTGCTTAAAATTTGCCAAAATATCCGAATTTCAAGGGAAAAATCAACTCCATCGAAGGTGGCATAGGCAATCGAGTCGATTTTAAGCAGCAAGCAGCTGACGAGTTCCAAAAGTGCTTTGAAGACCCACCAATGTGTCATAGTTCATGGGTTTTTCCATTCTATGAGAAAAATATATACGAAATAAGGCATTACACCTATGCAACGCAACACAACCTAAACATTAGAGGGAAAGGGTGAGGTTAAGAGATTAAGAGGGTTGAGATGGTTTGAATCTTTGAAATATTTGACTTGCATTTCATTTAGAATTGTGATATTTTAGTTTAAGGGGCTAGTAGCACGAGAAATCGATGCTAATCTCCATACATCGAAACATATGTTTAGTGAAGATCATGAAAGGGCTATTTTTTCACACCACAAAATGCTGATTTGATAAATATTGTTTGTGCACTAGGATCATATGCACTATTCATGATGCATGCCACATGGTATTAGTCCTGGATTGCATAGCAATTGTCTTCCTAGGATATGACTTATATGTGGAGTAGAAAGGAGCCTAAGCTGTAGGTTAGTTGTACGGTTTCCTTGGGACAATTTGGTGAGGATCTATATATTCCTAGATCGTACAAAACAAGAAAAAAGTGGAGTTTGTGCATTATGTTTTACATGTTAGGCAGCGCATCTTGGGGCCAATCCTGGAGATGTAGGAGAGCTGCAATGGAGCCGTAGAAGTTATCCGAGAGGTGCTTCCCTATGTTTGTGATATGAGGTATTATATCTATATGTTATGGGATCTCCCTCTGAGGAGAAGGCAAAGTAAATGTTGGATTGTGTCCTATTACAAACGCAAAATCAGTATTAGAGTTTAGTGTAGTGTGGGCCTTAGATGCTCCTGGCTGCAAGGCTGTGTGGGGTGTCTTGTGTGTCTTAGAGGTCCGGCAGTGCTAGAGCCAATGTCAGGCCCATTTTAGGTCCCGACAATGGCAAGGCCTATGCCCTTGGCATAAGAAGTAATGAGGCATTACTTGTGTGCTTGGTCGCGGAGAAAAGCTCGATGTCAATGAGTTCCTCAATTGCTTGGGGGGCCTTAATGAATACAAATTCTGATTCTTCCCATGATCAAGGCAGCGTGCATACCTCTATTGCTAAAGGCTCATCTAAAAGACCTAGATCTAATCAATCATAGCTTTCAGCAAGTGTGGTAAATGTGGCATCCAAATGCCGAAGGCAACCAACCAAGTCATCCCCTATATTTTTAGCTAAATTTGCAACTAAGGCAAGGATCAATCATCATTCGTAA
Organism: Lygodium microphyllum; assembly: GCF_053477565.2. Classification (NCBI taxonomy): domain Eukaryota; kingdom Viridiplantae; phylum Streptophyta; class Polypodiopsida; order Schizaeales; family Lygodiaceae; genus Lygodium; species Lygodium microphyllum. Next base: position 50,563,789 of record NC_141140.1, on the reverse strand, counting down.
GAGGGTTTTAAACCTATTGTGGATTGGGGTTTGACTAGACTCGACAACTCAGGAGCGGCGGCTAACGTTGTTGGAGGGGTTTTTGTCGAAAGGTCGAATCCACCGAGGATCAGAAGTAGAAGGAAGTAGAGAGAGGAGATGGAAGAGAAGATAGAGAATACCCAAGTGGTAAACACGAAAAAAACAAATCACAATGAATTGAATCAATATGTTTTGAAAGAACCTGGAATCTTTGCACTACTCAGAAGCAATCTCCAGGCATTAGTTCTCCTGGAGCTCCTTTGTAGACCAAAAACGTGGATCAGAAAAATCAGCTCTTTCTCTGCTGTTCGGAACCCAAATCTGATGGCTTTGTTGGCTCCAAAAGGGGGGGTAAAACCCCAGGACGCTTGGTCACGGATCTCCCAAATCACTCCTTCTTCTTTCTTCAGTTCAATCTACAGTTTTCAACCTGTTTATAACGATCGCGGCGAGCGCGATTTCGTCAATCTATCTTTTTTTTTAAATCTCCTAATTGGCTGAAAAAGCAACTAACTTTTTGCATGCCATCCTAATCTAAAAGATTTTCTAATTTTTTTAGATTTTTACAATAAATAATATCAAATATAGACTAAAATTATCCAAAAATCTAGTATTTTTGGATAATCCATGCAACTCACACTAGTACTAATGGCTCAGATCACATTGACTCTCTAGATCAATAGAGAAGTCAGATGATGATGCATTCCATACTTTTTTACACTGTGTCCTCATAACATCACGACAACGTGTGCAATTTGGCCTCTCAAGTGCGCTAAGCTTGGTTTGGGATTCTGATTTTGTGCTGCTAGATGTTTGTGAAGCTTGAGTAGCACTAGTAATGCTGGGTTAGGTTGGTTTGGATTCAGCATTGCGGTTTCAATCAATAGACTTGTTGAGGTTCTGTAGGGTCAATGATGTTGGGCTTTAAGGGCCTCCAGCTTGAGCTTTTTGTGATTTTACTGCCTAACCTATTGCACGGCTTTGTATAGTCAGGCTTGAGGGTGGCTTTGTATAGTCGGGCTTGAGGATGTCATTTGAATAGAGCCGCTAGCCTACTTGATTTTAGGCACCCATATATAGGCATTGCCCTTGTAATAGCCTTGCACTTGCAATAAGGTTTTGGAGACCCATCTTGACTTGACCGTTTGTCGGTGTCTATATTTGCTTTGTTGCCTCCTAGGTTTTGAGCATGAGTTCCTAGGTATGCGGGGTCATGGTTGCAGGCTCCTAGGTAGTAGTCCTTGATGTTTAGGCACCCACTTGAACTATAGTTCAAGGGCCTTAGTTTTGATCTCAGTGGTGTGCTGATGGTGTGGCTTGGCGGGTTGTGACAAGTCTTGACCCCCCTCCTTAGACTTGGTGGTGGGTTTCTCTACCGGTGGCCTCGCGAGCTTTAATGGAGCCACGCTACCCTTGCTAAAAGCCATGACTATTCATACATTGCTGATAACAAGGTGAATACGATCTGACTCGTAGTTGACATTATAGTGCGCTTGCTTTTTAAATGAGTGTCCTAACATTGATTTTCATGACTGGCATCCTTTGTATTTGATAGCACATAAAAGATTATGGGCATGCTTTCAGACTCGATAAAGGCTATGACTTTGCACTTTCCTAAAAGGGCATACGATCGACCCCCAAATGGGCTAAGTTTGGCATTGGTAGGTTGTAGTTGTGGGCAGCCAATTTGAGTCCAATGATCATGAGTTAAGATATTGAAATCAGCTCCCTCATCGATCAATGCATTGAAGGTATGTGTGTTTGTTGGGTAGTGATCATTATGCGCAAGTAAGAAGGTGCTACTACCTCTTCAGCTTCCTCCTCAATTTTCATTGTTGGGGCAACTCAAACTTGCGACTCTAGCATGGGAGGCTCATGCAGTGGATGCATGGGAGGGTAGTATTTCTTTATGTGGCTCATATTGAAGAAGCATATGCCCTCTCCATCTAGGGTCTCGATCTCTACATTGCTAGTTCGATTAATAGTGTGGACCCGAAAAGGCCCTAATCCCCTAAACTTAATGTTCTATTTATGGCCCTTTATTGAGTACAACAACACTAAGTCACCATGTTTAAATTCTCGTTGCTTGATGTACTTGTCAAACCAACTATTGCAGCATGCCTCCTCGCAAATCAGTGCACGGGTGGTGAGAAGTCAAGTCTCTAATAAGCATTCTAGCTCGATTAGACGATCAGTCCATGCCTCCTTTCCATCCCATCTCTCTTGGGTGGCTATTCTCAGGCTTGAGACAAGGAACTCTACACGTAGGATGGCTTTGTTAGAAGTCAAGCTCACTTCAGTCCATCTTTATGAGTGACTGACATCTGTGACAGCTAGTGTGTGTGTACAACTGTCTCCATGTGATTACATTGAATAAGTCGGGTATGTGTTAGTCAATGACCTAACTAGAGTTAGTCAGTTAGGTCTACACCTAGTCTAGTTTACTTTTACACTGTATTGTGTACTTCTCAGTTAGTTCTTGAATAATGAAGAAAACATAATGAGAGCCTGAAGGCTCATGGATATGGAGTATTCCCTGTCTCTCTCTCCCATCTTTGAACATGGTATCAGAGCAGGACTTGATGGACTTCTTGGAGCAAGAGGCAGTGAAGATGACCTGCAGAAGCTGAAGCCTTAGGTCTTTTCAAAACAGGTAGGCTGCCATTGTCAATGGGAAGGTAGGCATTGTGTGATTGCTCATTCCATGGTTCAAGCTACTATCTGTGGCTTGCTTAGAGTCTTGAGAAGGGAGTATTGAGAACTAATTAGTGTCTCATCATCAACATAATCATCAAAACATACTGCAGCAAGTTCTGGATAGGTTTGCGTAGTTGCGCCTACTGCCATAAAGGCCCTCCATGGCTGGGATGCAGGGTATAGTGCATATTACAGTTGATAGGCAGCTTAGATACACACTTTGCAAGAGTTGTTGATGACTTTGAAGCCTAATACATGACTGTGAACTCTGTTATGAGGTGCTGAAGTGATACACAGATCTGAATCTGAAGCAGACATGCTGGAATCTGTGACAGGACAGTATGTATGATGTCTTGTTTGATACATTGAAGCTACATGAAATGTATTTTGGCTTCTATTAAAGCATTGATATGTCCAGGAAGGCTTATGTATCATATCTCATGCTTATGGATTGAAGTTTGGCACAAAAAAGAATTCAAATCTGGCATGTTTTAATGGCTGAAAACTGTCATTAAATAGTGGACAACAAGCATCACCTTCCACTAAAGCATTACATGCTACCTTGGGCACCCGTCATCTACATGAGGTGACATATGTATGCTGAGTTCTTAGAGGATCAAAGAGAGCTTTAGATATTACTGAATGCTGAAGTTTTGGAGTTGAAGCAAATGCAATTTCATCTTCTTGGCTGAATATCGACTGTAAATGCAATGTATGACTTGGCTCATTGAAGGCAGGGTGCCTAGAGTTACCCGCATAGTCACATATTGACTCTGTCACACTGGAGAAAATGTATGACATGATTTGAAGACATTTTGGAGCTGCTTAAAGCTTGTTATGCTAATTTTTGGTTGACTGCAACCTGCAACCAAATTAGTTGACACTTGTACTTGTTGTTTATACACTGCTTTGTGCTTATAAAGACATATTTGGAGTGACATATGTACTAGCAGCTATCTGGGAAATTCTGGGACATGTATGACATGTATGCATGTTGTTTTTGGACTTGAATTTGTTGTTGGTTATACACAGTCTACAGTTTTTAGACTGCATCTTTGGTCCCTGGCAGTGAGGTTGTAGGAGTTTAAACTGAAGCAAATACATAGCATATGTATTGACTATTTTACCTACGAGTTAGACCATTTTTTTTGGGACTGTTTTGGGTTATCAGTGGGCTGAAATACCCTGGTTTTTTTACTGCAATTAGTTGCAGAAAACTATCATAAACTGTTGTGGACTAAACTTGGTCAGTCATACTTATTGGTTTGCAGGTAGTTAAACATCTGACAGACAGTCTATTGCATCATGGCTAATGCACATGGGACTAATAATATCACTCAGATAGTTGGAGAGAAGTTAGACAACAAGAACTTTGCATTATGGAAATTCAGAATGAAGAACTTTCTAGTTGGCAGGGGTTACTGGGATCTATGTACAGGAGATGAGGCTGCTCCTGAGTTGCCTGCAACAAATCCAACTAATGAACATAAAAGAGCTCATAGGCTATGGAATGAGAGAGCATGCAAGGTGCTGCATTGGTTTTCTCTATGTATATCTGATGCTACAGTAATTCAAATCACTGGATGTGAGACTCCGAAGGATGTTTGGGACATACTGATGAAATTTTATGGAACCATGACACATGCACGAAAGATCCAGTTGAAACAGCAGTTCAACAACATGTCTAGGAATGGTAGGAGCATCCAGGTGTATACCACGAAGATTAAGACCATAGCTGATCAATTTGCTACCATTGGCTCAAGTGTATCAGAAGATGATATGATTGTTGTTGCCTTGAATGGATTAGGGAAAGAGTACAAAGCCTCCTACCTGGGAAGAGCTAGTTGCTTTGTTGCTGCATGAGGAGGTCAAACTTGGTTTGAATACAGGTTCCAGTGCATCTCAGTGTAGAGACACTGTGTTATACTCTAGCCAGTGTGGCAGAGGATTTAAAGGTCGTGGTTCATTTCGAGGTCGTGGTGACACTCGTAATGCTTATGGACAACAGCAGCGGTAGGGTAATTGGCATGGTGCAAATACACAAGGCCAGCATGGATCTAGTGGGTTTAGATGCAGGGGGAGATCACCCCGTGGTAGAGGTGGTGGATCTGGTTCATGGCAGTCATCTAATCAGTCCAATAGGGACAAGGATTGCCATTATTGCAGCAGGTATGGGCACATTGCAATAGACTGTTACAAGAAGCAGGGAGATATGAAGGCAAAGGGCAGATAGCATGGGCACTATGCATCTTCTAGTGGTGCTCATGATGAGCAAGTTGATAGACTCTTTGCCATGCAGCATGTATCCAAAAATGCATCGAGACATAATAGAGATGATAGATGGTACATTGACTTTGGAGCGTCAAACCACATGACACCACATGAAGAGTGGTTTGATGAGATGGTTGCAGGTACACATGGCCATGTATGTACTGGGGATGACACCCAACATGACATCAAGCATAAAGGGATTGTTCCTCTCATGATGCCTGATGGCAAGAAGAAAGGCATGCATGATGTATTACATGTACCGACCATAACAAAGAATCTTTTGTCTGTGAGTCAAATGGCAGAACAGAATCTGCAAGTGAGATTTAACAAAGATGGATGTTTCATTGAGGAGTATGGAAATGGCTGCAAGTTAATTGCCAAGGGCAGAAGGGATGGCAGGATGTTTACATTGGATGCGACCATTTCGGGACTTAAGATAGCCATGTTTGCTCATGATGAGAGTGCCATTCGGGATGTAGAGATTTGGCATAAGCGGATTGGACATGTCAATGTACAAAAGCTGAAATCTATGTAGCAGAAGGAAGTAGTACTTGGATTACCCAAATTCAAGTATAATGACTTTGCATGTATGCCCTGCATGTCAATTTGGGAAGTAGACACGATTTCCTTTCATGAGACATGTAAAAAACAGCACTAGGCCTTTACAGTTGGTGCACTTTGATGTCTGGGGTCCTTCACATAATGCTTCTTTTGGAGGTGCACGGTATTATGTATCATTTATTGATGATTTCAGTAGGTACACTTGGCTTTATATTTTGAAGCATAAAGATAATGTGTTTGATGTATTCAAAGACTTCAAGAAGCATGCAGAAAATGAGGTGGGCTGCTACATATCCTGTTTGAGATCAGATGGAGGAGGTGAATATGTCTCTAATTACTTTGACAGGTATCTTGCTAAATATGGGATCAAAAGACAGCTCACATGTAGCTATACACCGCAGCAAAACGGTGTTACAGAGAGGAAAAACAGGGTCCTGATGGAATCAGCTAGAGCTATGCTGAATGAGAAATGTCTGCCAAATGGTTATTGGGCTGAAGCAGTGATGACTGTTGTCTATGTGCTGAATCGAACCCCTACAGTAGGGATTCATGATGTCACTCCATATGAGAGGCTGTATAGTCATAAACCTGATATTTCGCACTTGAAGGTATTTGGCAGCATTGCATATGTGCATATATCGAATGAGAAGAGGAAGAAACTGGATCCTAAGGCAATGAAGAGTGTGTTTGTGGGATATGCACAAGAACAGAAAGCTTATAAGTGTTGTGTACCTTCTACGCATGAGACACTCATAAGCAGAGATGTGGTATTTGATGAGTTAGTATCCTGGTATGGGAATCCTGTTGCAGTGCTCTACTGATGGCTCACCCAGTATGAGTCGTGCTGAAAATACTCCTGCAAAGAGTACTTCCATGAGTGGTCAAACAGGTGATTTATCATCTACAGTGAGTCCTTGGACAGGACAATTGCACAATCACACTACTGCATCCACTGACACGGATATGTCAGTGAGGGGGAGAACAAATAAGGGAAAAGAAAAGGTTTTTGAAGATGTAACATGTCCACTCACTGCAGGTTATGACTCATCTAGCAGTGATAGCTTAGACAGTGAATTGGGGATTCCGTTTGTTATGATGCCAGGTGCTAGGCAAAGTCGTTATGTGCTGCCTCATGAGAGGCAAGCTCACAATGAGCCACAGCTCAGGAGATCAGAGAGGGTCAGACGACCTGTTGATAGGTACACTTACACTGGATATTCATCCCGTCATTATGCTTATATGATGAAAGTAACAGGTTTTAGAAAACCAAGTAAGTTTGATGAGGCAGTTGCAAATGAGGATTGGCATGCTGCTATGGATGAGGAATATTCATCTTTGGCTGAAAATGGCACATGGGATTTGGTACAATTCCCTGAGGGCAAAACACCTATTGGCTGTAAGTGGGTGTATAAGGTAAAATGTAAATCAGATGGATCATTGGAAAGATACAAGGCCAGCTGGTTGCAAAAGGGTATGCGTAGCAATATGGCCTTGATTATGAGGAGACTTTCAGCCATGTAGCAAAGATGGCTACAGTTAGAACTGTGATTGCTTTGGCAGTAGCTAAAGGCTGGAAACTATGGCAGATGGACATAAAGAATGCCTTTCTAAATGGAGAGTTACAGGAAGAAGTTTACCTGGAACAGCCTGAAGGTTATGTGCATCCAGAATTTCCAGCACATGTATGCCGACTGAAAAAGGTATTATATGGGCTGAAACAGGCACCCAAAGCATGGAATGCTCACATAGCAGTTATTTACAGCAACGTGGTTTCCGATTGGGTGATGCTGATCATAGTTTGTTTGTGAAGAAGAAAGATCATGGCTATGTATTCCTAGTTGTCTATGTTGATGACTTGATCATTACATGAGATGATGAAAGCGGGATTGCTGAAGTAAAGACATGTTTACAGGCTGAGTTTAAGGTCAAGGACCTAGGAGAGCTAAAATATTTTTTAGGGATTGAGGTTGTCTCTACACCTCAAGGCATATGGTTGCTACAGAAGCAGTATGCTCAAGACATGTTACAGAAATATGGTATGGATGACTACAAGCCTATGGATATGCCTTTAGAGCAGAATGTCAAGCTGCAGATTGATGTTGGGACAGAGATTGAGAATGTTACCATGTACAGACAGATGGTAGGCAGCTTGACCTATCTCACGATCACTAGACCTAACTTAAGTTATGCTATGGGGCTGATCATTCAGTTCATGCAGAAGCCTCGCAAACCACACTTGGATGCAGTCAAGAGAATTCTGAGATATGTAAAGAGTACCATAGATCATGGGCTATTTTATGCATATGGGAAACCCCTTGACTTGATGGGGTATACTGATGCTGACTAGGCTGGTTGAACTTATGACAGGAGGTCAACCAGTGGCTATGCATTTGGATTGGGTAGTAGCATGATCAGTTGGCAGAGTAAGAAACAACCTACAGTTGCACTGTCCAGTACGGAAGCAGAGTATCGTGGTGCGGCCTTAGCGGCCTATGAAGCTATGTGGTTATAGAAGTTGTTGAATGACTTGGGAGTACACTTGGACAGCAAAGTAAGGCTATATTGTGACAATTTAAGGAGTGTCATGTTAGCAAGCAATCCTGTTTATCATGCAAGATCGAAACACATTGAGGTTCACTACCATTTCATCAGGAAAATGGTTTTAGCAGATCAGATTGACTTGGAGCATGTGAAGACTGAAGACTAGGTAGTAGACATCTTTACCAAATCACTTGGTAAAGATAAGTTCATTCACTTTAGACAGCTACTTGGAGTGATGCAGATGATTTGAGTTTTGTTTTGAGCTTGAGTGGGAGTGTTAGAAGTCAAGCTCACTTCAGTCCGTCTTTATGAGTGACCGACATCTGTGACAGCTAGTGTGTGTGTACAGCTGTCTCCATGTGATTACATTGAATAAGTCGGGCATGTGTTAGTCAACGACCTGACTAGAGTTAGTCAATTAGGTCTACACCTAGTCCAGTTTATTTTTACACTGTATTGCGTACTTCTCAGTTAGTTCTTGAATAATGAAGAAAACATAATGAGAGCCTAAAGGCTCATGGATATGGAGTATTCCCTGCCTCTCTCTCCCATCTTTGAAGAGGCTTTAGTCTCATAGGTTAACTTGAAGGGACTCTGTCCTACTGTTTTTTTATAGGATGTTTGATAGGCCAATAAGGCTGCCATTAGTTTGTTGTCCCAACCACTATGCACAAGGAGGTAGAGACTACTTTGGTCAAGACACTCACTAAGATCTTGTTAGTAGACTCAGCGTGGCCATTTGCTTGAGGGTAGTAGGGTGAGGATTTTTTATGGATCATCAGAAAGGTTAACAAGAGGTGAGTGATCACCTCATTAATGAAGTGTGTGCCTTGATCACTAACTAGTTCAATGGGGGAGCCAAATCGTGAGATCACCTGCTCCCAAAGGAACTTAGGAGTGGTTCTAGCATCGTTTTTCCTCGTGGCTCACACTTCTACCCATTTTGTGAGATAGTATGTAGCAACAATGATGTACTTGGCCTACGAGTATTATGGAACAAGGCTAAACAGCACAATGAAGTCAATTTTTCACTTCTCAAATTGTTTCCTTGCAATGATTGGACTTAGTTCCATTTTTTCCTTGCAAACGGATACTTTGGTTTGTTAGCACTCGTCGCAGTGCTTTACAAATCGTGCTATATCTTGAAAAAGAGTAGGCCACAATAGTTGAGACAGCACCACCTTGCAGGCTGTCATGTCTCCACTAAAATGCCCTCCTGCAATTCCATTGTCTGCTTCTGCAAGTGCATCATGCATCTCATGTTCATACACACATCTACGCAGCAAGCTGTCATGCCACCCTAACCTATAGAGTTGTCCTACTACTATCAACTGATAGGGTTGTATTTTAAGGATGAGTTGCCTAAGTCGGGTCTTCTTGATGGGTCTTTCAGGTAGTGCATACAATTAATAAATAACAAACGATGTATGCTCCGGGAAGAGATATCCTGAATCCCATATGCATAGTGAGGAGAGTGGAGAAGCTGAAAAGCTATAAAGACATGTACTTGGTTCACTTTTCAATGAAATGCTATTTTGTACTTTGTACTTCATTCTATGTCTCTGTCATGGTCAAGTCAAGATTGTGTTTATGAGTCCAAGCCTACATCTTGGAACCTAATTCACTTGAGCAATAGTTTGTCTTCTTGTCTATGTCACTATAAGTCTTGTTATCGACTTTGGTCCTCCATAGTTAGTGCTATGCTCTAGATCCATGTTTTTTCACATGGTATCAGAGCTTGTCGAGCATGGCTTAGCTTCCATTTTTGCTCTTCTCCCTACTCCCCCAACTTCTCACAGCTCAGCTCTAGCTCAGGACAAGTGCATGAGTTCATCTCCTACTTCATTCTCACACATCTCTTCTTGGTCACCATAGCCAACTTGCACCCACTCACCTTGGAGCCCCTAGATCTCCCAATATAAGCAATATCTCACTAAGATCTCTTCTGCAAACTTCTTCCCCTACTCCTGGAGCTTCTCTTTGGCACCTCAATTACTGACATTGGTACACTATACCTCAAGCATTATGAAATTTTTTTGAATATGTCTAGTTTGCATTGTTCGTACTGTTGTTGTTGTGCACACTGGCTACGATTCTCCCTACAAGCATAAGGCAATTGAAGCTTACTATATGGGCCATCTCTCCATCAAATCTTTTGTCATTTGACTGCGTGTATATACTGCTATAGACGAAAAACCAATTAGGTTGAGAACCCTAATCACAATCCATCATAGCCAAAAAGTTACTAAGCTTCATTTCTCACCTTATTTGCTTATCCTTGCTAGTTGGAAGACTCAAGGGGCCCCTTGCAACTCTCATCTACTCAATGCCACTGATTAATCAACAAGGAGGACATGTCCTTGAGGATTTTTCAAGATTTGGAAAGAATCAAGTCAACAACATCTATCTCAACAAGGAGACTCAACATCAATAGTATCTCTTGATACTCAATCAATGTCTCTTGTGTATTTAGCTCACCCATGAACAAGCCATTCACTGATTTTACCTCAGCTACTCAAAAACCTATTCTTAGCACGTGTAATGATTTAAAGCCCTATTGATCAAATCCATTTGTAAGTCTCAATTTTTGTGTAAAAGGATAGACACTGCCCGAGTGTTCTCGTGGTAAGACCTCCTTCTAAGATGACTAAACTGGAGCAGATAGCAAAGTTTAATGGTGAAGGCTTTCACGCCTAGAAAGAGAAAACCATGTATCATCTCATGAGGAAAGACCTTTGGGATCTTTTTGAAGAAGATGATGCAGAAGATGCTAAAGAGAAATATGATGCAAAAGACCAGCCTAAAACAAAGGCATGGAAGAAGATGAACAACAAAGCTCTAGGTATTATTGCCTGGGGTCTACCAAATGATGTATTACACCACATCTCTAGCATCAGGGATGTAAAGAAGGCATGGAAAGAACTTGACAAAATCAAATCAAAGGTAAAATTACTTATATAGTTTTATAAGTTGGATGTAAAAGGCAGTTCATCTATGACTATATGCATCAATAAGTTCAAGAGCCTTAAAACTCAGTTAGCAACTCTTAAAAATACTTGCCATTGTTAATCATGAACTGTATGAGAACCTTGTTTCAACACTAAGTAATGTTCCCGATCTCTCACTCAAAGACGTTGAGCACTCACTGCTTGATGGAGAAAGCAAATTTAAAAGCAAAGATGTAAAAGAGACCAACTCAAGGGAAAATTTCTTATACACCAAAGGAGCTGTTGGACCCAAAGGAAGAGGTCAAGGATTCAACACTAACAAGAAAAGTCGAATGACATGTCATTATTGTGGTAAGACTGGCCATATTGCCAGTAAATGTTTCCATGAGAAAAGAGCACAGTAGATGTAGAATGACCACCACCAAAGTCAATTCATGAATGAAGAAGAAGAAGAAGATGCTTCTGCTACCATTAACAACTATGACATATTGTTCTAAGGAATTTATTCCCATAGTGGATTCACTTTGTAAAAACCCTTGCCAAAGATGTAAAATCTCAAGCTTTAACTCAATTAGGCTACCTATGAGCTAGTCTCCTGAGCCATGTTAGCATGTAGGGGGGGGAAAATGCCAGCAAGTGCAGGGACTCATCATTTGAGGGGGAGTTTTGAGAAATAACAAATGATGTATGCTCTAGGAAGAGATGTCTTAAATCCCATAGAGTGGAGAAGCTAAAAAGCTATAAATACATCTACTTGGTTCACTTTTCAATGAAATGTTATTTTATACTTTGTACTTCATTCCGTGTCTCTGTCATGGTCAGCTCAAGATTGTGTTTATGAGTCCAAACCTACATCTTGGAACCTAATTCACTTGAGCAATAGTTTGTCTTCTTGTCTATGTCACTATGAGTCTTGTTATCAACTTTTGTCCTCCATAGTCAGTGCTATGCTCTAGATCCATGTTTCTTCACACGTACTCAAGCACTTAGACTATGTCATCTACCTAGTATGGCATCAAGTCAGCTCTAAACAAGTCCCTTTCGTTCGACAAGTTAAACATATGTGTGTCAGGAAAGTCATTTGTGATGCCCTATCCGATGGCTTCTTTTGTGGATATGCGAAACATATGGTCGGCCATATAGTGCTTCTTCCCTTTGTGTAGGACCACAGAGAAGTCAAACATTTACTAGCAATATGTTAGCATGTATTGCAATGTGTTCTATAGCCCATCGAGCAATGTGTCCCATAGTGCAAGGTTTGTTAACAAGACAAAACAAGGCTTGATGGTCAATAAAGAAGACAAAAGGTGTGGCCAAAAAGTAATGCCAAATTTTCTTAGAGCAAACACCATGGCTAACCCTTCCCTCTTCCTGGTGGAGTAGTTCATCTCACTATCTATGAGTTATATACTAGTAAAGCTCACTAGATAGTCTAAATTGTGTTCACTCGGCTGGCACAACACAGCTCCCATGGCAAACTTTGAGGCGTCAATGTGTACATGGAATGTGTACATGGAAGGTTATGGTCTAGCCCAAGGCTCGTAGGATTGGTGCTATGGTTAGCAACTCTTCATATGCACGTTGACATTCCTAAGTCCTTTCAAATATCACCAGCAATTTGTATAGAGGCCTAGGGATTAATGCATAGTTTAACACAAATCATCAATAGTATCTTGTATGGCCTAAACTCCCTTGTAGTCGATTGGTGGTGGAAGGTCGATGAGAACCCTAACTTTTGAGAAGTTGGTGGCAATGTCATTCTTTGACACCATGTGCCCTAGGATGCATCCGTACTTTACCTAGAACTAGCACTTCAAGGGGTTCAACGATACAGTCTACATCTTTCAAAGACTGCTTGGAGCTTACCTAGACGTGCTTCCAATTAGAGTGGATACATAAATTGTCAACAAATACCTCTAGCTCTTGCCTAAGCATGTCTTTGAAAATGGGACACATGAGCCTTTGAAATGTGGCTAGTGCATTCGTCAACCCGAAGGACATGACTACGTAGGCAAAGATACCCCACTCGATAACGAATGCGGTCTTCTGCCTATCATCCAGATGCACTTGCACTTGATTGTATCTGGAGAAGCCATCCAAGAAACTGTAGGCCTCTTTACTTGCCACCCTCTTGAGCATATGCTCAATATATGACAGCGGATAATTATCTCTCTTTGTGTGGCACTGTTGACTTTCTTGTAATTGATGCACACTCTAATTTTTCCATTCTTCTTCATTACAATCACTATGGGTGATACCCAGTCCCTGTGCTTGATTTCATAAATGAATCCTACTCTTAGCAGCTTATTGATTTCCTCTCTTTCACAGTGTGAGCATGTTTGGGATTCATCGAATACAATCATTGATTGACTAGCATTGCATCGAGTGTCATCGGGATGTTACGAGTCACTACACTTGGATCTATCCCTTTTAGCTCATTGAGGGACCAAGCGAGCACATATATGCACTCTCATAAGAGATTAATAAGAGTTTCCTCCTCTTCCTTGGTCAAGTCATCGACCATAAAAATAGGTCGGGGCAACTCCCCTTCCTTAGCTAGATTGACCTCCTTGGCTTTAGCGGGTTATTCTATAGGCTCACTCGCTTGCCCTCGTCTTTACTCCTAGCAAGACCACTACCCTCTCACCTTTCTTAAATCTTGTGAATCATTTCGACAGGTCTTGCGGCTTCCTTTGCTCCTCAACTTACGGATGTCTGGTTGTTTCCTCTTTCCCTCCTTCAACCTTCGATGCCTAAGGTGGATCAGTAGGCCTCCTTTGGTGCATTTGGTCTTAGGTGGTCAAGGCATCTCAAGATCATTGTCCAAGCTTACTTTCAACTCAGAATCAAACTCTCTATCTTCGCTAGAAGAGGGAGTCTCTCTTAGAGGTCGTAGCTCCGATGGTGATTTTGTTTTCTAAGTACTGGTGTAACACTTGGTTGGGCAAGATTTTCTCCTTCATAATCAATCACTTATATGTGCTCCAACTAGGTGTGATTGCAACCCATTTGTGTGACTCCTTTCTCAATTTTGAAGATACTTTTTTCTACAGTTTGGAGTCTGCCCATATTTGTTCAACCTCATGCCCCTCAGTGCCATACTCTATCGTGTCGATCTCTTTTTCGCTCTCATCATTGGAGGAACAACAATCTTCGTACTCATCATTGCAATAGTCCTCATCCAACTGCTTGTCATCTCCTAAGTGTGGTTCCTTGTCATCATTAGTGGGGCTAATGCTCAATTGTACATCAAGTTCAGGTCATGCACCTTGGTCCATGACCACTTGGGTTCATTCAAGAGATCCTTGAGTAGTTTAAGATTTGTGGTTGGGTTACCAGCTAATTTGTTAGTCAAGTGTTCTAAGATCTCATGGAGGTTTCGTTTGTTATTCGAGATGTGGAATGTGACAGAGGTGGGTCACCCATGCGAGCTTCTAGCCATCATGCAAATTGGTACTACAAGCGTGTCTCTAGGCTTACCGACTCCCTTAGCATCTTGCTTGTATTCCTCATTATCCAAGAATGGCAAATCAATTGTGGCTAGCACATGCATCCAATCTTGCTCATCCTCAGGGCAAGGGATATACTTAGTTAGTGGCCTGTAAGATTTCCTAATTTGAGCATTGCCCTTGAGCATAGCTGAGATGGTGTCTAGGTCAACTGATGTGGTCTTCCAAGTATCCATCTCCACTCTTACCGCTTCCAATGATGGTGGACTTACATAGCTCATCTAATTCAACCCAATCCTATACATCAATACATTGGGCATAACACCCTCATGTTTCAAAGGCTTAACCTACATTTTTTAAACCAAAACTTGCCAAATTTGGGCATTCCAATAGCTATAGTTGGTGCCATCCAACTCATCAATATTAAAGATAGCACTATCATTGGAACCACTTGCCATACTGAGACCAAGTGAAGGCACAGAAAGGCAAAAGAAGTTGTTGTAATAACCTACAAATTAGGCCTAAAACCACTGCCAGATCAAGCTGAAGACAAGAGGAATTATTGAGCCAAGAAGTTGTCCACATAGTATGAATAAATGACTATCAAACAGAAGTGATTATCCTCATGAAAAGTGCTAAATTTTGCCATTATAGTCTATTGTAAATAAAATACTGCAGTAAGAAAACCAAGCCAAAATTGAGCTATCACTGATACACGACGATACACGACAAACTGGAACTGTCAAGTGATATCCTGCATCATGTGGGGTATGTAAGTAATTCTAGCAACCAACATACATAAGACAAGCACCCAAAGTTGTCAACTATAATCTATCTCAATGTGGTATACATTAACTGGCATAATGGTCATGCATGTAGCAGGCCTCGAGGTAACATAAGAGAGGAACCAAAGGCATCACTAAATGAGCAAAAGATCACTAAAAAGCCAAGACAAGTGTATGCATAACCGGCAAGGACCTGACAGAAATCGGTGTGAGTCCAAGACAAGTGTCAACTTAGATCAACCCTCAAGGCATAAATTGCAGGCATATAGCATGTAAAGAGAGTATGTGTATAAAGTGAATATCCCACTGTGTCAATAATCAGGCTCAACTGCATAACCACAAGCAGGTTAAAGCCAATGCTGAGCATCCAGGAGGAGTTGTAAGCGCTCAATGTGAACAGCCCAATGAGGAGGAAATGTTGGACAAGTGATGTTGTCCCAATTAACCTACAAATAGGCACAAACTAGCATGGAGTTTCTGTTGCCTTTGCTGCCCACAATAGGGC
Organism: Lygodium microphyllum; assembly: GCF_053477565.2. Lineage (NCBI taxonomy): Eukaryota > Viridiplantae > Streptophyta > Polypodiopsida > Schizaeales > Lygodiaceae > Lygodium > Lygodium microphyllum. Next base: position 50,548,011 of record NC_141140.1, on the reverse strand, counting down.
AAGAACTCCAATACTCACAATGTGTAATTGGCCTTCCCTTTATTCAAATGTCATTGAAAGAATAAAGAATAAAGTGACAATGATGGGCGCTTGCCACTTGCAGTGTACAGGTATGTGGGTAACTAATACATGGTATGGGTACTATTAGTGTAACTAATACACGAGTGGCTAGGCACATGCACCTTTACCCCCAAGAATGAGTTGCATGTACATAAGCCAATTGTGCATACGAGATCTCCAAAAGCAACTAAGATCCACCAATTTGCAACTAATTCATTGCATATGAACAATGAGGCTCAAGTGCATAACCAAGCATGCATCCAAAGCTAACAAACCAATCTGACAGGAGAAAGTATCAACTGTACAAACCAAAGCTAAATCAACCCACAATCATAAGTATCTGCATAAACAATATAGACTAGAACCAATTGAGGATATATACATAGGCAAGTAAGAGTCTCCCACTAACTCAAGAGTCCAAGCTCTTCAAATAAAGGATCAAAGTGCTCCCACCATGAAAGTAAACCATAATGTTTAAGAGTAAAGCAAAGCCCAATACATATGCCTCATAGCATACATGTGCCCAATGATATAAAGCAATACATCTGAGAGCATGTATTCGCAATAGCCCTTCAGACCCATAAGTAGGCAACAAAGCTCAAATCCAAAGCCTAGAGCTCAACATAATCATATTCGGCCATAACAACAATGCCAAGCCTCAATGCATCCATGTACCATCCCTAAAGCATCTACAATCATTCAAAACATAAGCTTTCATCTTGAATGATTGTTGCCCATAGGGTATAATAGCAAAGAACCCTTCAAATGCTGAGCTAAACAAGCTCTAATAGATCCAAAAGCCTTTCCCAAGCATCAATACATCATTTGGGCTTTACAAACTTGCCCCATAAGTATTAATAGAGCATAAACCAAGCAATTACTTGATATCCAAATAGTGAACAACAAACCTATCCTAAATTGTAGAGCATTGGTTGATCCAAAACCTTGCAAACGCTACTCAAGTCAAAGTGGAGAAGCTTGGAAGAACCCGTTAAAGCCGAGCAATGAGCTACAAGAGCTCCATGAACTAATGGTTGAGGCAAGAGGATTAGGGAACAACCCTAGATTTGGCACTACAAATTGCAAGGCTATTCCTATGGCCTTGGTTGACTATTGTAGAGCTAAGGGAGCATTGGGTGAAGCTCAAATATTGTTGGGGAATGTCCTAATAAAGGTTAGAAGTGGTGAACCTAATCCACGGGAAGAGATTGAGTGGATGCATACGTCATTGAGTGGCTGCCATGGAAGTTGTAAATGAAGTGCTCTTCCCAAGCTGAAGTGAATGTTGGTGAAGCTCCTCAAATGCCCACTTTGATATTAATTAAAAGGTGGAGTGAGAGGTGGAAGCATAAGTGAATGCAAGAAGATGCAAGAGCTATGGAGGTTCAAGCAAGAGAGAGCAAGACAGCACATGGAAACTCCAACAATTACAATGTGTGATATGCCTTCCCTTATTCTATTGTCATAGAAAGAATAAAGAATAAAGTGATAACAACAGGCGAGCATCACTTGTAGTATACAGGTATGCAAGTAGCAAGTACAAGTAAAAATGTAGGCAGTGGGCACATGCGGTCTTAAACCCCCAACATCAACACCATATCCAAGAAAGATGCATTTAGCAAACTTTGGATCCAACTTGTCATGATTATATGGCAAAATGGTATACATATAAAGGAGATTTGCTAGACTATAGCTCCTTTGTAACTCTACCACCAAGAGCAGTGCATGGAGATTTATTAATCAAATGAATTACAGTAGCAATTGCCTCTATTCAAAATCTATAAGGTAAGCCTACTTGACAAGGCACACTATGGACTCTCTCTTGAATGGTTGTGTTCATGTGCTTTGTAACACCATTATGGGGTGGGGTATAACAAGTATTCAATTGTTGGTTAATGCATCAATCATCACAAAACTACTCAAAAGCACATGATGCATACTCACTCCCATTATCTAATCTTAGGCATTTCAGCCTATACTCGAATTGGTTCTCAACCAAAGAAATAAAGCACTGAAAAGTGGCTAAAACCTCTAAGGATAGGCCCAAACTTTATGTGAAGAGTCATCAATAAATGTGACAAAATACTTAGCACCACCCAAAGAAGACTCATAGGGTACGGGACCACAAACATTTGAAGAATGAGCAAGAGCCAAGGGTTCAACCATGCGCATAGAGTCGAACTTCTTATGAGTATTATGAGACTATTTGCCATATACAAAATGATCACATGAATCAAAATAAGAGTAGTCCAAGGGTGGGAGATACTACAAATAAGTCAAAACTCTCATTCCTTTAAGTGACATGTACCTAAGGTGACAATGAGATACAAATGCATAAGGAATGTCAGTGATGGCCAAAACATGATTAGTGGATCCAAAAACAACCAAAGGATTAAGACTATCAATTTTGGCACCTCTATAAAAAAACGAGACTGCCACCCACAAGTAATTTTCCAAGAAAAATAACCAAAAGAAACATGATAATCAACATCATCCAACTATCCAATAAAGATAAGGCTTTTGGTCAAAGCCAAAACATGATGTACATCATGCAAAACAAAAGAAGTACCATTAGGAAATTGCAAACATACATGATTGATACCAAAAATATCACATACATGATCATCTCCATGGCAGACACAATGAGAACTGGTATGGTAACTATAGAACCAACTGCGATGTGGGGTCATGACTTGCATGGAAGGAAGCCCTTGAATAAAGTAGCCAATGCTGAGAGAATGAAGACTAACCATCAGTCAAATATGTGGTACCAAGTGCAAAAGTAGCCAATATATAATCATGTGAATTGTACTCCAATACATCAATCTCTCCAATCTTGATAGTGGATTTAGTGATTCACTAATCATCTGATGACTTAGCATTCTCTTGCACTTTCCTTTTGTCTTTATCACACCTATCCTAGATCATATTATGGCATTGTGACCATATATATCCCTATTTCTAGCAATAATGACATGTACGAGAAGACTTAGAACCATAGGATTTACTATGACCCTACCCATAAGATCAAGACTTAGACCTATTCTACTATGGGTCTCTATCATGATAGTCATAATTGCATCTAGCATCATTCTTGCCTCTAACTATGAGAGCATAAAAGGCACAAGCTACCTCAACATTCTTCTTATTAACCTCTTCAATGAGTAAAGCTCCCTCTACATATGAGTATTTAAAGTCATCCTTAAGAGCATGATGAACCGAGAAATATGGCAAAAACTAAACATAATATTCCCTCTCTACATCGATAAAAACCCTTATTACCAATTCATTTTTCATTTAAATCTTGCAAAGATATGCAATTGGCTAATACTATAAAGCCACATGTACCTATTTCAATTTTAAGGCTTGTATCTTAGTCCATGTAACCTCAATTTTAATGAAAAGTTGTGGATCGTGAGTCGTGGGGTGAAGGGGTGTGTCTCCTCTTCCTCTTATTCATCCTCAATGTGCATCTCATTCCACACTCTCCTTTTCACGTTCAATTCTCTCTCTCTTTTCTTCAATGGCTATCTTGAGTAATGATGAAAGTGAGGATGTAGATGACAGTTTCTATCTTCTTTCTCGATAATGATGCTCATGAGCATAGATTTTGCTCCCTGGTTGTTTTTTTGTGGCATTTCAGGAGCATTAGTGCTAATGGTAGTATGGAATGTACCCCATGACTCAAGAAGAGTAACAAGTAAAATCATAGACTTAATATTATCATCAAAGATTATCTTCTGCGATGTAAGCTCGTTGCAAATCTAGTGGAACTCATTGAAATGAGTAGACGTAGGAGTGTCTTCGTTTATACAAAGGTCCACAAGCTTCTCAATCTAGTACAACTATGAAGCAAGGTTTAATTTATCATAAAGATCTCATATTTTCTCCCATAACTGCCATGTACCACTAGTAGTCTCAATGACATTAAAGTATACTTTCTTAGACAAAGACAAAATAATAGTGGACTTGCATGACTCATCAAGCTCCTCCCAAACATCAATATCCATATCTTTTGGCTTTATGCCATTGCATCTCAATGGCTTAACCTCCTTGTTTTGCACCAAAACTTTCCAAATCTAGGTCTTCTAATAGTTAAAGTTATTGCCATCCAACTTGTTAATGTTAAAGATGGCACTATCCCCAAAAGCACTAGAAGGATCGACCATTAGGACTACAAAATAAAGAGAGAATGGGCTGCCATAATTTCAATGAAACATTCCCAAAAGTGAGCCAATTGTATGCAAATATATTACTATCCGCAAAGTAGAAATAGTAGAGTGCTTGAAACAAGTGTCTACTAGCATATAAATGGCATTAACATCCAAGCTCATAAATAGGAGATCATTGACCAATGTAGCATTTGCCAAATATGAATGTAAAAGAGCTTAAAGCCAAAGTTCAAAGCTTAAAGAAGAGCATATCCTATATAACCAAAAGTGGTAAGCATAGACATGATCAAGAGCATTCATGTGGCATAAAAGCATAGGTTTCACTTATATTCAAGACATATACTTGTTGTCCACTATTTATAATAGTAAAGAAAGTGAGCTCTAATTGATCCATAAAGCATCCCCAAGCATCAATACATTATATTGACATTAAACCTTCAATGAATAAGCACGAAAGAAGCATAAGCATTCAAATGTTTGTTGCCCCAAAATATGAACAATAGGTTTGCCCACGGTTGTTGATCAATGGATAATGATTACTTCCTGACATGATGCCCAAGATGGAGTCCAATATGCCAAATAAAAACCCCAATATCTAGGCCAAGCACAAGAAAAGATGGTTGAGACAAATGCTCGAGGTAGGAGTAGTAGGGAAACCCCCTAAAAATGCATTAAAAAAATGTGGGGGACTACTCTTGGCACTTGTTTTACTATGGCTAACCTTTAGAGATCACTTGGTAATGGTTGAAGTCCTCCTAGAGCTAAGGAAGAAGTTAGAGAAGGTGGGAAGTTTATGCTTACCTCAAATGGATGAAGACATGGCTGCCATGGAAGCTAGGTTGAAGCTCTCTTTTTGGGATGAAGTAGAATGGCGCTCCTCAAATGCCCCCTATAATACAAGTTAAATGGTGAGCATGAGTGAGAGTGAGAAGAGCACAAGCAGAAGTAAAAGCTATGGCTATGGAAGTTTGAACCCAAGATAGCAAGTCTAGTATGTGGGAACTCCAACGATCATAATGTGTGATTTGCCTTCGTTTTATTATTCTATCATAGTAAAGAACAAAGAATAAAGATGACAATGATGGTGGGTGGCCTGCAAATTTTGTATTAGGCCACCCCATAAGCACCCATGTCTCGACACAACTAGATCTTCTCATGGCACATAGAGCTTTTGACATTGGCCACCATGATACTAGTAGAGCTACGCACCCCACATTGATTCTTGCCATGCCTATCAAACCATCTCGTGTGAGGAGCTATGGCAAATAACGCAACTCCAAGGACTATAAGTAACTTTTCTAGAGCCATTCTATGACACCATCTTAGGGCAAGGCCCTTCATAACTACGATCCCACTTCAAAGACAACAATTGGCAAATCCTACTTGATCATAGAAAACAAGAGAATTTGGTAAAAACTTTTGGTTGTTTAGCTAAATGTATAAGAGTTTAGTGACTTTAATTAGGTGTGATCACTAGAAACATCATCAACACAAGGCTCAAATCACCATTCTTGTTCTCTATATCTTCTGGCTTCATTAGAAATGTGTATAGAATTGTTTTGCAATTTTCAACCCCTTTCACAAGGCAGAAGTGGTCCTCTCATCAATTAGACACACTCATAATTTGCTAAACCCTTATGACTTGACTGGGCTAGTTCAAGATTCAATCACACTACTAAGTTGAAGAGGTTTGACTTGTATATTGTCAATAATGGCTCATAAGTAAGCTCACTAAGGGATGTATGTGTATGTTGTGACATGTGTGACCAAACACCCCTTGCATCAAATGAAATGAAAAACACGTGCACACACACACACACTCTCTCTCTCTCTCTCTCTCTCTCTCTCTCTCTCTCTCTCTCTCTCTCTCTCTCTCTCTCTCTCTCTCTCTCTCTCTCTCTCTCTCTCTCTCTCTCTCTCTCTCTCTCTCTCTCTCTCTCTCTCTCTCTCTCTCTCTCTCTCTCTCTCTCTCTCTCTCTCTCTCTCTCTCTCTCTCTCTCTCTCTCTCTCTCTCTCTCTCTCTCTCTCTCTCTCAGTACCTAGCAACCATAATGTGATTGTAAAATTGTATTTTGAATATTGTATAGTAGTACTTGATCTTTATAGCAAATGTGAATCATTATTATTTCTCCTATTTAAACACGTTTTCTAGCTCATATGTTGCTTACCATCAATTATAAATAACAAAAATATGTAAAAACTAAACCGATCATCTTTAATTTTAGTGTTTATGTTTTTAATAAGTTAGGCATAATAGATATGCATTCCATGTAAATAAATGCTCAAGCATTCCTTGATGAAGAAGTTTGACTAATTCATAAATACTAGTATATTCTGGCCCACTTGGTTGGATCTAAAGACTATTTTTCTCCATCTCACTCTCTATTACCAAATTTACACTATGATCCTTACACAATTTGCTAAACGCAATAAACTCAAGCATTCCTTGATGAAGAAGTTTGACTAATTCATAAATACTAGTATATTCTGGCCCACTTGGTTGGATCTAAAGACTATTTTTCTCCATCTCACTCTCTATTACCAAATTTACACTATGATCCTTACACAATTTGCTAAACGCAATAACTATGAGAGTTCAAACATAATAACTATAAGGAAGCCAAACTATGGACTCCATTTGGAAGCTCTGGGAGCTCTAAAATGGTTTGCAAGTCCATGGTTTGGCATGCTTACTAAGATTTCAAAAGAGATGGAGTACAGTATCTATCAAGCATGATATCAATAAGTGCAAGTGACAAAGGGTAGGGTGATGTTGGCCACCTATGAACCATGTAGGTTGTTGATGATGGCTAGTGACATTGATGATATCAACAATGCAAGCTAGTGATGTTGATGTTATTGATTATAATGATGTTGGCCACCTATCAATGATGCAAGATGTTGACAATGCAAGTTGGTGATGCAACTCTTCTGTGCGTGTGTGTGCACGCGCGCGCGCACGTGCGTGCGTGTGTGTGTCTTGAGATTGAACAACCATAACATGATTTGAAAAAATGTGTGACGGATATTCTATACTTGATCCTTATAGTAGTGTGAATTGTTATTACTTCTCGTATATTAAATGCATTTCCTAGCTCGGATACTCCTTACCATCAATTATAGATAACAAAAATATGTAAGAACTAAACCATTGACCTTCAATTTTAGTATCTGTGTTTTTAATAAATATGGGGTACCCACATATAATAGATAAGCGTTCCATGTAAATTGATACTCGAGCATCCCTAGATGAACAAGTTTGATGAATTCATAAATACTAGTATGTCTCAACTTGCATTGTTGGATCTAAATACTAATTTTCTCCATCTCACTATCTATTATCAAATTTACACCATGATCCTTGCATGAAGTGCTAAACGTAATAACTATGAGAGCTCAGCACAATAACTATGAGGCCAAACGATGGACTCCATTTGGAAGCTTTGGGAGCTTCGAAATGGTCTACACAAACGATCTCAGAGCTCTTAGAGCTTCCAAATGAAATCCATGTTTTGGCATGGTTACTAAGATTTCAAAAGTGATGGAGGAGAGTACCTATCAAACAAGATATCGATGTGAGCTGAGTGCAGCCCATTCAACACAATATCAAATGCAATATCCATAACTATAAGCGGTGGAGTGTAGAATGATGTGGACAATGATGTTGGCCATATGTCAATTATGCATGTTATTGACAATGCAAGATGGTGATGGTGATGTTGTTGTGGTGACATTGATGTTGTTGACAACGCAGGCTGGTGATGTTGATGTTATTGTGGTGACATTGATGTTGTTGACAACACAGGCTGGTGATGTTGATGTTATTGTGGTGACATTGATGTTGTTGACAATGCAGGCTGGTGATGTTGATGTTATTGTGATGACATTGATTTTGTTGACAATGTAGGTTGGTGATGTTGGCCACCTATCCACAATGCAAGTTGGTGATGTAGCTCTATTCTCTCTCTCAATCAGGTCCTGGTAGCCAACTCGAGTTGTAAGGCTCCAGGGTGGGGTTGTGAGGAGAAAAACCGCATGCAACTCTCCTTCTCTCTCTCTCTCTCTCTCTCTCTCTCTCTCTCTCTCTCTCTCTCTCTCTCTCTCTCTCTCTCTCTCTCTCTCTCTCTCTCTCTCTCTCTCTCTCTCTCTCTCTCTCTCTCTCTCTCTCTCTCTCTCTCTCTCTCTCTCTCTCTCTCTCTCTCTCTCTCTCTCTCTCTCTCTCTCTCTCTCTCTCTCTCTCTCTCTCTCTCTCATCTCAAATCTGTGTCCAACTAGCTTGACGACGGTCTTTCACCGTGTGCTATAAATAGAAGTGACTAGACTTGTAAGATTGTTGTCCTCTCCCTCCAAAAATTGATGACCGTATTACATCTATACCTATTGCTATGATTACTTACTCTTCTCCACAAACCAAAGAGATTGATTCAAATATCAAGGAGAAATTAATAAGTTGAGTTGGATGACTAGTATGTAATTAATAAGCCATTGAGGTATACTGCACATGGCTAAATAGAGGTAAGTTAGAGTTGCATATTCTTCTTCACATTGCTTTCCTTAGCCTAAGATAATCATATCCATATAGCTTTACAATGTCCACCTCTTCCCCATACCATTCTATAACAATTAGCATTCTGCCATCTTTAGAATTGATTCTCTTCTTTGGGTTCAAACAAGTTTCAATAAGAGTAGCACATTTAAATTCCCTAACTTCCAAGTCTTTTGTTGTCATAAGGAATATCAATGTTGACAACTCTCATGAACACATACATACATGTGCACGTCGTTATGAAAACAATATCGCGACCACACACCTGCATTCATAAAAACTTTATTATGTACCCCACCAAAATACATAAGAGGTCCATCCCATACAACGTTAATAAGTTGGGTTTTACATGCTCTCATCTATTAGTGGCATTTGGTATTTCTGTAAGTGTTCTAATCAATAGAAACTTGAATGCCAAGTAAAACTCCAAGGATGTGCAAATGGTATGTTTACCTAGGAAGAGCTTTAAAAAATGTGCTAGAATCTTTTTCTTCTTCTTAACACACACAGACACACACACACACACACACACACACACAAATAAACTTCGTAAAGCTCCACCAAAAGTTTTAATTGCAAAATATAAAAAGGGAAGAGACTATAATAAACAAAAAAGCCTTGAACCTTAAACACACTTGTTTTGTGAACCTATCCAGGGGTTGCAATACTAACAAAAGAAATATAAAGACTTGTATTAGAGAGATGAGTAATGTCCTTTGCAAGGAAGTCAAACAAAAGCAATAAATTCTCTCCCTCTCCCTCTTTCTCTCTCCCCCCATTTTTACATTCAACTTCATCATATTAGCGAGTATAGCTATCACAAACCTATGCATGCATATTCAGATTACCCACTTTTATACTTTTTCTCGAAGCTTGTTCAACTTATGACTTTGTAGACCTATATAAAGGTTTAGATGGAACCAATAATGCGTATTCATACAACACTTTGAGCTTTGAATGCAAAGACTAGGATTTAATGAAATAGTTGAGTCACAAACAACTTAAACTTCCTCATCTATGTTGTTGTGTGCTTGTTAGTTCCTCTTTCGCTTCATGCTCATGGTGACATCTTTGATTCAAAGCTAACCATGATCTTAAATAGAGGATCAACTTGATGACGTACTTGCCAAGATATTAGATGAAATGATATTTTAATGGTTAAACACTTGCATGTAATGTGTGCATATTCTAAAAACACCCACAAATGTATTACAACACAAATGCAATACACACACACGCACACACACACACACACGCACGCACGCACGCACGCACGCACGCACGCACGCACGCACGCACGCACGCACGCACGCACGCACACACACACACACACACACACACACACACACACACACACACACACACACACACACACACACACACACACACACACACACACACACACACACACACACACACACACACACTCATATATGTACATATGTACACATGTGAACATTTGAACAAGGGATAAAATGTGGAGAGAGACTAGAAAAAACAATGAGAAAGAGAGAGAGAGAATCATGAAAGAGAGAAGAGAGGAAATAAAGGAGATGAGCAAGAATAGATACAAACTTAAAAAGCATGCACATACATATATGCATACACACACATGCAAATACATACATCTACACACAAACACATACATGCATGCACACACATGCATACACAATATGCACACATATGAGGTGAAAAACAATGAGATACAGGGGACTCGGGAAAAAAAAGAGATGAGATAATATTAAAATGATGAGAACACACACACACATATGAGACCACACAAACAGAAACATGTGTATTAAACATTTACACTACTCTAAAATTTTGATTATAGATTCAGAAAGCCCTAAACCTCTACAGGCTTTCCAAACTTACCCCTTTTTCGAAACCTCCCCTTTTTAATTAAACCCCCTGTTGAGGTAAAGGAGCCTCCGCCGTGCCGCCCCGTGTATTACTACACTGACAGTACCCGCCACTGCACACTGCAGGTGGCGAGCGCCCGTCACGTCACTTTATTCTTTACATTCATTTTTTAGTGACTAGTAAATAAAGGAAGGCCCGGTCACACATTGACTGTTGGAGTTCCCATTTCTTGTCTCTCTCTTTCTTGCTCTTGCTCTCCCGCCATAGCTCATGTGCAAGCTTCGATCCTTCTCACCTTTCAACTGGTATCAGAGCTTGGCTTCCTCTTGCTCGAGCTCGACTCGGTGCTTCTCTACCTTTGCATCGACTCCCTTCACGCATTGGATCTCCATCCCGGCAGCCATATCCGATCTCCCCGAGCTCCCGTCACTCCCCAGCTTCCCGAGCACCTTCCCGGCCTATTGAGGCACCTTCAAGGCATTGATACTGAGGTATTTGATCATTCTTTCAGGGTTTTATTTCAGCCTATAGGTTGCAAACATCAAGGGCAGCCATGGCTTCAAACCCTTGAAGCTTATTCTCCTCATATTGTGCCTTACACCTATCAAGGCTCAAAGAGGCTTGTCATAGGCCTTTGATAGGCCCTTCTTGAGCCCCCCATTACCCCCTTTTCAGCCCATGTGGAGCAGCAGCAAGTTCAGCACCAACAGGGCAGATTGCACCATTTTTTTCCAGGCTGTTAGCGCTCATCTACTTCAGCTCCACACTTGGCCATTGCTTCTTGCTCTCTACCTTGATCAAGAGAGCTATAGACTTCATGTTTGATGTCATTCAAGCTTTGGGCATTGGTCTTGATCATTCGGGGCTGATTTCTTCAGATTTGGGACTGTCATAACAGGCTGAAAATAGGGCAGCACCATTGGCATTAGCATTTGTTGCTTATATTCCATTCCGATTGTGCAATTTGATGCCCGTATGCAGTCTACATGATGCCTAGTGCCTTGGGAATGTATGCACATGATTATGCCATGATTTTGGCCTGAAGTATTGGCTGATTTGGGACTGTTATTTACTGTTATAAATTGCTGAAAACAGGGCAGCCACACTTGGCATTGACATTTGATGCTTATACTCTACTCCGGTTACCTTGTTTGATGCCCGTATGCGGTCTACATGATGCCTAATGTCTTGGGAATGTATGCATTCGATTTGCCCATGATTTGGCATTGTTTTTGGGCTGGAAATTGACAATTTTGGACTATTTAGAGCTGTTGTACATGAGTGGACTGAAGCTCATTTGTCACATGTATTGCTTCTCTATCGATACCGGATGTATGCTATGGGTTATGTCATGATGTATTACACTTTGGGGATCGACTTCGAACTCATGATCGTGATTCCGGAATGCTTTTGAGCATCGCATTTGCTCCGTTGTTATTGGTTTGTCATTGGCAGTTTGGTCGACTTGACTGGCATTTGGGCCGCTTATGCCTATTGTCTGTACTTGACGGATAAGCTCTATGCATTACATGCTTTGGTCGGTGGTTGATGCCTCTTAGTTCGTCCATGCTTGACAGATATTTTGGAGCTCCGATTTGGATGTTTTGAGCACTTCCGACTCACAGGGATATTGACTTTGGCTTGCTACTGGATGTATTGACTTGATAGAGATCTTGCCATTGGGATTATGTATTGCTTAGTGGTTGCTACATCAGTTGCTTCATGTATGTCATGCTCTTGGGAAGCGTATGACGCATTGACTTGGTCACTTGTCACCGGTACTTTGTCTTGGGTTGCTTGAGCCCTTAACTCGATTGTACGCCTTTTGTGCCAGTGGGAGCATCTTGCATGCTTACTTGACCCTTGAGCAGGGATTACATGCTATTGGAGCAGTCTATGTCATTGAGGAGTTATGGATGTATTGAGACTTTGGGATTATACTCCGACAATTGGATGTTGCATTGAGTATATGTCTTGGTTCACAGGATGCTTATGAGCTGAGTCTCAATTTTGGATCTGCTTTCTTTTGAGCAGACACCTATTTGTGTCAGGTTTTGGCAGTTGGTTCTATATTTTGCCTAGATTGTCTGGGGTGTGCCTCTTACTGGCAGATGCTATTTCACATCTCTCGGTGTTATGCTCATGTATTTTCACTATCATTTGGCTTTGCTTTGTCCTCTTTATGCCGGCTTTGGACCTAGCATTGTTTAGTTGACATTAGATCCAGTTTTGGGACAGTTTGCTCTCATTATTGCAATTCTGAAATTTATTACAGCAAGCATTTATTGGTGGACTGAGCAGTATTTTTTATGCTGAAATATCCTGATTTGGTGTACCGCACCTAGTACTAAGTGGGCAACATCTTTTGGCACACTTTTCTCGCCATTTGGAGCTCATTTCAGTGGATTTTGGGCATTTTCTGCAGTAAAACAACCAGCAGTTTTACATTGTCTGTGCATTTCCAGCCTGCATTATGGCATCCTCTTCGACTGATAATGCCATATTTAATATCACAAAGTTGGACGGTACCAACTACTCTTATTGGAAGAGTCAAATTTGGCAGGTCTTGGTGTAGAAATCTCAGATTAAGCCACTTCGGTTGAGTGGGGAGCAGCCTGAAACTATGGACAATGACGACTGGCTTGAACTTGATGAGCTATGCAAGTCCACGATCGTATTGTCTCTCACTGAACAGGTACATTATAATGTATTTGAGGAAGCACAAAGTGCATGGGATCTATGGAATAAGATCAAGAATCTTTATGATAAGAAAAGTCCGGCGAGTCAGATGTACTGGTTGAAGCAGCTTATGGATCTGCGCATGAAGGATAATGCGACTATGTGTGCTCACTTGAGCCAGTTCCATGCTATACTGAAGAACCTGACTTCGCAGGATATCACCTTTGGAGAGAAAGTAACTCCTCTTTTCTTGCTTGGGACTTTGAATGAGTCATGGGATGTATTCCACACTGCCCTATGTGCCTCTAGTGCTACTCTGAAACTGAATGATGTTGAGAGTGCTCTTCTGCAGGAAGAGGTTAATCGCAAAAACTTGGATGCCTCTCGTGTTTCACATGCTTTGACAGTTAGAGGCAGGAATGACAGGAATGATCGTGGTAATAACCGTGGTAGTGACTCGCAGAAGGGTCGGTCTAAATCTCGTGGAAAGTCGTGTGGGCGCAACGCTAATGTCACTTGTCATCATTGTGGGAAAAAGGGCCATATCAAACCATAGTGTCATGAGTTGCGCAATGAGAAGCGCAAGGATAAGGGCAAAGAGAAAGTGCAGGAGAAGTCCTCTGATCGCAGCATAGTACCTGCAAAGTCCAGCGTCAAAATTGAAGAAATTAATGTCATGCAAACCGAGGATTCCGATGGTAGTGATGAGTTCATACTTGCAGCTAGTTCTTCTGATGCTTCACACTTGACTAAGACACCTAGTATGTATGCACAGTACTGGTTATTGGATTCAGGTGCATCCTTCCATGTGACGCCTTATCGTGAGTGGTTTCACTCTTACCGTACTGTATCTGGATCAGTCAAACTTGGAGATGACAGGTCTCTTGATATTGTGGGCTGTGGAGATATTCAGTTGTAGTTTTCCACTGGCAGTTCCTTTTTGCTCAGGGATGTACTTCATGTACATGCGCTTATGCGCAGTCTTATGTCTGCAGGACAGTTGGATGATGCAGGGTTTCATGTCTCTTTTGGGGATTCTGCCTGGAAGATTACCAAAGGCAGACTTGTGCTTGCTAGAGGCACCAAGGCTGGCAGCCTTTATCCTCTTGTTGTATCTGGGTCTTCTATAGACCATGTTTTGGCAGTGGGCTCTATCCCACATGTATCACTTTGGCATGCCCATTTGGGGCATATGTCTTTGAAGGGAATGAAAATGTTATCTGGTTTGTAGTATCTTCTGCCTTTGGACTATGCACGTTTTGACTCGTGTGATCATTGTCTTTATGGTAAGCAGAATAGGTCTACGCATAAGAAATCGGGTAGGCCATGCATGAGTGAGTCCTTGGCTTTGGTGCATTCAGATGTTTGTGGGCCCATGCCGTGTATGTCTATGGGTGGCGCGAAGTACTTTGTTACCTTCATTGATGATTTTTCTAGAAAAGTGTGGGCTTATCCCATAAAGCAAAAGTCTGATGTCTTGGCAATCTTTCAGCGTTGGCTTGCTCTTATTGAGAACCAGACTGGGTATAGGCTGAAATGCCTTAGGACTGACAATGGGGGAGAATATGTCTCACGTGCTTTTGAGCAATTTTGTGATGATAGGGGTATTAAGCGTCAGTTGACCGCCCCTTACACCCCTGCCCAGAATGGTTTGGCTGAGCTCATGAACAGGACTATTCAGGAGCGTGTCCACTCTATGCTTAGCCATGCAGGCCTACCACAGAGCTTTTGGGCTGAAGCAGTTAGTACGGCAGTGCATGTCATAAACCGATCGCCTTCTAGTGCATTGGATTTCCAGGTTGCAGAGGAAGTTTGGGCTGGTAAGCCACCCTCTTATGCGCATCTCCGTGTCTTTGGATGTGAGGCATTCTGCCATGTGCCCAAGGATAAGAGGAGTAAGTTGGATCCAAAGAGCATTAAATGCATCTTTCTTGGTTATGGTGATTCAGGAGAGATGGGCTATCGCCTATGGGATCCGCAGGCGCGGAAAATAGTACGCAGCCATGATGTAGTCTTCCATGAAGACAAGATGCACAGGCAGCCTGAGAAAGTGGTTGAGATCCGCAGAGTGATCTTTCAGGATGAGCCTAGAACAGCTAGTTGGACAGCCTACAGCTGCAGCAGATGCTCATGGTCAGGGTGTTGGATAGGCAGTTGGGCAGGCAGCAGAGCCTACAGTGAGACGGGGTCTGCTAGAGACAGACGTCCACCTGATAGATTTCAGCCCTCTATGCATTATATTTTGGTTACAAATGCAGGAGAGCCTTTCACTTATGATGAGGCTATGCGCAGGGGTGACAGTCACTCCTGGGAGAGGGCTATGCAGTCTGAGATCGACTCCTTGCATAAGAATGAGACTTGGGATTTGGTTGCCTTGCCTAAGGGCAAGAAGGCTTTGCCATGCAAGTGGGTGTACAAGCTGAAAAGTACCCCTGGACACCCCAAGCTGGCATACAAGGCTAGATTGGTAGCAAAGGGTTTTAAGCATGAGCATGGTGTAGACTTTGATGAGGTCTTTTCTCCTGTGGTTAAGATGACCACCTGCGCTTGGTCTTGGCTTTGGTTGCTCAGCTTGACTTAGATCTATATCAGATGGATGTCAAGACGGCTTTCTTACATGGAGACTTGCATGATGAGATCTATATGGAGCAGCCTAAGGGCTTTGCAGAACCTGGCAGGGAGCACCTAGTGTGCAAGTTGAAGAAAAGTCTTTATGGCTTGAAGCAGGCACCTAGGGAATGGTATCATAAGTTTGATGCCTTTATGCAGTCACAGGGCTATAGCAGGAGTGCTATGGATCCGTGTTTTTACACGAAGAAAGCCCGTGATGGTTCATTGCTTATTTTGGTACTCTATGTGGATGATATGTTGATAGCAGGAAAAGCTCATGATGAGCTAGATGCTCTTAAATCTCAGCTGAAGAAGAGCTTTGAGATGAAGGATTTGGGATAGGCCTCTCACATACTTGGTATGCGCATTAGACGCGACAGGCATCAGGGACTCCTCTACTTGTCACAGAGGGAGTATATTCATAAAGTCCTTGAGCGCTTCCGCATGCAGGACGTAAAGCCTATTGGCTGTCCATTGCCTTCTTATGTGAAGGTATCACAGGCCGATTGTCCACAGACAGATGAGCAGAGAGCCAAGATGGCCCAGATCCCTTATGCTTCAGCCATGGGCAGTTTGATGTATGCCATGATAGCCACTCGTCCAGATATTGCCTTTGCAGTTGGTGTTGTGGCACACTATATGGCTACACCTGGTAAGAAACATTGGGATGCTGTGAAGGGTATCATGAGGTACCTGAAGGGCACAACAGATATGTGTATTTGCTATGGCAGCCAGGATACAGGGGTCATGGGGTACACTGACTCCGATTATGCAGGACATGCAGATAGTAGAAAGTCCACTTCTGGCTATGTATTCACCTATGCTGGAGGTGCTATCTCTTGGATATCCAGGGTTCAGAAGTGTACGGCTTTGTCTACCACTGAGGCCGAGTATGTTGCAGCCACCACTGAGGCTTGCAAGGAGGCCATATGGCTAGGCCGTCTAGTTGCTGACCTTGGGATTGATGCTATACCTACACTGCATTCGGATTCTATGAGTACCATTCAGTTGGCTAAAAATCCGGTCTTCCATGCGAAGGCAAAACACATTGAGGTGAGGTATGACTTCATACGTGGTGTCGTGGAGGACAAGTCTGTTGACCTTGTCAATATCTCCACTGACAAGAATCCTGCAGATCTGCTCACGAAAAGCCTCACTACTGAGCGCTTTGCCTTCCTCAGGAGATTGATGGGCGTTGGATGAGATGTTGCCTTTCCTCATCCCTTGTACCTATGTACAGTTGTACTGTCTATTTCTTTTCTTTCTCTCTCACTGGGGCAGATTCGCCTTTAAGTGGGATGTTGTTGAGGTAAAGGCGCCTCCGCCGTGCCACCCCATGTATTACTACACTGACAGTACCCGCCACTGCACACTGCAGGTGGCGGGGGCGCCCGTCACGTCACTTTATTCTTTACATTCATTTTTTAGTGACTAGTAAATAAAGGAAGGCCTGGTCACACATTGTGACTGTTGGAGTTCCCATTTCTTGTCTCACTCTTTCTTACTCTTACTCTCCCGCCATAGCTCGTGTGCAAGCTTCGATCCTTCTCACCTTTCACCCCCCCCCCCCTCATATTCAATCTCTCCCTCTCTCTTTCCCCTCCCCTTTTTAACTAACCTCCCCTCTCTCTCACGTGTAGGATCTCTCTAATTAAATCAAACTTTTCACAAACGTATCTTTCTCACCCTTTTTAAATCAAAAGTTTCTCTCTCTCTCCTCCCCGTCTTTTAGTTAAATTAAACTTTTTAATTTAAACTTCCCTCTTTTTTCTCTTCCTTTAATTAAATATATTTAAAAATGTTTTTTTATTTACACTTTTTTGACATAGTTTTTCACATACTTTGAGAGAAAGAGAGAAGGGGGGAAGGGAGAGAGAGAATAATAATAGAGAGAGAGAGGAAAGATAAAATTTAAAAGAGAAAGGGAGAGAAAAAAAAGAGGAGAGGGATATAGAAGGAAAAGAGAGAGAGAGAGAGAGAGAGAGAGAGAGAGAGAGAGAGAGAGAGAGAGAGAGGAAAAGGAGAGACAAAGAGGAGAAGAAGAGAGAGAATATGAACACAGAGAGAATTATAGAGAGAGAAAATTTAAAATTTTAAATAGAGAGAGAAAAAAATAAGAAATGGAGAATAGAGAGGAGAAGAATAAGAAAGTAGAGAGAGAATAATAGAAAGAGGAGAGATAAAATTTATAATAGAGAGAGAAAATAAAAGAAAATTAATGAGAGAATGGAGAGAGAGAGAGAGAGGGAGAGAGAGAGATAGAAGAAAATGAGAGAGAAGGAGAGGAGAAAGAATATGAACACAAAGAGAGAACTATAGAGAGAGGAAAGATAAAATTTATAATA
The DNA here is from genome assembly GCF_053477565.2 of Lygodium microphyllum. Taxonomy (NCBI): domain Eukaryota; kingdom Viridiplantae; phylum Streptophyta; class Polypodiopsida; order Schizaeales; family Lygodiaceae; genus Lygodium; species Lygodium microphyllum. The sequence goes on along the minus strand of NC_141140.1, from coordinate 50,529,736 downwards.
GAGAGAAAAGAAAAAAATTAAAAAGAGAATGAAGAGAGAGAGAGAGAGAGAGAGAGAGAGAGAGAGAGGGAAAAAGGAAAAAAGAGGGAGAGAGAAGGAAAAGAGAGGAGAGAGGGGAGGAGAAGAAAAGAGAGAGGGAGAGGGAGAGGGAGAGAGAAAAGAAAAGCAGGGAGAGAGGGGGAGAACAAAATGAGAGAGATGAGAATAATAAGAAGAAAGAGGAAAAGAGGGAGGGAGAAGGGGAAAAAGAGAAAAGTCTATTTTAAATTGTGTGTGTGTGTGTGTGTGTGTGTGTGTGTGTGTGTGAGAAGGGAAAGTTTGACTTGAACTTCAAACTTTGTGAGATCCAATTAATATCAACTTTGTGTATAGATAAAATTTTATACTTTTGATGCATAAAAGAGATTATATGTATATCTGATGTTTTATATTATAAATTACTTTTAGTTTTATATTTGATGAGAGAGAGAGAGAGAGAAACAAACTAAAATAAAAGGCAAAGAGGGAAAAATTTTGACATAAAGAATTGAGAGAGAGAAAGAGAGAGAGAGAGAGAAGAAGAAAACATAGAAAAAATAAGAGAGAAAAATGAATGAATGAATGAATAAATAAATAACTATAGAGGGAGAAGAAGAGAGAAGAGATAGGGGAGTGAAAAAGATAAGAGAGAAAAATGATGAGCTTATGAGACCAAACAAACAGGCACATGCATACAAATTGGCTTCTTTATGACTCAACTACCCATGAACCTTATTGCTCCATGAAACATCATTAAGATACAAAGTCCCTCAATTGTTATTGACATTGGTCCTTCGAATTAACTCAAGTGGGAAGCACATACCACCTCACCACGAAGGGCTGAGGAGCGACTAGTGCACTCTTTAAGGCCAACCAAATTTTACCATGTGAGCGCGTGAAGACTAATCCATGTTCGTGTTAGTGTTAGTGTTGATGTTATTGTTGTTATAGATATATATTATACAATATAGATTATATTATAGATTGATCTATACATTATATTATAATAAGAAATAGCCAAAATATGAAAGAGTATAGATATAATTGTTATTATTAGTTAAGTTATCAGTTGTTTTTGTATAGTTATTATATTGTATGTATTTCTTAGTTATAGTTATTATCATGTTGTTAGATTGTATAACATTATCTAGGTTTTCTTAAATTTATTAATATTAATATATTATTATTGTTGTTATTCTTGTTGTTGTTGTTGTTAATTATCAATAATAATAATAATCATCATCATATTTATAATATTATAATATATATATATATTATTATTATTATTATTATTATTATTTGTTTTTGTTATTACTAATTATTGATTTTGATTAGTTGTTTTATTATTATTGTTATAGATATAGATTATTGTTAAAATTAATTAATTTAAATATTATATTATATTATATTAATTGATTTTAATAATTTAATAATTGAGTATTTTTCTTTTATTATTATTGAATCTATTTAATAAATTTTATTATTATTATTATTATTATTTGATTGTTGTTAGTTATTAATTGTTTTTATGTAGTTATATTGTATTTGTTACTTAGTTAGTTGTTAAGTAGAGTATAGTTAATTTAAGTGATAATTATTAGTTGATGGTGATTAATTAAGTTATTAGTTGTTTTTGTATAGTTTTATTATATTGTATATATTTGTTCGTTAGTTATAGTTATTATTATATTATTATTGTTATTGCTATCATTATGATTAGTTATTATTATTTTATTCTTATTATATTGTGTTTGTTGTTATTATTGTTGTTGTTGTTATTGTTAGTTATTAAGTTAATATTTTTAATTATTATTGTTGATTAATTCTAATTTCTAATATTAATTATTATTATTATTGCTAATTATTGATTTTGATTAGTTATTTAATAATTATTATTAGTTAATTAATTGATTTATGAATAATTCTTAGTTATTAGTTATCATTGTGATGAGCTATTATTATTTAATTCTTATTATATTGTGTTTGTTGTTGTTATTGTTGATTATTGAGTTGATATTTATTATTTATTATTATTGTTATTATTATTGTTGTTGTTGTTGTTGTTAATTAATTGTAATTGTTAATATTAATGTCAATGTTAATTGTTATTGTTATTGCTAAATTTTTTATTTTGATTAGTTATTTTGTTATTATAGTTGTATGTTTGTTGTTATTGTTATTGTTGTTACTGTTAGTTATTAAGTTAATATTTGTAATTGTTATTGTTATAAATATATGTCTATATTTATAACAATTGTATATATTTATTAACTCTTTAGGTGTTTTTAGTTGAGAGAGAGAGAGAGAGAGAGTATTAAAATCTCTCTCTCTCTCTCTCTCTCTCTCTCTCTCTCTCTCTCTCTCTCTCTCTCTCTCTCTACAAGGATTTGAGCTGGTAGCGACGCCAATTAGCAACGGCGGGTAACGGCGCCGTTATTTGCATCGCCGACGCAAATAGCAACGCTCCACAAGGGAAAAAAGCGGGCTGAAACCGAGCGCGGTTTCATTTCGCGTTTGCGGCTTGTGTATTTTGAGAGCAAGAGCAAGGGAGAGAGCAACCGTCGTGATAGAAGGAGAGGAAGAAGACTTGCCGCCGCCGCCGCCATTGTTCGCGAAGGAGAGGAGGAGCCTTCATCGCAAAGAGGAGCCGCCCCACACTCGCCATATCTCATCGGTGAGTCTCCCTCTCTCTTTCTTTTGCTTGTTTAAGGTTTAAATCACTTTCTCTTTTGCTTGTTTAGGAGAGGAAATGAGAGAGAAAGAGAGGGAGAGAGAGGGAGAGAAAGAGAAAGAGAAAGAGAGGGAGAGGGAGAGGGAGGGAGAGTGCATTCTCTCTCTCCCTCTCCCTTTTGCTTGTTTAAGGTTTAAATCACCTTCTTTTTTGCTTGTTTAGAAGAAGAAATGTGAGAGAAAGAGAGGGAGAGGGAGATAAAGAGAAAGAGAGGGAGAGTGAGAGGGAGGGGGAGGAAATGAGAGAGGGAGAGAAAGAGAAAGAGAGGGGGAGGGAGAGGGAGAGGGAGAGGGAGAGGGAGGGAGTGTGCATTCTCTCTCTCCCTCTCCCTTTTGCTTGTTTAATGTTTAAATCACTTTCTTTTTTACTTATTTAGGAGAGGAAATGAGAGAGAAAGAGAGGGAGAGGGAGAGAGAGGGAGAGAAAGAGAGGGAGAGGGAGGGGAAGGAAATGAGAGAGGGAGAGAAAGAGAAAGAGAGGGAGAGGGAGAGGGAGAGGGAGAGGGAGCGAGAGAGAGAGAGAGAGAGAGAGAGAGGGAGAGTGCATTCTCTCTCTCCCTCTCCCTTTTGCTTGTTTAATGTTTAAATCACTTTCTTTTTTGCTTGTTTAGGAGAGGAAATGAGAGAGAAAGAGAGGAAGAGGGAGAGAGAGGGAGAGAAAGAGAGGGAGGGGAAAGAAATGAGAGAGGGAGAGAAAGAGAAAGAGAGCGAGAGGGAGAGGAAGGGAGAGTGCATTCTCTCTCTCCCTCTCCCTTTTGCTTCTTAAAGGTTTCAATCACTTTCTTTTTTGCTTGTTTAGGAGAGGAAATGAGAGAGAATGAGAGAAAGAGAGGGAGAGGGAGAGGGAGAGGGAGTGCATTTTCTCTCTCCCTCTCCCTTTTGCTTTTGGAGAGTGTTAAGTTATATTGTGAGAGGGAGAGAAAATGCGAGAGAAAGAGAAAGAGAGGGAGGGAGAGGGAGAGAAAGAGAAAGATAACATATATTGGAATGATAGCATATCCATGATTATGGTAATGGTATCCACTTTGCTTTTTTTATGGGTACCATTATATCGACTCCTTAAGAGGGCAAAAAATTAGTCATACACTTTATAAAGTCTAATTAGGAGATTTAAGATGCACGATAATAGACTTATCGATAATGGTATGCAATGTGCTTTGCCATGGGCCACGTACATTGGTGACTCTTTAAGATGGCTTAAAATTGGTCATGCCATTCATAATGTCCAAGTAGGGGATCTAATTGTGATATGCATAATTCATTGTTTTTGTATTAACTTTATAGGCATAACAAATTAGAAATCATGCCAACTAGTCAACGGAAGGACTAAAAGAAAATGATACCCTAGCTAATGGTCATTATGGTACTTCATCAAAATGAACCCAAAAGTATTGTTATAGAAGAAGAATCCCTTAAATTGAGTATAGGATATTTTCTCTCAGGTCTTATGACTATGAGTAGAATTGATTGAAATAAATTTTATTACTATAGTTGATAAATTTCATAGATGGCATTAATTTTAATACGCGATCCTAGGACAAAAAAACCACATTTCTAAGATGCTTTTTGTTGAGACTGATTTATTATTAGACTAAGAGATCCTCAATGATGCTCATAAATGGATTACTTATACTCAAAGCCCTCTAGTGCAGTTTTTTACAATAACGAATAATTATCTACCGGAACAAACAAATCCTTGAGCATGATATAGGGCCGAGATATAACATCAATAAATCTCTCAACTACTATGTACAATGCAAGATTTATGGTCAACTTGCAACTTGACATGCCTCGTTTTTTGTAATGTAGATAAGATGGAAAACGAAGAAGGTCTTATTATTCAAGATCGCGAGGCGTATCTTAATCAGCGTGTCCCATGTCCTTACTCTCAATACAAGTTGGCAATTAGACGAAAACGTCGATTGTCTATAGAACGCGTACGACAATTTGGCAAGTTTCAATCTGAGATCATTGATCAGGCGATTGCGGATTTTCAACAAATGGTAATTTGAAGTTAATATTAATCATGCATTGTACTCGCAAGCTAATTGAAAACCATACACAATAAGATTGGGTCTTGTTGGCAAATTTTCTATCCAAGGGGGTGATGTCTCGACCCAAGGGGGAGTGCACCCTTTGCGGCCAATTAGAAGAGTTCGTGGACGTGCGATGGATGGATTGCAGGAGCCAATCCACCACTCGCAATGCCCATCTATACCGTCAATGCCAGAGGAGACAGACAACCTTCCCGACCTACCTACAATCTTGGAGCCTGAGATGGAGGCAATGATCAATGCATTGATTCCCATGGATGTCGAGACATCTGACCCGCTTAGAGAGGAAGCATGCATACCATTATATGATGGGTGCCGAGTATTTCGGTTGAGACATTGCTTGCACTCTTAAGTGTGCAAGCAAAATACGGGTGGAGCGATACGAGTGTGACCCAGTTATTCAGGTACCTTGCACATAGGCTTCATTGTTTTTTTTTTAAAACACTATTATTACAAACATTTGTGCTTTTTCAAGGTCTTTTACGATTTTTTACAGGTTATTGAAATATCATATATTACCACCTGCAAATACCGATCGCAGGATGCCTTACTCCAGAAATTCGCGGGGCCATTTACAAGTTGTCGACTTTGGTGCAATGGATCTCACAGAAAGAGATTAAGACGTCCTCTATTGAATCTGTGAGGCGGGGAGCAGTGGAGACGATCTGTCTCTTTGAGAAATACCTGCCCACTAGCATGCTCACGATACAAATCCATTCTTGTGAGTCTTGTGCATCTTGTGGACGAAGTGGAGATTGCTGGACATGTCCATACGCGATGGATGTTCTTCGTAGAGCGCTTCATGAAAACCCTGAAAGGCTTTGTGCGACAACGAGCTCAGCCAGAAGGTAGCATGGCCGAAGGTTGGTTGGTGTCAGAGGCGTTAGTGCATATCTCACAATGGCTACCAACGGTGGAACCAGACAATGAAATGCTATGGACGCTGAAGGACGATGATAGACTGACTGGAGATGTGGTGGTTGGAAATGGGGTAGAAAAAAGAATGGATGCCTCAATGGAAGAGAAGGTGAGTCACTTTTGTATGTTGCACCATGCCTCCATGGAGACGTGGCTCGCCAAGTACCAGATTGCAAGGCAAGATCGAGAGGAAGCGCGAGCTGAATTCCGACGCAGTACGCGTCATCGACCGATTCGATATCCTAAATGCATGGTGGAGATGCCGCGGTTTATGTCAACACGATGGTTGCATGGAGCCTTGACCACAGCATCCAGCGAAGGGACAGAGGTCTCAATGGAGAAGTGGGAATTCTCAAGGGGATGTAGTCCAAAGGTGATGAGGGGTTTAGAATATGTCATATCTAAATTTTATATGCGACATAAAGAGTGTTTCAATGTACAATACAAAATATATAGTGCAGCGTGGTTGTGCGGACGACATTTTCGCGTGGAGCGTATTGACAAAATGCACTCCACAATGGACTGTGGTGTCATGGCAAGGTTTGAGCAAGAGAGCCGGCGACGAGCAACGGATCCGAACACGGTTGTGGATGAGATGGAGTATTTTAGGAACTTGCAAAGTATTATTACGGTGGATTACCGTAGCTTCTCCATGATACTATTCGATGTGCAGTGGTTCAAAGTGGTACTTGGAGGAGCTGGAGCAACAGTTCGACGAGGTCCATCTGGATTTCTCGAAATAGATTCCAAAAAAAAATAGACGGATTTGCGCGACACCTTTGTGTTGCCGGCCCATTGTAAACAAGTGCATAGAGTCATTTGCTTGCTAATTGTAATACGACATGGTTTATGTCACAATGGTTTGAACTCGCTTTGTACATATTTGTGAACACGTAATCTTCTATCCAAACCCCCGACAACCTCGATGGTGGTATGTTATACCTTCAACTCCTCAAAGTGCGAGAGTATATGATCAAAGCGATGTTCCGGGCATAGATGAAGATAATATACAAATAGAGGGGTCGATATTACAAGGGGTGGAGGCTGCCGCAAGCTTGGAGCCCGCATCGGCTAACAATGATGGAAATACATGAGTCCAATAATTTTTTGAGAACGAGGCAGACTCATTCTTTTGTGGTGACAAGTCTATCGACCTTCTAGTGTATGCAGAGTTGTGTCAGGAGATTAACATGGGACCATAGGACACTTCATTCTTGGAGAATTGTATTACTCAATTCGTTGTTTAGATCTCTTATAAAGGTACATAAGATATGCATTTTAAGAGGGATTTTTTTAAAATGATATATATTACTGTGCTTTGTATAGTTTAAATTGATTATTCTAACACCATTTTTTATCTGTGTAGGTGATATTTTCAGGATGAGTCGAGGGATGAGCGATGAGGAGTTTCAAGACATGATGGCACGCATGTCTCCAGACCAGCTTGCGAGATTCAGAGAGATGGCAAACCAAGAGTTGTCTCGTTCTTCGTCAGGGCGCTCTGCTAGATCTGCTTCAGCGCGATCAGATGCTTCAGCTTCGAGCAGACGATCTCGATGCTCACGACTTGGGCCAGAGGGAGGGACTGCTTCGGGATCAGGGGAATGCTGTTGTGGAGACACGGATGTGGTGTCTCTGTCTTGTCGTTCAGCTGGAGCTGTGTCACCTCCAGGATTTGTCACACCTGTGGGGACATCTACTCCAGCTTTTGCGCAGCCGTCTTTTGGTGGCACCCCTTTAAGTGCCACTCCGAGATAGGTTACCCCCGTCGGTACACCAGATGTAGAGGGGTCTCCTGGATATGCCCAGGAGCGTGGACGGAGATGGGAGAGGACCCATCTTAGGCAGACTCCTAGCGGTTATGGATATCTGGTTGATAGTAGGTCAAGAGCCATCATCATAAATGATGAGGGGAGGAGGGTGATGGCTCGCATAAGAGAGTTGTGCCAACAAGTTTTTCGACACAATGTCTTGGATCATTGGAAGAACATACCGGAGGGGAGCAAGGACTACATAGTAGCATCCTTGCACGAGAAGTTTCCGATGCCAGCCGCAATAGATAGATTCTCTACGGGCCGAATGATGGATTGCATGCGTGCATACATGTCACATAGACGATCCAACGCACGCAAGGTAATCAAGAGTGGGGCTGCAAAGCCCGAGTGGTTAGATACAGACGACTGGCGCCGACAGAGGGAGGAGGCCACAAATTCTCTAGGATGTTGGAGTCAGCAGCGCGAGGCGGCGAGGGCACGACTCGAGGCCGGAGTGGTCCATCATCTTGGGAGTGGCGGCCACAGGACATATTTGGAGGACTTTGTAAGTTTCTCTTTTGTTTTGCTTGTTTGTTTTTTTGAAATATTCTTTGTACTAACAATCATGTTTCTAACAGTTAGCATTTTGTTTTCTTTGCAGCACTCCATTACAAATCGCGATTCGCAAGGCCTTGAGACTCGATATGCAGAGAGGCACAGTCTCAATGCATTGATCGACCGATTGTATAGACGCGGCGGCCCTGTAAGTCACTTATCTTTCTTGTCCATAGTTACCATGAGATATTTGAATGCATTATTGTATGGTGGATTGATGTGTTGTTTCTTTTTCTACAAAATCCATTCGATGCTCCTTTGTGACAGGACGAGCTTTCAGGGGACAAGGATTTGTAGCTCACCCTTGGATCCTTAGAGCTCACACACCTTTATTTTCTAGTCGCCTGATCTATGTAGACATTTTCTATGTATTAGTGATATCCTGTCATGATTGTACCAATTACTTTTTATGCGATCATGTATTTATTTTATGTATCAATTTTATGATTTCAGTATACATTCTTTTTGTTTGCAAGCGCTTTGTATACAGTAGTGTAGAAACTATTTTGTATGGCTCTCATATAGCACACAGTGCTATATGTGAAATTTTTTTTTCCCTGTTACCGTCACTATGTGCGTCGCAAATTTACTGCTCGCGTCACTATTGGCGTCACTATGTGCGTCGCAAATTTACTGGTTGCATCGCTATATGCGGCGTATATAGCGGCGCCAATAGCGACGTTTCTATGGCGTCGTCAATAACGACGCTTTTTGCGACGACAGGGGCAAATTTTGTTGTTTGTATTTTCATTGCTTTAAACGTCGGTATAAGGTCTATATCTTGTAATGTCTCATGTAGGATGCTATTTTTTTCATATTTTGATTTGAGTTTGTGTAATAATTTGGTTTTATAGGCAAACATTGTGCCCACACACTTTAAAATATGAGGATCTATATTATGTTGGAATAATCATTTTAAGACATGGAGTGCAAGATGTCAACAATATGGGGATTTAAATCTATGTTTATTTCATTATCTTCACTGATTTTAGTACATGGAGTGGAAGATTTAATACTCTCTCTCTCTCTCTCTCTCTCTCTCTCTCTCTCTCTCTCTCTCTCTCTCTCTCTCTCTCTCTCTCTCTTCTCTCTCTCTCTCTCTCTCTCTCTGTCTCATGTAGGATGCAATTTTTTTCGTAATTTGATTTGAGTTTGTGTAATAATTTGGTTTTATAGGCAAACATTGTGTTTGTATGTGTGCGTGTGTGTCTCTCTCTCAGCTTTTGAAATAGTGGAGTTTTCAATGTTGGATTTATATAGAGAACACTTGCCCACACACTTTAAAATATGAGGATGTACATTATGTTAGAATAATCAGTTTAAGATTAAGATATGCATTTTAAGACATGGAGTGCAAGATATCAACAATATGGGGATTTAAATTTATCCTTATTTTATTATCTTCTATATTAATATTAAGATATGTGTTATATTATCAACCCCTGTAGGTACTAGGATGGAGCCATATCTCTTGAACTCTAATGTAGGGACTACAAATTTCTATACTTATGTTCTTCATGGATTATTAAGTAGTGCTTTTCTAGGGAAGGATATTGTGCAGTGCGCACCGTTGGACTATAGGGGTCCATCTTATAGCATTCAATGCACAAGGGGCTAAGTGATAATATTGTTTATTTATGACTTTCATTATTGAGAGATAGATCAATCATTTACTTTGCCATGTGAATTTGCTTGAAATACATGTATGTGAGTTGGTGAAGAATCCACTTGAGTCTTGCATGTCGGATAAACAAATTGGAACCTCGCTCCAAGTGATGCTTGCTGTAGTAAATCTTATCATGATCGATCCTCTTTGTTTGAGGAAAAAACCTCATTCCAATTAAAATCCCAACTCATTGGTTGTTGTAACATTATGTACATTAAAAGATCCATCCTCGACTTTGCTCATTACAATTTGTGAGGTGGGTATAATTATACAGAACTTTGAATTTGTCCATGGTTTGTGAACAAAGACAAGAGACTAAGAGAGGGGTTTCGCATCATGAGGGATGTATTCATAGGGATATTCAAATGAATACATCCATTGTGACAATAACTCTAATCTCTGGCCTACTAGGAAGCCATGTGAATTTGCTTGGATTAGCTATATGTGAGTTAGTGAAGGATCCACTTGAGTCCTGCACATGGGATAAACATATTGGAACCCTCACTCCAAGTGATGCTTGCTGTAGTAAATCTTATCGTGATCGATCACATGGTGTAAATCACATATGTTTCAAATTTAATGTATTGGAAGGCTAATCTAATGTCGTTTAGGATTTTTCACTATTTCTAAATTTTAAGGATAGTTGATATGCACCTTAATGTTAACGCATGTGTTTTGCGTAGCATGGAGGCTTTTGTAGCAAACAAGAACGTGTCTACATCAAATGTTGTACAATGCATTCCTAGCGAACAAATGGGTATGCGCAAGGTGAAAGATATTACAAGGAGGAAGGCAATTCATCGTGCACTCAAGCATGTTGGAGGATATGATAGTTCTATTGGGTTCTTGAGAATCATTCGTCATTTGGATGGGATTGAGAAGCAAGTAAAGACATTATTCGACATCAAAGAGCTTCGATTTCTCTTAGTGAGAACATTGGTAGTCATCTGGAGAGGATTGAGAGAATGCTGGGGGAGAAATATGAAGGGAACCTTGGTGATCGAGTGAGGATATAGGATGAGTTGGAAGAAATCAAGGGCTATATAAGGGAGATATACGACCATATTTGAAAATATTGGCCACATGCTGGACCCTTGGATGATCGTGATGAGAAGATGAAAGATCTTATTGACAGTGCAAGTCATACAGAGAATGGAGTATGTGAGTTAATTACTCGCAAGAATGAGAGCTTGATCACACCTGGGAACATTGCCCTTGATGTACAACTTACTTATTTGAAAGTAAGTCTTAATAGGTTCTCAGCGATGTTGACCTAGATGAATAGTAAGTCTTAATAGGTTCTCAGCGATGTTGACCTAGATGAATTGTCGTATAGGCTCATCCCCTTACACTAGAGAACATTGCCCTTGATGCATAACTTGCTTCATTCAAAGTTTATCTTGATAGGTTTTTGGCAATGTTAACTTGAAAGAATCACCACATAAGCACATCCTCAGATCTATAGTTTGCTTGGTGTATGTATAACCTCTACAAGACTTCTTATTTGCCTTATTAGATTGATGGAAGTCTACATTTTGAAATATGTTGTCTATCTCTTTTAGATTACAAAACTTTTTTAGAGCCATTTTAATGGTTTCTTTTTTCGTCTTTCACCTTGGTATTCTTTTAGTTGGAGCCTTGAACACCTTTGGATCTACAACACCTTCGACCCTCTGGCAAGCCCTATGTATGGATGTAGACGAAAGAACATCCATTGGCAAGGCTTGGGGAGAGAGAGAGAGAGAGAGAGAGAGAGAGAGAGAGAGAGAGAGAGAGAGAGAGAGAGAGAGAGAGAGAGAGAGAGAGAAGAGGGAGAGATAGAGAGAAGGGGGGAAGATTAGACAATGCTTGGCTGGCCTTTATTGAACACTATGTATGCATGTGCTCACCATGGGCATATACACATTTGCTTATGTATGTTGGGTCTAATGCATGTTTATTCTTTTGCTTTCAAGTTTGAGTGGTGCTTGCTAGGCCTTCGATGATGTGAGAGTCATGTGCAAATGTGGATGCATGGACATCCATTAGAGGGAGGGGTTATTGGTTGGCCTTTGGCGAGCACCATGTATGCATGTGCTCATGTATGGCCCCACTTACGCACGTGCTCATGCGTGTGCCTATTCTTTTATCTTTGAGTCTAGATGACCTTGAATTTAGGGTTTTCGATTGCAAATGTGTTTATCGATTGTATCTTGAGTAGCTTTGAGATTTCTCTATTGGAACTCGTATAAACTCTTGAAAGTTTCGTGTAGCCATCATGGAACAAAGAAATGCCACGGCGGATGTTCCAGACATAGTACATTTGACGCCATTGAATGCATTTGATTCAACGGAATTAAAGAAAACAGCCATGACATCGTCTCTTCGACACTTGCCTGCTTGGAGCCATTCGCATGGGTATGGAAGATAGCTCTAATTGTATTTACGACTAGGTGTCGTATCCTTTTTTTGGAGATAATCATTTGTATATGTAAATATGTTGTTGTAGCCAAAATATGGAGTCTAATAGAATTAATAAAGTTAGTGTGCGAAAAATAAAAGAAGTGGCAAGGCAACAAGGAATGTGTGTTGCTAAATCTGCAAGAACAGCAAGGGTTCAAAGGAACACAGAGGCTGCTTCAAGTTCTTTAGACTTTAAACGTTTGGAGGCAAAGATGAATGAGTTGATGGAATTGCAGATGAGTTAATGCACACGTGTTGATCATGCACTTGCTATTTACTTCGCAGAGCTACATGAACAGGCTAAGGGTTTATATAGTGTTATGTGTGAGACAAAGCACACTAGAGTGTTCTTCAACAAGTCTTGAGTGGTCTGGGTGTTGAAGTAAGGGAACTTTCGACAATTGTTTTTTAGACAAGCAGGTTGATGAATTTATTGGTGAATGATATGTGGCCATCGTTTTGGGGGCTTGGAGATAACCACGAGCCTGTGATTTGCTAGAGAGTTTGTCGACTACCATTCGTCCAGTTTCAAATGAATGTTAATAGGTTTAATGCCTTACTGCAACAATTGAGTCGTCAAATGAATGGTCATAACTAAGGGGGAGGACTTGCTCAAGATCAAGCTTATCATTGGTTCCATATTGTTTTATAGTGCTTGGGCCACCCCTTTTTTGTAGTGATGTGTGGTTCCTTTTTGTGGGGACTACATTGGTTTTGATGTAGTAAAGCTAAACTAAGTAAAATGTATCGGGTGCTTGCAATGTGATGTGATACTTCTTTCTTGAGGTTTCGTCTATAGGAAGAGGCATTGTCTCTTGCAATGTAGATAGAACTTTGTTGATTTTTGCAATGTGATGCATATGAGAGCAATATTTTATCTTGGTGTTTGGTTTAATTATAATATTTGATTAAATTTGAATGTTCATGTCTCTCCCTCCCTCCTTCTCTCTCTCTCTCTCTCTCTCTCTCTCTCTCTCTCTCTCTCTCTCTCTCTCTCAAGGTTTATAGGGAAAACTTATTGTCTTGCAATCTAGAGGGAAACTTAATTGATTTTTACATTTAAATGTTCATGTCTCCCTCTCTCCCTTCCTCTCTCTTATGGTGATATATGCTTCATTTTTTTGAAACCTCTTGCAATTTGTGAAGAGATAACTCTGCTGCTATTTTTGTCATGGCAAAGGTAGTTCTTGAATCTTCATCAAGTCTCTGCTAAGTATTGGCATTGCAATGTAGATAGAACTTTGTTGATTTTTGCAATGTGATGCATATGAGAGTAATATTTGATATTGGTGTTTGGTCTAATTATAATATTTAATTAAATTTGAATGTTCATGTCTTTCCCGCCCTCCCTCCCTCCTTCCCTCTCTCTCCTTCTCTCTCTCTCTCTCTTAAGGTTTATAGGGAAAACTTATTGTCTTGCAATCTAGAGAGAAAACTTGGGGGATCGCTTTTTGCTGGTTAGATAGAAATTTTATTTGTCTCTCTTTGGATAAGATATCTAATGATATATGGAATATAAATAGATATAAAGTTTATTTTGAGTACTAGCGTTCCTTCCACGTAACATTTTGTTGATTTAAATAAATTACTACAGTGTTTTGAATTATGTGATTCTAGATTGGTTCTACTCTTAAGTCTTTTTGAAAATACTAACCCCAATCAAGTCTTTTTTTGAAAGAATGCATGGTCTCTCTTGGCGTGCAGGCTTTGTGAGAATCTATCAATATGGGATTTTCACATCGGTCAACTAGCAGAGATTATGTGTTACGTATTCATAGGCATAGACTTGACTCTACGCGTCATAGACGACGACAAGTTGCTAGGCTTAGGACTCAAATGATTCAGCTACAAACAAAACATGGTCGAAGGGGCACAAAGAGACGTATTTTGCTATGGTTGGGTGCCAAAACATTTCACAGAGAGAAGCTCTAGATCACGGTAGTGTGATCCATGAGGGAGTTTTGAGTACCTTGCATAGTATGCAAAATATGCCTTCTCGCATGGGGGTTCTAGATGGGAATGGTGAATTGATTGAGCAACAATTTACTTTTACTATGAATTATAATTGCAATATTGAAAAAAGTCAGAATGTAGGAAATCCTGTGATTAATGAGTCACGTGTCAATAATGGTCCAACCTTTAGCCCTCAAAATGGAGGTTTTTGCTCCATTTTGCATGCTTTGCCTACAATGGATATTCATCCTGCAACTACAATATTCCTATTTCAAGACCCAATTGTGCATTCCATGGGAAGTGTTTCTGAGATGTGTGAGCGATGTTCGGCTAAATTGTGGAGATGTGAGACTCAAGTGCAAGGATCGGTTTTGTTTGGTAAACATTGTTGTCGGAATGGAAAAGTAATGCTACCACCATTGCAATGTCCACCATAGCCATTGCATGATTTGTTGCATGGTATACATCCTCAAAGTAGAGTATTTAAGAATAATATACGGGCATATAATAGTGCTCTTGCATTTGTGTCACTTGGTGTTAATGTTGATGAGTTTTTATTTGTTGCGGGAAATTCTTATACCTTTAGAGTGCATGGCTCCATTTATCATCGTATAGGACCTCTGCTTCCTAATGTGCAACGACAAGAACGACCAAGATTTGCACAACTTTATGTTTATGATACTGAGCATGAGTTATCTAATCGATTGGGTATTATGCCTAATTTATTGCCAAATTTACTTGGAGAGCTTCAGTTTATGATGCATCAATACAATGTATATGCGCAAGCTTTTAGATCCATGGGTATGCAATTGCAAAACAATCCCTTGTATGATTTAAGAAAGACTATTTTTGGCATTTAGCAGACTAGTAGGCAATACTCAACTCCAATGGCAACTGAAGTTATCTAATCGATTGGGTATTATGCTTAATTTATTGCCAAATTTACTTGGAGAGCTTCAGTTTATTATTCATCAATACAATGTATATGCACAAGCTTTTAGATCCATGGGTATGCAATTGCAAAACAATCCCTTGTATGATTTAAGAAATACTATTTTTGGCATTTAGCAAGCTAATAGGCAATACTCAGCTCCAGTGGCAAATTGAAGTTGCGGCTATCATGCTAGGACAAGGCGATGAGAATAGTCTCGATCATAGAGATATACATGTTTATAGTCGAGATGGACGATGTATTGCTATTTCGAACTTGCACAGGGCATATATGCCAATGCTATATGTTCTTCTTTTTCCTATGGGTGATGATGGTTGGCATGTAAAGGTGCCTTATAGTAATGTTAATATTCCAATTAATGTGCATGGATTGTCTAATAAGGATCGTGTTACTCAGATGCAATTTTATGCATTTCGACTACAAGTGCATGAGGACACTGAGGTTTGCATGTTGCGTGGTAGTCGATTGTTGCAACAATTTATTGTTGATGCTTATTGTAGTGTAGAGCAATGTAGGTTAACTTGATGTCATCAGAATCAATTAGTTTTATGCTCAGAAGTTCATAAAGGCTTGGCAGATATGATGGGATTGATGGATAATATGCCAGTATAGGTTATTGGTGCCTTTGTTGGTAAAAGGGTGGTTTTGCCATCTTCTTTTACTGGTGGGCCAAGGCACATGTATCAGTTGTATCAAGAGGCTATGGCTATAGTGTGGAGTAAGGAAAAACCATATCTCTTTATAACAATGACATGTAATCCAAAGTGGTCAAAGATAACTAATGCTTTGTTTCTTAGACAGATTACTTATGATCATCTTAATTTGACTGCTCAATTCTTTCATAAAAAACATGCTGATATGATGCATACATTATTGAAAATGAATTTGTTTGGAAATGTTGCATGCTATGTTAGTGTGATTAAGTTTCAAAAGCGAGGATTGCCACATTCTCATACTTTGTTGATTTTGGAGCACCATTTTAAACCCTCTGAAGCATGCCATTATGATAGGTTTGTTTGTGCTGAGTTTCCTAATAAAGCAAGGTTTTCAGCTCTGTTTGAAACTGTCCCAAAGCGCAATGTCCATGGTCCTTGCGGTGCATTGAATCCCAAGAGCCCTTGCATGCGTGATGGTCGATGCACTAAAAAATTTCCTTGGAGGTTTGTGAATGTGACAACTATTGATAGCTCTGGCTATCCTATTTATAGAAGACGTAATGATGGAAACACAATCACAGTAAAGGGTAATACTATTGATAATCGATGGATTGTTCCATACAATCCTTACTTGAGTAAGAAATATAATGCACATATAAATGTTGAGGTATGCTCAACAGTGGCAGCTGTTAAGTATTTGTATAAGTATATATACAAGGGACATGATCGTGCAACCATTAAGTTTTCTGTTGGAAGCTCAAGGTTGAATGGTATGAGCATTCGTGAAGTAGATGAGATCGAGAGTTATTTGATGCACAATATGTTTTTGCTTTAGAAGCGTGTTGGTGAATATATGACTATGCATTGCACAATGAGAAGCCTGATATACAACGGTTGCAAGTACACTTGCCTTGTGAGAATTGTGTGGTGTTTCGAGATACAAACAATATATCAGATGTTATGCAAAATGAAGATGTTAAGAAAACCACCCTTACAAAGTGGTTTGCATGCAATCATGTTCATCTAGAGGCTTGAGCTATTCACTATCAAGACTTCTTGGTGTACTGGGTGTGGAAT
Source organism: Lygodium microphyllum (assembly GCF_053477565.2). Taxonomy (NCBI): domain Eukaryota; kingdom Viridiplantae; phylum Streptophyta; class Polypodiopsida; order Schizaeales; family Lygodiaceae; genus Lygodium; species Lygodium microphyllum. The sequence continues at coordinate 50,512,901 of NC_141140.1, read as the reverse complement.
GCACAGCAAAAGGCATGGACAAAGAGAAAGAGTGTAAATACATGTGGTTGAATATACTTTGTGCTCCCTACATGTGGTGAGCATTATTACTTGCGAATGCTCTTAACAGTGTCTCGTGGATGTACGTCTTTTGAGGATTTGCGTACTGTTGGCAATGTGATGTATAATACTTTTAAGGAAGCTTGCATTGCAAAGGGCGTGCTAGAGGGTGATGACGAGTGTGCAATGTGCTTGGGAGAAGCTGCCTCTATGCAGATTAGTGTCCAATTAAGTGCTTTATTTGCTGCAATTTTGGTCTTTTGTGAGCCTGCTCAGTCTGGTCAGCTTTGGGATAGGTTTATGGCACCAATGGTAGATAATATTTTGTATAAATTGCCAGCTGGATTATACACATGTATCTTCTGCAAATCTTCACCAAGAGGCATCAAACAAGGCTTTATTGCGTCTTCAAGACATTTTTGTTGGGGTAAAGGCGCCTCTGCCGTGCCGCCCCGTGTATTACTACACTGGCAGTACCCGCCACTGCACACTACAGGTGGCGGGCGCCCGTCACGTCACTTTATTCTTTACATTCATTTTTTAGTGACTAGTAAATAAAGGAAGGCCTGGTCACACATTGTGACTGTTGGAGTTCCCATTTCTTGTCTCTCTCTTTCTTGCTCTTGCTCTCCCGCCATAGCTCGTGTGCAAGCTTCGATCCTTCTCACCTTTCAACTGGTATTAGAGCTTGGCTTCCTCTTGCTCGAGCTCGACTCGGTGCTTCTCTACCTTCGCATCGACTCCCTTCACGCATTGGATCTCCATCCCAGTAGCCATATCCGATCTCCCCGAGCTCCTGTCACTCCCCAGCTTCCCGAGCACCTTCCCGGCCTATTGAGGCACCTTCAAGGCATTGATATTGAGGTATTTGATCATTCTTTCAGGGTTTTATTTCAGTCTACAGGTTGCAAACAACGACGGCAGCCATGGCTTCAAACCCTTGAAGCTTATTCTCCTCATATTGTGCCTTACACCTATCAAGGCTCAAAGAGGCTTGTCATAGGCCTTTGATAGGCCCTTCTTGAGCCCCCCATTACCCCCTTTTCAGCCCATGTGGAGCAGCAGCAAGTTCAGCACCAACAGGGCAGATTGCACCATTTTTTTCCAGGCTGTTAGCACTCGTGTACTTCAGCTCCACACTTGGCCATTGCTTCTTGCTCTCTACCTTGATCAAAAGGGCTATAGACTTCATGTTTGATGTCATTCAAGCTTTGGGCATTGGTCTTGATCATTCGGGACTGATTTCTTCAGATTTGGGACTGTCATAACAGGCTGAAAATAGGGCAGCACCATTGGCATTAGGATTTGTTGCTTATACTCCATTCTGGTTGTGCTATTTGATGCCCGTATGCGGTCTACATGATGCCTAGTGCCTTGGGAATGTATGCACATGATTATGCCATGATTTTGGCCTGAAATATTGGCTGATTTGGGACTGTTATTTACTGTTATACAGTGCTGAAAACAGGGCAGCCACACTTGGCATTGGCATTTGATGCTTATACTCTACTACGATTACCTTGTTTGATGTCCGTATGCGGTCTACATGATGCCTTATGTCTTGGGAATGTATGCATTCGATTTGCCCATGATTTGGCATTATTTTTGGGCTGGAAATTGACAGTTTTGGACTGTTTAGAGCTATTGTACATGAGCGGGCTGAAGCTCATTTGTCACATGTATTGCTTCTCTATCGATACCGGATGTATGCTATGGGTTATGTCATGATGTATTACACTTTGGGGATCGATTTCGAACTCATGATCGTGATTCCGGAATGCTTTTGAGCATCGCATTTGCTCCATTATTATTGGTTTGTCATTGGCAGTTTGGTCGACTTGACTGGCATTTGGGCCGCTTATGCCTATATGTCTGTACTTGACGGATAAGCTCTATGCATTACATGCTTTGGTTGGTGGTTGATGCCTCTTAGTTCGTCCATGCTTGACAGATATTTTGGAGCTCCGATTTGGATGTTTTGAGCACTTCCAACTCACAGGGATATTGACTTTGGCTTGCTACTGGATGTATTGACTTGACAGAGATCTTGCCATTGGGATTATGTTTTGCTTAGTGGTTGCTACATCAGTTGCTTCATGTATGTCATGCTCTTGGAAAGCATATGACGCATTGACTTGGTCACTTGTCACCGGTACTTTGTCTTGGGTTGCTTGAGCCCTTAACTCGATTGTACGCCTTTTGTGCCAGTGGGAGCATCTTGCATACTTACTTGACCTTGAGCAGGGATTACATGCTATTGGAGCAGTCTATGTCATTGAGCAGTTATGGATGTATTGAGACTTTGGGATTATACTCCGACAATTGGATGTTGCATTGAGTATATGTCTTGGTTCACAGGATGCTTATGAGCTGAGTCTCAATTTTGGATTTGCTTTCTTTTGAGCAGACACCTATTTGTGTCAGGTTTTGGCAGTTGGTTCTATATTTTGCCTAGATTGTCTGGGGTGTGCCTCTTACTGGCAGGTGCTATTTGACATCTCTCGGTGTTATGCTCGTGTATTTTCACTGTCATTTGGCTTTTCTTTGTCCTCTTTATGCCGGCTTTGGACTTAGCATTGTTTAGTTGACATTAGATCCAGTTTTGGGACAGTTTGCTCTCATTATTGCAATTCTGAAATTTATTACAGCAAGCATTTATTGGTGGACTGAGGAGTAATTTTTATGCTGAAATATCCTGATTTGGTGTACCGCACCTAGTACTAAGTGGACAGCATCTTTTGGCACACTTTTCTCGCCATTTGGAGCTCATTTCAATGGATTTTGGGCATTTTCTGCAGTGAAACAGCCATCAGTTTTACATTGTCTGTGCATTTCCAGCCTGCATTATGGCATCCTCTTCGACTGATAATGCCATATTTAACATCACAAGGTTGGATGGTACCAAGTACTCTTATTGGAAGAGTCAAATTTGGCAGGTCTTGGTGCAGAAATCTCAGATTAAGCCACTTTGGTTGAGTGGGGAGCAGCCTGAAACTATGGACAATGACGACTGGCTTGAACTTGATGAGCTATGCAAGTCCACGATTGTATTGTCTCTCACTGAACATGTACATTATAATGTATTTGAGGAAGCACAGAGTGCATGGAATCTATGGAATAAGATCAAGAATCTTTATGATAAGAAAAGTCCGGTGAGTTCGGTCTTCCATGCGAAGACAAAACACATTGAGGTAAGGTATGACTTCATACGTGGTGTCGTGGAGGACAAGTCTGTTGACCTTGTCAATATCTCCACTTACGAGAATCCTGCAGATCTGCTCACGAAAAGCCTCACTACTGAGCGCTTTGCCTTCCTCAGGAGATTGATGGGCGTTGGATGAGATGTTGCCTTTCCTCATCCCTTGTACCTATGTACAGTTGTACTGTCTTTTTCTTTTCTTTCTCTCTCACTGGGGCAGATTCGCCTTTAAGTGAGGTTGTTGGCGTAAAGGCGCCTCCGCCGTGCCGCCCCGTGTATTACTACACTGACAGTACCCGCCACTGCACAGTGCAGGTGGCGGGCGCCCGTCACGTCACTTTATTCTTTACATTCATTTTTTAGTGACTAGTAAATAAAGGAAGGCCCGGTCACACATTGTGACTGTTGGAGTTCCCATTTCTTGTCTCTCTCTTTCTTGCTCTTGCTCTCCCGCCATAGCTCGTGTGCAAGCTTCGATCCTTCTCACCTTTCAATTTTGCGGCAGCATGGGCGAAGATTGTCTGACTTTGATGGATTGCTAGAGCCTCATTGAACAGATTCTCAGTTGTGTGCTAACCCTCTTTTAGAAGATGAATATGCATATAATCTACTAGAGCAACGCAGAGTTTGTCTTTCTATGGAGGCAATGTTGAATGATGGACAGAGAGTTGCATATACTGCAATTATGGATGCTATTGGTGCAAACTCTGGGGATGTTTTTGTTTTGGATGGTCCCTGTGGGTCTGGGAAGACATTTCTTTATAAGTGTTTGCTTGCTAGGCTACGCAGTGATTGCCATATAGCATTGGCAACGACATCATCTGGCATTGCTGCTTTGCTTCTACAGGGTGGTTGTACTGCTCACTCGAGGTTTAAAATTCCATTAGATCTAAGTAATCGATCCACCTGTAATATTCCTATTCAGAGTGATCTTGCTCAACTATTGAAACGGTGGAGTCTTATTTTGTGGGATGAGGCTCCAATGATGCATAGGTATGCATTTGAGGTAGTTGATAGAACTTTAAGGGATATTATGAGTTGTGATAAACCATTTGGTGAAAATGTCACTTTACTTGGAGGTGATTTTAGACAAATCCTTCCTGTCATAATGAAGGGCTCCCATGAAGATATTGTTAATGCAACACTTTGTTACTCTCATTTATGGCAGTGTGTTAAGGTGCTAAGGTTGTCTGGGAATATGCGGATGTCAATTGTTGGTGATGTAATCGATAATGGGTTTATTGGTTGGATTCAAGGGATAGGGGATGGAGTGGGTATTACAGAGAATTGTGATAAGTTACATATTCCATTTTGCATGGTGTTAAAAGGACACTCTATTGAAACCTTGGTTGATAGTGTGTACAGTGAAGTATCCACTGTGATAAACTTTGGAGCATATTTTAGCGAGCTGCTATACTTGCAACGTGGAATACGGAGGTGGACTCTTTGAATCATCATGCATTGCAATTGATGCATGGAGAGGTAATACAGTACTATAGTGCGGATTTGATTGCAAAGACAGATGGTAGCTCATTTTTGTACTCTATAGAGTATTTAAATACACTAGATATTGGAGGTGGGTTTCCTCCCCATCTATTACTGCTAAAGATGAATGCACCTATTATTCTGCTTGGGAACTTAAATCTAGGAAAAGGTTTATGTAATGGTACACGATTAATATGTAAGGCATTCAATAGAAAGGTGATAGATGCTGAGATAATAACAGGAACAAATGTAGGGGAACGAGTTTTCATTCCTAGGATCGCTTTTATTCCTAGCACTTTGCAATTTCCATTTACTATGAGGTAGAGGCAATTTCTTATTTGATTGGCATTTGCTATGACCATCAATAAGTCGCAGGGGTAGACTTTGTCTGTTGTTGGTCTTTACTTGAAGACACTGATATTTACACATGGACAATTGTATGTTGCATTTTCAAGGGTGAAATCCTCATGTGGTGTGAGAGTCTTGCTAGATGAAAATGGGAGCATTATGAATGTCACAACGAACATTGTATACAAGGATGTGCTTCAGAAGATGCAATAAGGCGTATTACTTTCTTGCAAGGATCCATGCAAATATGTGGTTTTTTGGAGGGTGCAATGGTATGCTTGCTTTTTTGCAGGGATGTATCCTTTGAAATTTAATAGCTTTGTAGTCATTGCTTGGCTCATATGTGAAATGGCCTTTATGCCACGTTTGATTGGTATATACTCAATAGTAACTATTATTTCCTGCACTATGTTTAAGTGTTTACTCCACTTTTGCAGATGCCTGCTCCATGTTGGGGCTATTATCTAGCTTCTGAGTATCATAAGGAACTACAATGTATCTTGCGCGTAGTAACAACGCATGATATTATAAGAAGAACGCTTGCAAGGGTCATTGAGCGTTTATATGATGATGTGAATATAGAGATTTTACTTCCAGTTTTTATTGAGGTGGTGCATTGTGGATATACTCAGTGTTTTCGAGTGCATATGGGTGAAGTTGAACATGATAAGAGGTTTCGACGATCTCACACTGATAGAATACCAAGGGAGTGGCCGACATATGAATTTAAAGACCTCGGTTGCTTTGTGATACTACATCAAGCTATGACAATGCTTGCTGAGTGGTTTGAAGATGTTACGCCAGGTATTATTATTCTAAAGTTAAGTAATCTTTGTCAATTATTAGATGTGTTTACGTTTACATTGTGGCTTTCTAAAATTTTAGGTGCAAGAAAGTGTAATATTTCCACACAAAAGAAGTTAGTTAGTTAGTTGGAAAGTTAGTTAGTCAATTAATAAGTTAGTAAGGTTACGAACTAAAGACTAACTAAGGTAAAAACTAACTAACATTAATAATTAAGGATTTTTATTTAATTAAAATATATATGTTAAAATTTTGAGAGTCGTAAATTCAATATTTTTCTCAGATTGACAAGGACCGTAGCTACCCTTCACGTAAGTTACAACGTGAATGAGACTTATGAGCTATATTACTCATTAGTATTAATGTGTACAGTTTGGATGGTCCAAAAATATTAGATTTTGGGCAAAACTAGTATATTTTAGATATTATCCTAAAAAAAGATATGGAGATTTCTAAAACTGGATGTCATTTAAAAAAAAAGACAAGTAATGTTTTAGTTAGTTTTGGAGATTTTATAAAAATAAAAAAATAAAGAGAGGGATTTGCGAAATCGCGCGTGTCACGATCGCAGTCCACGGACATAAAACAACACTTCGAACAGAGGAAAGAAGAAGGAGTGAACTAAGAGCTTTTTAAGCAAGTGTCTTAAAGTTTTACCCCCATTTTGGAGCCAATGGAACCATCAGATTTATGATTTGAGCATCAGATCACTGATCTTTCCAAGATCCCCCTCCACAAAGAGCTCCACTTCTCAGCCACAAGCCCTATTCTCTAATTCACTATAAATATGAGGCATGGGGAGGCACAAGGAAGCATAAGGAGACCCTGAGAGGCTGTGAGAGAGAGGTAGAGATAAGGATATCCTCCAAGAGAGAGAGAGAGAGAGAGAGAGAGAGAGAGAGAGAGAGAGAGAGAGAGAGAGAGAAGAGTTACCCCGAGAGGTTGCACAATTCTCTCTATCTCGATCCTCGACTTAACCATCTTCTCTTACACTCTCCCATCTCAAATCTATTCCACCTTAATCTCTTAAGTCTACTTGCAGACGATGGCCCCCAAGCGAAGAATGTCACGTGCGGATGGCAATCCCATAACCAACAACAAAGCTTCAGACGAAGGCATCACTGTCAATCCAATTGCGGTACCGGTCGTAAGTAATGTATTTTCAAATTGATAGATGCTTATTTTGATTCTCGTATGAGATACGTTAGGCCCCATACTATTATGCACGGGTATAGGTCATCGGAAGTAATAAATTTTATCTCACAAATCCAAAAGATCGAGCTTGCAAAGTGCATGTATTAAGGAAAGTTAATTGCACCTAGTTGCATATGGCTTGTTTGTTGATAGAGCAATTACAAGGAAGAATTGGTTAGGGGTTATGGATAGCATAATCATGACATTAAAAATTGAGCATACAAGAGTTAAGTAAAATTTACATAGAATCGCTCTTTGATCCCAAGGGGAATAGCGTATATGCGATGGAAATGTTATTGCGACTATTCTTGCATTGTTTGGCAAGAATACAATTGGTTTTTGTTGGTTGATCGAACAACATCCTAAATGCTTTTACATTCAACTAGTTGTTAGTTTGTTGTTTGGATGATTCTTCCAAGTGCTCGTGATTTATACTAAATGCATGGCAAGGGTCTGTGATGACAAGTTGCCATGGGGATAAAGGAATGTTTCCTAGAAAATGATATTAGGGCTGAAAGCCTTGTTGTGCTCGATTCCTAAAGGATTTAATTAAGGAAGGATATATTGCACGTGTGGATCACCTCCATGATTGCACCATGGATTAACCCAAAGAGGGCATTGCTCGATTCATGGGCCGAAGATCGAGTGGTGAAAAGGCTAACCATGGGAATGATGTTTCACTCCTAGACAGCTTGCAGGTCAGGTGGAGCTCTAGACACCCCTTGCTAGGTCTAGAATGGAGTTGAAGACCTTCGTGGCCCCCAACGTCTGGGCATGTTGGGAGATCCTATTCTAGATAAAGGATTGAATTTGTGGTGCTATGTGATTTGGACCAGTTACTTCCGTAGGGCAGAAGGGATACTTCTATTGGACAGAAGGGATACATAATTTCTCCTGTATGGGTGGGAGACAAAGATTAACTTGAAGATAAGTTAAGGAACTTGTTTGTCAATAGATTGCTTTGCTCTATTTTCGTTTCTGTGCTATAAGTTATCCGAATGAACCTTGTTTCCTAAAAGGCTTAATTAATGAAGCTGACTTTAAATGTCACACATAAATGTGGTAGAAGCTCATTAGAAAACTAAAGCTACTGAGGGAAGCGGGTGGGAGGAACCCCTGACGGGTCCGTTCTAAGGCAGGGTGGTCCCAAAGAATTGGGAGGCTTCTCGCAAGATTTTACCGTCATTCGACCTTTAGAAATTGTTAGGATAGAACCTCGATTCATACCGTTTTAGGGGATCGGGATGGGACTATTCCCTACGGGCAGAGAGGTTGAGTGGCGCATCCGTCTTGTTTCCCGTTCTCTTTGAACCAAGTGTGACACGGGTCTACTTCGGCTTGGGTATCTCTGTGTAAAGTAGGATGTCCAAGAGAATGTTGTTTGGAGACCTTGGCCACTAGGACCCCAAATTTTAGGTCGATCCTAGTGAGTTCGGCTGTGAACGTTCCATTGCAAGGCAGATTCGGGAAACCCCCCTAGGCGACAAAACTCGAAACATTCCATGGGAGTGTACAAAAAGAGAGGAAAGACTGTCATGTCCCCTATAGCATCGCCAAGGCGAGGAGTGGCAACGGGACTTGCTTCACCTACCATGTTGTGTTGGAGCGTTGAAAATTTCCCCTGTTTCCTCGAAGAAAAGAAAGCTCTGTTTTGGTTAGGCTCCCTATGAAAATTTTGGTTTTTTGGTTCGCATTGGCGCAATCTCTAGAACAAACTTTGGTTTTAGGCTCTACTTTATCTATGTGTATTATTAATACTGAGGGTTTTTTTGTGATGCTTGGACACACTTAGACTTTGTAATTGTGATATCCAAGGATAATATAGAGGTACTTCTAACTATTGCGCAAAGCAAGTATATATACAAGTTTACAAGTTTGGTGCATGGTCATTACACATATATATGAGTGTCAGTGGACCTATGTACAAATGCATTTTTAGCCTTTTATACATGCAAATACAAGAGAGAGAGGGACAGAGAGAGAGAGTGCATGTGTGTGTGAAAAGGGGGGGGGGCGGGGGAAGAGATGGAGGGGTTGGGGGTAAAGGAGAGGGGTAAGAAAGGGGAGGGAGGGGGAGAGGTGAAAAAGAGGGCAAAAGGAAGACATACAGGTTGTAGAGGGAGAAGAGAGATGAAAAGGGAGGAGGGAGGGAACGAGGAGGAGATATGCAAGAGAGAGAGAGAGAGAGAGAGAGAGAGAGAGAGAGAGAGAGAGAGAGAGAGAGAGAGAGAGAGAGAGAGAGAGAGAGAGAGAGAGAGAGAATATATGAGAAGAGTCATAGAGAGAGAATGGGGGGTGATAAGGGGTAGAGAGAGAGAGGGAGAGAGCCAAAAAAAAAATAGTAAGAGAGATTCAAGATAGAGAGAATATAAAATATGCATTTCGTATGTCTTTTGTTTGTGGTCAGGTGTAATGTTATTTCTAATTGTAACATGCAAAGCAAGTATGGGTAAAGTTTACACGTCTGGTGCATAATAAAAGGTGTTCTATACATATATGAGTCTCTATACATCTAAATGCAAGTACATGTCTATCCTTTTGTGAATGCATGAGAGAGAGAGAGAGAGAGAGAGAGAGAGAGAGAGTAAAACAGAGGGGAGAGATGCAAAAGTTGTGTGAGGGGTTGCAAATAGAGGAGAGGGATAAACAAGGGGAGGAAGGGAGAGGTGGAAAGGAGGGGAGAGAGGAAGCGATGGGTGTTGGAGAGAGAGAGAGAGAGAGAGAGAGAGAGATAACATACATGTGAGAAAATTCACAAAGAGGAGAGGTGTGAAAAGGGTAGGGAGAGAGAGAGAGATTAGCAATAAATAGTGAGATAGATTCAAAAAAGAGAGAAAATAGTGAGCACACATGTGACCTCTTATGCTCGAGGACGCAAAAGAAGAATATGTGTTCATGCTATGGTTGTGCAATTGTACAGATGTTACAACTATTTAGATGCTATAGTTGTGCAATGGAAGTGAATTATATAGTGTTTTTACACTCAAAGATGACAAAGTTACTATGCGATAGGAAAGTGAAGCTGCCACGCGCGATTTGCTTCCCTGTTGCCCCACTTTGTTATGAAACATCATTAAGATATGAAGTCCCTTTATAATTGTTATTGACATTGGTCCTTCGAACCCAAGTGGGAAGCACATACCAGCTCACCACGAAGGGCCGAGGAGCGACTAGTGCACTCTTTAAAGCCAACCAAAAGTTACCACGTGAGCGCGTGAAGACTAATCCATGTTCGCTTAAAGACTGAACCGAGTCGTACTAGTTCTAATGGCAGTCCAAATTGGAACGTGACGAACCACAGCAGGCTAATTACTGAAGCAGAGTGGTAAGTAATAAGCAACAACAAAGCAAACGAGGAGCACAGGTCGGGAAGCCGGGCTGCGAAGATGACGATCGCGCACAATGGATCTGCTTCCAGAGATATGGACCGCGATTGGAAGCCGCCCCCCCCTTCATCCGAAACCCCTTCGCACGGCCTGCGTTTGAACAACACCTTATGCGGCTCCAAAGTCCCCTTCCGCACACAGGACGGCTCCCGCACGAGTGAGTCTTCCCTCCTTCCATGGACATTCTCACAGGCTTGCCCTGTATCCTCTTCACTCTTTATTCACGCATTTTCTGTAATCCCTTGGCGCTCTATCTGTAGCTCTATGTTTCGATAGTTCCAAACATAGGATGCAACGGCTGTGCTTGGTTCTTAGTAAAAGTGAAAAAAATGTTGCACAGACCTCAGTTAGAATATGCTGCAGGACCCATGATACAGAAGTCAATTGCATGTGTGAGATGAGTTACTAGATGATAAAGGTTTCTGGAGAGCACACGTGGTTTAAAAGGTTCAATCAATGCAAAGGGGTACGAATCAGACCAGGATTAGGAATACGGTACTTGTGGTTGATGTACCGTGAGTGTGGAGAGTGAACGTGATGAGCACCTGGTACCACATTGTTGAAAACTGATCTCTTGTGGATTGTGCAGTTAAGTGGTACATATGCGGTCCAACAGTTTATGACTCATCCCATGTGGGTCATGCAAGGAATTATGTTAGTTTTGACATCATACGAAGGGTTCTTGAGGTACATCAGATTTTTTTCTTTGCAGTCTATGTTATGGTTCTAGCATTTTGGTTTTCATCAATGTAACATCTATTGCACTTTTCAGGGTTACTTCAATTACAATGTATTTTATGTAATGAATGTGACCGATGTGGATGACAAAATAATCAACCGAGCTCGACGCAACTATTTACTCGATGACTATTTGAAGTCAGCTTCACACACCATGCAGGTTTGACACCAGTTGTTCCTTAAAGCCATGCTCTCAATTTTGGTGCACAAATCTACTAGATTGTAAGTATCATGTTTTGTTTATGGATTGTCATTAAGTTTTTTTGCATTCTTCAGTTTATTTGTAGAGGTTGAAGGGCATCAAAAGAGGATTGTTGTGTATAATAGGTTTTATTTACAACCCTAAGGCAACGTAAGATTGCATTTTCTCATAATAATGTGATCCTTGGGCAGTTTTTCTTAGCGGGTCTCCTAGTCTTTGGATGCTAGTGGCTTGGCACTTATACGATTTTCTCATGTTGTGATTTTCATTGCTTCTATAAAAGCACTGTGCTCTTGACTAGCTAGTGCAAATTTTTTATGTTGCTCATATTGGTTTCATGTGAAAGAGGATACTAGGTTTGGAATGTGATATCACACCCTATAGTTTTGATCTTTGCGATTGCTCAACGTGAAGACCAAACTACCTAGGCATGACAAATAAATGTGGTGTTGTGTTTTGGTGGTAGGGTCCTTACCAACTTCATTTCTCTCAAGGAGGTTGATGATATTGTTTAGGCCTTGACCAAGTGAACATCGTCTGAGATTGTATATGGTTATCCTATCAACCTTGCAAGGAAGTCCTGTATAAGTAATTATGCAGTGGATTAAGGTTTTGATGTTGAAATGGGTTAGGAGGGAGTTTTAAGGGGTCAACAAAAGGAAGTTTCCACAAGGGGTGAGGGGCTACTTGAAGAGCTAAAAATAGAGATTGAAATAAACTCGAGAGGTCTTGTGAGGATATGAATCCTAAGAATTGGAACTCATAGGATTATGAGTGAGAACCCAAGGGCTAACAAAGTGTATAAAATATACGATTAACACAATTGGCAAAAGAATACGCAAAGAATGGAATGAAATGGATAATACACCAAACAGATGAATAAAGTTATAAACTCAATGGACAAATTGAGTATACGAGGTATAATATATTGGATGCTCAAGGAGCAAAGGGCTGTCCCACAGCCATTCTCTTTTGACAAAGTGGGCTAATAAGAAGCGTGTTGTACTTTCTAGGATCCTAAGATCGACAATCAAGCCTTGCATTGAATGTTGGATGATGAAGATGATGGTCAGCTACAAGTAGGATTAGACAGCCAAATGCAGCTGTTTTGGGCTTGTTCGAGAGGGTGCAAGGCTGTGCAACATAGCGAGGATAGCAAGAGCACTCCTAGACAGACAAATGCAGCAGTAGTTGCATTCATGACGACTCTTGGGGGTTGTTGACAGGTGGCAACAACAGGAAAACTGCAAATTGCAGTAGTTGATGAAACCAACCTTCCTTCTGTGGATGGGTGGTAATTCCTTGATTACAACTAGTTACAGTAGGAACATTTATTGCAAAACTGAGAAATGCAAACTAATGTACAATCTTGGACAATAGGCACCTTGTTGGTCCCTTTTAGTGTTTCTTTAACTTAATTGAAGAATAAGTTGATATACAATGGGATTTTCCCAATCCCTTTTAGAATTCCAACTTCTCTGGCCGTCCAAAATGACCAGCAAGTCTTCAATCAGATTTGTCCCTTGATTTGGGTAGTCAATTGGCCTTCATTTACTTTGATGGAGATAAAAAATGCTCCAAATTTATTGATTTGTTGGTCCCTTCATTTGAATTTGACTAAAAACAGCTTCAGCCTTGTTGAATCAAGTCTTGGAGTTTTCAATTGTTGGCACGCTTCTCAAAGCTACTACTAAACCCTAATGTCTGTTGTAGATTAGGGTTTATAGCAGATAAATCTGAAATTTCTCAGCCTTTGGTGATCTTAATGTTGTAAGTAGAAAGGTTGGGAGATGAGAGAGAATGCTGAGGAGAGAGAAAATTTGGACTTTCTTTGCGAAAAATGAAGAAACTTTGTTGCCTTGTCTCAACAACTTGTAGGTGCTATCACTTGCTGTTGATTGGTCTTCTTCTGCCTTGGCTACCTGAAAAGGTTCTTCAATGGCTACAAATCAGACCAGTAGAATCTCCTCCCTCTCTCTTGTAGGTTGAATGCACTAAAAATGTCTCTCTCTAGTCTCTTAAGACGTTTTTTAGTCTTGCATGGGTATTTTTAGCAAGTGGCAACCTTCCAAATGGTTTTTTCAGCATTATCCATAATTAAATATTAATTTTTAGTCTTCAAACACTAAAAATTAATTTAATAATTATTTCGATGCCCAAAAAAGTAATCTGATTGGTCAATAATTAATTTGGCTAGGCAACTTCCATTCTTGAGTGTTTCTGCGCCATCTTTGACCATCAGATTAGTGTTAGGTACCATTAAACGCTACTTCTCTAGTGTCACCAATGGCCAAATGAATGACCTAGGCCAACAATTGACACCAGATACCACCAAGTACCTGTGCGGCATAACTTATAGCAACTTTTGCCTTTGACATTTCATTATTTCCTAGTGTCCCGGGCTCATAAATTTACTCTAATCCTAGTAACACCTCACACTGCAACATTTACTTAACCATGTGATTAAAAATTAATCCACATATTAAGTGAGGTTTTAAAAATACATATCCTCATGACAACCCTCCCTCTTAAAATCCTTGCAATCGTCCCTGATTGCATTGCTAGATGCATCAAAAGCAAAATAGTAGACTGGAAATTCCACAAGGCATCATAGTTAACACAACATTGCGCACTGTTGCTCAACCGTTCCATATGTTCAACACATGCTGAAAATTATCAGCCTATCATAACATAACATAAAGACTTTCAAAGAATCTCAAAAACAACGCCATATTATCATGTGACATGTCCATTTCTCATGAGCTCAACTCATCTGGTAAAACCGAACCATAGCATAGCATAACTAAGTATAAACCATGGCTAAAACATCAATGGTATCATAACATATGCTGTTGTTCATAGAACGAGATGTAAACCATTGAAAATTGAGCATAATCTAATCATAAACCGATCACTTGCTGATCTGAGAATTGATCACAAACTGCTCTAAATGTGGCTCCAAACTGATCACAAACTCATTGCAAAAACTGACCAGCCAATTGATGCAAAAACTGATGCAAAACTGATCCCAAAAGTGACCATAAACGGTTCTCAAGTTGATAAAAATTGAGCTGAAACTAATCAGAATTTTTGTCTCAAAATTAAGGCAAAATTCATGTCAAATTAATCATAAGGTGGTGCAAAAGTACAGTTCCAATGCTCGAGTGAAACTCATACTCATCTGCACACATCTCATAGTGACTAGTATACTAAGTAGTGACCTCATGCAAACATATTGTCACCACAGCACCTTGGATGCATGTTGAATATATTAGAGATCCACTACATACAAGACCTGTCCATAACTGGAGGGTGGAAGTGCTACCTTCCCCTTGAGCATCAGGCAATACTTCGGACCCCTGCTCTGCTAAACCTGATGGAGCATGAACTAAAGTCAACTCTAACTGAAAGGCATCTAGGTAAAGTTGCAACAACTGAGGATGGTTTGCCAAGTCATCCTCTTCCATCCATTTGGCATCCATTGGTGAATAATTTTGAAATTTCACCAAGTATCTCTTGGAAACTTTACCTTTGACCTTTCTTTCCTTATGTGCTAAAATTTGCTCGGGTACCAAAATCTCATTCAGCTGAGGAGGTTAAATTTCATAGACACATCTTCTCACACATCACCATGAAAAGGCCTTAGAGCATCAGGCAATACTCCAGACCCATGCTCTGTTGAACCTGATGGAGCATGAAATAAAGTCAGCTCTAATTGAAAGGCATCTAGGTAAAGCTACAACAACTGAGGATGGTTTGCCAATCATCCTCTTCCATCCATTTAGCATCCATTGGTGAATAATTCTAAAATTTCACCATCTCTTGGAAACTTTACCTTTGACCTTTCTTTCCTTATGTGCTAAAATCTGCTTGGGTACCAAAATCTCATCCAGCTCCTCAACCTTAGGTTGAATTTCACTTACACATTCTCTCACACATCACCATAAAGAGGCCTTAACAAATTGACATGAAAGGCATTGTGTATCCGCCAATGTGGAGGTAATTTCAGCTGATATGCCACATCGTTGATCTTCTCCAACACCTAGAAGGGCCCATAGTATCTCATATTCAACTTTGAATACAATCTTTCTCTTTCTTTCATCTTTTTCAGCCTTGCCTTTCGCAACAATATGTAATTGCCCTCTGCAAACTACAAAGCACGTCTGTGGCGATCAGCTGTCCTCTTTTACTTTTTTTTGCGATCTCTGAAGTGCTTACTTTATCTTTGCGTAGGCTATATCCAAGTTTTCTACATAACGATCAGTCTCAAAGATCTTATCCTTAGTTTGCAGAATAGGTGGTACCTTCGTGCTACTCTCAACCACCTCAAATGGAGCTTTGCCTGTGGAACCATGGACTATGTTGTTGTAAGAAAATTCAACCAAGGGCAAATACTACTTTCACTATGTCTTGTGGTCTAGCATCTCAAAAGATCTAACACTGTGGAATTTGCTTCCTCAGATTGACCATCTGTCTGTAGATAGAAAAACGATGAGAATTTCAGCGTAGTATCCATATTCTCAAACAACCCCTTCCAAAATAAACCAGTCATTTGAGGGTCTTGATTACTAATGATCAACCTTGGTATACCGTGATACTTAAAGATATGCTGCAAAAAAAATTGTACCATACGATTAGCCTTTATTTTCTTCCTCACCAGAATAAAATGGGCTTATTTGCTAAACTTGCAAATGATAATCCGTATCCCATGATTCCGTGTAGGTGTCCTAAGAAGCTAAAAAATAAAGTCCATTACAATGCTTTGCCAAGGTCTATCTGGTAGGCAAGGGTTGCAACAAACCTGATATCTTTTGCCTGTCCTGCTTTACCTTCTGACATATGATACGTGTCCTGATAAATTGTTCTATATCATGTCTCAAAGTTGGCCAATAAAAAAATGCTTCACTGCCTTGACTGTGGCATCAATACCTTTGTGTCTTGCATTCGGAGGACTGTGACTTTCAGTGATAAATTTGGGCCTTAACTGCTTTGTGATACACAATTGTCCATGCACCATAAAAAATCTATCTCTTAGCACAAAGTGTTCATGCCTTTGGCCATTGGAAAGCTGATCATAAACATTAGCAAAGTCCAAATGAGCAACTTATTGCTCTTTCATGGCATTCAACTCAAGGTGATAAACCATGCTGACAGTTGAAATTTGTGGCTTACGTGACAGTGCATAAAGTGAAACATAGAGAGAACATTTGCCCATCTCATATGCTAAGAAATTATAACTTTCATGCACATTTCTCAAAGGTAGCCTTGATTGTATTGCCTCAACCTTTGCAGGGTCCATGTAAATACCATTAGCCGATAGAATATGCCCCAAAAAGTGGATTTCATGCAAGAAGAATTCACTTTTCTTGTTATTGATAACTAGCCTATGCCCACGCAATTCATTGAACACAATGTCCAAGTGTCTCCTATGCTTTGCCTTGTTCTTTGAATAGACAATCATGTCATCAAAGAAAGTGCCCATAAATCCTCTATGCAGCTTGAAGATGTGATCCATCATCCGATTAAAAGTGGCAGGAGCATTCGTAAGTCCAAAAGGCATAACAAGAAACTCATACAATTCAAAAGATGACTTGAAAGTTGTCTTAGGTACATCTTCCAGTCTAATGCGTATCTGATGATATCCACTTTTTAAATCTATACGGCTGAATATGGTTGCCTCTTGCAATCTATCCATAACATCATCAATTTGAGGAATCAGAAATTGATTCTTTATCGTGATCTTGTTTTGAGCACAATAATCAATGCATATATGCCATGAATCGTCCTTTTTTGCACCAAAATTAATGGAGAACAAAAAGGAGATGAGCTGGGATGAATCAACCCTTTTTCTAATCGCTCATTCACCTGACTCAATCTCTTGTTGGGCTGCATTGACTTTCTATGGTGGCTTATTAGGGGACTACTTCTAGGGATAAGATCTACGCCATGATCTTCTGGCCTTTCAAGCAGTAGCTGCCTTGGAAGTGACAGAGAGAAGCAATTAGCATATATTTTCAGAAATGACATGTGATCCTTAGAAAAAAAACAAGTACACTAAAAGATGATTTTTCATTCCCTTAGAAATGGCAACTGTAGATACAACAGGGACAGATTTACCTTTCAACTTTACACCGAGTATGAATACTTTTCTCTTATATTGAATAGTGATCTTTTTTGCATGAGAATCAATCATTGAATGCATACGATGACACCATGGCATACCAAGCAATATATCACAACCCTCAAGTAGAGCAATGAAGAACTCTTCGCTGTCCATGTTCTTGTATATGCAACTGAAGCTTCTTACTGAGCGGTGTGAGGGGCTTTGCATGGCCTTTACATGTTATTCCAACTTTCCTCGGGAGTTCCACCTCATCCTCTTTGATGCCTAGACGGGCTGCCATGTCAACAAAGATGAAGTTGGCTCGTGCACCATTAGCAAAGAGAATCAATGCAAAAAGAACTCCGGTTTGGCTGTCCAAGAAACATCAGCCAACAAATCTACTGATGATGATACTTAAGTCAACTTTGTAGAGGACTATGCATTTCTTACGTGCAATTATGATTCTTCAATGGCTGATTCAGTATTTAATGCTACTGAAACGCAGCAAACATAGTATTTTGACAGTGGGGTGTCAAAGCACATCACTTCTAGGAAGTGTTTGTTTACCTCTTTGCATTCAGCCCTTGCTGGGAAGCCTGAACAATAGCAATTATGATGCATGTGGCATTGTGACAGTCACTATTACTGTTGCAGATAGTTGTGATTTCATGCTTCTAGATGTCTGGTTTGTACTTGGCATTACAAATTCATCTTTGAGGATGACAAATGCATTGTTAGAGACAGAGAGATGGATTATGCACTTAGGCTGTCTGGCACCCTGCATAAGGGTCTATTTTTGTTGGATACATATGACAGACAGTCTCATGATGCTTTAGTAGTGACTACTCTTTCGCCCGCTATGCAAAATGCGGAGCTATGGCATGCCCGCTATGGACACTTGAGCTTTGGGAGTTTGATGATGCTTCACAGGTGTCATATGGTAGATGCATTGCCTCCAGTGGAGACTCCACCTCCTCCTGCATGTGAGGAATTTATTTTGAGCAATATGCATAGGTTTGCCTTCAAAAAGGTTGGTGCATTTATTTTGAGCAATATGCATAGGTTTGCCTTCAAAAAGGTTGGTGCAGTGCATGCTGTCCGAAAAATGCAGCTTATTCACTCTGATGTTTGTGGTCCCATGAGGACATGTGCACTTGGAGATCATCAGTACTTTGTTACATTTATTGATTACTACTCTTGGTATACGTGGGTGTATGGGCTGAAGGAAAAATCCAATGTGTTCATGCATTTCAAACATCTTGTTGCAAAGCTTGAAGCTGAAATTGACTTTAAAGTGCAAACACTTCGCACAGATAGAGGGGGGGAGTACATGTCTCGTGCTTTTGAGACATATTTGCTTGATCATGGCATTACGCATAGAATGACTCCTCAGCAAAATGGTGTTGCTGAAAGAAAGAATTGGACTCTTATGGAGATGACTCGTTGTATGCTAAAAAGCAAGGGGCTACCTCATAAATTTTGGCTAGAAGGCCATCAGTGTGCAAATCATGTGTTGAATCGTGCACCCACTAAGGCTTTGAAGACGATCACACTGTTGAAGCTTGGCATGGCAAGAAACCCAAAGTAGACTACTTTCGGGTGTTTGGTTGCATAGCCTATGCACATGTTCCGAAAGAGCTTCGTGGGAAGCTTGATGACAAGGCTGTAAGATGCATATTTATTGGCTACAGTTTGGAGAGCAAGGGCTATTACTTGTATGACCCACGCACGAAGAAAGTCTTTGTTAGTAGGAATGTCCTATTTGCTGAAAATGCTGCATTTTCACATGAATTGTTTCAAATGCCAGACACCCATGACATTGGTGGTCTTTGAGGGTCTTTTGCCACTTACTTTGGAGTTTGTGCTTGCTGTAAATGGCAGGACAGACTTAATACAGCAAGCTGTTGCTGCACCATATGCTCCTGAACAGTTGGGTATCGATGATGGTTTGCCACATGCAGTGAAAGAAGCATTACAACATGATATAAATGCAGCTAAAACAGTCCCAAGATGGTTGTTACAGACTGTCTAGGAGAGTAAAATGGATGCTCCTATAACTCAACACACTAGAAGGGCTACCAGAAATGCAGCAAATGATGCAGGGGGGGTACATTTGATTGATTTTACAGAAGCGTAGATGATTGTGATGAGCATGTGTTTATGAGCTCACTCTAGGATGATGATGAGCCTATTTCCTTTGACGAAGCTCAACAAGATGTACATTGGATGCATGCCATGCAAGATGAGTTAGACTCTATTGCCACTAACTCTACATGGGATCTTATGGATTTACCCCAAGGCCATTGGCACAAAATGGGTTTTTAAATTCAAACGCAAGGCTGATGGTACAATTGACAGGTACAAAGTACGGTTGGTAGTAAAAGGCTATGCATAGAAGAAGGGCATAGATTATGAAGAAACTTTTGCTCCTACTTCTTGTATGAGTACAGTGAGATGTGTGATTGCAATGGCTGCAAATTATGGTTGGAGAGTACATCAGTTGGATATTAAGACAATATTCTTGAATGGGGATTTGCATGAGGATGTTTATGTGTCACAACGTCTAGGGTTTGTGGTTAAAGGGAAAGAGCACATGGTATGCAAGCTGTGTAAAGCTCTTTATGGTCTCAAACAGGCTCCTCATGCATGGTACTCCAAAATTGATGCTTATTTGGCTAGCAAAGGGTTCAAAAATAGTCCAATTGCTCCCACTCTATACATTAAGAATGAGGGGGGGGGGGGGGGGAGGGGGGACTTTGCTGATTATCATTCTTTATGTAGATGACATGCTGCTCATCGGACCTACAAAAGAAAAAATTGTAGATTTTAAGGCTGAATTAAAACATGCATTTTCTATGTCAGATATGGGCTTCCTATACTATTATTTGGGGATTCAATTCACCCAAAATCAGCATGGTATCATCATGTCACAGTCACAATATGTGGGTAAGTTGTTACATAGGTTTAGTATGCAAGATTGCAAACCTATGTGCACTCCTATGGAGCCAGGCTGTCTATGCATGATGGTGAAGAGATGTTTGATGTTGCAATTTATAGCTAGGCTGCTGGCTGTCTCATTTATCTTTGCAACACACGCCCTGACATTTAGTATGCAATATCTCAGGTGAGTAGGTATATGCATAGCCCACGGACCATACATTGGCAAGTTGTCAAGTGGATCTTCAGATATTTGCAAGGTACTCAGTCACATGCATTATTATTTCCTAGGAGGGGAGACTTGCACTTACAAGCTTACAGTGATTCAGATTGGGTTGGTGATGCAGACACTAGGCAGTCTAGTAGTGGACATTGTTTCTTTCTAGGCCGTTCATGCAATTCATGGCTAAGCAAGAAACAGCCTACAATGGGTACCTCGTCTTGTGAGGCTGAGTACAGGGCAGCCTTCACGACAACAGTGGAATGTATATGGGGCGTAGATTGTTGGCTGATCCACATTTACCATTGGAGGGTTCTACACCCATTCTTTCTGATAGTCGTAGTGCTATTGTAGTAGCACGAAATCCTGTGTTTCATGCTCGCACGAAACACATAGAGGTACATTAGTATTATGTCAGAGAGAGATGCTATGCAGGAGAGATCGGCTTGATGTATGTACCCGCATAGAAAAATGTTGCAGATATTTTCACCAAGGCACTACCATGCAAGAAGTTTGAGGCTTTTCGAAAGTCCTTAAACTTGTTTCCCTTTAGTGATTGATCATCCTTGTACTTCATCACATTGGCTTTGCAGGGGGCTGTTAGAATTTGCCGATTCTATGGGCAGCGCCCAATGTAATTTGTGTGGTGTGGACACTTATTAAAGTGTCAATGTAAGTTGTGTACACCTAGTGTCTTAGAAACTTAAAAGTAGTGACACTAGGCTCTAGAGTAAAATCAACCTAACTCTAGTTAGTTGGTGGAAAGCTTGTTAGGTTACCCTTGACCTAAACATAAGTTGTACTTTCACTCTATCTTTCATTTTAGCAAGTACACTCATCTCTTTTTGCTTCAGCTCACTCTTGCTGTCATTGTCTCTCCTCTCTCCATGGCTGGCTGCCATTTTCCAATATCTAGCAGATGAAGTTTGAGCCTAAGGACACTATTCAGTCTTTCTTACTTCGTGTCACATAAGTACAAGACTAGCTTCGACACGTGTTCCGCCCTTCTAGAGGCTCATTTTGTGGGGGCTATGCGCTACAAATTTCCTTTAGAGTTTGATGGAGTGGCCAATGCTTTGCGGGGTCAAATATTATTTACATGCATCAGTTTTTCAACTCATGTCCTTAATGCTGCTTGAGCATGAGATCTGTTTGTGGTTACAAGGGAGGCTTCTAGCGCAGTTTGGTTGTTTTAGTGAGGTCTTTATAGCTTTAGAGAGGGCTAACATGAAGAAGAAGGTGAAGACTCAATGTTGTCATTGTGGTAAGAAAGGCCATTTGCACAAGGATTGCAAAGAGTTAGTAGCTTCGAGGAAGAAAAAGTAGCAAAAGAAGAAGCATGATCTTGACTCCTTTGTTGAGTCATCCTCTTCCTCATACTTTTGACTTAGATCCTTATGGCAAGGCCAATGCCAAGGTGCGGACATGGTTATCTTCTTTAAACCTTGGGAAGGGCTGGGCATGCCCTCCTTTTTCTTTCTAGTATTGTTGATGTAGTCACCCGTGACGACTCTCTAGTGCTAGAGAGGGAGAGTGAGAGGGGGGTGAGGTGGGGCCAGTGAGTCTCATCTATACAGGTATACTAGTGTACAGGTTTCAAAGGGGGATGTCTTGACGAAGTCTGGCAAATTCAAATCTTGGAGCTAGTTCATGATGGGCTGTTATTTGACAGAGAGAGCGGCTTTGGCTTCTCGTTTGAGTTCATACAAGGGGACACTTTGGCGGTCTTGGCTTTAGGCTGCCATGGCTATATATGTTTAGAGGGATTTTTGATAGGATGGTCTTGTATGCTATCGCAAGACATTGTTGATAGATACAGAGATTTGTTATGACTCCTCTGTATTTTTCAAGAGTTAGTACGATCGACATCGGTATTATGTTCTCTTCGAGGCACCTTGATGGTGACTTGATCACCCTCTTGCCTTGGTATCCATGGTCCTATTCTGGTGGTTCTTTGTTGTATAGCGTATGATGAGTTATTATTATTGTATCATTGTATTGTATCAATCACCTATGATCTGAGAGAGGATGTTAGTAGTCTAGATAGCTTTTGTGTGAGTTTGAGCTTGGCTGGGTATTACTAGGTATTTTAGGTGAATCAAGTGCATCTCATGCGTAAGCTTGTGAACATGGAGTTGGATGAGTCTAAGTCAGCATTTGAGCATTTGAGTGCTTTCATAGGGATTTTGAGTTAGTTTTGCAGGTCTCTGGTTTGTCGGCCTTCAATGATAAATTGAAGGCTATTTTCTTGTTGAGACTTTACCTGATAGCTAGGAGTCTTTGGTTGTTTCACTTAATAACAACCTTGCTTAAACCTTTGATGGTGTTAGGGGCTCTATCCTCAATGAGGAGATTAGAAGAAAGTCCAGTGGAGAAAGCAATGGTTTAGCCTATCATGCTAGAGGCAGGTGAGAGAAGAGAGGTAATGCAGCAAATAAAGGCAAAAGTAGAAGTAAAAGCAAGGGCAAACAACAAGATGTTACTTGCTATCAGCGTGGGTGTGAAGGGCATAAAAAGCCCGATGCTGATACTACAAGAAAGAGCAAGAAAGAAAGAAACAGCAAGGAAAGAAAAAGAAGGATGACAAGAAAGATAATGACAGCTCAAAAGAAGTTGCAAAGGCAAATGTTGCATCTAGTGTGGTCATTGAAGAGCTTCTTGATAGTGAAGAGATACTTGCGCATCCTCATGCAATGATGTAGATATTATGGCAGCAGTAGGTGATATGCACATCACTAAAAAGGAGGTAATTAATGCCTTACTTTCAGGTCATGATGGGCTGTCCCAATCATGGATAGTGGACATCGGTGCCTCTTTTCATGTTACTCCCTCTTTGGAGTCTTTTTTTGAATACACTACAGGTTGCCTAGGCAAGGTTTACTTGGGCAACAACTATGCATGTGAGATAGAGGGTGTAGGTACCATTCACTTGGCCCTTGAAAACGGCCAAGAGCTGGTTTTACAGGATGTCAGGTATATACTTGGCATAAAGTAAAGTTTATTGTCAGTTGGGCTGCTTGATGCAAGAGGGTATTTTACTAACCTCGGTGGTGGATCTTGGAAGGTCCACAAGGGCTCTATGCTGATTGTTAAAGGTAGCAAAAGGGGGACTTTGTATTATTCGCATTATAAAGCATTACCTAGCAAGTACTTGGCTGAGGCTGAAGGTCATTAATAGATGGAACTTTGGCATAAGAGACTTGGCCATATGAGCGAGGGAGATTTGATGTAAAAGGCTCTGGTCTCGAAATTTGTAATGATTGTATATATGAAAAACATGTGAAGTCTCCTTATTACTCTGGTGTTGTTAAGAAGTCCAATACTCTTGATTTAGTACACTCTGATGTGTGCACTATGCCTGTCAATTTACATGGGGGTGCACGGTACTTTGTTACTTTTATTGATGATTTCAGTAGAAAATCATGGGTGTATGTGTTAAAGAGCAAAAAGGAAGTGTTGGATGCTTTTAAAGGGTTTCATGCTTTTGTTACCACATAGAAAGGGCTTAAGTTAAAAGCTAGAAGAATGGATAATGGGAGCGAATATGTTTCTAATAAGTTCAAAAAGTTTTGTGAGATCCATGGCATTGAGAGGGAGTTGACAGTCCCTTATAATCAAATGGCATGGCTGAAAGATATAATTGTCCACAACTAATCTCGTAGCAGTTTTGGGGAGAGGCTCTTAAAACTTCAGCTCATGTATGCAATCGCTCTTCCAATCATGCATTGGAAAATGGCATTTTTGAAGAGGTTTGGTCTAGCAAACTTGCTTCATATGACCATTTGCGTATCTTTGGTTGTAATGCCTTTGGGCATGTTCTTGTAGATTAGAGGACTAAACTAGACACGAATTCCATCAAGGGCATCTTCATGGGATATGGAGATGAGGGAGAGATGGGTTATAGAGTTTAGCTCCCTTAGGGCAGGAAGATAGTATACAGCCGAGACATAGTATTTAATGAGGCTAAGTTGCTGAAACATACCACACAAGATGACCTTGACAAAAAGAAGGTCAAATTTCAGCATGAACAGCCAGCCATTCAGCAGCCATTAGTTGAAAATTCTGCCCCTTCTGACGCCGAAAATGAGTAGCAACCCATTGTGCTACAGATAGAACATAATGGACAGCAAATAGATGCACAGGATGGAATAGGACAGCAAGAAGAACATGCTGAAAACAGGTTATAGCAGCAAGAAAATGCTGAAAATCAGCCACTTGGTGATGGTGTGAACATATGTGAGGATATAGGCCCATTGCTTGACAATACAGATCATTGGATAAGAAGGTCTACACGTGTCAGAAGGAAGCCACAAAGGTTTGAGCCATCTTTGGATTGCATTTTGTTGATTGATGAGGGTGAGCCTTTGGCATTTAGAGAGGCATAGTCATGCCAAAACAACAGAAAGTGGGAGCTTGCTATGCAAGAAGATTTGAAGTATTTGTATGCAAATAACACACGTGAGCTTGTATCTTTGCCCAAGGATAGGAAAGCTATCCCTTATAAATGGGTTAGCAAAGTGAAATATATTGATGGGAAGCCCAAGTACAAAGCGTGTTTTGTTGCTAAGGGCTATACACAGAAGGAAGGCATAGACTTCCAAGCGGTCTTTTTACCAGTGGTAAAGATGACTACGCTCCGTGTTTTGTTTGCTCTCACTGCATCCTTGGATTTATAGTTGTATTAGATGGATGTGAAGACTGCTTTTCTTCATGGTGACCTGGATGAAAAGATGTACATGAAACAACCAAAAGGTTGTGCTACTCCAAGCAAAGAGCATCTGGTTTGTAAGCTGAAACACAGCTTATATGGACTGAAACAAGCCCCTAGACAATAGTACAAAAAGTTTGATACCTTCATGCTCAGCCATGGATTTAAACGTAGTCATGCAAATCACTGCTTATACACTAAAACGGCTGATGATGGAAGACTTATTGTGTTGGTTTTATATGTGGATGACATGTTGATTGCAAGAAAGCATAAGAGTACTTTGAATGCTCTTAAAAGGTAGTTGAGTTTAGCCTTCTCAATGAAAGATATGGGGGCAACTGAACACATTTTGGGCATGCACATTAAAAGAGAGAGAGCGCAACACTTGTTGTTTCTCACATGACAAGTACATTAGCAAAGTACTTGACAGGGCTAATATGGTTGGTGCTAAGCCTCTTGGTGTGCCTTTACCGCCACATACAAAGCTTAGCAAAGCTGATTGCCCGAAGGATGATGTAGTTGCTAGTGCTATGAAGGGCATACCTTATGCATTAGCTTGCGGATCTTTGATGTATGCCATGGTTGCAACTCGCCTTGACATTGCTCATGTAGTGGGTTTTGTTAGTAGATTCATGTCTAACCTTGGCAAGCCACATTGGGAAATAGTGAAATGTAGCTTCAAATACTTAAAAGATACACAAGAGAAGTATATATGCTATGGAAGGGTACGCTAGAGTTGCAAGGATTTTGTGATTCGAACATGGCAGGAGATCTTGATACTAGGAAATCTACCACTGGGTATGTCTTTACTTTGGCTGGTGGGGCTATCTTTTGGTGTTCAAGGTTGCAAAAAATTGTGGCACTAAGTACTATAGAGGTGGAATATATTTCAGCCATAGAAACTTCTAAGGAAGCTATTTGGCTTGGTTGTTTGGTAAAGGATTTTGGTCTTTCTTCAGGTACTCCAGTGCTTGGTTGTGATAGCTAGAGTGTAGTATGTCTGGCTAAGTATGCCATGCTCCATGCACGTACCACACATAGATGTTTGGTATCATTTCATTCGACAGGTCTTGGATGATGGTCTTGTCACACTGACTAAGGTCAAAACCCAAGATAGCCTTGCAAATATTCTCACTAAGAGTCTTGTTAATTGGGTAATGAAGGTAAAAATAGATGTAGAGAGGGAGAGGTGGAGATATTCAATAATCAAGATTTAAGAAGCATAAAAGTTTAAACTTTACAATTTGAAAAAGGAAATCTTGTTTGTAGAGGGTTGATACAAGCAGTACCCTTTACTTTTTTGCACTTGCACCAATGAAAATACACATGATAGTCTTGTCTTGTAGCTTATGTCTTTGTGGTTTACCAAAGCATATACCAAACAACCAAGGACACGAATGTGTGATACCACTAGCTGCTGGCCATTTCCAAGCCTCATAAGGCGTACACTCAGCCAATGCTTTAGTGGGGGTGTGATTGAATACACAATAACATCAAGCCAAAACTTTGGGGTTAACTTATTGTGTGAAAGTGTTATGGGCATGATAAGTGCTCTTCCAGAGCGATGAGATTGCTCTGACAACTTATAAGAGAAGAATTCATAAGAGCCTTACAACTAGTATTGGCAAGATTGAAGAGCTTGTAGCCCATGACCCCTATTTATACTATAGCCCAGGAAGGTTAAGGGGTACAAGAGGATGCCACATGGCATGACTTGCACGTATGGTATGACATTCATATTGACACATGGTACCCTGACATTAGCGATAATGTAAACGTTGATGCAAATATCTTCTAGAATGTTCTAGAAACATCATGGAAACAGGGCTATCCCAACTTGCATACAAACCAAGGGCTATCCTTGCTTGGGTGTCTATTACATTACCCTCTCTTCTAGCACTGAGTTCCATGAGGAGCGGTGGTGTGCCTTTGAATAGACCTTGGCTTGGTTGTGTTGGGAATAAAGGCTCACCGTGCCTTTTTTCGGTGTTCGGGTGTGTACGCACCCTTATACTTGTACTTTATATATATATATATAATCAAAACCTAAAGTGTTCTTGTCATTGTACCAAACACTGTGTCGTGCTCTCACTCTTTTCTGCTCACTCATCCTACTCTGAACTTTGCATTGAAACTGATTTGCGTTCTATCTTGATCCTAGCCCATCTATATCAAACTGGTATCAGAGTGGGTAAGAGAGAGCTCAGGAGTGCATGAGGCCCAAGATGGTAGGTTGGGCATGTCAACATATGACGAATTAGGCGAGCGAGCTTGCGATGTGATTCAGAAGTGGTTGAGGCGTTCGTGTCTCTCGAAGTTTGAACAGGACAGACGAGCAAGTCGTGAGTTGCAAGCATTGTGGGTAGTCAAAGGCGAGTAGGAGAGAGTCAACGGACAGGTCACGACAAGCAGCACTTAACGTGAGCGGCAGTTGCCAAGCCTCGTAGCAGTTGCCAGTCCACACAGCAGTTGACGAGCAGTAGCAGGCATAACAGGCAGCAGTGGGGTTCACAGAGGGGGCCAGCGGGCAGCACATGCAACGTCTGCAGGGAGCTGCGACCAGCCCGTGACGGACAGGCGACGCGCGTTAGATGGCAGCCGGCGGGGTTCCAAGCTCACGGCGACGCTTGGCGGGTCAATGGACCCGCCAGAATTTTTCAGAAAAATTCATTTTTTTTGAAATTTCTTTTACCCACTGACGAGGTTTCGCGCGTGTAAGCACAAAATCTCAGATTTGTGCAATTTTGGCCCAGAAATATAGGGCTTCTTCACATTGAGTACTGTTCGTGAAAAATTGAGGCATTTGCGTCAGAATTGCAGACATTGTGTGCATTTAAATTGGGGATTTCGCCATAATTGTTAAAATTTTGCTCATCTGAGTGAAATTTCTCAACATTGGACTTGCAAAATTTGGGGCTTTTCTCAGATTTGAGGAATGTGATGCAGGACAAACATATTTGTCTCAGAAATTGCAGGAATTTCGTGACATTTTGTCCCCTACATTTGGGCCTTTTCATGTGCATGTGCAAATTGGGCTGAAATTTACCCAATTTCTCGACATTGATGTACATTGGACCCCGTGCTATTTGGTGCATTTGGTCATTTTATGTATATCCAGGTTGAATTCCGCGCAATTTAGACATCAATACTTGGTAAAATTTGGGGGTTTTAATGAAATTACTTTATTTTGGCAAAATTGGACAGTCCTATGCATGACAAAGAAAATGCAAATGTGTATTTGATGCTTTGAGCACAAAAATTTGGGGCTTTTTTGACTGTTCGTGTCAAATTTTATGCCCATGGGTACATGTATAACAGAAATTGCAGCTGAAATTTTGGGATTTCTCATGTAATGTGATGCACATGCCCTTGGAACAGCTATAATCAGTTGGATAATGCTGTAGCACTTGGTTTGGTGCTTTTGAAAACTTAATTACAGATTTGAAATCTGTACTTCTGCATGGTCATTTATTGCTGATTGGTACTCGTTTGTACCTTGGTCACTTGGGTGACAGTTTGGGCCTGCATTTGCTGGTTTTTTGGTCACATTTGGGCTGAAAAACATGGCTGGCAGCAATGACAGCAGTAATCTAATGCACATAAAGAAGCTTGAAGGCGCACATAACTTTGCAGTTTGGCAAAAACAGTGCTACAATATCTTGTTACAAAAGAATCAGGCAAAACTGATCAAAACCAAAGGGGCAAAGCTTGCGGACATGGATCGGGATGATTGGAATGAGTTGAATGAGCTTGCACGCTCAACCATAGAGCTATGGATTTCTGATGCCTTGCTCTTCAACATTGAAGGCTTGGATTCTGCATATGCTATATGGACTAGACTGGAAGAACTGTATGCACAGAAGAGTGCTGTAAGCAAAGTGTATTGGCTGAAAAAGCTTATGGATTTGCGTATGAAAGAGGGTACAGCAATGTCTATTCACTTGAGTGAGTTTAACTCCATTTTGAGCCAGTTGGTTGCCTTGAAGTTCATGATTGATGAGGAATTTAACTCTACTTTCTTGCTTTGCTCTCTACCAGAGAGTTGGGATACATTCAGGACTGCTATGACCAATTCTAATGTGATCCTTTTGTATGCTGATGTAGAGAGTGCTCTACTTATGGAAGAGATGAATCGGCATAACAATGCATCCAGTAAGTTTTCCAGTGCTTTGCACACTAGGGGCAGATCACAGCAAAAGGGAAAATATGGTGGCAAGGAACGCAGTAAATCACGTGGCAAAGATGTTGAATGCCATCATTGTGGCAAGAAGGGTCACTTTAAATGTGATTGCTATAAATGGAAGAAAGAGAAGGGAAAAGGCAAGAAGACAGATGATAGCAAGGAAGAGAAGAAGGACAATCAGCCTAAGAAGAGCAGTGTAAAAATTGAAGAGATGAATGAGTCACTCATGACAGTGACAATGGGAGTGATGTACTCTTTGTCTCTTCACACTTTGATGCACATGCTTTACTTGCAGATACAGATGATGCCATGTATACTTGGATTCTTGATTCAGGTGCTTCCTTTCATGTCACCCCTCATCGTGAGTGGTTTTCCGCCTATACAGGGGGTCGACATAGTGTTGTCCATCTTGGGGACAACTATGCATGTGAGATTGCAGGTATTGGCAGTGTGCAATTACAGTTTCAGCATGGCTCTGTCTTTACACTTTAGCATGCACGGCATGTACCTCAACTCAAGAAGAGCTTGATTAGCACAGGGCAGCTAGATGATGGTTTTCATACCACCTTTGGTGATGGAAAATGGAAGATCTGTAAGGGATCTAGGGTTATTGCCAGAGGTTGCAAGAGTGAAACTTTGTATCCACTTCATGTATCTAGTGTACGTGACCATGTTGTTGCCGTGACGGAGCAGCCGAGTGTTTCCTTGTGGCATGGACGGTTGGGACACATGAGTCAAACAGGAATGAAAGTGCTTTCTCGTTTGGGTTGCTTGCCTTGTCTTCGTTATGCTGATTTTGAGCATTGTGATCATTGTATTTATGGCAAACATGCACAGACGTCTCACAAAAAGTCTCTTTCTTTGAAATCTTCTTCTCTAGAGTTAGTACATTCGGATGTATGTCAAATGCCAGGATTATCTTTAGGGGGAAAGAAATATTTTGTCACCTTTGTAGATGATGCTACAATGAAGGTATGGGTTTACCCTATTCGTAGAAAGGATGAAGTGCTTGCCAGATTTAAAAAATTCTTGGCATTGGCTGAAAATCAGACAGATAAGACACTTAAGTGTCTTCGCTCTGACAATGGTGGGGAATATTTGTCCAAGGTCTTTCAGGCATTTTGTGAAAGCAAAGGGATAAAGAGGGAGCTCACTGCCCCTTATAATCCGTCCCAAAATGGAGTTGCAGAGCGTATGAACCGGACCATACAGGATAAGGTCCGTACAATGCTGTGTCATGCTGCATTACCCCATGGTTTTTGGGTAGAGGCTGTTATGATAGCCGTTCACTTAATTAATTGGTCACCAAACAAGTCTTTGGGGGGGGGGGAGTTCCCTAAGAAGCGTGGATGGGCAAGCCACCTTCATATGCTCATTTGAAAGTGTTCGACTGTGAGGCTTTTGTGCACATTCGTAAAGAAAAACACAACAAACTTGAGCCAAAGTCCTGTAAATGCATTTTCTAAGGATATGGCGACGAGGGTGAAATGGGGTATAAATTGTGGGATCCCGAGAAAAGGAAAGTAGTACGCAGCAATGACGTTAGCTTCCGGGAAGATCGCATGCACAAACAGCCTCGAAAAGACTGAGGAGGTCCATAGGGTTGTATTCCGGGGAGAAATACCTTTTGGACAGCAAAATGTTCCCATTGTACAGCAGCAAATACCTACTGTAAATGGACGTGTGAATGCAGGAAATGATGTTGGAAATGATCAGCTAGCTATTGCCCATGAAAATGAGCCATTACATGTGCAGGAACAGCCAGGACAACAAGCTGTTAATGCTGCTTTGCAGGCTGAAATGCCAGGACAGCATGCTGAAAATGGAAATTTGCAGGAACAGCCAGCAAACAATGACCATTGGGTTAGGAGATCGTCTAGGGCTACTAGGCAACATGACAGATTTGTTTCTGGTGCAAGCTGATTATGTCATGTTGACAGACTGTGGTGAACCGTCTTGCTTCAAGGAAGCAATGGACAGACAGGACAGCAAGAAATGGTATAAAGCCATGCTGTCAGAGATGGAATCTCTTGAAAAAAATGGCACTTGGGACTTGGTGCAGTTGCCTAAAGGGTAGGAAACCCTTCCATGCAAATGGGTTTACAAGATGAAGGTCACTTCTCGTTCCTCACCAAAGTACAAAGCAAGATTGGTTACAAAGGGGTACAAGCAGGAGCATGGAATTGACTTTGATGAGATTTTTCTCTCCTGTAGTCAAGATGACTACATTGAGAATCATTTTGGGCTTGGTTGCAGTTGAGGATATGGAGCTCATACAGATGGATGTAAAGACTGCGTTTTTACATGGTGATTTGCATGAAGACATATATATGCAGCAGCTTGAAGGGTTTGTTTAACAAGGGAAGGAAAAAATGGTATGTAAACTCAAAAGGAGTTTGTATGGGCTGAAACAAGCACCAAGAGAATGGTATCATAAGTTTGATACATTCATATAGTCCCAAGGCTTTCATAGAAGTCAAGTGGATCCCTGCTTGTACACCAAGAAGGTAGCAGATGACAAGCTGATTATCTTGGTTTTGTATGTTGATGACATGCTGATTGCTGGCAGGGATACTTATGTCTTGGATTCATTGAAGCAAAGTCTTTATGGAAGCTTTGACATGAAAGATCTAGGTGATGCAAATCACATTCTTGGCATACGAATACTCAGAGATAGATCTAAAGGCTTACTCTATCTATCTCAGCAGGAGTATATCTTCAAAGTTTTGCAGCGTTTCAATATGGAGGGGGGGGAAACAATTGGGGTTCCATTGCCTCCATATGTGGAACTCAGTGCAGAGTTCAGCCCTACATCTGATGATGAGAAGGCTGAAATGGCCAAGTTACCATATGCTTCAGCTGTTGGCAGTTTGATGTATGCTATGGTTGCTACACGTCCTGACATTGCCTTTGCAGTGGGAGTGGTTAGCAGATACATGGCAACCCCTGGCAAGAAGCATTGGGATGTAGTGAAAGGTATTATGAGATACCTCAAAGGCACAAAGGAGTTGTGCATCTGCTTTGGAAAGCAGAAGGCATCTGTTGTTGGCTTTACGGATGCAGACTATGCTGGTCATGCGGATTGCAGGAAGTCCACTTCTGGGTATGTGTTTACTTTCATAGGAGGAGCAGTCTCTTGGATCTCCAGGCTATAAAAGTGTATTGCCTTGTCTACTACAGAGGCAGCGTATGTAGCTGCCACTGAGGTATGTAAGGAGGCTTTATGGCTTTCACGTCTAGTGGGAGAGCTTGGTATCACAGAGTTACCTATTTTCCATTGTGATAGTTAGAGTGCTATCATACTAGCACGAAATCCTGTTCTTTCATGCAAAGACAAAGCACATACAGATGAAGTACCACTTGATTAGAGATGTACTTGATAGTAAGAGCATTGAGCTTGTCAAAGTGCATACAGATGATAATTCTTCAGACCTTCTTACGAAGGGTCTTCCAGTAGAGCGGTTTGCTCATTGCCGACAGATAATGGGAGTTGGATATATATATTTATTTCAGCCTTGTATATACCTAGACTTAGCTGATTCTTTTCTCCTCTTAAGGCACATTGCCTTTAGGTGGGAGGTTGTTGGGAAGAAAGGGCCATCGTGCCTTTTAAATGTGCTCGGGTGTGAATACACCCTTAGCACATTGTACTTTCATACATATATCTATCTAAAAACCTAAAGAGATACACTCGTCATTGTACCAAAAACGTGCTCACTCTCTACTCTGCTCTCTCGCACTCTCTTTGTCTCTTTCACTGTACGTAACGACTACTTGCCTCGATCTTCGTGCCTAACCGGTCCCTACACTCTCTACCTATAACCATCTTTTGTAGCCTGAGTTATAAAGGCATCTCATTGTGGATTAAGGGGGGGCATCCTATCATGCTTTATCCAATGTCACTTGGCATTGAGGGGGGGTGTTGAGAAGTAAGCATGTGAACTCTCCTTATATTGGAGAGAATAAGGGTAGCTAGGTGTAAATGAACTGGAGGTCAAGGGAGCAAGGGGAAACCCTAACCCTAACTTCTCTAGAGGCTATATAAACTGCCTAAAGGTCACTCTTACAGTTGAGGAGAGTGTACGAGTTGTACCTTTGAACAGCTTACTAAGCAAGATCTTCTTGTACTTGAGCTCTCTCTCTTCCTCTTGTGCACACTCTTGTGCTTCCAACTCTGAATTTCCACAAATTTGTAGTAGAAATTAGGGTTTAGCAGCAGCCTCGACAAGCGTGCTAGAAATTGGAAGCTCCAAGACTTGGATTCAACAGGGCTAAAGCTATTTTTAGCCTATTCCAGTGGAGGGACCAACAAATCATTGAATTTGGGGCATTTTCCATCTCCATCAAAGTAGGTGAATACCAATTGATTGCCCGAATCACGGGACAAATCAAATTGAAGACTTGTTGGTCATTTTGGAAAGCAAGGGGAGTTGGAATACCGAGGAGGAAGATTGGTTACAGATTCCATGGCTCTCAAGTTATGAAGGCAGCAGATGGCAATCTTATTCTCTTGGTTTTGTATGTGGACGAGATGTTGATTGCAGGCAAGGATGTTTATGCCTTGGACTCCTTAAAGCAGAGCTTACACATTAGCTTTGATATGAAGGATCTTGGTGAGGTCAGTCATATTCTTGGCATGCGTATACTCGGGGACAAATTGAAGGGTCTTCTCTATCTGTCACAGCAAGAGTATGTTACTAAGGTTTTGTAGCGTTTCAATATGGAGGGGGGAGGGGAAGCCATTGGTGTACTATTGTCTCCATATGTGAAACTTAGTGCATATGACAGCCTTGCATCTGATTATGGAAAGGCTGAGATGGCCAAGATTCCTTGTGTCTCAGGTGTTGGTATCTTGATGTATGCTATGATTGCTATACGAAGGGTCTTTCAGTAGAGCGGTTTGCTCATTGCCGCGAGATGATAGGGTTTGGATAGTATATGTGTATTTCAGCTTTGTACATATACAGATTGAGGTGATTCTTTCCTCTACCTTCAGGCA
The DNA here is from genome assembly GCF_053477565.2 of Lygodium microphyllum. Lineage (NCBI taxonomy): Eukaryota > Viridiplantae > Streptophyta > Polypodiopsida > Schizaeales > Lygodiaceae > Lygodium > Lygodium microphyllum. Next base: position 50,478,356 of record NC_141140.1, on the reverse strand, counting down.
CGTTGCCTTTAGGTGGGAGGTTGTTGGAAAAAAGGCTCATCGTGCCTTTTTTTCGGTATTGGGTGTGCACGCACCCTTACACTTGTACTTTATATATATATATATATATATATATATATATATATATATATATATATATATATAAATCAAAACCTAAAGTGGTACTTCTTGTCATTGTACCAAACACTTTGTGTGTCATGCTCTCACTCTTTTCTACTCACTCATACTACTCTAAACTCTGCATTCAAAGCGATTTGCACTTTATCTTGATCCTAGCACATCTACAGTTGGTTGGGTGTTGAAGATGAAATTTATGAACCTTAATAAGAGCTCTTTGAAGATATGGAGCTGGCTTTCATGTTCGTTCACTTGCATCATAGCCTTTCCAATGGACAAGATAGTGTAATCTGCCTCTTCAAATTCTTGAACCCAGGATTTTGTCTACTTCATATTCTTAGTGATCTTCAATTATGATTGGAGGCGATGGCTCTAGTATTCTTATGGGGATATTGGATGTATGATATGACTCCAAGATGAAACATGGAAAACAGGATGGATTTTCATCTATTGGGGAAGGTGGAGATGATAGGTGAGTGGATTTACTAGGCCAAGAATCTTGAAGGGTCCAAGTCATTGATAATCTAGTTTTTTTGGAGGGGTGAGAAGAACATAGATCAAGTCGAAGAGGCCAAACTTTATCTCTAATTTTGTATGATGGATGTTGTAAGTGAAGCTTATTTGCATTACTTTTATATTTTTCTTGAGCTTGTTTTATTTGTGCTTGCAACTCTTTATGAATATCAAAGTGGTGTCGAGCTAAGTATGTAGTAGCTAGATTCTTCTCCTTGATCTTACATGATTGTCTATCCTAGGGTGTTGATTATAATTAGCAAAGAATGATGTGAATTGAGTGGAGGCATGGAATAAATTATTGTATGCAAACTGAACAAGGGGTAATAGATTTACCAAATCATCTTGATGATAGTTGATTGTGGTGCATCTAAGGTATTCCTCCAAGCATTTATTCATGCTTTTTGTTTGTCCATCATGTTGTGGGCGATTGGCCGAAGAAAGATTCACTTGTACTCCCAGAAGTTTAAAGAGGTTTCTCCAAAACCTAGATATAAACTAGGGGCTGCGATCACAAGCAATATCATCAGGCGTCACGAGGACGTGAAATTTTGAGATGCTTTAATCTTGCTGATAACATTGGATTAAGTTATTAATTAGATGTGCAAGGTTGTTTAGCGCATGTGATACACATGGCAATTATTTCATGGTAACATGCCAAGGGCCTCGAGGATGCAATGGTTGTCAAAGGCAAAATTGGTGATAAGCTATGTTGATTGAGTTTTGGTGGTTAGTTTGGTATCAGATTTGATCCTAGAACAGTTGTTTGGACAATAAGTGTCAGTGGTGACACTAGAGACTAGTAATTAATATCAATCTAAGGGTCTATAGAGGTTGGGGACCATTCCGGGTTACAAATGGCCTAGCCCATTTAATTATGGATGGGCACATTTAATTTTGGGTAGGGTTAGAAGGGCTAAAATTAATTTCAGAATTATTTAATTTTGAAAATTAATTAAATGGGTGTGTAATGCTGGAAAATGGGTTTAGAAGGCTGCGACTTGGCAAAAATGCCCATGCAAGATTGAAAAACGTTTATGGAGGCTGGAGAGATGAATTTTAGTTCATGTAGGCTGAGGGAAAGAGAGAGGATAGGCTGTTGGTTTGATATTCCTACCGTGGGTGACCTTCTGGAGGTTGGAATAGCAGCAATCAACCCATCTGATGCAAGTGACATCAATTTTGGGGTCAATATGAGCTAGCAACAGGAGCGGATGGCTAACTGGCAGTTTTTGACATGCAGCAACTAATCTGAAGGGTTTCTCTATGAAGAATTCCTGAAATTTCTCTTTCTAGCATTCTCTCACCTTCTCCAATCTTTGCTTGAAGAGGGAGGGGATGGGAGGAAGAGGTGAGAGTGAGAGCTTTAGAGGCTTGAAGACCCAAGAGAGATGGGGTGGGGAGATGAATCTTCAAGAGGGAGGGGATTGGGGGAACTGGGAAGAACAATGAAGAGGGAGGGGATGGGGGGAAGAGGAGATGGGAAGAGGAGATGATGCTTGAAGAGGGAGGGGATGGGAGGTTGACGCTTGGAGACAAGAGGGTGGGGATGAGCCTCGAGGAGAGAGTGAGACTTGAGAGTGTGTGCCTAAATGAGTCCCGAGTCGAACACCTGTGCCTTTTTGCCAAACACTACTCCAAACCCCTGCGAAAATTCGCTGAAATAGTTCTGGACAGCCGGTTCGTGTCCATAGGATAGGAGGCAAAAATGCATCAAAAACATTGTACAAATTCGTACGGTACCTGTACACTAGTAATCCGTCCGTACGTCGTACCAAGGCAAATATGGCCTTGATGTAATTGTGTCTTTATGTCCTTGTGAATGAGCCTTCTGTAATTTCCCTCTTGACCTTTCATAAGAACCTAAAGTCCTCTGAGGCTTTGCTGATAATTGCCCTTAACTTCAGTTGCTTAGGTTTCAAGATTATTGAATTTTGTTGGTCATGGGCTTCATTGCCTTCTTTTGGTGTTAGGTAGGATCTTTGAGATAAAGCATCTAGCTTTTCTTGTTGGTCGCTTGGCCTATAGGTAATGATGAAGTCAAATTTGGATAGGAGAGCACTCCATCTTACTCCGCGATGATTCAAGAGATGAGAAGTCGTAAAATAATCCAGATTCTTGTGATGGATCAAGACATAGTTTTTCCAATATGTTTCCATATAGCATATGTGTACACGTATGGAAGTATGATTGGAGTATGGTTCAGCCCCATACATGGCCCTAATTTTATCTTTAAAAACCTAAAAGATAAAATATTATATACATTTTTAATCTTCAAAATTTGTAGCTTCAAAGCAGCATAGAAGATCAAACTTCGAAGCATCATAATTACAAATTACAATGTCACACAGTTACACGCAGATTGTTCACATGTTTCATGAAAACATAAAAGTGTTAGCATTCAAAAAGTAATAATAAATTTTATGTTTTGGGTGGGGGGGGGTTTTTGGGGAAGGTCAAGCATGATATCCCCAGAATTTGCCACGCTTGCTTTTCCATACCCCAGGTCTGTTAAAATTTTCACATTACAACTTTAAAAAGAAAAAAGTAAAGAATGATATTTTTTCCATACCCCACATCTGGAAACAGCTTTTTCCATGTGGGAAGTTTGCATACTCATGTGTGGGAATCCGACTATGGATCAAGATGTTGCACCTCACTTTGATGGCACATGTTTTGGGCTCTTTGGACTATTTAGACAGCAATAAACCTGCTTGTATTTTGTGTGGAGTGTATTGACCAAGTGTGCATATTTCCTCATTTACTGGGCAGTCCTTGGTGCATAGTTATTAGTATCAAGCTTCATCAGCTTGAGCCATTGCATATGGACTTTTTTCCCCATTTTTCTGACTGTACACCATTTGAAGTCCCTCCTTGTAGTCTTTCAAAAATCCACTCATGTTTCTGTGCAAGTCAATACTTACATGCAGGTGCTATTTTGCAAACAAATTTCTAATATCTTCGCTGTTGACTTAGGTGCTTGCGGATCTGTTGACTGCTTTTGCCAAAGAGAAGGAGAAGCAAATAAAGAAGGTACTTCCATTTTATAGTTTCAGACTGCTGTGAAACTTACATGGAAGGGTCGGTAGGAGTTCAGAACAGTCTTTAACCAGTTCAAATGATTACTTGAAAATCTAGCTTGTCATGTGCATGCATGTGTATTTTGTTAGAAAGTCAAAATTTAATGCCATTTCCACTTGGCTGTGCAGATAGATGAGGTGAAGGCAGAGCTTTCAAGTGCATCCTCCGCCCGCCAACATGAGGAACTTGAAGAAGTAAGTTTTTTATTTGTGGAAGCTGAAATTTCTTAGGTGAGTCACACTGCAAATGGTGCATAACGATCAAATGTTTACAATTTTTTATTTAGATGCATGTTTGGCTCTTTTACACTGTGTCACAGAATGGATTTTGCAGATATGTGATCCATAATCTGTGCCAGTCGCTTATAACCATATTTCAGAGTTAGGTAAAGATGCAAATGGTGTGGCATTTGTGCCACTCCAATTTTAACTTTGTTTAAGGTAGCTATGGATTCAGAAGCTAAATATTTTTTGAGCTGTCTTTTTGAGTAGTTCTTTGCTCATTCCACTTACAAGGTTTGCTCAATGTAAGCAAGGACTGCTCAAATTAAGATTTGAGACACACACACACACACACACACACACACACACATCTAATCTATTGTGTTAAATACAACTAGATGTATAGTGGTAGAGTCAGAAGATTGTCCCAATATTTTTACTCTTTGCATATTGTGATAAGCCCAATATTTGTAAGGGAAAGCTTTTATCTTCTCTAAATAAGTGGAGTTTCCAATCTAATTCTGTATGTTGAGGCTTTCAAGTGTCCTGAAAATGATTGATTTTTAGGGAATTATTTGCCATTCCAAGCACTACATTGCAATGGGTTGTTCATTCCCTATGGCTCCCAGGTTGCCACAACTCCTAGTCTTTTGGAAAAGGAAAGTTGTGTCATCCTACAATGGAAGGTAGCATTTAAAGTGATGACAGTCATGGGTCTTTGTGATTTACCCCTCAGCTTTGACTACAATGTAACCACAATATGTAACTTCAGTATTTTTCCAAAGTGTTGTGTAAGTGTGAAAGCATTTGAAAACACTGTTGCATCAATTTAGGCACTCGGCAATCTGATGCCCAGGTCAAAATGTCCATTGACCTGAATGTTTTCCATGTTGGATGAGCTGCAGGGATTGTCACAAGTTTTTTGGGCAGCCACAAAAACGACAAAGTGAAAGACACCTCGACTTAAGTAAATCAAACTTAAGCAAGAGATTAAAGAGAAGTTACTTAAGTAAATCAGACTTTAGCAAATGAAACGGGGACATCAGGAAAAGATCCAATGCTGGTTTTAGGCTACTTCGAGAAGCATGACTGTTTTGGATCAAGGGAGTAACGGTTCTCGTGCACTTGTCCAGACTGTCTGAGGGATGATGGTCCTGGAATGAGCAGAAGACCTAGATTCTTAGGATTGTGTATTGATTACTTTCTGCTAGAAAAAAATTCAAGAATTACTTGGTCTCTTCTGGGAGGGTGTAGGTTATTCATCTTATGAAATACCATTAATTTTACTATGGATTTTCGGTCTATTCCTGTGAAAGATTGAGGTTAAAATACTAGCTGCCTAGTATAATATATTTTCTGAAATGTCTTCTCTAGAAAACCTTTTGATTATGCACTACTTGTCATATGTTAGTGTAAGAGTCTCTAGTACTCATATAGTATCAAAACTTTCACTTGTGCGCTGTCATTCATGTTAATAGAGAAGTTGATTGTAGTTAAAAGTTAGACTTCTTGACATGTTGGACATGATGCACACAAATAACAACTGAATGACGCTCAATGCTTGGGTTTGCTAGTTGCATTCATATGTCATACAAATACAAATGTGTTGCCTATGGATATGGGCTTGCTTGAGTGTTGCTTGTGAAGATATGCTAGGGTTTGCACTGAGAAGGCATAGCATGTATGAACATGGCTGAAACATGATAACTTAGATAGTAATGCAATAAATGCAAACCCTTAATGCAGTAACGGTGCATACCTGGTCCCACGGGTCCGCACGCGAAACCCGCACAAGCAACATGGCACACAGCACCGCGTCACGTCCTGAACACGTAGCAGAAGCCAACTCGCAAGCTATGTCAAGGCGACACGCCATTGCGTCACAGCATGAGTCTGTTGCGTTGCGTTGCGTCGCGTCATGGGCCGTTACGCCCTTGATGTCCCTCCTGCGTGGCGGCTTGCTCACAGCACGCGTAATGCGTTTGTCTAACTCGCACAAGGGTAACATGGTGCTTGGAGTCGCCAAATCACACCACGGAAGAGTTCCGGGCTCACAAGGATCCACAATCAACCATCTTGGAACACGGCGCCACGGGGGCGACACGGTTCATAATCCACCTCTCCTCATAATAAGTCATGGCGACTCAAACTCGGAACAGGGGGCCCGGCTGCCTCGCTCAAAATGAGAATCCTGCTAGCCGGGAGGCAAAAACGATGGTTGCTCCACGAGGCACGGCCTACATGAAGGAGGTGGGGAGACATGGGTTGCCCAATGGTAAACTCAACATTGTAACTGCTTGAATATGATGGCATCTGATCACTAGCAGCAGTGGGAGGTTGGATGACAATTGTAAACCATGTAGCAGCAGTCATTGGGAGCTGGACAGCTAGGGGAAGAAGGTTGATGGCCTAAATCTGCATGGTAGATTGAGAAATTTGCAACAAAGGATGGGATGAAAGGTGGCAGCTTGTCTATTTATAGATGTGAAAGGATCCTCCCAAATTAGGGTTTTTCTTATTGGACATAGAAACTCTCTAGGACCACACACCATTTAATGAAACTTTTGGTAATTTACATGTTTTTGGGGGACTGTTTTAAAGAATAATCGGTTTGTAATGCATTTTTAGCTCAACATTGCTTTGCATTTGTTATTAGGGGAAGGAAGGCTAGTGCATACACACATTAAACCCTCATAACATTGGATATATGCAATATTCTGGAAGTTTACTATAACATAACATTATACTGATTTCTTTTTTGGTGGGACTTATAATGACAGAAATTGAAACAAGAAAACTTGAAGCTAGAAAAACTGAGTGAATCCTTTGCACTGCTGGAAAAAAAGGAAGGAAACTTGTCATCTTTAGAAATGAAAGAAGGAATCGAGGTTCTTCTTGCTGATGGAGCCGCTGATGTCCTTGCATCACATCTTGATAACATTGGAAAAGATGGTGTTTCTGATTTATCGATTTTCCGTGCTCATGCTGCCAAGTAAGTTGTCATAGCATTTTGTTATTTTATTGTGTGGGCCAAAAATCAATCTATTTGGCAATTTTCCTGCTCATGTAGCTGCATAAAATTTTTATAGCTCTTCAATATTTTAGCTGTTTCAGTGTGCTTTTTAAAAAGTGATAAGCAGAATTTTAGCTAAAGTAGTTGTAACACTGTCATGTCTGCGGGAATCCCAGAAATAACCTGATTCGGCAATTTTCTTGCTAATGCAGCCAAGTAAATTCTTGTAACTGTTCTTTTGGGGCAATGGAAAGAGGGTCAAGTTGTATTAGTCGAATTAAGTAGCAGATTGCATAGGGGCTGGAGCAAAATATAAGAATATACAAAACCTTTGAGGCTGACTTTCAGGTTCTTTGGGTTTTTTTTTGGGGGGGTGTAAAAATTCAATGTGGGGCTGCCATGATGCATTGTGAAAAGTTGGCTGTGCTCTTCCAAATATTGAGGTACAGCCACTTGAGATCCTCTTGGTGAAGAGAGGTCCTTGAAGTTGGTCCTAGTCTCTTCTGAGATTTTGAACAATAGAGCTTCAAAGCTTGGGCAAGATTGTTAGTGCTTTGTCTCTATTGACGATGACTTTGCATTGGGCCTTTTAGATGTGTTGAGGGTTTTCCAAACCTTTGTACAAGAGTTTGAGGCTTCCAAAACTTGACTATCTCCAAGACTATAGTGTCATGTTTTTCAGCTTTTTGATTATAGAAAAAAAGTTGGTGGCTTGCATTTGATTGGAAGGCATCAAAGGCCCTTAAGAGATGCATCCAAGGCTTGGCTCTAGCCAACCAAGTATCTTATAGGCTCCTCTTTACACAAGTCGTGTGTCTAGCCAATCCCAATGCTTCAGATTTTCTAAACGTCACTTGGGAACTTTGACAAATACCCTCTTGTTGCTTCTACATCAGCTAGCTGTGAGAGCATGGCCAATGTGAGCCATTGGTCACATGAAGGAGAGCTGCTTGGGTTGCTAGCTGTCCCAAAACGAACTTGATAGCAATGTTCAAAAGCTTTAGTTTTGCTTAGCTCTACCAATGTAGTCTTGGTAGGCATCTGTTAGCAGAGTATTTGTCAGCTCATGTGTGAGTCTGAGCTTGATCTGGGCTGGGCATTTTTTATTAGGTATTTTAGGTATTTTTCTGGTGTGGCATTTTATGCGAGTGGAGCATTTTATGCACCAGTCGGCCAGCTTTAATGCTGTCCGACCAGCATTATTGCTCCCCACTTTTTCAGCCTATTTATACTCAGTGGCTCCTCCTCAGTCAGTCACTTCATCTTCACCATCTGCAGACTCTGTGGAGAGAGGAGCCAGTGCCAGTGCCCACGCAGCCAGTGACTCACTGTTGTATGCGACTGTCTCATGTTCAGATATATGGATTCCATTTCCCGTGCATACATCTGAGTTCTCATCTGTATCGTGTTCTTTTCTTTTCTCTTTTTTTCTTGTGTTTCAGCAGTTTATTTCAGCACATGTTTATGCTTCCACCGCTGCTCCACTTCTGACAGCATCTACTCATTTTCCTACACCAACATTTCTTATTGCTTTAGCATAGGCAAAGAACTCAAGGGAGATGTGAAGGTTGACGAGGCTGGCCACCTCTAGTTACCAGGGTTTTTTCAGGTCCGTCCAATATGTGACATGCTTTCTAGTGGTGGTGATGAGGTCATCCCTCACGACTCTCTTGTGCCAGAGAGGGAGTGTGAGCGGGTGTTCAGATGGGGCAGCCGCGCCTCATCTATATTTTTATACAGGTGCACAGGTTCCAGAGAGGGACGTCCCTGACGCATCGACTTCAGTCTGGCGGAATCAAATCCTAGAGCTGGGATTGACATCCAGGTTCATGCTGAGCTAGTTATCTGACAGAGAGCGGGAGGCTTTCGTCTGGAGCTCACGTGAGGGGACACTTTGGCGGTCTGGCCAAAGGCAGAGAATCCATGGTCACCTATGTTCAGAGGCATTTTTGACAGGATGGTCTTGTATGCTACTGCGAGACATTGGTGATGGACACAGAGACATTCTATGATCTTCTCTATTTTCAGGTGTTTGGTACGATCGACATCGACATCAGGTTCTCTCCGAGGCACCTTGGTGGTGGCTTGATCACCCACTGCTTGGGTATCCATGGTTCTACTTGGTGGTTCTATGTTGTATAGTTTCTGATCCCTTTTTATTGTACTATTGTATTGTATCAAATCACTCATGATCTGAGAGAGGGTGTTAGCAGAGTATTTGTCAGCTCATGTGTGAGTCTGAGCTTGATCTGGGCTGGGCAATTTTTATTAGGTATTTTAGGTATTTTTCTGGTGTGGCATTTTATGCCAGTGGAGCATTTTATGCACCAGTCGGCCAGCTTTAATGCTGTCCGACCAGCATTATTGCTCCCCACTTTTTCAGCCTATTTATACTCAGTGGCTCCTCCTCAGTCAGTCACTTCATCTTCACCATCTGCAGACTCTGTGGAGAGAGGAGCCAGTGCCAGTGCCCACGCAGCCAGTGACTCACTGTTGTATGCGACTGTCTCATGTTCAGATATATGGATTCCATTTCCCGTGCATACATCTGAGTTCTCATCTGTATCGTGTTCTTTTCTTTTCTCTTTTTGTCTTGTGTTTCAGCAGTTTATTTCAGCACATGTTATGCTTCCACCGCTGCTCCACTTCTGACAGCATCTACTCATTTTCCTACACCAACATTTCTTATTGCTTTAGCATAGGCAAAGAACTCAAGGGAGATGTGAAGGTTGACGAGGCTGGCCACCTCTAGTTACCAGGGTTTTTTCAGGTCCGTCCAATATGTGACATGCTGTTTGGTATTAACATAGGATCCAGGGACTGTTCACCCAACCTTGTATAAGACTTAAAAAAAATTAAATTTGTTGTATCATTGGAGTTCTGTACATCATGCTTCTGTATCTGTGTTTCACCTTGGGGAGTAGTTTATATGAGGTTTTTGCTTATAGATTTATTATTTCTCGCAAAAAGGGCAGTGCCAATATCTACATGTCATTTATGGGGGTTGCTTCCATGTTGGATTTAGGGTTTCCTCTTGTCTCTGCAGGTATGAAGAAGAATTCTTTGATGACATGGAAGTGTTGGGGGTTAAGCCCCCGGATGTACTTACAAGGGTTATGGAGTGAGTTTGCAAAGCTTTGTAATGTAATGGCTAAGTTATGTTGGTTGACTTCACCATCTATAGTGATTTCTAAAGTTATCTTTTTCTTGGTGGTTGTGAACAGGTATATTGATGTCATTATTCGCTACATTGTGAAGATTGTGGAGAGGGGCTTGGCCTATGTTGCTAACAATAGTGTCTATTTTGATACAAAAGCATTCATGTAAGTGTTTGGTGGTATGTCTGTCATTGATGCTAAAATGATCACTCTTATTTATTTCAACCTAGATGTGGTTTTCTAGAGATTTGTTGTTCATATGAGCACACTTTCTTAATTTGACCTTGGATAGGTTTTCTGGACATTTTATAATGTCCTCTGCACATTGTTTTTGATCTGCTGATTATAAATGCCAATAGAAAGCAATCCTCTGCCTGTAGCTTATTTACACACTTGGAAAGAGGAAAGCACAAGAAATTGAAGCAAGAAAAAGAAATTTAGAAGTTCTCCATGATCACATGGTGGCCTCATGTTGCCATTAGCAAGCTTGCCATGGTCAATTGATCAGTTTTGACACATGCAGATTGTCACATGTTTGGCCCGTCAATACACTTCTGCCCATTGACAAATTTCCAAACCCACGTTGAGCATGCTATCATCATCGTTTTTTATTGGGTCCATTTGGACAGTAATTTTGGAAATTAGTTGTTGTACCAATCTCCGCAATTGTTTGGGTGGCACTTGATCATAGGATATTTATCTTTTGTTTCTCTTCAGAAGCGTAAAGTAAAATGTCATGAATATATTCAAGGAAAATCAGTTTTTAAAGCTTATCATTATGTTTGACACAAATTTCAAGTTTGAACACTGCCTTCTTCCTTATGAGTTAATAGGCTTGAATACTGCCTCCTCCCTCATGAGTTAGTCATCTTGCTCATGATGAGAAGGTTCCCTACCTACGAGAGGTGCTTAATCCATCCTTTTGTGGGCATTGCCTCGAAAGTAAATTCTGTGACAATTTATCTCTTAGTACTGCGAATGCTTGTCTGTGAACATCCGGAGAGAGATGAAGGAAAGCAAACTGCTGCTCAACTGTGCCAACAATCTCTGACGAAAATCTCTTTCAAGAGATGAAGCATAGAAATAGTCTCTAGCTTTGATGAAAAATTGAGCGAAGATGCTTGATTACTGGGGACCTTCCAATCACTGTCTCCTTCTCCAGTCTCTAGAGCGAGAACTTCTTCAATGTTAGCTGTCCTTCTATATAGGACCATCTGTCCGATGCTCAATAAGAGGTAGACTGGCTACTACTTTTAAGTGACATCAATTCCAATATGAGAACCCAAGCACTCAATCAGGTTACACGTGTGTTATCACAAACCCAACATCATATTTCTTGTGCCAATCGATGCAGACAAGATTTCTATAGTGGTAACAAATAATCTTAAAGTTCTTCTCATTCCTATCCGCACAAGTACCCTTGTTATCTGCAATATCCATATCCATGAGCTCATCATGATATGGAAAGCTGTGAGACTGAAAAAAAAGTTCATGCTACTACCATGAAGCGAGAGAAGAGCAGCCAGGGGCTAGCCCTTTTTGATTAACCTCTGCATGCTAAATGTCTCTACTTTGACACTTGTTACAAGCACTTGGCTGTGCATAGAAGAATCGAAGGCTGCAACCCTACTCCATTGCTGTGAGGGGTGTGTCTTCACATTGCTCCTTGTAGTAACTCCAAATAGAATCTATCAAAAATCATCTTGAAGTCAAGAAGTAGAGTAATAAGGTCTTGCCCCTTGGATCTCTGGCCAGCATCATTGCCTCCTATAAAGTGAAGTTAGTGGTAGTCTAGGACCCTTACCCATGATGAATGACCTTTGAACCTCTCAAACACCATGTGTTCTCTTTATGTGTACATTTTCCATATGTAATCTATGCATATATTGAGAAGGTATACACTTTCCATATGTAATATATGCAGATATTGAAAAGATATGGTTGGGCACCCTTGGCTGAACCTCATATGGCACTAAACTTCGTTATACTTTCAAGGAACAAGGTGTAGGTAATAAATTAAAGGTTCAGCTGCTTATACATTTACTAATACGACTTGAACAAAGGACTAGAGCCATAACATAGATCGACTTTTATGATTCATCATTTGCCAAATAAATCAATGAGCAAAGTTTTATAAGGCTTAAGACATGGGGTAAGGGCTATTAAAACCTTCCCACTTAAAGTGTTAAAGTTGAAAGCTTTAGACAAACTTTAAACTGAGGTAGTCCTCAGCATACAAAATGTGGATTATTCTTTCAGGATTCTAGCCCCAAAGTGATAGGTCCAATGCTTATTTCCTTTTCTTCTCCTTCATACTCTTCCTTTGCAAAAGAGTACATGGAGAAATCATCATCATCGTCATTGGCACTGGCTAGCAGTGCCAGGTGGGGATTCATGGCTGTTTCAGCCTTATTTTCAATGCTTAGGCTTTAGAAAGATAGCGGAGGCCACATAAAAAAGGAACTAGTAAAAGATGTAATAGTTCAGAGGCTTGTAAAAGAAAAGGAAATCCTAGCCAAGCATGGTATAATCTGTTCTGTAGCATATGTTCTTTTTTGCCAATGTTTGCACAAGCATGGTGTGTTTTCCATATTGCTCGGAATAAACATGAATAAGACCATCTGTGCCGGGTTTGTTCTGAGAGAGTGGAGTCTGAAAATGTTGCTAACAAGGCCTCCTCTTTCCCAAGGGCAATTTTCTGCATAGAACATGTCATCTTGGAGAAAATCCTAACACTTGCAGCTATCTCGCAGGAACTTGAAGTGAGCCTGTGGAGATTCCAAAGCAAACTGGGGGTTGTGTACACAGAAATGAAAATCAAACTCCTCCCAGGCTGCCTGCTTACTGGCTCTGGTAGCCACTGTGCTCCTGCCTCTTGTGTCAACAGTCTTTAGCATATTGAATTCTCTTTCTGTCAACTTGAGGTAGGTATCTCTCAACGGTGTGCAAACTTCCCTCCCATCTCTCTGTATGATGGGGGTGTAAGCCACCAATAATGCCACGAGCAAATCATCTATCTGTACTGATATCCAAAGAGCTCTCCCTGACACTATGATGTTCAAGTCTGCAACTCAATGAACCAAGGCCTCTGTCATGGTAATTCACACTTCAGTGTTAATATTGGTTACTCTTGCGGCTGGGGCTCAAGAGTGCACTTTAGCTCTTTCCTTGCTGTAACTTATAACGTACTGCAAAAGGAGAGGCTGGTCAGAGCTGCACTAGGATTAGCATTCTATAGAAATGCCAAGATATTGCTGTCCATTCAACTTCTTTCAAAAGCATGGTTAGAAATGGACTATTTTGAGGGAAAAGTTACAGGAGTCACGCTTTCAATGCTATAAGCAAGGGGTGATAACTCTTAACTCTTCGTACTTGAATCTGGTTATTTTACTGATCTGTAGGATCTATCTGCCTTTTGTCATTTGCCTGAATAAGAATTGTTTAAGGGATTTTATTTATGCTTTTGTGGTGACTGGTGACAGGGATGCTGGTCATAAATATGGAAAACTAAATCCTTGTGCAGTTGGGAGTTTGGGACTAGCCTCTGAAAGTGAGGCAGATTTTCAAACTATGGAGAAAAAGAACAGTATTGATTTTGCACTTTGGAAAGTACGGTTCTATGTTTAGTGTTGCAAATTCGCAATTCTCAGAAATTTGGCATTTTCTACTTGTGAACTGTTGGCTTTGTTGATGGGAAATCGAAGGCTAAAGTAGAATTCTTGGTTATGGATAAGTAAATGTGTGAGAATGTCCAACCTCTGTTTCTGATTTTGAAGCTGAAAATATTGCTACAACACATTGAGTGAGTTATTGCTGTGAACACAGGCAAGTAAGCCTGGAGAGCCTTATTGGGAATCCCCTTGGGGACGTGGCCGGCCTGGTTGGCATATTGAATGCTCAGCAATGGCTTCTGAAGTATTTGGACCAGTCATGGATATTCATTCGGGTGGACAGTAAGTATTTATGTGTACGCTGACACTTGCAGATTTTCAACAAACTAGATACTATTGATTGGACTGTAGATTTCCAGATTGAACAGAGAAGTCATGTATGCAGAAGTAGCAGCTTGACCCTGAAAGAAAGAATCACATGTGATATTTTATGTGGGAAAAGGTGCTGATGATCTGTATATGTGTTGTGTAGAGATTTAATGTTTCCGCATCATGACAATGAGTTAGCCCAAGCAGAGGCGTATCATGATTGCTCTCAGGTACACAAGGGTTACACTGAGATAATCTAAGGTTTTGGTTTTCAATCTGAAGCGGAGTACAAGTCTCATGGTCATTCCAGTTGTTACATGCAGTGGGTTAATTTCTTTCTACATTCTGGGCATCTGTCAATTGAGGGCTTGAAGATGTCGAAATCATTGAAGAATTTTATTACAATCAGAGAGGTACGTGCATTGTTTTTGAGTTGCCTTTGTGGCTAGAAGTTTTGGGTTTTGAGCTGACATTGGAATGCTTCTCCATACAGGCATTAAAGTCATATACAGCTAGGCAGTTACGACTTTTGTTTGTTAGTCAAGCATGGGATAAGGTGAATGATTTGATTATTTTGTCTGGTGAAGCTGTATTATTTAAGCAATAACAGTTGAAGGTGTATGATTTTATTTATATTGCCTGAGTGAAGGTGTATTATTTATTATTTAAGCAATAAGAGTTGAATGTATATAATATTATTACTATTGCCTGGGTGAGGGTGTATTAATTTTAGCTGATGGGTTACTGATATGTCTATATGTCATTTCTAAGGCCTTCTCATTTGTACTTTGAAAAACTTTATTTTTCACTGTTCCCCCTGATATTCCAGTTTTCTTGTTTCATGTGAAGTGTGGAGGAAAGTACTTGTTAGTGAATGGTTGACCGATATCTGATAATGATGTTGGCAGCCACTCAATTTCAGTGACTCTGTCATGAAGGAAGCCCTTGCGAAAGAACGAGATCTTCAAAACTTCTTCAAGATTGTCAAAAATTTCTTAAGAAAAGTTGTAAGATGCTTTCAGTGATTCTGAACAAGTAGTTTATACTGTTTTAATGCATAATAAATTCTCAAAGGAAGCTGATTAATTCTCTTCCAATGACATGAAGCATATGGAAGGGAAGTCATATTCAAAGGGCTTCAATTGCCTTCAAAGACTAGGCGATGAAGAAAAAAAATTACAATATGCTTTACAGGAAGCTGAAAAGGAAGTATGTTCAATGATATTGCTTCTTTTATATCCTGTTTTACAACTTTGGAGTTGATTTGAGTGAAAGAAGGCAATTATGTATTGATCAGGTTGACAAAAAGCTTGAGGATAATATCGACACAGGAGGCGCTTTGTTTGCTCTTCTGAACTTAGCAAGTGCAGTGAACTCATATATTGCCAAGATGGTCAGACTGTTGTACTTAAACCTACTCAAAAGGAATAACATCCCTTAGTTTGCTATTGTACTTCAAGGTTCATTATTATTTTATTTTAAGGATTGTATGTGAGTACATAGATACGAGCTAGTTTGTATACCATAGTAATCTACTTAGCATTGACTTTGATATTCTGCCGTCACTACACCCTGATGCAAATTTTTTTCCATGACGGCTCAGAGTTATTAGGTGTCCAATCTCCTGTGCTGCAGTCTATACTGTTGTTTTCATTTATACGAAGATGGTATCTGTCTCACTCCTCTCTTGCTCTCACATAGTGCCCATGAAGAGAGGATGCATAGAATATATTTCCTGAGTTTGAGACGACGGAGTGCTACCTCTTGCTGACAATTACACTCAGCATCAAACTTACTTTTTGACATGATCCTTTTTGAGTTTTCATTGTCTGTTCTACTGTGAGGGGTTTGTTCAAGCCAGATTGAGCGTCCCAAAGACTAGTAATGCCACAAAGCATAGAAACATGGGAGCAGAGATGGGAATGAGCATAGGGACAGTGTTGGGGATAGGGGACACCCAATCCTAGGAAATGGGGACGGATACGACATAGAATGCGGGATTTCAATTTATGCATGCTCCTTACATTGTCTGTGTTTGATTGCCACTTGGAGCTTCAATTGGGCTTTCATTTCATATGTCTTTAACAATGGTGTATAAGGAAGAACTTTATAAGCCTCAATATGTGAGTGTTTGTGTGTGTATATTGTAAAGAAATGGTAGGATTTGCAGGGAGGAGCACTGAGTATGTACTGATTGATATAGAACTTAAAAATACAAAAAGTGAATAAAATACTGAATTGTGTACAATGCTGATACAGTAGAGTGAGCCTCAGGGCTCCGTGTCTTTGGGACTTGTACTGAGGTGAGCAAAGTTGCGTTGATGATGCCGAACAAGGCTCGCAGATGACTGCACTGTCCTTGTTGATCAGGAGGCAGGATCTGTGGATGAGAATGCTTTGTGGAGGGAACAAATGCAGTCCTCCTGGCAGGGGGATGTTGGAGAAGACATTGGATTGCGTTGGACAGCAGGTAGAGGGAGCCAAACGCCATCCTCATGAGCTGTAGGTGATGAACAAGAGATATCTAGGAGCAGCTGTACCAAAATGCAGATGTAGCTGGCTGGACTCTGGAGGCAGCTGCCAGGAGGTGGGCGACTGGCTGGAATGAGTATAGCAGTCAAAATTACAGGTAAGAGAGGATGATCACCAAATGCAGATGCTGCAGGGCTAAGGCAGCCTTAGGGATGCTGGGCAGCCAGAATCAGCATGAAATGCAGCTGGCCCAGAGTGGAGGATCACATCAGCTGGTGCAGATGCTCCTGTCCAGAAAACGCAGCGTAGGGAGGGGAGCAAATCTTGTTGCCATCAGCTGGAGGGATGTCCCCAGGTTTGAGAGAGGTCATAGGCAGTAGGGAGAGATGTTTGTGATAATGTTCGGGCTGAGGGAACAGTCCAAATCAGGTTGCCTGCATGTAGAGACCTCGAAGAAGACTCTGGTGCTTGGGTAGACTCCAGAAACTGAGATGTCCTCTGTGCAGTGGTGTGGACAACAGTGGAGAGTGCTGAAGGTGTTTTCTCTCCCAATAGAACCTCTAACCTTTCCTCAACAACTTATCAAGAGCATCAGCTACATGTGCAAAATGAGGAATCCATATTAGGTAGAACACACATGCTCCCAAGAGTTTTCAAACTTTTGATACACTTATGCACACATCCTGTGTTCTGTTAATCCCATCTATCTTAGCTGGCGATGGCTTTTTCCTGTAAGGCCCATACATATGGCCTACAATCAAACCTCCTCGATTCCAAAGCTAACTTCTGGCCTGAAAGAGTCAAGTGTACCTCTTGCAAAAACAAATAATTGTGTTTTTGGGACTATTAATAGACTCCAAAATTAGGAGTTAATGCAGTACAATAAAATATTAATGCATCTAATGATTTTGGTTGCTCAACATATATGTGTGAAAGAGATGACATCGGAGTTGATGTGTATGCATGTGTGGGAGAGTGCCCATGAGAACACCAACCCAGCTGTCCCTTGTGTTGAACTAAAATATGCACTACATCTGATTAGCCTCTTAAACAGCCCCAAAACATACTTAATTAATGTAAGAAGCCTAAAATGGTGAGTGGTTTGAGAGAGTTCAAATGGGGAGCTGCCCCAAAACATGCTTAATTAATGTAAGAAGCCTAAAATGGGGAGCAGTTTGAGAGAATTCTAGACTGTTGAGGACCCAAAATCTCTATAAATAGGTTGTTGTTCTCCATCTAGTCTCAGTCTTGTGTTTGCGGATTGCACGTGATAGAGCTTTGCTGTCCACACCCCGTTCATGGAGGATGGCTCAGTCAGAGTTATCCATCATCACTCTTCATCATCAGACACTTGCTATCCATAAAATTTGACTGTCCCAGTTATGTTTGCTGCTGTCTAACACCTTCGGAGTCTTCTGTTTGCATTTTGGGATCCATTCAGGAGTATGACACACTCTCCAGCTCAGTATCTTTGCCTTGGTCCTTGAGACATGAGAGTTTGAGTTTTAGTATTCATCCTTGCGCGGTTTTTTCATTGTATAAACATTGCATATTTAGTAGTCATTTGCTTCTTTCATTCAATGTGTTCATTGTCTTTGAGTTACCCTAACCCTAATTGTATTCTATGTTCGGTTTGTGCTTTGTTGTACGATTATTTTGTGTTTTTTGTGTTTAGAGCATTTCTTCACATGGTACAAAAGCCAAGTGCTCTCAAAGAAACCTTAGCCTTGATTTTAAAGCTCCTCGCAGAAGCCAGAATCACAAAAGGGAAAATAACACATCTTTACCACATCAGATATTCCCAGGCCTAGCACATCGAGAGTAGGTTACACAGTCTACTCCGCAAAGATTTAACATTGTCGGCAAGTCATTAGACTACTATGGAGTCCTTGGACCTTACGAGATTACACGAGGCGAGTACGATCTTATCTTGATGCATTGGGCTCAGTAGTAGATTGACTGTAAATCTGAGTTTTTCCCTTTAGATTTGATGCATCAGTCTAATGATTTTGCAGAAAGGATGGAAGTTGCATAAAGGACTAGCTAGTATGACATGGCCATAGGCATGGAGTATAAGCCTACAACTTCCATAGCTCTCTCTTATTCTCCTATGCGAGGTATGTAACTTCATACTTCTCATTTTTTTGCATCTACTATAACTTTTCCGCAAGATTTTGGTGGAACTCAAGATAAAGGAACTTTTCAAATTTAGTATTCGCTCATAAGCCTTGAAGAAGATAGGTTCTCCATTTGAACACAAGAAAAGCTAAGCCAAAGATGCAAGATTCATTGATGAGTGCTTATTCTCCATCTTTTCCTTTTGCTTTTGCATCTCATGGTCAATTTAATTTTGGTGAATTATCTTTTTCATCATTTGCATTTAATGGACAAAAGGAACATCTGATTGCACACACCAATTACAAATCTGTTTAATCTGCCACCCATCCCTCCCTCATCTTCGATTACACACTCCTTTTTGGCTCCATTAAGTGCACCTCATTACACTCTATACACCAAACAGGGGGGTTCTTGACACTTAGGCATAGCCTTTAGACATCTCGTTTCTCTTATTTGGGTGGTGTATCCATGATGGAGGCTCATCCTTCCACCCATACACTTTTAGGCTTTCTACCCATAGGGACAACATCAAATGTGAAGCATTTGGGACCATAGTTTGCCTCTAGATAATCCCTAGCAAGGGCGGCAAGGTGGTGGCAACCATTCTCAGGGACAGTGGAGAGGTTAGATTCACACTAACATCGGTCATCCATCATAGTCGACAAGGTTCTCACTGCGAGAGGGATTGTAGAAAATGGAGGTACACATCATATGACCAACATTGAGGACATTTTCATCTCCCAAGCCCATGCAGTTGGGAGAATCCATATTGGAAATAACTCGGTCAAGATTTAGGCTCACGGTTGTGTGAGTTTCCCTAGTGACGAGGGTTTGTTAGCGTATATGTCAGTTCATGTGTAAGTTTGTGCATGCAGAGGTTGGGTGCATTATTTAGGATATTTTAGGCATTTTTAAGGTCTTCATTTTGGTCATATTTAGCATTTATTGCTGCCTGACCTGATCATATCGAGGACATATTTTTGTCCTATATATTCAGGCTCCTCCTCCTCACTTAGTTACTCATCATCACACTTGTGGATCTTCTACTCGGGAGAGGAGCCAGTGCTGGTGCCCACGCAACCAGTGATTCACTGTTGTATGTGTGAGAACATGAGTGGATCGAAGCTCAGCTGAGAGTGAAGTAGACAGTGTGGAGAGTGAAAGCACGACACCCAATGCAATAGACTGCAGTGTAAAATGAAAGTACAAAGTACAACCCTTAAATCTTAGGGTTAAAAGAGGGTGTTCACACCCACACACGATAATTGCTTGAAACTGTGTAACATAGGCACATAAAATAAAGAGAATAAATCTAGGGGAAAGAACCTCTCATACGGAGAGTAAAAAGTGCCCCAATGTCCTATTGAAGATCATCGACACTCCTCAGTGAGTGTAGCTTTTCAACTTACAAACCAAGTGTTCGGATCCCTCAACTGCATAACCAATGGGTTGTTGTACATATACTTCTACATGAAGTTCCCCATGTAAAAATACAATCTTTATATCTAGTTGATGCACAGTCCATCCATAATGGGTAGCCAAAGCAACCATAGACCTGATGGTAGTCATGCGGGAGGTAGGAGCAAATGTCTCCTCATAGTCAATGCCTTTCTTCTGTGCATAGCCCTTGGCTACAAGCCTAGCTTTATATTTGTCAATGGATCCATTTGCATTACTTTTTAGCTTGTAGACCCATTTTGTTCCAATGGCTTTCTTCCCAATAGGCAAAGACACTAAATCCCATGTTTGATTCTTAATGATGGAATCAAACTCAACTTGCATTGTTGCCATCCAATACACACTATGTTGTGCATCCTCAAAACATTCAGGCTCCCCATCATCAGCTGTATTTGCTGCCATAACAAACTCCATGATATGTGCATTATCATGCATATGATCTTGCCTTCTAGTACGACCAGCCATGGGAGCATCCAAATGACTATCTTTCATAGTCTGTAAATACCATCTAGGCATTTGTCTAGCCTCCTGACTGTGCACAAGCTCTTGCTGAATTTCAGATTTAGCACTTAGCTGAATTTTGAGATCAGCCATGAGCTGATTTTCTGCATTATCCAATGGAGCAGCTGGCTGAACATTAAGTTCACTTGTTGAAGCTCCAGCTGAATCACCAAATGAAATGGGCAACAACCCTTCAAATACATCACTGGCAGCCTGATATGTGGCAAAACTAGCAAGAGATAATTTTGATTTTCATTGAAAACTACATTCCTACTGACAAATACCTTTCTAGAGACAAGATCATATAATCTATATCCTTTGCTCTCACTTTTGTATCCCACAAAAATGCATTTGACAGCCTTGTTATCCAACTTTTTTCTAAGTATCTTGGGAATGTGTGCATATGCAAGACACCCAAAAGTACAAAAGTGTCCAACCGAAGGTTTTTGGCTGTTTCAAGCCTCAAAAGGCGTGATATTCTTTAATGCTTTGGTGGGGCTTCAAAACATGGCAAGTACACATAATTGCTTCCACCCAAAAACTGTGTGGCAAGCTTTTTGCTTTGAGCATATATCTGGCCATCTCCATGAGTGATCGATTCTTCCTCTCTGCAACCCCATTTTGCTATGGAGTATAAGCAGTAGTGTACCGATGAACAATGCCCTTTTGCTTGACAATACAACAAATTGCAGGTGCTAATTTCAATGTATGATGCCTTATCCTGTTTTCACGGGTCCCTACGTGGCCGCTAAACCCTAAATTTAAACTTAGGGTTTATGGCAGGGATCCCTTTGCTGCCTACCTAATTAGACTGAGATTTACTCAAAATGGTTGAGAAATGCTGAGATCTCTTAAGAATGGGTTGGAGAAGGTGAGAGAGAGCCAAATAAGAGAAAAATTTGATTTTCTTCACAAGAAAATCTTAAAATCTACTTGTTGCTTGCTCCAACCTGTATTTAATGCAGTCACCTACTGCCAGATACCTCCAAAATGCAATCACTTGATCAGCAATGCTGTTGCAAGCCCTTGGAAGGTATTTACTTGCTGTCCATTGCCTACTAAGGTCCCTAGATGGCCGTCTTTTGTAGCAAATTGCTGTTCTATGATCAGAAAATGGACTAGCACCCCCCCCCTCTCCTAGGCTGAAAACTGACTGAATGGCTGAGACCGAACCTTCAAAAACGTTTTGTAAGTTTGCATGGGCATTTTTGCCAAGTGGTGTTGAGAAACCCTTCACCCTTCACTCTTCACTCTTCACCCGTATTTTGCGTTTTTGCATTTCTGCGTTTTGTGTTTAGGGTTTGCAGCCCCAAAAAGGGGCGCTATCCTAGACTGGTTGTGCCTATTTATAGGCCACTCTCTCATTCATTCCTCACGGCTGATTCATTTAGTCCGTCACCTCTTCTCTCCAGCCTCTCCACTACCCTCACACCCCTTCTGGAGGATATTGCGGTTCATGGTTCGTGGCTGTCTTCATCATCTTCCTTGTGCTATGGCACCCTTGTTCCCTTGTATCACATTCACTCCATGATTCAGAACTTCATCATTCCATTCATCAGACTTTTTTTCTCTCTTCTCTTCTCTTCTCTATGTTTGCCGAGTTCACTCCGTGTTCCTCTCCACCAACCCTACTGTCTCGCTGGTGCATCATCTTTTGACAAGTGGTAGCCTTCTAAATCCATTTTTTAGCATCATCCAACCATTGAATTAATTTTCAGAATTAAATAATCTTGAAAATTAATTTTAGCCCTTTTGACCTTGCCCAAAATTAATTTGCCCATCCATAATTGAATTGGCTAGGCCATTTGCAACTTGGAGTGGTCCCTAACCTTTGTTGCCCTTAGACTGATATTAATTAATTAATTAATTAATGCTAGTCCCTAGTGTCACCATTGACACTTATTGGCCAAACAACTATTGTAGGGTCAAAACTGACACGAATCGACCACCAAAGCCCAGTTGGCATAACTTACCACAACTTTTGCCTTTGACACCCATTGTATTATCGTAGTCCTTGGCCTGTTACCATGAAGTAGCTGACATGTACATTACATGTGCTAAATAACCTTGCACATTTGATTAATACCTTAATTAAATGTTATCAGCAAGATTAGAGAATTTCCAAATTTCATGTGTTCGCGACATGACCAACATTGGTTTCAATAACAAGCATGTCATCAATATAAAATATGAGTATAATAAAATTTGATCCTTGATTTTGTATATAAAGAGAGCCTTTGTAGGGCTATTTTGGAAGCCAAGACGCAATAGATGAGAATATATTTGTATATGCCAAGCCCATTGAGCTTTTTTTAAACCATACAAAGTCTTTTTGAGATGACAAACTTTATGCTTTGTGTGCTTGACCTCAAATTGTGGAGGGTATGAAATATATATCTCTTCAGTGAGATATCCATGGAGAAGTGTTGTCTTGATGTTCGACTGATGTACCTCCCAATGAAAGTGGGTAGCAAGGGCAATAATGTTGATGGTAGTGATGCGAGAGATAGGAGCAAAGGTCTCCCTACAATTGATTTGTTAGTGTTGGGTATAGCCCTTAGCAACTAGGCGGGTTTTGTACTTCTTAGTAGAACTATTTGACTTCCTTTATTTTAAAACTCCATTTGGTACGCTTGCAAGCTTGCCGAAGGGCAAGTTTCATAGCTCCCAAGTGTCATTTTGATGGAGGGAATTAAATTATGCATTTGTTGCTTTCACCTAATAATCATTTGAGAAAAGCATCTTTATAGCATAAAAGTTCGTCATGTGCCGTAGCCACCAATGCATATACAAGAAGATTACCTTGTTCATCATGAGAAGAGGCTTGTGTGCGGGCAGCCAAAGGAAGAGGTTGCTTGTTGTTCAAAAGAGTATTGAGCAACCAACAGGGGTGTAAAGAAATGGTAGGGTTTGCGGGGAGCAAGAAGTGTGTGATTATATCTTTCCGCCATGCCATTTGATGCAGGATTGTAAGGGGTTGTCAACTCCCTCTTAATGCCATGCATCGCACATAACTTTTTGAACTCATTAGAGACATACTCCTCCCCATTATCCGTTCGTATAGCTTTTAGCTTAAGCTGTTTCTGTGTGGTAACAAAAGCATGAAACCTTTTAAAGGCATCCAACACTTTCTTTTTGCTCTTTAACACATACACCCATGACTTTCTATTGGAATCATCAATAAATGACAAAGTACCGTGCTTCCCCATGTGAATTAACAAGCATCGTACACACATCAGAGTGTACTAAATTAAGAACATTGGACTTCTTAACGACACCAGAGTAATAAGGAGACTTCAAATGTTTTCTATATATGCAATCATTACAAAATTCGAGAACAGAGCTTTTTACATCAAATCTCCCTAAAGCGGAGAGAACTTGAAGGCCTTTCTGGCTCATATGGCCAAGTCTTTTGTGCCAAAGTTCCATTTGTGAATGAACTTCAGCCACAACCAAAAACTTACGAGGTAATGCTTTACAATGCAAATAGTACAAAGTCCCCTTTTTACTTCCCTTAACAATCAGCATAGAGCCCTTGTGGACCTTTCAAGATCCACTACCAAAGGTAGTAAAATATTCTCTTGCATCAAGCTGCCCAATTGACAATAAACTTTTCTTTATGCTAGGTATATATTTGACATCCTGTAAAATCAGCACTTGGCTGTTTTCAAGGTTTAAGTGAATGGTAACTACACTCTCTATCTCACATGCATAGTTGTTGCCCAAGTAAACCTTGCCTAGGCAACGTGCAGTGTATTTTGAAAATGACTCCAAAGAGGGAGTAACATGAAAAGAGGCACCACTGTCCACTATCCATGATTGGGGCAGCCCATCATGAGCTGAAAGTAAAGCATTAATTACCTCCTTTTTGGTGATGTGCATATCACCTGCTGTTGCCATAACATCTACATCATTGCATGAGGCTGTAACAAGTATCTCTCCCGTGTCAGAGAGCTCTTCTATGACCACACTAGATGCATTTGCCTTTGCAACTTCTTTTGAGGGAGAGTTGTCATAATCTTTCTTGTCATCCTTCTTTTTCTTTCCTTGATGTTTCTTGTAGTACTAACAATCGGGCTTTTTATGCCCTTTATGCCCACACTGATAGCAAGTAACATCCTACTGTTTGCCCTTGCTTTTACTCCAACTTTTGCCTTTGTTTCCTACATCACCCCTCTTCTCTGACCTGC
Organism: Lygodium microphyllum; assembly: GCF_053477565.2. Lineage (NCBI taxonomy): Eukaryota > Viridiplantae > Streptophyta > Polypodiopsida > Schizaeales > Lygodiaceae > Lygodium > Lygodium microphyllum. The sequence continues at coordinate 50,453,534 of NC_141140.1, read as the reverse complement.
CTCTAAGATGATAGGCTGAACCATTCTCCATTTGGACTTTCTTTTGATCTCCTCATTGAGAATAGAGCCCCTATCACCATCAATGGTTAAAGGATGGTTGTTGCTAAGTGAAACAACCAAAGACTCTTAGCTATCAGGCAAAGTCATCAACAAGAAAATAGCGTTCAGTTTATCATTGAAGGCCGGTAAACAAGAGTCCTACAAACTGACTCAAAATCCCTATGAAAGCACTCAAATGCTCAGATGCTGGCTTAGACTCATCCAAGTTCATGTTCACAAGCTTGCGTATGAGATGCACTTTATTCACTGGATTTGTATTTTCATAAGTGTCCATTAACTTCTTCCATATGGCATAAGCCGTATCAAGACGCTTAATGTCTGTAAGTACATCATGAGATACAATCATTTTAATGTATGCAATGGCCTTGTTGAGTCTAGCCCAATCCTCATCTGTCATAGCTGCAAGCTTGTTTTCCAAAAGAGCATCATCATAGTCCCTGAGAAATAGAATGCCTTGCATCCTATCCTTCCACAAATCAAAGCTTGTGCCATCAAACTTCTTGATTTCAAGAAGGAATTTAGTGTCATTGCTGCTAGAAGCATTAGTGGCCATTCTTCAGTCAAAGTGCCAAGTACCGATGCTGTATTTTATGACAGTAAATAACAAGTTGAATATTTAGCTAATTTTAGCCCAAAATTTCAGGAAATACGAGCAAGATTTGATCCAAATACATGTACAACAGTAGAAAGAATGACTTTCATTAATATAACTGAGATTTCAGCATACCTTCCATGCGTACATCACTGCAAGGTGACTAATAAACTTGAATTATATTGCTTCCAGCACCAAGATTGCTTTAGCTATGTCCCCAAAGTGCATTTCACACATTGATTTTACCAAAATCTACAAATTTCAGCAAAAGCCCCAAAATTTCACTGACCAATCTGTCCCAATTGTATTAATACATGTTCTCGAGAGCATAAAACAGACAAATTTAGCAAAATTTTGCAAAGCCCCAGATTTTTGGAGTCCAAAATGTGCAGCAATGTCAATAAATCCGACTCAGCTGAGCAATATTTCACAGATACATGAAAATCGCCAAAATTTTCAAGACCAATGTGCACGATTTTTGCAGTTTTCGGGTCCAATGTCAATGTTATGCATGAATAGCATCAAATTTGGGAAAAGTCACAAATTTTCGAGCACAAATCTGCACAAAATTGAGAACTGTGTTTACATGCATGGATCGGGGCTTAGGAAGATGTGCCACGTCATAAAAGATGTCTTACGTGTTGTCGCCTGCCGCCATCGCTTGGGTCCACGCAGTTTGCGACCTATCTTCATTAGCTTTCGGGTACTGATGCCTGCCTTCAACTGACTGCCAAGCTGTTGCCTAGTCTCGTTTGACAGACTCCTGTTGCCACGCTGCACATGCCTATTGCCACACTGGCCTGAAAGAGCTATGCTTGACCAACTTGACTTGTCGCCCGATCAGAAGCCCTGTCGCCTGATCAAAACAAACACTTGTTGTCCCTTGATTGATTGAAAAATGACAACCTGACTCCTTTGCGTACGCACAGAGAACTAACTTGCACTGTCCTTGGGAAGCGCACACACTTTTGTTGTAGCTCTGATAGTAGTTTGTTGGGATGAGTGTGCAATGGAAATGTGAGGCAAAAATGGAGTAAGAGCAATGTTTAGTGTGAGAGTGAGAGAATTCCAAGAAGAGTGTACTAGCTTATCATGATACACAAAGAATAAAATGTATTTATATGCTAGGGTACAAATAAGGGTGTGTTCACACCCGCATAAGTTTATACACACGGAGATTAAGGGACTTTAGACCCGAAGGGACTTTACACCCAATAGAAATTGCGCAAATGTTGGCAGTTTCAATGGAGATTCATGCATAGGAACTTGAATCAAGGAAAAATTCAAAATTTTCTTGAAGAAATTTTAAAAATTAGCCAAGTCAATTAAAGAAACCAATATTTCTTGAAACCGAGTGTGAAAATTGAAAATTTCTTTGAAATTAGGGATGAGTCAAGCAAGATGAATGAGAAATTGCACAAATTTTCGAAAACCCCCAAATTGAGAAATTAGAGTTTTTGTGTTTTTTTTTTTAGATTTGCAAAAAATGATAGGTAGGGTCGAGAAAGATGTAGGCACGGTTGAGAGTGTTCAAGATTCAGAGGGAGAGAGAGACAAAGACATGGAGTTGTAACAGAGAGTCATGAACTCCCATTGTTCTCTGCTCATTATTCCATAATGCTTACTAAAGTCTAATCACACATAATTGAAAACACACTAGGTCACTAATTGACCGTACCACTAACTGTGGTTGAGTCTGACCGACTTAGTTATTACAACACACATGTAGAGTGATAGCTAAGACGACAACTGTCTAGGTTATGTCGGTGTTGAGAAACCCTTTACCATTCACTCGCAGTTTGCGTTTTTGCGTTTCTGCGTTTTGCGTTTAGGGTTTGCAGCCCCAAAAAGGGCCACCATCCTAGACTGACTGTGCCTATTTATAGGCCACTCTCTCATTCATTCCTTATTAGTATGTCACCTCTTCTCTCTAGTCTCTCCACTACCCTCATACCTCTTTAGGAGGACATTGCGGTTCGTGGTTCGTGGCTGTCTTCACCATCTTCCTTGTGCTACGGCACCCTTGTTCCCTTGTATCACATTCACTCCATGATTCGGAACTTCATCATTCCATTCATTAGAGTTTCTTCTCTCCTCTTCTCTTCTCCATGTTTGCCGAGTTCACTCTGTGTTCCTTTCCGCAAACCCTATTGTCTCGCTGGTACGTCATCTTTTGACAGTCGGTGATATTGATCACGAGCTTGATTCTCAACACTCCCCCTTAAGCTCAAGCTAACTCTTGTACTCCAAGTAGCTTCCTGAAATGCAGAAACTTTCCTTTACCAAGTGATTTGGTAAAGATATCTGCTACCTGGTCTTTTGTCTTCACATGGAGTAGATCAATCTTTCCACCAAGTACCATCTCCCTGATAAAATGGTAATGAACTTCTGTGTTTGGATCTAGCATGATAGATGGGGTTGCTAGCGAGTATCACACTACTGAGATTGTCACAATGCAATGTGACATTCCTGTCGAATTGTATACCCAAGTCATGTAGCAGTTTCACAAGGCAAATTGCTTCGCATGCTGATAAGGTTGCACCCCTGTATTCTGCCTTTATACTAGATAAAGCAATGGTCAGCTGCTTCTTACTACTCCAGCTGATCATACTGCTGCCAAACTGAAAGCAAAATCACTGGTTGACCTTCTGTCATAGACAAAACTAGCCCAATTAGCATCCGTATAACCTGTCAAGTTGAATTATTTCCCATGCTCATAAAACAACCCATAATCAGCAGTACCCTTCAGGTACCGCATAATCCTCCTAATTGCATCTAAGCGTGGCTTACGAGGTTTCTGCATAAACTGGCTAATCAATCACACTGCATAACTCAAGTTAGGACGGGTAATAGCAAGGTAAATTAGACTGTCTGTACATAGTGACATTCTTGATCTGACTCCCAACATCAAGTGCAAGTTTGACATTCTCATCCAATGGTGTTTCCATGGCTTTACACTCTATCATGCCATATTTCAGCAACATATCATGAGCATATTGTTTTTGCAACAGCCATATACCTTGAGGTGTAAACAAACCTCAATCTTGAGAAAGTACTTCAGCTTACTAAGTTCCTTGACTTTAAATTCAGCATGTAATATTGCTTTAATTTCAGCAATCCCATGATCATCATCTCTTGTGATGATTAAATCATCAACATAAACCACTAGAAAAACATAACCATGCTCTGTCTTCTTTGTAAACAGGCTGTGATCTGCATGACCTATCTGAAAACCAAGTTGTTGCAAATAAGTGCTTATGCGAGAATTCCATGCTCTCGGTGCCTGTTTCAGCCCATACAAGTCATTTTTTAACTTACACACATATGTCGGATAGTCAGGGTGTACATAACCCTCAGGCTGCTCCATATACACCTCTTCAAGTATGTCACCATTCAAGAATACATTTTTGACATCCATCTGCTATAATTTCCAGCCCTTAGAAGCCACTAATGCAATAACTGTTCTCACCGTTGTCATCTTGGCAACTGGGTTAAAAGTCTCCTCATAATCTAGGTCATATTGCTGTGCATATCCCTTTGCAACTAGTTGGGCTTTATATCTTTCCAATGAACCATCTGACTTGCATTTTACTTTATAAACCCATTTGTAGCCAATGGGTACTTTGCCTTCAGGCAAATAGACCAATTCCCATGTCTCATTTTCAGCCAATGCTATGTATTCCTCATCCATGGTAGCACACCTATTCTCATCTCTAACTGCCTCACTGAACTTCGTAGGCTCTCTGTAGCTTGACACTTTAGTCATATTTGCATAATGTCTGGTTGAATATCCATTGTGTGTTAGTCTATTAACTGTTTTTTTGACCCTTTCAGACCTCCTTAACTGTGGTGCACTCTAGGCTTACCTCTCATGAGGCAGCACATACCTGCTTTGCCTTGCACAAGATGTCATAATTGATGGTATGCCTAATTCACTGTCAAGACTGTCACTACCGGGTGACTCATATCGAGTTGTAAGGGGGCCAGTCACATCGTTAAACATCTGTTTTTTGCCTTTATCTAATTTCCCCCTCACTGCCATATCCGTGTCAGTGGATGCAGTAGCACGATTGCGGAGTCGTCTTGTCCAAGGACTAATAGTAGATGAACCGGTCCACTCATAGACGTACTAGCTGAAGGATAATTTTCAATATAAGTTAGGCTGGTTGGTCCATCAGAGATCATTGCATTCAGATTACCATACCATGAGGCCAGCTCATAAAAAACTGTATCCCTACTGATCAGGGTTTCCCAAATGGATAAATCATAGCATTTGTAAGTCTTTCTCTCCTGTGCGTAGCGAAGAAAAACACTTTTGACAGCTTTTGGGTCTAACTTCTTCCTCTTTTCATCAGGCACATGTATGTAGGCAATGCAGCCAAATACTTTTAGATGACCAATGTCTGGCTTGTGTCCATACAGTTTCTCATACGGAGTCAAATCATGAACTCTAGCTGTAGGTGTTCGGTTCAGTACATAAACTGCAGTAACCACTGCTTCAGTCCAATAAGCATTTGGCAAATTCTTTTCATTAAGCATTGCCCTGGTAGCTTCCATAAGCACTCGATTTTTTCTCTTTGCCACACCATTCTGTTGAGGTGTATAACTGCATGTGAGCTGCATTTTTATGCCATATTTAGTAAGGTACCTGTCAAACTCTTTGGATACATATTCTCCATCTCCATTAGATCTTAGACATGAGATATAACAGCCAAGTTCATTTTCAGCATGCTTCTTAAAGTCCTTAAAGACATCAAGCACTTCATCCTTGTGCTTTAGAATGTACAGCCATGTGTATCGGTTGAAATCATCAATGAAGGATACATAATATTTGGCACCACCAAAAGACGCATTATGGGCAGGACCCCATACATCCGAATGTATCAATTGCAAAGGTCAAGAATTGTTTTTGACATGTCTCATGAAGGGGAATCTCGCTTGTTTCCCAAAGTGACAAGCAGAGCATACATGTCCAAGATCAATGTACTTGAACTTCGGTAAGCAAAGTACAACCTCTTTTTGTTGCATATTTTTCAGCTTATGTACATTAACATGACCGATGTGTTTGTGCTAGATTTCTACATCCCGAATTGCTCCATTATCACGGGCAAACATGGCTGCCTTCAATTCCGAGATAGATGCATCCAATGTAAACTTTCTGCCATCTCTCTTGCCTTTGGCAATTAGTTTACAGCCATTGCCATATTCTTCAATAAAATAACCATCCCTATTGATGTTGGGTGTAAAGTCCCTTCGTCTTAGTGTAAATAGACTTACGGGTGTGAACACACCCTTAATGTACCCACATATAAACACATTCTTTTATTCTTTGTGTACCATCACAAATAGTACATCTATCTCTGCATTCACTTCCTCTAACTCTCAACTCAGCTCTGCTCTTCAACTAACACCTTGATCTTGCACTCCATTGTGTGCTCACCCCTTCAAACTGGTATCAGAGCACAGAGTGCACGCTTCCCGAGGTGAAAGGCAGACGTGGGCAAGCAATTGATGGGATTGTTGACTGAGGGGCACCAGGTGTAACTAACCAGCACATAGGAACTGCATGCGGCGAAGTCTAGGACGAGTGTGCAATTGACAACCAACGTAGGCGAAGGATTGGACGTGACGGGACAAGTCTAGCATGGGAACCAATGTGTAAGCGACAGCTGCATGGAGTCTTGATGTGACCTACGTGACGACAGAGACAGCACTAAACTTTGTGTCCGGTAGACAATTGGACTTCGTGTCTGCGCTACGACTTGGTGCTAGTAACCAGGCGCTAGAAGGCGCGCACAGGCAAATGTGACATGTGAGCGACCAAGCGCCAGCGCGACTATCACGGGGCGGCGATCGGGTAGACGTGACGTCTGACAGGTCACGGACATGGACAGTGGGTCAACGGACCCATCTTCCGTTCTTTTTCTAGAAAATTTTGGGTTATTTTATCTCCTCTCTTCTGAGTGTTCGCGTGCGCAAGCATAGTGCGCAGATTTAGGCCCAGAAAATTGGGGCTTTCCTAGATTGAGTGTTGTTCATGCAAAATTGAGGTATCTGCATCAGAAATTGCAGACATTGTGCGCGTTTGAATTGGGGATTTTGCCAAATTGACTGAAATTCTACTAATTTGATTGAAATTTCTCAACATTGGACCCATAAAATTTGGGGCTTCTGCTGTATTGGTGAAATTTTGTTTACCTGAGTCAGATTGGCTGACATTGGTGCACAATTGGACCCGAGACATTTAGGGCTTTTGCAAAATTTTGTGAAATTTTACTAATTTTGCCCTTTTTATGCTCTCGGGAACATGTATTAATGCAATTGGGGCAGTTTTGATAGTGAAATTTTGGGGCTTTTGCTGAAATCTGTGAATTTTGGCAAAGTTAATGCATGAAATGCACTTTGGGAATATTGCTGAAGCAGTCTTTGGCAATGCACTTTGGGAACATTGCAAAAACAATCTTGTGGCTATAAGCAGAGTGATTTGAGTATTTTTTATCTCCCGTTTGTGCAACTTTGGAGAAATTGCAGAGATTTCTTGGTGTTTTGGGTATCAGAAGATGATACGAGCACATACGTATGCTGTACACTTGTTGGACAACTCCCATTGAATTGATGTATTGCTGATTATTCATGTTGCAGCAGACTAGGTGATCATTTGCAGATCTGGGATTGGTGTAGATGTATTTTTGGTGATATTGCTGAAGTGGGAGTTACTTGGCAGTGATGTATGCATTTAATGTATGCTGAAATTGCAGTCATACTGCTGAAAGTCATTCGTTCTACTGCTGCACTTGTACTTGGACCGAATCTTGCTATTATTTGCTGAAAAATTGGGCTGAAATCAGCTGAAAATTTGGCTCATTTTTGTTGTCATAAATTGCAGCATTGAATTTCTGGTTTATTGCTGAAAAATGGCTGCAAATGCTTCTAGCAGTAGTGACACTAAATTCCTCTTTGAAATCAAGAGGTTTGATGGCACTGACTTGTGGAAGGATAGGATGCAAAGCATTTTGTTTCTCAAGGATTGTGAAGATGCTCTCTTGGAGACTAAGCCTGCAGTTATGATAGATGTGGATTGGGCTAGACTTAATAAGAAGGCCATTGCATACTTTAAGATGGCAGTGTTTGATGATGTACTTAGAGATATCAGGCGTCTTGATACAGGTTATGCTATATGGAAAAAGCTTAAGGATACTTATGAAAATACAACTCCTGTGAATCAAGTGCATCTTATGCGTAAACTTGTGGACATGGAGCTGGATGAGTCTAAGCTAGCATCTAAGCATTTGAGTGCTTTCACAGTGGTTTTGAGCCAGTTGCAAGACTTTGGTTTGGCGGCTTTCGGTGATAAATTGAAAGCTATTTTCTTATTGATGATTTTGCTTGACAACTGGGAATCTTTGGTTGTGTCACTTAGCAACAATCTTGCTTTGACTTTTGATGGTATAAGAGGTTCAATCCTTAATAAAGAAATTAAAAGAAAGTCTAGTGGTGAAAGCAGTGGCTCAGCTTACCATATGAAAGGTAGGTCTGAAAAGAGGGGTAATGCAGCCAATAAAGATAAAAGCAAGGGCAAACAACAAGATCTCACATTTCTATCAGTGTGGGCATCAAGGGCATAAAAAGCCCGATTGCCGGTACTTCAAGAAAGAGCAAGAAATAAAGAAACAACAGGGTAATAAAAAGAAGAATGATAAGAAAGATGATGACAGCTCTTCTGCAAAAGAAGTTGCAAAGGCAAATGTTGCATCTAGTGTGGTCATTGAAGAGCTTCTTGACACTGAAGAGATACTTGTTGTAGCCTCATGTAATGATGCAGATATTATAGCGGCAACAAATGATATGCACATCACCAAAAAGGAGGTAATTGATGCCTTACTTTCAACTCATGATGTACTGTCACAATCATGGATAGTGGACAGCGGTGCCTCTTTTCATGTTACTCCCTCTTTGGAGTCATTTTCTGAATACACTTTTACTGCAGGTTGTCTAGGCAATGTTTACTTAGGTAATAACTATGCATGTGAGATAGAGGGTGTTGGCACCATTTACTTGGCTCTTGAAAATGGCCAAGAGTTGATTTTGCAGGATGTCAGATTTGTATTTGGCATAAAGAAGAGTCTACTATCAGCTGGGCAGCTTGATGCTAAGGGGTATTTTACTAACTTTGGTGGTGGATCTTGGAAGGTCCATAAGGGATCTATGCTGATTGTTAAAGGTAGCAAAAGGGGGGCTTTATATTACTTGCATTGTGGCTGAAGTTCGTTCACAGATGGAGCTTTGGCACAAAAGACTTGGTTATATGAGCCAAAAAGGCCTTCAGGTTCTCTCCTCTTTAGGGAGATTTGATGTAAAAGGCTCTGGTCTCGAATTTTGTAATTATTGCTTCTATGGAAAACAAGTGAAGTCTCCTTATTACTTTGGCGTCGTTTAGAAGTCTAATGCTCTTGACTTAGTACACTTTGATGTGTGCACTATGCCTGTTAAATTCGTATGGGGGTGCACGGTACTTTGTTACTTTCATTGATGATTCCAATACTCAAGAGCAAAAAGGAAGCGTTGGACTCTTTTAAAAATTTTCATGCTTTTGTTACCATACAAAAAGGGATTAAGTTGAAAGCCATAATAACAAATAATGGGGGTGAGTATGTCTCAAAAGAATTTAACAAGTTTTGTGAGATGCATGGCATTAAGAGAGAGTTGACAGCCCCTTATAATCCTGCATCAAATGGTGTGGCTGAAAGATTTAACTGTACACTTTGTGAGAGAGTCAAATGCATGCTGTCCACAGCTAATCTCTTGTAGCAGTTTTGGGGAGAGGCTCTTAAAACTTCAGTTTATGTATGCAATTGCTCTCCCAATGGTGCATTGAAAAATGGTATTCCTGAAGAGGTTTTGTGTGGCAAACCTGGTTCATATGACCATTTGCGTTTCTTTGGCTGTGATGCCTTTGTGCATGTACCTGTAGAACAAAGGACCAAACTAGACATGAAATCCATCAAGGGCATCTTCATGGGATATGGAGATGAGGGAGAGATGGGTTATAGAGTTTGGCTTCCTCAGGGAAGGAAGATAGTATGCAGCCGAGATGTAGTATTTAATGAGGCAAAGTTGCTGAAAAATGCTACACATGGTGATTTTGACTAAAAGAAGGTCAAATTTCAGCATGAACAGCTAGTCATTCAGCAGCCATTAGCTGAAAATTCTGTCCCTTTTGATACTGAAAATGAGCAGCAACCTATTGTGCTACAACCAGAAGATCATGGACAACAAATAGATGCACAGGATGAAATAGAATAGTAAGAAGAATATGCTGAAAACAGATTACAGCAGCAAGAAAAAGCTGAAAATCAGCCACTTGGTGATGGTGTGCCCATTCCTCAGGATGTAGGCCCACTGCTTGATAATATAGATCATTGGTTAAGGTCTACACGTGTCAGAAGGCAGCCACAGAGGTTTCAGCCATCTTTGGATTGCATTTTGTTGACTGATGAGGGTGAGCCTGTGACATTTAAAGAGGCAGAGTCGTGTGAAAACAAGAGAAAGTGGAAGCTTGCTATGTAGGAAGAGATGAAGTCTCTATATGCAGATAACACATGGGAGCTTGTACCTTTGCCCAAGGATAGGAAAGCTAGTCCTAATAAATGGGTTTACAAAGTGAAATGTATTGATGGGAAGCCCAAGTACAAGGCACGGCTTGTTGCTAAGGGCTATACACAAAAGGGAGGCATAGACTTCCAGGAGGTCTTTTCACCAGTGGTGAAGATGACTACGCTCCGTGTTTTGTTTGCTCTCACTGCATCCTTGGATTTAGAGTTAGATCAGATGGATGTGAAGACTGCTTTTCTTCATGGTGAGTTGGATGAAGAGCTGTACATGAAGCAACCAGAAGGATTTGCCATTCCAGGAAAAAAGGATTTGGTTTGTAAGTTGAAACATAGCTTATATGGGCTGAAACAAGCCCCTAGACAATGGTACAAAAAATTTGATACCTTTATGCTCAGCCATGGATTTAAACGCAGTCATGCAGATCACTGCTTATACCCTAAAAAGATTGATGATGGCAGTCTTATTGTGCTGGTTTTATATGTGGATGACATGCTAATTGCAAGACAACATAAGAGTTCTTTGAATGCTCTTAAAGGGCAGCTGAGTTCAGCCTTCTCTATGAAAGATTTGGGGGTAGCTGAACACATTTTGGGCATGCGTATTAAAAGAGAGAGAGGGCATCGTTTGTTGTTTCTCTCACAGGACAAGTACATCAGCAAAGTACTTGACAGATTTAATATGGCTGATGTTAAGTCTCTTGGTGTGCCTTTACCGCCACATACAAAGCTTAGCAAATTTGATTGCCCTAAGGATGATGCAATTGCTAGTACCATGAAGGGAATACCTTATGCATCAGCTTGTGGATCTTTGATGTATGCCATGGTTGTAACTCGCTCTGACATTACTCATGTAGTAGGAGTTGTTAGTAGGTTCATGTCTAACCTTAGCAAGCCACATTGGGAAGTAGTAAAATGTATCTTCCGATACTTGAAAGGTACACAAGAAAAGTGTATATGCTATGGAAAGGGTACACTAGAGTTGTAGGGATTTTGTGATTCAGACATGGCAGGAGATCTTGACACTAGGAAATCTACCAGTGGGTATGTTTTTACTTTGGTTGGTGGGGCTATCTCTTGGTGTTCATGATTGCAAAAAATTGTGGCACTCAGTACTATTGAAGCTAAATATATTTCAGCCATTGAAGCTTCTAAGAAAGCTATTTGTCTTGGCTTTGTGGTCAAGGATTTTGGCCTTTCTTCAAGTACTTAAATGCTTGGTTGTGATAGCCAGAGTGTAGTATGTCTGGCTAAGAATGCTATGTTTCATGCACGTACCAAACACATAGATATTCAGTATCACTTTATTTGACAGGTCTTGGATGATGGTCTTGTCACATTGACTAAGGTCAAAACCCAAGATAACCCTATAGATGTTCTCACTAAGTCTCTTACTAAGGCTCATCATGAGCATTGCATTCATTTAGTGGGAGTTGGTTAGCTTAAAGGTACCACTTTGGGCCTTTAAGTGGGAGGTTGTTGGGTGTAAAGTCCTTTCGTCTCCGTGTAAATAGACTTACAGGTGTGAACACACCCTTAATGTACCCTAACATATAAATACATTCTTTTATTCTTTGTATACCATCACAAATGGTACACCTATCTCTGCATTTACTTCCTCTAACTCTCAGGTTAGCTCAGGTCAGCTCTTCAGCTAATGCCTTGATCTCGCACTCCATTGCGCACTCACCCCTTCAGTTAAATCTAACTTGCAGATTTTGTTTTGCCAATTATCCAACCGATAGTAAATTCTTGGTAATAGAATGTACATGTAGTATATCATGTAGACTCTTCTTTTTGCCATTAGGCATGAGCAAATGAACCACACCTATATGTTGAATATCATGCTGTGTATCATCACTAGTACATACAAATCCATGAGACCCTGCTACTAACTCGTCAAACCATTTGCCATGAGGCATCATATGATTGGATGCTTCGAGTCTATGTACCATTTCTTAGCTTTGCCTTGCTTAGGTGTATTTTTTGATATATGTTGTATATAGCAAACAATTTATCTCCCTAGTCATCTTGAGTACGACTGGAAGATGTATAATGTCCATGTTGCTTGCCTTTTGTCTTCATATAAGCTTACTTTTTATGGCAATCCTTTGTAATATGCCCATATCTTCTGCAATAATGACAGTCTTTATCCTTGTTAGATTGCTGATACGACTGCCAGAGCCACCTCTTCCTCTAGGTGATCTCCCCCTATCTCTGAAGGCTCAAGATCCTCTCTGTTCTTGCGTATTTGAGCTGTGCCAAGCATTTTGTTGTTACTGTCCATGTGTGTTTCGAGTGTCTTCTCGATCTCGAAAAGCTCTACGGGCTCTACCACCTCTAGCTCGCTGACTAGAGTAAAAGATATTGTCTCTGCCCTGAGATGTGCTTGAACTTGTATTTAAGCCAAGCTTTACTTATTTATGTAGCAGCTGTGCAAGTAACTCATCCTAATCGGGGGGTTCTACTCTCACAAAAATGGACGTATCAAATGCCTTTTACTCCTTCTCTAACCCATTCAATGTCACTGCAATTATATCATCCTTTGAAACACTAGATTCAATAGTAGCCAATTGGTCAGCTATGGTCTTTATTTTCGTCGTGTATGGTTGAATGCTCCTGCCATTCCCAGACATGTTGACTTGCTGCTTCAGTTGCATCTTCCTTGCATACGTGACATTACCATAATTCTTCACGAGTGCATCCCAAGCATTCTTCGGGGAATAGCAATTGGTAATCTGCATAGCCATCGCATAAAAAATGCATAAAGAAAATCAATGCAATACTTTACTAGCTCTTTTTGACCATTGTCGGTGAGCTCTCCGTTGTTCTTGTGTCGGATTCCATTCAGGCAATTCGGGTTCAACTTCAATCCTCGTTCACAAATCCCAATAACCTCTGCCAATCAAAAAGTTTTGCATCCTGAACTTCCATAGAGCAAAGTTTTTGTTGTCAAGCTTCTCTCCGACAATTTGAGTAATATTGTCAGTGCCTTGAGCATTTGCCATATTTGCAACTAAGGTGTTCAATGCTATATGCAATCTGTAAGTGCTTGACTCCTTGCAGTTTAGGAATAGACTTTCTGCAGCTCAGGAATAGTCTTCATGCAGTTCAGGAACAGTCTTCCTGCAGTTCAGGAATAGACTTTCTGCAGTTCAGGAACAGTCTTCTTGTAGTTTAGGAACAATTCCTTACAGTTCTTCAGGTACAATTCCTTGATAACCTGCTTGCTGTATACTATATTCTAGCAATGAAAAAAATAGTCAACTAAGCATAAACCAAGCTCAAATTAGTTCAAAACATTCTATGGTAGTGGCAAAACATCCCAGCAACAAACTATGTCCATACAAGCATCAATAGATGCGTAGAACTGATGCTGACATTTACTAGACTTTGCCATAGTTTATGACAGGCAAGCAGCCTGTTATGACCAGCAGCATAAACTCTGCAATAATCAGGGTATTCTCAGCTCAAAAATATCCTTAAACCACCATACACATATCCCAGTACATTGGGGATTCAATATGTGACCAAACAAGCATCAATGTTTGTACTATATGCAAGTAGTAGTGCCAAATACTCTTTCCATAGGTTGTTTACAGCCAGTCCACTACTATAACCAGTAGTATTTCAGTCCAGATTTGAGCATTTAATGCTCATTTACATCCACAAAACATCTTACATTCATGGACCAACATTTAAGCATTTATGGGTACCAATATCATGCCCATGTATACATAAGTGTTGCTATAACACTTGCCAAGCATCCAGGATGATTGTCTGCATCATTCTCAAGCCTTTCTTGATCAAACAATGCCCTGTTTTAGTGCTAGAAATTCCAGGACAGATTTCAGCCTGCATTTTGGATAGATTTCAGTCTGCTATTACCATTTAAATCTGAGTGTTGAACTCTTCAAAGCCATGCCAAAATACATGAGAGTAAAGGCATATACATTGCCAAGCATTAGTAGATATCACTAGAGGTCAAATGAGCTACAACCAAGTAGATGTATGCTGTCCTTGTATAATTAACAGCAGACCTGCTCTATTTTCCAGCCAATGTTTGATTCAAACATCCCACAAACAAGTTGAGAACCAAGATACCAATGCTATGAAGCTTTCTTCAATCCCTGACGAGTTGTTTATCAATAGTATGTAGGGACCGATTGAGCACGACGATTGAGACAGACTGTCCTACGCGCAGTTTGAGACAGAGAGAGAGTGAGAGTGAGCAGAGTAGAGCATGAGCATGTTTTTAGGTACAATGACGAGTGTGTATCTTTAGGTTTTTAGATAGATATATGTGTAAGTACGAGTGCTAAGAGTGCGTTCACACCCGAGCACATTTAAAGGTATGAGGCCTTTATTCCCAACAACCTCCCACCTAAAGGCAATGTGCCTTGAGAGGAGAAAAAAGAATCAGCTAAGTCTAGGTATGTACAAAGCTGAAATACATATATCTATCCAACTCCCATCATCTGTCTCGGCAATGAGTAAACCGCTCTGCTGGAAGACCCTTCCTGAGAATGTCTGCAGGGTTATCGTCTGTGTGCACTTTGACAAGCTCAATGCTTTTGTTGTCAAGTACATCTCTAATGAAGTGGTACTTCACCTGTATGTGCTTTGTCTTTGCATGAAAGACAGGATTTTGTGCTAGTATGATAGCACCCTGACTATCACAATGGAGAATAGGTAATTCTGTGATGCCAAGCTCTCCCACCAGACGTGAAAGCCATAAAGCCTCCTTGCATACCTCAGTGGTGGCAGCCACTTACTCTATCTTTGTAGTAGACAATGCAACACACTTTTGTAGCCTGGAGATCCTCCCTGCCAGCAATTAGCATGTCATCAACATACAAAACCAAGATAATCAGGCTACCATCTGCTGCCTTCTTGGTGTACAAGCAGTGATCCACTTGACTTCTATGAAAGCCTTGGGACTGCATGAATGTATCAAACTTATGATACAATTCTCTTGGTACTTGTTTCAGCCCATACAAACTCCTTTTGAGTTTACATACCAAATTTTCTTTCCCTTGTTCAACAAACCCTTCAGGCTGCTGCATATATATGTCTTCATGAAGATCACCATGTAAAAACGCAATCTTTACATCCATCTGTATGATCTCCATATCCTCAATTGCAACCAAGCCCAAAATGGTTCTCAATGTAGTCATCTTGACTACAGGAGAGAAAATCTCATCAAAGTCAATTCCATGCTCCTGCTTGTACCCTTTTGTAACCAATCTTGCTTTGTACTTTGGTGAGGATTGAGAAGTGACCTTCATCTTGTAAACCCATTTGCATGGAAGGGTTTTTTGTCCTTTAGGCAACTGCACCAAGTTCCAAGTGCCATTTTTTAAAAGAGATTTCCATCTTTGACAGCATGGCTTTATACCATTTCTTGCTGTCCTGTCTATCCATTGCTTCCTTGAAGCAAGACGGTTTACCACAGTCTGTCAACATGACATAATCAGCCACATTAATTGCACCAGGAACAAACCTATCAGGTTGTCTAGTAGCCCTAGACGATCTCCTAATCCAATGGTCATTGTTTGCTGGCTGTTCTTGCAAATTTCCATTTTCAGCATGCTATCCTAGCATTTCAGCCTGCAAATCAGCATTAACAGCTTGCTGTCCTGGCTGTTCTTGCACATGTAATGGCTCATTTTCATGGGCAATAGTTGGCTGATCATTTTCAGCATCATTTGCTGCATTTAGAGGTTCATTTACAGATGGTATTTGCTGCTGTACAGCGGGCACATTTTGCTGTCCAAAAGGTATTTCTTCCCGGAATACAACCCTATGGACCTCCTCAGTCTTTTCGTGTTGTTTGTGCGCGTGATCTTCCCGGAAGATAACGTCATTGCTGTGTACTACTTTCCTTTTCTCAGGATCCCACAATTTATACCCCATTTCACCCTCGTCACCATATCCTAGGAAAAGTGCATTTACAGGACTTTGGCTCAAGTTTGCTGCTTTTTTCTTTAGGAATGTGTACAAAAGCCTCGCAGCCAAACACTTTCAGATGAGCATATGAAGGTGGCTTGTGTGACCACGCTTCTTGGGAAACTCCTGTCAGAGTGCAGCGATGCGGAAGCGTGGGACCAAGACTGAGAGAGAGAGAACGCAAAGAGAAGAGAGAGAGAGAGACAGTGGAAGATGAAGATCTGCTGTATAAGTGTGCTGTATACAAAGATATGCAGATATGTACACGGGCGCAGTGCGCGGGACTGCGTGTCTCCACCTCGACGATGCAACCTGTTGTTCACCTCAAAGTCCGCTGCAGTCTGCACGATCTTCAACCTAAAATCTGCAGACAGAGATGAAATCTGCACGAGCCTCCAGCGTGTAATCTGCTAACAGAAGTGGGTGAAGACTGCTGAAATATCGTCTATAAATAGCCACAAAATAGGCGTCCAGTAAATGCAGGTTGGCTGCATTAAATGCAGCCGACTGTCCAGCAACAGGTCGGACTGCCACGTGGCAGTCCGACTGCCCTTTGACAGGATCTGAATCCTAACACTCCCTCTCAAAGCCTGGGCGGGGCAGAAGCCTGAGGTACTTGGCATGTCTTCGAAGTAGAGCCTGGGGCAGCGCCTTCGTAAACAAATCTACAAGATTGTTCTCCATCTTGCAGTACTCCACAACGATGGTCTCATCCAGAAGCTTCTCTCTAATGAAGTGGTACTGGATCTCTATGTGCTTCGTCTGGGCATGGAAAACAGGATTCCGTGCCAAGGCAATGCAACTCTCATTGTCACATTGCAACAAAGCAGGACGAGTCTGGGGGCAGCCAAGCTCCTTCAACAATCTCCGAAGCCACACAGCCTCACATGTGGTGGAAGACGCGGCATGGTACTCCACCTCAGTAGACGAAAGGGCTACCGTGGGCTGCTTCTTGCTACTCCATGAGATAACACCAACACCCAAGGTAAAGCAGTAACCTGTTGTAGACCGCCTGTGGTCCACATCACCAGCCCAATCCGAGTCGCTCCAACCTGCAAGTACAAGATCTGAACCACCTGTGCCTGCTGGATAATGAATCCCTAAATCAGATGTTCCCCTCAAATACCGAAGTATCCTCTGAGTGCCTGCCAATGCACCGTTTGAGGTTCACTCATGAACCCTGCCAAGAGCCCAACAGGAAAACAAAGATCAACACGAGTGTTGAGGAGCCAAATCAATGATCCAATCAACTGACGATAGCGGGAAGCATCCGCCATCGGAGAAGTTGAATGTGAAGTGGCCTTCCAGTTCGGATCCATAGGAGTAGAAATGGTCCGACAATCCTCTATCGCAAAAGAAACCAAGAGCTCCTGTACATATCTCTGCTGAGAGATGAAAATCCCCCTTTGAGACTGATAAATCTCATGGCCCAAGAAGAAATGGAGTAGACCCAAATCTGTCATCTCGAACGTCTGATGTAAAGTTGCCTTCGTCTCTTTGACCTTCTATGCATCATCACCTGTGACAATCAAATCATCAACATACAACACAAAAAGCACACAACCAGTCTCGGAAGTGTGTACATAAAGCTGCGGATCGGCCTTGGAACGCTGATATCCCAACTGTGACTGAAAGAACAATCAATCTTCTCGTTCCATGCACGCGGAGCCTGCTTGAGGCCATACAAAGCCTTCTTTAACCTGTAGACTTGCCCATCTGAAGATCCAAAGCCAGGAGGCTGCTCTACATATTTCTGCTCCTTCAAATCACCATTGAGAAAAGCTGACTTCATATCCAACTGGTAGACAGGCCATCTCCTATGGCCAGCCAAGGCAAGAACAACTCGAATAGTCGCCATACGAGCAGTGGGGACAAAAGTGTCATGACAATCAATCCCTGGGCGCTGTGCAAAACCTTTCGCAACAAGGCGAGCCTTGTGCTTGTCCAAAGAACCATCGCTAAGGTACTTGGTCTTGAAGACCCATTTGACGCCAATCACCTTATATTCGAGGGGCGAGGCACAAGATACCAAGTGCCATTCTTCTCAATAGCCTCCAACTCGGCTTCCATAGCTATCTTGCATGGTACGGACTGTAAAGCCTCCTTCACGGAGGTGGGCTCTCGATCCTGCATAACACGGGTCATCAAACAATAGTTAGAGCAAACAAGCTCTGTAGAATGTGCCTGGTGCCGCCGTGACCGCCGCGGACCATCTTGGGGTCCCCACTCCTTAGGACCCCCCTCGATTCCCGAATCACGGAGTGTGTCACGGGTCCAACGAGGAGGAGGCCGGACCTCTCCTTGTCTCTCTCCATCAACTGAAGACTCTGGAATATCCACCGGTGGTAACTCCTCGGGGGTAATTGGTGGAACAATAGACTCTGTATCGGAAACAGAATCGGAATCAAAAGGCGCGGGCTCCAAAGGAAGTGTCTCGGGAGCCCAACTCTCCTCTGATCTCCAAGAACAGGATGCTCCTCACCCGTTGCTATGGCCGGAACCTCCACGAACCGCACATCTCGACTGGTGTACACATCCCGCTTGACGGGATCATACAAACGATAGCCTTGGGACTGAGAGCTGTAGCCAACAAACACCTGTCTTCGGGAAGTTGCTTCAAATTTATCACGATGAGCCTTGGAAATGTGAACATAGGCATCACACCCAAAAACCCTAAAATAAGAAACATTGGGCTTAGTCCCAAAGTAAGCCTCAAACGGTGTCATCCCATCAACGGCTGAAGTGGGGAATCGGTTAAGGATGTGGACTGCAGTAGCCACAGCCTCGGCCCACAGAAATTGAGGTGTCTGTCGGTGCTCCATCATGGTGCGCGCCATCTCGATAACACTTCGGTTCTTCCATTCAAGAATGCCATTTTCTTGAGGAGTGTTGGTATTAGCAAACTCCTGGTGAATACCTTTATCTGCACAGAAACGAGCAAACTCATTAGAAACAAATTCACCACCCTTGTCGGATCGCAAGGTCTTCAATCGCCGGCCTGATCGGTTCTCCTCAAAGAGAAGCCAATCCTTGAAGTGGGAGAAGGCCGCCGACTTCAACGCCAAGAAATAGGCCCAAGGCATCCTGTTGTAGTCATCTACGATCAACATGAAGTACGAGCTGCCTCTCAAGGACTCGTTCCTCATAGGGCCACAAAGATCCGTAGATACAAGCTCCATCGGTGAAGAAGACCGCCCGCGAAGCTTTGTTGGGAATCGCATCCCTATGTTGCTTTCCACGAATACAGGAGATACATGGCTGCTGGCTCACCACTATGTCCGGCAACCCTCGAACAAGCTGTCCACATGACGCCCTCCGAAGATAATCATAGTTGAGGTGACCAAACCGAGCATGCCATAGCTCTGACTGTGTCTGAGAGGTAAGAAGAAGAGTAGGGAGGGCGGTAGAAGACATCAATTTGTAGATGCTGTTCTCCTCATATCTTGATGAGAGAACCTTCCTTGACGCATGATCAAGGACTCGCACCGAATCACTGTCAAACTCCACCAAAAGTCCAAGGGAACAAATCTTATGAACCGAAAGTAGATGATACCCTAAACCTGGCACATGCAAGACCTCTGAAGTATGAGTACCACCACGTCCATCTGGAATAAGCTGCATCTCACCCCGTCCTGCAATAGACATCGAAGAGCTATCTCTAATGAGAATCTGCCCACGTGAAGGTCGCAATTGGGCAATACCAACTGATGAAGGAGTCATGTGCCGGGAGGCACCACTGTCAACAATCCACTCTCGAGCCTGGGGAGCTGTCATCGCAGCATCAGAAGCATTCGGTGTAGAGTCCTCAATGATAGCTAGATGAAGAAATGCAGCTGATGAGGGTGCAACCATCGCTCCAGAATCCTTCGTGTCCTTCTTGTCTTTGTTAGGGCAATCCTTCTTCCAATGGCCAGTCTTTCCACAAATATGGCAGGTGGATTCTTTGTCCTTGTCCTTCTTTGACTTGTTGTCCTCCTTCTTCTTATTTTGGTCCTTCCCCTTCTTCTGAGAGGCTTGACCTGTCAAGGCTTCCGACTTGGAAGCATGCTGTCCCTTCAGTTGTTCGTCTTGGTCCAAGACCATAGGAACCAACTCTTCCCACCGAAGAGTAGACTCACGCCCCGAAGCAATAAGGGCGGAGTAGAAAGCACCGAATCGTGGCGGCAACTGGGACAAAAGTGTGATCGCCATGTCTTCGGAGGAAATCGGCTTTCCTGCGTTCTGAACCTGCATCTGAAGCTGTCTAAGCTTGTTGATGTGCTCCCGCAACGAAGAAGACTTGTTCACGGACAAGGTCCGCATCTGTACCTCCAAAGAAACCCGCTTCATAAGGGTCATCCGGCTATACATCTGATCAAGCTCTAGCCATATCTCCCAAGCCACCGTCAAGTGCTCGATGTGGGCTATCACGGCTGTAGTACAAGACAAAAAAAGAAAAGAACGAATCCAGGCATTCAGTTTGTCCCAGTGAGACTGTGCCTTGGCCAACTCCGCACGAGCATCGGAAGAGAGTTTGGACTCATCTCTCACCAAGGGCCGGTCGATCTTCTCCTGTACAAGCTCTGCCAAATCGTAGGACTCAAGGATGGCCAACATCATCACGCGCCAGATGCGGTAATTGTCGCCATCGAGTTTTTGATCGGCGGGAAGAACCAGTAAGACAGGCACCTTCCGGTCCATGATCGTCTGGAACTCCAAGTCAATCTCTGTAGACATCTTCACATGTAATGCCTTCACAAACGCAAAAGCAGCCCCCTCTGACTGTGAAAACGCAGCCTGCTAGGGCTCTTTCTTCTGCGTCCCGAACTTTCTTCATTCGCCGGAGGCGATGAAAAAGCAAAACCTGCACTTGAAGACTGAAAACTCAGCCTTCCTCCTCTTCAAACAGCAGCAAACAGCAGCAAATCCACCAATTGGACTCCTTTCCTGCGCGCCCACGCTCGCTTCAGCCTTGTTCCGAGGCGCAGCCCTCTCACTCGCCCTCAAATGCTGGAAACGCAGCCTTGTGTCGCGATGGAAACTCTTCTTTAGGTTGGTTCTTCACTGAGTCAGCCCTTCTACACTGCTCTGATACCATGTCAGAGTGCAGTGATGCGGAAGCGTGGGACCAAGACTGAGAGAGAGAAAACACAGAGAGAAGAGAGAGAAAGAGACAGTGGAAGATGAAGATCTGTTGTATAAGTGTGCTGTATACAAAGATATGCAGATATGTACACGGGCGCAGTGTGCGGGGCTGCGTGTCTCCACCTCGACGATGCAACCTGCTGTTCACCTCGATGTCCGTTGCAGTCTGCACGATCTTCAACCTGAAATCTACAGACAGAGATGAAATCTGCACGAGCCTCCAGCGTGTAATCTGCTAATAGAAGTGGGTGAAGACTGCTGAAATATCGGCTATAAATAGCCACAAAATAGGCGTCCAGCAAATGTAGGTCGACTGCATTAAATGCAGCTGACTGTCTAGCAACAGGTCGGACTGCCACGTGGACTGCCCTTCGACAAAATCTGAATCCTAACAACTCCTCCTCCCCAAAGACCTGTTTTGTGACCGATTAATCAAGTGAATGGCTGTCATAATAGCCTCTACCCAAAAACCATGGGGTAATGCAGCATGAGACAGCATCATACGGACCTTATCTTGTATGGTCCGATTCATATGCTCTGCAACTCCATTTTGGGGCGGATTATGAGGGGCAGTGAGCTCCCTCTTTATCCCTTTGCTGTTACAAAATGCCTGAAAGGCCTTGGACACATATTTCCCACCATTGTCAGAGCGAAGATACTTAAGTGTCTTATCTGTCTGATTTTCAGCTAATGCCAATAAATTTTTAAACTTATCAAGCACTTCATCCTTGCTACAAATAGGGTAAACCCATACTTTCCGTGTAGCATCATCGACAAAGGTGTAATACATTTCTTTTCCCCTAAAGATAATCCTGGCATTTGACATACATCTGAATGTACTAACTCTAGAGGAGAAGATTTCAAAGAAAGAGACTTTTTATGTGATGTCTATGCATATTTGCCATAAATGCAATGATCACAATGCTCAAAATCAGCATAACAAAGACAAGGCAAGTAACCCAAATGAGAAAGCACTTTCATTCGTGTTTGACTCATGTGTCTCAACCGGCCATGCCACAAAGAAACGCTTGGCTGCTCGGTCACGGCAACAACATGGTTATGCACACTAGATACATGAAGTGGATACAAAGTATCACTCTTGCAACCTCTGGCAATAGCCATGTATCTACTCTTTCATATGCAAATCCATAAGTTTTTTAGCCAATACACTTTGCTTACAGCACTCTTCTGTGCATACAGTTCTTCCAGTCTAGTCCATATAGCATATGCAGAATCCAAACCTTCAATGTTGAAGAGCAAGGCATCAGAAATCGATAGCTCTATGGTTGAGCGTGCAAGCTCATTCAACTCATCCCAATCGTCCTGATCCATGTCTGCAGGCTTTGCCCCTTTGGTTTTGATCGGCTTTGCTTGCTTCTTTTGTAACAGGATATTGTAGCACTGTTTTTGCCACATTGCAAAATTATGTGTGCCTTCAAGCTTCTTTATGTGCATCAGATTACTGCTGTCATTGCTGCCAGCCATGATTTTCAGCCCAAATGTGACAAAAAAACCAGCAAATGCAAGCTCAAATTGTCACCCAAGTGACCAAGGTACAAACAAGTACCAATCAACAATAAATGACCATGCAGAAGTACAGATTTCAGATCTGTAATTAAATTTTCAGAAGCACCAAACCATGTGCTACAGCATTATCCAACTGATTACAGCTGTTCCAAGGGCATGTGCATCACATTACATGAGAAATCGGAAAATTTCAGTTGCAATTTCTGTTGTACATGTACCCATGGGCATAAAATTTGATAGAACGGTCAAAAGCCCCAAAATTTTGTGCTCAAGGCATCAAACACACATCTGCTTTTTCTCTGTCATACATAGGACAATCCAATTTTGCCAAAATAAAGCAATTTCAGCAAAACCCCCAAATTTTACCAAGTGTTGATGTCCAAATTGCGCGGAATTCAACCTGTATGTACATAACATGAGCAAATGTTGCACAAATTTTGCCCAAACTGCAAAAGCCCCAAATTGCACGGGTCCAATGTCCTTGAATGTCGAGAAATTACGTTAATTTCAGCCCAATTTGCACATGTACATTGAAAGCCCCTAATGTTGGGGACAAAATGTCACAAATTCCTGCAATTTCTGAGACAGATATCACTATTGCATCTCGCTCGCACCAAATCTGGACAAATCCCCAAATTTTACAAGTCTTGCGTGCATTAATTTTAGTGAAATTGAAAGAATTTCACTAAAATGTGAAAAGCCCTAAAATTCCAGGGCAAATGTGTACCGGCTTTGCAAATTTTAAGTCAAATTGTCCAATTCTGTGTTGAGATCCCAAAATTTGGGAAAAGCCCTAAAATTTTGGGCCAATTTTGCACAGATCTGGAACTTTGTGCTTGCACGTGCAAAACCCCGTCAAGAAAGAGAAAACCCATATGCCTAGGTCTGATACCTATTGTTGAAAAAATGGAGAGAGAGAGAGAGAGAGAGAGAGAGAGAGAGAGAGAGAGAGAGAGAGAGAGAGAGAGAGAGAGAGAGAGAGAGAGAGAGAGAGAGAGAGAGAGAGAGAGAGAGAGAGAGAGAGAGCTGTAGATTTTTACGAAAAGAAAGAGAGCTGTAGATAATGTGAGTTGAAAATGATTGAATATACTTGCTAAATTGAAGGTGATAGAATGGATGTATAGCCTTAGGTCTAAAGTAGACTTAACCCCTAACTTAAATGAAGTCAACTAACTCTAGTACTAACTCTAAATGTGGTGACATAAGTTATTAACCTAGTTGTGTTCACATTGCAAACTAAGTGACTAGAACATTGGGCAGTGCCCAAAGAATTGGAAAATTTTAATAGATCCACCTTGTAATCAAGAATTTCACTTGAAAGGAGATCTATCGTGAAGAATAGTAGACATGATGAGTTGATAGTCGTGAAACTCGACGTTGGGAGAGAAGCCACAAGCTTTGTGTCTCCATGTTGGTAGGAATATGAAAGCCTAAGCACCAAGTCATGGTTGATCCCTCTCTGAACTCCCCTTTGAGAGAGAGGGAATCTAAAAAACTCATGGATGGATGACAAAGGAAATGTTGCTGGTGGTGTCAAAGAAGGTATCCGGGGCTACAATGGAATAAAAGCTAGATAGCTTCCAAAGGTGGCCTCTCGAACCTGAGTAGAAGCAGGTGGGGTAAGATGAAGCTTTTGAGGACCTACGGGGTGGCAACAACCTTTGTCTCTTGGTGGAGTGGATTGTGGAGCCGAAGGAGTCAAACAACCATTGTCTCTCAAAGAAGCAAACTGTGGAGGAGACGGTATCCAATAACCATTGTCTCTTAGTGTAGTAGATTGCATAACTACGGGCCATGGAGGCTGCTGGATCAAAAAATAGATAGGGAAAACCTCCATAGTGCATTGCGGTGGTCACTAGGATGACTTATTGCCTTGTGGGGTCTTGGAGCCTCCTTTTGCTTGCAAGGACTTAGTGTGGGTTGTATGCGTCTTATTGCCTTGAGTATAAAACATTGATAGCTGATGCAGAATGATCTTTGTTGCCTAGAACGGTGAGGTGGTACAAGGAGTGCCGAGGGAGTAGATGCATACACTCTGGTGGGATAGGGAGTAAAGGTTGATGTCAACAATCTTCGATGGTATGACCGTTCTGGCTAGAGGAAGAGCATCCAGTAGTTTGTCCTTTTGTTTGTGGAGGAGCCATAACATCAGCTTGCCAAACTTGCAAAGGGAGGGTGGTAGGGAGAAAATAGTAGTGTCCTCTTGACGGCACAGTGGAAAACAAAATTTTTGGAATTGGAGAATGTTGCCAATCCCGCAATCTTTCTTTGTCTTCACTAATGAAGAGGATCTTTAGCACTCTGAGCACCTTTGCTTTGATATCATAGAAAGAAATGGTAGGGTTTGTGGGGAGAAAGGAGAAACACAAAGTGTACGGTAGACATTGTGACAAAGAAAACTCAGCAACATAGAAGAAGAAGAAGAAAAAGAAGAAGAAGAAGAAGAAGAAGAGTGAAGAATGATGAACAATGAATCTTGCTGAAAAATCATGTTGATACAATGGAGCAAAGCTCTAAGATGATTGCATTGTTCTGGCTGCTCTGGAGGCAGCTCCTATAGGGAATCTGCAGTGTGAAGGGAGTGAAATGCAATCCTCCAAGCAATAAGATATCGAAGTAGATGCTGCGGGAGGCATTAGTAGTAACCGTGTGCTCCAGGAGGTGAAGAACAGCTGGGCAGCCTGCTATGATACCAAATGTAATTGCACTAGCAAAACACAAATCTGCCCAGTCTGAAAATTGCGGAAGGGATCCATGAGCGAAGTCCGGAAGGGACAGGACAGCAAAATGGAAATTTGCCCAGGCTGAAGATGAAAATGCAGATGACATGGATGTAAATGTAGGCAGCAACCAACTGGTGATGGGGATAGCTCCAGAAATCAGTGGGTGGTAGTCAGATAGCTCCAATGGGCATCATTCGAACCATTCCTATGACAAGCATTCACCAAGCATAGGAGAGATGGAGAAGGAAGAGTGGATCTGATATGGAGAGAAGATGAATGAAAAGTATGTGCAGGGTGTGATGAATGAAGTCTATGCCCTATTTATAGGCCCTAGACTATCTAGGGTAACACCCCAAAAGTATGAGTGGCCAACCTTTTTGGTGCTGTAAGTTGGATACCAAAAGGGAATTAAGGAAAAGACGTACACTTAATGATTGGGTTTCTCAACAAAGGGACTCTTTTCGGCTGCTGTATTTCATCTGTAGTGTGCTCTAAATGATCATCAATAGTGGGCTGCTCATGGGATAAGGTATCAAACTGCTGTTGTGGCTGTAAATCAGGCTGATTCAGCTGCTGTGATGTACCTGGAGATGTTGGAAATTCAAGCTGAGTAGAAGGATCGGCCATGTTATGTTCGTGAGCGGTTGTGAGCTGGAGATATAAGAGTTGTCTTGCTTACCCACTCAAGACAACTTGGCAGATCTTTTCATGAAGGCTCTTCATCAATGTAAGTCCTAGGCTTTTCAGCAAGCCCTGAATTTGATTCCATTCGTTCTATGATCTTTCATACTCTGTACTATCATAGGTTGCTGTATGCACTTGATGAACTTGTGCAACCATGACCTTATACCTCATTTTTAGTTTCCAGGATTTTCTTACTGTTCCTATGTCAGTCCTGCCATTCCATGGAGGGGGTTTTGTAGGTGATCTCATGGGCTATGCGTTAACCTTTGATCCATGATTCGGGATCCCTAGGCATTTAAACTGTTATTAAATGGAATTGTTGCCTCTAGTTTCAATTACAATTTAGTACAGAAAGGCACTTTGTGCACACGAGTGTGGCATTATTCATTGTGATCGCCTTGAGTATTGTACTTCTCTCATTTAGTAATTCAATACCTCTCATTTTGTGATTGAGTTATTGTGCATCAATTAATTCTTGCATTTTCTTTCACTCTCTATCAATTAATCGTGCAATTTCCTTTATTGTCAAAAGTACATTCTTCAATGACATCCAAATACTGCACGAAGCTTCCCTTCTACTAGCCACAGCCATGCTAGATTCAGCTCATTCTTTTAATTCAAGTGCACTCTATTCCAGCATGGTCCCCTCCGTAAGTTTGACTCATAACACACCTTTGGCTGTCAGTAAATCAGAGGGGACTTTATGCTGTTGCTTATTCATATGTAGCATTCAGTCCATTGAAGTGATAGTCATCAATCATGTGCGAAATCATCTATGAATAACATGTGATGCCTTAGCTGCCTTACAAGGTGACTGCGGTCTGTAGACTGGCTATGTTTGCTCTCTCTATAGCTTCCCTTTTGTGCATGTAGAGTCTAGTTGCTCCTGCTATTAGGTACATTGTTTTTACACAACCTTGACGTAAATATGTGCTTGCTGCTGTAGCGAGAAAATAGCATACCGATGCAGTGGCAATCCAGTTTAATGATAACTCAAACTGCTTTATGTGGCTGTTTGTAGCTTCCTGCACTGAAGCATCCACTGTGATTATTTATCCTGACTCAGCTCCCTTACCTATACTCCAATGCTACCCCATAGCACATCTCTAGCCTCATTTTCCTTCTTCAAACTTAGGAGATAAGGTAAACCTTCCCCCCCTTTTTTTTTGGGGGGGGGGGGGGGGGTGGGAGCATGGGTGCGGGCGAGGGCACTTGGATACAGCCATCAGTCGCACTTAAATATGATAGACATGAGTAGACTTGTTATTTGCATACTATTATGCTGTTTATATTCAATCTTTTCTTGTTATGTTTTCATTTGGAGATCTACTTTTTTGAACAGACAAACAGCAATCCAAGGGCAATTCTTGTGAAAAAGTCAGCAGAGTTCGTCACAAAAATACTGGTGATCTTTGGTGGGTTATATGGATATTTTGGTGTTCATGTCTTTCGAGGCTGTCTCTGGTTTATCGTATTACTCACTGCAATTTTCACTTGAAGGACTTTCGGATGCAAGAGAAGGTGAAATAGGTTTCGGGTCTGATGTAG
Organism: Lygodium microphyllum; assembly: GCF_053477565.2. Classification (NCBI taxonomy): domain Eukaryota; kingdom Viridiplantae; phylum Streptophyta; class Polypodiopsida; order Schizaeales; family Lygodiaceae; genus Lygodium; species Lygodium microphyllum. The sequence goes on along the minus strand of NC_141140.1, from coordinate 50,425,719 downwards.
GGACAAGTTCTGGAAATCCTGAAGTTATTCTGGTGATTCAGTTGAACTTGTGACACCTAAAATTTTGGTCTACCAACACCATTACCTCATCAAATTCTTCTTATCACTAATTATGACTTTCATTTCTGCAGGGACCTTATCTTGATGCTGTTGCAGCATTTAGAGATGAGGTTAGAGGAGCAATCAAAGAGGGTGCTGCTAAGGTTGTGTTCAGCGCCTTTACTTATATCTGCATATCTCATTTGAAGGGTTAAATCATAAGTAAACTAGTAAGCCTGTGCAGGAAAGAATACTTGAAGCTGCAGATCGATTTCGAGACTACACCATGGTAGATCTTGGGGTTCGTCTAGAGGACACACCTAACGGATCTATCTGGGAGCTTGTAGATGCACAGACCCTTCAAAGGCAGCGTGATGAAAAGATCCGTGAAGCAAAGGAGGCCAAGCTTAATTCTTTGCTTTCAAAGGTTGACAGGAAGGTAAACATCAGCCTCTTTTGTCAAGACCAAAGTAATTTGAGAACAGATGTGCAACTTTTTGATACCATCTGTCCTCCAAAGTAGAGGAGGAGGGGTTTGAACAAGGAAAACCAGCATGGGTCAAGAGGCCAGGAAATGCAAAAAGGATCAAAGCTGCTGATTGTACAAGTGCTTTAATAGCAAAAAGAATTACAAGTGGCTCTAAGCATCCGAAAAATCACAAGGAATAGGTTATAATGGAAGTCAGCCTAGAGAGCAACGACACTCCTAAATGAGACTAGTAGTTACTAGTTGATAAGTGAAAAACATTAGATTGTAGACAGCTATCTTAAGCCACATGCTAGCAAATGGCTGTTTTATGACAGTTTGCTGGTGTGGAACACCCTTCTAGGTATATCTATGTTAAATTGTCACCCAAAAGCTATGTCTGGGAACACCTGAGCCTGAACTGGCAAGGCAAGTCTACTGTTTTTCACCCTGTAGGTTGCTGTCAAGCTGTGAAAATGGTAAGGCTGACCACTCTGCTGTCTGCCACTGCCAAGTGCTGGCTGACTGCCCAGAAAAAGCTGCCTGGCTATCCCCTTCACCTAGAGTGCTGATCCAGGATTAGGGAACCTTGCAAGCACCAATCATAGCAAGACAATGCCCATGGCCGAAGTGTGTCAGAGGATGTGGGATTAAATGATGATGACAGAAATTTACTTGCACTCTCTGGCCTCAGCCACCTTTGCTCTGTGGGAGTTATGCGGGCCACATAACTGAAGATGAATGATATTGCAAGTTGTAAAGTAATGAAATCTTGCTGAAAACAAAGTCTTACTGTTTGTTTCGGTTAAATATGGTCAAGCAAGTTCTTGAGATTTGATCATTGTATGCTGTGATAATTAACTGGAGTGTACTATCTTTCTGGCCAAGTGTTTGAATTTGCCAATTCTATGGGCAGCGCCCAATGTAATTTGTGTGGTGTGGACACTTATTAAAGTGTCAATGCAAGGTGTGTACACCTAGTGTCTTAGAAACTTAAAGTAGTGACACTAGGCTCTAGAGTAAAATAAACCTAACTCTAGCTAGTTGGTGGAAGGTTGGTTAGGTCAACCCTTGACCTAAATGTAAGTTGTACTTTCACTATTATCTTTCATTCTAGCAAGTACACTCTACTCTTTTCACTTCAGCTCACTCTCTTGTTGTCATTGTCTCTCCTGTCTCTCTCTCCATAGCTGGCTGCCATTTTCCAACATTTGGTATCAGAGCAACTCGTACGTGCGGATTCCGTTCAGCCACCGTCAGCCGGTGCCATCCCACCCAAGGTCCTACTGCTGCCAGCTTGGTTCTCAGCTCGAAGAAGAGTTTTCAGCTGTTGTGAGGTGCTGCTGAAGTGGAGAGGAGCTGTAGCTGAGCCGTCTCTTGTCTCCTCCAAATCTGTCCATTTGCTCCAGCTCTGTCCAGCTCAGTCATTTGCTCCAGATCTGCTGTTTTCAGCCTGCGCGCAACCCTGCACGCAGTCCAACGCGCAGTCCCACACACAGTCGGAGGAGCTGCTGTTTTGGAAGAGATGCTGCTGTTTTCAGCTCTGCCCGCCATTTTCTCAACTCTGCCCTCCATTTTCTTAGTCCTGCCCGCCAATTTCTGCAAACCCTAAAAAGTGCAGAAACCCTAATTTTCAGATTTGGGGTTTTCTCGAAATTTTTGGAACTTCTAGTCTATTTCAACCATCTTTTCTCGAATCTTAGCTTGTGCTACCCAAAAAATTTGGGCCTCTTGCTAATTTTTGCTCCCAGAGTTCGAATTGACAACTAATTCGAAGAAATTTCTCAATTTCTTGGACATTTCCACCAAAAATTTGGGGCTTTTGCCCAATTGGAGGCCCTTTGCTTAAATTGTTACCAAATTCATAGACATTGCGCAATTTCTCCACATTGGCTCAAGAAAATTTGGGTTTTTTTGTTTTTTGGATCGGCACGCATCACAAGGCAGATTTCAGCTGCTGTTCATTGCTCACACACATCCGGAGGTGACATTTTTGCAGAAATTTCAAATGTAAGGTAGAAATTTTTTCAATTTCTTCGAAATTTTAGAAAGAAATTTGGGGCTTTTATTTGACACACACTCCAAGGCAAGCAATAAGTTATACAACATTTAATTGCTGTTACAGTGAGATTGCGCAGAGAATTTTGAAAAAATGTAGTAAATTTTGGTAAGAATCAGCATTAAGTTGCTGTATTTTATACTTTTGTGGGTACATATTTTGAGGCGGGTGTGGTACAGTAGTATACTGCTGTAATTTACTGGTTGAGTGCTGATTTGGGTGGCATTGTGCACACTTTAGCATTTGAGTGATAGTTTGGTACTTGTTTCTTAATCCTGTGGGGGATTTTCATACTCTGAGAAGTATACTCTATACTTTAGTATGGAAGTATTTCGTTGCGGATTTGTCTATCATTGATAGCATGGCCCGTTAGGGGAATAATGATCAAAGCAACATCCTTGGTATCCTCACTCAGGAGGACAAACTTGATGGCTCAAACTACCCACTATGGAGTTTTAAGGTCCATCGGTCCGTAATCTTCTTGTGGCGAAGGACTTGTGGGACTATATTGTAGGTGATTTGCAGTGACCAGGAGGTCTTGCACCTTAGATGCCTTAGCGTAACGCTCGAGGACAGGTTGCTGGTGCTATTGATGGTGGTATTGGTGTTGCTACTGCTGCTACTACTCCTCTTCCTCCTACCGAGGATCAGAGGAAATGGGACTCAAGAGATACACAGACACTTTCTTTGATTGCCTTGTCAGTAAAAAGGACAAATTTTCCGCACATTCAGTCTTATAAGACCTCAAAATGAGCATGGGATGTACTTGAGTGTATGTTTGCAGCACGCAATGAGGCAATGATATCCTATCTCCGCAGAGAGATGGCCAATGTGACTATGGATGAAGGTGATAGCATGACAGAGCATCTTACTCACATACAGGATTTGCGTGAGCATCTACTCAATATTGATGAGGTCATTCAGGATGTTGAATTGGTAAACATTACACTGAACTCTCTTCCAGAGTCATATCTTGGTTTTCACATTTCTTTGATGTTGTTTTTGAGGGGGGGGGAACAACCACCCCTTACATTTGTGGAGAGTCAACTTTGTAGACGAGGACTATGCATTTCTTACATGCAGTTATGATTCTTCAATGGCTGATTCAGCATTTAATGCTGTTGAAACGCAGCAAACATGGTATTTTGACAGTGAGGCGTCAAAGCATATCACTTCCAGGAAGTGTTTGTTTATCTCTTTGCATTCAACCCTTGCTAGGAAGCGTTTTACATGTGCGAACAACAGCAGTTATGATGTATGTGGCATTGGGGTAGTCATTATTACTATTGCAGATGGTTGTGATTTCATGCTTCTAGATGTTTTGTTTGTACTTGGCATTACAAAGAACTTGTTGTCTATCTCTGCTTTTAATAAGTATGGCTTTCAGGTCACCTTTGAGGATGACAAATGCATTGTTAGAGATAGAGAGATGGATTATGCATTTGGGTTATCCGGCACTCTGCATAAGGGTCTATTTTTGTTGGATACATATGATAGATAGTCTCATGATGCTTTAGTAGTCACTACTCTTTTGCCCGCTATGCAAAATGCAGAGCTATGGCATGCTTGCTATGGACACATGAGATTTGGGAGTTTGATGACCCTTCAGAGATGTCATATGGTAGGTGCATTGCCTCCAGTGGACACTTCACCTCCTCATACATGTGAGGGATGTATTTTGGGTAAGATGCATAGGTTTGCCTTAAAAAAGGATGGTGCAGTGTGTGCTGTTCGAAAAATGCAGCATATTCACTCTGATGTTTGTGCTCCCATGAGGACATGTGCACTTGGAGGTCATTAGTACTTTGTTACATTTATTGATGACTACTCTCCGTATACATGGGTGTATGGGTTGAAGGCAAAATCCGATGTGTTCATGCATGTTGCAAATCTTGAAGCTGAAATTGACTTAAAAGTGTAAACACTTTGCACAGATAGAGGGGGGAGTACATGTCTCGTACTTTTGAGACATATTTGCTTGATCATGGCATTACGCATCAAGCCATTGTTAAAATGATCCTTGTACGAAGAAAGTCTTTGTTAGTGGGGATGTCCTATTTGCTGAAAATGCTGCATTTTCACATGATCTGTTTCAAATGCCAGCCACCCATGACATTGGTGATATCTTTGAGGGTCTTTTGCCACTTACTTTGGAGTTTGTGCTTGTTGTAAATGGCAAGACAGACTTAATACAACAAGCTGTTGGTGCATCATATGCTCCCGAACAGTAGGGTATCGATGATGGTTTGCCACATGCAATGGAAGTAGTACAACATGATATAAATGCAGCCAAAAGAGTCCCAAGATGGTTGTTACAGACTCTCCAGGAGAGTAAAATGGATGCTCCTATACCTCAACGCACTAGAAGGGGTGTCAGAAATGCAGCAAATGATGCAAGGGGGGCACATTTGATTGATTTTACAGAAGTGGATGATTGTGATGAGCATGTGTTTTGATGAGCTCACTATAGGATGATGATGAGCCTATTTCCTTTGACGAAGCTCAGCAAGATGTACATTGGATGTAGGCCATGCAAGATGAGTTAGACTCTATTGCCACTAACTCTGCATGGGATCTTGTGGATTCAACCCCTGACAAGAAGGCCATTGGCACAAAATGGGTTTTTAAACTCAAACGCAAGGCTGATGGTACAATTGACAGGTACAAAGCACGGTTGGTAGCAAAAGGCTATGCATAGATTATGAAGAAACTTTTGCTCCTACATCTTGTATGAGTACAGTGAGATGCGTGATTGCAATGGCTGCAAATTATGGCTGGAAAGTACATCAGTTGGACATTAAGACAGCATTCTTGGACGGGGATTTGCATGAGGATGTTTTTGTGTTACAACCTCCAGGGTTTGTGGTTAAAGGGAAAGAGCACATGGTATGCAAGTTGCATAAAGCTCTGTATGGTCTCAAACAGGCTCCTCGTGCATGGTACTCCAAAATTAATTTTGGGGGGGGGGGGGGACTTGCTGATTATCATTCTTTATGCTGCTCATTGGACCTACAGAAGAAAAAATTGTAGATTTTAAGGCTGAATTAAAACATCCATTTGCTATGTCAGATATGGGCTTCCTACACTATTATTTGGGGATTCAATTCACCCAAAATCAGCATGGTATCATCATGTCACAGTCACAATATGTGGATAAGCTGTTACATAGGTTTAGTATGTAAGATTGCAAACCTATGTGCACTCCTATGGAGCCATGCTTAAAGCTATTTATGCATGATGGCGAAGAGATGTCTGATGTTGCAATTTACAGCCAGGCTATTGGCTGTCTTATTTATCTTTGCAACACATGCCTTGACATTTAGTATGTAGTATCTGAGGTGAGTTGGTATATGCATAGCCCACGGACTATACATTTGCAAGCTGTTAAGAGGATCTTGAGATTTTTGCAAGGTACTCAATCACATGCATTATTATTTCTTGAGGGGGAGACTTGCACTATAGTGATTCAGATTGGGCTGGTGATGCAGACACTAGGCAGTCTACTAGTGGACACTGTTTCTTTCTAGGCCGTTCATGCATTTCATGGCTAAACAAGAAACAGCCTACAGTGGGTACCTCGTCTTGTGAGGCTGAGTACAGGGCAGCCTTTTTGGCAACTGTGGAATATGTATGGTTGGGAAGATTGTTGGTTGATCTACATTTACCATGGGAGGGTCCTACACCCATTCTTTCTGATAGTCAGAGTGCTATTGCAGTAGCACGAAATCGTGTGTTTCATGCTCGCACGAAACACATAGAGGTGTATTACCATTATAATAGAGAGACATGCTATGCAGGAGATCAGCTTGATGCTACTCACACAGAAAAATGCTGCAGACGTTTTCATCAAGGCACTACCACACGAGAAGTTTAAGGCTTTTCGAAAGTCCTTAAACTTGTTACCCTTTGGTGATTGATCATCCTTGTACTTCATCACATTGGCATTGTAGGGGGGTGTTAGAATTTGCCGATTCTATGGGCAGTGCCCAATGTAATTTGTGTGGTGTGGACACTTATTAAAGTGTCAATGTAAGGTGTGTACACCTAGTGTCTTAGAAACTTAAAGTAGTGACACTAGGCTCTAGAGTAAAATAAACCTAACTCTAGTTAGTTGGTGGAAGACTGGTTAGGTCAACCCTTGACCTAAACATAAGTTGTACTTTCACTCTATCTTTCATTCTAGGAAGTACACTCTACTCTTTTTGCTTTAGCGCACTCTCTTGCTGTCATTGTCTTTCCTCTCTCTCTCTCTCTCCATAGCTCGCTGCCATTTTCCAACACCAAGTACACTGTACAAGCATGGTTGTTCCTTGCATAAGATATAAGGTGTTTTTGTGGAATGTGTAATAAAGTAAGCACAAAAAAATCTGTTATCAATGGCTAACAATGCACGAAAAATATCTGCTGTCATCTCTATTGTCTGGACTTGAAAGAAGTTTGGTCTCGTTTATCTTTTAGTTTTGTTAGGTTTTAGAACTTTACAGTGCACTGCTAGCTTCTTTTGGGTATAGAGAATCTACACATGTAGATTGATTGAACTGGCTTCATACTGTTAGAAAGTGTGTTTCTTCTGTGTCTTGTAAAAAAGAGGTGAGCAGATACACTGCATGTTTTAGATATTGTGAGTGCCTGATAGCTAAGCATACTTTTGGTATGAAGGTCAAGGATTTGGAGAGGTACAGAGCAGCATTGTCAGATCCAAAGGAACTTTTTGTCAATCAGAAAAATTTGTTTAGTGCTTTTGACCACCGAGGTGTTCCAACTCATGATGCAGAGGGGAAAGAACTATCCAAAAATGCAAGGAAGGTAGGCCCTCAGTTATGCATGTATCTACTGTTGTCTTTGTTGACTGTTGTGAGTGAGTTCTAAGTCACAATGGATTTAAAATTAATAGGATGCTGAAAAAAGAATGAAAAAGGCAGAAGAGGAGCATGAGAAGTTTAAGCGGAAATGTGCCCTAGATCCCACTGAGTTGGATCAGCTGACAAGAGACATAGCTGACCTACAGAGACGGATTGATGAGCTTTTGAGATGACAGTTTTCTTGATCTCATTACAGATCCATTTTGTTCTGGAATCAATCTTACCAATGATTGTCTATATTATTCAGTTTACCTTTGAAGCAGCTTCTACTGGTTGAAGGCAACTTTATGCCGTTTGTTTTCAATTATTTTTTTACAAGTGGGTGTTGCAGAGAGAGAAGCTGTATATACATCGGCACACTAAATCTTACCACCCCATTCCTTCTATTTTTGAAAGAGGCACTACTGCCCATTTACTATCAGGTAACATGATAGAGATGTAAGAGGCTGATGGAAGACGAAGGGAATTTTACAGGAGCACCCGTATGGTGGGATGAATGTATAGTGAAGTTGCAGATGTATACTTGTTTCAACTGGATTCTAAGATGCTACTATACATTTTTGAATATGAAACAATTGACAAACTTGAGGATCAAGTTGCTTTGACAGACTCTGTAGTAAGCTAGATTAAGCTAACTGCATGATTTTTCCTTGGGCTTGTATAATTACAAAGTTGCTCGGACTACCCCACTTACTGGGGGTACACTGGCTGTAAAAGCATGGAGATTCAACACTGGTTGCTAGTGTGTAACAGTGTAAGTCTGCATGTGACCATGATAACATGCTGGCATGGAACAGAGCGAATACTAATACCTTGCGGATCAGCTATTAAGACCAGGATTTTAGTATTGTTGTTGAATATTTAGAATGGATTCTCATGCCTTGTGAATGAGCTTTTGGGCTGAGGAATTGCAATATCGCTTTTTCTGTACTTTGTTGTTGAATGCATGTTTAGGTTGCAGAGTTTAGAATGGATTCTCATGCTTTCTGAATGAGCTTTTGGGCTCAGGAATCAGAACATTGCTTATTCTGTGCATCGGTCTTACGAGTGTTACAGGTGGTTGAATTTACGTTTAGGTTAGTGGAGGCTTTTAGATGGTAGCACTAGGCCATTGTAGTATCAATGTATGGTCCCAAGTTTTAATGATGTGTGCCAGTGCCAGTTGTTGCTGCATTGGCTGCTGCTATTGCTATGACCATCACAACCCTTACTACTAGTACCATAAGGAGCACACCACCACCATTAGCACCACTATCCACTTTGTCATCACAACCCTTACTACTAGTACCATAAGGAGCACACCACCACCATTAGCACCACTATCCACTTTGTCATGACTTGCAACTTGCAAGACTACAAGGACTACAGCTACTATGGATATCATCACCACAATGACAAGACTACCTCAGCCACCATGACTGTGACCATTGTTCTTGTAAGATTATATCCATCACCAACAGCAGACCTACTACCACATCTAGCACTATTATTACTGCTGCTAGCACTATGCAATTGCTAAACTGTGATTCCCTAACCACTAATTTTTCAACCAGTCTTCAACTGCTAGCACTAACAGAACTGATTGCGCGGGGTCATTTCTACCAAGAAAAGGCTATTGCCTAGGGTATTATTCCGCCGTCCCCACCGCTACCTGTCTTACAACCCATCTTGAAAATTTCCATGTCATTTGGTTCTTAATTGGATGTTTTGCAAGCCCTCATACATACCATGCATGTCCATTCAATGTGAAAGTTGCCATAGTTCAATAAATATCATATCATAGATCAATAGGCAATTGTAATGATTGCAAGATGTAATTTTCTTTAATATACTCAACCAAGACCACATACCATCTTTCTTTAGTATACTTGAGCAAGATCTTATGCCATAGCTTCATATTTTCTTATTTCACTAAGAACCTTGAAGAGCTCATCAAATCAAGGCTAATGTCTATGATTGTAGATTGTATATGTCAATGTTATTTTGGACACTTTAAGAAATGCTATCTCATTAAACTTCAAGAGTGTATCGTATGGAAGGAACTTCTAGGTTGTACAAAATGATTGTTCAAAGAGTGGTTTTCTTGTGTTGCAAGAGGAACATTGAACCTATAATCGTGATAGATGTACAAAATGATTCATTGTATACACTGTGAGATGCATTTAAGAAGTTTTCTTATAACAACTAAGTTGAGGTGTCAATTTGAATTGGGTGTCTAATTGGAGGTGATTTTGTCAAAAGGGTCTTGGTGCTCTCAATGTGTGCATGTGCACTTAGTGTGCATTTGTGCTAAATGCATTGAAGTATATTTGTGCACACTTTTGCTCACAGGTAATCCATAAATAAGAATTGGGCACTTTGCGCCTCACCTTGGTGCTTCGCCTTGGTGTCCACTTGGTGGTTCACGCCAAGGTTTGAAGCATTGATGTCAGTAACACTTGGTGCATTGTCATGTCTCAACGCAATAGTTCATAGGTGGTTGATTCACAAAAAAACCAAGCGTGATAAACCCCAAAGCTTTCGTGTTATGCATAAGTGTGTGTTCAAGACCATAGCTTCACACATATAAACATGCCCTATAGATGTAACAAATAATAACTATTTTTTGATATGATTTAAGGATGTATCTAAAACATAATCAAGAATATTGTTCATATTGTTCACAGAAATTGTCCGTACACATATTGGCACACGAATATATAAGCAATATCCCTACATTTAGTGATATTGAAGTATCATAAATAGATTAATGCACAATACAATTTTTGCATATCTCAACCATGTGAAAAAATGAATGAAGAGTGTGATTTTTGTTTGTGTGCACCCATGTGCATGTGAATGTGATTGTTCATAGTAGCAAATAGCAAAGTTTATGATACAACAATCTTTATTTGAAATGTTGTGTGCAACATCTTGAAAATGGACTATGCTTGGTCTCTTAAGCCATGTTGTTTGTGTGCACGCATGTGCATGTGGGCACAGACAATGATCTCTATAAGAAATCAATCTTTATTTGAAATGTTGTGTGCAACATCTTGAAAATGGACTACCCTTGGTGTTCTAAGCCCTACTTCATGTGGTACAATTGTTGTTGGCCATAAAAACTCCACATAGATCTCTCCCTCCCTCCCTCTCTCTCTCTCTCTCTCTCAATAGTAGTCATGGTAGTAAGATTAATGCTCTAATATCATATGATTTGGTTGTCGAATAGTAAAAAATGTATATATCCACATAAAGAGACTCCCATTTGGCACTCTTCTGTGACATCCCCTAGCAAGCACTCCTTAATTATTTTCACTTGGGTCTCATGATGTTTAATATCATATGATTGTTTGTTGGGTACCATAGGCATTACTTGTACCCAATGAAGAATCTCAAGCAAGGTCATTATGTGAAAAAAGTTCAAGACGGATGAAAGGGAGCTAAAATTATAGGTGTTGCTACTTGCACAGTAATTGCATGCCTAAAAAGGATTAATCACAGAAAGAACATTTATGGAAGCAATGTTGAAAGGCCAACTATAGAGGCATCACCCTTAATCAAGAGTTTATCGTCATAGAGCTATATGTGGATATGAGGTGATCAAAGGGAACCCTATGATCTAGGAGAGCAAAGCTATTTTTGTAAAGGAGCTTGTAACCATGTTTTTTATTCATGCCATGCAAACAAAATGACATTGTAGTGGGGCAAAGGTTTACCTTTGTGAAGAAAGTTTCAACACATGGTCACAAACCTACTATTTTTTCGTATTTCAAGTTGTAAAATTTACTTCAAGAATCAAGCTAGAGAAAATAAGAAAGAGGAATTCAAACCATTCAAAACCCTTTCTCAGCCCTATTTAGCATGTAAACCTCTTTGTAAGTGCTCTTTCACTACCAAATCCTTGTAGGATATTGAATAAAACATGTAGGTAGCCCATACAACTTGTACTTCCTCCAATGATAAAGGGTGTACCTACAAGTACTTGTATAAACCCTACAATGTCCTATGAAGTGCCTTATTTATCTTTTTTTGGTCTATGACCCATGTATATTGTTCAAAAGACTGTAACACTTGTAATACCTTGTGGAGATTGAGATGCAACAATAGGGAGTAGTGAACTCCCATATTCTTCATTATTCCATGTACTTCACACACATATTGAATGACTAGAAAGAACTAGGTCTAAGTGACACGGAGACTACTCACACTGACTAACTCTACCAGAGTTAGCTGTACCCGACTTATTAACTATGACTCACATGCTAGAGATAGCTGGACACTAGCTGTCCTGTCAGTGTGCATGAGTTGAGCTTGAAGTCTCAACATTTTAGAGCTAGAGAAACAAAAAGATTAACTGACATCATGTATCAACATTAGTTTGTAGTCCCAAATACACCAAGTTGTCCACATGATATTAATGATGCATTCCTTTAGTAGAGCTACCCTTCAACTCAATCCACATGATGTTTGTTGAAAAATAGACAAATGATATATGCTCCAGGAAGAGATGTCTTGAATCCCATATGCACAGTGAGGAGAGTGGAACAACCCAACTTCTATAAAGCATTGCACCTGACTATCACTTTTACAATGGAATGAGTACAATATCATGATGCTTGGTACTTTCACTTAGTATCTTTGTCATTGTCACTGTCCTACACAAGATTGTGTGTATGAGTCCAAGCTAATGTATCTTGGAACCTAATTCACTTGTGTAACAGTTGCTCGACATTGTTTATGTCAACATGAATCTAGCCTTCATCTTCCATCCTCCATAACTCTTGCCATGCCCTAGATCCGCACTTTTCACATGGTATCAGATCCCAGTCGCGCATGGCTTAGCTCCTCTCCATCTCTTCTTAGCTCAAGACAAAGGAGTGGAAAAAGATGAACAACAAGGCTCTAGGCATCATTGCCTGGGGACTAAGTGATGATGAGCTACATCATATCTCTGGCATTAGAGATGCTAGAACTGCTTGGGAGGAGCTTGACAGGATGTTTGGTATCCAAGCATAGAATTCAAAGGTAAAATTACTCATGCAGTTTTATAAACTAGATATAAAAGACAATGCTTCCATGACCATACACATTAACAAGTTCAAGAGCCTAAATACCCAGCTTGCAACTCTTAAGAATAATATTGATGAAGATGAAGCAATAGCCGTACTGCTTGCAAGTGTATATAAGGATCCATATGAGAATCTTGTGTCCACCCTAAGTAATGTTCAAAGTCTCTCACTTAAAGATATTGAGCACTCTCTTCTTGATTAAGAGAACAAACAGAAGAACAAGAATGCAAAAGATGGTATCCCATCGTCTAGGAAAAATCTCTTATACACCAAAGGAGTTGTTGGACCCAAAGGAAGAGGTCGAGGATTCAACACCGATAACAAAAATCAGATGACATGTCATTATTGTGGTAAGACTGGCCATATAGCTAGTGAATGTTTTCACAAGAAAAGAGCACAGCAGATGCTGAATGATCACCATTAGAACCAATTCATGAATGAAGAAGAAGAAAACGATGCTTTCGCTACCATCAACAACTCTGATAGACTGTTCTAAAAGAATTTTCATATGTTTTTCCCTTAGTGGATTTGCTTTGTAAAAACTCCTGCCAAATATGTAAAGTTTCAAGCTTTAACTTGACTAGGCTGCCTATGAGCTAGTCTCCCGTGCCATGTCATCTTGAAGGGGAGGAAAAAGCCAACAAGTGTAGGAACTCATCATTGGAGGGGGGGGGGGGGGGGTTTGAGAATAGACAATTGATGTATGCTCTAGGAAGAGATGTCCTAAATCCCATATGCATAGTGAGGAGAGTGGAACAACCCAACTTCTATAAAGCATTGTACTTGACTATCACTTTTACAATGGAATGAATACAATATCATGATGCTTGGTACTTTCACTTAGTATCTTTGTCATTGTCAGTGTCTTGCACAAGATTGTGTTTATGAGTCCAAGCTAATCTATCTTGGAACCTAATTCACTTGTGTAACAGTTGCTCTACATTGTTTATGTCGACATGAATCTAGCCTTCATCTTCCATCCTCCATAACTCTTGCCATGCTCTAGATCCGCACTTTTCACAGATGTTGATTATGCATTCCTTTACTAGGCCAACCTTCAAGTTAATGGAAAAACAATGATCTCCCCTCCCTCTCTCTCTTTGAATAGAAATTACAGTATTTACGTGCAAACATAATAATTTAAATACCCCCCATCAAAGAAGAGAAATCTTATATAAATAAAAATAAAAATAAATAAATATGCAAACACAATAATTCAAGTTCAAGCTTGATCAAGTGGATTTTCCATAATAGATTGGGCTAGTGATTAACATTGTCATTGAGAAAGATAAAATACCTTTGATGTTTGTATCCCTAACATGATTCAAGTACAAAAGACATAAATTTGCTAACATGTTCTAAGTTTTCGATTGTCCCCATTATTGAGGGTTACTCATTGGATGAAGCTCCACCATTTACACAAATACCAAGTGAGGCACCTACAAATGTTGTAATAGGCATTGGGAGATGAAGACATTTTGATTTTTGGGAGACAAGGGCATTTAGATTTTCTATGAAGGTTTTCACATGTCACATCTTCCTATACTGAGTTCAAGATTTTTCATTGTTGGTAGCATATGAAAAGAATCGAGATAGACATGGCATAGAAAAGAAATAGACATAAGATGTGGCAATTCAATCCATTTTCTTCTTGTTCTTCATTCTTCATTCTTTTCTTCTTCCAGTCTCCACATTATAAAGTGAAAATCTCACAAAGTTTATATATACAATTTGAACTTTAAGCCACTTTACACATAGTCATACTTTATTAGGCTTAACCTATGACATATTTATCAACACTCCCCCTCAAGCTCAGAATGAGCTTGCAAACATAGTACTTTGAGTGCACTTCTAAAATACTCAAACTTTCTTTATCTAATAGATTGGTAAAGATATTTGCGACTTGGGTCGTTGTTTTTGACATGTATTGAGTCTATCTCTCTATCCATGACTCTCTCTCCAATAAATTGGTAGTGCACTTCAATGTGTTTTGTTCTTGCATGATAGATTGGGTTCTTTGGTGGTTCTTTGCAAGCATAATGCTATTGATGTTATCACAATACATGATAAATCCACTATTTATCTCAATTCCCTTGTCACATAGAAGTAGTTCCACCCATGTTTGCTTACAAATTGCCAATGCTACTCCTCTATACTTTGCATTAGTGCTTGATAATGCTATTGTAGGTGGTTCTTGTTGCTCCAACTTATCATGGTTGAACCAAATGAGAAAGCATATACAATGGTAGATCTCCTATCCATAATACTTTGTGCCCAATCTGCATATGCATATCCAAACAAAGTAGGCTTGATTCCTTTCTTAAAGAACAAGTCATAACTCACTATCTTCTTCATATACCTTAGCACCCTTCTTACTGTATCAAAGTGTGATTTGCATGGCTCTTCTAGAAATTGGTCTATCACTCCAATTGCATAACTCAAATTTGGTCTTATTATGGTTAGGTAGATTAGACTACAAACCATATTCTTGAATATAGTAATGTCCTCAACATACTATCCATCATTAACCATCTTCATATTTTGGTCCAATGGTGTATCAACCATCTTATATGCACTGATCTCATACTTTTCCAACATTCATAAAGAGTATTTTCTTTGCACCAATCAAATTCCATTTGGCATATCTATCACTTACATACCCAAGAAGTATCTTGGCAGTCAAAGGTTCTCAATGTCAAAATCCTTGTGTAAGCCATGCTTTGCTCCCACAATCTTTTTCTCAAAAGTATTTGCTATGATGAGATAATCAACATAGATGATTACAACCACTATACCATCCTCAGAATTCTAATATAATGAGAATAATAAGCCCTATTTTACTGAAATCCATGCATACAAACTTACTTATTATGTCACACCAAGCTCTAGGTGCTTGCTTCAATCCATACAATATCTTAACTTGCATACATCATGCAGATACTTTGGGTGTACATGCTCTTTGGGCTGCTCCATGTACACCTCCTTGTCTAATGTAACATTCAAGAATGCATTCTTAACATTCATATGATATAAATTTTAGCCTTGAATCAAAGGCAAGGCAATAATTGATCTAACGGTGGTCATTTTTGCAATGGGACTAAATGTTTCCTCATGGTCCAATCCATGAGTTTGAGCATAACCTTTTGCAACTAGCCTTGCTTTATATCTTTCAAGTAAGCCATTTGACTTACATTTGACTTTATGGACCCACTTGCAAACCAACAGTTTTCTTTCCATAAGGTAGCTCAATGAAATCTCAAGTCTTATTCTTATTCAAACCATCAATTTCTTCATTCATTGCCTCTCTCTAGTCTTTACTTTCAAATGCTTCATCAAAGCATGTTGTCTCTAAATGTTGTACATGAGAAACCATATATGCATAATGTATTTTTATATATCCATTGGGAGTCAATCTATCAGCTAAATACCTTACTCCTTCTAATCTTCTCAATTGAGGTGCATTAGATGGTGTCTCAATTGCTCTTACATGTGGTGGCACAAACTTTCTTGCACTTTTTTACTTAGAGTTTTAACATGAGGTGTATCTCAAACTCACAAGCCAATGACTCATATTTTAAAATTTCACCAACTGAGCTAAGCCCTTTTTTGCAATTTCAACCCGTTTTTTAATGGTCCTCAATCTGTTACTCCATGGGCTAACAAATTCCACTACTTTCTCTATTGTCTTGTGACCCAAATACATCCTCCATGTGTTGACTTCTGTGAGTGTTATTTGCTACAATTTCTTTATATGAACATCCTCATCACTACTCTCATAAGTATCTATGTCAATTGTAGCCTTAGGTTTATACTATGATCCATATTCACTAGATCTCACATCCCTGTTTATGTAAACCTCTCTAATAACACAATGCTAGCAGTTATATCCTTTCTTTTCATGAGGATAACCAAGAAAGATACATTTAATTGCCTTTGGCTCAATTTTCCCTCTCAAATCATCAAGGACATGCACATAACATACATAACTAAACACCCTAAAGTAAGCAATTGTAGACTTCCTCCCTTTCATTTTCTCATACGGTGACATATGGTGCATAAGTACTATAGGTGTCATGTTCATGATATGAATTGTAGTTTGTACTACCTCAACCCAAAAAGTCAATGGCATATGCATTTGATTCATCATGGCTCTAC